>NC_067244.2:23991217-26491217 GCF_019359855.2 Lolium perenne
TTTCAAACCTTTTCCCCCCATTCTCGCCGAAGAAGAATGAGGACAAACCTTCTTCCGAAGTGAACCCCCTCCCCTCCGATGATGAGAAGAAAGAAGGAGAAGCAGCGAAGGCCAAGGCCTTCCCCTCCATCAAGCTCCCGCCGAAGAAGCGCTCCCGCATGTGGGCGGACAGCGAGGATGACGACGAAGAAGAAGAAGAGGAGGAAGAAGATGAATCTTCATCTTCCGCCGGGTACCCGCCAACCAAGCGCTTCCGCTCCTGGGCGGACAGCGAGGACGATGATGATGACGAGGAGGAAGAGGCTCCGGCCACAGGCTGGGGTAGTGGCGACGAAGAGTTCCCCGGGAGCAGCGCCGACGACATCGACGGCGGTGATGACGAGGACAGCGACGATTAGTAGAAATAGGACTAGCAGTAGCAATGCGCTAGGCACTAGATCCCTCTTTTGAGAGCTATCGGCTCTTTCTTGTAAAGCCGCTCCTCTGACTTAATGAAATTGTTCTTTTGATTCATCTTTCAACTGCCCCAATTTCATCCCTTCCTCCTGCCATGTCAAGACCGATAACAACGTATCGATTTTTCCCTCCTTTTGGCCGCCCATGAAGCTGGATTCTTATGTTGATTAGCTCGAAGGCCAAGAACTTCTCAATTTCAGGCTGCGATTTGGTATCTGACCATATTTTTTCGCAACCCCAATCCCTTAGCCGATGACTATTCATCGGCTATTTTGAGAATCCAATCCTCGTGCAGACAGATGTCCCAAAACCTGTACAAGCCGACGGCCTCCCTTCCTGACTCCTCTCCATAGCTTCAACAATCTTCTTTCGTGAACAGAACTGCTTCTAGAGAGGATCACAACGCAGGATCAATCGATGCAATCTCGATGTAGTCCGTTGCCCCCCGAGTCTTCATCAAGGCGAGGACAGTCGTGAGCTAACCACATGTGTCACCATCAGCCTCCAAATCGTAATGCCAGCCGATTCCATCAAAATCGGCTCTCTAAAGAACCTCTAGGGCGAGCTGCCCCCCGAGCCTTCATCAAGGCAAGAATACCGGCGAGGGTGCATAAGTCGTTGATCAGCTCTCTTCTACTGAACATCGACGTCGCTGTAAACCCTTGAACACATAGCCAGTAGGTCTTGGTCCCGTTCAACTGTACTAGAGTCGATGGCCGCGCATCGGCTTTGCTTCGTATGAATTTTTTTTTTTATTTTGGCCGATTTTTCTCCTTAATCGGCCCCCAACGTTCCACTGCACACAAGTCTGCACATATTTATCTGCGCATGTTCATCTGACTACATGCCCCCTGAGCCGAATCTGCCAAATGATTGCAGAGATCGGCTTTCTTGGTAAGCCAGGGCACTGCACTTGCACGTCGTCTTCGCAAAGATTCATGCTGACTTCCATCTGCCGACGTGGCCGCTGCCCAGTAGATCGTTGCTGACCATAAACAGAATATGTGCAGAAGATAATTTTGGCCGATTGCGGGAATCGGCCTCCACATTGCTTGCTCGATGAAGGTTTTGTAATGTTCCTCCATAAAATTTTTGGGGCCGATCACAAGGATCAGCCTCGCACGGTTTGCTCATTGGTTTAATCTTGCTACTTGGTTAGGCTGGATAAAACCAACCCAACCTCTGACTTGATGCGCCTGCTGTCATCCACCTTGAGAGCATCGTATAATCGTGGAGCATTAAGCTCTGTCGGCAAGACGAGCACCATGTTCGTGCCAGCCGATGTTTCATCACCGGCTTTCTTTTGCTTGGGACGCCACTCCATTCTCCGTGGACGACCCTCTTCATTCAGGGCTCGCTGAACCTTTGCAGCCAGATCAGGCCGTACCTTCCTCAGCGTATGCAAGTATAACCTTTCGGCTTCCTCCAGGCCGCGCAACCGCTGAACCCTGCGTTTCTGCGAACGGCTGAGTCCGTCAGGGCACCACCTTGGACGGTGGTACCTGTCTTCTTCTTCTTCTAGTCCCTCGTCTTCTGAATCCTCAAGATCTGCCCAACGAGGTGACTCAGCGCGTTTGCTTGGTGGTGGGAGAGGCCCTAAGCGCTCAAACACAGACACGTTGGCTGCCTCCTTCTTCTTCTTGTTGCATTCTGGGCAATTGCCGATTGTGGGCAATCGGCTCATTCCTGAATCCCAGCAGTGTCTGAAGAAAGGGCAGTCCCAGTGTCTGGCGTTGTCATCTTGCTCCCTTGGCCTGTTCGTGGCACGGCGCTCGTGCTCCTCCTCATCGCGATCCTGCCGACGATGTCTTCTGGCTTCTCTAGCCAGACGATCTCCTTCATCATCACAGTTGGACCGTCGGCGTTGGTCATACTGACTCACATATTTGTTGAGGAGGTGATCAGAGAGAGGTCGCTGATATCTTATGTTCTTCACTTCTCCCTCTGTGACGTAGCGCTTGCCATCATGATGGAGCCGATCGCGTGGAGCGGCCTCTTACGTGTCCTTGCTATGAGAGCAGCTGCCCTCATCTCCATCTTTGCCGAGTGGTTCCTGTGCCCTACCATGTTGATGCTGAACGTGGGACCTGGCTGGCAGCCCTCGGGGTAGATGACTTCTACCATGTTAACGGCGGGAAGGGCTGGGTGTCTACCTTCATGGCGCATTGGTTGAAAATTAAACGCCCCTTCTCTATCGCCGCTTGGATGTGCCGACGCCACACCCTGCGGTCGTTGGTGGCATGGGAAAGCGAGTTGTGGAATTTGCGACGGCTTTCCGTTTAGCTCTTGCGCCGTAGGGAACTTGAGACCTTCAGGAATCGTCAAGCTGTTTCTCCTTAAGCAGGAGGTCGAAGATTTGTTCAGTCTTGGTCACGTCAAAATCAAATCCCATGGGCGGCCCCGGTGGCTTTACCCATTTGCAGGATACGGGGTTCCTCCCCGAGTCCACTCAGCCATCGCTATTTCTTGGTCTCCCGCAGCACTTCACCTTCCTCTCGTATCGACCATGACTATCGCACGCTTGAACTTGTCTTGGTACAGTGTCCGTGGCGCTGTTCATATGCTGATAGTTTCGAACCATGTGCGCCAACGAGGGATAATCGCTTGGGAGGCCATGTCCTTGAGCTGTGTTGCAAGGCCAGCTACGCGTTCGATCGTTTCCTTTTCAGCTTATACGAACCGAATAACATCGGTTCCTAAGATTCTGAAGCGCTGGATGTACTCTGTCACCGTTTCTCCGCGCTTCGACATAGTTGTGCTAGATCGGCAATGCTAGACTCGGAAGCTTCGAATGGTATTGCGTATGGAACTGTTCTTCCAATTGCTTCCAAGACTCGGATGGAGTTTGCCGCAAAGAGGTATACCATCCAAAAGCCGATCTGTGAGGGACCGTGTGAAAAGAGCCTCACGCGTAGCTGATCCGACATCGAAGCCGGTCCTAGTTGCGCCAAATATCGGCCGATGTGCTCGATGGAGCTGGAGCCATCCGATCCACCGAATTTGGAGAAGTCGGGAGCCGATATTTAGGTGGCAGCGGGATCATCTCGTACTCGTCGGGTACGGCTTGGAATAGCCGATTGCCCTCCTTTTCGGCATAATGACGAACCGGTCTCTCAAGATGGTACCGATCCGATCCACCGCATCGGGCTGCAGGAGATGTATTACGAAGATTCGCCGGGGTGGCGTACTTAGCCAGCCATGTTTGCTTTTCCAGCTCGAGCCAATCGCAGGAGCTGGGCTCGGGAGTTTCGTCGGGGTGGCGTACTTAGTTAGCCACGTCCCGCTTCTCAAGCTCGTTGCCGACGTTCCTCCCGTTTGCGCCGGAGTCCCCGACGTTGTGGCCTGGTTTGAGAGTGGCCAGCTGTTACAATCCGGCACATACGTGCATGCGTATCCTTGAGGGATCTCCTTGGGCGCCTCAGCCAAGAACTGGTAGTCACTAGGGTCACCACCGATCTTGTAAACGACGAATGCCGGTGTAGCCGGCACTTCAGCCGGTGCTGCCAACGCGTATGGCAGCGGTGGACGGGACTGGAGTGGCAACTCTCCTTGGTGCGTCCCGAGAGCTGGTCCCGACGGCGAGTACGGTGGCTCATGATCTCTCGGATCACGCGCAGAGCGAGACGCTCCAACACGTTGACCAAGTTTTCAGAGTGGCGGTGTAGCGAGTGAGCCACCAAGTAGTTGATCTCCTGCCGAAGGGCCCTGGTGCGTTCCTCCGACGGGGCAGAGAGATCTATCCCATCGAGTGCACCTTGTGGTGAGAACCCCTTCCATCCGATGCCATGGGTACGGGTTCTTCGAAAAGAGCCGATGAGGTCGGCTTCGAGGGTGGCCTTGATCTCGTCATGTTTCTTCTTGAGCTCGGCAGGCAGCTCCTCGTAGGTGATCGGCGTGCCGTCCGCCGCCATCTCGGATGTAGATGGCGATGTGGTTGATGTAGATGATTGTCCCACCGGCGTGCCGTAATGTGTTGATCGCCAAAACCCACCGGCGGGCAGCGGCCTGTCAACACGGTAGAGCCGGGAAGAGCCTAGAGCTGCGGCTGGCCGAGACCCCTCCGAGCGACGGCCCGCAATGCTCTTCTCGGTCACACGCGGCGATGCGAAGTGCAGCGTGCCACCTGACCTATACCTGGTCGGAAGGTGATGGGGATGCCTCGCTTAGTTCCCCGCATGGCATACACGTAAACATTAAATCAGAGCCTCGATCGGCTCTCGGGCTATTCCGTGAATCGGCTCAAAGAGCCGATCCACCCATGATCCGTACGGGGTGCACGAATACTTGGTGATCCTGCTTGATCAAGATAAAGCTAATGAGATCTACGACGATTTAGGGTTTTCACCGCATAATCGGATCATCCTACTCCAGGTTGGGCCTCGCGGCCACGCACGGTGCTCGTAAGCCGATCCTAAACAAGGCCACACAACCAACATGACGTTGATCATCGGAACATCCTGTTTAGGACTTGCGAACGCCACCCTACGTGCCGCTGGATCCTCCCCCCCTTCGTAAGGCCTAACTATTGCAGATATTAAACTAATCCTTGCGGAGCAAGGAGCAATCGTAACGGATCAGATCTACTAGATGATGAACAAGCAGGGTGCCGCCCCCACGCCTGAGATAGGCGTGAGGGCGGCTAGACATGCGAGGGTTGCACTACGTAAGCATGTTTATACGAAGAGCTATGCTAACCCTAACACATCTATGATAACTACGTTGCCCGCCATCAAAGACGCTTCAGTACGGGCAACGCATGAACAACGTGGGGCTTGTGCTGCCTAGATCGCAAGATGCGATCTAGGCAGCATGTCGCTTACCTGATTGAAACCCTCGAGACGAAGGAGTTGGCGATGCGCCGAGATTGGTTTGTTTTTGGGGTGAACGTTGTGTTGTTGTTTATTCCATAAACCCTAGATACATATTTATAGTCCAGCGGACTTTCTAACGTGGGAATATCCCACCGTGCGCAATACAAATTCTAAACCTTTATCTAAGATATGACCTACTATAATTAAAGATACACGGGCAAACTAGCCCAAATTCTCCGTGCAAGGCCGCTTCAGAGATCTTCCACGTGTAGTCCTCTAAGCCCATCTCTCTTATGGCCCACCTCTGGATTCGTCCAAAATCTGGTGATAACAGCCGTGCAGTTTGCTCCCCCACGTTAAAGATTTCTTTACCGTGCGCACAGATAAAAACACACGGCAAAGATCTTGGTGATTGTAAAAATAGACACGAGCGCACGGTAAAGATACGATTCATGTCAACGAGGGAAGAGGTCGCACGGCAAAGAAAGGTGCACGACAATGGCCCAACACACCGCACGGCAAAGATTCGGTGCATAGCAGAGGCGTTGGGCATTGCTGTGCCTCACCCTTTGCCGTGCGCGCAGCTGGGTTGCACAGCAAAACAGCCTTTGCCTAGTGTTTTTAGCAAACGCATGGCAAAGAATTCTTTGCCTAGTGTAAGCGCATGGCAAAGATGTAAAAAATAGATTTCTTCTCATCTCAAAAGACGTGGCATGGTATAGTTATCAACAAACGAATACTTAGCCCAGTGG
This sequence comes from Lolium perenne, assembly GCF_019359855.2. Classification (NCBI taxonomy): domain Eukaryota; kingdom Viridiplantae; phylum Streptophyta; class Magnoliopsida; order Poales; family Poaceae; genus Lolium; species Lolium perenne. Next base: position 23,997,237 of record NC_067244.2, read on the forward strand.
TAAGGTTGCACACTTTCCCTACTCTGCGTCCTAGGTTCGAATCCCAGACCGGTAAGTTTGAAGCTTTTTTTAGACAAACCATGTTTAGCACATGGCAAAGAAGCGACCTTTGCCGTGCAGAGTCGCACGACAAAGCCTTTTCCGTGCAACGTTGGCGAGTCGCACGGTAAAGAAGCCTTTGACGTCAATGGCATTGCCGTGCGGCGTCGCACGGCAAAGCCTTTGCCGTGCATATAGGCCTTTGTCGTGCAAATAGTTGCACGGCAAAGTCTTTTTTTCCCATAGTGTCTCAATGATCGAATCGGCTCTTTAGTTAAGATCTTAAATCCAATTTCAAAATTTTCCGTTCCTAGATTAGCCAAATAAATTTCTTGATCCCGACCTCACATTCGGTGAGAAGCGGTGCAGATCGGTGCTCAAGACAACCCTCCCACGACTCGGTGGATCCAGCTTCGTAGCATCGGCCGGCGTCGACCAGCCCGCCGGCCGGCTCCACAATCTGCGACGCGGATGTATCGGCGCTGTGTGTGGGCGGCATCCATCTCCAGAGAAAACCTGGACGCGCCCGCACAGACGCGAAACCCTACACCAACGATCCCGCGGCTCCAGCTTCCAGTATGTGTTGCATTAGTCTTGTACTAGACGTCTAGCCACTACAGGAATGGCGCGATACGCCGAGGGCCTTTTATACGCCGATGGCCAAAAGTCGGGGTCCTCGGCGTATGGCCTGGCCTGGCCAGCCTTCCCATTCGAACCTCTGCGTAGCGTTGCCGTCGGCGTAGCGAGGTCTACGCCGAGAGCAGCCCTCGGCATATCTTTGGCCGTAGGCATAGACAGGGCTACGCCGACGGCCACCCTCGGCGTAGACTATTTTTCAAATTTGTCTAATTTTGTAAAAATCATAACTAATTCATATGATGTTAGAAAAATGTGTATAAGGTATCAAAATGTTCATAAAAACATCCTCTATCTGTTTATGTCAAAATCATGCATATTTTAATCATGTATAGTACCATGTTAACATAGTAACAATTCAAACACTTTCTTATATGTCCTCGGGTTCCCGTTTTGGCCAGATGGCAATTTAAACGAAGTCAGAAAATCTCGCGGAGTCGCATGGCGTTATTTTATGTGTCCTAGTAACCACTCCAAAAGACGGAATTGGAATACGGCAATTATTTTGGAAAACCCTTCACGAACAGGGCTATCAATTCCGGAGTTCTATGGCTTTTACGGGAAATGAGTAGGAAACGTCTCGTAACACTGCATAGTTTGTCGGAACGAGGCTATATTTTGCACGTGCGTGGTCCCTAGGATGGGAAGCAAGGCCCCGAGAGCGGATTTCCAATCCGAGTCATGGGCGATGGTTTTTTTCATTTTTGGGGTGCCAAAACTGGTTTTTTTGTTAAACATTTACATGGGACGCATTTTAGTATTGCGCGAGATCTCCGTGTAGTGATAGTAAGCATGCCCGTGCAACGCACGTCTTAGCTATCGTTAATTAATTATGTTATCAGTAATGCTGGACCAGTCCCTCGAGTGCCACCACCAATATACATGCAAGACACTTCTAAAAAAATACAGTGGAACTAAAAAATATCCTAAAATTATATTTCTCGCTATTCCCACCTAAATATAGAATATGTATATAGAAAAATGAAATTTGTAACTAAGTTATAAGGTTCAAAAATATATAATCACTAAGCCACAAACATTTAGTGAGGCTCTCTCAACATTCTGAAGATTGAACGAATCATTTATTCAGAAAGTAACAAGCCAATCCCAAGTATGAGATTGGTGTATCATAAAACTTCTCACACCGAAAAAGCAGTAGTTGTCAATCCACGACCAGTTATCAATCAATCTGATGAAGGTAACAATATCCTCCTTGAAATCCATATAATCATTCCCTGGAAAATCACCAAGATTCTCCCTCTCTTATGGCTCAAAGGCTCAACCTGATCTGCAAACACAATCACATACGGAGTAAGTTACAAGTAGAATCCATGTTGCTACAAGTATAGCTTTTTTTAATTGTAAATCAGTTACACGAAAATAGATAGAAATAGCAACCATGTAAAACAGAAAAGAGGCATACATCTTCTCATCTATCATCATAACAGAAACACATAACTGCATGTAGTATGAGAAAAGAAGGCTTACCAATTCCATCTCAAGTAAGTGTATGTACTCTAGTTTGAGCCATGCAGAATAATAATAAAACATGAAAAACAACATCGATAATTGCAAATTTATCTTGCTTGCAAAGTCACGTAACAAAGTTCGACCAATTCCTGCATGGGGAATACATGATTTAAGCAAACATATAAATCTTTTTTCACAAATCTTTTTAGGACAATCTGTAGCTCCTAATTAGAAAAAAAAACACACACTTGAAAAACCATGCTCTGTTTTAGAATCCCTACAAAAACACATGCTATATCTCATTACATAATTAGCATGTAAAAAATATACAAACGCACAACAAGCCAATTGAAACCCACAATATGACGAATCAAATAGGTGCAATAAAAAACTACAAAGTGATGAATGCAAACACCAGAAAATGTTGTAGGTCATGCTAATGGAAGCAAACTGTACTTAGCTAATGACGGAAGGTAAGACAAACACATCATCAACCAATAAAAATGATGAGCTAGAAGGCAAAATAAGCACTATGGATTCATGGATAATACATCTCGTGGAAAGCATTTTGAGATGATCCATATGCATCATGCTAATTTTTTTTCTTAAATCAGTTCGATGGTCCGACCGAATTCTAAAACTGGTTAGGAAAGTAAAAGATTACATGATGAATTTTTTTTGAAAATGACATGATGAATTTTTACTTCAAATAATAAGACACACATGTGGGGATCAAGTATATTGCTGCAAATAAGCAAATATTCCATAAACCGGAAGTAATATGGTCAGGACAAACTGCAATGTGAATATCGGAGCTTCACTCATGACAAGTTCCACTCCGTCAGTGTGCTCCAACCTGCATAAATACATTTCAACTTCTAGAGTATAAATCCATCATTAAATTCGAGGGTTAATTAACTTGGTCTAACAGTATCTAATCCCCATATTACATTGAACTATACAATATTCCAAATCTCTGTAGGTCATAAAATAATATATCAATTGGTCTCCATTCTTATCGCAAATATCAGAACTTTGTAGTACAAAACTTTCTTTTGCCGCATGGCATTTCAAACGATTTTTCTTAAACATGTGGATTTTCTTTTCAAGCTCTTCTAACCTTATGAAAACATGTCAGCTTCAGTAAACATAGAAATACATGTAGTAACATAATAAGCTAGACACCGATAAATTATTATGTATCCAGGAAGGAACTCAACTTGCGTTAGTTGTCAGTGTGTGCTGGCGGCAGAGTGGAGCGCAAGGGATAGGAGGAGGCGGCGTCCACGGAACTCGGCGACCAGGTCTGCTTCTCCATTTTCCAATGCAATTACCACTTGGGTGCATGGTTCTACTTATGTACTATATCTATATGTACCTGTTTCTATATACTTCGTTATCAATAAGTTATGGAAATTGCAGGGGATATTGCACATTTGTGACAGTCAAGTAGCAGCCTTTGATAACACTACTTATCTTTCATACACACATTAATGTCAGGTTCATAGGAACACAAATATAACCGAAATGCATGCCTCAGATCGAGATAAACAGTTTGTCAACATCTGAAACCTGTAAGTTACCTTGTGTTAAGATGGACAGTTAAGAACTTCTCATCGTGAGATCTCCATTAGTACCACGTGGTGGATTTGTATTTCCCAGAAATAACTGAATACAGTTTGTGAGAAATATGGATCTGCAAACCACAATTAATATTTCCCGTTTGAATTTGAGTTATCAAACCTGATTTTTCATTTTGCGGCAACGATGGAGTACGGTACAGCTGTCGTGGCTGATTGAACATGATCGCCCGGAGCTGTCACTCGCCGTCGAGTTGCTGCACGGGAGTCCTGGTCGAGGATGTGTGCCGCCAAGTCCGTTAGGCTGCAGGTGCCCCTGCGTCCTGGACGTGGATGGGCCGAGGTACTGCCAGGCGTTCTCCCTTGGGCGCGTCTTGGCCACCGGGTTACGACCTTGGTGGTCGGGTAGAGAGGCCGGCGGCACTGCAGCGGGGCGAACACGGCCTGAAGAGCTATAGGAGGGAGAGGGCGACCCGGGCTGCAGAGCTCTGAACCCATCCTCGGTGATGCTTCCGTCTCCGTGCCGACGAGGACGCGGTAGGTGTGCTGCATCTGCGGGGACGGTTTGCGGCTTGATTTTCGGTTCTAAACGGAGGAGGTGATCAGCGTGATTGTTTAAGATGGCATCACATTCATTTTTTGTTTGGATGGAGTCTAGGGGGAGAGGCGTTTCGGAACATGGGTCCAGATGATCCCGTTATCTACTCCGTTGCTTTAAGTCTGGGGATCCGTGCTGGGGTCAATTCCCGTGCGTATACATGGTGTGGAAAAGGGAGATACCAGATGAATACGCATGCATTTATTTCGGCGGGACCGGCGGTTCGTGGATTGGGTGAGAGTGGGACGTGCGCCGTCTGTGCCGGACTGCCGTTTCACGGAGGGCCCGTTCTGTATCAGTTGGACAAGTTGGCCCAGTTCCTCGATTGGAGTAGCATCAAAATAAATGACGCTTCCAACAGAATCCAGAAAGGATAGAGCTTCCCCGTTCCCCTTCTCGTACCATCTTCTCGGTTAGTTAAGTTACTGTGGTCGTCGGAGTAAGCGAGTAGCGCGGCTCGCCGACGCGGCGGAGCAAGTCGAGCTCGCGTCTGAATGTCGTGAGCCGGCGCTCCCCGCCGCCGCACCAGCGGTGCACTTTGACGGCCGTCGCGACCCGCCGACGCGCTGCCTGGCGAGGTAAACGGCGTTGCCGGAGCCGCCGCGGCCGACCACGTCCACCTCGTCGAAGCCGCCCGTGAGGGCCTCCACCTCCCGCCACACCAGCGTCCGCGGCTCCTCCTTCGGTGCCTTCATCGGCAGTAGCAAGGCCAGCTCGTGCTGCGGCGGCGATGGTCTTGCCATCTTGGGGTCGACGGCGGCGTAGGGGGTGCAGGTGGTGGCGAAGGGGCGGAGGGCAGCGACGCAGAGGCGGAGGAGGAGGAACGAGATGGCAGCGGAGGAGAGCAAGAGAAGGACGAAGAAGAGTGTGGCCAGCGCCATGGCCACATCCATGGCCGCCCGCCACCGTTGGTTTGTCTCAGTGAGCTGAGCTTGGCGTGGCTTGGTTGCTTGGAGTGTGGGGAGATTAATAATGGAAGGGTCCATGCCGGTCTACTACGTCTGCCAACCATCTAGACCAAGTGCGAGGCAAACGGGCGACTGGGCTTTAAATGGGGTCGGTGCGTGGGCCATCTTACTGCTCATAAATCAACATACGTGACAGAATACACCATCCTATACAGCCTGACGCACAGATCTCTAAGGAATCAAATGGTAGAGATAACAGGATCATCTGGACCCGGGTTTCGTTTTGAATTTCCGGAGTCTAGGCTGGTATCGCTGATTTGTAACTGAGAGATGGGAGTTCCCTAAATTTTGGGGAGGACGGGGAGGGGAGAACGAACGAATCTAGACCGTGTGGTGCAGCTAGATAGACGGTGCAGATTGAATTTTCCTACGCAAGTTCGTGCCTTTATAAGTAGTAGAGATGAGTAGGAAACGTCTCGTAACACTGCATAGTTTGTCGGAACGAGGCTATATTTTGCACGTGCGTGGTCCCTAGGATGGGAAGCAAGGCCCCGAGAGCGGATTTCCAATCCGAGTCATGGGCGATGGTTTTTTTCATTTTTGGGGTGCCAAAACTGGTTTTTTTGTTAAACATTTACATGGGACGCATTTTAGTATTGCGCGAGATCTCCGTGTAGTGATAGGACATCGCCTTCGCACCACATATCACACGCCAGATGTGCGTGCTAGCTACATGGGAATCCATGTGGCTTTCTTCGGTGTCCCACCGAATCCGCTGGAAAGTGACCTGATTTGAACTAGGGCTACACTTTCCGTCGCTCAATAAATTCGGGGAAAAATATTTTTAGGAAAAACACCAAAAAAATGAAATCATTTTATTATTATTTAAATTTAGTATTATTATTACTTATATATTCATTGTTGTTTACTTAAGTAATTGTTTGGAATTCAAAAATAAAGAGGTGTGACATTACGGTCCAAGGGTTAATAGGATTGATATGCTATTATTATCAGCAAGGTGTCAATTCTTTAATAGAAGCTCATCCGAATGGAACCAAAAAGTTAAGCGTGCTGAGGCTGGAGTAGTGTGATTTGACCTAAGATTAAGTGTACTTAGAGTTAAAAGTGTATTGGGTGAAAGATAAACAAGTAAAAAAAGAAAAAATGGTGTAAAATAAATTAAAATTTGAAATTTTTTGAAACTCCCTCGGCATATCAAATTTTTTTTTTCGAATTTTCTTATTTTTTTTGGAAAAAATAAATTTGAATTTTTTAAATTTGTATGCCGACGGTTTTGTCGTCGGCGTAGCGTGCTACGGCGAGGACCGAGCTACGTCGACGGTAATCGTTACTATGCCGAGGGAGGTAGCCGCCGAGGAGCTATACCGAGGGCTGCCCTCAGCGTAGCCTACGCCGACGGCCAAAACAGACTACGCCGAGGGTACCCGGCCCTCGGCATATCGGCCCATTCCTGTAGTGAGCCAGGCTGCTATTATTATCAGCAATGTGTCAATTCTTTAATGGAAGTTAACCATGATTGTACTTTGATGTAAGATTAAGTGTACTTAGAGTTAAAAGCATATTGGGTGAAACATAAACAAGTAAAAAAAGAAAAAATAATGTAGTCGGCATATAAAAAAAGATTTTTTTTCGATTTTTTATTTAATTTTTTTGGAAAAAAGAAATTTGAATTTTTGAAATTTATATGCCGACGGTTTTGCCGTTGGCGTACCGTGCTACGCCAAGGGCCGGGCTACGCCGACGGTAATAGTGACTATGCCGAGGGAGGTAGCCGCCGAGGAGCTATGCCGAGGGCTGCCCTCGGCGTAGCCTACGCCGACGGCCAAAACAGGTTACGCCGATGGTACCCAGCCCTCGGCATATCGGCCCATTCCTGTAGTGAGCCAGGCTGTTACTTCATCAAGACGCGCGGGCCAAGTGACATGTACGCGCTATCACGATGACAACCACATGCGGCGACACGATCAGCTCGGTGTGCAACACCTGTCATGTAGCCATCTGCAAGACTCCAATGACACCTAGCAAATCTTCGCTGCATCAAGCTGAACTACAAGCCAAAGCAGAACATCAACAAGATCTTTGTCGAGCACTCACGAGAAGCGGCGTCATCCACGCGCGAGCCAGTGTGGAACACGATTTTATCTTCTTCTCCGACAACACGGCATCGACATGAAGTAGTTTCTGGACAAAGTGAATTTTTATGTGGTTTGTACAAAAATGACAAAAATCGATGCTAAAATAAGGTTTTCTGAGAGTATTTTTTTTTGCATAGATCATAAGAAAATATCATTTTACTATGGAACTGTAAGAGAGAACATAGGATGTGAAGATATACGGGCTAAATTATTTCTTTGATTATTTAATAATTCAAAATTCATTTTTTTTTGGATAAAGGGAGCATATCCATATGGGATCAAAAGTGCATTTTCGATTTCATGTCTGTTTCTTCACTAGTAGAGAAACCCCCCTTTTGTACCGGTTTGAAAGGGCCTTTAGTACCGGTTTTGGAACCGGTACTAAAGATCCGGCACTAAAGGCCTCCATCCTTTAGTACCGATTCCTTACGAACCGGTACTAAAGGTGCCCGCGGGGCTGGAGATCTTTTTTTTATTTTTTTTTTCACAGAAAGGCTATTTCGTTTAATTTTTTTATCCATTTTTTTTCTAATTATTTTTCACTCCCTTTTTTTCATAATTTCTAATATTTCCGTTAGTCTCTAACTACACTTAATCTCTAGTCAATTACTTACCCTTTGTCAAACTTCCCGGTCGGTCACCCATCCTCACACTACTCCAACACTAGCACGCTTAACTTTCGGGTTCCTTTCCGTCCCACTTCCAAGTGCTTCGCGCGCATGTTGTTGATAGTAGTATCATATCAATCATATTAACATGTTGGTCAATGTGACACTTCTTTATTATTTGTATTGCAAATAATTTCTTTAATAAACAAAAGTAATGATGTAATAATAATGTTGAATAAATAAATAAAATTAACTTTTTAATTTGTATTATTTTTATATATTTTTTAAACTTTTAATATTTTTTTGCCAAACTTTAAACCTGAAAATTTGAAAATCTTATAATTTGATAAAAGTAATAGTTATTCTGGGAATCAAAAAATCTTATAATTATTAATTTTAATTTTTTAAAAATAAAAAATATATAAAATTCTAAAGTTTTGGAAAAAACCTAAAATCTTCCTGCTTTCATATTTTGATTTGGAATTTTGAGAATCTAAAATTTGGCTAACCGGGTAAACCCGGGTGAATTCGGATGTAACTTTTTCCCACGATGATTTTGATATATTATACGTTTTTTTTCGACGTCGTACGCAAAAGTTCTTGCGGTTTTACCATTTTCCAAAACTTTTTTGCAAAAAAAGTGAAAATTCAAATTTGTTAATTTTCCCCAATACTAGGTTGCATAACATACAAGAATCTGAAAACATTTTATTTTTTTGAATTTTCTATCATTTTCATTTGTATTTTACAAAGCAAAAAAGGCGATCCACGGGGGGTTGGAGGTGCGTGGGGAGCAGGGAAAACCTTTAGTACCGGTTCGTGACACGAACCGGTACTAAAGGGTACCTTTAGTACCGGTTCCTGTCACGAACCGGTATTAAAGGTCTATGCAGTGCAACCGGTACTAATGCACCCTTTAGTACCGGTTCGTAAGGAAACCGGTACTAAAGGGTTGGACGAAAGACCCCTTTTTCTACTAGTGCTTTGACCCAAGAAACAATGAAAGTCATTCCATGGAAATATTCTTTATGTTTGATTCTAGAAAAGATTCAACTTTAAAAAATTGAATTACTAAATATTTTTGCATGTATAGGGTGCACTGGCACCCATGTACATTGATGTATTTTCCATTTCAAATTTATCCATTTTCACGATCACTTGTGTGAGATTTCCTTAGACTAAACCAATCATCCCAACTCAAAAATGCTCAACTTAATTCAACACGAGAACGTACACAGTTCAACATGTCAATATTCTCCAGCAAACTTCCGTTGCAACCTTTTGTAACTTATTCAGAAAATGTTAAGCAGGCTAGTTTTCCATTTATTAATAGATGTTATCTATGTCGGCACGGATCCAACCAACTGGTTCTGGACTGGACTCCTCCACTTTGATTGTCCAGCAACTAGGTCATCTGGTTGGGCCCCCATCTGGTTGGGTACCCATCTGTGGATCACCTGATCTCACGGAAATTATGAGCATGCATATTGGACTTTCTTCCTGATTGACACACTGTCACACGAAAAGTTCACCAAGGTAATTATCACGCTCTGGGCAATTTGGGGTGCCAGAAGGAAAGCAATACACGAAGAAATTTTTCAGAGCCCTCTAAAAGTCTATGGTTTTATCACAAATTATCTCGCCGAACTGAACCAGATTCAAACAATCAACAAACCTCGATTGCAAGTGCCTGCAGTACCTCCGGCTGCCCCCTGGATCGCGCCACCAAGCAGTGCAGTAAAGGTAAATGCTGATGCTGCGGTATCTAAGTATGGGAACAGAGGGGTCGTTGCAGCAATTTGTCGGGATGAACATGGAGCTTTTCTTGGTGCCTCTGTCCTAGCAATTCAAGGGATTGCTGATCCTGCAACTTTGGAGGCGATAGCTTGCCGTGATGGACTTGCTCTCTGCTCTGATCTTCACGTTAACAGAATTATTCTTGCATCAGACTGCCTGGAAGTTGTCAATGCTATCAAGGAAGGGAGCAGAGGAAGCTACTTTTCTGTCCTCTGCGAGATTAACCAGTGCAGTTCAGCTTTTGCTTGAGTTAGCTTCAACCATGAAGGAAGAAAGTCCAATATGCATGCTCATAATTTAGCCCGTAGTCACATTTCTCTTGAGCATGGTCGCCACATGTGGCTCCTTAATTCCCCAGACATTGCTATTGTACCTATGATGATTGAGTAATAAAAAGAGCTGTAAACCCTCAAAAAAAAGTTAGCATATTCACATCACTCCTACACCTAATTAAGTCTGCCAATCTAATCTCCCTAGCAAATGGTTAGTCACATACAAAATGGCAGTTTATTTTCTAGATCTAGTCATCGAATTTATTTATTTTAGATGTAAGCAGGAAGTATATTTTATGTCTTCTTGAGGTGGCTTACCCAAGTGGGCATACATTCTGTCATTTTATATTACATAGAAAATGGTGGAATCATCTACCGAAAATGATCCAATGCCCTCGGGGGCCGTGCTCGCTCGCAACCTCCGGGTGTGCGGCCCTCCGATGCTCTCAATCGAGTGGATGTACGTCGTCCTGGCCCCACCACCTAGCACCCACAAAAAGTCCAGCTACACCTTATCTTCTCCGTGCGGTTCGCCTCGCTCACCTCCCGCTGCCCTGGCTCGTCGGTCGCCCCAGCCATGCATATCGCCGTCTTCCGCGGCGACCCCGAGCAGGACGGTCGTCGCTCGCAGCCAGTCGCCGCCCAGAGCTCGCCGCTCGCAGCCAGTCGCAGTATTCCGCGTCGCCCCCAGCAGGGCGCTCATCGCCGCCGCCTCCCCGGCTTCCTCCTACTGCAGCCGCGCCCATGTCGCCGGCCGTCCCCCACGGAGCTCCGCCGGCCATTCTCTAACCCATCCCTGCCCACCGCCTTCCCCTTGGAGCACCTCCGCCGGCCGTCATCTCGCCCCAGCGCTGCGGCCGCTTGGAGGCGTGGTCGGGGACGAACTCGCGGTCCATGGCTGATGCGGTATCTTCAGTAGGATGCTACTTGCCACCAAGTCAGACACAACCACGAGCAGCGAATGCTGCAAATGCTGGCCAATTTTGCAACCCTCCATGGCCGAGTATGCTGCCGATGCTGTTAGACGTTGCTACCAACGGGGTCAGAGATGGCAGATTTTTTTTGCTACAACTATTCTGCAATGTTGCTAAAAAGGGATAAATATTTTGCTACAAGATTTCCGACAAGGTCTCCGTTGAGATCTCCGACGAGGTATCCGTTATGCGGATTTGCAAACTAGGAATAAATTTTTTGCTACAACATTTTTACGGTATTGCTACAATTGCTTTTTTATTTTGCTACGGGCTCTCCGGCGAGACTCCGGCGAGCTCAAACTTTTTCTTTTACTTCATGGGCGAACCATTTTTTGCTACATGCAGTTGCTGCCGGGGTGTTTATTTTGCTGCCGGAGGTGTTCTTTTGCTACAGGCAAATCTAACCATAAATGATGTCGATCCGACGGTTGGGGACCCGGGGGCTGGGGAATCAGATCCCCGGGGGACGCCCAGCACTTTCCATCATCTACACCATACATTAAAATTCTCATTTTCTAAGGAAGAATCAACCTCAGCGGCCTGCCGGTAGTGTGAGACGACCATAAACCAAAATGTGAAAGCGTGCGCGCTCGCGGTTCGTGACATCTTCTACCGGTCGATCTACGCGCACATGCACAAATACGTGTGAGAACGTAAAGTCCAAACCGACCCACAAATTCGTGTGAACTGCCGCGTGCCGTGTGGGGAACGTCTCTGTCCCCTGGCTGGCTGGCGCCACTCACTCCGGCAACAACCAACAATGCTACACCTACGGAATCATCTTACAAAATTATCTTACGGACGGGACGTGGGTTAGCAGGATTGGAGAGTTTGCAACCGTTGGTCCCAGTATTTCGCTTCCGGATTCACCGTAGCCTGCCACATCAGCCTGTAAGGTTTCTCCGTAACAAATTGTTCCGTAAATCTATCATTATTGGGCAACAACCACCTCGCCGCTATAGAGAAGGAGAAGAGAAAGCCGGCACCCCACTCGCACTTGGCCGCCCCTCCTCCCTCTCCCGTGCTAATTTCCAGCGCCACCGCCTCCCTCGCCATGGATGCTCCGGCCCATTAGCACGCTGCTCGTCTCCATTCCCCAGGACAGGAGCTAGCCTCCTCCGCGGGACGCCGGCCGCTGCTGGTAAGCGCTTCCAACCCCGTGCTTGCTGTTACGAACCGCCGATACTTCTCTTTTACATCGATTGCTTGCATTTTAGTCATAACCTGCTGCCGGATTGCACGGCAATGTCCATGGGGGAAGAGCAAGGGCTGGTGCTTGTTCTATTTCTTTCCCTGCCGAGATAAGCTTCCTGGGGATATGCTTCCGATCCACTCACTATTCCGGGAGAAATTGGTGAAACGAAGAGTTGAAGACAATATCTGATCTACTTCTCGTCATTTGGCGGAAATGCCATGAAGGATGTCGAATTAGAGCGTCCGTACTCTCCCCCTCTCGCTCCTTTTGTTTTGAAATACTCTCCCTCTCTCTTTAGGGCTCATTTGGTTGCTGGGATGGGTATCCCTGGGCAGCAAAAACCCCCACGGGGAATTTTAGCGCGCACACGGGATCCTCTCCCGCCTTGGAAAAGTTGCTTCCCATTTGGATACGGAGAGAAATGGAAGGGAAAGGAACGGAATTGGAATACGGATCATTATTCGCTACAACTAGTTCCTTTCTTTCACCGAGCAGCGGGTTTCATTAGCCATTGTACAATAATATAATATAAACAAGTACAAAATTTCATGCCAATTTCAGAAGATAAAATCTTCTCTCCTCGGTCTTAGTCCTTCCCGCTGTTAACCGCTGCTCCACTCGCTGTCAGAGCTATTAGACTATATGTACGGTTGAGATTAGACTAGAATTAGATCATCTTGTACTCCAAGTCTACCTCTCATTGTACCTCTATATATACCCCGAAAGGGTCATGGAATACAACACAATATTCTAGGGTTCAACAATTTTAATATGGTATCAGAGCGGTTAGCCTCACGGCGCCGATCCTAGGGTTTCCTACCACTTCCGCATCGCGCCGCCCCCGGGGAGATCTCTCCTCGGGGGCGTGACACCCGGTTTCGATCTAAGATCGGATCCGTTCTTAGTTTAGATCCAAAATTTCGAATTTTCCAACTCCATAGATTAGATCGAGTTTAGCCAAAATAAAGCCCTAAATCCCAATACCTACATCTCCAGATCGAGCTTTGCTCCGACAGAAACACACCCGCACCAACGCATAATCGCCAGCACCTCAGAAGCACGCTTGCGCGGCTGCGCCAGACGGCTCCATCGACGACATCGCATGCAGCTGCTGCACCAGGACTCCAGGAGAGTCGCCATGCGCAGGGACAAATCAAGTGCATGCATAGGCCGATCCACATGTGCGTGCTGTGCTTTGTGCGTGCATATGGATGGCACACATGCTATGCAGCGCTGGTTGGATCTCCGTCCACAACGACTACATGCATCTTGCCGACTACACGAGAGCCCACGCCCGCGTCGAGGACATGGATCGCAGGAGGGTGAACTTCCGGACCTGCACCAAGATCTATGCCAACGCTTCTACGCCAACATCAAGCCCCCTCGCAACTACAACATCAGCGAACGATCTGCACTACATCGAGCTGAACTACAACGATCCGAACAACTACGCCAAGCTGTACGACAATGCCAAGATCTACGTCGAGTTCTACGTCGCCAACGACATCGCCAAGGTCTACATCAACATGATCTTCATCGACATCCTCGTCAACACTGCCGTCGCCGCCTACGACACAAAAACCCCGCCGCCGCCGCAGAACCGCTGCCACCGCCGCGCTACGACAAAAAACCCGCCACCGCCGCAGACCCGCTGCCGCCGCCGCACTACGACGAAACCCGCCGCCGTCGCAGAACCGCTGCCGCCGCCGCGCTATGACAAGAACCCGCCGCCGCCGCAAAATCGCTGCCGCCACGCACAAGCTAAAACCCTACGACCAAAAACGCGCAATTTTTTGCGCCTTCGGCGAATACGGCTACACCACATACGACGAATACGACATCGACCACATCTCGACCACGGCTACATCATGATCAGCTACCTCGACATCAACATCAAGAAAACGTCTACAACAACTCAAGAACTCCAGTTAACAGCGTCCGCGTTGTCACTTGCACCTCGACACTCCCGCTGTGACTGCGGGAGGGAAGAGAAGGAACCAGAAGGGGGACGCCAATGATGACAAGGAGGAGAAGTGGATGGAAGCGCAAGATTTCAAATCCAGTCTCAAGCGTCCGCTTTACTCCCGCTACGACTGAGGAGGGATGTTAGACTATATATACGGTTGAGATTAGACTAGAATTAGATCATCTTGTACTCCAAGTCTACCTCTTCTTGTACCTCTATATATACCCCGAAAAGGTTATGGAATACAACACACAATATTCAGTAAGAGCCCTCCCATGGCTGTCGACCCACCTAACCCTGCTCGTTGTCGGAGAGCTTCCGCATGTGGATCGAGCTCCCTCCTATGGCCGCTCTGCTCATCGTGCCGCTCCGTTCCAGCTCTGGTCTCGTCCCCACGTTCCCATTTTTGTCCACTGCGGGAGCTTGCCCTCCACCGTTTCTTCCTCGTCGACCACGCAAAGCTCCTCCACCGTCTTGTTGATTAATTATGTTGCTAGTAGATCGAGTAGTAGCAATTTACTTAGAAACAAATAAAGCACCGTCCATGTAGTAGCAGTATTTGAACGCTGGACTACATGGAGGCACAAGGTGGCCATGAGGCAAACGTGCACGGCTCCATTAGTCAAATATTCACACCTAGTAGGTGATATGTGCAGCTCACTAGTAGTATAAATAGGGATCCTTTGTATCATTTTAGAGCACACCAAGTAGTGAAGAAACAAGCAATAAGAAGAGCTGCACGTTTTGAGCTGCACCAAAACGTGTGAGTGTGTGTTCAAGTGATCAGCGTGTGAGTAGTAACAGCTCTTAGTAGTAGGAGCTAGAATCTTGGGGAAATAATTAGTTTCTGGAAAAGAACCGGTTCACTCCCCCGTGTCGCCTCCTCCTGGCGATCGGGGGACAAAACCCTAGGCCGCCTCCGCCAACTACCCCGCCTCGATCTCTCCTCCTCGTCGCCCTCGGAGGCGCCGCCGATCGAAGGCCACGACACCGGGGAAGGGGACAGCGAGGATTCGGGCTCCCGGCTCCGCGCGCGACGATAGGGGGAGGAACGCCACGCGGGGTCTGTTGGTGCTGGTGCGGGCGCGACGTCGGCGCCCCTGCTGCATCTTGCTCCTGCCGAAGCAGCCGTGGGTCAGGGCGTGGTCGAGCAGCTCTCTTCCCAGTGGGGGCTTGGGCACCGGAGGCGGCGGCCTCTGCGAGGTGAGGGCGGTGCGATCCCTGGCGGTGGGGGGCGCTTGCTGATGTTGAGGACCATCTCCTCGGTCGCGTGGGCGGCGTGGAGGCGGTGGAGGGTGCTCGGGCCGCGTTGGTTGCCCCGTTGACCTCGTGGAAGATCTGAAGACGGAGGGCGGCTTCTGTGTGGTACCCACCCCAAGGCCATGACATCTGGCGTTCTCGTCGGTGTTGGGGTGGCAGGGCAGGGGCTCTGGCCGGGAGAAATCCTTGGCTGGCGGTGGCGGTCACAGCGTCGGCGACGTCTTGGATGCTGTCTTCCTGCTTGGAGGCGATGCTGAGGTATATCCCCCTCCCTCCTTCCTTGGCGCCTGGGTGAAAACCTAAATCTCCGGATTGGGCGGCGACAGCGCTCCGGCGTCATGTTTCTTCCTGAAGACTCCGCCTTGGGTCGGCGGAAGGTGTTCGTGCTGCGTGTATGTCCTGATCTGCGGTTGCGGTGCTTGCCGTGTCTTCTTTGGCGATCTCTGTCCTGATGCTGAAGTCTTTTGGGTGGCCAGTGCGTTGGCCAGCGGCGAGGCTTGTGGTCCTTCGCGTGCGGTGGTCATGTCTAGGTCTTGTCCTTGGTTTGATACCCATGGTGCTCATACGTGCTCTAGGGAGAGCTTCTCCGCCTACCGACGGTCCGGCGCCCTACGATCCAGGGCGAGAGGGTTGGGACCTTCTTCGAAGGTGGAGGTGGATGGCATTCCGGCTGCGATGCGCCAGGACTTGATGGTGGCAGGATTCCCGGTGGCGAGCTTCACGGCGTTGTTTCTCCTCCGCTCTGGTTCTTTCTTGAGATGATGACCTTGATGACAAGTTGTTTTCTTTGTAATCTTTCGTTTGCTTGTTCATCGATGTTTGTAAGCTGTTCTTCAGCATCTTGTAACACTTGCCGGCAACGGCCTTATTAATTTAAGGCAGGGCTACGGCCTACTCTTTAAAAGTAGTAGGAGCTAACACGTCTTAGCCTAGCGCCAGCCTACGCACCATCTCCATGCCTCCTAGCTGGAGTAGAATCGCCAGAGGTGGCTCGCACAACAAGTAGGGGTAGTTGTTGTCACTTGTCTGCGCGCACCTAGACCGCCATCCCTCCTCCTCCGAAGGTGGGGTTTGTTATATTGTGATCCAAATTCATATACTAAAGGGATGCTAACTTCTGACGAGCGGAGCGAGGCCCGTCGCCGGAGGCTTGGGCCGGAGGCCCATACGTCGTGCCCTACAGGGACGGCTGCGGATCGTTGCCACCGTCTATATATATTCCCTGTAAGCCGCCGCTAGGGTTTTGTCGCATCATTGTACACCCACGGCGTTTGTAAACACCACCGAAATAGTGAAGTTTTACTGGCTGGCTCCCGTGGTTTTCCCTTGTGTGTTGCAAGGGTTTTCCACGTTAAAATCTCGTGTCCCCTGCAGTGTTTTATTTTTCGTTCTTCGTTTATTGTGCATCTCGATTATAACAGGGGCAGCGACAAAGACTTCCCCGAAGAGGAGGGCTACAGAGGCACCAGATGCAAGGAGGACCTCACCATGGTCGAAGCACTGATAACTTCAACGTCAGCGAAGAAGGTTTGTGCCTGCTAACTTCACAAACAAACAAAAAGGAGGTCAGTTCTCAGTTTGTCAAATTCAACGAGAAAGCATGATATTCTTAGACTACAAGTTTTCCAACCAGAAATGAAAATGAAACATGAAAATTTGAAGATGTAATGGGTCCTATTTACATATGTACTGGATCTAGTAGTGCAGGCACACGCAGCTCATGAATTTTTTTGCACTAAAGCATGCAGCTCAGAAGTCACAAAAATTTGCACTGAAGCATCAGCTCACCGCTGAGCACAGATCACACTATCAATGGCTAAAAATAAAATAGCGGGGTGACAAAAGCACATGTTAGGAAAGTAACTATATGTTTTGGATCTCGCAAAAAAAAACTATATGTTTTGGAACTTATGTGTATAAATTAAACTAATGTCGGCAGGACGACAAGATACACCAGACATGAAGCTGAAATATGTTGCCGCGAAAAAATGTCGGAAGAAGCATATACTGAGAAGAGTTGAAAATGAGGTACGTTCTTCCTGCATACAACCGATCATATACAGATAAGCCAACAAGAAGGATAAATACAGTATTGCTGCTCGCCGAGCTTTGACTCTTCAACACGAGAAGAAGGCTAAGTTAACTGTAAGCATGATATTCATCCACAGAATCAGACAGAGACACGAATTGCAGATTAACATGTAGCTCCATGCTGTGAAGATTAAACAACACTAAACTGATAGAATGAACAACAAATAGATAAACATATCTTCACAACTACATGTTTTTTTCTAGAAAAAACTATATACTACCATGCAATGAGGGAGTACAGAATGCAATTTGTCCCCCTGTATCCCCAGTATCATTAGGAAAAGAACTCGTAAGCATTTGATTTTTAAAGGAGGCTCTCCTAGGATAACATCAAATGCTTCAGAATAGTTTTTTGAGAAAAAGTTGGCACTTTATTGATCACAACAAGTCATTACACAGAGTCTTCCGGATACAAATCTGGAACAAAGTTTCTGAAAACAGAAGAAATAAAAAGCTCCGCAGAGCGTGCTAAAATGTGTGCCGACTCATTACACTGACGACGAACATGAGAAACAGAGAACTCGCTAAATCCAGTAGTGATGGTCTTGATGTCTTGCACGACCACGCCCACATAGCTCCTGTCCTGCACCTGAGAATTAATGCGTTGGACCAACAAAAGGCAGTCTGAAACTACCTGAATCTTGCTGAAACCTTCATCGGTAGCTAAGGAGAGACAGCGCGGCGCATCGCCAACGCTTCTGCTAACTCAGGCGCCGTAACCTCATCAAGAAGCTCGCTGCAGCCAGCTAAGCACGTACTGAGGTGGTTCCGTATTACGACGCCAACTCCCATCTTACCCGATGAAGGGAAAAGGGCTGCATCAACATTTATATGAACCTTGTCTTCAGGCGGCGGATCACCTTTTGCTTGCTCTTCTTACAATTTGGTTTCTGCTTCTTCACCACAGCCTGTGTAGAAAATTGAAAAGGAATTAGAACTTTTATTGATGTAAACAAGCAAAAACTGATTAAATTCCTAACACGTAGTTGCTTTTTTGAGGAATGTGCTGGATTAAACTGCCGGAGACGCAACGCGAGCCTATGCGTGCTGGATGCCACCGGCTGGATGCGGTGGCACAGGCTATATACAACCAGGATGGCTGGCATCCTGTTAAACGACTTTCAGATGTATAAGCGAGTCTCTCTTATTTTTCATTGGCTGGTTTTTGTGTACACGCTTTGTGATTCGTGAATTGTAAAACTAAGGATTATGTTATCTGGGTAATAAAAGAGGGCTGCGTGCATCGATTGATGCAGAGGCCGGGGTCAACCCCCATTTCGGAAAAAAAACGTAGTTGCTTTTTTGAGGAATCGTGGTTATATTATGGCACCAGCAACATGATTCCATAATATTTCCAAACATTAGTAGTACCTCTGAACTAAATGTCGATCTAGAGAATGTCATAAATGTCTTGTGAAGTTCGTAGCAAATATGAACCATCGATCATCTTACAGAGTGCAAACAAACAAACACAATGCTGTTGATAACAAGTGGATGCCATTACACTGTTTTGAAGAACACCTGGGGCAGCGTCCCTCCAAACTTTTCCCAATATGCATGTAATACTGTTTTTCTTCCAATGAATTGATAACTATAGCCTAGCGTCACCAAGATGTTGTAATAAAATAAGTAGCTTCATGTACAGAAAGAGATCACCCTCTGAACCCAAGAGAGGACTCTACCCCCAGAAGATTCCGCTCTCTACCCCCACAAGATCGTTACACATGAAACGAGGGTTTAAATTGGGGAGAGAAGGGGAAGGAGGTTGTGCTCACCGTGATCTGATAATGGAAAAGTTCACTCCTCACGTTTCTTGATCTCCGCTCGTTGATCTGTAGCAAGCTTCTGGATCTAGAACAACAAAGAGGCAATCAATACATTACAAATTGTAGAAGGAAAGGAAAAGGGAAAAGGGAAGAAGAGATGAAGTCGGGGAGGGGCTTGGGGCGATGCGGTCGGGGAGGGACTTGGGGCGACGCGGTGGGGACTGGGGAGGCGTCTGCTCAGGGACTCCATCATGTATTTGTGTTATTATATGATATAGTCTCGACTCGGGATTGTGTGATGCCCATGGAGTGATGCGTATTTGTGAGATAATTCTTGGTGTCACTTCTGCTAACTTCCGTACAAACTTTTTGCAGGAACCAAATGGGTCTGGTTCTGTGGCATTAGTTTTTTCTCTTGTTCACTTTGGTATCATCATCCTGGAGTTTAAATTCAGACGGTCTAGCTCTGTCCAAAAATCTCATATTGCCGAGTTCCATAAGCTCTAGCTGGAATGCTTCTGATAGAACTCCATGCGAACGGCATGGAGTTCTTTATGATAGACAGACTGATGTGTTTTCTCTTGACCTATCATCTTCTGGAGTTTCTGGTTCACTGGGACCTCAAATAGGCTGCTAAAGTACCTACCAGTCCTCACTTTGCTAAATAACATCATATCAGGTGCAATCCCTCCAGAATTGGGCAATTGTAGCATGCTTCATCAATTGGATCTTTCCGAGAACTCCCTTTTTGGTGAAATACCAGAATCCCTTGGCAACCTAAAGAAACTGTCAGCGCTCGCATTGTACAGTAACTCACTCGATGGGGAAATCCCTCCTGAATTGGGCAATTGTAGCATGCTTGATCGATTGGATCTTTCCGAGAACTCTCTTTCTGGCGAAATACCAGAATCCTTTGGCAACCTAAAGAAACTCTCATCGCTCACCTTGTACAGTAACTCCCTGGATGGGGAAATACCTGAAGGGTTGTTCAAGAACCAGTTTTTGCAGTACGTGTACCTACATCAGAATAATCTCAGTGGTCATATCACTTCGTCACTTGGTGAAATTGCAAGTCTTAGAAGCTTATGGTTGCATGAAAATGGATTATTTGGAGTTCTGCCAGATTCAATTGGAAACTGCACCAAGTTGGAGGAGCTCTATCTACTATATAATCAGTTGAGCGGGAGTCTTCCAAAAACCTTGAGCCTTATCAGTGGACTGAAGGTTCTAGATGCCACTGGAAATGGCTTAACTGGAGAGATTGATTTTCATTTTGAGAACTGCAAGTTAGAGATATTCATATTGTCATTTAATAATCAGTTAAGGGGAGAAATTCCAGAATGGCTTGGGAATTGTAGTAGCTTGACTGAACTTGCACTTGTGAACAACAGTTTCTCCGGCCACATTCCAGCTTCTCTCGGGTTACTCTCTTACTGAGCAACCTCACCCATCTTATGTTTTCTCAGAACTCCTTGACTGGCCCGATTCCTTCTGATATTGGTAACTGTCGGTCACTGCTGTGGCTAGAGTTGGATGCAAACATGCTGGAGGGTAGTGTTCCTAAAGAGCTGGCTAATCTGAGAAAATTGCAGAAGCTCTTTCTGTTCGATAATCGCCTCACTGGGGAGTTCCCCGAGGATATTTGGAGCATCCGGTGGCTTCAAAGTGTCCTTATTTACAGAAATGGATTTACTGGGATGCTACCTCCAGTGTTAGCTGAGCTAAAGCTCCTACAGAACATTACACTGTTCAGTAATTTCTTCTCTGGAGTCATACCAGCGGGATTAGGTGTGAATAGCCGTTTATTCCAAATTGATTTCAGAAACAACATTTTTACCGGTGGAATACCACCATACATTTGTTCAGGTAAAAGACTGAGAGTGCTGCACCTGGGTTTTAATCTTCTCACTGGTAGCATCCCATCCGGTGTTGCGGAGTGCCCAAGTTTGGAACAAATTATGCTCCAAAACAATTTTCTTACTGGGCCTATTCCATGATTTTTGAAGTCAATGAAGAAGTTTGGTCTTATTTTGGAAGTCGGAAAGGTGTGAGAATGCGTTCTTTTGTCACCTTTTTTGTTTAACGCTGCTGAATGTTCGACAAAGATAGTGCATACATCTCAAAGATGAGGTAGTTGTTGTCAGAGTGTGCTACTTTGTCCAACTGTCATATCGGTGCAAACTGAATTTTAGTTGCTCCCAGTGAGTAGAAGTAAGTATTCAAATTGTTAGAAATATGTCTTAGTGGTGATAATATACCCCAAATCTCAAAACAGTGTAAATCTCCGAAGAAGTATCTTCCTGATTGAAATACAAGGACGGTTGCGATTAAACGATACCTATTCGAGATGGTACCAGTGAGACAATACCAACGTGGCTGAATGGTTTCAATCGAACAAGCGAACCGTACTCGAAAGCCATCCATCCCCGAGACCCCAAAACAGGGTCACTGGTATTGATCACACCGCTAGCAGCGTGAAGTATTCTAGCAGATCACTGAATGTACGTACCTTTCCCTCTGTGGAAAACCTCAAGGTTGTTCCGTGGTTTCCAAAAAATGCTTTAGATTCTTAGTTTTACATGCTAGCCGCTACATTTGGCTTATGAGCTCAACAAACTTGCTCTGATGTGGTAATTTGCGCGGGCATGCACATCATGTGGGAAAGTGACAAAATGCAGCAGAAGACTCATGGAGAAACATATGATGCTCTAGACCCGAGTCTCCCTAGTCCTAATCAGACTCAGGGAAAGACAGTGAGCAATACGAACAGAGCCATGCAAACTAGATATTTCAATGAGGCAGTGTCTTGTCCAGGTTCATCGTCACAGATCCTGATGCGTCCTAACCCTAGGTAGTACCTTAAGCACACGGTGTGGCATATGTGATTCGGATGGAACTTAGTTCTACCTCCTAGCTTACGCTCTCGGGGCACTCGATGTTTGTTCGTCAATAGTCCGTGATCCGCTTCTTCTCTTATTTAGTAGGAGAAAAGTAAAGCCCTAGGAGGTACCGTTTGGTGCAACTACCATCCTATCAATGCTTTGATTGGTCTCCTCTGTAATGTCTTACATTGAATAAAATCATAGATTACCCTTTGGTGCAACCCTCCGTGAGGAGTGATGTTATGAACCTGCTAGATACAATTAGAAAGTCAACTTTCTAGAAACAACGATGATGATGAACCATTATCTAATACTCACTTCGTTTCATATTATAAAATGCTTCAACTACAACCAATATGGTTGGGACATAGGAAGTAAAAAGTAAAAAATTGATGATCTTGCTTCACTATGGATTTTTCGTTTCATGACAAGTAGTCGATAATCAGATTACAGATCCACCACTGATACTGACTCTACCAATTAAGTGAGCAAGAAAAATAAAATATACTACACAAATCCTCTAGGATTGCTCGGCCATACCGACGTGGCTGAATTGTTTCCATCACTACGGGAGAATTGCCGTACGCCGACGGCTAGGCGATGTGCCGACGGCCAAATGTCGGGGCCGTCGGCACAGGAGCCTCCGGAGCGCGGCGACAAGGATGGCCGTCGGCGTTAAATTGGCCGTCGGTACAGGCTGGATGTGCCGACGGTTACCGTCGGCACAGTTCTGGCCGTCGGCACAGGACCAGTCTGGCCGTCGGCACAACATTTTTTTTATTTTTTTTTCCACTACAGACCTGTGCCGACGGTTATACCGTCGGCATAGCTTTTTCCTATTTCTCCACGGCAGTCTTCAAAAAAGCATAACTAAATCATTCTAACTGAGATAAATAAGTATAATATATCAAATTTTGCATAAAAACAAGATCTATCATAGAAAAATATCAAAAATGGAATATTTCAAATACCTAAATAATTTTCTTAGAAATGAGCTATAATGTTCGAGGTTTCATGGCTTTCACACACGCCAAAAATGAAAAAATGGTCGCTCGTGGGTCGGATTAGAAATCCGTGTCCGGGGTATTGCTTACCATCCTAGGGCCCACACACGTGCCAAATATGACCTCGTTTCGGCAAACTATGCCATGCCGAGACCGTTTCCCACCTCATTTCCCCTAAAATCCATAGAACTCCGGACGTGATAGCTCTTTTCGTGAAGGGTTTTTCAAAATAATTGCCATATCCTAGTTTTGACAAACGGAATAGTTACTATGACATAAAAAATGACGTCACGCGGCTCCGTGGGATTTTTTGACTTCGTTCATACTACCATCTGGCCAAAATAGGCCCCCGGGACATGCGGTATCGCCGTATCGGGCGTGCGGGTGCACCCATTCGCGAACAAACTAAACGGACAAAAATTAGCACATATAATGATGCGTTGTAGAACTAAAAACATTTTTTCCGGAATTTCTGGAGCGACGGATAGTTGAGCCCTAGTTCAAATCCGGTCAGTTTCCAGCGGATTCGGCGGGACACCGCCGAAAGCCGCATGGTTTCCCAAAAAGCTAACGCATGCACATGAAATTTGATAGGTGGTGCATAGGTGGTCTACTATCATCGCACAGAGGTTTCTCGTCATACTAAAATGCGCTCCATGTAGCTGCTTCACAAATAAAAACCGTTTGGGCACGCTAAAAATGAAAAGATGGTCGCCCGTGGGTCGGATTAGAAATCCGCACCCGTGGTCTTGCTTTCCATCCTAGGGCCCACTCAAGTGCCAAATATGACCTCGTTTCGGCAAACTATGCCATGCCGAGACCGTTTCCCACCTCATTTCCCCTAAAATCCATAGAACTCCGGAGGTGATAGCCCTTTTCGTGAAGGGGTTTTCAAAATAATTGCCATATCCTAGTTTTGACAAACGGAATAGTTACTATAACATATAAAATGACGCCACGTGGCTCAGTGGGATTTTTTGACTTCGTTCAAACTGCCATCTGGCCAAAACAGGCCCCCCGGGACATGCGGTATCGCCGTACCGGGCGTGCGGGTGCACCCATTCGCGCCCAAACTAAACGGACAAAAATTAGCACATATAATGATGCGTTGTAGAACTAAAAACATTTTTTCCGGAATTTTTGGAGCGACGGATAGTTGAGCCCTAGTTCAAATCCGGTCAGTTTCCAGCGGATTCGGCGGGACACCGCCGAAAGCCGCATGGTTTCCCAAAAAGCTAACGCATGCACATGACATTTGATAGGTGGTGCATAGGTGGTCTACTATCATCGCACAGAGGTTTCTCGTCATACTAAAATGCGCCCCATGTACCTGCTTCACAAATAAAAACCGTTTGGGCACGCTAAAAATGAAAAGTTGGTCGCCTGTGGGTCGGATTAGAAATCCGCACCCGTGGTCTTGCTTCCCATCCTAGGGCCCACTCACGTGCCAAATACGACCTCGTTTCGGCAAACTATGCCATGCCGAGGCCGTTTCCCACCTCATTTCCCCTAAAATCCATAGAACTCCGGAGGTGATAGCCCTTTTCGTGAAGGGTTTTTAAAAATAATTGCCATATCCTAGTTTTGACAAACGAAATAGTTACTATGACATAAAAAATGACGCCACGCGGCTCCGTGGGATTTTTTTGACTTCGTTCATACTGCCATCTTGCCAAAACAGGCCCCCCGGGACATGCGGTATCGCCGTATCGGGCGTGCGGGTGCACCCATTCGCGAACAAACTAAACGGACAAAAATTAGCACATATAATGATGCGTTGTAGAACTAAAAACATTTTTTCCGGAATTTCTGGAGCGACGGATAGTTGAGCCCTAGTTCAAATCCGGTCAGTTTCCAGCGGATTCGGCGGGACACCGCCGAAAGCCGCATGGTTTCCCAAAAAGCTAACGCATGCACATGACATTTGATAGGTGGTGCATAGGTGGTCTACTATCATCGCACGGAGGTTTCTCGTCATACTAAAATGCGCCCCATGTAGCTGCTTCACAAATAAAAACCGTTTGGGCACGCTAAAAATGAAAAGATGGTCGCCCGTGGGTCGGATTAGAAATCCGCACCCGTGGTCTTGCTTCCCATCCTAGAGCCCACTCACGTGCCAAATATGACCTCGTTTCGGCAAACTATGCCATACCGAGGCCGTTTCCCACCTCATTTCCCCTAAAATCCATAGAACTCCGGAGGTGATAGCCCTTTTCGTGTAGGGTTTTTCAAAATAATTGTCATATCCTAGTTTTGACAAACGGAATAGTTACTATAGCATATAAAATGACGCCACGTGGCTCAGTGGGATTTTTTGACTTCGTTCAAACTGCCATCTGGCCAAAACAGGCCCCCCGGGACATGCGGTATCGCCGTACCGGGCGTGCGGGTGCACCCATTCGCGAACAAACTAAACGGAAAAAAATTAGCACATATAATGATGCGTTGTAGAACTAAAAACATTTTTCCGGAATTTCTGGAGCGACAGATAGGTGAGCCCTAGTTCAAATCCGGTCAGTTTCCAGTGGATTCGGCGGGACACCGCCAGAAGCCGCATGGTTTCCCAAAAAGCTAACGCATGCACATGACATTTGATAGGTGGTGCATAGGTGGTCTACTATCATCGCACGGAGGTTTCTCGTCATACTAAAATGTGCCCCATGTAGCAGCTTCACAAATAAAAACCATTTGGGCACGCTAAAAATGAAAAGATGGTCGCCCGTGGGTCGGATTAGAAATCCGCACCTGGGGTCTTGCTTCCCATCCTAGGGCCCACACACGTGCCAAATATGACCTCATTTCGGCAAACTATGCCATGCCGAGGCCGTTTCCCACCTCATTTTCAATGAAGTCAACTAGATTTAAACTAGAGGTACTTGATCTAATGCTCATGATTTTTGGGTAAATTAACTTTGTAGATTCAAAATATGATATGGATGTCATATTTGTATTCCTCTCATTTTTCTGATCAATTTAGACATATTATTTGCCAAATTCACATTTACCGATATTAATTATTTCATATTAAATAAAAAGACAAAAAAATAAAATTATTTAATTGTTTTTTCAAATTCTACATTATTATATATATATATATTCATGTTGTTTACTTAAGTAATTGATTAGAATTCAAAAATATAGAGGTGTGGCATCACGGCCAAAGGGTTAATATGATTGATATGGTAGTATTAACAACAAGGTGTCATTTCTTTCATGGAAGCTCATCCGAATAGAACCAAGAAGTTAAGCGTGCTAGGGTGGGAGTAGTGTGAGGATGGGTGACCAAGCGGGAAGTTTGACTACAAGTGTAATTTGACCTAAGATTAGGTGTACTAAGTGTGATTGTGAAAGATTAACAAGTTAAAAATAATAAGAAGAAAATTGAAAAAAAAATAAAAAAAATATTTTTTGTTCAAAAAACATAATTTGAATATTTTTTCATCAAATAATTTGAAAATTTTGAAATACTATGCCGACGGTTATACCGTCGGCACAACAATCTACGCCGACGCCAGGCCGACGGTGATCGGGCAGTCCCCGACCAGAACTATGCCGACGATGCTATGCCGACGGTCACCGTCGGCACAGCCTGTGCCGACGGCCATCTGTGCTGTGCCGACGGCTGGCAGCCGTCGGGACACTGGAGCTCTCCCGTAGTGCATCGAACATGCGAACCGTACTCGAAAGCCATCCATCCCTGAGACCTAGACACAGGGTCACCGGTACTAATCACGTACTGCACCTCTAGCAGCTCGAAGTATTCTAGCAGATCCCTGAACGTAGCCGCTACATTTGGCTTATGAGCTCAACGAACCTGCCCTGATGTGGCAATTTGCGCAAGCATGCACATCATATGGGGAAGTGCAGCACAAGACTCAAGGAGAAATAGAGAGTGGTTGACCTGAGTCTTCCTAGCCCTAATCAGACTCTGCGAGAGCTGGTGAGCCATGCCAACAGAGCCATGCAAACTAGACATGGGGATGACACTGTGTTGTGCCCAAGTTCATCGTCATATAGAGATCCCGATGCGTCCTAACCCTAGGTAGTACCTTAAGCATACGGTGTGGCATATGTGATCCGAATGCAACTTAATGTTTGTTATGGCGGGCACTCAATGTTTGTTTCGTGAATAGTCGGTGATCCGCTCCTTATCTTATTTAGTAGGGAAAAAATAAAGCAATATGAGGTACCATTTGGTGCAACTACCATCCTATCAATGCTTTGATCGGTCTCCTCGGTAATGTCTTACACATCAGAATACATCATAGATTTTCATTTGGTGCAACCCACGGTCGGTGAGGTTATCAGTAATGTCTTACACTTTAGTATGTAAATTTAATTCGTCTCCCGGGTGCGTATGCTCTCTCCACCCGAAAACAATATTTCTAATTGTAAAAAAATTCTAATAATTTTTTTGCATGTACATCTCGATATTCTATGTGTTTTCGTATAGTTTCATGAAAAACCGATATTTTTTGTGGTCGATCTACAAAGAGAAACATATCTCACGAAAAGGCTTAATTTTAGCACCAAATTTTATCTTTTTACATAGCTCAAATGATAAATTATTTTTTCATGGAAAGACTTTGCGCACACGTAAAATGAGAAGATGTACACTTGATTTTTTTCGTTTGAAAATTTAAATATTTCAAAATATATTAAAGATGCATTTCAAAATAAAGGGAGTATACACACCCAATAGCCACAACATCGCTCCCACTTTAGCAGAGAAAGTAAAGTGCAAGTTCTAGGAAACTTTCTCAATTCTCGCGAATCCTCTTCTCCTGCCATCTCCCACGTCCTTGCAGATAACAGCAGCAGTGGAAGAGCTCGGGCGGAGGCGGCAGTGACCTGCGGGTGATGAGAAGTGATGTGGGAAGGCTGAGGCATCCTATCATCTATCCCTGGTAACCCTAAGCTTAGCCAATTCCATTCACATCGGCGACGATGTCGACGAAGCCTTGCCACCGGCCCCTGCCCCCACCATCGATGCGTGTGCCACGTCGTGACGGGACATGGTAGCGTCTCCAACCAGCTCGTGCTCTATGATGGAGATGGTGAATGGCTCCCACGTATGGCTTCACGATCTGCTCCCTCAAAAAGAGGATGTGCGTCCGGAAGCACATCACAAGCGAGACCTTCAGCTTGGGGTAGACCACTGAGCGAGATCTTTGGTTGTTGTTAGCTAAATTTTCTCTCTTTATATTATCATCCAGAAATATTCGTATGCACGTCTAATTTGATAAATGTTATTTTCTTTATAGCTATTATCAGTCTCCTTTCAAATTTCCTGATATGTTTTTTTGCGCACTGAACTAATGTGTTTCGTGTTTCATGTCTTAATTAATACTTCTAGGAGCGACTCTTGCAGCTATTCTTATGTAAGCGCACATATCAGAGTAGGGCTGAACCTATAGGCTACCCTTGACCCTATCAAAAGAGGTGCGGCCGACCCTTGCACCTATAATTATGTTATAGGTTCTCAGGTCCAGTAACATGTCAGACCCAGATCGAACCCATTGCATTGCGAGGTGGTGGACAGGTGGACAGGTGAGCTCGCCGGTGAGATCGATCCATCCATGTCGATAGTAAACACCCCGTCACCACCTTCCCACGGTGACACGAGCCCGTCCTAAAGGCCAGAAGCCGCCGGCGTCCATGGAAACCCCGCTGGCGCCACCAGGCACGATCTCAAGCTGCGACATGAAGTCGTCGATTTTGTCCACCCGTGTCTTTTGAGAAAAGAGAGGAGAGGAGAAATGGATAGGTAACGCTCCAGAATCTCTAAAAAGGCCTGCCAAGGACGGAATCCGTGACTGCCAAGGACGGAATCCATGACTTCTACGATACGATTAACATTACCATAGGAGGATGGAGTACATAACTTGCCATATCAGGACTCTGGTACTCGTCGCTGTTACCGGATGATGCACAATAGCTAGCGCCAAAGACATAGCGGACGACGAAAATCACAACGCACCAAACCACGAAAATACTTCGTACTTTATTGCTATTAGCAAAGGTGCACATGGGAAAAATTATGTACGAAAAATGCTCATATAATCAATAAGTTAAACTAAATTATTGATCGGAATAATAAAAGTGGTTTATTGGACATGCATAGTTGTTGAATAAAGCCCCACTCGACAGAGAAAACATAATATCATATATGTATATATATAATATTAGATATATTAGGTTTGATCAAAGCCAGTGCTCTTGATTGAGCACACCATGGTGAGACGGTGGCTGATTGTGCGGCACTGCACGATAAGCAACTCAAACAATGATCAAAGGTTTGATCAAAGCCAAACTTTACAAAATTTGTCCAACTATATAAAAAATACATTAACTTTTATAATATGAAATACATATAATATGAAAATATGTTTGATGATGATTGTAATAACATTGACATAATGTTGTAGATGTTGCTATAATTTTAATCAAAGTTTATAAAGTTTAACTTTGACCAAATTCAGTATGTATCTTAATTTTAATTTAGGAGACGTACAGGGAGTATATATAGTTCATGCTTCGCAAAGAAAAGAAAAAAAAAGTATAGTTGATAACTCATGGGAAGAAAGAAAGACCAATTGGGAGGCGTTTCACAAGGACGATGAGCAGGTGGATCCTCCAATGAATCCATCCTGTCTTCCTTTGATGAAGGAGACGACGGCGTCCATCTCCTTGTCCGCCTTGTGGCCCTGGCCGGATTTCTCGAGGAAGTATGCATGTCCCTCGCCGTCGGTCTCGTGCAGCAGCGCCTCCTGGCCTCCCCACGCGCTCCCCCTCAGCGTCTCCACGTACCTCCGGGTTCTGTCCCGCAGCGTGTCTAGGTCCCCCACGGTGACCAGAGCTCGCCGGCAGCCGAGCGTCGCCCACTGCTCCGCCGGCATCGCCAGCGGGTTGATGAACGGGTGGTCGATCCCGTACCTCCCGGCGCACACGAAGGCCCACGTCTCCTCTCCACGCTCGGCCTCCGTGCGCGCGAGCCTGGGGTTCGTGCCCTCGGACGGCAGGAGATCCCTGCCGCGGAAGTAGGGGTGCAGGAGCGCCATCCCCTCGACCTCGATCCGGGCGCTGCCGGCCTTCATCGCCACGTTGTGCGCGATGTTGGCGCCGGCGCTGTCGCCCGCGACGAAGATGCGCGCGGCGTCGCCGTGCTCGGCCAGCCACGGCTCCGTCCCAGCGGGCGAGCAGCTCGACATGGTCCAGCGGAGCGCGGCGTACGCGTCGTGGTAGGCGGCCGGCAGAGGGTGCTCGGGCGCGAGGCGGTAGTCGACGCACACGGCGACGACGCCGGCCGCGGCTACGAGCGCGTTGAGGAAGCGGTAGTAGACGGCGGAGAAGGCCGTTTGGACGACGAAGGCGCCGCCGTGGAAGTAGACGAGGACGGGGAGCTTCTTGGAGGCCGGGACGCCCTTGGGCAGGTAGAGCCTCGCGGCGAGGCCGGCGTCAGCGTCGATGAGGACATCCTTGCAGGTGACGCCGGTGGCGGCGTCCACGCCGGCGCTGGCTCTGGAGGAGCCCATGAGGCGGTGGACGCGCCCGCTCTTGTAGCGCACGAGGAAGGGCGAGAAGTCGAAGTCGACCTCCGTGTCCGGATCCATGGCCAGCCCAGAATCGCGTTCGAGTTTTCGACAAGGCCGGGATGCGATTGCAGTTTTGCTTGGAGCGGAGCACGCCAAGATCGCCGGTTCCTACCGGGGTTCAATGATGCATGGTGATTCGGAAAAGAAAGAGATATACTTGTATAAAGAGTTGTTTGGCTGTATTAGCTGCCGAGCCGTCGAGTGGCGTATCATACTGACAGCCTAATACTATCGTACATTACGCATAAAAGAATTCTCACGGTGGGTGGGAACATGATTGATCTAGATATGAGATGTGGAACATGATTGATCTAGATAAAAGAAAGGTGTAAGGACGGCTAGACGTCTAAGGGTTGCAGGGACGAAAACATGTAGTACGGTAAAGCAATGCTAACCCTAACACATCTATGATAACTACGTTGCTCGCCATCAACAAGGCTTCAGCACGAGCAACGCATGGATAACGAATAAACGTATACTGCCTAGATCGCAAGATGCGATCTAGGCAGCATGATGCTTACCCGGAAGAAACCCTCGAAACAAGGGGTCGGCGATGCGCCAAGATTGGTTTGTGATGAACGTGATTGTTGTTTATTTCAGAAACCCTAGATACATATTTATAGTCCGTAGACTTTCTAACGTGGGAGTAATCCCAACCGTGCACGAGCCAAATTCTATCTAACCGACACGTATCCTACTATATTTACAGATACACGGGCAAACTAGCCCAAACTTTGTATATAAGGCCGATTCATGTATTTCTTCCATGTATATTCTTCAAGCCCATCTTAATCGCGGCCCACCTCTGATCCGGTCAAATTCTGGTGATAACACATGCCCCCCTGGTTCTGGAAATGACAATTCCAAAATCACTCTGCTTTTTCTTCGACGGGTCATGTCGTGGCAGAGCAGAACCGTCGCAGTATCCTTCATCATGATGCCTTGCCTCCTCAACTTCTCCGCATAACCTGGCAAATTTTTTTTTCTTCTTTGGGCACCACTTCCTCAGAAACTGCCGTGGCATTGAATCTCCACTATATCGCCTCTATTTTAACCGCAACCTGCAGTTCACTTCTTCATCCCCTTCGCATTAGCACTCCAAAAGCCCTCCTCTGCCACCATGCCTTCTTCCTCCTCTGCCTCGTCGGGTCTTTCCACCCAGTCCTCCCCCTCCCGCGAGCCGACGGCGGAGTGGGACCCAGAGGAGGCCCACGAGGCCCACATTCGCCGCGCCATAGAAGACGGGGACGAGTCTAGTCACGACTTCTCTGTCTGGTCTGAGGACAACAAGTCCTCGACCGACGGGGAAAGTGACCTCCGCTTCCTTGCCGACGGGGAAACGGAGGAGGAGAGCGATGACGATCGCTTCTCCTGGGACGACTTCACCTCCTTCGAGGAGGAGGAGGAGGAGGAGGAGGACGACGAGACCTCCTCCGATGAACCGCCGGCCAAGCGCTTCTGCCCCTGGCCGGGGAACCTCAGTGACTTCGACAGCGATGACGACGCTGATGAGGAGGACGAGGACAACGAGGGCCCTGCCGGCGGCCGCGGCAGCAACGACGATGAGTCAGCCGGGAGTAGCGCCGACAGCGGCGACGACGGCGACGACGAGGGCAGCGACGGCCCATAGATAGGACCCTTAGTATAGGATCAGCAGTAGTAGATGGGGCAATGTATCCCCTGGTACTTCCTTTTGAGAGCAATCAGCTTTTTATGTAAGGAATCCCGTTATCAATGAAGAATTTCCTTTAATTTGATTTTGCCGATTTCCTTTATGCTAATTTAGCCGATTTCCCCTCATACTGACTTTGCCGATTGTCAACTTAATCAACGCTCAATGAGCCGATGGCAACGCATCGGTCCCTCACAATCTATCCTTCATCTCTTCGACTGACGACTTTGAGATCTGGTGTATAATGTGGAAGACCCATGCCTTCAGGAGAGCCCTAGTGAAAGATCGAGATGTCGCCTAGAGGGGGGGGGTGAATAGGCAATTACAAACTCTTGCGGATTTGTCTTGTAAGAATGCGGAATTAAACTATCGTTTAGTTTACAAGCACAAACCCTAAATATGCTAAGCTCAACTAAGTGTAACAATAGCAACTAGAGCTAAGCTAGATAGGCACAAGACATATGTAGCACAAGTGATAGCAAGATATATGTACTTCAAGCACGATGGCTATCACAAGGAAAGAGAGCTCGGGTATAGAAATAACCGAGGCACGCGGAGACGAGGATGTATTCCCGTGTTCTCTTGCTTTGCAACAAGGTACGTCACGTTTGGAGGAGTGGAGGTCCCACGAAGGATTCCCCGTGCCACGAAGGCTCACCCTATTCTCCGAACCACACCCACGAAGGATCGTGGCCCTTTCCTTATGGTTAGCTTTTCCTCCGCTCCGGAGATGGCAAGCTCCACAACCACTTCACAAGCTCCACGAAGGAGAAGCCCGGGCCTCTTCACAATCTTCTTGAAGAGATCACCGGAGCACCAATCACCAAGCCAACTAGGAGGTCACCCTCCAAGAGTAACAAGCTCACGGTCTCTCACTCGAACAAATCGTGGTGGAGAGCTCAACACTATGCAATGATGCAAAGCAAGAACACCGGAGGTGTTCAAGTCCTTCACACTCAAATCCCACCAAAGCAACGAATGCTAGGATGAGATTGGAGAGGAAGAACAAGGGGGAAAGTCAACCAAAGACTCCAAGATCTAGATCCCAAGAGATTCCCTCACTTAGAGAAGAAATGGTTTGATGGAAGTGTAGATCTAGGTCTCCTCTCTCAAATCCTCAAATATGAGCAAGAATGGTTGGAGGAATCAAGGGGGAGAGCAAGTTCTTCAAATAGCAACAATGGAGGTGAGAGAATGGGAAGAACTCAGGTCTAAAGGTGGAAGAAGGCCTATTTATAGTCCAAGAAGAAAAATAACCGTTGGGGGAAAAACCGAGTGAAAATCGCACAGAAAATGGCCCAAAAACGTGCCCCAGCCGGCGGCCCAGCCGGTTGACCGGAGCTGTGGCCGGCCAGGCCGGTCTGGGGTCCGGCCCAGCCGGACCAGCAGCTGGGCGAGGCACGCAGCGCGTGGGCGGCGGATAAGGCCGTGGGCGCGCGGTCCGTCCGAAATCCGGCTGGGCGGGTGCCACGGCGGCCCGGTAGGAGAACCGGCTCGTGGGCCGGGGAGGCGGCGGCCGGTTAATGTCCGGTCTGACCGAGGGGGAGCTGGGCCAGGCTGGCGCGTGGGCCGGTGTCCGCCCGGCCGACCGGTGGGCCGGCGTGCGAGCCGGCGGCGGCAACCGGGGCCTTCCCCCTTTTTTTCTTTTCTTTTTCTTTTTCTTCTTTTACCTTTTCTTTAATAACTATTGCTCCCGAACTCCGATTGACATGAAACAAATTCTGTTGGAAAGATAATAACAAATGCCATCCAATAGAAAGTGCAAACTCAAGAAATTGTAGGAGGGGATTTTATCATGAATTTAAAAGGGTAGAACCTTATATCATGAATAACCGGTAAAATCACCCAACCTCGAAAACGCAATAGAAGATGCATGCGAACTCCGTTTTCGATGAACTTGGGCTTGTTGTAAAGCTAGCAAAAAGCTCAAGAACCTCACATAGAGAAACACCAAGAAGCAATAAGGATATGCAAAGTATGCAAGGGGTTGAGCTCCCTAAGACGATGTGATCAAGTTACTCAACCGAAAGCCCCTCTTAATAGTGCGGCTATCTATCCTATAATCCGGTCTCCCAACATCCACCTTGAGACCGGTAAAAGGAAAACCTAGCAAGGTCATACCTTTGCCTTGCGCATCCCGCTTGATCTTGATGGTAAATCTTCAAGCTTCACTCAAGCCGGAATGCCTCTCTTGACCAATGTTGCTTCGTGAAGACTCACAAATGCTCCCCCATACACTATGATGGGAAAGCTCCATTGATGCACATCTTCACAAATCCATTATCATCAAATGGACGGCAAGCTTCAGGTATGTGATTCACTTGAGACGCTCATCTTGAACTTGCCCAACTCAACCTTGTATCTTCACATACTCACATAAGATAGAGCATGGCTAATATTGAGTCCCACATAAGAACTCCATCTTCATTTCTTCTTATTGATCATATCACATATATATATCTTCATACCGATGATCTTGATGCCAATACACAAGATATACCTTTATCTTCATGGCATCCATACTTGAATCCAACACATGGAGAGCAAGTAGTACCTATGGAATATTCCTTCATATAAACTCATTGAGAACATTAGTCCATAGGGGTTGTCATTAATTACCAAAACCACACATAGGGGCAATGTACCCTTACAATCTCCCCCATTTTGGTAATTGATGACAACCACAATAAGAGGGTTTATATAATGAATATTAGTGACAAGTACGCAACTTATCCGAGAATAAGTTGTATACAAGAGGTTGTATTTGATATGGTCAAGTATCACAAAGCTACTAGCCCATATCAAAACCGGCTCTACTCACACAACTACAACAAATGCAATGGATGTGAGTAGAACCAATATATATAGAGAAAACTCCCCCACAATGTATGCACGTGTGATGAACATGGATTCATTGCATACATTGTCAAGATTAACCTTTGGGATAGTTTCCACTATATATATACAACCATGCAAGACATATAAATATGGAATGCATGAGAGGCAAAACACCTAAGCACAAACCAAACTTAAGTATAAAACCATTCCCTTAAACCCTCTAAACTTCTCCCCCATTGGCATCGATTGTCAAAATGGGTGAAAAATTTAGGAGGCCAATATAATGTGAGTTCCTCCCCAAAGTGTGCACTTCTCATAATTTGAGTGGAATCAAGTGCACATATCCAATGATGAATACTTGAAGGAAGTCAAACTATATTGAAGATCAAAGATTGCATAAAGATAACATGGTGAAGTGAGCTTCAACAAATAAAGCAAGCAAACAAGGATCCAATTGGACAAACAAAGATATCATGATAAGAGAGATATAGTGCTCTAAAAATAAGAAAGCTCCCCAAGGTTCGTGCACAATTTATAATGTTTGCATTTGAATACAATATGCACAAACATGGAATCCTCACTCCCTATATATCATTTAGAACACAACTAAGATAAAGAGAGTATGCTTATCAAGAACAACTTTAGTCCAACGATTACGAGATATGAGTGCATGAAGAAAATAAATAAACCAAGCACTCATAAATTTTCTTTACCAACCCATTAAAAACAAAAGGGGTAAAAAGATGGTCGGCAAAGAACAAGGATATCAAGATGATGGATTAACGCTCCTATGTATATGAGTTTCTAAAGTGGACAAAGTGATCCATAAAGAAACATGCACACACAAGAGGTTAACAAAATAGATAAGACAAGATATCCAAGATGAAGTCATAAAATATACCAAAGGATGTTTGCTTAAGAAGCATATATAGCCTATGGCTCCAATTTTCACTCATGGTATATATGAATGAACTTCAACCAAGTTAAACCTCAAAAACATCACAACTAACAATAAGGGAAGTAGAGCTAGTTGGAGTGTTTTGAGAAAGGCAACAAGTATCATAAATATGGATTTATTTCGCAATTTCATCAATATTGCGCATAAGAGCTCTTTGAGGAATTGATATGCAATAAATTGCTAGAGGGCATATTTGGGTAGGTGAATCATATGATGTATATATATTTCCAACATATGCATCTTCTCAAATTACTCAAATGTACAATAAAAAGTTTTACTTTAAAAATGAGTTTTCACGAACCGCAATATTTTTTTTGAAATAAATAACTTCATGCCAAGATACAACCTACAAGCGGTTGGATGCTATATGGGAATGCATGAATAAGATACTTGTTACCGAGATAGCAATGGCTTGATGTAGTAGATAAGAGTTCATCGATCATCCTAGCTTGACTCCAATTCTCATATGGTGACAACACCTTCCTTATAGATGAGACAAGCCTCCATTGCATCTCCAATGTACCTAAAACATTATTCAAGTACATCTTGGTCCCCAAACTTATTGGGTCCAACATGGTTAGACTAACCACAATATATAGGACACACTCCATATAAACATGTGCATATTTAGATGAAATTTGAATTTCATGCACATCTTAGCCATTTAGGATTTGATGGAGTATATCCTACATAATGGATCGAAAGAAGGCAAGCATGCTATAAATATAAATAAATTACATATAAGCACGCACAAAGACTTTTAAAGATCCAAGGAAGATATACTTTGGACAAAACACCAAAAGAATTGAATAAGGCATAGAGATTTCACAAAACAAATTTGTTGTCCAAATTATATCTAAGAAGCAAATCACAAAAGATTTGTTCAACAAAGTTCAACAAATGAACTAAGAAGAGACCATTGAGCATAAAGGATGAAATAAAGCAAACATGCTCAAAGATCTTATCTCATTCAACAAATAAAGCATAGAAGAAGGAATGAGATAGCAAAACTCCCAAAGGAGCAAGGTTCGAACAAATAAACCAAACCCACTACACTTTTCACAATGGCACAATGTACCGTAAGGAAAAGGTATGTATTCCAAAACAAACACTTGATATGAATCAAGGGGATTTATTAAAAGATTTTTCAAAGGGACAAGGAAGACATATGGGAGTTATAAAGATTTCTTGGAAATAAAATAAGGAAGTAAGAAACAATCCAAGGTGAAGATGATCCAAAAATTCAACCACACACAAGGTTATCAATTGTCAAAGAAAATGAGTATATTGGAAATAATTTCCGGTGGAGTATTGACAATGATAGTAAGGATCAACTTCACAATAAAAGGCATAGGATAAGTATATAGAATTAAGCACTATGCACGGATGAAGATTCTTGATAACTTCAACTAGTCACATAATCACGCACGGCAATGATTAGAATAACTTGAAGCAAACGGTGTCCCAAATAAGATATAGAGATATGTATTTGAGGAAAAACCGCACCAAGAATTTCATATTCAAACAAGAGCCCACAAGATGAGTAATAAAGTATTTTTATTGGGAATGGAGCTTCTTTGAGCAAACATGCCACCTAGGAACAAGATAATTAAGAGCATCAACTCTAAGTGGCATAACCTCATATGTTCACATTTTCTAGGCTTGTGATATGTACAAAACATATTACTCCCCCATAATGTGATAAAACATTTCTTCTAAATAAGAGGCAATCTAAAATTCAACTAGAGATGATTAATGGATATTTAGAATTTGAATTTCTCATGAGTATGGCACACCACATAGTGACTAGATAATCTTGCAATATCAATACTAAGTGGTGGTACCCATGTACACACATTTTAAAGAAAGAGAGATGCACAAAGCATATCACTCCCCCAAAATGGGATGTTCCATTAATCACTTCAAAGAGAGCCAAATAAGATATCATCACGATGCATTAGGCTCAAAACAATACACAAGTATATGATGAGTCAAACAAACATACTTGAATACACAAGATAGGTAAGTAAGACACAACACATACATACACATATTTGGTACAAAACCAAACATGCAAAGGGGCAAGTAACTTACAATAAATATGATGAGTTGAAGTATAAGTTACCGCAAAGAGGAACATTGGATATAAGATATAGATGATAATCCATACGACTTGGCTTGGTAAAAATATAATATATGAAGATCCCTTAATTCTTCATGAAGTAGCCAAGTCTCCAATGACCTCCACTTGTACCTATTGATCAAGTTTGAGATTGTTGGTCCCCAACCAAGTTGGGTCCTAAGAGGTTAGTCACAATAGGCTTGGCAACCCAAATGGTTCTTTTCTTGAAACCACTTTGAGTTCCAACATACTTGGCAAACACATTGCCATCCTTATCCTTCCCTAGAGAATAATCATCATCAACAATTATAGGGTTAGATAAGGTACCACCTAAGCAAGAAGAAGCAAAGTGCCCCTTCTCACGGCATAAGTAGCAAGTGTTCCCCTTTCTCTTCTTTATTGATTTCTTCTCTTGGGGAACGATATCTTGATTCTTCTTGGGAAGTGGCCTATCTTCAACTTGAGGTCGAGCATGAGCTTGACCTTTACCTTGTGGCCGTTTCCCTTGTTGTTTCTCACTCAAGTGCTTCTTCTTTTTCTTTAATGGGCATGATCTAACATGATGCCCTTCAACCTTGCACTTGAAGCAAACTAACTTGGCCGGATTATCGACTTTATCTTGGCCCTTCTTCTTGTTGCTCTTGCTCTTGGACTTGTTCTTGTTATTGGAGTTGAATCCAAGTCCACTCTTGTCATTGGGGGATTGTTGCACACTTAGCATCTTGTCAAGTGCGGATTTCCCTTCATGACGCTTTTCCAAGTCTTTCTTCAAAGAAAGGACTTGGGCCTCGAGCTCTTTGATTTCCTCTACATGGTTAGTAGAAATACAAGTACTAGAGGAAGTAGAAGCTTCATTGTTAGAGCAACAAGGCAAAGTGAGTAATCCAACACAAGGTGTATCACTAGTTTGACTAGATGGATTACAAGGACTAGCACATGGCAATATAACATTTGTAGTAGAGATTGTGCTAACATCCATATGAGGCTCACAAGATGTTACCTTAGTGATACTTGCCTCATGAGCTAACTTTAGCCCATCATAGGAAATTAGAAGATCATCATGAGAGCTTGAGAGCTTTTTATGACTTTCTTCCAATTCCCTATAATTGCTAGTTAGCAACTCAAGTTGAGCCCTTAGCTCAACATTCTCCTCTAAGGTAGATGCTTCACAAGAATTAGAGTTAGTAGCACAAGCATCAACAATAGTTTTCTCATTTTCATGCATATAGGATTCAATTTTTTGTGTAAGCATAAAATTAGTATGCTTCTCATCTTTTAGCTCATGCTTGAGGAGAGTGAATCTCATTTCCTCATTTTCAACATGGGACTCCAACTTCACTATGGTTTCCCTATATTTATTCAAGATATCCATAGAGTATTCGAGATTAGCACGAGCTTCTTTATTACCATGAAGAGAAGCATATATCGTTGCCATATTATGCACCAAGGTATTATATTCTTCTTCATCATTATCATCATCATCACTCTCATCATTAGAGGAAGTGTTAGGAGTCAAAGTAGGAGATACCTTTGATCCATTTGCCATAAGGCACATGTGCATACCGGAGAATGAAGATGAAGATATTCTTGAATCCTCATTTGAAAACATGTCTTGATCCATAGAGTGTTCGGTTTCCTCTACATTGTTAGTCAACAAACAACTAGAGGAAATATAAGCATTTTGATTATGGGGGCAAGACAAGGTAAGCATATCTTCATGAGATCTATGTAAGCAATTTACACATGATATGCAAGGACTATCAACACAAGCATGTAGGTCATTTTCAATGCTAGATGTGTTTAAGTCCAAAGAGGAAGCATTACAATGGGATAGAGATGAAGAATCATCACTATTGAGCACAATATCAACATTGCAATTTTTCTCACCACTCACCATATCATTACCTCGTGTCTTGCTACACGTTGGTGAAGTGAAAGAAGATGATAACTCATCACGACCGGAGGTGGAAGCAACTTGGAGCTCTTCATGATGTGAAGGGGAAGAGAGCTCCTCGGAGTCACCACCGACCAATTGAGAAGTGGATCCACCAAACATTTCCTTAAGCTTGATCCACATCTCATGAGACGATTTTCGCTTTATATATATCAAGAACCTACGAAAATCGGGTCTCAAAGAGAATAAAAGCTCATTAGATACTTGAGCTTCAAGATGTAAGTTTTTCTCATCCTCTAAAGATAGATTTTGAGAATCCATCGGAGGAGAAAAACCGACATCTAGAAATTGCTCTATATGTGGACACAAGGTCCGAAGCTTACAAAGCAAGCAATTTCTCCACAAAAGATAATTTGTGCCATTAAAGACAATTGTGTCATTGTGCACTATACTAGCCGACATCTTTACTCTCAAGGCGGTGAAGCCTTAAACAAGGAGAGACCTTGCTCTGATACCAATTGAAAGATCGAGATGTCGCCTAGAGGGGGGGGGTGAATAGGCAATTACAAACTCTTGCGGATTTGTCTTGTAAGAATGCGGAATTAAACTATCGTTTAGTTTACAAGCACAAACCCTAAATATGCTAAGCTCAACTAAGTGTAACAATAGCAACTAGAGCTAAGCTAGATAGGCACAAGATATATGTAGCACAAGTGATAGCAAGATATATGTACTTCAAGCACGATGGCTATCACAAGGAAAGAGAGCTCGGGTATAGAAATAACCGAGGCACGCGGAGACGAGGATGTATTCTCGTGTTCTCTTGCTTTGCAACAAGGTACGTCACGTTTGGAGGAGTGGAGGTCCCACGAAGGATTCCCCGCGCCACGAAGGCTCACCCTATTCTCCGAACCACACCCACGAAGGATCGTGGCCCTTTCCTTATGGTTAGCTTTTCCTCCACTCCGGAGATGGCAAGCTCCACAACCACTTCACAAGCTCCACGAAGGAGAAGCCCGGGCTTCTTCACAATCTTCTTGAAGAGATCACCGGAGCACCAATCACCAAGCCAACTAGGAGGTCACCCTCCAAGAGTACCAAGCTCACGGTCTCTCACTCGAACAAATCGTGGTGGAGAGCTCAACACTATGCAATGATGCAAAGCAAGAACACCGGAGGTGTTCAAGTCCTTCACACTCAAATCCCACCAAAGCAACGAATGCTAGGATGAGATTGGAGAGGAAGAACAAGGGGGAAAGTCAACCAAAGACTCCAAGATCTAGATCCCAAGAGATTCCCTCACTTAGAGAAGAAATGGTTTGGTGGAAGTGTAGATCTAGATCTCCTCTCTCAAATCCTCAAATATGAGCAAGAATGGTTGGAGGAATCAAGGGGGAGAGCAAGTTCTTCAAATAGCAACAATGGAGGTGAGAGAATGGGAAGAACTCAGGTCTAAAGGTGGAAGAAGGCCTATTTATAGTCCAAGAAGAAAAATAACCGTTGGGGGAAAAACCGAGTGAAAATCGCACAGAAAACGGCCCAAAAACGTGCCCCAGCCGGCGGCCCAGCCGGTTGACCGGAGCTGTGGCCGGCCAGGCCGGTCTGGGGTCCGGCCCAGCCGGACCAGCAGCTGGGCGAGGCACGCAGCGCGCGTGGGCAGCGGATAAGGCTGTGGGCGCGCGGTCCGGTCCGAAATCCGGCTGGGCCGGTGCGCCGGGCGGCCGGTAGGAGAACCGGCTCGTGGGCCGGGAGGCGGCGGCCGGTTAATGTCCGGTCTGACCGGAGGGGGAGCTGGGCCAGGCTGGCGCGTGGGCCGGTGTCCGCCCGGTCGACCGGGTGGGCCGGCGTGCGGGCCGGCAGGCCGGGCGGCAACCGGGGCCTTCCCCCTTTTTTTCTTTTCTTTTTCTTTTTCTTCTTTTACCTTTTCTTTAATAACTATTGCTCCCGAACTCCGATTGACATGAAACAAATTCTGTTGGAAAGATAATAACAAATGCCATCCAATAGAAAGTGCAAACTCAAGAAATTGTAGGAGGGGATTTTATCATGAATATAAAAGGGTAGAACCTTATATCATGAATAACCGGTAAAATCACCCAACCTCGAAAACGCAATAGAAGATGCATGCGAACTCCGTTTTCGATGAACTTGGGCTTGTTGTAAAGCTAGCAACAAGCTCAAGAACCTCACATAGAGAAACACCAAGAAGAAATAAGGATATGCAAAGTATGCAAGGGGTTGAGCTCCCTAAGACGATGTGATCAAGTTACTCAACCGAAAGCCCCTCTTAATAGTGCGGCTATCTATCCTATAATCCGGTCTCCCAACATCCACCTTGAGACCGGTAAAAGGAAAACCTAGCAAGGTCATACCTTTGCCTTGCGCATTCCGCTTGATCTTGATGGTAACTCTTCAAGCTTCACTCAAGCCGGAATGCCTCTCTTGACCAATGTTGCTTCGTGAAGACTCACAAATGCTCCCCCATACACTATGATGGGAAAGCTCCATTGATGCACATCTTCACAAATCCATTATCATCAAATGGACGGCAAGCTTCAAGTATGTGATTCACTTGAGACGCTCATCTTGAACTTGCCCAACTCAACCTTGTATCTTCACATACTCACATAAGATAGAGCATGGCTAATATTGAGTCCCACATAAGAACTCCATCTTCATTTCTTCTTATTGATCATATCACATATATATATCTTCATACCGATGATCTTGATGCCAATACACAAGATATACCTTTATCTTCATGGCATCCATACTTGAATCCAACACATGGAGAGCAAGTAGTACCTATGGAATATTCCTTCATATAAACTCAATGAGAACATTAGTCCATAGGGGTTGTCATTAATTACCAAAACCACACATAGGGGCAATGTACCCTTACACCTAGGACCGTTGCTGAAACAACTTGACGCTGAAGCTGATACTTCTGCAGTACAGGTGCCACTTGCTCGCAAATCTCCTCGCGATAGTTTCCAG
Organism: Lolium perenne; assembly: GCF_019359855.2. NCBI lineage: Eukaryota > Viridiplantae > Streptophyta > Magnoliopsida > Poales > Poaceae > Lolium > Lolium perenne. The sequence goes on from NC_067244.2 coordinate 24,040,515, forward strand.
TGATGCTTTATAACCCTGCTCTGTTTCTTTGCAGCAACAAGATGGCCCAGAGCCTGTCAATGATGATGGATCCCCTTTCAGATTCCTTTCAGCAGCTCTGGTGGTCTTCTCCTGCAACAATTCACCGCTTCTGAAGAAGGTTATGATGCAGGGCCAGCCGACGACACTCCAATCGGCTCCAAAAACAGAGTGTCTACCAGATCAGCTGCCCCCCGAGCCTCAGTTAAGGCGAGAACAGCGGCGAGGACACACAGTTCAGTCGAAGGGCCTCGAACTCAGGCAATTCTGAGACAGTCACCACGCAGAGCCAGCCAGACTTGCCACCGTCGGATTCCAAGAAAAGGTCAGCCCCTGAACCTGCCGTTTCCCAAACTCCCACCAAAAAAGGGCAGGGCAGCTCCATCCTCTCCTCGGCTCATGTTGCATGCTGACCCCTTGTCGTTCTTATCGGCTAACCTCTTCCTCTGCAAACTGATGACACCTCCAGTGGGGATGTCGAGGAGGCACCCATGCCATCCGCCACTCTGGCCTTAGCAACTTCTATGAATGCAGTTGAGAAGGTGGCCAACTTGGCCAAACCGACAGCAGAAACACCAGAGCCGATCACCTCTTCTTCCGTTGAAAGCCGATATTGCAGACAAAATGCCAACGGCTTGATGAGCAAAAGGCTGCCTTGTACGCCCAAACTGACACCTCTAACAGCACTGCTGAACTGGCGACCTTGCACAAAGGGTTGGAGGTCCTCGAAGAGAAGGTTCGGGCAACAAAACAGCTCATTGAAGCTGAGGAAGCTCTCATCGTTCACTCCCTCGAGGAAGCAGAAGGCCTCGGGGCTGAACTGAAGACCGACTTGGTCGAAAATCCGCGTCTTGAACACGCGGCTGGTAGATCCTGTGTAATTTGTACTAGAGTCGATGGCTGTGCATCGGCTTTGTTTCTTAGATCTAAAGTCGATGTCTGTGCATCGGCTGTTCATCATGAGAATTTTTTTTTACTGGTCGATTTTTCTATCGGCCCCCAATATTTCACTACACATGAATCGCACATGTTCATCTGATTAGGTGCCCCCCGAGCCGAATCTGTCAGGTTACTGCAGATATCGGCTATGCAGTTATCCAAAGAACTAGCCCTGAACATCGGTTCTGCAGACATGACCAATGCCGATTTCTTTGCACTCACAAGCCGATGTAAACCCGTACCGCAGCTTTCCGTCACCTGTTAGATCGACAGTGAACACAGGGAAAACGTGTGGTAAAGATAATATGGGCCGATTGCTGGAATCGGCCCCCATCTTGATTGCATTGCTCAAAAGAGGTTTGCATCTTGTTCGTGCTTCACTATCACTACGTGACATGCTTGAGACAAGATCAATACTTTTTATTTTTTGGGGCCGATCACAAGGATCGGCCTTCCCATGTACGCTCATAGACTTTGCTCCTGTTACACGGTTAGGCCAGTGGATAAGACCAGCCTCACCCCGTTTTTTGACACGTCGATGTACTCGCAGTCGTCCAAAGTGATGCCTGAGAGTGGCTCTTGGCCTTCCGTCTCCCAAACGTTCATGCCAGCCGTTGAAATCTCGGCTGTATCATCTGCCTGGACGACTTCTACCTCATCTCCATCCCACTGTATTAGGCATTGGTGCATCGTAGATGGAATGCAACAGTTGGCGTGGATCCAATCTCTCCCTAGCAGGACAGCGTAAGTGCTCTTGCTATCGACAATGAAGAATGTCGTAGGGATGGTCTTCCTCCCTACGGTCAGATCCACGTTCAGAACACCTTGTGCATCAGATGCTTGGCCGTTGAAATCGCTCAGTGTAACGTTGGTCTTGATCAGATCCGAGCTAGAGCGTCCCAACCGACGTAGCATGGAGTATGGCATGATGTTGACCGCCGCTCCGGTGTCCACCAGCATCCTATTGACAGGCTGTCCGTTGATATAACCTCGTAAGTACAGAGCCTTCAGGTGTCTGTAGCTTCTTTCACGTGGCTTCTCAAAGATAACCGGCCGTGGGCCGCAGTCAAGTTGTGCCACAGGTGCTTCGTCTAATCCTGGAGCACAAAACTCCGCTGGAAGGATGAACACCATGTTTGTACTAGCCGATGTCTCATCATCGGCTTTCCTTTGCTTGGGGCGCCACTCCATCTTTTGTGGTCGACCCTCTTCGTCCAGGGTTCGTTGAATTTTCGCGGCCAGATCGGGCCGCGCCTTCCTTAGCGTGTGCAGGTATAACCTTTCGGCTTCCTCCAAGCCACGCAGTCGCTGAACCCTACGCTTTTGGGAACGGCTGAGTCCATCAGGGCACCACCTTGGCCGGTGGTACCTATCCTCTTCTTCTTCGTAGTCATCTTCTAACTCCTCGAGGTCTTCTTCCCGAGAGGACTCAGTTTGCTTGTTCCTAGATGGGAAAGGCCCTAGGCGTTTGAACACTGACACGTCTGTTGCACCCTTCTTCTACCGCCTACATTCTGGGCAGTTGCCGATTGTGGGCAATCGGCTCATTCCTGAATCCCAGCAGTGTTTGAAGAAAGGACAGTCCCAGTGCTTGTCCACGTCGTCTTGTTCTCTTGACCTTTCCTTGGCACGACGCTCGTATCTCTCCTCATCGCGATCATGCCGACGATGTCTCCTGGCGTCCCTGCTAGCTAGACGATCCCTTTCATCGTCGCTGTTGTACCGCCGGCGCTGGTCGTACTGACTTACATATTTGTTGAGGAGATTATCAGAGAGAGGTCGTTGATATCGCACATTCTTTACTTCTCCCTATGTGATGTAGCGTTTGCCATCGTGCCGGAGCCGATCGCGTGGAGCGGCTTCTTCTTTATCCTTGGTACGAGAGCGGCTGCCCTCGCCTTTGTCCTTACCAGAGTGGTGCCCAGGCTCGACCATGTTAATGCTCAACGAGAAACCTGGCTGGCACCCTTCGGGGTAAGCGTACTCCACCGTGTTAACGGTGGGGAAGGGGTGTGTGTCGACTTTCATGGCGTACTGGTTGAAAATTAGACGTCCTTGTTCTATTGCCATTTGGATCTGCTGACGCCACACCCTGCAGTCGTTGGTGGTATGGGAGAACGTGTTATGCCATTTGCAGTATGGCTTTCCGTTCAGCTCCTGTACCGTGGGGATTTTGAGGCCTTCGGGTAACTTCAGCTGCTTCTCCTTAAGTAAGAGGTCGAAAATTTGCTCAGCTTTAGTTACGTCAAAATCAAACCCTCTTGGAGGACCTTGTGGCTTAACCCATTTGCAGGACACGGGGGTTGCCCCCCGAGTCCATTCAGCCACTGCTACCTCTTGATCTCCCGCAGACCCTTCATCTTCCTCTGTCTCAACCAGGACTACTGCACGCTTGAACTTGTCCTGGTACAGCTCTGGGTGGCGCTGTTCATATAACGACACTTACAGAACCATGTGCGCCAGTGAAGGGTAGTCTGCTTGGGAAGCCATATCCTTGATCGGTGATGCGAGACCCACCACCGCCAACTCGACTGCTTCTTTTTCAGTCAAACGAGCCGAATAACATCGGTTCCTCACGGTCCTGAAGCGCTGGATGTACTCTGACACTGTTTCTCCGCGCTTCTGACGTACTTGTGCTAGATCGGCTATGCCAGCCTCGGAAGCTTCTGAGTGATACTGCATGTGGAATTGTTCCTCCAACTGCTTCCAAGTCCGAATTGAATCTGGTGGCAGTGATGTGTACCATCCAAAAGCCGATCCTGTGAGGGACTGTGCGAAGAACATCACGCGTAGTGCATCTGCAGCTGATATCGTGCCCAACTGCGCCAAATATCGGCTTACATGCTCGATAGAGCTGGAGCCATCTGACCCACTAAACTTGGAGAATTCAGGGAGCCGATATTTGGGTGGTAGTGGGATCAAATCGTAGTCGTTGGGGTACGGCTTGGAATAGCCGATTGCCCTCCTTTTCGGCACCATGCCGAACTGGTCTCTCAAGATCGTGCTGATCTGATCCGCAGTGCTAGCTGCAGGAGTGGAGCTCTGAAGATTCGCTGGCGTGGCATACTTAGCTAGCCACGCTTGCTTCTCAAGATCTGAGCTAGCTGCAGGAGTGGAGCTCTGGACATTCGTCGGAGTGGCGTATTTAGCTAGCCACGTCTGCTTCTCAAGATCTGATCCAGAGGCTCCTCCTGCTGTTGCAGCCTGGTTCGTGAGTGCCCGGGCCATCGCTATCTGGCACGTATGTGCACGTGTATCCATGAGGGATCTCCTTAGACGCCTCATACAAGAACTGGTAGTCGCTAGGATCGCCACCGATCTTGTAGACGACGAATGCCGGTGTACTCGGCACCTCTGGTGCTGCCAGCGCGAACGGCAGCGGTGGTCGGCTCTGGAGTGGTAGCTCTCCTTGGTGAGTGCCTAGAGCAGGTCCTGACGGAGAGTACTGATGCCTCAAGATTTCATGGAGCACCCGAAGGGCGACACGCTCCAAAGTGTTCACCAGGCTCTCAGAATGGCGGTGTAGTGAATGAGCTACCATGAAATTGATCTCCTGACGCAAGGACCTGGTGCGTTCTTCTGAAGGGGTGGACAGGTCAATTCCATCGAGCGCGCCTTCAGGTGTGAACCCTCTCCACCTGATGCCATGCGAGCGAGTCCTGCAGAAAGAGCCGATGAGGTCGGCTTCGAGGATAGCTTTGACGTCGTCATACTTCTTCTTGAGCTCCTCGGGCAGATCCTCGTACGTGACTGGAGTACCTTCCGCCATCTCAGATGTAGATGGCGATGCAGTTGATGTCGAAGACTGTCCCACCGGGCGTGCCGTAATGTGTTGGCGTCCGAAACCCACCGGCGAGCTACTACCGGCAACACGAAGAGCCGGAACAACCTTAGGGCTGCGGCCGGCCCGGTCCCTCCGAGCGACGGCCCGCAAAGCTCCTGGTACGCACGTCCCGATGCTGGTGCAAGGGCGTGCCACCTGATCTATACCTGATCAGGAAGGTGATGGATTTGCTTCGTTTAGTTTCCTGCATGGCATACACGTAAACATTAAATACGAGCCTCGATCGGCTCTCAGGTTGTCCTGTGAATCGGCTCAAGGAGCTGATCCACCCATGACTCGTATGGGGTTTACGATTGCATGGTGGTCCTGCTTGATCAAAACAAAGCTAAAACGACCTACGACGATCTAGGGTTTTCACCGCATAATCGGAACATCCTACTCGTGATTGAGCCTGGCAGCCACGCACGGTGATAATAAACCGACCCTAGACAAGGCCTAAAAACCAACATTAAGTTGATCCCCGGAACATCTTGTCTAGGGTTAGCAAACTACACCTTACGTGCCACTGGATCATTCAACCCGTTTGTAAGGCCTAGCTATGCAGATATTAAACTAATCCTTGATGAATCAAGGAGCGATCATAACGGATCGGATCTACTAAACTATGATCAAGCAAGGTGTCGCCCTTACACCTAAGAAAGGTGTAAGGACGGCTAGACGTCTAAGGGTTGCAGGGACGAAAACATGTAGCACGGTAAAGCAATGCTAACCCTAACACATCTATGATAACTACGTTGCTCGCCATCAACAAGGCTTCAGCACGAGCAACGCATGAATAACGAATAAACGTATACTGCCTAGATCGCAAGATGCGATCTAGGCAGCATGATGCTTACCCGGAAGAAACCCTCGAAACAAGGGGTCGGCGATGCGCCAAGATTGGTTTGTGATGAACGTGATTGTTGTTTATTTCAGAAACCCTAGATACATATTTATAGTCCGTAGACTTTCTAACGTGGGAGTAATCCCAACCGTGCACGAGCCAAATTCTATCTAACCGACACGTATCCTACTATATTTACAGATACACGAGCAAACTAGCCCAAACTTTGTATACAAGGCCGATTCATGTATTTCTTCCATGTATATTCTTCAAGCCCATCTTAATCGCGGCCCACCTCTGATTCGGTCAAATTCTGGTGATAACAGACACATGGTCTCGTAGAAGACCTTGACACTGAACTCGTCGTTCCCGTCGTACTTGAAGACGATAAAGTGCCCGGCGTCGATGGAGAGCGCCTCCAGCCGCTATGGAGGAACATATGCCCCTCGCCGTCGAACATCACCTCCATGGGCCACAACCATGTCGCGCCGCCAGACACGCGCATGAGGACATGGTGGGGCTCTTGCCCATCGACGATTGAGGGGAACATCTGGGGCAGGCGCAGCCTATCCTAGCTCATGCCTGGTGGATGGTCACGCCAAACTCGAAGCCGGAGAGGTCGATGGTGACCGGATAAGGCGACGATGGCGGCGACGGTGATAGCGACGGTGACGTTGGTGGCTGACTCTGGCCTCTCCCACTACCTCTTCCTCGCTGGCCTCGGTTGTGGCCTCTCCCACGCCCACGGCCTCTGCCATCCTAGGCGCCCTCCCCTCAAGCCTATGCAGCCGGCCATGGCTGCGGTGATGCTCTGTTGGTGGTGGTGGCGGGCAGTGAAAGATGAGAGCTAGTGGAAGAAAAATGGTCGGTGTTTGTCTGCTTATAAAGGGTCGGAGATTTGGATGCTGGTGCGTAGAACGAAATTCCGGTATTGATGGACGGTAGGGGGCACGGCTAGAATAGGAGCTCAGACGTCGGGCGGCGCGGCCAGAGTAGGAGCGCAGACGTCGGTCGGCGCGACCAGAGTACTTCCATTGATGGCCAGAGTTGGAAGACCATTGGGCCGCTCCCATGGGGGTCCAAAATGCACGCACGAGGATACGCTCGTTGTTCGCACCGATGCATCGGTTCTCCAAATTTTGGGTGCGAATGTGTTGGGCGGTCGAGTCGATCGATTTACGTTGCCCCACTGGAGCGTCTGTGGCATGTCCGCCAGTCTGCATAAACAGAAACGGACACGGTAGAACCGGATGGGTCGGCCCGGTGAAGATGCCCTTAGCTTGCCGAGCTTGCTAGCTGGCTATCTTAGGGTCTGTTCGGTTTTGGAACGAGCTGGAATGGAATGGAACGGTTCCACACCTAGAACCCATTGACGTGTTCGGTTACACAAAAGGATGGAACGAAGTGATTCCTCGGAACGGAATATTCCGTGTAGATGCGGAACGCACCCGTCCGGCCAAATCGGCCGGACGAGGTGGAACGGCTCGTGCTAATCTCTCTCAAGCGTTAATCACTCTCTCTCTCCCCCGTGGCCGATCCATCTCCTCCTTCCTCGCGCTGAAGCCGGGCGAGCAACCGCTTGCGGACGGAGCAGCGGCCAGGACGGCGGCCATGCGAGGCGGCCAGGATGGCGACCAGGTCGGCGGCCAAGGGCAGCGGCCAAGGGCAGCCGCCGGCGGACGGAGCAGCGGCCAGGATGGGGCCGGCCGGAGCCAAGGCGCGGCCGCCGGCGGACGGAGCAGCGGCCAGGACGTCGGCCATGCGAGGCGGCCAGGACGGCGGCCAAGGGCAGCGGCCAAGGGCGGCGGCCGGCAGGGCTGGCGGCGCAGTGGCTAGGACGGCGGCCAGGACGGCCGCACTCCTCCAAGAGCGGCGGCCGTCGGGGGCAGGGGGCACAGCGGCCAGGACGGTGTCTAGGGCGGCGGCCAGGACGGCCGCACTCCTCCAAGCGCGGCGGGTGGCCGACGGGTCTCATCCAGGCCATGGCGGAGACGAAGCCATTCCAGGCTAATTAATTGTGAATCACTTTAAATTAGGCTAATTAATTGCATATTTAGATTAGTTACGTTCGGTTCCATTCCAGACTTCTCTTTTCAACCGAACAGAAAAATGGGATGGGATGGAATGGAATGTGATGGAATGGAACCATTCCATTCCATTCCATTCCACCCGGTCTGAAAAATAACACACCCTTAGTGCATCTCTTGCCAAGTTGCTAGTCTCTTTGACTTGATTGTCTATTGCGTCGCACTGGTATTCTCGTCTTGCCGATCTATGTGACCAATGCCGCTATCGTGATTTTGCTACATGTCTGGATTTGTTTTGTTATTTAAGCACGGGTGAAATGCTACATTAATTTTTTCATACAATAGATTTTGCTCCATGTTACATACATGTTCCTGTTCCTGTGATGCTAGATAATTTAGAGCATCTCCACCAGCGATCCCGATTGCGGCCCTGATAGCTATTTGGAGGTTGGCGCTGTTTTTGGGCTCACGTCGACGCGCCCCAAAAGGCGTCTGCGCGCCCCAAAAGGCGTCTGCGCGGTTTCGAGTCCAATATAAGCGCCACAGGGGTTTTCGTCGGTGGGGCCACCTTGGCAACAACTCAACGGCCAGCGGCATCATAAATACGACACCTCGTATACTCTGCGATCGGTTGCCGATGAAGCCACCGGTTCTCTACGCGCAGATGCCGCCGTAAATGCGATGCCTCGGATGCTCTACGGCGAGTTGGCACCACCTATTTAGTGCGCACTCCGCTCTATTCTCTCCTCCACCACCACCGCTTTTGATATGGGCACGGAGGCCTATGTGGAGCCCAATTTCAGTACTCCACCAAGCTAGGTGGTACGCCCTCGAGAATTCAAGAGTGATACGCTAGGACGACCTACGCCATGTAATAATTAAGTCTAAGGTTGTGTCATTCATTCTATGTTAGGAAATAATGTAGCCAGGTCATGTGGTGGGCCAATTAGGGTTAAATTAGTGTTGTGTTTGGCTTTGGGCCTGTCCAAGCCAAACCAGGTCAGCCCACCAAGTGGGGCGCCCCAGCCTAGCAAGGCTGGCCGGCCACCTCCCTCTCATATAAGGTGGAGGCACGGCTAGGGTTTAGGGTAGTTTAAGTTTAGTCTGAAGATTAGGGTTTTTCCCATTGCGTGTGTTCACGTGTATCATCCCTCCAGGGGTACGGCGCTGCCGTTTATCTATATTATCCGTTGCGAAGGTTCTTGTGTTCATCAAGGATTGTCTAGCTCGAGGTTTGAGGCGTATCGTTCATCGATCCGTTGCTTGCTGGATTCGTTCCCTCTTCTCCAGGCTGCGTTCATCGCGTTGTTGGGAGGGATTACTACCACAGGTTCTCGCTGTGAAAGATCGGACATCAACTAAGGAGGATCCAGTGGGTCGCTCCCTTATCAGCTTTCCTCTCCACCACCGCCGCATTCCTATGTACATCAATGCAACGGTGGCTAGCGACGACGTACTCGATGCTTGGCCGGAACGGCCGCATGCCGCCATCGGCGCCGCAACCACCACCGCAGCCACAACCCGATGCCAAGTTCCAGGTCAACTCCGATGACTCCCAGTTCAGCAAGTGGGACGAGGCGTACATAGAAGACGCAGAAGCTAAGGTGGCAGACGAGGCGGCGCAGTGGGGCGAGCAGCAGCAGGTCCTCGGTGGCCCGGAGCAGGCGGCAATCCTGGCGTACTTCAACGCGCAGCGCTTCCGGAGGCTGAAGGAGGAAGAGCGCGAGTTCATCGATGACGCTAACTTCGAGCACGCCATCGGCACGCGCCAACGGGCAGCAACGGAGGAGGCGGGATGTCTCCTCATGGCCGCCGAACGACAGAAAATGCTTGAGCTCAACGCTTAGCGCCAGGCGGAGGCGGCGGCCCGCGAGCAAGCAAAGCTCGCCCAGAACGAGGCATCTCACCAGTGGCTTGCATCTCTAAGCGGGAAGCGCCGCCGGGAAGCTCCAGCGTCGCCGGTGGTCCATGCTCCACCGCTATATGCGCGAAGGCAATAAACCCAAAAGAGAGAAAGACTCATCTTGGTAGATTTCATCTTTCTCCAATAATCCTTCAGCCCAAAGCCATGGTCAGCGCATCAATTAAGGTGGTTAAACAAGATTTAAGCTTTTAGCTTCGTGGTTCCTTATTATTACTTGAGTATTACTAGATCATCTTTGATATCAGCCGTGTCAATTGGGGGTCGCCGATTCACTAGCAAACAAGTTTTTGTCTATGAGTTCTTTAGATCATGTTACCCGGGCCCTTAAATTAGATAACAACATTAGGTGCACATAGACATTCATTCTCATACATAATCATCTTAATCGTACATTCACAAATGGATGAAATAAAATTGACACAACACATCTCACCAATCATCTACATCTCCCACGCCAATGGGATTTTACTCACACATGAGAGGAGAATAGCATGATGAGATCCTAGCAATGTAAATATAGTTCATCTAAATATTACCGTATTAAGCCACAATAATTTAAGATCAAATTAAACACAAACCAAGCTGAAATAGATGTTTCAATCCCTAATCTTACTAGTATGAATCCCTCTCTTTTAGTACAAGAGGGGTGTAATGGAGGTAATGGCGATCTTGAATGGATTGATCTTTGTTGAAGTCGATGATGGTTTTCTCCCTCTTCAGATCTGATCTCTTCTCTTCTGGAGCGAATGCTGGCATTGATGACTGTAAACAACAATGCCAAAAAGATCTTGAAATGCTGGGACTTCAAATGCAGAGTGTTGTGTCAGTAGAGTATCTGTCCCACAAGGGTAACTCAAGTGTTTATATCGAACTCTCGGGGAACTGGACAAAAGAGTATACTCTTCTATCTTCTTCTAGCAATCCTGCAAGTAAAATAAGATGCCTTGTATCCCAACTCTACCGTGTGATTGTCAAGCACAAGGTTTCACGTAAGTAAATAACACAAGTAGAAATAAAACAAGTAAAACTAGACTAGATAAAATAACTAAGTAAAAATGGTAAAGAGGTTGATTGTTTTTGGTGTTTTGGACGCAAATAAGAAAAAATAAATATTTTTATATTTAGATTAAAATAGTGCAGCAAATAGAAAACAAGGTAAAAGCAATATAAATGTGTTTCTTACGATAAAAAGTGGACCGAGGTTTATGGGTTCACTTGATTATTCTCTCTTAAAGTTGTGGTGGACAAATAGCAATTCATCAATGAGATATGAAGATGCAGATAGTAGTATATGTAAAATCAGAATTAATATAGACATCACGTCCTAATAGAAAGATGATGCGAAAGAAATTTCATCAATCTTATATTTTTCAGAATTTTGAGGGGTAAAAATAGAAAATACGCAATATGGATCTCACTATCGCTATGAACTGGTGGATAGCTCACGCACTCACCCACATAAACACAAAATTCATTCTTATAGATAAAATGAAGGAATTGTGAATACAAAGCGGCGAAAAAGTGAGGCGAGACTTGATGTTTATTTTCCTCCAAAATTTCTATAAACTAGACCACTCCATACATAGAATTTTTTTTTTAGGAATCTAGCTTCCTGTTCTTCTGTACCAAATGGTATGGTAGGATTTTTTTTGTACATAAATGATATCTTCCAAAATTCCTATATTTCTTCCAAATGGCGCCTTATAGTAAATTATATTTACTTCCATAGTTCCGACAGGGTGCTTGCACTTGCACGCTTTCCTCTTCTTCTCGGATAGAATCGGATCCCGCAGCCCGCCGGGCTTCAGTAGCGAGCTCTGCCACTGCACGTCCCATCTCCCGAGGGTTATCTTCCTCCGATACTGCTTTGCCATCCCTCACTTTCTCGCCCATGGTGTGCTCGCGGTGGCGCAGTTCATACTTCATAGGCTGTTAGGTACGAGAGGGGAGAGAGTTGAAGCGCCTGGGACCGGCGGCCGCCGCTGCGGGCCGGGCTAACCCCGTCTCCTTTCCCCAAAGGCGCTCGAGCTTCAGGCAGCTTCCAGGTAAGGTTCTCTGATTCGTTAGACTCGACAAATGAACAGCAAAACAGCGGAACAACAGTTCCCAGTTTTGAAGGAATCTACATTTTGGATTAACACTCATTGCGCTGCGGAAACATCATCGTTCATGAACTACATGTATTACAAATTTTTGTCCATGATGCCAAGAGCCACAATAGGAATTCGCTACTACGCAGTAGATGTGCTTATTCCATTCAGTGGCCAGCCTTCAGCCGAGTTGACCCGGTCAATAACCGGTGCTGGGTTTGATTTGGGCATTTGCGCACATCACTTTGTTAGTCAATTTGTACAATTTTACAATACTAAGTACAATTTTAAAACTTCATTTTGCAACTTGCTGATCTTGTTGCGACTTGGATGCAGTACATCAATCTTCCAGCATTCGTCAAAAAAAAAAAAAAAAAAAAAAAATCTTCCAGCATTGAGGGGCTGCTCATTCAAATCCTTTTTGCAGCTCATTCTTATCCTCTCTCTTTTGTGGTTTGTCTCCCCTTCGCCAGATTAGAGCCTGTACAACTTGGGTACTTTCAGTTATCATTTTATTGAATATTACCCCTTCGTCCCTGAGACCGTGAGTGCCAGGCGATTAGGTTTTTGCTCGTCTCCTGCTGGATCCATCTTGATTTTGTGGTCTCTAGGCCATGGAAGAGGGGTTGGTCTCGGCCCCCGTCAGCGGGAGGGCTCCGTTTTCCCATTTTTAGGGTTCAAATTTGGTGGGGTGGCGTTCAGGTGGTGGTAGCTGCATCTCTTTCAATAAGGTCTCCCCGGCTTCAGCTCCATCTCGAGGGCAACATCGAGAAGAAGCTTGTGGGAGTGGTGCAGTCTACGAGGATTTTGTCTGGCTATGGGGATCTTCGGATCATCAAGGAACTTCATCGCCAGTTCATCCTTCTTCTTCATCTTCGGGGCGGATGTGGTCTTCTTGACCGGTTCGCAACCAACAACGCCAGGCTGACTTAGGGACAAGCGGCAGCGGCGGCGCACCGTCGACACTGTCCAGAGGTTGAAGATGAAGTGCTACTCAAGGATCACGTTGTAATTTTCGTTTTTCTTGAGGTGCTTTGTACTGTTCGTTGTTTCTTTTAATGCAAGGGTCCTATTCGCAAAAAAAACTTCCGTGAATATTTCTGTTCTGAAATAAAGGGTTTTCATTACTTCCTTTCCTGCTTCTGGGGATACATCTTGATCTGTTAGGGCCTGATGCAGGACATTTACTGTATGTATTGCTTAAATCAGTGTTGTTTCTCACTGTCGGTCACCAATCTTATAGGCCCATGGATGCAAAAGCTCTGGCCGACGGGATAATATTCAATATTATGGAGAACAAGTCACACCATGTGAGTGATGAGCCAATGAAGATGTCGTTCAAACTGTTACAAGAGATTACAAATAATTTTGATGAAGACAGAAGACTTGGCAATGGTGCGTTTGGAGAAGTTTACAAGGTATCTACGATGCAAATTTAAGTCCTTCGGTTGAATCATATTTGGTTGTGATGATTTTTGCATGCTCTGTTGAATAGGGAGTGCTTGATGGGAAAGACATTGCCGTGAAGAAGCTCCGCGCCATGCCAGGGATTGATGAGAAGCAATTCGAAAATGAATTTGGGCACCTTAGGAGGCTCAAGCACCAAAATATCGTGCAATTAGTGGGCTTCTGCAACGAAGAAGAGGAAGTTGTTGTAACTCATGAAGGGAAAGAAGTACTCGCTTTAGATATACACAGGGCACTCTGCCTGGAGTTTGTGCCCAACGGAAGCCTTGGCAGCTGTCTTTCTGGTTTGTTGGTTCCTTACAATGTTCTTCCAGATTCAACCAGAAAATGTATTAGAAAGTTGCATTTGAGATAGCTGTGTGCTCTTGCAGGACAATGTCTTGGGCTTGATTGGGATGTACGCTTTAGAATAATTAAAGGCATATGCGAAGGTTTAAAATACCTTCATGATGTTTCCGTTATGCACTTTGATCTAAAACCAGACAATATATTACTAGATGAGAAAATGGTGCCGAAAATAGCAGACTTCGGTTTATCAAGGCTAGTGGGGAAAGAGAACACCATAATAACAATGACTCCTCTAGGGACACTGTAAGGCTGTTGTCTCATTTGGACATTTTCTTGAGCATGTTAGATTGGATTTTATTACTTCACTTATCCATATTGTTTAAATTATTTTGCAGAGGATTCTTGCCACCAGAGTTCATAAACAAGCAAGTAATCTCAAAAGAGTATGACATATTTAGCTTGGGAGCTATAATTAGAAGGATATTGACTGGAGTAATGGACAAGGATAGTATTCCTGACATGGATGAACGGGAATCATGTGAGCTGGTAAGAAAAGTTATTTGCTTACATAGTACTAGTGTTCAACTGCATTTAATTCGCTTCATTTAAAGAAAAATTAAAGAAAGTTTTCAAAAGATTGATGTCATATATGCAAATGGGTTTACAAGTGTTTGGAGGAATAACTTATACTACTCAAAGGCCATATGGTTGTATATATGAAGGTAAATGCGTGATAAATATGCATGAAACTTCTTATAACATAGGGTATATAAACATCAATGCATCGAACCTCCTCGCCCCTCAAACTCAGGGTGGATAAAACTCAGGGTGGATAAACAACAGCAAATTTGTTTTCTTTTTTCGAAATGGATTGCCCCAACCCCAGCCTCTGCATCGCAATGATGCATATGGCCGAAACAACAGCAACTTTGGAGAGATAAAAGCTGTGGTGTGTTCTAGCATGTGCTTTTCTGAAGAAATCTGCAGCAGAGACTTAAAAGACACATACTGACAAATAGTAACCTGATCATGCACCTGAACACATATAAGAAGTGCACGTAACAAGAAGCATCCACACCGCTACGCTTAGTGAGCTGATTCATGTTTCAGTGGGTCTGGAGTAATACTGATAATAGTACTGTCAGAAAAAAGAGGAGTTGGTGCAACCAGACACACCAAAATCCTCATGTAACTGCCATGGCCAAGTAGAAGGGTGGGCCTGGCGCAGTGGTAGAGTATCTCCACTTGTGTCCTGGTGGTGCTGGGTTTAAGCCAGCCTCCTTGCATAATAAAATGCAATGAAAAGGCTGCCTACAAATACCCTTCCCCAGACCCACAATGTGTGGGACCTTTCAGCACTGGGTACACCCCTTTAACTGCCATGGCAAGTAATCTTTGTTGTCAGCAAAATTATAGCTCAAAACTCACCCTCTGCACCGGAGTGAGAAACTTCCAAACTATCTTCTTGTGGTGATGCTATCGTTCATCAAGCGTATTCTTATGGTGGCTCTAGAGGCCGGTCTGACTGCTGCCTCTGCATATAAGTTTCATATAACAGTACCAAAAAAAAATGATATATCACATTCAATAAGTACCTTTCTTTGGTCACTATGTTTATCCTTCAGTTCTCATATAACTTTGAGAATTTTAATTTATCTTCAACTCTGTACATGTTTTTGAGAGGTTTCAATTAGGAAATGCCAGTAGAGCCATTGTAATGTTTACAGTGTGTGTTCCAAAAATCGTTTGATTAGTTAGTTAATCGAACTATAAATCCTGGATGATCCGAGCGTTATCGTCCTCTGAGTTGTTGGGCCATGAGTAATCGCTCCGACAAGGCGATTAACAGCGATTCCTGTCAGCTAGGGAGGGTACGGCACTGGTTTGTGCCGCGGCCGGTCTGGCCAAGCAGCTGCCAGCCCAAGCCCTTGGTTCATGCTATGGTTTAAGAGTCAGAAATCCTTAGTTTCTGTGTAAATCTTAGCTATCCTAGCCAATTAACAGGTGACCAGAGTCAGCAATCCTTAGTTTCTGTATAAATCTTACCTATCTTATTTGATTAACAATGGACTGATTAATTCAAGTAATCGGAGTTGATTGTCTACTCAGACCCTTGCTGAGCAGGTTCCAAGCAGCAATTTCCTGAACACTGCCAGTAAGCAACTTTTATTGGACATTTGGAAGAGATTAAGTAGTCAACTGTGTCATTTATGATTTAAAGATGTCATTATACTGGTTTTACATTACTTCTATTTATCTGTAGTGATTCCTCAGTTTGTGTTGTATAGATTTAGTTAATGGATAAATATAACGAAAAAAAAAAAGGCATCAGGAGACTTAACTTTGTTAGATGAAGTTCCTCTTATAAAATATAGAAAACGATGCTTGCACAGGCCAGCAGTCTAGTTTAGAGGCAGACAAAAGGATCAACTATATTCTTCTTGTAATGGAAACATTCTGAATTCGTGTCCCTTCCAGAAAAAATATCTGTCACTTCAACTTTCTTAATTGTTTTTAATTCGAAATATGGAATTATTAGAACAATGAAGAAGTCAATTTTTTAGAATAGAGTGTAATTTCGCTTATGCCCATTTTTCCCCTTCAGGATTGTTCTAATTGTTGAATACATAGATGATATTCCAAGTAAATACCCCTACTACTTCCTAAGAACTTCATTGGCGGATGTAGAATACTAACAACTGTTGACCTAGATGTAGACGTTTTTGCTTTTGTTTTTAAAGGTACACAACTACTGGAAAGAAAAGTTAGAGGAGATACCAGCTCAATCACTTGAAGCAGTGTGTAAACAAGTAAGGATTTGTATTGAGATTGCAGTTGACTGCATGGAGACTGACCGACGCAAAAGGCCTAAGATGAAGGAGATTGTCCGTAGACTTAAAGAGGTAGAAACTAAGGATAACCAGTCATGCCCGCAGATAAATCAGGTACAAACAACTATATTTTTTGTTAAGAAAAAATGCACTGCTTTCCTATCAATCTTGTGGATAATATGCTTCATTATGTCACAATGGTAATTTTGAAAATAAAAATACTGAAAGAATCTCTGCTTAATAAAGTTTTTTTTTGCTGGGGCTCTGCTTAATAAACTTAGTGGAAGCTGAGCGTTCAGAGTATACCACATATTAATACACAAGCGTCGGAGTCAAGCCTTCTGAGTACTTTACCCAAGAAACTATCATCAGAATATTTGAAAGCAATTACGGATGGATTCTCTCTTGAGAGAAAGCTCGGTCAAGGTTCATTTGGAACAATGTATAAGGTATGATGATGCTATAAACCATTTCCACATTATCAGAGGTTACCAAAAGCATTCTAATGTACAGTATACAAGAGTTTACACAGGGCATTCTAGAAGATGGGACAGAGATTTCCGTGGAGAAGCTTGAGGAAAGTTCTTCAGTGATACCTGAAAAAACATTTCAATCTGTGGTTGCCAATATAATGGCGCACCGGCACGAAAATATAGTAAAGTTAGTTGGCTTCTGTTATGAAACAGAGAAGAAGATGGTGGAGCAAAATGAGACACATATTCTTGCTGATGTGGTAGTAGCACCTCTACTGTGCTTCGAGTATGTGCCTAATGGGAATCTTGCCAAGTATATTTATGGTATGAGACTGGAGCCTCCTAAGTCCTACATGCTCCGAATATGAATTCTCTATATATTGATCAAATTTTGCACTGGACGTTTTCAGAAAATTTAGATTATACTGTATAGTAATCACTTAACATCCGTTCTACCATATAGATGAAATTTATCTTTCTAAAACATCGGTTTCTTTGTCTTATGTGTACAGGTGAATCTTGTCAACTTGATTGGAATACACGTTTGAAAATAATCGTGGGCATTTGCCAGGCGTTCAAATGGATGTGTTACATTCCAATTGTCCATACGAATCTTACGCCTAAAAATATTTTATTGGATAATAATATGAGGCCAAAAATTGCCGGTTTTGGTGTCTCTAGACTCTTCGATGAAGGACTCCAGAGGAGCACATGGGATGTTGTGGGAGAATTGTAAGATCAATAGAAAACATGTCTTTGATATAAAAATTTGGACGTTTTTCTCTGCTCCGTATGCCTCAAAATTTTATTTTAATATGTTTCAGACAATACATCGCGCCAGAATATTTGCAAAAGGGAGAAATCTCCAGCAGAGCGGACATGTACAACTTAGGTGTTTTAATTTTGGAGATTGCTACAGGAGAGAAAATTAGCCCTCAAAATGAAGAGAACCTCTACTCTGCTACCTTATATGCCGACAATGTAAGGCAAACTTACTTAATAAGTAATATTTTCTTTTATAAACTTCCTTCTATATTTTCATTCCAATTCGATAGGTACGTCAAAACTGGACAGATGACGACATATCATGGAATTACCCATCATTGGAGACTTGTTGCATTGATGACATAAAAACATGCATCATGATTGGACTGATGTGTGTCGAGATGAATCCCCGGAGAAGACCTTGTATAGTGGATATTGTCGACAAGCTGAGATATACTACATCTGTAGGCGCAATGCCGAATATGGTATGATTTTCTAAGGTGCACTCAATTCTCTGTTCCTTATGTTTAGCTCGTTTTTGTCAAAGTTCAGATCAAGAGTTGTTCCTGTTCTACAGATATCCGGCTGCATTAGCTTTCTCAGGGTGCAACCCCGGCGACTCTGCTTCCCATGTGTGCCAAAAAGGTTGAACTCCTCCTCGTTGTACTTAACAAACAGCACAAAATACCGTATCGCCTTCAGTCTCCAGACGGATAACCCAAGGAGGTACCATACAATGCTACCGTTTTGCGGTATTGTGCCATCAAAGTGCAGCTACACTCTCACTGTGACAATGCGCGAGCAGAAGAAGAGAGCACTTTCCAACAATGAGGAATTTCTCACTCTGCAAAGTAGCATAATGCCTGCTCAAGACCTCAAGAATGTAACCCCAGATTCCGTTGCTGTGTTTTTTGAGGAAGTAAGAATTATGGGCGATCATGAGGTGCAAGAGGTAAAGATACCGGTCGTGTGTAACCCACCAGACGTGACTGCCCCAGATCAGGTACCGGTTGCGTGTAACCCACCAGACAAGGCTGCCCCAGATCAGGTGAGTGCAGTTGAGAATACATGCATTCATGCACACTAATGTATAAATTCAAATTGAAGATATAACCTTTATTATTTTCTTTTGTTCATATGATATCCACGGTGGCCATCTCTTGACAGTCGATCCGATCAGCAGCAATAGTGACAGAGGTACTGTTTTTTTTTGCCTTCTTTTGCTTCAGTGATTCAAGATTCTCAATACAGAAGAGGCATCAGAACTAGCATGTTGAGGAATTTTTCTAACTTCACCTGGTGTTTTTGCTGGATTAGATCATAGCTACTCAGAACTATCGGCAGGTACTGTCCATACATGTTCATTCAACAGAGCCATGGTGAGTGCTAGTTTGATAGTTTCTGCTTGGTTTGGTCATCATTAATTTATCTCTTGGTCAAAATCCCTCCTTTTGGTAATGCAGGATCTTGACGACTAACAACAGGGGTAATGTTTCCATATGGAATTACCATACGAAGGTAGGTTGCCATACTCTTTGCTCAGTTAGTACAGTAGAATTGGATCAAATTGTTAACATTATAGCAGCTAGGCGTGCACCTGTATAGATTCAGTTAACAGCATGACCTAGTCTTGCCCACGTTTTGCCACACGATCACATTGATTGGTTGTTGAGTTGTACACGATCGAGCGCCAGTAGCGCATGTAATCGGCTATTTAACGCCTTGTGATATCAATACAAACTGTGTTGAATCCCTTCCTTGCTTTCACGAATAATGTTCATTTTGTGCAGACAACAGTCAACTCCTTTGAAGTGAATAATGCAGATGAACCAGGCATGCTTTCTGACTTCACTATTTCCCTTTCTTTCCCCATGAAATTTTCTCGAAATACCAACATTGAAGACAGGACTACTGGTCATGCTCGATGAACTTTCTTTGCTCACGAACATATTTTTAGAACTCAAAGATAGGAACACTAAGTTTTTTTTTTTGCCAAGAAAACAGGAACAGTTCTCAGTTCCATGCATTTCTTTTCTCATGAGCAGTCATTCTGACATAACCTTTCCTACCGTAGTATATTCGGCAAAATTCATTGAGCGGGAGAAATGGCTAGTGGTTGGAGGTAGTGATGGGTACATCTATGTGTACAGTTATGAATCTTATGATACAATGGAAGTAGAGTGCTTCAAAGCTCATGATGGCTACCACATCACGTCTTTGGCTGTGGAACCAACTCATTCTTTAGTGCTGTCAACATCTGCTGACCACATGATTAAGCTATGGACCTGGGAGAAGGGCTGGGAATGCATTCAAACATTTCTAGGGCACTACAACAAAGTCACACAAGTAATGTTCGACCCCAGGGACAGCAATAGATTTGTAAGTGCGTCCTTGGACCGCACAGTCAAGGTACTTCTTTACATGGTCCTACAATCAAACCCGTGTTCTGTGAGGTCTGAGTCTTAAACTTCAGTGTCGAATGCTTGTATTTACAGATCTGGGGCATCGACTCTGCTACATGCAACATCACGTTGCATGGGCATACAGATGGTGTTCTCTGTCTTCAGTACTTCTCCAGTGATAATCAGCAGTTTCTGATGGCCGGCTCATCAGATGGTGCTGCCAAGGTATTGCATATGGCCTTTCTAATTGAGCAGTGCGTTCGATTCCTGTGGTGAGTACTCATTTTTTGTTTCACATTCTTTGCTAATAAGATCTGGGACCTAGCAACAGAATGTCCTGTCAGTATTATAGAAGGAGATGGAAACCAGCTCAATGCTCTCTGTCTGCATCCAGAACTGCCGCTAGTAATTACTGGTTTACAAGATGGGACCATCCAAATCAGGAAATCCACTAGCACTGCATATAGGTACTGCTTTCTACTTGTATTTGGTCACATCACGCATCAAGTACGAATGATATGTAACCTCTCCTTAAATGCTAGATTCATTTTATAATACAGTGCATCAGAATGATTATCTGTCAGAAGTTAGCAGGATATAGATGGGAACTACGATCTTTCCAGAAAGTGTTAGTAGTTGGTTTTGTAGCACCTTGTAGATCTGATCTCATACGTATGTGTCCTGGTAGGGCTTGTTTGATGCCCAGAGGCCCAGAGTAATATTTGAACATCATATTCATATGATATAAATTCCATGGATCATGTTAGAATATATATGTGTACTCCCAATATTAACATGTGAGGCCTCATTTGTTTTTGAGACATCTCTTGTTATGAGAAATAAAAACTACTTTATGATAACTAGCTGTAACGGATAATAACTAAGGTATGAAGTAGTATTTTAATATCACCATTGAAGAAGTACTAATAGTATTTGTAGTACAATAACTTCATGCCCAGGATTTAGACAATACGGAGAATTATCGGCCTAACGAAATGAATAGCGTACACATAGTAGCCCAATTTGTCTGAATTTCAGCCTCATCAATTCTATGCGTGGGAGTTTCTTGTTGAAAATTTTCAAAGAAACTGACTGTCGGTTTCCTTATCTTGTACAGGCTTGAGAACATAACTGGGTTTAACCTCGGCGCAGTTAAAGCTCTTGAATACATAAATGGGCCAAGAAGGTAATATCACTAATTTAATACTACTAGTAGAAATAGACAGAAGTGGTAAAGCATATAAACGTTTTGAAGAAAAAAAAATGAGGTGCCTCCTCCACCTCGAGGTAACAAAAATCCACGATGATCAATAGAGAACACAATCGTTAGTTACCAGTTGAGACCACCGTCCGTTAGTCGCTGGGAAGGTGGACCCCACAGATAGACATGATCCCTGCCTAGTTGGGCAACTTTGATACGGAGAATTGTGGACACCGTCGAAAACCATTTGGTGCTGCTCTTCCGGGTGAAAGTGGTGGTGGAGTGGGGAGGATGGGGCAAATCGAAAGGACAAGGCATGGTGAAGGATGGAGATGAGGATGTAAGCATGCGAGACGGCTTGGCGACGGGATTTTGCACGAAGACACCACACGCCCTTGGGAGAGCTGGCGAGGCCATGCAAGTCTTCGTCTTCCCATCACCTTTACTTGGAGGATGGCTATATCTTCATTTTTTTCAGATTATTTGAATCGGGCTTGATGCAGTTCTATTACATTTATGTAGTCAGCATAAAGTTTGTAACATGAATATGCTTTGTGTAGGATTGTGGTCGGATGTGACCAAGGAATAGCAATGATGGAAGTTAAGGTGCCGTGAATTTAGGATGTACTGTAAGGTCATAGAGCTCCACGATGAGTTTGGTGGCTGGTGAGAAGTTCTGAAGAATCGAACAGGTGTGGATGATGTTCCCGTGACTATTTCTATGTTCTTCTTTCTCCTTCTTACATTAGTAACCTTTCAACCCCCTTGCTTTGTTCTGTGACATCTTGCGTGCTAGTTGATTTTTGTATCCTTATCCATAGAATAGTTCAGTTAGTATCCTTGTATTTACAAAAGTCAAAAGGCAACTCTGAAGTCCACGTGCTCATCCTCGATTTCTGCTGCAGATATAGCACCTAAAGCTGCTACCTCAAGCAAATTTCTGACTTTGGACAACAAATTGTGCAGTGCGTCATCACCGGTGTCATTCTGTCCACCGCCAAGGAAGTAAAGGTGTTTGGAAGAAAGATTACAAAAACGCCTTTGTAGTTGGAAGGGTAAATTGTTGTCCCTCGGAGGGAGATTGGTTCTCATTAATTCAGTACTGACAAATATGGTACTGTATATTTTATCATTCTTCCTGCTGCCGAAAGGAATTCTGCATAAACTCGATTATTATGGATCCTGATTCTTTTGGCAAGGGGACAGCGAGAAAAAGAAATATCGACTGGTTAAATGGAGCGTAGTTTGTAGTCCCAAAGATCAAGGCGGACTGGGAGTTCATGACCTAGAGGTCAAGAACTCAGCTCTGCTGGGTAAATGGCTTTTTAAGCTTCTTACTGAGGATGGGATTTGGCAAACTATTCTTCGTAGAAAGTATATTGGCTCGAAGGCGCTATCTCAAGTGGTTTGGAAACCTGGGGATTCTCACTTCTAGGCTGGTCTCATGGCGACAAAGAATGTATTCTTTCGCCATTGTACTTTCTCTATTAAGAATGGAGAACAGATACGATTCTGGGAAGATGTCTGGTTAGACAATGCTTCCTTGAGTGAGCAGTATCCTGCCTTGTATAGTATTGTTCGTCGCAAAGGTGATACCATTGCCACAGTAATGGCTACCTCACCTCCGAATGTGACGTTCAGACGAGTTTTACTTGGACAAAGGCTTTTGGCATGGAATGCTTTAATTCAACGGTTGGGAGATATTCAATTATCAACTGAACCGGATGAATTTAGATGGAATCTTCATGTAGATGGCACTTTCTCAGTCAAATCTTTATACAATGCGATTCTTCATTCTGATATACCGGTTGATAATAATAAGAAAATCTGGAAGATGAAAATACCATTAAAAATAAAAAATTTCGGATGGTATCTTCGTCGCGGAGTTATTCTTACCAAAGATAATCTTGTCAAGCGAAATTGGCATGGAAGTGCTAGGTGTGTTTTTTGTCACCAAGACGAAACTATTAAACACCTTTTTTTCCAATGCCATTTTGCGAGATCTATTTGGTCAGTCATCCAAGTCGCATCTACCCTGTATCCCCCGACTAGTGTAGTCAATGTCTTTGGCAACTGGCTCCACGGTATCGATTCAAGGTTTAAGTTGCTTCTTAGGGTGGAGGCACTAGCAGTTATCTGGGCACTCTGGCTAAGTAGAAATGACAAGATTTTTAACGATAAAAATTGTTCTTTGTTGCAGGTCATCTACAGATGTACAGGTATTCTCCGTTTGTGGTTACCTCTTCAGCGGATGGAGAACCGAGACCTATTTACGGAGGTCTGTACACGGTTGGAGGCTACGACGATGGATACTTTTTCCCTACATGGGTGGCAGCATAGTCTACGAATTGCAGCACCACCCACACCATAGGCGTTTTATGATTCATCGTTCCGATATATATTTCGCCTAGTTTTTATATTTTTGGTTCTAGACATTTTGAACGGCTGTGTGCATCCTGGTTATGCAGAGGCTGGATGTAATTGCTTTTTCAAAAGTAATAAAGCATCCTTTATCGAAAAAAACCCTACTCCACAAGCACATCATATCCTCTTAGGAGTTTCCCAGATGCCAAGCCGTAGTGGAGGACCGCTCACACCTCTTCTTCACCTGCTCATCTTCAGCAGCAATATGGACGTAGCTAGGTAAATCCTGCGAAATGCTCATTGCTTCGCAAACATTTGGTCCACATTGCTTCCCAGTAACCTCCTGCGCTCAGTATGGAACTCTGTCACACTACTCATACATTGGAAGACATGGGACACAAGAAATGCTAAACTCTTTAGAAGCATAGATCATACACCGGAAAGGACAGTTAGAAACATCCTCTCATCGGAATAGCAGAGGTCTTGGTGACTTGGCTAAACATTCTCACATTGCTGATGGTTGTAGAGATTATGATTTAGATTTTATTGCTATATCTGAGACGGGTAGGCGAAAATTCTCACAGAATTTCCTCGACCGGTTATCTGGCGGGATTAACTTTCAGTGGTATTCTCGCCCGCCTCGTGGTAGATCTGGGGGTATTTTACTGGGCGTCCGTATAGACACCATGACAGTCTTAGCTAGTTCTGATGGCGAGTATCATATTAAACTCGATATTCAGAACAAAGCAGATGTTTTCATTTGGAGTCTGGTCGCTGTGTATGGTGCTGCCCAAGATGCCTTTAAGGCCGACTTTTTACGTGAGTTGGTAAATCTTGCAAAAGATAATCCGCACCCGATTTTAATCGGAGGGGATTTTAATTTGCTGAGATTCCCTCATGAGAAAAGCAAAGGCTTTTTTGATGGACATTGGCCTTTCTTGTTTAATGCTGTCATTGATAGCTTAGACTTAAGAGAGGTTTTCATGTCTGGTCGACAGTTTACTTGGGCCAACAGTTTACCTGAACCCACATACGAGAAACTAGATCGCGTGTTGATGGATACCGAATGGGAACACAAATATCCTATGGTGTCCGTCCGTGCACTAGAACGTATTGAAAAACTGTCCGACCATGCTCCTATCCTGTTAACCACCGGGAATCCTCGACCTGTTTGTAAGCGACCGTTCAAATTTGAACTTGGCTGGTTACATCGTGAGGGTTTTCATGAGATGGTTAAGACGGTTTGGGAAAGACCAGTTCGGGGTGGCTCGCCAATATTGAGATGGAATAATAAGATGCGCTCTATGCGCAAGCATCTCTCTGGTTGGGCTGCTCATATGGCTGGTATTTTGAAAAAAGAGAAGGCTCGCTTGTCTAAAGAGATTGATGATCTTGAGGCCATCGCAGAAGTGAGACCGCTGTCCACGCAAGAGATTGATCTTAAGAATCAATCCAATGCACAAATGGCGAGTCTTCTTCGTGAAGAGGAACTCAAATGGTATCAAAGATCCAAAGCCCAATTCATTTTGGAAGGTGATTCGAATACGCGATATTTTCATGGTTTAGCCAATGGCAGACATCGGAAAAAGCGTATTCACTCTCTTATCCAAGATGAAGGGGTGATTGAAGGCCACGAGCAACTTAAATCTTACATTACTAATTATTATAAAGACCTGTTCGGTCCTCCGGAGGAAAGCTCTTTCTCTCTTAACGAGGACTTAACGGAAGACATACCCCAAGTTTCTATGGAAGAAAATGGCCTACTAACCGCACCTTATTCTGAGGATGAGGTTAAGAAGGCGATTTTCCAAATGGAATGTAACGAAGCACCGGGTCCAGATGGTTTTCCAGCGGAGTTTTATCGAACCTTTTGGGATACTATTAAATCGGATCTTCTAGATTTGTTCGGTGATCTCCACACAGGACAACTAGAATTATTTCGTCTAAATTTTGGTGAAGTAATTTTGTTACCGAAGGTTAATGAGGCAGAAAGGATTCAACAATATAGACCTATCTGCCTATTAAACGTCAGTTTCAAGATTTTCACGAAAGTGGCCACCATTAGACTTAATACGGTTGCGGATCATGTCGTTCAACCTTCACAGACCGCTTTTATGCAAGGAAGGAATATCCTTGATGGAGTGGCAGTGTTGCACGAGACGGTACATGAGATGCATTCTAAGAAATTAAACGGGGTAATTTTAAAATTAGATTTCGAAAAGGCGTATGACAAGGTCAAGTGGTCTTTTCTGCAGCAGACACTTAGGATGAAAGGTTTTTCTCCTGAGTGGCGCGCTCTAATTTACGATTTTGTGTATGGAGGTAGTGTGGCTATCCGGGTTAATGATGACACCGGCCACTATTTTCAAACACGAAAGGGGTTACGCCAAGGGGATCCGTTATCACCGATGTTGTTTAACATCGTAGCGGATATGTTGGCAATACTCATAGAGCGAGCTAAGTCTGATGGCCAGATTGAAGGTGTGATCCCACATTTGGTTGATGGGGGTTTATCTATCCTTCAATATGCCGACGATACAATTCTTTTTATGGATCATGATCTCGAAAAAGCTCGCAATCTCAAATTAATTTTGGCGGCGTTTGAGCAGTTGTCGGGATTAAAAATCAATTTCCATAAAAGTGAATTGTTCTGTTTCGGTGAGGCCCAAAACGATATGACTCTATATACAGAGTTGTTTGGTTGTGGGCAAGGCCAATTTCCTATTCGCTATTTAGGTATTCCGATTCATTATCGGAGACTAACAATTGCTGAATGGAAAATTGTGGAAGAAAGATTACAAAAACGCCTTAGTAGTTGGAAGGGTAAATTGCTGTCCCTCGGAGGGAGATTGGTTCTCATTAATTCAGTACTGACAAATATGGTACTGTATATGTTATCATTCTTCTTGCTGCCAAAAGGAATTCTGCATAAACTCGATTATTATCGATCCAGATTCTTTTGGCAAGGGGACAGCGAGAAAAAGAAATATCGACTGGTTAAATGGAGTGTAGTCTGTAGTCCCAAAGATCAAGGTGGACTTGGAGTTCATGACCTAGAGGTCAAGAACTCAGCTCTGCTAGGTAAATGGCTTTTTAAGCTTCTTACTGAGGATGGGATTTGGCAAACTATTCTTCGTAGAAAGTATATTGGCTCGAAGGCGTTATCCCAAGTGGTTTGGAAACCCGGGGATTCCCACTTCTGGGCTGGTCTCATGGCGTCTAAGAATGTTTTCTTTCGTCATGGTACTTTCTCTATTAAGAATGGAGAACAGATACGCTTCTGGGAAGATGTTTGGTTAGACAATGCTTCCTTGAGTGAGCAGTATCCTGCCTTGTATAGTATTGTTCGTCGCAAAGGTGATACCATTGCCACAGTAATGGCTACCTCACCTCCAAATGTGACGTTTAGAAGGGTTTTGCTTGGACAAAGGCTTGTTGCATGGAATGATTTAATTCAACGGTTGGGAGATATTCAATTATCAACTGAACCGGATGAATTTAGATGGAATCTTCATGTAGATAGCACTTTCTCAGTCAAATCCTTATACAATGCGATTCTTCATTCTGATATACCGGTTGATAATAATAAGAAAATCTGGAAGATGAAAATACCACTAAAAATAAAAAATTTCGGATGGTATCTTCGTCGCGGAGTTATTCTTACCAAAGATAATCTTGTCAAGCGTAATTGGCATGGAAGTACTAGGTGTGTTTTTTGTCAACAAGATGAAACTATTAAACACCTTTTTTTCCAATGCTATTTTGCGAGATCTATTTGGTCAGTCATCCAAGTTGCATCTACCCTGTATCCCCCGACTAGTGTAGCCAATGTCTTTGGCAATTGGCTCCACGGTATCGATTCAAGGTTTAAGTTGCTTCTTAGGGTGGGGGCGCTAGCAGTTATCTGGGCACTCTGGCTAAGTAGAAATGACAAGATTTTTAACGATAAAAATTGTTCTTTGTTGCAGGTCATCTACAGATGTACAGGTATTCTCCGTTTGTGGTTACCTCTTCAGCGGATGGAGAACCGAGACCTATTTACGGAGGTCTGTACACGGTTGGAAGCTACGGCGAGGGATACTTTTTCCCTACATGGGTGGCAGCATAGTCTACGGATTGCAGCACCACCCACACCATAGGCGATTTATGATTCATCGTTCCGATATGTATTTCGCCTAGTTTTCCTATTTTTATATTTTTGGTTACAGACTCTTTGAACAGCTGTGTGCATCCTGGTTATGCAGAGGCTGGATGTAATTGCTTTCTCAAAAATAATAAAGCATCCTTTATCGAAAAAAAAAGAAACATCCTCTCAGACTTCGCTTTATGGTCTCACTGCTTGAAGAATGCGGAACTAAGAGTGGACGCCGATCTATGGCAGAACCATCTCTCCCATTGTAACCTATAAACTCTCTTTGGTGCAATATATTCAGGTGAGGATCCTCTCCCCCGGTGAAAGCTTCAAAAAAAAAAGACAGAGAGTTACAATAGTTCATACAATCAATCAGGAAGGGTGGAGCCAAACCCAGTTACACAACCCCCACAACTAGAGAAACGACTGAAACTAGCAATCGAATGAGCCACACGATTAGCAGTTATGTTGACCTTGCAGAAACACACTCCAGGTAGGTCATAAGAGATGTTTTTAACTTCTTGGACGATGCAACCGATCTGGGATTTAGTCTTTTCTCTGGTAGACAGTTACTATAGAACAGCAGAGCATTCTGTTTCTAGTTGGATCAGTTTAGCGGACACAGGCAGAGATACTTTGACACCATCGATACAGGCCAATGTTTCAGCAATTTCTGTGCGGAAGCACACCTTTCAATCAGACTTAAGGCACACATGATCACAACACCCTGGTCATCTCGTACCACAGCTGAGTCATACCAATGCTGGTATGTAGGTTCGTTGTGTCAACAACACGGTGTTGCATCCAAGATCAAAAATCCCGATGGTTCCTAATCCTAGGTAGTACGTACGTTGTGTGCAAGCCGTTGCATAAGCGATATACGGCTGCAATCTAGCACTATGCCCTAGCTAGCTTATGCTCTGCCAGGCTCTACATGTTTTGTGTGTGTTTATAGCAGGTACTCGGCTTCTTCTCTTCTTTAATAGAAAAAAGGATGCACGATTTGATACCATGGTACAACTACCATGGCAATCATGGCTTAGATGCTTTCATGCACTTCAATTCTGCCTTAATCAACACATGGGTGTTGGTTGCATTGGAGTAGAGCATCCCTTATTTGTACCTACTTATGATAAATGTTATAATCTGATCAACTCACCATATCTTAAGCCAGGCTAGCCTAAAAGTAAATATCTCCACAAGTCAGAACTTTTTCATTTAGTTCAACCAGAAGCTTGGCGACGGGGTGTTGCATGAAGCCGCCACACACACTTGTGATAGCTGGCGAGGCCATGCAAGTCTTCCTCTTTCGACCTGCTTTACTTGGAGGCTGGCGATATCTTTTTTTTCAGCTTATTTCATTCGGGCTTGATACAGTTCTATACTTCTATTTCATTTATGTAGCCAACAAGAAGTTCGTAACACGAATATGCTTTGTGTAGGATGGCAAATTAGCGATGATGGCAGTTAAGGCGCCGTGAATTAATTTAGGACTTACTGTAAATTTAAGGGCTCGGGTGATGAGTTCGGTGGCTGCTGAGAAGTTCTGACAAATCGAAAATGGCCGTCACGAGATAATGTAAGAACATGTAAGGTCATTGATCCGACCAACAAGAACTCGCCCTTTGCTGCCCAATTTCTCAAGAAATTTACAAGAAGATGCATTTCGGTGGCACTTCCTATGGCCAACTAATTTTCTGCCGCAATGGATCTTGTTGTTGATGTGTTCAGTAGTGCCAATGTTTCACCTCCCCGTCTCCCATTCAGAAGAGATTTTGAGAGGTTCTTTTTAGAGAATTGAGAGGAATTTCTACTACATCGGCACTCTAATATCCCCCTACATCACCCAAAAAGAAAATGAAAAAAAAACTATCACACTTCGGACGATTTTGTCAGGGAACTACCACTTTAGAGTTCTTTGACACATATATCGCATTTCAGGGGTGGTATTCTCGGGATAAGAAGCATTGATTTTGCTGATTAGCCGTGTTAACTGACCGTTTGGACCCACCTGTCAGGTCTACGTGGTAACTAAAAATCTAACTAACGGTTTAATTTTGCATAAAATACCCTAAAACATTGTTTTCTATCACACAGGTCGTCCTCTTTTCTCTACCTCCCCGTACAATTTCCCTTCCACCGGCGAGCTATTCCTTAGCGTCGGCGTGTGCTTCTTGTCGCAATATTTGATACGCTAGTTATTTGATTCATAGGAACATTTTCTATAAGAACTAATCCTATAGAAAACATGCAATGCAAATTTTATAGAAATAAATATTAGGTCATACCTCATGAATAATTTATTTGGTACAATAAAAGATAAGTTATCTTCCCATAGAATTTAACTAGGCATAATATCCCAATCCCATGGTTTTCCTACTACTATGATTTTCTATCTTATGAATCAAAGGAGCCCTAAAACAACATATCTCCTCAAAGTAGATTATTTTTATCTAGTTCAACAAAAAAAAACTTGTTCATGTACATGCAAAACTTTACTAACACACTATGTAGTTTAAAAGTGAAGTTAATACAAACGGTGTGATTGAAAAAGTGCAGCTAATACACGAGATGCGGCTGAATCGAGTGCATCACGGTCAAACATAGTATAAATTATATTCCCTCCGTTCATAAAAAGATGTCAACGATTTTTCTAAACCCGGATGTATTTGTACATTAAAGAGTATCTAGATACATCTAAACTTAGACAAACTCACCATATCTTTTTATGGATAGAGGTACAACTAGAGTTCGATATCAATTGCACATACTCTCTCCCTCCCATGAAACATGGTATGAGATTTATTAAAATTCAAATGTATCTAGCTACTATTTAGTAACTAGATACATTCAAATTTAGACAAATCTCCAACATGTTTTATGGCACAGAGAGAGCGTGCACTTGAATCAAATGCATGGAAAATACAGTTGAGTAAATTCTCATCATTTCAATTCACTTCCCCCTGTATGCATTCATCATTTTCAACTATTTATTAGGGATAAACAAAAGGTGAAGGAAATAGAAGGATCTTTTTTGCTGTAAATATGTCAAAAGTTTCCATCTTCTTAGACAGGATTCTTTGAAAAAGACAAAACACGCTGCATGTTGGAGGTGTAAAATTACAGTGAATCGGAAAATATGCCTACACGGGCCATTTTCGTCACACGGGATCTTCTAAAGAATAGCGAATGCATATTTATTTTGTTTCAGAAAACTGCTTGTCTCGTGACCAACAGATTCGAAAGTAACGTGTTATTTTGCTGGCTTGGTTCAAGTTTAGTTTGTTGTACATGCATATTTATTGTTGCACTGCTGCTATGCATGCATGCAGATATACATGGAACATTTTGTTTGTTATTTACGCCTAAAGAGCTACGTGTGTCATCATTCGACTACACATACTTTCGGGGGAGATTCTTGAAGTTTCTTCCGTCCTCTTGCAGGCGATTCTCGAATTTCTTGATTAAGATCTATTCTCTTGATCAGAAACATAGAACCGAGAGCTTGGTTTATTTAGTTTTGAAAGATTGATTGATCTGAATTATTTATGGTCATCTCTGATTATGGACATGTTAGATCGATTGGCTTATGTTGTCAAGTTATCAGCACCTTAAAGATATGAATCAACTTCACCAACCCCGACTTAATCCAATCAACCAAAACCAAGGCATTGCGGAAAGACGATCGACGTGACACGGTTCCCTACAATTCCAAACCTGAACAATTACAACAACCTAAGCATTTGGATAAAAGAAAACCTCCTCTAAAAAGTGCACACACGTGAGATATCATGAAAGATACTGGGAGATGAACACTCCTTGTCTCCGGGATTTGTGAGCCCCGATACGGCTTATAAAATAGGGCCTATTTTTTTGAACTCATCAAATAGTAAAGCAAAATCATGCGTTTACTTTATTATAAACTTCACAATATGCTATCCCATACAATGTCATTGTTGGACAAAGCGACGCCTAAGCAACACTTCGGCACTAGGTGATGGATAGACGCCTCGTCTAGGGCATAAGTGGAAGTCTAGACAGGCAATCAATAAATTAATTGTCTTTCACAATAAAAAAAATCACGTCATATGTCACTAACAAAGCTAGATGGGTAATATTATTGATGTAGTTATTAGAAATTTACACATTTACATGCTCTAGATTAATGTTTATTCACATATAATAACCCATATACATATCTGATGGTATAAACCATATGTCCTCCTAGGTTGCTCCTAGGGCGCTTAAGTATCGCCTATGCACTATGCTAATGCCAACCGTCTCGCTCACGCCTAGTGCATTTTCCAACCTTGTACATTGTTCAGAAATATATCAAGTATTTATTCTAAAGGAGAAAATGTATAACACTAAAGTATACATCATGCTTAATAGACAAGTCTCTTTTAGAACCTTTTTGCACAAAAATATCAATCAGTTTATGAGCAACACTATCCTAATATCTTGGGTTAAATATATTAGGATGAAAAGAGTTGGTGTCATCGCGAAAAATAGCATCATTATCTTGAACACTACTATTAGCATCATTGCCCTCAATCAACATCAACATTAGCATCATTACCTTCATCATCAGTATCAGCATCATCGTGTTCACCACCACTATAGCCATTATCACCTTCATAAAATTCTGCAGTATGAGCCTCAACCTCTACCGCATTATCAGCATGACCATCGTCAACTTAGCAACTGGGGTTTGATTTTCAGAGTTTATTTGAAACTCTTTCAGCATAAATCTATCTAGATCACCCTATTGAAACTGAGCCACTGAATCCAATCTCTATCTTTTCTTCTTCTTTTCAGCACCAGATAGACACTTTATTCTTTTCATGAAAACAATTAATAAATTAACAAAACAATTTGACATGGCTACTTTGCTCTTTTTTGGGACTAATTTACTAGCTGGGTCAGGCAATAGGCTTGCAGCAATGAGCGATCGTACCTTGATTCCTTGAGATTTGAGACCCTTGACGTAAGAGCATGTCCACCGGTGCTCCCAATAGCGTTCACATTAGCTCTATTAGGATTCTAGTGAGAGAAAGTGCCTGCACCGACGCTCCCTAAAAAGCACTGGCATGTTCTGGAGCCCCATAAAAGCACTGGCGCGCCCAAAACGATCCCTATGCGAAGGGCTTTCATCGGGGGTGCCGGCACCAAATTTCTGCTTAAAAGATGCTATGGGAGGTTTCTTCGGGGGCGCCGGTGTGGGAGCAGCACCCCCAAATGGAGGATGCAGTGTTGGCGCCCCTGTCGGCGCCTATTTGGGGGGCACCGGTGGAGATGTTGTAAACCTCAGCGGAGTCGGGACCTGGTGTCTACGAAAGCTGATCGGATCGGTAGTAGGCAAGCTCAAATGGTGACGGGGGAGGGGGCCCACCGGCAGGGATCATACATGCTAGCGCGAGTGCGCGATGCGAACCAGGCTTCATGGAGCGAAACGGAAAACATCAGGAGACGAATCAATTGGGAACTAATCGTGGCCTGTTTGGTTTAGACCGCACGAGCAAACAACGGAGGAAAAAAGCACTGGGCTGCAAGAATTTTTTCTTCGCGAACAGGACACATTAAATAAAACAACGAACAGTACAAAGCACTCCAAGAAAAACGAAAATTACAACGCGATACTTGAGAAGCCCTTGAATTTGAGGTCCCTGTTCGATCTACCATTTGGATGATGCCCATCAATGGGAAATCCACATATTATCTAAACAGTGCCATTCTAGGAATCTAGGCCTGCAGCTAGAGCAACGGCGATAGAATGGATACCCGGAAGAAGGACGCCTAGAAATCGACACCGTACACTCTACGCCTAGCAAATCTTAGTCACGCTATCTCATGTGAGGAGCCCCTTCCATGCTAGGGTACCCGACTCGCGAATGGAGTGTTTGATCCAGAGCATGATCAAGCAGCTTCGCCGCATCTGTATGCACTCTGAAGATGGTATTAAACTAGGGCGCGTAGAGCGAGGGAGAGGGATACATGGATCTTTGATGGTGCCCTTGGGCCCGAGGCACATACAATCTTGTGGCTTATTGAGACAATCCGAAGCAAGCTCTGTTGCATTCTGGAAACAATACCACAAAGTTTGGCCATGGAACTCATATCCCCAAGACCCCGACATCGGGTCACCGGTACTGATCACACGCTGCACCGCTAGCAACATGAAGTATTCTAGCAGATCGCTGAACGTACCTTTGCCTCCATGGAGAGAACCTCAAAGTTGTTGCATGCTTTCCAAGAAACACTTTAGATACTTGTCTTATTTTAACATGCTAGCCGTTGCATTTAGCTTATGAGCTCAACGAACCTGCTCTGATGTGGAAATTTGCGCAAGCATGCATATCATATGGGAAAGTGCAACACACGACTCGATGAGAAACAGAGAGTGCTTGACCTGAGTCTCCCTAGCCCTAATCAGTATGAGTGAGAGCTCGTGAGCCATGCCAGCAGAGCCATGCAAACTAGATATGTCACTCATGCAGTGTCGTGTCCAAGTTCGTTGTCACAGATCCTGATGCGTCCACTGGTGGAAAAACAGGCTTCGGGTGAGCCCCATAAGTCGCGATGCTGCAGGAACCGCGACTAATGGTACCTTTAGTCGCGGTTCGGGAGGAGAACCGCGACCAAAGGCCTGGGCCCAGGGCGCTCGGTGGCCAGCCGGTGCACGTGGGGGGTCTTTAGTCGCGGTTGGCCAGGCCAACCGCGACTAAAGGTGCCCGAAGGCCTTTAGTCGCGGTTGGCCAGGCCAACCGGGACTAAAGCCCCTCCCCTATATATACCCATCCAGCAGCCAACACTTAGCCATTTGGTGCCATTCTCTTCACAAGCTTCACAAGTGGGTGTTAGGTTTGCTTTTGGTTCCTCTTATGCACATAAGGTGTTTGATGAAATGCCCCAAGAGCATGAAACAAACATGATATGAAGTGTTGGAGCCACACTTGAGCTTTCTCATTTATTTTTTCCTCCTCGATCGCGGTTAGCAACTTGAACCTTTGATGTGTCGTTGATAAAATGTGCATGTGTGTGTAGTTCATTGTTTAATTTATATTGTTTGTAGCTAGTTAGTTTAACAAATGCATGATGGTTAATTATATATTTTATATTATAATAATGCAGATGAATCGACAATGGATGTACGGTAACCGACTCTCCGGCGAGTTCAGTGCGGGTTTGAAAGATTTCCTCGTAGTGGCCAATGCGAACAAGCAGGGGGGTTTTGTTATCTGTCCATGTGTTAAATGTAAGAATCAGAATGGTTACTCTTCCTCAAGAGATGTTCACATGCACCTGCTTCGGCACGGTTTCATGCCAAGCTATAATTGTTGGACCAAGCATGGAGAAAGAGGGGTTATAATGGAAGAAGATGAAGAAGGGGATGATTTCAATGATGAAAGCTATCTTGCTCATTTCGGTGATACTTTCATGGAGGATGCTGAAGGTGAAGGGGAAGGTGAAGGGGAAGGTGAAGAAGAGGCACGTGATGATCCCGTTGATGATCTTGGTCGGACCATTGCTGATGCACGGAGACGCTGCGAAACTGAAAAAGAGAGGGAGAATTTGGATCGCATGTTAGAGGATCACAGGAAGGCGCTGTACCCCGGATGCGATGATGGTCTGAAAAAGCTGGGCTGCACACTGGATTTGCTGAGATGGAAGGCACAGCAGGTGTAGCTGACTCGGCATTTGAAAACTTGCTGAAAATGTTGAAGAATATGTTTCCAAAGAATAACGAGTTGCCCGCCACTACGTACGAAGCAAAGAAGGTTGTCCGCCCTCTAGGTTTAGAGGTTACGAAGATACATGCATGCATCAACGATCGCATCCTCTACCGCGGTGAATACGAGAATTTGAATGAATGCCCGGTATGCACCGCATTGCGTTATAAGATCGAGGCGATGACCCCGGTGACGATGTTGGGGGCCGAAACCCAGGAAGAGGGTTCCCGCCAAGGTGATGTGGTATGCTCCTATAATACCACGGTTGAAACGTCTGCTCGTAAACAAAGAGCATGCCAAGTTGTTGCGATGGCACAAAGAGGACCGTAAGTCGGACGGGGAGTTGAGACACCCCGCAGATGGAACGCAATGGAGAAAGATCGACAGAGAGTTCAAAAATTTTGCAGCTGACGCAAGGAACATAAGATTTGGTCTAAGTACGGATGGCATGAATCCTTTTGGCGAGCAGAGCTCCAGCCATAGTACCTGGCCCGTGACTCTATGCATCTACAACCTTCCTCCTTGGTTGTGCATGAAGCGGAAGTTCATTATGATGCCAGTGCTCATCCAAGGTCCGAAGCAACCCGGCAACGATATCGATGTGTACCTAAGGCCACTAGTTGATGAACTTTTACAGCTGTGGGGCAGACCTGGTGTCCGTGTGTGGGATGAGCACAAAGAAGAGGAATTTGACCTACGAGCGTTGCTTTTCGTAACCATCAACGATTGGCCTGCTCTTAGTAACCTTTCGGGACTGTCAAATAAGGGATACAATGCATGCACGCACCGCTTACATGAGACCGAAAGTGTACATTTGCCAAATTGTAAGAAGAACGTGTACCTTGGGCATCGTCGATTTCTTCCGAAAGGTCATCCAAGAAGAAAGAAAGGCAAGCATTACAACGGCAAGGCAGATCACCGGCGAAGCCTGCGGAACACACCGGTGCCGAGGTATTTGATATGGTCAAGGGTTTGAAAGTCATCTTTGGAAAGGGTCCTGGCGGACAATCAGTTCCGAAGGAGCCGACGGGCACGTAGCCATGTGGAAGAAGAAATCTATATTCTGGGAGCTAGAATATTGGAAAGTCCTAGAAGTCCGCTCTGCAATCGACGTGATGCACGTTACGAAGAATATTTGCGTGAACATCCTAAGCTTCTTGGGCGTGTATGGGAAGTCAAATGATACAAAGGAAGCACGGCAGGACCAGCAAAGTTTGAAAGACCCCGATGACCGGCATCCGGAACGGTTTCAAGGTCGTGCCGCCTACGCTCGACCAAAGAAGAGAAGGTCATCTTTTTTGAATGCCCGAGCGGTATGAAGGTCCCGTCAGGATTCTCGTCCAATATAAAGGGAATAATAAACATGGCGGAGAAAAAGTTCCAAAACCTGAAGTCTCACGATCGCCACGTGATTATGACGCAATTGCTTCCGATTGCTTTGAGGGGGCTCCTCGCCGGAAAATGTTCGAGTAGCCATTGTGAAGCTATGTGCATTCCTCAATGCAATCTCTCGAAGGTAATCAATCCAGAAGTTCTACCACGGTTACGTAACGATGTGATCCAATGTCTTGTCGGTTTCGAGTTGGTGTTCCCGCCATCCTTCTTCAATATTATGACGCACCTCCTGGTTCACCTAGTCGATGAGATTTCCATTCTCGGTCCCGTATTTCTACACAATATGTTCCCCTTCGAGAGGTTCATGGGAGTATTAAAGAAATATGTTCGTAACCGTGCAAGGCCGTAAGGAAGCATCGCCAAGGGCTATGGAAATGAGGAGGTAATTGAGTTTTGTGTTGACTTTGTTCCTGACCTTAAGCCGATTGGTCTTCCTCAATCGCGGCACGAGGGGAGACTAAGTGGAAAAGGCACGATCGGAAGGAAATCAATGATATGTATGGACGGCCATTCTCCGATCGAAGCACACCACACGCTTCGACCAATTCCAGCTTGGTGGCTCCGTACTTTGAGAAACACAAGAATATTTTACGCTCGGACAACCCTGGGAAGCCTGAATCCTGGATTAGGAAGGCCCACATGGAGACTTTCGGCAGTTGGTTGAGAAAACATTTAATGAGTGACAATAAGGTTGTAGATCAGCTGTACATGTTGGCCAAGACACCATCTTCGACTATAACGACTTTCCAAGGGTACGAGATAAATGGGAATACATTTTACACGATCGCCCAAGATAAAAAGAGCACCAACCAAAACAGTGGTGTCCGCTTTGATGCAGCAACCGAGAATGGGCAAAAGGTCACATATTATGGTTACATAGAGGAGATATGGGAACTTGACTATGGACCCTCCTTTAGGGTCCCTTTGTTCCGGTGCAAATGGTTCAACCTAACAGGAGGTGGGGTAAAGGTGGACCAGCAATACGGAATGACAATGGTGGATTTCAACAATCTTGGTTACCTTGACGAACCATTCGTCCTAGCGAAAGATGTCGCTCAGGTTTTCTATGTGAAGGACATGAGTAGCAAACCGAGGAAACGGAAAGATAAGAAAACGATCAGTACATCATGCGATGATTCAAAGCGCCACATTGTTCTTTCAGGGAAAAGAAACATCGTGGGAGTGGAGGACAAGACAGACATGTCAGAAGATTATAATATGTTTGCTGAAATTCCGCCCTTCAAAGTGAACACCGACCCAAGCATTAAGTTAAATGATGAGGATGCTCCATGGATATGGCACAATCGTAAGCAAGCAGGGACACAAGGGAAGAAATGATGTGTAATAATTTATTGTACCAAACTTTGTTGAATGAATCATGTGAATTATATTACCCGTGATGTGTTTGGTGTCCATTTTCGAATGATTCAATTGACTCGAGATAGCACTGAAGATACATGAAATTTGGCGTGACTACGTCATACTCCGGCATACATGAAATTTGGAGTGACTAAGTCATACTCCTGCATATAGGAAATTTGGAGTGACTAAGTCATACTCCTGCATACATGAAATTTGGAGTGACTAAGTCATACTCCTGCATATAGGAAATTTGGAGTGACTAAGTCATACTCCTGCATACATGAAATTTGGAGTGATTTAGTCATACTCCGCCTAGGCGTATAATATGCATACTCGTAGTCTTCATAGCCGCCGCCGTTGTATCGGTAGTCGTCGCCTTCTAAGTTGCCGGCGCTGCTGCCGCTGCTGTTGCCGTGCTGTCGGGCGGCGCTCGTGGCTCGAATCGAGGGTAGCGCAGGCGGGGGATATCGCCGGCCGTGATGTAGTCCATGACGCTCTGCAGAGTCAGGCCGTACCACCATAGCCGACGGCCGGCCTCGTGGAAGTTTCCAGGAGGCAGACCGTCCTCCTCATACCTGGCGAGCGCCCTCTCACGCCGATTGATGAAGAAGGCGTCCCAAGTATGCTGGTTATCGGGATGCCAGCGGGGATTCATCCGCTGCTCCGGCGTGAGGTCGAGGTAGTAGTGGTTCGTGATGGCCGCCGGCGCGCACTCGAGGGACGGGAGGGACCGGCACGCCGCCGGCGCTTAGGCTCCAAAACGGCAGGGGACGCGGTAGCCCGGAGGGCAAGGGTAGTTCGAGGCGCAAAGCTCCTCCACCTGCTGGTAGGTTAGAGTGGGTGCGGTGGAAGCCATGAGAGAGTGATGAGAGATTGTAGAGATGATAATGCTGGCCAAGCCGGGCTACCTATAAGTAGTGACAAATGGCGGGAAAAATGGGAGCGGGAAGACAGGAGGCGGGAAGAAAGAGGCGGGGAGAAAGTGGCGGGAAGAAATTGGCGGGAAAAAATTGGCGGGAAGAAAGAGGCCTAAGAAATTGGCGGGAAACAATTGGCGGGAAGAAAGAGGCGGGAAGACAGGGAAGAAATGGCGGGAAGACGAGGAGGGAAGAGGGGTCGTCGGAAAGAGGCGGGAAGAGGGGGCCAACGAACTTTTGAATTGAATTAGTTTTATTTTTATGAATTTTTGATAATTTGTATTTTTAAAATTTTGAATTGAATTAGTTTTATTTTTATGAATTTTTTGGTATATTATTTGTATTTTTAAGATTTTGAATTGAATTAGTTTTATTTTTCTGAATTTTTTGATATATTATTTGTATTATTAACATTTTGAATTGAATTAGTTTTATTTTTCTGATTTTTTGGTATATTATTTGTATTTTCAACATTTTGAATTGAATTAGTTTTATTTTTCTGAATTTTTTGATATATTATTTGTATTTTTAACATTTTGAAATGAATTAGTTTTATTTGAATTAGTTTTATTTTTCTGAATTTTTTTGATATATTATTTGTATTTTTAAGATTTTGAATTGCATTAGTTTTTTTTCTGATTTTTTTGATATATTATTTGTATTTTTAAAATTTTGAATTGAATTAGTTTTATTTTTCTGATTTTTTTGATATATTATATGTATTATATGATTTTCAAAAAAGAAAAGTATTTTCAAAAAAGAGCTTTAGTCGCGGTTGGCCTGCCAACCGCGATTAAAGGTCCTTGCGCGCGGAAAATAAAAACCGGCGAAAATACCTTTAGTCGCGGTTGGGGTCCCCAACCGCGACTAAAGGTACTTTAGTCGCGGTTGGCGACCCCAACCGCGACTAAAGACCCACCCCTATTTATACGCGCGGGCGCGAAGGCGCGCCCATTCGTCTTCTCCGCCCGCGTAACTTCTTCTCCGCGCCCGTCAGTGCTGCCGCGTCGTCGCCGCCCCGTCGTCGCCGCCCCCCTATCGTCGTCCGCCGCCGTCGCCGCCGCCCTCGCCGTACGTCGTCGCGCGCGCCGCCCTCTCCGCCGCCCTCTATCTGCTCGCCCACCGCCGGCCCTCGCCCGTTTTTGGCCGCGCGCCCGCCGCCCTCGATCTCTGCTCGCGCCGGCCTCGCTCAGATGTCGCGCTCGCGCCGCCCGCCGCCCCTAGCCGGCGCCCGCGCGCGCCGCCCTCGCCGCGCCGCGCTCGATCTCTGCTCGCCGGCCCGCCGGCCTAGCTCCGGCCACGCGCGCGCGCGGCGCCGCACGGTCATGCGCGCATGGCAGAGAGATGAGAGGAGGGAGGAGAGAGAGTGTGAAAAAAAGAGTGTGAAAAAAAACTAAAATTTGACTTAAAAATTGTAAACTAAAATTGTAAACTAAAATTTTAAACTAAAATTGACTTAAAAATTGTAAACTAAAATTTTGAGTAATTAACTCAAAATTGTAAACTAAAATTTGACTTAAAAAAGAGTGTGAAAAAAAACTAAAATTTGACTTAGGAAAACTAAAATTTGACTTAGAAAAACTAAAAACTCAAGTTTGTGTAAAAAAAAACTAAAATTTGACCACCGCACACAGTATATGGAGGGGGCAGCGAGCCCCTCGTCGCCCCCTCCGTAAACTTAACAAAATCTTGACTTAACAAAATTTTGACATACCAAAAAATTTAACTTAACAAAAATTTTACTTAACACCGCCACCGCCACTGCCACCGTGGCGAGGGTTATGTGTCCTCGGCGAGGGTTATGTGTCCTCGGCACCGCCACCGCCCTTTCGCCACCCCCCTTCGCCGGCGCCCTTTCGCCACCGACCCCGCGTGTATATGGAGGGGGCGGCGAGGCCTCGCCGCCCTCCGTATACGCGCGGGGTTTTTTTTGTTTTTTTACGAGAGAGACGATCGGCACCGCCACCTCCACTGCCAACGCACTTTCGCCACCGCCACCGGTCTCTCGGTCACGCGGTCACTGCGAGGCGAGGTCGATCGTCCGCATATACACATCT
The DNA here is from genome assembly GCF_019359855.2 of Lolium perenne. Lineage (NCBI taxonomy): Eukaryota > Viridiplantae > Streptophyta > Magnoliopsida > Poales > Poaceae > Lolium > Lolium perenne. The sequence goes on from NC_067244.2 coordinate 24,081,564, forward strand.
AATACGCGTCACCGCCACCGCCCTTTCGCCACCGTCCTTTCGCCACCGCCACCGGTCTCTCGGTCACGCGGTCACTGCATGCGAGGCGAGGTCGATCGTCCGCATATACACATCTAATACACGCGTCCCCCCTCTCTCGCCTCCCTCGTCGCCCTCTCTCTTTATATGTAGAAGAGATGTGATAATGCTGGCATATACACAATTAATTTGTTTTGACTACATGTTTTCGTGGATCGACATATGGCGGACGATAGAGCTGACCCGATTCTGGAAAACTATGATCCGGACGCTGAAGACCATATGTTCGGCATCATAAAAGGCGATATTCCATATGTGCCGACCGGAGAAGAAGAAGATGATATCTCTTCTTATCTGAACCTTGAGTGTGAAGATGAAGGGCGCCGTCGGCAATAGCAGATGATGCCGAAGAAACGTCGATAAACGACGATCTTCAATTGGAAGTAGCAACCACCTCCGGCGCCGAGGTATATATATATACATATTGAGCGTCTGGTGATACAAACTAACTGATTTGAATAAATGTGTGTGTACTAACGCGCGCGACTCTCTTTCTTATTTTAGCCCTCGGCCGGATCGTCGAAAAAATCGAGTACGTCGTCAAAGCGTGGCGCAACCAAGACGATGAAAGCAGGAGAAACATGCACCATCGATGTTGTCGACGAAGCAACCGGCAGGCCGCTGGAGCCCAAGAAGAACGCCACCAAGTTTGTCACCAATGCGGAGCCGTTGTTAGAGACAACGTCTCGATCACCCGCCAGGAGTGGAATGAGCCAAAGAAGGCACGTGTTGGTTTCACTTTTGTCGATAAGAGAGAAAAAAAAGATTGCTTCAACAAGCTTATGGAACATTTCGTTCTACCTCCGGAATACCGCAAATACGATGAGGAGGGTAACAAGATTGCGGAAAACAAGGAGAGGCGCAAGCTAGTCAAACAGTTCGCTCTTTCTAGGATGGCCAACGCATTCCGGAAATACAAGCAAAATCTAGCCCATGACTTTGTCAACCAGGGCAAGACTCCGGATTTCAAAGGACAATATGAGAAACCAACATGATTGGCCAGAATTTGTGAAGCAAAAGAAATCGGAGCAGTTCCTTGAACTATCGAAAAAAAATAAGGAAAATGCGGCCAAGAAGGAGTACAATCATAAAATGGGGCCAGGAGGGTATCGCTTTTGGCAGCCTAAGTGGGAGAAGATGGAGAACGAGCTGAGGGCGCGAGGAATCCGTCCGTGCACGGAGGGATGGGACCCAAAGGCCAAAAGCTGGTGGTACGGGCATGGGGGATCGCTGAACCCGGAGACAGGGGAGTGTGTTTATCAGGGCAAAATAATTACACCCACCCAAAAGCTTATTGAGGCAATGAGGGAGGCTCAAGAGGGGAGGATCAGGTTCAACAGAGAGAACGACGCCCGACAAAAGCCCTCGGGAATCCCGAACACGGAGGACGTATACGAGGCATGGGGCCCATTCCGTGGAAAATAGGGTTCCCCGTAACGATGACCCGTACGGTTACGTGCCGTAAGAGAAAGATGGATCGGGATGCAGATGTTGTGGCGAAGTTGGTAACGGAAATGGATGTGATGAAGAAAACCGTGAGTGTACTAGTCGCCGAAAGAGATGCAGCTCGGGCGTAGCATGCTGAAGATCATCCAATGGATCTCGGAAGCCAGCAGCGGAGAAGAAGCAGCGTGGCTTCCACGGAGGCCTCACCGGCTGGTGCACCGACGATCGAAATTACTGCACCGGAGCCTCTGGTGGTCGAAATTACTGCACCGGAGCCTCCTCGCTACCCCGTGGACGATATAAAGGAGATGAAAGCATGTCATCTGTATTATCCTATCGGGAACATGTCCATGAAGGTAGCCATCGGCAGTGCTTTGCCACCTGGAGCACTCCACCACAACAACCCCATTCAAGATGGCTATGCTCGTGTGACGGTGGAGGAGATAGTCCAAGGGTTTGAGGACCTGGACATTGACATTGCTACACCTGAAGGGGTGAAAAGACTTGGAGATGTCAAGCGCCAGTTCATTCTATGGCAGAAGAAGTTTATCAAGTTTCCAGGCGAGGCGCCAACAAGTCCACCCCCTTACGGTGGTGGTGGTGGCGGTGGCGGTGGCGGTAGCGGTGACGGTGGCGGTGGCGGCGGTGGTGGTGGTGCTTCACCTAATACACCTCCTTCACGTCAGCCGACGCCGCCCCCCAGTCCTCGTCCGGCGGGTAAGCAGACGCCGCCCCCTAGTCCTCGTCCGGCGGGTGATCAGCAGACACCGCCCCCCAATCCACCTCCGGCGAAGAAGCAGAAGCAGTCCTGGGTTATTAACCCGGACCCTTATGTACCTAAGAAAACAAAGATACCAGAGCCATCACTGAAGCCTCTCATCCCGAGGCCTTGGGAACTTAGTGTCGAGGAAAATGCAGCGGCCGTGGCTGCTCAGCATGAGAAATGGAAGGAGGAGTGCAAGAAGAAAAGAGAGGGCGAGCCCAAGCGTATATTCGACAAGCAAAAGCGATGGGCTAAGTCATTTTTGAACACACCGTCCCAAGCCGCGAAGAATCTGCCTGACGACTATTTACGTGAACTTCGTAGGCAAGCACTCGCGTTCAAGAGGAACCAAGAGTTGGCGGAGAAGAAAGCCTTGGAGGACGAGGCCGAGTCAAAATTAGAAAAGGGGAAAGAAGTTGCCCAGCTCGGGAACAAAGTAAACAATCGATCGCCCCGCTCATAGTGCAAGCCGCCGATCCGGATGCCCCGATATCATAGCAGCTGCGGCAGCACATGGATTGACCGTAACGAGTGCCGTAGAACAAGCGGCCGAGTTAGGTATCACTCTTCGTGCACCGCTAGGCCTTGATGAGGCGCCAATGAAGGACGTAGTATTTACATATGTGAAGAATGGCCCTCTCGTCGAGCCTCGCGCAGAAGAGGATCTACCTCGACAAATGAAAGGTCTGCTAAATTGGTACAAGGGTTACATAAAACATAAAAACGCCAAAGAGTATATCTATGCGGAAGTTAGATATGAGCATCACTTCAAACATTACTGGGTACAAATTCATCTGAGTGAATTGTTCCAGCTGTTCAATCTGCGCGACCTCGACAAATCTCTCATCAGTTGCTACGTTCGTAAGTGATTTATTAATTTCTACCCCATCTCGTTCATTGCCTGCACTGTCCTAACTATCTTGTTGTGTACGCTATTATGCAGAATGAAGAAGCGGGAAATGCGAATAAGGAACATCCATGATATTGGGTTCATTGACCCACACATCGTTAATTCACATGTGTTAGAACACCACCCCGCCGACGTGGAGGATGACCTGTGGCGGTTTATTAGAAAACAGCAACAGAAAAGTGATATTCTATTTCCTTACCATTTTGGGTGAGTGTTTCTGTCTTGAGCACATTCTCTTTTGTTTACTCCATGCATAGTATGTGGCTAATCGATGAGTTATGCATGACTGTGCATGTATCGTGTCCGCAGGTTCCACTGGATTCTTATGGTAATTAAAGTTCAGACCTCCTCAGTTCTCGTCCACGACTCTCTGAATATGGATCCGGCGCTTTGGGGCGACATGAGAAAAATGATGCAAAAGTAATTATTTTCATTCATTTGCGCTCTATATCGATCGGCCTATTTCGTTCATCATTTCCTAATATCAAGTAACTAATTAATAACTCTCTTGTTTATTTAATTTTCTTTGCCTCGTAGGGTTTGGAGACGGTTCGTAGATACCAAGGTCGGTGAATTCAAAAAAGAACTACATTTTAAAATGGCAGTGCGGACGACTGGGGATATTCAGCCACCGGGGACCAATCTATGTGGATACTATGTTTGTGAGAGGATCCGGAGATACTGCAATGAGCGGGACCAGACGTGTGAGAACAACATCCTGAGGAATAACCTCCGGAAGACGCTTAGTCCAGAAGCTCGCTTCCGACCACTTCAAGAGGAACTAGCTGGATGGTTGGCGAGGGAAGTCATCGATCCTAGAGGAGAACACTATTACGATGACGTAGAACTTTATATGCACCAGAATTTGTAACTAACTTGTTCAAAATTGTATATGGTCATCCGATATTGAATATATATTGTATATGGTCATCCGATATTGAATATATATTGTATATTCCTCTTGAATTCTTTTTGGTTCTAATTTCAAATTTGTTTGAAATTGTACATTCATATGCATGTATGTATACAGTACCGTAGAATATGTGAAGCTCCTTCAAAATTAAAACCCAAAAGAAATAAAACAATACAAATTAAAAAGAAACCAGATTTAGGGGGAGGGGGGCTAAAACCCTAAACCCTGCGGAGGCCTTTAGTCGCGGTTGGCCAGAAGAACCGCGACTAAAGGTCCTCCGCCCTGGCGCCGGCGGCCCACGTGGAGGGGCCTTTAGTCGCGGTTCGTAAGGAACCGCGACTAAAGGGGGGGGCCTTTAGTCGCGCTGCTTTGGTCGCGGTTGCGCCACCGCGACTAATGGCAGTTGCCAACCGCGACCAAAGCCCTTTTTTCCACCAGTGGTCCTAACCCTAGGTAGTATCTTGAGCACAGGGTGTGCCATATGTGATTCGGACGCAACTTAGCTCTACCTCCTAGCTTTCGCTATGGCGGGCACTCGATGTTTGTTCGTGAATAGTCGTTGGCCCGATTCTTCTCTTATTTAGAAGGGGAAAAAGTTAAGCGTTAGGACGTACCGTTTGGTGCAACTACCATCTTATTAATGCTTTGATCGGTCTCTTCAGTAATGTCTTAAGGGGCACAAGTGCGTTAATTGTGCTTGTGTGCAGTAGTGGGTACTCCATCTCTTTACAAATATAAGATGGGTTTAGACATTTCAAAGTAAAACAAGATACACCGCCATAATGAGCGAATCTACACATTAAAAATAGACTAGCTAGCGGACATGGTGCCTTTGCTCCTGGGTGCATATGCTCCCTTTATTTAAAATAAACTTTAAACATATTGAAAAATATCAAAAACATCAAAACAAAATGTTATGCGTACATCTCAACATCATACTTGTGCATGAAGTCGTTTCACGAAAAAAGCGAGTTGTTATGTGGATTGTGCAAAAAAGATAAAAATCAATACTAAAATAAGGCTTTTTAATAGGAATTTGTTTGTCTTTTTTGCACAGGCCAAAAAAATTATCATTTCACTATGAAACTATAAGTGATGACATAGAATATGGATATATACGGGCTACATTTGTTCTCCAAATTTTTTAATATTTTAAATTTCGTTTTTTTTGTAAAGGGAGCATATGCACCTGGGATCAAAAGTGCATTTCCGCTAGATACATTACCAAAATAGATGAATATATAAAAAGCTAAAAAATTATTAGTAAATGAAAGAAGCATTTATTCTAAGACGTAAACTTAATTGGTTACTTACCCGCGTGGTGGAGGCCTACCCGCTTGACCCTTTCCTAACCGCAGGTGATGAATAGCGGCAGGCAGAGCTCGTGCGGAGACGGCAACGACCTGCAGGTGATGAATAGTGATGGGGAAGGCTAGGGCATCCTATCCTCTCTTCTATGGTAACCATAAGTATAGCCAAATCCCGTTCACATGAGCGAAGACGTAGGTGAAGCCCTTGCCGTCGGGTCCTTCCCCACCGATGATGCGGGCGCCATGTCATCACAGGACATGGCGGTGATCCGACCAGCTCACGCTCTATGACGGAGATGGTGAACGGCTTCCACAGATTCCTGATCTAGGGCTACTCCCTCAACAAGAGGATGTATGTCGGGAAGCACATCGCAAGCGAGACCTTCATCGTGGGGGGATACCAGTGAGCGAGATCTTTGGTTGTTGTTAGCTATATTTGCTTTGTCGATGGATCTAGAAATAAAAGAGAACATGGTGATTTTTTTGAACTTCTTCTTAAAGGAGGGCTATTTACTGATCAAGTTCAATGTTCGTCGAGGAACTTTAATATCTCTGAAAGTACTGTAATTGCCAATGGATAGGTAACAGCGGAACGATTTGTGGTGTGGGTTTTCAACTGCTGCGTTAGTAGTGATGTGGCATAAAACATTTCTATGTGGTCTCATTAGAAATCTGATACAATATGTTCCCACGTCTCACATATACAGTACATGAGAACGTTTTTTTTTATGGACGCCTGAAGAGTTATGTGCGCCACTGACATGGGTACCAGTGATCTCGTTTTTTTTTAAAAAAAATAAAAAATTATATTTTTGAGTTTCAAAAAAATCTAGAAAAAAAATCTGCAAATAGTCAATGATGCATCCCACAATACAACGTGCAAAAAATCAATTTCAAAAACTTAATATTTTGAGCTACGTAAAAATGGTAAAATTGTAGATCTAAGTAGTCATTTTCAAATCTTCAAAACATATCAGATTTTGTCATTTTTATCAAGCTCAAAATAAAAAGGATTTTGGATTGGGATTTTGCATGATTGTGGAATGTATCAATGACAGTCTTCAGAATTATTTTCATAATTTTTATAATTTGTAAAAATAGTTTTAAATTTTTGTTAACATAGTGAGAGCACTCGAGCTAAAAACACTTTTCGCACTTTTCGACTATACATATTTTCGCGGGAGAATCTTGAGTTTTCAGAGAGATTCTTTTGTTCAGAAACGACAGAAGCGAACTAGCGCAAAAGCAAGCTCCGGCATCACTTTTTTTTTCTCCCAGCCTCTAATACATAAGAGGAGCGAGACGCGATCGACTGCGCTGATCGATGGCAAATCAGAAACCCCACAACTACAAAAACATGAGCTAGCTGGTTTTATTCATGGCATGGGACGTACGAACCTTTCACAAAAACATGCAGTGACTAAATAACATCCATTGAGTACATCAAGCAAGGCGGGGTATCTTATCCAGGCAGAGAGCAAACCAACTAACTGAAGCTCGAATTTACGGAAACAAACAAGCTAGCCTGAACTGTGAACTAATAAGACTATGCAACCAGGACGAAGACGGCGTAGATGATGCCGGGGATGTAGCCCAGCAGGGTGAGCAGCAAGCAGATCCAGAACTCCACCTGTAGGGATCAACTGAACCATCAAATCAATCCACCATCAAACTACATACGGAACATGCCCAATGAAATCGCTGGGATGGTTTGGTAGCTTACGCCGATGCCGAAGCGGAGGAAGACGCCGAGCGGCGGCAGCAGGATGGCCAGCAGGATCTCAAGAAACGTCTCCGAACCCATCCTAGCAGCTCGTCTCTTTCGATCAGAGCTCAAATTCTTCTCCCCTGATCCTCTTACGGTCACCGGTGCTGTCCGAGAGCTTGTTCGGATGGAGAGAGGGCGATTAAGTGGCGAGTGAGGCCATGGACAGAGCTCAGCTCAGCTCAGGTAGGACATGGATTGGGCGGAGGGAGATGTACGTGGCAGGAGCTGGCGCGACACTTGGGCCATGCTCGGTGGACACATGGCAGCCTGGCTCTCTATGCGCCGAGCAGGCTTGGTTGACTCTGGCGCAGGTAGAATCTTCTCCTTTCCAGTTTTTCTGAAAGTCAAATTTCTAAATTTTCAAATTCAGGCAGGCTCTGTTCGGTTAGCCTCGACCCGGCGAGAAATGCGGCCCATTCCTGGGAGGTATGAGTTTCCAGCAGAGGTTACTATGTAGTATCATGCTCTACTTTTATTCCTTGTTTCTAAGATTGCACTGTTAGCACTGCTGATGAACATCGACTCATGTGGCTGTTTGAGTGTGAGAGATTATTTTAACATCCAATTCTTACATATAAAAGTTTAATTTTATTCAGATCATATATTCATACATCATAGCCAGACAAGGTTGCATTTGATTGCTGAAATGATGTCTCTTAATTTTCAGATTGACCGTGCCTAAGCAAGAAAAGGATAGTACGAGAGCGATGCAGGCCTCAGTTAGATCGTATAAAAAAGTGTCGACATAAATAGGTAGAACCATCATAAAATATAATTTTCGACACAAGGGTCACACTGCCCCAATTTTATTTCTGAAATTAAGAAGACCTCCAGTCCATCATGTATACATCATCCAGATAAAGCTGAATAAACTTCCAGACTTCAACAAAAACTAATACCACCTAAGAACAACTATCTAACACAAGCAGACCAGAACAATATATATCAAGTACCGTAGAGGCATGCTCAGAAGCGTATCAACTAGCATTTTTTTAACCAAGGTAAAAGCTTTGACTTATCCATTAATTAAGCAGAATGTACCTAGTTTCTAAGAAAAAATCGGGCAAAAACCTACAACAATAGGGCCAATCTCAAACCCACGACTACCCCCAAGGGGCACACCCATCCACCCTGGCTACCCACAAAAGCTACACAACCGCGAAGCTTAAGTCGGCCTATACCAAACAGATGGTTCCTTGAGTAGAGGCCGGCAGCTCCAATTCTAAAGACGAGCCTCGGAGAGGAGATACGCAAGACTCGCGCGCCGTATAGGACCTTCAACAGTCCAACTCTCAAAGGTCATCGTAAACTGCCCAAACGCGGCTTCAAATTCACAGCGAGAGGAGACCTGATATGGGCACGGAGGCCTATGTGGAGCCCAATTTCAGGACTCCACCAACCTAGGTGGTACGCCATCGAGGATTCAGGAGTGACACGCTAGGACGACCTACGCCATGTAATAATTAAGTCTAAGGTTGTGTCATTCATTCTATGTTAGGAAATAATGTAGCCAGGTCATGTGGTGGGCCAATTAGGGTTAAATTAGTGCTGTGTTTGGCTTTGGGCCTATCCAAGCCAAACCAGGTCAGCCCATCAAGTGGGGCGCCCCAGCCTAGCAAGGCTGGCCGGCCACCTCCCTCTCATATAAGGAGGAGGCACGGCTAGGGTTTAGGATAGTTGAAGTTTAGTCTAAAAGATTAGGGTTTGATATGGGGTGGCCCGATCTTCTCAGTAAGCAACGGTGGTGAGGATGATCACGGGGTGATGGCAGCGGAGGAACACGACGATGTAGTGGAAGATAACTTGTATGACGCAACGAGATCTCTCGATTGGTCCCTGTCGCCAATGCAACAGCTCTCAATCCTGCAAGATATTCGCAACTCCACACACTTGCGCACGTAGCCGCCGACCACGAAGCGGTAAGTTGCAACCGTCTAATTCCCAATGGAACAGCAGATCACACAAGACTTTTTTAGGATCTACACAATATCAAGCAATATGGAGTAGGGATTCAATAGTTTTGCTAGAGCAAACAACTAAGAACTAGGGTTTATCTTAAACATGGTCTAGAGCAGCTAGGGGGGCGTCCTGGGCACTTATATAGGCGGCCGGGACGAGTTCTGGTCGAAAAGATACAAAAATAACCGGGTGGCAACCGGAAAGTTGCGAGGTTTTCCGGTTTTGATCCGGTACGATGCATCGCATCCGGTTGGCGCCCGGTCAACCGGGCCAGGGACCGGACTGGCCGGTCTGGAGGCCGGTCTAACCGGGTGCTGGACCGGCCTGGACGTGTTCTTCTCCTCTCACGCATGCCTCCCGCTCCTCCCTCGCGCGTCCATGAGATATCTTCATGTCCAGCTCCATGTCCAGCTTCACGTCCATCTTGACGTCCGTCTTCATGTCCAGCTGCTCCTCTCCTCCTCGTGCGATGCTCGTCTCTTCTTGATACCTGATGATACATAAGTAATAGGACTTAGGCAGTATAAAGTTCTCATCAATCAAAGTACCGTTTAGAAACAAGTTCACCTGTTGTTTAAGTAGCTTCGCACGAGCCCTTGTAATTAGTCCAATCCGAACTTCATTGGACTTGAGCCTCACAGCAGGTTCATCTTCATTTATCAGTGACGGAGGTAATGGTGTAGTAGGGATGTCCTCATCATCTCCCCCCTCCCCTTCAAAAGGCGTCGACCCCGACGCGCCAAGGTCTTCTCCGTCATATGGTGTCAAATCAGCAACATTGAAAGAATTACTGACACCAAACTCATCAACTGGAAGATCTATCGAGTATGCATTATCATTGATCTTGGCAAGCACTTTGTAAGGACCAGCACCACGAGGCTTCAACTTAGACTTCCGCAGCTTCGGGAACCTATCCATGCGAAAATGTACCCAGACCATATCACCAGGCTTGAACAACATCTCTTTGCGCTTCTTGTTCATCCTTGCAGCATTGCTCTTGCCTTTCTTCTCGATCAACTCTTTAGTCTTCACATGGATTTTTCGCACAAAATCTGCCCTCTTGGATGCCTCCATATTAACTCTCTCATGTATGGGCAAAGGCAACAAGTCAAGTGGAGTAATGGGTTTAAAACCATACACCACTTCAAAAGGACATAGCTCCGTGGTAGAATGTACCGCCCTGTTGTAAGCAAACTCTACATGCGGCAAACAGTCTTCCCACTCCTTCAGGTTCTTCTTGATCATGGATCTCAACAGTTGTGACAAGGTTCGATTCACCACCTCAGTTTGTCCATCAGTTTGGGGATGACAAGTAGTACTGAACAGTAGCTTTGTCCCTAGCTTTCCCCAAAGTGTCTTCCAGAAGTAGCTCATGAACTTCACATCATGATCAGAAACAATAGTCTTCGGGACTCCATGTAGTCGAACAATCTCCCTGAAAAACAGGTTAGCAATATGCGACACATCGTCGCTTTTGTGGCAGGCAATAAAGTGTGACATTTTAGAAAATCTGTCCACTACCACAAATATAGAATCATGGCCTCTTTTAGTACGCGGCAAAACCAACACAAAATCCATACTAATATCTTCCCAAGGTGTAGTAGATGCCGCTAATGGAGTATACAAACCGTGAGGCTTCAGCTTGGACTTGGACTTGTTGCAAGTAATGCACCTCTTCACATACCTGTCCACATCCCGCCTCATCTTTGGCTAATAAAAATGATCAGCGAGCATGAGTAGCGTCTTCTCACGCCCAAAGTGACCCATCAAACCTCCAGCATGTGATTCCTGCAATAAGAGCAAACGCACAGACGATTCTGGAACACATAGTTTGTTAGCTCGAAACAAGAACCCATCATGTATGTGATATTTTTCCCATGCTTTACCAAGAGCACATAAGCGATATGGTTCAGCAAAATCATGATCCGTAGCATACAAATCACATAGCACTTCTAATCCAGGAATTTTAACATCAAGTTGAGTTAATAGCATATTCTTCCTAGATAGAGCATCAGCAACAATATTATCTTTTCCCTTCTTATGCTTAATAATGTATGGAAAAGACTCAATGAACTCAACCCACTTAGCAAGACGCCTATGGAAAGTAGATTGGGCTTTCAGATATTTCAAAGCTTCATGATCAGAATGTATGATAAATTCTTTTGGCCACAAATAATGTTGCCAAACCTCAAGGACTCTAATTAAAGCATACAATTCTTTATCATATATTGGATAGTTCAACTTAGCACCAGAAAGTTTCTCAGAAAAATATGCAATGGGGCGACCCTCTTGCATCAACACACCACTAATTCCAATACCACTAGCATCACATTCAATCTCAAATTGCTTATTGAAATCAGGAAGTGCAAGCAATGGTGCAGAAGTTAACAATCGTTTCAGTTCATCAAAAGCATGATCTTGGGCAACGCCCCACTCAAATGCAACACCCTTTTTAGTCAATTCATTCAAAGGTGCAGCAATAGTAGAAAAATTGGGCACAAAACGGCGATAAAACCCAGCTAGACCATGAAAACTTCTAACTTGACTCACATTCATGGGAGTAGGCCAATTTTGAATAGCTTCAATTTTAGACACATGGACTTCTACTCCATGCTTAGAGACAACATAACCCAGAAATATGACCTTATCTTTGCAAATGTGCACTTCTCAAGATTACCATAGAGTTTACTATCACGCAACACTTGCAAAACATGTCGAATATGTATAATATGATCAGATTCATTGCGGCTGTAAATTAATATGTCATCAAAATACACAACCACAAATTTGCCAATAAATTCTCGCAAAACATGGTTCATCAGTCTCATGAAAGTGCTAGGTGCATTAGTCAAACCAAAAGGCATTACTAACCACTCATATAAACCAAATTTTGTTTTAAAGGCGGTTTTCCACTCATCCCCTTCTTTCATCCTAATTTGATGATAACCACTACGCAAAATCAATTTTAGAGAACACAGCAGCACCACTCAATTCATCTAGCATATCCTCTAAACGTGGAATAGGGTGACGATATCGAATAGTGATATTGTTTATAGCTCTACAATCTACGCACATACGCCATGTACCATCTTTCTTAGGAACAAGAATAACATGAACAACACAAGGACTAAGGCTTATGCGGATATAACCTTTGTCGAGTAGCGCTTGTACTTGCTTCTGTATCTCCTTTGTTTCTTCGGGGTTCGTTCTATATGGTGCCCGATTGGGTAGCGAAGCTCGGGGAATCAAGTCGATTTGATGCTCAATACCGCGCAATGGTGGAAGTCCTGCGGGTACCTCATCCGGAAACACGTCGCCAAATTCCTGCAAAACATTAGAAACACCAAGAGGAAGAGGGGTCATGTCGTTAGAAACCAAAACCGTACCCCTGTACAAGAGCACAAGAGGCATGGCTGTAGGATCCTCACTAAATTCTCTCATGTCTTCTTTGGTGGCTAATGAGACTAAGGAATTCACTCTCTCACTTTTCGTTATATCACTCACAACATTACAATTCTCTCGCCTATCTAAAGAAGCATCCTCCAAGTTGACTTCAACTTTCTGACGAGACTCATTGACAATTTGCTGTGGTGTCATAGGCTGTAAATTGATTTTCTTGCCCTTGACCTCCAAGTGATATGTATTGGCACGGCCATTATGTTGCACAGAACGGTCATAGAGCCAAGGCCGACCCAATAGTAGGTGACACACCGTCATAGGAACGACATCAAAATCAATGCAATCCTTATACGGTCCAATAGCAAATTCAACACGCACCATGTGGTTTACCTTCATCTCACCATTGTCGCTCAACCACTGAATATAATATGGATGCGGGTGCGGTAGATTCTTCAACTTCAGCTTGGTGCACAACTCCTTGCTTGCTAAATTGCGGCAACTCCCGCCATCAATAATGACCTTGCAAGCCTTGTCAGGACCAACTAAAGCCTTTGTTTGGAACAAATTGCAGCGCTGAGTAGATGCACTAGGCAACACATTAAGAGCACGCTGCGACACAACAATGGTGCGAGCATCAGATTGATATGCATCTTCACCATCAGTGTCATAATCATCATCTTCTGGAGCATTAAGATCAACATCATCTCCAGTCTCGTACTCATTGTCCTCATTGATAACCATGACTTTGCGGTTAGGACAATCTCTCTTGAAGTGACCTTTGCCACCACAGGTATGACAAAGCATGTCACGGTTACGGGCAGTAGACACATTAGAACCACTCGTACTTGCAGCAGATTCGGACTTCTTTGTGTTAGACACATTAGAGACCGACTTACTAGGCGGAGGGGCGGAGCGTGTCGAAGGCGCCGGCGCCATAGATGGGGCCGCGCGGGGTGTGAAACGCCCAGCTCCCGTAGCTCGACCTTTGATCTTTGCTTCGTCAGCCAACTGCGATTCAGCTTCTCTTGCATGATGTAACAATTGATTCATATTGGTGTAGCTGTAGTGATGAACAATGCCTTTGATATCATACTTCAAACCATTGAGGAAACGCTGCATTGTCATCTCGAGAGACTCACGGACACGGCCACGCTGCATAAGCATCTCCATCTCCATGTAGTATTCATCCACAGTCTTCACACCTTGTCTCAATAGAGTCAGCTTATCATATATATTCCACAAGTAATTTGTAGGCACAAAGCGAGAAGTCATCGCCTCCTTCATGGCACGCCATGTGCGTATAGGCTGCTCACGATCCTCTTCGCGGTTACGAACAAAAGCATCCCACCAACGCAAAGCATAGCCATCAAATTCGGAAGAAGCAAGCTTGATCTTCCGATCTTCAGTATAATGTGGATGTAAGCTCCACAACTTCTCAATCTTGAGCTCCCAAGTGAGGTATTCTTCAACATCAGCTCCTACTTCAAACTTGGGTATAGAAAACTTGGTCTTACCCAAACCATCTTCTTCATCTTATCCACGACCATTGCGGCCAAGTGGAACCCAACCGCGAGCACGATTACCACGTGGCGCATCACGAGCATTGTGTGCGTCATCTTGAAGCTCAGGATCATCGTCATTGTCTTGTTGTTGCGCGGTCAAATTCTCAACAGCTAAGCGCAAATCAGCAAGATTGCATTGTACATCCGTCATTTGATCTTGCATTGTAGTGACGGTCACATGAGTAGCATCCAGCTTTTGAGAAATCTCATCAATCTTCCCATTAAGCACCTCGTCCTGAGCGCGGAATTCACGTCGCATCTCATTACGAAGAGCCTCATACTCCCTCCATGTGATAATATCTGCAGCACTCTTGTTTTCCTTGTTAACAATTCTATGATCACTAGCAGACATCGTTAGTAGATTAGTGCACTAAATCAAAAATATATGGTGGTACTCTCACAACTCACTCAAAACTGATAAGAAAAGGAGATCTTACCGTTCCAAAGTAAATTAGTGTTGCTTACCACTTGTAGTAACAACTAGTGCACGGATGTAGCGAAGCGAATATCAAGGGTATAAGAACAAGTCACACAACAAAGCAGGGTATATGTGGGGCTGTAGGTAGGCTACCTATTTGCACCAATAACAAGCTCTAGCGCTGACCGTAGACAACCAATGATACTTACACAAGGCGATATAATGGGGCAATGCAGCTATATGTGGGAAAAGTTGCAATGCACACGAGAGACGCTAGCACAGCTCAACGAGACAGGCACAAGATTGCTCAACTACGGGTGCAGTAAAGTAAACTTAGGCCTTCACTTGAATCAACTAGCACTTCACTTTTCTTTTTGGATTTTCTATTTGTATAACACACGCAGCGATGTAGCTCTTTTTGTTTCTTTTCAATTTTCTCTTTTATTTTTATTTTCTGACACAACTCCTTGATAACACGGCCAACAGCAATATACAAAGCACCGATAACCTAACGAGCAGCCTGCCGAGCGGTAAAACTAGTCTCTTTTGGGGAAGTTCCTAGTCACTTTATATCGAAAGGCTGTGTCTATGGTTGGGAACAAGCACACTGTACGCTATGTGGACTCAGAGGAACAAAAACTCACACTAGACGACAAAGATAATAGAGTAAACTCAAACCCTCAAAGACTAGATGGAAAGAAAAGATACGCAAAAACAACTACGAAAAGCAACTAAAACTTGAAATTAGTGCAATCTAAGGCTATGGTAAACCCTAACCCTAACTTTTTATGGCTTTTTCTGGATAGGAAAACACACACATCTCAACTATGGGGTGGATTGTGGATGGCTTACCGAGGAAAACTGGAAATCTGATACCAAGATGATATGGGGTGGCCCGATCTTCTCAGTAAGCAACGGTGGTGAGGATGATCACGGGGTGATGGCAGCGGAGGAACACGACGATGTAGTGGAAGATAACTTGTATGACGCAACGAGATCTCTCGATTGGTCCCTATCGATAATGCAACAGCTCTCAATCCTGCAAGATATTCGCAACTCCACACACTTGCGCACGTAGCCGCCGATCACGAAGCGGTAAGTTGCAACCGTCTAATTCCCAATGGAACAGCAGATCACACAAGACTTTTTCAGGATCTACACAATATCAAGCAATATGGTGTAGGGATTCAATAGTTTTGCTAGAGCAAACAACTAAGAACTAGGGTTTATCTTAAACGTGGTCTAAAGCAGCTAGGGGGCGTCCTGGGCACTTATATAGGCGGCCGGGACGAGTTCTGGTCGAAAAGATACAAAAATAACCAACCCAGAATAGATCTGGCCGAGACAGACTCGGACGAATCCGGTCTGGAATCCGGTCAACCGGACCAGGGACCGGGTCGGCCGGTCTGACGTCCGGTCAACCGGGCGGCAACTGGAAAGTTGCGAGGTTTTCCGGTTTTGATCCGGTACGATGCATCGCATCCGGTTGGAGCCCGGTCAACCGGGCCAGGGACCGGACTGGCCGGTCTGGAGGCCGGTCTAACCGGGTGCTGGACCAGCCTGGACGTGTTCTTCTCCTCTCGCGCATGCCTCCCGCTCCTCCCTCGCGCGTCCATGAGATATCTTCATGTCCAGCTCCATGTCCAGCTTCACGTCCATCTTGACGTCCGTCTTCATGTCCAGCTGCTCCTCTCCTCCTCGTGCGATGCTCGTCTCTTCTTGATACCTGATGATACATAAGTAATAGGACTTAGGCAGTATAAAGTTCTCATCAATCAAAATACCGTTTAGAAACAAGTTCACCTGTTGTTTAAGTAGCTTCGCACGAGCCCTTGTAATTGGTCCAATCCGAACTTCATTGGACTTGAGCTTCACAGCAGGTTCATCTTCATTTATCAGTGACGGAGGTAATGGTGTAGTAGGGATGTCCTCATCAGGGTTTCCCTATTGCGTGTGATCACGTGAATCATCCCTCTGGGGGTACGGCGCTGCCGTTATCTATTATATCCGCTGCGAATGTTCTTGTGTTCATCAAGGATTGTCGTGCTTTGGTATTGAGGCGTGGTGATCTCCATCACGTTGCTTGCTGGATTTATCCCTTACTTCAGGTTGTGTTCCGCACGTGATTGGAGGTATCTATCTACCCGGTTCTCGCTGTGAAAGATCGGGCAAACGTCTAGGAGGATCTGCCCGATCTTTCACAGCGAGAACCGGGTAGATAGATACCTCCAATCACGCGCGGAACGCAACCTGAAGTAAGGGATAAATCCAGCAAGCAACGTGATGGAGATCACCACGCCTCAATACCAAAGCACGACAATCCTTGATGAACACAAGAAACTTCGCAGCGGATATAATACATAACGGCAGCGCCGTACCCCCGGAGGGATGATACACGTGATCACACGCAATAGGGAAACCCTAATCTTTTAGACTAAACTTCAACTATCCTAAACCCTAGCCGTGCCTCCTCCTTATATGAGAGGGAGGTGGCCGGCCAGCCTTGCTAGGCTGGGGCGCCCCACTTGATGGGCTGACCTGGTTTGGCTTGGACAGGCCCAAAGCCAAACACAACACTAATTTAACCCTAATTGGCCCACCACATGACCTGGCTACATTATTTCCTAACATAGAATGAATGACACAACCTTAGACTTAATTATTACATGGCGTAGGTCGTCCTAGCGTGTCACTCCTGAATCCTCGATGGCGTACCACCTAGGTTGGTGGAGTCCTGAAATTGGGCTCCACATAGGCCTCCGTGCCCATATCAAGACCACACGAAGACATTCGAACACGCCGGAACGGAGCCCACGGTCTTGACGCCACCAACACTTGGTCATCACCAATGTCGTTGCCTTGTAAGCCTCCACCCGGAACACTCGACCACCTCCTTCTTCCACAAGCCCTCAAGTCAGCGCCAACTCCAAGAACGAGGCCTGAAGAGGTGAGTGACGCGAGACCCCACCCTCGTCCGATCCCCGGAGGGATCTAAGGTTTCCTCCGGAGCTCTTCCCAAGTGGAGGAGCATGGAACAGCCTCAACGATGCCTTCAAGAAGGTAGCTGCGTCAAGACCCTCCGTCCTCTGCCCCGGCCGCGGGACGGGAGCAAGGCGTTAGCCCGACTTGCAACTTAACCACCACCGAAAAAAGGACCAACTGATCAACCTGAGCCCATCCATGCCCGACGCCCGCCAGCCCCATGCGCCCGATCCATGCCCGACGCCCGCCAGCCCCATGCGCCCGACGAGAACACCGCGGCCACCTGCAGGATTGAGCGCCGGGGCCCAGAACCACACCACAACGGGCCGCCCCATAGCCTGCCATGGAAACCAGATGACTTCACCAAAGAAATCAGCCACCACTGCCCGGAGCCGCCGCTCCGGCGTCCGGGAGCCATAGCATACCAAAGTCCGACGAGCTCCCCCCTCGATGCACACGACATGCTAGCCATGAGAGGACCGACCGGAGCCACCAGTTGCCGCTGACAAGGCACCGCTTGGAGCCCCGTAGCAACTCGCGATGGTGCAGCGCATCTGAGACACGGCTGCACCCAGCCAGATCGGGCCCGAGCGGGCCCGCACGACCGTAGCCGGAACTGGTGCCACCGATGCACCCGTCATGCTGTCGGTCCACCCGTCGGCCCTGCCGCGTCGCCGCCACCCCCTCCGCCATCGAGGGGACCATCCCTGCCCCGTACGTTGGCCGGGGACCGCGCGCATCGTCGTTCGGCCATCCACATGGCCCGACGCTACCGCATCTGCCGATCCGCCACGACCCGCCTCCCCATCAGATCCGGGCACGCAAGCCCACCTCACGGTCTCGGAGCCGCCGCTCCGGCATCCCAGCGCCCGCGAACCGCCACCGTCGCCCCAGCCAAGCCGCACCCTTTGCAGCGGGGAGGGGGGGGGGGGGGGGCACCGCCACCGCGGAAGCTACATCAACTACCATTTTTACAAACAAGGCGGTAGCATTTTCATGAATTCATCAATTCCGCAGGTTGCAGAGCCTCAAGATGTCAGGACTCTAATCTCAACAAAAAAAAAAAGATGTCAGGACTCCAACCATGACAACGATTGAAGACTCCATTGCCGTGTTTGCCATCTTCCTGGCTCCGGCAGAAGCAGCCCTCTCGTAGAGCACCTTTCTAATAACATCGCCTATTCATTCAAAAATGACATAAGTACAACGCTACATCAGTCGGGTTACCAGGTCTAAAAAATAATTCATATAGTTCGAAAAACAGTAGAAGCTAGTATCAATCATTAAGAACTTTTTGTGTCTACCGAGGATGCCGCAAAGCATCGTTGATATAGATCACCGAAAGAACTAGGCTCTGACTTTACCCTACGAGATACACATGATACAATGAACACATACTTAGCCAAGGGACAAGAAAATATCACCAATGTTCCAACAATTCTATTGCAACACAGAGAACTCACAAATCTTTGTCTTTTCAGCCTCTCTTCTTCAAATTATGTCTTTTAACATTCAATTTTAGACCCTAATCAAAAGAAAATTTTGATACTCAATGAAAATTTTAGAGACCACAAAACTTGGACAAAAAAATCACCCTACAAAGATTTAATAGTAAAATAACCAGATTTAACCAATAACCACTTAACACGTATCACTTAAAGAAACATGGAAACATAGCTCTTCTAAGCTGTTCCCACACAAGGAACGTCTCTTCTCTAAGAAAATCACCATAAAAATATATTTGTATATCTTGTGTATTTGGTATCGTAGATGTTGGTATTGTTTAGTACACACTTACTTTCGACCAGGTTGATTGGAAATTCTCAGGCACCTATGGTTTAATAAATCTTGGTAGACTCCTTAACCATTAATTGTATTTGCATCACGATTGGTACTGATAGTTCAAGTGGGTTGCGACTGAGATATATGCCCCAAGTTAAAAATGGGTTGCGTTTGAGGTTTCCCTACTTACCCTAGGTTGTAACCCAGAAAAATTTACAGACCCATTGAATTTGCTTTGAGATTCATGCTGCCATATTAGTGCACTTAAGAGCATCTCTAGTCGCGTCCCTTAAAAAAGTTCGGCACGATGATTTGGGGCACGTTTGGAGACAGCGCCGGACAAAAAAAGACTATAAAAAAAGTCCTTCTCAGCTATGTCCCTCAAATAGCGTTCGGACGCATGCATTTTAATAGAGGGACCACCCCATGCGAAAAAAGTAGGTGAGAAAAAGTGTGAGAAAAGAGAATGTCATGTGGGGACTAGGGATGCATGTATGCTTCCAGACGTTGTTTTTGTATCCGGTGTCCCCGGTAGAAGCTCTATACACGGTCTGTACCGATAACGCCGAACACGAAATGAGACGCTATTTAGCTTTGGGGACCTAACTGGACACTTTTTTATTTCTTGTGCGCCATCCCCAAACATCATTTGAGGGACACGACTGAAGATGCTTTAAGTTACAACTAAGTTCTGAATAAGACATGGACGATGTTACGGGACTGATATTTAGTTGGACCTAAGTCCACTAAGATCTAAGACGTGCTCTCTCAATAGCTAGCCCTTAATTTCTTTCGGAAAACTGATTAGCTCTCGTCCCATATCAATTTACAGAAAACTTAATTCACGTGATATGTTTTTCCTCGTGCTGCTTGAGTATGACGCAGTACAGAATCCTTATCTGAAGCTACGAAAGCATTGCTTTTCCTCTGTACTTTCTGCTGCAGGCGCTTTGTTCAGTCAACACCGCGTCAGTAGCACGCACGCGGACGCAGATGCTTTGCTTGCTGGAGTATATCCCGACGCGCGAAGAAGCATCGCATCCTGCAAGTAGTACTTGCGCCAAAAGAGAAGAATCTCGATGGCGATAACTGTACTACTTAATAAAAGAGTAACAAACAAAACCCTAAACCACTGTACGTCTTGAACTGAATCACGACGTGCTGCTGATTCTCGCCGACCATGTCGACAACACGCACCCTACCCGTTGCGCTGCGCTCCAGGTCGAATCTGTCTCTGTCCTCCCCCACCGTCTGCTAATTTCGCCGTATGTCTACTCACCGTAACCTTGGACGGTGCGGGTCCTTGGAATTAATCGATGAGCATGGCGGTGCCGTCGCGTGCGTTGCTTCTTTCTTTAGCCCATCGGCACGTAGGTCAACTCTGTCACTGTATCTGTATGTACCATCCACCTGTTTTGTCAACAATGTTACGGTATCCCTCTCACAGAGTATTACAACTACTTTGCATCTTACTTTCTTTTGAAAAAATAATTATCAATATCACACATATACCAATGACAGCTTGCCTCTGTACCAATAAAAAAATGTAAACAAAATCTGCCACATAATCAATCATCTGTACAGTACTCTAAGAGCATGTCTAACAGAGCCTGCAAACGGACGAACTGAAAAATACAAGTTCAGTCTCGAAAAAAACATTTTTCAAGCGAATTAGGAGGTGACGCTAAACAACACCCATATTCGAAACCGAAAAAACGAAATTCAAATATTGCGGTAGAATTGATTACCGCAAACAAGTTCATAAAACTGAAATTGCAACTGCGTAGATGCATGATCGACATTGCGATCGCAAAATACATTGTACATTTAGATTGGCCTCCACCGCGTGACCTAACTTAACTAATTTTCAGCCCTACCAGGACCTCTACGCGCGGCGGAGGACGCCGCCGTCAGTGACCTACACGGAGTCGAGGTCGATGACCTCCTTCTTCACGCGGCGGACGACGGCCTCCTTCTACGCCGCCTCGTACGCGCGCACCTGACGGACGCCGTCTGGCTCCTCGCGGCGGAAGCATGCGTGCGCGCTGCTCGGCCTCCAAAATGACGGCGATCCACCCGTCGCCTCCTCGTCGTCGTTGAGGACCTATAATCCGCGGAGTTGAAGACGGTGCGCGCCGCCGCCGCCTCCTCCTCCTCCTCCTCGTCGATGATGTCATCAACGAGCGGCGCAAGGGCATGCCCCGATGCGCCGGAGGAAGAGCCGTCGCCGCTATTGGCGTAGCCGGCGAACTTCCCCGGCAGGGCCAGACCCCAGTTTGTTCACCCGCGCGCTTCGCTTCGGCGCACCCTCTGAGCGGTTCCATCTCCGAGCGTATATAGCATGTCGACGTACGACGAAAGCCAGTGAGTCAGCCATCGATCTCGTTCTGCTTTGTGGCGTCGACATGGTACACATAACGAAATGGATAGGTGCATGCTCCGTGCGGTACTACTCATTCACACGTGTGGGCTCTAGGATAAACCTCACCTGGCGTTCTACTCTCCCAAGTCAAACCGTGATTATCCATGCTACCGCCTGGGTTGGCAGACGTGGCGCGACAGGCACGGCGACACGTAGCTGGCGAGGATGAGGGAGGCGGGTCGCCGTGTCGCTGTAGGGACGGCAGCAAGGCACGCGCGTCCATTGGTGGTCCATGTCGGCACCTAGTACGGCTACCGGCTAGCTAGCTCATGGTTAGTTACTCAGCAACTGCACAACTGCTGATTGGTAGCGAGGGCATCTCCGCGACGTCCGCGCGCGCGTCGGTAGAAATGGTCGAAATCGACCGTGCGTCCGTTTTCGTCGGGATGGTTCTAGCGGCACCACGCATTTTTTGGTCGAATCATTTTTTTTAAACATGAAAACATAATTTACATAGTTTTAACGTAAAAAAACACTAACGCCTACTGCTGCTCGTCGTCGCTGTCGAGCACGATGAGCTCTGGTATCGCCCACGGTCAGTTGCCATCCAGGGGAGCGTACGCCGGACGCGCCGGCGATGCTGGAGGTGGAGGCGCCAAGGGCTGCGGCTGTGGCGGCGGTGGAGGCGCCCAGGAATACGGCTGTGGCGGCGGTGGAGGAGGCGCACACGACTGCGAATGTGGAGAGGAGCCCAGAGGTTGTACGGCAGCGATTGTGGCGCTGCCGAGTCCTGTAGCGCCTGCCGAAGGGCTTCATCCTCCGACAAGCCCGGCGGCATGACGCCGGTGGCGTAGCGGGGCAGCGACGGCTGCATAGGCACATCGTTCTCGGAGACGAGGACGCCGAGCTTCGCCATCTCGTCGTCCGTCATGTTCTCCGGGAACTCGAAATTGCGGCCCTCCGCCATGGCCTGCTGCCATTCGTGAAAGACGACCACGATGTAGTCGTCGCTGTCGTCCTTCACCTCCTCGTTATGGTACGCGAGCGCCTCGATGTAGTCGTCCTTGTCGTCGTAGGCGTCGTCGTCGTGGTCGTCGCGGTCGTCGTCGTTGTACTGCGCGCCCGTCGGCGGCTGCTGACGACGCGTCGGTGACTCCTATCTTCGTGGACGAGTCGGCGGTGCAGCCGCGAAGGGAAAATCCCTGTCGCCCATGAAGCCCGCCCTTCTCCTCCTATCCGTCTTGGTCGACAGATACGTACGCCAACTTTCAGAGTCGATGGCGTACGCCGGATCGGCGCGGAGGTCCGGCGGCAGGTACCGCCTCCTTCGTCGGATCTCCGCGCTCCGATCAGGCTCGCGCGTAGGGACTGGAGGGATGGGGACCCGGCGGCAGCTGAGCCGCCAGGCAGTTGCACGCCGGACCAGGCCTCGCACGGCAACCATTTGCCGTGCATGAGCCTCCCCAGCGTGACGGGCAGCGGCACCCTCTTGCTGCCGCTGCCGGAGGCCTCGAAGTCGTTCTTCTTCCCCATGGCGCTACGGCGGTGGTGGTGCGAGTGGAGGTCTGGGCGAAGGAGGAACGCGGCCGGTGGACTTTTAAGGGTGGCCGCGCACGGGATACGATGTCATTGAAAGCGGCGCAGAAGCCCAGCCGCCGCCCACCAATGCGCGCGCAGAACAGGCAGTCGCGCCATTGATGGCGAAGGCTGCGGCGCAGACACGGAGGGAAGTGGTGATCGTCGAAGCGATGCCCTCAATGAAATTTGCTGCCAGACAGGCCCGATGAAGACGCGAGCAGACACTTTGCGCGTCCGCGTTTACGCCTTTCACCATCAATATAGAGGCGGCCTATTCTAAGGCTGGTGCCAATGGGGGCGGGAGTGGAGGCGGTATCGCCCGGCTTGGGGCGAGAGGCGGGCGGGAGTGGGGCGGGACGCTAGCGCGGGGCGCTGGGGCTGGCGTCGGGCGCTACCGCCCACTGCCGCCCGGCTACCGCCCGCGTTGGGGGCGACAGCGAGGTGAGAGAGGGGCGATAGCGGGGCTAGTGGGGGCGGTAGGGAGGCGATAGAGAGGAGAGAGGAAGTGAGAGATGGCACTATAGCCCGTGCACTGGCACCGTGGGGTGAGAGTGGGGTGAGAGTGGAGGTGAGAGTTGACGTGGCGAGGCTATAGTGTGGTGATGCATTGGCACCAGCCTAAGCGCATTGGCGGGCGACGGCCTGCCTTGGATGTCATCATTTTCCGCGCATACAGCAATGTCGTGCGGCCAAGCAACGGGACAACTGCTGATTGGTAGTGACGTGCGGCCAAGCAAAATTAACCTAGTCACGTAGGGTTTTGCTTCAGTGTCTCTTCAAATTTTGACCTTTCAAGGCTAGGATTTTCTGACATTTTTTGTGAGCTAACTTCCCTCTTTAAATTTAGTGGTGAGGGAGACATCGAAACACACCTCGTCGCGGTAATTTATCCTAGCACTAGCACTTAATTAATTTCATCACTAGGGTATTATATTTACAACTACTCCCCATCTATCCATGAACAAGTGTATGTGTAACTTTTATCATCAACCAACTCCTGACAAAAAGTACGTATTTTGCAGCTATACATATTTCACTCATCATCGATTTGAGAATTCTATTGTGATAAACTGAATATACCTCGTCAACTTGTAGTGCAGATCAATAGGCAAAAAATGGGTACCCTTGTTTTCAAGGTCAAACCTAAGATAACCGTGGAAGGAAATCGGTTCGGCCCCCGCATCGCTTCGCTTTGAGGTGACTCCGATGAACAGAAGGGTGCTTCGCTCTAGAAGGGCGTTGTTCAAAGGCTCGGTTGTGGCGTCAATGTTCTTCTACAAACCACCTTCACACCAGCATCCTCGCACCGCAGCTTCGTGACTGGATCCATGGCCGATGGCAAGGCTTCTCTAGGCGATCTCGGTGCAGCGAATGGTTCGGCTCTGTTGTTAGCCGGTTTGCAGCCTGATTTCTGGCCCCTTCTGTTCTCATTGTGAGTGTGTCTCCATTGACAACAACATTAAACACAAGACCTCATGGCCCGACTTTATATATAAAGCCCTCATGGCAACATTCAACATAACGGCGAACAAGTCTGGTACCCAAACTCCACACACACGCAGATGCCTTCCAAGAAGTTCAAAGGCCTCAAAGTTTACAACCCCAGCCAACAGGCTCTAGAAGATACAAAGAACAAGACATGGAACTGGTAGGAAGCTACACGTCAGCCGCCATAGCCTGTCCCTCCCTTCTCGTCCTTGCATGGAGACGTCTAACCCCGTCCCGCACCTCGTCCAGCACCGCTCTGTCCCTCCGTCTGGCCAGAACCCTCCAACTCGATGTCCTTCGAGCTAGGGTAGAGGGTATGAGTCCCTCTCTTGTTATGGAAGAGAACTAACATGTGACAACTCGCCTCCCTTGGTACAGCCGTGAACATGTTTTACGTTTTAGGTTCGCTCATTTTTTAAAAAAAAGTCACGAAATTTAGTTCTGAACCAAGGAAGCACAAAATACAGAACATTATCTGATCACCGTCCCTGGTGTACCTACTTCTGCTATCAAAGATCCACATGACAAACTTTCAAAAAAAAAGATCCACATGACAGTGAGACTCGATGATCGTGTTAGGCCGTGCAAATGTCATCAGCCTTGTCCTGATTGTGGATTACAGGGCAAACTTTTTTATTTTCATCCGTCCCGCTCTCAAATCCAAAGGCCAAAGCGACGTGTCCTTCTCATCCGTGTGACTCACATACTATAAAAGATCAGGCAGGTGGATATTTCTTTTTTGGTACAAAAGAAAGAACAAAACTTCATGGACCCATCATCAATGGCCCATTACTTTGCCGGTTCGTCACACGGATGTACTCTGCCACGTAAGACGGCTTTTATCCCATGCATGTTGTGCCCATGATACTCTCTTTTTTCCTATACTAGGATGCATATTTATTCAGTTAAACTTAACTTTATAACTTCCATTAAATGTATAGAAAATGATATGAACATCTAGAACATCAACTCAATGTTATCAGAACCATAATAAAATATATTTTCATATTATGTGCATTTAGTATTATGAAATTTAACATATTTTTATATATAGTTGGTCAAAGTTTATAAATTTTGACTTTGACCCAAACAAATATGGGACCTAAATTGGGAATGAAGGAGTACACTCTACCTCATAAGTGTTACTATAGGAACTAAAAATAAGCACATATCTGTCCTGAAAAAATACATATCGTTGCATCATTATCTCAAAAGTTTTTTCCAACATATTTGCCTTTACATTTTTATTGACTTACCAAACTTGTGCGACGGGAAACAACACAAACTTATTTCATCGCATGTATATACGGGATACTTTTATGTGGTTACACAATTAGTAGTATCGCACGAGAAATTTCTATTAATTCCTGACATGATAAATCACCCATTCGATATTGAGACTAGTGCAAGGGGTCCACATTTTACAAGTCCTACAAAACATAAAATATATTAATTTTACCAACGTAAACAAAATATATACTACAAAACATATATCATTAGAAAGCTCAGATGTTGTACTTTCTAATGGTATAATTTTTGAAGTGTAAAATTTCTTTACTATTAAATGGGAGTTGGTCGTTTGACACTCAACGCACTTTGGTGGTCGTCATTGAAAGCATCCTGTCCGTTCAATCTAATCGCACGATTTTGGTTTCACCCGATCTAATTAGGAAACAATCGGGTGCGGTATCAATCAAGAGCATTAAAATACTTGGCAAAAATCTTTTAATGCTTTGCCCTCAGCCTTTTTTTCTCTGATGTACAAGGAAACAAATATCCTCACACGCATGGAGTATTTTCCATTTTGCATATATCCCACTAATTCAATCCCAATCAAAAGTCAATCACAAATCAAAACTTTCCGTAACTCTACAATATATTTACTATTATATTGAATTCTCGGGATCCGCATGGGCACCGTCTCCTCCTACATCGCGCGCCGCCGGAGGAGATCCCGCATCTCCCCACCCGATGCCCGTCCTGCTCCTCGTTCATCCGTCCTACGAGATACTACTGTTGCTCCAGCGAGAGAAGAGGATGATTTGATTGAATTGATGGCGCCGCTGAAGGCCGGCGACAGGTGGGCGGTGCCGGTAATGGTGGCCGACGAGGCTGTCCAGGTCTAGGAGGTGCACGTGCTCATTGTGGACGACCGTGTTCAAGCACAGAGGTAAATTACTTTGCCTCCACGTTCTGTCCTCGATGGATTTTTTTCGCGAAATTGGCCGGCGATTGGTTCGTCGATGCGGGTTGCTGACGTTCGTTGTTCATTTGTGCAGTTACAACCCTGGAGTCGGCGACGAGGGCTCTGGAACTGCTCTGCCTGGGGCTCATCACCAACGCCACGCTAAGCTCCATTTGGTCCATGGAGCCTGAACCGACGCAGTGGTCGCCTCGGGCGATGTCCTCCCTGATGCGGCAGGAGTTCTTCATGCGGCGAGGCGTTCTGAGCACACCACCGTCATCGTGAGGAAGGCATAAGTGTCCGTCTGCCCATGGGAAGGCGGCCGAGCATGGTCATGGGGATGCTCCTCTGCCTTCCGATCTTCGTCCTTGGTGAGTCCGTGGCCAATTTGTTGGTACAGTTATTCAGGGATTGTTGTATTAGGGCAAAGCACCACTACTGTTTTGTGCTATTTGGTAATATATGCTTCACTAATATCAAACTGAACTTACACATCCACATCAGTTGCTAGCTTATTAGCTTCATCATCTTCAGATTAAATATAGGAGCATGATTCCTGATTTTTTTTTGGATCCTGTTCAAACCATTAGTCCCTGAGTTCTTCTGGTACCATCACATGGCAGGTACAAGTACTGTCGTCATGTTGTTCTGTATATAAGTGAACACTATTGGTGTTTAATCATATATGTGGTAACCTGCTTTATGCCAATGACTATTTTATTTAGCACTCACTATTGGAATCTTCCATTACTGACACAAATGACAAATATTTACTTAATTTACTAACCAATTGCAAATAAATTGTACGGGGAAAAGGTAAGCAACTGAGTTGGTGGAGGGATATCTCCAGATTGCAGCCAATGAATGAGAGATAAAAACATTGAGCTATGTTGTATTGATGAAGATGTCGGAAAAAGCATCATTTGAAGTGAACGAAACACATTGGAAGAGTATGCATATACCCTCACGCGGTAATTTATATGATTATACCCTTATGTTCTGTGTCTGTTCTAATTCCTTATGTTGATGTGTTTAAGTCAACTCACATGCACAAGATTTTTAAATGAAGCTGATAATTAATGTGGGTCACCTATGAGCTTCTGAGTTTTCTATGTCTCTTGCTCTCTTGCCTGAAGTGGTGTAGTGTCATGTCGCATCGACCTCGCCAAGCTGGCATTGCCATCCTATAAGTTGGCACAAGCCACGGTGTGGTATTTGTTTTACTTATGTCACAGGACATTTTTTTAATGGTGTTTAATATTGTATTTGTGCAACAGGAGACTCCAACAACGATGTCATTATATACAAGAGGTGGCAAGGGAGATATATTTGTTTAGGGAATTTGGATATGTGCTTAGTGCTTTGTGTTTTAAAGCTTTGGTATATTTGTTTGGGCTCTTTTTGTGCTGCCAAAAACTGGCACAAGAGAGCAGTGCGTAGTTTTGATAGATCAAAGCACTAGCAGGGCAATCCTTCTGATATAGTATCATATATCATATATGAATGCCTATCCAATAATTGTTGTAAAGACAATCTTCTCGATGCTCTCACTTTTGTGCTTAAGTCAACTTTTGTCCTCAAAACTTCATAGTTATACCAGTAAAGATAGCCTTGTTGTTTGCAGGGAAGGTGTTTTTGATGTCCTGGGGCATCCCATTTGCCATAAAGAATATAGACGTAAACTTTGAGTTGCAGGGAAAATCATATTTTAGAACTTAAGTATCGGAAAAAGTATTACTTCGGCTTTGAATAGTAATACCGAACTTCTGGTCTTTCAAGCGCCAAAGTTGTTTAGCGTGTATGCATGAAGGAATTTTTATGGTTTTTTGGGCCAATTTTTATGGTGATGCGATAGAAATAAAGAACTCAACAGTGGTTAAAAAGAAGACGGGTAGAAAAGACACATGCTTACACACTCAGTTGTAAAATAAATATCAATCACTTACCGTATGAACATGGCAATGTATAGACATTCTGAATGACTTTTTGATAAGCATGTTTAAACTTTTTTTCGGGTACTGTAGCAATGCATGGTGTGGGAAGCGCTCAGGTGTCGAGGTAAACACACGGATCCAACTCTGATTAAGTTCGCTAACATGAACACGAGCGAGCGATACTCTTAGGACTTGTCACACGACATTGTACATCCCAAGAATGATGCATATAGAGTTTATTACTTAAAATTGGCTCAAGATGCAAACTAAGTAGAATCGTAGTCAATTAGAGACAATTGTTTGTTGTTTCCCTCTACACATATTATGCTAAATTATAGATTTTTATTTAATTGTTATTTAAACAAAGAAGAATATAATTGTCTTACTTTTGGAATATTATGCGGCTATCCCTTTCTGTACATGTCAACTCTTCTGTGTATCATGTTTTCAAAAAAAAAACTCTTCAGTGTATCATGTTGCATGTGCATCAAAAAGTAAATCCGAGAAGCCCGTAGCAACGCACGGGCATTCAACTGGTATATTATATTAGTTAAATTGATGATCTCGGGAGACGCGTAGGCCCTGTAAACCGGGACGGAGTACTAAAGATGTTCAAATTAATTTATCATATGTCCACTCCATCGCACATGGATCTCCACTAGCTCTACCCAGTCATCATTTCCAGGTGAATCAACTGAATAATCCATGTTTCATCATTTCCTACCCGCATATAGCATCCAAACGTGTCCATGCAAGGGAAAATCAAGGAATTATGGGATGCACATGCGTTCGCGTTGCGCCTATTCCGGGTATTATTAGCATGGACCCAGAAATGGTTGATGTGCAAATAGAAGCAAGCCGGCATTCACGCCACGAAATGCCCGCTTTTGAGTAGCTGGTGGAGGTTCGTTTCGGAAACAGATTTGGGAGGCAACCTGCAAGAGGCTGCAGCAATCAGTTGCACATTATTTCCAGTTTAGCAATCAGGTGCATTCAGACACCCTGATTGACTGCTGAAAACGTGCATAACGTTATTCCATTTGATCTGCCTGTTACTTGAGGTTTGCAAAAAAAGAGAATGCATGTATGCAAATGCACCGTCCACACATCGAGAAATATTTTTGTAACACCGAGTTTTTCTGTGGATTATGTTTCCGGGTGACACATTTTATATGCGTAATCGATGAGTCAGCCCGTCTCCTAGTACTCGATCATCGTATATTTTCTTGCAGAGGCTCGGAAGAAATGAATGTTTGAAGAAAATAAAATTTCAATTGGTATTGTCCATGGAACCGCTTCGACAAACATGGACAAGAACCAGTCCATACTCCACAAATACTGGTAGGACCAAAACTCACAATCTCCTCGGTAATGTTGGGCTAAGACCGAACTGACGAGATGGAATTAGATCTATGATTGCCTTTTATTCGACAGAATACCACCATTGTTGTTGGTATGACATCACCATGACACCAAAACTTGACGAAATAACTCATACACACTGAATGCGAGACAAATGCCACTGGAGGTGGACGGGACCTACTATCAGCTCCAGATTAAGGGTTGCGACGCATATTGGTTTTCTCCTTCCAAACTACTATTATTTTCTTGGATCCCATGGAGGAAATCTTCACTACGGGAACGCGCTGAGGTGCCGGTTAGCCGTCGGCACAGGAAAACCATCAGCACATGAAGGTCTATGCCGACGGCAACCGTCGGCACAGTTTCGGTCGTCGACCCTGTAGGATAACGTTGCATAGAAAACAAAAAATTTCCTACCGCGAACACGCAATCCAAGCCAAGATGCAATCTAGAAGACGGTAGCAACGAGGGGGTATCGAGTCTCATCCTTGAAGAGATTCCAAAGCCTACAAGAGGAGGCTCTTGTTGCTGCAGTAGACGTTCACTTGCCGCTTGCAAAAGCGCGTAGAAGATCTTGATCACGATCGGTTCCGGCGCCACGAACGGGCAGCACCTCCGTACTCGGTCACACGTTCGGTTGTTGATGAAGACGACGTCCTTCTCCCCGTTCCAGCGGGCAGCGGAAGTAGTAGCTCCTCCTTGAATCCGGCAGCACGACGGCGTGGTGGCGGTGGCGGTGGAGATCTCCGGCGGAGCTTCGCTAAGCATATGCGGGAGAAGTGGAGGAGGAGAAGAAGCTAGGGTTTGGGGAGAGAGGGGGGTTGGGCGCCGGCCCTCTAAGGGGTGCGGCCAAGGCTGAGCCAAAGAGTGGCTGCCCCCCTCCCTCTCCTCCTCATTATATAGGTGGAAGCCCCAAGAGTTCTAGTCCAAGTCTTCGAATAAGACCCCAACACTAAAACCTCCCATATGTGGGAAACCTACTCAAGGAGGGAGTCCTACCCAAGGTGGGACTCCCATCTTTCCTTGAGGTGGGGTGGCCGGCCACCTTTAGGTGGAGTCCACCTGGGACTCTTCCCTTTAGGGCTGGCCGGCCATGCTAGTGGAGTCTCTGCGGGACTCTACTTTCCAAAGTGCCATTCTTCCGGACTTTTCTAGAACCTTCTAGAACCTGCCATAAATGGACCGGATCATTTCCAAACTTGGAATATGACTTCCTATATATGAATCTTATTCTCCGGACCATTCCGGAACTCCTCGTGATGTCCGGGATCTCATCCGGGACTCTGAACAAATATTCGAACTCCATTCCATATTCAAGTTCTACCATTTCAACATCCAACTTTAAGTGTGTCACCCTACGGTTCGTAAACTATGCGGACATGGTTGAGTACTCACTCCGACCAATAACCAATAGTGGGATCTGGAGATCCATAATGGCTCCCACATATTCAACGATGACTTTAGTGATCGAATGAACCATTCACATACGATACCAATTCCCTTTGTCACGCGATATTTTACTTGTCCGAGGTTTGATCTTCGGTATCACTCTATACCTTGTTCAACCTCGTCTTCTGACAAGTACTCTTTACTCGTACCGTGGTATGTGGTCTCTTATGAACTTATTCATATGCTTGCAAGACATTAGACGACATTCCACCGAGAGGGCCCAGAGTATATCTATCCGTCATCGGGATGGACAAATCCCACTGTTGATCCATATGCTTCAACTCATACTTTCCGGATACTTAATCCCACCTTTATAACCACCCATTTACGCAGTGGCGTTTGGTGTAATCAAAGTACCTTTCCGGTATAAGTGATTTACATGATCTCATGGTCATAAGGACTAGGTAACTATGTATCGAAAGCTTATAGCAAATAACTTAATGACGAGATCTTATGCTACGCTTAATTGGGTGTGTCCATTACATCATTCATATAATGATATAACCTTGTTATTAATAACATCCAATGTTCATGATTATGAAACTAATCATCCATTAATCAACAAGCTAGTTTAAGAGGCATAATAGGGACTTCTTTGTTGTCTACATATCACACATGTACTAATGTTTCGGTTAATACAATTATAGCATGATATATAAACATTTATCATAAAGATATAAATAATAACCACTTTATTATTGCCTCTAGGGCATATCTCCTTCAGTCTCCCACTTGCACTAGAGTCAATAATCTAGTTTACATTTGTGAAGATATAACACCTTGGCCTTCTGGTGCTTTATCATGTATTGCTCACGGGAGAGGTTTTAGTCAACGGATCTGATACGCTCAGAAACGTATGTATTTTGTAATTCATTTGCGTCTCAACGCATCACTCATTTCCAAATGAGTCGGCATTTAAATATGTTTGGTCTTCTAGTGGAACCTTAATTCCGCGGTCCGAAATATGTTACTAATATTGTCACACACAATATAGCTTCAAAATTCTGATACGTCGGAACTACACCAAGTTCTCAAAGAACCTCTTGACTTTAACATCCTTTGTCATTTGTCAAAACAATGACATATTCTGCCTTCTTTTGTAGAATCCATCACAATATTTAGAACTATTCTAAATCTAGCATAGACAACTTCTAGCTCATTGTGCTACCTTTTAAAACAACACTTAGTCTAATTTGAGATTGAAATTTTATTTTCATATGTGACAAAACAAATATCGGTGCAACATCTTACAGCGATTTGTTTGTCATTTCTCCATACAAAACTATATATATATATATATTCTTGGTTCTTCTTAAGTACTTCAAGAATATTCTTACTGTTTTTCAATGATCATCTCATGAATCATTCTGGTATATGCTCATAACATTTTAGAACACAAGATATCTGATTGTGTACATATTATTCGTGATCTAAAGTCACTCATGTGTTTTTACTCATTGAGTGTCATATACACTCAAGTCTTGTTAAAACTTCACATGACAAGAACATCTTCTTAATATATCTATATTGAACTATTTCAATATCCATTCTATGTACTTTGACTTAAACTTATTTTGTGTTTCAATCTATCTTCATAGCTCTTGACACTAAATTTGTTTCAGTCCATATCCTTTCATTGAAGTTTAATTTTCAATGAAACCTTTTAATCAAGTATATAATTACATCATTTATAACCAACTATATGTCATCTACATAAAGTATTATAAATATGTCTTAGCGCTCCCACTTAATTTCTTGCAAATGCAAGCCTCTTCATCATTTCTGATGAAATCAAAAACTCTTTGACTATTTCATCTGGTGAAGATTCTAACTCCGCGATACTTACTTCATCCAATTGAAGTTCGTATACCTATCTAGTATTCCACGGACCAGCAAAACTCTTGGTTGTATCTTATATACACCTTTAATACACACTTCTGTTAAGTAGTGTATTTTGCCACTCTACTAACATATCTCATAAAAGAAATATGTAGTGATTACTAGAATAATCCACATAGACTATAAGCATTGCTACGGAAGATTTAATCTTATCGTAGTCAACTCTTTGAACTTTGTCGTAAACAACTTTTCGACAAGTTGAGCTTCTTCAAGGATATTTCATCCAAGTCCATCAATTTCATAGATCCATTTACTTTCAAAAAGTATTCATCTATCTTGGATTTCATGGCGTATAGCCATTTTCACGGAGTCAGGGCCCATCATAACTTCTTTGTTTGTAGTTGGTTTATTATTGTTCAAAATCAATCCTTTGTCCACAAATCTTTTATTTGATCACAAAGTAAACCATACCTACAAGGTTCAATATGTACTTCGATCTCCATGGCTAAAACACTTTGTAGTCATGGGAGCCATGATCGTCGTAGCCGCTTCCGAAACCAATTCCGATGCTGCGCTACTCTGATCATTATGCTCAGGTTCATAAACCTTATCAAATTATATTGTCCTCCCACTCAAAAACTTCACTAGAAACAATTTCTTGGAAATAAGAAATATTGACAAACACTTTTGTCTTTGTCTCGTGGGAAGATCCCAATTAAATCTCTGGGATAACCAACAAAGACATTCATCCGATTTTGGTTGAAAACTCTTAGACCAAAATTTAAAGAAAGGACTATTAAGGTTTATACCCATGCCATAACTCGTATGGTGTCATTTCAACGGATCATGATGATGCTCTATTCAGTGTAAAAGCGGTAGTCACTAAAGCACAATTCACAAAAATATAATGGCGTCATAATATTTTATCTCATCATTAATCCAACAAGGTTTGGATACATATCTCGGATACTATATCATCATTATGATACTCCAAGAAATGTGAGTTGTAGAACAATTTCATAACTCTCTTAGATGTTCGCTAAAACTCGTAATTCAAATATTTCCACCATGATCCAATCATAGATATTTGATTTTTCTATTACGATGATTTCCACTTCATGCTGAAATTTATTTGAATCCTATTCAAATGTTTCAAACTTTTCCTTATTGAATATATCCACATATATACTCAATTCATTGTTTGAAAGTTTTCATGAAGTAGAAGAATCTTCCGCACACAACTATGCCCAGTGAACCACATATATCATTATGTATGTTTTCACTAAGTTAGTTGCCCGTTCAACTCTTTGGCCTATGAACGGTATTTCTGTCATTACCTTTCAGAAAAGATTTTGCAAGTGCCAAACGATTCAACAAATCGAATGACTCCAAAAATCCATTTGCATGGAGTTCCTTCATGCGATCCTTTCTAACATGACCTAAATTGCGGTTCCACAAATAAGTGGAATTCAAATCATTTGCCTTATGGCATTTTTAGCGTCAGTGTTATGTATGTGTGTTTCACCATTAAGATTTATAATAACTTATCCATTTTACATGGAGTAATGTCATAATTTAAACAACTCATTGTTTTCATTTGACCAGAGCAAAATAACAATTATTAAGTTCTTTATTATAAATTCTAAGGGCTAGATAGAATGTCAACGACGAACATAATAACACTTTATTTTGTTCCAGACGTGCATTCCTATCATATTCCTTGTCACTCACTTAGGCCATTGTATTCTTGTATTGCGTTGTTTTGTATGACACTTCATACCAACCAATATGGTACTAATACCCAAGAATTTCATTGTGTGACTTAACTAGGAATACAACCATAACATGTATATCATTTATATACACCGGCTAGACTTTCTAGTCTTTTCTTTTCTTTTGCCAAAATATCTTTTGCAGTTTCTCTTTTAGCTTTCCTCATTATTCAGAAAAACACTTCAACATTAATAACTTCTAGGTTTGTTGGTCAAATACCAATAACCTTGAGGTTCTTACTTTGAAGTTGATCATCATATGACAAGTGTTCCAGATTTCACTATTAGTAACTTTGTAATATGATGAACAATTTCACTCATAATTTTATCCATCATATCATGACGACTTTCCGAGACCATGTCTGTACATGCTAGGCTCGTAAAGTTTTAACCTTGGTATTTGCATGTGCAAATCTAGCTTGCACCCGTTGTATGCACATGTAGAATCTATCACACCCGATCATCACGTGATGCTTCGAAACGACAAGTTTTAGTAACGGTGCATATTAAGGATGGTCACTTCATGGATATGCGAATATCGTTAGTGCCCCAATAGTTGGAGGATTGTGACGCCTTGCATCTTCAACCTTCGTACATTCCCATAAAACTTATGAGTTCATGTAGTCTCACCAAATTATATTCTATCATCTTGCAATAAGGTCTTAGATATCACATATATCTCATACCTTGATTATTTCTGAAAACTAAATTTTCAGCTCCTTACTTTTCAAACAGATTTGAACTTCAAGTTTCACGGAGACAAGATAACTTTAGGTACTAATTGAAACCATAGCTCTTTGAATCAATAATGTGAGGTTTACTAAAAGTTTGCAATAGGACTTAATCAATTCTTGATTCTTTAACAATACGGTACCAATCCGTAAAGTTTCTTGTCGATTTTAACAAGATTTCTATCTCAATTATAAGACTAGCGCATAGTAGTAAACGGATGCCAATACTACAAAATTAATTCAAAATACTACTAAGACTATGTTTATGATAATTAGTTCATGTTTTAATCTAATTACTAATGAACTCCCACTTAATACAACATCCCTCATAGTTGTAAAGTGGTACACGATCCAAATCCACTACACCAAAACCGATCATCACGTGAGATGATGTAGTTTCAATGGTGAACATCAACATGTTGATCATATCATCCATATGACTCGTGTTCAACCTTTCGGTTTCCATTGTCCCGAGGCCATGTCTGTACATGCTAGGCTCGTCAAGCAAACCCAAGTATTCCGCGTGTGCAACATGGCTTACACCCGTTGTATGTGAATCGTTGAATCTATCACATCCGATCATCACGAGATGCTTCGAAACGACGAACTGTTACAACGGTGCATACGAGGGAGAACACTTTATTATCTTGATATTAATGTGAGGGATCATCTTATAATGCTACCGTCGCGATCTAAGCAAAATAAGATGCATAAAAGGATTAACATCACATGCAGTTCATATGTGATATGATATGGCCCTTTTGTCTTTGCGCCTTTGATCTTCATCTCCAAAGCACGGACATGATCTCCATCATCTTCGGGCATGATCTCCATCATCGTCGGCGTAGCGTCAAGGTCCATGGCGCCGTCTTCATGGTTGTTCACCTCATATAGCAACTATTACAACTACTTTGAAATACTACTCAACATGAAAATCAAAGACAACCATAAGGCTCCTGCCGGTTGCCACAATACAATAATGATCATCTCATACATATTCATCATCATATCATGGCCATATCACATCACCAAACCCTGCAAAAACAAGTTAGACGTCTCTAATTTGGTTTGCATATTTTACGTGGTTTAGGGTTTTCGAGAGAGATCTAATCTACCTACGAACATGAACCACAACGGTGATACTAATGTTTTCAATAGAAGAGTAAGTTGAATCTTCACTATAGTAGGAGAGACAGACACCCGCAAAGCCTCTTATGCAATACAAGTTGCATGTCGAACGAGGAACAAGTCTCATGAACGCGGTCATGTAAAGTTAGTCCGGGCCGCTTCATCCCACTATGCCACAAAGATGCAAAGTACTCAAACTAAAGATAACAAGAGCATCAACGCCCACAAAACCATTGTGTTCTACTCGTGCAACCATCTATGCATAGACACGGCTCTGATACCACTGTAGGATAACGTTGCATAGAAAACAAAAATTTTCCTACCGCGAACACGCAATCCAAGCCAAGATGCAATCTAGAAGACGGTAGCAACGAGGGGGTATCGAGTCTCACCCTTGAAGAGATTCCAAAGCCTACAAGAGGAGGCTCTTGTTGCTGCAGTAGACGTTCACTTGCCGCTTGCAAAAGCGCGTAGAAGATCTTGATCACGATCGGTTCCGGCGCCACGAACGGGCAGCACCTCCGTACTCGGTCACACGTTCGGTTGTTGATGAAGACGACGTCCTTCTCCCCGTTCCAGCGGGCAGCGGAAGTAGTAGCTCCTCCTTGAATCCGGCAGCACGACGGCGTGGTGGCGGTGGCGGTGGAGATCTCCGGCGGAGCTTCGCTAAGCATATGCGGGAGAAGTGGAGGAGGAGAAGAAGCTAGGGTTTGGGGAGAGAGGGGGGTTGGGCGCCGGCCCTCTAAGGGGTGCGGCCAAGGCTGAGCCAAAGAGTGGCTGCCCCCCTCCCTCTCCTCCTCATTATATAGGTGGAAGCCCCAAGAGTTCTAGTCCAAGTCTTCGAATAAGACCCCAACACTAAAACCTCCCATATGTGGGAAACCTACTCAAGGAGGGAGTCCTACCCAAGGTGGGACTCCCACCTTTTCTTGAGGTGGGGTGGCCGGCCACCTTTAGGTGGAGTCCACCTGGGACTCTTCCCTTTAGGGCTGGCCGGCCATGCTAGTGGAGTCTCTGCGGGACTCTACTTTCCAAAGTGCCATTCTTCCGGACTTTTCTAGAACCTTCTAGAACCTGCCATAAATGGACCGGATCATTTCCAAACTTGGAATATGACTTCCTATATATGAATCTTATTCTCCGGACCATTCCAGAACTCCTCGTGATGTCCGGGATCTCATCCGGGACTCTGAACAAATATTCGAACTCCATTCCATATTCAAGTTCTACCATTTCAACATCCAACTTTAAGTGTGTCACCCTACGGTTCGTAAACTATGCGGACATGGTTGAGTACTCACTCCGACCAATAACCAATAGTGGGATCTGGAGATCCATAATGGCTCCCACATATTCAACGATGACTTTAGTGATCGAATGAACCATTCACATACGATACCAATTCCCTTTGTCACGCGATATTTTACTTGTCCGAGGTTTGATCTTCGGTATCACTCTATACCTTGTTCAACCTCGTCTCCTGACAAGTACTCTTTACTCGTACCGTGGTATGTGGTCTCTTATGAACTTATTCATATGCTTGCAAGACATTAGACGACATTCCACCGAGAGGGCCCAGAGTATATCTATCCGTCATCGGGATGGACAAATCCCACTGTTGATCCATATGCTTCAACTCATACTTTCCGGATACTTAATCCCACCTTTATAACCACCCATTTACGCAGTGGCGTTTGGTGTAATCAAAGTACCTTTCCGGTATAAGTGATTTACATGATCTCATGGTCATAAGGACTAGGTAACTATGTATCGAAAGCTTATAGCAAATAACTTAATGACGAGATCTTATGCTACGCTTAATTGGGTGTGTCCATTACATCATTCATATAATGATATAACCTTGTTATTAATAACATCCAATGTTCATGATTATGAAACTAATCATCCATTAATCAACAAGCTAGTTTAAGAGGCATACTAGGGACTTCTTTGTTGTCTACATATCACACATGTACTAATGTTTCGGTTAATACAATTATAGCATGATATATAAACATTTATCATAAAGATATAAATAATAACCACTTTATTATTGCCTCTAGGGCATATCTCCTTCAGACCCAGCCTCTTCGCCGTAACGGCGAGGTAACAACGTTAGGCCTATGCCGACGGTTTTATATTTCAGCCCTGTGCCGACGGCAAAGCCGTCGGCATAGCTATTTTCCATTTTACCACATTAATCTTCGAAAATTCATAACTAAATCATTATAATTCAGAAAAATACAAATAATATATTAAAATTTTCAGAAAAATAAGATCTATCTTGGAAAAATATCAAACACGAAATATTGCAAATATCTCAAAATATCTTCAAAAAATGTGCTATCATGTCCGATGTTTTATGGCTTTCACAGAGAATAACCAATGTTATGGCTAGAATCATCGCATAGTTTGTGATAATGTGCCCATATTGTGCACACATGTGCATCTTGGGATATCTTACGATGTTTCAGGAGGAAGTATTCCATTTCATTGCGCGAAAAAACCATTTTTCATTTTTGAGGTGTCGAAAACGGGGTGTTTTGTGAAGCAACCACCAAATTAAAATTTCACATTGGTACCAACACATTTTTCAAAAATAGTAGACCACATAAGATAGACAATTTTTAACCGGTGTATCTCTAACCTTTCCGTCCACCCTCATAAAAAAGACAAATTCCTGCCGAATCGGTAGGAGGCCGACCAGATTTGAACTACAGGTACATGATATAATGCTTAGAATTTTTTGTAAAAATCATTTTTAGCTTCACAACATGCTATTTCATCAGAGATCTAGTGCAAGTTTGGCGAGCCTCAGACCCGGGCATAGGATCTTCTTGCCCGCCATTTTGAATATAGTTTGAAACAAGCATATAAAATTTGAAAACGATCCAAACATTCCTGCCAAATCAGTAGAAACTCCATTTAAAAAAATACTAGACCACCTTAAATGCATAATTTCCTAACCGAGGCATCTTAATGTTTTCTCCCAACCCTCGTGAAAATAGACAAATTTCTGCCAAATCGGTAGAAAGTCAGTCAGATTTGAACTACATGTGCATATCTAATCCTCATGTTTGAAAAAGTAAATTTTAGGTTCAAAAAATATATATAAATGTCATATTTGGATTCCTCTCATTTTTCTGATCGATTTAGACATATTATTTATCAAATTCTGCTTTACAGATTTAAAGATGTTAATTATTACATATTAAATAGAAAAGAAAAAAATCATTTTATTGTCATTTGAATTCAACATTAATATACTTATTCATTGTAGTTTATGTGGATAATTGGTTGAAATTCAAAAAAATAAAGATGTGCAACATCAAAGAATAGAGGTTAATAGGATTGATATGGTAGTATTATCAACAAGGTGTTGTTTCGTTCATGAAGCTAGTCTAGATGGAACAAAGAAGTTAAGCGTGCTAGGGATGGAGTAGTGTGAGGATGGGTGACCGACTGGGAGATTTGACCAAGAGTGAAATTTAACCTAATATTAAGTGTAGTTAGAGTTAAAATGATCCATGCGAGAGATTTAAAAAAATTAGGAAAAAAATAATTTTTTAAGAAAAAATATTTTTTTTTAAAAAAATTCGAACCAGTGCAAACGGCGTTATTTCTATGCCGACGGCTTTGCCGTCAGCACAAGATGCTGTGCCGATGGCCAATATGTGCCAACGGCAAGTGGGTCTGTGCCGAGAACGTATTGTGCCGACGGCGAGGTGCCGACGGCCATTCTAGCTGTGCCGACGGCATGGCGGCCGTCGGCACCTTGACTAGTTCCCATAGTGCTTTGTTTGATTTTTCTTTAGGTTATGTTGTGGTTTTCATATTTGCTGTGTGTAAGCGGTGACTAAGCCCATCTTGTCAATCGTAAGATTTTCTTCAACATACGCACACGTGTACTTCGCTACGGAAAATCAACAAAATTGTCACCAATTAACATAGCCCATCTTGTCAATGTCGACCACCATATGTTCATTTAACAAGGTGAGATGGAGAAGCTTGTCACCGGTTTTCAAATTGAAGATGATGCTCCGGGGCAATCATAGAGCCGTGCAATCATCTTATTGTTGAATAAAAAGAAGCAAAAACTGGAGTTAGTAAGGCTATGGCTGTTGGCAAACCAAACTCGTTTAGATTATTAGTAGATTAGATTAGGAGGCAGACACACAGACGTAGACAGTAGACTAGAGTCGCAGGGCCGTATAGCAACGAAAGCAACCGAGCAAATACGCGGATATTATTTTGGATACGGTATACACGTGACGTGCACACTCTCCCTGCTTCCGCTGCTGCTGCTCTTGAGCTCGGTAAAGGCCAGCCCAATCGCCTCTCTCCCATTTCTGAGTTCTTTCTCTCTCCCACGCACACCAAGCAAGCAAGAACCGGAGAGAGGGGACAGGAGGAAGCAGAACCAAGAACCAGAGGAGGAGGAAGAAGAAGAAGAAGTTACTCACCCACTCGCTCGCGAAGATGATGCGCGGGGGCACGAGCATGCTGGGGATCGTGAACTTCATCACCTTCCTGGCGTCCATCCCGGTGCTGGGCGGCGGCATCTGGCTGGCGTCCCGGGCCAACTCCACCGACTGCATCCGCTTCCTGCAGTGGCCCATCATCGTCATCGGCCTCGCCGTCATGGTCGTCTCCCTCATGGGCTTCGCCGGCGCCTGCTACCGCCAGACCTGGCTCCTCCGCATCTACCTCTTCGCCATGTTCTTCGTCGTCGTCGCGCTCCTCTTCTTCATCGTCTTCGCCTTCGCCGTCACCGACCGCGGGGAAGGGCAGGTGGTGATGAACCGCCGCTTCCTCGAGTACCAGCTCTCTGACTACAACGGCTGGCTCAGGAACCGCGTCGCCGACCAGCAGTACTGGGCCACCATCGCCGCCTGCCTCCGCGACGGGCACGCCTGCAAGGGGATGAGGAGGGGCGTGCGCGACCCCAACACCGGCATGATGGTCGCCGAGTCGCCCGCCATGTTCGCCAACCGGAACCTCTCGCCGATTGAGGTCCTGCCCCCTTTCTTGCCTTCTCTCCCCCTCCCGAATCTTTCCATGTGCATGATTTCTCTGTCAAGGCCAGATGGAAAAGATTATATCTTTGGTTTCTCTGCTTTCTTCTTCTTAGCAATATCCCAGTGCCAAGCAAGCCTTTACCAGTAGGGTATTTGGGGATTTTTTCTGCCAAAAACATTTTTTTTGGGGATTTCATTCAAAAGAGGATTACTAGTAAGAGGCGGTTTGCATTCACATGTTTTCTGCTCTGCATTCATTACCAATAATTGGTTGCTATCTTTGAACACTAGTCTAGGATTGCCTCCGCGTAGGATATTCCAGTTTACTGCCCGCTTGGTACCATGCTGCGAAGAGGATTAGTGAGGCGATTTGGCTCCGTGTTCCGGTTGGCAAAGATCTTTTCTGCTCAGCTCAGCTCTGCATTCATGAGCAATTATTGGTTGATATCTTTCAACACTAGCCTCGGATTGCTTGTGCTAAAGGCCTCCGCGTAGGATATTCCAGTTTTACTGCTGCTTGGTACCATGTGGATCTCGAGATGGAACTTTGCTTCTTCTCCCTTTTGCTTACCATCAGCCAGCCCCTTTTGCTTAGCAAGTCATGTAGGAGTATGACCTTTGAGAAAATTGTTAATTCTGCAACCTTTTGCTTGCTTCTCCCTGATTCGGGGCAAAACCAGCTACAAGAACATGCCACCAGCTTTAGCAGCCGCCCCTCCGATTCCATATTTGCATCAAACACCTTTCTCCAAAAGCAATCCTTTCTAGCTTTAGTTGGTTCATGGAATTGCTTGACATCAAATAAAAGAATTTCACCCCGATGGGTGCCAGTGAGACACACACAGTTCAGGAGTTCATACAACGAGGGTTATTACCACCAGGGCTATTTTTGGGAAAAGTGTTTTACAGATGTTTTTTTTGCTGATGTGAACAACTAACTCAAAGTAGGATTGTGTTTTTCGTATGGACCAAAGCTTGTAGTGCCTTAAGCAATAAGAATTAACTCATCGGTCAATTTGATTCCCGGTCTGTGTCAATTTCCTCTTCAGTGTCCATGCTGCTGCAAGGAACAGATAGTACTAGGAGTTGAAACTATTGCAGTGGTAATTACTAGAATATCCATGTGTGTGTGGTGGTGATGCTAAGGACAAGGTCATTTTCTTAGCTTTT
This sequence comes from Lolium perenne, assembly GCF_019359855.2. NCBI lineage: Eukaryota > Viridiplantae > Streptophyta > Magnoliopsida > Poales > Poaceae > Lolium > Lolium perenne. The sequence continues at coordinate 24,124,870 of NC_067244.2, forward strand.
CTCCGATACCAAACGACACATAGGACCACGATATTTGTATGATCGAGGGATCAGGACGCCCAAAGTGTGACCAGGACAGCCAAAAGCCAGATGCGATGTGCCACAATTCAGCGTTGGAATTGGACCATGGAAGCCTTGCCTAGTTGCCTTGCTTCTTGTCCTGATGTTCTCTGTGCTGTCTCCTCTAACTGCCAGGCTGCTTGTTCTTTTCTTCGGCTACAATCTTGCTGAAAAATACACAGCTGCCCCTGTGATTTTTTTTTCTTTCCTAAGGTCTATATACTGGTAGTGCATTATGGGTTTGCATCTGTATTCTAATGTGGGTTAGCTATTGCCCATGTCTGCATAGATCTGATCTTATGGGGAAGTAATTATTGAATTGTGGAATCAAGTTGTATGCAGTTCAATGCACATGGGGATAGTTAGTTTGTAGGAGATATCCTGCCCATGAAAGCATATCTCAGGGACGGTTCATGGTTTTCTGTTAACAGGTCGGATGGCTTTGTTTATTCGGGTGCACGCACACATACGCATGTTGTGTATCGTCTCATATATTCAGTTTTAAATTGAACTGGTGTGGACAATTTCGCTTTCGGTATAGGATATTAAGATCAATACTACTAAATATGTGTTTGTGCTTGTCATATATTTGTCTTCATTGGTGGTTAAGGTTCTGCTAGTCTAGGTGATGACAAACGGATAAATATGGTCTCCATACTGACCTAACAGTGGCAACTGGCAACTCTCATGGGGAACTATTCTTTCTTACTTTACTGCTGTGTTTATGATGGGTGTACTACAAATCATGTTTGCCGATATATTATTTTCTTTGTAAGTTATAGTCTGTAACATTTCAATAATTTAGCTGTATATTGAGGCATTGAACTAACAGTTTTATGCTTAGAACTCCTACTGTGTTAATGTACACATAGTAGGAACGAATTTCTGTTCAGAGAATTAAGTATTTCAGGTTTAATGATCTGTCCTCAGGCTCAAAAAAATAAATATATAATTAGGTTTCATGTTGCTGTATCCATTGGGATCTGAAAGCGTCAGCCCAGATTAGTGAATTGTGATATTGCAGATACACAACTTAATAACTGATATAGTCCATACAAAAATGCATTTTGTTGTGATATCCTTGACTGTTCTTTCTACACACAACACAACAAACAACAACAATTTCTATATCTGCATTAGTGAATTACTCAGTATATTGTTTAGATTATATGGGGTATTTCTGAGGATACTAACACCATTTTGCGACTCACAATCACAGTCTGGATGCTGCAAGCCACCATCATCGTGCGGATTCAACTACAATAACGAGACATACTGGACCCCGATCCCTGGTAGCTCTGTGGCCGACCCTGACTGCTACAAGTGGAGCAACGACCAACAGACGCTCTGCTTTGGGTGCGACTCGTGCAAGGCGGGCGTCCTTGCGGGCATCAAGAAGAGCTGGCGCAAGGTGGCCATCATCAACATCGTCGTGCTGATCATCCTCGTCATCGTGTATGTCGCTGGCTGCGCCGCCTTCCGCAACGCCAAGAGGATGGACAACGACGAGTCGTACGGCATGGCGAGGATGACCAAGTCTCGACCGAGCAGGTTCCAGTTCTAGGTCGCGACGAAACTGGAAAGAAGCATTTGCCTGTACAAAAGACCAGAGTGGGTGGTGTTAGGGCTTGGCCTAAACAATATTTCTTACTGGATTGTGGATTGTGGGGTGATCACCTGTAGTTGGGCGGTGTGAAAGGGAAAGAGTTCTTGTATCAGAAGTTCAGCCTGGTGTTCGGGTTTTGTGACTGCTTTGGTGTTTAGGGTAGGTCTATTCTGTATTGGGGTACAAGATGGAGTGGCACAGAACAAGATGATCTGCACTTAGAGATTTTGATTTGTCAACTTGCTTAGAAGATTATATGCTATTATGGTTGAATGGCAGGTCATGCCATCAGTGTCAAACTATCATATGGCAGGTATGGATTTGTGCTGTTATGAAGCTAATAATGGACCTTCTAGTATAGTATAGTACCGAGTATATGGGTGCTTCTATTTGCCGATCGTTGCGGCACGCCGCGCTGCCTGAAACTTCTCTACATCACTGCATTTGGTGCAGCGCATTAGTCTCGGGGCCTACATAAAGATGGGGAACTAATTCAGAGGTAGGATATGTAAAACGTGCAATTAAGAAGGTACGTAGACATTCTGACTGAATTCGTGTATGTGACTGAACTGCTAACAGAACAGTGCTCTAAGTACGCAGCAGTTTTTCGATAAAGGGCGTTTTATTACTCAAAAAGTTTTTAAGCATTACACCTAGCTTCTGCATAACAAGATGCACACAGCCGTTCACATGTCCAAATGGTTCAAAAAAGACTCCTATATGAAAGATAAAAAAAAGTGACGATCCCAGCTAAGCTTCATTTGCCTCAATTCGCCTATTATGCTGCCACCAATGTTGGGAAATAAACTCCTTTGCCGTGTTCTCCAATCGTGTAGACTAGCTAGCTGAAGAAAAGTTTATATCTAGGCCTTTTAATTTACTGCACATTTGTACTCTAATTTGAAGGCATAGCTGAATGGTTCTGTACATACTGTATAATTTTGCATATAATATACCATCTCCAACCAACATCACAAATATGTTTGAAAACAGGTTAAATGGATTGGATAAGGTCTACAACGCTTGAATTCGTATTGGCGTCTCAGGTTTATGTTGGTCTATATGGAATGCTAGAAATGGTTTTATCTTTAACAACAAAAAGGACACAAATTCTTTGCAGGTTATTTGCCTGGCGGATCAGCGGGAGTCCATGGATACTGGATGCGACCGTCCAGGACATGGCTGGCAGCATATTAGTAGACTTCATGGATAGCTACTTTATGCATCTATTTTCTCGATGGTTGATAGTACATGTCTCAACCCTCTCTGATCCGTGATTCATTGTAATATTTTGAATACCTAAAACTTTGCAATAAAAGCGTTGTGTGCATCAACAGATGCAGAGGCTAGGGTTATGCTCCCATTTCCGAAAAAATTACTTTAGTTAACTTATCCCAAAAACTTTATATGGCATGAAAGCCTGTAAATGCGGTACTTCTCATTCTGTTGACCAATAAACTTCAAAGGCAAGTTTTGCCGTGGAAGTAAAACATGAACAAATTATGCTATACACACTGAACTCTACACAATTATCGTTTGCATGTTAAACTTCAGTATCGCTGCAGCAAGTTATCCCATTGCATGTGGATTGATCAAAACTTTTCCTGCATGATTTTAAAGCATTTTGTTCCTTAAACCGTCTGGCATAATCGTGCTTTGGGGCTGCAAGTTTTGGTAGGAGAATCTTCGGTGAAGCAAGAAAACCCGGGGCGAGCCATCACTGGGCTCTTGGTGAAATAATGTTATCTTGTCTTCTTTAGGATGAGTAATATATACATGTATCTTTTCTTATGCAAGGAATAAACACATGATTATTTTTGTTCATCGATTGTACAAAGAAAGACGAAGTTGATATTTTTGTTTTTACCTTTGTGGAGTTTTGAGCTTACCTCTAGGGCAAAGAGGATTTGTGGAGTTTTTACCCATACGTTCATGTCGGTGCACCTGCCGGCGTCTATTTGAGCGCCGCCGGTGGAGATGCTCTACCCTACCTATTGGATTGGGATGTGATTTTATGGGGACTAGGTGAAGGTAGGGATTTTACTCAATACTTTTGGGGATTATATCTCTATTTTTCACAAACATTTATGTGTCAAACAAAGCAACCATGTATAACCAAATCGCCGTACATCACAAAATCGAGCTAGCACACACGTAGGCTAACTTTCTCTGCCAGAGAATCACGCAAGCTAGTACGTAGGCCAAATTTATATTGTTTGTGTGCGGTCCTGATGAAATGTGTGGAAGTGGTACGTCCGCCTCATCAAGTCGAAGCTACTAGCTCTCTATCTGTACCGCAGTGGAGCCCGAATCCCGAACAAGAAAATACATGACGAAATCTCCCTCTGAAGCCACAAAACTCTAGGTTCTTTCTCCTCCATGGCTCCATCTGTACCTGATCTCAAACAAACAGCATTGTAAAATGCCCTATAAAAGGGTTGAGATTGTCACGAATGAAAGAAATCAAACAAACCCAACTACACCAGGCTCAAGGAGGATATATAGTATGAAGGGAGGCAAGAAAAAAATAGGTGCGCTGGTGGCTGCAATGCTTTTCCTGCAGCTGGTTTTAGCTCCGACGGCCATGGCTCGCCCACCCAAGGGTATTAAACTAGATGTCTCCCTCATTCGGGCGATTGAGGAGGGAATGATAACTGGTAAGGTTATCTGTTCGGAAACATGTTGGAACTTTGGATGTACTTATACTAAACTCTGGGGTTGCTCTTGTTATGGTGGCTACTGTCGTATTGATGAGTGAAGTCCCCTTCTTTGTGAAGACACTCCACGAGCGAGACCTCGCTGAAGTGTTCTAAAACTGTTGTTCTACATTTCCTGTGATTCGGTGTGGGGAGATGGAGAAGGTGTTGTACTTTGGTGGTTAGTTATTAAATAAACGGGATGTGTTCACTAGTGGAAAACATGGCTTTCGTCCAAGCCTTTTGTTGCGGCCGCGTCTGGAGCCGCGATAAATGGCCTGGCCACGTCGCTCCAAAACCTTTTGGAGGGCTCTGGGCCTTTTGTCGCGGCCTTTTGTCGCGGGCCGTACCGTCTGAGGCTTTCTACCACGACCCACGATAAAAGGTCCAGGCCTATATATACACAGCCACCCCCCCCCCCCCACCTCCCTACATTTTTTTTCTTGGTGGTGAAAGGTGGAGGTTTATGCTAGCTCTTTTTTTTATTCATGTGTACAAGAGGTGTTTGATGAAATGTTTATGAGGATGCCACTTGATTTTATTTGATAATATTTTTCCTCTTTTTGATCTAAAAGGTTAGTAACTATTTTCTCGTATACATAGTCCGTACAATACTAATTTTAGCATGGCGATTGCAGATGATACATAATTATACTTATGATGCAGATGAGTCATCCATGGATGTACGGTAACCGATGTGATCCCGCTTTCAGAGAGGGCGTGAAATCTTTCCTGCTTGTGGCCGATGCCAACAAGTCGAAGCAAGGTTTTATGTGTTGTCCATGTCTGAAATGTAAGAATGAGAAGGATTACTCTTGCCCAAGAGACATTAAGAGCCACCTGCTTCGGTTCGGATTCATGTCCGGCTATAATGTTTGAACCAAGCACGGAGAAGAAGGGGTTATGATGGAAGACGGCGATGAAGAAGAAGATAATGATGATCAGTACCGATCTATGTTCTCTGAATACGATGATACCGCAATAGAAGACAATGAAGAACAAGGAGGTGAAAAATGGGCACCAGATGATCCTGGTGATGATGATCTTCGTCGGGCCATTTCTGATGCAAGGAGAGACTGTGGCACAGATAAGGAGAGGTTGCAGTTCGACAAGATGTTAGAGGACCACCAAAAATTGTTGTACCCAGGTTGTGAAAATGGGCAGAGAAAGCTGGGTAGCGTATTGGAATTGCTGAAATGGAAGGCAGAGGCCGGTGTGACTGACTCGGGATTTGAAAAATTGCTGATAATATTGAAGAAGCTGCTTCCAAGAAAGAACGAATTACCCGCCAGTACGTATGAAGCAAAGAAGCTTGTCTGCCCTCTAGGATTAGATGTGCAGAAGATACATGCATGCATTAATGATTGTATCCTCTACCGCGGTGAGAAGTACGAGAATTTGAATAAATGCCCGATATGCGGTGCATTGCGGTATAAGATCAGAAGAGATGACCCTGGTGATGTTGAGGGCGAGCCACCCAGGAAGAGGGTTACTGCGAAGGTGATGTGGTATGCTCCCATAATACCACAGCTGAAACGTTTGTTCAGAAACAAAGAGCATGCCAAGTTGTTGCGATGGCACATGGAAGAATGTAAGAAAGACACGATGTTGAGGCACCCCGCTGATGGTCGGCAGTGGAGAAACATCGGGAGAGAGTCCCTAGATTTTGCAGGTGAGGCAATGAACTTATGGTTTGGTCTAAGTACAGATGGCATGAATCCTTTTGGGGAGCAGAGCTGCAGCCACAACACCTGGCCCGTGACTCTATGTATCTACAACCTTCCTCCTTGGTTGTGCATGAAGCGGAAGTTCATTATGATGTCAGTGTTTATCCAAGGCCCGAAGTAGCCCGGCAACGACATTGATGTGTACCTAAGGCCATTAGTTGATGAACTTTTCGAGTTGTGGGCCGAACCAGGTGTACGTGTGTGGGATGAGCATACCGAGCAAGAATTTGACCTACGAGCGTTGCTATTCGTAACCATCAATGATTGGCCTGCTCTTAGTAACATTTCAGGACAGACGAACAAGGGATACAATGCATGCACACACTGTTTAGATGAGACTGAAAGTAAATATTTGGGAAAAAGTAGGAAAAATGTGTACCCGTACAATCGCCGTTTTCTTCCGCGCAAGCATGCCTTAAGGAAAAAAGGCAAGCATTTCAATGGCGAGGCAGAACACCGTCCGAAGCCTGTCCCCCGTAGTGGTGCTGATGTATTTGACATGGTCAAGGATTTAAATGTTATGTTTGGAAAGGGTCCAGGCAGTCGACCTGTTCCGAAAGACGCTGACGGACACGCGCCCATGTGGAAGAAGAAATCTATTTTTTGGGAGCTAGAATATTGGAAAGTCCTGGAAGTCCGCTCTGCAATCGACGTGATGCACCTAACCAAGAAACTTTGTGTGAATATTTTAGGTTTTCTGGGCGTGTATGGGAAGACAAAAGATACAACAGAAGCACGGGAGGACCAGGAACGTCATAAAGGACGAGACGGCAATCATCCAGGGAAGTTTGAAGAGCCTGCCAGCTACGCTCTTACCAAACAAGAGAAGGAAATCTTTTTTGAAGCCCTATTCAGTATCAAGGTTCCGTCTGGTTTCTCGTCGAATATAAAGGGAATAGTAAATATGAAGGAGAAAAAAATTCCAGAACCTAAAGTCCCATGACTGCCACGTGCTTATGACACAATTGCTTCCGGTTGCATTGAGGGGACTTCTACCAGAAAATATTCGACTAGCCATTGTGAAGATATGTGCATTCCTCAACGCAATTTCTCAGAAGGTAATGGATCCAGAAACTTTGTCAGGGTTACAGGTTGATGTGGTCGAATGTCTTGTCAGCTTCGAGTTGTTGTTCCCACCATCCTTCTTCAATATTATGACGCACCTCCTCGTTCACCTAGTTGAAGAGATTAGAATTCTCGGTCCTGTATTTCTACACAATATGTTCCCCTTCGAGAGGTTCATGGGAGTCTTAAAGAAATATGTTCATAACCACGCTAGGCCAGAAGGAAGTATCTCAAAGGGCTACGGAACATAGGAGGTCATTGAGTTTTGTGTGGACTTTCTTCCTGACCTTAAGCCGATTGGTGTTCCTGAATCTCGGTATGAGGGGAGGCTGACTGGAAAAGGCACACTAGGAAGGAAAGCAACGGTGTGCAGGGACAAGCTTTCTTTCAATCAAGCACACTACACAGTTCTATACAATTCCAGCTTGGTGGCTCTGTACATCGAGAAACACAAGAATGTTGTACGAGAAATAAACCCGGGCCAGCCCGAGTCCTTGATTACACGTCAACACATGAATACCTTCGGCAGTTGGTTGCAAACACATCTCGTGAGTAACACCACTGTTGGAGAGCAGCTGTAGTTGTTGGCCAGGTTACCATCTTCAAACATATGTACATTCCAAGGGTACGAGATAAATGAGAATACATTTTACACGATCGCCCAAGATAAAAAAGAGCACCAACCAAAACAGTGGTGTCCGCTTCGATGCAAAAGACGAGAATGGGCAGACCACCACATATTATGGGTACATAGATGAGATATGGGAACTTGAGTATGGACCCACTTTTAAGGTCCCTTTGTTTCGGTGCAAATGGGTGAAGCTCAGCGGTGTACAGGTAGACGATAAGTACGGTATGACAACAGCGGATCTCAACAATCTTGCGTACATGGACGAGCTATTGGTCCTAGCCAACGAGGTGGCTCAAGTTTTATACGTGAAGGACATGTCTAGCAAATCGAGAAAAAGAAATCAATAAAAGAATACATCAACCGAGGAGCCAAAGCGCCACATAGTTCTTTCGGGGAAAAGAAACATCGTGGGAGTGGATGACAAGACAGACATGTCAGAAGATTATAATAAGTTTAAAGAAATTCCGCCCTTCACGGTGAAAATTGACCCAAGCATCTTGCTAAATGATGAAGATTCTTCATAGCTACGGCGTAGAAGAAAACCACAGCACTAGATGGCGATGTTGGCGATATTTAAACCAGTAATGTAATAATGTATTCTTAATATATAGTTTCCAAGACTGTTGGAGGAGATGGAGTCATTCACGGGCTTGCAGGAAAAATTTCTGAGGCGGAAGTTCCGAAGATGCCATAGGGCGTGTGCACCAAGGGCATCTTCGAGAAGTTCCGCCACGGGAGATTTCCCAACCCTTTCCTCTATCCATGGGGATGAAACTCTCCCTACCTATGTTGGCTTGTTGAGCTGCTTGCATTGCGTATCGATGCTCCTTTTATAGGCACGGCGCCGCTTCTACTTTGTCTTGTTCCTCCGACAGGGCGTCGTGCGCTACATGCTTTATCTCATCGAGCAGTGCGTCCACCCACGCGTCCTTATCCTGCCATCATCTTTAGTCTCGGTTGCACCCACCAGCCGGTACTAAAGGCTACCCACGCGCCCTTATCTCACCGACAGTTTTGTTAGATGACACAAAAACCACCTTTAGTCCCGGTTGTACCCACCAGCCGGGACTAATGGTTGCCCGCACGTCAGCCACCCCCCAGATAAGGCCCTCCTAGATAAGCCTCCCCCAGATAAGGTCCCCCATCTTTTGTCCCGGTTTGAGCCCCCATGTCAACACCCGGGTTTTTAAGTCCAGATGCCTATTATGCCATTCATCGCAATCCCAGGAATATTGTTTTTGTGAGACATAATAGATTGATATCACAACACATCATTCATTACATACCATAATCGTCTTACAAATAAAGGATCACATGATCCAGTCTCATTACAATAATAGATGATCTATTGATCAATTACAAAACACATAGCGGAAGCGAAGTAGCGTAGTAGTAGTCCATTTATTTCACAGGCAACTGTTGACGTCAGGAGTGATCCTAGTTGTCGTAGACGTCCTGCTGTCCTTCTTCCGGGTTCTGATATTCCTCTTCATAGTCTGGCCATTTGAATAGCCAGGGACACAGCCATGAGTACTTTAAAGTACTCGCAAACTAATACTACGGTAAAAACTATCAACTATAGTAAGGGGGTTCTAAGCTCTAGTTTCATTTGCATAAAGCCAGTTTTATTTCATAAGCACTTTAGTAATCAAAGCCTCTTCATTTGCCTAACTTAACTCAAGTGGGAACATCAGTGTCATTCCCACAACTCAGTTGTGATTCAAAGTCAAGGTCACATTTCAATTCAAATCACAAGTCACCGTTCATATTTTTAGAAAAGTTCTGATGACGGAACATTATGGCCTTTCCAACTGTCCATGACCGCGGACGCGGCTATTCGAATAGGTTAAACTCTGTAGAGGTTGTACACTTGTGCCACAACAATTGCAATAGTTCGTCAGGGGTAACTGGCCCTGATTTATCGTACGCAGTACGCGAACTACCAATCCTAACCTTTCATTTACATCCTCTAGTATAGGCACCTCTCCCCATGAGCTTGGCCTCCCGGTGGAAACAAACCGTCAACCCGGGAACTGCACAGGGCTTGGGTAGGACATTCACCTCATTTCACGTCATTTCACTTTCAATGGAGATAGCCTCGGCATAACCCATATGACGCTTGTTCAGAGGGAACCCATACTAAAATACATAAGTTTCCAGCTAAGCCTTACCCAGATTCAGGTATTGTGGGGGTACTTGTAAAATTGGAATGGTATCGCATCCGAACCCAACCATCAGTTTTGGTAAAATTCACCAAGTCCTTCACAAGTCATATTCACCTTCAAAATCTCTCAATAGAATGACTCATCATTCCAAGGTTTTCAAAGTCATTTCATTTCACAAGTTCCCAACTAGAGTAGTCACTTTTAATGTTTAGCACTAGCAACTAGTCATGAGGGGTGCTAAATAATTTGTAGCTATCTAGGCTAAGTTTGATACTCTTGTAACACTCTATACTTAGACCAAAGTTAACTATAAAAGTAAGCCTTAATAAATAAAGTAAAAAACTTTGCAAGAATAAAACTTGGGATGGGATCCTCAAACAGAAAGTAATGGTGCAATGGTGCCTTGCCCTCGTAGAGCTTTGCACCAGGGTAGCTTGCAAGAGTATAGCTTGCCTTGATTGGTGGGGTGATCAAAGTTTTCTTCTTCTTCCTCGAAGTAGACCTCCTCCTCTAGACAGTCTCCGGTACTAGCGTCTATAAACGAATACGAGGATACAATCACCAAACAATACTTAAGTAGACTTAATTAGCCTTAATGGCCCACTCAAATGATCTAGCATCACTACTTAACATTTATCCAAAAATTGTGCTAGGGTTTTCTTCTTAGGGTTTGAGAAAATAATTTCCTCTCATTGAAATGTGAATTAGGGTTTCTCTTTAGTGTGGAGAAATAATTTCCTCTCATTGAATCTTTGTTAAGATTTAATCTTCTCAACAACAAGGTATGATCACCTGTTGACCAAGGTCAACACTTCACACTTATTAGTTGAGAAACATGATTTAAATGAGATTCATCATCTCATGTGATTTAAATACTATTCTGATTTAAGTTCCACAAGTGAGCAATTATGAGACCATGCAATAGGGCTCATCACATTACTTCATAACACTTGGGAAGGTGATTTAAATGAGGTGCTACACCTCATAGATTTAAATTCCTAAAATTTGAAATAGTTAAAATGGGCTAGTATTGACTACATCGCCAATATTTTGCTTCTAGCCCATGATCATGTACAGAACCCATATGATATTTTTACATAAACAATTAGAGTTGGTGAAATGTGAATTATGAGAGGTGGAATCACCTCAAAATTCAAAAGGTTTGATTTTTAATATTTATTTGAAAACTGAAAAGTATCTGACTTGTTATTTTTGCTATTTAAATTATACACAAGCTATGTGGTTGAACCCAGTGGGGTTAGTTAGATAAATTCATAAGCTTTCCAGAACAATTTTATTTACTAAATTTGGACTTGTAGATTTGAAACTATTCAAAATATGGCAAAGGATCAGTATTGAAATCTCACTGAAACAAATTAATTTGAATAAGCTAAGTGGGCTAGGCGGGAAAAGGAATGGGCCGAAATGGTTTGAAAATGGGAAAAACCAGCCCGGTAACGTTTCACACGCCACGGGCCGCCTGACTGGTGGGACCCAGCTGTCAATGGGTTCTAATCGCCGAAGCGGTACGGGATGATGCGGTGCGTTGGATTAAAGAAGATCGGACGGCTCTGGGTCGCCACCTTCCTCGACATGGCTCGCCGGAGAGCCAACCCTACCGGCGGCAGTGAGGTAGCGACGGGGAGCTTACCGGCGTCCGGCGTGATCGGCGAGGCGGGCAATCGGCGTTGGAGACGATGGCGGTTCGATGGAGGGTCGCAGCAGAGCTTGGGGTGGACGCAATCGACGACATCGTCTGCTACGGGCTCCGGTGAACTCCGGCTCAATTCCGGCGACGTGGTGACTAATGTGGTGTAGTAAGAGGTCGAGGAGATCGAGGAGAAGGAGGGGAGGCCGATGGTGTGCTTGAATCGCTCGGGGAGGGGCTCTATTTATAGTTGCGCTATGTGGCCGTGGGGTGCTGCAAGGTCGACGGCGGTGACGGCGTTCTAGGGCGCGAAAGGGCAAGGAGATGAGGGCGTGCTCTTCCTGGCATCATGGCGAGTACGACGCGCGTGATGGGGCAGCGAATGGGGGACGAGAGCGTGCTGGCATCGTCGCCGTCCTGGCAGTACGGGCGCGGCAGAGTTTCGATCATGGCGACGGTGACGTTGCTTCCGCGGGCTACCGAGGTTGTCTACGGTGTAGCTGGTGCAGTGGCGATCGTGCGTGCAAAGGGAGAAGGCGAGGGGAGGACAGACGCGACCAGGCGACGCGGTGTACTGGCGCGTCCAGTAACGTGCCAGTGCACGCTCTGGCGCGCCCAGACGTGGTGATCACGTTGCGGCCAGGGCTGTGGAGGCTTCCTCTTGTCCCAAAACCATGTCTAGCTTGCTTTGCAGAGTGAGAGAGGCTAGTTTGGCAAGGTTGAGTGGACCAGAGAGAGATGGTGAGATAGGGTGGCATGGTGGTGTCCTTGAGCACGGCATGGTGAAGTTTTTGCTTTCTCCTCCCTTTAATCAGCAGGGCAAGGACATGGCTTGATGCAGGAGGTGCAGAGGAGTGATGATCACATCTGATCATGCAAGGTTTAGGCAAAAATCCAGTGGGTATTGAGGTGTGTGTGTGTTTGGAAATCATGCCTGCCATGTGTTCGACAAAATGGCCGCATGAAACTTTTTGTCAAATTTTGGAAATCTTTTTGGTGGATCTCATTGATATAAACAAAGGAGTAGAATGGTGGTGGTGGTGGTCAATTTGGGGTTGGTTTGCAAGTTTTCAAAATTGAGATGATCTTCACATAGTTTCAATGTCTCCTCTTGTCTCATCTATTCTAGTCAACCTAGGCAGAGTCAACATTGATGGTCAACATCAAAGTGGTTCACCTTGACATGGTCTTGGATGAGGTGGTGAGAGTTGGGCAAGTTTAGTTTAAGGATTTTCCAAACCAGGGGTGCAAAGTGGGTAACATTTTATAAAGTGACAATTTGACCATTATCACATGTATGTTGGATTTGAATTTTCCTTTGATTTGAATTGGGTTTCTTTGATTCAAAAGGGTGTGTTATTGATATATAAGTGTTTTACAAACAATGGCACAAGCCATGGTGGCCTTGGTGGAAGATTTGCAAAATTGGCTAAAGTGTATGTGAGTGAAAATGGAATTTTCTCACCATTTCATTTCTCCTCATTTGATTTGATTTTTCTTGACTCCAAAGTGATTCTTATTAGTTTAGGAACATTTCCAAACCATTGAAACCATTCCAAAAGGTCTAGCTCAAAAATTTGCAAAAATGGCCATAACACATAAGAGGGGATGTGTCAATTTTTCTTAATCTTCTAATTTATTTCCCTTGCTTTACTTGGGCATGGGTTAGGGTCCATTTAGTGTGAGATTAGGTTTAGAGATGGTTTCACACCATTTGATTAAGGTATAAAGGCATAGGTCAAGGTTTTGGGTAAAATGGCTATGTGCCACATATGCCTCTATGCATATGTTGCATTTGATTTTCAATTTGACTTGGCTTGACCCAATTGATGTTGTTGAGTGTTGAAATGGTATAGAGGAGTGATCCAACCATTCACAACAAGTCTTAGGGTCAAGATCCTCAAATTCACAAATTTGCTATTTACTCTCATATGCCTCTATGGCATTTTTAGTTTCTTTTTAATTTCTTTTGTTTTACCTTGGATTGGGTTTGATAAGTACTAGGTAAGGTTTATGAAGGTTTTCCAATCCTCTAAACAAAGTAGAAAGGCTTAGGGTAAAGTTTTACAACAATAGCCATAGGCACATAGGCCTTTTTCTTATTTAATTTCCTTTTATTTTATTTTAACTTGGATGATAAAAAGGGGTGTGAGGTTTAATATCATCTCAAAGTAGTTCAACAAGCAATCATGGCAATAGCACAAGAATTAAGCATGCTCGCTATGCAACAAACTTAGTTTAATAAAAGTTTTTGTTGGTTCCAAAATTTGGAAAAGGGAAATTCATTTTCTTTGTTTTGAAATTTTTGGGATGTTACACCCCACCCGGGATGAAAGTTTCCCGCGCCACTGCGTTCCCGCCTATTTTCTTCCCGCGCTTTCCACCGCTTCTCGCCTCCGTCTTCCCGCCATTTTTTCACTATATATATGTAGTCTTGGCCTCCATTTACATATCACATCTAGACTCATATCTGCAAACCTCATCACTCTCTCCCATGGCTTCCATCGTATCTCTAACCCCCCGGGAGGCGGAGGCGCTTTGCGCCTCGAACTACCCCTGCCCGCCGGGCTACCGTGACCCGACCGGCTGGTTGCTGAGCGTCGGAGGCATACCGGTCCCTCCTGTCCCTCTAGGTGTGGCGCGCGAGATGGCCATCACGAACCACTACTACTTCGAGATCACGCCAGAGCAGCGGAGGAATCCCCAGTGCCATCCCGACTACAACCCGACTTGGGATAGCTTCTTCATCAATCGGCGTGAGAGTGCGCTTGCCAGGCATGAGGAGGATGGCCCGCCTCGTTCGAACTTCAACGAGGCTGGCCGTCGGCTGTGGTGGCGCGGCCAGACTCTCCAGAGCGTCATGGCCTACCATGGCCCCCGCCTGCGCTACCCTCAGTCCCAGCCCACGCGTGCTCACCCGCCGAGGTTCGACTACCGCGACCCCGATGCCAGCGACGATGACGTCGGCGACTACGACGACGACATCGGCGACTACGATGACTACAGTGACAACGTTTATAGGGCTAGGCACGAGTATGACTGAATGACTCCAACATTCGAATCTGGCCATGTATCTTAATTTTCAGATGAGCTCTGTACTTTAATTCCAGTTCAATCGTAATAAAATTTTATTCCCGCCCATTGTTTCCCGCCTTTTTCCTCCCGCGCGGCGTCGTGGCGGGAAACTTTCTCATCATCAGTGTCAGCCAGGATGAAGCCACCGACAACGACTTTATTGAAAACAACCGACAACGACTTTATTGAACTAAAACAACTGACAACGACTTTATAAACTAAATTTAAACTAAAACAACCGACAACGACTTTATTGAAAATACAATTAAAATAGATAAACGACTAGTCTAGTCTCTACTCGTCGTCGGAGGTTGTCTCCGTCCAAATGTCGTCCCACCGAGGGTCGTTTTTTGCCCAAGTTGTATTCGGGTTGTCGAGCTCGAACTCGGCGATGACCCGACGGTGGCGCCTGTCGGACCTGCGCTGTGCCCTGAGGTCAGCGAAGAACGCGTCAGTGTTGTCGACGTCATTGGGGAACTGCGCCCTCCACTGGCGCATCAACTCCTCGTCGTGCTCGGTGATGGCGATCCGGCGCTGCACCGCCGTATCTCAGCGGCGAAGCAGCAGCGTGGCTGACTCGGAGGCCCTGCCTGAATGTACACGGATGATAGATGGCGGTCCTGGCTACCCCGTGGTTGGAATCAAGGAGCAAACACCTTGTGATCTCCATGAGGTGTTCAGGAACATATCTCTTAAGGTGGCGGTCACTAGGACCGGTACTATGGCGTGGCAATGAGATTCCAGCTGGCTATGCTCGTGTCGGGGTGGATTCAATTGTACCGACGTTTGAGTCATTGCAGCTTGAAATCCCAGGAGGTGAAGGTTAGGTTACACTCGAAGACGTACTGGGTGACCTCATTCTTTGGGAGAAGAAAAACATCAGGCTTCCAGGCTGGGTACCCACTACTAGTCATCGCAGGTCAGCATCACCTCCTCCAAGTGATCGCAGGTCACCATCACCTCCTCCGAGTGGTCACATGCCACCATCACCCCATGAGTATGACCACCACATCCATAGTCCATCTCCATCTCCTGCGCCGCCACCTGCGCCCACTAAGACTCGGCATGCACCCAAGCGGAAGAGTTTCAAGAGTCCTGTTCGCCGACTGTCGCCCCTCCCAAGAGTACCAAATGTTCCTCCCCCCCCGTCCTTACGATCTTACTGAAGAGGAAACTGATGCTGTTGTAAAGAAACACAATCATGAGCATTTTCATAAGGAGAAACCCAAGCCCCCAGCACCATATACAGAGAAGCAAAAAAGCATATGCTCTTGATTTTCTGAACACACCATCGCAATATGACTTACACGAGAAGAAGGATGACTATACACGCACACTTGCGAAGGTAATTGAGCAGAGCAAAGAGAAGGATAGTGCTAGCACGAGCAAATCATCAACTAGAAGTGTAGCCAGGAAGCAATCGAGTGCACCCCTCAAGGCAAGCAAGCGACGACAACAAGCACAAAAAGAAAGAAAGTTCCCCAGCTCGGAGAACAGACCAAACAATCGATCTCACCCCTCAAAGTGTTAGATGTTCCCTCGGTGTACCAGGGACATGGTGGTATCGATATGGAAGAAACCCTGAAGCTAGCGGCTCAAATGGGTTGTACTGTGGAGGAATTGCTGGGTTCCCAAGATGGTGCACTACCCATTGCTGATATAGCCCCTAAATTTGTCTACGGGGCTGACTTGGTCAGCAGAGAGCTGCTGCGTCAACTGCCAACGCATATGCGGAATTTGCATCAGTGGTACCTTGATGTGTGCAAGGAGAACACGACATTCATCGTGGCGAATATCCCAGATGCATATTACTTCCGAAGGGAGGTTCTCCATATTGAGATTTCCGAACTCTGGCAGTTATTCAATTTAGACTCCCTCGACAAATCTCTCATGAGCTGCTATTGCTTGTAAGTTGTTAACTACATATAAGTTCCTGTTCATTCAGTTGTTCCTGTTCATTGCATATACTCACTATATCTTATGTACTCTCTTATGCAGACTGAAGATCGATGAATGCAGAATAAAGAATATAACCAATATTGGGTTTGTTGACCCAGATAAAGTACATCACGACACGGTAAGGGATAAAGACGAAGAAACGGGGGGAAACCTACTAAGGTTTATAACGTAGCAACATTTATGTGATTCAATACTGTTTCCTTACAACTACAGGTGAGAGTCCTACTGATCTGTTGTACACATTCAATTTTTCTTGCTCGATGTTAAGTGTAATTCATGACGTATATATATATATATATATAAACATGTGCAGTTTCCACTGGATTCTGCTAGACATTCAAGTTGATAAGGGAATAGTTGAAGTAAGGGACCCATTGAGTAGAGGCCTGGAAGGGTTCCTTGACTTGCAGAAGTTGCTCTAGAGGTAATTTCAATCATTAATTGTTGCGCTATATCTTTCGTGAGATATCAATTAATTATAAACTCATTCAATCATTCTTTTGCCTGGCAGGTGACAAGGTATCGACTTGTCAATGCCTACAGATTGTAGACTAGGGTTTCGCGGAAAGTAGAGGGCAAGTAGATCTTGAAGGTTTCAGCCGAAAAGGTGCTCGACTGCTAAAAACTAGGGTTGTATTGACAATGAATCGATCCTTTCTTTCTCTCTCGACTCCCCCTTGTATAGGAGGCGGAGCCGAGGGTTTCGTGACATACAAGTTACAAATATCGAGAGACTCCTTGAGTTCGTCCCGTATAATTACAAGTTATTCCATATATATCTCTAACTTCCATATCAACACTTTATTGGGCTTCCGGGCTTCGTAATCTTCGGGACGTGGGCCTTCAGTAAACCCCGGGTACCTTCTTCGGTAGGCCCATTGGGGATGCCTATGTCAGTAGCCCCCGAGATTTTGCTTGAATCGTAGAATCGAGTAAAATCTCCATCATTATAATTAACACACCATTTCTTCGAGTTACTAGACAATCTTCATAAAATAATTATATATTGTGCAGGGATAATGGTAAATGGGGCTGGTTCATCTGACGGATCATGTACCAGTTAACTGCTCTCGTGGCAATCCCGCAAGAACCTACTTCAAGGTCAAGTCCCTAGACTCGACCCCGGTATACAGGCGTAATTCGACATGTGCCACTTAAGGTCTTACCATGATCCGAATTCCAGTCATGTTTTATCGGGTACCTAACGCGTCCGTTAGAATTTTCTTCGCATCTGTTGACACGGAAAAAAGTAGCAGAGCGCATTCATTTGCGATACCACGCCACACAGGATAGATCCTGGGGACTTACCTTCGTAAAATATTACGGCATTCAGAGATTTTTTCGTGACGGACGCGCTCTGAGAATATATTGTTGAGTGCCTTTTTCGGCTGCTGGAATGGCATATTTATTCGAGTCATATGATGACTTGCTATCTTGACTTCCCGATGGGAGTATATGAAGAGTTATGCTTTAACTCGAATATGCTCAATATGACTCGTTTATATTTCATCGGGTGCGCGACCAGCGCTCCCGATGAGAGTAGCCCCCGAGGCTACAGCCAAGTGCTTGTACTTGGTTGTAGGCTCACCTTTTTACTGTTTTGTCGCTATATTGTCAGCTTCCCATCTTTTTCACTTTTATCGGGTGCGCGACCAGCGCTCCCGATGGGAGTAGCCCCCGAGGCTACAGACAAGTACTTGTCCTTGGTTGTAGGCTCAATTTTGTTTTTATCTTGTATCAACTCGATATTTCTTTTGTCACCTCTCCCTCTTATCAGAAATATGAACCATATTTCTGATAAGAGTAGCCCCCGAGCGTGTGACCAAATGCCTTGTATTTGATCACAAGCTCCCGATGAATTTCTGGTTAGCTCACTCGTTGTTTTCGCTGTCGCTATATTTGATAGAACCACCCGATATTTTTCTTCATGATGACATCATTGCTGACGATAGCCACGACCACCTCCTTGAAAACCACGGCTCCTGTCACGTCGCTGAAATGTGGGTCCAAAGTTCTGCACGATCGACACGTTGCGCAAGTGGGGGACACACGTCCTCCGCAATTACCGGCACGCGGGCAGTAACTTCTGTCCAGTAACTTCTTGCCGAAAAGACAATTATACCCTTATTGACACGCGTAAGGTGTAAGATGCATTTTCCTTTCATCCAACGGTGCGATGAATCGGTTCCTCTCTATAAGATCGCCCCTTCGTCCTCATTCTCCCCCTTCGCTGCGCCGCTCCTCTCTCTCTGTCAAAAATCGCCATTGCCGTCCCCAAGCTCCTCACGCTTTTGCTCATCTCCATTCTCCCCCAACGCTTGCCTTAATGCCACCACGCACAAAGCTCACCAAGCACACCGCTCCAGGGACCATCACGCCGGTGGAGGAGATGGAAATCTCTGGATGGGAGAAATCCAAGATCTCAAACCAAGATCAAAAGACCCTCAAGAAGCTCGGGCTGATGAAGAAGGAGGACGCGCTGATCTTTCCTTGCGACGAAAGTTTCCCAACGCCTCCCATTGAGTACCGGGTAACTTTTATCGACCACCTCATTCGCGTTCTTTCCACCCCCATCCACGAGTTTCTCCGTGGACTTCTCTTTGTTTACGGGATTCAGCTGCATCAGCTGACCCCCAACTCCATCCTCCATATCTCGATTTTCATCACCCTGTGCGAGTGCTTCCTCGGGACCCATCCTCATTGGGGCCTGTGGAAGCGCATTTTCTATCTCCGGCGCAACAGCTCCCGCAATGTCGCCTACAATGTGGGTGGCGTTGTCATCTGCGTCCGTCCCGAGGTTGATTACTTCGACGTCAAATTTCCCGACTCCGTCCAAGGGCGGCGCAGGAGATGGTTGTACGTCCAGGAGGAGTACAACAACTCTCAAGAATACAACATCGCTCCTTTTGATGGTGCCGCAAAAATCCTCAGGCGCCAATCCTGGGACGCTGAAGCTACTGCCGAATAAAGGACAGCTACGGATGCTCTGATGAAGCGCATCCACGAGCTGCAGAACACCCGCGGTGAAGAACTGTCGGGTGTCCAAATTACTGCTTATTTCCTTAGGATTAGGGTGCAGCCTCTGCAGGCTCGCAAAAACCCAATTTGGATGTATGCTGGCGAGAAAGATGTCGATCGCCTATCCAAGGATCTTTCTGTGATGGACTTGGAGAAGCTCATTCGACGTTTCTCCTCGTTAAGCAAGAAGCATGATATTCCAACCACCTGCCGTGTGGAGCCGTACAGCGGCAACCACGCCCTTCCCGAAGTAAGTAGCTTATTCTTTGAGTTGTGCTTTTATTTTTCGACTGCTTCCTCATTTGGTTTGTATGTTGACCATGATGTTGCTTGTTCATCGTGCAGAACCACCAAGTTCTATCTTCTCTTCCTCCCCTTCCTGAAGGAGGAGAGGTGGACGAGCGAGCTGTTGTCACTGACGACTCGCAAGAACCCTCTCGTCCTGAGAGTGGAGTCGCAGGATCTCACAAATCCGCGGCTTCTTCCGAAAGATCTGAATCGGATGCTTCCGAATCAGTGCGCTCCCCTCCTTCCGCTGTTTCTCCCAAGAACAAGAGGAAGAGGGATGAAGTCGATGATTCCGGCACCTCCAAGCCCATGGACCCTGCTGCCGAAGAAAAGTCACCTGAAGAAGAGGGTGCCTTTAACCCTTACGATGACGCAGGCTCCGTTAGCTCGTAAGCTTCTTTACTGTTATTTCTTTTCCAACTTTATTTTTTCATTGTCGCTTATTTTCTGTATTGACAGTGGCGAAGAAGAGGAACAAGATGAGCCCGAGGTTCATGGGACGGCTCTAACGAGTACCTCCCACACCTTGGTTCTTTCTGAAGAATGCCGAGCTGCCGAGGAATCTTCGCCTCCTCCCTAACAAGATGTGGAAACATCGACTCCTACAGCCAACCCCTGAGCCCCCTCGCCGAAAAGAGCAAGGATTGGGGCTGGCAATAGCCATACAATTGTTACGGGGAGTTCCTCGATTTCCTCTTTGGATGATGTAAGTCTTCCTTTTCTTCTTGACTTACTATTTGCTTTGCCAGGCTAATTTTGATCATTTGCCGAGTTTTCTCCCTTCTGAATTTGTTTTTTGATGCTCTTTGTAGCCTGTGATGAAGCACCTCATCAAGCTTGGGACCAAATTTATTGGGTACCGTGATGCGGCCGAAGACATGAGAGGTAACACCTTCTTTGTTCTGTATAGCCCACTTTCCTTGGCAAACCTCTTTTTGTTTTTGACAATTTTTTTTTACCTTTGGACCTTTTTTAGAAAACCTCGACCGAGCCGAGAAATACGCTGAAGAGCTCGCTGCTAAGCTTGAGCGAAGCGAAAAAGCTCGCGAGAAAGCTGAACAGGAAGCCGCTACTGTTGAAGATCTTCGCCAGAGGCTTCACAAAGCTGAAAATGCTCCGAGTGACAAGGTCTCTCAACAGATAGCGCGCGAAAACGCCATCATAGCTCGTTTGGAAACTCAGAACCGACGGTTTGTTAGTAAGTTTTTACTCTTATCCTCCAAACTTCTTGCGGGGTTGGTTCTCTGCGTATTTTGATGAACTCGAATTTTGTTCCAGCAGGAAAAATGGGTGAAGATTTCACCTTGCATGAAGCTGAGGAGGATCGTCTTCTCGACACCCTCTCAATCCTCGAGCTGCACGGGGATCTGGCGCGCACCAATATTTTCGATGCGCGGGCTGCGTTCACGCACCTCTTCCCCCATTTCTTCCCCAAGCAGATGCTGCCGCAAATTTTCTCCGAGCTTGTCACACGCTTTCTTCCTCAGGAAGACCTTGCGTTGGCTTATCGACAGGAGAATTTGAAGGTCGGAGTCGAAGGAACCATTGCTCTGGTTGTCGACAGCCGCCAAGATGTCGACTGGGCAAAGGCTGGCGACCCAAGGGAATGAACAAGGAAAAATGGAAGACTTTGGTGAAGGCTGCGAAGCCTCACTCGAAGAAAATCCTTGCCTTCTTTGGGCACAAACCTGCTGCATCTGCTAGCACTGCCAAGCCGGAGGTCAAGTAGACCAACCTGTTCCTGTCCCTTTGTCTTTTCTTTTTTATTTTGTAGTTGTCGCTGTCCTTATGATTTGCGACTATCTTTGTCGACTCGTTAGGAGTCAGCTTTTGTAAGGGGTCCCGATTATGTAAATATCTTGACTATTAATGAAAAAGTTGATCCTTGCTGAATGATTGATGTCGATATTTCTTTCTTTCAGCTCGTATTTGATAACTATTCTGAGACCGCTGGACCGTCCTCTGCTCCTGCCGCATCTCCCTCTAAATGGTTGCCTGGCGATGTTTTCTTGGATGATTCTTCGTGCGTTGACTCGATTCAGCAAGAACTAACTGAACTTCGACAACAACTCCAAGCCATGAAAAAACAAGCCATCACTGTCATGGATCAATCCCGCAAATCTTCCGAACATGAAAAAACTGCTCTCCAACAGGCTCAGGAAGCTCTAGAACTGAAGGAAGCTGCAGTGGCCGAGGCTTTACAGGCTACCTCCCGAGATAATTATATGCTTGACCTGATGACCGACGCAAGTCTAGATATGGCGGGTACGTTGCGTTCCATCTTGCTTTTTCCTCGACAGTGCTCGTATGTTTTTGTCATGTTGCTTTTCTTTTTTGGGTTCTAGGTTCCTTTATTGATGCTGCTGCTGAAGATCAACGCGTTGACTCGTGAGTTGAAGTCCTTCTGCGGCTTGCCAGGCAGAATGGCAGTGATTTTTGGGCTAGCGAGGACGCACCCGACGAATTGTTCGATTCTAGGATCGTGCCATTCAGGTTCGGGAGTATCTTGAATTCTGCACGAAGACACTGGCCATGGTTTACAATGCCATATTTCCTCGGAATCTTCAGCCTAAAACTCTTCCTGACTTGATGGACAAATTCAAAAGTGTTCGTCGAATCCATGGATTTGTGAAGGCCCAATTAATGGCTGGTGCTAGATTTTCTTTGATCATGTTGCAAATCTGCTACCCGAAGTTGGATATGTCCAACATTGTTGACCTCTGCCACGCCAAACTGAGAAAAAGAAGAAGGAACGTCGACAAGATCAATGACGCGGTGACACCCGTAGCTGAGAAAATGATTGAGGATCTTCTTCGGATGGACGCTGCTTTCTTCGAGGAATACCACTATGCTGATACCATGGGTGCTTCTGCGGAGGATGAAAGAATAAATATAGATGACTTAATATGAGCCCTGTCTTCTTTTTTCCGCTGTTGAGTTTTATCTGAAACAAAGGAGAGATCTTGTATATTGCGAGAACCATGTATAGTCAGAGCAAGTTTGTTTTTTTTTTCTTTTTCTCTAGCCCCCGAGTGTTTCGGTGGGTGTATGTATGTTTATTATTCGCGAGGTGTTTGAACCAAGGCGAATAGTTTCTGAGATATATTGTAAGGATCAAGTGTATATTGTTAAATCTGCATGTTTTAAACCCCCGAGTCTTGACGAAGAAGATATATATCACCAATATTTTTACTATATTGCAGCATCGCGAGCCCGCCTCATTAAAAACCTTTCAGCCCCACTCGGTGCCCTGAAAGGAAAAGAGTGCGTCTGAAAACTCGCGAGCTTTTCAGTACATTGTGTGCTTACATATATAACTCTATTTTGGCTTCTATGCGTAAAAACGCCGGAGCTGTGCCACGTTCCAGGGGTTTGGTTCTGCAACCCCTGTCTTCTTGTCCTTCAATCTGTATGCTCCTCCTGCGATCACCTCGGTGACAATGTATGGTCCAACCCAAGGAGACTCGAATTTTTCATGGCTGCCCTGTGTGAGCCGAAGAACCAAGTCGCCAACTTGAAAAGACCTCGGTCGCAAACGTCGACTATGGTAATTTTTCAGGTCCTGTTGATACTTGGTGACCCTTGACAACACCTCATCTCTGGCTTCGTCAAGTGCGTCGACATCGTTCTCCAGTGCTTTTCTCGAAACTTCTTCATCATACTCCGTCACTCTTGGAGAGTTATGTTCTATTTCTATCGGGAGCACCGCCTCAGCTCCATGGACCAAGAAGAACGGGGTTTCTTGCGTCGCTGTGTTGGGTGTTGTCCGTATGCTCCATAGCACGCTAGGCAACTCATTTGGCCAAGTATGTCGAGCTTTCTCCAATGGTGTTAACAACCGTTTTTTGATACCGTTGCAGATGATGCCGTTCGCTTTTTCGACTTGGCCATTGGTTTGCGGATGCGCCACCAACGCAAAGTGTAGTTTGATGCCTACCTCTGCACAATATGCCTTGAATTCTTTGGAAGTAAAATTGCTGCCATTGTCCATAACTATACTATTAGGGACACCAAATCGAAAAACTATGCCCTTGATGAAGCTCACCACCGATGCTGCATCTGCCGAAGTTACTGGTACTGCTTCAATCCACTTGGTGAACTTGTCGACAGCCACGAGCAGATATACGTAACCTCCTGGCCAAGCCTTGTGTAGTTTCCCCACCATGTCGAGACCCCATTGTGCAAAGGGCCAAGCCAATGGTATTGGCATCAGCTCTGATGCCGGAGAATGAGGCTTGGCCGCGAATCTTTGACACGCATCGCAGGTACGCACTATGTCTTTTGCGTCTTCTACTGCTGTTAACCAGTAAAAACCTGCCCTGAAGACTTTGGCTGCTATTGCTCGACTGCTTGCATGGTGGCCACATACTCCTTCGTGTACATCCTTCAGTATAACTCTTCCTTCCTCGGGTGTGACGCATCTTTGCAACACTCCTGATATACTTCGCTTGTACAACTCTCCTTTGACCACGGTAAAGGCTTTAGATCGTCGGATGACTCGTCTTGCCTCCACCGGATCTTCGGGTATCTCTTTCCTTGTGATATATGCCATATAAACCTGCATCCAAGGAACTTGTATCATCATAACTTCTTGCGGTTCCTCTTCATCTTCCGATGCGTTTGTTTCTGGAGCCCCCCGAGTCTTTCTCAGACTTCTCTTTTTTCTTCACCTGCTTCGGTGTTTTCTTCACCTTAGTTGATCTCTCGCTTATCTCTTCCCAAAACACACTAGGTGGTATTGGTAAGCACTGTGACCCGATATTTGCCAGAACGTCGGCTTCATCGTTGCTGAGTCTGCTGATATGGTTTACTTCGCATCCATTGAAGAGTTTCTCGAGTTCATTGTATACCTCCTTGTATGCTATCATGCTGTCGTTGACCGCATCACACTTGTTCATCACCTGTTGAGCTACCAATTGGGAGTCGCCGAAGATTTTTAACCGAGTCGCGCCGCACGCTTTTGCCATCTTCATCCCGTGTATGAGTGCTTCATATTCTGCCTCATTATTTGATGCATTGGGGAATGTCATCCGCAATATATATTTCAGTTTATCGCCTTGGGGTGACACCAGTATTACGCCTGCTCCAGCTCCTTCCACTCTCTTGGACCCGTTGAAGTTCATATGCCAAGTACTCGACAAATCAGGGGGTCCCGTATTTTGCAACTCCATCCACTCCGCGACGAAATCCGGTAGGATTTGCGACTTTATTGCTTTTCGTTTTTCATACGTGATGTCCCGAGGGGAAAGCTCTATTCCCCAAAGGGAGACACGGCCTGTAGCTTCTGGATTGTTTAGGATGTTTGATAGAGGTGCCTCGTTGACCACTATTATCAGATGTGCCGAGAAATAGTGTCACAACTTTCGTGCTGTCGTAAACACTCCATATGCCAACTTCTGATAATGCGAGTAGCGCTGTTTTGAAGGCGATACAACTTCACTATGAAGTATAACGGCCTTTGAACTCCATGAATTTTTCCTTCTTCTTCCCTTTCTACCACAAGGACTGTGCTGACCACCTGAGGTGTAGCCGCGATGTACAACAGGAGAGGTTCTTTCTCCTTGGAGCCACCAACACGGGAGGTGTCGAAATTGTGCGCTTCAGATGCTCGAAAGCTTTGTCTGCTTCTTCGTTCCACTCGAATTTTTCTCCTTGTTTGATGAGCGCGTAGAAAGGCAGCGCTTTTTCTCCTAGCCTGGCGACAAACCTGCTCAAAGCTGCGACAAGACCCGTCAGCTGCTGTATCTCCTTGAGCTTGGTTGGCTTCCTCATCGTTACGATGGCCTGTATTTTCTCAGGATTTGCTTCGATTCCTCTGGCTGATACCAAGTACCCTAGGAGTTCTCCCGCAGGAACGTCGAAGGAGCATTTCATCGGGTTTAGCTTGAGGCGAAACTTGTCGAGGTTGTCGAAGGTTTCTCTAAGATCGTCAATCAAACATAACCCCTGCTTTGTTGTGATGATGACGTCATCGATGTATACTTGGATGTTCTTGCCAATCTGTGTGGCGAGACACTTCTGCATCATCCTTTGATAGGTAGCTCCTGCGTTTTTCAACCCGAAGGGCATTGTTCTGTAGCAGAACACACCATAAGGAGTTATAAAAGCTGTTTTGACTTCACCCTCTTCTTTTAGGCGGATCTGGTTATAACCAGAATACGCATCCAGGAAGGAAAGACGTTCGCATCCCGCTGTGGAATCGATAATTTGATCGATCCTCGGGAGGGGAAAGTGATCCTTTGGACAATGTTTATTGAGACACGTGAAGTCGATGCACATGCGAAGGACATCAGTGTTTTTCTTCGGGACCAGAACTGGGTTAGCTACCCATGTGGCCTCTGTGTGCAGTTCCTTGATGAAATTTGCTTCTCGAAGTCGATTAATTTTTGATAGCATAGCTTTGCGGTTTGGTTCCGAAAAACGCCGCAAAGGTTATCGGATTGGCCTAGCCCTTGGATCCAGATTAAGTGGGTGCTCGGCAAGTTCCCTGGGTACTCCTGGCATGTCAGCTAGACACCATGCAAAGATTTCCCAGCGCTCACGGAGGAACTCGATGAGCGCGCTTTCCTAAGCGCTATCCATGTTTGTTGCGGTAGCTGTCGTCTTCTTAGGATCCGTCGGGTGAATCTGCACTTCCTTTGAGTTCTTGGAGGTGTCGAAGGTTTGTTCCTTCAGCGGCCTCCCTCCGTCAGGCAACACATCATAATCAGTTGTTAACCTTGACGCCATGTATTCTGCCTGCATCCCGAAGGTTTCTGACAACCTGTGAAAATCTTTATCACACTTATCCGCCAGGGCAAAACTCCCCTTTACCGTGATTGGGCCCTTGGGTCCAGGGAGCCTCTACAACAAGTATGTGTAGTGTGGTACCGCCATAAATCTGGCATAGGCGGGTCGTCCTAGTAGAGCATGATACTGTGACGGAAAATCTACGACTTAGAACTCCAGCTTCTCTCTTATGTAATTCTCTCGGGTTCCAAACTGAACGTCGAGATTGATCTTTCCCAATGGATAGCTTGGCTTCTCGGGCATGATGCCGTGGAAACGCGTGTCAGTTGATGTTAAATTCTCCAAGGATATGTTCATCTTTCTCAATGTATCTGCGTACATAAGGTTTAAGCTGCTCCCTCCATCTATGAACACACGTGAAACATCGAATCCTGCAATCACTGCTGGCAGAATCAAAGCTGACTGCCCTGGTCGTGGAACTTGCTGTGGGTGGTCCGCTTGGGTGAAACCGATGTCCTGTGCCGACCAATTCAAGTACTCAATCGTTCGTGGAGCCATCTTTTCTGCCATGTAAACTTGTCGTGAAATCACCTTCTGGGCCCTATTCGAAGGTCTACCCTTTTGAATCATCGACACTGCTCCCGTTGTGTCAATGTAGGGGCCGTTGTTGGCTGGAGTTGCCGCCAATTGCAACTGATGTTGATTTTCATCGGTAATTACGGGTGGAGGTGGAAGGTGAAT
The DNA here is from genome assembly GCF_019359855.2 of Lolium perenne. NCBI lineage: Eukaryota > Viridiplantae > Streptophyta > Magnoliopsida > Poales > Poaceae > Lolium > Lolium perenne. Next base: position 24,152,278 of record NC_067244.2, read on the forward strand.
CTCACTCCTTGCCCCCTGGGGGTTCCTGCTTGCTGCCTGTGCATTGGCATGTCCTGCGTATCTATGCAATGCTAAGAAAGTTCGGCAGTCCTTCCGAAAATGACCCGATTGTCTTTTCCCAGTGTTATCGAGATAGAAGTGCATCTGGCATGGTCCATTCAAAAGATCCTCGGGTGATACATATGGCCTTTGGAACTTTGGTCCACTATTTTGCCTGTTAGAGCGGGAAGCATCCCTGTAGTCACTGCGCTGCTCATTACTCCTCTGATAGTCATCTCGATGATTTTCTCCACTATTTCCTCGGAAACCAGCCGCTACGGTGTAGTCTGAGAACTGTCGAGAAAAACGTCGTCTATTTTGATTGTTTCTGTTGCGGTCATCGTCGGGTGACTTGTGTCGTTTATTTTAAACAACATCTTCTCCATCTGCCCAGCGATTCGCTATTTCCATGAGTGCTGCTATTGTTTTCGGGTTAGACCTTCCTAAGTCCTCGATTAGGTCCTTTCTTCGGATCCCCGCAACAAACGCATCTATTGCTCTTTCGTCAGATATGTTCTCTGCCAAATTTTTGATAATATTCCACCTCTGGATGTACGTCCTCATTGGCTCATCAAACTTCTGCCTGCAGGCCCTCAGCTGCTCTATTGATGCGGGTTTCTTGCATGTAGATAGAAATTTTTTCACAAACATATCCTCGAAAGTTTCCCAGCTGTCGATGGATCCTGCTGGTAACTTTTTTATCCATGATCTTGCAGCTCCGCTTAGGTGGACCTGGATGCTCTGCATGGCAGTTGCTTTGGTTCCACCTGTCAACTTTACTGTCTCCAGGTAGTCGACTAACCAGTCCTCAGGATCTTGCAAGCCATCGAATCTTTTGTAGTTGTCGGGTAATTTAAACCCAGATGGAACCCGAGTTTTGCGAACTCGTCGGGTAAAGCAGGGGAGTCCACACATATCTTCCTCGTCTGCTTCTGGTGAATGCCGACATTCTCTCCTTTCTTGTCGTGCTCTATCGACTCGTGCTTGCGTCGTTGTATCTCTCGCGTCGCCTGTCCTTGGAGGATCTTGCGTTACTACAGCGGGTCGAGGACTATTTCGCCTTGGGGCACCTTCAGGTGGTGCGCTTGTACTTGCGAACGCTGTTCCTATGGCTCCAACTCCTGCCATAGCCATGTTGTATAACGCTTCTCTTGGATCTCCAGGAGGTGGCCTGGATGCCAATATATAAGCCAGAGTCGCCATATATCCGGCTTCCGGTGTTTTGGGGATGATATTTCCTCTTGTATCTATCGACATGAAGGACATATCGAGGTTTTGGATCAGATGCTCCCTCTCGCCTTCGGGTATATGAGCCAATCGGGACCTTCCTCTATCGCGAGCTGCTCTATGGCTATCTCCCGAAGTTCCTGACTGTCGACTCTGTTCAGCTCTTCGTCTGCTTGACGCGGAGGCTGCGGCTTTTCTTTGCTCGAGTATCACCCTTTGTTTTTCCAATTCTCGGTTAGCACGTGCGAGTCTATATTGATATGCTTGCAGCTTTTCCACCGTGGCCGTGGTAGTTATCGGCTCTGTGCCGTTCATGGCTCTTGTCGCCCTGTCCCAAGCTGCTTGCGGAAGTTGTAACTTCTGGCGGGGTGTAGGCCCGACGTACTTGTTTCCTAATCCGCGCGTAAGATCTGCGGGATCGATGTATGGATTGCCCAAATCATCGAAAGCCTCTGACGCCTCATCCTCTCGGCGACTTGTGTCGCCAATTGCACATACTTGGTGATATTTTGTCATTGTATTTTTGTCTTCGGGGTCGGTGACACCGTCGTAACGATCAGCGAAGACCTCCCGAATAGATGTAGAACTGTCGATGAAGCTGAAGCTGTCGATGCTCTCCGAGTCGCTGTCTAGATCGGAGTCCGTGAACGACCCGAAAGACATGTTGCCGAGCAGATCGGCGAGTTTTCCGCCGATGGTGGGCTTAGTGAAGCTTGGCGACGAAATTTCCTCGTCGCCTGACTCGAACGATGACGATAACCCCGAAGAATTGGGATCGGCCACCAACGGTCCCGAAAGAGTTGGTCCCACAAGACGATGTGACCCTTCTTTTTCGACGCGGAAGTGGAAACTCCCAAACGTCATCTCCATTGGCTCCTCTAGATCGGCATATGCATCCAAACGGGCGGGAGGGTGAGGAACAAAATCAACGAGACCAGTTTCGATATGTTTACCTCTGCCCATCGTGTTGCTTGCCACCGATGATGTCGACGATGTTGAACGTGCCATCGAGATCAGCTCCTTGTCGCCTCCAATCCCCACGGACGGCGCCAATTGACAAGGTATCGACTTGTCAATGCCTACAGATTGTAGACTAGGGTTTCGCGGAAAGTAGAGGGCAAGTAGATCTCGAAGGTTTCAGCCGAAAAGGTGCTCGACTGCTAAAAACTAGGGTTGTGTTGACAATGAATCGATCCTTTCTTTCTCCCTCGACTCCCCCTTATATAGGAGGCGGAGCCGAGGGTTTCGTGACATACAAGTTACAAACAGCGGGAGACTCCTTGAGTTCGTCCCGTATAATTATAAGTTATTCCATATATATCTCTAACTTCCATATCAACACTTTATAGGGCTTCCGGGCTTCATAATCTTCGGGACGTGGGCCTTCAGTAAACCCCGGGTACCTTCTTCGGCAGGCCAATTGGGGATGCCTATGTCAGTAGGGTTTGGAGAGTTTTCAAGAAGCGCAATAAGGGTAACTTCACAGAGAAGCTAACATTTACTCCTGTACCGTGCGACCAGCAGCCACAGGGGACGAATCTATGTGGATACTACGTTTGCGAGTACATTCGCATGTTAACCACTGAGAAGAACGATAATAGATTCAATGTCAGCAATAACATTCACAACTTTAATTTATTATCGTCAATATTTCGTTATCAAGATTGATATAGTCATATTCATCTCATTTTCCTATATAGATCGAGTTCATGCGGGAGAAGCTCCAACCACGCGAACACCTACTAGGAATTGCGGAGGAAGTGGCGGGACTTCTGATGAGAGAAATTATAGACGACAAATGCAGGTTTAGTCCAAATCGCAAATGGTCATGATCCCCGTGTAATAGTTTGAATAGACGACGGGCTCTAGTCCCGGTAGTCGTATGGAGTCTACGAATAGACTTTTGCTTCGAATATTTGTTTGCTCGATCTATATATAATGCATGAATGTGTACAACTTCTGTAGTAGCGTTCAAATATATGAAAATTTTATTTTGAAATGAAAAAATGAAATAAAAGGGGGCGGTGGCGGGAGGGGGTGGCTGCACCCCTCAAACCCTAAAGGAGGAGCGTCCTGCGCGCGCCACGTAGAGGGCCTTTTGTCGCGGGCTGTATTACCACCCGCGACAAAAGGGTGTGTCCCCTGCGCGCCCCGTGGCCGCCACGTGGTGGATCTTATGTCGCGGGTGGTAAGCGACCCGCGACAAAATGTAGGGCTTTTTGTCGCGCTCCCGTGGTCGCGGCTGGCCGCCCGTGACAAAAGGGTCTTATGGCCCGCGACATTAGGTCTGTTTTCCACTAGTGGTTGGATGTGTGGAGACCCGTAGCATAATTTCCTAATATTATTAAACTTTATCGTTAATCTTCTTTTATCATCATGAACTTTTTTACTTTCACTTTCTGTTTATGGGCATGGACACTCGTGATTGACCGACATGTAAGTAACATGGCTGTTGCTGCAGCGGTGGTTTAGTAGTACAAAATGCATCGGTATTTACCGTTGATACTCCAATGACCTCATACCATGGTGAAATGTTTTATCTGGTTTCATTGAAATCAGGGGCTGGGCACCCTTTGGTTGAGTTTGTGTCAAATATTGTGTACACGTTGTGTTGTCTTATTTACGCGAAAAGTAACAAAAACGCTAGCTAAATACACAAATAAAAATTAGGAAAACATGTATTTTATTAACCTCTGAATGGGGAACAAAATTACATGATCCTTTTACAATATGTGCTCTGTGGCTGGCTGGCGTGGCCAACGTGACAAGACAGTTGTCCTATTTTACGGGGCCTCGGAAACGTCCTGCTTAATTACGTCTGTGGGTAAATCCCACAAACCACCTCGATTAAGTTGTTGCAATGGTCGTCGTCTTTGAGTTTTGTCTTCTCCAGGTAGATGGTGGTGGTGAAATGGGAGAAGGGTGGAGTGGTACTGTCATCTGTCCGGCGATGCTTAGCCATATCCCCCAGTTTGTCGATATCCGATGATGAAGATGTGGATGGCCTTCGCCTCGTCGGTGTCTGTCCTTGTGGTGTCTGCCTTGTCAGTGTCATACGTGATGACTTTCCTTGCCTCGTAGGCAAAGCAAGTGGTAGTTTCCTTCATCCGAAGAAGACAAGTTGGTGGAGTGTAGCTTTGCCTCGTCGGCGCATGTACAATATAGAGGATGATTGTTGTTGTAGACGTTGGATTAGACTCGGTGATGCTGAGGTGCTAGTGGTGACATCGCTTGTAGATGATGACCCCGAAAGCTTGGCCGGTGTAGACATTAGAAGTGTCTGCCACCTCATCGCGGTTTGACCTGTTGTCGCAGTGAATGGCGCCTTGCCCTGATGGGATTCCATGTAGGTGTTGGTGTAGACGGCGTCCGGCCTAGAGGGGATTCAGTGTAGGTGTTGGTGTAGATGCGGCATCCTGCCTCGAGGGGACTCCCTATAGGTGACGATGTATACGGCATCCTGCCTCGAGGGGACACCGTATAGGTGTCAGTGTAGACGGCATCCCGCCTCGAGGGGACTTCGTGTAAATTTTGGCACAAAGGATCACCCTGCCCAATGAATTGACAAAAAAGACCACCTGTGAGTACATTTGACAAAAATGACCACTTCCTCAGTGGCGGCAGCCCCCCCCCCCCCCCTCCCCCCACCCACGTGTTACATGCCGTCACTGTCTGTGGCGGCAGCTTCTTGCCGTCGCTGGCTCAGGCGGCACGTTTTGCCGTCGACGCCCGCCGTTAGTCGCCGTTGGCACTGATGAGCCATGCCGCCATAGGGAGGCGAGGCAGGTCTGCGTGTAGGCTGCCTCTGCAGTAGGTGGCGGCAGGAATGTTGCCCGTGGCCGAGAGCATATCCTATGAAACGAAGCAATTGGTGAACCAGATGTACCAGTGCCTTATGGGCCTTTGGATGGAGAAGGGAGGGATAGGATCTGGCCCACAGCTGGACTGCTGGTACATTTACTAAAGGAACCTCGTAGTGATGCTGAATTTCGCGAACAAGTACATCCGAAAGCCCCATCGCCACTCTGTCTCCTGTACCGATGTACTGGTCTTTCTCAGTTCGCTTGGTTCGGAGCTAGGTTCATGGTGTGCGAGCAAAAAAAAAACAAATGGAGCGTACCATGTGCTCTTAGTGAAAACTGTGCGGAACCAGGAAATGAAGATTCATGCAACAAATTTTACTGGAGAAGTTTCAATTAACTCATAGAATTTTAATCAAGTTTTGAAGGAGCTTCCGCAGACTCCCGAACTGAATACAGAAAAAGTACCAAATAAGATACAGTATATAGGTTGCGACGCGTTGCGGCAACGCCAAACCATAGCCGCAACGGCGGCGGCTCCAAACCAAAAGCGTGCACCATCTGCTTTGCTAGGCTCTAGCCCGCAGCCCCGCACCCCCAACAAAGACCCAACTTTTCTTTGAAAGTAGAGAAATACATGGAAGAGGAACTACGCCAGAGGGTGGCTGCAGCAATAGAATTCTTCGTATTTCCCATCTGCTCTTAATAAAAAAACTGGAGATGTGATGAAGAGAGATCGCTCAGATCTGTGGCATGGCGGCCGTACAGGAGAGGGCAAGGAAGAAAGACGATGGGGTTGAAAATGACTTGTTGCCCAATTCAACGACAACACGAGAATCGTTTTGCAAATTTACCAGCGGCCCACATTCAAGTTACTCTCTCCGTTTCAGTTTACTAGTCCTACGCGTATCCTAGGTCGTTAATTTAACCAACTTAATATAAGATATATATTAAAAAATATGTACCATTAGAAACTCTAGGTTTTATACTTTCTAATGGTATAATTTTTGTGTTATATAATTTATGCTATATAGATCAAATTGACGACTTAAGTACACGTGCATGCCTAGTAACTGAGATAGAGGAAGTAGATCCGATCCGTTCCTTCTCCATCCAAAGACCTATAAGGCATTGGTGCATAGATTCCTTCGTTTCACAGGACATGCTCTCGCCTGCTACCTCTGCGCGCGCGCGGAAATCCCAGGCGGAAGCATCTCTCTCCAAGCAAACGCATCAGCTGGCTCGGCGAAAAGAAGGGAAGATAAGTGGACAGCGCTGATTCATTCCCGCCTAATTTCATTTTTTTCTAAAATCTACTCTCTCCGTCCCATTGAACTTAGTCCGAGATTTGTCAAAATTTAGATGTATCTAGATGCTATTTAGTGTCTAGATACATTCAAATCTAGACAAATTTCAGACAATTTTCGTGAGACGGAGGGAGTAGTAAATAGACCACAGAAATCAGCATATTCGAGTACGATTTCTGTGCTGATATAGCAAATAGATCACCGACTGTTTTATGCAATTATTTGTTGGTACCGTTCGCACTAATTAAAGACTATATAAGGCATACTAGCCTGGATGCAATTAAGCCCGCGCACGCCGCTCACGCAGGCGCGGTTTTCGCGCGCCAAAGTTTTTACTGAGGCGGGAAAAGCGGCGACGTGCGCTTTCTTTCGGGCACCGTTGAGCGCACGCTATATAACACGCCCCTCTAACCGTCTGAAAGCACGCTGTTTCTCTTCCCCACTTCTTCCGCTCCCGCGCTCGCTGCTGCCCCACGCCACCGCTTTCGATCCCGCGCCACCGCCATGGCGTCGCGCCGCCATTCGAGCTTGGGGCACCGCGGTGTCCGGGCGTGGCCCAACGGAACGTTTTACGCGGAGATCCACACCGGCGACGAGCGCATCGGCCTCGGCACGTTCGAGACCGCGCACGAGGCGGCGCGCACGTACGACGCCGTGGCCTGGCGGCTCGGGTGCCCGCGCTAGTCCATGAACTTCCACGATGTCTAGACGTGCCAGCAAGCCGAGGACCACGCGCTGCCGCGCCGCGCCTCGTCACGCAGGAGGAGCACGCCGCCAGCGTGAACTGGAGCTTCGCCTTCTCATCGCTGAGCGGGACGAGCGCGCACGGCTAGTATAAATAGACATATAAGGAATAAATGGCAGTGTGTGCATGCAGTCCATCCGAGGCAAAAAAAAAAAAAAACAGCATTGGGGAGAATTGTCGAGAATGTTTCGTTCCATGTTTGCATGGTCTGACTTTTCATAAGATTTAGTAGTTACCGTTAGTTCCAAAAAAATTGTTCCCACGAGTTTGTTGTTTCTCGAACACTACTTTTGTGTTTCCTGTGTTAATTATATTAGTATAATATATGACGTCTAATTAACTGAGAGCATTAAACATCAAAGTAGCATTAGGTGAAGATGGGCTTCAAGGTTACTTGAATAGCTACTTGAGTTTTATTTGGTTGGAACGACATCTGTGCACTGGCGGAGCTTCTGGGGGGCGAACCTGGGCTGTCACCCCCCCCCCCCCCCCCCCCCAACAAAAATACCTAACACCTAATAGTATGTACGGAGTACGATTACAGCCTAAGGCCCATTTAGCCTTCTCTTTCTACCTTCTGTTGCGAGCGTCAAATAAACGAGGAACCGAGTGCCGAGCTGTTATCGTCACCTGGACTTGCAAAAGATGGGTGTGAATCTATCAATAAAAGTGAAGGCATTCTATGTACAATTTGATTCATTGATTACTCACACTGCTTGCCACTCAATCTGATTATTAAAGTTTGAAATACTACAAACTCTAACTTGTCATGCTCGTACTATTTGGCATTTGGAAAAATATCAAAGTTATTTGCAGCTTTGCCCCCCCCCCCACCCCCCCCAACCCCACTTAAGATTTCGTTCAAGCTCCGCCACTGCGTATGTGTATGTGCGTGTCAGCTCCACGCCAAAAAAAAAAATGCATGCATGTGCGTACTTGTGTGCACAGCCGAGCTAGCTAGGTGGGACCGCTAGTTGGAGCAAGTGTGCACATGCCGGCCCGTACTGTTTTTTCCATGCAGGCGACAAGCAGAAAGGAATAAAAGTCAAAAGCCCAGGAGGAAAAGGACCGTGCGAATCCTTGGTAACTAAATGGGCCGCCACAGATCAAAAAGCCCAGCCAAGCGATCCTTGCGCTCTCCAGCGAAACAACACGTAGGGGGCGAGGCTTAGTCCGCCGCCGCCAGGTGCTTTTTTTGTTAGCGCTCGTGCCTAGAGTTGCAAAGGAACATATTGATCCAACCTGTACTAGTGTGCTACCAGTTTGGATTAAGGTTTTGACACCACGACCATGTGTGACAGTTCAGGTACAGCAGTCTAGTCATAGGCTAGTTTCAGAATTTCGGTATATTGATATGCTTTTTAGAATCGATCCATTGCTCCGGTGGCTGCACCGTTACAGCTTGCCTATTGTATTAGAAAGAGTACTATCGTAGACCAACTGCTTGTAGAATAAATCCTTTCGGTTGGTCACTCCAGGAGTTAGGGTAATACTAAATTCTCAGTCTCCTTTATTTAGTGCTGTCATTAGTATCTCCTGAACTGTTTGATACCTAGTGTGCGAGCTTAATTCCTGGACAGGAACTGGACAGTTGCACTTTAGACTTGACGTCGGGCTGCTTCTAGACGTGAAAATTGAACAGTAGGGTAATGTGGTTAGAAATAATGGGGTAACAAGAGTTGGACCTATTAGTCGTTGCCATACAAAGGAAATTGACGGTTCAGTTCTGGCCATAAACGTCAGCTATTTCTCTGTGGTTCAGTTGTACCATTTGCAATATTTAGAGTAATCCCACGTTTGTATCTCTGAAGGTTGGTTAATGACAGAGTCCTGCGAATGGGAGCGATAATATATTTTGTTTGTATGCTTTTGGAGTGATGATTTGTATTGAGTATGACTTATGTTTCAATAACAGGTGTTGGTACTTCTGGTTCAGAAACCTACAATTTCCAGTTTGTACCATGTGTTGGAGGCAAGTGCATGACACGATAATACTTTGCATGATCTCCTCACTTAGCTTTTATTTTCTAGCACTTGTTGTTTATTTTAGTGGCTAGATATGATTTATATGTGTGGATATAGAGTGGATATGACAAACGATACAGTGGCCCTTGCATTTAGCATGGCATCTCAAAGACATTGCATAGTGTTGTGACCTACTGAGGTAGTCACCTTGAGACCGTCAATGATGGGACGAGTTCCACATTGTAGGCAACCTCCACAAGTTGGAGTGAGTAGATGCCGATGGGTGTCCACTCAAGCAATACTGGTATACGTAAAGAAAGCGAAAGCAAAGAGCATGTAGACATATAGGATGATAATTGTGATGAGGCAAGTGTTAAAGGATAATCGTTGGTGTCGTGTTTTATGCACTTCTTATGTACTTGCTAAGTATTTTATACTCACCCTTGTGGCTTCTATGTTTTAGGTACCATTGAGGACGACATGCATGGGACTGGGAGTAGCACCTCTACAATTTTACACACACACACTAACTTCACACATTAAAATATTCTATACATACAGTAGTTTAACCATGCTCAAGTTTGTGTTTGCTTATTTTTAGTGTAAGGTTTGGTTTATATTATGTGCCTACCGAGTTGGTCGTTATGAGAAGAAAAAAGCCAATGAGTGTGGACACTTGCATGGTTGGTCCAGAAGTTGATTTTTTTTTATCTCGTTATAGTGAATCGGCGACCTCCGAGTGACACGGCTGATATCAAAGAGAATCTATTATTTCTCGAGAAACAACAAGAAACCACGACACTTAAATCTTTGACTCGGTCTCACGACCTTAATCACGGTGCTAGCCAGGGCTGCTGAGCGACGCACTGTAGAATCATGTGTGTTGGATATAAAAACCACCCGTGGAGTCAACTATTTATGGGTTTCTTGCCTACTTGCATAACTATGTGAAGAATTATAATTCACTTAGCCCATTTATTCCATTGGCACATTACTATCATCATGAACCGTATCTCTTCACGCCTAACTTCTCATCTACAGGAACTCGGACTTCTTATACTCTCTTTATTTTTATGTTATTTACTTTTAAGCATCTTTCAACACACAAACTCAAACTCCATTTAAACTTACTCTTTCACCTTTCAACACTCACAGTCAATTCACTCAAGACTAGTGACACCTTGAGTGTGACAGAAACACCGCAGATAAACACTCACCTAAGCTCCTCGTTGGGATCGATATAAAACCAGAAGTCATATTTCCACGAGGGTACTATGACAAACATGTGCTCTTGCAGGTATCAATGCACATAGCCATTTAGATTTGGACGAAGTAAACATGACAAAATAAAGTTTGATAGTAGAAGACACAAAAGGTGGTGCAACGACATCTAAGGTGATGAAGGCCCTATTCGAAGACTATTCTGCCAGCCACGTTGTGTAATAAACTACTTCACCGTGTCCTCCAACCATGTAGAAACCTCCATAAATAGGTCTTTGTTTTTCACCCGCTGAAGCGACGACCATGAACGGAGCAAAGTGGTACACCGGTAGATAACTTTCATAAGAGAAGAATTTTTATCATTAAAAATCTTGTCATTTCTACATAGCCAAAGCGATCAAATAACGCTAACCGCTCCCATCCTAATAAGTACATTGAACCAATGGTCCACCCCATTAAGCCAATTGCTAAAAATATTAGCAATGCTACGTGGCGGATATAAGGTTGAACCTATTTGAATGATTGACCATATAGCTCGTGCAAATTGACATTTAAAGAAGAGGTGTTTTATCGTCTCATCATGATGACATAAAACACATTTCCTGCGAACTTGCCAATTACGCCTAGCAAGGTTATCCTATAATGATACCATGTTGATGACGTTGGGATTCCAAGTGCGGAGTGTTGTGTCAGCAGAGTATTTTCCCCACAAGGGTGACTCGAGGGTATTATCGAATTCTCGGGGAATGGAGTAAAGAGTTATCTCTCCCCCTCTTCTTCCAGCAATCCTGCAAACTAAAATAAAGCCTTGTGTCCTCAACTCCACCGTGTGGTTGTCAAGCACAAGGTTTCGTGTAAGTAAAAAATAATATAAAGTAGTAACTAGAGTAAAATAAACTGAACAAGTGAAGTAAACTAAGTAAAAGCGGTAAAGGTTTGTTTGTTTTGGGGTTTAGAGTGCAAATAAGAAAGATAAATATTTTTGTATTTTCGGATTAAAATAGTGCTGCAAATAAAAAGTAAGATAAATGTAATGGAAAGGTGTTTCTTATGATTAAAATTGGACCGGGGTTCATGGGTTCACTTGACTATTCTCTCTTTTAAGTTGTAGAGGACAATAACAATTCATCAATGAGATATGAAGAAAATAACTTTAACATGTATAAGATACGCATTCATATGGGCATCACGTCCTAACATAGAGATGATGCAACACATCTCTCTTATAATCCACAAGATAGGAATAACTTCAAGCAATCTTGTATTAAGAATTAACAGAGTATAGCCATAAGTACTTTGACATGATGTTTGAATATCAAATATGCTACCTTGATCAAACAAGACCATCACTTTTGTCACGTGATGAACATAGCACATGCATTCACTTTATCCCTAGTGAGATAGCAAAAGAAAAGGCAAAGCCATAATAGATCATGAATTTGTTGTCACTATTTAGTCACTAAAACGATGCTATTCCATCTAACACACGCATCACCCCACACACGTTCTTGCATACAAGTTGGATCAGAACCAATACTTAAGAGCGGGGTACATAATATGCATCTATCAATACGTCTTACACAAAGTATAGCAAAATCTCATAGCATCATATCATAGAATAAAGATCCACCACATAGGTATTACAAATATGGCCATAATCATGTTGGGCAGCTCATATGGCACTAAGAACTATGAAGAACATGAGAGAAATAGATCAAGCTACTGCCACAAACCCGTAGTCCAGAGGTGGACTACTCCCCCTTGATCATGGTGATGATGAGGAAGATGTTGGAGAAGGTGGAGATCCCTCCGGCGGCGGCTCCGACGGAGTTTCCCCCTCCAATCTTCGCAGCTGCAGCCTCTATTTTCGTGTTTCTCTATTTCTGCGGCGCTCTCCTCCAGAGAACCCTCGGGGGTCATATATGTAGTGGTTTCTAGGTCAAAATACGTCGGTTCGCGAAAGAATCAAGCAGATTGGACGATCGACGGCCGAAAGAGCATGGGTGGCAAGCCCTCCTTGCCTGGGCATACCACTTCATCTCTTTTGGGCCTTAGGCTCCTCCAGGTGTGCTTCCAGGGCCCCCAGAAATCCTAGCTCAATTTGACTCCGTATAGGTCTCTGAAAGTGAAAAATACACAAATAGGGTTTTCCTATTCTGCAGAGTTATAACCCAAATAAAGGGGATCAATGGTAAATCCCCATAAATCAATGTAAAACATGGTATTATCATCATATATGTTGCAAATATGTGGGAATTCATTCTAATAAAGGACAAAATTCATGTATGCATTTTACATGCATCAACATCCCCAAGCTTAACCTATGCTCGTCATCGAGCATAAAGGTGATAAAACTAACATGAACTTTGGAATTTATTGTATTGCTTCTAAGTAATCACACAAAGTCTTAGAAGGTTCAGTCAATAAAGAATGAGAATAAGTAAGATGAACTCATAAAGTGATAACTCTTACATTCTACAAAGCATGCATAATAGTAAATAGCATTGTAAGCAAATGAATGATAAGTATTATGAATCATAAAGCATGCTTGGGAGAATCCTATAGAGATTGTTTGGAAGACTCTTTGTCCTCTCTTTTGTTTCTTTTGATACTCTGGACTCTTGACCATAAGAAAGTAAGTAGGAAATATATGTGCTAAACCTCCAACAAAATAAAAAGGTAAAGAGAGCATAAAACAAGTTTTTAAGATATGCAATTCATTTTAACTATACTCATAAGGATAGGGTACCATGTATCTCTTTGTTTCAGAGACACCTAAGATTCATGTGTTTGACCTCTTATAAGTAAGTATTGCCTCATGCCCTAGCATTTAGAAGATCACACCTCGTATTACTCAATGATAGCTCCAAATTTCGATGCCTTTTACTATGGATTTTCCACCACCTATCTATTGGTTTCATTGGTTTTTCATTGGATTTTGTGTTTCAACTAACGCTAATATCGCAATCCAAGCGAAACCTTGTTTTCAACTATGTATTCCAGGAAACCATCATATCTGGAGGATCCAAGGATATTTATGGGCTAATTGCAACGAAATAAAGACATTTCCTTTTGAGGCCAAATCGATCCTGGCGACGCAGGGGCTTTAACGGGCATCGGTACGGGCGGGGCTTGCCCGTACCGTCCACCCTTACGGACCGGCACAGCTGCGGTGACCCAGCATACCACTGCATTTTGTAGTATACAAGTCGTTGATATGATACTCATGAAGGGGCTTGTTCACAAATATCACATCCCTCAGAGTGGTACAATAGAAATATTGCAGTTCATAAGCACTTCACATTATTATTACATAACAAAGTTCACAACCACTTGGTATTCTCACAGGTCCGATGAGAACACCCTAAGAGCTTGACTTACTTATGGTAGCATTACAACTTGAACTACTAAGTAGACATGATGAGAGCTCAGCAACTTATTTAGGTAAGTCACTACGCTGCTTGGCTCTACTATGCCTACGGTATGTCTCTACTCCTCCGCCTCCGTTTCATCAGCTCCGTAGACTATCCCATAGTCCACGCCTTCAACTCCTCCGGACAAGTCTGGCTCCTCGTAGACCATATCATATTTGCCTTCTGGTGCTCCGGTGCAGGCCTCCTCTTCGGTGTCATAGTCTAGCAAGGGTTTAGAAAGAAAGTGAGTACAGAGGTACTCAGCAAGTTCAAAAGAAGAGGTGTTTGATGCACTAACTATGACCATTGATTAGAAAATCTCAGGTCAATGCATGTTTCGCAAACATTTCTTCAAAATGTTTATTTTATTCTGAAAACTATGCCCGCCAGTCTTCACAGGTTGACCAGAACTTCACGGAGTTCCTTTCCTGCCGCGTTCGTAGTTCCTTTCCCAGAACAGGGAGTGACAAGCCACAATTTGATACACTCTGCAGAGGTGCGTTACTTTTCCCATAAGAGAACTTATCCTTGCTGCCAACAGGGTGTACTTTCCCGTCCACACTTCCTTGGTGTGAGGCCCAGTATAAGAACCAAGCCAATCACTGCCTTCTCCGCAACCCTGCATACCCACCCTTTTGTCCATACTCACATCCCCGGTAGACATCTCCCGAGCATGCGGCTTTACCCATGATGTGCCATGGACAATCCATCATAGACGGTAGAGCGCCCTTCATCCACACGGATGGGGAGATTAAGTCCATCCCAAACTATTGAGTGTTCTCGCAACACACAGCCAGGCTCTATCAAGTCCGTTGATATGCAGAAGGGAAAAGATACAGCTGACTTCCCCAGAGCCATTATAGATCTTATGGTTAACGCGATATATACGGCGCTAGAATCACTAGACGGGATTGGTGATTAGTCCTAGATGAGTAGAACCCTTGCAATGGAACCTCCACCATCAACACATACCATGGTTCCATTGCCCACCACATAGTCATATTCATAATTGGAAAAGTAACATTTCATTTTCAATGCAGGAGTGATAAGTATATTGCTTTGCGAGTAAATTGATAGAAAATAATCAATATGGCATGAGCAAGAGTGAGCTTGCCTGGAGACTGCGAGATAGTGCAGTTCGAGGGTTTGGATGGAACCTGGACCTCAGGTTCTGAAAAGAAGCATCATTGTCCGATAAGGACAATGTTATAAAATTCAAATGATGTATGCATGGTGGATTTCTTTTGGTTGAATCCCTTTCCCCGGAGTGTTAACATAATTTCTTAAGATTTGAGTATTAAAGCTTTATTGGAATATTAATTCCTTTAGATAATAATTTTGTTATCACCAGAATTTGACCGAGTCAGAGGTAGGCCGCGATTGAGATGGACTTGAAGATATACGTAGAAGAAAGAACAAGAATCGGCCTGTTATGCTAAGTTGGGCTAGTGTGCCCTTGTATCTTTAATTATAGTAGATTGCATCATAGATTAGAAGTTAGAGTTTGTCTCGTACACGGTGGGGATTATTCCCACGTTAGAAAGTCCCTTGGACTATAAATATGTATCTAGGGTTTATGGAATAAACAACAACACAACGTTCACCCCAAAAACAAACCAATCTCGGCGCATCGCCAACTCCTTCGTCTCGAGGGTTTCAATCAGGTAAGCGACATGCTGCCTAGATCGCATCTTGCGATCTAGGCAGCATAAGCTCCACGTTGTTCATGCGTTGCCCGTACTGAAGCGTCTTTGATGGCGGGCAACGTAGTTATCATAGATGTGTTAGGGTTAGCATGGTTCTTCGTATAACATGCTTATGTAGTGCAACCCTTGCATGTCTAGCCGCCCTCACGCCTATCTCAGGCGTGGGGGCGGCACCCTGCTTGTTCATCATCTAGTAGATCTGATCTGTTACGATTGCTCCTTGTTATGCAAGGATTAGTTTAATATCTGCAATAGTTAGGCCTTACAAAGGGGGGGAGGATCCAGTGGCACGTAGGGTGGCGTTCGCAAGTCCTAAACAGGATGTTCCGCGGATCAACTTCTTTGTTGGTTCTTTGGCCTTGTTTAGGATCGGCTTATGAGCACCGTGCGTGGCCGCGAAGCCCAACCTGGAGTAGGATGATCCGATTATGCGGTGAAAACCCTAAATCGTCGTAGATCTAATTAGCTTCATCTTGATCAAGCAGGATCACCAAGTATTCGTGCACCCCGTACGGATCATGGGTGGATCGGCTCTTTGAGCCGATTCACAGGATAACCTGAGAGCCGATCGAGGCTCGTATTTAATGTTTACGTGTATGCCATGCAGGAACTAAGCGAGGCATCCCCATCACCTTCCTGACCAGGTATAGGTCAGGTGGCACGCCCTTGCACTTCGCATCGCCGCGTGTGACCAGAAGAGCATTGCGGGCCGTCGCTCGGAGGGGTCTCAGCCAGCCGCAGCTCTAGGCTCTTCCCGGCTCTACCGTGTTGACAGGCCGCTGCCCGCCAGTGGGTTTTGGCGATCAACACATTCTGGCACGCCCGGTGGGACAATCATCTACATCAACCACATCGCCATCTACATCCGAGATGGCGACGGACGGCACGCCGTCACCTACGAGGAGCTGCCTGCTGAGCTCAAGAAGAAACATGACGAGATCAAGGCCACCCTCGGCCGACCTCATCGGCTCTTTTCGCAGAACCCGTACCCATGGCATCGATGGAAGGGGTTCTCACCACAAGGTGCACTCGATGGGATAGATCTCTCGCCCCCGTCGGAGGAACGCACCAGGCCTGCGGCAGGAGATCAACTACTTGGTGGCTCACTCGCTACACCGCCACTCTGAAAACTTGGTCAACGTGTTGGAGCGTCTCGCTCTGCGCGTGATCCAGGAGATCATGAGCCACCAGTACTCGCCGTCAGGACCAGCTCTCGGGACGCACCAAGGAGAGTTGCCACTCCAGTCCCATCCACCGCTGCCATATGCATTGGCAGCACCACCTGAAGTGCCGGCTACACCGGCATTCGTCGTCTACAAGATCGGTGGTGACCCTAGTGACTACCAGTTCTTGGCTGAGGTGCCCAAGGAGATCCCTCAAGGATACGCGTGCACGTATGTGCCAGATTGTGGCAACTGGCCACTCTCAAACCAGGCCACAACGTCAGGGACTCCAGCACAAACAGGAGGAACGTCAGCGACAGAGCTTGAGAAGCAGACGTGGCTAACTAAGTACGCCACCCCGACGAAACTCCAGAGCCCAGCTCCTGCAGTTGGCTCAGAGCTGGAAAAGCAAACATGGCTGGCTAAGTACGCCACCCCGGCGAATCTTCAGAGTGCATCTCCTGCAGCCAGTACGGCGGATCAGATCAGTACCATACTGAGAGACCAGTTTGGCATTATGCCGAAAAGGAGGGCAATCGGCTATTCTAAGCCGTACCCCGACGAGTACGAGATGATCCCGCTGCCACCTAAATATCGGCTCCCTGACTTCTCCAAATTCAGTGGATCAGATGGCTCCAGCTCCATCGAGCACATCGGCCGATATTTGGCGCAACTAGGACCGGCTTCAGTGTCGGATCAGCTACGTGTGAGGCTCTTTTCACAGTCCCTCACAGGATCGGCTTTTGGATGGTATACCTCTTTGCCAGCAAACTCCATCCAGTCTTGGAAGCAATTGGAAGAACAGTTCCATATGCAATATCATTCAGAAGCTTCCGAGTCTAGCATTGCCGATCTAGCACAACTACGTCAGAAGCGCGGAGAAACGGTGACAGAGTACATCCAGCGCTTCAGAAATCTGAGGAACCGATGTTATTCGGTTCGTATAACCGAAAAGGAAGCAGTCGAGTTGGCGTAGCCGGCCTTGCAACACAGCTCAAGGACATGGCCTCCCAAGCAGATTATCTCGCCGGCGCACATGGTTCAGAAACTATCGGCATATGAACAGCGCCACCTGCACTGTACCAAGACAAGTTCAAGCGTGCGAGTCATGGTCGATACAGAGGAAGGTGAAGTGCTGCGGGAGACCAAGAAGTAGCGGTGGCTGAATGGACTCGGGAGGAACCCCTGTGTCCTGCAAATGGGTAAAGCCACCAGGGCCGCCTGTGGGATTTGATTTTGACGTGACCAAGATCGAACAAATCTTCGACCTCCCGCTCAAGGAGAAACAATTGACGATTCCCGAAGGTCTCAAGTTCCCTACGGCGCAAGAGCTAAACGGAAAGCCATACCGCAAGTTCCACAACTCGCTTTCCCATGCCACCAACGATCGCAGTGGTGTGGCGTCGGCACATCCAAGCGGCGATAGAGAAGGGGCGTTTAATTTTCAACCAAGACGCCATGAAGGTAGACACCCAGCCCTTCCCCGCCGTTAAGATGGTAGAAGTCATCTACTCGAGAGTTGCCACCAGGTCCCACGTTCGGCATCAACATGGTAGGACACGGGAACCACTCGGCAAAGATGGAGATGAGGGCAGCTGCTCTCATAGCAAGGATACAGAGGAGGCCGCTCCACGCGATCGGCTCCATCATGATGGCAAGCGCTACGTTACAGAGGGAGAAGTGAAGAACATAAGATATCAACGACCTCTCTCTGATCACCTCCTCAACAAATATGTGAGACAGTATGACCAACGCCGACGGTCCAACTATGATGATGAAGGAGATCGTCTGGCTAGAGAAGCCAGAAGACATCGTCGGCAGGATCGCGATGAGGAGGAGCACGAGCGCCGTGCCACGGACACATCAAGGGAGCAAGATGACAACGCCAGACACTGGGACTGCCCTTTCTTCAGACACTGCTGGGATTCAGGAATGAGCCGATTGCCCACAATCGGCAATTGCCCAGAATGCAACAAGAAGAAGAAGGAGGCAGCCAACGTGTCTGTGTTTGAGCGCTTAGGGCCTCTCCCACCACCAAGCAAACGTGCTGAGTCACTTCGTTGGGCAGATCTTGAGGATTCCGAAGACGAAGGACTAGAAGAAGAAGAAGACAGGTGCCACCGTCCAAGGTGGTGCCCTGACGGACTCAGCCGTTCACAAAAACGCAGGGTTCAGCGGTTGCGCGGCCTGGAGGAAGCCGAAAGGTTATACCTGCATACGCTAAGGAAGGCACGGCCTGATCTGGCCGCAAAGGTTCAGCGAGCCCTGGATGAAGAGGGTCGTCCACGAAGAATGGAGTGGCGTCCCAAGCAAAAGAAAGCCGATGATGAAACATCGGCTGGCACAAACATGGTGCTCGTCCTTCCGACGGAGCTTGGTGCTCCACGATTACACGATGCACTCAAGGTGGACGACAGCAGACGCATCAAGTCAGAGGTTGCGCTAGTTTTATCCAGCAGCCTGACCGAGTAGCAAGATTAAACCAATGAGCAAACAGGGCGAGGCTGATCCTTGTGATCGGCCCCAAATTATGGAGGAACATTACAAAACCTTCATCGAGCAAGCAACGTGGAGGCCGATTCCAGCAATCGGCCAAAATTATCCTCACCATCCATTCTGCCTGGGTTCAACATTTAATCCGACAGAGCCGATACCATCAAGCCCCTTGAAAGAATCGGCTCGGGGGGGCACCCAGGTGGATAAAACACGAGGATATTCAGTAGAAGCGTCCTGCAAATGCCCAGCAGCCTAAAATATCCTTTGATGATGGGTATTGAAGTATTGGGGCCGATACATAAGTCGGCCGTAAAAAAAAAAATTCTAAATTTTTTTAAGCACAGCCGATGCAGCAGACATCGTCTTAAGGTTAAGGGTGCATGGCCATCAACTCAAGAGGTATGGAGCAGGGAGTGGGCCACGAAGAAAGACTCGATGGACCAATGCCAATGCCAAGAGCAGCATGGACGTGCAGATCAGGTTAGGAATGGATGGCCTCAGATCCACCAAAAGAAAGGAGCCGATCTGACCTGCAAGGACAAAGAAGTGGACTGAAGAAGCTCGGGGGGCAGCTCACCCTGAAGGTTTTCTGCTCTGGAGAGCCGATTTTGTTGGGAATTGGCTGGCTCTGCATTGTGATGTGAGGCCAATGGCGGCACGTTTGGCTGTTTCGCCACCTTTCTCGCCTTGACTGAGGCTCGGGGGGCAGCTTGCCACGAAAGGTCCTTTGCTATAAGGAGCCGATTTTGTTGAAATCGGCTGATTCTATGTCTCAGCTTTTGAGGGATAGTTGCTGTGGAAAGAACGGAGCAGGAGCCTGTCCCGCAGAGGTGTCATCTCCAGCCTCTGGGTTGAGTTAGCAATGGATAACCTTACGCTCAGTGACTACGGATTGGGCCTGTTCGGTTGGAAGTTTGGGGATCCGAATTTGAGCAAGGTTCGCAGGTTATCGGTGCGTTGCCATCGGCTTACTGAGCGGTGATCAAGTTAACAATCGGCCAAATCAGTGCGATAAGAAGTCGGCTAGATCAAGTTAAGAGAGATTCCTCATTAATACTGGGATCTCTTACAACAAAGAGCCGACCGCTCAAAGAAGAACAAAAGGAGAGCCGATTGCTCAAGGGACTACTGATCCTACATAGCTACTCCCCGCTAGCATCGTCGTCGGCGTCGCCATCGGCGCTACTGCCGGAGAAGTCCTCGCCGCTGCTGCCCCAGCCGGCGGCTGGAGCTTCCTCTTCCTCCTCGTCATCATCATCCTCGCTATCCGCCCAACTGCGGAAGCGCTTCATCGGCGGATACCCAGCAGAGGAGGAGGAATCATCTTCCTCCTCCTCCTCCTCCTCTTCTCCTTCCTCGTCATCATCGTCGTCTTCGCTGTCCGCCCACATGCGGGAGCGCTTCTTCAACGGGAGCCTGGCGGAGGGGGAGGCCTTGGTCTTCTCTATTTCTCCTTCTGTCTTCCCCTTGTCAGAGGAGATGGGGTTCGCCCCGGAGTGGAGGTCGCCCTCTTTCTTGTTCTTCGGCGACGATTGGAGGGAGAGGCCTGAGGCAGAGGAGGAAGAGGAAGACATGGCTGCAGGGGAAGAGGGTTTTTTGCACTGGTGGACAGAGCAGAGCAAGGGGATGGAGTGGTGAACCGTTTGGCGCAGATAAATAAAGGGAGTGTAGTGGAAATTTAATGCTATGACGGTTCTCGAGGATGTGGTGCCGAAATTGTCAATTCGATTCAGAGGAGCCCAAGAGGCGAGGCGTAATGATGGAAGATTCTGCGGCAGTTTCTGCTCTGCCACGACATGACCCGACGAAAGAAAAGCGTAATGATTTTGGAAATATCATTTCCAAAACCAGGGGGGCATGTGTTATCACCAGAATTTGACCGAGTCAGAGGTAGGCCGCGATTGAGATGGACTTGAAGATATACGTAGAAGAAAGAACAAGAATCGGCCTGTTATGCTAAGTTGGGCTAGTGTGCCCTTGTATCTTTAATTATAGTAGATTGCATCATAGATTAGAAGTTAGAGTTTGTCTCGTACACGGTGGGGATTATTCCCACGTTAGAAAGTCCCTTGGACTATAAATATGTATCTAGGGTTTATGGAATAAACAACAACACAACGTTCACCCCAAAAACAAACCAATCTTGGCGCATCGCCAACTCCTTCGTCTCGAGGGTTTCAATCAGGTAAGCGACATGCTGCCTAGATCGCATCTTGCGATCTAGGCAGCACAAGCTCCACGTTGTTCATGCGTTGCGCATACTGAAGCGTCTTTGATGGCGCGCAACGTAGTTATCATAGATGTGTTAGGGTTAGCATGGCTCTTCGTATAAACATGCTTACGTAGTGCAACCCTTGCATGTCTAGCCGCCCTCACGCCTATCTCAGGCGTGGGGGCGGCACCCTGCTTGTTCATCGTTTAGTAGATCTGATCCGTTACGATTGCTCCTTGTTATGCAAGGATTAGTTTAATATCTGCAATAGTTAGGCCTTACAAAGGGGGGGAGGATCCAGTGGCACGTAGGGTGGCGTTCGCAAGTCCTAAACAGGATGTTCCGCGGATCAACATCATTGTTGGTTCTTTGGCCTTGTTTAGGATCGGCTTATGAGCACCGTGCGTGGCCGCGAGGCCCAACCTGGAGTAGGATGATCCGATTATGCGGTGAAAACCCTAAATCGTCGTAGATCTCATTAGCTTTATCTTGATCAAGCAGGATCACCAAGTATTCGTGCACCCCGTACGAATCATGGGTGGATCGGCTCTTTGAGCCGATTCACAGGATAACCTGAGAGCCGATCGAGGCTCGTATTTAATGTTTACGTGTATGCCATGCAGGAACTAAGCGAGGCATCCCCATCACCTTCCTGACCAGGTATAGGTCAGGTGGCACGCCCTTGCACTTCGCATCGCCGCGTGTGACTAGAAGAGCATTGCGGGCCGTCGCTCGGAGGGGTCTCAGCCAGCCGCAGCTCTAGGCTCTTCCCGGCTCTACCGTGTTGACAGGCCGCTGCCCGCCGGTGGGTTTTGGCGATCAACAAATTTATGATGATTTAATTATTATTTCAATAAGGATATTCCTCAAAAGAGAAAGACTTGGAATATTAGAATTTATCTTTTTGAAAATATTTGTCTTAACAATATTTAAAGAAGTTTGTAATTTCCTTGATTTTTATATTCAAGGAAATATTTCAAATTTTAAATTCCAACTTAGAATTCCTTTTAAAATTTCCTTAACCAAAATTTGTATGTTTATTTTATTTTATATTTTATTTTGGTTAAGGAATATTTTTAATGTATTATTCCTATTTTTCTTGATTTTTTTGGAGTTTAGTTGGATTTATTTGCAAATTTTCCAAAGTAAAAGGGTTTTAATTGAATAGTGAAAGCACCAATTTGCCCCTGGTCCCACTGGTCAGCCCACAAGTGGTTGAACCAGACTGGGCCGGCCCAAACCGACCGAGCCGGTTCAGTCCACCTCGCTCTCTCTCTCTCGTCCCTAACCCTAATCCTCTCGCGATTCCCCTGGCGACCGCATCGCCGCCGCAGTCGCCGGCGTGCCCCGACCAGCTCCGGCCGTCTCAGGCCGTGCCATCGGTCGCAATCGACGCGCCTGATGCCACCGCACACTTCTATCCGCGTTGATTTGAAGCTCCCGTCTGCCTCTGCTCGTAATCGACCCTAGCATCGATTAGGGTTTCGGTGTCCAGACGGTTTGGCTTCGATTCGCCATTCCTGGATGCGATGGCGACGATCCACGGCATGCTGGTGCTGGTGGTGGTGCTCGGCTCGCGCTGGCCTGGCTGCAGTTGGCGCCACCGTGGCTGGCCAGTGCCCCCGTGCCGCCGTGTCGCCTCCGATGCTACTGCTGCTGCTCCAGGTACACCATCACCTCCTCTGCTCTCCTCTACTCCTTCTTCTTCCTCTAGACCCACTCTCTATTGACCTGGCCAGCTACTGCACCATTTCTGGCCACTGGCCATGCCATGCTCTTGCTTGTGCTGCTAGGCTTACTGCTGCTGTTGCTCTAGATGCATTGCTAGGTTCATCTCTGATGCTTGCCATGGGTTCTAGATTGCCCCTAATCCTGTTGCTTCATCTGGTGTTCATATGTTATACTGGTATATATTGTTGCTGTTGTGCTGTACTGGGCTCTATCTGCTCCAAAGGTTCCTTTTGGAGCCTGGATTGCTAGTGGTTAGTATACTGTTATGCTGCCAATCCTTGTTGTTGCTTGTCTTAAGAAATAGCAATTGTTTATGCCTCTCTGTACTTGCTTACCATTAACTGGTGAGCTACTAATGTTTATTAGAGTGTGCTAAACTCACAATTGTACCCTGTGGTGCTACTGGTTCTATACCAGTGACACTTCTGTGCTGCTATTGCATGTTGGTGCTGGTTACTGTCAACTTATATCCATTGCTATGCTTCTATGGCTTACTGGATCATATATACCTATTGGTTTGTGGAGATTTACTGCCACTTGTTGTTGATGAACCATGTGTTGGTAATGATTCAATTTAATTCAATGATATTAATTTGATTTCCATCCTTTGTTGGAAATAAATCCATGTCTGAACCTGTACAAGGTAATGAAGACTTGCTCACTTGGTATTGCTTGTTTGTGTTGTGACCTCAATAGCTCTTGCTACTGCCACTGGTTGCATCTCAAAGTTGGATATTTGGTTGGTTTTTGATGAAAATAGAGATATCCACAGTAGTGAATCATGTAAATGAATGCCACTATGGTATCCTTTGAAGAAAATGGATATTTTCTGATGGTTTTAAAAGACTAGGTGGTGCTAGGTGATTCAGTTGGCTACCAAAGCTGGTTTCATCTGGTTACTTTGGATAGGCTATGTGTTCTGGCTTACTTATGCATATCCATTTCTACTGGATTATCTAGTTTTGGCTTGGCCTCTCTCTTGCCAGCATCACTTGGTCTATACCAAGTGATGAATAATCCCTGTGGAGCATCTGCTCCAAGCTATGTGTGTTTGAGCATGCTTATGATCGATTGGATCCTCTGGATCCTTTCCAGGTATTAAGTATACCTTGCTCCAGCTCCTAGATAAAACACTTTGTTGGTGTAGAGGCTTTTGCTGGTTGATCTTGATCAACTGGCCCTTCTCCTCCTAGCTCCTGACTGTTTCTTGACTTATGTCACCATGGTTGCTGGTTTGGTGGTGTTTTTGATGGATGAACTGGATGAACTGGGATGAACTGTGAGGCCCTAGCCGTGTTGCTACTGATGCAGTGGGGTTCCTGGATGGTTCATCTCTATCTACTGTGCATTGTTCAATTTATAGCAAACCAGTGTGGTTTGCCTGGTCGACTGCACAGGCCTGGCATGTGCTGTGGTGTCTTCTCCTTGTTTCACCATGGTGGTGATTCACTGGAGAGATGTGTGGCATGTGCATTGGCTTTGGTTGGGACTTGACCCCCCTGCCTGAGCTTATCCCTCCATTTTTACTTCTTTTTACTGACCAAGTGGCATTGCCACTTGTTCCTGGACAACACTTGGTTCCTTTGCTTGATGTTTTTGCAGATTTCAAGATTGATCAAGAATTGGAGAAGATCAAATGAAGAATTGAGAAGATTTAGTTTAGGAAAATAGTTTTACTATGTAATCTTCTTTTCTTTCTCATTTTCTTATTTGTGTATGACCATAAATGTTGTAATATTCAGAGATTATGTAATGACAATGTATTTATGTGTGATTGATCAATAAAGCTCAAAGTTTCCTTATGAGCAAATTTGTAATATTTATAATCCCATTTTGGAATATGTTGTATGAATATTATAATTGTTTGAGTTATAAGATATGAGTTCAATTGTATTTAGTTTCTTATATTCCTTTATGATTCAAAATTCAAAATTTGAAATGCAAATTCAAACTTCTCTCAAAACCCTAGTTTCAAAAGAGGTCATGTCGAAATTCATAGCACTCTCATCACCCTAACCCTAATATCAACGAGAGAGAAACCTCGATCCCTCTTAGGTGTTATGTTAAGCGCGAAAATTTCCCCCGTCTTGCGATGCGATGCACAACCCTTTACTAAATCTACCCCGCGTTTGTCCTAAGTTCTGGGATGTTACAACCGCCTTCGCCTTATCAAACCGAAGCTTTTCTGAAGGCGAGAGGACGAGAAACAGAACACAGCAGCCACCATTTGCACCAGAACAGAGGAGATCAGATCTGAAGAAGGAGAAGACCAACCTTGACTCCATCGACGATCAATCTCATCAAGATCATCACCCCATCCACTACATCCCACTTGTACTGAGAGAGAGAGAGATTCATACTTGTAAGATTAGGGATTGAAACCTCTATTTCATCCTGGTTTGTATTTGATTTGATCTTCAACTATTGTGGCTTGCTACGGTAATATCAAGATGAACTCCATTTACTTTGCTATGATGTTGTTATGTTATTCTCCTCTCATGTGTGAGTAGATCCCATTGGCGTGGGAGATGTAGGGGATTGGTGAGATGTGATGTGCCAATTTTATTCCATCCATTTGTGAACTTATGTTTGAGATTATTGCGTATATGAGTATGAATGTTTATGTGCACCTAATGCTGTTATCTAATTTAAGGGCCCAGATAGCATGATCTCAAGAACTCATAAACAGGAACTTGTGTGTTGGTGATGTTGGGATTCGTAGCATAGAAAATAAAAAATTTCCTATCGCAAGAACGAAGAACAAGCCAAGATCCAATCAAGAAGATGGTAGCAACGAGGTGAAGATCAACACACCCTTGAAGATCACAAAGCGTTAACGAGATCAGATCTCGTGGTGGATGTAGACGATCACTTGCCGCTTGCAAAAGCGCGTAGAAGATCCTGACGGTGCCACGAACGGGCAGCACCTCCGTACTCGGTCACACATTCGGTGTTGATGACGACGTCCTCCTCCCTGTTCCAGCGGGCAGCGGAAGTAGTAGATCCTCCTCGGAATCCCGACAGCACGACGGCGTGGTGGCGGTGGTGGTGGAGATCTCCGGCAGGGCTTCGCCTAAGCGCTGCTGGAGTTGCCGGTGGAAGAGGGGGCGGCTAGGGTTTGGGAGAGGGGGAGCTTGGGGCGCCGGCCTCAAGGGGGGCAGGGTTGGTGCGGCCAATGATGTGCTGCCCCCTCCCTCTCTCCCTCATTATATAGGTGGATCCCCAAGGGTTAGGTCAAAAGTCTCCGAATAAGACCCCAACACAAAACCTTCCATATTGCCAAACCTAGGGGGAGTGGGACTCCCCCCTTCCTTTGGTGGGGCTGGCCGGCCACCCTTGGAGGAGTCCACCTGGGACTCCTCCTCCCTTAGGCTGGCCGGCCATGGTGGGTGGAGTCGGAGGGACTCCACCTTCCATGGTGATTTCTTCCGGACCCTTCTAGAACCTTCTAGAACCTTCCAGAAAAAATACCGGATCATTTTCAAACCTAGAAAATGACTTCCTATATATGAATCTTATTCTCCGGACCATTTCGGACCTCCTCGTGATGTCCTGGATCCCATCCGAGACTTCGAACAAACATTCGAACTCCATTCCATATTCCATATCTACTTAAACGACATCAAACCTTAAGTGTGTCACCCTACGGTTCGTGAACTATGCAGACATAGTCGAGACTCTTCTCCGACCAATAACCAATAGCGGGATCTGGAGATCCATAATGGCTCCCACATATTCAACGATAACTTAGTGATCAATTGAACCATTTACATACGATACCGATTCCCTTTGTCACGCGATATTTTACTTGTCCGAGGTTCGATCACCGGTATCTCCATACCTAATTCAACCTCGTCACCGACAAGTACTCTTTACTCGTACCGTGGTATGTCATCTCTTGTGATCTTAATCACATGCTTGCAAGCTAATCAGACGACATTCCACCGAGAGGGCCCAGAGTATATCTATCCGTCATCGGGATGGACAAATCCCACTCTTGATCCATATGCCTCAACTCACACTTTTCGAATACTTAATCCCATCTTTATAACCACCCATTTACGCAGTGGCGTTTGATGTAATCAAAGCATCCTTCCGGTGTAAGTGATTTACATGATCTCATGGTCGAAGGATTTAGGTAACTATGTATCAAAAGCTTATAGCAAGTTGAACTTTAATGACTTGATCTTATGCTATGCTTACTATGGGTGTGTCCATCACATCATTCACCTAATGATATGATATTGTTATTAATAACATCCGATGTTCATGATCAGGAAACCATGATCATCTATTAATCAACAAGCTAGTTAAATAAGAGGCTTACTAGGGACTCTGGTTGTTTACACAACACACATGCATCAATGTTTCCGGTTAATTCAATTATAGCATGGAGTGTAAACATTTATCATGAACACTAAGATATAACAATAACTATTTTATTATTGCCTCTCGGGCATATCTCCAACAGTCTCCCACTTGCACTAGAGTCAATAATCTAGTTTACATTTGAAAAGATATAACACCTTGGCCTTCTGGTGCTTATCATGTCTTGCTCACAGGAGAGGTTTCAGTCAACGGTTCTGACACGCTCAGAAACGTATGTATTTTGCAATTCATTAGCGTCTCAACGCATCACTCATTTTCCAAATGAGTCGGCATTAATCTTATATGTTCAGTCTTCTGGTGGAACCTTAATTCCGCGGTCTAAAATATGTCACTAATATTGTCACACACAATATAGCTTCAAAGTTCTGACACTATCGGAACTACACCAAGTTCTCAATGAACTTCTCGACTTAAACATCCTCAGTCATTGTCAAAACAATGACATACTCTGCCTACGTTTGTAGAATCCGTCACAATATTTAGAACTCATCTAAATCTAGCATAGACTTCTTCTAGCTCATTGTGCTACCTTTTAAACAACACTTATCCTAATTGAGATTGAAATTTTATTTTTATATGTGACCAAACTAACATCGGTGCAACACCTTACAACGATTTGTTTGTCATTTCCCCATACAAAACTAATATCCTTGGTTCTTCTAAAACACTCAGGGATATTCTTACTGTTGTTCAATGATCATCACATGAATCATTCTGGTATATGCTCCTAACTCTTTAGAGCACAGAACATCTGATTGTGTACATATTATTCGTGATCTAAAATCACTCATGTGTTTTTACTCATTGAGTGTCAGATACACCCAAGTCTTGTTAAACCTTCACATGAAAAGAACACCTTCTTAATATTTTTATATTGAACTACTTCAATATTCATTCTATGTACTTTATCTTAAACTTATTATGTGTTTCAATCTATCTTCATAGATCTTGACACTAAATATGTTTCAGTCCATATCCTTTCATTGAAGTTAATTCTCAATGAAACCTTTTAAACACATCAAGTACATGATTACATTATTTATAATCAACGATATGTCATCTACATAAAGTATTATAAACATGTCTCAGCGCTCCCACTTAATTTCTTGCAAATGCAAGCTTCTTCATCGTTTCTGATGAAATTATAACTCTTTGATTATTTCATCCGGTGAAGATTCCAACTCCGTGATACTCACTTCATCCAGTGAAGTTTGTATACCTTTCTAGTATTTTACGGACTAGCAAAACTCTCAGCTGTATCTTGTATACACCTTTAATACACACTTCTGTTAAGGAATGTATTTTGCCATCCTACTAACATATCTCATAAAAGAAATATGTAGTGATTACTAGAACAATCCGTATAGACTATAAGCATCGTTGCTGAAGACCTAATCTTATCGCAGTCAACTTTTTGAACTTTGTCATAAACAACTTTTCGACAAGTCGAGCTTCTTCAAGGATATTTCATCCAAGTCTATCAAAATTATAGATCCATTTACTTTCAAAAAGTATTCATCTATCTTGGATTTAATGGCGCTTAGCCATTTTAACGGAGTCAGGGCCCATCATAGCTTCTTTGTATGTAGTTGGTTTACTATTGTTCAAAATCAATCATTTGTTCACAAATCATTTATTTGATCACAAATTAAACCATACCTACAAGGTTCAATAGGTACTTCGATCTCCATGACTATAACACTTTGTAGACATGGGAGCCATGATCATCGTGGCCGCTTCCAGAACCATTTCCGATGCTGCGCTACTCTGATCATCATGCTCAGGTTCATCAACCTTATCAAGTTCTATTGTCCTCCCACTCAAAAACTTCGCTAGAAACAATTTCTTGGAAATAAGTAAGAAACATCGACAAACACTTTTGTCTTTGTCTCCATAGTGGAAGGAATTCCCAATTTATTCTCTGGGATAACCAACAAAGACATTCATCTGATTTTGGTTGTAAACTTATTTACTTATGCTATGCATACCAAATTTTAAGAAAGGACTATTAGGGTTTATACCCATGCCATAACTCGTATGGTGTCATTTCAACAGATTTATGATGACGCTCTATTTAGTGTAAAAGCGGTAGTCTCTAAAGCATAATCCACAAAAATATAATGGCGTCATATTATTTTATATCATCATTAATCCAACAAGGTTTGGATACATCTCTCGGATACTCCATCATCACTATGATACTCCAAGAAACGTGAGTTGTAGAACAATTTCATAACTCTCTTAGATGTTCGCTAAAACTCGTAATTCAAATATTTCCTCCATGATCCAATCATAGATATTTGACTTTTCTATTACGATGATTTCCACTTCATGCTGAAATTTAATTTGAATCTATTCAAATGTTTCAAACTTCTTCCTTATTGAATAAATATATCCTTATATATACACTCAATTCATTGTTGGAAGTTCTCATGAAGTAGAAGAATCTCCCGCACACAACTATGCCCAGTGAACAACATACATCATCATGTATGTTTCCACTAAGTTAGTTGCCCATTCAACTCTTGGCCTATGAACGGTATTTTAGTCATTCTCTTTAGAAGAGATTTGCAAGCGCCAAACGATTCAAAAATCAAATGACTCCAAAAATCCATTTGCATGGAGTTCCTTCATGCATTCCTTTCTAACATGACCTAAATGGCGGTTCCACTAATAAGTGGAATTCAAATCATTTGCCTTACGGCATATTAGCGTCAGTGTTATGTATGTGTGTTTCACCATTAAGATTTATAATAACTTATCCATCGTACATGGAGTAAGGTCATAATTTGAACAAATCATTGTTTTTATTTGACCAGGGCTAAATAACAATTATGAAGTTCTTTATTATAAATCTCAAGAGCTAGGTAGAATGCCAGCGACGAACACAATAACACTTTATTTTGTTCCAGACGTGCATTTCTACCATATTCCTTATCAGTCACTTAGGCCATTGTATTCTTGTATTGCGTTGTGTTGTATGACATCTCATACCAACTAATCTGGTACAAATACCCAAGAACTTCATTGTGTGACCAATCAAGGAATACATTCATAACATGTATATCATCTATATACACCTGAGCTAGACTTTCTATTCTTTTCTTTCTTTCTGCCAAAATCTTTTGTAGTTTCTCTTTTAGTTTTCCTCATTCTCAGAAAACACTTCACCTTCAATAACTTCTAGGTCCATTGGTCAAATACCAATGACCTTGAGGTTCTTACTTTGAAGTTGATCATCATATGACAAGTGTTTCAGATTTCACTATTAGTAACTTTGTAATGTGATGAACAATTTCACTCATAATTTTATCCATCAAATCATGACGACTTTCCGAGACCATGTCTGTACATGCTAGGTGATGTCTACGTTCCCCCTCCTTTCCTGTAGACAGTGTTGGGCCTCCAAGAGCAGAGGTTTGTAGAACAGCAGCAAGTTTTCCCTTAAGTGGATCACCCAAGGTTTATCGAACTCAGGGAGGAAGAGGTCAAAGATATCCCTCTCATGCAACCCTGCAACCACAAAGCAAGAAGTCTCTTGTGTCCCCAACACACCTAATAGGTGCACTAGTTCGGCGAAGAGATAGTGAAATACAGGTGGTATGAATATATATGAGCAGTAGCAACGGTGCCAGAAAATAGCTTGCTGGCGTGTAGTTGATGGTGGTAGTATTGCAGCAGTAGTAACGTAGTAAAACAGTAAACAAGCAGCGACAGCAGTATTTAGGAACAAGGCCTAGGGATTACACCTTCACTAGTGGACACTCTCAACATTGATCACATAACAGAACAGATAAATGCATACTCTACACTTTTGTTGGATGATGAACGCATTGCGTAGGATTACACGAACCCTCAATGCCGGAGTTAACAAGCTCCATAATTTGTTCATATTTAAGTAACCTTATAGTGTAAGATAGATCAATAGACTAAACCAAGTACTAACATAGCATGCACACTGTCACCTTCATGCATATGTAGGAGGAATAGATCACATCAATATTATCATAGCAATAGTTAACTTCGCAATCTACAAGAGATCATGATCATAGCATAAACCAAGTACTAACACGGTGCACACACTGTCACCTTTACACACGTGCAGGAGGAATAGAACTACTTTAATAACTTTGCTAGAGTAGCACATAGATAAATTGTGATACAAACTCATATGAATCTCAATCATGTAAAGCAGCTCATGAGATTATTGTATTGAGGTACATGGGAGAGAGATGAACCACATAGCTACAGCGGAGCCCTCAGCCTCGGGGGTGGATTACTCCCTCCTCATCATGGAGGCAGCGATGGCGGTGAAGATGGCGGTGAAGACGGCGGTGGAGATGGCTCCGGGGGCAATTCCCGTCCGGCAGGTGCCGGAACGAGAGAGTTCTGTCCCCCGAATTGGAGTTTCGCGACGGTGGCGGCGCCCTGGAGTCTTTACGGAGTTTCGTCAATTGGTACTGCGTTTTTAGGTCGAAAGGGCTTTTAGAGGCGAAGAGGCGGCGCAGGGGGGCACCTGGGGGCGCCACACCCTAGGCCGGCGCGGCCTAGGCCTGGCCCGTGCCGCCATGTGGTGTGGTGGCCCCCTGGCCCCTCTCCGACTCTTCTTCGGTGTTCTGGACGCTTCCGGGAAAAATAGGAGGTTTGGCGTTGATTTCGTCCAATTCCGAGAATATTGCCCGACCAGCCTTTCTGGACCCAAAAAGCAGAAAAACAGAACTGCACTGTGGCATCTTGTTAATAGGTTAGTTCCGGAAAATGCATGAAAATGATATAAAGTGTGAACAAAACATGTTGGTATTGTCATAAGACAAGCATGGAACATCGGAAATTATAGATACGTTGGAGACGTATCAGCATCCCCAAAGCTTAGTTCCTACTGCCCCTCGAGTAGGTAAACGATAAAAGATAATTTCTGAGGTGACATGCTACCAACATAATCTTAATCATACCATTGTAAAGCATATGAGATGAATGCAGCGATTCGAAACAATGTAAATGCAATGAGTAAACAAGTGAATCATATAGCAAAGACTTTTCATGAATAGTACTTTCGAGACAAGCATCAATAAGTCTTGCATAAGAGTTACTCATAAAGCAATAAATTCATAGTAGAGACATTGAAGCAACACAATGGAAGATTAAGTTTCAGCGGTTGCTTTCAACTTGTAACATGTATATCTCATGGATAGTTGTCAATGCAAAGCAATATAACAAATGCAATAAGCAAGTATATAAGAATCAATGCACAGTTCACACAAATGTTTGCTTCTTGAGGTGGAGAAAGATAGGTGAACTGACTCAACAATAAAAGTAAAAGAATGGTCCTTCAAAGAGGAAAGCATCGATTGCTATATTTGTGCTAGAGCTTTTATTTTGAAAACATGAAACAATTTTGTCAACGGTAGTAATAAAGCATATGTATCATGTAAATTATATCTTACAAGTTGCAAGCCTCATGCATAGTATACTAATAGTGCCCGCACCTTGTCCTAATTAGCTTGGACTACCGGATCATCACAATGCACATGTTTTAACCAAGTGTCACAAAGGGGTACCTCTATGCCGCCTGTACAAAAGTCTAAGGAGAAAGCTCGCATTGGATTTCTCGCTATTGATTATTCTCAACTTAGACATCCATACCGGGACAACATAGACAACAGATAATGGACTCCTCTTTTATGCATAAGCATGTAACAACAATTAATAATTTTCTCATATGAGATTGAGGATATATGTCCAAAACTGAAACTTCCACCATGGATCATGGCTTTAGTTAGCGGCCCAATGTTCTTCTCTAACAATATGCATGCTTAACCATAGGGTGGTAGATCTCTCTTACTTCAGACAAGACGGACATGCATAGCAACTCACATGAAATTCAACAATGAATAGTTGATGGCGTCCCTGAGTGAACATGGTTATCGCACAACAAGCAACTTAATAAGAGATAAAGTGCATAATTACATATTCAATACCAAAATAGTTTTTAAGCTATTTGTCCCATGAGCTATATATTGCAAAGGTGAATGATGGAATTTTAAAGGTAGCACTCAAGCAATTTACTTTGGAATGGCGGAAAATACCATGTAGTAGGTAGGTATGGTGGACACAAATGGCATAGTGTTGTTTGGCTCAAGGATTTGGATGCATGAGAAGTATTCCCTCTCGATACAAGGTTTAGGCTAGCAAGGTTGTTTGAAGCAAACACAAGCACGAACTAGTACAGCAAAACTCACATAAAAGACATATTACAAGCATTATAAAACTATACATCGTCTTCCTTGTTGTTCAAACATCTTACTAGAAAATATCTAGACTCTAGAGAAACCACTCATGCAAACCCAAATTTTAACAAGCTCTATGTATTTCCTCACTAATGGGTGCAAGGTATATGATGCAAGAGCTTAAACAAGAGCACAACAATTGCCAAGTATCACATTATTCAAGACATCACACCAATTTCTACATGTAGCATTTTCCAATTCCAACCATATAATAATTTAACGAAGCAGTTTCAACCTTCGCCATGAATATTATGAGCTAAGAACACATGTGTTCATACGAACCAGCGGAGCGTGTCTCTCTCCCACACAAGCATTTATTCAAACACAAACAAAAACAAAAGCATATAGACGCTCCAAGTAAAGCACATAAGATGTGACCGAATAAAAATATAGTTTCAAGAGAAGGAACCTGATAATTTGTCGATGAAGAAGGGGATGCCTTGGGCATCCCCAAGCTTAGACGCTTGAGTCTTCTTGAAATATGCAGGGATGAACCACCGGGGCATCCCCAAGCTTAGAGCTTCCACTCTTCTTGATCATAGTATATCATCCTCCTTTCTTGACCCTTGAAAACTTCCTCCACACCAAACTCGAAACAACTCATTAGAGGGTTAGTGCACAATAAAAATTAACATATTCAGAGGTGACACAATCATTCTTAACACTTCTGGACATTGCATAATGCTACTGGACATTAGTGGATCAAAGAAATTCATCCAACATAGCAAAAGAGGCAATGCGAAATAAAAGGCAGAATCTGTCAAAACAGAACAGTTCGTATTGACGAATTTTAAAATGGCACCAGACTTGCTCAAATGAAAATGCTCAAATTGAATGAAAGTTGCGTACATATCTGAGGATCATGCACGTAAATTGGCTTAATTTTCTGAGCTACCTACAGGGAGGTGGACCCAGATTCGTGACAGCAAAGAAATCTGGAACTGTGCAGTAATCCAAATCTAGTACTTACTTTTCTATCAACGGCTTTACTTGGCACAACAAAACACAAAACTAAGATAAGGAGAGGTTGCTACAGTAGTAAACAACTTCCAAGACACAAATATAAAACAAAGTACTGTAACAAAATAACACATGGGTTATCTCCCAAGAAGTTCTTTCTTTATAGCCATTAAGATGGGCTCAGTAGTTTTAATAATCCATTCGCGGGAAATAGTATTTGAAGCAAAAGAGAGCTTCAAGAGGCAAATTCAAAACAAATTTAAGTCTAACATGCTTCCTATGAAGAGGAATCTTGTACACAAATGAATTCATGAAGAACAAAGTGACAAGCATAAGAGGATAAAACACGAGTAACTTCAAGATTCTCAACATAAAGAGGGGAAACTTAATATTATTAAGATGCATATAACTGATACGTCTCCGACGTATCGATAATTTCTTATGTTCCATGCCACATTATTGATGTTATCTACATGTTTTATGCACACTTTATGTCATATTCGTGCATTTTCTGGAACTAACCTATTAACAAGATGCCGAAGTGCCGATTCTTGTTTTCTGCTGTTTTTGGTTTCAGAAATCCTAGTAAGGAAATATTCTCGGAATTGGACGAAATCAAAGCCCAGGGGCCTATTTTCTCACGAAGCTTCCAGAAGTCCGAAGGAGAGACGAAGAGGGGCCACGGAGGGGCCACACCCTAGGGCGGCGCGGCCCCCCCCTTGGCCGCGCGGCCCTGTGGTGTGGGGCCCCCGTGCCGCCTCTTGACCTGCCCTTTCGCCTATAAAAAGTCTCCGTGACGAAAACCCCAGTACCGAGAACCACGATACGGAAAACCTTCCAGAGACGCCGCCGCCGCCGATCCCATCTCGGGGGATCCAGGAGATCGCCTCCGGCACCCTGCCGGAGAGGGGAATCATCTCCCGGA
Organism: Lolium perenne; assembly: GCF_019359855.2. NCBI lineage: Eukaryota > Viridiplantae > Streptophyta > Magnoliopsida > Poales > Poaceae > Lolium > Lolium perenne. The sequence goes on from NC_067244.2 coordinate 24,187,864, forward strand.
GGACTCTACGCCGCCATGGTCGCCTCCGGTGTGATGTGTGAGTAGTCTACCCCTGGACTATGGGTCCATAGCAGTAGCTAGATGGTTGTCTTCTCCCCATTGTGCTATCATTGTCGGATCTTGTGAGCTGCCTAACATGATCAAGATCATCTATCTGTAATTCTATATGTTGCGTTTGTTGGGATCCGATGAATAGAGAATACTTGTTATGTTGATTATCAAAGTTATGCTATGTGTTGTTTATGATCTTGCATGCTCTCCGTTACTAGTAGATGCTCTGGCCAAGTAGATGCTTGTAACTCCAAGAGGGAGTATTTATGCTCGATAGTGGGTTCATGCCTGCATTGACACCTGGGACAGTGACAGAAAGTTCTAAGGTTGTGTTGTGCTGTTGCCACTAGGGATAAAACATTAGTGCTATGTTCAAGGATGTAGTCACTAGTTACATTACGCACCATACTTAATGCAATTGTCTGTTGTTAGCAACTTAATACTGGAGGGGGTTCGGATGATAACCTGAAGGTGGACTTTTTAGGCATAGATGCAGTTGGATGGCGGTCTATGTACTTTGTCGTAATGGCCAATTAAATCTCACTATACTCATCATGATATGTATGTACATGGTCATGCTCTCTTTATTTGTCAATTGCCCAACTGTAATTTGTTCACCCAACATGCTGTTCGTCTTATGGGAGAGACACCTCTAGTGAACTGTGGACCCGGTCCAATTCTCTTTACTGAAATACAATCTACTGCAATACTTGTTCTACTGTTTTCTGCAAACAATCATCTTCCACACAATACGGTTAATCCTTTGTTACAGCAAGCCGGTGAGATTGACAACCTCACTGTTTCGTTGGGGCAAAGTACTTTGGTTGTGTTGTGCAGGTTCCACGTTGGTGCCGGAATCTCTGGTGTTGCGCCGCACTACATCCCGCCGCCATCAACCTTCAACGTGCTTCTTGGCTCCTCCTGGTTCGATAAACCTTGGTTTCTTTCTGAGGGAAAACTTGCTGCTGTGCGCATCATACCTTCCTCTTGGGGTTGCCCAACGAACGTGTGAAATACACGCCATCAAGCATATTTTCTGGCGCCGTTGCCGGGGAGATCAAGACACGCTGCAAGGGGAGTCTCCACTTCTCAATCTCTTTACTTTGTTTTTGTCTTGCTTAGTTTTATTTACTACTTTGTTTGCTGCACTAAATCAAAATACAAAAAAATTAGTTGCTAGTTTTACTTTACTTGTTATCTTGTTTGCTATATCGAAAACACAAAAAAATTAGTTTACTTGCATTTACTTTATCTAGTTTGCTTTATTTACTACTACTAAAATGAGTAATCCTGAAGTTGAAGTTCGCACGTTTAAGCAACGAGGGGGAGAATGTTTGAGAGATGCTTGGTATAGAATTAGCGATGCTCATAATAGATGCACTAAGAAGCACTCCACCATTATTTTACTCAGGAATTTTTATGTTGGTATCTCTAGCTGGAATAGATATGTTCTTGATAGTCTCGCAAAAGGTGACTTCCTAAGTACTCCTGCATTAGAAGCTAGCTGCATTATTGAGAGTTTATTTGGAATACCCCCTGTTGATAAAGTTAAAACTGAAATCTCTCTTGAAGATGTTATGAAAAAATTGGAAACCATAGAGAAAAATTTTCCAAGTATTGAAGCTAAATTGGAAATATTACTTGATAAAACCGATGAACTTGATAAATCCTTAGGAGGAATTGATGAAAGAATTAGTGTCCTAGGAACTAATGCTGTCCATGATGATCAAATCAATAGGATTGACGAACTTGAAAAGGCTATGGGAACCTTGGGTTCAACATTTTCTTCTCTTAAATATAAGGAGAAAGCTTATGTGGGTAAGGAGCAAAAGTTTATGTATGTCTCTAAAGTGCCTAGACCAAAGAAGTATTATTATAGGCCTAAAATTGACAAAGCCCTTAGTACCACTATGGATGGGGGAGCTCATGATAACGGTGCACCATCTCTTGATAATACTTGATACACACTTTCTGCGCCTAGCTGAAAGGCGTTAAAGAAAAGCGCTTATGGGAGACAACCCATGTTTTTACCTACAGTACTTTGTTTTTATTTTGTGTCTTGGAAGTTGTTTACTACTGTAGCAACCTCTCCTTATCTTAGTTTTGTGTTTTGTTGTGCCAAGTTAAGCCGTTGATAGAAAAGTAAGTACTAGATTTGGATTACTGCACAGTTCCAGATTTCTTTGCTGTCACGAATCTGGGTCCACCTCCCTGTAGGTAACTCAGAAAATTAAGCCAATTTACGTGCATGATCCTCAGATATGTACGCAACTTTCATTCAATTTGAGCATTTTCATTTGAGCAAGTCTGGTGCCATTTTAAAATTCTTCAATACGAACTGTTCTGTTTTGACAGATTCTGCCTTTTATTTCGCATTGCCTCTTTCGCTATGTTGGATGAATTTCTTTGATCCACTAATGTCCAGTAGCATTATGCAATGTCCAGAAGTGTTAAGAATGATTGTGTCACCTCTGAATATGTCAATTTATAATGTGCACTAACCCTCTAATGAGTTGTTTCGAGTTTGGTGTGGAGGAAGTTTTCAAGGATCAAGAGAGGAGTATGATGCAACATGATCAAGGAGAGTGAAAGCTCTAAGCTTGGGGATGCACCCGGTGGTTCACCCCTGCATATATCAAGAAGACTCAAGCGTCTAAGCTTGGGGATGCCCAAGGCATCCCCTTCTTCATCGACAACATTATCAGGTTCCTCCCCTGAAACTATATTTTTATTCCATCACATCTTATGTGCTTTTTCTTGGAGCGTCGGTTTGTTTTTGTTTTTTGTTTTGTTTGAATAAAATGGATCCTAGCATTCACTTTATGGGAGAGAGACACGCTCCGCTGTAGCATATGGACAAATATGTCCTTGGTTTCTACTCATAATATTCATGGCAAAGTTTCTTCTTCGTTAAATTGTTGTATGGTTGGAAACGGGAAATGTTGCATGTGGTAGTGTATAATAAAATACTTGTAGAACATTGAGCTTTGATAACTTGATTCTTTGCAAATGTTTTGAGATATTTAGATGGTAAGGCTTGCTGGATAAATGAGTTAAAATTAGTAGTGGATTGTTGTCTTTAAGCTTGTGCCGTACTACAAACTCTATTTAAATAGTTGAAGGCGTAGTTGGACTTGATAGCTTTCCATGTCCGAGAGTTCATCGTAATAACTAAGTTGTGCTGAAGGTCGAGGGAGCTAGCGGGGTACTTGTGCCACCGTGAACGGCCCTCCTTGGAGTAAATTTTAATCATGCTCTTAATGATGAACCTGCTAGTTGTTTGCAATAAGCTCGTGAGTTCTTTTTGACTAATGTTAAGCTACGGTTTTTGGCACTTCCACCATCCAAATTTGCTAGCCTCTTCGGTACTGTGCATTGCCTTTTTCTCACATTGAGAATTGTGCATACTTCGCCGGTACATCCAAACCCGTGGGAGAACTTTCTCTTGTTCTCCTACACATAAGCCCATACATCTCCTCAAAACAACCACCATACCTACCTACCACAGCATTTCCATAGCTGTTCTGAGATATATTGCCATGCAACATCCATTTTTACATTACATGCCATGTTGTCATTTATTATTTATATATTGCTTTGCATGATCATATACAGCTGATGTGTGGTTTACCCATGTTACGCTAGATCATTGCACATCCTGCTACACTGGCAGAGGCATACAGTTTCATACATCATGTTTCATTCATTATGAGTTATTTGTACCAAAAAGTGTGTTGTCATATTAGGATGTTGCCCCTAAAAATGGAAAGAGCCGTGGAGGCCATCAAAAAGAAAAGAAAAAGAGAAGAAAGAAAAAATGAAAAGAAAGAAAAAAAGAAAAAGAAAAAAAGAAAAAAAAAAAAAGAGAATAAAGAAAAAGGGGGCAGCATTACTATCTTTTATCCACACTTGTGCTCATGTTTTAGCACCAGCATTATTCATAGTCATCATTTGTGCTCATGTTCAGCACCTACATTCATATGAGAGAGTTTTCATGTTTCACTAGTATAACTATGTGGGGAATTTACACTATAGAACTTGGGTTGTATATTCCAATGATGAGCCTCCTCAAAAGTGCTCTAGGTCTTCGTGAGCAACCAAGTTGGATGCACCCCCACTAGTTCCATTGGAGAGCTTTCATACACATATAGCTCTATGTGCATCCGTTGCATGGCAATCACTACTCCTTGCATAGCTTCGATCATAAGGTTTCCTCTTGTCTAATGGTCATTTACAGCTTTGCAAGCCTTTCTTCCATTTGGCCTTCCAAACCCCCATTAACGTTCTTTATGCCATAACATCCTGGTGCTAATACCAAATGCTTGCGCTCACCGGTTGAGTAGACTTCGAAACAGTTGATTCATGATGTTCATGTTTATGTTTACTTGACTGAATCCTTCTTATGTTGTGAAAATTTACTTGATGCTTGGAATGAAGGATAGAACTTCTATGCTGAATACTTAATACATCTTTAATGAACTTTGTACGGTTGCATGTCTTTAAAGCAATAGTTCATGAAAACTTTTAGCTTGTCTAACTCTTGCATTATCATCTCTTATGTCAATATAGATACTTGCTTTGAATGATTTGATCTCAGCTCATATGCTTTACAAATAGTATGATCAAGATTATGATGGCATGTCACTCCAGAAATTATCTGTGTTATCGTTTTACCTGCTCGGGACGAGCAGAACTAAGCTTGGGGATGCTGATACGTCTCCGACGTATCGATAATTTCTTATGTTCCATGCCACATTATTGATGTTATCTACATGTTTTATGCACACTTTATGTCATATTCGTGCATTTTCTGGAACTAACCTATTAACAAGATGCCGAAGTGCCGATTCTGTTTTCTGCTGTTTTTGGTTTCAGAAATCCTAGTAAGGAAATATTCTCGGAATTGGACGAAATCAAAGCCCAGGGGCCTATTTTCTCACGAAGCTTCCAGAAGTCCGAAGGAGAGACGAAGAGGGGCCACGGAGGGGCCACACCCTAGGGCGGCGCGGCCCCCCCCTTGGCCGCGCGGCCCTGTGGTGTGGGGCCCCCGTGCCGCCTCTTGACCTGCCCTTTCGCCTATAAAAGTCTCCGTGACGAAACCCCAGCATACCGAGAACCACGATACGGAAAACCTTCCAGAGATGCCGCCGCCGCCGATCCCATCTCGGGGGATCCAGAGATCGCCTCCGGCACCCTGCCGGAGAGGGGAATCATCTCCGGAGGACTCTACGCCGCCATGGTCGCCTCCGGTGTGATGTGTGAGTAGTCTACCCCTGGACTATGGGTCCATAGCAGTAGCTAGATGGTTGTCTTCTCCCCATTGTGCTATCATTGTCGGATCTTGTGAGCTGCCTAACATGATCAAGATCATCTATCTGTAATTCTATATGTTGCGTTTGTTGGGATCCGATGAATAGAGAATACTTGTTATGTTGATTATCAAAGTTATGCTATGTGTTGTTTATGATCTTGCATGCTCTCCGTTACTAGTAGATGCTCTGGCCAAGTAGATGCTTGTAACTCCAAGAGGGAGTATTTATGCTCGATAGTGGGTTCATGCCTGCATTGACACCGGGACAAAGGATGAAAGTTCTAAGGTTGTGTTGTGCTGTTGCCACTAGGGATAAAACATTAGTGCTATGTTCAAGGATGTAGTCACTAGTTACATTACGCACCATACTTAATGCAATTGTCTGTTGTTAGCAACTTAATACTGGAGGGGGTTCGGATGATAACCTGAAGGTGGACTTTTTAGGCATAGATGCAGTTGGATGGCGGTCTATGTACTTTGTCGTAATGCCCAATTAAATCTCACTATACTCATCATGATATGTATGTGCATGGTCATGCTCTCTTTATTTGTCAATTGCCCAACTGTAATTTGTTCACCCAACATGCTGTTCGTCTTATGGGAGAGACACCTCTAGTGAACTGTGGACCCCGGTCCAATTCTCTTTACTGAAATACAATCTACTGCAATACTGTTCTACTGTTTTCTGCAAACAATCATCTTCCACACAATACGGTTAATCCTTTGTTACAGCAAGCCGGTGAGATTGACAACCTCACTGTTTCGTTGGGGCAAAGTACTTTGGTTGTGTTGTGCAGGTTCCACGTTGGTGCCGGAATCTCTGGTGTTGCGCCGCACTACATCCCGCCGCCATCAACCTTCAACGTGCTTCTTGGCTCCTCCTGGTTCGATAAACCTTGGTTTCTTTCTGAGGGAAAACTTGCTGCTGTGCGCATCATACCTTCCTCTTGGGGTTGCCCAACGAACGTGTGAAATACACGCCATCAATAACCATATTTCCCTCTCTCATAATAACTTTCAGTAGCATCATTGATGAAATCCACAATATACCCATCACTTAAAACATTCTTATCATGGTTCATATGCATAGAAGTATCATTAATTTTGGCATAAGAAGTGTTATTCTCATTATTAGTAATTGGAGCAAGATTATTATCAAGAATTTGAACATGGTAAACAAGTTGCATATTAAAAGAATTGTTTTTGGTAATCCAATCATGACTATGACAAGTTTCATAAGGATAATTATAACCTATATCATAGCATTCTTTATAATAATCATCAAAGATCGGAGGCACAGTGTCATCATAAGAAATAGAATAGTTATCTTTCACAGTCGGTTTATCTATAACCATACCATCATTGTTATTAGAAGGAGATGTATCAAACACATAATGATCAGTAGCAAAAGGATTTTCAAACACCTCTTCCCCAAGCTTACAGCTTTCTATATTATTATGGGAGGAAGCATGGATAGCACTGACACTATGGCAATTATTATCATCATTTTCAGAATTAGTTTCCCAGAGATTTGCAATATCAAAAGTAGTGTGTTCATTCAAATCATGATTGCTAATGTATGTAAAGGGCATAGGAAGATCATCGTATTCAGATTCATTATCACAATAATCATTAGGAGCAACATACTTACGGTTACCTAGCGTTATCTCATTCACGCGGGGATACGCCGTTACCTCTTTCTTTTTATTCTCCTTCTTCTTCTTCTTCTTCGTTCCCTTCTTCTTCTTCTTCTTCTTCTTCTCTTCCTTCTCCTCGTTCCCTTCTTTAGGAGGAAGAGGCTTGAAGGGTGGCTCGTCCGCATAACCTGATTTACTTTCAGAAACAATAGAAGAAACTTGGGAGGATCCCTCCTTTTCATTAATTAGTTGGAAACACACAGCGGTCCTATCATATTTTGGCAAGGTGTCATCTTCTAAAATATTTTGTATGTAAGTATTTGTATGGCTATTATCAATGCAATAAGAAAAACACCCATGCAGGACATCATCAATATCAAGATCACTCATATGTAACAAAGAGATTTTTCTCGACAGGTTCTTCACACCCCAAAAATAAAGTAAGTTCATCATGCTGATTAGGAGTAATTTCATCATCACAATACAAATTTGCAGCACTCATTGGGTTCAAATTATCATTGGAGGAGCATTGAAAATTAAAATGACCCACTTCATGGCAAACTTCACAAATAAAAGGATAGAGGGCACAAACTTTTTACCAAGATCATCTAGAGCCCTAAACCACTTTCTAGTTTTTTCATTAATATGATGGATGCAATATTCATCTTTGACTTGATTAATTCCGCAAGGCCTATGCATTCCACAAAAATTAACATGCTTATAAGAAATAGCATTTTTAGGAGTTTGAGCATGCTTATTGCAATAATTAACAACAATTTCATTCTTCATGCAAGCCTCTTTAAAAGGTTCATGATACTTATCAAAATTATTTTTAGGCAATTCAAAATGAGAAGCAAAGGCTTTATAAAGATTTGCAGCAACTTGAGAGTCAAGACCATAAGTAGCACTCATATTTCGAAATTTATCGGTATCCATAAAAGCTTCAATGCATTCATAATCATAATTTATACCTGACTCTTTACCTTTGTCGTTCTCCCATCCTTCAGCGTTGTCCTCAATCCGATCAAGAAGATCCCACCTAGCTTCAACCTCTTTGCTTGTGAAAGATCCTTCCGAACACGCATCCAGATAGTCCTTGTGTTGTCCTGAAAGCCTCGCATAAAAATTATTAACAATAACATTACGGGGGAGCTCATGAATGGGACATTTGAGCATTAGTGACTTCAATCTCCCCCACGCTTGAGAAATACTCTCTCCATCACGAGGATAAAAGTTATAAATATAATTCCTATCAATATGCACTTCATGAGGAGGATAAAATTTAGAATAAAAGAGAGATGCAATTTCCTCCCAACCAAGAGAATGTCTATTCTCCAACAATTTATACCAATGTGCCGCTTTACCAGACAGCGAAACGGAGAATAGCTTCTTCTTCACTTCATCCATAGAGATACCTGCACACTTGAATAACCCGCATAATTCGTGCAAAAACAGTAAATGATCTCTAGGATGGACAGTTCCATCCCCTTTATAGTGGTTGTCCATAACACATTCAATAATTTTCATAGGTATTTTATACTGAATACTTTCAGCAGGTGGATTCAAAATATCAGAAGCATCATTAGAGTTATCGCATATGGGAGATAAAGCATTATCAGAACAAATTTTCTCCCCTAAAGATGGGAAGCTAAAAAGATCACAAAAACTAGCTTCCCCAAGCTTAGACTTCTCCATAGCATTAGCAGTAATTGCATTCATACTAATAACATCACTACTAGCATGCAAATAAGGTTCCATAGGTTTTTTAATTTTTGCATCAAACAATTCTAAATCAGGAAAAAGACTAAAAAGCTCACCAATTTTTTTGTTGTTTTCCATTATGCCTAACTAGTGTAAACAAGAAACAAAAAGTTGCAATTGCAGGATCTAAAGGAAATAGCTTCGAGTACTTACAATGGCGGAAAATAGCTTGGTAGCCAAGGTCCGGAGTGTGAGTACCTTTTACCTTTCCTCCCCGGCAACGGCGCCAGAAAAGTGCTTGATGTCTACGTTCCCCCTCCTTTCCTGTAGACAGTGTTGGGCCTCCAAGAGCAGAGGTTTGTAGAACAGCAGCAAGTTTTCCCTTAAGTGGATCACCCAAGGTTTATCGAACTCAGGGAGGAAGAGGTCAAAGATATCCCTCTCATGCAACCCTGCAACCACAAAGCAAGAAGTCTCTTGTGTCCACAACACACCTAATAGGTGCACTAGTTCGGCTAAGAGATAGTGAAATACAGGTGGTATGAATATATATGAGCAGTAGCAACGGTGCCAGAAAATAGCTTGCTGGCGTGTAGTTGATGGTGGTAGTATTGCAGCAGTAGTAACGCAGTAAAACAGTAAACAAGCAGCGACAGCAGTATTTAGGAACAAGGCCTAGGGATTACACCTTCACTAGTGGACACTCTCAACATTGATCACATAACAGAACAGATAAATGCATACTCTACACTTTTGTTGGATGATGAACGCATTGCGTAGGATTACACGAACCCTCAATGCCGGAGTTAACAAGCTCCACAATTTGTTCATATTTAAGTAACCTTATAGTGTAAGATAGATCAATAGACTAAACCAAGTACTAACATAGCATGCACACTGTCACCTTCATGCATATGTAGGAGGAATAGATCACATCAATATTATCATAGCAATAGTTAACTTCGCAATCTACAAGAGATCATGATCATAGCATAAACCAAGTACTAACACGGTGCACACACTGTCACCTTTACACACGTGCAGGAGGAATAGAACTACTTTAATAACTTTGCTAGAGTAGCACATAGATAAATTGTGATACAAACTCATATGAATCTCAATCATGTAAAGCAGCTCATGAGATTATTGTATTGAGGTACATGGGAGAGAGATGAACCACATAGCTACAGCGGAGCCCTCAGCCTCGGGGGTGGATTACTCCCTCCTCATCATGGAGGCAGCGATGGCGGTGAAGATGGCGGTGAAGACGGCGGTGGAGATGGCTCCGGGGGCAATTCCCCGTCCGGCAGGGTGCCGGAACAGAGAGTTCTGTCCCCCGAATTGGAGTTTCGCGACGGTGGCGGCGCCCCTGGAGTCTTTCTGGAGTTTCGTCAATTGGTACTGCGTTTTTAGGTCGAAAGGGCTTTTATAGGCGAAGAGGCGGCGCAGGGGGGCACCTGGGGGCGCCACACCCTAGGCCGGCGCGGCCTAGGCCTGGCCCGCGCCGCCATGTGGTGTGGTGGCCCCCTGGCCCCTCTCCGACTCTTCTTCGGTGTTCTGGACGCTTCCGGGAAAAATAGGAGGTTTGGCGTTGATTTCGTCCAATTCCGAGAATATTGCCCGAACAGCCTTTCTGGAACCAAAAACAGCAGAAAACAGGAACTGGCACTGTGGCATCTTGTTAATAGGTTAGTTCCGGAAAATGCATGAAAATGATATAAAGTGTGAACAAAACATGTTGGTATTGTCATAAGACAAGCATGGAACATCGGAAATTATAGATACGTTGGAGACGTATCACTAGGCTCGTAAAGTTTAACCTCAGTATTCGCATGTGCAATCCTAGCTTGCACCCGTTGTATGCACACATAGAATCTATAACACCCGATCACGTGATGCTTCGAAACGATGAGTCTTAGCAACGGTGCATACTAAGGACGACCACTTCATGGATATGTGAATATCGTTTAGTGCCCAACTAGTTGGAGGATTGGGACGCCTGGCGTCTTCAACCTTCGTACATTCCCATAAAACTTATGAGTTTATGTAGTCTCACTAGATTATATTCTATCATCTTGCAATAAGATCTTAGATATCACATATATCTCATACCTTGCTTATTTCTGAAAACAAAATTTCCAGCTCCTTACTTTTCAAACGGATTTGAACTTCAAGTTTCACGGAGACAAGATGACTTTAGGTACTAATTGAAACCATTGCTCTTAGAATCAACAATGTGAGGTTTGCTAAAAGTTGGCAATAGGACTTAATCATTTCTTGATTCTTTAACAATACGGTACCTGTCCGTAAAGTTTCTTGTCATACTTAACAATATTTCTATCTCAATTACAAGACTAGCGCATGGTAGATAACGGATGCCAATTCTACAAATTTAATTCAAAATACTATTCAGACTATGTTCATGATAATTAGTTCATGTTTTAATCTAATTACTAATGAACTCCCACTTAATACAACATCCCTCATAGTTGTTTAGTGGCACACGATCCATATCCACTACACCAAAACCGATCATCACGTGAGATGATGTAGCTTCAATGGTGAACATCAACATGTTGATCATATCATCCATATGACTCGTGTTCAACCTTTCGGTTTCCTGTGTTCCGAGGCCATGTCTGTACATGCTAGGCTCGTCAAGCAAACCCAAGTATTTCCGCGTGTGCAACATGGCTTACACCCGTTGTATGTGAACGTAGAATCTATCACATCCGATCATCACGAGATGCTTCAAAACGACGAACTGTAGCAACGGTGCATACGAGGGGAGAACACTTTATTATCTTGATATTAATGTGAGGGATCATCTTATAATGCTACCGTCGCGATCTAAGCAAGATAAGATGCATAAAGGATTAACATCACATGCAATTCATATGTGATATGATATAGCCCTTTAGTCTTTGCGCCTTTGATCTTCATCTCCAAAGCACGGACATGATCTCCATCATCAACGGGCATGATCTCCATCATCATCGGCGTAGCGTCAAGGTCCATGGCGCCGTCATCATGGTTGTTCACCACATGTAGCAACTATTACAACTACTTTGAAATAATACTACAACATGAAATATAAAGACAACCATAAGGCTCCTGCCGGTTGCCACAATACAATAATGGTCATCTCATACATATTCATCATCACATCATGGCCATATCACATCACCAAACCCTGCAAAAACAAGTTAGATGCCTCTAATTTGGTTTGCATATTTTACGTGGTTTAGGGTTTTCGAGTAAGATCCAATCTACCTATGAACATGAACCACAACGGTGATACTAATGTTGTCAATAGAAAGAGTAGATTGAATCTTCACTATGGTGGAAGAGACAGACACCCGCAAAGCCACTTATGCAATACAAGTTGCATGTCAAGCGTGGAGCAAGTCTCATGAACGCGGTCATGTAAAGTTAGCCCGGGCCGCTTCATCCCACCATCCCGCAAGATGCAAAGTACACGAACTAAAGACAACAAAAGCATCAACGCCCACAAAACCATTGTGTTCTACTCGTGCAACCAATCTATGCATAGACACGGCTCTGATACCACTGTTGGGATTCGTAGCATAGAAAACAAAAAATTTCCTATCGCAAGAACGAAGAACAAGCCAAGATCCAATCAAGAAGATGGTAGCAACGAGGTGAAGATCAACATACCCTTGAAGATCACAAAGCGTTAACGAGATCAGATCTCGTGGTGGATGTAGACGATCACTTGCCGCTTGCAAAAGCGCGTAGAAGATCCTGACGGTGCCACGAACGGGCAGCACCTCCGTACTCGGTCACACGTTCGGTGTTGATGACGACGTCCTCCTCCCCGTTCCAGTGGGCAGCGGAAGTAGTAGATCCTCCTCGGAATCCCGATAGCACAACGGCGTGGTGGCAGTGGTGGTGGAGATCTCCGGCAGGGCTTCGCCTAAGCGCTGCTGGAGTTGCCGGTGGAAGAGGGGGCGACTAGGGTTTGGGAGAGGGGGAGCTTGGGGCGCCGGCCTCAAGGGGGGCAGGGTTGGTGCGGCCAATGATGTGCTGCCCCCTCCCTCTCTCCCTCATTATATAGGTGGATCCCCAAGGGTTAGGTCAAAAGTCTCCGAATAAGACCCCAACACAAAACCTTCCATATTGCCAAACCTAGGTGTAAGGGTATATTGCCCCTATGTGTGGTTTTGGTAATTAATGACAACCCCTATGGACTAATGTTTTCATTGAGTTTATATGAAGGAATATTCCATAGGTACTACTTGTATTCCATGTGTTGGATTCAAGTATGGATGCCATGAAGATAAAGATATACCTTGTGTATTGGCATCAAGATCATCGATTTGAAGATATATATGTGATATGATCGAGAAGAAGAAATGAAGATGGAGTTCCTATGTGGAACTCAATATTAGCCATGCTCTAGCTTATGGGTTAAGCAATGAATGATCAAGATCTTGAGTGCGTGATTCCAAGTGAAGAATTCAAGTTATGGCTCTAAGTCGGTGTCATGATAGTCTCATGAGTTGAGCTATGGTTGACTAAGATTTAGAGCATGCAAACAAATGAAGAATTCTTTATACACCTCAAGATAATATGATAGAGCATGAGAAGATACAAGGTTGACCAATACAAAGAGTGAAGAATAGATTCAAGTTTGGTCAACACATGAAGCATGAAGAATGTGCCACATGAAGTCATGTGGTATGGTAAGCCTTGTCAATTATGCTTTATGAACTAACCCATCATATATGTGCCCTTGTGTTGTCTATGTGGGTTAGGTATCTTTCCATGGGAATGCATCAAAAGTGAGATCTCATATAGCCCATGAGAGGATGACATCAAGTGGTGATCGTCATCAAGGTTGAGTTGGGCAAGTTCAAGTTGAGCATCTCAAGAGGATCATATGCTTGAAGCTTGCCGTCCATTGGATGATAATGGACATGTGAAGATGTGCATCAATGGAGCTTTCCCATCATGGTGTATGGGGGAGCATTTGTGAGTCTTCACGAAGCAACAATGATCAAGTGAGGCATTCCGGCTTGAGTGGAGCTTGAAGAGTTATCATCAAGATCAAGCGGGATGCGCAAGGCAAAGGTATGGCCTTGCTAGGTTTTCCTTTTACCGGTCTCAAGGTGGTTGATGGGAGACCGGATTATAGGATAGATAGCCGCACTATCAAGAGGGGCTTTCGGTTGGGTAACTTGATCACATCGTCTTAGGGAGCTCAATACTTTGCATACTTTGCATATCCCTATTGCTTCTTGGTGTTTCTCTGTGTGAGGTTCTTGAGCTTGTTGCTAGCTTTACAACAAGCCCAAGTTCATCGAAAACGGAATCCGCATGCATCTTCTATTGCGTTTTTGAGTTTGGACGACTTCACCGTTTCTTAACGATGGGATACTCCCTCTCTAGAATCATCTATAATATTCTATGAGGAGTCTCCATATTTCCAGTTTTTGTTGGGGTTCTATTTGTCGTTATCTTTCTAACAAAATTGGTTTCATGTCAATCGGAGTTCGGGAGCATTTTCTATTTTTAAGAAAAAGAAAAGGTTTTTCAGAGTCCCGAATTCCGGTATCTGGCCCGGTACACCGAGTGCTGCTACCGGGAAAGTCGGTAGCCAGCCCGGTACACCGGGTGCTGCTACCGGACTACCAGAAGAAGCCGAAGCCAGGAGATTCCGGTAGCCAGCCCGGTACACCGGGTGCTGCTACCGGAAAAGTCGGTATCCAGCCCGGTACACCGGGTCAGCTACCAGGCAGCCCGGTATGTGGCCCGGTACTACCGGGTCAGCTACCAGTTTGGTTGACTCTGCCTCAAACGACTAGTTTTCTCAGCCCAACTTTTCCCCAACGGTTATATTTGCTCTTACACTATAAATAGGCCTTCTTCCACCTTGGGCAAGAGAAGTTCTTCCTCTCTCTCTCTCCTCCATTGTCATCTTTGAAGAACTTGCCCTATCTCTTGATTCCCCCCATGATTCTTGCTCATTCTTGAGGGATCTAAGAGAGGAGATCTAGATCTACAACTCCACCAATCCATTCCTCCTCTTTGTGAGGGGAACTCTTGGGATCTAGATCTTGGAGTCATTTGTTGATTTCCTCTTTGTTCTTCCTCTCCAATCTCATCCTAGCATCTGTTGCTTTGGTGGGATTTGAGTGTGAAGGATTTGAACACCTTTGGTGTTCTTGCTTTGCATCATTGCATTGTGTTGAGCTCTCCACCACGATTAGTTCGAGTGAGAGCCCGTGAGCTTGTTACTCTTGGAGGGAGACCTCCTAGTTGGCTTGGCGGTTGGTGCTCCGGTGATCTCTTCAAGAAGATTGTGAAGAGGCCCGGGCTTCTCCTTCGTGGAGCTTGTGAAGTGGCTGTGGAGCTTGCCATCTCCGGAGTGGAGGAAAAGCTAACCATAAGGAAAGGGCCATTATCCTTCGTGGGTGTGGCTCGGAGAATAGGGTGAGCCTTCGTGGCGTTGGGGAATCCTTCGTGGGACCTCCACTCCTCCAAACGTGACGTACCTTCTTGCAAAGGAAGGGAACACGGGAATACATCCTCGTCTCCGCGTGCCTCGGTTATTTCTATACCCGAGCTCTCTTTCCCTGTGATAGCCATCGTGCTTGAAGTACATATATCTTGCTATCACTTGTGTTACATATATCTTGTGCCTATCTTGCTTAGCTCTAGTTGTTATTGTTACACTTAGTTGAGCTTACCATATTTAGGGTTTGTGCTTGTAATCTAAACGTTAGTTTAATTCCGCATTCTTACAAGACAAATCCGTAAGAGTTTTTAATTGCCTATTCACCCCCCCCTCTAGGCGACATCTCGATCTTACAATTGGTATCAGAGCTAGGTCTCTCCTTGTTTTAGGCTTCACCGCCTTGAGAGTAAAGATGTCGGCTAGTACTATAGTGCACAATGACACAATTATCTTTGATGGCACAAATTACCTTTTGTGGAGAAATTGCTTGCTTTGTAATCTTCGGACCTTGTGTCCAAATATAGAGCAATTTCTAGATGTAGGTTTTTCTCCTCTGATGGATCCTCAAAATCTATCTTTAGAGGATGAGAAAAGCTTACATCTTGAAGCTCAAGTATCTAATGAGCTTTTATTCTCCTTGAGACCAGATTTTCGTAGGTTCTTGATATATATAAAGCGAAAGTCGTCTCATGAGATGTGGATCAAGCTTAAAGAAATGTTTGGTGGATCCATTTCTCATTTGGTCGGTGGTGTCTCCGAGGAGCTCTCTTCGCCTTCACATCATGAAGAGCTCCAAGTTGCTTCCACCTCCAGCCGTGATGATTTATCATCTTCTTCCACTTCACCAACGTGTGGCAAGACACAAGGTAATGATATGGTGAGTGGTGAGGAAAATTGCAATGTTGATATTGTGCTCAATAGTGATGATTCTTTATCTCTATCCCATTGCAATGTTTCCTCTTTGGACTTGAACACATATAGCACTAAAAATAATCTACATGCTTGTGTTGATAGTCCTTGCATATCATGTATAAACTCCCTACATAAATCCCATGATGATATGCATGCCTTGTCTTGTTGCCATAATCAAAATGCTTCTATTTCCTCTAGTAGTTTGTTGACTAACAATGTAGAGGAAACCGAACACTCTATGGATCAAGACACGATGTCAAATAGGGATTCAAGAATATCCTCATCTTCATCCTCCGGTATGCACATGTGCCTTATGGCAAATGGATCAAAGGTATCTCCTACTTTGACTCCTAACACCTCCTCTAATGAGGAGAGTGATGATGATGATAATGATGAAGAATATAATACTTTGTTGCATGATATGGCGCTTGTATATGCTTCTCTTCGTGGTAACAAAGAAGCTCGTGCTAGTCTCGAACACTCTATGAAAATCTTGAATAAATACAAGGAAACCATAGTGGAGTTGGAGTCCCATGTTGAAAATGGGAGAATGAGATTCAATCTCCTCAAGCAAGAGCCAAAAGAAGAGAAGCATACTAATTTTATGCTCACACAAAAAAATGAATCCTATGAGCTTGAAAATGAAAAATCTATTGATGATGCTTGTGCCACTAACTCTATTTCTTGTGAAGCATCTACCTTAGAGGAGAATGTTGAGCTTATGGCTCAACTTGAGTTGCTAACTAGCAATTATAGGAAATTGGAAGAAAGTCATGAAAAGCTCTCGGGCTCTCATAATGATCTTCTAATCTCCTATGATGGGCTAAAGTTAGCTCATGAGGCAAGTATCACTAAGGTAACATCTTGTGAGCCTCATGTGGACATTAGCACAACCTCAACTCAAAATGCTATTTTGCCATGTGCTAGTCCTTGTAATCCATCTAGTCAAACTAGTGATACACCTTGTGTTGGATTACTTGCTTTGCCTTGTTGCTCTAACAATGAAGCTTCTACTTCCTCTAGTACTTGTATTTCTACTAACCATGTAGAGGAAATCAAAGAGCTCGAGGCCCAAGTCCTTTCCTTGAAGAAAGACTTGAAAAAGCGTCATGAAGGGAAATCCGCACTTGACAAGATGCTAAGTGTGCAACAATCCCCCAATGACAAGAGTGGACTTGGATTCAAATCCAATAATAAGAACAAGTCCAAGAACAAGAACAACAAGAAGAAGGGCCAAGACAAAGTCAAGGATCCGACCAAGTTGGTTTGCTTCAAGTGCAAGGTTGAAGGGCACCATGTTAGATCATGCCCATTGAAGAAGAAGAAGCACTTGAGTTGGAAGCAACAAGGGAAACGGCCACAAGGTCAAGGTCAAGCTCAAGCTCGACCACAAGTTGAAGATAGGCCACTTCCCAAGAAGAATCAAGATATTGTTCCCCAAGAGAAGAAATCAATAAAGAAGAAAAAGGGGAACACTTGCTACTTATGCCGTGAGAAGGGGCATCTTGCTTCTTCTTGCTTAGGTGGTACCTTATCTAACCCTATAATTGTTGATGATGATTATTCTCTAGGGAAGGATAAGGATGGCAATGTGTTTGCCAAGTTTGTTGGAACTCAAAGTGGTTTCAAGAAAAGAACCATTTGGGTTGCCAAGCCTATTGTGACTAACCTTTTAGGACCCAACTTGGTTGGGGACCAACAAGCTCAAACTTGATCAATAGGTGCATGTGGAGGGCATTGGAGACTTGGCTACTTCATGAAGAATTAAGGGATCTTCATATATTATATCTTTATCAAGCCAAGTCATAAGGATTATCATCTATATCTTATATCCAATGTTCCTCCTTGCGGTAACTTATACTTCAACTCATCATATTTATTGTAAGTTACTTGCCCCTTTGCATGTTTGGTTTTGTACCAAATATGTGTTTGTAGGTGTTGTGTCTTACTTACCTATCTTGTGTATTCAAGTATGTTTGTTTGACTCATCATCTACTTGTGTATTGTTTTGAGCCTAATGCATCTTGATGACATCTTATTTAGCTCTCTTTGAGTGATTAATGGAACATCCCATTTTGGGGGAGTGATATGCCTTGTGCATCTCTCTTCCTTTAAAATGTGTGTACATGGGTACCACCACTTAGTATTGATATTGCAACATTATCTAGTCACTATGTGGTGTGTCATACTCATGAGAAATTCAAATTCTAAATGTCCATTAATCATCTCTAGTCGATTTTAATTGCCTCTTGATTAGAAGAAATACTTTATCACATTATGGGGGAGTAATATATTTTGTACATATCACAAACCTAGAAAATGTGAACATATGAGGTTATGCCACTTAGAGTTGATACTCTTAATTATCTTGTTCATAGGTGGCATGTTTGCTCAAACAAGCTCCACTTCTATTAAAAAGCTTTTATTGCTCATCTTATGGGTTCTTGTTTGAGTAAGAAATTCTTGGTGCGGTTTTCCTCAAATACATATCCCTATATCTTATTTGGGACACCGTTTGCTTCAAGTTATTCTAATCATTGCTGTGTGTGATTGTTTGACTAGTTGAAGCTATCAAGAATCTTCATCCGTGCATAGTGCTTAATCCTATATATTTATCCTATGCCTTTTATGGTGGAGTTGATCCTTACTATCCTTGACAATATACCACCGGAAATTATTTCCAATATTCTCATTGTCTTTGACAATTGATAACCTTGTATGTGGTTGAATTTATGGATCATCTTCACCTTGGATCGCTTCTTATTGCCTTACTTTATTTCCAAGAAATCTTTGTTGCTCCCATGTGTCTTCCTTGTCCCTATGAAAAATCTTTTGATAAATTCTTTTGATTCATATCAAGTGTTTGTTTTGGAAGACAACCCTTTTCTTTACGGTACATTGTGCCATTGTGAAAAGTGCAGAGGGTTTGGTTTATTTGTTCGAACCTTGCTCTTTTGGGAGTTTTGCTATCTCATTCCTTCTTCTATGCCTTATTTGTTGAATGAGATAAATCTTTGAGCATGTTTGCTTTATTTCATCCTTTACGCTCAATGGTTTCTTCTTAGTTCATTTGGTGAACTTTGTTGAACAAATCTTTTGTGATTTGCTTCTTTGATATAATTTGGACAACAAATTTGTTTGGTCACACCTTTATGCCTTCTTGAATTCATTTGGTGTTTTGTCCAAAGTATGTCTTTTTTGGATCTTTAAAGTATTTATGCGTGCTTATATGTAATTTGTTTATATTTGTAGCATGCTTGCTTGCTTTCTTTGATCCATTATATAGGATATACTCCATCAAATCCTAAATGGCTAAGATGTGCATGAAATTCAAATTTCATCTAAATATGCACATATTTATATGGAGTGTGTCCTATATATTGTGGTTAGTCTAACCATTTTGGACCCAATAAGTTTGGGGACCAATATGTACTTGAATATTATTTTAGGTACATTGGAGATGCAATGGAGGCTTGTCTCATCTATAAGGAAGGTGTTGTCACCATATGAGAATTGGAGTCAAGCTAGGACGATCGATGAACTCGTATCTACTACATCATGCCATTGCTATCTCGGTAACAAGTATCTTTTTCATGCATTCTCATATAGCATCCAACCTCTTGTAGGTTGCATCTTGGCATGAAATTCTTTATTTCGAAAATATTGCGGTTATTGAAAAATCCTTCTTAAGAAAACTTCTTATTGTACATTTGAGTAATTTGAGAAGATGCATACGATGGGAATATATATATATATATAAATCATGTTTATGATTCACCTATCCCAAATATGCCCTCTAGCAATTTATTGCATATCAATTCCTCAAAGAACTCTTATGTGCAATATTGATGAAATTACGAAATAAATCCTATTTGTGATACTTGTTGCCTTTCTCAAAACATTCCAACTAGCTTTACTTCCCTTATTGTTAGTTGTGATGTTTTCGAGATTTTCTTGGTTGAAGCTCATTCATATACCATAAGTAAAAATTGGAGCCATAGGCTATATATGCTTTATTAAGCAAACATCCTTTGGTATATTTTATGACTTCATCTTGGATATCTTGTCTTATTTATTTTAATAACCTCTTATGTGTGCATGTTCCTTTGTGGATCACTTTGTCCACTTTAGAAACTTATATACATGAGAGCGTTAATCCATCACCTTGATATCCTTGTTCCTTGCCGACCATCCTTTTATTCTTTTGGTTTTAGTGGTGTTGGTAAGGACTTGATTTATGAGTGCTTGGTTTATTTATTTTTCTTCATGCACTCATATCTCGTAATTTTTGGACTCAAGTTGTTCTTGATAAGCATATTCTCTTTATCTTGGTTGTGTTCTAAATGATATAGAGGGAGTGAGGATTCCATGTTTGTGCATATTGTATTCAAATACAAACATTATAAATTGTGCATGAACCTTGGGGAGCTTCCTTATTTTTATTTAGAGCACTATATCTCTCTTATCATGATATCTTTGTTTGTCCAATTGGATCTTTGATTGCTTGCTTTATTTGTTAAAGCTTTCTTCACCATGTTATCCTTGTGCAATCTTTGATCCTCAATATAGTTTGACTTCCTTCAAGTATTCATCATTGGATATGTGCATTTGATTCCACTCAAATTATGAGAAGTGCACACCTTGGGGAGGAACTCATATTATATTGGCCTTCTAAAGTTTTCACCCATTTTGGCACTTGTTGCCAATGGGGGAGAAGTTTAGAGGGTTTAAGGGAAATGGTTTATACTTAAGTTTGGTTTGTGCTTAAGTGTTTTACCTCTCATGCATTCCATATTTATATGTCTTGCATGGTTGTATATATATAGTGGAAATTGTCCCAAAGTTTATTCTTGACAATGTATGCAATGAATTCATGTTCATCACACGTGCATACATTGTGGGGGAGTTTGCTCTATATATGTTGGTTCTACTCACATCCCTTGCATTAGTTATAGTTGTGTGAGTAGAGTTGGTTTTGATATGGACTAGTAGCTTCGTGTTACTTGACCATATCAAATACAACCTCTTGTATACAACTTATTCTCGGATAAGTTGCATACTTGTTTCTAATATTCATTATATAAACCCTCTTATTGTGATTGTCATCAATTACCAAAATGGGGGAGATTGTAAGGGTATATTGCCCCTATGTGTGGTTTTGGTAATTAATGACAACCCCTATGGACTAATGTTTTCATTGAGTTTATATGAAGGAATATTCCATAGGTACTACTTGTATTCCATGTGTTGGATTCAAGTATGGATGCCATGAAGATAAAGATATACCTTGTGTATTGGCATCAAGATCATCGATTTGAACATATATATGTGATATGATCAAGAAGAAGAAATGAAGATGGAGTTCCTATGTGGAACTCAATATTAGCCATGCTCTAGCTTATGGGTTAAGCAATGAATGATCAAGATCTTGAGTGCTTGATTCCAAGTGAAGAATTCAAGTTATGGCTCTAAGTCGGTGTCATGATAGTCTCATGAGTTGAGCTATGGTTGACTAAGATTTAGAGCATGCAAACAAATGAATAATTCTTTATACACCTCAAGATAATATGATAGAGCATGAGAAGATACAAGGTTGACCAATACAAAGAGTGAAGAATAGATTCAAGTTTGGTCAACACATGAAGCATGAAGAATGTGCCACATGAAGTCATGTGGTATGGTAAGCCTTGTCAATTATGCTTTATGAACTAACCCATCATATATGTGCCCTTGTGTTGTCTATGTGGGTTAGGTATCTTTCCATGGGAATGCATCAAAAGTGAGATCTCATATAGCCCATGAGAGGATGACATCAAGTGGTGATCTTCATCAAGGTTGAGTTGGGCAAGTTCAAGTTGAGCATCTCAAGAGGATCATATGCTTGAAGCTTGCCGTCCATTGGATGATAATGGACATATGAAGATGTGCATCAATGGAGCTTTCCCATCATGGTGTATGGGGGAGCATTTGTGAGTCTTCACGAAGCAACAATGATCAAGTGAGGCATTCCGGCTTGAGTGGAGCTTGAAGAGTTATCATCAAGATCAAGCGGGATGCGCAAGGCAAAGGTATGGCCTTGCTAGGTTTTCCTTTTACCGGTCTTAAGGTGGTTGATGGGAGACCGGATTATAGGATAGATAGCCGCACTATCAAGAGGGGCTTTCGGTTGGGTAACTTGATCACATCATCTTAGGGAGCTCAATACTTTGCATACTTTGCATATCCCTATTGCTTCTTGGTGTTTCTCTGTGTGAGGTTCTTGAGCTTGTTGCTAGCTTTACAACAAGCCCAAGTTCATCGAAAACGGAATCCGCATGCATCTTCTATTGCGTTTTCGAGTTTGGACGACTTCACCGTTTCTTAACGGTGGGATACTCCCTCTCTAGAATCATCTATAATATTCTATGAGGAGTCTCCATATTTCCAGTTTTTGTTGGGGTTCTATTTGTCGTTATCTTTCCAACAAAATTGGTTTCATGTCAATCGGAGTTTGGGAGCATTTTCTATTTTTAAGAAAAAGAAAAGGTTTTTCAGAGTCCCGAATTCCGGTATCTGGCCCGGTACACCGAGTGCTGCTACCGGAAAAGTCGGTAGCCAGCCCGGTACACCGGGTGCTGCTACCGGACTACCAGAAGAAGCCGAAGCCAGGAGATTCCGGTAGCCAGCCCGGTACACCGGGTGCTGCTACCGGAAAAGTCGGTATCCAGCCCGGTACACCGGGTCAGCTACCAGGCAGCCCGGTATGTGGCCCGGTACTACCGGGTCAGCTACCAGTTTGGTCGACTCTGCCTCAAACGACTAGTTTTCTCAGCCCAACTTTTCCCCAACGGTTATATTTGCTCTTACACTATAAATAGGCCTTCTTCCACCTTGGGCAAGAGAAGTTCTTCCTCTCTCTCTCCTCCATTGTCATCTTTGAAGAACTTGCCCTATCTCTTAATTCCCCCCATGATTCTTGCTCATTCTTGAGGGATCTAAGAGAGGAGATCTAGATCTACAACTCCACCAATCCATTCCTCCTCTTTGTGAGGGGAACTCTTGGGATCTAGATCTTGGAGTCATTTGTTGATTTCCTCTTTGTTCTTCCTCTCCAATCTCATCCTAGCATCTGTTGCTTTGGTGGGATTTGAGTGTGAAGGATTTGAACACCTTTGGGGTTCTTGCTTTGCATCATTGCATTATGTTGAGCTCTCCTCCACGATTAGTTCGAGTGAGAGCCCGTGAGCTTGTTACTCTTGGAGGGAGACCTCCTAGTTGGCTTGGCGGTTGGTGCTCCGGTGATCTCTTCAAGAAGATTGTGAAGAGGCCCGGGCTTCTCCTTCGTGGAGCTTGTGAAGTGGTTGTGGAGCTTGCCATCTCCGGAGTGGAGGAAAAGCTAACCATAAGGAAAGGGCCATTATCCTTCATGGGTGTGGCTCGGAGAATAGGGTGAGCCTTCGTGGCGTTGGGGAATCCTTCGTGGGACCTCCACTCCTCCAAACGTGACGTACCTTCTTGCAAAGGAAGGGAACACGGGAATACATCCTCGTCTCCGCGTGCCTCGGTTATTTCTATACCCGAGCTCTCTTTCCTTGTGATAGCCATCGTGCTTGAAGTACATATATCTTGCTATCACTTGTGTTACATATATCTTGTGCCTATCTTGCTTAGCTCTAGTTGTTATTGTTACACTTAGTTGAGCTTAGCATATTTAGGGTTTGTGCTTGTAATCTAAACGTTAGTTTAATTCCGCATTCTTACAAGACAAATCCGTAAGAGTTTTTAATTGCCTATTCACCCCCCCCCCCCCCTCTAGGCGACATCTCGATCTTACACTTGGGGGAGTGGGTCTCCCCCCTTCCTTTGGTGGGGCTGGCCGGCCACCCTTGGAGGAGTCCACATGGGACTCCTCCTCCCTTAGGCTGGCCGGCCATGGTGGGTGGAGTCCCTCCGGGACTCCACCTTCCATGGTGATTTCTTCCGGACACTTCTAGAACCTTCCAGAAAAAAATACCGAATTATTTTCAAACCTAGAAAATGACTTCCTATATATGAATCTTATTCTCCGGACCATTCCGGACCTCCTCGTGATGTCCTGGATCCCATCCGAGACTCCGAACAAACATTCGAACTCCATTCCATATTCCATATCTACTTAAACGACATCAAACCTTAAGTGTGTCACCCTACGGTTCGTGAACTATGCAGACATAGTCGAGACTCTTCTCCGACCAATAACCAATAGCGGGATCTGGAGATTCATAATGGCTCCCACATATTCAACGATAACTTAGTGATCGATTGAACCATTTACATACGATACCGATTCCCTTTGTCACGCGATATTTTACTTGTCCGAGGTTCGATCACCGGTATCTCCATACCTAGTTCAACCTCGTCACCGATAAGTACTCTTTACTCGTACCGTGGTATGTCATCTCTTGTGATCTTAATCACATGCTTGCAAGCTAATCAGACGACATTCCACCGAGAGGGCCCAGAGTATATCTATCCGTCATCGGGATGGACAAATCCCACTCTTGATCCATATGCCTCAACTCACACTTTCCGAATACTTAATCCCATCTTTATAACCACCCATTTACGCAGTGGCGTTTGATGTAATCAAAGCATCCTTCCGGTGTAAGTGATTTACATGATCTCATGGTCGAAGGATTTAGGTAACTATGTATCGAAAGCTTATAGCAAGTTGAACTTTAATGACTTGATCTTATGCTATGCTTACTATGGGTGTGTCCATCACATCATTCACCTAATGATATGATCTTGTTATTAATAACATCCGATGTTCATGATCAGGAAACCATGATCATCTATTAATCAACAAGCTAGTTAAATGAGAGGCTTACTAGGGACTCTGGTTGTTTACACAACACACATGTATCAATGTTTCCGGTTAATACAATTATAGCATGGAGTGTAAACATTTATCATGAACACTAAGATATAACAATAACTATTTTATTATTGCCTCTCGGGCATATCTCCAACAGGTGAATCGGCGACCCCCCGAGTGAAACGACCGATATCAAAGAGGATCTAGCAATACTCGAGGAATCACAAGGAACCACCGAGCTTAAAGCTTTACTCCGGTTTATCCACCTTAATAGATGCGCTGACCATGGCTTTGGTAACAGGCAGAAGGATTATTGGAGGAAGATGAAATCTACCAAGAGGAGTCTTTCTCTCTTATGGGTTGCTTGCCTTCTCAGATACATATATGAAGAATCATGTTCACTTATCACATTTATTCCACCTAGCACATTCACTATCACCATGAACCGAGTCACCCCACGCCTACTTTTCCATCTACAGAAACTCTTTTATTTCTTATTAGTTGTTTACTTTTATGCACTTTACTTTATTGCACTATCAATACTCTAAACTCTTATTATTCACACTCATCGCTTTCCATTTCAATTCTTGCAGTCAATTCACCTAAGACTTGTGACACCTTGGGTGCGACAGAAACACTGCTGATAAACATCCTCCTACGCTCCTTGTTGGGATACGATATAAAAACCAGAAATAATACTTCCACAAAAATATGCATGAATGATCCTGTTGTTCTTGCAGGCCATCAAGCTATTTTCTGGCGCCGTTGTCGGGGAGCTAAGCGCAGGGTGTTTGTTTGTTGACACTTGTAAGTTTTGATGATCTCTGTTGAGGACAGAGGTTCCACATGCTCATGTAGAGTTTATATACCAAACTTCATTGATCGAGTACCAGACTCTAGACGTCTGGAAGTTATCCAAAATCTAGCCAATTCGCGTGCTGTAGACGTAAACAGTTTAAGTACCATGATGGAAAACTTATCCATCACAGCTAAGGCAGCTGAGCCTAGCAAAGCTTTAGGGGAATATGGGACTTCTTCAACTTTAGTTTGAAAAAATCCTATCGTTTATCCTAATGTTAAGGGCATTGAATATGAAATAGATCCTGAGTTACTAATTATGATGCAAGAAAATGCTTTTTCAAGAGAAGAACATGAAGATCCAGGTATTCACTTAACTAGAGTGAATGATATATGTGAGGTAGTTGGACCTAAGAATTTGCCAAAATATTTCTTACTTCTTAAGTTATTTCGTTGGTCCCTAAAGGACAAGGCATTTCAATGGTAACAAGCCTTACCAAGAAATACCATTGCTAGCTAGAAAGATTGCATAAAAGAATTCATGAATAGATTTAATCCTGTCTATAAGACTATGCAGGTTAAAAGGGAGATTACTAATTTCTTCCAGCGTATTGGAGAAAGCTTTGCTCAAGCTTGGGGAAGATTTTCCGTATTACTTATGAGGGTTCCCAACCACGGTTTCATGGACAATGTTATTATACAATATTTTTATAGTGGTCTGAATGATGAATCTTAACAGATGGTTGATGCATGTGCAGGAGGAACTCTAAATTATTAACCTATAAGGAGGCGATGAAATTTTTTGCCGATAGAGCCTATAATGATGAGCAATATAATCCTTTAGGTGAGATTGAGTCAAAGAAAGGTATGCTCTTTATAACCCCTGAACTTATGCCTGCAGTTAAAAAATCTATGAAAGAGAAAGGTATACCAACTAAGTTAGCTATTGAAAGTGAGACTAATGAGCTACATGCTATGGTAGTGGAGAATGATATCGAATTAGAAATGAAAACTTGTTGGTATCAACAAACTGAGTTTAAAAAGCTGATGTTTAAACAATTAACGCTCCACAAGAGCGATATGAATGCTTTAGAAGCAACACTAGATGATTTGAGTCACGCAACTAAGCACTTAAGTAAACATCTTGACATGGTTCAAGTACAATGTGACCAAATAGCTAAAGCTCAAGCTTTGATTTTAAGTCAAAAAGATTTTAGTAAAGCTATTTACACTAATGTTATCACAAGACGAGGTACAGAAATGCAGGAACCTGCAGGTCCAGCTTGGTATCAAGAAGAGCAGGCTAGCAAGGCTAAAGAACTAGAAAGAATGAGCCAAGAAGAGAACGACCTCATTGATCCGCAAGATGATGTTGATTATGAAGAACAAAGGAAAAAGAAAGAAGCCTCGAGAGGGGAAGGTACTGAAAATCAAGACGAGGTATATGATTCTGACGCAGAGACAGTAGACCCTAGAGAAGAAGAGGTAGTAAGTCGAGAAAAAGAAGAAGAAGAAATAATATCAAAGGAGAAGAAACTAGAAAAGCAGAAGGCTAAGAAGAAGCCAAAGTTTAAGGAACCGGAGCCAGCGCCAAAGGTAAAATTGAAGGTACCAACTAAAGATGTTCCTTATCCTGATAGAATGAAGGTTGATCATAGTCAACACCTTTATGATGCCTTTGCTGATGCTCTTGGTAAACTTCGTTTAGAACTTCCATTAGCAGATGCTATATTAGTTCCTACATATACTAAATTTCTTCGAGATATTCTCAACAGAAAAAAGAAAGTAACTACAACTGTGGCTGTGATGACTAGCTATGGAGATAAACTCCCAGCTAAACTAGGTGACCCTGGCGTACCTACCATTACTTGTGCAATAGGAAATACTAGAATTCATAATGCTCTTTGCGGCCTAGGTGCAGGTGTTAGTGTTATGCCATATGACCTTTATAAGAAATTGGGCCTAGGGGATTACTCTCCAACATCTATTACTTTGCAAATGGCTGATAAAACAACTAAGAAGCCTGTGGGGATGATAGAAGATGTTTTACTCAGAATAGATAAACATGTTATACCCACTGACTTCATAATCCTAGATATGCCTCATGATGATAAATTATCTATTATATTGGGGAGACCATTTTTGAGTACTGCAGGAGATAATGTCGATTGCCATGGGGGAAAGATCGTCTTCAATATTTATGATGATCAGATTACTCAGTAATTCCCTAAGAAACTAGAAGAGGAAAAATATGTGCCACCCGGTAAGCGTACTCAAGAGGTAAATGTTTTTGATAGTGGACAACTTGCTGTAGGTTCCACTCATCGAAAATATACTTAAAACACGAATGAGTTTTTAATAAAATGCTCGATGGGAGTCAACCCATCTTTTTCTTTATTCGCAATTTAGTTTTTCTTATAGTATTTTTCTTATTTCTTTTAGACACTAGGATTTTGCTAATAAATTCTACTTAGCTTTGATGATTTGAAGAAACTCTTGATGAAAAAGACCCGAACGAGAGACCAGGAAGAGAAGAGAACTGAATTGCTAAAAACAGTAGCTTTGGCGGACAACGGTATGGCGGGGTATGACCGTACCACCTGCCCATACTACACAAGCAATATAATCGATGACTTCTGTCAAATTTTCCGAAGGTTTAACGGGCATTGGCACGGGGGCATCCGCCCGTATCATCCGCCCATACCAGTTCGGAAAAGAAACTTCAAACTTCGTCGAGAACTTACTGTAAGTTTAACAGGCATCGGTACGGGGGCATCCGCCCGTACCAGATCTAGGTTTTTGATCGTCCGCAAACCGACGTATCCAACGGTGGAGACCACCGGTATGGGCGGGTTTGCCCCGTACTGTCCGCCCGTACCGCGTCGATGGCGACTCCAAAACATCGGGCTGGCTGGGGGAAACCCCCAAACCAGCCATTCTTTCTCTCCTTTCTCTCTCTTTCTCTCAAAAACTCAAACCCTAATCCCCTAGAATCAACGATTCTTCGCCGATTTCGTTCGTTTGAGTTGGGGATTCTTCACATCGGTACGTTTCTCACCCGATCTACCTGTTATTTGCAGCAATGAACAGTTAAATCTCTCATATTGGGTACCTAGATGAGTTCATAGTTTTTGAAATTTTTGTTGATTCTACATGTTCGAATTCAAAGCTAGTGCCTATAATCGTTGTACAATACCATAGAAACCTAATACCTGTACTTTTGCTATGAATTTTTTTGCAGCACAATGAGCTTTTCCCGGAAGAGTTCGAGCGGTGGAGCGGATGGCTCGAGTAGCCAACACGACCCGCGGAAGAAGGCGCGGAAGGGCAAGGAAGTGCTCGAGACCGACTTCGACAAGGAGTACAACCAGCTGTCTAGCCGTAAGGTACTCCCGATAAAGTGGGTTGACGGTGGTTTCCTCACCAGCTACGGCCTCGACATTGACTTCACCACGATGGTGAGGAACGCCGGCATGGAGGTCTTCTCGGCACTCAACTACGACACGTACAAGCGTGCCACACTCGAGTTCCTCGCAACCTTCCATGACGACCTCGCCATCCTTGGGCGACGTACCACTGTGAGTTTTTTTTGTTCAACAATACACCACACTGTCTTACTTTCGAGGAGTTTTGCGGTTGCTTCCGGTTCTCCACCACTAGGGAACTCGATATTACTGATGAAGTTGTCCAGGAGGTAGGGGAAGCCTGGCAACATATTTCTGTGTACAGGAACCAAGATTATCTGTGGAAGAAGTCCGCTATCATCCAGAACCAGACCATTCGCTACTTCGCCACCTTCTTGGCAAACTCTCTCTTCGCCAAGGGAGATACTGGGGCCATGGCTAGCCCCGAGATGAGCGTCATCTGTAGCGCGCTCTACCCCGACATGGTGCACAAGATGAACCTCAGTGCCCTTCTCATCCAGCACTTCCGCCGCCAGAGGGCGGCAAGCTCAGGTGATATCCGTTGTGGTGGGTTAGTCACCCAAATTGCTTACGTTAGCCATTTCCGGATGCCTGCGGGCAACCAGGTCATGGGCAGTAAGTATTTGGATGCTAACCATATGGCTAGCACCAAGTTTCTTGGAGTTTACAGGGAGAACCCTCATCTTCATGCTTATCAGTTTGAGGTTGGCGGTGAAATAGTCCAGGAGTTGTTGCCTTTCTCTGGTGCTTTTGGTTTTCCAGGGAAGAACACTTGGGTTCTTTCACCGGAGGAGTTCCATGCTTTGAGGGTAGCGGCTGGACGAGTGCCTGCCCTAGGAGGAGACGCTGCTTGGGAGCAGCATAATGATCAAGCTAGAGACGATGACCAGCAGTGGGGAGGTCACGGATGGGATGACTTTGGTCAAGACCATCAGTACCAGCAGCCCTACATGGAGCAACAGCCGGGATACGACTACGTCCCGCGGGAGGAGTACGACACCTTGGTGGGTCGCATCGGTGATGTGGAGAGCACGTTGCAAGATGTGAACTCCAATGTGCTATCTCTCACCCAAAGCTTCAGTGAGTTCTCCACTCACTTCCAGACCTACTACCCGCCGCCACACAGTGGTGGTGGCGGGCAATGATCCAAGTTAGGCTAAACACCTAAGCTTGGGGAGGTTAAGTCCTCCACCTTTGCATTCATATTTTAGTTTGTTCTTTTCATTTATTTTCTTTTTTGTTATTTGCATGTTTAATTCTTGTTTTGCATCTATGACCAAAAACACACAAAAATAGTTAATATTTCTTGTTATTCGTGTGTTTACTTTCTGTTCCTTATTTGAAAACACCAAAAAAATTAGTTAACTTTTCTCGTTCTTATTTGTGTGAAGCTCTCTTCATATTTTTCTTTGAAATCTATTTGAGTTATTCACTTCCAGTGACTTTGTGATGGGAATGAAAGGGAGGAAGACTTGGGGATAAGACAAGCAAGCGAGATGAGGTATTATTTCTTATCTTCACTCTCGTTGTAATTCCATTCGTGATCATATGATCATTTGCTTGGTTGCACTCTAGTCTCGCTCCCCACTTAGCTCGTCGTCATATAAATTTCATTCCCATGCTAGTGTCACTATTTTGGTTTTGCTTCACAATCATTGAACGAGGTATGAAAAACAACTACAATTGGATTAAACTCCAATCTTTTTATAACAAGAACAAGCATCTCTTGATGACTTTGGTGCCATGTGTTTGTCTTAAGGTTTTAGTCTTGGTAGTGCTCAATCACATGTCTCGATGAAATGATTAGATATCACTCATGATAGGAATTGTCTGATTGAATTGAAACTTAATAGTGGCTAAGCTACATAACAAACTTTAATGTTGTGAATCAATGTGAGATATTGCTTTACGCGTGTCACCACTTGAATCCATGCTTGATATAGCTTTACGCGTGTCATCATGCTGTTGTACACACCCATGGGACACTAGCACCTCCACTAACCCCATGGTTGTCACAACTTTACGAAAGGGTCACTCATGGCCCTTGCTTGTAAGCTTTCATCGGAATCCAATTTATCACTTCAAGGTCTTGTTATGAGTTCGTTACTATTAAGTAGATTTTCTTGAAAGGCAGTGAGGGGATTGGGTGTTGGATAGTCATGATTCTTGATGTGGAGGTCAATGATTTGCTCTAAGATTAATTCTCTTTCGACTTATACATGTGCACCCTTAACTTGATCAAAGCATTCGTTGCTTAAAAACCAAATTTTACTCTCAATAAGAAGAGAGGCACCGAAACAATGCATTGGAGATCCTAGTCAAGTTCTTGACACTTTCCATGGGCTTAATATTTATTTTGATTGATGAACTACACGTGGCTAGGATGCGATATTAGGTGCAACCATTTGAATATCTTCTGATCATGTTTGAAGTTGCAAGGTTTTTGAAGATGGATTTAATATTGCTTCGAACTTGTGAGTTTTTCTATCCAAGGTTTATTTCTCGCTATTATTCTTTTATCACTTTGTCACTCGAGGGCGAGTAACAGCTAAGCTTGGGGATGTTGATAGCTCCAAATTCCGATGCCTTTTACTATGGATTTTCCACCACCTATCTATTGGTTTCATTGGTTTTTCATTGGATTTTGTGTTTCAACTAACGCTAATATCGCAATCCAAGCGAAACCTTGTTTTCAACTATGTATTCCAGGAAACCATCATATCTGGAGGATCCAAGGACATTTATGAGCTAATTGCAATGAAATAAACACATTTCCTTTTGAGGCCAAATCGATCCTGGCGACGCAGGGGCTTTAACGGGCATCGGTACGGGCGGGGCTTGCCCGTACCGTCCACCCGTACGGACCGGCACCGCCTTCGCCTTATCAAACCGAACCTTTTCGGTGAAGGCGAGAGGACGAGAAACAGAACACAGCAGCCACCATTCACACCAGAACAGAGGAAATCAGATCTGAAAAAGGAGAAGACCAACCTCGACTCCATCGACGATCAATCTCATCAAGATCATCACCCCATCCACTACATCCCACTTGTAGTGAGAGAGAGAGATACATACTTGTAAGATTAGGGATTGAAACCTCTATTTCATCCTGGTTTGTATTTGATTTGATCTTCAACTTTTGTGGTTTGCTCCGGTAATATCAAGATGAACTCCATTTACTTTGCTATGATGTTGTTATGTTATTCTCCTCTCATGTGTGAGTAGATCCCATTGGCGTGGGAGATGTAGGGGATTGGTGAGATGTGATGTGCCAATTTTATTCCATCCATTTGTGAACTTATGTTTGATATTATTTTGTATATGAGTATGAATGTTTATGTGCACCTAATGCTGTTATCTAATTTAAGGGCCCAGATAGCATGATCTCAAGAACTCATAAACATGAACTTGTGTGCTAGTGAATCGGCGACCCCCCGAGTGACACAGCCGATATCAAAGAGGATCTAGCAATACTCTAGGAATCACAAGGAACCACCGAGCTTAAAGCTTTACTCCGGTTTAACCACCTTAATAGATGCGCTGACCATGGCTTTGGTAACAGGCATAAGGATTATTGGAGGAAGATGAAATCTACCAAGAGGAGTCTTTCTCTCTTATGGGTTGCTTGCCTTCTCATATACAAATATGAAGAATCATATTCACTTATCACATTTATTCCATCTGGCACATTCACTATCACCATGAACCGAGTCACCCCGCGCCTACTTTTCCATCTGCAGAAACTCTTTTATTTCTTATTAGTTGTTTACTTTTATGCAGTTTACTTTATTGCACTATCAATACTCCAAACTCTTATTATTCACACTCACCGCTTTCCATTTCAATTCTTGCAGTCAATTCACCTAAGACTTGTGAAACCTTGGGTGCGACAGAAACACCGCTGATAAACATCCTCCTACGCTCCTGGTTGGGATACGATATAAAAACCGGAAATAATACTTCCACGAAAATATGCACGAATGACCCTGTTGTTCTTGCAGGCCATCACTCAACTTTAGATTATCACAGACGTTTCACATATTTGTTTGAACCAAGAATAACACAAAGGGGTACCTCCATGCAGCCTGTACAAAAGGCAAAATCAACTAGAAAAGTATCATTTTAAGCCATCCATACAGGGACAACAAGGACAACAGTCTTGTGAGCATCCTCTCTAACCTTTTTTTTTCATACATTTTTTTTCTGACTTTTTTTTCAAATGTAAAATATTCTTTCTCTTTTCATTCTTCCTATTTTGAGGTTGCTCGTGCTGAAACTTTCACCATGTATGCATGGCTTCTAGTTAGTACCCCAATGCACTTCTCTAATAAATATGCATACTCTAGTCCTTATATGATAATACACCTTTATTTCATCCAAGATGGCCGCCAGTAACTAGGTACATGATGATCAACTTAAATGTAAGTGCAATGTTGAAAGGTGTTTCCCATGAAAGCATGGTGTCAACCTATCTCATTACTCATAATCAGTCAAACTCATGACATGCATAGTGGTGTTTTCCTTCCACACCTTACTTTTCTATGAGCTTAAAATTACACAAAAAGGAATATTTTGAAATGGTTGGAAGCATAACACACATACTATACTTGGAATAGCAAGCGCTATATAGATAGATATGATAGACTTTTGGGTTTGAGTCGAATTTGAAACAAGTTTATGCTTGTGTGAGAATTCATTTCTTTTGGCTAGCAAGAGATCTAGAAGCATGCAATAGTATCCATAGAGCTATTCATTCATCACTAAACAGTGATACTTAAAATTAAACATCTATGCATACTAGTGAGAAGTAGCACTGAATAAGGCACATAGCACATCATAACTCAATAAAGCATTTGAATCTAGTAATACTATACCCAATATAAATTTCAGCTTTGAATTTTGCATCCCTATTCAACTTTTAATAGTATGCAACTTATTTTAAATGAGGAATCCATGAAAAGAGAGTTGGGTCCAGTAGCTCATTCATATGTATGAAAAGTATTCAATGTGATGGTCTTCTTAAATAAAAAACAATACTAGAAACAAACCAAATAAAGGACGCTCCAAGTTTTAGCGGGAATTCTGTGTTGCTCAAAAAACAAAGTTTAGAAGTGTGCAAACCGAGAGTTTTATTATATGTCCAGTGGGGTGACTTGGGCATCCCCAAGCTTATGGTCTTCACCATTCTTGGATTGCTCTTGGTGTGGTGTTCTTCCATTCCCTGTGAAATTTTTTTAACACAAAACTTTCTTCCATTCTTTTCTATGGGGTGACATTAGTGGTACAAGATATCATGCTTGCTGCTAATTTTTCATAAATAAAATTATATATTCATGAACCAGAGAGCACATAATGTTCTACTCATTCTAGTATATCAAAATTTTCAAGGAAAAAACATTTTGATACTTAAAATAATGGATCTAACATTAAGAAACAGAATCTGTCCAGAATTTTTGCTCCAGCAAAACTGAAATTTTATCGACCACTTAGACATGTCAGGAATTTTAGAAAATTTTTGTACATATAGTGGATGAAAAGTTACAGCTACTGTGAATTTATCAAGATTTTAAGATTTACCAAAAAAATCATAAAAATCGTGCACTAAAAAGTGCAGCGCAGGAATCAGCAACTCCATATTTTGTTTGCAACTTTTATCATCCAAATGGGTAAAAACTTGGTACTTTATTTAAAAACCAGATAGTGAACTAAAAGAAAACTAACATGCTACAGCAAGCATGTAGAAAGAAAATAAAAATAAAAACATCTCGGGTTGCCTCCCGTAAAGCACTTTCTTTATAGCCATATAGCTAGGCTTACTTACTTGATTTAAGGAGCAATGATCTTGTATGAGTAATGTTTCTTGATTATACCCTTCTCCTTCTTAGAAGTAATATATGACAATAAAATACCAGGGTCCCATGGTGTGATCATACCAATAAATATATTTAACACTTTAAAGCACATTAGTTTACAAGATAAAATATGCAACAAGTAGCAACGAAGTCTAACTTTCTTCCTATGCATTGGGATTTTATATATGAATGAATCACATCCAATAGGAGTGTACCAAAGAATATCTAAGGTAGGTAAATGCAACTTATAATTATCATTAGCATAGAGAGGGTGCTTATATCCTCTTTTTTTATAATAATTGCAATTACTAGAAGAAAAGTTAATAGTGTGACTATTTGAATCATGAATCTTAGAGAATTGTGGCACATAAAGAGGATCATTAAATTTATCATGCTTTCCTCTTTCAAAATAATTATTAGTATCACTTTTAATCATGAAATCATGACTGCAAGGATATTTTCCATAGGCATAAGATAGTTGCAAACCATACAAGTATTTTTCAACATAAGCATATTTCTCCTCTATTGTGTGAATAGGAGATTTTAATAATAACATGGGATTCTCATGGATGAGAGCATTATCACAAACAACAAGTTTATCATTTTCATCCTCACATAACATAGTATTTTCTAAGCATGGAGGATTCTCAAGTAAAAATAAGCCATCATCTAGAGCATAATTAGTTTTAGAGTTATCATCACATGTTGGTGGTGAAGGTGGAAGATCCAACTCTTCCCCAAGCTTAGATGCAACTATGGCTTCTTCATTTTCTTCTTTGTGTAATAGGCTAATGTTTTCTCGGGCTGCGCGTTTTCTCTCATTATAGTCAAGAACATAGATATTATCAGAAAATTCATCTATGCAATGATTTAGGACAATAGAGACCTCAAAATCGCAATCATGAGTCACACCACTAATTTCATAGACCTCATCAAGGAAAGTCTTTAATTCAAAGGCTGCCATAAAGCTCACAAATTGTTCTACTTCTTCCATCCCTAAATGAACGTAACTATAAGTGTGATAGGAAGCAATTGTATGTTGTTCATGGGATCTACATTGGAAGTCAAAGTGTTCACCACCGCAAAAGTCACAAGACCTTTCATAATATGCAAGCAACTCAATAGCAGCTTATTTAGAAGTCTTAAGAAACTTTTTAGTCGTTTCCCTTCACATGATTCTCTATAATTCATAAATATCATAGCTTTTTATACTCCTCTTTCAACGTGACATTTTTATCTAGACTAGTGGCCATACCATGAGTATTTTTGATATGTTCCATTTTTCATTTTTATGAGTTTTTGTGTTTTAAAAGAGAACTAGAAAGTAAAGACTAAAAACAAGACAAATAAAGTACTTTGCAAAATCTAAAAGAGATAAGAGATTTCA
Source organism: Lolium perenne (assembly GCF_019359855.2). Lineage (NCBI taxonomy): Eukaryota > Viridiplantae > Streptophyta > Magnoliopsida > Poales > Poaceae > Lolium > Lolium perenne. Next base: position 24,224,255 of record NC_067244.2, read on the forward strand.
TAGTGGTGCAAGCTCCCCAAGCTTGGGTATTTGACCTAAGTTGATGATGAAGATGACGGCGCCAGAAAATACCTTTGCAGTCACCTTGGAAATTGTTGTGCTCCTAGCTTGATGAAGATGTAGTTGCAAGATGCTCTTCCCACTCCCCGGCAACGGCGCCAGAAAATAGTCTTGATGACATTGGGACTCCAAGTGCAGAGTGTTGTGTCAGCAGAGTATTTTCCCCACAAGGGTGACTCGGGGGTATTATCGAACTCTCGGGGAATGGAGTAAAGAGTTATCTCCCTCTCTCTTCCAGCAATCCTGCAAAATAAAATAAAGGCTTGTGTCCCCAACTCCACCGTGTGGTTGTCAAGCACAAGGTTTCATGTAAGTAAAAATAATATAAAGTAGTAACTAGGGTAAAATAATCTAAACAAGTGAAGTAAACTAAGTAAAAGCGGTAAAGGTTTGTTTGTTTTGGGGTTTAGAGTGCAAATAAGAAAAATAAATATTTTTTTATTTTTGGATTAACGTAGTGCTGCAAATAAAAAGTAAGATAAATGTAATGTCAAGGTGTTTCTTATGATTAAAATTGGATCGGGTGAAAGGATCGTATGCCGCACCTAGAGGGGGGGGGGGGGGTGATTAGGTGCTACCCAATTTTTAGTTCTTTTTCAATTTAGGCTTGACACAAAGGTAAATTCTCTAGATATGCAACTATGTGAATTTACCTAGATTACAAGGTATACAACTAAGCAAGATATAGCTAGACAAGATATAATAGTGCAATCAAGGATAGAGGTAACCGAGAGTGGAGCACGTGGAGACACAGAGATGATTCCCGTAGTTCCTTCCTTTTGAGGGGAAGTACGTCTATGCTTGGAGGGGTGTGGTTGCCACAAAGGCCTAACCAACGCCACAAAAGCCTCACCCAGGTCTCATGTGAGCAACGCCACAAAGGCCTAGCCCACTTCCACCAAGGGATCTCCTCGAGGCGGAAATCGGGTCTTTACAAGGTTCTTGGGGCACACATCCACAACTGAATCGTAGGCTCCCAATAGCTGTAACAACACAACAACAACAAGAACAAATCAACCACAAGCAACTAGGGTTTCCAAATGGAACACTAGCAAAGGGGCCCTCAAGCAAATGAGGGGGAAATGTAAATTGCTTCGGTGAAGATGTAGATCGGGGTCTTCTCCTTCGATTCTCCAAAGATCAAGAGCTTTGGATGGTTGGAGGAGGAGATCTAGTGAATCTTGTGTTTTCTTTGTGGCTCAACAATGGTGGATGAACTTGTGAGAGAGTGAGCAATCTGAGCTTGAGGAAGAAGGGGGGTATTTATACCCCCACCAAATCGAGCCGTTGCAGGAAATTTGGGGGCGGATAATCCGGCCTATGTATGGGCTGGATAATTCCCCCCCCCCCCCTGGATTATCTGGGGCAGATACAAATATCCGGCCTGAATCCAGTGGCCTCGGCGCTTCAGTCCTTAGCCGATTTTCAGGGGCCGGATCCCCGGATTATCCGGCCTGGAGCAACTTTCCTGCTTCCTTCTTTTTGTTTCTCAACACAAATTCAACCACTAATAATTTCTACACTATATCAACGCACATTAGTGTATCACACATATTGTCATCAAACACACAAAACTATAATTAGAGAGATTTTCTTTGAATCTCCCCATTTTTGGTGTTTGATGACAACATACGGATTTGCAATAATATCACTAGATATAACCATCATGTTGACAAAGGATAGAGGCACTCCCCCTACATGTGTGCATATAAGTAATTTGCATTTGAAGACAAATGCACCACACATAGGTACGAGAGGCCTTGAAACATAAGATATGCAACATGAACAATGACATGAGACATAATCACATATAGTTGAGACAATGAGATAGAGATCATACCAATATGGTGATATAGAATACCGAATTCCATAAGTCACACACCATATAATAATACGTAGTCTCAACATATAGAATATAGATACCGAAATCCATAGTCTCACTCATATAAAATACCATAATCCATGTCTCACAAACCAAACTACAAGCCCATAACATAGTTTAACAAAACCAACATAAATGAAACACATAGTCTCGACATAAAACAAATAAACCGAAGCACAAGCTCTCAAAGAATGGTAAACACATATGCTTGTGCCCTCCCATGCCAATCCCGGAGATACCCTAAATAGAACTACTTCTCTCCCTTTGGCATCGAAACGCCAAAAAAGAAGAAGAGCGATGCTACACGCTCCATGGGAATTACCCCGAGCCCGACTCGGACTCATACTCTTCAGCACTGTCCTCTGCAGCTGGCGGAGAGGTGCGAGAGATGCTGCTCCTCATAAGACTCTGCTCAATCTCGGACCAGTGAACCTGAGAGGAGTGCCAGCCGCTGTAAGCGGGGTGGACATGAGGCTGAGGAGGAGGACCTTGCTCACCACTGAGCTTATGCAGAATAACCGCCTGCGTATGCTGGATATCGGCGCGCTGACGGCTGGCCTGGAAGTTCTCCTTGTGGATCACAATGTTCATGCATAGGACATTCCTCTGGAACCAGTTCAGTTTCTTCACCTCCCTCTGAATGAGAGGAGCAACAACTGAACGACCGGGTGCAAGGCCACTAGAATGAGCATCTCCCATAAATGAACCAGCAGAAGGGGCAGCTTTCTTCCTCTTGATATATGCCTTCTTGAACTTGTGTTCCATAAAGGGAAACTGACTCAGATCCTCCGCCACAGCAGTGTCATTGATAAGGAGCTGAATGTATGGAGCATATGGCATAGAAGTCCGAGAAACCATGGCATCAAAGATCTCATGAAAGATATAATCCATGACATCCACAGTGAAGTCTTTAGTCTCATCACCATCCTGTGCACACCCAAAATATAGACGAAGAAGGTCCACGAGTGCACCTCGAAGAGCATCATTGTTCCCACCACTTAGAGCAATGGTGGCCCTGAAGAAGCGAAGTAGCTGATCATATATAGGAAGGATTCCAGTGATAGTGCCAACAGCTCCATTTTCGATGTAGAGATCAAAGAGCACATCCTTATCCGTGCGCTGAGGACCATGGAGACGCTGACCATCACTAAAGGGGGGTAATCAAGAAGCTCAGCAAACTTGTGGAAAGAGGCCTGACATGGAGAAGTGCCAGACATCCACTGCATGGTGCAATCATCATCCTTCTTGATAGAAAGAGTGGCATAGAATTGCTGTATCAGGGGAATGTTGTAGTTGCACTGGATCTTCATGAGCTTGTGCAACCCCATCCTCTCGGTCACCCAAATGGCATCCTCAAAGTGATCATTATGTGCGAGCTGATCCACATCAATAGCTTGCATTGGCCTCACTTTTGTCTTTGGTTCATAGATGTCCTTGAATATGAAGAGCTGCTTCATGCACCAAAAGCAGGATCCTCAATGTCCAACTCCCGCTCGATATCCTCATACCAGTTCTTCTGTCTGATGGCAGAATATGCAACTGAGTCCATGTCCTTGTAATTTGGCCTTGACTCCTTGCCTTTACGCCGCATAGTGGCTAACTTCCTGGGAGCGGACTGACCCAACTCATCACTGCACCGAGTAGAGCGAGGGTGACGCCTATGCGAACCACCACCTGTGAAGTGACATAGAGTGATAGCATGTAGGAAAGTGAGCTCATAAGTCATGAATTGATACAGTAGAGTACTATATATGCATACTAGGAGTCGATAAAAATTTAGACATGGTAGATCAAAAGAGAATGCACCCGGGATAGAACTCCCAGGCCGGATAATCCGGCCATCGCCAGGACCGGATAATCCGGCCTGGCGACCAGCACTCAAAACTGATCAAAAAACAAGTTTAGCAATAGATCGGCCTCATAGCATGTAAATGTAGTATACTACAAACGATTTTGAACCACTAGACAACATCTCAACCAAGAAAATAGTACATATAAATCACAACACCTAGGGTTAGGGATTGTGAGTCATACCCTCATCCATTGGAGGAACCGCTTGGAGGAGATGAGAGCTAGGAAGGAGGGGATCCCGATCCGGCCAAGAATCGCAAGAGGGGCCGGATAGAGAAGCTCCGGCGAGGAGGAGAAGGTCCGGTGGCTATGGAGGGTGAGGGAGGCGTGGGGGTGGGGAAAAGTTCGAGTGGAACTGCCCACCCCGCGGCCTCCCCTTGATATTTCGGCAGCCCGCCAGGCCGGATAATCCGGTCTGGTGTGACTTTGGGCCGGAGAATCCGGTGTTCTGGAAAAATTCCAGAACACTAGAAATCTAGCCTATCTTTGTTGATTATTTGCACAACCTCATATGTGATGCAATATATTGAATATCATGCCATGTATATGGTGCAAATTGGCCAATAAGATTAGACAACCAACACTATCCGACCGAAACCACTCAAACTCTAAGTTTTGACCAAAACATGACTTTTGAGCAAGACGGAAATGGCTATAGATGAGAATAGGCTTGGGTTTAGTGAGCTCAAAATGTAGATGGTACATGATCACTCAAGTTTGCAAGATTTGAGCAAATAAAGGCCAAACTAGAGTGATTTCCCATAAGAACAAAAAGATGGTAAATAAAGCCCGATGAAGTCCAAATAACACCAACTCTTCACAAAGAAGAGGTCGGTGGCCTAGGCCACCATGTATGAGTGTTATGGTATGGCACCGCGAAGATATATCTTGGGTCCAAAACCAATACTCGTCATTGAAGCTCACATATCAACATATGATATAAAGAGAATGATTTCTTACTATCGGCATTATGGGGGGAGGGATAGCTCAATAATTTAAACCGCATTGCCCCTATCTCCATGCCCACATCTAAACCATATAAAGTTTTGAGAAGAAGGTGTGTTTGCAAGATGGTCAAGCTATACTCCTCGAATCAATGATATTTAGCTCATTCCTCAAATAGCAAAACCTTGCTTCATCAAGCGGCTTCGTGAATATATCGGTGAGTTGGTCTTTGGTTGGAACATAGCATAGCTCAATATCACCACGGGCAACATGATCCCTAATGAAATGATTCCGGATCTCAATATGCTTCGTTCTTGAATGTTGCACCGGATTATAGGCAATCTTGATGGCACTTTCATTGTCACATAAAAGAGGCACTTTGTCACAAGTGACACCGTATTCCCTTAAAGTTTGCCTCATCCATAACAATTGAGTGCATCCACTTGCGGCGGCAACATATTCGGCTTTGGCAGTGGAGAGAGATAATTTTGCTTCTTAGAAGACCAACATACCAAGGACCTACCAAGAAATTGGCAAACCCTGGAAGTTGATTTCCTATCATCCTTGTCTCCCGCCCAATCCGCATCCGTGTATCCATTAAGAGAGAAACTTGAGTCTTTAGGATACCAAAGACCATATCTTGGGATATCAACCAAATATCGAAAGATTCTTTTGAGAGCAATCATGTGGCTCTCTTTAGGAGAAGCTTAATACCTTGCACACACACCAACACTCAACACTATGTCCGGTCTAGATGCACAAAGGTAAAGCAAGGATCCAATCATGGAGCGATATACCTTTTGATCCACCTCTTTACCATTGGGATCTAGTGCAAGATGACATTGGTAACCATTGGAGTGGCTACACCCTTCATTTCCTTCATCTTGAACCTCTTGAGCATGTCTTGGAGATATTTTGCTTGATTGATGAAAGTTCCTTCTCTCAATTGCTTGATCTCAAAACCAAGAAAGAACCTCACTTCTCCCATCATAGACATCACAAACCTATCGGTCATAAGCTTTGAAAATTTATCATTGAAAGCTTTGTTAGTAGAGCCAAAGATAATATCATCAACATATAATTGGCAAAAGAAAAGCTCCCCATTGACCCTCTTAGTAAAAAGAGTGGGATCGATTAGCCCAACATCAAACCCACGGTCTAGCAACAATTCTTTAAGGTGCTCGTACCAAGCTCTAGGAGCTTGTTTGAGACCATAAAGTGCTTTATCAAACTTATAGACGTGGTTAGGAAAGTCGGGATCCTCAAACCCCGGGGGTTGCTTAACATAAACCTCTTCATGCAAAGGACCATTAAGAAATGCACTTTTCACATCCATTTGTTGCAACTTAAAATTATGATGTGATGCATATGCAAGAAGGATACGGATGAACTCAAGGCGAGCCACGGGAGCATAAGTTTCACCAACGTCAATTCCTTCAATTTGGGAGAAACCTTGAGCTACCAATCTTGCCTTGTTCCTCACAATAATTCCATTCTCATCTTGCTTGTTCTTCAATATCCACTTAGTGCCTATAACATTGTGGCACTCCTTTGGCTTCTCTACTAAAGTCCACCCTTTATTGCGCTCGAAGTTGTTGAGTTCATCGTGCATAGCATCCAACCAATCCGGATCTTCAAGAGCTTCAAATACTTTCTTTGGTTCCACTAAGGAGATATAAGCATGATGATTGCTAAAGTTGGCCAATTGCCTTCTTGTGGACACTTTTGCTCTTACATCACCAAGAACCTTGTCATGTGTGTGTTCAAGACATTCCAAAGTTCTAGCTCTTCTAGCAATACGACGGGCCTCAATCTCTTCCTTGGACTTGCTAGTCCTTGGAGGGATCACTTGATCAACTTGATCGTTTGGGTCCCCATCATGACCATCAACTTGAGCTTCCTCAATTTCTTGAGTATGCTCAACATCATGTGCTTGATCTTGGACATCATTCGGTGAGTAGAAAATATCAAATGGATACTCATCGGAGCCATCACGAATCCTTGGTTGATCTTGTCCCTGATCTTGCACACTAGAGGGAGGGTCTCGTTCTTGTTCTTGGGTCAGCGCATCAGTAGCTTCAAGAGTTGGAGCTTGTTGGTGTTGTGAGGATGAGGGCTCCACAATAGTAGAGCATAGTCCTTCCCGAGACGCCACACCGTGTCCCTCAATGGGGCGGAAAAATCCCACACCCATTCTTACTATGGCATCTTGAGGTATTTCATCACCTACACAAACATCAACTTGCCCCACTTGGGAGCCATCATTTTCCTCGAACTTCACACTACAAGATTCGATGACAATCCCGGAGGCATTGTCAGACTCTATAAGTGTGAGATTCGGCACCATAACCAACAAATATACCCTCCAAAGCTTTAGGAGCAAATTTAGATAAACGAACTCCTTTGATTTTATAGAAACACTTACACCCGAACACCTTGAAGTAGGAGATGTTAGGCTTGTTCCCGGTGCGTATTTCATATCGAGTCTTGTTCAAGCCCTTACGGAGATAGAGCCGGTTAGAAGAATGACATGCGGTGGAGATGGCTTCGGCCCAAAAATTGTAGCGGGATTTGTACTCCGCCATCATAGATCTTGCCATATCCATAAGAGTCCGGTTCTTCCTCTCCGCAACACCATTTTGTTGAGGGGTGTATGCAGCGGAATATTGATATCTTATCCCCTCATCACTAAGAAAATCATTGAGTGTGTAGTTCTTGAACTCGGAGCTGTTGTTACTTCTTATTGCCAATATAGTGAGGTTGTGTTGACGTTGCACCTCGGTGGCAAAGTCGATGAAGATTTGTTGAGTCTAATGTTTCTTCTTGAGAAAATAGACCCAAGTATATCTTGAATAGTCATCAACAATCACCAAGCAATGTTTCTTCGCACCAAGACTTTAATGAGTGGTAGGACCAATCAGATCCACATGAAGGAGCTCCAAGATCCTTTTGGAGGAGATAATAGTCTTGCTTGGATGCGGAGAGTAATGCATTTTGCCTTCAACACAAGCCCTACAAACACGATCTTTGGAAAAAGAAACATTATCCATTAGTCCCACAATATGGTTCCCCTTGTGAAGACTTTGCAAAGTTCTCATGTTGACATGGGCCAAGCGGCGATGCCACAACCAACCCACGTCCGCCTTTCTGAATAGGCACATCGCACTTGAGGTGGTGGCCCCCGAGAAGTCCACCACATACAAGTTGTTTTCACGATACCCAACAAAAGCGACTTTTAGAGTCTTGCTCCACAAAAGGACCACAATATCTCTATCAATAAAGATGGCGAAACCCATCTTGCCAAGGGCGGAAACGGACAACAAATTATAACCAAGGGTTTTGACAAGCATGACATCCACAAGAGTAATATTGTGTGCAACCACAACCTTGCCAAAACCCAATACCTCGGATGTTGAATTATCGCCAAAGGAGACGGTGATTTCATGAATGGTAGGCCTCAACTCCTTGATGAGATCCTTGCCGCCGGTCATATGACTTGTGCATCCACTATCAAGCACCCATTTTGAACCTCCAACGGCATAGTCCTACATGGGATCAATTCTTGGATTTAGGTACCCATTTTTCAATGGGTCTCCTTTTGTTAGCAACAAGGGTGTTTGGGACCCAAATAGACCAAGAAATATAACCACCATAAGGGCCAACATATTTTGCATAAACATCACCATAATAATCTTTAAATAAAACATAGTGAGTATTAGCAATTCCCGCATGATCATCATTAATGGCTTTGCCCTTTGGGGCATCACCACTAATGACAACCTTCTTATTTTCTTGTGCGGGCTTGGACTTCTTCTTGTTTTCCTTGGCATTATAACCAAGGCCCTCCTTTCCATTGTTTGACCTTTGCTTACTCAAGAGGTCATCCAAAGATGGCTTATTTTGGGGAGAGGAGGCCTTAGCAAGTTCATCCTTCAACCTAGCATTTTCCTCAACAATATTTGCATGATCACAAGTAGAGGTAGAAGAGCTAGGCACATCATATTTAGCAAGCCTAATTTAAAGTTGCTCATTTGACTTGGAGAGGAGAGAGTGTTCACTCTTCAAGGCTTTGTGAGCCTTGTCTAGATCATCTAGATCTTTCACAAGTTTCTCATGATCAACATCAAATTTGGCCTTTTCCTTTTTAAGCACTTTTACCTTAGCCCTAGCAAGATCTCTTTCTTTGATGAGTTTGGCAATTTCATCTTGATTCTCTACAAGAATTTCTAGTTTCTCTTCAAGGGAAGCTATAGTTTCTTGTTCTTCCTCAAGAGCATTTTTTAAAGGGGCAATTTCAAGAGAATCCTCTCTTTCTATTTGACATTTTTTATCAAGGATATCTTCTAGTTGTGCTAGACGGGACATGAGAGCCCCAACATGCTTTTTGTTGTCACCTTTCAAGTTAAAGATGAACTCATCGAACTCAAGCATTTCTTGTTTAACTTTTAAGCTAGCATGATCAACCCCTCGAGTATTTGGCATGTTAGGCATAGAGGGGTTAGGGGGTGATACCTCGGAAGATTTAGCCATGAAGCAATTTTCTTCGTTCATGAGAATATCCTCATTGGGGAATTCAATTGGTGATGAAGAGGTGGTGGAGATGGATGATACGTCTCCAACGTATCTATAATTTCTGATGTTCCATGCTTGTTTTATGACAATACCTACATGTTTTGTTCACACTTTATATCGTTTTGATGCATTTTCTGGAACTAACCTATTGACAAGATGCCGAAGTGCCAGTTCCTGTTTTCTGCTGTTTTTGGTTTCAGAAATCCTAGTAAGGAAATATTCTCGGAATTGGACGAAATCAACGCCCAGTATCTTATTTTTCCACGAAGCTTCCAGAACACCGGAGAGAGACCAGAGAGGAGCCAGGGGGGCCCACACGCCAGGGCGGCGCGGCCAAGGCCCTGGGCGCGCCCCCCTATGGTGAGGCCCCACCAGGGCCCCTCCGAGGCTGCCTCTCCGCCTACTTAAGGACTCCGTCGCGAAAACCCTAGGAGAATAAGCCATGATACGAGAAAAGTTCCAGAGCTGCCGCCATCGCGAAGCCAAGATTCGGGGGACAGAAGTCTCTGTTCCGGCACGCCGTCGGGACGGGGAAGTGCCCCCGGAAGGCATCTCCATCGACACCACCGCCATCTTCATCGACGCTGCTGACTCCTATGATGAGGAGGGAGTAGTTCTCCCTCGAGGCTAAGGGCTGTGCCGGTAGCTATGTGGTTAATCTCTCTCTCCCATGTACTTCAATACAATGATCTCATGATTTGCCTAGCATGATTGAGATCCATATGATGAACTTTGTAATCTAGATGTTGTTATGCTATTCAAGTGGGTTTTACTTATGTGATCTCCGGAGACTCCTTGTCCCACGTGTGTAAAGGTGACAGTGTGTGCACCGTGTGGGTCTCTTAGGCTATATTTCACAGAATACTTATTCACTGAGTTATGATTTGAGTTGGATGTCTCTATGAAATTGTGGTGTGTTAGTACCTCCTATGAATGCTCACAGTGACAGCGTGGGGTGTTTATTAGTACTTGGGAATACATCTTTAAGGTTTGCTTTTGCAGCCCTACACGGTGAATTAGTGTTCGTTATCCCGCCAGAGAGTAGTTCAGAATAGCATAGTGAAGTGCTTATATTTATATTCCTTTATGATTGCAATGTTGAGAGTGTCCACTAGTGAAAGTATGATCCCTAGGCCTTGTTTCTAAGCATTGAAACACCGTTTCCAACAAGTTCTGTTACATGTTTGCTTGCTGCCATCTTTATTTCAGATTGCAATTACTACTTACAATCATCCATATTACTTGTATTTCACTATCTCTTCGCCGAACTAGTGCACCTATACATCTGACAAGTGTATTAGGTGTGTTGGGGACACAAGAGACTTCTTGTATCTTAATTGCAGGGTTGCTTGAGAGGGATATCTTTGACCTCTACCTCCCTGAGTTCGATAAACCTTGGGTGATTCACTTAAGGGAAACTTGCTTCATTCTACAAACCTCTGCTCTTGGAGGCCCAACACTGTCTACAGGAATAGAAGCGTGCGTAGACATCAAGCTATTTTCTGGCGCCGTTGCCGGGGAACGAAGAAAAGCTACACCACAGAGATTTCTACCTCCCACGTCAACCACGCGCCAGTTGTGGACAGCAAGCTATTTTTCTGGCGCCGTTGCCTGGGAGATCAAGACACGCTGCAAGGGGAGTCTCTCACATCCAATCTCTTTACTTTGTTTATTGTCTTGCTTTACTTTATTTTATTTTCTGTCTTGTTTGCTTTCTTTATATCAAAAACACAAAAAAATTAGTTACTTGCTTTATTTCATTTACTGTCTTGTTTGCGTTCTTTATATCAAAAACACAAAAAAATTAGTTACTTGCATTTACTTTATTTAATTCAATTTGCTTTACTTATTTTTATTACTGTTAAAATGAATACTCCTGAGAACACTAAGTTGTGTGATTTCACTAGCACCAATAATAATGATTTTATATGCACTCCTATTGCTCCACCTGCTACTACAGCAGAATTTTATGAAATTAAACCTGCTTTACTAAATCTTGTTATGAGAGAGCAATATTCTGGTGTTAGTACTGATGATGCTGCTGCACATCTTAATAATTTTGTTGAACTTTGTGAAATGCAAAAGTATAAGGATGTAGATGGGGACATTATAAAACTGAAATTGTTTCCTTTCTCCTTAAGAGGAAGAGCTAAAGATTGGTTGCTATCTTTGCCTAAGAATAGTATTGATTCATGGACTAAATGTAAAGATGCTTTCATTGGTAGATATTATCCTCCTGCTAAAATTATATCTTTGAGAAGTAGCATTATGAATTTTAAGCAATTGGATAATGAACATGTTGCCCAAGCATGGGAAAGAATGAAATCTTTGGTAAAGAATTGCCCTACCCATGGACTGACTACTTGGATGATCATCCAAACCTTTTATGCAGGATTGAATTTTTCTTCAAGGAACCTATTGGATTCAGCTGCTGGAGGTACTTTTATGTCCATCACTTTGGGTGCTGCAACAAAACTTCTTGATGATATGATGATCAACTACTCTGAATGGCACACTGAAAGGACTCCACAAGGTAAGAAGGTAAATTCTGTTGAAGAAACCTCCTCCTTGAGTGATAAGATTGATGTTATTATGTCTATGCTTGTTAATGGTAGATCTAATGTTGATCCTAATAATGTTCCTTTAGCTTCATTGGTTGCTCAAGAAGAGCATGTTGATGTGAACTTCATTAAAAGTAATAATTTCAACAACAATGCTTATAGGAATAATTCTGGTAACAACTATAGGCCATACCCTTCTAATAATGGCAATGGTTATGTTAATTCTTATGGGAATTCTTACAACAATAATAGGAGTGTACCCGCTGGTCTTGAAGCCATGCTTAAAGAATTTATTTATACACAAACTGCTTTTAACAAATCTGTTGAAGAAAAGCTTGGTAAAATTGATGTTCTTGCTTCTAAGGTTAATAGTCTTGCTGCTGATGTTGATCTTTTAAAACTGAAAGTTATGCCTAATGAAGATAAAGATATTAAGTCATTTGCTACAGCAAACGCTATCCAAGTTCAAATTAATGAAAATATTAGATTGATGGCTGAATTGCATGCTAGGTGGGAAAGAGAAGAAAAACTAGCTAAAGAGAATAATGTAGCTAAAGTTTGGACTATTACTACCACTAGTAATGTTGATGCTTCACATGTTGCTAAACCTCCTACTATCAATGGTAAAATAATTGGTATTAGCAATGTTTCTACTCCTAATGCAAAGCGTGCAAAACTTCCTGAAACTGCTAAAACTGCTGAAACTGTTTGTGATAAAACTGCTGAAATTTTTCAGAGTATTGGGGACAATGATCCCATTGCTTTAGATCATAATGGTTTAGAAGAGAAATTAAAACTTGAAACTTCTATTCCCAGGAAGTTAGAAGATGGTTGGGAGCCCATCATTAAGATGAAGGTCAATGATTTTGATTGTAATGCTTTATGTGATCTTGGTGCAAGTATTTCTGTTATGCCTAAGAAAATTTATAATATGCTTGACTTGCCACCATTGAAAAATTGTTATTTGGATGTTAATCTTGCTGATAATTCTATAAAGAAACCTTTGGGGAGGATTGATAATGTTCACATTACGGTTAACAATAACCTTGTCCCCGTTGATTTTGTTATTTTGGATATTGAATGCAATGCATCTTGTCCTATTATTTTGGGAAGACCCTTTCTTCGAACTGTTGGTGCTATTATTGATATGAAAGAAGGAAATATTAAATATCAATTCCCTCTTAAGAAAGGTATGGAACACTTCCCTAGAAAGAGAATGAAGTTGCCTTTTGATTCTATTATTAGAACAAATTATGATGTTGATGCTTCTTCTCTTGATGTTACTTGATACACACTTTCTGCGCCTAGCTGAAAGGCGTTAAAGAAAAGCGCTTATGGGAGACAACCCATTATTTTACTTCTGCACTTTTGTTTTATATTTGAGTCTTGGAAGTTGTTACTACTGTAGCAACCTCTCCTTATCTTTATTTTATTGCATTGTTGTGCCAAGTAAAGTCTTTGATAGTAAGGTTGATACTAGATTTGGATTACTGCGCAGAAACAGATTTCTTGCTGTCACGAATTTGAGTAGCCCCTTCTGTAGGTAACTCAGAAAAATCTGCCAATTTACGTGAATGATCCTCAGATATGTACGCAACTTTCATTAAATTTTAGCTTCTTCATCTGATCCTGTTAAGTGCCGCTAAAAAATTCGTCTTTACGGACTGTTCTGTTTTGACAGATTCTGCCTTTTATTTCACATTGCCTCTTTTGCTATGTTGGATGGATTTCTTTGTTCCATTAACTTTCAGTAGCTTTGTGCAATGTCCAGAAGTGTTAAGAATGATTATGTCACCTCTGAATATGTGAATTTTTGATTATGCACTAACCCTCTAATGAGTTTGTTTTGAGTTTGGTGTGGATGAAGTTTTCAAGGGTCAAGAGAGGAGGATGATACAATATGATCAAGGAGAGTGAAAAGTCTAAGCTTGGGGATGCCCCCGTGGTTCATCCCTGCATATTTCAAGAAGACTCAAGCATCTAAGCTTGGGGATGCCCAAGGCATCCCCTTCTTCATCGACCACTTATCAGGTCACCTCTAGTGAAACTATATTTTTATTCCGTCACATCTTATGTGCTTTACTTGGAGCGTCTGTGTGCTTTTATTTTTGTTTTTGTTTGAATAAATTTGGATCCTAGCATTCATTGTGTGGGAGAAAGACACGCTCCGCTCATTCATATGAACACTGGTGTTCTTAGCTTTACTCTTAATGTTCATGACGAAGGTTGAAACTGCTTCGTTCATTGCTATTTGGTTGGAAACAGAAAATGCTACATGTGGTAATTGGTATATTGTCTTGAATAATTTGATACTTGGCAATTGTTGTGCTCAAATAGATCATGTTTAAGCTCTTGCATCATGTACTTTGCACCCATTAATGAAGAACTACCATAGAGCTTGTTGAAATTTGGTTTGCATGATTGGTCTCTCTAAAGTCTAGATATTTTCTGGTTAAGGTGTTTGAACAACAAGGAAGACAGTGTAGAGTCTTATAATGCTTGCAATATGTTCTTATGTAAGTTTTGTTGTACCGGTTCATACTTGTGTTTGCTTCAAACAACCTTGCTAGCCCAAAGCCTTGTACTGAGAGGGAATGCTTCTCGTGCATCCAAAAACCTTGAGCCAAAAACTTTGCCATTTGTGTCCACCATACCTACCTACTACATGGTATTTCCCAGCCATTCCAAAGTAAATTGCTTGAGTGCTACCTTTAAAATTCCATTCTTTGTCTTTGCAATATATAGCTCATAGGAAAAATAGCTTAAAAACTATTGTGGTATTGAATATGTAGCTTATGTATCTTATTTCTTATAAGTTGCTTGTTGAGCGGTAACCATGTTTCTGGGGACGCCATCAACTATTTCACCTTTGTTGAATATCATGTGAGTTGCTATGCATGTTCGTCTTGTCTAAAGTAAGGGTGATTTATCATGATCAAATGGTTTGAGTATGCATATTGTTAGAGAAGAACATTGGGCCGCTAACTAAAGCCATGATCCATGGTGGAAGTTTCAGTTTGGACAACAATCCTCAAATCTCATATGAGAATATTATCTGTTGTTGAATGCTTATGCATTAAAGAGGAGTCCATTATCTGTTGTCTATGTTGTCCCGGTATGGATGTCTAAGTTGAGAATAATCAAAAGCGAGAAATCCAATGCGAACTTTCTCCTTAGACCTTTGTACATGCGGCATAGAGGTACCCCTTTGTGACACTTGGTTGAAACATATGTAATGCAATGAGAATCCATGGAAATCCAAGCTAATTAGGACAAGGTGCGAGCACTATTGGTATTCTATGCATGAGGCTTGCAACTTATAGGATGTCTTATGCATAACACATATGAATTATTACTACCGTTGACAAAATTGTTTCCATGTTTTCAAAATAAAAGCTCTAGCACAAATATAGCAATCCATGCTTCCCTCTGCGAAGGGCCTTTCTTTTACTTTATGTTGAGTCAGTTTACCTACTTCTTTCCATCTTAGAAGCAAACACTTGTGTCAACTGTGTGCATTGATTCCTACATACTTGCTTATTTCCATTCGTCATATTACTTTGTGTTGACAATTATCCATGAGATATACATGTTGAAGTTGAAAGCAACTGCTGAAACTTATATCTTCCTTTGTGTTGCTTCAAAACTTTCTACTAAGGATTTATTGCTTTATGAGTTAACTCCTATGCAAGACTTATTGATGCTTGTCTTGAAAGTACTATTCATGAAAAGTCTTTGCTATATGATTCAGTTGTTTAATTATTGTCTTTACAATTGCTTCGAATCACTTCATTCATCTCATATGCTTTACAATAGTATTGATCAAGATTATGATAGCATGTCACTTCCGAAATTATCCTTGTTATCGTTTACCTACTCGAGGGCGACTAGGAACTAAGCTTGGGGATGCTTGATACGTCTCAAACGTATCTATAATTTCTTATGTTCCATGCTACTTTTATGATGATACTCACATGTTTTATACACACTTTATATCATTTTGATGCATTTTCCGGTACTAACCTATTAACAAGATGCCGAAGAGCCAGTTGCTGTTTTCTGCTATTTTTGGTTTCAGAAATCCTACACAGGAAATATTCTCAGAATTGGACGAAACAAAAGCTCAGGGTCTTATTTTTCCACGAAGCTTCCAGAAGACCGAAGAGGATACGAAGTGGGGCCACGAGGGGCCGACACCACAAGGCGGTGCGGCCAAGGTGGGGCCCGCGCCGCCCTATGGTGTGGGGCCCCCGTGCCTCCTCCGACTCTGCCCTTCCGCCTACTTAAAGACTTCGTCGCGAAAACCCTAGTACCGAGAGCCACGATACGAGAAAAGTTACGGAGACGCCGTCGCCGCCAATCCCATCTCGGGGGATTCAGGAGATCACCTCCGGCACCCTGCCGGAGAGGGGAATCATCACCGGAGGGCTCTACATCACCATGCCCGCCTCCGGACTGATGCGTGAGTAGTTCATCCTTGGACTATGGGTCCATAGCAGTAGCTAGATGGTTGTCTTCTCCTCTTGTGCTATCATGTTTAGATCTTGTGAGTCCATAGGAAGTGGGTTAGGCTTAAATTTGCTTTGTCTAAGGATATTTGTGTTGATTACATTACGCACCATACTTAATGCAATTGTCTGTTGTTTGCAACTTAATACTGGAAGGGGTGCGGATGCTAACCCGAAGGTGGACTTTTTAGGCATAGATGCATGCTGGATAGCGGTCTATGTACTTTGTCGTAATGCCCTAAGTAAATCTCATGTGCTACTTTCTCCAGTTGTGAACGAAGAAAAGCTACACCACAGAGATTTCTACCTCCCACGTCAACCACGCGCCAGTTGTGGACAGCAAGCTATTTTCTGGCGCCGTTGCCTCTCCGCGTGGGGTGAATTATTACATTTTGTGTATTTTGGATTTGTGTATCCTCAGATATGTAGGTAGATTACAACTTTTCTTCAGATTCCCCGGCAACGGCGCCAGAAAATAGCTTGATGTCTACGCACGCTTCTATTCCTGTAGACAGTGTTGGGCCTCCAAGAGCAGAGGTTTGTAGAACAGCAGCAAGTTTCCCTTAAGTGAATCACCCAAGGTTTATCGAACTCAGGGAGGTAGAGGTCAAAGATATCCCTCTCAAGCAACCCTGCAATTACGATACAAGAAGTCTCTTGTGTCCCCAACACACCTAATACACTTGTCAGATGTATAGGCGCACTAGTTCGGCGAAGAGATAGTAAAATGCAAGTGATATGGATGAATATGAGTGGTAATAACAATCTGAAATAAATATGGCAGCAAGTAAACATGCAGTAGAACAGTAAATAAACGGTGATTCGATATTTGGAAACAAGGCCTAGGGATCATACTTTCACTAGTGGACACTCTCAACAATGATCACATAAATAAATAACTTCTCTTCACTTGTGCTACTTCAAACACTCTCTTGTTGGATAACAAACACCATTCATTGTGTAGGGCTATAAAAGCACACCTCAAGCCGGAGTAAACAAGCTCCACAACATCCGGAGTTCATATTAAAGTAACCTCTAGAGTGCATAATAGACCGTTGCAATTTAGACCGAGTACTAACATAGCATACACACTGTCAACAATAGCTATGAAAGGGGGCATAGATCACATCAATACTATCATAGTAATAGTTAACTTCATAATCTACAAGAGATTACAATCATAACCTACGCCAAGTACTACATGATGCACACACTGTCAACTTTACATCATGGAGGAGGAATAGACTACTTTAATAACATCACTAGAGTAGCACATAGATTAATAGTGATACAAAGCTCATGATCACATAAATATCACACCATGGGAGAGAGAGATGAACCACATAGCTACCGGTAGAGCCCTCAGCCTCGGGGGAGAACTACTCCCTCCTCATCATGGGAGACAGCAATGGCGATGAAGATGGCGGTGGTGTCGATGGAGATGACTCCGGGGGCAATTCCCCGTCCCGACGGCGTGCCGGAACAGAGACTTCTGTCCCCCGAAACGGAGTTTCGCGATGGCGGCGGCGCCCCTGGAGTCTTTCTGGAGTTTCGTCGATTGATATAGGGTTTTCGCGTCGCGAGGGATTATATAGGCGAAAGGGCGGAGTCGGAAGAGTCCCAAGGGGCCCACACCATAGGGTGGGGCGACCTCCCTCCTGGCCGCGCCGGCTGGTGGTGTGGAGGCCCTGGGCCTCCTCTGGCTTGGCCCTTCTGGCTCCGTGAGTCTTCTGGCAAAATAGAATTTCTGTGATTTTTCTGGATTTTTTCGAGCACTTTGATTTTTGGGCCTTTTCTGCAATAAACAGACATAATAAACAGAAACTGGCACTGTGGCATCTTGTTAATAGGTTAGTCCAATAAATGCCATAATATGATATAAAGTGCATATAAAAAATGTAGCAATTGGTATAATATAAGCATGGAACATCAGAAATTATAGATATGTTGGAGACGTATCAAGCATCCCCAAGCTTAGTTCCTACTCGCCCTCGAGTAGGTAAACGATAACAAGGATAATTTCTGAAGTGACATGCTACCAACATAATCTTGATCAATACTATTGTAAAGCATGTAAGATGAATGAAGTGATTCAAAGCAATGGTAAAGATAATGACTAAACAACTGAATCATATAGCAAAGACTTTTCATGAATAGTACTTTCAAGACAGGCATCAATAAGTTTTGCATAAGAGTTAACTCATAAAGCAATAAATTCTTAATAGAAGGTTTTGAAGCAATACAAAGGAAGATATAAGTTTCAGCAGTTGCTTTCAACTTCAACATGTATATCTCATGGATAATTGTCAACACAAAGTAATATGATGAATGCAAATAAGCAAGTATGTAGGAATCAATGCACACAGTTGACACAAGTGTTTGCTTCTAAGATGGAAAGAAGTAGGTAAACTGACTCAACATAAAGTAAAAGAAAGGCCCTTCGCAGAGGGAAGCAGGTAGTAATAATTCATATGTGTTATGCATAAAACATCCTATAAGTTGCAAGCCTCATGCATCGAATACCAATAGTGCTCGCACCTTGTCCTAATTAGCTCGGATTTCCATGGATTATCATTGCATTACATATGTTTCAACCAAGTGTCACAAAGGGGTACCTCTATGTCACCTGTACAAAGGTCCAAGGAGATAGATCGCATTTGATTTCTCGTTTTTGATAAATCTCAACTTGAGGACATCCATACCGGGACAACATAGAAAACAGATAATGGACTCCTCTTTAATGCTTAAGCATTCAACAACAGATAATATTCTCATAGGAGATTGAGGATTAATGTCCAAACTGAAACTTCCACCATGATACATGGCTTTGATTAGCGGCCCAAAGTTCTTCTCTAACAATATGCATACTCAAACCATTCAACTCATGGCAAATCACCCTTACTTCAGACAAGACGAACATGCATAGCAACTCACATGATATTCAACAAAAGAAAAGTTGACGGCGTCCCCAGAAACATGGTTACCGCTCAACAAGCAACTTATAAGAAATAAGATACATAAGCGACATATTCTTTACCACAATAGTTTTTAAGCTACTTTCCCATGAGCTATATATTGCAAAGACAAGGAATGAAATTTTTAAAGGTAGCACGCAAGCAATTTACTTTGGAATGGCAGAGAAATACCACATAGTAGGTAGTTATGGTGGACACAAATGGCATAAGTTTTGGCTCAAGGTTTTGGATGCACGAGAAGCATTCCCTCTCAGTACAAGGCTTTGGCTAGCAAGGTTGTTTGAAGCAAACACAAGTATGAACCGGTACAGCAAAACTTACATAAGAACTTATTGCAAGCATTATAAGACTCTACACTGTCTTCCTTGTTGTTCAAACACTTTTACCAGAAAATATCTAGACTTTAGAGAGACCAGTCATGCAAACCAAATTTCAACAAGCTCTACAGTAATTCTCCACTAATAGGTTCAAACTACATGATGCAAGAGCTTAAACATGATCTATTTGAGAGCTCAAAACAATTGCCAAGTATCAAATTATTCAAGACCATATACCAATTACCACATGAAGCATTTTCTGTTTCCAACCAAATAGCAATAAACGAAGCGGTTTCAACCTTCGCCATGAATATTAAAAGTAAAGCTAAGAACACCAGTGTTCATATGAAACAGCGGAGCGTGTCTTTCTCCCACACAAAGAATGCTAGGATCCGAATTTATTCAAACAAAAACAAAAATAAAAGCATACAGACGCTCCAAGTAAAGCACATAAGATGTGATGGAATAAAAATATAGTTTCACTAGAGGTGACCTGATAAGTTGTTGATGAAGAAGGGGATGCCTTGGGCATCCCCAAGCTTAGATGCTTGAGTCTTTTTGAAATATGCTTATAGGAATCAAAGCTTGGATGCTCTACGTATCACAAAATGTAATAATTCACCCCACGCAAACCACATTCCTGTAGAAAGGATTTTTATTTTACCGGCTTGCTGAAAACAAAGGATTAATCGTATGGTGTGGAGAATGATGTTTGTTTGCAAAGAACAGCAGAGAACAATGATTGCAGTAGGTTGTATTTCAGATGTAAAAGAATGGACCGGGGTCCACAGTTCACTAGTGGTGTCTCTCCAATAAGATAAATAGCATGTTGGGTGAAAGTTGCACACAGTAGATACGTTTTGCACGTATCAACTCCCCCCAAGCTTAGCTTATTGCTTGTCCTCAAGCAATTCAGTTAACAACTGAGTGCGATAAAAGAACTTTCACGAACACATTTGTTCATATGATGTAAATATTCTCATGATATGGACAAGTACTTAGGCAATTCATAATAAGATACATGCAAATAAAATCATCTAATAGCTATGTCAATCATGGAAAAGGTACCAATAAATTAATAATAAGCATCATGAATCATGTCTATCAGCAGGATTGCAATGTTCATAAAAGGATATGATAAAGTGGTATCTCGCTTGCCCGTATTCGTACAGCAAAACATAAATGCTCGGGCACCTTTGAAGTTCATGGAAAGACTAGAAGTAGAGATTGTCAAAGATAAAAGCATCAAAGTTATACCACAATTAATCACATTTTGGGACAAGCATATTATACTAAGAATGACAATTGTGCTCTCAAGAAGGTGCTCAAAGAAAGGATGGTGACTCAATGTAAAAGTAAAAGATTGACCCTTCGCGAGAGGAAGCGAGGGGATTAACATGCGCTAGAGCTTTTCATTTTTAAAACAGAAGTAAAATTATTTTGAGAGGTGTTTGTTGTTGTCAACGAATGGTAATGGGTACTCCAACTACCTCGTCAACCAGACTTTCAAGAGCGGCTCCCATGAAGGACGTTATCTTTACCAGCAAGGTAAATCATCCCTCTTCTCTTTTGTTTACACACGTACTTTAGTTTTATTAATGGGTGACACTCCCCCCAACCTTTGCTTACACAAGCCATGGCTAACCGAATCCTCGGGTGCCTTCCAACATTCTCATACCATGGAGGAGTGTCTATTTGCAAAATTAAGTTGCTTACTGATGAATCAGGGCAAAACATGTGAAGAGAATTATCGATGAAAGTTAATTAATTGGGGTTGGGAACCCCGTTGCCAGCTCTTTTTGCAAAATTATTGGATAAGCGGAAGTGCCACTAGTCATTATGAAAGTCTGTCAAAAGTAAATGACAAGGTCAAAAGATAAACACCACATACTTCCTCATGAGCTATAAAACATCGACACAAATTGAGAAGTATTTTGAAGGTTTAAAGGTAGCGCATGAGAATTTACTTAGAATGGTTTGAAATGCTATGTATAGGTATTTATGGTGGACACTTTGGAATAACTTGGTTTTCAGGGATTTGGAAGCACGAGCAGTGTTCCCGCTCAGTACAAGTGAAGGCTAGCAATAGACTGGGAAGCGACAATCAAGAGAGCAGTAACTGTCATAATCATGCTTGCGGCAAAAAAAATTAACGGAGGCATAAAAGTGATACAAGAACTCTGAGGTAAAGTAAATCATCGAGGCTTAATTGACTTTTGTTCAGTCATATGCATGCGTGAGCATGTGCCAAGTCGATTCAAGTGAATTATCCAGAGGAGGATACCACAATATCATACCTATTTATGAATAAAACAATGCAAGCAAATATCTATGACATGCTACTCATATTAATAAACTGGAGCTAAACATGAGAGATCATGAACTACTAGACTTTCTTAAATGACATATACCTCACATGAACCAACTAAGCATGCTCACATGGATGAGTATATGTACAAAAATGAAAACAAATAGAGTTCATACCAGCCTCTCACCACAGTCGAATTATCGTAGATCGTCATTACTGCCTTTCACTTGTGTAGCTTGAATAATTTGAAATGAAAACCACGCTCCAGCCACCGAAGACCATTGAACTCCATAATGAACTTTACAAAACCAAAGAAGAATAGCAAATATTTTTGGTGTTTTCGAATTGGAAACAAGAACAAAAGGAAACAAGCAAACAAAGTAAAATCTTTTTGGATTTTCTCATAGCAAACCAACGATAGTAAATAAAGCAAAATAGGAACAAGAAACCAAAATAAACAAATGGTAAAGAGAAACAACAGAAATATTTTTGGTCCTTTTGTGTTTTAGGAAAGAAACAAAGCAAAAACAAAAGAATGAAAACTAAAAGAGTTACATAAACACAAAGCAGCAGAAATTCATCAAACTTGACAGCAGTACACTAATCGATTTTTAAGAAATTCTTCCGCTGCTCAACGCGAAAAGTGCTCAACTAATGAAAGTTAGATAATAACCTGGGGAACATTCACAAAAAATTTCTTCACAAAATAACGTTCTGGCTGTTTTTGAGAATTTTTTTGGTATCAGTCCAGAATCTGTTTTCAATTTAGCACTTCCCCAAATATCATCTCCCTCTTATTAGAAAACCACTTTAAAAAGCTAAAAAAGTATGTACAAGTATCCAGCAACTATAATATACAATGAATGAGTGATGCCGGTATACCTCCCCCCAAGCTTAGGCTTTTGGCCTAAGTGGAGATTAACCCCAGCGAGGGTCAGGGTTCCACGCCGGTGGATCATACATGGCGTGGTCATAATAAGATCCCTGTGCAGCAAAAAAGGATGAAGGCTCCACATGCCCAAAATGCTGATGTGAAGAACCTGCTGCATCGGATGACAAGTCGAGGGGTTCCTCGGCCTCCTCCATGCCGTCCCCTGCATGATGGCTGCTCCTCTCTATGTATGCATCAAGTTCATCTTCTGTGACCGACCAATTTTCCCTGGAACCAAGGTTAAACAAAGCAGGTGCAGGCAATCCAACTAGCCTTTCAGATTTAGTTACTCTCCACTTTTTCTTGAAAAAGGTTTTCTCATAGGACAGGTTATTCAAATTAGACCAATTAGAAACAAAGTCATGTTTTATCATGGAAACAATATCAAGTTTCTCTATAGAGAGCTGAACATCAAGAGGGTGAGGTTCTACACCATGCATAGCTAGCAAACGAGAGGCAATGAGACCTCCACAAATTCCTCCTTTATCACGGTTAGTAGCAAGCCTAAAAGCTATCAAAGCACCCAAATTATAAGTTCTATCAAGTTGCAATGCAGCAGCTAAGAAAACCAAGTCATGGATGGATAACTTATTTGCATTCTTTCTAGCAAGTACGCACTTGGTGATAAAGTAAGCAAAATAGCGAATAGATGCGAGTTGAATACTACGAATTTTACCACTCTCATCTGAGAAGCTTCTCCCTTGATAGATCATCTCGTATAGATTCAAGAGTTGCCGTGGCAGCCCCCTAATCTTCTCGCATGATCCCCATTGTGGCACTTTAATAGCTGCACAAAAATCATCAAAGGGCAAGTTGATAGTTTTATTGTAGATTTTATATCGAACCATGGGGTTAGGTTGAGACCAATGGAATTCGAAATCCTGCACCACTGACATGGTTAGTTTTGCATATTGGTAAGGTTCACCAATAACAAAATCTTCCAACCCTGCATTAGAAATCAGATTTTGAACATCCTGAAAAATTCCCGCACTCCTCATGAAATCGGTGCATGGGTAGTAGGAGGGGTATACTCCCTCTTCACGGTGGACTCTCATAACTTCATGTACCTCCAATTCATGTTGGTTGAGTTGGTGTCTATTCCACTCCATTTTCTGAAATTTTTCAACAAACATTATAAAAGTTGATTTGGAGACATATAATTGAGGGAAACTACTATAGGAACTTGGTAGAGTACTAAACATGCATCAAAACTAATTTTTACAACTTAGAACAAGCATGCAAGCTCACTTAACATGTTACCTACAGCAGCAAAATACTCAAGATATACTCAACCAAACAAAATTCTATTTGGATAATCGGAGGAGTCACATACCGAAGAACAAATGTGCCAAATTTCAGACAGAAATCTGGGCTGAGCAAAGAGATCGAGAAATCCTGAGCTCTCAGGCAAAAATGCGAGTGAGAACGAACTGGTACGAGTTTTTTCGGGAGAGAGAGTGGAATGAGTGGAAGAGATGACAAAGTGGGGCAAGGAGGGGCCCTCACCATATGGTGGCGCGCCCCCCTCCTTGGCCACGCCAGCCCATGGGGGCCAGCCCTGGGGTGCCCCACTGGTCAGCCCCAGGCACTTCCAGGTTGCATTTTGAAAAATAAGACCAACAGTATAATTTTTGTAAATTTTTGAAAACTTCGAAAAATGCACATTTCTAGGTATTAAAATTATTATTACTGGGCAGAAAAAGATTTTCAAATCTCTAAATAACTAAAGAACTTTGCAAAACAAATAGTGCTACAGCAAGTAAAGCAAGTGGAGGAAGAAAGAAATGTTGTTTAGCTCCTCTATGCATATAAAATGTATTTGTTAACAAGGTTGATCAAGTCTTGCCACCAAATAAATTTTACATAGCATGAGATGAAATAAACCTCAAATCAATCATGTTACCTTGTATTGTATTGATATGAATCCAATCATAATATTTTGATATCCCTCTTTATGCTCATATATAGGGCAATCAATAGCTCCCACTTTGATAGTTCTCACATTAGAAATTGTATTAACTCCACATACTTTATCAATCCTCTTGGGAAAATAAACAGTATGCTCCTTGTCATCAACATTAAAAGTAACTTTTCCTTTATTGCAATCAATAACAGCCCCTGCGGTGTTAAGAAAAGGTCTCCCAAGAATAATAGACATATTATCATCTTCAGGCATTTCCAACACAACAAAATCAGTTAATATCAAGCAGTTATTAGTAACTTGAACATGAACATCCTCACATATACCAACAGGAATAGCAGTAGATTTATCAGCCATTTGCAAAGATATATCAGTTGGTATCAACTTATCTAGATAAAGTCTCTTGTAAAGAGAAAAAGGCATAACACTAACTCCTGCTCCCAAATCACATAGAGCAGTTCTAACATAATTATTCTTAATAGAACAAGGAATAGTCGGTATACAGGTCGCTTGACTTCTTTGGAACCTTGCCATTGAAAGAGTAATTAGCAAGCATAGTGGAAATCTCCTCATTAGGAATCTTCCTTTTGTTAGAAACAATATCTTTCATATACTTTGAATAAGGAGGCAATTTAATAGCATCAGTCAAAGGGATTTGCAAGAATAAAGGTTTCATCCAATCACAAAATTTATTATAGTGTTCTTCTTCCTTTGATTTCAGTTTCTTAGCAGGAAAAGGCATTTGCTTTTGAACCCAAGGTTCTCTTTCATTACCATGTTTCTTAGCAATAAAATCTTCTTTAGTATACTTTTTATTTTTAGCATGCTTTTCAGGTTCATCTTCAACCTCTTCTTTATCAGAAGCATCATTCTTATCATTATCTTTATCATGTTCATTACCACTTTCAGTTTCAGCATCAGAAATAGAAATACTATTAGGATCATTAACAGGTTCAGAGGATTCTACAACATTTTTATGTTTCTTTTTCTTTTTCTTAGAAGGAGCACCAATTTCTTTAGTTCGTTGAGAATCTTGTTCAACTCTTTTGGGATGCCCCTCAGGATATAGAGGATCCTGAGTAGAAACACCGCCTCTAGTTGTTACTTCATAAGCATGTTTTTCTTTAGAACTATTTTTTAACAAGTCATTTTGCACTTTAGTGAGTTGATCAATTTGAGTTTGAATCATATGAAAATGTTTAACAAGCATCTTAACATCATTGGAGGTTCTCTCCACAATATCATGCAGATTACTAATAGCTTGAGAATTTTCCATTAAATGATTCTCTACTCTCATATTAAAATTCTCTTGCTTAACAATATAATTATCTAACTCATCTAAGCATTGAGCAGGAGGTTTTGAATACGGAATATCTTCCCTAGTAAAGCGTTGAAGAGAGTTTACCTCAATCATGGATGAAGGGGGAATTATCTTGCATAAATCTTCTATGGGAGGTAAATTCTTCACATCTTCAGATTTAATACCTTTCTCCTTAAGAGATTTCTTGGCTTCCCTCATATCTTCATCATTTAATTTAATCAAACCCCTCTTCTTCAATATTGGCGTCGGGGCTGGTTCAGGTGTAGTCCAATCATCATGATTCCGGCCTATTTTAGCCAATAATTCTTCAACTTAAATGCGGAGTTCTTTTCCTGAAAACACAACCAGCACAACTATCCAAATATGCCCTAGACTCAATGGTTAGTCCACTATAAAATATATCAAGTAAATCATGCTTTTCCAGATCATGTCTAGGTCGAGCTCTGATAAGAGAGCAAAATCTTGCCCATGCTTCAGGCAATTTCTCTCCATCTTCCTGGTCAAAACTATAAATTTTCTGCAAAGCAATATGTTGAGCACTAGCAGGAAAATATTTTCGAAAGAACACATCAAGCAAACCACTTGGACTATCAATAGAATCAGGAGGCAAACTATTATACCAAGTTTTAGCATCATCCTTTAATGAGAAAGGAAAATTTTTAGCAACAAAATAAGTACGCTTCTTGATATCATCAGAAAACAAGCTACTCAAAGTAGAAAGTTCATTCATGTGTTCTATAGCACTTTCTTTTTCAGTACCACAAAAAGGTGTTTTCTCAACAATTGATATATGAGATAAATCAAGAGAAAAATCATAATCCTTATCCTTAATGTTTATAGGAGATGTGGCAAATTTAGGATCAGGAGACAGTTTATATCTAACAGCACGTTGTGCAAGAAGCTTTTTAATGTTACTTACACTAGTAGTAGCATTACATTTATCAATAAAATCATCATCAAGTTCCACATAATCTTCATCAAGATCATCACTAGAGTGTTCAACAGACTCAGGTGAATTAACAGGTGTAACAGTATTTTCATTAGGAATTTCAGTATTTTCAATTTGTCTAGACCTAGCAATTGTAGCATCTAGAAAAGAACCTAATGAACCATTATCATCAAGCACGGTAGAAGCATCTTTAAAATTATAAGAGGAATTTTTAGATTCAGCAGAAGTACCAGCATGTGAAGCTTGTGGTGGTGAAACAAGTTGACTTATCACAGATGGTGAATCAAGAGCAGCAGAGGTACTCAGAGTTGTACCTTTTCTTGTAGTGGATGGTAATATGGCGACTTTAGCATCGCGAGATTTACCCATGATGGAGGATTTGCAGCGAACAATATCAATCCAAGTGAACTTGCAAATAAAGCTATGCTCCCCGGCAATGGCGCCAGAAAATAGTCTTGATGACCCACAAGTATAGGGGATCGCAACAGTCTTCGAGGGAAGTAAACCCAATTTATTGATTCGACACAAGGGAAGCCAAAGAATATTTGTAAGCCTTAACAGCGGAGTTGTCAATTCAGCTGCACCTGGAAACAGACTTGCTCGCAAGAGTTTATCAGTAGCAACAGTTTTATAGCAGTAGCAGTAGTGAAATATAAGCAGCAGTGTAATAAAGACAGCAGTAGTGATTATAGTAAACAGCGGGATTAAAGTACTGTAGGCACAGGGATGGATGAACGGGCATTGCATGGATGAGAGAAACTCATGTAACAATCAAAGTAGGGCATTTGCAGATAGTGATAAAACAGTATCCAAGTACTAAACAATCCATAGGCATGTGTTCCATATTTAGTCGTACGTGCTCGCAATGAGAAACTTGCACAGCATCTTTTGTCCTACCAGCCGGTGGCAGCCGGGCCTCTAGGGAATCTACTAGAAATTAAGGTACTCCTTTTAATAGAGATCCGGAGCAAAGCATTAACACTCCGTGAACACATGTGATCCTCACATCACCGCCTTCCCCTCCGGTTGTCCCAATTTCTGTCACTTTGGGGCCTCGGGTTCTGGACAGCGACATGTTTATACAACTTGCAGGTAAGATCATAAAACAATGAATATCATCATGAAACAATAACATGTTCAGATCTGAGATCATGGCACTCGGGCCCTAGTGACAAGCATTAAGCATAACAAGTTGCAACAATATCATCAAAGTACCAATTACGGACACTAGGCACTATGCCCTAACAATCTTATGCTATTACATGACCAATCTCATCCAATCCCTACCATCCCCTTCAGCCTACAGCGGGGGAATTACTCACACATGGATGGGGGAAACAAGGCTGGTCGATGGAGAGGCGTCGGTGGTGATGATGGCGATGATCTCCTCCAATTCCCCGTCCCGGCGGAGTGCCAGAACGGAGTTTCTGGTCCCGAGACGGAGTTTCGCGATGGCGGCGATGTTCTGGATGGCTTGTGGCGATTTCGACTTTTTGTCTCGCGTTTTTAGATCGAAACCCTTAAATAGTCCAGAGGGGGGCGTCAGAGGATGGCTGAGGCGGCCTCACCATAGGGCGGCGCGCCCCCCTCCTAGGCCGCGCCGGCCCATGGTGTGGGGGCCATGGGCCCCCCCTGGCCTGCCCTTCTGGCTCCGTGAATCTTCTGGGAAAATAAGCTCTTTGACATTAATTCCGGGGATTTTCCTGAAAGTTGAATTTCTGCACAAAAACGAGACACCAGAGCAATTCTGCTGAAAACAGCGTTAGTCCGTGTTAGTTGTATCCAAAATACACAAATTAGAGGGAAACATCTAATTAGAGGGCGCCAGAAAAGTGCTGCAAATTTGTATTGTGATGATGAAATCATTCCTAATCAGCATGATGAACTTACATTATTTTTGGAGTGTGAAGAGTTATTGAGAAAAACTTCTTTGGTGGATATGAGTGCTCTTGATATTAATAGTGTCCTGCATGGGTGTCTTTCTTATTGCATTGATAATTGCCATATAAATACTTACATACAAAATATTTTAGAAGATGACACTTTGCCAAAATATGATAGGACCGCTGTGTGTTTTGAACTTATTAATGAAAAGGAGGAACCCTCCCAAGTTTCTTCTATTGTTTCTGGAAATAAATCAGGTTATGTGGAGAAGCCTTCCTTCAAGCCTCTTCCTCCTAAAGAAGGGAACGAGGAGAAGGAAAAGAAGAAGAAGAAGAAGGAAACGAAGAAGAAGAAGAGGGGGAATAAAAAGAAAGAGGTAACGGCATATCCCCGCGTGTATGAGATAACGATAGGTAACCGTAAGTATGTTGCTCCTAATGATTATTATGATAATGAATCTGAGTACAATGATCTTCCTATGCCCTTTACCTACATTAGTGATCATGATTTAGAAGAGCACACTACTTTTGATATTGAAAATCTCTGGGAAACTAATTCTGAAAATGATGATGTTAATAATTGCCATAGTATTAGTACTATCCATGCTTCTTCCCATAATGATATAGAAAGCTCTAAGCTTGGAGATGAGGTGTTTGAAAATCCTTTTGCTACTGATGATTATATGTTTGATACATTTCCTTCTAGTAACAATGATGGTATGATTACAGATGAACACACTATGGAAGATAACTATTCTATTTCTTATGATTAACAATAACATTACGGGGGAGCTCATGAATGGGACATTTGAGCATTAGTGACTTCAATCTCCCCCACGCTTGAGAAATACTCTCTCCATCACGAGGATAAAAGTTATAAATATAATTCCTATCAATATGCACTTCATGAGGAGGATAAAATTTAGAATAAAAGAGAGATGCAATTTCCTCCCAACCAAGAGAATGTCTATTCTCCAACAATTTATACCAATGTGCCGCTTTACCAGACAGCGAAACGGAGAATAGCTTCTTCTTCACTTCATCCATAGAGATACCTGCACACTTGAATAACCCGCATAATTCGTGCAAAAACAGTAAATGATCTCTAGGATGGACAGTTCCATCCCCTTTATAGTGGTTGTCCATAACACGTTCAATAATTTTCATAGGTATTTTATACTGAATACTTTCAGCAGGTGGATTCAAAATATCAGAAGCATCATTAGAGTTATCGCATATGGGAGATAAAGCATTATCAGAACAAATTTTCTCCCCTAAAGATGGGAAGCTAAAAAGATCACAAAAACTAGCTTCCCCAAGCTTAGACTTCTCCATAGCATTAGCAGTAATTGCATTCATACTAATAACATCACTACTAGCATGCAAATAAGGTTCCATAGGTTTTTTAATTTTTGCATCAAACAATTCTAAATCAGGAAAAAGACTAAAAAGCTCACCAATTTTTTTGTTGTTTTCCATTATGCCTAACTAGTGTAAACAAGAAACAAAAAGTTGCAATTGCAGGATCTAAAGGAAATAGCTTCGAGTACTTACAATGGCGGAAAATAGCTTGGTAGCCGAGGTCGGAGTGTGAGTACCTTTTACCTTTCCTCCCGGCAACGGCGCAGGAAAAGTGCTTGATGTCTACGTTCCCCCTCCTTTCTGTAGACAGTGTTGGGCCTCCAAGAGCAGAGGTTTGTAGAACAGCAGCAAGTTTTCCCTTAAGTGGATCACCCAAGGTTTATCGAACTCGGGAGGAAGAGGTCAAAGATATCCCTCTCATGCAACCCTGCAACCACAAAGCAAGAAGTCTCTTGTGTCCCCAACACACCTAATAGGTGCACTAGTTCGGCAAAGAGATAGTGAAATACAGGTGGTATGAATATATATGAGCAGTAGCAACGGTGCCAGAAAATAGCTTGCTGGCGTGTAGTTGATGGTGGTAGTATTGCAGCAGTAGTAACGCAGTAAAACAGTAAACAAGCAGTAGTAACGCAGCAGTATTTAGGAACAAGGCCTAGGGATTACACTTTCACTAGTGGACACTCTCAACATTGATCACATAACAGAATAGATAAATGCATACTCTACACTTTTGTTGGATGATGAACACATTGCGTAGGATTACACGAACCCTCAATGCCGGAGTTAACAAGCTCCACAATTTGTTCATATTTAGTAACCTTATAGTGTAAGATAGATCAACAGACTAAACCAAGTACTAACATAGCATGCACACTGTCACCTTCATGCATATGTAGGAGGAATAGATCACATCAATATTATCATAGCAATAGTTAACTTCGCAATCTACAAGAGATCATGATCATAGCATAAACCAAGTACTAACACGGTGCACACACTGTCACCTTTACACACGTGCAGGAGGAATAGAACTACTTTAATAACTTTGCTAGAGTAGCACATAGATAAATTGTGATACAAAACTCATATGAATCTCAATCATGTAAAGCAGCTCATGAGATTATTGTATTGAGGTACATGGGAGAGAGATGAACCACATAGCTACAGCGGAGCCCTCAGCCTCGGGGGTGGATTACTCCCTCCTCATCATGGAGGCAGCGATGGCGGTGAAGATGGCGGTGAAGACGGCGGTGGAGATGGCTCCGGGGGCAATTCCCCGTCCCGGCAGGGTGCCGAAACAGAGTTCTGTCCCCCGAATTGGAGTTTCGCGATGGCGGCGGCGCCCCTGGAGTCTTTCTGGAGTTTCGTCAATTGGTACTGCGTTTTTAGGTCGAAAGGGCTTTTATAGGCGAAGAGGTGGCGCAGGGGGGCACCTGGGGGCGCCACACCCTAGGCCGGCGCGGCCTAGGCCTGGCCCGCGCCGCCATGTGGTGTGGTGGCCCCCTGGCCCCTCTCCGACTCTTCTTCGGTGTTCTGGACGCTTCCGGGAAAAATAGGAGGTTTGGCGTTGATTTCGTCCAATTCCGAGAATATTGCCCGAACAGCCTTTCTGGAACCAAAAACAGCAGAAAACAGCAACTGCACCTTTGTGGCATCTTGTTAATAGGTTAGTTCCGGAAAATGCATGAAAATGATATAAAGTGTGAACAAAACATGTTGGTATTGTCATAAAACAAGCATGGAACATCGGAAATTATAGATACGTTGGAGACGTATCAGCATCCCCAAGCTTAGTTCCTACTCGTCCTCGAGTAGGTAAACGATAAAAGATAATTTCTGAGGTGACTTTCTACCAACATAATCTTAATCATACCATTGTAAAGCATATGAGATGAATGCAGCGATTCGAAACAATGTAAATGCAATGAGTAAACAAGTGAATCATATTGCAAAGACTTTTCATGAATAGTACTTTCGAGACAAGCATCAATAAGTCTTGCATAAGAGTTACTCATAAAGCAATAAATTCATAGTAGAGACATTGAAGCAACACAATGGAAGATTAAGTTTCAGCGGTTGCTTTCAACTTGTAACATGTATATCTCATGGATAGTTGTCAATGCAAAGCAATATAACAAATGCAATAAGCAAGTATATAAGAATCAATGCACAGTTCACACAAATGTTTGCTTCTTGAGGTGGAGAAAGATAGGTGAACTGACTCAACAATAAAAGTAAAAGAATGGTCCTTCAAAGAGGAAAGCATCGATTGCTATATTTGTGCTAGAGCTTTTATTTTGAAAACATGAAACAATTTTGTCAACGGTAGTAATAAAGCATATGTATCATGTAAATTATATCTTACAAGTTGCAAGCCTCATGCATAGTATACTAATAGTGCCCGCACCTTGTCCTAATTAGCTTGGACTACCGGATCATCACAATGCACATGTTTTAACCAAGTGTCACAAAGGGGTACCTCTATGCCTTTGTACAAAGGTCTAAGGAGAAAGCTCGCATTGGATTTCTCGCTATTGATTATTCTCAACTTAGACATCCATACCGGGACAACATAGACAACAGATAATGGACTCCTCTTTTATGCATAAGCATGTAACAACAATTAATAATTTTCTCATATGAGATTGAGGATATATGTCCAAAACTGAAACTTCCACCATGGATCATGGCTTTAGTTAGCGGCCCAATGTTCTTCTCTAACAATATGCATGCTTAACCATAGGGTGGTAGATCTCTCTTACTTCAGACAAGACGGACATGCATAGCAACTCACATGAAATTCAACAACGAATAGTTGATGGCGTCCCCAGTGAACATGGTTATCGCACAACAAGCAACTTAATAAGAGATAAAGTGCATAATTACATATTCAATACCACAATAGTTTTTAAGCTATTTGTCCCATGAGCTATATATTGCAAAGGTGAATGATGGAATTTTAAAGGTAGCACTCAAGCAATTTACTTTGGAATGGCGGAAAATACCATGTAGTAGGTAGGTATGGTGGACACAAATGGCATAGTGTTGTTTGGCTCAAGGATTTGTATGCATGAGAAGTATTCCCTCTCGATACAAGGTTTAGGCTAGCAAGGTTGTTTGAAGCAAACACAAGCACGAACTAGTACAGCAAAACTCACATAAAAGACATATTACAAGCATTATAAAACTATACATCGTCTTCCTTGTTGTTCAAACATCTTACTAGAAAATATCTAGACTCTAGAGAAACCACTCATGCAAACCCAAATTTTAACAAGCTCTATATATTTCCTCACTAATGGGTGCAAGGTATATGATGCAAGAGCTTAAACAAGAGCACAACAATTGCCAAGTATCACATTATTCAAGACATCACACCAATTTCTACATGTAGCATTTTCCAATTCCAACCATATAATAATTTAACGAAGCAGTTTCAACCTTCGCCATGAATATTATGAGCTAAGAACACATGTGTTCATACGAACCAGCGGAGCGTGTCTCTCTCCCACACAAGCATTTATTCAAACACAAACAAAAACAAAAGCATACAGACGCTCCAAGTAAAGCACATAAGATGTGACCGAATAAAAATATAGTTTCAAGAGAAGGAACACGATAATTTGTCGATGAAGAAGGGGATGCCTTGGGCATCCCCAAGCTTAGACGCTTGAGTCTTCTTGAAATATGCAGGGATGAACCACCGGGGCATCCCCAAGCTTAGAGCTTTCACTCTTCTTGATCATAGTATATCATCCTCCTTTCTTGACCCTTGAAAACTTCCTCCACACCAAACTCGAAACAACTCATTAGAGGGTTAGTGCACAATAAAAATTAACATATTCAGAGGTGACACAATCATTCTTAACACTTCTGGACATTGCATAATGCTACTGGACATTAGTGGATCAAAGAAATTCATCCAACATAGCAAAAGAGGCAATGCGAAATAAAAGGCAGAATCTGTCAAAACAGAACAGTTCGTATTGACGAATTTTAAAATGGCACCAGACTTGCTCAAATGAAAATGCTCAAATTGAATGAAAGTTGCGTACATATCTGAGGATCATGCACGTAAATTGGCTTAATTTTCTGAGCTACCTACAGGGAGGTGGACCCAGATTCGTGACAGCAAAGAAATCTGGAACTGCGCAGTAATCCAAATCTAGTACTTACTTTTCTATCAATGGCTTTACTTGGCACAACAAAACACAAAACTAAGATAAGGAGAGGTTGCTACAGTAGTAAACAACTTCCAAGACACAAATATAAAACAAAGTACTGTAGCAAAATAACACATGGGTTATCTCCCAAGAAGTTCTTTCTTTATAGCCATTAAGATGGGCTCAGTAGTTTTAATAATCCATTCGCGGAAATAGTATTTGAAGCAAAAGAGAGCTTCAAGAGGCAAATTCAAAACAAATTTAAGTCTAACATGCTTCCTATGAAGAGGAATCTTGTACACAAATGAATTCATGAAGAACAAAGTGACAAGCATAAGAGGATAAAACACGAGTAACTTCAAGATTCTCAACATAAAGAGGGGAAACTTAATATTATTAAGATGCATATAACCATATTTCCCTCTCTCATAATAACTTTCAGTAGCATCATTGATGAAATCCACAATATACCCATCACTTAAAACATTCTTATCATGGTTCATATGCATAGAAGTATCATTAATTTTGGCATAAGAAGAGTTATTCTCATTATTAGTAATTGGAGCAAGATTATTATCAAGAATTTGAACATGGTAAACAAGTTGCATATTAAAAGAATTGTTTTTGGTAATCCAATCATGACTATGACAAGTTTCATAAGGATAATTATAACCTATATCATAGCATTCTTTATAATAATCATCAAAGATCGGAGGCACAGTGTCATCATAAGAAATAGAATAGTTATCTTTCACAGTCGGTTTATCTATAACCATACCATCATTGTTATTAGAAGGAGATGTATCAAATACATAATGATCAGTAGCAAAAGGATTTTCAAACACCTCTTCCCCAAGCTTACAGCTTTCTATATTATTATGGGAGGAAGCATGGATAGCACTGACACTATGGCAATTATTATCATCATTTTCAGAATTAGTTTCCCAGAGATTTGCAATATCAAAAGTAGTGTGTTCATTCAAATCATGATTGCTAATGTATGTAAAGGGCATAGGAAGATCATCGTATTCAGATTCATTATCACAATAATCATTAGGAGCAACATACTTACGGTTACCTAGCGTTATCTCATTCACGCGGGGATACGCCGTTACCTCTTTCTTTTTATTCTCCTTCTTCTTCTTCTTCGTTCCCTTCTTCTTCATCTCTTCCTTCTCCTCGTTCCCTTCTTTAGGAGGAAGAGGCTTGAAGGGTGGCTCGTCCGCATAACCTGATTTACTTTCAGAAACAATAGAAGAAACTTGGGAGGATCCCTCCTTTTCATTAATTAGTTGAAAACACACAGCGGTCCTATCATATTTTGGCAAGGTGTCATCTTCTAAAATATTTTGTATGTAAGTATTTGTATGGCTATTATCAATGCAATAAGAAAAACACCCATGCAGGACATCATCAATATCAAGATCACTCATATGTAACAAAGAGATTTTTCTCGACAGTTCTTCACACCCCAAAAATAAAGTAAGTTCATCATGCTGATTAGGAGTAATTTCATCATCACAATACAAATTTGCAGCACTCATTGGGTTCAAATTATCATTGGAGGAGCATTGAAAATTAAAATGACCCACTTCATGGCAAACTTCACAAATAAAAGGATAGAGGGCACAAACTTTTTTACCAAGATCATCTAGAGCCCTAAACCACTTTCTAGTTTTTTCATTAATATGATGGATGCAATATTCATCTTTGACTTGATTAATTCCGCAAGGCCTATGCATTCCACAAAAATTAACATGCTTATAAGAAATAGCATTTTTAGGAGTTTGAGCATGCTTATTGCAATAATTAACAACAATTTCATTCTTCATGCAAGCCTCTTTAAAAGGTTCATGATACTTATCAAAATTATTTTTAGGCAATTCAAAATGAGAAGCAAAGGCTTTATAAAGATTTGCAGCAACTTGAGAGTCAAGACCATAAGTAGCACTCATATTTCGAAATTTATCGGTATCCATAAAAGCTTCAATGCATTCATAATCATAATTTATACCTGAATCTTTACCTTTGTCGTTCTCCCATCCTTCAGCGTTGTCCTCAATCCGATCAAGAAGATCCCACCTAGCTTCAACCTCTTTGCTTGTGAAAGATCCTTCCGAACACGCGTCCAGATAGTCCTTGTGTTGTCTGAAAGCCTCGCATAAAAATTATTAACAATAACATTACGGGGAGCTCATGAATGGGACATTTGAGCATTAGTGACTTCAATCTCCCCCACGCTTGAGAAATACTCTCTCCATCACGAGGATAAAAGTTATAAATATAATTCCTATCAATATGCACTTCATGAGGAGGATAAAATTTAGAATAAAAGAGAGATGCAATTTCCTCCCAACCAAGAGAATGTCTATTCTCCAACAATTTATACCAATGTGCCGCTTTACCAGGCAGTAAACGGAGAATAGCTTCTTCTTCACTTCATCCATAGAGATACCTGCACACTTGAATAACCCGCATAATTCGTGCAAAAACAGTAAATGATCTCTAGGATGGACAGTTCCATCCCCTTTATAGTGGTTGTCCATAACACGTTCAATAATTTTCATAGGTATTTTATCTTGAATACTTTCAGCAGGTGGATTCAAAATATCGAAGCATCATTAGAGTTATCGCATATGGGAGATAAAGCATTATCAGAACAAATTTTCTCCCCTAAAGATGGGAAGCTAAAAAGATCACAAAAACTAGCTTCCCCAAGCTTAGACTTCTCCATAGCATTAGCGGTAATTGCATTCATACTAATAACATCACTACTAGCATGCAAATAAGGTTCCATAGGTTTTTTAATTTTTGCATCAAACAATTCTAAATCAGGAAAAAGACTAAAAAGCTCACCAATTTTTTTGTTGTTTTCCATTATGCCTAACTAGTGTAAACAAGAAACAAAAAGTTGCAATTGCAGGATCTAAAGGAAATAGCTTCGAGTACTTACAATGGCGGAAAATAGCTTGGTAGCCGAGGTCCGGAGTGTGAGTACCTTTTACCTTTCCTCCCCGGCAACGGCGCCAGAAAAGTGCTTGATGTCTACGTTCCCCCTCCTTTCCTGTAGACAGTGTTGGGCCTCCAAGAGCAGAGGTTTGTAGAACAGCAGCAAGTTTTCCCTTAAGTGGATCACCCAAGGTTTATCGAACTCAGGGAGGAAGAGGTCAAAGATATCCCTCTCATGCAACCCTGCAACCACAAAGCAAGAAGTCTCTTGTGTCCCCAACACACCTAATAGGTGCACTAGTTCGGCAAAGAGATAGTGAAATACAGGTGGTATGAATATCTATGAGCGGTAGCAACGGTGCCAGAAAATAGCTTGCCGGGCGTGTAGTTGATGGTGGTAGTATTGCAGCGACGAGTAACGTGATAAAACAGTAAACAAGCGGTAGTAACGCAGCGGTATTTAGGAACAAGGCCTAGGGATTACACTTTCACTAGTGGACACTCTCAACATTGATCACATAACAGAATAGATAAATGCATACTCTACACTTTTGTTGGATGATGAACACATTGCGTAGGATTACACGAACCCTCAATGCCGGAGTTAACAAGCTCCACAATTTGTTCATATTTAGTAACCTTATAGTGTAAGATAGATCAACAGACTAAACCAAGTACTAACATAGCATGCACACTGTCACCTTCATGCATATGTAGGAGGAATAGATCACATCAATATTATCATAGCAATAGTTAACTTCGCAATCTACAAGAGATCATGATCATAGCATAAACCAAGTACTAACACGGTGCACACACTGTCACCTTTACACACGTGCGGGAGGAATAGAACTACTTTAATAACTTTGCTAGAGTAGCACATAGATAAATTGTGATACAAAACTCATATGAATCTCAATCATGTAAAGCAGCTCATGAGATTATTGTATTGAGGTACATGGGAGAGAGATGAACCACATAGCTACAGCGGAGCCCTCAGCCTCGGGGGTGGATTACTCCCTCCTCATCATGGAGGCAGCGATGGCGGTGAAGATGGCGGTGAAGACGGCGGTGGAGATGGCTCCGGGGGCAATTCCCCGTCCGGCAGGGTGCCGAAACAGAGTTACGTCCCCCGAATTGGAGTTTCGCGATGGCGGCGGCGCCCTGGAGTCTTTCTGGAGTTTCGTCAATTGGTACTGCGTTTTTAGGTCGAAAGGGCTTTTATAGGCGAAGAGGCGGCGCAGGGGGCACACAGGGCGCCACACCCTAGGCCGGCGCGGCCTAGGCCTGGCCCGCGCCGCCATGTGGTGTGGTGGCCCCCTGGCCCCTCTCCGACTCTTCTTCGGTGTTCTGGACGCTTCCGGGAAAAATAGGAGGTTTGGCGTTGATTTCGTCCAATTCCGAGAATATTGCCCGAACAGCCTTTCTGGAACCAAAAACAGCAGAAAACAGGAACTGGCACTGTGGCATCTTGTTAATAGGTTAGTTCCGGAAAATGCATGAAAATGATATAAAGTGTGAACAAAACATGTTGGTATTGTCATAAAACAAGCATGGAACATCGGAAATTATAGATACGTTGGAGACGTATCAGAGACCCACACGGTGCACACACTGTCACCTTTACACACGTGGGACAAGGAGTCTCCGGAGATCACATAAGTAAAACCCACTTGAATAGCATAACGACATCTAGATTACAAAGCTCATCATATGGATCTCAATCATGCTAGGCAAATCATGAGATCATTGTATTGAAGTACATGGGAGAGAGAGATTAACCACATAGCTACCGGCACAGCCCTTAGCCTCGAGGGAGAACTACTCCCTCCTCATCATAGGAGTCAGCAGCGTCGATGAAGATGGCGGTGGTGTCGATGGAGATGCCTTCCGGGGGCACTTCCCCGTCCCGACGGCGTGCCGGAACAGAGACTTCTGTCCCCCGAATCTTGGCTTCGCGATGGCGGCGGCTCTGGAACTTTTCTCGTATCGTGGCTTTCGGTACTAGGGTTTTCGCGATGAAGTCTTTAAGTAGGCGGAAGGGCAGAGTCGGAGGAGGCACGGGGGCCCCACACCATAGGGCGGCGCGGGCCCCACCTTGGCCGCGCCGCCTTGTGGTGTCGGCCCCTCGTGGCCCCACTTCGTATCCTCTTCGGTCTTCTGGAAGCTTCGTGGAAAAATAAGACCCTGGGCTTTTGTTTCGTCCAATTCCGAGAATATTTCCTGTGTAGGATTTCTGAAACCAAAAACAGCAGAAAACAGGAACTGGCTCTTCGGCATCTTGTTAATAGGTTAGTACCAGAAAATGCATAAAAATGATATAAAGTGTGTATAAAACATGTGAGTATCATCATAAAAGTAGCATGGAACATAAGAAATTATAGATACGTTTGAGACGTATCAAGCATCCCCAAGCTTAGTTCCTACTCGCCCTCGAGTAGGTAAACGATAACAAGGATAATTTCTGAAGTGACATGCTATCATAATCTTGATCAATACTATTGTAAAGCATATGAGATGAATGAAGTGATTCGAAGCAATGGTAAAGACAATACTTAAACAACTGAATCATATAGCAAAGACTTTTCATGAATAGTACTTTCAAGACAAGCATCAATAAGTCTTGCATAGGAGTTAACTCATAAAGCAATAAATCCTTAGTAGAAAGTTTTGAAGCAACACAAAGGAAGATATAAGTTTCAGCAGTTGCTTTCAACTTCAACATGTATATCTCATGGATGATTGTCAACACAAAGTAATATGATGAATGCAAATAAGCAAGTATGTAGGAATCAATGCACACAGTTGACACAAGTGTTTGCTTCTAAGATGGAAAGAAGTAGGTAAACTGACTCAACATAAAGTAAAAGAAAGGCCCTTCGCAGAGGGAAGCATGGATTGCTATATTTGTGCTAGAGCTTTTATTTTGAAAACATGGAAACAATTTTGTCAACGGTAGTAATAATTCATATGTGTTATGCATAAGACATCCTATAAGTTGCAAGCCTCATGCATAGAATACCAATAGTGCTCGCACCTTGTCCTAATTAGCTTGGATTTCCATGGATTCTCATTGCATTACATATGTTTCAACCAAGTGTCACAAAGGGGTACCTCTATGCCGCATGTACAAAGGTCTAAGGAGAAAGTTCGCATTGGATTTCTCACTTTTGATTATTCTCAACTTAGACATCCATACCGGGACAACATAGACAACAGATAATGGACTCCTCTTTAATGCATAAGCATTCAACAACAGATAATATTCTCATATGAGATTGAGGATTGTTGTCCA
Source organism: Lolium perenne (assembly GCF_019359855.2). NCBI lineage: Eukaryota > Viridiplantae > Streptophyta > Magnoliopsida > Poales > Poaceae > Lolium > Lolium perenne. The sequence continues at coordinate 24,265,011 of NC_067244.2, forward strand.
AACTGAAACTTCCACCATGGATCATGGCTTTAGTTAGCGGCTCAATGTTCTTCTCTAACAATATGCATACTCAAACCATTTGATCATGATAAATCACCCTTACTTCAGACAAGACGAACATGCATAGCAACTCACGTGATATTTAACAAAGGTGAAATAGTTGATGGCGTCCCCAGAAACATGGTTACCGCTCAACAAGCAACTTATAAGAAATAAGATACATAAGCTACATATTCAATACCACAATAGTTTTTAAGCTATTTTTCCCATGAGCTATATATTGCAAAGACAAAGAATGGAATTTTAAAGGTAGCACTCAAGCAGTTTAGTTTGGAATGGCAGAGAAATACCATGTAGTAGGTAGGTATGGTGGACACAAATGGCATAGTTTTTGGCTCAAGGATTTTGGATGCACGAGAAACATTCCCTCTCAGTACAGGGCTTTGGGCTAGCAAGGTTGTTTGAAGCAAACACAAGTATGAACCGGTACAACAAAACTTACATAAGAACATATTGCAAGCATTATAAGACTCTACATTGTCTTCCTTGTTGTTCAAACACCTTAACCAGAAAATATCTAGACTTTAGAGAGACCAATCATGCAAACCAAATTTCAACAAGCTCTATGGCAGTTCTTCATTAATGGGTGCAAGGTACATGATGCAAGAGCTTAAACATGATCTATTTGAGCACAACAATTGCCAAGTATCAAATTATTCAAGACAATATACCAATTACCACATGTAGCATTTTCTATTTCCAATCATATAACAATGAACGAAGCAGTTTCAACCTTCGCCATGAACATTAAAAGTAAAGCTAAGAACACCAGTGTTCATATGAACAAGCGGAGCGTGTCTCTCTCCCACACAAGCATGAATTTATTCAGAGAATGAAAATAACAAAACGAAAATAAAAGCACACAGACGCTCCAAGTAAAGCACATAAGATGTGACGGAATAAAAATATAGTTTCACTAGAGGTGACCTGATAAGTTGTCGATGAAGAAGGGGATGCCTTGGGCATCCCCAAGCTTAGATGCTTGAGTCTTCTTGAAATATGCAGGGATGAACCACGGGGGCATCCCCAAGCTTAGACTTTTCACTCTTCTTGATCAGATTGTATCATCCTCCTCTCTTGACCCTTGAAAACTTCCTCCACACCAAACTCAAAACAAACTCATTAGAGGGTTAGTGCATAATCAAAAATTCACATATTCAGAGGTGACATAATCATTCTTAACACTTCTGGACATTGCACAAAGCTACTGAAAGTTAATGGAACAAAGAAATCCATCTAACATAGCAAAACAGGCAATGTGAAATAAAAGGCAGAATCTGTCAAAACAGAACAGTACGTAAAGACGAATTTTTTAGCGGCACAGGTGATACACTCTTGCTAATCATTAGGATAAGGCTTGCAACTTAGAAAATACACTCTTGCTAATTAGCACAGGTGAAGAGATTTTGTAGGCGCCAGAACCCCGGCAAATTACCTTACCTCCCCCCAAGCTTAGGCTTTTGGCCTAAGTGGAGATTAACCCCAGCGAGGGTCAGGGTTCCACGCCGGTGGATCATACATGACGTGGTCATAATAAGATCCCTGTGCAGCAGAAAAGGATGAAGGCTCCACATGCCCAAAATGCTGATGTGAAGAACCTGCTGCATCGGATGACAAGTCGAGGGGTTCCTCGGCCTCCTCCATGCCGTCCCCTGCATGATGGCCGCTCCTCTCTATGTATGCATCAAGTTCATCTTCTGTGACCGACCAATTTTCCCTGGAACCAAGGTTAAACAAAGCAGGTGCAGGCAATCCAACTAGCCTTTTAGATTTAGTTACTCTCCACTTTTTCTTGAAAAAGGTTATCTCATAGGACAGGTTATTCAAATTAGACCAATTAGAAACAAAGTCATGTTTTATCATGGAAACAATATCAAGTTTCTCTATAGAGAGCTGAACATCAAGAGGGTGAGGTTCTACACCATGCATAGCTAGCAAACGAGAGGCAATGAGACCTCCACAAATTCCTCCTTTATCACGGTTAGTAACAAGCCTAAAAGCTATCAAAGCACCCAAATTATAAGTTCTATCAAGTTGCAATGCAGCAGCTAAGAAAACCAAGTCATGGATGGATAACTTATTTGCATTCTTTCTAGCAAGTACGCACTTGGTGATAAAGTAAGCAAAATAGCGAATAGATGCGAGTTGAATACTACGAATTTTACCACTCTCATCTGAGAAGCTTCTCCCTTGACAGATCATCTCGTATAGATTCAAGAGTTGCCGTGGCAGCCCCCTAATCTTCTCGCATGATCCCCATTGTGGCACTTTAATAGCTGCACAAAAATCATCAAAGGGCAAGTTGATAGTTTTATTGTAGATTTTATATCGAACCATGGGGTTAGGTTGAGACCAATGGAATTCGAAATCCTGCACCACCGACATGGTTAGTTTTGCATATTGGTAAGGTTCACCAGCAACAAAATCTTCCAAACCTGCATTAGAAATCAGATTTTGAACATCCTGAAAAATTCCCGCACTCCTCATGAAATCGGTGCATGGGTAGTAGGAGGGGTATACTCCCTCTTCACGGTGGACTCTCATAACTTCATGTACCTCCAATTCATGTTGGTTGAGTTGGTGTCTATTCCACTCCATTTTCTGAAATTTTTCAACAAACATTATAAAAGTTGATTTGGAGACATATAATTGAGGGAAACTACTATAGGAACTTGGTAGAGTACTAAACATGCATCAAAACTAATTTTTACAACTTAGAACAAGCATGCAAGCTCACTTAACATGTTACCTACAGTAGCAAAATACTCAAGATATACTCAACCAAACAAAATTCTATTTTGATAATCGGAGGAGTCACATACCGAAGAACAAATGTGCCAAATTTCAGACAGAAATCTGGGCTGAGCAAAGAGATCGAGAAATCCTGAGCTCTCGGGCAAAAACGCGAGTGAGAACGAACTGGTACGAGTTTTTTTGGGAGAGAGAGTGGAATGAGTGGAAGAGATGACAAAGTGGGGCAAGGAGGGGCCCTCACCATATGGTGGCGCGCCCCCCTCCTTGGCTGCGCCGGCCCATGGGGGCCAGCCCTGGGGTGCCCCACTGGTCAGCCCCAGGCACTTCCAGGTTGCATTTTGAAAAATAAGACCAACAATATAATTTTTGTAAATTTTTGAAAACTTCGAAAAATGCACATTTCTGGGTGTTAAAATTATTATTACTGGGCAGAAAAAGATTTTCAAATCTCTAAATAACTAAAGAACTTTGCAAAACAAATAGTGCTACAGCAAGTAAAGCAAGTGGAGGAAGAAAGAAATGTTGTTTAGCTCCTCTGTGCATATAAAATGTATTTGTTAACAAGGTTGATCATGTCTTGCCACCAAATAAATTTTACATAGCATGAGATGAAATAAACCTCAAATCAATCATGTTACCTTGTATTGTATTGATATGGATCCAATCATAATATTTTGATATCCCTCTTTATGCTCATATATAGGGCAATCAATAGCTCCCACTTTGATAGTTCTCACATTAGAAATTGTATTAACTCCACATACTTTATCAATCCTCTTGGGAAAATAAACAGTATGCTCCTTGTCATCAACATTAAAAGTAACTTTTCCTTTATTGCAATCAATAACAGCCCCTGCGGTGTTAAGAAAAGGTCTCCCAAGAATAATAGACATATTATCATCTTCAGGCATTTCCAACACAACAAAATCAGTTAATATGAAGCAGTTATTAGTAACTTGAACAGGAACATCCTCACATATACCAACAGCAATAGCAGTAGATTTATCAGCCATTTGCAAAGATATATCAGTTGGTATCAACTTATCTAGATAAAATCTCTTGTAAAGAGAAAAAGGCATAACACTAACTCCTGCTCCCAAATCACATAGAGCAGTTCTAACATAATTATTCTTAATAGAACAAGGAATAGTCGGTATACCTGGGTCACCCAGCTTCTTTGGAACCTTGCCATTGAAAGAGTAATTAGCAAGCATAGTGGAAATCTCCTCATTAGGAATCTTCCTTTTGTTAGAAACAATATCTTTCATATACTTTGAATAAGGAGGCAATTTAATAGCATCAGTCAAAGGGATTTGCAAGAATAAAGGTTTCATCCAATCACAAAATTTATTATAGTGTTCTTCTTCCTTTGATTTCAGTTTCTTAGCAGGAAAAGGCATTTGCTTTTGAACCCAAGGTTCTCTTTCATTACCATGTTTCTTAGCAATAAAATCTTCTTTAGTATACTTTTTATTTTTAGCATGCTTTTTAGGATCATCTTCAACCTCTTCTTTATCAGAAGCATCATTCTTATTATTATCTTTATCATGTTCATTACCACTTTCAGTTTCAGCATCAGAAATAGAAATACTATTAGGATCATTAACAGGTTCAGAGGATTCTACAACATTTTTATGTTTCTTTTTCTTTTTCTTAGAAGGAGCACCAATTTCTTTAGTTCGTTGAGAATCTTGTTCAACTCTTTTGGGATGCCCCTCAAGATATAGAGGATCCTGAGTAGAAACACCGCCTCTAGTTGTTACTTCATAAGCATGTTTTTCTTTAGAACTATTTTTTAACAAGTTATTTTGCACTTTAGTGAGTTGATCAATTTGAGTTTGAATCATATGAAAATGTTTAACAAGCATCTTAACATCATTGGAGGTTCTCTCCACAATATCATGCAGATTACTAATAGCTTGAGAATTTTCCATTAAATGATTCTCTACTCTCATATTAAAATTCTCTTGCTTAACAATATAATTATCAAACTCATCTAAGCATTGAGCAGGAGGTTTTGAATACGGAATATCTTCCCTAGTAAAGCGTTGAAGAGAGTTTACCTCAATCATGGATGAAGGGGGAATTATCTTGCATAAATCTTCTATGGGAGGTAAATTCTTCACATCTTCAGATTGAATACCTTTCTCCTTAAGAGATTTCTTGGCTTCCCTCATATCTTCATTATTTAATTTAATCAAACCCCTCTTCTTCAATATTGGCGTCGGGGCTGGTTCAGGTGTAGTCCAATCATCATGATTCTGGCCTATTTTAGCCAATAATTCTTCAGCTTCGTCTGGAGTTCTTTTCCTGAAAACACAACCAGCACAACTATCCAAATATGCCCTAGACTCAATGGTTAGTCCACTATAAAATATATCAAGTAAATCATGCTTTTCCAGATCATGTCCAGGTCGAGCTCTGATAAGAGAGCAAAATCTTGCCCAAGCTTCAGGCAATTTCTCTCCATCTTCCTGGTCAAAACTATAAATTTTCTGCAAAGCAATATGTTGAGCACTAGCAGGAAAGTATTTCCGAAAGAAAACATCAAGCAAACCACTTGGACTATCAATAGAGTCAGGAGGCAAACTATTATACCAAGTTTTAGCATCATCCTTTAATGAGAAAGGAAAAAATTTAGCAACAAAGTAAGTACGCTTCTTGACATCATCAGAAAACAAGCTACTCAAGGTAGAAAGTTCATTCATGTGTTCTACAGCACTTTCTTTTTTAGTACCACAAAAAGGTGTTTTCTCAACAATAGCTATATGAGATAAATCAAGAGAAAAATCATAATCCTTATCCTTAATGTTTATAGGAGATGTGGCAAATTTAGGATCAGGAGACAGTTTATATCTAACAGCACGTTGTGCAAGAAGTTTTTTAATGTTACTTACACTAGTAGTAGCATTACATTTATCAATAAAATCATCATCAAGTTCCACATAATCTTCATCAAAATCATCACTAGAGTGTTCAACAGACTCAGGTGAATTAACAGGTGTAACAGTATTTTCATTAGGAATTTCAGTATTTTCAATTTGTCTAGACCTAGCAATGGTAGCATCTAGAAAAGATCCTAACGAACCACTTTCATCAAGCACAGCAGAAGCATCATCAAAATTATAAGAGGAATTTTCAGATTCAGCAGAAGTACCAGCATGTGAAGCTTGTGGTGGTGAAACAAGTTGACTTATCACTGATGGTGAATCAAGAGCAGCAGAGGTACTCAGAGTTGTACCTTTTCTTGTAGTGGATGGTAATATGGCGACTTTAGCATCGCGAGATTTACCCATGATGGAGGATTTGCAGCGAACAATATCAATCTAGGTGAACTTGCAAATAAAGCTATGCTCCTCGGCAACGGCGCCAGAAAATAGTCTTGATGACCCACAAGTATAGGGGATCGCAACAGTCTTCGAGGGAAGTAAACCCAATTTATTGATTCGACACAAGGGGAGCCAAAGAATATTTGTAGGCCTTAACAGCGGAGTTGTCAATTCAGCTGCACCTGGAAACAGACTTGCTCGCAAGAGTTTATCAGTAGCAACAGTTTTATAGCAGTAGCAGTAGTGAAATATAAGCAGCAGTGTAATAAAGACAGCAGTAGTGATTATAGTAAACAGCGGGATTAAAGTACTGTAGGCACAGGGATGGATGAACGGGCGTTGCATGGATGAGAGAAACTCATGTAACAATCAAAGTAGGGCATTTGCAGATAGTGATAAAACAGTATCCAAGTACTAAACAATCCATAGGCATGTGTTCCATATTTAGTCGTACGTGCTCGCAATGAGAAACTTGCACAACATCTTTTGTCCTACCAGCCGGTGCAGCCGGGCCTCTAGGGAATCTACTGGAAATTAAGGTACTCCTTTTAATAGAGCACCGGAGCAAAGCATTAACACTCCGCGAACACATGTGATCCTCACATCACCGCCTTCCCCTCCGGTTGTCCCAATTTCTGTCACTTTGGGGCCTCGGGTTCCGGACAGCGACATGTGTATACAACTTGCAGGTAAGATCATAAAACAATGAATATCATCATGAAACAATAACATGTTCAGATCTGAGATCATGGCACTCGGGCCCTAGTGACAAGCATTAAGTTGCAACAATATCATCAAAGTACCAATTACGGACACTAGGCACTATGCCCTAACAATCTTATGCTATTACATGACCAATCTCATCCAATCCCTACCATCCCCTTCAGCCTACAGTGGGGGAATTACTCACACATGGATGGGGGAAACATGGCTGGTCGATGGAGAGGCATCGGTGGTGATGATGGCGATGATCTCCTCCAATTCCCCGTCCCGGCGGAGTGCCAGAACGGAGTTTCTGGTCCCGAGACGGAGTTTCGCGATGGCGGCGATGTTCTGGATGGCTTCTGGCGATTTCGACTTCCCGTCTCGCGTTTTTAGATCGAAACCCTTAAATAGTCCAGAGGGGGGCGTCAGAGGATGGCTGAGGCGGCCTCACCATAGGGCGGCGCGCCCCCATCCTAGGCCGCGCCGGCCCATGGTGTGGGGGCCGTGGGCCCCCCCTGGCCTGCCCTTCTGGCTCCGTGAATCTTCTGGGAAAATAAGCTCTTTGACATTAATTCCGGGGATTTTCCTGAAAGTTGAATTTCTGCACAAAAACGAGACACCAGAGCAATTCTGCTGAAAATAGCGTTAGTCCGTGTTAGTTGTATCCAAAATACACAAATTAGAGGCAAAACAATAGCAAAAGTGTTCGGGAAACTAGATACGTTTTGGACGTATCAACTCCCAGAAAATAGCTTGATATCTACGCACGCTTCTATTCCTGTAGACAGTGTTGGGCCTCCAAGAGCAGAGGTTTGTAGAACAGCAGCAAGTTTCCCTTAAGTGAATCACCCAAGGTTTATCGAACTCAGGGAGGTAGAGGTCAAAGATATCCCTCTCAAGCAACCCTGCAATTAAGATACAAGAAGTCTCTTGTGTCCCCAACACACCTAATACACTTGTCAGATGTATAGGTGCACTAGTTCGGCGAAGAGATAGTAAAATGCAAGTGATATGGATGAATATGAGTGGTAATAACAATCTGAAATAAATATGGCAGCAAGTAAACATGTAGCAGAACTTGTTGGAAACGGTGTTTCAATGCTTAGAAACAAGGCCTAGGGATCATACTTTCACTAGTGGACACTCTCAACAATGATCACATAAAAAATAACTTCTCTTCACTTGTGCTACTTCAAACACTCTCTTGTTGGATAACAAACACCATTCATTGTGTAGGGCTATAAAAGCACACCTCAAGCCAGAGTAAACAAGCTCCACAACATCCGGAGTTCATATTAAAGTAACCTCTAGAGTGCATAATAGACCGTTGCAATTTAGACCGAGTACTAACATAGCATACACACTGTCAACAATAGCTATGAAAGGGGGAATAGATCGCATCAATACTATCATAGTAATAGTTAACTTCATAATCTACAAGAGATTACAATCATAACCTACACCAAGTACTACATGATGCACACACTGTCAACATTACATCATGGAGGAGGAATAGACTACTTTAATAACATCACTAGAGTAGCACATAGATTAATAGTGATACAAAGCTCATGATCATATAAAGTCGCATGGGAGAGAGAGATGAACCACATAGCTACCGGTAGAGCCCTCAGCCTCGGGGGAGAACTACTCCCTCCTCATCATGGGAGATAGCAATGGCGATGAAGATGGCGGTGGTGTCGATGGAGATGACTCCGGGGGCAATTCCCCATCCCGGCGGCGTGCCGGAACAGAGACTTCTGTCCCCCGAAACGGAGTTTCGCGATGGCGGCGGCGCCCTGGAGTTTTCTGGAGTTTCGTCGATTGGTCTCGCGTTTTTAGGTCACGAAGGATTATATAGGCGAAGAGGCGGAGTCGGAGGGGCAACAGGGCTCCCTCACCACATGGCAGCGCGGCCAGGGTGGGACCCGCGCCCCCCTATGGTGTGGGTCCCACTTGGCCCCCCTCCGGCTCTCCTTCGGTGTTCTGGAACATTCCGGGGAAAATAAGGCCTTGGGCTTTTGTTTCGTCGAATTCCGAGAATATTGCCCGAACAACCTTTCTGGAACCAAAAACAACAGAAAACAGGAACTGGCACTGTGGCATCTTGTTAATAGGTTAGTTCTGGAAAATGCATAAAATCATTATAAAGTGTGAGCAAAACATGTAGGTATTGTCATAAAACTAGCATGGAACATCAGAAACTATAGATACGTTGGAGACGTATCAAGCATCCCCAAGCTTAGTTCCTACTCGCCCTCGAGTAGGTAAACGATAAAAAGAATAATTTCTGTAGTGACATGCTACTAACATAATCTTGATCATACTATTGTAAAGCATATGAGATGAATGAAGTGACTCAAGGCAACGATCTATAGTTTGCTAACAAAAAGGTAATGACTAAACAATTAAATCATATAGCAAAGACTTTTCATGAATAATACTTTCAAGACAAGCATCAATAAGTCTTGCATAAGAGTTAACTCATAAAGCAATAAATTCTTAATAGAAGGTTTTGAAGCAACACAAAGGAAGATATAAGTTTCAGCAGTTGCTTTCAACTTCAACATGTATATCTCATGGATAATTGTCAACACAAAGTAATATGATGAGTGCAAATAAGCAAGTATGTAAGAATCAATGCACACAGTTGACACAAGTGTTTGCTTCTAAGATAGAAAGAAGTAGGTAAACTGACTCAACATAAAGTAAAAGAAAGGCCCTTCGCAGAGGGAAGCAGGGATTACTCATGTGCTAGAGCTTTTTATTTTGAAAACATGGAAACAATTTTGTCAATGGTAGTAATAATTCATATGTGTTATGCATAAAACATCCTATAAGTTGCAAGCCTCATGCATCGAATACCAATAGTGCTCGCACCTTGTCCTAATTAGCTTGGATTTCCATGGATTCTCATTGCATTACATATGTTTCAACCAAGTGTCACAAAGGGGTACCTCTATGTCACCTGTACAAAGGTCCAAGGAGATAGATCGCATTTGATTTCTCGTTTTTGATAGATCTCAACTTGAGGACATCCATACCGGGACAACATAGAAAACAGATAATGGACTCCTCTTTAATGCATAAGCATTCAACAACAGATAATATTCTCATAAGAGATTGAGGATTAATGTCCAAACTGAAACTTCCACCATGATACATGGCTTTGGTTAGTGGCCCAATGTTCTTCTCTAACAATAAGCATACTCAAACCATGCAACTCATGGCAAATCACCCTTACTTCAGACAAGACGAACATGCATAGCAACTCACATGATATTCAACAAAAGTTGATGGCGTCCCCAGAAACATGGTTACCACTCAACAAGCAACTTATAAGAAATAAGATACATAAGCGACATATTCTTTACCATAATAGTTTTTAAGCTATTTTCCCATGAGCTATATATTGCAAAGACAAGGAATGAAATTTTAAAGGTAGCACGCAAGCAATTTACTTTGGAATGGCAGAGAAATACCACATAGTAGGTAGGTAAGGTGGACACAAATGGCGTAGGTTTTGGCTCAAGGTTTTGGATGCACGAGAAGTATTCCCTCTCAGTACAAGGCTTTGGCTAGCAAGGTCGTTTGAAGCAAACACAAGTATGAACCGGTACAGCGAAACTTACATAAAAACATATTGCAAGCATTATAAGACTCTACACTGTCTTCCATGTTGTTCAAACACTTCACCAGAAAATATCTAGACTTTAGAGAGACCAATCATGCAAACCAAATTTCAACAAGCTCTACAGTAGTTCTCCACTAATAGGTGCAATCTACATGATGCAAGAGCTTAAACATGATCTATTTGAGCAAAACAATTGCCAAGTATCAAATTATTCAAGACAATATACAAATTACCACATGAAGCATTTTCTGTTTCCAACCAAATAACAATGAACGAAGCAGTTTCAACCTTCGCCATGAACATTAAAAGTAAAGCTAAGAACACCAGTGTTCATATGCAACAGCGGAGCGTGTCTCTCTCCCAAATAAAGAATGCTAGGATCCGATTTTATTCAAACACAAACAAAAATGAAAACATACAGACGCTCCAAGTAAAGCACATAAGATGTGACGGAATAAAAATATAGTTTCACTAGAGGTGACCTGATAAGTTGTTGATGAAGAAGGGGATGCCTTGGGCATCCCCAAGCTTAGATGCTTGAGTCTTCTTGAAATATGCAGGGATGAACCACGGGGGCATCCCCAAGCTTAGACTTTTCACTCTTCTTGATCATATTATATCATCCTCCTCTCTTGATCCTTGAAAACTTCCTTCACACCAAACTCAAAACAATCTCATTAGAGGGTTAGTGCATAATCAAAAATTCACATGTTCAGCAAGGACACAATCATTCCCAACACTTCTGGGCATTACCCAAGTTTACTGAAATTTAATGGAGCAAAGAAATCCACTCAAACACAGTAAAGGAGGCAATGTGAAATAAAAGGCAGAATCTGTCAAAACAGAACAGTCCGTAAAGACGAATTTTTTCGAGGCACTTAACATGCTCAGATGAAGAAGCCAAATTGAATGAAAGTTGCATACATATCTGAGGATTACTCACGAATTTTTTCAGAATTTTTAGATTCTCCTACAGAGAGAACAGCTCAAATTCGCGACAGCTAAAAATCTGTTTCTGCGCAGAAATCCAAATCTAGTATCAACTCTCTATCAAAGACTTTACTTGGCACAACAATGCAATAAAATAAAATTAAGGAGAGGTTGCTTCAGTAGTAACAACTTCCAAGACACAACAAAACAGTAGCAAAATAAAAACATGGGTTATCTCCCAAGAAGTGCTTTATTTATAGCCATTAAGATGGGCTCAGTAATTTTAATGATGCTCTCGCAAGAGTTGAAGCAAAAAGAGAGCATCAAAAGCAAATAAGAAACACTTTTAAGTCTAACCCACTTCCTATGAAAAGGAATCTTGTACACAAATAGATTCATGAAGAACAAAGTGACAAGCATAGGAAGATAAAACACGAGTAACTACAAAATTTTCAGCATGTAGAGATGTGTTTTAGTACCATGAAAATTTCTACAACCATATTTTTCTCTCTCATAATAATTTCCAATAGCATCATGAACAAACTCAACAATATAACTATCACATAAAGCATTCTTATTCACATGCATAAAAGTATCATTACTCTCCACATAAGCATAATCAATTTTATTAGTAATAGTGGGAGTAAAACTATCACAACCATCATTGTAATCATCATAAATTGCAGGCATGGTATAATCATAATAAACTTTATCCTCCATAGTAGGTGGCACCAAAATACCACTATTATTATAATCATCATAAATGGGAGGCAAAGTATCATCAAAGAAAATTTTCTCCTCAAAACTTGGGGGACTAAAAATATCACAACCAGCTTCCCCAAGCTTAAATTCTTCCATAGCATTAGCAATAATAGTGTTCAAAGAGTTCATGCTAATAACATTGCTACAACTATTTTGCAAACAAAGTTCCATGGGTTTTTTAATTCTCTCTTCAAACACATCATGTCCTAATTCAATATAAATTTCATAAAGATCTCTAATTTTTTTGTTGTTTTCCATTAAGCCTAACTAGTGAAATAAAAACAAGAAACAAAAAGATGCAATTGCAGAATCTAAAGGAAATAGCTTCGAGCACTCACACACCGGCAACAGTGCTAGGAAATAGCTTAGTAGTCGGAGGATGTGAATACCTTTTACCTTACCTCCCCGGCAACGGCGCCAGAAAAAGAGCTGCTAGTTGACGCGGGAGTTGCAACGTCACAAGGAAGCTACTTTCTGGCGCCGTTGCAACTCCCGCGTCAACTAGTAGCTCTTTTTCTGGCGCCGTTGCCGGGGAGATCAAGACACGCTGCAAGGGGAGTCTCTCACATCCAATCTCTTTACTTTGTTTATTGTCTTGCTTTACTTTATTTTATTTACTGTCTTGTTTGCTTTCTTTATATCAAAAACACAAAAAAATTAGTTACTTGCTTTATTTCATTTACTGTCTTGTTTGCGTTCTTTATATCAAAAACACAAAAAAATTAGTTACTTGCATTTACTTTATTTAATTCAGTTTGCTTTACTTATTTTTATTACTGTTAAAATGAATACTCCTGAGAACACTAAGTTGTGTGATTTCACTAGCACCAATAATAATGATTTTATATGCACTCCTATTGCTCCACCTGCTACTACAGCAGAATTTTATGAAATTAAACCTGCTTTATTAAATCTTGTTATGAGAGAGCAATTTTCTGGTGTTAGTACTGATGATGCTGCTGCCCATCTTAATAATTTTTTTGAACTTTGTGAAATGCAAAAGTATAAGGATGTAGATGGGGACATTATAAAACTGAAATTGTTTCCTTTCTCCTTAAGAGGAAGACTAAAGATTGGTTGCTATCTTTGCCTAAGAATAGTATTGATTCATGGACTAAATGTAAAGATGCTTTCATTGGTAGATATTATCCTCCTGCTAAAATTATATCTTTGAGAAGTAGCATTATGAATTTTAAGCAATTGGATAATGAACATGTTGCCCAAGCATGGGAAAGAATGAAATCTTTGGTAAAGAATTCCCCTACCCATGGACTGACTACTTGGATGATCATCCAAACCTTTTATGCAGGATTGAATTTTTCTTCAAGGAACCTATTGGATTCAGCTACTGGAGGTACTTTTATGTCCATCACTTTGGGTGCCGCAACAAAACTTCTTGATGATATGAGGATCAACTACTCTGAATGGCACACTGAAAGGACTCCACAAGGTAAGAAGGTAAATTCTGTTGAAGAAACCTCCTCCTTGAGTGATAAGATTGATGTTATTATGTCTATGCTTGTTAATGATAGATCTAATGTTGATCCTAATAATGTTCCTTTAGCTTCATTGGTTGCTCAAGAAGAGCATGTTGATGTGAACTTCATTAAAAGTAATAATTTCAACAACAATGCTTATAGGAATAATTCTGGTAACAACTATAGGCCATACCCTTCTAATAATGGCAATGGTTATGTTAATTCTTATGGGAATTCTTACAACAATAATAGGAGTGTACCCTCTGGTCTGGAAGCCATGCTTAAAGAATTTATTAGTACACAAACTGCTTTTAACAAATCTGTTGAAGAAAAGCTTGGTAAAATTGATGTTCTTGCTTCTAAGGTTAATAGTCTTGCTGCTGATGTTGATCTTTTAAAACTGAAAGTTATGCCTAATGAAGATAAAGATATTAAGTCATTTGCTACAGCAAACGCTATCCAAGTTCGAATTAATGAAAATATTAGATTGATGGCTGAATTGCATGCTAGGTGGGAAAGAGAAGAAAAACTAGCTAAAGAGAATAATGTAGCTAAATTTTGGACTATTACTACCACTAGTAATGTTGATGCTTCACATGTTGCTAAACCTCCTACTATCAATGGTAAAATAATTGGTGTTAGCAATGTTTCTACTCCTAATGCAAAACGTGCAAAACTGCCTGAAACTGCTAAAACTGCTGAAACTGTTTGTGATAAAACTGCTGAAATTTTTCAGAGTATTGGGGACAATGATCCCATTGTTTTAGATCATAATGGTTTAGATTTTGATGATTGTCACATCTATGAAGTTATAAAGTTCTGGCAAAAACTTGCTAGAAGTCCTAATGCTAGTGCTATAAATTTGGCCTTTACAAAACATATTACAAATGCTCTCATTAAAGCTAGAGAAGAGGAATTAAAACTTGAAACTTCTATTCCTAGGAAGTTAGAAGATGGTTGGGAGCCCATCATTAAGATGAAGGTCAATGATTTTGATTGTAATGCTTTATGTGATCTTGGTGCAAGTATTTCTGTTATGCCTAAGAAAATTTATAATATGCTTGACTTGCCACCATTGAAAAATTGTTATTTGGATGTTAATCTTGCTGATAATTCTATAAAGAAACCTTTGGGGAGGATTGATAATATTCGCATTACGGTTAACAATAACCTTGTCCCCGTTGATTTTGTTGTTTTGGATATTGAATGCAATGCATCTTGTCCTATTATTTTGGGAAGACCCTTTCTTCGAACTGTTGGTGCTATTATTGATATGAAAGAAGGAAATATTAAATATCAATTCCCTCTTAAGAAAGGTATGGAACACTTCCCTAGAAAGATAATGAAGTTGCCTTTTGATTCTATTATTAGAACAAATTATGATGTTGATGCTTCTTCTCTTGATGTTACTTGATACACACTTTCTGCGCCTAGCTGAAAGGCGTTAAAGAAAAGCGCTTATGGGAGACAACCCATTATTTTACTTCTGCACTTTTGTTTTATATTTGAGTCTTGGAAGTTGTTACTACTGTAGCAACCTCTCCTTATCTTTATTTTATTGCATTGTTGTGCCAAGTAAAGTCTTTGATAGTAAGGTTGATACTAGATTTGGATTACTGCGCAGAAACAGATTTCTTGGTGTCACGAATTTGGGTAGCCCCTTCTGTAGGTAACTCAGAAAAATCTTCCAATTTACGTGAATGATCCTCAGATATGTACGCAACTTTCATTAAATTTGAGATTCTTCATCTGAGCCTGTTAAGTGCCGCTAAAAAATTCGTCTTTACGGACTGTTCTGTTTTGACAGATTCTGCCTTTTATTTCACATTGCCTCTTTTGCTATGTTGGATGGATTTCTTTGTTCCATTAACTTTCAGTAGCTTTGTGCAATGTCTAGAAGTGTTAAGAATGATTATGTCACCTCTGAATATGTGAATTTTTGATTATGCACTAACCCTCTAATGAGTTTGTTTTGAGTTTGGTGTGGAGGAAGTTTTCAAGGGTCAAGAGAGGAGGATGATACAATATGATCAAGGAGAGTGAAAAGTCTAAGCTTGGGGATGCCCCCGTGGTTCATCCCTGCATATTTCAAGAAGACTCAAGCATCTAAGCTTGGGGATGCCCAAGGCATCCCCTTCTTCATCGACCACTTATCTGGTCACCTCTAGTGAAACTATATTTTTATTCCGTCACATCTTATGTGCTTTACTTGGAGCGTCTGTGTGCTTTTATTTTTGTTTTTGTTTGAATAAATTCGGATCCTAGCATTCATTGTGTGGGAGAAAGACACGCTCCGCTGTTTCATATGAACACTGGTGTTCTTAGCTTTACTTTTAATGTTCATGGCGAAGGTTGAAACTGCTTCGTTCATTGCTATATGGTTGGAAACAGAAAATGCTACATGTGGTAATTGGTATATTGTCTTGAATAATTTGATACTTGGCAATTGTTGTGCTCAAATAGATCATGTTTAAGCTCTTGCATCATGTACTTTGCACCCATTAATGAAGAACTACCATAGAGCTTGTTGAAATTTGGTTTGCATGATTGGTCTCTCTAAAGTCTAGATATTTTCTGGTTAAGGTGTTTGAACAACAAGGAAGACAGTGTAGAGTCTTATAATGCTTGCAATATGTTCTTATGTAAGTTTTGTTGTACCGGTTCATACTTATGTTTGCTTCAAACAACCTTGCTAGCCCAAAGCCTTGTACTGAGAGGGAATGCTTCTCGTGCGTCAAAAACCTTGAGCCAAAAACTATGCCACTTGTGTCCACCATACCTACCTACTACATGGTATTTCTTTGCCATTCCAAAGTAAACTGCTTGAGTGCTACCTTTAAAATTCCATTCTTTTTCTTTGCAATATATAGCTCATGGGAAAAATAGCTTAAAAACTATTGTGGTATTGAATATGTAGCTTATGTATCTTATTTCTTATAAGTTGCTTGTTGAGCGGTAACCATGTTTCTTGGGACGCCATCAACTATTTCACCTTTGTTGAATATCATGTGAGTTGCTATGCATGTTCGTCTTGTCTGAAGTAAGGGTGATTTATCATGATCAAATGGTTTGAGTATGCATATTGTTAGAGAAGAACATTGGGCCGCTAACTAAAGCCATGATCCATGGTGGAAGTTTCAGTTTGGACAACAATCCTCAATCTCATATGAGAATATTATCTGTTGTTGAATGCTTATGCATTAAAGAGGAGTCCATTATCTGTTGTCTATGTTGTCCCGGTATGGATGTCTAAGTTGAGAATAATCAAAAGCGAGAAATCCAATGCGAACTTTCTCCTTAGACCTTTGTACAGGCGGCATAGAGGTACCCCTTTGTGACACTTGGTTGAAACATATGTAATGCAATGAGAATCCATGGAAATCCAAGCTAATTAGGACAAGGTGCGAGCACTATTGGTATTCTATGCATGAGGCTTGCAACTTATAGGATGTCTTATGCATAACACATATGAATTATTACTACCGTTGACAAAATTGTTTCCATGTTTTCAAAATAAAAGCTCTAGCACAAATATAGCAATCCATGCTTCCCTCTACGAAGGGCCTTTCTTTTACTTTATGTTGAGTCAGTTTACCTACTTCTTTCCATCTTAGAAGCAAACACTTGTGTCAACTGTGTGCATTGATTCCTACATACTTGCTTATTTGCATTCATCATATTACTTTGTGTTGACAATCATCCGTGAGTGATGGCGTGTAATTCACACGTTCGTTGGGAACCCCAAGAGGAAGGTATGATGCGCACAGCAGCAAGTTTTCCCTCAGAAAGAAACCAAGGTTTATCGAACCAGGAGGAGCCAAGAAGCACGTTGAAGGTTGATGGCGGCGGGATGTAGTGCGGCGCAACACCAGAGATTCCGGCGCCAACGTGGAACCTGCACAACACAACCAAAGTACTTTGCCCCAACGAAACAGTGAGGTTGTCAATCTCACCGGCTTGCTGTAACAAAGGATTAGATGTATAGTGTGGATGATGATTGTTCGCAGAAAACAGTAGAACAGTATTGCAGTAGATTGTATTTCAGTATAGAGAATTGGACCGGGGTCCACAGTTCACTAGAGGTGTCTCTCCCATAAGACAAACAGCATGTTGGGTGAACAAATTACAGTTGGGCAATTGACAAATAAAGAGGGCATGACCATGCACATACATATCATGATGAGTATAGTGAGATTTAATTGGGCATTACGACAAAGTACATAGACCGCCATCCAACTGCATCTATGCCTAAAAAGTCCACCTTCAGGTTATCATCCGAACCCCCTCCAGTATTAAGTTGCTAACAACAGACAATTGCATTAAGTATTGCGCGTAATGTAACTAGTGACTACATCCTTGAACATAGCACTAATGTTTTATCCCTAGTGGCAACAGCACATCCATAACCTTAGTGGTTCTTGTCACTCCTCCAGATTCACGGAGGCATGAACCCACTATCGAGCATAAATACTCCCTCTTGGAGTTACTAGCATCAACTTGGCCAAAGCATCTACTAATAACGGAGAGCATGCAAGATCATAAACAACACATAGATATAGCTTTGATAATCAACATAACAAGTATTCTCTATTCATCGGATCCCAACAAACGCAACATATAGAATTACAGATAGATGATCTTGATCATGTTAGGCAGCTCACAAGATCCGACAATGATAGCACAATGGGGAGAAGACAACCATCTAGCTACAGCTATGGACCCATAGTCCAGGGGTAGACTACTCACTCATCACTCCGGAGGCGACCATGGCGGTGTAGAGTCCTCCGGGAGATGATTCCCCTCTCCGGCAGGGTGCCGGAGGCGATCTCCTGGATCCCCCGAGATGGGATCGGCGGCGGCGGCGGCGGCGTCTCAGTAAGGTTTTCCGTATCGTGGCTCTCGGTACTGGGGGTTTCGTCACGGAGGCTATTTGTAGGCGGAAGGGCAGGTCAAGAGGCGGCACGGGGGCCCCACACCACAGGGCCGCGCGGCCAAGGGGGGGCCGCGCCGCCCTATGGTGTGGCCCCTCCGTGGCCCCTCTTCGTCTCTCCTTCGGACTTCTGGAAGCTTCGTGGAAAAATAGGCCCCTGGGCTTTGATTTCGTCCAATTCCGAGAATATTTCGTTACTAGGATTTCTGAAACCAAAAACAGCAGACAAAGAATCGGCACTTCGGCATCTTGTTAATAGGTTAGTTCCAGAAAATGCACGAATATGACATAAAGTGTGCATAAAACATGTAGATAACATCAATAATGTGGCATGGAACATAAGAAATTATCGATACGTCGGAGACATATCAGCATCCCCAAGCTTAGTTCTGCTCGTCCCTAGCAGGTAAAACGATAACACAGATAATTTCTGGAGTGACATGCCATCATAATCTTGATCATACTATTTGTAAAGCATATGTAGTGAATGCAGCGATCAAAACAATGTATATGACATGAGTAAACAAGTGAATCATAAAGCAAAGACTTTTCATGAATAGCACTTCAAGACAAGCATCAATAAGTCTTGCATAAGAGTTAACTCATAAAGCAATAATTCAAAGTAAAAGCATTGAAGCAACACAAAAGAAGATTAAGTTTCAGCGGTTGCTTTCAACTTATAACATGTATATCTCATGGATATTGTCAACATAGAGTAATATAATAAATGCAATAAGCAAGTATGTATTAATCAATGCACAGTTCACACAAGTGTTTGCTTCTTGAGGTGGAGAGAAATAGGTGAACTGACTCAACATTGAAAGTAAAAGAATGGTCCTCCATAGAGGAAAAACATCGATTGCTATATTTGTGCTAGAGCTTTGATTTTGAAAACATGAAACAATTTTGTCAACGGTAGTAATAAAGCATATGCATCATGTAAATTATATCTTATAAGTTGCAAGCCTCATGCATAGTGTACTAATAGTGCCCGCACCTTGTCCTAATTAGCTTGGACTACCGGATCATCACAATGCATTGTTTTTACCAAGTGTCACAAAGGGGTACCTCTATGCCGCCTGTACAAAGGTCTAAGGAGAAAGCTCGCATTGGATTTCTCGCTATTGATTATTCTTCAACTTAGACATCCATACCGGGACAACATAGACAACAGATAATGGACTCCTCTTTTATGCATAAGCATGTAACAACAATTAATAATTTTCTCATTTGAGATTTGAGGATTGTTGTCCAAAACTGAAACTTCCACCATGGATCATGGCTTTAGTTAGCGGCCCAATGTTCTTCTCTAACAATGTGCATGCTCCAACCATTAGGTGGTAGATCGCTCTTACTTCAAACAAGACGGACATGCATAGCAACTCACATGATATTCAACAATGAATAGTTGATGGCGTCCCCAGTAAACATGGTTATCGCACAACAAGCAACTTAATAAGAGATAAAGTGCATAATTACATATTCAATACCACAATAGTTTTTAAGCTATTTGTCCCATGAGCTATATATTGCAAAGGTGAATGATGGAATTTTAAAGGTATCACTCAAGCAATTTACTTTGGAATGGCGGAAAATACCATGTAGTAGGTAGGTATGGTGGACACAAATGGCATAGTGGTTGGCTCAAGTATTTTGGATGCATGAGAAGTATTCCCTCTCGATACAAGGTTTAGGCTAGCAAGGTTTATTTGAAACAAACACAAGGATGAACCGGTGCAGCAAAACTCACATAAAAGACATATTGAAAACATTATAAGACTCTACACCGTCTTCCTTGTTGTTCAAACTCAATACTAGAAATTATCTAGACCTTAGAGAAACCAAATATGCAAACCAAATTTTAGCATGCTCTATGTATTTCTTCATTAATGGGTGCAAAGCATATGATGCAAGAGCTTAATCATGAGCACAACAATTGCCAAGTATCACATTACCCAAAACATTAATAGCAATTACTACATGTATCATTTTCCAATTCCAACCATATAACAATTTTAACGAAGGAGAAACTTCGCCATGAATACTATGAGTAGAAACCAAGGACATACTTGTCCATATGTACAGCGGAGCGTGTCTCTCTCCCATAAAGTGAATGCTAGGATCCATTTTATTCAAACAAAACAAAAACAAAAACAAACTGACGCTCCAAGAAAAAGCACATAAGATGTGATGGAATAAAAATATAGTTTCAGGGGAGGAACCTGATAATGTTGTCGATGAAGAAGGGGATGCCTTGGGCATCCCCAAGCTTAGACGCTTGAGTCTTCTTAGAATATGCAGGGGTGAACCACCGGGGCATCCCCAAGCTTAGAGCTTTCACTCTCCTTGATCATGTTGCATCATACTCCTCTCTTGATCCTTGAAAACTTCCTCCACACCAAACTCGAAACAACTCATTAGAGGGTTAGTGCACAATATAAATTGACATATTCAGAGGTGACACAATCATTCTTAACACTTCTGGACATTGCATAATGCTACTGGACATTAGTGGATCAAAAAAATTCATCCAACATAGCGAAAGAGGCAATGCGAAATAAAAGGCAGAATCTGTCAAAACAGAACAGTTCGTATTGACGAATTTTAAAATGGCACCAGACTTGCTCAAATGAAAATGCTCAAATTGAATGAAAGTTGCGTACATATCTGAGGATCATGCACGTAAATTGGCTTAATTTTCTGAGCTACCTACAGGGAGGTGGACCCAGATTCGTGACAGCAAAGAAATCTGGAACTGCACAGTAATCCAAATCTAGTACTTACTTTTCTATCAACGGCTTAACTTGGCACAACAAAACACAAAACTAAGATAAGGAGAGGTTGCTACAGTAGTAAACAACTTCCAAGACACAAAATAAAAACAAAGTACTGTAGGTAAAAACATGGGTTGTCTCCCATAAGCGCTTTTCTTTAACGCCTTTCAGCTAGGCGCAGAAAGTGTGTATCAAGTATTATCAAGAGACGAAGTGTCAACATCATAATTTGTTCTCATAATAGAATCAAAAGGTACCTTCATTCTCTTTCTAGGGAAGTGTTCCATACCTTTCTTGAGAGGAAATTGATATTTTATATTACCTTCCTTCATATCAATGATAGCACCAACAGTTCGAAGAAAAGGTCTTCCCAATATAATGGGACAAGATGCATTGCATTCAATATCCAAGACAACAAAATCAACGGGGACAAGGTTATTGTTAACGGTAATGCGAACATTATCAACCTTACCCAACGGTTTCTTTGTAGAATGATCAGCAAGATTAACATCCAAATAACAATTTTTCAGCGGTGGCAAGTCAAGCATATTATAAATTTTCTTAGGTATAACAGAAATACTTGCACCAAGATCACATAAAGCATTATAATCAAAATCTTTAACCTTCATCTTAATGATGGGCTCCCAACCATCTTCTAGTTTTTTAGGAATAGAGGCTTCACGCTCTAGTTTCTCTTCTCTAGCTTTTATGAGAGCATTTGTAATATGATGTGTGAAAGCCAAATTTATAGCACTAGCATTAGGACTTTTAGCAAGTTTTTGCAAGAACTTTATAACTTCAGAGATGTGGCAATCATCAAAATTCAAACCATTATAATCTAAACCAATGGGATCATCATCCCCAATGTTGGAAAAAATTTCAGCAGCTTTATCACAGGCAGTTTCAGCGGTTTTAGCAGTTTCAGGCAGTTTTTCGCGCTTTGCATTAGAAGTGGAAACATTGCTAACACCAATTCTTTTATTAGTATGAGTAGGAGGTGCAGCAACATGTGTATCATTAGCATTACAAGTGGTGGTAATAGTCCAAACTTTAGCTATATTCTTCTCTTTAGCTAGTTTTTCATTTTCTTCTCTATCCCACCTAGCACGCAGTTCAGCCATTAATCTTATATTCTCATTAATTCTAACTTGAATGGCATTTGCTGTAGTAACAATCTTATTATGATGATTCTCATTAGGCAAAACTTTTGATTTCAAAAGATCAACATCAGCAGCAAGACTATCGACTTTAGAAGCAAGTATATCAATTTTCCCAAGCTTTTCTTCAACAGATTTGTTAAAAGCAGTTTGCGTACTAATAAATTCTTTAAGCATGGCTTCAAGTCCAGGGGGTGAACTCCTATTATTGTTGTAAGAATTCCCATAAGAATTACCATAGCCGTTGCCATTATTATAAGGATATGGCCTATAGTTGTTACTAGAATTGTTCCGGTAAGCATTGTTGTTGAAATTATTATTTTTAATGAAGTTTACATCAACATGTTCTTCTTGTGCAACCAATGAAGCTAATGGAACATTATTAGGATCAATATTAGTCCTATCATTCACAAGCATAGACATAATAGCATCAATCTTATCACTCAAGGAAGAGGTTTCTTCGACAGAATTTACCTTCTTACCTTGTGGAGCTCTTTCCGTGTGCCATTCAGAGTAGTTGATCATCATATTATCAAGAAGCTTTGTTGCTTCACCAAGAGTGATGGACATAAAGGTACCTCCAGCAGCTGAATCCAATAAATTCCGTGAAGAAAAATTTAGTCCTGCATAGAAGGTTTGGATGATCATCCAAGTAGTCAGTCCATGGGTTGGGCAATTTTTAACCAGAGATTTCATTCTTTCCCAAGCTTGAGCAACATGTTCAGTATCTAATTGTTTAAAATTCATTATGCTACTCCTCAAAGATATAATTTTAGCAGGGGGATAATATCTACCAATAAAAGCATCCTTGCATTTAGTCCATGAATCAATACTATTCTTAGGCAGAGATAGCAACCAATCTTTAGCTCTTCCTCTTAATGAGAAAGGGAACAATTTCAATTTTATAATATCACCATCTACATCTTTATATTTTTGCATTTCACATAGTTCAACAAAATTATTAAGATGGGCAGCAGCATCATCAGAACTAACACCAGAAAATTGCTCTCGCATAACAAGATTCAGTAAAGCAGGTTTAATTTCAAAGAATTCTGCTGTAGTAGCAGGTGGAGCAATAGGTGTGCTTAAGAAATCATTATTATTTGTGGTTGTGAAGTCACACAACTTAGTGTTTTCAGCGTTGGCCATTTTAGCAACAGTAAATAAAGCAAACTAGATAAAGTAAATGCAAGTAAACTAATTTTTTTGTGTTTTTGATATAGCAAACAGGATAGCAAATAAAGTAAAACTAGCAACTAATTTTTTTGTATTTTGATTTAGTGCAGCAAACAAAGTAGTAAATAAAATAAAGCAAGACAAAAACAAAGTAAAGAGATTGAGAAGTGGAGACTCCCCTTGCAGCGTGTCTTGATCTCCCCGGCAACGGCGCCAGAAAAAGAGCTTGATGGCGTGTAATTCACACGTTCGTTGGGAACCCCAAGAGGAAGGTATGATGCGCACAGCAGCAAGTTTTCCCTCAGAAAGAAACCAAGTTTTATCGAACCAGGAGGAGCCAAGAAGCACGTTGAAGGTTGATGGCGGCGGGATGTAGTGCGGCGCAACACCAGAGATTCCGGCGCCAACGTGGAACCTGCACAACACAACCAAAGTACTTTGCCCCAACGAAACAGTGAGGTTGTCAATCTCACCGACTTGCTGTAACAAAGGATTAGATGTATAGTGTGGATGATGATTGTTCGCAGAAAACAGTAGAACAGTATTGCAGTAGATTGTATTTCAGTATAGAGAATTGGACCGGGGTCCACAGTTCACTAGAGGTGTCTCTCCCATAAGACAAACAGCATGTTGGGTGAACAAATTACAGTTGGGCAATTGACAAATAAAGAGGGCATGACCATGCACATACATATCATGATGAGTATAGTGAGATTTAATTGGGCATTACGACAAAGTACATAGACCGCCATCCAACTGCATCTATGCCTAAAAAGTCCACCTTCAGGTTATCATCCGAACCCCCTCCAGTATTAAGTTGCTAACAACAGACAATTGCATTAAGTATTGCGCGTAATGTAACTAGTGACTACATCCTTGAACATAGCACTAATGTTTTATCCCTAGTGGCAACAGCACATCCATAACCTTAGTGGTTCTTGTCACTCCTCCAGATTCACGGAGGCATGAACCCACTATCGAGCATAAATACTCCCTCTTGGAGTTACTAGCATCAACTTGGCCAAAGCATCTACTAATAACGGAGAGCATGCAAGATCATAAACAACACATAGATATAGCTTTGATAATCAACATAACAAGTATTCTCTATTCATCGGATCCCAACAAACGCAACATATAGAATTACAGATAGATGATCTTGATCATGTTAGGCAGCTCACAAGATCCGACAATGATAGCACAATGGGGAGAAGACAACCATCAAGCTATAGCTATGGACCCATAGTCCAGGGGTAGACTACTCACTCATCACTCCGGAGGCGACCATGGCGGTGTAGAGTCCTCCGGGAGATGATTCCCCTCTCCGGCAGGGTGCCGGAGGCGATCTCCTGGATCCCCCGAGATGGGATCGGCGGCGGCGGCGTCTCAGTAAGGTTTTCCGTATCGTGGCTCTCTGCACCGGGGTTTCGTCACGGAGGCTATTTGTAGGCGGAAGGGCAGGTCAAGAGGCGGCACGGGGCCCCACACCACGGGGCCGCGCGGCCAAGGGGGCCGCGCCGCCCTATGGTGTGGCCCCTCCGTGGCCCCTCTTCGTCTCTCCTTCGGACTTCTGGAAGCTTCGTGGAAAAATAGGCCCCTGGGCTTTGATTTCGTCCAATTCCGAGAATATTTCGTTACTAGGATTTCTGAAACCAAAAACAGCAGAAAACAGCAACTGGCACTTCGGCATCTTGTTAATAGGTTAGTTCCAGAAAATGCACGAATATGACATAAAGTGTGCATAAAACATGTAGATAACATCAATAATGTGGCATGGAACATAAGAAATTATCGATACGTCGGAGACGTATCAGTGAGATATACATGTTGAAGTTGAAAGCAACTGCTGAAACTTATATCTTCCTTTGTGTTGCTTCAAAACTTTCTACTAAGGATTTATTGCTTTATGAGTTAACTCCTATGCAAGACTTATTGATGCTTGTCTTGAAAGTACTATTCATGAAAAGTCTTTGCTATATGATTCAGTTGTTTAAGTATTGTCTTTACAATTGCTTCGAATCACTTCATTCATCTCATATCACTACAAGAAATCTGCCATAAGTTGACAAAAATAAGGTGTCACTGAAACGTCAATAATGGCTACTTGTGACGTTACGGTGACACTTTTCAAAACGTCGAAAGCTGGGAGTCAGCAGTGACTGCTTAAGACGTTCCACTTGAAAACGTCGTAGAGCTTTGTGACGTTTTAAAATGTCACTGACGGCATGACGTTCCCAAAACGTCATGGGCACCTGCCCCCGAGTCCAGCGTGGCAATCCGACGTGGCAAAATTGTGACGAATTAGAAACGTCTTTATCTGAATTCAGCCCGGTCCATTAAGCTCCTTATGTGGGCTGAGCCCATTAGTTCTGATTATTTTTTCAGCTTTGTTGGGGCCACGTTCTGATTATTTTTTTCGGCTTTGTTGGGCCTTGGCCCGTAACTGGCCCAATTACCTCGGCCTTTTTAGCTTATTTTTTTTTTGGCCAATTACATATAGAGACCCCACGTGTCCCATTTCCCATTGGTCCCACTTGTTAGCATTTATTTCACACGATCTGATAATATTTAGACGCCAAAAGATGAATACATGAAGTCTATTCCAGTATTTTTCAAAAAACACATACAGGAATGATGAGGCTGCAGCTGAATCCAAAAGACAATGAAAACAAACCGGCAAGACTATTACAGCACGCAACATCTATTGAGTCAAATCGTAAGAACCAAAGCATGCCATTCCAGACAGCCTGACTCGGCTGTCATAACTAACCCAATCTCCAGGTCGCCTTCTTAATGCTGCATCATCAGGATCTCTCCGCTCCACCAACGACACAGCAACCTGTTCTCCCTGTGAGCACAACACTGAGAATCTTGTGCCATGGCTTCAGTTGCAGCACACACTCCACCAGGTATGCAAGAACAACCAAGCGAGGTAGGTGTTACCAAGCTTCAAGGATGCTGCTGCACCAGGTCACATCTCGCAGACACCGGATTTGGAGCACCAGGTCTCCCAGGCCATAGTGGAGAGGCGGACGTAGGGAGCAGCAGAGTCCGGGGTGAGGGCAGGGAGCGTCGACGGCAGCATTGGAGAGGGCCTCGCTGTGATCCTGCAAGTAAACAAGCAGCAAGTGAACAAGTATTGAAAGCAATTCCAGTAGTTCATGTTCTTGTGAGGAAGAAAAGGCAGTGTTGTTAGGAGTAGAACTATCTATAAAGTTATCTGCAGTGAACACCAGCAGATTGGATAATCAACACACAAACATGAACACGCATGTCCTGCACAAGCATGGATTGCTGCTAATGAATGTCGTACACAAGCATGCCTGAATAATTCATGAGAAAAACTCATATGTGCAGTACTGAACTTCAGTAGTGCCAGTCAGAATATTCTGATACAAAACACACAGTGACAGGAGAAAACACAACACAATCCAGAAAAATATTCCAGTATAGGACCTATACTTATTGTCACAACATCTATGATACTAGTGCGAGGACCAGAATACAAGGTTAGTCTCGTGAACTAGAATAAGAATACCTAGAGTAAAGGTCTGAATAAAATCCACTCATGTCACAGAACTACCAGCCTACCATGAGACAAAGTACTTGAGTTTAGAAGAGCATAATTCAAAGAAGTAAACACAAACTGTAGATACAAATAATCATCAAACTAGGACACGTTTTGTTACCATGGATACGTCTTATATCTATATACAGTAGTTGACAAAATAAGATCTGAGGTTGTAAACACATTACACTTTGTTCTAGAACTAGAATAATGAACATTATCGGTAGCAATTTCAGTACTAAAGCTTAGATTGCAAATTACAGCTCGACGCAAGATTGGCATTGACTAGTGGGAGAGAGTTGGGAGGAAGCATACCCGAAGGGTCCGCTATTCCATGCCTGGGAGGCCTGCTTGTTGTCCCCGATGCGGGAGATGTTGTCGCCCAGCTGCACTCCAGGTCTGATAGATCCATCGAGCTCGTTCACCTCCAGGTTGATCATCAGTGTGCGTCGCCCAGCTCGCCAGCTGCTGCAGTTCCTGGAAGCCGGCCGCCGTCTTCTAGCCAAAAGCTCATCCAGGGCTTCGCCAGGAGGCGCTAGAGCAAATTTGAGTAATGTTCAGTATTGGAAATTTCAGTATAAATTTCTGCAGCTCATATAATCCTTTAGATTAATTTTGCTCATGTAGTTTAAACTTTCAAGACCGGATTAATTTAGTGAAACCAACAAGTGGCATATTAGTGCAGATCGAAGTGGCAGTTAGAAACCAACAAGTGGCTACCTCCCAGGCAAGTCCGGCCACTGCGAGAAGAGTAATGATCCGGGCTGCTGTGAGAACGGTAAGAGGTGCTCACCGCCAATCACCGCGACCACCAATCTGACATGAATTCAAGTGTCACCAACTGTATCTTTCTTTACGATCCTAGAGGAAAGAAATAGATAAAGAAATTTGGTTAGAATTCAGTATGTCTTTTTCACATAAAGCACACAAGATAGAAATAGAAGCTTGCAAGGACATGATTCATCGATGAAACCATTGCAAAAACAACTCTCCCATGGACTGTAATTTTCACAAATTCAGTTAACTGTTTTGCACATACTGAAGGAGTAACTTCTGCATACTCCACATACTGAAGGACTAACTTCTTTATACTGTAGACATTAGGAAAAAAAAAACTGAATTCACACAATCCACTTCTAATTATATGCTCTACTCCACATACTGAAGGAGTATCTTTCGGTATGAAATTGTAATTGTACAGTTTTATGAAAACTCTGGTGGAGTATATAAGTTCATAACTCTGGTGGAGTATCAGTTTTATGAAAACTACCCCTTCACAAAAACTATCCCCATCACGCATTCTGGTGGAGTACAAGGCAACCTCTTCCTCTACTTTCGGTATGAAATTGTAATTGTATAATTTGATAGAGTCCAACCTCATTGTACACACAGGAAAATGCAGAAACTACATGAAGCAATCGGAAGCATGAAGATCAAATACAGAACAACCACAGATTGTCTCACAAACAAGATAAGCAAGATTTGGCAATACAGAGCATAGAGAAAGACTCATCTCTTTCTTTCGTTGTTCTGATTGGAGAAGACGAAGGTGACAGCGGCCCCGCTGCTTCCACGCGCTGGCGCTTGCTCATGGCCCGGAGCAGGAGAGCGGTCCAGGGGGGGCACGCCGACGGGCCCAGATCCGCGGCCTCCTTATTCGCCATGGATTGAGCTCCGAACGGACAAACGTCGCCTGGCACGGACGCTCCCTTCTCGCCGCATAGCGACCTCGCTGGACGACATGGCGACGGATTCTCACCGAGGCGGATCTGCGTTCTCTGCGGGCAGGGAGACGAAGAGCGAGATTAGGGTTAGATAAAGCGGCGACGGGGGATGCGGCGGACGAGGGCGGCGGCGGCGTCGCTTACCGTGGGGAAGACGGCGGATGTGGAGGCGCATGAGGCAAGGTACCTGGGGGCCGTAGACGGGGTTGGAGGCGATGAACTCGTCGAAGTTGCTCGCCTAGTGCTGCTTCACGCACTCATCCGCCACCACTGCAGTTTTCCCTCGGTCGCTGGTCTGTGCGGATGCGATTCGACGGCGAGCCTTGGTTTCTTGGGAAAGCCAAGGAAGAGCCTGGGTCGCCGGAGTTGGCCGGGATCTAGGCCGGAGAGGAGGGGCGGCGGAAGGGAAATTGGCTAGGGTTTCTGGCCTGCGGGGCGGTCTGGGTCTGGCGCGCGGGGCGGAAGCAAAATTAAGTGGTCTGGTCGGTCGCGCGCGTGGTTTGGTGGTCTGGTCGGTCGCGCGCGTGACCCAAAATTTTTAGGCGCCAATGGGAAAATCCCGCGCGTGGTTTGGTGCGTTGGATGCTTCGGACGGTTGAGATTCAAGTTTGGAGCTGATCCTTGGTAGGTTGTTTTCTGTTTTCTGATTGGCTAATTTTTTTTGGCATACCAATGACGTTTTGACCTAAATTGCCAATGACGTTTTTGCCCAATAACGTCACGATTTTCTAGGGTTCCCCCCCCCCCCCCCCCGAGTGGCCAAGGACGGTCAAAGCTAGGAACGTCATAAAGCTATGACATTTTGATTTCCAGTCATAAAAAAAACGTCATATTATGGCAGATTTCTTGTAGTGTATGCTTTACAATAGTATTGATCAAGATTATGATAGCATTTCACTTCAGAAATTATCCTTGTTATCGTTTACCTACTCGAGGGCGAGTAGGAACTAAGCTTGGGGATGCTTGATACGTCTCAAACGTATCTATAATTTCTTATGTTCCATGCTACTTTTATGATGATACTCACATGTTTTATACACACTTTATATCATTTTTATGCATTTTCCGGTACTAACCTATTAACAAGATGCCGAAGCGCCAGTTCCTATTTTCTGCTGTTTTTGGTTTCAGAAATCCTACACAGGAAATATTCTCGGAATTGGACGAAACAAAAGCCCAGGGTCTTATTTTTCCACGAAGCTTCCAGAAGACCGAAGAGGATACGAAGTGGGGCCACGAGGGGCCGACACCACAAGGCGGCGCGGCCAAGGTGGGGCCCGCGCCGCCCTATGGTGTGGGGCCCCCGTGCCTCCTCCGACTCTGCCCTTCCGCCTACTTAAAGCCTTCGTCGCGAAAACCCTAGTACCGAGAGCCACGATACGAGAAAAGTTACGGAGACGCCGTCGCCGCCAATCCCATCTCGGGGGATTCAGGAGATCACCTCCGGCACCCTGCCGGAGAGGGGAATCATCACCAGAGGGCTCTACATCACCATGCCCACCTCCGGACTGATGCGTGAGTAGTTCATCCTTGGACTATGGGTCCATAGCAGTAGCTAGATGGTTGTCTTCTCCTCTTGTGCTATCATGTTTAGATCTTGTGAGCTACCTATCATGATCAAGATCATCTATTTGTAATGCTACATGTTGTGTTTGGTGGGATCCGATGAATATGGAATACTATGTCAAGTTGATTATCAATCTATCATATATGTGTTGTTTATGATCTTGCATGCTCTCCGTTGCTAGTAGAGGCTCTGGCCAAGTTGATACTTGTAACTCCAAGAGGGAGTATTTATGCTCGATAGTGGGTTCATGCCTCCATTGAATGCAGGACAGTGTGAGAAAGTTCTAAGGTTGTGGATGTGCTGTTGCCACTAGGGATAAAACATCGATGCTTTGTCTAAGGATATTTGTGTTGATTACATTACGCACCATACTTAATGCAATTGTCTGTTGTTTGCAACTTAATACTGGAAGGGGTGCGGATGCTAACCCGAAGGTGGACTTTTTAGGCATAGATGCATGCTGGATAGCGGTCTATGTACTTTGTCGTAATGCCCTAAGTAAATCTCATAGTAGTCATCATGGTATGTATGTGCATTGTTATGCCCTCTCTATTTGTCAATTGCCCACCTGTAATTTGTTCACCCAACATGCTATTTATCTTATTGGAGAGACACCACTAGTGAACTGTGGACCCCGGTCCATTCTTTTACATCTGAAATACAACCTACTGCAATCATTGTTCTCTGCTGTTCTTTGCAAATAAACATCATTCTCCACACCATACGATTAATCCTTTGTTTTCAGCAAGCCGGTGAGATTGACAACCTCACTGTTAAGTTGGGGCAAAGTATCTTGATTGTGTTGTGCAGGTTCCACATTGGCGCCGGAATCCCTGGTGTTGCGCCGCACTACACTCCTTCACCAACAACCTTGACGTGTTCCTTGACTCCTACTGGTTCGATAAACCTTGGTTTCTTACTGAGGGAAAACTTGCTGCTGTACGCATCACACCTTCCTTTTGGGGTTCCCAACGGACGAGTACTTTACCGTCACAAGGAAGCTACTTTCTGGCGCCGTTGCAACTCCCGCGTCAACTAGGAGCTCTTTTTCAAGTGATATGGATTTCCTAGCAGAGAGTAGTTCAGAATAGCATAGTGAAGTGCTTATATTTATATTCCTTTATGATTGCAATGTTGAGAGTGTCCACTAGTGAAAGTATGATCCCTAGGCCTTGTTTCTAAGCATTGAAACACCGTATGAAATTAAGATACACCACAGAGATTTCTAGGGATCATACTTTCTACGAACAAAACAGTAGCTTGCTGTCCAAAACAGGATCTTTTAAAACTGAAAGTTATGCCTAATGAAGATAAAGATATTAAGTCATTTGCTACAGCAAACGCTATCCAAGTTCGAATTAATGAAAATATTAGATTGATGGCTGAATTGCATGCTAGGTGGGAAAGAGAAGAAAAACTAGCTAAAGAGAATAATGTAGCTAAAGTTTGGACTATTACTACCACTAGTAATGTTGATGCTTCACATGTTGCTAAACCTCCTACTATCAATGGTAAAATAATTGGTGTTAGCAATGTTTCTACTCCTAATGCAAAGCGTGCAAAACTGCCTGAAACTGCTAAAACTGCTGAAACTGTTTGTGATAAAACTGCTGAAATTTTTCAGAGTATTGGGGACAATGATCCCATTACTTTAGATCATAATGGTTTAGATTTTGATGATTGTCACATCTCTGAAGTTATAAAGTTCTTGCAAAAACTTGCTAGAAGTCCTAATGCTAGTGCTATAAATTTGGCCTTTACAAAACATATTACAAATGCTCTCATTAAAGCTAGAGAAGAGAAATTAAAACTTGAAAATTCTATTCCTAGGAAGTTAGAAGATGGTTGGGAGCCCATCATTAAGATGAAGGTCAATGATTTTGATTGTAATGCTTTATGTGATCTTGGTGCAAGTATTTCTGTTATGCCTAAGAAAATTTATAATATGCTTGACTTGCCACCATTGAAAAATTGTTATTTGGATGTTAATCTTGCTGATAATTCTATAAAGAAACCTTTGGGGAGGATTGATAATGTTCACATTACAGTTAACAATAACCTTGTCCCCGTTGATTTTGTTGTTCTGGATATTGAATGCAATGCATCTTGTTCCTATTATTTTGGGAAGACCCTTTCTTCGAACTGTTGGTGCTATTATTGATATGAAAGAAGGAAATATTAAATATCAATTCCCTCTTAAGAAAGGTATGGAACACTTCCCTAGAAAGAGAATGAAGTTGCCTTTTGATTCTATTATTAGAACAAATTATGATGTTGATGCTTCTTCTCTTGATAATACTTGATTTACACTTTCTGCGCCTAGCTGAAAGGCGTTAAAGAAAAGCGCTTATGGGAGACAACCCATTATTTTATTTCTGCAATTTTGTTTTATATTTGAGTCTTGGAAGTTGTTACTACTGTAGCAACCTCTCCTTATCTTTACTTTATTGCATTGTTGTGCCAAGTAAAGTCTTTGATAGTAAGGTTGATACTAGATTTGGATTACTGCGCAGAAACAGATTTCTTGCTGTCACGAATTTGAGTAGCCCCTTCTGTAGGTAACTCAGAAAAATCTGCCAATTTACGTGAATGATGCTCAGATATGTACGCAACTTTCATTCAATTTGAGATTCTTCATCTGAGCCTGTTAAGTGCCGCTAAAAAATTCGTCTTTACGGACTGTTCTGTTTTGACAGGTTCTGCCTTTTATTTCACATTGCCTCTTTTGCTATGTTGGATGGATTTCTTTGTTCCATTAACTTTTAGTAGCTTTGTGCAATGTCCAGAAGTGTTAAGAATGATTATGTCACCTCTGAATATATGAATTTTTGATTATGCACTAACCCTCTAATGAGTTTGTTTTGAGTTTGGTGTGGAGGAAGTTTTCAAGGGTCAAGAGAGGAGGATGATACAATATGATCAAGGAGAGTGAAAAGTCTAAGCTTGGGGATGCCCCCGTGGTTCATCCCTGCATATTTCAAGAAGACTCAAGCATCTAAGCTTGGGGATGCCCAAGGCATCCCCTTCTTCATCGACCACTTATCAGGTCACCTCTAGTGAAACTATATTTTTATTCCGTCACATCTTATGTGCTTTACTTGGAGCATCTGTGTGCTTTTATTTTTGTTTTTGTTTGAATAAAATCGGATCCTAGCATTCCTTGTGTGGGAGAGAGACACGCTCCGCTGTTTCATATGAACACTGGTGTTCTTAGCTTTACTCTTAATGTTCATGGCGAAGGTTGAAACTGCTTCGTTTATTGCTATATGGTTGGAAACAGAAAATGCTACATGTGGTAATTGGTATATTGTCTTGAATAATTTGATACTTGGCAATTGTTGTGCTCAAATAGATCATGTTTAAGCTCTTGCATCATGTACTTTGCACCCATTAATGAAGAACTACCATAGAGCTTGTTGAAATTTGGTTTGCATGATTGGTATCTCTAAAGTCCAGATATTTTCTGGTTAAGGTGTTTGAACAACAAGGAAGACAGTGTAGAGTCTTATAATGCTTGCAATATGTTCTTATGTAAGTTTTGTTGTACCGGTTCATACTTGTGTTTGCTTCAAACAACCTTGCTAGCCCAAAGCCTTGTACTGAGAGGGAATGCTTCTCGTGCATCCAAAAACCTTGAGCCAAAAACTATGCCACTTGTGTCCACCATACCTACCTACTACATGGTATTTCTCTGCCATTCCAAAGTAAACTGCTTGAGTGCTACCTTTAAAATTCCATTCTTTGTCTTTGCAATATATAGCTCATGGGAAAAATAGCTTAAAAACTATTGTGGTATTGAATATGTAGCTTATGTATCTTATTTCTTATAAGTTGCTTGTTGAGCGGTAACCATGTTTCTGGGGACGCCATCAACTATTTCACCTTTGTTGAATATCATGTGAGTTGCTATGCATGTTCGTCTTGTCTGAAATAAGGGTGATTTATCATGATCAAATGGTTTGAGTATGCATATTGTTAGAGAAGAACATTGGGCCGCTAACTAAAGCCATGATCCATGGTGGAAGTTTCAGTTTGGACAACAATCCTCAATCTCATATGAGAATATTATCTGTTGTTGAATGCTTATGCATTAAAGAGGAGTCCATTATCTGTTGTCTATGTTGTCCCGGTATGGATGTCTAAGTTGAGAATAATCAAAAGCGAGAAATCCAATGCGAACTTTCTCCTTAGACCTTTGTACAGGCGGCATAGAGGTACCCCTTTGTGACACTTGGTTGAAACATATGTAATGCAATGAGAATCCATGGAAATCCAAGCTAATTAGGACAAGGTGCGAGCACTATTGGTATTCTATGCATGAGGCTTGCAACTTATAGGATGTCTTATGCATAACACATATGAATTATTACTACCGTTGACAAAATTGTTCCCATGTTTTCAAAATAAAAGCTCTAGCACAAATATAGCAATCCATGCTTCCCTCTGCGAAGGGCCTTTCTTTTACTTTATGTTGAGTCAGTTTACCTACTTCTTTCCATCTTAGAAGCAAACACTTGTGTCAACTGTGTGCATTGATTCCTACATACTTGCTTATTTTTATTCATCATATTACTTTGTGTTGACAATTATCCATGAGATATACATGTTGAAGTTGAAAGCAACTGCTGAAACTTATATCTTCCTTTGTGTTGCTTCAAAACTTTCTACTAAGGATTTATTGCTTTATGAGTTAACTCCTATGCAAGACTTATTGATGCTTGTCTTGAAAGTACTATTCATGAAAAGTCGTTGCTATATGATTCAGTTGTTTAAGTATTGTCTTTACCATTGCTTCGAATCACTTCATTCATCTCATATGCTTTACAATAGTATTGATCAAGATTATGATAGCATGTCACTTCAGAAATTATCCTTGTTATCGTTTACCTACTCGAGGGCGAGTAGGAACTAAGCTTGGGGATGCTTGATACGTCTCAAACGTATCTATAATTTCTTATGTTCCATGCTACTTTTATGATGATACTCACATGTTTTATACACACTTTATATCATTTTTATGCATTTTCTGGTACTAACCTATTAACAAGATGCCGAAGCGCCAGTTCCTGTTTTCTGCTGTTTTTGGTTTCAGAAATCCTACACAGGAAATATTCTCGGAATCGGACGAAACAAAAGCCCAGGGTCTTATTTTTCCACGAAGCTTCCAGAAGACCGAAGAGGATACGAAGTGGGGCCATGAGGGGCCGACACCACAAGGCGGCGCGGCCAAGGTGGGGCTCGCGCTGCCCTATGGTGTGGGGCCCCCGTGCCTCCTCCGACTCTGCCCTTCCGCCTACTTAAAGACTTCGTCGCGAAAACCCTAGTACCGAGAGCCACGATACGAGAAAAGTTACGGAGACGCCGTCGCCGCCAATCCCATCTCGGGGGATTCAGGAGATCACCTCTGGCACCCTGCCGGAGAGGGGAATCATCACCGGAGGGCTCTACATCACCATGCCCGCCTCCGGACTGATGCGTGAGTAGTTCATCCTTGGACTATGGGTCCATAGCAGTAGCTAGATGGTAGTCTTCTCCTCTTGTGCTATCATGTTTAGATCTTGTGAGCTGCCTATCATGATCAAGATCATCTATTTGTAATGCTACATGTTGTCTTTGGTGGGATCCGATGAATATGGAATACTATGTCAAGTTGATTATCAATCTATCATATATGTGTTGTTTATGATCTTGCATGCTCTCCGTTGCTAGTAGAGGCTCTGGCCAAGTTGATACTTGTAACTCCAAGAGGGAGTATTTATGCTCGATAGTGGGTTCATGCCTCCATTGAATGCAGGACGGTGAGAAAGTTCTAAGGTTGTGGATGTGCTGCTGCCACTAGGGATAAAACATCGATGCTTTGTCTAAGGATATTTGTGTTGATTACATTACGCACCATACTTAATGCAATTGTCTGTTGTTTGCAACTTAATACTGGAAGGGGTGCGGATGCTAACCCGAAGGTGGACCTTTTAGGCATAGATGCATGCTGGATAGCGGTCTATGTACTTTGTCGTAATGCCCTAAGTAAATCTCATAGTAGTCATCATGGTATGTATGTGCATTGTTATGCCCTCTCTATTTGTCAATTGCCCACCTGTAATTTGTTCACCCAACATGCTATTTATCTTATTGGAGAGACACCACTAGTGAACTGTGGACCCCGGTCCATTCTTTTACATCTGAAATACAACCTACTGCAATCATTGTTCTCTGCTATTCTTTGCAAACAAACATCATTCTCCACACCATACGATTAATCCTTTGTTTTCAGCAAGCCGGTGAGATTGACAACCTCACTGTTAAGTTGGGGCAAAGTATCTTGATTGTGTTGTGCAGGTTCCACATTGGCGCCGGAATCCCTGGTGTTGCGCCGCACTACACTCTTTCACCAACAACCTTCACGTGTTCCTTGACTCCTACTGGTTCGATAAACCTTGGTTTCTTACTGAGGGAAAACTTGCTGCTGTACGCATCACACCTTCCTCTTGGGGTTCCCAACGGACGAGTACTTTACCGTCACAAGGAAGCTACTTTCTGGCGCCGTTGCAACTCCCGCGTCAACTAGCAGCTCTTTTTCTGGCGCCGTTGCCGGGGAGCATCAAACAAGAAAATAGCTTGCTGTCCACAACTGGCGCGTGGTTGACGTGGGAGGTAGAAATCTCTGTGGTGTAGCTTTTCTTCAGGTCCCCGGCAACGGCGCCAGAAAATAGCTTGATGTCTACGCACGCTTCTATTCCTGTAGACAGTGTTGGGCCTCCAAGAGCAGAGGTTTGTAGAACAGCAGCAAGTTTCCCTTAAGTGAATCACCCAAGGTTTATCGAACTCAGGGAGGTAGAGGTCAAAGATATCCCTCTCAAGCAACCCTGCAATTAAGATACAAGAAGTCTCTTGTGTCCCCAACACACCTAATACACTTGTCAGATGTATAGGTGCACTAGTTCGGCGAAGAGATAGTGAAATACAAGTAATATGGATGATTGTAAGTAGTAATTGCAATCTGAAATAAAGATGGCAGCAAGCAAACATGTAACAGAACTTGTTGGAAACGGTGTTTCAATGCTTAGAAACAAGGCCTAGGGATCATACTTTCACTAGTGGACACTCTCAACATTGCAATCATAAAGGAATATAAATATAAGCACTTCACTATGCTATTCTGAACTACTCTCTGGCGGGATAACGAACACTAATTCACCATGTAGGGCTGCAAAAGCAAACCTTAAAGATGTATTCCCAAGTACTAATAAACACCCCACGCTGTCACTGTGAGCATTCATAGGAGGTACTAACACACCACAATTTCATAGAGACATCCAACTCAAATCATAACTCAGTGAATAAGTATTCTGTGAAATATAGCCTAAGAGACCCACACGGTGCACACACTGTCACCTTTACACACGTGGGACAAGGAGTCTCCGGAGATCACATAAGTAAAACCCACTTGAATAGCATAACGACATCTAGATTACAAAGCTCATCATATGGATCTCAATCATGCTAGGCAAATCATGAGATCATTGTATTGAAGTACATGGGAGAGAGAGATTAACCACATAGCTACCGGCACAGCCCTTAGCCTCGAGGGAGAACTACTCCCTCCTCATCATAGGAGTCAGCAGCGTCGATGAAGATGGCGGTGGTGTCGATGGAGATGCCTTCCGGGGGCACTTCCCCGTCCCGACGGCGTGCCGGAACAGAGACTTCTGTCCCCCGAATCTTGGCTTCGCGATGGCGGCGGCTCTGGAACTTTTCTCGTATCGTGGCTTATTCTCCTAGGGTTTTCGCGACGGAGTCCTTAAGTAGGCGGAGAGGCAGCCTCGGAGGGGCCCTGGTGGGGCCACACCATAGGGGGGCGCGCCCAGGGCCTTGGCCGCGCCGCCCTGGCGTGTGGGCCCCCCTGGCTCCTCTCTGGTCTCTCTCCGGTGTTCTGGAAGCTTCGTGGAAAAATAAGATACTGGGCGTTGATTTCGTCCAATTCCGAGAATATTTCCTTACTAGGATTTCTGAAACCAAAAACAGCAGAAAACAGGAACTGGCATTTCGGCATCTTGTCAATAGGTTAGTTCCGGAAAATGCATCAAAACGATATAAAGTGTGAACAAAACATGTAGGTATTGTCATAAAACAAGCATGGAACATCAGAAATTATAGATACGTTGGAGACGTATCAGCATCCCCAAGCTGGTTTTGATGAGCATGATATTTTCTATGTTTTCATTATTACTACCGTTGTGTTCACACTTTATATCGTTCCTAATCAGGATATGTACGCAACTTTCATATTCATGGCAAAAGTTAAAAGCTGCTGCATTTATTGCTATTTGGTTGGAAACAGAAAATGCTTCATATTGTCCTGAATAATTTGATACTTGGCAATTGTTTTGAGCTCTCAAGTAGATCATGTTTAAGCTCTTGCATCATGTAGTTTAAACCTATTAGTGGAGAACTACCGTAGAGCTTGTTGAAATTTGGTTTGCATGATTGGTCTCTCTAAGGTCTAGATATTTTCTTGATGTCTACGCACGCTTCTATTCCTGTAGACAGTGTTGGGCCTCCAAGAGCAGAGGTTTGTAGAACAGCAGCAAGTTTCCCTTAAGTGAATCACCCAAGGTTTATCGAACTCAGGGAGGTAGAGGTCAAAGATATCCCTCTCAAGCAACCCTGCAATTAAGATACAAGAAGTCTCTTGTGTCCCCAACACACCTAATACACTTGTCAGATGTATAGGTGCACTAGTTCGGCGAAGAGATAGTAAAATGCAAGTGATATGGATGAATATGAGTGGTAATAACAATCTGAAATAAATATGGCAGCAAGTAAACATGTAGCAGAACTTGTTGGAAACGGTGTTTCAATGCTTAGAAATAAGGCCTAGGGATCATACTTTCACTAGTGGACACTCTCAACATTGCAATCATAAAGGAATATAAATATAAGCACTTCACTATGCTATTCTGAACTACTCTCTGGCGGGATAACGAACACTAATTCACCGTGTAGGGCTGCAAAAGCAAACCTTAAAGATGTATTCCCAAGTACTAATAAACACCCCACGCCATCCTTTGTGAGCATTCATAGGAGGTACTAACACACCACAATTTCATAGAGACATCCAACTCAAATCATAACTCAGTGAATAAGTATTCTGTGAAATATAGCCTAAGAGACCCACACGGTGCACACACTGTCACCTTTACACACGTGGGACAAGGAGTCTCCGGAGATCACATAAGTAAAACCCACTTGAATAGCATAACGACATCTAGATTACAAAGCTCATCATATGGATCTCAATCATGCTAGGCAAATCATGAGATCATTGTATTGAAGTACATGGGAGAGAGAGATTAACCACATAGCTACCGGCACAGCCCTTAGCCTCAAGGGAGAACTACTCCCTCCTCATCATAGGAGTCAGCAGCGTTGATGAAGATGGCGGTGGTGTCGATGGAGATGCCTTCCGGGGGCACTTCCCCGTCCCGACGGCGTGCCGGAACTGAGACTTCTGTCCCCCGAATCTTGGCTTCGCGATGGCGGTGGCTCTGGAACTTTTCTCGTATCGTGGCTTATTCTCCTAGGGTTTTCGCGACGGAGTCCTTAAGTAGGCGGAGAGGCAGCCTCGGAGGGGCCCTGGTGGGGCCACACCATAGGGGGGCGCGCCCAGGGCCTTGGCCGCACCGCCCTGGCGTGTGGGCCCCCTGGCTCCTCTCTGGTCTCTCTCCGGTGTTCTGGAAGCTTCGTGGAAAAATAAGATACTGGGCGTTGATTTCGTCCAATTCCGAGAATATTTCCTTACTAGGATTTCTGAAACCAAAAACAGCAGAAAACAGGAACTGGCACTTCGGCATCTTGTCAATAGGTTAGTTCCAGAAAATGCATCAAAACGATATAAAGTGTGAACAAAACATGTAGGTATTGTCATAAAACAAGCATGGAACATTAGAAATTATAGATACGTTGGAGACGTATCAGCATCCCCAAGCTTAATTCCTACTAGCCCTCGAGTAGGTAAACGATAACAAAGATAATTTCTGAAGTGACATGCTACTTACATAATCTTGATCATACTATTGTAAAGCATATGAGATGAATGAAGTGATTCAAAGCAATGGTAAAGACAATGAGTAAACAACTGAATCATATAACAAAGACTTTTCATGAATAGTACTTTCAAGACAAGCATCAATAAGTCTTGCATAAGAGTTAACTCATAAAGCAATAAATTCAAAGTAAAGGCATTGAAACAGCACAAAGGAAGATATAAGTTTCAGCAGTTGCTTTCAACTTTCAACATGCATATCTCATGGATAATTGTCAACACAAAGTAATATGATGAATGCAAATAAGCAAGTATGTAGGAATCAATGCACACAGTTGACACAAGTGTTTGCTACTAAGATAGAAAGAAGTAGGTAAACTGACTCAACATAAAGTAGAAGAATGGCCCTTCGCAGAGGGAAGCATGGATTACTATTTTTGTGCTAGAGCTTTTATTTTGAAAACATAGAAACAATTTTGTCAACGGTAGTAATAATTCATATGTGTTATGCATAAGACATCATATAAGTTGCAAGCCTCATGCATAGTATACCAATAGTGCCCGCACCTTGTCCTAATTAGCTTGGATTTACATGGATTATCATTGCATAACATATGTTTCAACCAAGTGTCACAAAGGGGTACCTCTATGCCGCTGATGGCATGTATTTCACACGTTCGTTGGGCAACCCCAAGAGGAAGGTATGATGCGCACAGCAGCAAGTTTTCCCTCAGAAAGAAACCAAGGTTTATCGAACCAGGAGGAGCCAAGAAGCACGTTGAAGGTTGATGGCGGCGGGATGTAGTGCGGCGCAACACCAGAGATTCCGGCACCAACGTGGAACCTGCACAACACAACCAAAGTACTTTGCCCCAACGAAACAGTGAGGTTGTCAATCTCACCGGCTTGCTGTAACAAAGGATTAACCGTATTGTGTGGAAGATGATTGTTTGCAGAAAACAGTAGAAACGATATTACGATGGGTGTATTTCAGTAAAGAGAATTGGACCGGGGTCCACAGTTCACTAGAGGTGTCTCTCCCATAAGACGAACAGCATGTTGGGTGAACAAATTACAGTTGGGCAATTGAC
Organism: Lolium perenne; assembly: GCF_019359855.2. Lineage (NCBI taxonomy): Eukaryota > Viridiplantae > Streptophyta > Magnoliopsida > Poales > Poaceae > Lolium > Lolium perenne. Next base: position 24,306,692 of record NC_067244.2, read on the forward strand.
AAATAAAGAGAGCATGACCATGCACATACATATCATGATGAGTATAGTGAGATTTAATTGGGCATTACGACAAAGTACATAGACCGCCATCCAACTGCATCTATGCCTAAAAAGTCCACCTTCAGGTTATCATCCGAACCCCCTCCAGTATTAAGTTGCTAACAACAGACAATTGCATTAAGTATGGTGCGTAATGTAACTAGTGACTACATCCTTGAACATAGCACTAATGTTTTATCCCTAGTGGCAACAGCACAACACAACCTTAGAACTTTACATCCTTGTCCCGAGGTGTCAATGCGAGCATGAACCCACTATCGAGCATAAATACTCCCTCTTGGAGTTACAAGCATCTACTTGGCCAGAGCATCTACTAGTAACGGAGAGCATGCAAGATCATAAACAACACATAGCATAACTTTGATAATCAACATAACAAGTATTCTCTATTCACCGGATCCCAACAAACGCAACATATAGAATTACAGATAGATGATCTTGATCATGTTAGGCAGCTCACAAGATCCGACAATGATAGCACAATGGGGAGAAGACAACCATCTAGCTACTGCTATGGACCCATAGTCCAGGGGTAGACTACTCACACATCACACCGGAGGCGACCATGGCGGCGTAGAGTCCTCCGGGAGCTGATTCCCCTCTCCGGCAGGTGCCGGAGGCGATCTCTGGATCCCCCGAGATGGGATCGGCGGCGGCGGCGTCTCCGGGAAGGTTTTCCGTATCGTGGTTCTCGATGCGGGGTTTTCGTCACGGAGACTTTTTATAGGCGAAAGGGCAGGTCAAGAGGCGGCACGGGGCCCCACACCACAGGGCCGCGCGGCCAAGGGGGCCGCGCCGCCCTAGGGTGTGGCCCCTCCGTGGCCCCTCTTCGTCTCTCCTTCGGACTTCTGGAAGCTTCGTGAGAAAATAGGCCCTGGCTTTGATTTCGTCCAATTCCGAGAATATTTCCTTACTAGGATTTCTGAAACCAAAAACAGCAGTAAAAACAAAGAATCGGCACTTCGGCATCTTGTTAATAGGTTAGTTCAGAAAATGCACGAATATGACATAAAGTGTGCATAAAACATGTAGATAACATCAATAATGTGGCATGGAACATAAGAAATTATCGATACGTCGGAGACGTATCAGCATCCCCAAGCTTAGTTACGCTCGTCCCGAGCGAGTAAAACGATAACACAGATAATTTGCGGAGTGACATGCCATCATAATCTTGATCATACTATTTGTAAAGCATATGAGCTGAGATCAAATCATTCAAAGCAAGTATCTATATTGACATAAGAGATGATAATGCAAGAGTTAGACAAGCTAAAAGTTTTCATGAACTATTGCTTTAAAGACATGCAACCGTACAAAGTTCATTAAAGATGTATTAAGTATTCAGCATAGAAGTTCTATCCTTCATTCCAAGCATCAAGTAAATTTACACCACATAAGAAGGATTCGATCAAGTAAACATAAACATGAATATCATGAATCAAGCTGTTTCAAGTCTACTCAACCGGTGAGCGCAAGCATTTGGTATTAGCACCAGGATGTTATGGCATAAAGAACGTTAATGGGGGTTTGGAAGGCCAAATGGAAGAAAGGCTTGCAAAGCTGTAAATGACCATTAGACAAGAGGAAACCTTATGATCGAAGCTATGCAAGGAGTAGTGATTGCCATGCAACGGATGCACATAGAGCTATATGTGTATGAAAGCTCTCCAATGGAACTAGTGGGGGTGCATCCAACTTGGTTGCTCACGAAGACCTAGAGCACTTTTGAGGAGGCTCATCATTGGAATATACAACCCAAGTTCTATAGTGTAAATTCCCCACATAGTTATACTAGTAAAACATGAAAACTCTCTCATATGAATGTAGGTGCTGAACATGAGCACAAATGATGACTATGAATAATGCTGGTGCTAAAACATGAGCACAAGTGTGGATAAAAGATAGTAATGCTGCCCCCTTTTTTCTTTATTCTCTTTTTTTCTTTTTCTTTTTTTTCTTTTTCTTTTTTTCTTTCTTTTCATTTTTTTCTTTCTTCTCTTTTTCTTTTCTTTTTGATGGCCTCCACGGCTCTTTTCATTTTTAGGGGCAACATCCTAATATGACAACACACTTTTTGGTACAAATAACTCATAATGAATGAAACATGATGTATGAAATCGTATGCCTCTGCACGGTGTAGCGGGATGTGCAATGATCTAGCGTAACATGGGTAAACCACACATCAGCTGTATATGATCATGCAAAGCAATATATAAATAATAAATGACAACATGGCATGTAATGTAAAAATGGATGTTGCATGGCAATATATCTCGGAACAGCTATGGAAATGCTTTGTGGTAGGTAGGTATGGTGGTTGTTTTGAGGAGATGTATGGGCTTATGTGTAGGAGAACAAGAGAAAGTTCTCCCACGGGTTTGGATGTACCGGCGAAGTATGCACAATTCTCAATGTGAGCAAAAGGCAATGCACAGTACCGAAGAGGCTAGCAAATTTGGATGGTGGAAGTGCCAAAAACCGTAGCTTAACATTAGTCAAAAAGAACTCACGAGCTTATTGCAAACAACTAGCAGGTTCATCATTAAGAGCATGATTAAAATTTACTCCAAGGAGGGCCGTTCACGGTGGCACAAGTACCCCGCTAGCTCCCTCGACCTTCAGCACAACTTAGTTATTACGATGAACTCTCGGACATGGAAAGCTATCAAGTCCAACTACGCCTTCAACTATTTAAATAGAGTTTGTAGTACGGCACAAGCTTAAAGACAACAATCCACTACTAATTTTAACTCATTTATCCAGCAAGCCTTACCATCTAAATATCTCAAAACATTTGCAAAGAATCAAGTTATCAAAGCTCAATGTTCTACAAGTATTTTATTATACACTACCACATGCAACATTTCCCGTTTCCAACCATACAACAATTTAACGAAGAAGAAACTTTGCCATGAATATTATGAGTAGAAACCAAGGACATATTTGTCCATATGCTACAGCGGAGCGTGTCTCTCTCCCATAAAGTGAATGCTAGGATCCATTTTATTCAAACAAAACAAAAAACAAAAACAAACCGACGCTCCAAGAAAAAGCACATAAGATGTGATGGAATAAAAATATAGTTTCAGGGGAGGAACCTGATAATGTTGTCGATGAAGAAGGGGATGCCTTGGGCATCCCCAAGCTTAGACGCTTGAGTCTTCTTGATATATGCAGGGGTGAACCACCGGGTGCATCCCCAAGCTTAGAGCTTTCACTCTCCTTGATCATGTTGCATCATACTCCTCTCTTGATCCTTGAAAACTTCCTCCACACCAAACTCGAAACAACTCATTAGAGGGTTAGTGCACATTATAAATTGACATATTCAGAGGTGACACAATCATTCTTAACACTTCTGGACATTGCATAATGCTACTGGACATTAGTGGATCAAAGAAATTCATCCAACATAGCGAAAGAGGCAATGCGAAATAAAAGGCAGAATCTGTCAAAACAGAACAGTTCGTATTGACGAATTTTAAAATGGCACCAGACTTGCTCAAATGAAAATGCTCAAATTGAATGAAAGTTGCGTACATATCTGAGGATCATGCACGTAAATTGGCTTAATTTTCTGAGTTACCTACAGGTAGGTGGACCCAGATTCGTGACAGCAAAGAAATCTGGAACTGTGCAGTAATCCAAATCTAGTACTTACTTTTCTATCAACGGCTTAACTTTGCACAACAAAACACAAAACTAAGATAAGGAGAGGTTGCTACAGTAGTAAACAACTTCCAAGACACAAAATAAAAACAAAGTACTGTAGGTAAAAACATGGGTTGTCTCCCATAAGCGCTTTTCTTTAACGCCTTTCAGCTAGACGCAGAAAGTGTGTATCAAGTATTATCAAGAGATGAAGTGTCAACATCATAATTTGTTCTCATAATAGAATCAAAAGGTACCTTCATTCTCTTTCTAGGAAAGTGTTCCATACCTTTCTTGAGAGGAAATTGATATTTTATATTACCTTCCTTCATATCAATGATAGCACCATGATTCGAAGAAAAGGTCTTCCCAATATAATGGGGCAAGATGCATTGTATTCAATATCCAAGACAACAAAATCAACGGGAACCAGGTTATTGTTAATGGTAATGCGAACATTATCAACTTTACCCAAAGGTTTCTTTGTAGAATGATCAGCAAGATTAACATCCAAATAACAATTTTTCAGCGGTGGCAAGTCAAGCATATTATAAATTTTCTTAGGCATAACAGAGATACTTGCACCAAGATCACATAAAGCATTACAATCAAAATCTTTAATCTTCATCTTAATGATGGGCTCCCAACCATCCTCTAACTTTTTAGGAATAGAGGCTTCACGCTCTAGTTTCTCTTCTCTAGCTTTTATGAGAGCATTTGTAATATGATGCGTGAAAGCCAAATTTATAGCACTAGCATTAGGACTTTTAGCAAGTTTTTGCAAGAACTTTATAACTTCAGAGATGTGGCAATCATCAAAATTCAAACCATTATAATCTAAAGCAATGGGATCACCATCCCCAATGTTGGAAAAAATTTCAGCAGCTTTATCACGAGCGGTTTAATGATTCTAGCGATTTCGAGCTTTTTCGCTTTGCATTCGAGGTGGAAACATTGCTAACACCAATTCTTTTATTAGTATGAGTAGGAGGTGCAGCAACATGTGTAGCATTAGCATTACTAGTGGTGGTAATAGTCCAAACTTTAGCTATATTCTTCTCTTTAGCTAGTTTTTCATTTTCTTCTCTATCCCACCTAGCACGCAGTTCAGCCATTAATCTTATATTCTCATTAATTCTAACTTGAATGGCATTTGCTGTAGTAGTAATTTTATTATGATGATTCTCATTAGTCATAACTTTCGATTTCAAAAGATCAACATCAGCAGCAAGACTATCGACTTTAGAAGCAAGTATATCAATTTTCCCAAGCTTTTCTTCAACAGATTTGTTAAAAGCAGTTTGTGTACTAATAAATTCCTTAAGCATGGCTTCAAGTCCAAGGGGTGAACTCCTATTATTGTTGTAAGAATTCCCATAAGAATTACCATAGCCGTTGCCATTATTATAAGGATATGGCCTATAGTTGTTACTAGAATTGTTCCGGTAAGCATTGTTGTTGAAATTATTATTTTTAATGAAGTTTACATCAACATGTTCTTCTTGTGCAACCAATGAAGCTAATGGAACATTATTAGGATCAATATTAGTCCTATCATTCACAAGCATAGACATAATAGCATCGATCTTATCACTCAAGGAAGAGGTTTCTTCGACGAGAATTTACCTTCTTACCTTGTGGAGCTCTTTCCGTGTGCCATTCAGAGTAGTTGATCATCATATTATCAAGAAGCTTTGTTGCTTCACCAAGAGTGATGGACATAAAGGTACCTCCAGCAGCTGAATCCAATAAATTCCGTGAAGAAAAATTTAGTCCTGCATAGAAGGTTTGGATGATCATCCAAGTAGTCGGTCCATGGGTTGGGCAATTTTTAACCAGAGATTTCATTCTTTCCCAAGCTTGAGCAACATGTTCAGTATCTAATTGTTTAAAATTCATTATGCTACTCCTCAAAGATATAATTTTAGCAGGGGGATAATATCTACCAATAAAAGCATCCTTGCATTTAGTCCATGAATCAATACTATTCTTAGGCGAGATAGCAACCAATCTTTAGCTCTTCCTCTTAATGAGAAAGGGAACAATTTTAATTTAATAATATCACCATCTACATCTTTATATTTTTGCATTTCACATAGTTCAACAAAATTATTAAGATGGGCAGCAGCATCATCAGAACTAACACTGAGAAAATTGCTCTCGCATAACAAGATTCAAAAGCGAGGTTTAATTTCAAAGAATTCTGCTGTAGTAGCAGGTGGAGCAATAGGTGTGCATAAGAAATCATTATTATTTGTGGTTGTGAAGTCACACAACTTAGTGTTTTCAGCGTTGGCCATTTTAGCAACAGTAAATAAAGCAAACTAGATAAAGTAAATGCAAGTAAACTAATTTTTTTGTGTTTTTGATATAGCAAACAAGATAGCAAGTAAAGTAAAACTAGCAACTAATTTTTTTGTATTTTGATTTAGTGCAGCAAACAAAGTAGTAAATAAAACTAAGCAAGACAAAAACAAAGTAAAGAGATTGAGAAGTGGAGACTCCCCTTGCAGCGTGTCTTGATCTCCCGACAACGGCGCCGGAAAATATGCTTGATGGCGTGTATTTCACACGTTCGTTGGGCAACCCCAAGAGGAAGGTATGATGCGCACAGCAGCAAGTTTTCCCTCGAGAAAGAAACCAAGGTTTATCGAACCAGGAGGAGCCAAGAAGCACGTTGAAGGTTGATGGCGGCGGGATGTAGTGCGGCGCAACACCGGAGATTCCGGCACCAACGTGGAACCTGCACAACACAACCAAAGTACTTTGCCCCAACGAAGCAGTGAGGTTGTCAATCTCACCGGCTTGCTGTAACAAAGGATTAACCGTATTGTGTGGAAGATGATTGTTTGCGAGAAAACGGTAGAAACGATGTGCAGTAGATTGTATTTCGATAAAGAGAATTGGACCGGGGTCCACAGTTCACTAGAGGTGTCTCTCCCATAAGACGAACAGCATGTTGGGTGAACAAATTACAGTTGGGCAATTGACAAATAAAGAGAGCATGACCATGCACATACATATCATGATGAGTATAGTGAGATTTAATTGGGCATTACGACAAAGTACATAGACCGCCATCCAACTGCATCTATGCCTAAAAAGTCCACCTTCGGGTTATCATCCGAACCCCCTCCGGTATTAAGTTGCTAACAACAGACAATTGCATTAAGTATGGTGCGTAATGTAACTAGTGACTACATCCTTGAACATAGCACTAATGTTTTATCCCTAGTGGCAACAAGACAACACAACCTTAGAACTTTCTCACATCCTTGTCCCGGTGTCAATGCAGGCATGAACCCACTATCGAGCATAAATACTCCCTCTTGGAGTTACAAGCATCTACTTGGCCAGAGCATCTACTAGTAACGGAGAGCATGCAAGATCATAAACAACACATAGCATAACTTTGATAATCAACATAACAAGTATTCTCTATTCATCGGATCCCAACAAACGCAACATATAGAATTACAGATAGATGATCTTGATCATGTTAGGCAGCTCACAAGATCCGACAATGATAGCACAATGGGGAGAAGACAACCATCTAGCTACTGCTATGGACCCATAGTCCAGGGGTAGACTACTCACACATCACACCGGAGGCGACCATGGCGGCGTAGAGTCCTCCGGGAGATGATTCCCCTCTCCGGCAGGGTGCCGGAGGCGATCTCCTGGATCCCCCGAGATGGGATCGGCGGCGGCGGCGTCTCTGGAAGGTTTTCCGTATCGTGGTTCTCGGTACTGGGGTTTTCGTCACGGAGACTTTTTATAGGCGAAAGGGCAGGTCAAGAGGCGGCACGGGGTCCCCACACCACAGGGCCGCGCGGCCAAGGGGGGGGCCGCGCCGCCCTAGGGTGTGGCCCCTCCGTGGCCCCTCTTCGTCTCTCCTTCGGACTTCTGGAAGCTTCGTGAGAAAATAGACCCCTGGGCTTTGATTTCGTCCAATTCCGAGAATATTTCCTTACTAGGATTTCTGAAACCAAAAACAGCAGAAAACAGCAACTGGCACTTCGGCATCTTGTTAATAGGTTAGTTCCAGAAAATGCACGAATATGACATAAAGTGTGCATAAAACATGTAGATAACATCAATAATGTGGCATGGAACATAAGAAATTATCGATACGTCGGAGACGTATCAGCCGCCTGTACAAAGGTCTAAGGAGAAAGTTCGCATTGGATTTCTCACTTTTGATTATTCTCAACTTAGACATCCATACCGGGACAACATAGAAAACAGATAATGGACTCCTCTTTAATGCATAAGCATTCAACAACAGATAATATTCTCATATGAGATTGAGGATTGTTGTCCAAACTGAAACTTCCACCTTGGATCATGGCTTTGGTTAGCGGCCCAATGTTCTTCTCTAACAATATGCATACTCAAACCATTTGATCATGATAAATCACCCTTACTTCAGACAAGACGAACATGCATAGCAACTCACATGATATTCAACAAAGGTGAAATAGTTGATGGCGTCCCCAGAAACATGGTTACCGCTCAACAAGCAACTTATAAGAAATAAGATACATAAGCTACATATTCAATACCACAATAGTTTTTAAGCTATTTTTCCCATGAGCTATATATTGCAAAGACAAAGAATGGAATTTTAAAGGTAGCACTCAAGCAATTTACTTTGGAATGGCAGAGAAATACCACATAGTAGGTAGGTATGGTGGACACAAATGGCATAGTTTTTGGCTCAAGGATTTGGATGCACAAGAAGTAATCCCTCTCAATACAAGGCTTTGGCTAGCAAGGTTGTTTGAAGCAAACTCAAGTATGAACCGGTACAGCAAAACTTACATAAGAACATATTGCAAGCATTATAAGACTCTACACTATCTTCCTTGTTGTTCAAACACCTTAACCAGAAAATATCTAGACTTTAGAGAGACCAATCATGCAAACCAAATTTCAACAAGCTCTATGGTAGTTCTTCATTAATGGGTACAAAGTACATGATGCAAGAGCTTAAACATGATCTATTTGAGCACAACAATTGCCAAGTATCAAATTATTCAAGACATTATACCAATTACCACATGAAGCATTTTCTGTTTCCAATCATATAACAATGAACGAAGCAGTTTCAACCTTCGCCATGAACATTAAAAGTAAAGCTAAGAACACCAGTGTTCATATGAACAAGCGGAGCGTGTCTCTCTCCCACACAAGCGTGAATTTATTCAGAGAATGAAAATAACAAAACAAAAATAAAAGCACACAGACGCTCCAAGTAAAGCACATAAGATGTGACGGAATAAAAATATAGTTTCACTAGAGGTGACCTGATAAGTTGTCGATGAAGAAGGGGATGCCTTGGGCATCCCCAAGCTTAGATGCTTGAGTCTTCTTGAAATATGCAGGGATGAACCACGGGGGCATCCCCAAGCTTAGAGTTTTCACTCTCCTTGATCATAATGTATCATCCTCCTCTCTTGACCCTTGAAAACTTCCTCCACACCAAACTCAAAACAAACTCATTAGAGGGTTAGTGCATAATCAAAAATTCACATATTCAGAGGTTACATAATCATTCTTAACACTTCTGGACATTGCACAAAGCTACTGAAAGTTAATGGAACAAAGAAATCCATCCAACATAGCAAAACAGGCAATGCGAAATAAAAGGCAGAATCTGTCAAAACAGAATAGTACGTAAAGACGAATTTTTCTGGGGCACTTAACTTGCTCAGATGAAAACGCTCAAATTGAATGAAAGTTGCGTACATATCTGAGGATCATTCACGTAAATTAGCAGATTTTTCTGAGTTACCTACAGAAGGGGCTACTCAAATTCGTGACAGCAAGAAATCTGTTTCTGCGCAGTAATCCAAATCTAGTATCAACCTTACTATCAAAGACTTTACTTGGCACAACAATGCAATAAAATAAAGATAAGGAGAGGTTGCTACAGTAGTAACAACTTCCAAGACTCAAATATAAAACAGAATTACTGTAGTAAAATAAAAACATGGGTTATCTCCCAAGAAGTGCTTTCTTTATAGCCATTAAGATGGGCTCAGTAATTTTAATGATGCTCACATAAGGATGAGAGTTGAAGCAAAGAGAGCATCAAAAAGCAAGTATGAAAAAAATTTGAGCCTAACCCACTTCCTATGAAAAGGAATCTTGTACACAAATAAATTCATGAAGATCAAAGTGACAAGCATTGGAAGATAAAACACGAGTAACTTCAAAATTTTCAGCATATAGAGAGGTGTTTTAGTAACATGAAAATTTCTACAACCATATTTTCCTCTCTCATAATAATTTCCAGTAGCATCATGAACAAACTCAACAATATAACTATCACATAAAGCATTCTTATCATGAGTCTCATGCATAAAATAATTACTACTCCCAATATAAGCATAGTCATTCTTATTAATTGTAGTGGGAGCAAATTCAACAAAGTAGCTATCATTATTATTCTCATTACCATAATCATCGAATGTAGGAGGCATATTGTAATCATAATAAACTTTATCCTCCATAGTAGGTGGCACCAAAATACCACTATCATTATAATCATCATAAATGGGAGGCAAAGTATCATCAAAGTAAATTTTCTCCTCCATGCTTGGGGGACTAAAAATATCATGCTCATCAAAACCAGCTTCCCCAAGCTTAGAATTTTCCATAGCATTAGCAACAATGGTGTTCAAAGCATTCATACTAATAACATTGCTACTATCATGCAAATAAGGTTCCATAGGTTTTTTAATTTCCGCATCAAACAATCCATGTCTTAACTCAAGAAAAAGATTAAAAAGCTCACTGTTGTTTTCCATTATGCCTAACTAGTGTAAACAAGAAACAAAAAGATGCAATTGTAGGATCTAAAGGAAATAGCTTCGAGCACTCACACACCGGCAACAGTGCTAGAAAATAGCTTAGTAGGCGGAGGATGTGAATACCTTTTACCTTACCTCCCCGGCAACGGCGCCAGAAAATAGCTTGGGCATCCCCAAGCTATTTGAAATTTGGTTTGCATGATTGGTCTCTCTAAGGTCTAGATATTTTCTGGTAAAGGTGTTTGAACAAAATCAATGCCTAGTATCTTATTTTTCCACGAAGCTTCCAGAACACCGGAGAGAGACTAGAGAGGAGCCAGGGGGGCCCACACGCCAGGGCGGCGCGGCCAAGGCCCTGGGCGCGCCCCCCTATGGTGAGGCCCCACCAGGGCCCCTCCGAGGCTGCCTCTCCGCCTACTTAAGGACTCCGTCGCGAAAACCCTAGGAGAATAAGCCACGATACGAGAAAAGTTCCAGAGCCGCCGCCATCGCGAAGCCAAGATTCGGGGGACAGAAGTCTCTGTTCCGGCACGCCGTCGGGACGGGGAAGTGCCCCCGGAAGGCATCTCCATCGACACCACCGCCATCTTCATTGACGCTGCTGACTCCTATGATGAGGAGGGAGTAGTTCTCCCTCGAGGCTAAGGGCTGTGCCGGTAGCTATGTGGTTAATCTCTCTCTCCCATGTACTTCAATACAATGATCTCATGATTTGCCTAGCATGATTGAGATCCATATGATGAGCTTTGTAATCTAGATGTCGTTATGCTATTCAAGTGGGTTTTACTTATGTGATCTCCGGAGACTCCTTGTCCCACGTGTGTAAAGGTGACAGTGTGTGCACCTTGTGGGTCTCTTAGGCTATATTTCACAGAATACTTATTCACTGAGTTATGATTTGAGTTGGATGTCTCTATGAAATTGTGGTGTGTTAGTACCTCCTATGAATGCTCACAGTGACAGCGTGGGGTGTTTATTAGTACTTGGGAATACATCTTTAAGGTTTGCTTTTGCAGCCCTACACGGTGAATTAGTGTTCGTTATCCCGCCAGAGAGTAGTTCAGAATAGCATAGTGAAGTGCTTATATTTATATTCCTTTATGATTGCAATGTTGAGAGTGTCCACTAGTGAAAGTATGATCCCTAGGCCTTGTTTCTAAGCATTGAAACACCGTTTCTAACAAGTTCTGTTACATGTTTGCTTGCTGCCATCTTTATTTCAGATTGCAATTACTACTTACAATCATCCATATTACTTGTATTTCACTATCTCTTCGCCGAACTAGTGCACCTATACATCTGACAAGTGTATTAGGTGTGTTGGGGACACAAGAGACTTCTTGTATCTTAATTGCAGGGTTGCTTGAGAGGGATATCTTTGACCTCTACCTCCCTGAGTTCGATAAACCTTGGGTGATTCACTTAAGGGAAACTTGCTGCTGTTCTACAAACCTCTGCTCTTGGAGGCCCAACACTGTCTACATGAATAGAAGCGTGCGTAGACATCAAGCTATTTTCTGGCGCCGTTGCCGGGGAACGAAGAAAAGCTACACCACAGAGATTTCTACCTCCCACGTCAACCACGCGCCAGTTGTGGACATTAATGGACGCAAGAGCAACCAACCCATTGGAGGTTTCATCTTCTTCTTCATCATCATCGTCCCCGAAAGTATATTCTTCTTGAGTTGAGAGCACAATAGATGTATCCAAGGAAGATCTTGCCATGAAGCAATGTGCATTCTTGATGTGAGGGTTCTCATTGGGGGATTCAAAGAGGGATGAAGATGGAGTAGTGGTAGTGGCAATAGCGGCCACTTCCTTTGAGGTTTCTTCTTCATCACTATCACTATCGTTGTCCTCGGAAGAATACTCCTCTTTAGTGAGTATCACAATCCTTGATGGCCTCTTGTTCTTCTTGTTCTTGATGAAGGGTCTCTTGTTGGGAACCTTTGAATCTTTGCTCTTGTCCTTGGGAATGAGCCTCCCACCACGAGTTTCTCTATTCTCATATGGGCACTCGGCGATGAAGTGGAACTTGTCACCACAATTGAAGCATGATCTTGATCTTGGGCCCGAGCTCTTGAACCCACTTGCTTTGTTTCTCTTGATGTTTTCTTCCTTTGCTTTGGATGGATCAACCCAAAAGGTTCTTGCATGGAATGCCATATGATCATGGTAGTGGTATTCCAAATCCTCCAGATAGGACATGCTCCAAGAGGTTCTATATGGTTCTTGATTCCACCGTATTGACATTCAAAGCAAGATTTGTACCTCTTGCCATCCCTATAGCACGATTCCAAGAATCTTGAGAATTTTGTTCGGCCACCTTGAGAGCTTGCATCTCGTGCACCACTTGATAGGAGGTTAGCTTAGGATAGTTTTCTCTTCCAAGGAGACTCTTGACATCAATGGGTTCATAAGGCATCATGCAATCAATATACTTGTCCTTGATCCAAAAGTCATCAATATGTTGGGCACCCACATTCCGAAAGGCATCGACAATGGTGATAAGCCTTCTATACATCTCATGATGATCTTCATCTGGCAACCTCATGAACCCTTTGGCTTGGTTCCGAAGAGTACTATACTTGTGTTCTCTTCATGCTTTCACTTCCCACAAAGATTTCAGACAAACCATCCCAAGCTTCCTTGGCGGTGGTGAAGTTCCGAATATAAGCCAAGTCCTTTGACCCCACAGCTTGCTGAATCATGTTCAAGGAGATAGAGTTGAGTTGGTGATCAACCTCTTCTCTTCTATTTAATTTGTCGGGGTTGAAAGGCTTGAACCCTTCAACGATGATTCTCCAAAGCTCATTGGAGGCACTGCAAACATGAGAGCGAAACTCAAATTGCCACGTATTAAAATCTTCAACATTAAACTTAGGTGGATCACCCCTATTGTTTATATGAGGGTGGGGAACCGGGACATCGGGAGAGCGAAAAGGAGGAGGAACTGCATTGTAGCTCTCACCGACACCCGCTTTAGGAGAAGCATTAGAGGTTTTAATTTTGTCTAAGTGATCACCATCCAAGGACTTTGTAGAAGAGGGTGAGCCCGAAGCATCTCCCTCTTCTAAAGAGTCCTTGTCCTTTTCCGCTGTGACGGGAATGGCGGGAGGGACCGATTTTAGAAGCCCCGAAAAATATATCTTCATATTTTCCATATTAGCTTCCATGGAGGATCTCAAGGATGTTTCCATCAACTTGAGATCTTCCATGGAGGCCGGCTTTGCGGTCCCTTCCGGAGTCTCATCGTCTGGCATACTCTTAGGCGGTTAAGCCCGAAATAAGAGCCGAGGCTCTGATACCAATTGAAAGGATCATATGCCGCATCTAGAGGGGGGGGGGGGGTGATTAGGTGCTAACCAATTTTTAGTTCTTTTCCAATTTAGGCTTGACACAAAGGTAAATTCTCTAGATATGCAACTATGTGAATTTACCTAGATGACAAGGTATACAACTAAGCAAGATATATCTAGACAAGATATAATAGTGCAATCAAGGATAGAGGTAACCGAGAGTGGAGCACGCGGAGACACAGAGATGATTCCCGTAGTTCCTTTCTTTTGAGGGGAAGTACGTCTACATTTGGAGGGGTGTGGTTGCCACAAAGGCCTAACCAACGCCACAAAGGCCTCACCCAGGTCTCCTGTGAGCAACGCCACAAAGGCCTAGCCCACTTCCACTAAGGGATTTCCTCGAGGCGGAAATCGGTCCTTTACAAGGTTCTTGGGGCACACATCCACAACTGAATCGCAGGCTCCCAATAGCTGTAACAACACAACAACAAGAACAAATCAACCACAAGCAACTAGGTTTTCCAAATGGAACACTAGCAAAGGGGCCCTCAAGCAAAACGGGGGAAATGTAAATTGCTTCGGTGAAGATGTAGATCGGGGTCTTCTCCTTCGATTCTCCAAAGATCAAGAGCTTTGGATGGTTGGAGGAGGAGATCTAGTGAATCTTGTGTTTTCTTTGTGGCTCAACAATGGTGGATGAACTTGTGAGAGAGTGAGCAATCTGAGCTTGAGGAAGAAGGGGGGTATTTATACCCCCCACCAAATCGAGCCGTTGCAGGAAATTCGGGGGCGGATAATCCGCCTAAGTATGGGCCGGATAATCCCCCCGCCCCCCCCCCCCCCCCAAATTATCCGGGGCAGATACAAATATCCGGCCTGAATCCAGTGGCCTCGGCGCTTAAGTCCTTAGCCGATTTCCAGGGGCCGGATATTCCGCAAATATCTGGCCCCGGATTATCCGGCCTGGAGCAACTTTCCTGCTTCCTTCTTTTTGTTTCTCATCACAAATTCAACCACTAATAATTTCTGCACTTTATCAACGCACATTAGTGTATCACACATATTGTCATCAAACACACAAAACTATAATTAGAGAGATGTTCTTTCATCGGGGTTCATGGGTTCACTTGACTCTCTTTTAAGTTGTAGAGGACAATAACAATTCATCAATGAGATATGAAGAAAATAACTTTAACATGTATAAGATACGCATTCATATGGGCATCACGTCCTAACATAGAGATGATGCAACACATCTCTCTTATACTCCACAAGATAGGAATAACTTCAAGCAATCTTTTATTAAGAATTAACAGAGTATAGCCATAAGTACTTTGACATGATGTTTGAATATCAAATATGCTACCTTGATCAAACAAGATCATCACTTTTGTCACGCGACGAACATAGCACATGCATTCACTTTATCCCTAGTGAGATAGCAAAAGAAAAGGCATAGCCATAATAGATCATGAATTTGTTGTCACTATTAAATCACTAAAATCATGCTATTCCATCTAACACACACATCACCGCACACACGTTCTTGCATACTAGTTGGATCAGAACCAATACTTAAGAACGGGGTACATAATATGCATGTATCAATACATCTTACACAAAGTATAGCAAAATCTCATAGCATCATATCATAGAATAAAGATCAACCACATAGGTATTACAAATATGACCATAATCATGTTGGGCAGCTCATATGGCACTAAGAACTATGAAGTACATGAGAGAAATAGATCAAGCTACTGCCACAAACCCGTAGTCCAGAGGTGGACTACTCCCCCTTGATCATGTTGATGATGAGAAAGACGTTGGAGAAGGTGGAGATCCCTCCGGCGGCGGCTCCGGCGGAGTTTCCTCCTCCAATCTTCGCTGCTGCAGCCTCTATTTTCGTGTTTCTCTGTTTCTGCGGCGCTCTCTTCCAGAGAACCCTCGGGGGTCATATATATTGTGATTTTTTAGGTCAAAATACGCCGGTTCGCGAAAGAATCAAGCAGGACGATCGACGGCCAAAAGAGCATGGGTGATGCGCCCTCCTTGCCTGGACGCGCCGCCTCATCTGTTTTGGGCCTCAGGCCCCTCCAGGTGTGCTTCCAGGGCCCATGTTGCTTCTCCCGATGAAAAAATGACCCTCCAGAAATCCTAGCTCAATTTGACTCCGTATAGATCTCTGAAAGTGAAAAATACACAAAACAGAGTTTTCCTGTTCTGCAGAGTTATAATCCAAATAAAGGGGATCAACGGTAAATCCCCTTAAATCAATGTAAAACATGGTATTATCATCATATATGTTGCAAATATGTGGAAATTCATTCTAATAAAGGACAAAGTTCATGTATGCATTTTACATGCATCACATGCATATACCTTTGTTTTTAATGGTATCTTCATTTTTCAAATCATCTTATTAAATTACCGATTCAACAGGCCGAATCAATGCTCTGTACATGGAATCCACCGAGAATATGGCGTTCGCGTTTTATTCCAACGAAACTCATCATACCCTTGTGTTAGATGGACAAAAGCCAAACGCTGCGACAATGTATTCTAGGATGCAAGTCGGGGTCCAACAAGATTTTTTCTGAGCGACACATCTGGTAGGGGATCAACCCAATACCTTAGCCAAGGTATCACCCTTGTGGCACACAATATTATACGGAGCTAGATATTGTTCGCGAAGTGTGGCATTATCTAGCCACTTGTCCTCCCAGAACCGTACCTCAAACCCATTCTTAATAGAGAAAGTGACATATGGGAAGTACTTCTTTGTAGCCATTAGACCCGCCAAGAAATGTGAATCCCACCTTCCCAAATCGGCCTAGCCTCCCAACTATATATGGCCATCAATACCGTCGCCACTAGCCTCCACCACTGCCCTGTCGCTAGTGACCTTACCGTCCTTGCACCATAGCCAAGCAGTTCTACTCGTTGCTCTCGCATAGCCACTGGCGGGTTGGCAACTCGTCATAGCAAGCAAAATCATAGGTTGCCTTCTCAAATCAGCTTTGCCTGAAAAGCATGCATCGCCAACGCATAGGCATAGAAGAAAGATTGTGCATGCGAAGAGGTAACAGATCTGTCAACCTTGCAACCCCAGGCAAATAATCCAACACAATTATAGGTTGCATTTACATGGCAACAACAAAGCAATCCATATGGGCAGAGGATGATGCGAATTTATTTTCCACAATTATTTCCAGAAGGCTTGGAAATTAAAATACACACATGCGTTCAGTTCATATATGAGTAAGGAAGGGAAACATATAAATCACTCTCAGCAAACATATATAGTTGTAGGCAGACACAACAACAAAAAAGCATTGGTGCATAAACAAGGCACTCCCTTCCTAATGACAAACATGGGGCGAAAATGCATAAACATGCCACATGCCATGGAGGAAGGGGTGTTTATTTCTATATATACTAATTCACTCTTGATTCGATCTCTGTAGTATATAGTCGTTGAAGGTTGAAGTAGTTCGTAGACAAAGCGTGGATGCAGTGTTGGCGTTTCAGGAGGATGGTGGAGGCCAGCTTGTGGAAGCGCCATCTAGCCGGGCGCCGCGGCAGGCGTTAGACCTCAACTCTGATGCGTGATCTTGATCTGTTGGCTCTTTTTTCCCTGGCAGGGTTTGTGATACTAGTAAATAAATTCATTGGACCTTAGCAACTTTAGGGGTTATCGACTTGAGAATTCTGATATGATTTTGCTAGAAACTATCTCTAGTAATCAATGGTACATAGATACATAGATTAAGGTGGAGCAAATCAGCCCCCCACAGCGTCCACTAGTAGAAAAACCCCCTTTAGTACCGGTTCCAAAGGGCCTTTAGTACGAACCGGTACTAAAGATTCGGTACTAAAAGCCTCCCACCTTTAGTACCGGTTCCTTACGAACCGGTACTAAAGGTGTCTCCACGTGGGCACGGAGGAGCCCGCGGGGCTGGAGACCTTTGGTACCGGTTCGTAACACACTAAAGGCTATTTTCGTTTAATTTTTTTATCCATTTTTTTCTAATTATTTTTCACTCCCTCTTTTATTTTATTTTTTTCACTCCCTATTTTTTTATTTTTTTCCAGAATTTCTAGTATTTTCGTTAGTCTCTAACTACACTTTATCTCTAGTCAAATTACCTACCCGCGGTCAAACTTCCCGGTCGGTCACCCATCCTCACACTACTCCCGCACTAGCACGCTTAACTTCCGAGTTCCATCCCGTTCCACTTCCAAGTGCTTCGCGCGCATGTATGTGATAGTAGTATCATATCAATCCTATTAACATGTTGGTCGATGTCACACTTCTTTATTGTTTAAATTTCCAAATAATTCTTTTAATAAAAAAAGTAATGATGTAATAATAATGTTGAATAAATAAATAAAATAAATTTTTTTAATTTGTATTATTTTTAATTATTTTTTAAAATTTTAATATTTTTTTGCCAAACCTAAAACCTGAAAATGTGAAAATCTTATAATTTGCTAAAAGTAATAGTAATATTTTAGGACTCAAAAAATCTTATAATTATTAATTTTAATTTTTTAAAAAAATAAAAAAATAAATATAATTCTAAATTTCTGGAAAAAAACTAAAATCTTCCTGCTTTCATATTTTCATTTGGAATTTTGAGAATCTAAAAATTGGCTAACCGGGTAAACCCAGGTGAATTCGGATGTAACTTTTTCTCACGATGATTTTGATATATTATACGCATTTTTCCGACGTCGTATGCAAAATTAATGCGATTTTACCATTTTTTAAATTTTTTTGCAAAAAAAGTCAAAATTCGAATTTCTTAATTTCACCGAATAGTAGGTTGCATAACATACAAGAAACTGAAAACAAAAAAGGCGATCCAGGGAGGGGGTGGAGGTGCGTGGGGAGCAGGAAAACCTTTAGTACCGGTTCGTGGTCTACCCACCGGTACTAAAGGTCCTTACGAACCGGTACTAAAGGCCTATGCAGTGCAACCGGTACTAATGCACCCTTTAGTACCGGTTCGTAAGGAAACCGGTACTAAAGGCCTGGACGGAAACCCCTTTTTCTACTAGTGGTCCTACGTCCCCAAGTCTCTAGCTACTGTTCATGGGCTAATTTTTGCCAATAAACTCGCAACATCTGGCGTCCAACTATAGTAATTTTCATAAAGGTAATTTTCTTCAGTAATTTTTGATAAAAAACTACTGATTCAACAGTGATTCCTGAATGGTTCTACGCAGTGGTAATTTTTTGATGGTGCGTATTTTTCAATGATAAATCCAACGGTGCACAAACGGTAATTTTTGGTAATAACTTTTCGACATAGATATTCAGCCGCACGATAGTTCCGTCGGAGATTTTTTAACGTTAATTTTGACGGCAATCCTTCGACGTCGATCTTTCGTGGCAGATCTTCGACATAAATATTCTTTAACTCCAATTATTTGCCAGTAACTCCGACAATAATTTTACGTTGGTCTTACATACATTGTTTTTATTCCTCGACTGGTCATTTTCCGACATAACTTTTCGTCCATAATTTTCCGATTGTTGTCACCCTATGTCTACGACAGTACTTTTTACTCCGCATTTTATATTTCGATGGCAACTCTTGGACGCAACTTTCCGGATATTAATTTCAAGCGATAGTTACCCTACGGTGATTCTCTTCATGTGAGTAATTTCCCGATAGTACTTCGCCAATGTATTTTTCCTATTGTTCGACAGTTACTCTTCGACAAAAGTTTTCAATTCTAATTTCCTGCCGGTCGTTACCCCGCGGTGACTAATTCTTTGACCATGATTCGTGAACAATAAGTTTTTATTTGGGTTTATTTTCTATTTTTGGCGGTAATTTTTTGACACACTTCCCAACCTTAATTTTCGATAGTAACCACCTTTCCGTAATTCTTAGAGGGGTGGTAATTTTTCGGCCGTCATTCAACAACAGAAAATCAGATTTGTTTGTGCTTTTTTATTTTTATTTTTTTGACACTAATTTCACCGTTGGTCACCTCTTTTATCCGGTGAAAATACTATTATTGTCTTCTATAGTAACTTCGGATAGCAATACAACATTACATATCACGTATTCTTCGACACTACTTTTATTTCATTATCCTACGACATTATCCCAACACACGCGCTACATTTTCCTAGTTATAAAGAAGGAAGGGGGTATCTACACATATTTGGGAAGGACACATTAACCTGCTGTCACACCCTGCCAACAGCGCAAGAATCTTCCAACAGGAAGGGGGTTTATAAACTCAGTTGCTTGTTCGCATGCTTGAACAGGAACCAGATAGGTGGTGCTGCTCTTTGATTGGACAACTGGATGATACTTATCCATGCACACTATAAACTACTCTAGGCTCCGCGGAAAACAAATACTATTGAATTCCAAATCTGAAGTTGTTGTTGTATTTTTCTTTTTATTTTTGATATTGCCAATGAGGCTGATCTTTGGACTAATTCCCCCCGTCTAAGTGTACATTTAAATTTTGTTTTAAGTTAATTTTTATTAAATTTGACACTTTTTTTAAATAGCAACACTTGTTACATTAAATTAGTATCATTAGATCAATCTTGAATTGTAGTTTATAATATATTAAATTAATGTCACATATGTTGTGGCAAGAGGTTAATTAAATTTGAAAAAGTTTAACTTAAGATATAATATCTAAACGTAAACTTATTCGACTAAATTGATGTCACATATGTTGTGGAGGGAGTACCTCGCGTTTATAATTAGGGTATGTACCGAGCTATTAGTCATGTGATTTCCAGCATTTCTTCTGCCATTAATCGGTAAGTCTGATCAAGCCATCGGGCTTTAAAGTCTTGGATTAGCTATCTAGTATATCATAATTGCATATAAGAACACTGAAATATAAACAACATAACAAAGTCACAACGATGGATCGGAGCAGCGATATTTGGGGGGCTGAACATGGCGCTAGGGAGTGTCTATGCATGAGAACGTGGATAGGAGGAAGTCAATTTGTGGCAATTTAGGGCTTAGGTAGTGTTCTAGGATGTGTGGGCCGTGTGGGAGTAATTTTGCCCTAAATGGCATGCCTCTAGAATGCATATGAAGAAGTTTTATTTTGATGATTACAGGAAATTTATTTACCCGGACGAGAAAGGCGAAATTTCTTTCTTATTTTGCCCAATTGTTTTCGGATCTTTTGAACCGGACCCTGCAAAATGAACACAGTGCATGTAAATAAATAGCTGATATGTACAGAGAGGAATGCATGAAAATTAAAAAAGAAAATGAACATGAAATGAGTAAACCGGGCTGGCACTAGCGTACCATGTGAGAAGGCTTGAGGTCTTTCCAGGAGCGAATCCGAAAAATGTAATCCCATCCCATGTTGATGTCATTTAGTGCAGGCGGATTCAGCTGCCACCTGTGGATGCCAGCGTGATAGAGCATAGCCCAGAGATGGGTGATGAGCTCACCACCCTGCGAGAGGTGGTGCATGTGCTCCTCCACCTTGTCCGACGGCGCGGCATACACTAACGCCTTGACCCAGAAGTCTGCCAGCACCTTCCACCTCTCAACATCATCCATGCTTTGTAGTCCCTTGCCCAGCTTCGCACCCAGCCCATAGATGAACTCTCCAAGGAAATCAACACCCCCAGATATATGAACTTTAATACCGTGCTCGTTGCCCTTTGTGTCCATTGCTTGTAGCTTGTATCTTGCAGTAGCGTATGAGAATCCTTTTCCAACCCTAATTGCATCTTCCCTAACCTGACTGTAGAACAATTTTATAGCATCGGACCGCCCAGGAAGTAAGCGCGGCGCTGAAGCAACCAAGTATGCACAGTATTTGGACAGATCCGTGGCCACACGACGATGATCCTTCTCCATAGTAACATGATGGTCACCGCCATTGCTGTGGTCGCACTGTTGCGCCAGTTCACAATAGCAAGTTGCAACATGCCAAATGAGAATACAAGACACGTAGATCATATCACTCGCCTCGGCAGGATTATCCGTCGGGTTAAAACTAAAAGAGAAGTCTGGAAAGCCACTCTGTCCATTTTCAACTTTGGAGGATGCCCAACTACTTATTTCATTGGACTTGATCTCATTATCAACAAAATCACCAATGGATGCCTTCACATCAGGGTGCAAGTCAATGGTGCTCCCTGTGCAGCTGCCCTGCAACATTTCCTTGAGCTCTCGGCTTATGTACTGCAGTCCAAGCAGACCAAAACACCTCTGGACTAGGATATTTAGAAGAACACAACATATCCATGAAATACACCAGGCTTCCTGCACTGCGTTGCAGGAACAAATCCAGCCACGAAAGTTCCTTAGAAATCCGCAGGAGAATAACTGATGACAACGACTCAGACAACCGTGCACCCTGACCCAAAAGGTTTCATCAATCACTGCATGTTGCCCTAGCTTATTTTGCCACAGGTAGTATTTATCATACCAATTAATCTTGAGAAGGGATGCTCTCAATCTCATTCCCCAGCTCAGCACAACCTCTTCTTGAATATTAAATATTCTTTTCCTTTTATCTTTCCTAGCATAATCACAGACAAAGGCAACTCTGGCCCAATTTGAGGTCCAACAGCTTAGCAACTGCAACACCTGCAGTAGAGCTAGAGACACCAGTACTACACCGGTAATAACAAAGTCCACTATTGTGGTGTCCACAAAGATGATGTCAGGAGAAGCACGACGGCTCGTCCTCGCCCCAGGTATGACAATCACTGCCCCTACAAAACATATCCCAATAACTGAAGCAAATGCCCAGATGCTAGCACTCTTTGCCTCATAGTAATGGAGAAACGTGTTGCTGGTGTACAAAATATCATGTAGGAAAGCCAACTCAATCTCTACCACCTTTAAGGCACGTTTGCAGTTTTTTACCAAGGGCTGGGCAAGGCTGGCCTTGAATGGTTTAACGCTGCTTAACCCAAGAAAACGCCGGTGCAATAAATGAGAGAGAGAGAAGGAGAGGCACACATCTTTGCAAGAATTCAATTTTGATTCTAGAATCTTATTGTTTCCCTCACACCTCATGGAAGCTATATCACCCATTTTAACCTCCTCACGATACCCAATCATTACGTCAAGTTTATCATCAACAGTTAACTCTCTTTCTTCATTAGGATCTCCAAAAGAACATTTTGTAATGCTCTTTCTTGGAAACTCTCTGATCATGTTCCGCATAGAACTTGGCAGCACAAGTGCCATTGACCTATGAAATCCCTTGATGAAAGTCACGGCTGACAACACGCAGATGGCTATGTTACCAATATCACTAGAGATGGTTGTGATGCTCATTAGCAGGACATATCCAAAGTAGAGGCAAAGCAGATACAACATCTTCCATATTTGATTCCTATTGTCGAGCCCGGATGCAGCAGCTGAGTCAACACAACAAAGGAGGGCCAATAATGATACTGCCCATATTGGGTACATCTCGCTCTTCACTGGCGAAGATTGCATTAGGCCAATGCTGTATGTTCCAAGGGACAGAAACAATGCATTTGCAGCCATGAAACCCTTCTGGATGAGGAAATTATTGGACCAACGGCGGCAAGATCCAAAGACAGCAAGGAAGAAGGAGAGAAAAATGGCCAGAAGTGCTAACGCCTCTATTCGGAGCACTGTCCCCCTAGGACTCTTCCACATATTTTCCAGCTGATGCAAAAGGCTTGGCACTGAAGTTGCATTTCCCAAGTGTTGCTGACCCATATTCCCCATTCGGCGGTAGCCCACCTAGGAAGAACAAGAAGAAGGGGTGTGTCATAAAATCTAGGCTCCCGATTTAGCTACAAATTGTTCTCATGAAGAGCGGGAAAGATTAGATCAGTCTAGAATTACCTAGTCGACCTTTGTATTCTAGAAGCACAAAACCCGTGCGTTGCTACGGTGCCATGGTAAAACCAAATAAACAATTTTTTGTACTCCATATATGCCTCCTAGATTTCAAGTGGCATGAAGTTCTTGATTGACATGTCTAAAATACATAGTTTTAAATAGCCGGCTATAGCCCCGCTATAGCCCGGCTATAGCCTTTCGAGCAAGGTGCGGCTAAATGCATCCGTGTGCTAAAAGGTGGCTATAGCCCGCTATAGCCAGGCTATAGCCTTTTTCACAGGTCGCGGCTATATCCTATAGCCGGCTATTTAAAACTATGCTAAAATATAGTCATAGAACATCAACGCTTGGTTACTCGAAACAAGCGATCCAACAAACTGCTAACAAGATATATCTGGTACATTAACTTTTCGGTGTACATCGTCTGGTGGCAAACAAGCCGTGTTCTCCTTAACACTGACCCACTTGCATCTCTAATGTTCATCCTCCAAAACCATGTTGACGATAGATGGATCAAAAGAAGTAGCAACTCCATATCTAGGAGGCATGTATGTTTCCTTCTCTCACAACATCTTCTAGTGTATATTCATTTGAGAGACCCTCGAACAATTCAGGAGATGAAAAATACACTTGAGGAACACCTCCTAATTTCCGACCTCCCGTCTGTCCGAACCCAATTTTGTTTACTGTCCAGTTTTCAGCCACCACTTATTGACAATATGAATTTGAACATAAATTTGAGTGCAGGTTAAATCAACAATAATTCAAACTGTTATATTTACATAGTTCAAATTTCTAATCAAATAGTAAATAGCAATGTTGAAGTTCGTTTTGATTTCACACCATCAAAATATGTGAATTTAAATTGAACCACCGCATAGAATACAGGTAGCACCCACGAGCTAGCTACTGATTGTTCTTTTTCTTCTGAAGAAAAAAGAGGCTGGCTAGTCCTCGGTGTTCTGCTCCTCGTTCTCGTAGCAACTGCCCACGAGCAGCTACTCCACGTTCTGCTAGACTGCTACATGGTCGTCCTCCTCCCATGGAGGCTCTCCCCCTCCCTACTCCGGCCCTTCCATCCTGGATGTCCCCTGCTAAGACCGATGCAGTGCCGCTCTCCCTCTCGGCACCATCCCGTCGGAGCCTGGGGCCTGGAACGGCGCTCTTCCTGGAGCTCGACGGAGAAGGCGGTCGGGACGGAGACCACGCAACAATTTATAGCGCCCAAGTTCGCGCCGCCGAATCCCGGCCATATGCGCGCCCTCCTCCAGTCTGTTCTGCGGGTAGCAGTCTAGCTGGGTTGTAGCAGACAAAGCAAATCAGATCGAGATGGGAAGCCGGCCGACACCTGAGCCGAATGCCTGCTGTGGCGGGCCGCTTCCAGGTCCAGTCTCCTATCGGGACGAATCGGTGGAGGTAGGAGAATAAGCGAACCGGTATTTTGACTTCAGCGGTGGCAACTGCTATAGTTTCAACCAAAAATAAGGATAGATAAAAAAGGGACGAAAATTTTGGGGAGAAATCTTATCTCAACGAAAAATAAGGATAGATTAAAAACGGATGAAAATTTTGAGGAGAAACCTTACTTCTTTTATTAGTAGGTATGGATATAAAATAGAGACGACAAGATACAAATTGGTAATGTAATGGACTCAATCACTCAAGCCAGGGAATCAGGGGATGAGGTAAGTTGGGCTGGCCCATTACTCCTCTGCTTCGGGTTCTCTACCAGCGATAGGGTTGGTATGTCCGTTTTTTTTTTTTCCTTTTCAGTTTTCTTTCTCTCTCTTTCTCCATTGGTTTTTTCGTTGGGTTTTCATTTTTAATTGGTTTTTCGTGCAATTTTTATCAAAAAATTAGAAAATTAAAGTATTTTAAAATTTTGAATATTTTCAATTTTGACTACTTTTTAACTTTTTTTTGAATTCAAATTTTTTTATTATTTTTGAACAGTTTTCATTACTTTTAATTTTTTTAAATTTGAACATTTTTAACTTTTGAACATTGTTTATTTTTGAACATTATTACTTTTGAGCATTTTTTTTGGATTCAGATATTTTTTGAATTTAAACAATTTTGAAATTTGAACAATTTTAAAATTCAAAAAGTTTTCAATTGTGAGCAGTCTCAAATCTGAACTGTTTTGAAGCTGAACAGAAAGAAAGAAAAAAAAAGGAAACCTGATTACCAGAAAAGCCCCAAAGATTGAAATAGGAAATGGGCTGGCCCGGCTGTTTTTCTGTTCAGGTGGCGCCAAGCTTGGTCCGCACAACGCGATATAATAGGAGCTCCCGGCAAAACCTATACACCGACCAGGTCGGTGGCTACCGGCCACCGCACACCCCCTGGTCGGGTATGGGCCAGGCCCATTTGTGTCTGTTTAGCCTGTAGTAGTTCGTTTTTCCTTTTCTTTTTTCTTTTCTGGTTTCTTTTTCTATTTGTCTTTTCTATTTTCTGTTTTCGGTTTTGTTTATACTTTTTCAGATTCAAAAATTTTAATTTTTAAAAATTATTCAAATTGAGAAAATGTTAAAATTAAAAAATGTTCAAATTTGAAAACCGTTCAAATCTGAAAACCGTTCAAATTTGAAAACGTTCAAATTTGAAATCTGTTCAAAATATTTTCAAATGCGAAAATGTAAACAAAATGTTTAAATTCAAAAATGTTCAAATTTGAAAACCATTCAAATCTGAAAACCGTTCAAATTTGAAAACCGTTTAAATTTGTAAACCATTCAAATTTGAAATCTGTTCAAAATATTTTCAAATGCGAAAATATTGAAATTCGAAAAATGTTCAGATTCTAAATTTGTTCAAATTTTCAGAAAGTTTAGATTCAAATTTTGTTCATATTCAGCAAAACATAAATGAAATAGCAGAAGAAAAAAGAAAGAAAGGAGAGAAAAGTTACTGGGCCGGCCCAGTGCCTCCCGCCTGGGGTGTGCGGACGATCAGCTTAATGGGCCGAGCCCATATACGCCGGGGGGGGGGGGGGGTGGGTGTGCGGTGGGTTCGCTGCCACCGACCAGCTCGGTGAATAGGAGCCCCCGGAGCTCCCCGCCTGCCTGACCAGAAAACCTACTCCCCGCCCAGCAGCGGTGCGGATTAACGCCCGCATGCGTGCGGGAGAAAGCGGGCCGCGGCCCATCAGCTTTGTTTTTTTCGTTTTCTTCGGTTCTTCACTGGTTTGGTCGGTTTTTTGTCGGCTTTCGTTTTTTTTTGTTTTTGTTTTTTCTGTTTTGAACACATTTTTTTAATTCGAGAAAATTTCAAATTCAAGCAAATTTAAATTTGGGAAATTTTAAAATTCGAGCAAATT
This sequence comes from Lolium perenne, assembly GCF_019359855.2. Lineage (NCBI taxonomy): Eukaryota > Viridiplantae > Streptophyta > Magnoliopsida > Poales > Poaceae > Lolium > Lolium perenne. The sequence continues at coordinate 24,333,690 of NC_067244.2, forward strand.
TTAGATTGAAGCAATTTTCAAAATCGAGCAAATTTCAAATTGAAGCAATTTTCAAATTGGAGCAAACATTTTTTAATTCAAACTTTTTTAGATATGATTTTTTTTGAATTTTTTTGGAAAGTTTCAAATCTGAAACTTATTCAAAAATTAAAATTAATAAAAAAAGAAAACTACAGATAACTCTCTGGGCAACTGGGCCGGGCCAATACGAGGGAACCAGGAGGAGCCGCTGCGTGTGTGGTTTAATCCCGCACGCACGCGAGCGGACTATAGGCACTCATGCGTAGACTTTCAGCGCATCCATGTGTAGACTGGCGGCCCATCCATGCAAAGCCCACCCGGCTTGTGTAAATCGCGATTTACAGTGATGTTTTGATAGAGGCGGACCACCATATGCCCATCTATGAAAACCTTTCGTATATTAGTGCAAGGTCATTATTCCGAAGACTGACACCAAAGATCAGCTGGCCGATCATGGAGCTGAGCTTTGGTCAAGGTTTGGCATGACCGAGCGTGTATTTGTGTGTGTGCATTCTGTTGCCATGGAGCTCATTGATGCGGATAGCTCGCACCAGGGCGCATGATTTGGCGAATGTCGCGGGAAGCTCGCGTCGTGGTATTGAGTTTGCAAAGAAGTAAAGGCTATGACTCAAAAAGAAATTTAAAGGCTGTGTAGGTGACGTAGTCCCTTAAGCTTGCAAATCGAGTCAGATAAGCTGTCGCTTGCAGCACCAGAATACTCAGCATGTTCATCTATTCTTTTTTCTTGTTTGCTGTCGGACAACAGCGAGATGGAGAGATAGAGGAGCGCATTGGCCTGTGCTCTTTTGCTTGAAAGTTTTTCAAATATATATGTTTTCCAAATATATAGAAAAACTAGCGTCACATTCATGGATGGATTTCGAGGATGGACCTGGGAGGCTCCCTCTCCTACCCTACCCACTCTGGGTGCACCTACCGCACCAAGTCATCATGCCCAAGCAGACGAAAAGCTATCCTATCTGGTTAGAAAAAGCTATCCTATTTATTATCTAGAGGTGATAGGAAGGGGGAAAAAAAGTTGGCCAGGGCGGAGTGCTGCGGATAAAAGGGATAAATATTAGACCAATGAACAATGATACTATCCTATCTGGTTGCCCTGTATCCATTCTTCTGTTCTGATTTTGCCGATGAATTGGCTGAATCGGAGCAAAGAGAACAACATCCAAGGGCAGCTTGCTTTTTCTTTCTAATTAATATTATTACGTATAACTCCAAGACTAAAACAAATGTAATACTTTGTGGATATCCGCTTTCCAAAGCTAATAGATATATATTTAAGGCAAAAAAGTAGGTCCAGCTGCCACTATATTAAATAAAAACAGTGACAGAGTTAATATATAAGAACAGCTAGATGCAAGTGAAGAGTACTACTTATCAGTGTTCTTTTGTTATCAGGGCCGATCTAGTCTTTTGTGGCATAATATTTGATGCTAAATAATCAACAGATAGCTAATACAAATTAGTTTCCTTGAAACATCACGTACCATATTATCCGTTACTTCTGTTTTCCTAGCTCAGCTGTGCTTCCCCTGGTGCGCCAGACTTGTCATGCCAAGCTTGCCTCCAGAGTTGAGTTCACTCTTGAACGTCTTCTGAACTCTCTGCTAATATAATGTTACCAGAAGGGCTCAGCTTCCTGTTCAATAGAAAACGATGCTCATGATGAGAATACCCTTTGCACTTTGGATGCTTTATTTACACTTTGTTTCTGGGAAGTAAGTAATACCCTTTGCGTGTTGTTGGCTGCTGGCAGCTAGTCTTTTTTTATTCGTTGCTCACGGCATAAGCATTCTGCTTTCTGTTAACTAGATTTAGACGTCCCTCTTGTCGCACGATCACGTGGAATTCGCTCCGATTTACAGTTTATGTATCTATGATAAATATCAGGCTAGAAAATAGTAATATATTTTCTATGTTAAAAAAAAAATCGATACGATGAAATTGGATAAGTCAAAAGAAATGACGAAAGAAGTTGCAAGCGCTTATGGACACTGCCCATATGTAATTTATGATTATTATATTTGTCTACACACAAAAAACAATGATTGTATTTGTTCGCCATATCTAACATATGTGATAGCATTTAAATTTAAACATGCAAAATCCCCCGTTCAATGCTTCCATCACAACACGCTTATCTTTTTCAATTCTTCCGGATAAGCTTCAGTAGAGGAGTTATTCTTTGTTAACAATAGTACCCTATCAATCCTATTAACCCTTGGGCCATGATATCACACTTCTTTATTATTTGAATTTTAAACAATTATTTGACTAAAAAACAATGAATACATTATTAATTTTTAATAATAAATCTTAAGACAATAAAATAAATTTTTATTTTTATTTTTTGCCTGAAAACTAAAACCTGAAAAACACCTATTTTTATTTTGGGAATCTAAAAGTTGGCTAAACAGCCGTAGGCACTTGAAATCGGATGTAAAAAATTTCGTAGATATCATAAAAAAACATTTTTATCGAAGGTCGTATGCAACTAGAAAAGCCATTTTACCAAAAGATGACGCCATTACCGAAAATCATCGAAAGGAGACTGGTGTTGCTGCTGCTGAGAAACGTCGAAAGGAGACTGCTGCTGCCACGACGAACCTCCAGCCTGGTCAGGAGGTGGTGGTCTGGCCATTGCCGTCGGTGTAAGACGTGGGCATGGATCCTGTTGTTGAGAAACCTGCGGACGCCGTTGCTGCTGCATGGAGGGGCGCGATGGCATCTCTGACGACGGTGCTGAACGACGTCCGACGTACGGCTGCCCGTAATAGCCGCATAGATTCCTTGTAGCTTCTCCTCCAAACGCCTCACCCAGGACAATTGCTGCTCCCGCGGTAGAAGAGTCCCGATGGATAGGGAACGCAAGTATCCACCGAGGTCCGCATGAAGATCGGTTGTTAAGCAGCCTGCAAAATCCTCACTAGTAGGAAAAAGGCTATAGGGGCTCGACTAATGCCAGTGCACGCGGCTGCTCTTTGTAGAAGGGAGCAGAAAAAAAACACGCGACTAGTAGTGAAGTAGTGGCAGCGGGCGGCCAGATATTGCACGCGACTAGTAAGTGGGCTCCACCTGCGCCTGGGTACAGAACTTATCCGCAACGTGCGACACTATCTGCACGCGACTGGTATGAACTTATCGGTCGCGTGCACCGTCGGCCGCACGCTGCCACTAGTTCACGACTGAGTGGAGCGACAAATAGTGGCAGCATACCCCCGTTCAGCCCGCTACTGTTATATTGACTTAAACCAAAATTACCAGATGCACATTGCAGTTCCCCCCTCCGGCCAGCAGTTCACAAATCCGCCGCGCCCCGCCAATCTCTCTGGACGACCGCGCGCGCCACGCCTCAGACCCCCGCCGCTCCGCGCCTCGCCGTCGCCGGCTGCCGACCGCGCCGCGCCTCCTTGTCGCCGACCACGCCGCACCGCGCCTCCTTGCCGCTGACCACGCCGCGCCTCGCTCCCTCACCCGTCCCCACCCGGTATGCACTGCACGCCCTTCACCTGTTCGATGAAATGCTCGTATGAGTTGCCGATTGCATTGTATATGTTTGATTGGCTGCGGTGATTACGTACATAGATATGCTTGATGTTTTATAGGAATATGAGTTGCTGATGTTTTGTCAGAATGTTAATTAATTTCCATTTCGACAAATTTCTAGAACTCTGTATGTCCATTTTTAGCAAAGGTCATGTCAAATTTTTCAGTGATTTTCTTTTTTGAATACTAATAATTTTCAATTTTGATTAGTTAGCCATGTCGTTTTGCTGAAAACTCAATGACGTTGTCGCCGGGTCCTCTTCAAGCGGTTCGCATGGAGCCGAGGAAGAAAATGCAGACACGGTCCACACCCTCCGAGAAGAACTTAATGTAGTTAAGCAAGAATTGGCGACCCTGAAAGCAAACATGGCCACCATTGTCGAAAACCAAGTGGAAAATAGGGTAAACGGCACCCTTCCTATCTTGATCCAGTCGGTCGAAGATTGGATTGCCGGAGGTCGACAAAGGCCACATCCCAAGTACCAAGGGTCTACCGAGGCGTCTGGTTCTGCCGAGCCTGCAACACATGTGGCGTCAGATCAGCGGCGGAGGCAGGAAAATTGTTTGAGGGGGGCCGATCAAAGAAGACAACTCACAAATGTGGAAAAAATCCCAAAAATCGAAACAAGTGGCAGCAAAATATTTGTTTCATTGATTATACCACGATCTGCTGAACAATTTTCCAGGGCAAAAGGATGTACAATTGCATCCAAAGGTATAATTGGTGCCTCCCCATGGGGGCTTCACATGGATTTGAGCTTCTCAGCCACAGGATGTTGTTAGTTGAAGCATCTCAGCCGTCTATTTTAGGTAAGATTTTTTCACTGCCCACTAGATCAAGACATGAAACGGTGAGGTTCTACCCGCCTGCCACTGCATGCGGGCCCTTCTTCTGGATGGTCCACGCTGTCAATTGCTTGGGTGGTTTGTGTGTGGGTTGCATAGCCAATCCGGCGAGACGAGAGGTCGCGCAGCCAATCCTGCGAGAGGAGAGAACCTTATCCCCACGCCGCTGCCCTCCCGTGCCCAGCCGCAAGCCTCCAATCCCCTCCCATCCATGTTCCTCTCCTCCGCAAGCCGCCGCCGCTCAGCCGCCGCTTGCGCCGCCACCTCGCTGCGCCGCCTCCTCCTTCGCATCAGCGCAGTGGCCCTCCGCGTCCTCCTCCTCCCACGCCCAATTTCTCCTCTTCCCGCATCCTCTCCCAACCATGGCGCTGTCGCCATGGACCTCGTCGTTGCCACCATAATCCTCGGCACGGAAGGAGCGTGGGCAACCAGGTGTGTGCGCCGTCGCGCTGGAAGGAGACGCCGCTGCGCCGTCCTCGTCCCCCGGCGACCGGGGCGTCCATCAGCACACAGAGGCACATGGACAGAGGAGGAGGCCCGCGTCCTTGTCCCCGGGCGATAGGCCCGCTGGGATCCGTTCGTGACGTCGCTGTCGTCCTCAACCTTGGCGTGCCGAGCTCCAACGTCTCCATCCATGGCTCTTCTCCATCAAGCACGCGCCGGAAGACCTCGTGACACCAGCCGGCGGTCGGCGCGGGGACAGCGGACGGACGGTGAAACGCTCTCCCGCCCGGCCATGGCGGCATCCGGCGACGATGGGCGGCTGCTGGGCAGCTGAGGACCTCTCCATTGCGGGCCCGGTGGCTGGCCAAGCTCCACCTCCTCCATCCCTGCTCGACGACCTCGTCCTGAGCACAACGGAGCACAGGTCGCCGGGATGGATGTTGCAGCGGCTCATCGTCTTTCTCCCGCCGCCAGCCCCGTCCCTCTGCCTCCCCCTTTGGTTAGATTAACAGGAAGCACATGCACTTGATCTCAGGTCTCTCTTAGTTTACTCCTTATGCCCTTATTCCTGCAACTTTGTTTGATTGGCATGTTATTACCTACAGAATGTTTCAGAGATTTCCCCTTTGGTTAGATTAAAAGGAAGCACATACACTTGATCGCAGGTCTCTCTCAGTTTACTCCTTATGCCCTTATTCCTGCAACTTTATTTGATTGGTATGTTATTACCTAGAGAATGTTTCAGAGATTTCAGTGATGTTTGCCTAAATAGGAGCACTTGACTATGGATTTGGATGGTGTGATTAGTAAGATTTATAGATCTATTAGGTTATAATTAGGTCTGGTTATACTAATTTAGCAAATTGTTTAGCTTATAGATGTATGGATTTGGATGATAGTGGATGTATGCTTGATAGCTAACTGATGGATCCCCGCAGTTGTTTTATTCGCAGGGCATGCTTTGTGTCATATTTGTGTCGTGCAGATAGATGGGCATGTAAAGACCATTTGGATGTTGGTCGTCCCTACAACACACCAGCAAGGTAGCAAGCCCTCCTTCCTCGATTGCTTCTCATGTGTCCCTCATGGCTCTCTTTTATTGTTTTTTGTGCAATGCATGCTTCAGTCTTCAGAATGGGAGTAAATGATAGGTTTGGGCAATGGTAATACCTATTCAATTTTCTACTTTTGTTATATTATACTAGCAAAAGTGCCCGTGCGTTGCACCGGGATAAAGTGAAACTCAAACGCTCTAGCGAATTCTTCTCCTCTTTGTCACCATGTACGAAGGTGGTCATTTTTTGTTTGTTTGTGAAAAGTATTATTAATCATAAGAAGATGAGCTTGTGAGGTCCTCGTATCACCCACTTGTGACACCACACACTTTTAGTGATTTTGGAAGCAACCTCTATGTAACTTAAATTTTTTGCATGCTCCATCTTCGTGGACTTTTCATGATATTGGGCAACACCCTTTTTAAAAAACCAGGTCACTTTTTTTTTTTTGCTTAAAATCGATTGACCCTTCTAACCCTAGTCTATCTCTATTACACCATTTTAGCCTACCTGGACCTGGGGCTTGCTTCCTCTTAATCGTTCAGCGGTGCTCGTCACATGGGGCTTTGCTTCCTCTCCATTGTCCTTCTCCACACAGGACTTCTTTTAATTATGTATACATGCACCATGCAGGTGGCAGCTTGCTACTCCTTGTTGATTTCTGAGTCACCTTGTGTCCAAGTAACTCACAAATGTATATAAACCGACCGAATTGAGTGTAAGAAAGCAAGATGGAACTAAAACATAAGTATATATAATCTGTTGAAATAATAACTCGGTTTCTCCAATACATCAATTGTGGTACATTGCACAGAAGGTGGAAAGTTGTGGGCCAGTGTATGTGAGCTGGGTTGGGCCTTGCACGTGAACACGATCGGATCTAACTTTTGTGGCGGAACGTGCTGTCACCAGCGATCCAAAACGAAACGAATTTCACGATCAGACAACAGTTTTTTTTTAGAAGTCGATCAGGCAACAGATGGAGAATGATTTTGAGGGGTGCTCCTATTCCTCCTTTTTTGAGTAGTCCTATTCCTCCTATTCGGCGCTCAATGCATGTGTTAGGGCACCAATGCTTTAAAGAAGTGCCATATGGGCCGGCCCACCGCTCCTCCATCACCTCCATAGTCTAGATTTCCTTTGCCGCTGCTGCAGCAGCTGCTCGCCCATGCAGCTGCCGCCTGCTCTCACCTCCCGCGGCCGGTGGCACTCCTGCGCCACAAATGGAAACTGCGTGCTCTCACCTCTCGCGGCCGCCGGCGCTCTTGCGCCGCCCCTGCTCGAGCCATGACCACCGTCGGCCCAACATTCCATCTACCCCCCCCCCCCCCCCATTTTATGTAGCTCCGACGAGGTTTTCGCAGGACCACCCGAACTCTAACTCGCCGACCACTACACCCCCACCCTAAACCCTAAGGTTTTCTTCCTTACCTCCGCCTGCAACACCATAGCCAGCCGTGCCATCCATGTCTCCGGTGAAGTCTATTCCTCGCCCAGCCAACGACGCCATGGCTAGCCGCATCGTCCCCGTCAGCAGCAAGGTTCTTCGGCCGTTACTGCGCATCATCTTCTTCCTCTCCAGCCGGTGCGACACGAGAATGGTGGGCCGGCCTATTGCGTCAGATGGGGCACGCGTCGACCAGCTAACGAACGCAACGGGCGTCAATTAGGAATTGCCGGTTTTGACGTACCACCATTATTCACGTAACCGGTGATAGAGGCTGTAATTTTTTTCGAAAAATAGGGAATAAAATCTTACTTTTTTTATTAGTAGGTAAAAATAAAAATTAGGAAATTTTCCCATTGGAAGAATAACAAATTAAATTAATCGTGGCCTTATTCTTCCTTTCTACATTCACTTCTTGAGCGCAGCATGATTGCACGAACGGGGCCAACAATAATATAAGCTCATGAAACAGAACAAACCACAAATTTTAGCTAGGAGCATCTCATTAAAATTCAGCGAGCAATCAATCAGTAGTACAATTCAGCAGTCAGTAGTAAATTTCAGCAAGCAAGAGATGGTAAATTTGAGCGAGTAGTAGTAAACTTCAGTAAGAAGCCTTACATATGCGTAAAATTCAGCAATATACTAATTCGACCTCAAATTAACCTTCTCTCTCACTCTTCGTGGGAGTGACCGAGGCACTAAAGCAGCAGCAGCAATCATCTTTGTTCCTCGCTGTAGTTCTCCCCAAAATCCTCGTTACCTTCTCCACTTCAGTCTACACGCCGGTCCTGCGACCCACCCGCCTAGCTCTCCATCCCACATCTTGGTAGGCCCGCCTCTCTCCCTGGCCTAGCTAGCACGGCCGTCCCTTCTGGCAGCAAACGCCGTCCAAGGCTGCATCCAGCTGACGGGAGGATAGAGGAGCTCCCCAAATCAAATCGGCCGGCGGTCGCCCCTCCCGTCTTCATGCAGCACCACCTAGCTGACTTTCCCCTTCCTTTCTCTCGGAAGGAGCGTGACAGCAAGATGGGGGCGTTCCTACACCTCTCCAGCATCCACCCCTTTCCTTTTCTTCTCTCTGGCAGGTAGCAGCAGTGCGGTGAGGTGGCCAGGAGCTGCGCCGGCGTCCACGCCATGAAGATCTGAGCCGAACCGGGAGGCCGAGCTTCCCCAATGGGGCGTGACGCGGTTCACGCCTCCCCTGACGAAGGGACCAGCTCTCCCCTGGCGACGGGATCTGCTCGTGGAGACGCGCCTTCCCGAGCAGGAAGGTATTCGGCTCGCGGGCGACGCGCCTTGCGCTCCCCTGCCGACGCGCTTTGCGTTTCCCTTCCGAATCAACCGTGGAGCGCAAGGAGGAGGCTCCCACGGCGGGGAAGCAGAGGAGGACGGAGGCGAGGAAAAAAAAGAACGAATCGGTACACATATGATGGCATTATATGTATTATGCGATTTAGTGGGAGGGCAAAACGGTCTAAAAAATTGTTGGACGAAAATTTTGGCAGAAACCTTAGCTCCTTTATTATTAGGTATAGATTACCCATATGTTGCTACCTATGATGATTTATTTGATTTAGGTACAAATATATATCTTTCTTAGCTAAATATGCTCTTAGTTGTAGAGATTCTGCTATTATTTTATTTAGCTTCAGTTAGTCATGTTTCTCAGATTTTTTTTATGTTGCTTCTTTATGCAGGTTGAGTTAATCAAGGCAAGAGAATGGTAGTTTTTTCAAGTGTTACCGTGTATGCTCGCATAATTTTATTCTACGCTTATGAATTGTCATCTGCTCAACATATGACTCCCTAGGTGATCTTGCGACTTCAGCACTGAACTTCATGTGGTTCCTTTCAGCTTATTGCTGAAAGATTCTAGCTACATTCTTTCGCAGAAAGCCAATGATCATCTCACTTATATTTTTCTAATATTATTTGAAGGAGAGATGCTCAGTTTTGTTATCGGTATTGGGTCTGTGGAAGAGGGTGTCCACGAGCATGATCAAGAATTCAAGATGTTCTTTATATCAACGATAATGGCCCCTATATATTTCATAATTTCAGTATGTCCCCTCCGTATGTATTTCTATCACATGAGCAGTTCAGTGGGTATGAATGTCTCTTCTCAGTTTATTTCTTGGATTTTTACTTGCACATCAGATAGTCACAACCATATTTTAATGTCTGCATATACATGTCATTCTGTCTTAGTGCTGTTTTTTGGTTTATTCATAGCCATATGAATTTTCTGCTTGCAAATCCAGTTGTCCGTTATTTCTATCTTTAGACGATGCAAGACGATCAGGTGATAGATGCCATCGATTTTAAGCTCATGACTGAAACCTCCTCCAGGACAATCCACCTTCTCCGTATTCCTTTTTTTTGTTGAATACATTGTTGCTTAATCGTTTTTTAGGGTCATGGTGTGGAGCTTGCAGCTGATGTGTTCGACATGTACAATAGATACTCTGCCTACTGTATTTTATTTTGTGTTCCAGGCTGCAAATTAGCCTACACCTTGCACAACAAGAACATTTTAATATATGCAATTTTTTAGTTCTGCTTTTGTGATTTCTTTGAAACTGAAACTAATTTGCATTTATATCTTATTAAGTTATGGTAACCAGTCATTTCTTGCATTATATTGTTACTCATCATTTGCCTCGTGTGCGACTTGTTCACAGTGATGCTATGTTATATTTCTCCTATTTAAAGTACAAAATAATGCGTTGAAATATATGCCATTACTCTCTGTTGTTATCACTTGTCCTGTTAGCCTTTCTTTTATTTTGTGATTGTTCACTCATCCATATAATAGTTTAGTCCTTACATGATTCCTGTTTCGCTCACGTCCCTAACAAAGAATAAGTGGAAGAAAACATTTAAAAGCACCTTAGGTAATATTGAGGCTAATTCATATGGTCAGGTGATTGTCCTCCCTCCGCTGCCAGCGGTGCATAGCGCGCTGGACTCCATACGAATACATTATTCATGCAATTTATGATTTAATCTTGAAGAAGAGAGGATGATTCTACACAGTAGTCACTGGGGTGAATAGCATCATGTAGATGTGTTGATACATATTTTTTTACAATTTACACCGAAGATTAGGTACTGATTAGATAATTGATTTGTAATCTGGTAGACACAAATGGTGTTGTGCTAAAACAAATAAACAAAATTTTAATTATTCAATTGTAACATTGCATTGAATTCTTCCTTTCAGGGTTCCCCTACTCAGTAGGTGGCAAAGAAAGATCAACTATTCATTGGAACCTATTTCAAAAGCATCTGCTTCAGCAGGACACTGTATATTTGGAGTTAGAGGAGGTAATTAAAAGAATACTTCTTGGTCATTTGCTCCTGTGAAAATGCAAGTTTTGTCTCCAGTTTTAAGACTAGATTAAGAACTTGAGAGTTAAAGCATATATTGGCTCTGTTACCCGTCTTGCTATTAAATACTACTTAGTTCTTAATAACTTTACGTCTTCCATACTATGAGCTATCGACCATCTTAGTTCAGACATTTAAGTTATGTACGCTCCCAATGCATGCACTCGGACATTATTTTTATAGCTAAATGCTCCTGTTAAAGTTGTAGTACCTTACTGTATGCTTATTTGCAGTAGCTAATGGTTTGAGTGTGTCTATGTACGTAGATTCGAGATGATAGCCTCCTATACTTCCGTACTTTATACTAAGATGTTCTTACATTTTTCTGCAACAAAGAAAATACAATCTTGCTTAGTTTGACATGTTTTGGTGGCCTGTAGCTGTCATGTAGTGCAAATTTCTGCCGGGTTTAAAATTCTGCTTTGTTCTTCATAAGCATTAAGCTTTGATGTAATTTTATTATAGAATGGTTGCCATCTTATGCTCCGTAACTGAATGTACTTGAACTTTAAACACGAAATATGATAGTCTATATTCAGGCTCCTATAAATGATCTGAGAAAAATATTCATATAGTGTTCCAACGAAAGTTGTTTCATTGCTAAATAGATAAATCCGTTCATATTTATCACTAGAGCCTCTAACAAAAAAATCATTTTGGTGAAATGATCAATGGTTCGTACATTTTCTTACTAACCTACGCAACAATTTCAGTATGCCTAGATGGCACATATATTCAGGAGCATTGTGAGATTCGATTTTTAAAAACATTAGCTTACTGATCTGTCCATGGTCTGGCTTTGTAGATTTTCTTTGTTGCACCACAAAATTAAGATGGTGATTACGATTTTCTTTACTGCAATACAAAATTAAGATGGTAATTAATACCAAGTTGTTTGTCAGGCAAACCAGATCACGGATGAGCAGTTCTATTTGCCAAAGTCAGGGGCAGACACTTGCTATGGTTGGTGTCTACTAAAGCCAGGGTTCGCACATGGGCAGTTCTATGTTGCCATCTCAAGAGTGATATCTAGGAAAGGATTGAAAGTACTTGCACATGAATCCGGGGTGCCAACCGTAGAAACAAGGAATATAGTATATAGAGAAGTCGTTGGTCATCTCTAAGTATGTTAGCTCACATGTAGTTTTCTGCATTTTTCTATGCATGCATCCTCTGCATTTGATTGATTAAGTGATGTCTTCCATCGTTTCTTTTTGCTCGAGTTCACTCTCTACTGAATACACAAGGTTCCATGCTGTCATTCTTAGCTTGGAGTTTTTGGTGGCAAGTGACTTAGTATTGCTGATCCTGGGTGCAAGTGTCGCCCAGTAGTGTCTGGTGGACCTTTTGTGATTATGTGTTCTGTTTGTATGAATACTATTGAGTTGTTTCAAGTGCGACGTTTAGGTTTAAACATGTTGGTTTGGTTCATGCTGATGCTATTCTACATGGAACACTTCCTGTCTAAATACTACTGTGGTAACTCTGTATATACTGTATAATTCGAGAACTTCCATTGTATACACAGAATAGGAACTAATCATCTAAATCAATTACAGGATCAGGATCATATGCGAGTAATCAGCTCAAAATTTCTACAGCTGCCGGTTCTGGTTTTTCAGTATCTGAACTAATAGGGGATGGTTCACTTGCACACACAATGTATTTAGTCTAGATGAATGAGCCGTGTACTCAGTTCCCTATTCCCTGTAAATGTTGTATGTCAAGGTATCTCACCTCATCCAGACAACAACCTTGAGCCATAGTAAGATCACTAGCATCATATCTACTATTTTATTGCTATAAAATCAAACATTCATGCAAATGTTGCCATATATCCTGGCATATGTAAATTTTTAATCTTCTCTTGTATATAGATAGTCAGCCATGCTCTCTTTAGCTTGCTTTTTTTCTTTTTTTTCTTTGTTTCTTGTATATATCTACTTTTTTGGTGAGGAAATAAAATTTTACTGTGGGGCTTTTAATTAGGGTTTGATATTGTGAGCAGTCTACTCAAAATGCTAAAGATAATGAGCTTAGTCGCGTGAGCATTCAGAACTTAGCAAAGATTGTGTGCTTCCCCTTTTATGAATTATGATACATGGTTCATGGTATTAATTATAACTGAAAAAATGAGTGTATTAAACATGAACATAAATGGATGGGAGGGTGCTAAAACTGCATATGTATGGTGTTCCTATTTGCTCCGTGAACATGAACATACTTCCATGATAAATATTGTTGCAATAACGGTTTTCCTTTTCTCCGTTTGTAGTCTGTAGTGGTAAACTGCAGTACGCTGCCATTAAATTATGTTAGCTTCAAATAAATTTGATGCTGATGTGATATATGTCCGAGTTGCCCTTCTCATGATATTATAGTATATACCTATAAGGTTGACTTTGTTAGTTTTATTATTTCTGGAACATGATCGTGGATTTTGGATTGCTAATAAGGCAATTGTTCCATTTTGCAGCGTTGTATTGGGAGTTGGAAGGAATTGCATATGAGACTACATACATGTGCTGCCTAACTGGCGTGGATTTCGCTGTTGTCATGATCCGGATGTTGCCACCACTAACTGGACATCTGGACATCTGGCCGTGAGCAGATTTGTTGTCTTCAAATACGGCTAAATGTGAGCAAAACTATCAAACATTAGTTCTTGAAGTAACAATCTGGAACAGTGTTCATGGTTCTTACATTTACTATCTAAATTGTGTTTTCTCTATGTTGTCTTTGCTGTTGGGGGATCGGTTAATTTTTGAGTTAAATAAAAAAGGTGATGCAAACAAAAAAGTGTGCCTTCCTCTATGTTTCTCAAAGATTTACTATAAAACACATGCATGATTTTCAACACCTTTAGTCTATAAAGTAAATGTATCCTCTCCTCTCATTGATTCAGATATATTCTGGAGATAATAGCTTCTGTTGTGGGCATATGAACACACACGGTTTCAGTTATAGTGTCATCACACAGCGGCAATAGGTAGTGTCATGTTGATGTGAGAATTTAAGAGAGAGAGAGGTGGGAAGCTAATTAAATGCAGACTTTTAGAGGAGATGAATAAATGTCGTAGTGTATATGGGCAGTGACACTATTTATAGATTATTTTGATCAGACAGCTAGGGTAAAAAGGGAATCTACTTATGCAAACAATAATTTACTTTACACAAGATAATTTCTAGAGCACGTTAAAATTGGCCTATGCATGTGACCAATCCATCTCAGTGTGTTGTTTTGTGCATTCTAGATGTATTGCTAGAAAATATTCAAGATGAGGTTACCGACTGATCAAAGAAAAAGAGACGAGTTTAATCTATTCAAGTTTTTTGTGCATTCTATTTTGGTGAAACAGTTACTAGAAGAACCTGTATTCCTAAAACTAAAGAATATTATTGCGGCAGATTTCGTGACTACTTGACTTGGTTTTTTGTTCATAGTTATTTACCTTGGTGCTAAAATTCACAATGGCCTTATTATTCAATGAAATACGACAAGGAGCAGAGGGGCGGGTTCAATGCCCACTTCCATTTAGTGAAACACAGGTATTGGATGTTCTCTGCTTTGTTTTTCCATATATTTATGATCACCCATGTATTGTTGGTTCTTCAATTTCCTTATTAGGCAAGATATTGTCATCAGTGCATACATTAACTTAGAACATCATGTTCAAGCTTAGCACCTGCGAATTTAGACATGCTATCAAGATTATTTGATCTAATTTATTGCTTTTCTCTAGCACAAATGATAATCCGCCACTTAGACAGTTTACTACTTTTTCGTCATATATTGCACGCTTTCCTTATTCCCTAGTGAGACTACCTTGCGGACTCTTCTTTTCCTATTCTTGCACTCCATTGATATTTTGTTATTATGAATTTTATATTGGTAGACAAATTACTTAGTTATTAAATTTGATGTAGGCTAATTTTGAACTTAAAATTTAATATATCAGCAGCATAAGTTGATATATTTGTTACTTGCATTTCTTCTAAATCCTAATGTTTATGCGGCGACGGTAATCTGCTCTTGCTTGTGCGCTATAGTTTTCATTTTTTTATCTATTCAGAGAGATTGTTCGTGGATTTTTTTTTATGTATGCTTAAATCCCGTACGAGGTGGTTTGATCCCACCAAGATTCTTTAGTTCTCGGAACCACGCCAAAATTCAACAGCATGGACATTCCAAATATTGTAGAATGAACAACTGGATTCTTTATGGGAATTTGATATAAAGCCCCAGCAGTGTTTGTACATGTCCCTTCGCTAACCCATATTCTATTTGAGCTATTTTTAGGCATACATAGCCCTCAAAGAAGTCTAATATCGAGACATGAGCCAAGAAGAATAAAATCTAACTTATCATCTCCGTATGGGGTTGGTGCCAGACAACCCTTTCAGCTGGCCTATTTATCTTTTGTTTGTTTCAGGCTCCACGTGATACCAACATCTGATTCAATCTTTGCTTCTTTTTAGGGGTCTTAGCTTTTAGGGTTGTAAAGTTCTTTCTTCTGCAGAAACTCAATTTGGCTCCCGGGTGCGTATGATCCCTCTACCATAAAAACATATTTTCAAGTGTTAGAAAATTTAGATAAATTTTTTTACATGTACATCTCCATAATATATGTGTGTTCGTCAAGTTTCACGAAAGAAATGATATTTTTGTAGTCTACGTGAAAAAGAGAAAATTTATCTTGTGACAAGTTTTTGTTTTAGCACCGAATTTTGTCTTTTTTACACACGCCACACGACAACTCGTTTTTTCACGAAACGACTTTGTGAGCGCGTAGCACATGAAGATGTACGTGTAAAATTTTTGTTTCAAATTTTTGGACATTTCAAAATGTGTCTAATATGCATTTCAAAATAAAGGGAGCATACGCTCCCATGTGACAAAACATCACTCCCCTTTCTTCTTCTGTGTTCTTCACATTCCATAGACTACAAAAAATATGTGTTACACCTTTTATGGTCGTTTGGCACATCTGAAGTGGGGACCGGTGAAACATCTATATCCATTTGTTCCTGTTATGTGTGATATATAAACCCTACATTCTCTACATCGACTTGTATGCCTAACATAGTGACTTACAAGGTGCTAAAGTAGCTGAAATTCAATTCGGTTCCCGGGTGCATATGCTTCCTCTATTAAAAAATTATATTTTGAAATGTTGAAATTTTTTAACAAAAAATTCTACATGTACATCTCGACAATATACGTGCATTCATCAAGTTTCGCGAGGAACCAATATTTTGTATGGTCTATGTAAAAAAGAGAAAAATATTTTCTGAAAAGCCTTATTTTTAGCATTGAATTTTATCTTTTTTACATGCTCCACACGACAAGTCGATTTTTCATGAAGTGACTTTGTCAGCATACCATGTGAAGATGTATGTGCCAAGTTTTTGTTTTAATTTTTTAAAAAATCAAAATATGTGTAACATGCATTTCAAAATAGATGGAGCATATGCTTCCATGTGCCAAAACACCACTCCCACTTATGTATTTGCGATGCACATGTATTGCTAAGAGTGCTTGTTCTCTCATACTGTAAGTGCTTTACAAGATGTTTATCAGTGCAAAAGATTGGCCCGTTTGCCGCTCCTAATCGCTTCCAGTAACTAAGAGTACGAGCTTTTGTAATTATGGAGATTTTTACCTTAATTGTTTCTATTAAACCTAACAAATGTATTACTATTATATTGATAGTTTATTTTAATCGCAGTTATACAAAATGAACATTGGCATCAACTTCACGGGATCGTGCGCCAAGGCGCACATCTAAATCTGTCTGTGATTTGTCAATCTAGCGGTAAGGTGAGCTAATCTTATTGTATTTCTTAACTACATGTTGAGTATTAGAAAAGCTGGATTTTGCTGCATACATCCAGCAGAGAGGCTATGACCTCCATGATGTGGAGACCTATGGAAAGGTTTGCTTCTACTTGAGTAGTAAAATTTGGGTGACACCTGGGCATATTTGTTTCAAAGGTGGTGATCATCATTGTCCAGTAATGCATTGTTCCAGTCCTGAGGGTCCTGGAGAGGGAGCTGGCTGTAACTAAGAATACCAAGGAGGCCTTTTGAGCATACTTCACCCAGGTGACAGACTTTTTGAGCCCTTTGTCTTTTGTGCCTTTTCTTTTTTCACCATCTCTGGTTACTCACTACAACCACCTATGTTCTGTCACCAGCAGGACTACGTTGACATCATGAACGGATGGACCTCGAAGCTGAAGAGGAGCTCTGTGGCAAGCAGAAATGGGGGTTGTTCAGTCACTTTTCGAGGTGATATCGTGGGCATCATCATGGTTTTGTTAATATGAATATATTTTTGTGCTGTTAAGATTTTTCCATGTTTCACCTTGGTCTCAATTGAAAGAGCACATACAACCTTTCTGATGGAATGACAATCTGATATTGTCGTCGTGGTGAACAGACAGATGCCATGGGATGGCTTGAGTTGGGGCCGAATGTGCGCTAGAGGATTCGGGGGAGGGTTTCCGGAAGGGTAGCCGGATGCTTTCCTGAAGAACTTGGCCTTGGCCAGAGGTAGAAGAAGGAGAACACACTAGCTATTTCTCCCTCAGATCTTTCTATTCCTTGATCACAAGAGATTACAGGTTACAAGATCGCCTACAGCACACAACGTCCCCGTGCAAGGGTGTGCCCCTTCTCCTTATATAGGGGAGAGGGTGGCTTACAGGGGAAGAAACCCTAGGAAACCCTAATGGCATCTTTGAACAGACAAACTACTTTACAAAGCCACTTTGGCTACCGGTGACGCTGGCATCTCTTTAATCAGGGGCACCGACATCACCCGGTACCTTTTACGTCACCTTCTGCTCTTGGCGTCAGGGCTTCGTTTAAAGCTGAAATGCTCTGCTCATCCTTGTCCTCTAGCTCTGGAGAGAATCTTTGACCAGCCTTGCCGACGTGTTACAGTGTAGCCTGTACCGGTGCTCCGGTACCTTCTTAGCCGGTGCCGGTATACCCCTCCTGGGATACCGGCATGATTCACTTCGCATAGAACCAACTATTGTTAGCCGGAATAACTTTTAAACCGGTATCTTGATAGCTCAAACCATCCGGTTTGGCATGCCTTTGGCATACCGGGGGTCATCCCCCCAACATTAGTCCCCGAAGCTGGTATAGTCCGGTGGATCCTATCCAACGGACCATGCCAGGTTTCCTTACATTCATGATACCGGTTTAAACCTTCCGGCAACCAGTTCAAACCTCCCGGCGTCTCTGCCGATCTCACATTTTGCATAGTCCAGCGGATTCTATCCGATGGACCATGCCAGGCCCTCATCCGGAGCGTACCGGATTAATCCTTCCGGTTTCCATTTAAACTCATCCGGCCCTTGCCAAATCTGTCCGGTATCTTTGTCATTAAGACCTTCCTTGACGAAGTCGAGAATTTCTCGGGTACAGTGCCTGTCAGTGACATGAGCACTGTGCCTGGCACGACAGTGTCAGAGGTCACTTCCCTTCGACTTCAGCGCCAGCAATTATGACGCCACACCGGATCCTCGCTGCCGTACCGGATCCGTGCGGCCTCCCTGTGGTTTTCCGTCTTCCGCGCGTGTAGCATTGCGCCACGTGGTGGCCCACCAGGCGAACCGTCGTGGCCCAGCGGTTGCCGGCCCACGACCTCCTCTCTCTATTTAAGGGGGCGGTGGTTCCACTTCATCTTCTTCCCCGCATTCGCACTCCCTGAGCACTTCGAGCCCTTGCCCCTGCGCTCCTCTCGCCGCCGGTCGACGCCAAGGTCCTTCTCCCCGTCAAGACTCTGCGAGGAAGCTCCGCCGCGCTCTGCCCCGCAGAGATTCACCGAAGCTCCTCCGCCGCTTCCGTTTCGAGCGCCGCCCCGGCTACTTCCTCTTCTTTCCCATCTCTGTTCTTCTTCGCCGCTTCTCCTGCGACCATCGTCCTCACATCCTCCGCCTCAGGTTAGCCCCAACGCCTCTATATTCTCTCTCTCTTGCTTTCCAGTTCTTGGGCCGATAGGGTATTTATCTTTTCTTTTCCTCTGTTTTTTCTCTTACTCGTAGATCTTCGCGAGCGGGTAGATCCGGGGAAACTTGTTTCTAGATAGACTTGAGCTCCTTTTACCGGTATGTCTTCTGGAGAGTATGTTTCGGATTCTTAAACGCGACAAGACGTGAGCTACCGAC
The DNA here is from genome assembly GCF_019359855.2 of Lolium perenne. Taxonomy (NCBI): domain Eukaryota; kingdom Viridiplantae; phylum Streptophyta; class Magnoliopsida; order Poales; family Poaceae; genus Lolium; species Lolium perenne. The sequence continues at coordinate 24,352,644 of NC_067244.2, forward strand.
AGGCTTGAAGCCGAGATCGGCCAGGATGAACGCCTCCCCTTCGGCCTCCCGAGGCGGAACCGGAAAAGGCCAAGAAGCCAGCAGCTCCAGCCAAGCATCCGGCGCGAATCTGGCGGCAGTCACCCGCGGAGCCTGGAAAGGTTCCGACGTGAAGCAGCCGGAGATTGATTGGTTGTACCGCTCTCGTAGGATACCGGCTGAGGTAGCTTGCCGGCTTCCGCGCGGCGAGGTAGAGCCCGCGCCGGAACCCGGAGAACACGTAGTTTTTTCTGCACACTTCGAGCGCGGTTTTGGCCTCCCGGCCTCTAATTTCTTCCGGGAGTTCCTTGATTTCTACAAACTCCAACCCCATCATCTCCCTGCCAATGCCATTTTCTATCTTTCTTGCTTTGTTTCTTTCATGGAGGCCTACGTAGGTCTCCTTCCCTCAAAAGAAGCTTTCGCTCGCTTCTTTGGCCTTCGGATCAATTCGGTCCAAGGCAAGAACATCCCCAACCCGAAACCTCCGGTTCAGTGCGGCTCTTGCATTATCAGCGCACGCCAGGGGAGCCCCTTCTTCAAATTCTCCGGTCTGGAGTCATGCCGGGCCTGGCAACAGACATTCTTTTATGTGAAGAACAAGGGCACCGCAGATTTTGTCAACCTGCCAGCCTACCTCCCGGGGACGCCTTCGAAAACCAACTGGACGTACAATCCGGGGAACAACCATATTGAAACCAACCGGATTGTTCGCTTCCTGGAGAAACTCAAGAAAGATACCGACATCTGCTCCGATGATATCATCCGGGCGTTTATCTCTCGCCGGGTGCTTCCCCTTCAGCGTCGGGCTCACAAGATGAGCCAAATGTGCGGCCGCCGTGATCCGACAAAGATCACCAGCTTCCAGTTAAGCAAAGAGGACGTAGTCCTCAAGGCTAGGCAAATTTGCCAAACTGAGATGCCGATGGACTGGGAGTGGAGCCTCCTTCCCCTCTGCTCCCAGAATCCCCCAACTGCTGAAAGTAAGAACTGAGCAATCCGGGTTGTTGTTCCGGCATCTTTTAATGTGTTGCTAACCATCTTTTTCCTTTCTTTTTTCAGACCTGCGAGCGCTTTCATTGCTGCGGAGGCACTACAAGGCCCCATCCGCAAGCGTGCCCTGGACCAGGAGGATCCGGATCCTCACGCAGTTGGGCATAAGCACAAGATGGGCAGGACCCATACTTCACGCCCCGGTAAGTTTTCAGCCGCAGCTTCCGGTTCCTTGGTATTTTACTGTTTCGGTACCTTATACCTTGTTTTTCTGCAGATCTCCCCTCAGCCAGCGCCAAACCACCGATTGTGGAGCACGCCACTCCGCTGGAGGCAATGGTTGGCCAGGAGTTCCTGGATAAACTTGCCACCAGGGGCCAGAAGAAGAAAGCTCCGGCACCTGAAGCCGGTACGAGTGATGCTCCTCCCTCCAAGCGCTCCCGGAAGGAGATTGTTGCCGGGAAGGAGGTCACATCCAAGCGCTACCGGAAGCGGGAAATGCCGGTTTCTTCCGGGTAAATTTCCGTTTCCACTTTCCTTTTGTTTTATGACTTTCTTTTTCCGGAAGCTTTTTCTGAACTTTCTCTTTCTTCTTTATCTTTTTAGCCCTCCGCTCAAGATTGCCAAGAGCGCCACTGGCATGAGGCCGGAAGGCTCTGAGGGTGCCGCCAGGGCCTCTCCTCCTCCTCGACCAAGTCCGGTACCATCTGGTGCCGGCAAATCTCCAGCCTCCCCCCGGGGAGGCAACACAAGTGCGGGGCGCGCGGCCCCTGAACTTTCAGATCACCGCGCGGAGGAGGATTTCTCTTCCCCTCCAGAAGCTCAAGACACCGGCGCCATCAACATCGGCGCCGGCACAGAAGATGCCGGGAGGGCGGAACCTCTGGTTCCTCCCGTCCCGGAGAAGAAAACAACTTCCTCCCCCTGTAAGTCTGTGCCGGATTCTTCCGCGCCGGCAAGCTCCTCTGCGGCCACGGATGCACCGGAAGCTCCTGCGCCTCCACCGGCTGCTCCTTCCGGCAAGCCAGCCACCGCCAAGCCTACGCCTCCAGCGCAAGATCCTGCCGCGGTGGTCAGCGCCACCAGCTCTCCTTCCTCCGGCTCGCGGAGCCTCGTGCTACACGCCGGCCGCGCCGCCCTTGTGGCCGGAGAGATGGCATCGGCTCAGCTGGGCCGGATCACCGAGCTCACCCGCGGCGGAGCCGACCTGGGCCACCTCGCCGATTACGCTGAAAAGTGGAATCGAGCGGATCTGTCCCCAGCGACGTTGGGCCTGGGGAAGGACAAGCTGCCGGTAATTGATCCTACCAGCCCCCGGAGCACCGGGTAGCACTTTGGCCGGTTGCGGCGCGCGGTCAAAGAATTTGACACCGCGTGGCACGACGCCAACCACAACGTAGCCGTAAGTTACACAAACTTCACAACCCTTTAAATTTATGCCGGTTTTTACTCTTTTAAGATTATATATATCTTCCCAGTCCCCGAGTTTCGGGTTGAGAGCGCAGCTCTCGGCGCGAAACTTTGTTAGAAAACTAAGAAACCAGCATAGCCAGTCCCCGGGTTCCGGGTTGAGAGCGCAGCCCGTAGCACGAAACTTTGTCCATACCGGCATCTTCTTACCGGAACCTTTTCACTTGAACAGAGCACCTTGGACACCCGGAAGCATCTCTTTGAAGAGCTTCTGTGGGAGCACCGGGAGCTTTCCGAAGCCCACAGCAAATGCCAAGGTTAGTTTCTTTTTACCGGTTGCTTCTTTCTACCGGTTGCTTCTTTCTTTAAGTACTTATATAAACTCTTTGCACGCCAGCTGTGCCGGAAACCACCATCAAGGACCTCTCCGACTAGCTCGCCACGCTCAAAGGTATCATTCCCTCTCCGGTTGGTTTCCGCTTTTTTAATCTACCGGTTTATTTTTGTTAACACTTTGCTTCCGGATTGCAGCTGAAAAAGAGCAGCTCGCCAAGGAGCACCAACAAGCTCTGGATGCTCAAAGGAAAGTTTCCGCTGAGCTGAAGGATAAGCTCATGGAGTCTGAAGTCCGGCACTCGCAAGAGCTCAAGGATGCCAAGGCTGCCGCTGAAATAAAGTTGGACGACACCTTGAAGGAGTTTACCGACTCCAGCGCGGTGCTGCGGGCGGAGCTGGAAGAGGAGAGCAAGGCGCGAAAGGCCGCAGAAGAACGGATCAACGCCCTCACCACAGACCAGGCTGCATATGACCGGTTGGTCATGCAGGCCGATGCCCTGGCCTTCAGTAAGTCTTTTTTCTTTTCTCTTGCTTAAAAGCTTCTCTCTTTCCGGCAAGATCTCTTTATATTTTTGTTCCCTTTATCTTTTCTGCTTACAAGCTTTTTTCCTATCTTACCGGCAACATTTTCTTATACCGGTTCTCTTTTCTTCTTCTTTCCGCATAGCTCTTTCCGGATTCACAGGTGCATGCTTCCAAGAAGGTGGCGGAACGCAGGGCTGAGCAATCCATGCCCAATCCGGATGCGCCCTGGGACGCCTATGACCACCTTGTGGCATTGGCTGCCCGGATCTGCCACATGAGAGCTGTGGACCGGCACCTGGTCGAGCTGCCGGAGAGGGCCATAGAGATTTTCAAGGTCCTGTGGCCAGGGGAAGCCATACCGGTGAATCTGACACTTGTCTCGGATCGCCTGAAGGATGCTTGCCGGAGGCTCCGGGAATGGAAATGCTCAGCGGCCCGTGCCGGAGCGGATGCGGCACTACGCATCGCCTGCTCCTGGTATGAAGATCTGGATCTGGATGCTTTCCATAGCCTCCGCGGCGATGCGCCCACGGACACGGATCCGGTCTTGTCCGCCAAGCGCCAGGACCGCGCCTACCGGATCGCGGAGTTTGCCCAAACGCGCACCTTCATCCCTCCTCCTTCCGGCGTCAGAGACGAAATCTCCGACGACGAAGAAGACGCTGAGGACGAGGAGGATGAAGAAGCCGCAGAAGGCAGTGCTCCTCCGGAACAAGGCGACGCTCCTCCGGAAGCTTCCAAAGCCGGCACGCAGCCCCCGGTTGCTTGAACCTTCTCATTATATGTATCACCTGCTGTCTCAAAACACTGATCGTTAAATTCTACCCCGGTATGCCGGGGTCTATGATGTAAGATAATACTTTGCCGATTTTTTGGCTGTGCTACAACATTTCATGCCGGTAAGCTATACCGGTAATTTATGAAGTTTAAGTTTGTATGCTATCTTAGCATTTTATTCATCGTTTGCTTTTATCCTGCACTGTGAAGATTCCGGAATTGTTTCGGCATCCAATCCGATGCACACTTGGTTCTGTTGCTTTGGCTCTGCCTACCTCTCTGGGTTTTTTGGCGTATGAGTTCCAAAGTTCTTTTGCCAAGCAAGCACTTTCTTGAACTTAGAAATAACTCGAAATTTTGCACAAAAAACCGGTATAACCGGGGTTAGTTAAATTTTTCCGGATTGTTCGTTCCCACTCCCTCTCTTCGTCGTTCACGTGTTTAATTCCTACCGGTTTATCTTGCTTGCCATGAAGCCGGGTTGCGGACAGCAGCAGAGTCGAAGACTCCGGTAAGTTTAACACGCTACTAAACCGGAAAGAAAAAATGTTCACTAAGCAACCGGTAAACTGAAAAAATAAACATGTTACATGCAATTCCGGTAGAGATAGTCCCCGAGATTCATTCGAGGTTCCGGCAGCTTTTATTCATAGCAAATAAGGTACAAAAAAGAACTTCTTACAACACATCTTCAGGAATAGAAAGGTCGCAGCAAAGCTATGTTCCATGGGCGCTTGGTTTCGTCTCCTGACCTGTCCGCCTTTCGCTTCTTCGATTCCTGTGCATCGATCAAGTAGTATGCATCATTGTGTAGAGCCTTGCTCACAATGAAAGGTCCTTCCCAGGGAGGTGAGAGTTTGTGGCGCCCCTCAGTGCGCTGCACTAGGCGTAGCACCAAGTCCCCTTCCCAGAATACTCTCGGATTAACCTTCCGGCTATGATAGCGTCTGAGGTTCTGCTGGTATATGGCTGTTCTTGCCAAGGGCTTGGTGTGGCCGGCCCCCTCCCCTTGTCCCTCTTTTTGTAGGTGGAAATCCCCCAAGAGTTGGTCTACAAGTCTTCGAATAAGACCCCAACCCAAAACTTCCCATAGGTGGGAAACCTACTCAAGGGGGGAGTCCTACTCAAGGTGGGACTCCCACCCTTCCTTGAGGGGGGCTGGCCGGCCACCTTTGGGTGGAGTCCACCTTGGACTCCTCCCCTTAGGGTTGGCAGGCCATGCTAGTGGAGTCCCTCCAGGACTCCGCCTTCCATGGTGATTTCTTCCGGACTTTTCTAGAACCTTCTAGAACCTTCCATAAATGCACCGGATCATTTCCAAACTTGGAAAGTGACTTCCTATATATGAATCTTATTCTCCGGACCATTCCGGAACTCCTCGTGATGTCCTGGATCCCATCCGAGACTCCGAACAAAACTTCGGAACTCCATTCCATATTCCATATCTACTTAAACGACATCAAACCTTAAGTGTGTCACCCTACGGTTCGCGAACTATGCAGACATGGTTGAGACTCTTTTCCGACCAATAACCAATAGCGGGATCTGGAGATCCATAATGGCTCCCACATATTCAACGATAACTTAGTGATCGATTGAACCATTTACATACGATACCGATTCCCTTTGTCACGCGATATTTTACTTGTCCGAGGTTTGATCATCGGTATCTCCATACCTTGTTCAACCTCGTCTCCGACAAGTACTCTTTACTCGTACCGTGGCATGTCATCTCTTGTGACCAAGTCATATGCTTGCAAGCTAATCAGACGACATTCCACCGAGAGGGCCCAGAGAATATCTATCCGTCATCGGGATGGACAATATCCCACTCTTGATCCATATGCCTCAACTCATACTTTCCGAATACTTAATCCCATCTTTATAACCACCCATTTACGCAGTGGTGTTTGATGTAATCAAAGTACCCTTCCGGTATAAGTGATTTACATGATCTCATGGTCGAAGGACTAGGTAACTATGTATCGAAAGCTTATAGCAATTTGAACTTAATGACGTGATCTTATGCAACGCTTAATTGGGTGTGTCCATTATATCATTCATCTAATGACATAACCTTGTTATTAATAACATCCAATGTTCATGATCATGAAACTATGATCATCTATTAATCAACAAGCTAGTTATACAAGAGGCTTACTAGGGACTCCTTGTTGTTTACATAACACACATGTATCAATGTTTCGGTTAATACAATTATAGCATGGTATGCAAACATTTATCATAAACATAAAGATATATAATAACCACTTTATTATTGCCTCTTGAGCATATCTCCAACAGTCTCCCACTTGCACTAGAGTCAATAATCTAGATTACATGGTAAGGTACCTAACACCCATGGCATTCTGGTGTTGGTCATGCTTTGCCCTAGGGAGAGCTTTAGTCAACGGATCTGCCACATTCAGATTTGTGTGTACTTTGCAAATCTTTACTTCTCCATCTTCGATGTACTCGCGAATCGAATGAAAACGCAGCTTGATATGCTTCAGCTTCTTGTGTGACCTTGGTTCTTGTGCATTGGCGATGGAACCCATGTTGTCACAATAGATGACTAATGGGTCCAATGCACTAGGAACCACACCAAGCTCAACAATGAACCTCTTCATCCATACCGCTTCCGATGAAGCCTCCGAAGCCGCTATGTATTCAGATTCAGTTGAAGACTTCGCCACCGTGCACTGCTTGGAACTCATCCATCTTACTGCAACACCATTCAATATAAACACGTACCCAGACTGAGACATAGAGTCATCAGGATCAGTGTTCTAACTTGCATCGGTGTAACTAGTTACAACGAGCTCTTGGTCACCGCCATAACAAAGAAACATATCCTTAGTCCTTTTCAAGTACTTCAGGATATTCTTGACCGCTGTCCAGTGTTCCATTCCTGGATCACTTTGATATCTCGCCGTCAAACTAACGATGTGCGATATCCGGTCTAGTACACAAAGATGGCATACATGATAGAGCCTCTTTGTCGAGGCATAGGGGATCCGATTCACCCTCTCTCTTTCTTCTGTAGTAGTTTGGACCTTGAGTTTTACTCAAGACCTTACACGGCAACATAGGCAAGAACCCTTTCTTGCTTTCATCCATTCTAAACTTCTTTAGAATCTTGTCCAGTATGTACTCTGTGAAAGCCCTATTAGGCGTCTTGATCTATCTCTATAAATCTTGATGCCTAAAATGTACATTTGCTTCACCAAGGTCTTTCATTGAAAAACACTTATTCAAATAACTTTTTACCTGCTTAATAGTTCTATATCATTCCCAATCAATAATATGTCATCTACATATAATATCGGGAATGCTACAGAGCTCCCACTCACTTTCTTGTAAATACGGGCCTCTCCATGACACTTGTATAAACCCGAAGTCTTTGATCACCTTATCAAAGCGTCGGTTCCAACTCCGGATGCTTGCTTCGGTCCATAAATGGAACGCTCGAAGTTTGCATACCTTGTCGACATTTTTAGGATCGACAAAACCTTTGGGTTGTACCATATACAACTCTTCCTCAATGTCACCATTAAGGAACGCCGTTTTGACATCCATCTGCCAGATCTCGTAATCGAAAAAAGCAGCTATTGCTAACAAAATCCTCACAGACTTTAGCTTCGCTACAGGTGAGAAAGTCTCATCGTAGTCAATTCCTTGAATTTGTCGGAACCCCTTCGCGACAAGTCGAGCTTTATAGACAGTAATATTACCATCAGCATCTGTTTTTCTCTTAAAGATCCATTTATTCTCGACAGCCTTGCGGCTATCAGGTAAGTCTACCAAAGTCCATACTTGGTTATCATACATGGATCCCATTTTGGATTTCATGGCTTCATGCCATTTGTTGGAATCTGGGCTCATCATTGCTTCCTCATACGTCGCAGGGTCTTCATCATTGTTGTCCACAATCATGACATTTAGACTGGGATCATACCAATCAGGAGTGGTACGTTCCCTCGTCGATCTGCGAGATTCAGTAGTTTTCTCGTTCGAAGTTTCATGATCATTATCATTTGCTTCCTCTCCTATCGGTGCAGTGCACAGGGAACATCTTCCAGATCGCGCTACTCTGATCTACTAGAGAAGGTTCAGTAACCTCATCGAGTTCTACTTTTCTTCCAGTCACTTCTTTAGTGAGAAACTCCTTCTCAAGAAAGGATCCGTTCTTAGCAACAAAGATTTTGCCCTCGGATCTGTGATAGAAAGTATACCCAATTGTTTCTTTAGGGTATCCTATGAAGACGCATTTCTCCGCTTTGGGTTCTAGCTTGTCAGGTTGTAACTTCTTTACATAAGCTTCGCAACCCCAAACTTTAAGGAACGACAGCTTAGGTTTCTTGCCAAACCATAATTCATACGGTGTCGTTTCAACGGATTTAGATGGTGCCCTATTTAAAGTGAATGCGGCTGTCTGTAAAGCATAACCCCAAAACGATAACGGTAAATCAGTAAGAGACATCATAGATCGAACCATATCCAAGAGAGTTCGATTACGACGTTCGGACACACCATTGCGCTGTGGTGTTCCCGGCGGTGTCAAGTGTGAAAGTATTCCGCATTTCTTTAAATGCATGCCAAACTCATAACTCAGATATTCGCCTCCGCGATCAGAACGCAGAAACTTAATCTTCTTGTTACGTTGATTTTCTACTCACTTTGGAATTCCTTAAACTTCTCGAAAGTTTCGGACTTATGTTTCATGAAATAGATATACCCATATCTACTCAGATCATCCGTGAAGGTTAGAACATAACGATAACCACCGCGCGATGCTACACTCATCGGTCCACATACATTGGTATGTATGATTTCCAATAAGTCTGTAGCTCGCTCCATTGTACCAGAGAATGGAGTCCTAGTCATTTTTCCCATTAGATATGCTTCGCATCTATCAAGTGACTCAAAGTCAAGTGACTCAAGAAGTCCATCAGAATGGAGTTTCTTCATGCGCTTCACTCCAATATGACCAAGACGACAGTGCCACATATAAGTAGAATTATCATTTAATTTAATTCGCTTAGCATCAATGTTATGAACATGTGTATCACTACTATCGAGATTTAACAAGAATAAACCATTCATCTCAGGCGCATGACCATAAAAGATATTATTCATATAAATAGAACAACCATTATTCTCTGACTTAAATGAATAACCGTCTTGCATTAAACAAGATCCAGATATAATGTTCATGCTCAACGCAGGCACCAAATAACAATTATTTAGGTTTAAAACTAATCCCGAAGGTAGATGTAGAGGGAGCGTGCCGACGGCGATCACATCGACCTTGGATCCATTTCCAACGCGCATCGTCACCTCGTCCCTCGCTAGGTTTCATTTATTCAGTTCTCGTTTCGAGTTACAAATATGAGCAACCGAACCAAAGATCAAATACCTGTGCACTACTACGAGAACCAGTAAGATAGACATCTATAACATGTATATCAAATATACCTTTCTTTTTCTTGACGAGGCCGCTCTTCAGATCAGCCATGTACTTGGGGCAATTCCGCTTCCAGTTCCCCTTCTCCTTACAGTAATAGCACCCAGTATCAGGTTTAGGACCAGCCTTAGGCTTCTCAGGAGGCGCATCAACTTTCTTGCTACCCTTCTTGAAGTTGCCCTTCTTAGGCTTTCCCTGCTTCTTGAAACTGGTGGTCTTGTTGACCATCAACACTTGGTGCTCTTTCTGTATTTCCACCTCAGCAGATTTTAGCACGGAGAAGAGTTTAGGTAACTCCTTGTTCATGTTCTGCATGTTGTAGTTCATCACAAAGTTCTTGTAACTAGGTGGCAGTGATTGGAGTACACGATGAATACCCAGCTTGTTAGGAATCACTATCCCCAAGTCACTGAGCTTCTTCGCGTGCCCGGACATAGCGAGCACGTGCTCACTAACGGAGCTACCCTCTTCCATCATACAACCAAAGAAGTGTTTCGATGCCTCATAGCTTTCCACGGCCGCATGAGTTTCAAAAATAGTTTTTAGCTCATGGACCAGCTCATAAGGGTCGTGGTGCTCAAAACGCTTTTGGAGCTCCGCCTCTAGGCTGCACAGGATGGCACACTGAACTTGAGAGTACCGAGTTACCCGAGTCTCGTAAACATTATTTTCGTCCTCGGATACTGCAGGTGGTGGTGGGGGACCTAGCGGTGCTTCGAGCACAAATTGCAAATTTCCACCATTAAGGAAAATCCTCACATGACGGAACCAGTCGGTGAAGTTGCTACCATTGCTTTTAAGCTTTTCTTTCTCTAGGAACTGGTTAAAATTGATGGAGGGGGACGCCATGATCTACAACATATTTGCAAAGAGTTTAGACTAAGTTTATGATAAATTGAGTTCAAATTTTAATTCTTAAATTAACTAGGTGAACTCCCACTCAAAACAATATCCCCCGCATTGTCTTAGTGATCACACGAACCAAATCCACTACACCAATTCCGATCATCACGAGAAAAGATGTAGCTTCAAAGGCGAACACTCAAAGTGTTCATCATATCATCCATATGACTCATGCTCTACCTTTCGGTATCCCGTGTTCCGAGACCATGTCTGTACATGCTAGGCTCGTCAAGGCAACCTTAGTATCCGCGTGTGCAAAACTGGCTTGCACCCGTTGTATGCACATGTAGAATCTATCACACCCGATCATCACGTGATGCTTCGAAACGACAAGTCTTAGCAACGGTGCATACTAAGGATGAACACTTTATTATCTTGATATTTAGTGAGAGGGATCATCTTATAATGCTACCGTCGCGATCTAAGCAATATAAGATGCATAAAAGGATTAACATCACATGCAATTCATATGTGATATGATATGGCCCTTTTTGTCTTTGCGCCTTTGATCTTCATCTCCAAAGCACGGACATGATCTCCATCATCAACGGGCATGATCTCCATCATCGTCGGCGTAGCGTCAAGGTCAATGGCGCCGTCTTCATGGTTGTGCTCCCATGTAGTAACTATTACAACTACTTTGAAATAATACTTCAACATGAAATTTAAAGACAACCATAAGGCTCCTGCCGGTTGCCACAATACAATAATGATCATCTCATACATATTTATCATCATATCATGGCCATATCACATCACCAAACCCTGCAAAAACAAGTTAGACGCCTCTAATTTGGTTTGCATATTTTACGTGGTTTAGGGTTTTCGAGTAAGATCCAATCTACCTACGAACATGAACCACAACGGTGATACTAATGTTGTCAATAGAAAGAGTAGATTGAATCTTCACTATGGTGGGAGAGACAGACACCCGCAAAGCCACTTATGCAATCCAAGTTGCATGTCAAGCGTGGAGCAAATCTCATGAACGCGGTCATGTAAAGTTAGCCCGAGCCGCTTCATCCCACCATCCCGCAAGATGCAAAGTACACGAACTAAAGACAACAAAAGCATCAATGCCCACAAAACCATTGTGTTCTACTCGTGCAACCAATCTATGCATAGACCTGGCTCTGATACCACTGTTGGGATTCGTAGCATAGAAAACAAAAATTTTCCTATCGCAAGAACGAAGAACAAGCCAAGATCCAATCAAGAAGATGGTAGCAACGAGGTGAAGATCAACATACCCTTGAAGATCACAAAGCGTTAACGAGATCAGATCTCATGGTGGATGTAGACGATCACTTGCCGCTTGCAAAAGCGCGTAGAAGATCTTCGACGGTGCCACGAATGGGCAGCACCTCCGTACTCGGTCACACGTTCGGTGTTGATGACGACGTCCTCCTCCCCGTTCCAGCGGGCATCGGAAGTAGTAGATCCTCCTCGGAATCCCGATAGCACGACGGCGTGGTGGCGGTGGTGGTGGAGATCTCCGGCAGGGCTTCGCCTAAGCGCTGCGGGAGTAGTATGTGGAGGAGGGGTGCTAGGGTTTGGGGAGAGGGGAGTTGGGCGCCGACCAACTAGGGGGCTGCGGCCAACAAGGGCTTGGTGTGGCCGGCCCCCTCCCCTTGTCCCTCTTTTTATAGGTGGAAATCCCCCAAGAGTTGGTCTACAAGTCTTCGAATAAGACCCCAACCCAAAACTTCCCATAGGTGGGAAACCTACTCAAGGGGGGAGTCCTACTCAAGGTGGGACTCCCACCCTTCCTTGAGGGGGGCTGGCCGGCCACCTTTGGGTGGAGTCCACCTTGGACTCCTCCCCTTAGGGTTGGCAGGCCATGCTAGTGGAGTCCCTCCAGGACTCCGCCTTCCACGGTGATTTCTTCCGGACTTTTCTAGAACCTTCTAGAACCTTCCATAAATGCACCGGATCATTTCCAAACTTGGAAAGTGACTTCCTATATATGAATCTTATTCTCCGGACCATTCCGAAACTCCTCGTGATGTCCTGGATCCCATCCAAGACTCCGAACAAAACTTCAGAACTCCATTCCATATTCCATATCTACTTAAACGACATCAAACCTTAAGTGTGTCACCCTACGGTTCGCGAACTATGCAGACATGGTTGAGACTCTTCTCCGACCAATAACCAATAGCGGGATCTGGAGATCCATAATGGCTCCCACATATTCAACGATAACTTAGTGATCGATTGGACCATTTACATACGATACAGATTCCCTTTGTCACGCGATATTTTACTTGTCCGAGGTTTGATCATCGGTATCTCCATACCTTGTTCAACCTCGTCTCCGACAAGTACTCTTTACTCGTACCGTGGCATGTCATCTCTTGTGACCAAGTCACATGCTTGCAAGCTAATCAGACGACATTCCACCGAGAGGGCCCAGAGTATATCTATCCGTCATCGGGATGGACAATATCCCACTCTTGATCCATATGCCTCAACTCATACTTTCCGAATACTTAATCCCATCTTTATAACCACCCATTTACGCAGTGGTGTTTGATGTAATCAAAGTACCCTTCCGGTATAAGTGATTTACATGATCTCATGGTCGAAGGACTAGGTAACTATGTATCAAAAGCTTATAGCAATTTGAACTTAATGACGTGATCTTATGCTACGCTTAATTGGGTGTGTCCATTATATCATTCATCTAATGACATAACCTTGTTATTAATAACATCCAATGTTCATGATCATGAAACTATGATCATCTATTAATCAACAAGCTAGTTATACAAGAGGCTTACTAGGGACTCCTTGTTGTTTACATAACACACATGTATCAATGTTTCGGTTAATACAATTATAGCATGGTATGCAAACATTTATCATAAACATAAAGATATATAATAACCACTTTATTATTGCCTCTTGGGCATATCTCCAACAGAATGTGCGCTAGAGGATCCGGGGGAGGGTTTGGTGAACAAAAAAGATACCGGATTGTATTGCTAAACTTAGCCAATGGCCAGAGGTTGAAGAAGGTACAGACTACAAAACCTTTCCTTCTCTATTATCTCAGAATCCGAACCTGTGTACAGGGTGGTGCCCCCTCTCCTTATATAGGGGAGAGGGTGTCTTACAAGGGAAGAAACCCTAATGGCATCTTTGACTAGACAAACTACTTTACAAAGCCACTTTGGCCTCAGATGACACCGGTATCTTCTTTATACAGGGGCTGATGACGTCCTCCGGCTTCTTTTACGTCATCACCTCCTTTGGCGTCAGGGCTTCGATTAAAGCTGAAGTGCTTCGCTCATAAAGTGCCTTTATCCCTGGAGGAATCTTTGACTGAAGAGCCGACATGCTACCGTTGAGATGATGCCGGTTCTCCGGTACCTTTACCTCTTGTTTCCTTCATTCCGGTATCTTGGCCTTGCAGGCATAACCTTCTTGTTTCCTTCATTCCGGTATACCCCTCCTGGGATACCGGTTTGTACCAGCTTAGCTTAGCTGAACTTAGCTTTAGAATCCGGATCACTCTGTGATCCGGCTCGCTACTAGCATACTATGGCTAATCTTGCCATAGCCTTGGCCTACCGGGGACCATCCCCCCCGACATTAGTCCCCGAAGCTGGTATAGTCCGGCGGATTCTATCCGATGGGCCATGCCAGGTTCCCATTCCAAACATACCGGATTAATCCTTCCAGTTTCCATTTAGACTCTCCCGGCCTCTTGCCGGTTCCGCTTTGCCAACCGGCCTCTTTAGTGTATCTCCGGCTTCTTTTGCCGGTTTCTTTGCCATTAAGGCTTACCTCGACGAAGCCGAGAATAACTCGAAACTTGTGCCTATCAGAGACATGCGCACTGTACCTGGCATGCCAGCGTCAGGCGTCAAATCCTTCGTCTCCCGCGCGCGATTAATGCGCCGCACCGGATCCTGTGGCCTCCCGTGTGGCAACCTTCTGTGGCGCGTGTATTCCCGCGCCACGTGGCGGCCCACGAAGCGAAGCGGTGCGGGCCTGGCCGTTTTCGGCCCATGACCTGCTTCCCCTTATAAGAGCGCGACGGTTCCTCGTCGCCCCCCACACTCACTTCGTCTTCCCCCAACCTCTCTGCGCCCACCGCGTCTCGAGCTCTCCGCACCGCCGTTCGCTGCTGCGGCCAAGCTCTCCGGCGAAACTCCGCGGGAGCGCATCGTGAAGCCTGGGCCACCTTCTCCATCAATATTGCGCAGCGCCGCTCTTCCTCGGCCCAGGGACGCACCGCCGAGTCCAATTCCGCTTCCCCGTTCACCGCCATCAACCTTCTCCTCAACGAACTTCGGCGAGCCCTTGGCCCCGTCGACCCACAGGACTTCCGCCGCCGTTCCCAGGTTAGCCTTCTCAGATCCGGCATTCTCCTCCTCTTGCTGTTCTTCTCTGGCACAGTAGTGTATTTATCCTCTTTCTTTTCGTTTTTCCTTCCTTGCGTAGATCTTCATGAAGAAGTAGATCCGGGGAAACCTGTTTTTTGGTAGCTGCCACACTTGGTAGAAAATGTCGTCCGAAGAAACCCGAGAGCAGCTTTCCGGGAGCACTCAATTCAGCGAATCCCCCGAGATCTCCTTGGGGGAAGAGCAATCCGTTGAGCAAGTTTCCGACGGGCTCGAGGAGGACCTCGCCCGGATGGATTCAGAATCCGGAGCCCCAGTTAAAGATACCGGTCGTGGCCAGGAAGCCAACAGCTCCGGCCAGGGTTCCGGCATGAACCTGGCTGCATACACTCGTGGAGCCTGGAAGGGCTCCGATGTTAAACAAGCTGAGATCGACTGGCTATACCGGTCCAGGAGGATACCGGAAGAAGTGTCCTACCGGATTCCCGGCGAAGAGCTGGAGCCTATACCGGAGCCGGATGAAATTGTGGTTTTCGCCGCCCATTTTGAGCGCGGCCTTGGCCTCCCGGCATCTAACTTCTTCCGCCGGCTTCTGGACTTCTATGAGCTCCAGCCTCACCACCTTCCCGGCAACGCCATCTTCTATCTCTCTTGCTATGTTTCTTTCATGGAAGCCTTTGTTGGCCTCCTTCCCACCGTTGAAACTTTTGCTCGCTTCTACAATCTTCGGGTCAACTCGATCCAAGACAAGAAGCTTCCGAACTCCAAGGCCATTGTTCAGTGCGGGGCATGCATCATCACGCCCCGCCAGGGGAGCCCCTTTTACAGGTTCTCCGGCTTGGAATCCTGTCGCGCCTGGCAGCAAACATTCTTCTATGTCAAGAACATCGGCTCTGCCGATTTCATCAACCTGCCGGCGTACGCCCTTGGCGCACCCTCCCGGGCCAACTGGAAATTTAATCCGAAGGACTCCCACGTAGAGACTAACCGGATCATCCGGTTCATGAGGGACCTGAACAAGAATACCGGCATCTGCCTCGATGACATAATCCGCGCGTTCATCTCGCGGCGGTTCCTGCCCTTACAGCGCCGGGCTCACAAGATAGGCGAAATGCGCGGCCGCAGGGATACCACAAGGATCACCAGCTTCGGGCTGAGCAAGTCTGATGTGGTCCTCAAGGCCAAGCAGATTTGCAAAACTCAGATGCCGGCGGAATGGAACTGGGGCCTCCAACCTCTCAGCCGCCAACCCCCCTTCTTCTGAAGTAAGAACTTGGGGAATCCGGAATAGCATTTCCGGCATATCTTTGCCATGTAAACTGACTTCCTTTTTTCCAGGTACTGGAACGCTTTCCTCGAATCCTTACAGAGGTACCAGTCTCCTTCACGGCCAAACGTCCCTTGGACCAGAAGGATCCGGACCCATACGCCGTCGGGAACACTCACAAGATGGGTCCGACGCACTCCCGGCGCCCCGATAACTTTCTTGCTCAGAACCCGGATCATGCTTCCGATACTGACGACGACTTTGTCGTCGTCGAGGTATTTTATCCGCTTCCTTTTGACTTATAACTTTTCTTTGTGAGGCCAGCTCCAGCTGACCGGAACCCTCAGGTCCTGGAGCGCGTGACCCCTCTCGCCGCTGAGGTAGGTCCCGAGTGGGAGAGCAGAGTCCGGAAGACGCCGGCGATGGCAACGGATGCCGGCCCCAGCGATGCTCCTCCTGCCAAGCGCCGGAAGAAGGGCAGCCTTGGTCCCCTCGAGAGGAAGCGCAAGAACACCATCCCGACCTCCTCCGGGTAAAATCTATCTTCACTCTTTCTTGGATTACAACTTGGTATCTTTCCGTCTTTGTGGCTAACTTATATCTTCTCTTTTTCCTCTTAGACCCGCCCTGGAACTTACCAGGAGCACGCCCGGAATGAGGCCGGAGACCCCCACCGATACCGGGAGGGCCACACCTCCTCCTCATCAAAGTCCGGCACCTTCCGGTGCCGGCAAAGCTCCATCCTCCCCTCGGGGAGGTAAAACCAATTCGGGGCGCGCGGCCCCTAAACCGACAAACTCCCGCGTGGAGGAGGAATTTTTCTCCCCTCCAGACTATGAAGATACCGGCGCCAGCAACATGGGTGCCAGCTCTGAAGATGCCGGGCGGTTGGAACCTTTGGTTCCGCCCGTCCTCGAGAAGAAGAAGAAAGCAACCGCTTCCCCCTCCAAGACTCCAGCTACCACCTCTTCGCCGGTAAGGACCGCAGCCTCCCCGACACCGTCGCCTACCGACACGGTTCCACCTGCACCGTGCCAGAGCCCGACCGAGGGCACCTTAGTAACTGCTGAGCAGCTCACTGCTGCGGCTAAAGCAGCGACGGCCCCCGCCTCCGGCTCCCAGGCCCAACCTCTCGTCCTTCACACCGGACGCGCTGCCGTGGCCGCCGGTGAGAAGGTTTTTCGTAGCTTGGCCGCGTGGTTGAGCTGAACCGCGGCAGCACGAACTTGGGCTCGCTGCAGCACCTCGTGGACTGGTGGAACCTCGCCGATCTTACCGACGCCACTCTTGGCGTGGGCAAGGATGGCAAGGCGAAACTTGATCCGCGCGGCCGCCGCAGCACCGTGTAGCACTTCGGCCGGCTCAAGCAGGCCGCGAAGGAGTTCGACAATGCTTGGCACGATGCCAACAACAATGTGCTGGTAAGATATCTTTACCGGAACCGGAACCTGAACCTGAATCTTTTTATCTTCAGAACCTATAGATATATCCTCAGTCCCCGAGTTTCGGGTTAAGCACGCAGTACTTAGCGCGAAACTTTAAGAAACCGGCATAGCTAGTCCCCGCGTTTCGGGTTAAGTACGAAGTACTTAGCGTGAAACTGAAAGAAACCGGCATAGCTAGTTGATACGTC
Organism: Lolium perenne; assembly: GCF_019359855.2. Taxonomy (NCBI): domain Eukaryota; kingdom Viridiplantae; phylum Streptophyta; class Magnoliopsida; order Poales; family Poaceae; genus Lolium; species Lolium perenne. The sequence continues at coordinate 24,370,325 of NC_067244.2, forward strand.
CAAAACGTATCTACTTTCCCGAACACTTTTGCTATTGTTTTGCCTCTAATTTGTGCACTTTGGATGCAACTAACACGGACTAACGCTGTTTTCAGCAGAACTGCTCTGGTGTCTCGTTTTTGTGCAGAAATCCAACTTTCGGGAAAATCCTCGGAATTTATGCAGAAGGCCCTATTTTCCCAGAATAATGAAGGAGCCAGAAGGACAATTAAGGTGGAGGCCCGAGGGCCCCACACCATAGGGCGGCGCGGCCCAGGGGGGGCCCGCGCGGCCCTGTGGTGTGGCCCCCTCGGCCGGCCTCCGACGCCCTCCTTCGGACTATTTATCGGCCTCGACCTAAAAACACACGAGGAGAAGTCGAAGTCGCCAGAAACCCTCCAGAACGCCGCCACATCGCGAAACTCCGTCACGGGAGCCAGAAGTCTCCGTTCTGGCACTCCGCCGGGACGGGCAATTGGAGGAGATCATCGCCATCATCACCGCCAACGCCTCTACATCAACCAGCCATGTTTCCCCCATCCATGTGTGAGTAATTCCCCCACTGTAGGCCGAAGGGGATGGTAGGGATTGGATGAGATTGGTCATGTAATAGCATAAGATTGTTAGGGCATAGTGCCTAGTGTCCGTAATTGGTACTTTGATGATATTGTTGCAACTTGTTATGCTTAATGCTTGTCACTAGGGCCCGAGTGCCATGATCTCAGATCTGAACATGTTATTGTTTCATCAAGATAATCATTGTTTATGGTCTTACCTATAAGTTGTATACACATGTCGCTGTCCGGAACCGATGGCCCCGAAGTGACAGAAATCGGGACAACCGGAGGGAATGGTAGCGATGTGAGGATCACATGTGTTCACAGAGTGTTAATGCTTTGCTCCGGTACTTTATTAAAAGGAGTACCTTAATATCCAGTAGTTTCCCTTGAGGCCCGGCTGCCACCGGCTGGTAGGACAAAAGATGTTGTGCAAGTTTCTCATTGCGAGCACGCACGACTATATATGGAACACATGCCTATTGATTGCTTTGTACTTGGACACCGTTTTATTATTATCTGCAAATGCCCTGCTATGATTGTTACATGAGTTTCTCTCATCCATGCAACGCCCGTCATCCGTCCCCGTGCCTACAGTATTTTAATCCTGCTGTTTACTAAAATCACTACTGCTGTCTTTGTTACTCGTCTTTGTTATTTCACTATCGCTATCGCTATAAAACTGGCATTACATCGATAAACTCTTGCGAGCGAGTCTGTTTCAGTGTGCAATGAATTGACAACTCCGCCGTTAAGGCTTCCAAGTGTTCTTTGTCTCCCCTTGTGTCGAATCAATAAATTGGGTTTTACTTCCTCGAAGACTGTTGCGATCCCCTATACTTGTGGGTCATCAAGACTATTTTCTGGCGCCGTTGCCGGGGAGCATAGCTTTATTTGGAAGTTCACTTGGATTAATATTGTTCGCTGCAAATTCTCCATCATGGGTAAACCTCGCGATACTAAGATCGCCATATTACCATCCACTACAAGAAAAGGTACAATTCTGAGTACCTCCGCTACACTTGATTCACCATCTGTGATTGATAAACTTGTTTCACCGCCGCATGCTTCACAAGCTGGTACTTCTGCTGAATCTGAAAACTCTCATAATATTGATAATATTTCTATTGTGCTTGATGATAGTGGTTCATTGGGATCCTTTCTAGATGCTACAATTTCTAGGTCTAGACAAATTGAAAATACTGAAACTCCTAATGCTACTACACCTGTTAATTCACCTGAACTTGATTATTTTAGTGATGATCTTGATGAAGATTATGTGGAGCTTAATGATGATTTTATTGAAAAATGCTATGCTACTACTGATGCAAGAAAAATTAAAAAGTTGCTTGCAGAACATGCTGTTAGATATAAACTGTCTCCTGATCCTAAGTTTGCCACATCTCCTATAAACATTAAGGATAAAGATTATGATTTTTCTCTTGATCTATCTCATATAGCTATTGTTGAGAAAGCACCCTTTTGTGGTACTGAAAAAGAAAGTGTTGTTGAACACATGACTGAGTTATCTACTCTAAGTAGTTTGTTTTCTGATGATGTCAAGATGCGTACTTACTTTGTTGCTAAAATCTTTCCATTCTCATTAAAGGATGACGCTAAAACTTGGTATAATAATTTGCCACCTAATTCTATTAAAAGTCCGAAAGAATTGCTTGATGTTTTCTTCCGCAAATACTTTTCTGCTAGTGCTCAACATATTGCTTTGCAGAGAATTTATAATTTTGACCAGGGAGATGAAGAGAAATTGCCTGAGGCTTGGGCGAGATTTTGCTCTCTTATTAGAGCTCGGCCTGATCATGATTTGGAAAAGCATGATTTACTTGATATATTTTATAGCGGACTAACCATTGAGTCTAGGGCATACCTGGATAGTTGTGCTGGTTGTGTTTTCAGGAAAAGAACTCCAGGGCATTATTTGAAGAATTATTGGCTAAAATAAGCCGGAATCATGATGATTGGACTACGCCTGAACCAACTCCAACGCCAATATTCAAGAAGAGGGGTTTAATTAAATTGAATGATGAAGATATGAGGGAAGCCAAGAAGTCTCTCAAGGAGAAAGGTATTAAATCTGAAGATGTGAAGAATCTACCTCCTATAGAAGATGTATGTGAGATAATTCCCCCTTCATCCATGATTGAGGTAAACTCCCTTCAACGCTTTACTAGGGAAGATATTCCGCATTCGAAACCTCCTGCACAATGCTTAGATGAGTTTGATAATTATATTGTTAAACAAGAAAATTTTAATATGAGAGTAGAGAATCATTTAATGGAAAATTCTCGAGCTATTAGTGAATTGCATGATATTGTAGAGAGAACCTCTAATGATGTTAAGATGCTTGTTAAACATTTTCATATGATTCAAACGCAAATTGATCAACTCACTAAAGTGCAAAATGACTTGTTAGGAAATAATTCTAAAGAGAAACATGCTTATGAAGTAACAACTAGAGGTGATGTCTCTACCCAGGATCCTCTATATCCTGAAGGGCATCCCAAAAGAATTGAACAAGATTCTCAACACATTGAACCTAGTGCTCATTCTAGGAAGAAAAAGAAGAAGAAACATAAAAATGTTGTAGAATCCTCTGAACCTGCTAATGATCCTAATAGTATTTCTATTTCTGATGCTGAAACAAAAAGTGGTAATGAACATGATAAAGATAATGATAAGAATGATATTCCTGATAAAGAAGAGGTTGAAGAAGAACCTGAAAAGCATGCTAAAAATAAAAAGTACACTAAAGAAGACTTTATTGCTGAGAAACATGGTAATGAAAGAGAACCATGGGTGCAAAAGCAAATGCCTTTTCCTGCTAAGAAACTAAAATCAAAGGAAGAAGAACACTATAATAAATTTTGCGATTGGATGAAACCTTTATTCTTGCAAATCCCTTTGACTGATGCTATTAAATTGCCTCCTTATTCAAAGTATATGAAAGATATTGTTACTAACAAAAGGAAAATCCCCAATGAGGAAATTTCCACTATGCTTGCTAATTACTCTTTCAATGGCAAAATTCCAAAGAAGTTGGGCGACCTGTATACCTACTATTCCTTGTTCTATTAAGAATAATTATGTTAAAAGCTGCTCTATGTGACTTGGGTGCCGGTGTTAGTGTTATGCCTTTTTCTCTTTATAAGAGACTTTACTTAGATAAGTTTATACCTACTGATATTTCTTTGCTAATGGGTGATAAATCTACCGCTATTCCCGTTGGTATATGTGAGAATGTTCTGTTCAAGTTACTACTAACTCGCTTGATATTAACTGATTTTGTTGTGTTGGAAATGCCTGAAGATGATAATATGTCTATTATTCTTGGGAGACCTTTTCTTAACACCGCAGGGGCTGTTATTGATTGCAATAAAGGAAAGGTTACTTTCAATGTTGATGATAGGGAGCATACCGTTTATTTTCCCAAGAGGATTGAGAAAGCGTGTGGAGTTAATACTATTTCTAATGTGAGAACTATCAAAGTGGGAACTATCGATTGTCCTATATATGAGCCTAAGGAAGAATATCAAACTCTCGTAATTGGATCCATATCAATACAATTCAAGGTAACATGATTGATTTGAGGTTTATTTCTTCTTATGCTATGTAAAATTTATTTGGTGACAAGACTTGATCAACCTTGTTAACGAATACCTTTTATATGCATAGAGGAGGTAAACAACATCTCTTTCTTCCTCCATTTGCTCTAGTTGCTGTAGCATTTTTAATTTGCAAAGTTCCTTAGTTATTTGGAGATTTCAAAAATTTTCTGGCCAAGAATAATAAACTAAATACCCGTAAATGTGCATTTTTCAAAGTTTTCAAAAATTCACAAAAATTATACCGTTGGTCCTATTTTTCGACGAGGCACCTGGGAGCACCAGAGGATGACCTGTGGGGCACCAGAGGGCACCAAACCACAGGCCGGCGCGGCCAAGGTGGTGGCCGCGCCACCATGTGGTGTGGGCCCCTCCTTGCCCCACTTTGCCATCTCTTCCTCCCAGCACCTTCTCTCTCCCGAAAAAACTCGTACCAAGTTCCTCTCACTCGCATTTTTGCTCCAGAGCTCCAGATTTCTCGATCTCTTTGCTCAGCCAGTGATTGTCCGAAATTTGGCACATTTGCTCTTCGGTATGTGACTCCTCCACCCATCCAAGTAGAATTTTGTTTGGTTGAGTATATCTTGAATATTTTGCTGCTGTAGGTAACATGTTTAGTGAGCTTGCATGCTTGTTCTAAGTGGTAGAAACTAGTTTTGATGCATGATTAGTACTCTAGCAAGTCCCTATGGTAGTTTCCCTTGATTATATGTCACCAAACCAAATTTTATATCACTTGTTGAAAATTTCAGAGAAGCTATGAAGAAGTTCAACTTTGGAGAGTTGTTCAAGAAAGGGACAACCAGCACCGGGAGGCCTTCTAGGGCCACCACCCAGATTAGGCGATCATACAATGAGGACATCATCACGCCTAGCTTCGCGCCCGAAGAGGACAACGGGGCTCCTAATGCTTCGTCTTTTCCATGCTATGATTTTCTAAGGAATGCAGGGATATTGGAGGATTTCTTCACCCTTGTCAACAGGGCAGGGTTAACCACCTATGTGGGAGATGAAAGGGAGCAATACTACATGCTCACCAAAATCTTCGTCGAGAGTTTCAAGTTCGACAACAAACAATATGAGCCGACGGTTGCATTCAAGATCTATGGTAATCCTGTTACTATGAAATTGGAGGATTTTTGTCGTGCATTAGATATTGTCCCTGTAGGTACAGCAAGTAGGATTGATGACAACCCCCGGGACTTGTTGGAGCTCTATCGGGGGATTACCGATGATGATTGTCGCACCATTCAGCGTGGCAAGATAAGGAACATTCAACTCCCCGCCATTAAGTATTTTGCATACTATATTGCTACTAGCATTCTTGGTAGGGAGAACACTAGCAACATTTCTAGTTACCATCTTGCTTTCTTGAATATTGCACTTACTGGTCAGACATCTTATCACCTTGGTGCTCTTATTGCTCGCCGCCTGACTAACAGGGGGCCTATTTTTGGAGGAACTATTGCGTTGCGCGTTTTAACATGTCTAAGTCTTCCTCTTGATCCTAATGATGTGCCATTGGCCCCTAGGAAACTTGATATTGCTGCTATGAAGAGTCATCATTTTGTTACCGCTGATTCTACTTTAGATAATATGGTCTATAGAATGTTGTTTTCTGACGGGGATGAGAAGGAAATTCCTCTTCCCCAACCAGGTTTGTTCAAGATTGACAGCAATCATGGTCGTGCACTAAGGAGGAAGTGGATGAACATTTGAAGATAAAAGACTTCCACCAGCAACATGACTCCGAGGACGCCGGGGCCTCCTACGACCACACCGTCACGTATCCGGGTGCTTCTTCTAGCACATACCCGGAATACGATCCATCTTCGTCATACTACGGAGACACTACCTCATGGGATCGATGGGATTGAACTCCACTTAGGCCAAAAGCCTAAGCTTGGGGGGAGGTATACCAGCATCACTCATTCTTTGCATATTATGGTTGCTGGATACTTGTACATACTTGTTTTGTTCGTTTGAGTGGTTTTCTAATGAGAGGAAGATGATATTTGGGGAAGTGCTGCCTGAAAACAGATTCTGGAATGTTACCGTAAAAATTCTCAAAAATAGCCAGAGCGTAATTTTGAGCTGCCAATTTTTGTGCAGGTTCCCCAGGTAGTTATCTAACTTTCATTAGTTGAACACTTTTCGAGCTGAGCAACGTAAGATTTTTGTAAAAATCGATTTCTGTACTGCTGTCAGGTTTTGGCAGATTTACGTCGTCTCATTGCTCTGTGTTTCTTCTAGTTTGCTATTTCTTGTTTTTGTTTTATTTCCTTCCCAAAACACAAAAAGACCAAAAATATTTCTGTTGTTTCTCTTCACCATTTGTTTGCTTTGGTTTCTTGCATTTGTTTCGCTTTATTTGCTATTGCTAGTTTGCTACAAGAAAACCCAAAAAGATTTTGCTTTGTTTGTTTCCTCTTGTTCTTGTTCTCAAATTCGAAAACACCAAAAATATTTGCTGTTCTTCTTTGGTTTGTAAAGTTCTTTATGAGTTCAATGGTCTTCGATGGCTGGAGCGTGGTTTTCATTTCATATTATCCAAGCTACACAAGTGAAAAGGCAATAATGACGATCTACGACAATCTGATTGTGGTGAGAGGCTGGTATGAACTCTATTTGTTTTCATTTTTGTACATATACTCATCCATGTGAGCATGCTTAGTTGGTTCATGTGAGGTATATGTTATTTGAGAAAGTCTAGTAGTTTATGATCTCTCATGATTAGCTCCAATCTATTAATATGAGTAGCATGTCATGGATGTTTGCTTGCATTGTTTTATTCATAAGTAAGTATGGCATTGTGGTATCCTCCTCTGAATAATTCATTTATATCGACTTGGCACATGCTCACGCATGCATATGACTGGACAAAAAGTCAATTAAGCCTCGATGATCTATATTGCTTCAGAGTTCTTGTATCACTTTTATGCCTCCGTTAATTTATTTTGCCGCAAGCATGATTATGACAAGCATCGCTCTCTTGATTTGTCGCTCCCTAGTCTATTGCTAGCCTTCACTTGTACTGAGCGGGAACGCTGCTCGTGCTTCCAAACACCTGAAAACCAAGTTGTTCCAAAAGTGTCCACCATAAATACCTATGCATGGCATTTCAAACCATTCCAAGTAAATTCTCGTGCGCTACCTTTAAAACCTTCAAAATGCTTCTCAATTTGTGTTTATGTTTCATAGCTCATGAGGAAGTATGTGGTGTTTAGCTTTCAACCTTGTCATTTACTTTTGACGGACTCTCATATGGACTAGTGGCACATCCGCTTATCCAATAACTTTGCAAAAAGAGCTGGCAATGGGATTCCCAGTCCCAAATTAATTAACTTAAATAGACACTCCTCCATGGTTTGAGATTGTTGGCAGGCACCCGAGGATTCGGTTAGCCATGGTTTGTGAAAGAAAGGTTGGAAGGAGTGCCACATAAATATGCAAATAATTCATGGGAGCCGCTCTTGAAAGTCCGGTTGGTGAGGTAGTTAGTGTACCCATTACCATTCGTTGACAACAACAAACACCTCTCAAAATGATTTTACTCCTGATTTCAAAAATGAAAAGCTCTAGCGCATGTTGATCCCTGCTTCCCTCTGCGAAGGGTCAATCTTTTACTTTTATGTTGTGTCTCCATTATTTCTTTGAGCACTATCTTGAGAGCACAACTGTCATTCTTAGTATAATATGCTTGTCTCAAAATATGATTGATTGTGGTATAACTTTGATGCATTTATCTTTTGACAATCACTACTTCTAGTCTTTCTATGAACTCCAGAGGTGCCCGGGCATTTATGTTTTGCCAATCAAATACAGGCAAGCGAGATACCACTTTATCATACTCTCTTATGAACATTGCAATCCTGCTTATATACATGATTCATGATGCTTATTATTAATTGTTGGTACCTCTCCATGATTGACATAGCTGTTAGATGATCTTATTTGCATGTATCTCATTATGAATTGTTTAAGTATTAGCCATAGCATGAGAATATATACATCATATGAGCAAATGTGTTCATGAAAGTTCTTTTATCGCTCAGTTGTTAACTGAATTGCTTGAGGACAAGCAATAAGCTAAGCTTGGGGGGAGTTGATACGTCCAAAACGTATCTACTTTCCCGAACACTTTTGCTATTGTTTTGCCTCTAATTTGTGCACTTTGGATGCAACTAACACGGACTAACGCTGTTTCAGCAGAATCGCTCAGTGTCTCGTTTTTGTGCGAGAATCCAACTTTCGGGAAAATTTCGGAATTTATGCGAAGGCCCTATTTTCCCGAATAATGACGGAGCCGTAAGGACAATTAAGGTGGAGGCCCGAGGGCCCCACACCATAGGGCGGCGCGGCCCGGGGGGGCCCACGCGGCCCCGTGGTGTGGCCCCTCGGCCGGCCTCCGACGCCCTCCTTCGGACTATTTATCGGCCTCGACCTAAAAACGCACGGGAGAAGTCGAAGTCGCCGAAACCCTCCGTAACGCCGCCACATCGCGAAACTCCGTCGCGGGAGCCGAAGTCTCCGTTTCCGGCACTCCGCCGGGACGGGCAATTGGAGGAGATCATCGCCATCATCACCGCCAATGCCTCTACATCAACCAGCCATGTTTCCCCCATCCATGTGTGAGTAATTCCCCCGCTGTAGGCCGAAGGGGATGGTAGGGATTGGATGAGATTGGTCATGTAATAGCATAAGATTGTTAGGGCATAGTGCCTAGTGTCCGTAATTGGTACTTTGATGATATTGTTGCAACTTGTTATGCTTAATGCTTGTCACTAGGGCCCGAGTGCCATGATCTCAGATCTGAACATGTTATTGTTTCATCAAGATAATCATTGTTTATGGTCTTACCTATAAGTTGTATACACATGTCGCTGTCCGGAACCGATGGCCCCGAAGTGACAGAAATCGGGACAACCGGAGGGAATGGTAGCGATGTGAGGATCACATGTGTTCACGGAGTGTTAATGCTTTGCTCCGGTACTTTATTAAAAGGAGTACCTTAATATCCAGTAGTTTCCCTTGAGGCCCGGCTGCCACCGGCTGGTAGGACAAAAGATGTTGTGCAAGTTTCTCATTGCGAGCACGCACGACTATATATGGAACACATGCCTATTGATTGCTTTGTACTTGGACACCGTTTTATTATTATGCAAATGCTGCTATGATTGTTACATGAGTTTCTCTCATCCATGCAACGCCCGTCATCCGTCCCCGTGCCTACAGTATTTTAATCCCGCTGTTTACTAAAATCACTACCGCTGTCTTTGTTACTCACTTTGTTATTTCACTATCGCTATCGCTATAAAACTGTTACTACTGATAAACTCTTGCGAGCGAGTCTGTTTCCAGGTGCAGCTGAATTGACAACTCCGCTGTTAAGGCTTCCAAGTGTTCTTTGTCTCCCCTTGTGTCGAATCAATAAATTGGGTTTTACTTCCCTCGAAGACTGTTGCGATCCCCTATACTTGTGGGTCATCACTAGTCCCCGAGTTTCGGGTTAAGTGCGAAATACTTAGCGCGAAACTGAAAGAAACCGGCATAGCTCATCCTGTTTTTACTTCTGCAGAGCGTGTTGGACAGCCGAAAGCAGGTCTTCGAAGAGCTGCTGTGGGAGCACCAAGGCCTAAACGAGGCATTCGCTGCCCTCCAGCTTGAGCATAGCCATTGCCAAGGTTCGCTTGAATTCGCCGGCTTCTTTTGTACCGGTAGTTGCATTTATCAAACTTTAACAACCAGCTTCTCTTGTACAGCTGCTCTGCCGGAGGCTTCCGCGGAGGACCTCACCGCCCAAGTTGCTGCGCTCAAGGGTAAGCCGTGCTCGCCGGCTTGTTTTTCATTTGTCATTTTTTGCACTATACTCGTACCGTTCGAATTTCAGCCGCCAAGGATGAGCTTGTAGTCCAGCACCAGCGCGAGCTCCGGGCCCAGCGGGAAGAAACCGCTAAGCTTAAGGATCAGCTGATCCAGGCTGGGTCGGAGCATGCCAGGGCGGTGCAGCAGGCCCTCAGTGCCAGCCAGGCCCAGGCGGAGGAAACCCGGAAGCAGTTCGCTGAAGCAGAGGAGCAACTGCGCCGAGAGCTGGAGGACGAGCGGAGGCGGCTGCGGGAGCAGAAAGAGCACCTTGAAGCTGCTCAGGTGTACATAACCGGCATAGAGGACATGGTCAAGGATACCGATGCCAAGGCTCTGAGTAAGCTTCTCCCCTTGCTTATAAGCTTTTGAATTTCCACCGGTTTATTCATATACCGGCTTGTTCTCATACTTGTTTGTTTTAATTTTTGCACAGAGCTCTTTCCGGACTCCCAAATCCGCGCCGAGGCTGTTGTTGCAAAAAGCCGGATCGAGGAAGTGGTTGACGCCAACCTCCCCTGGACCACCAAGGATCGCCTCGTCGCGCTGTTTAGCATGATTAGCCACATGCGCGCCGTCGACCGAACCCTTGGCCAGTTGCCTGGAGCTGCCATCATGGCCTTTAAAAGCTTGTGGCCCGGCGAGCCCGTTCCGGAGAAAACTGACCTCAACGCCGAACGGCTCCAAGGAACCGGCCGGCTGCTGAGCGAGTGGCGCCACTCTTCTACCTGTGCCGGAGCCGACATGGCCTTGCGCTTCGCGTGCTCCTGGTACGAGGGCTTGGATCTGGATGCCTTGCACAACATGCGGGACGATGCCCCCACCAACAAGGATCCGAAGCAAGATGCCGCGTGCCGCGCCAGGGCCTACCAGCTTGCCAGCTACGCCACCACCAGTACCTTCATCCCTCCTTCGGCTGACCTCAAAGAGGAATTCACCGACGATGACGAGGAGGATGAAGAAACCGGAAAGGGCGAGGCCGAAGCTGAGGCGGAAGCTCCTGAGGAACCTGCTGCCGGTACCCCAGAGCCGGCTCCTGACACGCCTGCCGCTCCTGAAGTACCTGCCACTCAACCCTCAGCCCGGGAGAGCTCATCTCCTTTATATCAGTGAACACCTGCCGCGCCTCATGAAAAACAAAATTCGTTAAATTTGCCCCCGGTATGCCGGGGTGGGAGAATGTATGATACTAAGTCCTTTTGGTTGTGAAGACTAAGTAGTCCTTAGGTTTGCATGCTAAACTCTTTAAGCATATATGCAATCCGGTATCATTTGTGGCTTTAACTTGCCTGCTTTGTTTTGCTTTGATCTTGCTCGGTGAATATTTCGGATTTGTTCCTGAATTCAATCCAATGCACACTTGGTTCTTTTGCTTTGGCTCTGCCTACCTCTTTTGGGTATTTGGCATATGAGTTCCAAAGTTCTTTTGCCAAGCAAGCACTTTCTCGAATTTAGAGAAAAAACTCGAAATTTTTCACAAAATACCGGTATAACCGGGGTTAGTTAAATTTTCCTCGGTTTGTTTGTTTTCGGTTTCTTTTTCGTTTTTCACGTGCTTAGAACCTTCCGGTTTATCTTGCTTGCCATGAAGCCAGGTTGCAGACAACAGCTAAGTCGAAGACTCCTTTAGGTTTAGCACGTTACTGAATCGGAAAAGAAAATTTCCAAGAATCAAGCCGGTATACAGAAAAAATAAACACATTGCATGCGATTCCGGTAGAGGCAGTCCCCGAGATACATTCGAGGTGCCGGCATCTTTATTCATAGCAAATAAGGTACAAAAAGGAACTTCTTACATCACTTCCCTAGGAATAGAAAGGGCGAAGCAGAGCTATGTTCCACGGGCGCTTGGTTTCCTCTCCTGACCTGTCCTTCTTTCCTTTCTTCGATTCCTGCGCATCGATTAGGTAGTAGGCATCATTGTGCAGAGCTTTGCTCACAATGAATGGCCCTTCCCACGGAGGTGAGAGTTTGTGCCGTCCCTCAGTGCACTGCACTAGGCGTAGGACCAGGTCCCCTTCCCGGAACACTCTCGGGTTTACCTTCCGGCTATGATAGCGTCTGAGGTTTTGTTGGTATATGGCCGATCTTGCCAAGGCCAACTCTCTTTGTTCTTCGAGCAAATCAACATCGTTTTCTCGGGCCTCTTTTACCTCTTCTTCGGTATAGAGTTGAACTCGTGGTGAGTCATGGGTGATGTCGGTTGGTATGACCGCTTCTGCTCCATATACCATGAAAAATGGTGTGTATCCGGTAGACCGGTTTGGTGTGGTTCTTATGCTCCACAACACTGATGGTAGTTCATCAAGCCAACATCCTGGCATTTTTTCGAGTGGTTCGATAAGCCTCGGTTTGATAACGTAAAGCACGAGTGCATTTATTCTTTCCACTTGCCCATTTCCTTGTGGATGCGCCACTGAACATACATCCAACCGGATGTTGTTATCGTCACAGAACCACTTGAACTCTCCTTGAGCAAAGTTTGTTCCGTTATCAGTTATGATGCTGTGCGGGTAACCGTACCGCAGGATGACATCTTTTAGGAACTTGACAGCAGTGTGTCCATCGCAATTTCCGATAGGTTTAACCTAGAGCCACTTGGTAAATTTATCGACCATCACCAAGATGTGAGTCATGTTTTCTCTTGCCGTTCTGAATGGTCCGACCATATCCAGGCACCAAACAGCAAATGGCCAAGTTATCGGTATGGTTTTTAAACCGGATGCTGGGGTATGATTTTGCTTGGCGTACCTCTGGCACCCATTGCATTTCCGGACCAAGTCCTCAGCATCCTCCAAAGCCGTGGGCCAATAGAACCCATGCCGGAACACTTTTGCCACCAGTGCCCTGGATGAGGCATGGTGTCCGCACTCTCCTTGGTGAATTTCCAGGAGCATTTCCTTTCCTTCTTCCGGTTCCACACATCGTTGGAGGACACCGGTAACACTTCTCTTGTACATTTCTCCGTTAATGACGGTGTAGGCCTTGGACCTCCTTTGAATCCTCCTCGATTCGGTTTCGTCTGCCGGTAAGCCACCGTTGATCAGGAATTCCTTAATAGGTTTTACCCAGGTTGGTGCTTCCCGAACCAGAAAGACTGGCGCGTCAATCTCCATGTGGTCCACCATCATGGTTCCCTCCGGTTTTGATTCCGAAGTCCCCGGGTTAGCTGTAGCAGTCCCCGGGTTTCCTTCATCAATGTCCATTGGCACAATGTGAGATTCCGGTACGAAAATTGATTCGGATTCCGGACTCGGTTTGATCGACGGTGTCCTTAGGTGAGCCAATGCTATACCGGCAGGAATTGCCTGCCTGGACGAGCCCAGTTTGGATAGTGTGTCTGCGGCTTCATTCTTTGCCTGCGGTATGTGGTGAAACTCGCAGCCCTCAAAGAATCCGGCAATCTTTTGCACATGGAACCGGTATGCGGCCATGTTGGCATCTTTTGCATCCCAATCCCCGGAACACTGCTGTACCACCAGATCTGAATCGCCGTAGCAAATGATCCGTTGCGCACCGTTTTCTTTTGCAACTTTAAGCCCATGCACCAAAGCTTCGTACTCAGCGACATTGTTTGATGCCCTGAAATGTATCTGCAGCACGTATCTCAAGTGATCCCCCTTTGGTGAGGTGAGAACCACTCCGGCACCGAGACCTTCTTTGAGTTTGGATCCGTCAAAGTGCATCTTTAAGTAATCCACATCCGGTTTGGGCGGCTTGTATTGCGCCTCAGCCCAATCAACCAGGAAATCCGCCAAAGCTTGCGACTTTATGGCCTCTCTTCTTGCGTAAACCGGTACGTATGGTGACAGCTGAATCGCCCATTTGGCAATCCGGCCGCTGGCATCTTTATTGCCGATAATATCCGAGATAGGTGCCTCGCTCACCACTTTCATCGGATGTTCCTCGAAGTAGTTCTTGAGCTTAGTGACAGCCATGAACACGCCATAGGTCATTTTTTGGAAGTGCGGGTAGTTTTGCTTTGAGAGGGAGAGCACCTCGCTCAGGTAGTATAGCGACCTCTGCACAGTTTTTCCTTCCTCCTCTCTTTCTACCACAACCACAACACTTACGACCCGGTTTGTTGCCGCTATGTAAAGCAACATGGGCTCCCTTTCCAAAGGTGAAGCCAGTACCGGAGCCGTGGCGAGCATTTTCTTTAGCTCCTTGAACGCTGCGTCTGCCTGTGGGGTCCAGACGAACGTGTCTGATTTTTTCATCAGGGCATAGAGCGGCAAAGCTTTCTCGCCCAACCGGCTTATAAACCGGCTTAAAGATGCCAAGCTTCCGGTAAATTTCTGCACATCCTTAAGATCTTCAGGTACGGTCATGCGTTCGATGGCTCGAATTTTTACCGGATTAACCTCTATGCCGCGGCTCGAGACCAGGAAATCGAGTAGCTTTCCGGCAGGAACGCCGAAAGTGCATTTTGCCGGATTAAGTTTCATCTGGAACCTTCGCAAGTTGTCAAACGTTTGCCTTAGATCATCGATCAGAGAATCTTTTAATTTCGTTTTTATCATGACATCATCGACATAGACTTGCACGTTTTTACCGATTTGGTCGTGAAGGCATTTTTGCATACAGCGCAGGTATGTTGCGCCGGCATTTCTCAGACCAAAAGGCATAGTGACATAGCAATAAGCCCCATGCGGGGTAATGAACGCAGTCTTTATTTGATCTTCCTTTTTCAAGGAAATTTGGTGGAAACCGGAATAAGCATCCAGGAAAGACAACAATTCACAACCAGCGGTGGAATCGATCACCTGATCAATCCGGGGTAGCGGGAATGGATTTTTTGGGCACGCCTTGTTCAGGTTGGTGTAGTCAATGCACATGCGCCACACCTTTGGAGCCTTGGGGTCCTCCTCTTTCTTCTTCTCGACCAGCACCGGATTGGCCAGCCACTCAGTGTGCAGTACTTCCACGATGAAACCGGAAACCAATAACTTTGTTACTTCCTCTCCAATGATCTTCCTCCTGTCTTCAGCAAACCGGCGTAAAGGTTGCCGCACCGGTTTCGCATCCTTCCGGACATTCAGAGAGTGCTCAGCCAACTCCCTCGGCACACCCACCAGGTCATCAGTAGACCAGGCGAAGATGTTCCGATTCTCACGGAGGAAGTTGACGAGCGCGCTTTCCTATGCCTCACTCAGGCCGGCACCGATACGGACGGTGCGCTCTGGGTAAGCCGGATCCAGCACGATATCTTTTGTCTCCTTTGTCGGCTTGAAAGCCGGTGTGCCGAGCTGGCCGCTCATTGCCGCTAAGTTCAGCTGAGAGGATTGAGCCAGCGCCACTGCGGTTTGCATTCTCCTTTTTTCTTCCGCTATCACCAGCGATTCGGCCAGATTTGATCCGGCTGACGCGGTTTCAAGCGACACTTTGTAGTTTCCCACCACGGTTAAGGGACCGTTGGGTGCCGGCATCTTCATCTTGAGATAAGCCGTATGAGTCGAGGCCATGAACTTAGCCAATGCCAGTCTCCCCAGCAATGCATGGTAGGGGCTGTCGAGATCAACCACTTCGAACAGAATGTTTTCAACGCGACAATTATCACGCCCGCCAAACAACACATCGACCCGGACCTTGCCCATTGGAGAACAGGACAATCCCGGTACGATGCCGTGGAACGTCGTGTGACTTGGTTCCAGCATGTTTGGCGTTATGCCAAGCGTACGCATGGTATGCCGGTACATGATGTTTATGCTGCTTCCATTGTCCGTCGGCACTTTGCTGAACTGGACTCGCGACGATGGCCCGTGCATGATCGGATCCACAACCAGGGCATACCCGCCCGGATTCGGCATCACTTTCGGATGATCTTTAAAATACCAAGTAATTTCTTGATCTGACCACAGCATGTATTTCGGTACTGCCGGTATCACCGCGTTCACTTCCATGGAACGGCGATGCACACTTTGCCGGTCTCTTGGCTCAGTTACGAATACAACACAACACATGTCCGGATCTTGGTAAACATTCCGGCCCAAAGGTGCTGGTGGTGGAGCATGGTTATTGCCCTGCGCCACCTGGTGAACTTCTTGCTGCTGCTGCGGCCGGTTTGGTTGAGGGTAAACCGGTTGCGCATTTGCCCTGGTTAACGGTGGCGGTGGCAGTAATGCATCACAGCCTTGTGCTCTGGCATCTTTCACTGCGCCCTTTATCATCAAGTATTTGGTCCAAGAGCAATCTTTCGTCAAGTGATTTGCCGACTTCGCGGGGTTTGGAGTGTGCCACCGGCATGGTTGCTCCATTGCGGATTCCATGGTATATTTTGGCTGATCATGCCAAGGTTTTTTCTCAACCCACTGTTTCTTTTTCCCAGCCCACGGCTGGTTTCCGGTTTTTTGTCTTTGACTGCTACCAGCCCCGGAGTTATCCTGCACAGCGGCAACATGCTGCACTCCGTATCTTCTATCCGGAAAATCTTCCCTTCTTTTGTTATGATGGTTGTTCCGGTATTGGTCTTGGCGCGGCAGGTTTTTCGCCGATGGATCACCCGCGATCGCCGGTTGCATTGGATCTCCCAACGCGTAGCTATCCGCCACCCGGATCATTTCTGCCAAGGTTGCCGGCATATTTCTTTGTAACTTTTGCCACAACGGTGAGCCTCTCCGGCATCCATTACAGAACCAAGCAATTGCTTGTGCTTCTATGACACCCTCACAGGAGTTTCTGGTGTTGTTCCACCGGGTCAGATATTCCCGGTCTGTTTCATTATCGCGCTACTGGCACATGGCGAGCTGCTGCGGTCTGTTTGGCCTCCGGTATGTACTACTGAAGTTGCTCACGAATGCTTCCTCGAAATCAAGCCATCCGTTTATGCTTTCGGCTGGCAAATTGTTCAGCCAAATACGTGCCGGTCTTACCAGGAACGACGGTATGATTCTCACCGCCCAGCGCCGGTTTCCTCCGCCCGTGGCGGTTCCTCCACCTCCAGCAACATACACCGCTGTAACGTAATCAGCGAGCCAATCTTCCGGCTTGGTGGTGCTGTCGTATGTTTTTGTGTCTCGGGGCAACTGAAAGTTGCGTACTGGTGGTTCTTCCCTCATTATCCGGGGAACAAAGCACTTTGGGCCTGGCGGTCCCTCGGACTCAATCATTTCGGACAAGTACACTCTGTCCAATCTGTGCTGGGCATCGCGTTCCGGCAAGCATCGTTCCCCCACGCGCTCTCCCAAAGGATTACGGTGGTACCCGGTTCTTTCCAACCCGGAATCGGCTTCATCATACCGGTTGGGTACTGTGGCGTTACCTCTTGGGTATCTTGGTGGCATTTCGTCACCGGCATACGCCGCTCTGGGCGCGCGATAATTTTGCCCGGTCTCGCCTTTTCCGGCATCATCTTTTCCGGCATAACCATTCCCGGCATTTCTTGCCCCTTGGATTTTTCTACCGGCATCATATTGCCCGGCTTTTTGTTTTCCGGCCAAAACCGGATCATACACAGTCATCTGCTATGCATTCACATCTTTTTCTTTTCTCCCGTCCGGATGAGGAGACGAGGCCTGTCCATGCGATTTGCTTCCGGCATTTCTTGCCGAACGCATGGACTGTGATGCCGCTTTGTTATTGCGTGCCATCTCTGCATTTTGTGCCTCAATTGTATCAAGTAACTCTTTTACCCTAGCTTGCTGTTTTACTAGAGCTTCACCGGATAGCGATTCACATGCCTCTACTGCAGCCCTAGCAGCTTTCAAAGTTTTATCCGGACTGCTGTACTTAGGTTTTTCTATCATGCTCAAAGATACCGACACACTCTTACCGGAAAGAACTTCCCGGCGCAGATCCTGATCTAAGTTACGGCCTCTAAGCCGGTTTCCTGCCGCTCTAACAGGGTTCGCGCTAATGGAAGCAAAGCCATGGGCAGCGTTATACTCACGTAGGGTCAGGTTGAGCTCCTGCCGGGCCTTGACGATATCTGCCGCACCGGAAAGCAGCTTTTGTCTCTGCGCCTCCAGTTCAGCTTGTGCCGCGGCGGGGTCGATGTTCTGCGCGATAGGCGTGGCCAACACGCTCATGGCCGCTTGCAGCGGAGTCGCTGCCGGTGGCGCGGTAGAAGTTCCGACGATGATCTTGTTGCGCTCGGTCTGCGGTTTTGCCGTGCGCGTGGACTTGGTCTGCCCAGCGACCTCCACTGCAGCTTCTTTGCCGGCGCCTCCTACGCCAGCCATCATCACCTCCACGCTGCCTGCGGCGCGGTCAGTGCGCGGCCCACGAGCGGCTGAAGACCTTGGCGGATCCGGCGCCACCAGCACCGGCGAGGGGTACTGGCGCTCCTTCACGGTGCCGAGGTAGACGCGGTGGCTGCCGAACTCGACGATGCAGCCGTTTTGCGGGTAGCGGCCGCCGTTGGCGAAGCAGCCTGCGTTGTCGTTGACGAAATCCAGCGAGCCGAGGCGCTGGACGAGGCCGGACACCACACGCTCGCCGGAGACGGTGAGAATGCCCGCCCGGATATGAACTCCAGCAAGCGCAGCTGCTGGCCCCACGGTGGGCGCCAACTGTCGTCGTGGTGTAACAACAGATGCCATGGGATGGCTTAGGTTGGGGCCGAATGTGCGCTAGACGATCCGGGGGAGGGTTTGGTGATCAGAAAAGATACCGGATTGTATTGCTAAACTTAGCCAATGGCCAGAGGTTGAAGAAGGTACGGACTACAAAACCTTTCCTTCTCTATTATCTCAGAATCCGAACCTGTGTACAGGGGGGTGCCCCCTCTCCTTATATAGGGGAGAGGGTGGCTTACAAGGGAAGAAGCCCTAATGGCATCTTTGACTAGACAAACTACTTTACAAAGCCACTTTGGCCTCAGATGACACCGTATCTTCTTTATACAGGGGCTGATGATGTCCTCCGGCTTCTTTTACGTCATCACCTCCTTTGGCGTTAGGGCTTCAATTAAAGCTGAAGTGCTTCGCTCATAAAGTGCCTTTATCCCTGGAGGAATCTTTGACTGAAGAGCCAACATGCTACCGTTGACATGATGCCGGTTCTCCGGTACCTTTACCTCTTGTTTCATTCATTCCGGTATCTTGGCCTTGCAGGCATAACCTTCTTGTTTCCTTCATTCCGGTATACCCCTCCTGGGATACCGGTTTGTACCAGCTTAGCTTAGCTGAACTTAGCTTTAGAATCTGGATCACTCTGTGATCCGGCTCGCTACTAGCATACTATGGCTAATCTTGCCATAGCCTTGGCCTACCGGGGGCCATCCCCCCGACAACACCCGACATTTCACTAGTGAATGTCCTCCTTGTTGAGACCCTTGGTTACAATTTACTTTCCGTTCATCAAATTGCACGCATGGGTCTTTCTACCTTTTTCGATGAACATATGGTGGTCCTCTTGTGGAGCAAGACACTCCGTGTAGCCTTTGTTGGATATGTGGAGAGCGGGTTGTATGTTGTTGACTTCTCCGGAAAGACAACTTCATCCGCTCTTTGCCTATTCGCTAAAGGTGACAAGGGTTGGTTATGGCATCGCCGACTAGCCCATGTCAACATAAGGACTTTGCAAAGTCTCCACAAGGGGGGTCACATTCTCGGACTAAAAGAAGTTATTTCCTTTTGCAAAGATCGTGTTTGTAGGGCTTGTGTTCAAGGAAAAATGCATGGAGCTCCTCACAAGGCCAAGACAACCATATCTACTACAAGGTGCTTGGAGCTTCTCCATGTTGATCTCTTCGGTCCACCGTCTCATGAAAGTCTTGGAGGAAAGAAGTATTGCCTCATCATCGTTGATGACCATTCACGTTACTGTTGGGTATTCTTCTTCAAGTACAAGAGTGAGACTCAACGGACCATGATGGAGTTTGCCAACCAAGTTCAACGCAAGTACGACACCACAATCCTCGCAATAAGGAGCGACAATGGAATGGAGTTCAAGAACTACACCTTGGATGACTTCCTCAGCGAAGAAGGAATCCAACATCAATACTCCTCGCCATATACTCCCCAACAAAATGGGGTCACCGAAAGGAAGAATCGAACCTTGATTGAAGCCGCTCGAACTATGATGATGGAGTACAAGTCCAGCTATAATTTTTGGGCGGAAGCTATCTCAACCGCTTGCCATGCTACTAACCGCCTCTACTTTCGCAAGGGTTTGGAGAAGACACCATATGAGATCCTTACCGGTAACAAGCCAAATGTTTCCTACTTCAAGGTCTTCGGATGCAAGTGCTATGTGCTTGTCAAGGACACACGCCTATCCAAGTTTGATTCAAGAGCACAAGAAGGAATCTTTGTTGGCTATGCAACGGACTCTCACGCCTATAGAGTCTTCAACAAGTCCAATGGACGAGTTGTGGAAACTTGTGATGTGACATTCGATGAAGATGATAGTTCTTTGGAGGAGCGAAGTGCTTCTTGTGAGAAAGGAGATGCAATTCCCCCGGATGCCGTAGGGAGGATGGGTGTTGACATTCGCCGACCTCAAGAGCTACCTCCTATGAGTACCAGGGAAGGACCAAGTTCTACTCAAGTAGAGCCATCTACACCACAAGGCCAAGCTTCTTCCATTGAGCAAACGAGTGCAAGTCAACCGCTACCACAACCTCAAGTTCGACATCAACAACAACAACAACCGCAAGCTCATCTACAACAACAACCACCACCAAGTAATCAAGGCCAAGCTTCAAGTTCTACACTGGATGGCTTGGGGATAAACATTCCAAGTACTACTTTTCCCAACACCCCCGAGTCATCTGGCTCTCATGATGATGATGATGATGCCCCCTACAACAACAATTATGGTCAAGGAGAGGATCCAACCCATGATGAAGATCAAGTGGTCTCACAAGAATCTATTTCTATTGCCAACACTCGCCGTGAAGATACTACTAAAAGACATTTGCGCCTCAAGTCTCATTCCTTGCGCAATGTCATTGCAGATCTAAAGAGCAAGGTGACTACCCGGAGACAACTAGCAAACTTTTGTGAGCACCATGCCTTCGTCTCCATGGTGGAACCACTCAAGGTCAATGATGCACTTGAAGATCCCGATTGGTTGATATCAATGCATGAGGAACTCAACAACTTCAAAAGGAATGATGTGTGGACTCTCATGAAGTGCCTCGATCATTGCCGCAATGTTATCGACACCAAATGGGTCTTCAAGAACAAGCAAGATGAACATGGCATCGTCATCCGCAACAAAGCAAGATTGGTGGCACAAGGCTATTCTCAAGTAGAAGGCGTGGACTTTGGCGAGATATTCACACCCGTTGCGAGGCTCGAGTCCATCTGTATCCTTTTGGCCTTTGCCGCCCACTATGGTTTCAAGCTCCAACAAATGGATGTAAAGAGTGCTTTTCTTAATGGTCCTTAGCATGAGGAGGTGTATGTGAAGCAACCCCTGGGGTTCGAGGACCCCCATTTCCTGGACCATGTTTTCAAGCTTAATAAGGCCCTATACGGTCTCAAACAAGCTCCTAGAGCTTGGTATGAGCACCTAAGGGAATTGCTTGAAGACCGTGGTTTTGAAGTGGGGAAAATTGATCCGACTCTTTTTACTAAGAAAGTCAATGGGGAGCTCTTCATATGCCAACTCTATGTAGTTGACATCATATTTGGCTCAACTAAAACAAAGTTTAATGATGAGTTTGATAAGTTGATGACTAATAGGGTTGAGATGTCAATGATGGGGGAACTCAAGTACTCCCTTGGATTCGAGATCAAGCAAATGCGTCAAGGCACCTTCATCAATCAAGCAAAGTACATTCAAGACATGCTCAAGCGCTTCGACATGAAGGGGGCCAACGGTATAGGAACCCTAATGCAATTAAAGTGTCAACTCACCCTCGATGAGACCAGCAAGGCGGTGGACCCCAAGCTCTACCGTTCGATGATAGGTTTGCTTCTTTACCTTTGTGCTTCCCGTCCGGACATCATGTTGAGTGTTGGTATGTGTGCACGGTTTCAAGAAAGTCCGAAGGAAAGCCATCTCATGGCGGTGAAGAGGATCTTTCGATATTTAGTTGATACCCCAAATTTCGGAATATGGTATCCAAGGGACACGGACGTCTCTTTGGTTGGCTTCACCGATTCGGACTGGGCAGGAGACAAGGTTGATAGAAAGTCTACATCCGGCGATTGTCACTTCCTTGAAGATCTTTGGTGTGTTGGTACTCGAAGAAGCAAAAATGTGTCTCCGTCTCTACCGCGGAAGCCGAGTATGTTGCCGCGGCGAGTAGTTGTGCTCAAATCTTATGGATGAGGCAAACCTTGCGGGATTATGGACTTGAGTATAGCAAGGTTCCTCTTTTGTGCGATAACAAGAGCGCCATCAAGATCTCCTACAATCCGGTACTCCATGGCAAGATGAAGCACATTGAGATAAGGAATCACTTCATCCGGGATCACATTGCTCGAGGAGATATTGTCCTGTTCTTCATTGGCACCAAGGAGCAATTGGCGGACATCTTCACAAAGCCCTTGGATGAGAAGCGTTTCATTGAGTTGAGGCATGAGCTAAATATCATAGATCCGTCGAACTTTGCTTGACTGTCGTGCACTCATACCACTCTTTAGCTAATGTCTTGATGGAAAGCATGCATGAACATAGGGGGAGTGTGGTTTAAACTTATTGAGCTATCCCTACCCCCATAATGCATAAAGAAACCAAAAACATACTCTATTTGTCAAAAAAGTGATTAATGAGCTTCATGTTGAGTCTTAGTTGTGAGTCCTAGATATATCTACGCGACTACACGCTATTATACTCTTACACGGTGGCCTCGGCCACCAACCTCCTCCTTGAGGAGTTTTGGTTCTCTTTGGTTCTTTTTGGCTTTCTTTTGTTTTCTCTTCATTTGACTTTGTTTTTCTTTTCTCCATGTTCTTTGTGGGAGATTCACCCAAGGTTGGCTTTTCATGTTGATTCTTGCAAGCTTAGTTGAGTAGTACCTTA
This sequence comes from Lolium perenne, assembly GCF_019359855.2. Taxonomy (NCBI): domain Eukaryota; kingdom Viridiplantae; phylum Streptophyta; class Magnoliopsida; order Poales; family Poaceae; genus Lolium; species Lolium perenne. The sequence goes on from NC_067244.2 coordinate 24,393,261, forward strand.
CCAGTTTCTCCATCTAATCCTAAGCCAAATACCCATCTCTTGAGCCATTTCCGTCTAAAAGCACAAGCCTACACCATAATCTGAGTTTTCTGAGCTTTGGAGACCGGTACTACCGGTGGTCGGGCCGGTACTACCGCCCCTGTACAGTGTCCTGACGACTGTCAGGATTTTGCCTAGGAGCGGTACTACCGCCCGAGGTACCGATTAAGTACCGGAAAGCGGTACTACCGCTCTAGCGACGGGTACTACCGCTTCCGACTTTGACTTAAGGTACCGGGTGGGGACGGATCTACCCAGTCCATCACTTTCCCCCACCCACCTCAAGTCAAAGGCGGTGTCCAAGCTCAAGAAACTCGAGGAGACCGGCCCCGATCTCCTCCTCCGGCCATCCCCGGTCAAATCTCCTCCGTGGAGAAGCTTCCCAACCTTCTTCCTCACCATGGCCTCCGGTATGAACTCCAACCTCTCTCTCTAGGGTTTGTTGGATTCCCTAGATGCATAGGTTAGGGTTTGTTGGAGTTCTTGGTAGAGAATCACCCTAGAAAGCTTTTCCATGTAGAGGGATACTAGCTAGCAACACTAGGTGAAGTTTGTGCCTCAATGCTATGGATCACGATCTAGATCTAGTGGTGCTGTGCTTGAGCGGTAGTACCGGTCATTCGTGACCGGTACTACTGGTTCAAGCGGTACTACCGGACTGGTTCGTGGTACTACCGCCCTGTGCAATTTCACTCTTGTTGCTTGTTAGTGTCCTTTTGCGCTTCAGTTCCAGGGCTTGTGCACTTAACCCCTATTTCCCCTACAACCAATGTTGTTCACAGGTTCATCCAAGCCTTGTGGTGGTCTCTTCGCCAAGCTCACCGCTCGCCTCAAGAAGTCCTTTTGCTTCAAGGAAGATCTCCAAGACAGGGTTCACATGGGTCTCCCCGTCTCCGATGGCTCCGAGAACAACATCACCCCTTGGTGCTTTCTTGAAGATGAAGACAAAAATAAAGAGGAGGACGAGCACATGCATGGTGATGATGAAGACAAGGACGACGAGGAGGATGAGGAGGAGGAAGACGAGGATGACAAGTGATTCCCTTGGGGCGCTAGCATGCTACCTCTCCCTTTTTGGTGTTCTGATGCCAAAGGGGGAGAAGTTGATCTATTAGGATGGGTATTTGCATGGGGATGCCAAGGGCTTGGTGCTTCATTTTGGTTTTTTGGCCTTGGCATCACTTTTTATCCCTAGTTATTCGAGAAACTTATTCGTATGCTACTCTATTCGTGGATCTCTCGGATTGTAATAAGACCTATTCGTGGTAGCCTATATTGGTATTCCGTATTCATCTATTGTGGCTACACCATTGCTATGGAGGCATTATTATTGGAAGTTTGGGTTTTCTCAAGGCAAAGGTATGACACATTCACCCAAAGCTCCTTGTATTGATATATGTTGCCTCCATAGTGTGCATATGCTATATAAACACGTCAAATATCCTTGTTGCATATGCGCTTGGTTTGTAGAATCTAGGGGGAGTTATATCTCTAGGATGTGTGGATTTTTATTCAAATGCATTTTCTAACTATGCACACATCTAGGGGGAGCTCCGTCTAGTTTTTGCAAACCTAGAACCTTATCATAATATCTTATGCTATGTTGCAAATTCTTGTGTAGTCATCAATCACCAAAAAGGGGGAGATTGAAAGAGCAAGGTCTACACCTCGTGTTTTGTGTGTTTGATAACAACACTTGAATGTATTTAACCGTGTGCATAGATTGTCTTTGATAGATTTGCAGGTGCACGGTGCCCTCGCTGAACACATCATGATCGGAAGACTCAAGCGTAGCTTATAGGTTTTCTGGTTTTTTGTGTGTGTCGTGAGGTGACGTGGTTGGAGAGGGAAAGAGGAAATGCAGAATCTGCCTAACCGGTACTACCGGTACCAGTAGCGGTAGTACCGCTACCCTATTGGTACCGGCCTGAAGTACCACTCTGGGATTGCACGCAGAAAAGCCCACAGAGTAAAGTGCGGTACCTTGACGGGCATGGTACCGCTTTGGTACCGTAATTTGAGTTACGACACTACCGCCCTGGTACCGCCAAGCTACCAGGTGGAGTCCGGGGCTCACAGAGGCCATGCCGGTACCTCAGCGGTACCGGCAGCGGTACTACCGCTTTGAGCCCACGTGGCGAATCTGTGGGCGGATTTCAAATCCAGAGCGGTACTACCGCTTGACCAAGCGGTAGTACCGGTTGTGCGGGATCTGCACATAACGGTTGGATTTGGGGGGCCTATAAAAGGGCTCCTTCTTCTCCAGCTCGATTTTATCCCTTCTCTCTCTCTCTCCTCCATTGTTGCTGAGCTCAAACCTTGAGGATCTCCCCACCTACCCAACCAACCTTGCCCAAACTTTGAGGAGTGGTGGAGGAGGCCCCGATCTATAGTTCTACCAAGAGAGATTTCACCAATATCACCTAGTCCTTAGTGGATCTTGAAGTTAGGGTTCCTATGGTGGGATCTTGGAGGATGTGCTCTTATGGAGGCTAGCTTGGAGTTGTGCTAGCCCCATAGGGTGTTGGGAGCCTCCGGTGCTTGTGGAGCTCGCCCCAACCTTGTGAAGGAACCGCCGCCTCGACCGGCTACTTAGTGGAGATGGGGAAGCTCCTTCGTGGGGCTTTCTCGAGGAACAAGGTGAGGCCTTCGTGGCCGTCTAACCTTCGTGGTTAGCACCTCCTCAACGCAGACGTACTCCCTTTTGTGGGAGGAACTGCGGGAAACAAACATCGCCTCGTCTCCGCATCCCCGGTTGTCCCGCTCCCTCTCTTTATTACCTTGTTCGGTTCCTTTGCTCGTTGCACTAGTCTAGGATCATACTAGGAACACCTCTATCATCAAAGGCATCACCTTTACTTCCGCATCGCGCTTAAAAATTGAAAAAGCTAAAAACTAGTGTAGCGTCCATTCACCCCCCGCTCTTGTTCGCTACGATCCTTTCATCCTCGTACACTGTGTACTCGGGATACCATGACATACCCTGGTTGGACAGGGCCTGGCAAAGAAGAGCTGGATAACCAGGAACATGCTCAGCCCTGGTCAAACGAACAACCTGGCCTCCATGAGGCATCTGTAAAAACAGATATGCAAAATGCATCAGTACAAGTAAGAAGTCTTCAAAAACTCTGAACATAGTAACCGGACTCGGAGTACTGGAGAGAACTACCCAACCCCGTTTAGATCTCAAGGTTTGAAACAAAACAGGTAAGAAAGAAAACCCGTTGCAAACAAAACAAGGTAATGTAACTCCTATTTAGAACGACTTGTGGTAAGGAGTAAAAAGGATTCTACTCAAATTTTCACAGTTACTTTTAACTTTCGAATAGTTTTCGCAAACACTAGACTCAACTTCGACCAAGGATAAGGGTTTCCTACAGACAGCCCTGCTATGATACCAAAGCTGTCGGACCCCGGGTTCAGAATTATACAGAGATGTTATGTGTATTAGTCATGTGATATGAGGTTTACTGGGGTTACCACTCCCAGGCCGAAATCACATCGGCAGGCAGTCCATAACAGGGACTACACCACCCCATACTGCCAGGCTGGGTCTGAGGGCTACTGGGGTACCAATCCCAAGCCGAAATATCGGCAGGCGCCAAAAATACCATTGGCACAGCGACACCTCAACCGCCCTGCTAATCATAACCAAAACTGCATAACAATGAGCTCGAGTGCCTTAAGCCCTTCTCGTGCACTTTATATTCATACACGCATCATGCACGAGATGGATAACCACAACCGGTAACAGAGCATAGACTCTACGACTCAAAGAGAATAATTATACAACTCTTTGTAGAGTAAAGATCCAAGTATTACAAGCAGTGGTCTCACGACCCATTATTACAACAAACAGCGGAAGCAAATTATGCTATTATACATAGCAAGTTTAACAAATGGCCTAAGAGGCCTTGAAGAAACGACGTAGTGTTCACCCATTCCGCAGCCCCAAGCTGCTACCTGGGAACCCCAAACTAGTAGTCGAAGTCAACGTCAGCATAGAAACATTCATCGTTACCTGGGGCAACATCCTCTGCAGCAGAAAATGACAAGCTGAGTATAGGGACTCAGCAAGACTTAGTACAATCTTTTAGCAAAGCTGGTATGCGAGGCTTTATGTGGAGCTTCTTTTGCGTCAAGCCATTTTTCCTTTGTAAATAGAGAGAGAGAGTAGAATCTCGACTACTCAGATCATTTTAAAGGGGATAAGAGAGCGATATCAATAGCTCTACTGATCAACATATTGTATCCACTGAAATCATCATCCTCTGCAACCACTCAGTTTGGATCACCTCCTCCCCAACCCTGGAAAAGGCATCCCTCTCTTCACTTATTTGACAGTTTTACGATTGGTTCAAGTTCTTTATGATCAAGCAACTGTCACCAAGTCATCCATAACCCTGGACACGGCTTTTAGAAAAGATTTAACCCTGCAGGGATGTACAATTTGTATCCACACGTGACGACCGTTTTCATTGATGCCCTAGCAGGGGACACCGATGATAGCGATCGACTACAACCTTTACCTTACGTCGACCTATTCCATGAGCCACGCCAAAAGGTTTTAGCCCGCCATCGTAAGTCGGCCGTTCTCCGACGCGGCACCGTTTGTTGCGTGCGGAGGTTGGTTTCCTAGGGACTTTAACCCCAGGGGACTTTAACCACAGGGGACTCTAACCCCCAGCCAACCCCGGCCACGTCCCTGTATGTATGCACCTCTTTGCAAACATTTTTACACACTCATGCGTATGTCAAATGGAACGCCCAAACTATGTAGCTCATGGATAGATCTAAGCAAGTTAGTCAGTTGATGGGAGTCCCACACCTCCACGTGTGGCTGTACGCTCAGTCTTGGATCAAGTGACAAGAACTCGGGTCCTAAGGCGGCAGAAACGAAACAACCCACCACATCCCAATGTGGCCTCTCGTCCACACCTTTAAGCATGTTTTACCACTCATACCATATATACTTTCCATGTCAACCTGTCATACTAGATTCATGAGAAGCTCCAGTCCGAAGACCGGAGTAATAGCATATGAACTAAGCATGGCTAAGCACAACATATGTAAAGGCTCTAGCGATGCACACTAGCTTAGCCTAGGTATGCTAGGAGCGTGGATTAGTATTATTGAGGCTTCAAGGTAATAACATGCATCAGATAGGTATAACTCTATCTAGCGGTAAAAGACAGTGGAATCGGATGCAATATGTATGAATCAGAATGAAAGCATTTGTAAAACATTTATGAACCAGGCTAGGGCTTGCCTTGACTGTCGATGGAGTTGTACTGCTCGTTGGCGTTATCGACCTCGATCTCGGACTCGTGCTCTACCGAGCAGAAGCAAACACCGGAAAAGTAGAAACAACATTCAAGCATGGCGTTGATGCAAGCAATCATCATGGATGGTAATTTAATTTGATAGAAGTAAACCTATGAACTACCGAACGATTTAATCAGGACTGGAATGCTCGAAGAATGGCATTCCGGTAAATCCCGGATGTTACTTAAAGGGGTTCTTTGTTGTTCTAATAAACTTGTGAATTGAAGTTGTTCAAATGAACTTGATTCGCATACCACAGTGTAGATCTTATTTTTCTGATCATTTTGATATATGATTTGTATTTTTCTGATTTAAAATGAATTAGTTATTGATTTTACAATTTTTAATCATTTTTCTGACATTGCAGATATTATTAGAATTCTGACATAGGGGCCCACTATCATATTTTTTTATTCTTTATTCAAATTCCATAAATGATTAAATTTCTGACGTAGGGGTCCCACCTATCATGATTTTAATCTTTACAGAAAATATAAAACAAAAAAAATAAAAATAAAAGAAAAAAGGGCCTGATAGCTGGGTCCCACCGGAGTCAACCGCCGGTGGTTGACCGCCGTGACCGGCGCCCGCGGCGAACGGCACGGCCGTTCCAGGCCTCGCCTGGATGCGCGGGCCGGCGCATTAGACGCGCCCGAGCGGGGCGGGTCGAGTGGTGGCAGCGCCGCCCGAAAGTGGTCGCCGGAGCGACCATGGCGGCGAATAGCGCGGCGGTGGCCCCAGGCGCGCGTTGGCCGAGCAGCACAGGGGGAGAAATGGGGTGCGGAGGGGCGTATTCGGACCGGCGGCTCACCGTGAGGCTGCTGGGCAAGGCGGCAACGACGGAGGAGGCTGGGAGGCGGCTGAACGTCGGCGAACGGCGTCGGGGAAGAAGGCACGGCCGGCGGCGATTTCGACCTCCCAGGATCGATTCCTTGGAGGAGGAGGACGAGGAGAGCTAGGCGGTCTTGACGGCGGTCTCACCGGAGCTCAGGGAGGCGCCAAACGGCGGCACGAGGTGGTGACCTGGCGGAGCTAGGGTTCGGACGCCATTGGGGAGCTCGGGAGAGAGAGAGAAGCATGGTGGGGAAGTGAGATCGTGAGGGAGAGCGTCGAGGGGGAGGTCCAGGCGTCGTCCACATCCAGGAAGGGGCCAGCAGGAGGTGGCGTCGGAGCTCTCTCTCGGCAGGGCACGCAGGTGCCTGCCTAGCAGAGGTAGAAGACAAAGGGGATTCTTTCAAATAACCCCCTGGCTTTCTCTATTTTCTTCGAGCAACTAAAAACAATGCTAAAACCTATACTATGTGTTGTTTTGAAAAGTTTCAAAATTCCAGGGACTTTCAAAATATTGTCCCAACATTTTGTCAACATTTGAAACATTTTATAAAGTATCAAATAGCACAACTTTTTAGGGTTTGGTACCGATGAAAGACACACAGATGATTCACACTGCCAGGGTTGCTGGTTTTATTTTAACGCGAAAATTTCTGAGTGAAATTTACATGATACAAAAGAGTGTAAGGTCACTTTATTACAAACAGGGATGTTACAACCGCCGCCTCGGTGCAGACTCCTCTGACGCCGGTGAGGACCTAGCTTACTAGCTATATCTCCGTCCATCTAAAGAGTCGAGGATTCGTGGGGAGAGGACGAGAGGGACGAGATAGGGGCGGCGTCTGGTGGGGATGTGCGTGGTTGAAGAGATAGGGGATGGTGGGAGAGGACCAGCGGTGGGGATGTGCGTGGGTGCAGACTGCAAATGAGGAAAGGATAGTGGGATGCGGTGGGTGGGGCCATGTGCGTGGAAGCGTGGGTTGGGTGGTGTGTGGGGATGTGGTCATGTGGGGGGAGGGGGGCCTGCACAGTGGCGCACCACACGCAGATGCGCCATGGGGGTGCGATTTTGGCCAGCACAGTGGCGCACCACAAATAGGTGCGCACCCATCTATAATCGAGTTTGAAGATTAGTAGTGGCGCACCACTATACTAGTGCGCCATTGGTAATGGGCTACCAATGGAGCACCACCTTTCGATGTGCCAGTAAAGTGGTGCGCCACTACTAGCAATTTGCGGGTAGGCCTTTTTCTAGTAGTGCGTAATCCCTACAGTTATTTTTGTCACGAAATATATTGCAAAATATAAGGTAGTGTAAGATCCTATTGTGTACAGAAACGCAAAGAGAGTGATGATTAGTTAACTTTAATGTAAAGTTAGAAATAAATTTGCATCTGAAAGATCCAGAGTGACAATAAGAACTTGCTAAACATGTTCCTACAATGGAGATCTACGATGTAGTGAAAACTAGCTGCTTCACCATTGTTTTAGAGAGTACTGGACCAAATTTTCGGAATACCCTTTTCTGGGGTAACTTCTACGTGTGGGCCTATTTTCCAGCCCACATGAGAATATTGGTAGGCCTTTATTCATATCTTTACTACGGAGTATTAAATCTGGATCGACCTCCGCACGTTTTCAATTTAACCCCTAGCAAATGCTAAATTAACCCGCAGTTCAACTTCTCCCCACGTTATCCCGTTCTGTCCTTTTCCATTCAAACGATGGCGACCGCACGAGAGGCCAGCGAGGCGGCGGGCGAGCGGGATTGGTGGCGGGCTCCCGTGTCCCGTCCGGAGCTCGAGCTCGATCCGGCCATCGAGTCGTTGCAGAGGAGGCAAGGCAAGCGATTCCCGTCCGCGTGCCTGCAATTCGTCGTCGACCCCCTACACTTCCCCGACCGGATCAAGCACGTGCTCCTCCCCGACCGGTTCGTCGACCTCAGAGTCGCCCTGTGTCGCCCCTGCACCTCGTCGCTGAATCCCGACTGGTTCGTCTACCTCCAGGAGTACACCGACCGCCGAGGCGCCGACAGGTTCGTCGACCTCCAACAGCACCAGGCGAATAGCTCCTGTACGACACAGTTGAGGGAAATGGTCTAGAATGCGACGACGTTGGCCGAAATAGCTCCCATGCGACGCTTTTGCTAGTTAAAATAGCGCATATACGACATGCGTTCGTTAGGCTTACAACAGGTCATTAGTCCAGGTGGGACCCACAACTTAACCAGCTTAGCGTGGGACCGACCACTTATCCAACTCAGCGTGGACCCCACACCACTCGTGCAGCTCACCTTTGGTGGAGACGGAGCCCGAGCGAGACCGTGCCATTGCTTACCATCTCGTCCCCTACCTTTTCTTCTTCTTCTCTGGCGACTCAGCGGCGTCACCATCCGGCGAGAGATGCATAGCTCCATCTCATCCGGCGCGTCCCGCCCATCTTGGCCTCGATGCGGTGCAGTGCTGCTGACCCGCTGCCCTGACTGTCAATAAGTTGAGCCGCTGAAGCGGTTGACTTGTGTGACGGAGAAGAATGGCAACGCCGGGCGCGATTTCGTGAAATGTGATAGCTTACCACAGCCAAGGCAGGTTAGATCTCTTTTCTGTCGCATCCATTTTCTCTGATTTTTTACGATTGCATTTTCCCCTTTTAATTTTGGATCTAGGGTTCATGTTCAAATTTGGGAAATTTGCAGAATCTGAATCATTGCGGCCATTTCAAGTGGATTGATGTATACGTTCGTAGGCTTGAAAAGGAGGGCATGTTTACGACCGTTGCCATTACGGGGTGCAGAGATTTGTTGGAGATATGCCCAAGAGGCAATATAAAGTGGTTATTATTATATCTTTGTGTTTATGATAAATGTTTGCATCCCATGCTATAATTGTATTAACCGAAAACATTAATACATGTGTGTTATGTAAACAGAAAAGAGTCCCTAGTAAGCCTCTTGTATAACTAGCTTGTTGATTAATAGATGATCATGGTTTCCTGATCATGAACATTTGATGATATTAATAACAAGGTTGTTTCATTGGGTGAATGACATAATGGACACACACCCAAATGAGCGTAGCATAAGATCAAGTCATTAAGTTCATCTTGCTATAAGCTTTCGATACATAGTAACCTAGTCCTTCGACCATGAGATCATGTAAATCACTTACACCGGAAGGGTACTTTGATTACATCAAACGCCACTGCGTAAATGGGTGGTTATAAAGATGGGATTGAGTATTCAGAAAGTGTGAGTTGAGGCATATGGATCAAGAGTGGGATTTGTCCATCCTGATGACAGATAGATATACTCTAAGCCCTCTCGGTGGAATGTCGTCTAATTAGCTTGCAAGCATGTGACAAGGTCACAAGAGATGACATACCACGGTACGAGTAAAGAGTACTTGTTGGTAACGAGGTTGAATTAGGTATAGAGATACCGATGATCAAACCTCGGACAAGTAAAGTATCGCGCGACAAAGGGAATTGGTATCGTATGTAAATGGTTCAATCGATCACAAAGTTATCGCTGAATGTGTGGGAACCATTATGGATCTCCAGGTCCCGCAATTGGTTACTGGTCGGAGAGGAGTCTTGATCATGTCCGCATAGTTCACGAACCGTAGGGTGACGCGCTTAAGGTTCGATGTCGTGTAAGTAGATTCGGAATATGAGATGGAGACCGAATGTTGTTCGGAGTCTTGGATGGGATCCAGGACATCATGAGAAGGTCCGGAATGGTCCGGAGAATAAGATTCATATAAGGGAAGTTAATTTTTAGGTTTCGGAAAAGTTTGGGATTTTTCTGGTGGAAGACCGGGAAGGTTCTAGAAGGTTCCGGGGGTCCCACCAGTGGGCCCACGACCCTAGGAGGGCTAGCATGGGCCGAGGGGATGAAGCCTAGCCCTAATGGGCCAGGGGCACATGCCCCTCAAGGCCCAGCAGGCCAACCCCTTTAGGGTTTCCCCAAAACCCTAGGGGGGATCAACTTGGGGGGGGGGGGGGGGGGGGGAAGAAAACACCCCCCCACTTTGGCCGCTGGCCATAGGCTTGGAGGAGGGGCCAAGGCAACCCCTGGCCGGTCTCCCTCCTATATAAAGAGGGGAGGGGCAGGGGGCGCAGCCCTCCTTTATCCCCTAACCCTGGCCGCCCCCCTCTCTCCTCCACCATAGCTCTGCTCTGGCTTGGCGAAGCCCTGCTGTTTTTCTCCTCCACCACCACCACCACGCCATCGTGCTGCTAGGATTCCAAGGAGATCTACCACACCTCCGCTGCCCGCTGGAATGGGGAGAGGACGGACTTCATCGACACCGTACGCACGACCGAGTACGGAAGTGCTGCCGGATTGCAGCACCGGACGATCGAATACATCAACAACAAGATCTGATCTCGTAAGGCTTTGGATCTTCGAGGGTTAGTCTCTCATACATCTCGTTGCTTCGATCTTCATAGATTAGATCTTGCTTCTTCCTAGATTGGATCTTGGTTTTTGTTCATGTTCACGGTAGAATTTTTTGTTTTCCATGCAATAAACCCATCAGTGGTATCAGAGCCGTGTCTATGCATAGATCTGTTGCATGAGTAAAACACAATGGATTTGTGGGCGTTGATGCTTTTGTTGTCTTTTGTTATGTGTACTTTGCATCTTGCGGGATGGTGGGATGAAGCGACCCAGGCTAACTTTACATGACCGCGTCTCATGAGACTTGCTCCACGCTTGACATGCAACTTGTATTGCATAAGTGGCTTTGCGGGTGTCTGTCTCTCTCACCATAGTTAAGATTCAATTTACTCTTTCAATTGACAACACTAGTATCACCGTTGTGGTTCATGTTCGTAGGTAGATTGGATCTTACTCGAAAACCCTAAACCACGTAAAATATGCAAACCAAATTAGAGGCGTCTAACTTGTTTTTGCAGGGTTTGGTGATGTGATATGGCCATGATGTGATGATGACTATATTTGATGTATGAGATGTTCATTATTGTATTATGGCAACCGGCAGGAGCCTAATGGTTGTCTTTAATTTTGTTAAGACCAGCATGTCTATTCATCATGTAATAGCTTTATTTCAAGTAGTTGTTATAGTAGCTATAAGTGATGGACAACCACGAAGCGGCGCCACTGACCTTGACGCCATGCTGGTGATGATGGAGATCATGTCCGTGCTTTGGAGATGGAGATCAAAAGCACAAGAAGAAAGGCCATATCATATCACACATTATGAATTGCATGTGATGTTAATCCTTTATGCATCTTATTTTGCTTAGATCACGACGGTAGCATTGTAAGATGATCCCTCTCACTAAATATCAAGATAATAAGTGTTCATCCTTAGTATGCACCGTTGCTAAGACTTGTCGTTTTGAAGCATCACGTTATGATCGGGTGTGATAGATTCTACATGTGCATACAACGGGTGCAAGCCAGATTTGCACATGCGGATACTAAGGTAACCTTGACGAGCCTAGCATGTACAGACATGGTCTCGGAACACGAAATACCGAAAGGTAGAGCATGAGTCATATGAATGATATGATGAACACTTTGAGTGTTCGCCTTTGAAACTACATCTTCTCTCGTGAAGATCGGACTTGGTGTAGTGGATTTGGTTCGTGTAATCACTAAGACAATGTGAGGGATGTTGTTTTAAGTGGGAGTTCACCTAGTTAATTTAAGAAGTAAAATTGAACTCAATTTATCATAAACTTAGTCTAAACTCTTTGCAAATATGTTGTAGATCATGGCGGCCCCCACCATCAATTTTAACCAGTTTCTAGAGAAAGAAAAACTTAAGAACGATGGAAGCAACTACACGGATTGGATCCGTCATGTGAGGATTGTCCTCATTGCTGGAAGCCTGCAATATGTGCTCGATGCACCGCTGGGTGCCCCACCTACAGAAACTGCTCCTGATGAGGTGAAAAATGTTTACCAAACTCGAAAACATCACTACTCCCAAGTTTAGTGCGCCATCCTGTACGTCCTAGAGGCAGAGCTTCAAAAGCGTTTTGAAACCCACGACCCCTGTGAGATAGTCCATGAGCTCAAAGCTATCTTTGAAACTCATGCGGCCGTGGAAAGCTATGAAGCCTCGAAACATTTCTTTGGCTGCATGATGGAAGAGGGTAGCTCCATTAGCGAGCATGTGCTCAAGATGTCTGGGCACGCGAAGAAGCTCAATGACTTGGGAATTTGTGATTCCTAACCAGTTGGGTATTCATCGTGTCCTCCAATCGCTGCCACCTAGTTATAAGAACTTCGTGATGAACTACAACATGCAGAACATGAACAAAGAGTTACCTGAAATCTTCTCCATGCTGAAATCTGCTGAGGTGGAGATACAGAAAGAGCACCAAGTGTTGATGGTCAACAAGACCACCAGTTTCAAGAAGCAGGGCAAGCCTAAAAACAAGGGCAACTTCAAGAAGGGCGGCAAGAAAGCTGCTGCACCTCCTAAGATGCCCAAGGCTGGCCCTAAGCCTGATACTGTGTGCTTTTACTGCAAGGAAGAAGGGCACTGGAAGCGCAATTGCTCCAAGTACCTGGCTGATCTGAAGAGCGGCCACATAAAAAAGAAAGGTATATTTGATATACATGTTATTGATGTTTATCTTACTGGTAATCGTAGTAGTGCCTGGGTATTTGATACTGGTTCGGTTGCTCACATTTGTAACTCGAAACAGGAACTGCGGAATAAATGAAGACTAGCAAGGGACGAGGTGACGATGCGCGTTGGAAATGGATCCAAGGTCGATGTGATCGCCGTCGGCACGCTCCCTCTACATCTACCTTCGGGATTAGTTTTAAATCTAAATAATTGTTATTTGGTGCCTGCGTTGAGCATGAACATTATATCTGGATCTTGTTTGATGGAAGATGGTATTCGTTTAAGTCAGAGAATAATGGTTGTTCTATTTATATGAATAATATCTTTTATGGTCATGCACCTGAGATGAATGGTTTATACCTGTTAAATCTCGATAGTAGTGATACACATGTTCCTAACATTGATGCTAAGCTAATTAAATTGAATGATAATTCTACTTATATGTGGCACTGTCATCTTGGTCATATTGGAGTGAAGCGCATGAAGAAATTCCATTCCGATGGACTTCTTGAATCACTTGACTTTGAGTCACTTGATAGATGCGAAGCATGTCTAATGGAAAAAATGACTAAGACTCCATTCTCTGGTACAATGGAGCGAGCTACAGACTTATTGAAAATCATACATACCGATGTGTGCGGACCAATGAGTGTAGCATCGCGCGGTGGTTATCGTTATGTTCTAACCTTCACGGATAATCTGAGTAGATATGGGTATATTACTTTATGAAACATAAGTCCGAAACTTTCGAGAAGTTTAATGAATTCCAAAGTGAAGTAGAAAATCAACGTAACAAGAAGATTAAGTTTCTGCGTTCTGATCGCGGAGGCGAATATCTGAGTTATGAGTTTGGCATGCATTTAAAGAAATGCGGAATACTTTCACAGTTGACACCGCCGGCAACACCACAGCGCAATGGTGTGTCCGAACGTCGTAATCGAACTCTCTTAGATATGGTTCGATCTATGATGTCTCTTACCGATTTGCCGTTATCTTTTTGGGGCTACGCATTAGAGACAACCGCATTCACTTTAAATAGGGCACCATCTAAATCCGTTGAAATGACACTGTATGAATTATGGTTTGGTAAGAAACCTAAGCTGTCGTTCTTTAAAGTTTGGGGCTGCGAAGCTTATGTAAAGAAGTTACAACCTGACAAGCTAGAACCCAAAGCGGAGAAATGCATCTTCATAGGATACCCTAAAGAAACAATTAGGTATACCTTCTATCACAGATCCGAAGGCAAAGTTTTCGTTGCCAAGAACGGATCCTTTCTTGAGAAGGAGTTTCTCACGAAAGAAGTGATTGGAAGGAAAGTAGAACTCGATGAGGTTATTGAACCTTCTCTCAGAGATCAGAGTAGCGCAACACCGGAAGATGTTCTTGTGCAGCCCGAACCGATAAGAGAGGAAGCAAATGATGATGATCATGAAACTTCGAACAAAGAAGCTACTGAACCTCGCAGATCGACGAGGGCTCGTACCACTCCTGATTGGTATGACCCCTGTCTAAATGTCATGATTGTGGATAACAATGATGAAGACCCTGCGACGTATGAGGAAGCAATGATGAGCCCAGATGCCAACAAATGGCAAGAGGCCATGAAATCCGAAATGGGGTCCATGTATGATAACCAAGTATGGACTTTGGTAGACTTACCTGATAGCCGCAAGGCTGTCGAGAATAAATGGATCTTCAAAAGAAAAACAGATGCTGGTGGTAATATTACTATCTATAAAGCTCGACTTGTCGCGAAGGGGTTCCGACAAATTCAAGGAGTTGACTACGATGAGACTTTCTCACCTGTAGCGAAGCTAAAGTCTGTGAGGATTTTGTTAGCAATCGCTGCATTTTTCGATTATCAGATTTGGCAGATGGATGTCAAAACGGCGTTCCTTAATGGTAACATCGAGGAAGAGTTGTATATGGTACAACCCAAAGGTTTTGTCGATCCTAAAAATGCTGACAAGGTATGCAAGCTGCAGCGTTCCATTTATGGACTGAAGCAAGCATCCCGGAGTTGGAACCGATGTTTTGATAAGGTGATCAAAGACTTCGGGTTTATACAGACTCATGGTGAGGCGTGTATTTACAAGAAAGTGAGTGGGAGTTCTGTAGCATTCCTAATAGTATATGTAGATGACATATTGTTGATTGGGAATGATGTAGAACTTCTAAGCAGTGTTAAAGGTTATTTGAATAAGTGTTTTTCAATGAAAGACCTTCGAGAAGCAGCATATATTTTAGGCATCAAGATTTATAGAGATAGATCAAGACGCCTAATAGCGCTTTCACAAAGTACATACCTGGACAAGATTCTAAAGAAGTTTAGAATGGATGAAAGCAAGAAAGGGTTCTTGCCCATGTTGCCAGGTAAGGTCTTGAGTAAAACTCAAGGTCCGGCTACGGCAGAAGAAAGAGAAAGGATGAACAAGATCCCCTATGCCTCGGCAGTAGGCTCTATCATGTATGCCATGCTGTGTACTAGACCGGATATCGCACATGTTGTTAGTTTGACCAGCAGATATCAGAGTGATCCAGGAATGGATCACTGGACAGCGGTCAAGAATATCCTGAAGTACTTGAAAATGACTAAGGATATGTTTCTTTGTTATGGAGGTGACCAAGAGCTCACTGTAACCAGTTACATCGATGCTAGTTGGAACACTGATCCTGATGACTCTAAGTCACAGTCTGGGTACGTGTTTATATTGAATGATGCTGCAGTAAGCTGGATGAGTGCCAAGCAGAGCGTGGTGGCAAAATCTTCAACTGAATCTGAATACATAGCGGCTTCGGAGGCTTCGTCGGAAACGATATGGATGAAAAGGTTCATTACTGAGCTTGGTGTGGTTCCTAGTGCATTGGACCCATTGACCATCTATTGTGATAACATGGGTGCCATAGCCAATGCGCAAGAGCCAAGGTCACACAAGAAGCTGAAGCATATCAGGCTACGTTTTCATGTGATTCGCGAGTATGTCGAAGATGGTGACATAAAGATTTGCAAAGTACACACAGATCTAAATGTGGCAGATCCGTTGACTAAAGCTCTCCCTAGGGCAAAGCAATACCTACACCAGAACGCCATGGGTGTTAGGTACCTTACCATGTAATCTAGATTATTGACTCTAGTGCAAGTGGGAGACTGTTGGAGATATGCCCAAGAGGCAATAATAAATTGGTTATTATTATATCTTTGTGTTTATGATAAATGTTTGCATCCCATGCTATAATTGTATTAACCGGAAACATTAATACATGTGTGTTATGTAAACAGAAAAGAGTCCCTAGTAAGCCTCTTGTATAACTAGCTTGTTGATTAATAGATGATCATGGTTTCCTGATCATGAACATTGGATGTTGTTAATTACAAGGTTGTGTCATTGGGTGAATGACATAATGGACACACACCCAAATGAGCGTAGCATAAGATCAAGTCATTAAGTTCATCTTGCTATAAGCTTTTGATACATAGTAACCTAGTCCTTCGACCATGAGATCATGTAAATCACTTACACCGGAAGGGTACTTTGATTACATCAAACGCCACTGCGTAAATGGGTGGTTATAAAGATGGGATTAAGTATTCAGAAAGTGTGAGTTGAGGCATATGGATCAAGAGTGGGATTTGTCCATCCTGATGACGGATAGATATACTCTGGGCCCTCTCGGTGGAATGTCGTCTAATTAGCTTGCAAGCATGTGACAAAGTCACAAGAGATGGAGAATATGAGATGGAGACCGAATGTTGTTCGGAGTCTCGGATGGGATCCAGGACATCACGAGAAGGTCCGGAATGGTCCGGAGAATAAGATTCATATAAGGGAAGTTAATTTCTAGGTTTCGGAAAAGTTCGGGATTTTTCCGGTGGAAGATCGGGAAGGTTCTAGAAGGTTCCGGGGGTCCCACCAGTGGGCCCACGACCCTAGGAGGGCTAGCATGGGCCGAGGGGATGCAGCCGAGCCCTAATGGGCCAGGGGCACATGCCCCTCAAGGCCCAGCCGGCCAACCCCTTTAGGGTTTCCCCAAAACCCTAGGGAGGATCAACTTGGGGGGAAGAAAACTCCCCCCCCCCTCTTTTGATGGGTTCGTTGCATGTAACGCAAAAAAATTCTACCGTGAACATGAACAAAAACCAAGATCCAATCTAGGAAGAAGCAAGATCTAATCTATGAAGATCTAATCAACGAGATGTATGAGAGACTAACCCTCGAAGAACCAAAGCCTTACGAGATCAGATCTCGTTGTTGATGTTGTCGATCGTCCTGTGCTGCAATCCGGCAGGACTTCCGTACTCGGTCGTGCGTACGGTGTCGATGATGTCCATCCTCTCCCCATTCCAGTGGGCAGCGGAGGTGTGGTAGCTCTCCTCGGAATCCCAGCAGCACGACGGTGTGGTGGTGGTGGTGGAGGAGAAAAACTGCAGGGCTTCGCCAAGCCGGAGCAGAATTATGGTGGAGGAAGAGAGGGGGCAGCCAGACTTTGGTGTGTAGGGGCAAGGGGTCGGCTGCCCCTCTCCTCTATTTATAGAGGGAGGGGTGGCCAAGGCAGCCCCTTGGGCCCCACCAGCGCAGGGAAGGAACGGGGGATCAGAACTCATCCCCTTCCAAGTTTGCTTCCTCTTCCAAAATTGCTCCCTCGATTTTAGGGATTTGATCTTATCCTCCTGGATTTGATCTTATCCCTAGGGGGGCTGGCCGGCTGGGCCTTGAGGGCTTGGTGCCCCTGGCCCATTAGGCCAGGCTGCACTCCCTTAGCCCATGTGGTCCCTCCCGGGGTGGTGGGCCCACCGGTGGCCCTCTAGA
The DNA here is from genome assembly GCF_019359855.2 of Lolium perenne. Lineage (NCBI taxonomy): Eukaryota > Viridiplantae > Streptophyta > Magnoliopsida > Poales > Poaceae > Lolium > Lolium perenne. The sequence goes on from NC_067244.2 coordinate 24,410,872, forward strand.
ACCTTCTAGAAGCTCCGGTCAAACACCGAAACTTTTTCCGAACCCCGAAAAATAACTTCCCTTATATGAATCTTATTCTCCGGACCATTCCAGACCTCCTCGTGATGTCCTGGATCCCATCCGAAACTCCGAACAACATTCGGTCTCCATCTCATATTCCGAAGCTACTATACAACATCGAACCTTAAGCGCGTCACCCTACGGTTTGTGAACTATGCGGAAATGATCGAGACTCCTCTCCGACCAATAATCAATAGCGGGACCTGGAGATCCATAATGGCTCCCACACATTCAGCGATAACTCAATGATCGATTGAACCATTAACATACGATACCGATTCCCTTTGTCACGCGATACTTTACTTGTCCGAGGTTCGATCATCGGTATCTCCATACCTAGTTCAACCTCGTTTCCGACAAGTACTCTTTACTCTTACCGTGGTATGTAATCTCTTGTGACCTTGTCACATGCTTGCAAGCTAATTAGACGACATTCCACCGAGAGGGCCCAGAGTATATCTATCTGTCATCGGGATGGACAAATTCCACTCTTGATCCATATGCCTCAACTCATACTTTCCGAATGCTCAATCCCATCTTTATAACCACCCATTTACGCAATGGTGTTTGATGTAATCAAAGTACCCTTCCGGTGTAAGTGATTTACATGATCTCATGGTCGAAGGACTAGGTAACTATGTATCGAAAGTTTATAGCAAGATGAACTTAATGACTTGATCTTATGCTACACTTATTTGGGTGTGTGTCCATTATATCATTCACCCAATGACATAACCTTGTTATTAACAACATCCAATGTTCATGATCACGAAACCATGATCATCTATTAATCAACAAGCTAGTTAAACAAGAGGCTTACTAGGGACTCCTTGTTGTTTACATAACACACATGTATCAATGTTTCGGTTAATACAATTATAGCATGGGATGTAAACATTTATCATCAACACAAAGATATAATAATAACCATTTTATTATTGCCTCTTGGGCATATCTCCAACAGTCTCCCACTTGCACTAGTGTCAATAATCTAGTTTACATTTGTAAAGATATAACACCTTGGCCTTCTGGTGCTTATCATGTTTTGCTCACGGGAGAGGTTTCAGTCAACGAATCTGACATGCTCAGAAACGTATGTATTTTGCAATTCATTTGCGTCTCCACGCATCACTCATTTTCCAAATGAGTCGGCATTATGTTCAGTCTTCTGGTGGAACCTTAATTCCGCGGTCTGAAATATGTCAGTAATATTGTCACAAACAATATAGCTTCAAAGTTCTGACATTATCGAAACTACACCAAGTTCTCAAAGAACTCCTCGACTCAAACACTCTCGGTCATTGTCAAAACAATGACACACTCTGCCTTCGTTTGTAGAATCTGTCACAATATTTAGAACTCATCTAAATCTAGCATAGACTTCTTCTAGCTCATTGTGCTACCTTTTAATGAACACTTAGCCTAATTGAGATTGAAATTTATTTTTATATGTGACCAAACTAATATCGGTGCAATGCCTTACATCAATTTGTTTGTCATTGCCTCATACAAAACTATATATCCTTGGCTCTTCCAAAGTACTCAAGGATATTCTTACTGTTGTCCAATGATCATCACATAGATCATTCTGATATTTGCTCCTAACTCTTTAGAGCACAGGACATCTGATTGTGTACATATTATTCGTGATCTAAAATCACTCATGTGTTTTTACTCATTGAGTGTCAAATACACTCAAGTCTTGTTAAACCTTTACATGGAAAAGAACACCTTCTTAATATTTTTACATTGAACTACTTCAATATTCATTCTATGTACTTTGACTTAAACTTATTATGCATTTCAATCTATCTTCATAGATCTTGACGCTAAATATGTTTCAGTCCATATCCTTTCATTGAAGTTAATTCTCAATGAAACCTTTTAATCACATCAAGAATATAATTACATCATTTATAATCAATGATATGTCATCCACATATAATATTATAACTATGTCTCAGCGCTCCCACTTAATTTCTTGCAAATGCAAGCATCTTCATCGTTTCTGATGAAATCAAAACTCTTTGATTATTTCATCCAGTGAAGATTCCAACTCCGTGATACTTACTTCTTCAGTGAAGTTTGTATACCTATCTAGTATTCCACGGACTAGCAAAACTCTTGGTTTGTATCTAGTATACATCCTTTATACATACTTCTGGTAAGGAATGTATTTCTGCCATCCTACTATCATATCTCATAAAAGAATATGTAGCGATTACTAGAATAATCCACATAGACTATAAGCATCGCTACGGGAGATCTAATCTTATCGTAGTCAACTCTTTGAACTTTGTCGTAAACATTTTTTCGACAAGTCGAGCTTCTTCAAGGATATTCCATCCAAGTCCATCAATTTTATAGATCCATTTACTTTCAAAAAGTATTCACCTATCTTGGATTTCATGGCGCATAGCCATTTTAACAGAGTCAGGGCCCATCATAACTTCTTTGTATGTAGTTGGTTTATCATTGTTCAAAATCAATCCTTTGTCCACAAATCATTTATTTGATCACAAAGTAAACCACATCTACAAGGTTCAATAGGTACTTTGATCTCCATGACTATCACACTTTGTAGACATGGGAGCCATGATCGTCGTGGCCGCTTCCGGAACCATTTCCGATGTTGCGCTACTCTTATCATCATGCTCAGGTTCATGAACCTTATCTAGTTCCATTGTCCTCCCACTCAAATACTTCGATAGAAAAAAATTTCTTGGAAGTAAGCAAGTAACATTAACAAACACTTTTGTTTTTGACTTCATAGTGGAAAGAATTCCCAATTTGTTCTCTGGGACAACAACAAAGACATTCATCCGGTTTTGGTTGTAAACTCATTTACTTATGCTACACATAACAAAATTTAAGAAAGGACTATTAGGGTTTATACCCATGCCATAACTCGTATGGTGTCATTTCAATGGATTATGATGATGCTCTATTTAGTGTAAAAGCGGTAGTCTCTAAAGCATAATCCACAAAAATATAATGGCATCATTTTATTTTATCTCATCATTAATCCAACAAGGTTTGGATACGTCTCTCGGATACTCCATCATCACTATGATACTCCAAGAAATGTGAGTTGTAGAACAATTTCATAACTCTCTTAGATGTTCGCTAAAACTCGTAATTCAAATATTTCCACCATGATCCAATCATAGATATTTGACTTTTCTATTACGATGATTTCCACTTCATGCTGAAATTTATTTGAATCTATTCAAATGTTTCAAACTTCTTCCTTATTGAATATATCCTCATATATACACTCAATTCATTGTTGGAAGTTTTCATGAAGTAGAGGAATCTTCCGCACACAACTATGCCTAAGAACCATATACATCATCATGTATGTTTCCACTAAGCTAGTTAACCGTTCAACTCTTGGCCTATGAACGGTATTTCAGTCATTCTCTTTAGAAGAGAGTTGCAAGCACCGAACGATTCAAAAATCGAATGACTCCAAAAATCCATTTGCATGGAGTTCCTTCATGCGTTCCTTTCTAACATGACCTAAATGGCAGTTCCACAAATAAGTGAAATTCTCATCATTTGCCTTATAGCATTTTAGCGTCACTGTTATGCATGCGTGTTTCACCATTAAGATTTATAATAACTTCTCCATCGTACATGGAGTACAGTCATAATTTGAACAACTCATTGTTTTTATTTGACCAGAACAAAATAACAATTATAAAGTTCTTTATTATAATCTGAAGGGCTAGGTTGAATGCCCACGACGAACATAATAACATTTTATATTTGTTCCAGACGTGCATCATTACCACATTCCTTGTCAGTCACGTAGGCCATTGTATTCTTGTATTGCGTTGTGTTGTATGACATCTCATACCTACCAATATGGTACAAATACCCAAGAATTTCATAATGTGACTAATCAAAGAATACATCTATAACATGTATATCATCTATATACACCTGAGCTAGACTTTCTAGTCTTTTCTTTTTTTCTGCCAAAAACTTTTGTAGTTTCTCTTTCGGTTTTCCTCTTATTTCAGAAAACACTCAACATCAATAGCTTCTAGGTTTGTTGGTGAAATACCAATAACCTTGAGGTTCTTTCTTTGAAGTTGATCATCACATGACAAGTGTTCCGAATTTCACTATTAGTAACTTTTTAATGTGATGAACAATTTCACTCATAATTTTTATCCATCAAATCATGACGACTTTCCGAGACCATGTCTGTACATGCTAGGCTCGTAAAGTTTAACCTTAGTATTCGCATGTGCAAATCTGGCTTGCACCCGTTGTATGCACACGTAGAATCTATAACACCTGATCATCACGTGATGCTTCGAAACGACGAGTCTTAGCAACGGTGCATACTAAGGACGATCACTTCTTGGATATGCGAATATCGTTAGTGCCCAACAAGTTGGAGGATCGGGACGTACATTCCCATAAAACTTATGAGTTTATGTAGTCTCACTAGATTATATTCTATCATCTTGCAATAAGGTCTTAGATATCACATATATCTCATACCTCGCTTATTTCTGAAAACAAAATTTCCAGCTCCTTACTTTTCAAACGGATTTGAACTTCAAGTTTCACGGAGACAAGATGATTTTAGGTACTAATTGAAACCATTGCTCTTTGAATCAACAATGTGAGGTTTACCAAAAGTTTTCAATAGGAGTTAATCATTTCTTGATTCTTTAACAATACGGTACCAGTCCGTAAAGTTACTTGTCAAATTTAACAGTGTTTCTATCTCAATTACAAGACTAGCGCATGGTAGATGATGGATGCCAATTCTACAAATTTAATTCAAAATACTATTTAGACTATGTTCATGAAAATTAGTTCAAGTTTTAATCTTATTACTAATGAACTCCCACTTAATACAACATCCCTCATAGTTGTTTAGTGGCACACGATCCATATTCACTACACCAAGTCCGATCATCACGTGAGATGATGTAGCTTCAATGGTGAACATCAACATGTTGATCATATCATCCATATGACTCGTGTTCAACCTTTTGGTTTCCTGTGTTCCGAGGCCATGTCTGTACATGTTAGGCTCGTCAAGCAAACCCAAGTATTTCCGCATGTGCAACATGGTTTACACCCGTTGTATGTGAACGTAGAATCTATCACATCCGATCATCACGAGATGCTTCAAGATGACGAACTTTTGCAACGGTGCATACGAGGGGAGAACACTTTATTATCTTGATATTAATGTGAGGGATCATCTTATAATGCTACCGTCGCGATCTAAGCAAAATAAGATGCATAAAAGGATTAACATCACATGCAATTCATAATTTGTGATATGATATGGCCTTTCTTCTTGTGCTTTTGATCTCCATCTACAAAGCACATGAGCATGATCTCCATCATCACCAGCAGCACCAAGGTCCATGGCGCCGCTTCATGGTTGTCCATTACTTATAGCTACTATAACAACTACTTGAAATAAAGCTATTACATGATGAATAGACAAGCAGGTCTTAACAAATTTAAAGACAACAATTAGGCTCCTGCCGGTTGCCATAATACAATAATGAACATCTCATACATCAAATATAATCATCATCACATCATGGCCATATCACATCACCAAACCCTGCAAAAACAAGTTAGACGCCTCTAATTTGGTTTGCATATTTTACGTGGTTTAGGGTTTTCGAGTAAGATCCAATCTACCAACGAACATGAACCACAACGGTGATACTAGTGTTGTCAATAGAAAGAGTAAATTGAGTCTTAACTATGGTGAGAGAGACAGACACCCGCAAAGCCACTTATGCAATACAAGTTGCATGTCAAGCGTGGAGCAAGTCTCATGAGACGCGGTCATGTAAAGTTAGCCTGGGTCGCTTCATCCCACCATCCCGCAAGATGCAAAGTACACATAACAAAAGACAACAAAAGCATCAACGCCCACAAATCCATTGTGTTCTACTTGTGCAACAGATCTATGCATAGACACGGCTCTGATACCACTGATGGGTTCGTTGCATGTAAAACAAAAAATTTCTACCGTGAACATGAACAAAAACCAAGATCCAATCTAGGAAGAAGCAAGATCTAATCTATGAAGATCTAAGCAACGAGATGTATGAGAGACTAACCCTCGAAGAACCAAAGCCTTACGAGATCAGATCTCGTTGTTGATGTAGTCGATCATCCCGTGCTGCAATCCGGAAGCACTTCCGTACTCGGTCGTGCGTACGGTGTCGATGATGTCCATCCTCTCCCCGTTCCAGTGGGCAGCGGAGGTGTGGTAGCTCTCCACGGAATCCCAGCAGCACGACGGCGTGGTGGTGGTGGTGGAGGAGAAAAACAGCAGGGCTTCGCCAAGCCGGAGCAGAATTATGGTGGAGGAAGAGAGGGGGCAGCCAGACTTTGGTGTGTAGGGGCAAGGGGTCGGCTGCCCCTCTCCTCTATTTATAGAGGGAGGGGCAGCCAAGGCAGCCCCTTGGGCCCCACCAGCACACGGAAGGAAGGGGGGATCAGAAATCATCCCTTTCCAAGTTTGCTTCCTATTCTAAAATTGCTCCCTCGATTATAGGGATTTGATCTTATCCTCCGGGATTTGATCTTATCCCTAGGGTGGCTGGCCGGCTGGGGCTTGAGGGCTTGGTGCCCCTGGCCCATTAGGCCAGGCTGTACTCCCTTGGCCCATGTTGTCCCTCCCGGGGTGGTGGGCCCACCGGTGTCCCTCTAGAACCTTCTAGAAGCTCCGGTCAAACACCGAAACTTTTTCCGAACCCCGGAAAATAACTTCCCTTATATGAATCTTATTCTCCGGACCATTCCAGACCTCCTCGTGATGTCTTGGATCCCATTCGAGACTCCGAACAACATTCGGTCTCCATCTCATATTCTGAAGCTACTATACAACATCGAACCTTAAGCGCGTCACCCTACGGTTCGTGAACTATGCGGACATGATCGAGACTCCTCTCCGACCAATAACCAATAGCGGGACCTGGAGATCCATAATGGCTCCCACACATTCAGCGATAACTCAGTGATCGATTGAACCATTAACATACGATACCAATTCCCTTTGTCACGCGATACTTTACTTGTCCGAGGTTCGATCATCGGTATCTCCATACCTAGTTCAACCTCGTTTCCGACAAGTACTCTTTACTCGTACCGTGGTATGTCATCTCTTGTGACCTTGTCACATGCTTGCAAGCTAATTAGACGACATTCCACTGAGAGGGCCCAGAGTATATCTATCCATCATCGGGATGGACAAATCCCACTCTTGATCCACATGCCTCAACTCATACTTTCCGAATACTCAATCCCATCTTTATAACCACCCATTTACGCAATGGCGTTTGATGTAATCAAAGTACCCTTCCGGTGTAAGTGATTTACATGATCTCATGGTCGAAGGACTAGGTAACTATGTATCGAAAGTTTATAGCAAGATGAACTTAATGACTTGATCTTATGCTACACTTATTTGGGTGTGTGTCCATTATATCATTCACCCAATGACATAACCTTGTTATTAACAACATCCAATGTTCATGATCACGAAACCATGATCATCTATTAATCAACAAGCTAGTTAAACAAGAGGCTTACTAGGGACTCCTTGTTGTTTACATAACACACATGTATCAATGTTTCGGTTAATACAATTATAGCATGGGATGCAAGCATTTATCATAAACACAAACCTATAATAATAACCATTTTATTATTGCCTCTTGGGCATATCTCCGACATCTTTGGCCGCCGGCCATAGGCTTGGAGGAGGGGCCAAGGCAACCCCTGGCCGGCCTCCCCCCTATATAAAGAGGGGAGGGGGCAGGGGGCGCAGCCCTCCTTCATCCCCTAACCCTGGTCGCCCCCTCTCTCCTCCACCATAGCTCTGCTCCGGCTTGGCGAAGCCCTGCTGTTTTTCTCCTCCACCACCACCACCACGCCGTCGTGCTGCTGGGATTCTGAGGAGATCTACCACACCTCCGCTGCCCGCTGGAACGGGGAGAGGATGGACTTCATCGACACCATACGCACGACCGAGTACGGAAGTGCTGCCGGATTGCAGCACCGGACGATCGACTACATCAACAACGAGATCTGATCTTGTAAGGCTTTGGATCTTCGAGGGTTAGTCTCTCATACATCTCGTTGCTTTGATCTCCATAGATTAGATCTTGCTTCTTCCTAGATTGTATCTTGGTTTTTGTTCATGTTCCCGGTAGAAATTTTTTGTTTTCCATGGAACGAACCCATCAAGATTTGGTACCCGATTTGGGGGTAGTGCAGAGTTTGGGCAGAGCCGTTGAGCAGATCGGGGATGATGAACTAAAAGGGGAATTCAAGAAGATAAATAACAAGCTGAAGAAAATGATGGATTTGAAGAAGCAGTCCAACATGATGGCTGGAGCATTTTATTGTTGTATCATTGCTCTGTTTTTCTTTTATTTGTAGCAGAAATAGTTGTATCATCTTAGTGGGGTTTGTTAGTGCTAAGTTTAGTTTAGGCACTGAATGAAATCGTAGAAAATGATCAATTTGAAGAAGCAGTGCAGTTTGTGTTTGAATGAAATCGTAGAATATTTGAATTTGGGTTTTCAGTTCTTCAGTTTGTATTTTCTTTTTTTGAGACTCAATGGCTACAGAAATTTAGCTTGCACAAGTCAAGTTCCAGAAGATTAAAAAAATTTATTTGAGCAAAATTTGATGCGACAAATTTGGAGAAGAACACATGCAGGATACCCCTTTGAGGCTGGATGCATATAGAGAATTCTCTGCGCCAGTCCATGTGGTAAAATTGATGTTGGGCCCAAATAGAAACAAGCCCAGTCCAACCAACACCCCCTATAGCTTTCGACTAAAATGTTTTTGGGCTGAATGTTCTTGTTGGTTTGGGCTCTATGTTGTTTCCTGGTTTGGCAATATATATTGTGGTTTGTTTTGCAGTCAAAAAAAATTAGGGTATGTTGTTGTTTCTTTGTGTAGTGCACGATACAACATAGACTGATATAGCACGAACTATAAAAACAATGATAGATAGGGGTAGATAGTACCAACATTACATAGGAAATCCATCACACACATGATACAAATGCACACAACAAGACATAGATAATAAAAACACTCATGAAATTATAAAAAACAATAAAACAAGAGACAACGCCGTCGTCCCTCGTTGGCTCCTCCTTGGCTTGCTCCTCCTTCGCTCCTCTACTCCTCGTCGCCCATGGGGTCATCAATGTGGAAGCGGTAGGGGAGGCAGTGCATGTTGCCCCAGGAGGGGAAGATGACGTGGAAGTTGGTGAAGATATTGTATGTCGTGAAAGCGATAAACTCGCACCCACACCGGAACACCTGCCCCAGGAGGTACTGCGCGTCGAAGGGGTTCGTGAAGTGGACGAAGAGGCCTATCTCATGGTTGGTGTTGCCGTCGAAGTGGGACTTGAGCGTGTACATGGACGGCATGTATAGAGGGAGGTTGAGGTGGTGGTAGCCCTGCGAGAGGAAGAAGTCGGCTAGCTCCCTGGCGCCCCTCCACCTCGATATCACCCAGACGCGCAGCTTGTTCTGCACGATGACACCCGCCGGGAACTACGGCTCACGCACGGTGACCGGGCGACCGTAGGATGGGCCAAAGAACTGCATGGTGGCGGCTAGGGTTTGGTGTTGGTGGCTAGGGCACGGATGCGGTGGGCAGATGGAGGGAAGGAGAAGAGTGTGTGAGAGGTGTGAGAGAAGAGGAAGAGGAGGTGCCCTTATATAGCCGGGGTGGAGCGTGTGAGAGAGAAGAGGAAGAAGTGCCCCGGGGGTAGTGGTGAGTGGTGTACGTGGACCGTTTCCTCTTCGGGTGTGTGCAAGTACCGAAACGTTGGACAATGAGACCACGCATGACTGTAAGGCTTACACATAAAATGACAGTGGAAAAGATGCTTCGAGTTTCACTTTAAAGAAAAATGCACAAATGACACTTGAAAAGAGAAATGCTAGCAAAATTAGAAAAGAAAGATGGTGGCAAATTTCACTTTTAAAAAACTGCACACATGACACTTGAAAAGAGAAATGTTAGGAAAAGTTAAAGATGGTAGCAAATATCAATTTAAAGAAAAATGCAGAAATGACAATTGAAAATAAGATGCTAGCAAATTTCACTTGAAAAATGCACACAAATTTCACTTTATAAAAATTGCATACATGACACTTGAAAAGAGAAATGCAAGCAAAACTTGAAAATAAAGATGGTGGCAAATTTCAATTTAAAGAAAAATGTAGAAATGACCCCTTGAAAAGAAGATGCTAGCAAAATTCAGTTGAAACATGCACACAAATTTCACTTTAAAAAAATGCATACATGACACTTGAAAAGAGAAATGCAAGCAAAACTTGAGAAAAAAGATGGTAGAAAATGTCAATTTAAATAAAAATGCAGAAATTACACTTGAAAAGAAGATGCTAGCAAATTTCACTTGAAAAATGCACACAAATTTCACTTTTAAAAAATGCACAAATTACCGTGATATCAAAACCGATGCTATGCTGAGACGATAGCACGCCGAGCAGTACCACACGCTGCTCGATGGTACCCTAAGACGATGGCACGGTGCTGAAACGCTGCATGGGGTATGCATGAAAAGTTGGTGGGCTGCTCGAGGGCTTGGCACGCGAGAAAATTAATGGCCTGTATACGACGCTGCATGTCGCATGCATGCAAAGGTGGTGAGCTGATCGAGGGCTGCACCAAGCAGAGGCAGGCCTAGAAGGTTCAGTTGGAGTAGGCTTTGACGCGCAAGACGGCCCAACAGTTATTTCTCTGTGTCCGCCCAGTCGTATGCGAGCGACCAATCACGTTGAAGAACACGGGCTGCCGCGGATCAGTCGCAATTCCTTCTAGAAGTCCAGATCGCACGACGTAAGTTAAGCCGACTAGCGGACGCTGAACAGTGTACGTTGCGAACAGAGAAACCCACGGATCGGGCGTGGAATCCTTCTAGAAGAACTGATCGCATGGACGGGGTTGGTCATTAGGGTTATATCGATGGTTAACATTGGTCATTAGGGTTATATCGACGGTTAACATTGGTCGTTAGGGTTAGCCTGGTCAACGAATGGGGTTTTGAGGAGTTTTGGCATGTCAACGTTGTTTTCAAAAGTTTGCCATTTGCAATAGCTTCATTTTGGAGTGAGGAAGATGGATCCAGCCTTACTTTTTTATTTTCATGTTTTAAACTTGTGTAAATGTTGATCAAATCTAGGGTTTGACCAAAATTCAAATGGGCATAAAAAATCAAAAAAAATCAAAAAAAATAAAAACCAAAGCACGTAGTCTTCTTATGTCATTAGTAAGGATTCAAGTTGATAAACAAGGTCTAGACACATTCAAACTAAAAATTCATATATCTAGCCCTAACCCTAAACTCTGTCGTATGAAGTCAAGCATGAAGAGAAGTGGTTTTGGGTCTCAAACATGAAGATTTAAAAAACCTCCCAAAAGCTTCATTTTAGAGTGACTAAGAAGGATCCATGCTTACTTTTTTATTTTCATGTTTTAAACTTGTTTAAATGTTGGTCAAACCTAGGGTTTGACCAAAATTCAAATGGGCATGAAAAATTCAAAAAAAATCAAAAAAATGACCAAAGCACATTGTCTTCTTATGTCATATAGTAAGGATTCAAGTTGATAAACAAGGTCTAGACACATTCAAACCAAAAATTCATGTATCTAACCCTAACCCTAAACTTTGTCGTATGAAGTCAAGCATGAAGAGAAGTAGTTTTGGGTTTCAAACATGAAAATTTCAAAAACCTCCCAAAAGCTTCATTTTGGAGTGACTAAGAAGGATCCAGGCTTACTTTTTCATTTTCATGTTTTAAACTTGTTTAAATGTTGGTCAAACCTAGGGTTTGACCAAAATTCAAATGAGCATAAAAAATTCAAAAAAATTGAAAAACCAAAGCACATAGTCTTCTTATGTCATTTACTAAGTATTCAAGTTGATAAACAAGGTCTAGACACATTCAAACAAAAAATTCATGTATCTAACCCTAACCCTAAACTCTGTCGTATAAAGTCAAGCATGAAGAGAAGTGGTTTTTGATTTCAAACATGAAAATTTCAAAAACCTCCCAAAAGCTTCATTTTGGAGTGACTAAGAAGGATCCAAGCTTACTTTTTCGTTTTCATGTTTTAAGCTTGTTTAAATGTTGGTCAAACCTAGGGTTTGGCCAAAATTCAAATGGGCATAAAAAATAAAAATAAAATCAAAAAAATGAAAAACCAAAGCGCATAGTCTTCTTATGTCATATAGTAAGGATTCAAGTTAATTTTGGGTGATTTTGGCTAGGCGAGAAAAAACTTGCTTAGGAATGGGGTCGTTTACCCTCACTTGGAACCCTCTTTGAACACATCATGAAAATGATGAAAATAAGTTTACTCCACAAATGACAAGTTATCATAATACAAATAGCATCACACAAATATCATCACATCATAGCAGTAACAAGTTTTCACTTCAGAATACAAGTACCAAATTATTACAACAACAAAGTCTACTTCTTTTGCTTCTTCTTACAACTTGATTTCTTCTCTTTCTTACCACTTGCTTTCATCTCCTTCTCAGCTTCTACAGCACACAACATGTTGATGATCTTCCTTTTCTTACCATAACCAGATGGCCTCCCCACAGCACGTCCAAGTACCTGCTTCACCTGCTGCACCTCCTCAACAGCAACATCTGGTTCAGATTGTACAACAAGGTCCAAAATAGGTTGAGTATGCAACTCAAGAGCTGGTACTGAATCAGTTTGCTCCAAAGCCTGCATAGCAATGTCAGTTTGCTCCAAAGCAATGTCAGTTTCCTCCACAGTAAATTCAGAGAGGGGAGCAAGTTCAGTTTGCTCCAAAGCAATGTCAGTTTCCTCCACAGCAAATTCAGAGAGGGGAGCAAGTTCAGTTTGCTCCAAAGCAAATTCAGTTTCCTCCATAGCAATGTCAGTTTGCTTCAAAGCAATTTCAGTCTGCTCCACATCAGCACCAAACAATATCTGCTTAGTTCTCTTCTTTCTAAAAAATAGGTGGGGCTTTTTTCATTGGCCAACATTGTTAGATACTGAAACAAGCAGCAACATCAAAAACTTGCAAAAACATAAACATACTTTTCCTTCTGAGGAGTGTAACGACATTTGGGTGAACCAATTATGTGCCCAAGTTCCTCACACAACTTGCACCTGTTCTTGTTACCTTTTTTAGCCCTTTTAAGATTTTCATTATTTTCCTTTTCCCCTTCTTACTACTACCACCTTTCTCAAACCAAGCTTTGAATCTGCTCTGTTTGGGCCTCCCAGCCTTTCTTCTAGTGATTGGGGGACACAATGTAAATTCTATCTCCACTTCAGGCCACTATGATTGGTCAGTCATTGCTAGAATTGGAGTTGCATATGCAGCTTTGAATCTTTGTAATGAGTAATACTCATGCAAATATGGGTGCATATTTAACCTGGGTTTAGATGCCAAAAAAAGTATGGCATGCTCACATGGTTTTCTAGTGTGTTGCCACTCTTGGCAAGTGCACTCATGCAACTCAGTGTCTACAACATGCCTCCTGCCACTCGTTGTATCTCTAACTTCAGCACCCCACAAAGAAGATCTTTCAACAGATAGATGTGAAAGTTTTCTGCTCCTATTGACCACCTGTTCTACCACATCTGGAAGCTTGTCCCCTTCCAAAACATCAGCAAGTCTTCTTATCAGTTCCCACAAGCGCATGATCATGATCCTTATTTGGTCCACCATGTCATGCACATGCAAGTCTTTCAACTCCTTCACTTTGTTGTTGAAACTTTCTGCCAAGTTGTTGTTGATATGATCACACTTTATAGCAGTATTAAAACCTGATTTGTACCGTAAAAGAGAATGGTAGGTGTTTAACCATGTAGCAAACTCATTGTCACCACATGCAGCCATGATCTTACCAAGGTGATAGGAATATGTCTGTGTGGTGTAAGATCTTGCTGTTGGCCACATGCGCCCAAATTCGTCTCATCTGAATTTTTTTTATCAGATTCATCCAGATATGTCCAAAGCACTCCCTCTGCTCAGCATGGGGGAAAACAATTTTCACTGCATTTTCTAGCCCTTTACATGCATCTGTTTGGATGGCCAAAGGTGATACAGGCCCTATGCATCTTTTAGTTTGCATCATGAACCATGTCCATGATGCCTCTGTCTCTGATTGAAACATTCCAATTGCAATAGGGAACATCCAGTTGTGTCCATCTAGAGCATTGCATGCAGCCAACTGACCATTCCACTTTCCAGTCAGAAAAGAGGAGTCTATGCTCAAAGTTGGACGACACCCCGCTTTGAATCCATCTATGCAAGGCTTTAAACACATAAAAAACTTGCTGAAATAAACCTTGCCATCCTCTGTTACCTCGGTATCTATCTCCACCACATTTCCAGGTGACCTCTTCTCCACCTCTGTTTTAAAACTATACAACATCCTAAATGTATTTGCCCAGTCACCATACAATGATTTCATTGCCCTTTGTTTTGCCTTCCACACTATGGTATATTTCAGCACAATGGGGTATTGCTTCTCCAAGTCAACCTTAAGCCTCTTTGCTGTAGTGTTTGGTGTCTTGGCTAAAATTGGAGTAATCTTCTCTGTAACCCAAAGCTGTGATGTCATCTTTGAAACTCTCTGTGAACTGGTCATACATGTATGATGGTGTCAGATTTGATTTACCCTTACTGTACTTCCATTAGGTTGTTGTCTAGCAGATATGTACCATTTGCAAGGATTGCCACCACCATCATAACCTTTGCACCGAGCATAAAATTTCTTGCGATCAGTCCACATAGTCTTGGCATCAAACTCTTTTTTCATTGCATAGGTCCTGAAAGACATCCTAAACTCATCCATGCTAGGCCACGTCTTCCCCACTTCAATAACTGGGTTCTCTTTGTCATACAAAGACACCAGCTCATCATCTGCATCATCCACATCATCTGCAGCCTCTCTCATAAGCTCTTCTTGATCCACATTTTCAGTGGCTGAATTTGTGTTACCATCAGCAGGCAAAGAATTGTCATCCTTCTCCTTATCTCTGTCATCAACTGGAATTCCAAACATTTTGGCCATAGCAATGTCAGATATTGGTGCAATGACCAAGTCTGTACTTTCATTCAACTTTACTACATTCCAATCAACAACAACCTTTCTAGCCCCTGTTTCTTCACCTAGCACTGTCGGCTCAGTAACCATTGTCACAATTTGCTGTTGTGCAACCCACTCATCATCTACCATCTGTGTAGCCATCTTTGATGGCACATAACCAACTTTGGAATCAAGGTTCAAATCAACTAGCTCAGCATAAAAAGTTACTTGTTTGCTTGCCCAACCTTCTTGTTGATCAATTTCATCAACCAGCTGCTCTCCATCCTCAATTCTAGCATACCCACCCTTCCAATTATCGAACCGTAGCAATGATACCTCCTGATCTGGACTCCAAATAACCTTCTCCCCAATTCTCTGCACCAAAATTTGTACGGCCTTCTCCTCCATGCTCTGTAGTTCATGTGGATCAGTTTCGGAACAATCGACATCCAGCCGCACTGTTGTATCTCTCTCAATGTCTCTGACACTATCATCAAAAAGCCTGGACTTACAAGGAAAGAAATCGACTGTAATTGCGAATGTACTGTCTCCTCCCATGTTTCAGACAATGGCGCCATGTGAGCGAGCGGTGCACGAGACGGCCCGATAGCTAAATCGAATTCAAAATCAACTAGATGAGGTGGGTGCATTACTGATTTGAAGCACTGCGGTCTCCTCCATCCATCTCATTCATCCTATCCACCCACGCAGGCGCACAATCTACATTTCAAATCATCGGAATAGATTCGAGCTTTAGCCCAGATCCATGAAATTGGGCCGAACGGGACTAGGGTTGCGAAATAGTGGGCGAAATAACTCACCAGTACTAGCTCCGCCGCCGCCGCCGAGAAGAAATCATGTACTCCGCCGGAGAAGGGGATCCGCCGGAGAAGAGGCACGGGGGCGGCTCCGCTCGAGTCGAGCACGGTCTGTTGACTTGGTTGATTGACTAGACCCCACCTGTCGGTGCACATAACCCCCTGCGCTAACATAATATCGCCCTACATTAACAGCCATCCAAACATTATAACCGTTTATCGTCACATGGCTATTTCCGCGGTGAAACACGTCGCGGCTGAGCTATTATAGGCAACGACGACGCTCTGGGGACAATTTCACTGAACGATGTCGCATAGGAGCTATTTGCCCAGCAGCACCTCATGCGCCGCCAGCAGTTTCAAGGACCCACATCCCGCTGCCATTCCGCTGCTGCACAAATCAATCGCCAACAACAGCCGCTCCACCCCAAGGTAGCTATGTGCCTCTATCTCTGATGCTCTCTCTCTCTCTCTCTCTGTGATTATTCTTGTCTGGTGCCCATCTGCCCGTATAATGGAATTTTCTCACCTTTTGTGTACATATATACATGTATCATTTACTTCCTGTAGCCCACTTCTGTTCCATTTCCTCTGTTGTTCCAAACTGAATTTTGTATTTGGTAGGTCAATTTTACTGCAGGATTTATGTTCGAATAGTGTATGTTGGTGTGGTTGCTTGTAACTGAAGATTATTAACGTTATGTGAGGGCAGATATTTGTTGATTCCTTATCAAAATATTTTTTTGTTCATTATTTATCCTCCTAAGAGTTCGTATATGCAACTGGTAATAATAAATTCAATGTAATGCAACAATGATCTAAGGTGGTGGTGGTTTGGTGCCCTATATGAGTTGATTAGTTGGTAATTATGACAAGGCTTGATGATTCTGAATTATGCAAAAATGATGCTGATGGGGATAGTGCAAATATAGTACAAACTCTGTTCAATTATTTCAGACATCTATATTCCAGGCAAAGTATTATTACAATAGTGTAAAAAATCGTTTTTTACTTCTGTGGAGAAAGAAGATGATGCTCCCACGGAGAAAGATGAGATAGTCTACACGGAAAGAGGAGGATATGATGCATTGGTCAGACCAAATGATCCTGAGCTGGAGAAGGTTCTTTCAGATTAGATAATTTATCCAGGCTGTAGATGCTAACCAGCTGGAAGAGTATTCGTGAACAACTAATGAATTTTGCCCCTCTAGATTCTATATATTTTTTGCTATGTAAAATGCACATCCTGCGCTCTATTGTTGCTAGATCATAGACTCATAGTGTATCCTCACCTTTCCTTTATAACGGTGGTACGTTGTTCTTTTGAGTTTGTAAAAATTGTGACATGAGCTTCTAGCTGTAGCTCGCGCTTGTTTGTGTCTATTTCTTTCCTGCGACCCCTTTCCTGATGGTTCTAGGATGCACATCTCTGGATTATTTTGCACAAACTGCAGCCGAGCTGCATCGTTTAGAGGACTTGCACGACTGAAACTAGCTCTCATTTGAACGGCTTTAAACATGAGTCATAATGTGCTGAGGCTATAGAGCTAATCAAGAATACCATGTATTCAGTGTGTATAAATTCACTGGCACAATTGAACAAGTAAGCATACAATGCAAAAACTATTACTCTGTTTTCACATGGAATGAGCCTTTTTCCGGTTTAAGACAATTTCGGCAAAACTGTATCCAGACATCCTAATTTAGTTACTCTTTTTGTGTGTATCAAGAATATCTAGATGCTAAGGTTTCAGTAGCTAACAATTTATATTGAATAGCGAGTGTTCCAGCTATAAATCGACCACACACTTGTTCACCATTACCGAAGCAAAGTTGGTCGATAACCGTCGATAACTTCGCCAGGGTGTGGTTGTACTGCCTCACCATAGTGTACTGCAAGCCGCCGTTGAAGAGCTCCTGGTCGGAGTGCAGCAGCCCGCGCTGCCTAACCAGCTATAGAGTATTGAAGCTATCACTTGGTCGATAGGTTCGTGCCTGGTTCGGAGTTGTTCTTATCGTGTTTCTATCTTATTACCTCAGGTATCGAGCCCTCAGCCTAATAACAGTGTTACTGATGAGGGTGGCGCCTAGGAGGGCTTCATGGTTCTTAGATTGTAGCCATGTGCACAATTAACCCATGTTCATGAAAAACTAATGCAGAGAATAGGTCATGTCTAAGGAAGGAGAAGATTAGCAATTTTTTTGCGAGCAGCAGCCAAAAAAAGTAGTGTTGATTATAAGGTATGTTAACCATGCCAACATTTGCGGATGCGTTATTTGCTATTTTTGTAAGTTAATTGGTTTTGTTGTTTCGCAGCAACGCGCGGGCATGCTGCTAGTAGATGTTATATACCGCATTCCTGTAAAAACAACAGCCACAACACCATGGGGTGAATGGATCTTGAGTATTTCAGAGGCACACATACAAAATTAGCATTACAAAGTTGTAGCAAAAGGTACACAGAAATCAAGTGGGAAAACATCACTACCGGAAATCACACCCTCGCCGGGTATGCAAAATACTAGGCAAACCCTTTGCCGTGTTCTTAATCTTTGTCATGTGTTTTATGTGGCCTTTTTACACACAACAAAGCTTGGCCCACACGGGCATCTCTAGCAGACCCCCAAATCGACGTATTCAGGCCACCCCAAACACGTTTTGCAGGCTGAAAAACGGCCGCGCAGTTCAGACGCGCCAAATGCGGCCCGCATAACAGCATATTCACTACTAGGGAATTGCCTACTGCCAGCGCACCTAATTTCTCTACTGCCGGCGCACCGGAGCCCGCCGGTGGGAACGGGCCGGTGGTAAAGGACTACTGCCGGCGCACCTGCTTGTGTGCCAGTGGTAGCACAGTTACTGCCGGCGCACTGGGCTAGCTGCGCCGGCAGTAACTCTGTACCGCTGGCGCACACACTGTTGCGCCGGCAGTAGACCGGGAAGCAGTGGCGAATGGCCTGTGCGTCGGCAATAGGGGATGTAGGTGTGCCGGTGATGTAATTCGAAATTCTTTTTTTCCAGCATTTTCCAGCGTATTACAATGTATATTTATACCGTCCAATACAGTTGATATTTATACAGATTCACTACACATGCAATATGAAAAGCACATATATAGATCCAAGTCTCATTTCGGTATCAATACACAAATAGTCAAGTCTCGTTTCGAAATTTTGATTCATACAATAGACATGCAACACCGAACGATGAAGTTTCACAAACTTAGAAGTCTCGGTACATAGCACAAGTGTCATACACCTCACAATCTAGCTACTAACCTAAACTACAATCACATAAAACATGATCATGGTCACGATGAGCATCATCACGAAGGCCATGGTCTTCATCCGGTTCCTCCTCATCTCTCTCATCTCTCCCGCTAGATAACGCGCGTATCTTCCTTCCGCCTCCACCCTAGTGGGGTATCCTTTGTAGCTGTTGCCGCTGAAACGATGCACCTTTCTCCGGCAGTCCTCCCAGTCGTCGTAGACTCCAGGAACCCTCCCCTTGTACACGACATATGTCGTCGGCATCTCCATTCACAAGACAAATAAAACGTCAGTACCAAATCATAGATGATATATCTACTTGCAACATATAAGTATATATGAGAAGTAAAGCACGAGTGTAGTGAACAAACATTTTAATCATCGGCACAAAAATGGAAGAAAGACCAAAAGTAAACAAAGAATGCCAACTCAAATACGAGCCAAGTAGTATCAACTAAATAGCATGCCTCATACTTTGTTGGTCGAAGCAAATATTAACATTCATGGATGGAGTCAGTGAGGCCAGGTAGGATGCATAAGAGATTGATATTTGTGCCATCACACCAGGCTCACTGGCTCCACCCCCGAGTGTACGAGTGACCAAACATTTTAATCATCGGCGAACTCCAAATACGAGCCAAATAAGGGTCGAGTAAACGAAAATGATTAAGATAACATGGTGTGTCTGATCCCAACGAGTAACGAATTACTATACGCAAGCTAACGAGTTCACATGCACATCCGTCCAAACTAAATAAAAGAAACAAGTCGATCGGGCCGGAATATATAGCAATTACAGTACGCAAGTTCATCGACGTATCATTCAAGCCAAGCAAAAGAGTTCACATCGTAGAATCAGGTTGTAGGCCTCGGGGGAATGGACGGCAGCCCTCCAGCGAGTTGAATGGCCTGTCCCCACGCGACATCTCCAAGCGGAGTTCTATCTCGTCATTAGGTGGTAGAGCGTGGCCGTAGAAGAACGCGCCAGACCTAGTGCATACATCCTGCTGGATTATCGTGCAAATCATCTGCTGGATGCGACACCATTGTAGTCTCAGCTCTCTATCGCAGACATCCACCATGTTTTTAAACTTCTTTTGAAGACGCTCTGGCAACAACATGTCTTCCGCGTCCTTTACGTACTCCATCATCTGAAGGATGGTGTACCACGCGTCCATCCCATTGTCTTTCGACGACTGCTTGAGGCAGGCGAAGTTGGTTGTGTGGGTTAACGCCAGGCCTCCTCGTATTTTCCTCACTACTTTGAGGGGGCCTGTCTTGGTGGC
The DNA here is from genome assembly GCF_019359855.2 of Lolium perenne. Classification (NCBI taxonomy): domain Eukaryota; kingdom Viridiplantae; phylum Streptophyta; class Magnoliopsida; order Poales; family Poaceae; genus Lolium; species Lolium perenne. The sequence goes on from NC_067244.2 coordinate 24,431,449, forward strand.
GAAGCCGGTGAGAGCATCATTGAGAATGCTCTTGATGTCGGTGTAGTCTTTCTTCTTCTCCCTACCCGAGTCGAGATAGATTGCATGCGAGTGTTGCGGGTGCACGACGATGAGGGTGCAGTACTTGTCTCTGCGCAAAACAATGCGAACAGACCATCATCCTCGGATTAACCTTCGCAAATGCAATAGAATGGAGATATATGATAGAATGTAATGGCGACTAGCGAATGATTACTTACTCGGGGAAGTAAGGGATGAGAATGGCGCTCTTCTTAATGTTCAGCATGAAGAAATCCTCAATCTGCTTGGTGACTGACGAGGGATCACCTCGCCAATGCTTACGTATTGTAGACTTGCGTTTCGGGAGAGAGCGACGATGGAGATTCCGGGAGCGAGATTAGGCACACGACATACCCAGCTTCGGGTCCCCTCGGCGGAGGATCCCTACGTGCTGCTAGGAATCTAGTATATGATCACAAGTATGTTTACAAGGGTTGTCCGTAGGCGGAACTATGTTGTCTATCTGTTATCCTCCCCCCATATGGGTGCCCTGGCTGACTTTATATATGTAACCAGCCTAGGGTTTTACAAGAGTCCTAGTCGACTACCTCTTCGGGTTGCCTTCTTGGGCCTTCTCCATATTGAGCTGAGCCAGGTATACTAATAATAGGTACCCGAAGGGTATGCCCATGACAGTAGTGTTGGAGATATGCCCGAGAGGCAATAATAAAGTAGTTATTGTTATATCTTAGTGTTCATGCTAAATGTTTACACCCCATGCTATAATTGTATTAACCGGAAACATTGATACATGTGTGTTGTGTAAACAACCAGAGTCCCTAGTAAGTCTCTCGTTTAACTAGCTTGTTGATTAATAGATGATCATGGTTTCCTGATCATGTACATTGGATGTTATTAATAACAAGATCATATCATTAGGTGAATGATGTGATGGACACACACCCATAGTAAGCATAGCATGAGATCAAGTCATCAAGTTCAACTTGCTATAAGCTTTCAGATACATAGTAACCTAGTCATTTGACCATGAGATCATGTAAATCACTTATACCGGAAGGGTACTTTGATTACATCAAACGCCACTGCGTAAATGGGTGGTTATAAAGATGGGATTAAGTATTCGGAAAGTATGAGTTGAGGCATATGGATCAAGAGTGGGATTTGTCCATCCCGATGACGGATAGATATACTCTGCGCCCTCTCGGTGGAATGATATCTAATTAGCTTGCAAGCATGTGACTGGTTCACAAGGGATATCATATCATGGTATGAGTAAAGAGTACTTATCAGTAACGAGGTTGAACTAGGTATGGAGATACCGACGATCAAACTTCGGATAAGTAAAATATCGCGAGACAAAAGGAATTGTTATTTTATGTGAATGGTTCTTTCGATCACGAAGTCATCGTTGAATATGTGAGAGCTATTATGGATCTCCAGGTCCCGCTATTAGTTATTGATCGGAGAGGGGTCTCGATCATGTCCGCATAGTTCACGAACCGTAGGGTGACACACTTAAGGTTTGATGTCGTTTTAAGTAGATATGGAATATGGAATGGAGCTCGAATGTTGTTCGGAGTCTCTTATGGGATCCGAGACATCACGAGGAGGTTCGGAATGGTCCGGAGAATAAGATTCATATATGGGAAGTCATTTTCCGGGGTTCGGAAAAAGTCCGGTGTTTTGACCGGAGCTTCTAGAAGGTTTTGGAAGGATCGGAATAGTCCAGAATATTATGGAAGGTTCCGGAAGTGTCCAGGACGACCCGGGCTGTCTAAGGAAGTCCGGAGGGTTCCATAATAGGTGCAACCACGTTGCCTTAAGGGAAAAAGAGTCTTTCCTTAATGCAATTTCGGAATTGGCAAAAGAGTCCGAGTAGGACTAGGTTTTCGGAACCGGAAACCTATCGGAACTCAGTCAAACTTGGGGGCAGGTTTATGGACGACCCAAGGGGCTTGGCCACCTATTTAAAGGGACCAAGGGGCACCCCAAGGGCACCTCAAGTCGCAGCCCTAGCTCCCCAAGTCGCAGCACCACCCGGCGCCCAAACCCTAGCCGCCCCTCTCCTCCCTCCTCAATCTGCGCCGGCTTGGCGAAGCCCTGCAGAAATTTCTCCTCCACAACCACCACGCCGTCATGCTGCTGGATTCCACGGAGATGTACTACATCCGCTGCCCGCTGGAACGGGGAGAAGGACGTCGTCATCAACATCGTACGTGTGACCGAGTGCGGAGGTGCTGCCCGATTGTGGCACCGTCAAGATCTTCTACGCGCTTTTGAAAGCGGCAAGTGATCGACTACATCCACCACGAGATTTATCTCATTAACGCTTAGCGATCTTCGAGGGTATGTTGATCTGCACCTCGTTGCTACCATCTACTAGATTAGATCTTGGCTTGTTATTCGTTCTTGCGGTAGGATTTTTTTGTTTTCTATGCTACGAATCCCTACAAGTAGCCCCCGAGAATCTAGGGAAGTCGAAGACTTGCGTAGAGACTCCAATCATAATCATCTCCAAAGTCGAAGAAATAAAAGGCGAGGCCATTAATCCAAAAAATACATCAGGTCAATATCGTAGATCATGTGTAGCGTAGATGATGTCGACGATTCTCGAAGTTATTTTTCTATCGGGTGCGCGGCCAGCGCTCCCGATGGGAGTAGCCCCCGAGTCTATGGGCAAGTGCTTGCACTTGGGCATAGACTCAAGTTGTACTACTCGATGAAGAACTTGACTATATTTCTGGGCGTAGCCCCTCTTTTTATCGACTCCTGTTGGAGGACTTAATGAAATCCAGCGCTCCCGATGGGAGTAGGCTCCACTCGAGTCGCAGAGTCGAGTTGAGTCTACAAACCTTTATATATTTACAGAATCGAATGAAATTTTCATGCTTTTTCTCTTTTTCAAATTCTTCGAGACCAAAGAGACACTATATTTTCTTCATCAAATATATTGTACAGGGATATTGGTAAATGCGGCTGGTTCATCTGACGGATCAGGTACCAGTTAATTGCTCTAGTGGCAAATCCAGATAAACCTACTTCAAACTCGCGTCCCCGGACACGAATTCGGGATACTAGCGTAATTCAGAACGTGCCGCTTTAGGACTTACCGAAACTGAATTCCAACAAAATTATCACGTCCACAGCGCGTCCGCCGGGATTTTTCTTCACATCCGTTGATGTGGATAAAGTAGCAGGGCGCATTCGGGTGCGATGCCACGCCACACAGGACGGATCCTGGGGTCTTACCTTTGTGACCTTTTTACGAGTCACGGCATTCGGAGTTTTTACCGCGACGGACGCACTCCGAGAATATGATGTCTAGCGTCTTGTTCGGCTGATGTAATGACCCATTTTTTGGGCTCTTCTATATTTTTCATGGCGTGATGGGATGGCCGAATATATTGGGTTCTTCTATATTGTCATCAGGTACATCGCCGATGCCCTTGATCGGAATAAATGACGAGTCAATGAACCCAAAGATTTTTCCACCCTCTTCATTTTTTTTTCGGTTCCTCCTTGATGAAAATTTCGTCGAATTCCTCCTTGAGGAAAATTTCTTCGGGTCCTCCTTGAGGAAAATTCTTCGGGTCCTCCTTGAAGAAAATTTCGTCGGGTTCCTCCCTGAAGAAGATTTCGTCGGGTTCATCCTTGAAGACAATTTCATCGGGTTCCTCCCTGAAGAAGATTTCGTCGGGTCCCTCCCTGAAGAAGATTTCGTTGGGTTCATCCTTGAATACAATTTCATCGGGTTCCTCCCTGAAAAAGATTTCGTCGGGTGCGCGACCAGCGCTCCCGATGGGAGTAGCCCCCAAGGTTATGGTCGGGTGCGCGCATCCGGGCATAGGCTCAACAACTTGTATACTTTGAAATTTGCTTCCTCCTGCACAAATAAACAAACTTTTTCTATCTTTTCATTGACTCTCTGTTTCGCATGCGGTGTCAGACACTCGGATTCGATGATATATAAAGTGAATTTATGCTGCGCAGCCCCCAAGTATCGGGTGCGGCGAAAGTAAATGATAATCAACTTTGTGCAAATTCAAGGAACACTTAGCTTATTGGGTACGATGGAGTCGACGCGGAGGCAGGTCGTGCAACTAAGTCGATGAGATCTTCGAGTGCAGCGAAGAAATCGAGCCGAGGTAGAAAACACCAAATAGCGAAAGTGGATGCCTGATACGTCTCCAACGTATCTATAATTTCTTATGTTCCATGCTACTTTTATGATGATACTCACATGTTTTATACACACTTTATATCGTTTTGATGCATTTTCCGGAACTAACCTATTAACAAGATGCCAAAGAGCCAGTTGCTATTTTCTGCTGTTTTTGGTTCCAGAAATCCTACAAAGGAAATATTCTCGGAATTGGACGAAATCAACGCCCAGGGTCTTATATTTCACGGAAGCTTCCAGAGAGCCAGAGAGGGACCAGAGGGGAGCCCTGGGGGCCCCACCCCACATGGCGGCGCGGCCAAGGGGTGGGGCGCGCCCCCCTATGGTGTGGCCCCACCAGGGCCCCTCCGAGGCTGCCCTTCCGCCTACTTAAGGACTCCGTCGCGAAAACCCTAAAGGAAGAAGCCACGGGACGAGAAAAGTTACGCAGCCGCCGCCATCGCGAAGCCAAGATTCGGGGGACAAAAGTCTCTGTTCCGGTACACCGCCGGGACGGGGAATTGCCCCCGGAAGGCATCTCCATCGACACCACCTCCATCTTCATCGACGCTGCTGTCTCCTATGATGAGGAGGGAGTAGTTCTCCATCGAGGCTAAGGGCTGTACCGGTAGCTATGTGGTTAATCTCTCTCTCCCATGTACTTCAATACAATGATCTCATGAGCTGCCTTACATGATTGAGATCCATATGATGAGCCTTGTAATCTAGATGTCATATGCTATTCAAGTGCTTAATTATGTGAACTTTGGGGTTACTGTGACCTCGGTGTAATGGTGACAGTGTGTGCGCCGTGTGTAACTCCCTTATGAATTGTGGTGTGTTAGTACCTTCTATGAATGCTCACGGTGACGGTGTGGGGTGTTTATTAGTACTTGGGAATACGCCTTTGAGGTGTGCTTTTGCACACTTGCCCAATGAATTTGAGTTCTCTATCCAATAAGAGAGTAGTATGATGAAGTGCTTATATTTATATTCAATTATGATTGCAATGTTGAGAGTGTCCACTAGTGAAAGTATGATCCCTAGGCCTTGTTTCTAAGCATTGAAACACCGTTTTCAACAAGTTCTGCTACATGTTTACTTGCTGCCATATTTATTTCAGATTGTTATTACCACTCACAATCATCCATATCACTTGCATTTTACTATCTCTTCGCCGAACTAGTGCACCTATACATCTGACAAGTGTATTAGGTGTGTTGGGGACACAAGAGACTTCTTGTATCTTAATTGCAGGGTTGCTTTAGAGGGATATCTTTGACCTCTACCTTCCTGAGTTCGATAAACCTTGGGTGATTCACTTAAGGGAAACTTGTTGCTGTTCTACAAACCTCTGCTCTTGGAGGCCCAACACTGTCTACAGGAATAGAAGCGTGCGTAGACATCAAGCTATTTTCTGGCGCCATTGCCGGGGAACGAAGAAAAGTTACACCACAGAGATTTCTACCTCCCACGTCAACCACGCGCCAGTTGTGGACAGCAAGCTATTTTCTGGCGCCGTTGCCGGGGAGGTAAGGTAAAAGGTATTCACATCCTCCGACTACTAAGCTATTTCCTAGCACTGTTGCCGGTGTGTGAGTGCTCGAAGCTATTTCCTTTAGATCCTGCAATTGCATCTTTTTGTTTCTTGTTTACACTAGTTAGGCATAATGGAAAACAACAGTGAGCTTTTTAATCTTTTTCCTGAGTTAAGACATGGATTGTTTGATGCGAAAATTAAAAAACCTATGGAACCTTATTTGCATGCTAGTAGCAATGATATTAGTATGAACGCTTTGAACACCATTGTTGCTGATGCTATGGAAAATTCTAAGCTTGGGGAAGCTGGTTTTGATGAGCATGATATTTTTAGTCCCCCAAGCATGGAGGAGAAAATTTACTTTGATGATACTTTGCCTCCCATTTATGATGATTATAATGATAGTGGTATTTTGGTGCCACCTACTATGGAGGATAAAGTTTATTATGATTACAATATGCCTCCTACATTTGATGATTATGGCAATGAGAATAATAATGATAGCTACTTTGTTGAATTTGCTCCCACTACAATTAATAAGAATGACTATGCTTATGTTGGGAGTAGTAATTATTTTATGCATGAGACTCATGATAAGAATGCTTTATGTGATAGTTATATTGTTGAGTTTGTTCATGATGCTACTGGAAATTATTATGAGAGAGGAAAATATGGTTGTAGAAATTTTCATGTTACTAAAACACCTCTCTATATGCTGAAATTTTTGAAGTTACTCTTGTTTTATCTTCCAATGCTTGTCACTTTGTTCTTCATGAATTTATTTGTGTACAAGATTCCTATGCATAGGAAGTGGGTTAGACTTAAATGTGTTTTGAACTTGCTTTTTGATGCTCTCTTTGCTTCGACTCTCATCCTTATGTGAGCATCATTAAAATTACTGAGCCCATCTTAATGGCTATAAAGAAAGCACTTCTTGGGAGATAACCCATGTCTTTATTTTACTACAGCAATTTTGTTTAATATTTGAGTCTTGGAAGTTGATACTACTGTAGCAACCTCTCCTTATCTTTATTTTATTGCATTGTTGTGCCAAGTAAAGTCTTTGATAGTAAGGTTGATACTAGATTTGGATTACTGCGCAGAAACAGATTTCTTGCTGTCACGAATTTGAGTAGCCCCTTCTGTAGGTAACTTAGAAAAATCTGCCAATTTACGTGAATGATCCTCAGATATGTACGCAACTTTCATTCAATTTGAGCTTCTTCATCTGAGCCAGTTAATTGCTGCTAAAAAATTCGTCTTTACGGACTGTTCTGTTTTGACAGATTCTGCCTTTTATTTCGCATTGCCTGTTTTGCTATGTTGGATGGATTTCTTTGTTCCATTAACTTTCAGTAGCTTTGTGCAATGTCCAAAAGTGTTAAGAATGATTATGTCACCTCTGAACATGTGAATTTTTGATTATGCACTAACCCTCTAATGAGATTGTTTTGAGTTTGGTGTGGAGAAAGTTTTCAAGGGTCAAGAGAGGAGGATGATACAATATGATCAAGGAGAGTGAACACTCTAAGCTTGGGGATGCCCCCGTGGTTCATCCCTGCATATTTCAAGAAGACTCAAGCATCTGTTGGGCATCCCCTTCTTCATCGACAACTTATCAGGTCACCTCTAGTGAAACTATATTTTTATTCCGTCACATCTTATGTGCTTTACTTGGAGCGTCTGTGTGCTTTTATTTTCGTTTTATTATTTTCATTCTCTGAATAAATTCATGCTTGTGTGGGAGAGAGACACGCTCCGCTTGTTCATATGAACACTGGTGTTCTTAGCTTTACTTTTAATGTTCATGGCGAAGGTTGAAACTGCTTCGTTCATTGTTATATGGTTGGAAACAGAAAATGCTTCATGTGGTAATTGGTATAATGTCTTGAATAATTTGATACTTGGCAATTGTTGTGCTCAAATAGATCATGTTTAAGCTCTTGCATCATGTAGTTTGTACCCATTAATGAAGAACTACCATAGAGCTTGTTGAAATTTGGTTTGCATGATTGGTCTCTCTAAAGTCTAGATATTTTCTGGTTAAGGTGTTTGAACAACAAGGAAGATAGTGTAGAGTCTTATAATGCTTGCAATATGTTCTTATGTAAGTTTTGCTGTACCGGTTCATACTTGTGCTTGCTTCAAACAACCTTGCTAGCCAAAGCCTTGTACTGAGAGGGAATGCTTCTCGTGCATCCAAAACCTTGAGCCAAAAACTATGCCACTTGTGTCCACCATACCTACCTACTACATGGTATTTCTCTGCCATTCCAAAGTAAATTGCTTGAGTGCTACCTTTAAAACTTCATTCCTTGTCTTTGCAATATATAGCTCATGGGAAAATAGCTTAAAAACTATTGTGGTAAAGAATATGTCGCTTATGTATCTTATTTCTTATAAGTTGCTTGTTGAGCGGTAACCATGTTTCTGGGGACGCCATCAACTATTACACCTTTGTTGAATATCATGTGAGTTGCTATGCATGTTCGTCTTGTCTGAAGTAAGGGTGATTTATCATGATCAAATGGTTTGAGTATGCATATTGTTAGAGAAGAACATTGGGCCGCCAACTAAAGCCACGATCCATGGTGGAAGTTTCAGTTTGGACAACAATCCTCAATCTCATATGAGAATATTATCTGTTGTTGAATTCTTATGCATTAAAGAGAAGTTCATTATCTGTTGTCTATGTTGTCCCGGTATGGATGTCTAAGTTGAGAATAATCAAAAGTGAGAAATCCAATGCGAACTTTCTCCTTAGACCTTTGTACAGGCGGCATAGAGGTACCCCTTTGTGACACATGGTTGAAACATATGTTATGCAATGATAATCCATGGAAATCCAAGCTAATTAGGACAAGGTGCGAGCACTATTGGTATTCGATGCATGAGGCTTGCAACTTATAAGATGTCTTATGCATAACACATATGAATTATTACTACCGTTGACAAAATTGTTTCTATGTTTTCAAAAGAAAAGCTCTAGCACAAAAATAGTAATCCATGCTTCCCTCTGCGAAGGGCCATTCTTTTACTTTATGTTGAGTCAGTTTACCTACTTCTTTCCATCTTAGAAGCAAACACTTGTGTCAACTGTGTGCATTGATTCCTACATACTTGCTTATTTGCATTCATCATATTACTTTGTGTTGACAATTATCCATGAGATATACATGTTGAAGTTGAAAGCAACTGCTGAAACTTATATCTTCCTTTGTGTTGCTTCAAAACTTTCTACTAAGAATTTATTGCTTTATGAGTTAACTCTTATGCAAGTCTTATTGATGCTTGTCTTGAAAGTACTATTCATGAAAAGCCTTTGCTATATGATTCAGTTGTTTAGTCATTGTCTTTACCATTACTTTGAATCACTTCATTCATCTCATATGCTTTACAATAGTATTTATCAAGATTATGATAGCATATCACTTCAGAAATTATCCTTGTTATCGTTTACCTACTCGAGGGCGAGTAGGAACTAAGCTTGGGGATGCTGATACGTCTCCAACGTATCTATAATTTCTTATGTTCCATGCTACTTTTTTGATGATACTCACATGTTTTATACACACTTTATATCGTTTTGATGCATTTTCCGGAACTAACATATTAACAAGATGCCGAAGAGCCAGTTGCTGTTTTCTGCTGTTTTTGGTTCCAGAAATCCTACAAAGGAAATATTCTCGGAATTGGACGAAATCAACGCCCAGGGTCTTATATTTCACGGAAGCTTCCAGAGAGCCAGAGAGGGACCAGAGGGGAGCCCTGGGGGCCCCACCCCACATGGCGGCGCGGCCAAGGGGTGGGGCGCGCCCCCCTATGGTGTGGCCCCACCAGGGCCCCTCCGAGGCTGCCCTTCCGCCTACTTAAGGACTCCGTCGTGAAAACCCTAAAGGAAGAAGCCACGGGACGAGAAAAGTTACGCAGCCGCCGCCATCGCGAAGCCAAGATTCGGGGGACAGAAGTCTCTGTTCTGGTACGCCGCCGGGACGGGGAATTGCCCCCGGAAGGCATCTCCATCGACACCACCTCCATCTTCATCGACGCTGCTGTCTCCTATGATGAGGAGGGAGTAGTTCTCCATCGAGGCTAAGGGCTGTACCGGTAGCTATGTGGTTAATCTCTCTCTCCCATGTACTTCAATACAATGATCTCATGAGCTGCCTTACATGATTGAGATCCATATGATGAGCCTTGTAATCTAGATGTCATATGCTATTCAAGTGCTTAATTATGTGAACTTTGGGGTTACTGTGACCTCGGTGTAATGGTGACAGTGTGTGCGCCGTGTGTAACTCCCTTATGAATTGTGGTGTGTTAGTACCTTCTATGAATGCTCACGGTGACGGTGTGGGGTGTTTATTAGTACTTGGGAATACGCCTTTGAGGTGTGCTTTTGCACACTTGCCCAATGAATTTGACTTCTCTATCCAATAAGAGAGTAGTATGATGAAGTGCTTATATTTATATTCAATTATGATTGCAATGTTGAGAGTGTCCACTAGTGAAAGTATGATCCCTAGGCCTTGTTTCTAAGCATTGAAACACCGTTTCCAACAAGTTCTGCTACATGTTTACTTGCTGCCATATTTATTTCAGATTGTTATTACCACTCACAATCATCCATATCACTTGCATTTTACTATCTCTTCGCCGAACTAGTGCACCTATACATCTGACAAGTGTATTAGGTGTGTTGGGGACACAAGAGACTTCTTGTATCTTAATTGCAGGGTTGCTTGAGAGGGATATCTTTGACCTCTACCTCCCTGAGTTCGATAAACCTTGGGTGATTCACTTAAGGGAAACTTGCTGCTGTTCTACAAACCTCTGCTCTTGGAGGCCCAACACTGTCTACAGGAATAGAAGCGTGCGTAGACATCAATGCCGCCAAATTGTCGATGAAGATATAGCCGAGCCCCCGAGCGCTGATGGGGTGATATCATGATTATTGTTTAGACGTCGTGTCGCAGTTGTGACCCAGGGAGAAGTCGTTGTCGAGCCCCCGAGTGTTGCCGAAAACATTGCGCAGAAGTAGTGGTCGCCTGGAATATTATGTTATAGCTATGCTCTGGAGCGAAGTCGTTGTCGAGCCCCCGAGTGTTGGCTGCATGGATATGTAACCTGTTTTTGACTTCCGCTAAAAAATTCGATGAAATTGTCGACCCTATTGAAGCTGAAGCTATTTGAATATGAAGCCATTGAAGATTACGCCATGAGAGATAAAGTCAATGAAGATGAATCCAAGATGAAATACTTGGGATAAATCCATATTGAAGATTACGCCATTAAATGTGAAGCATATATTGAAGATGAATCTGCTGATATCGTAGAGGATGAATCCATTGACCCGAAGAAAATAAATCCAGTGATAACCGTAGAAGATGAATCCATTGACCCGGAAACGCATCGGGTAGTATTGTATAAGAGTAAACCAGTAATATCCATATAGATGAATCCAAATAAATTCACTGACCCGAAGAAAATAAATCCAGTGATAACCGTAGAAGATGAATCCATTGACCCGGAAATACGTCGGGTAGTATTATATTAGAGAAAACCAATGATAACCTTATAAGATGAATCCACGCATCCGGAAGTGCACCGGGTAGTATTATATAAGAAGAAATCAATGATAACCATATAGATGAACCCATTGAACTGGGTATATAAATCCACTAAGCCGAAGAAAATATTGATCCGAAGAAGACAAATCCAGTAAGCCGAAGAAGATATATCCACTGAGCCAAAAAAAATAAATCCACGAGTAATCTGGTGTATTTGTGGTAACGATATAATGGCGCAGCCCCGAGTGTCGGGTGTATTTGCTGTAACATTTGTAATGGCACAGCCCCCGAGTATTCGGGTGTGGCGAAAGTAAATAATAATTGACTCTCGGACGAGGAACACTTAGCTTTTTTATCAGGTGTGACGGAGTGGTCGCTGAAGCAGTTCGTGCAACGGACACAGTCGATGTAGGCGCGCGGCGTCTGGTTGGGAGTAGTTGATATAATTGCGCTGCGCCTGACCGGCATGGTCGATGTAGTCGCGCGACGCCTAGCCGGCGTGGTCGATGAAGATGACCCAGTCGAAGTAATTGCGCGGCCAGGAGATGAGACATATGAATAATTGCGTGGCCAATTGACGAGGCATATGATGGCGAACGGAGTCGACACAACAAAGTAGTTGAAGCTTATTGCCGATCTGCAGTTATATTACGACGCAAAAAACTGCGCGTAAATAATAGTACGAGCCGAAAAAGTATTTTTGCGAAATAAATTTTACAAGTAATAATTAATTGGAAATATAGCACCTGATGGTCCTTCTGTCGGATGGCTAGTTCGTAACCGTAGGTCTGCGATGGGGAGCCCCGAGCGCAGCGGCGCGGCAGGGTCATGATAATTCGGATGTCCGGTCGATTGTCGGGTGGGCGCACCTTTATCCCCGGTCCGAGCCGATTGAACTGTTATATCGGCCAAAGTTGCATCGACAGAGTCACACGCCATGTCGAAAGTGTTGTCGGGTTGGATCAGGTCTTCACATGCCGGTATCATCTCATGCACGTGCGCGTCGCATGATTAGCTTGACTCCATGAATTAATCGACCTGTGTTCCGTGAAGTGGTACTTCTCGTTGCTCCAGATTAAACATACATACAAAATAAGTATACGTATAGGTGAGATTAGAACTAAACGGATCAAGAAGAGATATTGAATAGGAAAAGATTCCGAGTGAAACAAGGTCACCCTGGCGTTGGTTTCCTTTTTGCTCGGAACGATGCCGCCTTTGCTAATTAATCTGGACTCCTCTATTCTTTCCATCAGCTGTCGACACTTTGACCTTGCATACCAAGCGCGCGGTTACTCGATGAAAACAACCACAGCTGCGAGCTGTGTCGACGAAATTTTTGTTGATTTTGACCGGCGCTCTTCACGCGGCGAGCAACCTCGTGATAGCCCTTCGATCTGGTTCTTTTTCTCATCTTCAATATGGCTGATAATGTTGATGCTAAATTTTACGGATCTGTATCATGATTAGCTAAACAGTACTAATAAACTGGATCAGAGATCTAATAATGGTAACGTGGACACGAGAGTACTTAATAGTACTTAGCTTTGTTTGTTCTTTAGAAGAAGCCAAAGGATCAGATACTGGAACTTGCGACTGCGCGAATCCAAAGTCCGGAAGTGATGAATGCTCACGTGCACAATGGAGTCCTCCGTCGATTGTTGTGCGCGGAAAAAAAAGAAAATTATCCGGCCGACCGCCAGATTAACTGGTCGATGATGAACTTGACGATCTTCTATCTAGATGCGATCTAGATGTTGTCGATGAAGAGAGATCCCGCCCGGATGACGAAATCCAGTCGTCGCAGTTCCCACAGACGGCGCCAATTGACGAGGGATCACCTCGTCAATGCCTACGTATTGTAGACTTGGGTTTCAGGAGAGAGCGACGATGGAGATTCCGGGAGCGAGATTAGGCACACGACGTACCCAGCTTCGGGTCCCCTCGGCGGAGGATCCCTACGTACTGCTAGCAATCTAGTATATGATCACAAGTATGTTTACAACGGTCGCCCGTAGGCGAAACTATGGTGTCTATCTGTTGTCCTCCCCCCATATGGGTGTCCTGGCTGGCTTTATATATGCAACCAGCCTAGGGTTTTACAAGAGTCCTAGTCGACTACTTCTTCGGGTTGCCTTCTTGGGTCTTCTCCATATTGGGCCGAGCCAGGTATACTAATAATGGGTACCCGAAGGGTATGCCCATGACAGTGACAATGAACCGGTCCCCACGGTTGCAGATGACGCTCTCTCGCATATAGAAGGGGTCCATTATCGCGATGCTCGGGGTCCCCTCCTTAATGATCTGGAAAGACAGGCTAAGAGCAACTAGCCGGACCACGGTAAGGTGGAGACGTTTCATGCGAAAGACGTTGAAGATGTCATCGAACCGGATGAAGCACAAGTCGGCGGGGTACTTGTCGGCAATGCCCATGCCTGTTGGCACCTTGGCCACGTGGAGAGGGTAACCAGGAGATTTTGATTTGAGAAGTTGCTTCTCCAAATACAGAACCGTGTTATGCACACTCCTCATATCCGCGGTGAGTTTCTTGAGGACATGCTCCGGCAGCATCGGTTCACCCAAGTGATGCTCCGGTCGCCACTTGTCTGGCAACTTGTCAAGGTGCCGGACCGGCTCCTTGGCTTTGGCCTCCTCCTTGGCTTTGGCGTCCTTCTTCTGTGGCCTTTTCCGCTTCTTGGGTTGTAGGTACTTCGGAATGCCGACAACAGCTAACTCCTTCCTGGTCGTATCAAGGAGTGTGTTCGGGCTCAGCATCTTTTTGGCATCGGCGGCGGCGGCGGCCTCCTCAGGCATTTCCTCTTCCTCATCAGGCGTTTCTTGAGAATCGAACAGCCTCTTGGAGCACTGATATTTCGGAGCCACCGGGGCATCATGGAGAACTTGTGAAGACGTAGGAATATCCCATACGAAATCATCACGTTCGTAGGGCTCGATCTCTGGCGCCGCTGGCTGTTGTGGAGGGGCACTGACCTCTGGCGCCGCCGGCTGTTGTGGTGGGGCGCTGACCACCAGCGCCACTGGCTGTTGTGGAGGGGCGCTGACCTCTGGCGCCGCAACCTGCTTTCCTTTGCTTGCCATCGAACCCGAGGAGGTGTTGATCCTAAGTAGGGTCTTCGGCCATAGCACTACCCAACTCTTTAGTTCGCTCAGCTTCATCTGGCTATCGGCACCACCCGGTTGAATAGGAGGATACAAATCCTCATAGCCTGGTAACGCCCGATCCACTTCAACCTGGTAACAGTCATCAGGAATATCTCGTGTGTGGCACTTCTTATCCAGAGGCCGAATGATGGACCCCCTCACGATGTCTTTGAGTTCGTCGTTCACTTTCATCAGAAAGGTGCATGGCACAGAGAGCGCCTGTGAGAACATGTGTGCGGCGTTAGAGAGAGGGCAAGGATGACGAAACTAATATATTAACTTGGTGTACACTAGCTTAGTTAATTACCGTGAGGGTGTTAAGCTCGGCTAATGTCGACGGGCCGACACCTGCGGCGGCAGGCGTGCAAGTGACGGAGGGGCTGCTAGCCGGCATGGCCGGTGAATCCCTAGCACCTGCGTCATTGCCGGCGGCCGGAGGAGTCTCCATTATAACATCGTCATTGCCGGCGGCCGGGGCCCTTGTTTGCCACCTTCATAGCACGAGACGACAGCGTCGAATTCTGCTTGGACTTCAGCGACGACTTCAGCTTTGAGTTCAGGTACGAGTGAAGCTTTGAGTTGCGGTACCAAATCAGCTTTGACTTCGGCTATGATTGACTTCCTCATATCCTCTGCCTCCCGCTGCTTCCTCTCATCGCACGCATTTTTATCTGCCACAGACGCCAAGCCGTAGTGAGCATGCTTGTGGTCTATACCGGCGCCAGCCACACGGCCTCTATGCGGCCTTCTCGTAGGTGAATGCTCATTAACTAGGTTTATCGCCCGTACGAGAGGCTTGTCCTAGGCTACCCTGCCCGTCAACGCCTGGGACGAGGAGCCTTCGTCACATTGGGCAAGTCTTTGTCTTTCTTCTTCCTGCGGAAGAAACATGAACCATTTAGAAATGTTGCTACTATTATATAAACGATACTTGATGAGTCGTAGGATCTAATTAAACCGGTAAATTGCTTACCATTTTGTTCTCGATCTCCACGACCTTCAAGTCGGTCGTGAACCAAATTATGTCGGTTACCACCTTGGGTTCCGTGACAAGTTCCCCGGATGTTCTTTTTTTATGGTACCAGGACCTGATAAATCTTCTTTCCTGCGGGTCCTTGTACTTGTGCCAGGGGTTCTCAATGCCAGCATTTCTATAGGCCTCATCCTCCTTCGCCCAATAGGGCTCCTTTCCCTCATACCCACGGCTCCCAAGGGTGTGGTTGCCGATGTTAAGCTCCCGCATATCCTTCCCCCACGTCTTGCGATTCTTGGTCGCTTGTAGCTCTTCATTGGCCACAAAAGCATCGAAGTCCTCTTGTGTAACCTTCGGAAAGGAATAGTGGACCTTTTCGAAACCTTTGCCCTCAGCAATCATCTTCCTCACCATGTGCTTATAACTGCTCAGGTGTTTGGTGAACTTGAGGAGGGCTTGTGAATTCACAATGTTTTTGGTTTCATGAGTGGAGGAGTAGTCACCTAGGAACTTGTATCGTTCGTGCAACCTCGCAAGGAGTTGGACTCGCAAATGCTTTTTGTTCTTCCCTCGGAGGTCCGTTTCGTTGAGATTGACGACCTCTCGGAGGATTGTTGCTAGTTGGTTGCCGTACCCCTTCGCGACATGCTTAGGCTCCACCGGCAAACCACTTTTGGGGTCCACCTCTGTGATTCTGTCTCTGCAAGTGGCGACCGTGTTTGGGCGCCTTGCCTTCCACGGACGGCGCCACTTGTCCCGGTGCCACTACTCCCGGCGGCGCCGCTTGGGTCATCGCCACTTGTCTCAGCGCCACCACCAGCGGCGCCATCCCCGGCGGCGCCGCTTGGCTCGTCGCCACTTGTTTCGGCGCCACCCCTGGCGGCGGCACTTGTCTCGTCACCACTTGTTTCGGCGCCACCCCCGGCGGCGCCGCTTGGCTCGTCGCCACTACCCCCAGCGGCATCCTCGATCTCATGGTTGTCGCTTGTAGTTTGCTCCGGCACTGACTTCAAGAAATACTTATGGTAGTGCAACTCTAAATCTTGAGACGACATGGTGGCTAGCACTAATCAAAGATGAAAAGAGCTATTAGCAAGCATAAATTTCACGGAAAAATTCGGCATGACCTTTGCTAAAAAATGGTCATGCGGAGTGCTAGAATTGCCGGAACGGAAGTGAATCAACATTCCGGCAACTCAATAGCAACTCAAAGCCCTGTAACAGAAATGCAAACATATAGATAGCAGCTTTTCATTTTCAGCAACACCATAACCATCACCATAATCAGCATTTTCTTTTCACCGGAGCTCACCCATGTACATGTCAACACCATAACCATCAAGAGCTCAACCAATGTACATCTCAACACCATGTACATCAGCATATAAATTACAGTAGCATTTTACAGTAACATTTTAAAGTAGCATTTTACATCAGCATATAAATTACAGTAGCATTACACTTATTTACTTCCTGGTATTTTTGGACAGAGGGAAACTAAATTAACCAGAGAACTAAATGCTTCTCATTGCTAACAGACCAAATTGCTAACCAGAGAAGTAGCATTTCCAAATTTTCATTTTCATTTAAACCAGAGAAGTAGCATTTCCAAAATTGCTAACAGACCAAATTTTCATTTTCATTTAACCAGTAGTAGCATTATCCTACTATGCATTTGAGCCTACTGCATCTAATCAAATTGCTAACAAATCCTACTACTAACTAGCATTCTCATTATTTATAAAGTTGAAGTTGCTTGTTCATTTAATCAAGAACTAACATTTATAAAGAAGGTACCTATCTATATTATGCATTTCATTTTCATTTAATTAACCAGTAGTAGCATTATCATTTAATCAAGAACTAACATATCAAGAACTAACATATCAACCAGTAGTAGCATTTCATTTTCATTTTCATTTAATCAAGAACTAACATACTGCCTACTGCCTAGTTCTTCTCCAGCTAGCATTTCATTTTCTTTTTTTGGTAGTAGCTAATGAAAACCTACTACATTCTCTAAGAGAAATAGCATTTTTTAACTAAACCTACTGCATTCATTTTTTAACTAAACCTACTGGTAGCTACTGCTAGCTACTGCATTTTTTTAAATTTTCAGAGAGCAATGAACCAATGAACCAGAGAATTGCAATATGGTTGTTAATTTAAAAAATCCTACTTATTGCTATATCAACCAGTACCTTCTTCATTTTCATTAGATTTTCAGAGAGCAACTACTTCATTTTCAATAGCATTTTCATTAGGCATTTTCAGTAGCATTTTCAGTAGCATTTTCAGTAGGCATTTTCATTTTACCAATTTGCAATCTTGTTCATTTTACCAATTTCCAACCTTGTTCAAACCAGAGAACCAGAGAGAACCTAGCTACTGCAAGAACGATTTTCAATTTTAAATTTCAATTTGCAGCCAGAGAACCATTTTAAATTTTAAATTTCAATTTGCAACCAGAGAACCATTTTCTAGCATGAACCATTTTCTACCATTTTCTAGCATGAACCCTAACCAGAGAACCAATTTAGAATTCCTAACCAGGGAGGGGAGAGGGAAGGGGGAGGGGAGAGGGATGGGAAGAGGGAAGGGGAGAGGGAAGCTCACGGTGGCGGCTCCTTCTTCTCCAACGGCGGCGCCGACGTCCCCTGCTCCAATGGCGGCGGCGTACGGTTCATCCTCCAACAGCGCTTGGTCCGGGGCTTCCGCGCGGCGGCGTACGGAGCAGGTGGTGGGGGCTGGTGGAGGGGGATGGTAGTGGACAGTGGAGGAGGGAGGCGGGGCAGAATGGCGGCGCTCGAGAGGGTGGCGGCAGCAGAAGCTCACGGTGGTGGGTTAGGGTTCGTCGGAAGGATTTGGGAATGGGGAGGGAGAAAGGGTCGTGCATGCGGTTAAGTCCCCAGTATAGCCGCACTATACTTACTGCCGGCGCACCAAGGCCCTGGTGCGCCGGCAGTAAGTATAGTGCGGCTATACCTGGGACTTGGCCCAGATCATGCAATATGAGGTTGGGACTGCTTGTCCCAACTCATATTTTCTTTTCTTTTTCTTTATTTCTTTTATCTTTCTTTTATGTTTCTTTTATTTTTCATTATTTTCTGGCCTTTTCTATTATATTTATTTTCTTATCTTTTCAAGATAATAACAAAGCAATATGAGTTATGCATTACAAAAAATATGAGTTAATTATACATAAAATATTGACCAACTAAATATTAGTTATACTTAAAATATTGACCAACTCAATATTAGTTATACATAAAATATTAGTTATACATTGCAAATAAAGTTTTACATCATCGAGAAGAGTGTTTCACTTTCTTCTTGCTTTTCTTGCTCGTCGTTGAATAATTTAGCCTCGTGTCGTGACTTCTTCTTCCGAAGGGTCGACTTGATCTAGGTAGCGTGGTCCTGCTTCTTCTTGTGGTGTATGTTGTGTTTTCGTCCTCGGATTCTTCCATCATTGGGTCTCCGACCTGTCCTTCGAAGTCTTCCTCGTTGGCGACTCCATCCATTCCGACGATGGTCCTCTTGCCTCTCCTCACGACAACACGGCTAGGCCTGGATGAGTTGGTTATGAAGAAGAATTGGTCCACGTGTTTAGCCAATACCCATGGCTCATTTTGCGCGGTGGCGTTCGTGGACTTTGATTTGTTAGCTTCGGGTAGAAACATGGTGGTGAAATACCGGTCTTCTTTTGTGACGCTCTTAGCCCATCTGATACGGAACATCGGCACTTTCTTCCCAGCGTAGCTAAGCTCCCAGATTTCCTCGATCCTTTTGTAGTATCTAGTCTTTACGTCACCCGTATAGGATTCCATCGTTACCCCTGAGTTCTGGTAAATGTTGTTCTTGTCTTTTTCTTCCGTGTAGAATGTGTACCCGTTGATATCGTACGCTTGGTAAGTCATGATGTTGGGCGCGGGGCCATGTGACAAGGCCAATACTAGTTTATCGTCATCACAATCCATTGGTGGGGGATTAGCATCAATGTGGTCTTTGAACCAGCGCGTGAAAGAGGAGTTGTGCTCTCTGAATATTTCTGCTTCTGTCATCGGCTTGCCACTGTTCTCTATCCTGGTTTTGTGCTCTGTAAACCAAGGATCGATCAAGTCAATGTGTTGTAGCGCTACTAAGTTGGCCCTGTCAAAGTCGGAAGTCTGACCAGACATGTGCACGTGCAGTTCCCTCCTTCCATTTTTGTGGCCTATTCCCTCGAACCTGCGGAGGTGCTTGTTTCGAGGCAAACCAACAGGGTCCTCGACGTCTAGATAATTCATGCAGAAAGAGATGCCCTCTTCGGTGAGCCAGCCCTAGACGATGCTTCCATCCGGATGCGACCTGTTACGAACGTATCCTTTAATGACCCATTCATTCTTTCAAATGGGATCATGTTGTGTAGGAATGCTGGCCCTAGATTGGTGATATCATCCATGATATGGACCAACAGATGGACCATCACGTCAAAGAATGCAGGCGGGAAGTACATCTCAAGCTCACATAGGATCACCACGATCTCTTCCTGGAGCCTTGCGAGTTTCTTCAGGCTTATCGACTTCCGAGTTATGACGTCGAAGAAGTTACAGAGGCCAGTCAGCGTTGCACGGACATGGTCATCCATTATACCTCGGATTGCAACCGGAAGAATCCGCGTCATCATCACGTGACAGTCATGAGACTTCATGCCGCTGAAGTTTTGTTTCTTGGGATCCATGTATCTGCTTATTAGCCCTGAGTAACCGAAGGGCACTGTGACTCCTTCAAGGCCATTGAAAAATTGATTGAGCTCATCCAGACTAAAAGTGAAGCAGAAGGGGGGCAGTCATAGTCTTGCTGCTTAATCCTTTTGTGCTTCTGACCGTCGTCCGTCTCCTCCTCCGACTGTCCATCTTGGGTTGGCGGGATCTGAAGCTCTTCCCTGATGGCCAAAACTTTCAGGTTGTGTCTTGCTTTCGGCCCATCTTTGGTCCAGTCCGGCGTGTTGAGAAGAGTGCCAAGCAAGCTCTCGCAGATGTTCTTTGTGATATGCATGACATCAAGGCAGTGAGGTGTATCGAGAATTTTCCAGTACGGCAAGTCCCAAAACACGGACCTCCTTTTCCATACACCCATGAGCGGTGTTGTTGCCTTTTTCTTCTTCTCTCCGGGCTTTTGATGAATCTTTCCCGGCACAGGGCACTCTTTCCAACCTTTCAATAATGTATCGATCTCTTCACCGCTCTTCTTACGTGGAGGTCCTCAGGGCTCATCTGTACCATCGAACAGATCTCCACGCTTTCTCCACGGGTCAGTCTTGTGTAGCCACCTTCGATGCCCCATGTAAACGGTTTTCGAAGAGCCAGGATCCTTACCAAGCTGCAAAAACACCGTCTCTTCCATGCACCTGACACATGCCTTGTGTCCATGGCACACCTGGCACGCAATATAACTGTATCCGAGGTAGTCCTGCACCATCGTGATCAACGCGGCTCTCAAAGGGAAATATTCTTCTGCGACGGCGTCCCATGTATCTACCCCTTCCTCCGCCCACAACGTTTCAAGCTCCTCCTTTAATAGTTCGAGATACATGTTGATATCGTTTCCTGGCTGTGTCGGCCCTTGTATTAGCATACTCATCTGTATGTACTTCCTCTTCATGCACAGCCAGGGGGGAGGTTGCAGATCCATACAAACACGGGCCAGGTGCTATGTGTGCTGCTCTGGTTTCCAAACGGATTGAATCCGTCCGTGCTCGCACCCAACCTGATGTTTCTGCGATCTGCCCCGAAACTTTCGAATTCAATGTCTAATGCTTTCCACTGGCTTGCATCCGAAGGGTGTGTCAGCACTGGGTGTTCAATCCGCTCTACATCATTCAGCACTGCCTCCTTTCTTTCAGCGTGCCAGCGCATGAGCTTTGCTTCCTTGCGGTCCACGAAGAACCGTTGCAGCCGGGGGGGCGAGCGGGAAGTACCACACAACTTTCCGAGGAGCTTTCTTTTTCCCTTTCTTGTATCGATCAGCGTCACACAATGGACATTTGGTCTTGTCCACGTTCTTGTTGCGATAAATGATATAGTCATTGATGCAGGCGTGATATTTTTCGTGGGGTAAATCGAGAGGGCACGTGATTCTCTTGGCCTCGGCTAGACTACCAGGACACGTGTTCCCGGCAGGAAGGAGATCTTTCAAGTATTCTAGAATGTCATCGACGCTTGTGTCCGTCCATCCGTGTTTTGCCTTCATCTGCAGAACATCGAGCACTACTCTCAAGCGGGACTCCTCCAACCCGCGACATGAGTCGTACAACGGAGTATTCGAGTCTGTCTCCAGTTGCTCAAGCTTTGATTTCCGCCTAGCGCTTTTCGTCTTTTCGAGAAGCAGATCTTGAAGATGAGGGTCCCGCACGACTGAAGCTAGCGGCACCTCTTCGTTGTCATCAGTGTTATTGTCCGCGTCTTGAACATTTTGTTCATCATGATACTGATCTGCATCGTCGTGTGCGACAAACTCTTCATCGTCATCAATATCATGATGCCCTCCATCTTGTCGGCCATTACCACCTGCTGCCGTCGCCCCATTGACCTCCACGTCATCATCATCATTATCACTCATCCATTGAGTGTGTCCATGCATGAAACCATTAGTGAGCAGGTGCCCCTGCAGTTTGCCTGAATAGGGGTCAACCCATTTCCCTAGTTTGCATTTTCGACACAGACACAATACCTCTGTGAGGTTATTTTCATACATGTCGGTGATCGCGTGTTTGAGATATCTCATCACGACGCTTTCCCTCATCTTGATGATCATTATCGCCTGTACGGCAAGATATACATTTGATTAGAACCATGCACCCATCGGTAGTTTTCACGGAAAATTTCGGCATGACCTTCCTACACATTAGGACCTAGGAGCGCCAGAAATGTGCCGAAACGGAAACTTAACGAATCAACATTTCGGCGCAACGTTGGCAATTTATTTTCATCTCATCCAATCGTTCGGTCGCCGACACAAACATAAACATATATATATGCCACACACGCTTTTCTTCAAATTTCCAATATACGACGATTTCATTCCACAATTTGATCATTATAATCACCTATTTGGTTGATATATTAGTAGCGAGATCGAGACGTCACGCCGACCACGACGTATGGATTCCTATTTTCTAGATCTAGATCTAGATTGAGCGATCAATGCGGGATAGATAGATCTAGATCTACATAGGGATGTGGGAGATGCATGTAGGAAGGGAAGATTTGCTCAAAAAATATTAATTTCTTTGGTCAAATTGGCTAAATTTGGGGTAGAAAGGGGCAAAAACGAGCTGGGTTGGGAGAAGGGTCGGGTTGTGTGGGAGGAGTAGTGGGGTGTGTGTGGGAGGAGTAGTGTGGGGTGAGTGGGTTGGCAGCAATAAGTGCCCAGGTTACTGCCGGCGCACCAAGGTATGGGTGCGCCGGCAATAGTGTGGGCGTTCGTGTGTATTTGCTCCGGGCCAGGCCCAGGAATTACTGCCGGCGCACTAGGCCAGGGCCGCGCCGGCAATAGTGAAATACCGTCGGCGCGCCCAAGGGCTGGTGCGCCGGCAGTAATTCCTGGGCCTGGCCCTGAGCGGGCGAGCCACGGCCTCATTTTAGCGCCGGCGCATCGTATCAGCTGGTGCGCCGGCAGTAAGTCATATTCGTCGGCGCGGCGAGGCACTGGCGCACCGCTGATACATCTCAAACGTATCTATAATTTCTTATGTTCCATGCTAGTTTTATGACAATACTCACATGTTTTATATACACTTTATATCATTTTTATGTATTTTCCGGTACTAACCTATTAACAAGATGCCGAAGCGCCAGTTCCTGTTTTCTGCTGTTTTTGGTTTCAGAAATCCTACACAGGAAATATTCTCGGAATTGGACGAAACAAACACCCAGGGTCTTATTTTTCCACGAAGCTTCCAGAAGACCGAAGAGGATACGAAGTGGGGCCACGAGGGGCCGACACCACAAGGCGGCGTGGCCAAGGTGGGGCCGGGCCGACCTATGGTGTGGGGCCCCCGTGCCTCCTCCGACTCTGCCCTTCCGCCTACTTATACTCTCCGTCGCGAAAACCCTAGTACCGAGAGCCACGATACGAGAAAAGTTCCAGAGACGCCGTCGCCGCCAATCCCATCTCGGGGGATTCAGGAGATCACCTCCGGCACCCTGCCGGAGAGGGGAATCATCACCGGAGGACTCTACATCATCATGCCCGCCTCCGGATTGATGCGTGAGTAGTTCATCCTTGGACTATGGGTCCATAGCAGTAGCTAGATGGTTGTCTTCTCCTCTTGTGCTATCATCTTTAGATCTTGTGAGCTGCCTATCATGATCAAGATCATCTATTTGTAATGCTACATGTTGTGTTTGGTGGGATCCGATGAATATGGAATACTATGTCAAGTTGATTATTGATCTATCATATATGTGTTGTTTATGATCTTGCATGCTCTCCGTTGCTAGTAGAGGCTCTGGCCAAGTTGATACTTGTAACTCCAAGAGGGAGTATTTATGCTCGATAGTGGGTTCATGCCTCCATTGAATGCAGGGACGGTGTGAGAAAGTTCTAAGGTTGTGGATGTGCTGTTGCCACTAGGGATAAAACATCGATGCTTTGTCTAAGGATATTTGTGTTGATTACATTACGCACCATACTTAATGCAATTGTCTGTTGTTTGCAACTTAATACTGGAAGGGGTGCGGATGCTAACCCGAAGGTGGACTTTTTAGGCATAGATGCATGCTGGATAGCGGTCTATGTACTTTGTCGTAATGCCCTAAGTAAATCTCATAGTAGTCATCATGATATGTATGTGCATTGTTATGCCCTCTCTATTTGTCAATTGCCCACCTGTAATTTGTTCACCCAACATGCTATTTATCTTATTGGAGAGACACCACTAGTGAACTGTGGACCCCGGTCCATTCTTTACATCTGAAATACAACCTACTGCAATCATTGTTCTCTGCTGTTCTTTGCAAACAAACATCATTCTCCACACCATACGATTAATCCTTTGTTTTCAGCAAGCCGGTGAGATCGACAACCTCACTGTTAAGTTGGGGCAAAGTATCTTGATTGTGTTGTGCAGGTTCCACGTTGGCGCCGGAATCCCTGGTGTTGCGCCGCACTACACTCCTTCACCAACAACCTTCACGTGTTCCTTGACTCCTACTGGTTCGATAAACCTTGGTTTCTTACTGAGGGAAAACTTGCTGCTGTACGCATCACACCTTCCTCTTGGGGTTCCCAACGGATGAGTACTTTACCGTCACAAGGAAGCTACTTTCTGGCGCCGTTGCAATCCCTGTAGCACGCCAGCAGCTCTTTTTCTGGCGCCGTTGCCGGGGAGATCAAGACACGCTGCAAGGGGAGTCTCTCACATCCAATCTCTTTACTTTGTTTATTGTCTTGCTTTACTTTACTGTATTTTCTGCTTTGTTTGTTTTCTTTATACCAAAAATACAAAAAAAATTAGTTACTTGCATTTACTTTATTTTGTTATCATGACTAGTCCTGTAGCTGTTACTCTATCACCTGAGGAATTGATCTTTACTTTTAAACAAGGGGGTGAGAAGAGTTTTAAAGAAGCTTGGTCTAGGATTTTTGATTCTTATATTAAAACTGAACCTAAAATGACTCTAAGTTTGCTTCTTAGTAACTTTTATTTTGGGCTTATTCTTCGCTATAGATATGCCTTAGATGCTGTAGTGGGAGGAGATTTCCTTCACTGTGATGGGGATCAAGCTTTTAATGCCATAAAAAAATTGGTTACATCATCTAGCTCCGCTAATAATCTTGATTCATCTCTTGCTAGCATTCATAATAGATTAAACACTCTCGAAACAAATATATCTTGTTTAAAAGAAGGGTACAACCAGATTCGTGAATATTATGATTATGTTCCAGTAAGCTTTGAACCTTCAATGTGGGTGCCAACTATTAAGGTTGCTATTTGTGGTGAAACTTTTTATGCCCGTTGTGATATTATGTCTGAGTTTTGCCTTATGCCTAAAAGTATTTATGAATCTTTGACACTTTGGGAACTTACTGAAGGAGGAGAAGGAATAACTCTTACTGATAACTCTGTTATAATTCCTAAGGGAATAGCTGAAGGTGTGTTCACAACCTTTCTTGGAAGGACGGTATCCACTGATTATCTCGTTGTTGAATGTGTAGGGACAGGACAAATCACACTTGGAAGATCCCTGCTGAAACTCGTGGGAGCAATCATAGATGTGGGGAAGGGCACTCTAAATTTTACCTCTACACCCGGATGCAGTCATATATTCCCCAAACCAAAGAGTAAGAATAAGAGTAAGAATGGGAGGCGCAAAGCCCCTGGTAATAATGTTAATGCTTCTTCTCTTGATGTTAATTGATTTACACTTTCTGCGCCTAGCTGAAAGGCGTTAAAGAAAAGCGCTTATGGGAGACAACCCATTATTTTATTTCTGCAATTTTTGTTTTATATTTGTGTCTTGGAAGTTGTTACTACTGTAGCAACCTCTCCTTATCTTTACTTTATTGCATTGTTGTACCAAGTAAAGTCTTTGATAGTAGGGTTGATACTAAGATTTGGATTACTGCGCAGAAACAGATTTCTTGCTGTCACGAATTTGAGTAGCCCCTTCTGTCGGTAACTCAGAAAAATCTGCCAATTTACGTGAATGATCCTCAGATATGTACGCAACTTTCATTCAATTTGAGCTTCTTCATCTGAGCCTGTTAAGTGCCTCGACAAAATTCGTCTTTACGGACTGTTCTGTTTTGACAGATTCTGCCTTTTATTTCACATTGCCTCTTTTGCTATGTTGGATGGATTTCTTTGTTCCATTAACTTTCAGTAGCTTTGTGCAATATCCAGAAGTGTTAAGAATGATTATGTCACCTCTGAATATGTGAATTTTTGATTATGCACTAACCCTCTAATGAGATTGTTTTGAGTTTGGTGTGGAGGAAGTTTTCAAGGGTCAAGAGAGCAGGATGATATAATACGATCAAGAAGAGTGAAAAGTCTAAGCTTGGGGATGCCCCCGTGGTTCATCCCTGCATATTTCAAGAAGACTCAAGCATCTAAGCTTGGGGATGCCCAAGGCATCCCCTTCTTCATCGACCACTTATCAGGTCACCTCTAGTGAAACTACATTTTTATTCCGTCACATCTTATGTGCTTTACTTGGAGCGTCTGTATGCTTTTATTTTTGTTTTTGTTTGAATAAATCGGATCCTAGCATTCTTTGTGTGGGAGAGAGACACGCTCCGCTGTTGCATATGAACACAGGTGTTCTTAGCTTTACTTTTAATGTTCATGGCGAAGGTTGAAACTCCTTCGTTCATTGCTATTTGGTTGGAAACAGAAAATGCTTCATGTGGTAATTGGTATATTGTCTTGAATA
Source organism: Lolium perenne (assembly GCF_019359855.2). Taxonomy (NCBI): domain Eukaryota; kingdom Viridiplantae; phylum Streptophyta; class Magnoliopsida; order Poales; family Poaceae; genus Lolium; species Lolium perenne. The sequence continues at coordinate 24,458,297 of NC_067244.2, forward strand.
ACTTGATACTTGGCAATTGTTGTGCTCAAATAGATCATGTTTAAGCTCTTGCATCATGTACTTTGCACCCATTAATGAAGAACTACCATAAAGCTTGTTGAAATTTGGTTTGCATGATTGGTCTCTCTAAAGTCTAGATATTTTCTGGTGAGGTGTTTGAACAACAAGGAAGACAGTGTAGAGTCTTATAATGCTTGCAATATGTTCTTATGTAAGTTTTGCTGTACCGGTTCATACTTGTGTTTTCTTCAAACAACCTTGCTAGCCAAAGCCTTGTACTGAGAGGGAATGCTTCTCGTGCATCCAAAAACCTTGAGCCAAAACTTATGCCATTTGTGTCCACCATACCTACCTACTACATGGTATTTCTCTGCCATTCCAAAGTAAATTGCTTGAGTGCTACCTTTAAAATTCCATTCCTTGTCTTTGCAATATATAGCTCATGGGAAAGTAGCTTAAAAACTATTGTGGTAAAGAATATGTCGTTTATGTATCTTATTTCTTATAAGTTGCTTGTTGAGCGGTAACCATGTTTCTGGGGACGCCATTAACTTTTGTTGAATATCATGTGAGTTGCTATGCATGTTCGTCTTGTCTGAAGTAAGGGTGATTTGCCATGAGTTGTATGGTTTGAGTATGCATATTGTTGGAGAAGAACATTGGGCCGCTAACCAAAGCCATGTATCATGGTGGAAGTTTTAGTTTGGGCATTAATCCTCAATCTCTTATGAGAATATTATCTGTTGTTGAATGCTTAAGCATTAAAGAGGAGTCCATTATCTGTTTTCTATGTTGTCCTGGTATGGATGTCCTCAAGTTGAGATCTATCAAAAACGAGAAATCAAATGCGATCTATCTCCTTGGACCTTTGTACAGGTGACATAGAGGTACCCCTTTGTGACACTTGGTTGAAACATATGTAATGCAATGAGAATCCATGGAAATCCAAGCTAATTAGGACAAGGTGCGAGCACTATTGGTATTCGATGCATGAGGCTTGCAACTTATGGGATGTCTTATGCATAACACATATGATTTATTACTACCGTTGACAAAATTGTTTCCATGTTTTCAAAATAAAAGCTCTAGCACAAAAATAGTAATCCATGCTTCCCTCTGCGAAGGGCCCTTCTTTTACTTTATGTTGAGTCAGTTTACCTACTTCTTTCCATCTTAGAAGCAAACACTTGTGTCAACTGTGTGCATTGATTCTTACATACTTGCTTATTTGCACTCATCATATTACTTTGTGTTGACAATTATCCATGAGATATACATGTTGAAGTTGAAAGCAACTGCTGAAACTTATATCTTCCTTTGTGTTGCTTCAAAACTTTCTACTAAGAATCTATTACTTTATGAGTTAACTCTTATGCAAGACTTATTGATGCTTGTCTTGAAAGTACTATTCATGAAAAGTCTTTGCTATATGATTCAGTTGTTTAGTCATTGTCTTTACCATTGCTTTGAATCACTTCATTCATCTCATGTGCTTTACAATAGTATTGATCAAGATTATGATAGTAGCATGTCACTTCAGAAATTATCCTTGTTATCGTTTACCTACTCGAGGGCGAGTAGGAACTAAGCTTGGGGATGCTTGATACGTCTCAAACGTATCTATAATTTCTTATGTTCCATGCTAGTTTTATGACAATACTCACATGTTTTATATACACTTTATATCATTTTTATGCATTTTCCGGTACTAACCTATTAACAAGATGCCGAAGCGCCAGTTCCTGTTTTCTGCTGTTTTTGGTTTCAGAAATCCTACACAGGAAATATTCTCGGAATTGGACGAAACAAACGCCCAGGGTCTTATTTTTCCACGGAGCTTCCAGAAGACCGAAGAGGATACGAAGTGGGGCCACGAGGGGCCGACACCACAAGGCGGCGCGGCCAAGGTGGGGCCCGCGCCGCCCTATGGTGTGGGGCCCCCGTGCCTCCTCCGACTCTGCCCTTCCGCCTACTTATACTCTCCGTCGCGAAAACCCTAGTACCGAGAGCCACGATACGAGAAAAGTTCCAGAGACGCCGTCGCCGCCAATCCCATCTCGGGGGATTCAGGAGATCACCTCCGGCACCCTGCCGGAGAGGGGAATCATCACCGGAGGACTCTACATCATCATGCCCGCCTCCGGATTGATGCGTGAGTAGTTCATCCTTGGACTATGGGTCCATAGCAGTAGCTAGATGGTTGTCTTCTCCTCTTGTGCTATCATCTTTAGATCTTGTGAGCTGCCTATCATGATCAAGATCATCTATTTGTAATGCTACATGTTGTGTTTGGTGGGATCCGATGAATATGGAATACTATGTCAAGTTGATTATTGATCTATCATATATGTGTTGTTTATGATCTTGCATGCTCTCCGTTGCTAGTAGAGGCTCTGGCCAAGTTGATACTTGTAACTCCAAGAGGGAGTATTTATGCTCGATAGTGGGTTCATGCCTCCATTGAATCTGGGACAGTGACAGAAAGTTTTAAGGTTGTGGATGTGCTGTTGCCACTAGGGATAAAACATCGATGCTTTGTCTAAGGATATTTGTGTTGATTACATTACGCACCATACTTAATGCAATTGTCTGTTGTTTGCAACTTAATACTGGAAGGGGTGCGGATGCTAACCCGAAGGTGGACTTTTTAGGCATAGATGCATGCTGGATAGTGGTCTATGTACTTTGTCGTAATGCCCTAAGTAAATCTCATAGTAGTCATCATGATATGTATGTGCATTGTTATGCCCTCTCTATTTGTCAATTGCCCACCTGTAATTTGTTCACCCAACATGCTATTTATCTTATTGGAGAGACACCACTAGTGAACTGTGGATCCCGGTCTATTCTTTACATCTGAAATACAACCTACTGCAATCATTGTTCTCTGCTGTTCTTTGCAAACAAACATCATTCTCCACACCATACGATTAATCCTTTGTTTTCAGCAAGCCGGTGAGATTGACAACCTCACTGTTAAGTTGGGGCAAAGTATCTTGATTGTGTTGTGCAGGTTCCACGTTGGCGCCGGAATCCCTGGTGTTGCGCCGCACTACACTCCTTCACCAACAACCTTCACGTGTTCCTTGACTCCTACTGGTTTGATAAACCTTGGTTTCTTACTGAGGGAAAACTTGCTGCTGTACGCATCACACCTTCCTCTTGGGGTTCCCAACGGACGAGTACTTTACTGTCACAAGGAAGCTACTTTCTGGCGCCGTTGCAATCCCTGTAGCACGCCAGCAACCGGCAATATTTGCCACCGGTGCGTGTAAATATTAGTGCGCCGGCAGTGTCTTTTCCACCTATAGGCGTTTTCCTAGTAGTGTTTGGCGCGTCTGGAGTGCGCGGCCGTTTTTCAGCCCGCAACCAAACACCGGAAACAAAGGGTTTATGCAAATCATCCGCTAAATTCTCAATGCAGCAACATAATCATGCAAAATAGATTGTTCGAAGTACTCACTCATACATGAAACACGGCACCAAAAGAAGATTGAACATCACATCATCAAGGAGGGAAGTGATCACGCGTCACCGTCGGTTGCCGGCGCATCGACATGGCCGCCACTCGCCGTAGCATCTTCACCTCCGGCATCACCTCTGGCATGTCAAGGATAGCCTCATCTCCATGCCAGTCGGGTTCATCATCATAGTGGCATTCTCCGCCGCGATAAGCTCCGCCATGGCTCGGTGCTCCTCGGCGCGTGCTCTCCTCTCCTCGATGTCGGCCTTGCGCTTTGCATCCTCCCGGAGCATGATCCATTTTGCCTCCTTCTCCTTGGTCTTCACCTCCATCATCTTCTTCTTCACCTCCAAAGTTTTCATCACCAAATTCTCTTTGGATTTGACCATAACATCGATCTTGAGAGACAATGATGCGGCCTCTCCTTGTTTCTTGATCTTGTCCTTAGTTGTCTTTGCTCCATCTGGCCTCTTCTTGTTCTTCTTGGTCTCAAGCACATCATCCTCCTCCACATCCTCCAACTCGACAAGCTTATACTTCGGCGGTGGCGCCTCTTGCTCCCTCAACTTCCATTTCGGATTGTGCTCAAGAAGGGTATAGCAATGAGGGAATTTAAACGGCATGCCTTTCAACCCTGGCATTTCCCGATACCTTACTTGTGCGATAGCATCCGAATCACCGGCGTTGGTGCCGCTCGGTGGCGCATTCCTCACGCCCTCAATGCAACCGGCCCACTGGCTGCACGCCGTCTTTATGGTATCCCATCGGCCTTGGAGTGAGCGGTAGGAGCGGGTCTGAGTAGAAGAGAGAGGCGGCATCAATTGGAAGAACTTGTCCTCGATGCGTTGCCAATACCTCTTGCCGGTTTGATCGGTGCCAGTCACGGCATCCATCGAAACCCCCTCCCAAGCCCGGATCAAGATCACATCTTCAAATTCGGTGTAGTTGCTAGACCGGATCGCTCTCCCCTTTGCCTTGGCCACCGCCCCATCGAACGCCCCCTCTTCTATCTCTTCCAACTCATCTTCGTCCTCGCCGATGGCGTCTTCTTCTTCCTCAAAGTCCTCGCCCTCGAGTCCCTCCTCCAAACCGTCGTTGTAGTCACCGTAATCCGCAAGCGGTGGCGAGTAGATGTCGATGGAAGCCTCGTTGAGCATGTCAACGTACGACTCCGGCGCGACATCAACGGCGGGACTTTCGTCAACCACCTTGCGCGCAGCAGCCGACACCGGCGGCGCCTTCGCCATCGCTGCCATCAAAGCAGTCAGCGACGCCATCTTGGCTACGGCTGGCTTCTTCGTAGCCTTCTTCGGCGCCGCCTTATTCTATGCCGGTGCCGGCGCCTTGTTGCCCGGCCGCTTTGCCCGCTTGGCCGGAGCGGGAGGGGCAGCCGGTGCGGGAGGCGCGGAGACGACGCGCTGCCCCAGCCACTTCCCCTTTCCGAGAGCAGCAGCAGCGGGAGGCGCGTCGACCACGAGGCCCTCGGTGGTGGCTGCCGTGGCGGCGCTAGATCCAGATGCGGTCATTGACATAGGCATTCCCAATGGGCCTGCCGAAGAAGGTACCCGGGGTTTTGTTGAAGGCCCATGGCTCGAAGAATATGAAGCCCGAAAGCCCAATTAAGTCTCGACATATTTGGAAAGATAGAATTGTATTAGGAATAAGAGCTTGTAACTATTACGGGACGAACTCGGAGAGTCTCCCGATCTTTGTAAACTTGTACATCACGAAACCCTCAGTTCCGCCTCCTATATAAGGGGGAGTCGAGGGACAAAGAAAGGATCGATTCATTGTCAACATAACCCTAGTTTTTCTAGCAGTCGAGTACCTTTCCGGCTGAAACCCTCGAGATCTACTTGCCCTCTACTTCCGCTAAAACCCTAGTCTACAATCTGTAGGCATTGACAAGTTAATACCTTGTCAATTGGCGCCGTCTGTGGGAATTAGAGGCGACAAGGAGCTGATCTCGATGGCACGTTCAACATCGTCAACATCTTCGGTGGCAAGCAACGCGATGGACGGAGGTAAACGGATCGAAACTGATCTAGTCGATTTTATTCCTCACCCGCCCTCCCGTGTGGATGCATATGCATATCTGGAGGAGCCCATGGAGATGGCGTTCGGAAGTTTCCACTTCCGCGTCGGGAAGGAAGGATCTCACCGTCTCGTGGTACCGAATTTCTCGGGATCGTTCGCGGTCGATTCTGACTTCTCGGGATCGGCGTCATCACTCGAGTCAAGCGGAGAGGACATCTCGCCGTCAATCTTCACCAAGCCCGCATTAAGCGGAAATTTCGTCAAGATCTTCAGCAACATGTCCTTCGGGTCGTCTGCGGACTCCAATATAAGCAGTGACTCAGATAGTGTCGATAGTTTCATCGACAAATCTACCCTTATTCGGGAGGTCCTCGCCGATCGTTAGGACGGTGTCACCAACCCAGAAGAAAACAAATCAAGGCCAATATATCATCAAGTATACGTGATTGGCGAATCCAGCCATCCGGAGAACGAAACATCAGAGGCTTTCGATGATTTGGGAAATCCATACGTCGATCCCGCTGATCTTACGCGAGGTTTAGGGACCAAGTATGTCGGGACTACACCACGCCAGAAGTTGCAGCTACCACAAGCAGTTTGGGATAGGGCGACAACAGCCTTGAACGGTACCAATCCATTGACCACCGCCGCGATGGTGGAAGAGTTGCAAGCTTACCAATATAGGCTCGCGCGTGCTAGTCGAGAACTGGAGCCGGTCCGCACGGCGCGGTCTGGCCCGGGAGCAGCGGCGGGTTGATGGCGTCCATGTCGGTGCGGGCACGCGGCTGCGGTGGCCGGAGAGGAGTGGGGGCGGCGGAATCGGGAGCGGTAGGTGGGGCGGAAGCGGGAAAGGGACGAGCTGAAACTTCCTTCGCGCCAACGCGGGGGAGAAGATGGGTTTCGCGCTCGCACAACCTCCCCAACCCGGGAACTTGGGGTTTCCGCGGCGCGAAACGGGATAGCCCGGATTTTTTTTTTGTATGGGGGTCCGATGCGGTGTCTGAACCGTCCATTTTTTCCCGTCCGAACCGGAAAACAGCGGTTATTATGCGAATGGGGTCCGATGGGGGTCTGCTAGAGATGCTCTCAAAAGATCTAACTTCATATCTTAAGACCCGGTAGCCAAAAAAATACATTTTACAAACTATTGTTATGTAGAGACAAGTCCCTATAACTCAGTTAAACAAACATGAATCCAGCTACAGAAACAAAATGGGCCAGAGGAAAGCATGAGAGACGACAGGGTCTAACCCATGTGGTGAGTAGTAGATCTAGTTAGGGTGTGTCTGGTAGCCCGGTTCAACACAACAATTCCCATCTCAGCAGAGATTTCTGAAATTTTGGCTGTTTGGTAGCCCGGTTCTCCCATGTGGGCACTGCCCAACTGACCCGAAAATGGCCTCTCAGCCCTGCCCGGTAGAGAAGCTGAAATCGAACTTCGCACCTCGGCAGGGCTGACCTCGCCCGAAAAAATCCCCCCACGCCCCGCAACTGGCCAAAATCCAAGAGGGGTCGCACATGCCCCACCTCATTTTCCCCCATTCCGCTCCCGCTCAACTTCGCGCGCGCCCCGCACCTTGACGCCGGCCTCCGCCGTCGCCTCCTCGACGCCGGCCGGAGCTCCCTCGCCTCAGCCGCCCCCGCCTCGACGCCGGCCGGAGCTCTCTCGCCTCGGCCGCCTCGCACCCCACACATTCACGCCGGAGCTCCCTCGCCTCCAATAGCCACGGCCAGCGGAGCTCCCTCGCCTCGGCCGCCACCGGAGCTCCCTCGCCATGGAGCCAGCTCGCCGGAGTTTCCTCGCCACGGAGCAGACGCGACCAGCTACCGGAGCTTCCTCGCCACGCCACCACGACCAGCCACCGGAGCTCCCTCGCCACGGCCAGCCACGACCAGCTCCGCGATGGCCAGCCACAGCCACCGCCGCGACGGCCAGCCACGGCCTCGCGCCGCCACAGGAGCTCTCTCGCCTGAGCTTCCTCGCCGGAGTTTCCGCGTCAGAGACCCGATTCCTCGTCAAGACCTCTCTTGCCGGAGCCGCGGCCTCGCGCCGCCACAGGAGCTCTCTCGCCGGAGCTTCCTCGTCGGAGTTTCCGTCACATTTGCTTTTTATTTTTGTATTCAGGGATCTTTGTGCAAATTTTATACCTCCTCGGCATCTCTCACTACATACAACCTACCAAACAACAGATGCACTCAACATGTATCAACCAATACGAGCTACCAAACATGGCAAAAAATCTGAGCTCAGCTTAGCTAGGGTCTGCTTGTATGAGGGTAGATAGCTATTCTCCTTTGGCCCGGGCTACCAAACACACCCTTAGTGTCTTAGTGAGCTGAATTACATCTTCCTCCGGCCGGTTCAGACATACTTCATGCTGAAACCCAAGGCTTGCTGAAACTTGGTGAACCATGATGTTTTTGTTCTCTAGATTAGAAGCTCCCATGTGAGAAGACACTTACTGACCCCAGTTGACACCCTGGCTGATGATGTTCACATAAGAAAAAGAACATGCAAATTTCGGCGAGGAATTTTGACTAATAATACGCGCTCCTTTTCATGTACTGATCTAGCAAACGGTGAACAGCATAGGGAATTCTGGCAAAAAGGAGGGTTTAGTTGCTTACAGTACAGATTCAGCTGTTTTCACAGTTCGTACCATGTTCAGAGCAGCACGCACTAACAATAGTTCTTGCCAGCTTTTTTCTAGGGCTCAACGGTTCATGCATGCATGTCTTAACTAGTGCAAATGGTCTTCTTTTTTATTGAGATGATGCAAATGGTATTCTTTACTGGAGATGAACTACTCAGGTATGCACTTATTTTGCATCGAATTACTACACGAATCATATCTTCTACTGAACCATATATGTCCATAATACTGTAGACCACAGCAGCAGGAACACTCTAATCAGACGAAGTGCTCCTTATTTATTTTTCGTGAAAACGGTGTAAGTCGTGAATTTCGTAGTGAAGCTGAGAGTCACTACAGAGACGTCAAGAAGTGAAGACACTCTTCTTCCTCATTGAGAATGACGTGCATGGATCATGGAGAAATGCGATTTGACCTAACATCACAGAAAAGAATGAACCACGTACATCATTTTCGCAGTTACTCGATCCATTATTGAAGAAGCCGAGAGACGAGAGTACAGCTTTGTGCCTCGATTGAGACTTGTCATAACATCAAATAGGTCAAACTTGTTGGAACTTCAACATGAAGCATTGAACTTTATTCTACTCCGTATAGTAAGTTACAATTATCTTGATTCCTCAATCTTTAAACACAAACAATTTCGTTAAATTAACTCTTTGGTTAACTTAGTACCAATCGATCGTGTCAAGCAAAGTATATATAATTACAATCATGCGCAAGTAGTAGCAATTGACTAAATTATCTAACACCTCGTGACGGCTGCAATGCCAACGCCAGTTTGCGCGCGCTCATGTCCAGAGCGGCTCGTCGGCCCAGGTGCCGACGGTGCCAGCCTGCATGATGCCGTCGACGACGTAACGGGCGTCCACCGGCGCGGCACCGCCACGTGCGGCTGCCGTGGCGATCTGCGATCGTCCGCCGCTCCCGGCGACGACCTCGCCGCAGTAGGTTCCATCGTGCTGCCCTCCGGCAGAATTGGAGGCCGCCATCGTCTCCACTGTGCAGAGTAGCGCGAGGAGCTGCGCGTGATGGGCGCGCACGGCAGCGAGCTCGGCCTGGGCACGGGCGAGCTGCGCCTTGAGCCCATCCACCTGCCTTTGGAGCTGGCAGATGGCGCCGGCGCTGCCGTAGACGGGATCGCGCACCCGCGCCGCCGCCTCGTACACCATGCTGCTCACCGCGTCCGCGCGATGCTCCTCCGGAAGCTCCTGCAGGCACACATCATCAGCGCCGTCGGTTCATAAGCGAAAGTCCGCGTGCTCGGGGAGCTATTGATTTAAGGGAGGAAGGAGAAGGATTAATCCATTGATCACCTGTAGGAGCTTGATGATGTTGCTAGCGCCGAAGACGCGGTGCGCGGTGGCGAACTTGTGCGGGTCGGTGGGTGGGAAGTAGGGCGCCAGTACGCACCGGTCCACGCACCGGCGGCGGAGGATCTTGCACGCCGCGCACGGGCTCAGCACCACCGTCGTTGCCGACGGCTGTGGTGGCGACGTCGGGGTCGGCGAGGAGTGCAACGGCCCCGTGTCGCCCGACGACTCCATGTGTATGTGTTCGGTAAGCGCGCGTAGGAGTTCACTTAGTAAAACTTAATGAGATGCTAGTTTCAAAGTTCTGCAGCCATTGGTGTGGTGTAATGGTGTATATATAGGGTGTGGGCAAGCTAGGAGTAGAAGCTGACTAATGGGCCGAGCAGAGGTTTTGACCGACATACCAATTTGCTATTTCTCAATATATTAGGTAGAGTATAGATATTCAACCTTTGTACCCAGGCTTAGGGAAGTTCGGTTCCGCCTATGCTTGAGCTTGCTCACCTGGGTGAAAGCTCATAATCCGGCCTTCGGTAGTTAGATTCGGTGATGGTGGCACTCATGTGCCAGCCTCGCTTTTGGAGATCCTTTTCCGGCAGCAGTATAATGTATGGGAATAGTGCATGATGTTCACCGTATCATTCATCTCTTTGGCATGACACCTTGATGGCGTGCCCTATTATTATTATTATTATTTTTGTAATAACTTCGGTGTGTGTTTTCTTGAGGTCCAGATTTTTTGTTATTTTGTTGCTCAAGAGGTCAAATTTACTTGGTACCAGCTTGATATGTTTACCTTTATCTAGAAAGACGTTGCCTTTTCTGAAAACCACGCTTCATAATTTTAATTTGAAAGATACAATACTGCCATTACCCAAATAGAAAGTCAACTAGAATCCTACTTGTATTATTAGCCCATCCTTATCACATCATGCCAAATAAGTCCTTTATGTCACCATAGCTAAGTAGAAATTCTTGCATGCTCATTGGGAAGTCATACATGTTCAGTAGAATGTCATGCACATTAAACTGCCACAGACTGTTGAGTCTTTGTACAGTAGTGGTTCACTTGAAATCTGCAAAATTGTACAAGCTGATGTATAGTACACTGTTAACTGAGTTTTTTTTTCTTTCTAGGGCCGGATGTACTTGATATCTTTGTGGCAAAGAAAGAAATGATGGGGAAATGACCACACACGTGGTAGGATCAAACTCAGGTGCGATTGTACAATCTTTCATGAAGAACAACATGTTATTGTGAGATCGAGCTATGCGTAGGTGACACCATGCTGACGTACGATGCATACACGCCTTGGTAGTTCCCATGTTCAGCTGTTCGGTAGAAGTAGCTTACGATTTGGAAACACAGCCTGTATTCCACCTACGTACGCAGGCAATCTCTCTCTGTACCTCTCTCTGATAGCAACGTGCAATATATACACCAATATACCACACTGCGCAATACATGCACGAAAAACATGTACGCACCTATTAATAGTGATCATGGAAATCAATAAGCATTTTCTCGAGCATGTAAGGTACGGTAGGTGTAGTGGCGGCCCGTCCCTTGTGTATTAATTGATCTTATTCGGAATTCCAATATGTATATCTCGAGAGGGCCGGGTTTCTAAAGTTAGAATGATTATATATCCTGATGCCGTGTGGACTTATGTAGTTTAGGTAGCTAGCACTAGCTAGCAGTGTACAATATTAATCTGGCCTTTTCTAGCTTACCTGAATCAACCAAACGAATCTCTTTCACCACCTCTAGTTTCCACTTTGCAGTCAAATAGTCTCATCGAAGTCGACTAATTGAAGCTGTATCCGAGCGGACATATGCACACCTAGCATAACACTATTTCCTCCGTTACAAATTACTCTGAATATTTGATTACATTGAGATAAGACTTTGACCAACAGTTAATCTGTTAGAATAAATGATTTTAATAAATAAATAATTTTTTTACTCTGATATTTGGACAATGCTTTAGTTTAAAATGGAATTCCATGAAGATTGTCATACATATGTATTCATGCTTAAATTTTATTGGGCTTATAAAGATGTTAATTTCTTTAACATATAATATCCAACCTTTCAAAAAAATTCACTTTAATTACATGTTTTTATATAATTTTCCTTTCACCTCAGCAATATTAACTGTTAGAAGCATGCAGAAGTAAAAAAAAAATGGAATACAAATAAAAATAATTTTGCTATGCATGCTTTACCACTGTGAAAAATGTATGGATTAGTAGGGAAGAATAATATACTCCCTCTATTTCATATTAATTGTTGCAGATTTGGGTGTATTTGTACATAAAATGTGTCTATATACAGCTGAATCAGCGACAACTAATTTGAAATTGGACGGAATATAATTCTACTTTCCACGTATTTTTTTATTCACACAGTTGCGCATTGGAACATTGTGCGACTTATGCCACTAAGGGCATGCTCGTAGATGGAAGGCGGCATTTCTTTTCTATCGCTCGGAGCCTATATTGATTGTAATAACATCTCGTATTTTAGGAGGAGGGAGTAGTTGACAAGAAAAATAACAATATATGTACACAGTGAAGTTATCTTTAGAATATACTAGCCACTTCACTGATTCGTGGGTCCCACATCTGGTGGGGACCACATGTCAGGAACACAAAGTTAAGTTTAGCGCTGCGTCAGGGGATCTACTTCCCCTCCGGGAGGTACAAGTTGGTTGCACACGGCAAACTGCTAATGCCCCATTATGTTCGAAAATAAATGTCCCAATTTTTTTTAAATATCTACGCACTAAAACTCGTCTAAATAAATTTGAATCTAGACAAATATGCAACACTAATTTTTAAACGGGGGAAATATATATGAGCGCGCGATGTTACTACGGATGTTCTTAGCCGTCCATGGATGGATGTTAATGTTTCTGCTCCACGAGAAGCCAGCCATGCATGCAGGCATGCTTGTACATGCATGCGGCTGGAACGCACCTTGGTGAAGTCCCAGTTGAGCCCAAGCTGGCACGCCAAGTACACGCGCACCGCAAGGATACATATTTAGGTCGAAAAGAAATCATCACCAGCAGATGCGCATGACCGATGGATTGGCTGCTGTTAGTTAGGTATAGTGATCCACACACGTCTACACAAGATGACTCGAGACGGTGGCGCCGGCCGGTTTGAGTGTGAACTGGTTAAGGGCTTTGTTAGCTTAGCCGTGCATTTCTGTATGTGCATACTGCAAGTACAAGTATAACGCGAGGTATACATGGGCTTTGGTAGGCATCGTGCTTGCTGCATTTCGTTTGGTCTACGTGGCATGCAAGCAGTACACATATTGCGATTATATTCGTTTCTTGTACTTCTTGATTGTGCCTTTTCTCCGGAGAGAAAATTGTCGCATGTAATGGCAATGTACCGAACTGGAGCTCCCAGTTGGGCGCACAGACGCGTACACGTATTCCTTACTTTCTGCATAGGAATAATTAGGCCCCATCGATGATACTCCTCAGTTTCACGCAAACAAAAGAGAGGGTACACTCCTCAGTTTCGGCAGATTTATATATATTTGTATGTATCTAAGTATATTTTAGGTATAGATATATGCAAATTTAGGTAAGGGTTAATTAGGTAGATGCCACTACAATTTGATGCTATTTGAGAAACACCACCACAACTTTTATCTTTTGAAAAATGACACTCATGTTCTCTCGCTACCGAAAAAAAGTCGCTCCCGTGTAATTGCCGCTTTGTCATGTGTCGTGGGGGGCGGAACATGGCAGCAGAAATCTTTGCCGTGTGTGGTCCAAAAGACGCACGGCAAAGCCTCAGAACACCACAAAATCACGGACACGGCAAAGACACACAACATGGAGAAACTGAGGAAAAACACACGGCAAAGGCGAAGAACACAGTAAAGGTGAGAGTAGACACACAACAAAGCAACAGCGCACGGCAACGCCCGAGACACATCTCCTAAACCGAGTTCCCACAAAGAATAAAGAAATAACTCCATTCGAGGAATTAGAGAAGAAAAGATTAAAACTCTCTTACCTACGGACTTGGAGATGCTATGCCAATTCCCAAGAAGCGCAAGCTTGGACCAAAGTAGTGGATTGTGTTTTTTTGGGCTATGATTTTCATAGCATAGGCTATAGATTCTTGATAGTAAAATCTTAGGTATCTAACATGCATGTTGGTACAATCATGGAGTCCAATGATGAGACTTTCTTTGAGGATATATTTCCCATAAAAGATATGCCTAGCTTAACGAATCAGGGGATGCCTAATACATCTAGTCAGGAATTAGCTACAATTCCTGAATCCACCATTCCGATCGAACACCTTGAGAATCCCGAGGAGGATAATAATGAAGCTCCTAAAAGGAGTAACAGACAAAGGACTGTGAAATCCTTTGGAGATGATTTCATTGTGTATCTCGTGGATGATATTCACACTTCTATTTTAGAAGGCTATGCATCTCCAGATGCTGACTACTAGAAAGAAGCTGTCCGAAGTGAGATGGATTCCATTTTGACAAATGGAACTTGGGAGATCACTTATCGTCCTTATGGGTGCAAACCTGTAGGATATGAATGGGTGTTTAAGAAGAAGCTTATGTCTGATGGTACAATTGAAAAGTATAAGGCGCAACTTGTGGCCAAGGGTTATAGTTACATATGTAGCTAGATTGACTACCATCTGAGTACTACTATCACTGGCTTCCTCATACGCTCTTCTCGTTCATCAAATGGACGTTAAGACGGCTTTCTAAATGGAGAGTTGGATGAGAAAATTTACATGGACTAACCAGATGGATTTGCAGTAAATGATCAAGAAGGAAAGGTGTGCAAACTGTTGAAGTCTTTATATGATCTAAAGCAAGCCCCTAAGCAGTGGCACGAGAAATTCAAAAGAACTTTGACTGTTGAAGGCTTTGTTGTAAACGAAGCTGATAATTGTGTGTGCTATCGCCATGGTGGGGGTGAAGGAGTCATTCTTTGCTTGTACGTCAATGACATACTAATTTTTGGAACCAACCTGAATATTATCATGAAGATCAAGGATTTCTTATCTCGTTGTTTTGAGATGAAGGATCTTGGGGTAGCTAATGTAATCTTGAACATTAAGCTGCTGAAGGATGGCAATGGTGGGGTTACCCTGCTTCGATCTCACTATGTGGAAAAGATCTTGAGTCATTTTGGTTATAGCGACTGCAAGTCTTGCCCAACGCCTTATGATCCTAGTGTGCTACTTCGAAAGAATAAAATGGCTGCTAGAGATCAATTGAGATATTCTCAGATAAACGGCTGCTATGAGGCCTGACATCGCCTTCGTTGTGAGCAAACTTAGCCATTTTTTCTCAAATCCCGATGATGATCACTGGCATGCTCTTCAAAGAGTTATGCACTATCTAAAACGCACCGTGAGTTATGGGTTCACACTACTGGGTATCCGAGGGTACTGGAGGGTTATAGTGACTCAAACTAAATTTATGATGCTGATGAGATTAAGACCACTAGTGGATATGTATTTACACTTGGTGGTGGCACTGTTTCTTGAAATTCTTACAAGCAGACCATCTTAACAAGGTCAACAATGAAAGCAGAACAACCACTGTTGAAGCATAGTGGCTTCGTGAACTCTTGATGAACTTACCTATGGTTGAGAAACCAATACGCGCTATCCAAATGAACTGTGATAATCAACTATGATCATCAAGGTTAATTGTTCTAAGGATAATATGAAGTCATCAAAGCATGTGAAGAGAAGATTAAAAGCTGTTAGAAAAATGAGAAACTCCGGAGTTATTGCGTTGGATTATATCCATAGGTACAGAAATTTGGCAGAGCCCCTTCACAAAGGGTCTATCGTATAAAAGGAGATGGGTATGAGAATCACCATATAAGTTGTGATCCAAGTTCCCGTGAGTTAGAACTGGGAGACAACTGTATGTCAACTGAGAGGAAAGTATCCTTACTCTTTGTATGATACCACTCCGTGAAGATGCAATACTTTCCCAATATGCACAGTAGGCTAATTTATCTTAATGTGTTCTAAGTGGCTTATTTAAGCACATATGTTGTCCTGCAGAACATCCGTTCAAGACCACACCTATATGAGTTTGGGTGTTAAACGTCGCAGTCTATGAGAGTTGAGTGCTCTCTAATAAACTCATGAAAGATCATGGAGTATGACGCATAAGCTCCACCCGCGGGGAAACCCTGCGACAGCCCAATACCGTCAAGGCTCTGTGTGAAGGTAGATTCATAGAAAACTTGTAGTTCAGGGCTTAGTCCACTGTTCAAGTAGCAGTCTAGTGTAGCATAGAGTTCTCGTGAAAGTTCAACTTAAGATTCTTCGCTATAATACCGATATATAAAACAATATTTTGGAACCAAAGGCAATTTTTCTGTGTTTCTAGGATCTTGTGGGAGATTGTTGGAATTTTGCCTAATATAGGCCCAACCCATTTAACTTAGTCCACAATTCCTGAAAATCCCAAAGGCCCAAATGGCCCATTCATGCATGGCAAGGGGTGGGACCAAATTTTAGTCTCACCTTGCTAGTTTAGAGAGAGTTGGACCTCCTTATAACGGGGCTGCTCCACTTGGTGTACAAGCTGAAAGGATCGTATGCCGCACCTAGAGGGGGGTGAATATGTGCTAACCAATTTTTAGTTCTTTTTCAATTTAGCCTTGACACAAAGGTAAATTCTCTAGATATGCAACTAAGTGAATTTACCTATATGACAAGGTAATCAACTAAGCAAGATATAGCTACGCAATAAGAGATAGAATAGGATAGAGGTAACTGAGAGTGGAGCACGCGGAGACATGGAGATGATTCCCGTAGTTTCCTTCCTTTGCAAGAAGGTACGTCTACGTTTGGAGGAGTGTGGTTGCTACGAAAGCCAAACCAACAACCACGAAGGCTTCACTCAGATCTCCTATGAGCAACGCCACGAAGGCCTAGCCCACTTCCACTAAGGGATTTCCTCGAGGCGGAAACCGGGCCTTTACAAGGTTCTTGGGGCACACATCCACAACCAAATTGGAGGCTCCCAAATCTGTAACAACACAACAATCAACAACAATACATCAACACAAAACAACTAGGGATCCAAAGAGAAACACTAGCAAGAGGGCCCTCAAACAAATGAGGGGGAAATGTAAATCGCTTCGGTGAGGATGTAGATCGGTGTCTTCTCCTTTGAATCTCCAAAGATCAAGAGCTTTGGTTGGGGGAGGAAGGAGATCTTGCAAATCTTGTGTTCTTGAGGTGGCTCTAATGGTGGTGAAGCTTGGCAGATTTTTGTGCAATGATTGGGCTAGGAGCAAGGTAGAAGAAGGGGGTATAAATACCCCCCTCCAAATTTCCAGCCGTTGGAGCTTCCGGGGGGGCGGATAATCCGGCCTAAGTTGGGGCCAGATAATCCCCCCCCCCCCCCTGGAAAATCCGGCCAGAGGGAAAATCCGGCCAAATGTCCGGCCAAATATCCGGCTCATGTCCAGAGCTGCATCGCCTCAGGTCCTTAGCCGATTTTGGGGGGCCGGATATTTTGGAAATATCCGGCCCGGATTATCCGGCCCTGGGGAAAATCCGGGCAAATGTCCGGGCAATTATCCGGCCCATGTCCAGGGAGTACTGAGCCACAAATCCTCAAGTCCTTAGCCGAAAATTGGGGGCCGAATATTTTGGAAATATCCAGCCCGGCATATCCGGCCTGGTGATCCTGTTACAGCTTCTTTTTGACACGTCTCACCACATCCATCATACATACATACATGTATCTATATAATCCCTGTACCACTTAATCAAACATTAGTGTATCACATACATTGACATCAAACACACAAAACATATTATGAGAGATGTTCTTTCAATCTCCCCCTTTTTGGTGTTTGATGACAATATACGGATTTGCAAGAGAATCACTATGGAGAGCAAGCATGTTGGCAAAACATAGAGGCACTCCCCCTACATGTGTGCATACAAGTAATTTGCATTTAATTACAAATACACAACACATAGGTGCGAGGTGCCTCAACACAAGGGGTATCCAACATGAGCTCTAACACGAGACATAGACATATATGAAGTTGAGATAAGGTGATAGAAATCATACCCATATGGAGATATATAATACGGAGATATAGCATCACACACAATATAATAACCTTGATCTCAACATATAGAAATCCGAAAACCTTAACAATGTCTCACACCACATATAGCACATAGTTTTAAACGGAACAAACCAAACCAAATAGTTCAAATAAGAGGGAACACAAGCAATAAAGGAATGATAAACGCATATGCTTATGCCCAAACCATGCAAATCCCCGAGAGAAGTCCTAATAGAACACTTCTCACCCTTTGGCATCGAGACGCCAAAAAAGGGGAAAAGTGCGATGCTACTCGCCCCATGGAGATCACTCGGAGGCCTCTTCGTCCTCGGACTGGTACACCTCTTCTTATTCTTCATCTTCAGTGTCAGGGACATCCGGAGAGTTGCGAGTGTAGTTGGCCCTCTGAATGCAGTCCTCAAGATCACTCCACGGAACCTGTGAAGAATGCCACCCACTGTAACCTGGGTGAACTGGGGGCTGAGGAGGAGGTCCTTGCTCACCACTGAGCTTATGAAGAATGACCGCCTGAGTATGCTGAATATCAGAACGCTCTCGGCTGGCCGCATAGTTCTCCTTATGAATCTCAATATTCATGCATAGAATGTGACGCTGAAACCAACTAAGCTTCCTCACTTGCTTCTTCATGGCAGGAAGATCAGCATGGCGAGCAGGAGCAAAACCACTAGAGCGAGCATCTCCCATAAAGGAGTCAGGAGCAGGTGCAGCATGAGGAACCGGCTTAAGCTTGTAAGCCTTCTTGACAGTGTGCTGCACCAATGGGAACCGGCTCAAGTCTTCATCCATGGCCACAGAGTTGTTGATGAGGAGCTGGATATATGGTGCATATGGCATGGTGGTCCGGGAGACCATGGCATCATGAATCTCATTAAAGATGAAGTCCATGATATCAAGAGAGAAGTCATGTTCCTCATTACCTTCACGAGCACACCTAAGGCTGAGGTGCATAAGATCCACAAGAGCTCCCCTGAGTGCATCATTGTTTCCACCACTTGGAGCAATGGTGGCTCGAAAGAAACGGAGCAACTGACTGTAGATGGGAAGCAGCCCCTTGGTAGTACCAACTGCTCCAGAAGAGTTATAGAGATCAAAGAGCACATTTTTATCCGTCTTCTGAGGACCATGGAGGCGACGGCCTCCTTCTGCAGAAAATACAAGAATAGAGGCAAACCGGCGCAAGGTTGCCTCACAGTGAGTGGAGCCTGACATCCATTCCATAGTGCGCTCAGCATCTTTCTTGATGGCCAGAGTAGCAAAGAATTGCTTAATCAACTCTGGACTATAGTCACACTGAATCTTCATCAGATCCTGCAAGCCCATCCTACCAGTCACCCAGATGGCATCCTCAAAATGATTATTGACTGCCAGAAGATCCACATTGATTGCTTGCATGGGTCGCACTTTCTTCATGGGCTCATAAATATCCTTGTAGATGAACTCCTGCTCCAAGCACCAGAAGCGCCTGCCCTCTATCTCCTCATCCCTTGGAAGGTCTTCATACCAGTTCTTCATATGGATTGCTGCATAAGAGACAATGTCCATTGTCTTGTAGTTATCCCTAGGAGCCTTGTTCTTCTGCCTAGAAGCTGTGGACTTGCGAGGAGCATTCGGTGCGAATTCATCACTTGAACGATCACGCCTTGGGCGTCTCCGAGCACCCCGATAAACACTACCTGTGAACAGCAAATGCGGATAGCAAAGAGAAGATAATGCTCATAAGTCATGTATGATACAGTAATGTACTCTAGAAACATACTATAAGTCGGTACAAGTCTAGTCAAGATAGATTGAATCAACACTGCAGCGGTGATGAAGCTCCAGGCCGGATAATCCGGTGTCCCCGGGGGGTGGATAATCCGGCCTGACCGGATAATCCGGTCTACGCAGGGGCCGGATAATCCGTCCCTGCGAATCTTGCAGAACTTGCAATCAAAAACTTGTCTACGACCAGATCGGCCTTATAGCATGCAAGAGGAGTATACTACACACGATTTGGAACAACTAGACACCATCTCCACCAAGAAAATAGCACATACAAATCACAACACCTAGGGTTAGGGATTGTGAGTCATACCCGCATCCATTGGGGAAGCCGCTTGGAGAAGATGATAGCTAGGGAGGAGAGGCACCCGATCCACCCAAAAACTCCGAGAGGGAGCAGACGGGGCGGCTCCGGCGACGAGGAGGAGCTCCGGCGGATATGGAGGAGAGAGAGGGCGCGTTGGGGGAACTGGTTGTTGTGGCAACTGTCCACCCCACGGCCTCTCTAAGTCCCCTCGCAACCAGCCCAGGCCGGATAATCCGGCCCAAAGTAAGGGCGGATAATCCGGCCGGGCCGGATTTTCCGGGGTGCCACTAGGCCGGATTATCCGGTTTTCTGGAAATTTCCAGAACACCGGAAATCCTACCTATCTTTAGTTGGTTATTTGCATAAACCCATATGTGATGCAATAATGTATCACATCACATATAAGATGCATATTTACCAATAAGATGGGGCAACCTAGATCATCCGACCGAAAATCCTCAAACTCCAAGTTTTTACCAAAACATGACATATGAGCAAGATGGAAATGGATTATAGATGAGTGTAGGCTTAGGTTTAGAAGGCACAAACTGTTAATGGTACATGATCACTCAAGTTTGCAAGATATGAGCAAATAAGGCCAAACTAGAGTGATTTCCCATAAGAACAAGGAGTTGTCAAATAAAACGGCGATAAGGTCCAAATAACTCCAATTCTTCACAAAGAAGAGTGTGGTGGCCTAGGCTACCATATATGAGTGTTATGGCATGGCACCGTGAAGATATATCTTGGGTCCAAGCCACTACTCATCATTGAAGCTCACATATCAACATATGATACAAAGAGAATGATTTCTTAATGTTGGCATTATGGGGGGAGGGATAGCTCAATAATTTAAACCGCACCCCCCTATTTCCATGCCCACATCTAAACCAAATAAACTTTTGAGACAAAGGTGTGTTTGCAAGATGGTCAAGCTATACTCCTTGAATCAATGATATTTAGCTCATTCCTCAAATAAGAGAATCTTGCTTCATCAAGAGGCTTCGTGAATATATCGGCAAGTTGATCTTTGGTAGGAACATAGATAAGCTCAATATCACCACTGGCAACATGATCCCTAATGAAATGATTCTGGATCTCAATATGCTTCGTTCTTGAATGTTGCACCGGATTATAGGCAATCTTGATGGCACTTTCATTGTCACATAATAGAGGCACTTTGTCACAAATGACACCGTATTCCTTTAAAGTTTGCCTCATCCATAACAATTGAGTGCATCCACTTGCGGCGGCAACATATTCGGCTTCGGCGGTGGAGAGAGATATACAATTTTTCTTCTTAGAAGACCAACACACCAAGGACCTACCAAGGAATTGGCAAGCCCCGGAAGTTGATTTCCTATCATCCTTGTCTCCCGCCCAATCCGCATCGGTGTATCCATTGAGAATAAAACTTGAGCCTTTGGGGTACCAAATACCATATCTTGGGGTATCAACCAAATACCGAAAGATTCTTTTGAGAGGCATCATGTGGCTCTGATACGTCCAATTTGCATCACTATTTTATATCATAATTTGCTGTTATTCATTGATATATTTCATATTTGGACACAATACTTATGTTATTTCACCTATTTTGCATGTTTCATCATTATTGGAGGATCAGGCACCGGAGCCAGGATTCTGCTGGAAAAAGCACCGTCAGAATGCAATATTTCGGAAGATCAACTGTGGAAGGAAATTATACCAAAAATCCTATTTTTCCAGATGACGAAGGAAGCCATAAGGGGGAGCCAGCTGGACCCAATGTGGGCCCAGACCATAGGGCGGCGCGGCCCATGGCCTGGCCGCGCCACCTGGTGGTGAGGGGGCCCCACAGCCCCTTTCGCCTCCTTTTCTTCACGAAATCCTTCGTCCCGAAGACCTAAGCCACAGAGGGTACCTCACGAAGAGTTACAGCCGCCTCTGCGGGGCGGAGAACACCAGAGAGAAAAGAGCTCTCCGGCGGGCTGAGATCCGCCGGGGAAATTCCCTCCGGGAGGGGGAAATCGACGCCATCGTCACCGTCATCGAGCTGGACATCATCTCCATCACCATCATCATCATCTCCACCATCATCACCGCCGTCTCCACCGCTGGACATCGTCACCGCCGTAGCAATTTGGGTTTGATCTTGATTGTTTGATAGGGGAAACTCTCCCGGTATCGATTTCTACTTGTTGTTGATGCTATTGAGTGAAACCATTGAACCAAGGTTTATGTTCAGATTGTTATTTGTCATCATATCACCTCTGATCATGTTCCATATGATGTCTCGTGAGTAGTTCGTTTAGTTCTTGAGGACATGGGTGAAGTCTAAATGTTAGTAGTGAACTATGGTTGAGTAATATTCAATGGTATGATATTTAAGTTGTGGTGTTATTCTTCTAGTGGTGTCATGTGAACGTCGACTAGATGACACTTCACCTTTATGGGCCTAGGGGAATGCATCTTGTACTCGTTTGCCAATTGCGGGGTTGCCGGAGTGACAGAAACCTAAGCCCCCGTTGGTATATTGATGCAGGAGGGATATCAGGATCTCAGAGTTTAAGGCTGTGGTTAGATTTATTCTTAATTACTTTCTTGTAGTTGCGGATGCTTGCAAGGGGTATAATCACAAGTATGTATTAGTCCTAGGAAGGGCGGTACATTAGCATAGGTTCACCCACACAACACTTATCATAACAATGAAGATTATTTAGCCATATGTAGCGAAAGCACTAGACTAAAATCCCGTGTGTCCTCGAGAACGTTTGGTCATTATAAGTAAACAACCCGGCTTGTCCTTTGTGCTAAAAAGGATTGGGCCACTCGCTGCAATTGTTACTCTCGCACTTTACTTACTCGTACTTTATTCGTCTGTTATATCAAAACCCCCTGAATACTTGTCTGTGAGCATTTACAGTGAATCCTTCATCGAAACTGCTTGTCAACACCTTCTGCTCCTCGTTGGGATCGACATTCTTACTTATCGAAGATACTACGATACACCCCCTATACTTGTGGGTCATCAAGACTATTTTTTGGCGCCGTTGCCGGGCAGTGAAGCGCTATTGGTAAGTGGAATTGGTAAGGGAAATATCTACTGTTTGTGCTGATTTTATTTCTGCCTGTTGCCATAATTCATTATGGAGAGATCTCCTTTAGAATGCTTATTTGGGAAATCCGCTACTACTGCAAAGGTAGTGGATGAGGCGCCAGGTGAGGAGGAAATACCATACAAAATACCTATGAAAATTATTGAACGCGTAGTGAATAACCGTTATACAGGGGATGGAACTGTCCACCCTGGAGATCATTTATTGTTCTTGCATGAATTATGCGGTTTATTCAAGTGTGCAGGTATTGCTATGGATGAAGTGAGGAAGAAACTATTCTCTATATCGCTATGCAGTAGCGGCGCATTGGTATAAATTACTGGATAATGGGGATTCTCTTGAATGGAATGATATTATGCCCCGGTTTTATTCTAAGTTCTATCCTCCAAGTGAAATTCACAAGGATCGGAACCGCATATATAATTTTTGGCCTCATGATGGAGAGAGTATTGCCCAAGCTTGGGGGAGATTGAAGTCTTTAATGCTCAAATGCCCCATTCATGAGCTTCCTGGTAATGTTATTATTGATAATTTCTATGCAAGACTTTCTTTTGAAGACAAGACCTTGCTGGATACTTCTTGTTCTGGATCATTCACGCGCAATAAGGAAGAGTTTAAAAGGGACCTTCTTAATCGGATCCAGGAAAATACTGAAGGATGGGAGATCGACAAAGATAGAGAATCAGGTATAAATTATGATTACAAATGCATTGAAGCTTTTATGGATACTGATAAATTTCGTAATATGAGTGCTACATATGGTCTTGATTCTCAAGTTGCTGCAAATCTTTATAAAGCTTTTGCCTCTCATTATGAATTGCCTAAGAAGAATTTTGATAAGTATCATGAACCGTATAAAGATAAAATTGATCCATCTATTAATAAATGCGTTGTAGTTGAAACTGTTGATCATGTTATTCCTAAAGCTTATATTGAAAAAAATCCTTTCCCTGCTAAAATGAAGGAGTACTCTGTTATAAATAGTGCGGTTCATAAAAGTGAAAAGAAACCTATAGAACCTGAAGAACAAATAAAAGTTGAACCTCTTTGTTGCAATAGTTAAAGATCTTGTGACTGAAAATTTGGAGGAAGGTCATATTATTTTCTGTGAAGATGCTTCTAATATTGTTTCACATCCTAATAAACCCAAGCAAGCTAGTGTTCCTATGCTATCTGTTAGAATTGGTGATCATTGCTATTATGGTTTATGTGATATTGGTGCAAGTATTAGTGCTATTCCTTATGAGCTTTACACGGAGATTATGCACGAAATTGGTTCTTGTGAACTTGAAGATATTGATGTGGTTATTCAGCTGGCTAATAGAGAAACTATTTCTCCAATTGGTATTGTTCGAGATGTGGAAGTTCTATGTGGTAAGATTAAATATCCTGCTGACTTTTTGGTACTTGGTTCTGCTGCTAGTGATTATTGTCCTATCATTTTTGGTAGACCTTTTCTAAATACTTGTGGAGCTATTATAGATTGCAAGAAAGATAAAATTTTGACTAAATTTGCTGGTGAATCTTATGAGTTTAACTTCTCTAAATTTACCAAAACTCCTTATAAAGCTGATTTGCCTAGTAATGATTTTAAAATGGAACAGTGTGCATCTATTGTTCTTGTTCCTAATAATCCTTTGCAGCAACATTTGGAGAATAGCGAGAGTGAAGTTTTTAGGAAAGAAAGAGATGAGCTTGAGGAAATTTTTCTCCGCCAACCTATTCTTAAGCATGATTTACCGGTGGAAGATCTGGGTACAACACCGCCACCAAAGGAAGATCCTGTCTTTGATTAAAAACCTTTGCCAGATAATCTTAAATATGCTCATATTGATGATAAGAAAATATATCCTGTTATTATTAGTTCTAAGCTTACAGAGTTTGAAGAAGAAAGGTTATTGGAAATATTGAAGAAACACCGAGGAGCTATTGGCTACACTCTTGATGATTTGAAGGGGATTTCTCCCTCTATTTGCCAACACGCCATCAATATGGAAGAAGATGCGAAGCCTGTTGTTGAACCCCAGCGTCGTCTAATTCCTAAGATGAAGGATGTGGTAAGAAATGAGGTATTACGACTTCTTGAAGCTGGTATTATATATCCTATTGCTGATAGTACATGGGTTAGTCCTGTGCATTGTGTTCCTAAGAAAGGAGGAATAACTGTTGTGCCTAATGATAATGATGAGCTCATACCTCAAAGAGTAGTTGTAGGGTATAGAATGTGCATTGATTATCGAAAAGTTAATAAAGTTACTAAAAAAGATCATTACCCTTTGCCTTTTATTGATCAAATGTTAGAAAGGTTATCTAAAAATACTCATTTTTGTTTTCTTGATGGTTATTCTGGGTTTTCACAAATTGCTATTAAAACTAAGGATCAAGAGAAAACCACTTTCACTTGTCCCTATGGAACTTATGCTTATAGACGTATGCCTTTTGGTTTATGTAATGCTCCTGCTACTTTTCAAAGATGCATGTCTGCTATTTTTCATGGTTTTTGCGAGAGTATTGTAGAGGTATTCATGGATGATTTTTCTGTCTATGGGAATTCTTTTGATAATTGCTTGCGGAACCTTGACAAAGTTTTGCAGAGATGTGAAGAAACTAACCTTGTTCTTAATTGGGAGAAATGCCACTTTATGGTTAATGAAGGAATTGTATTGGGACATAAAATTTCCGAGAGAGGTATTGAAGTTGATAGAGCTAAAGTTGAAGCAATTGAGAAGATGCCCTATCCTAGGGATGTTAAAGGTATTCGTAGTGTTCTTGGTCATGCTGGGTTTTATAGGAGGTTTATTAAAGATTTCTCCAAGATTTCAAAGCCTCTTACTAATCTTCTTCAAAAAGATGTACCTTTTGTTTTTGATGATGATTGTAAGGAAGCTTTTGAAACTCTTAAGAAAGCCTTAACAACTGCTCCTATAGTTGAACCTCCTGATTGGAACTTATCATTTTAAATTATGTGTGATGCTAGTGATTTCTTTGTAGAGTATTTGTTCTTGGACAGCGGGTAAATAAAAAGCTGAATGTTATTCATTATGCTAGTAAAACTCTTGATGCTACTCAAAGAAATTATGCTACTACTGAAAAGGAATTGTTAGCTGTACTCTTTGCTTGTGATAAGTTTAGATCTTATATTGTTGATTCAAAAGTTACTATACATACTGATCATGCTGCAATCAGATACCTTATGCAAAAGAAAGATGCTAAGCCAAGGCTTATTAGATGGGTACTTCTGTTGCAAGAATTGGATTTACATATTGTAGATAGGAAAGGTGCTGATAATCTTGTTGCTGATAATTTGTCTAGATTGGAAAATATTGCTTATGATCCTGTTCCTGTTAATGATAGTTTTCCAAATGAACAATTGGCTGCAATAAAGGTGAGTTCGCGAGACAGTCCTTGGTATGCTGATTATGCTAACTTTATTGTTTCCAAGTACTTGCCTCCAACCTTTTCAGCTCAGCAAAGGAGGAAATTCTTTTATGACTTGAGGCATTATTTCTGGGATGACCCACACTTATATAAAGAAGGAGTGGATGGTATTCTACGAAGATGTGTTCCCGAATATGAACAACATGAGATATTGAGTAAATGTCATGGTAGTGCTTATGGAGGACATCACGCCGGAGAAAGAACCGCTCAAAAGGTTCTACAATCAGGTTTTTATTGGCCAACTCTCTTCAAAGATGCAAGGAAGTTTATTTTATCTTGTGATGAATGCCAAAGGGTTGGTAATATCTCCAGACGCAATGAAATGCCTATGAATTATACTCTTATTATTGAACCGTTCGATTGTTGGGGATTTGACTTCATGGGACCTTTTCCCTCTTAAGAAGGTAACACTCATATACTTGTTGCTGTTGATTATGTTACTAAATGGGTGGAAGCCATACCTACAAAAAGTGCTGATGGTGAGACCTCTTTAAGAATGCTTTTAGATATTATTTTTCCTAGATTTGGAGTTCCTAGATACATTATAACTGATGGAGGTTCTCATTTTATTCATGGTGGTTTTAGAAAAACTCTTGCTAAATATGGTATTAATCATAGAATTGCTTCCGCTTATCATCCTCAAACTAGTGGGCAAGTAGAATTATCAAATAGAGAGATTAAATCTATCTTGCAAAAGACTGTTAATAAAACTAGAAAGAATAGGGCTAGTAAATTGAAGGATGCACTTTGGGCTTATAGAACTGCTTATAAAAATCCCATGGGAATGTCACCTTATAAAATGGTTTATGGGAAAGCTTGTCATTTACCTTTAGAACTAGAGCACAAAGCTTATTGGGCAGTTAGAGAATTAAATAAAGATCCTAAACTTGCCGGTAATAAGAGGTTGTTGCAATTGAGTTCTCTAGATGAATGGAGAAGTGAAGCTTATGAAAATGCTAAACTCTTTAAAGAGAAAGTTAAAAAATGGCATGATAGAAGGATTATCAAAAGAGAATTTAATATTGGGGATAAAGTCCTATTGTATCGGTCTCGTCTCAGATTCTTTGCAGGGAAATTACTCTCGAAATGGGAAGGACCATATGTTGTTGAGGAGGTGTATCGTTCAGGAGCAATTAAAATTAGCTCTCTCCAAGGCAATGCTACACAAGTGGTGAATGGACAAAGACTCAAGCATTATATCTCAGGTGATTCTTATAATGTTGATGTTGATATTATTCGAGTGGAAACACCGGATGCTTTCATCAAAGGACAAATTGACAGTTCGCCAGAACTCGACTTTGAATAGGTAACAGTACTGGTAATAAAAAGTTCGCAATTTACTTTCCGAACAATATTTTTGCTGATTTTGGAAAATATGAAAAATTACGAGATCGAAGCGGAGTGGAAAAGACGCACGAGGGCGTGCCACCATAGGCCGGCGCGGCCTGGCCTGGGCCCGCGCCGCCCTATGGTCTGGCCGCCTCGACGCCCCTTTCTGACTCTGGTTCGATCTGGTACTTTCCTTTTGTCGTGAAAATTTTTGCTATATAATCCCCCGGACCCCTGGAGGTCCGTATATTGTTTTCTCGACGTGTTTTATTTCGAGCTGTTTCTGCCAGGATCTGTTTTCAGTTTAGAAGCACCATGGTCTCTAAGAACAAGGGCAAGGAGCTTCCGGATGAAGATAATCAAGATCTTGAGTGGAAAGAGGAAGACAAGAGCGTCAAGGAAGAAGATGAAGAAGAGGTGGAGGAAGACTCGCGTGCACACCCGCGTGCTACCATCGCAAGCGTCAAGGTGGTGGACAATCCCTTCAGTGCAAACAAGAGCGCAAGAATTCGCACCGGAGGAGGGGTTCCACGTCATTACCTAGCTCCGAAGACATCTTTCTCAGGCACTCACCATCCCTTCCGCAATCTAATTTTCAATAATCAAATTGAAAGGATTCCCAGGGCAGCATTGCCTAGCAATTGGGATATAGATCGTTCTAACACTGCAGGAAGGATGAAGCCTGAGGGTGAAGAGTGGGGAAATAATTCCAAGAGTTGGGACTCGCCGTCGGACATACTTCTTAACCGCGTCGAGCACAATTCGGAGAAGATTCTCAACCTCACGTACAAGATTGATGAGCTTCAGGAGCTTGTTGAGAAGCTCGTCAGGAATTCTTCACCACCATCACCGCAGGAGTAATTCATCATCGGTATTGGCATCCCCTTGGTTTGTTCCAAGCTTGGGGGAGTGCCGCGGTATCACATCATCACTACCTTTTACTTTTTATTGTAAAGTAGTGTCATATCATGAGTAGGGAAGTTATCATATAAGATGGGTTGCAGTTTGGAAGTATCTCTCCTTTAGTTGGTAATCTATGTATCCCTTGGTGTGAGTTATCGTTATGGAATAAATCTACTTGGTTTTGGCAAACTTAGCATTGGTCAATAGCATCAACACTTTGAGGTTTTAGTAGAAAAGAGAAATACATGTAGTTGTTTCATTGTCTTTCTTTCTTGTTAGCTCATAGCTTATTATTCTGAAGTTAAAATTGTTTGTGCTTATAAGGAAGATGCATGATTGTTTCTATCACATGTATATTTGTTTGTTTCCTTCGACTCTTATGCTTGCTAATTAACCTTGCTAGCCAAAGACCTGTACTGAGAGGGAATACTTCTCGTGCATCCAAACCTTAACCCAAACCTATGCCATTTGTGTCCACCATACCTACCTACTACATGGTATTTTCTGCCATTCCAAGTAAATACTTCATGTGCTACCTTTAAATAATTCAAAATATACTATCTCTTATTTGTGTCAATGTTTTATAGCTCATGAGGAAGTATGTGGTGTTTTATCTTTCAATCTTGTTGGGCAACATTCACCAATGGACTAGTGGCTTCATCCGCTTATGCAATAATTTTGCAAAAAGAGCTGGCAATGGGATTCCCAGTCCCAAATTAATTAAACTAAATAGACACTCCTCCATGGTATGTGATTGATGCACGGCACCCGAAGGATTCGGTTAGCCATGGCTTGTGTAAGCAAAGGTTGGGGGGAGTGTCATCATCATAATAAAACCAAAATAAAAAGGCACTCCTTCATGGTATGAGATTGTTTGCAGGCACCCGAAGGATTCGGTTAGCCATGGTTTGTGAAAGAAAGGTTGGAAGGAGTGCCACACAAAATAAAAATAAAATGGGAGCCTCTCTTTGAAGGTTGTCTGGCAAGGGGGTTAGAGTACCCGCTACCAGTCGTTGACAACAACAAACACTTCTCAAAATACTACTTTTATTTTCTTTATATGATTTCAAAACTGAAAAAGCTCTAGCACATGATTTAATCCCTGCTTCCCTCTGCGAAGGGCCTGTCTTTTACTTTATGTTGAGTCAGTAAACCTATTTCCCTCCATCTCAAGCAAGCATTTGAGTAGTTGTGATCAAACCATTATATTGTGATTTGCTTCATCATGTCTTTATTCTTCCTTGTTTAGTACAAGTTTTATCTGAATGAATATAGCTTTGCAAGTTATCAATGATCATGAGGAGACTATTATGATTGAGTATGCAAGTTGTGCCATATAAACTTTAACATGAGAGCGCTGCTCAATGAGATAAGTATAATCTGTTAATTGTTCTCTGACCAAGAACGAAGTTTGCCATCACCAACTATGATTTCTTATGCACCTTTATTTGTGATTACCTTATACTTGTTTCAAGTTGAGTTATATGAGGAAGTTGTTTACTAGAATGTCTTGTGTGAATGAATATGATGCTTCTTGTCCGTATTTTATTTATCGACTCTTCACTCCATAAACATGTGGTCATGTTTACTGAGTTCAGTTTCGCTTGGGGACAAGCGAAGTCTAAGCTTGGGGGGAGTTGATACGTCCAATTTGCATCACTATTTTATATCATAATTTGCTGTTATTCATTGATATATTTCATATTTGGACACAATACTTATGTTATTTCACCTATTTTGCATGTTTCATCATTATTGGAGGATCAGGCACCGGAGCCAGGATTCTGCTGGAAAAAGCACCGTCAGAACGCAATATTTCGGAAGATCAACTGTGGAAGGAAATTATACCAAAAATCCTATTTTTCCAGATGACGAAGGAAGCCAGAAGGGGGAGCCAGCTGGACCCAAGGTGGGCCCAGACCATAGGGCGGCGCGGCCCATGGCCTGGCCGCGCCACCTAGTGGTGAGGGGGCCCCACAGCCCCTTTCGCTTCCTTTTCTTCGCGAAATCCTTCGTCCCGAAGACCTAAGCCACAGAGGGTACCTCACGAAGAGTTACAGCCGCCTCAGCGGGGCGGAGAACACCAGAGAGAAAAGAGCTCTCCGGCGGGCTGAGATCCGCCGGGGAAATTCCCTCCGGGAGGGGGAAATCGACGCCATCGTCACCGTCATCGAGCTGGACATCATCTCCATCACCATCATCATCATCTTCACCATCATCACCGCCGTCTCCACCGCTGGACATCGTCACCGCCGTAGCAATTTGGGTTTGATCTTGATTGTTTGATAGGGGAAACTCTCCCGGTATCAATTTCTACTTGTTGTTGATGCTATTGAGTGAAACCATTGAACCAAGGTTTATGTTCAGATTGTTATTTGTCATCATATCACCTCTGATCATGTTCCATATGATGTCTCGTGAGTAGTTCGTTTAGTTCTTGAGGACATGGGTGAAGTCTAAATGTTAGTAGTGAACTATGGTTGAGTAATATTCAATGGCATGATATTTAAGTTGTGGTGTTATTCTTCTAGTGGTGTCATGTGAACGTCGACTACATGACACTTCACCTTTATGGGCCTAGGGGAATGCATCTTGTACTCGTTTGCCAATTGCGGGGTTGTCGGAGTGACAGAAACCTAAGCCCCCGTTGGTATATCGATGCAGGAGGGATAGCAGGATCTCAGAGTTTAAGGTTGTGGTTAGATTTATTCTTAATTACTTTCTTGTAGTTGCAGATGCTTGCAAGGGGTATAATCACAAGTATGTATTAGTCCTAGGAAGGGCGGTACATTAGCATAGGTTCACCCACACAACACTTATCATAACAATGAAGATTATTTAGCCATATGTAGCGAAAGCACTAGACTAGAATCCCGTGTGTCCTCGAGAACATTTGGTCATTATAAGTAAACAACCCGGCTTGTCCTTTGTGCTAAAAAGGATTGGGCCACTCGCTGCAATTGTTACTCTCGCACTTTACTTACTCGTACTTTATTCATCTGTTATATCAAAACCCCCTGAATACTTGTCTATGAGCATTTACAGTGAATCCTTCATCGAAACTGCTTGTCAACACCTTCTGCTCCTCGTTGGGATCGACATTCTTACTTATCGAAGATACTACGATACACCCCCTATACTTGTGGGTCATCAGGCTCTCCTTAGGAGAAGCTTGATACCTTGCACACACACCAACACTCAACACTATGTCCGGTCTAGATGCACAAAGGTAAAGCAAGGATCCAATCATGGAGCGATATACCTTTTCATCCACCTCTTTACCATTGGGATCAAGTGCAAGATGACATTTAGTAACCATAGGAGTGGCTACACCCTTCAACTCGGTCATCTTGAACCTCTTGAGCATGTCTTGGAGATATTTTGCTTGGTTGATGAAGGTTCCTTCCCTCAATTGCTTGATCTCAAAACCAAGGAAGAACTTCATCTCTCCCATCATAGACATCTCAAACCTATCGGTCATAAGCTTTGAGAATTCATCATTGAAAGCTTTGTTAGTAGAGCCAAAGATAATATCATCAACATATAATTGGCAAACGAAAAGCTCCCCATTGACCCTCTTAGTAAAAAAAAGTGGGATCGATTAGCCCAACATCAAACTCACAGTCTACCAATAATTCTTTAAGGTGCTCGTACCAAGCTCTAGGAGCT
The DNA here is from genome assembly GCF_019359855.2 of Lolium perenne. Lineage (NCBI taxonomy): Eukaryota > Viridiplantae > Streptophyta > Magnoliopsida > Poales > Poaceae > Lolium > Lolium perenne. The sequence goes on from NC_067244.2 coordinate 24,490,410, forward strand.
TGTTTGAGACCATAAAGTACTTTGTCAAGCTTATAGACATGGTTAGGAAAGTTGAGATCCTCAAACCCCGGGGGTTGCTTAACATAAACCTCTTCATGCAAAGGACCATTAAGAAAAGCACTTTTCACATCCATTTGTTGTAACTTAAAGTTATGATGCGATGCATAAGCAAGAAGGATACGGATGGACTCAAGACGAGCAACGGGAGCATAAGTCTCTCCAAAGTCAATTCCTTCAACTTGCGAGAAACCTTGAGCCAATCTTGCCTTGTTACTCACAACATTTCCAAACTCATCTTGCTTGTTCTTGAAAATCCATTTAGTGCCTATAACATTGCGGCACCCCTTTGGCTTCTCTACTAAGGTCCATACTTTGTTGCGCTTGAAGTTGTTGAGTTCCTCATGCATAGCTTCCAACCAATCCGAATCTTCAAGAGCTTCAAATACTTTCTTGGGTTCCACTAAGGAGATATAAGCATGATGATTGCTAAAGTTAGCCAATTGCCTTCTTGTGGAAACACTCTCCCTTACATCACCAATGACCTTGTCATGTGTGTGTTCACGAATTTCAAGGTTCCTTTCTCTTCTTACTAGACGACGGGCCTCGATCTCCTCCTTGGTTCTTCTTGGCCTTGGAGGTATCACTTGATCAACTTGATCATTTGGGTCCCCGTCTTGACCTTCAACTTGAGCAACTTCAATATCTTGAGAGTGCTCAACATCATGTGCTTGATCTTGGACATTATGAGGTGAGTGACATAAATTGAATGGATCCTCATTGGAGCCATCATGAATGCTTGGTTGATCTTGTCCTTGATCTTGCACACAAGAGGGGAGGGTCTTGTTCTTGTTCTTGGGTTGGTGCATCATTTGCTTCACTAGATGGGGTTTGTTGATGTTGAGAAGATGAGGGCTCCACCGTGGTAGAGCATAGTCCTTCCCGAGACGCCACACCGTGTCCCTCAATGGGGCGAAAAAATCCCACACCCATTCTTACTATGGCATCTTGAGGTATTTCATCACCTGCACAAACATCAACTTGCCCTACTTGGGAGCCATCATTTTCTTCAAACCTCACACTACAAGATTCGATGATAATCCCGGAGGATACATCAAAGACTCTATAAGTGTGAGATTCGGCACCGTAACCAACAAATATACCCTCCAAAGCTTTAGGAGCATATTTAGATAAACGGACTCCTTTGATTTTGTAGAAACACTTACACCCGAACACCTTGAAGTATGAGATATTAGGCTTGTTCCCGGTGAATATTTCATATGGAGTCTTGTTCAAGCCCTTGCGGAGATAGAGCCGGTTAGAGGAGTGGCAAGCGGTGGAGATGGCTTCGGCCCAAAAGTTATAGCGGGATTTATACTCCGCCATAATAGATCTTGCCATATCCATAAGAGTCCGGTTCTTCCTCTCCGCAACACCATTTTGTTGAGGGGTGTAAGTAGCGGAATATTGATGTCGAATCCCCTCATCACTAAGAAAATCATTGAGTGTATAGTTCTTGAACTCGGAGCCGTTGTCACTTCTTATTGCCATAATGAGGAGGTTGTGTTGGCGTTGCACCTCGGTAGCAAAGTCAATGAATATTTGTTGAGTCTCATCTTTCGTCTTGAGAAAGTAGACCCAAGTGTATCTTGAGTAGTCATCAACAATCACCAAGCAATGTTTCTTCGCACCAAGACTTGCATGAGCAACGGGACCAAAGAGATCCACATGAAGGAGCTCCAAGATCCTCTTGCAAGAGATGATAGTCTTGCTTGGATGCGGAGAGTCATGCATTTTGCCTTCAACACAAGCCCTACAAACACGATCTTTGGCAAAAGACACATTTTCCATTAGTCCCACAATATGGTTCCCCTTGTGGAGACTTTGCAAAGTTCTCATGTTGACATGGGCTAAGCAGCGATGCCACAACCAACCCACATCCTCCTTTCCGAATAGGCACATCGCACTTGTCGTGGTGGTCCCCAAAAAGTCCACCACATACAAGTTGTGTTCGCGATACCCAACGAAAGCGACTTTTCGAGTCTTGCTCCACAAGAGGACCACAATATCATTATCAATAAAGACGGCGAAACCCATCTTGCCAAGGGCGGAAACGGAAAGTAAATTGTAACGAAGGGTTTTGACAAGCATGACATCCACAAGAGTAATGTTGTGTGCAACCACAACCTTGCCAAAACCCAATACCTCGGATGTAGAATTATCGCCAAAGGAGACGGTGATATTATTTATATTGGGCCTTAACTCCTTGACGAAGTTCTTGCCGCCGGTCATATGACTTGTACATCCACTATCAAGTACCCATTTTGAACCTCCGGCGGCATAGTCCTACATGAGATCAATTCTTGGATTTAGGTACCCATTTCTCAATGGGTCCTCTTTTGTTAGCAACAAGGGTCTTTGGGACCCAAATAGACCAAGCAACATAACCATCATATGGACCAACATACTTTGCATAAACATCACCATAATAATCTTTAAATAAAACATAGTGAGGATTATCAATTCCCGCATCATCATTATTAATGACATTGGCCTTAGGGGCTTCATCATTAGTGATAACCTTCTTTTGTGCGGGCTTGGCTTTTGGCTTGTTTGCCTTTTTAGCCAAGGTATTAAAACCAAGTCCCTCCTTCCCATTGTTTGACCTTTGCTTACTCAAAAGATCATCCAAGGAAAGTTTACTTTGGGGAGAGGAGGCCTTAGCAAGTTCATCCTTCAACCTAGCATTTTCCTCAATAATATTTGCATGATCACATGAAGGAGTAGAGGTACTAGGTATGTCATATGAAGCAAGCCTAATTTGAAGTTGCTCATAAGACTTGGAGAGGAGAGAGTATTCACTCTTCAAGGCTTTGTGAGCCTTGTCTAGTTCATCTAGATCCTTCACAAGTTTCTCATGATCAACACCAAATTTGGCCTTTTCCTTTATAAGCACTTTAGTCTTACCTCTAGCAAGATCTCTAGCTTTAGTGAGCTTGTTAAGTTTATCTGATTTTCTAGCCTCTCTTCAAGAGACGCTATGGTTTCTTGACATTCCTCAAGAGCATTTTTAAGAGCATGTATTTCAAGAGAGTCTTCTCTCTCTATTTGGCATTTTTTCTCAAGAGTATCATTTAGTTGAGCTATACGAACCATGAGATTTGAAACATGCTTTTTAGTGTTACCTTGTAAGTTAAGAATGAAATCATCAAACTCTAGCATTTATTGTTTCACTTTTAGACTAGCAAGATCAACCCCTAGATCATTTGAAATGTTAGGCGTAGAGGGGTTAGGAGATGATACCTCGGAAGATTTAGCCATGAGGCAACTTTCTTCCTCCACATGAATGACCTCATTGGGAGATTCACTTGGTGATGAAGAGTTAGTGGAGAGGGAGGCAAGGGCAACCAATCCATTTGAGGTTGCATCTTCTTCATCATCAACATCATCATCTCCGGAGGTATACTCTTCTTGAGTTGATAGCACAATTGATGTGTCCAAGGTGGACCTTGCCATGAAGCAATGTGCATTCTTGATTTGAGGATTCTCATTGGGTGAATCAAAGAGAGAAGAAGAGGGAATGTTGGTAGTGACAATGGCGGCCACTTCCTTTGAGCTTTCTTCTTCATCATCACTAAAACTTTCAACTTCATCGGAAGAATATTCTTCTTTAGTCACTAGCACAATCCTTGAGGGCTGTTTGCCCTTCTTGCTCTTGTTGTAGAATTTCTTGTTGGGGGCCTTTGAATACTTTCCCTTTGAGTCTTTGCTCTTGTCCTTGGGGATGAGCCTTCCACCATGAGTCTCCCTATTCTCATAGGGGCATTCGGCAATGAAATGACGCTTGTCATCACAATTGTAGCAAGATCTTGTTCTTGGGCCCGAGCTTGTGAAACCCCTTGAGTTGTTTCTCTTGATGTTGTCTTCCTTGGCCTTGGATGGGTCAACCCAAAAGGTGTTTGCATGGAATTCCATGTGGTCATGGTAGTGGTGTTCCAAGTCTTCCGGAGAGGACATACTCCAAGATTCCCTATAAGATTCTTGAGGAATCACTTCTTCCACAGAGTTGACCGCCAAGGAAAGGTTGGACCCTTTTGACATCCCAAGAGCTCGATTGCGAGAATCATGAGAGTTTTGCTCAAGCACCTTCACAGCTTGCATCTCGTGCACGGCTTGTTGAGAAGTGAGAGAGGAAAAACATTCTCTCCCAACAAGAGTCTTGACATCAATGGCTTCAAACGGCATCATGCAATCAATGTACTTATCCTTGATACAAGAGTCATTGATATGGGTGGCACCCACATTCCGGAAGGCATCGGCAACGGTGAGATGTCTTCCATACATGGCTTCATGATCTTCATCCGCTAGCCTCAAGAAACCTTCGGCTTTATTCCGAAGAGCATTATACTTGTTCCTTCTCATGCTCTCACTTCCAATGAAACTAGCGGCCAAACCATCCCAAGCTTCCTTGGCGGTGGTGAAATTCCGAACACGAGCCAAATCCTTTGTCCCCACACTCGTTTGGATCATGTGCAAGGCAGTGTTATTGAGTTGACTATCAATCGCTTCTCTTCTAGTCAACTTGTCGGGGTTGTAAGGCTTGAAGCCTTTCACGATGATTCTCCAAAGTTCATTGGAGGCACTGCGAACATGAGAGCTAAACTCAAATTGCCAAGTATCGAAATCATTAATGGAAAACTTAGGTGGGTCGCTGATGACCCACAAGTATAAGGGATCGCAACAGTCTTCGCGGGAAGTAAAACCCAATTTATTGATTCGACACAAGGGGAGACAAAGAATACTTGAAAGCCTTAACAACGGAGTTGTCAATTCAGCTGCACCTGGAAACAGACTTGCTCGCAAGAGTTTATCAGTAGTAACAGTTTTATAGCAGTAGCAGTAGTGAAATAACAGCAGCAGTGGAACAAAGACAGCAGTAGTGATTTTAATAAACAGCAGGATTAAAATACTGTAGGCACAGGGATGGATGACGGGCGTTGCATGGATGAGAGAAACTCATGTAACAATCAAAGTAGGGCATTTGCAGATAATAATAAAACGGTGTCCAAGTACAAAGCAATCCATAGGCATGTGTTCCGTATATAGTCGTACGTGCTCGTAATGAGAAACTTGCGCAACATCTTTTGTCCTACCAGCCGGTGGCAGCCGGGCCTCTAGGGAATCTACTGGATATTAAGGTACTCCTTTTAATAGATTACCGGAGGAAAGCATTAACACTCCGTGAACACATGTGATCCTCACATCACCGCCTTCCCCTCCGGTTGTCCCGATTTCTGTCACTTCGGGGCCTCGGGTTCCGGACAGCGACATGTGTATACAACTTACAGGTAAGATCATAAAACAATGCATATCATGATGAAATAATAACATGTTCAGATCTGAGATCATGGCACTCGGGCCCTAGTGACAAGCATTAAGCATAACAAGTTGCAACAATATCATCAAAGTACCAATTACGGACACTAGGCACTATGCCCTAACAATCTTATGCTATTACATGACCAATCTCATCCAATCCCTACCATCCCCTTCAGCCTACAGCGGGGGAGTTACTCACGCATGGATGGGGGAAACATTGCTGGTCGATGGAGAGGCGTCGGTGGTGATGATGGCGATGATCTCCTCCAATTCCCCGTCCCGGCGGAGTGCCAGAACGGAGTTTCTGGTCCCCGAGACGGAGTTTCGCGATGTGGCGGCGTTATGGAGGGTTTCTGGCGACTTCGACTTCCTGGATCGCGTTTTTAGATCGAACCCTTTAAGTAGTCCAGAGGAGGGCGTCAGAGGCCAGCCGAGGGGGCCACACGCTAGGGCGGCGCGCCCCCCTCCTGGGCCGCGCCGGCCTAGTTTGTGGGGCCCTCGGGCCTCCACCCGGCTTGCCCTTCTGGCTCCATGAATCTTCTGGTAAAATAGGCCCTTTGGTATAAATTCCGAGGATTTTCCCGAAAGTTGAATTTCTGCACAAAAACAAGACACCAGAGCAATTCTGCTGAAAACAACGGTAGTCTGTGTTAGTTGTATCCAAAATACACAAATTAGAGGCAAAACAATAGCAAAAGTGTTCGGGAAAGTGGATACGTTTTGGACGTATCAACTCCCCCCAAGCTTAGCTTATTGCTTGTCCTCAAGCAATTCAGTTAACAACTGAGTGCGATAAAAGAACTTCCACGAACACATTTGCTCATATGATGTAAATATTCTCATGATATGGCTAACACTTAGGCAGTTCATCTAATAGCTATGTCAATCATGGAAAGGTACCAACAATTAATAATAAGCATCATGAATCATTTCTATAAGCAGGATTGCAATGTTCATATAAGGGTATGATAAAGTGGAATCTCGCTTGCCCGAATTTGAACAACAAAACATAAATGCCCAGGCACCCCTGAGGTTCATAGAAAGACTAGAAATAGAGATTGTCAAAGATAAAAGCATCAAAGTTATACCACAATCAACCATATTTTGGGACAAGCATATTATACTAAGAATGACAGTTGTGCTCTCAAGAAAGTGCTCAAAGAAAGAATGGTGACACAACATGAAAGTAAAAGATTGACCCTTCACAGAGGGAAGCAGAGATTAACATGCGCTAGAGCTTTTCATTTTTTAAACAGGAGTAAAATTATTTTGAGAGGTGTTTGTTGTTGTCAACGAATGGTAATGGGTACACCAACTACCTCGCCAACCAGACTTTCAAGAGCGGCTCCCATGAAGGACGTTATTTCTACCAGCAAGGTAGATCATCCCTCTTCTCTTTTGTTTACACATGTACTTTAGTTTTTATTATGAGTGACACTCCCCCCAACCTTTGCTTACACAAGCCATGGCTAACCGAATCCTCGGGTGCCTTCCATCAATCTCATACCATGGAGGAGTGTCTATTTGCAAAATTAAGTTGCTTACTGATGAATCAGAGCAAAACATGTGAAGAAAATTATTAATGAAGTTATTAATTGGGGCTGGGCACCCCGTTGCCAGCTCTTATTATGAAAGTCCGTCAGAAGTAAATGACAAGGTTGAAAGATAAACACCACATACTTCCTCATGAGTGATACGTCTCCGACGTATCGATAATTTCTTATGTTCCATGCCACATTATTGATGATATCTACATGTTTTATGCATATTTTATGTCATTATTATGCATTTTCCGGAACTAACCTATTGACGAGATGCCGAAGGGCTAGTTGCTGTTTTCTGCTGTTTTTGGTTTCAGAAATCCTAGTAAGGAAATATTCTCGGAATCGGACGAAATCAACGCCCAGCATCTTAGAATCCCCGGAAGCATCCAGAACACCCGAGAGCCGCCAGAGGGGGGCCACAGGGGCCCCAGATGATAGGCCGGCGTGGCCCAGGCCCTGGCCGCGCCGCCTTATGGTGTCGTCGCCTCGTTGACCTTCTGACGCCGCCTCTTCTCCTATTTAAGCCTCCTCGACCTAAAACCTCGATACGAAAAAGCCACGGTACGAGAAACCATCCAGAGCCGCCGCCATCGCGAAGCCAAGATCTGGGGGACAGGACTCTCTGTTCCGGCACGCCGCCGGGACGGGGAAGTGCCCCCGGGAGGCTCCTCCATCGACACCACCGTCATCTCCATCAACGCTGCTGTCTCCCATGAGGAGGGAGTAGTTGTCCATCGAGGCTAAGGGCTGTACCGGTAGCTATGTGGTTAATCTCTCTCCTATGTACCTCAATACAATGATCTCATGAGCTGCCTTACATGATTGAGATTCATATGAGTTTTGTATCACTACTATTCTATGTGCTACTCTAGTGATGTTATTAAAGTATTCTATTCCTCATGCATGGTGTAATGTGGACAGTGTGTGCATCATGTAGTACTTGGCGTAGTTTATGATTGTGATCTCTTGTAGATTATGAAGTTAACTATTACTATGATGGTATTGATGTGATCTATTCCTCCTTTCATAGTGTGATGGTAGTAGTGTGCATGCTATGTTAGTACTTGGTTTAGTCGTGTTGATCTTTCATGCACTCTAAGGTTATTTAAATATGAACATTGAATATTGTGGAGCTTGTTAACTCCGGCATTGAGGGTTCGTGTAATCCTACGCAATGGTGTTCATCATCCAACAAGAGTGTAGAGTATGCATTTATCTATTCTGTTATGTGATCAATGTTGAGAGTGTCCACTAGTGAAAGTATGATCCCTAGGCCTTGTTCCTAAATACTGCTATCACTGCTTGTTTACTGTTTTACTGCGTTACTACTGCTGCGGTACTACTGCTTGTTTACTGTCCTGGGCAAAGCACTTTTCTGGTGCCGTTGCTACTGCTTATATATATTCATACCACTTGTATTTCACTATCTCTTCGCCGAACTAGTGCACCTATTAGGTGTGTTGGGGACACAAGAGACTTCTTGCTTTGTGGTTGCAGGGTTGCATGAGAGGGATATCTTTGACCTCTTCCTCCCTGAGTTCGATAAACCTTGGGTGATCCACTTAAGGGAAAACTTTCTGCTGTTCTACAAACCTCTGCTCTTGGAGGCCCAACACTGTCTACAGGAAAAGGAGGGGGGCGTAGACATCAAGCTATTTTCTGGCGCCGTTGCCGGGGAGGAAAGGTAAAAGGCACTCATACTCCGGTTCCAGGTAACAGTACTTTTCTGGCGCCATTGTGTTTGTGCTCGAAGCTATTTCCTTTAGATCCTGCAATTGCATCTTTTTGTTTCTTGTTTACACTAGTTAGGCATAATGGAAAACAACAAAAATATGAGAGATCTTTATGAACTTTATCTTGAATTAGGACATGATGTGTTTGAAGAGAGAATCAAAAAACCCATGGAACTTTATATGCATGCTAATGGGAATGTTATAAATATGAATGCTTTGAACACTATTGTTGCTAATGCTATGGAAAATTCTAAGCTTGGGGAAGCTGGTTTTGATGAGCATGATCTTTTTAGTCCCCCAAGCATTGAGGAGAAAATTTACTTTGATGATACTTTGCCTCCTATTTATGATGATTATAATGATAGTAGTCTTTTGTTACCACCTACTATGGAGAGTAAATTTGATTATGAATACAATATGCCTCCTATATTTGATGATAGCTACTTTGTTGAATTTGCTCACACTACAACTAATAAAATTGATTATGCTTATGTGGGTAGTAATAATTTTATGCATGAGACTCATGATAAGAATGCTTTATGTGATAGTTATATTGTTGAGTTTGCTCATGATGCTACTGGACATTATTATGAGAGAGGAAAATATGGTTGTAGAAATTTTCATGTTACTAAAACACCTCTCTTTTTGCTGAAAATCTTGAAGCTACACTTGTTTTATCTTCCTATGCTTGTTACTTTGCTCTTCATGAACTTGTTTATTTACAAAACTCCTATGCATAGGAAGCATGTTAGACTTAAATGTGTTTTGAATTTGCCTCTTGATGCTCTCTTTTGCTTCAACTACTATTTCTTGGGAGTGCATCATTAAAACTGCTGAGCCCATCTTAATGGCTATAAAGAAAGAACTTCTTGGGAGATAACCCATGTGTTTATTTTACTACAGTATCTTTGTTTTATATTTGTGTCTTGGAAGTTGTTACTACTGTAGCAACCTCTCCTTATCTTAGTTTTGTGTTTTGTTGTGCCAAGTAAAGTCTTTGATAGCAAGGTTCATACTAGATTTGGATTACTGCGCAGAAACAGATTTCTTTGCTGTCACGAATCTGGGCAAAATTCTCTGTAGGTAACTCAGAAAATTATGCCAATTTACGTGAGTGATCCTCAGATATGTATGCAACTTTCATTCAATTTGAGCATTTTCATTTGAGCAAGTCTGGTGCCCCAATAAAATTCGTCTTTATGGACTGTTCTGTTTTGACAGATTCTGCCTTTTATTTCGCATTGCTTCTTTTGCTATGTGGGATGGATTTCTTTGTTCCATTGACTTCTAGTAGCTTTGAGCAATGTCCAGAAGTGTTAAGAATGATTGTGTCACCTCTGAACATGTGAATTTTTGATTATGCACTAACCCTCTAATGAGTTGTTTCGAGTTTGGTGTGGAGGAAGTTTTCAAGGGTCAAGAGAGGAGGATGATACAATGTGATCAAGAAGAGTGAAAAGTCTAAGCTTGGGGATGCCCCGGTGGTTCACCCCTGCATATATCAAGAAGACTCAAGCGTCTAAGCTTGGGGATGCCCAAGGCATCCCCTTCTTCATCAACAAATTATCTGGTTCCTCCCCTGAAACTATATTTTTATTCCATCACATCTTATGTACTTTACTTGGAGCGTCTGTTTGTTTCTATTTTTGTTTTTGTTTGAATAAATGCTTGTGTGGGAGAGAGACACGCTCCTCTGGTTCATATGAACACATGTGTTCTTAGGTTTTAATGTTCATGGCGAAGGTTGAAACTGCTTCGTTAAATTGTTATATGGTTGGAATCGGAAAATGATACATGTAGTAGTTGCTATAATGTCTTGGATAATGTGATACTTGGCAATTGTTGTGCTCATGTTTAAGCTCTTGCATCATATACTTTGCACCTATTAATGAAGAAATACATAGAGCATGCTAAAATTTGGTTTGCATAATTGGTCTCTCTAAGGTCTAGATAATTTCTAGTATTGAGTTTGAACAAGGAAGACGGTGTAGAGTCTTATAATGTTTACAATATGTCTTTTATGTGAGTTTTGCTGCACCGCTTCATCCTTGTGTTTGTTTCAAATAGCCTTGCTAGCCTAAACCTTGTATCGAGAGGGAATACTTCTCATGCATCCAAAATACTTGAGCCAACCACTATGCCATTTGTGTCCACCATACCTACCTACTATATGGTATTTTTCCGCCATTCCAAAGTAAATTGCTTGAGTGTTACCTTTAAATTTCCATTCTCCACCTTTACAATATATAGCTCATGGGACAAATAACTTAAAAACTATTGTGGTATTGAATATGTACTTATGCACTTTATCTCTTATTAAGTTGCTTGTTGTGCGATAACCATGTTCACTGGGGACGCCATCAAATACTCTTTGTTGAATATCATGTGAGTTGCTATGCATGTTCGTCTTGTCTGAAGTAAGAGCGATCTACCACAAAATGGTTAGAGCATGCATATTGTTAGAGAAGAACATTGGGCCGCTAACTAAAGCCATGATCCATGGTGGAAGTTTCAGTTTTGGACAATATCCTCAATCTCAAATGAGAAAATTAATTGTTGCTACATGCTTATGCATAAAAGAGGAGTCCATTATCTGTTGTCTATGTTGTCCCGGTATGGATGTCTAAGTTGAGAATAATCAATAGCGAGAAATCCGATGCGAGCTTTCTCCTTAGACCTTTGTACAGGCGGCATAGAGGTACCCCTTTGTGACACTTGGTTAAAACATGTGCATTGCGATAATCCCGGTAGTCCAAGCTAATTAGGACAAGGTGCGGGCACTATTAGTATACTATGCATGAGGCTTGCAACTTGTAAGATATAATTTACATGATACATATGCTTTATTACTACCGTTGACAAAATTGTTTCTTGTTTTCAAAATCAAAGCTCTAGCACAAATATAGCAATCGATGCTTTCCTCTTTGGAGGACCCTTCTTTTACTTTTATGTTGAGTCAGTTCACCTATTTCTCTCCATCTCAAGAAGCAAACACTTGTGTGAACTGTGCATTGATTCCTACATAATTGCATATTGCACTTGTTATATTGCTTCGCATTGACAACTATCCATGAGATATACATGTTACAAGTTGAAAGCAACCGCTGAAACTTAATCTTCCTTTGTGTTGCTTCAATGCCTCTACTTTGAATTATTGCTTTATGAGTTAACTCTTATGCAAGACTTATTGATGCTTGTCTTGAAGTACTATTCATGAAAAGTCTTTGCTATATGATTCACTTGTTTACTCATGTCATTTACATTGTTTTGATCGCTGCATTCACTACATATGCTTACAAATAGTATGATCAAGGTTATGATGGCACGTCACTCCAGAAATTATCTTTGTTATCGTTTACCTGCTCGGGACGAGCAGAAACTAAGCTTGGGGATGCTGATACGTCTCCGACGTATCGATAATTTCTTATGTTCCATGCCACATTATTGATGATATCTACATGTTTTATGCATACTTTATGTCATTATTATGCATTTTCCGGAACTAACCTATTGACGAGATGCCGAAGGGCCGATTCTTTGTTTCTGCTGTTTTTGGTTTCAGAAATCCTAGTAAGGAAATATTCTCGGAGTCGGACGAAATCAACGCCCAGCATCTTAGAATCCCCGGAAGCATCCAGAACACCCGAGAGCCGCCAGAGGGGGGCCACAGGGGCCCCAGATGATAGTCCGGCGCGGCCCAGGCCCTGGCCGTGCCGCCTTATGGTGTCATCGCCTCGTTGACCTTCTGACGCCGCCTCTTCGCCTATTTAAGCCTCCTCGACCTAAAACCTCGATACGAAAAAGCCACGGTACGAGAAACCATCCAGAGCCGCCGCCATCGCGAAGCCAAGATCTGGGGGACAGGACTCTCTGTTCCGGCACGCCACCGGGACGGGGAAGTGCCCCCGGGAGGCTCCTCCATCGACACCACCGCCATCTCCATCAACGCTGCTGTCTCCCATGAGGAGGGAGTAGTTGTCCATCGAGGCTAAGGGCTGTACCGGTAGCTATGTGGTTAATCTCTCTCCTATGTACCTCAATACAATGATCTCATGAGCTGCCTTACATGATTGAGATTCATATGAGTTTTGTATCACTACTATTCTATGTGCTACTCTAGTGATGTTATTAAAGTATTCTATTCCTCCTGCATGGTGTAATGTGGACAGTGTGTGCATCATGTAGTACTTGGCGTAGTTTATGATTGTGATCTCTTGTAGATTATGAAGTTAACTATTACTATGATGGTATTGATGTGATCTATTCCTCCTTTCATAGTGTGATGGTAGTAGTGTGCATGCTATGTTAGTACTTGGTTTAGTCGTGTTGATCTTTCATGCACTCTAAGGTTATTTAAATATGAACATTGAATATTGTGGAGCTTGTTAACTCCGGCATTGAGGGTTCGTGTAATCCTACGCAATGGTGTTCATCATCCAACAAGAGTGTAGAGTATGAATTTATCTATTCTGTTATGTGATCAATATTGAGAGTGTCCACTAGTGAAAGTATGATCCCTAGGCCTTGTTCCTAAATACTGCTATCACTGCTTGTTTACTGTTTTACTGCGTTACTACTGATTGTTTACTGTCCTGGGCAAAGCACTTTTCTGGTGCCGTTGCTACTGCTTATATATATTCATACCACCTGTATTTCACTATCTCTTCGCCGAACTAGTGCACCTATTAGGTGTGTTGGGGACACAAGAGACTTCTTGCTTTGTGGTTGCACGGTTGCATGAGAGGGATATCTTTGACCTCTTCCTCCCTGAGTTCGATAAACCTTGGGTGATCCACTTAAGGGAAAACTTGCTGCTGTTCTACAAACCTCTGCTCTTGGAGGCCCAACACTGTCTACAGGAAAAGGAGGGGGGCGTAGACATCAATGAGCTATACAACATTAACACAAATTGAGAAGCATTTTGAAGGTTTAAATGTAGCGCATGAGAATTTACTTGGAATGGTTTGAAATGCCATGCATAGGTATTTATGGTGGACACTTTGGAACAACTTGGTTTTCAGGGGTTTGGAAGCACGAGCAGCGTTCCCGCTCAGTACAAGTGAAGGCTAGCAATAGATTGGGGAGCGACAAATCAAGAGAGCAGTCACTGTCATAATCATGCTTGCGGCAAAATAAATTAACGGAGGCATAAAAGTAATACAAGAACTCTGAAGCAATGTAAATCATCGAGGCTCAATTGACTTTTGTTCAGTCATATGCATGCGTGAGCATGTGCCAAGTCGATTCAAATGAATTATTCAGAGGAGGATACCACAATGTCATACCTATTTATGAATAAAACAATATATGCAAGCAAACATCCATGACATGCTACTCATATTAATAAATTGGAGCTAAACATGAGAGATCATGAACTACTAGACTTTCTTAAATTACATATACCTCACATGAACCAACTAAGCATGCTCACATGGATGAGTATATGTACAAAAATGAAAACAAATAGAGTTCGTACCAGCCTCTCACCACAGTCGAATTGTCGTAGATCGTCATTATTGCCTTTCACTTGTGTAGCTTGGATAATATGAAATGAAAACCACGCTCCAGCCACCGAAGATCATTGAACTCATAATGAACTTTACAAACTAAAGAAGAACAGCAAATATTTTTGGTGTTTTCAAATTGGAAACAAGAACAAAGGGAAACAAGCAAACAAAGCAAAATCTTTTTGGATTTTCTTATAGCAAACCAACGATAGCAAATAAAGCGAAATAAATGCAAGAAACCAAAATAAGCAAATGGTGAAGAGAAACAACAGAAATATTTTTTGTCTTTTTGTGTTTTAGGAAAGAAACAAAGCAAAAACAAGAAAATGAAAACTAGAAAAGTCACATAAACACAAAGCAGCAGGAATTCGTCAAACTTGACAGCAGTACAGTAATCGATTTTTAGGAAATTCTTCCGCTGCTCAGCTCAAAAGTGTTCAACTAATGAAAGTTAGATAATAACCTGGGGAACATGCACAAAAATTGGCTTCGCAAAATAACATTCTGGATATTTTTGAGAATTTTTTTGGTAACAGTCCAGAATCTGTTTTCAGGCAGCACCTCCCCAAATATCATCTCCCTCTTATTAGAAAACCACTTAAAGATGCTAAACAAGTATATGCAAGTATCCAGCAACCATAATATGCAAAGAATGAGTGATGCCGGTATACCTCCCCCCAAGCTTAGGCTTTTGGCCTAAGTGGAGTTCAATCCCATGGTGCCCATGAAGTAGCACCTCCGTAGTATGAAGACGGATCATATTCCGGGTATGTGCTGGAAGAAGCACCCGGATACGTGACGGTGTAGTCGTAGGAGGGCTCGGCGTCCTCAGAGTCATGCTGCTGGTGGAAGCCTTGTATCTTCATTTTCTCATCCACCTCCTCCTTAGAGCGCGACCATGGTTTCCTGTCAATACTGAACAAATCTGGCTGTGGCAAAGAGATTTCCCTCTCATCCCCGTCAGCAAACAACATTCTATAGACCATATTATCTGAACTAGAGTCAGCTGTAACAAAATGATGGCTCTTCATAGCAGCAATATCAAGTCTTATAGGGGTTAATTGCACATCAGTGTGATCAAGAGGAAGTTCTAGATGTGATAAAATGCGTGATGCAATAATTCCTCCAAACATAGGCCCCTTGCTAGACAAGCGGTGAGCAATAAGAGAACCAAGATGATAAGGTGTCTCTCCAGTGAGTGCAGCAATTAAGAAAGCAAGATGATAGCTAGAAATATTGCTAGTGTTCTCCCTACCAAGAATGCTAGTAGCAAGGTAATAAGCAAAATACTTTATGGCGGGGAGTTGGATGTTTCTTATCTTGCCATGCTGAATGGTGCGGCAATCATCATTGGTGATCTCTTGATAGAGCTCCAACAAGGCCCTGGGGTTGTCCTCAATCCTTCTTGCTGTACCTACAGGGGCAATATCCAATGCAACACAAAATTCTTCCAATTTCATAGTAATAGGATTACCATAAATCTTGAATGCAACTGTCGGGTGATAGTGCTTGTTGTTGAACTTGAAGCTCTCAACAAAGATTTTAGTGAGCATGAGGTATTGCTCCCTTTCATCTCCCATATAAGCGGTTAAGCCCGCCTTATCAACGAGGGTCAAGAAATCATCCAGCAAACCTGCATTACTCAAAAAGTCATAACATGGGAAAGATGAAGCGTTAGGGACTCCATTGTCTTCTTCGGGCTCGAAGCTTGGCGCGATGACATCCTCATTGTAGGATCGCCTGAATCGAGTGGCGGTCCTAGAGGGCCTTCCCGTGCTTGTCGTCTCTCTCTCAAACACTTCTCCAAAGTTAAAATTATCCATCTTCCTTTTCTGAAATTTTTCAACAAACATTATTGATTTGGTGACATATAATTGAGGGAAACTACCATAGGAACTTGCTAGAGTACTAATCAAGCATCAAAACTAGTTTCTACAACTTAGAACAAGCATGAAAGCTCACTAAAAAT
Organism: Lolium perenne; assembly: GCF_019359855.2. Classification (NCBI taxonomy): domain Eukaryota; kingdom Viridiplantae; phylum Streptophyta; class Magnoliopsida; order Poales; family Poaceae; genus Lolium; species Lolium perenne. Next base: position 24,506,539 of record NC_067244.2, read on the forward strand.
GTTACCTACATCAGCAAAATATTCAAGATATACTCAACCAAACAAAATTCTACTTGGATAATCGGAGGAGTCACATACCGGAGAGCAAATGTGCCAAATTTCAGACAGAAATCTAGGCTGAGCAAAGAGATCGAGAAATCTTGAGCTCTTGAGGAGAAACGCGAGTGAGAGAAAGCTGGTGCTGGTTTTTTCGGGAGAGAGAAGAGAGTGGGAGGAAGAGCTAAAGAAGTGGGGCAAGGGGGAGCCCACACGCCAGGGTGGCGCGCCCCCCTTGCTGGCCGCGCCGGCCTGTGGGGTGCCACCCTGGGGTGCCCCACTGGTCATCCCCAGGTGCGTCTTCGAAAAATAGGACCAACGGTATAATTTTTGTGAATTTTTGAAAACCTTGAAAAATGCACATTTCTGGGTATTAAGTTTATTATTACTGGACAGGAAAAGATTTTGAAATCTCTAATTAACCTAGGAACTTTGCAAAACAAAAGTGCTACAGCAAGTAGAACAAGTGGAGGAAGAAAGAGATGTTGTTTACCTCCTCTATGCATATAAAAAGTATTTATTAACAAGGTTGATCAAGTCTTGCCACCAAATAAATTTTACATAGCATAAGAAGAAATAAACCTCAAATCAATCATGTTACCTTGAATTGTATTGATATGGATCCAATCATAAGATTTTGATATCCTTCTTTAGGCTCATATATAGGACAATCAATAGTTCCCACTTTGATAGTTCTCACATTAGAAATGGTATTAACTCCACATACTTTATCAATCCTCTTGGGGAAATAAACGGTATGCTCCTTGTCATCAACATTAAAAGTAACTTTTCCTTTATTGCAATCAATAACAGCCCCTGCGGTGTTAAGAAAAGGTCTCCCAAGAATAATAGACATATTATCATCTTCAGGCATTTCCAACACAACAAAATCAGTTAATATCAAGCAGTTATTAGTAACTTGAACAGGAACATCCTCACATATACCAATAGGAATAGCAGTAGATTTATCAGCCATTTGCAAAGATATATCAGTAGGTATCAACTTATCTAAATAAAGTCTCTTGTAAAGAGAAAAAGGCATAACACTAACACACGCTCCAAAATCACATAGAGCAGTTCTAACATAGTTATTCTTAATAGAACAAGGAATAGTCGGTATACCTGAGTCGCCCAACTTCTTTGGAACTTTGCTATTGAAAGAGTAATTAGCAAGCATAGTGGAAATCTCCTCATTAGGAATTTTCCTTTTGTTAGTGACAATATCTTTCATATACTTTGAATAAGGAGGCAATTTAATAGCATCAGTCAAAGGGATTTGCAAGAATAAAGGTTTCATCCAATCGCAAAATTTATTATAGTGTTCTTCTTCCTTTGATTTTAGTTTCTTAGCAGGAAAAGGCATTTGCTTTTGAACCCATGGTTCTCTTTCATTACCATGTTTCTTAGCAATAAAATCTTCTTTAGTATACTTTTTATTTTTAGCATGCTTTTCAGGTTCATCCTCAACCTCTTCTTTATCAGAAGCATCATTCTTATCATTATCATGTTCATTACCACTTTCAGTTTCAGCATCAGAAATAGAAATACTATTTGGATCATTAACAGGTTCAGAGGATTCTACAACATTTTTATGCTTCCTCTTCTTTTTCCTAGAAGGAGCACTAGGTTCAATTCGTTGAGAATCTTGTTCCACTCTTTTGGGATGCCCTTCAGGATATAGAGGATCCTGGGTAGAGACACCGCCTCTAGTTGTTACTTCATAAGCATGTTTCTCTTTAGAATTATTTTTTAACAAGTCATTTTGCACTTTAGTGAGTTGATCAATTTGAGTTTGAACCATTTGAAAATGTTTAACAAGCATCTTAACATCATTGGAGGTTCTCTCCACAATATCATGCAAATTGCTAATAGCTTGAGAATTTTCCATTAGATGATTCTCTACTCTCATATTAAAATTTTCTTGCTTAACAATATAATTATCAAACTCATCTAAGCATTGAGCAGGAGGTTTTGAATACGGAATATCTTCCCTAGTAAAGCGTTGAAGAGAGTTTACCTCGATCATGGATGAAGGGGGAATTATCTCACATATATCTTCTATGGGGGGTAAATTCTTCACATCTTCAGATTTAATACCTTTCTCCTTGAGAGACTTCTTGGCTTCCCTCATATCTTCATCATTTAATTTAATTAAACCCCTCTTCTTCAATATTGGCGTCGGAGTTGGTTCAGGTGTAGTCCAATCATCATGATTCCGGCCTATTTTAGCCAATAATTCTTCAGCTTCGTCTAGAGTTCTTTTCCTGAAAACACAACCAGCACAACTATCCAAATATGCTCTAGACTCAACGGTTAGTCCACTATAAAATATATCAAGTAAATCATGCTTTTCCAAATCATGTCCAGGTCGAGCTCTGATAGGAGAGCAAAATCTTGCCCAAGCTTCTGGCAATTTCTCTCCATCTTCCTGGTCAAAGCTATAAATTTTCTGCAAAGCAGCATGTTGAGCACTAGCAGGAAAGTATTTCCGAAAGAAAACATCAAGCAAATCACCTGGACTTTTAATAGAGCCGGGAGGAAAATTATTATACCAAGTTTTAGCATCATCCTTTAATGAGAAAGGAAAATTTTTAGCAACGAAATAAGTGCGCATCTTGACATCATCAGAAAACAAGCTACTCATAGAAGAAAGTTCATTCATGTGTTCTACAGCACTTTCTTTTTCAGTACCACAAAAGGGTGTTTTCTCAACAATAGCTATATGAGATAGATCAAGAGAAAAATCATAATTTTTATCCTTAATGTTTATAGGAGATGTGGCAAATTTAGGATCAGGAGATAGCTTATATCTAACAGTATATTATGCGAGAAACTTTTTAATTTTTCTTGCATCAGCAGTAGCATTGCATCTATTAATAAAATCATCATTAAGCTCCACATAATCCTCATCAGGATCATCACTAGAATAATCAACAGACTCAGGTGAATTAACAGGTGTAGCAGCATTTTCATTAGGAGTTTCAGCACTTTCAATTTGTCTAGACCTAGCAATTGTAGCATCTAGAAAAGATCCCAATGAACCACTATCATCAAGCACAACAGAAACATTATCAATATTATGAGAATTTTCAGATTCAGCAGAAGTACCAGCAAGTGAAGCTTGCGGTGATGAAACAAGTTGACTCATCACAGATGGTGAATCAAGAGCAGCAGAGGTACTCAGAGTTGTACCTTTTCTTGTAGTGGATGGTAATATGGCCACTTTAGAATCGCGAGATTTACCCATGATGGAGAATTTGCAGCGAACAATATCAATCCAAGTGAACTTCCAAATAAAGCTATGCTCCCCGGCAACGGCGCCAGAAAATAGTCTTGATGACCCACAAGTATAGGGATCGCAACAGTCTTCGCGGGAAGTAAAACCCAATTTATTGATTCGACACAAGGGGAGACAAAGAATACTTGAAAGCCTTAACAGTGGAGTTGTCAATTCAGCTGCACATGGAAACAGACTTGCTCGCAAGAGTTTATCAGTAGTAACAGTTTTATAGCAGTAGCAGTAGTGAAATAACAGCAACAGTGGAACAAAGACAGCAGTAGTGATTTTAATAAACAGCGGGATTAAAATACTGTAGGCACAGGGATGGATGACGGGCGTTGCATGGATGAGAGAAACTCATGTAACAATCAAAGCAGGGCATTTGCAGATAATAATAAAACGGTATCCAAGTATAAAGCAATCCATAGGCATGTGTTCCGTATATAGTCGTACGTGCTCGCAATGAGAAACTTGCACAACATCTTTTGTCCTACCAGCCGGTGGCAGCCGGGCCTCTAGGGAATCTACTGGATATTAAGGTACTCCTTTTAATAGAGTACCGGAGCAAAGCATTAACACTCCGTGAACACATGTAATCCTCACATCACCGCCTTCCCCTCCGGTTGTCCCGATTTCTGTCACTTCGGGGCCTCGGGTTCCGGACAGCGACATGTGTATACAACTTGCAGGTAAGATCATAAAACAATGCATATCATGATGAAATAATAACATGTTCAGATCTGAGATCATGGCACTCGGGCCCTAGTGACAAGCATTAAGCATAACAAGTTGCAACAATATCATCAAAGTACCAATTACGGACACTAGGCACTATGCCCTAACAATCTTATCCTATTACATGACCAATCTCATCCAATCCCTACCATCCCCTTCAGCCTACAGCGGGGGAATTACTCACACATGGATGGGGAAACATTGCTGGTCGATGGAGAGGCGTCGGTGGTGATGATGGCGATGATCTCCTCCAATTCCCCGTCCCGGTGGAGTGCCAGAACGGAGTTTCTGGTCCCCTAGACGGAGTTTCGCGATGTGGCGGCGTTCTGGAGGGTTTCTGGCGACTTCGACTTCCTGGCTCGCGTTTTTAGATCGAACCCTTTAAGTAGTCCAGAGGAGGGCGTCGGAGGCCAGCCGAGGGGGCCACACGCTAGGGCGGCGCGCCCCCCTCCTAGGCCGCGCCGGCCTAGTGTGTGGGGCCCTCGGGCCTCCACCTGGTTTGCCCTTCTGGTTCCATGAATCTTCTGGTAAAATAGGCCCTTTGGTATAAATTCCGAGGATTTTCCCGAAAGTTGAATTTCTGCACAAAAACAAGACACCAGAGCAATTCTGCTGAAAACAGCGTTAGTCCGTGTTAGTTGTATCCAAAATACACAAATTAGAGGCAAAACAATAGCAAAAGTGTTCGGGAAAGTGGATACGTTTTGGACGTATTAGTCGCCCCGAATGTTTATATGACGATGGGGAACCGGTATATCGGGAGATAGAAAAGGTGGAGGCACTCGATTGTAGCTCTCACCTCCACTAGTTCCCCTAGGAGATGCAATGGGAGATTTGATAGTGTTTAATTTATCACCATCCACGGGTTTGGTAGAGGAGGGTAATACCGAAGCATCTCCCTCTTCTAACCCATCCGTGACATTTACCTCTTTGGTGGGAGCCAAGGGAGGGGCCGGAGTCAAAAGCTCGGAAATCATTTTTCTCATGCTTTCCATTTGAGCTTCCATGCAGGACCTCAACGAATTGAAATCATCCATGGAGACCATCTTAGCGGCCCCTTCCATAGGTTCTTCGTCCGGCATACTCTTAGGCGGTTAAGCCCGAAATAAGAGCCGAGGCTTTGATACCAATTGAAAGGATCGTATGCCGCACCTAGAGGGGGGGGGGGGTGAATAGGTGCTAACCAATTTTTAGTTCTTTTTCAATTTAGGCTTGACACAAAGGTAAATTCTCTAGATATGCAACTAAGTGAATTTACCTATATTACAAGGTAAACAACTAAGCAAGATATAGCTACGCAATATAAGAGATAGAATAGGTTAGAGGTAACTAAGAGTGGAGCACGCGGAGACACGGAGATGATTCCCGTAGTTCCCTTCCTTTGCAAGAAGGTACGTCTACGTTTGGAGGAGTGTGGTTACTACAAAAGCCAAACCAACAGCCACGAAGGCTTCACTCAGATCTCCTATGAGCAACGCCACGAAGGCCTAGCCCACTTCCACTAAGGGATTTCCTCGTGCGGAAACCGGGCCTTTACAAGGTTCTTGGGGCACACATCCACAACCAAATTGGAGGCTCCCAAATCTGTAACAACACAACAATCAAGAACAATACATCAACACAAAACAACTAGGGATCCAAAGAGGAACACTAGCAAGAGGGCCCTCAAACAAAAGAGGGGGACATGTAAATCGCTTCGGTGAGGATGTAGATCGGTGTCTTCTCCTTCGAATCTCCAAAGATCAAGAGCTTTGGTTGGGGGAGGAAGGAGATCTTGCAAATCTTGTGTTCTTGAGGTGACTCTAATGGTGGTGAAGCTTGGCATATTTTTGTGCAATGATTGAGCTAGGAGCAAGGTAGAAGAAGGGGGCTATAAATACCCCCTCCAAATTCCAGCCGTTGGAGCTTTCGGGGGGGCCGGATAATCCGGCCTAAGTTGGGGCCGGATAATCCCCCCCCCCCCCCCCCCCCCGAAAATCCGGCCAGAGGGAAAATCCGGCCAAATATCCGGCTCATGTCCAGAGCTGCATCGCCTCAGGTCCTTAGCCGATTTTTTTGGGGGGGGGGGGGGGGGGGATATTTTGGAAATATCCGGATTATCCGGCCCTGGGGCAAATCCGGGCAATTATCCGGCCCATGTCCAGGGAGTACTGAGCCACAAATCCTCAAGTCCTTAGCCGAAAATTGGGGGCCGGATATTTTGGAAATATCCGGCCCGGAATATCCGGCCTGGTGATCGTGTTACAGCTTCTTTTTGACACGTCTCACCACATCCATCATACATACATACATGTATCTATATAATCCCTGTACCACTTAATCAAACATTAGTGTATAACATACATTGACATCAAACACACAAAATATATTATGAGAGATGTTCTTTCAATCTCCTGAGAAGATGACTGATAATGGTCAACGCTCTCCAACGGCCTTTAGACCGAATCTGAATTCTGTAGGGGATTGGTCCTTGGCAACAGAGCTGGCCAAGTTTATATTCTCGTTTCATAATTTAAAAGATTGACCCAAGCCTAGCTTGATTCAGCCCTCTGTCTCAAATACTCTAGCTAGTGGTCAACCCTGTGCTGAAAGTTTGAAGTTTGGGTCTGTCGTCGCTTCTCTGGTGACCACAATCCTCTTCAGGATATCTTTGCTTGAGTCAGTTTTCAGTCCGTATCCCTGAAGAATGGAAGGCTAATGGTCATATTCATTCAAAATGCCCGGAGGTGCGCCAAGTTTCCAGACGACCTACTGGCCCACTTGGTTTTCTCTCTGATGATTCACTGAAGGAACCAAGGCGTTGCTGTTTTCGGTGCCTCTACCTGGGCAACATTCGCAGAGACTGCACACGAGACATCAAATGTCTAGGCTGTTATGGTTTTGGGCACAAAGTTAAAGATTGTCATGTGCAACCATTATGTGTGTGTTGTCATCAATTCGGCCATGGACTAGATTCGTCTCCGAAGATCTGCCGCAAGAAATGTGGAGGCTCTGGGCATCTAACATCCAAGTGCTCTGTCCGTAAACATTGAGTTAAAAAGAAATACAGTATCAAACTTCAGTTAAGGATTTATTCGTAGCCAGCCCTTTGGTTCAGTCTACCTTGGTGGCCAGTTATATTTTTCAGTCCAACTTTAAGGCCATCTCTATCGTTAAAGCAAATGGTACTGCAATTTTTGTTGAAGAAAAATATGGTACTCCGGCTACTACTACAGGTTCAGAGGTATTGTTTCATGTACAGTCGAGCTTGGTAATGTGGTGCTCTTTGGTTCGTGATGGTGGGTCTGATGTTGAACTTGAAGGGGAGGGTTATGGTCAAGGTGGTATCGTGCTGTCGAAAATGAGCTTGGAAGTAACTCCGCCAATCGTCGCAAAGCTGGGTTCAGATCAGTTCTGATGATAACTGTTGGCGAAATACAGTTCGAGGTTCATAGGTTCAAAGATCTTGTGCTTTTCTTCAGTAACTTTATCTACTCCCAATCTCTAAGCTTGCCTAGCGTAGCAGATGGCTTTGAGTTTCTCGTGGACCAGCTGGATGTGGTTGAGATTGGTTTCAACTTAGAAGTGTTCAATATCACTGAGATGGGCCATGAACTGAAGCTGATTTATTTCTTTGCTGTCTTAGGACAGTGGCTAGCTGGTTCTAGCTCTTTGGATCTGTCGCTTAAACTTGCAGTATCCTGGCTGCTATTTCCTCAGGCCTGGTCAGTTTCTTTTGGATATCTTTCGCTCAATGACATGGGAGAGCTAATTTGGATTGTGGCTCAGGATGTCAGTGTCAGTGAGTTATAGGATGTCTCTGTTGGTTCAGATTCGTTGTCTCAGGAGTTCCAGATTTCTTCGATGTTGCCTGGGGGTGCTCTTGACCAATACAGTACAGACGAGGCTCCAAAGTCGGAAGCTTTTGTTCGTAGGTGCACAAGGAATCATAAGGAAGGGTATAAGGAGCAGCTTCTCCCTCCCATATCATCTGACACGCCGCAAAGCTTGAAAGACCCCAAAAGTTGTGCCACCAGCTGTGCTTCAGATTGTAGAGATGCAGCGGCTTGGGGTGGAAGACCGCCAGATTTGACCCTGAGGAGCTCACGGTCGAGAAGCTGATGAAGGGCCGTGCTGAACTGCTGTCAAGTAGCTGCACTTGTCATAACAAGTTTCTTATTCTTTGGTAGGAACTTGTTTTACTCTGGACGCAATGAACCACAACCGGATGTGGCAAGTTGTGTGTTGGAATGTTCGTGGGATTAATGATCCGGCTAAGTGTCCTGCTATTCGTTTTAAAATTGAAGAGAGCAATGCATCAAACATTTGTCTGCAGGAGACAAAGAAATCTTCTTTCGCTTCAGGTTTCATAAAATGCATCTGGAGGTCTGCTGTTTATTCCTTTATTCCTTTTGATGGTGCATCTGGAGGTCTGCTGTTTTTGTGGGTTAGCAGTATGTTTACAGGTCCAGTTCTCCTGGAATAGAGTTTTGGACTGGCCATGTCATTCGCCTCCACTATCTACAGAATGTTTTAATCTTGTGAATGTGTATGGGCCTTGCTCTGAATTGAGCGTGATAATTTTGTTGCTTGGTTGTTTCACCTCAATATGGCTGATGATGATCTCTAGCTACTCCTAGGAAATTTTATTTTTTATCATTTTGTGGAGAACTGAAACAGAGAGGGAGCCAATCTGACTGATATTGCTACCTTCAATGAGATAATTAGGTATCTTGGACTGCTCAAGCTTTCTATCAAGGGGCATTTTTTTACGTGGAGTAATATGCACACTGACCCTCTGCTCGTTCAACTAGATTTGTTTATTTTACTTCCACCTCTTGGATGTTAAAATTTCCAAATACTTTGGTTAAACCTCTAGCACGTCCAACATCAGATCATGTGCGCTGTGTGGTGTCTATTGAGACTTATATTCTAAAGGAAAAAAGTTTTTGTTTTGAAAAATATTGGATTCGGCTCCCTGGATTTCTTGACAAGGTGAAAATAATTTGGGATATCTCTTGTCCCGGTGATAGTGCTAAATGTCTTTCTGCAAAATTTGAACTATTTAGAAAAGGTTTGAAACAATGCAATTTGAGCATATTAGTTCTTAATGCTGCGATCAAGAACTTCAATTGGATCATCCTCATGGTTGATGAGTTATCGAAGAGTAGAACCCTGCATATTTCCGAGTGAAATTTTAGGAACGTTGTTAAAAATAGACTGTAGAACTTGCTTATATGCAAAGAGGAGTATTGGAAGAAGAGATGTATAGCAAGATGGGCACGCTTGGGCAATGAAAATACGGTGTTCTATCACTCTTTAGCCACAATAAGGTTTAGAAAAAATACGATTTCTTATTTCTTTCGCAATGATGGCTCTATTGTTTCAGGACATCATGAAAAAGCTGGGATTCATTGGAATTCCGTTCGCAACATAATAGGATTTCTGCCTATCAGCCAAACTTTTGAGGGTCTAGAAATTTACCTCAGCCATTTACAACCGAGAAAATTGATCAGGTGGTTGCCCATATGCCGGGGGACAAGTCGCTGGGCCTAGCTGGTTTTTCTGGTCTTTTCCTTAAGGTGCGATGGCTGGTGGTGAAACTTGATTTTTATAGGTTGTGTCATGAGTTTTGGGCACGGGTAGATAACTTGCAGAGCATGAATGACTCTTTTATCACTTTGATTCTGAACGTTCTTTCACCTGAAGGCCCGAATGGCTATAGACTAATATCGCTTCTAAATATTTGTTTGAAATTGCTCACTAAGTTATGGGATAATAGGCTGCGAAGTAAAATCCTTGATATAGTGCATATAAATCTGTATGGTTTTGTTCATTCAAGGAATATCCAAGATTGTGTCGGCTAAGCATATGAATACATTCATCACTGTAAAAAGGTGGGTGTACCCTCTGTTATTCTCAAGTTATATTTTGCGAAAGCATTCGACACGGTTGACCATGAAGCGATCATGAACGTGTTTGAAAGTTTGGGTTTTGATTTAAGATGGCTAAATTTTCTACGGATGATTATGTCAACCGGTACCTCTTTAGTGCTTCTAAACGGAGTACCTGAAATATTTTTTGCTATCGGCGAGGTATTCATCAAGGGGATCCACTCTCACCTTTACTATGTTGGGTGTATCCGGACTTCTTCAGGCCATGGTTAACTGGTTATTCAAGGACGGGATCATTCATGCCCCTCTCGATATCCCAAACAATTATTTCCCCATCGTTCAGTATGAAGATGACACGCTGCTTATTCTTCAACACAGCTCGGTGCAACTCTCGTCCTTAAAGGACTTGTTAGAAGTTTTTCCTCAGGCCACTGTTTGCGTGTTAATTATGCTAAATCTTCTCTTATGCCAATTAATATATCGGAAGAACTACTAGAGTCCCTAGCAAACACCTTTGGTTTCTCGGTTGGGAGACTCCCTTTCACATATCTTGGGCTGCCTTTAGGGAATACAAAAACGACCATCCAAGATTTATCTCCTCTTGTGGGTCTCGTTGTGCACCGTCTAAATGCAAGTGTTTGGTTTTTGGATTATGGAGGAAGGTTGGAATGTGTGAGATCATTTCTTTCGATGCTGCCTACTTTCTTTATCTGTTCCATCAAAATTCAGAAAACAATGATCAACATCTCTAATCGTGCTCAAAGGTATTGTCTGTGGGCGAAAGAGGAGGACTCTTCTTCGGCAAATGGGTTGGCTGCTTGGTCGATGGTTTATAGACCTAAACATCATGGTGGTCTTGGTGTCTTAAACTTGGAGCTGCAAAACAAGGCACTTCTCCTAAAACAACTCCGTAAATTTTACTGTAGAGCTTTGTTCCCTGGGTGAACCTAGTTTGGTCTCTTTATGGTGATAGCGTTCCTCACACTCAAAGTAAGAGAGGTTCCTTTTGGTGGCATGATATATTCAGTTTGGTGGGAGATTATTACAGCATTTTGACATGGCATGTAACTAGGTCTGGAATGCTGTAGCGGGACTTTTATTTCTTAGTTTTCTTTACTCTTTTTTGACCGTGTGCATCCGTACTGCCACTAGGGTGGGGCGTTGTTGCAGAGGCTGGGTGTAATTGGTATCTTTTGATAATAATATATTCCCTTTATCTAAAAAAATGTAACTAGTGGTACTTCAGTTCTATTTTGGAAAGACTTATGGACAAACGGAGATATTCTATGTGAAAAATATCCAAGGCTTTATTCTTTTGCTCTGGATGAAGACATGTGAGTAGCGGACCTTGCTCGAGTGGATGACTTAAGTAGATGCTTTACACTGCCACTTTTTGGTGAAGCTTTCAAAGAATTTCAACAGGTTAATCAGTTGCTGATTCGAACTCCTCTGGAAGCCGCAGCAATATACGAACGCACCTTTGTTTGGGGAGAAAAGTACACACTGGCCAGATTCTATAAATTTCTGTCTGAGCAAGTGAGCAGGTTCCAAAAGATTTAGGGCTCAATGATATTTGGAAGCCCAAATATCTACCAAAACTGATTTTTTTTCTCTACTAATGGTAGACCATAGAAAACATTGGAATTTAGACACTGGTCCTGGTTGTGTGTTGTGTGTGAATAAAAATCTTGAAACCCGACATCATCTATTTTTTAAGTGTGATTTTGCATCTCAATACTGGGATTTTCTTGAGATTCATTGGAATTTAGCCAAATCCTTGTCAGACCGGGCTAACTTCGTGGGGACATTTTTCATGGAGGTCTTTGCATGTGCTACACGGAATATTTGGAGGGTTCGAAAGGACTTCATTTTTATGTCATCGCTGATAACCTTCAATAGATGGAAGTTGGATTTTCAAAGTGATCTTCTGCTGCACGGATACAAAGTGAAGTCTGCAATTGTTCAACCCCTCTATGAATGGGTTTTCTCTATCTTTCTATAGTTGTTTCTTTTATCTCGATGTTAGTTTCGAGACATTGCTTTCCTCCTTGATGTATTCTGCCACTTTAGTTGCTTCTGTACCTTGTTCGTCTAAATATATAAAATTCACAACGTAGGAAATTTGTAACATCCCATGTTTGTAATTAAGTGCATTTGCATCATAAGCATCATCAAAAATTCCGCTAAGAAATTTTCGCGTTTAAAACAAAATGGAAACCCTAAATTGGACCTAAATTGGATAATTCTTTCGGTCTAATTTAAATGCTCCAATAAGTCTTCAAACAAGAATGTTGTATTTCTAGACAAGAGAGGTAACTGGTAAAAATATTAATTTTACTTATACCAATTATCTACTTGTTTCGATTCGCCAAGCTTGTATTTACAAAAGGATAGTTAAAAGTTACTTTGTTCAAATCAAAGAGACAAACTGTAGTATAACTAGTTTGAGCTCGCACCTGAGCTAGCAAGATCCAATTGTATAGCAACCTCCGATGGATATATATTAGCTACAGTACCTACCATCTGAATATCTAGGAAGACCTAGCACTGCACTTAACTTCCCTAGACGTGGCCAATTAGTATTGTTGTTCCCCATCGTATCACATACCAAAACAGCAGACCACCTTAGCTATTGAGTCCCGACGCCTGAGAAAACATCCCACACAACCTTCAGTTTGTAAGCACACGTGCTCCTGTTTTTAGCTTTGGTCAGAGGTCGAAACAGTATTTTGAATGGAATGGGAGAAACTTCAGATCTTCTCTTTCATGATAGGGCTTGTTTCTAGACAAGTTTCCTGTAGTATCCCTTCTCAAATTTAGCTACCTTTTGAACTACAGCAGACAGTTTCAGTTTAATCCAAAGGGAGCAAGGGGGCACCGGTTCTTCCAGTTTGAGAACCTGTTAAGCAGTTGAACCATTCTAAATGGCTGTAGGTAGTTTCTACTTGAGTTATGTTCAAGTTTAATCCGCATACCTACACGTTTCTGGACTGGAGCTACACTGAATCTCTTGTTCCTGATCAATCTGAATACTTATGAGTCCATCCACTAGTGGCATGAAATTCCCTTTTCTTTTGTGCTAGTACTTGCAAAACTGAACCATGTTTTTGGTACAAAACTACACTAATGAAGTTCTAAGCTAAGAGTTGCCTAACAAAATAGGTGAGGTCTTTTCAGAAAGTTTAGAAGACTGAGTTTCGCATTCTGTTGTTCTCTGTTTTTCAGAAAATAAAGCGAACTTGTAAAATCCACAGAATATTCATATAAAATCAGAAAAATGCAAATAAGATATCAACATGTTCATAAAAACAGGATCAAAATGTTCATATCATTTCCATGCATGCTTAAGCAATTGAACACTTTTTATAATAGGAGAACAAATGAACCCTTTTCTTTAATATGCGGGGTTTATGGAAATGCTATTATTAATGCATTCCAACCTCATTTAAATTGATGATAATTTCATAGTGATAATTTTAGTATTATAAATAGGTCATGTTATCATTCTTGTTTGCGCATCTATGACATGTGTTGAATGTTGTAGGCGATCACCCCTCCGCCAGTGCCCAACCTAAAGGGCATCATGTGGCTAATTAATGGAAACGGCTGTCATGTGTAGGCAAAGTTATACACCCGTGCAGGGTTAAATCTTTTCGAAAAACTGGTTCCACAGTTATGGACGACTTGGAGTGGACGATGCGATCATAGAAAACTTGAACCTAATCGAAAAAGTTGGCAACCATGTGAATAAGGATCCCTCCGGGGTTTTGAGGGGGTGATCCGAGGTTAGTAGTTCCAGATGATGATGATGGTTCGGTGGATGCAATATGATGATCAGTAGAGCTGGTGATATCTCTCTCATATCCCCTTTAAATGTTGTGAGTAGTCGAGCTTCTACTTACTTTTGTTTTACAACGAAAATTTGATTTATGCAAAAGATGCTCTACAGAAAGCCCGCATACCCGCTTTGCTAACAGGTTGTATTAAGTCTTTGTTGAGTCCTTGTAATCAGCTTGTTACAATTCTGCTGCAGACGAAGTCACTCCGCCATATGGTGGTTTCTACATTGACATCGCAGAGTAACTTGGGGTTCCCAGACAACAGCTTGGGGCTGTTGAATGGGATGTCGATGTTATGCTTGTGGCCTCTTAGGCCTTTTGTTAATCTTGCTACATCCTAGTAGCATAACTTGCTTCTGTTGATTGATGTAATGTTGGGTCAGTGACCTCTGCGTGTAATAATTTGGATCTTGACTCTGTTAAGAGTTGTAATATTATTCCTTTTAGTCGTAGAGTCACTGTTGATTCTCTCACTTTAGGCTCTCAAGCTCTAGGTTAGGCTCTGGGATTTGTCTAGCCATAATCCCGGGGGTCCCACAAGATTGTCCTACGGTGAGTGTGTCAAAAAGAAGTTGAGCTGCTCATGTAAAGACTTGGATTGCATATTATTCCATGTGCAAGGATGACCATTAATCGGGAGCTCAATCAAAACAAGGTAACTAATGTTGTCACTAAAATAGAAAATTTCATCAAATTTTGCTCCTAGCCCGTTAAAAATTTAGAAGACCAGTAGAAATTTAAATCACCCACTAGCAGTAAAGAGATACATCGGTTATAGCTAGATGGAACTTGCACGACAGAAAATTCTAGCAACCAGTGAGGGACTAGAAACATGAACCAAAATAAAAAAAATGAACCAAAATAATCCGAAACAAAGTTGAAAATAATACCAAAGCTTGTCGGGATCATGACATGGCCATCAAACACGTTGCTTTCCCAAAGAACAAACAAAACCCTAGACATCCCTTAGAAGAAACGAAAAAAAAGTCAAAAAAACATTAAGCAAATCATCAACAAATTCCAACCAAAAATACCCCAAATTATTTTATTGGAGGAAAATAATACACAAACTTTCTTTGGTTTTGTTTTAGATAAGGGCCACATGCACTTTTGGTTGACACTCCCAATCTTCCAACTTAAAACATGCCACACATTGTTCACATAATTCATCTAACATATAAAGTTGAGGTAACCAAAATAAAGAACCCAACTGACAAACGACACAACTAGTTCTTGGGATGTTGGTCTAGATGCTCCTCGGTGAGCTGTTTAGTGACATTGTGGCACTCTTCTAGTCGAATATGTTGCACTTCGGTGACCGGGATCATAGTAGGTGGCTTATCCTTGGGAACTGAGGAGGTCTTGCGTCGTTTTTTGCGATCAGGAAGAGCCTCAAATATGTAGCCCTCTTTATTGTTACGGGTACAACGCTTCCATTGAGTCTCAAAAATTGGTCTAGGCACCTTGCGATGACCATGACCCTTGGGAGCAGAAAGTGGAGAAATAGTGGCATCAGTGGGAACTGCAACATAATTGTTTGCCCCAAAAGCTTTTGTTACAGCATTATCGTGCACTTGATTAGCCAAGGTCGAAGATTCTCCTGTGCCATCAACCCGGGTATACCCCCTACCATTTTGAACTTTTTCACAGGATAATGCGTCACCTTGTTGACCATTTGCATCATCACCACCCAACCACATGTCATTAGGAAATTTATTCAAGTCAAGTCCTTCCCTTCCTACAAATTCCATGCAAACATATGTCCCCATTAGGAAATTTTTTGAGTGGGTGTCTTTGAAGATTGAGAAATTTTGTAAAAGTAGAAAAAAATGATGACAAAAAGAGGCAACTCCTTTTTCTTGGCTAGACAATTTTGGAACATAGCATTTTTTACAAATGAAATAACAAAAAAGAGGCAATCAATTTTATGTTGGATTGATTTATCATGATATTTATGCAATTTCACTAGCACAAGAAGGGAACTCTAGAAAAATAACACTTCACAACTAGCATAAAGACAAGACCAAATTTTATTATGTTCATATCATCACAAGCCTAAGCAAAAAGGCAAAGATTTGAAGAATTAATCCAGTCACATGTGGAAGTCTAGGCCAACCAGCTTGTGGTACCCCTATAGACCCCTATAGAGAATAATGGGTCAATTATTTACCATTTGCATAGTCACCGCCCAACCTCATCTCATCGGGGAATTTGTTCAAGTCTAGGCCTACCATTCCTGCACATTCCATGCAAATATATACCCCATTAGGAAATCTTTTCGCGTGCAAGTTTTTGAAGATTGAGAATTGTGTAAAAGTAGGAAAACACTGTGACAAAAGAGGAAACTCCATTTTTCTAACTAGGCAACCTTTCAATTTTTGAATTTTTTATAAATTAGTTAACAAATAAGAGGCAACTAGTTTTTGTACTATTATGATTTTATCATCACGTTTAGGTTATCTTTGGATGTATGTATTGGAGGGCTAGGAATTGAAGAGTTATAGAATACCAAATCACCGAGGAATCTAAAACTGGGATAAATTTAAATTATGTTAATTGGTTGTTCATTGAATTATCTCAAGGAATCCTGGTGAGGCACAAACTCAAAAATGTTGTTCTGATGGATCAAGTGTGGAATTGTACATATATGTAAGTATAAAACTTCTACTATGATGTACTTCTCTAGAAAATAAATATGTATACCATGTGCATATATAATAATAATTATGGATTCAAAAATTCTATGCAAACATTTTTTATAACAACAAAATTTCTCACAAACGATGAATAAAAGTTTCCACAAAATGTATGCAATATAAAAAAATCTATCAGTGATACAACTAACTGCACAACCTAAAAAATTCATGTATTTCACAAGCTTTGGTTCAATTTTGGGGATTAATAGAAAAATACAGAGCACTACACAAGCTGAACATTTCATAACAAAAACTACATCCTTTGTGAACTGCATTTGGGGATAGATGGGATTAGGGTTACCGCAGGCACCTACTAGATCTAAGAGAGTTGGGAGAGGAAGGTCTGAGAGACAACCTGCCATGAGGCGGATGTAAAGGAGGCTAACCTCCACCGGATTTGCTTAACATGGGGCCCAGATAGGCGAGCTCTAGATGGGGATCCGGCGTTGGACGGCGCTATCTTGAGGAGAACTAAATAGAGAGAGAGAGAGAGAGAGAGAGAGAGAGAGAGAGAGAGAGAGGGGGAGAGAGAGAGAGAGAGAGAGAGAGAGGGGGAGAGAGGGGGTGAGAGTGAGAGAGAGGGGGGGGGAGAGAGAGAGAGAGAGGGGGAGAGAGAGGGGGAGAGAGAGAGAGAGAGGGGGAGAGAGAGAGGGGGAGAGAGAGAGAGAGAGGGGGAGAGAGGGAGAGAGAGAGAGAGGGGGAGAGAGAGAGGGGGAGAGAGAGAGAGAGAGAGAGGTCTTTTGTTTGTGGGGAGGGGTGAATGGGTAGGGTGATTTCGAGATAATTGGGGTAGGGAGGAGGATTGCCGGAGGAATTACCTGCGATGCCGCCTGGAGTTTCTCCGCCGCCACGCCGACAAGCTTGTTTCTTTTGTTTGTGGGGAGGGGTGAATGGGTAGGGTGATTTCGAGAGAGAGAGAGAGAGGGAGAGAGAGAGAGAGAGAGAGAGAGAGAGAGAGAGAGAGGGGGAGGGAGGGGGAGGGAGAGGGGGAGGGAGGGGGAGGGAGGACATGCGGGGTCGAAGGTAATTGGGGTAGGGAGGAGGATTGCCGGAGGAATTACCTGCGATGCCGCCTGGAGTTTCTCCGCCGCCACGCCGACAAGCTTGTTTCTTTTGTTTGTGGGGAGGGGTGAATGGGTAGGGTGATTTCTCCCTAATACCAATATATAGAACATTTAATTTGGAAAAGAGCCATGCTATTGTGCATTGGCGGATCTTAGTTAGGACAAAACTGGGCTATGGCCACCTAGCCCAGTTGAGAAACTAATTTTATGCCTATTTATTGACAAAAGCCAGCCCAATATTAGCCTAGTCTGCTACGTACGTCTCTTCATTCTCGTCTGCTCTATTTTGTTGGCTAATGCTCCGCTGCTGCTATAGTGCCAAAAACCACATGGTACTCATGCCGAATTACGAAATATGAATTCCGTGACAATCCAAATGGTCGAAATAGTTCTTACACATGGAAAATTCCAAATTCCAAGCTCCAATAGCGACATCCAAATATGTACTTATGCTATTTTACTAGCACAAGAAGGGAACTCTACATAACTTTTTTTTCTAAGCAACTAGCATTAAAGAACGGCCAACTTTTCTTTTGTTCATGTCATCAGAAGCCGAAGAAACAAAACAAACACTAACCTATTATTCTGATTATTGGTGGCTTCTAGGTGCAAAATATGGAAAATTTTCAAGTAGCCCATGGTTTTTTATAGTTGGGGTTTTCCACAGGTGGGCAAGTTGTGCCCAAATGTTTAGACCAAAACATTTCGAAACATACTAACTTTTGATTTCTTAAAAGCATAACAAAAGTTTCCACAACAACAACTTATTATTCATTTCGTCAATATTTACCCAGAACGAGGCAACTTCTAAACCATGTATTGTGATACATATTTCTTTGAACATTTTTTTTGGGGGGGAGGGGGGGTATTTCCCTTATTTAATACATGATTCACACACATCGAAGATGCCAACTGTCAAATGATAAAATAATCACCGCAAGAAACAAACCACATGCACACACATGTACATGGGAAAGAATGGTACACATTTTTACAACAAGCATCTATGGCATCTAAAAAATCGTGGGAACAACATATGTAGTTGGGTCCTTCTACTACTACTAGAAAACAGGCTTATAGCCGAGATCAGTGATGAACAAATAGAAGTATGTTGTTGTCAATTTATACATGTGGCGGTCAAAAACCGATAGTTTATTGGCTGGTCCGCATCACATAACGCTGACAAGAAAAATAAAAATATGTCGCTTGTACTATGGAGTCTCAGCACACGTCACTGGTCTAGGACAAATAAATGAGTGAAGACCCTGGAAACTTGAACCTTGCTTGTTGGGTCCAAAATGTAGCCATGCACTTGTTCTCTAGAATATCGTTGATTTTGTCTATATTTGTAATGACCCCACTTGATAACAAGCCGGAGGTCTGGCCCAACAAGTAGCGGCATATCCTTTTTTGCATATATCACTACTTTTTGGTATAACTATGACGTGTGCCAAAAAAAAATTACACATTGCTCGTTTTGGGCGGTAAGTATCGACGTCCATGTGATGTGTGTTGTCGCCCTTGTTAGCTATTATAGTGAGAGTTATATATCGTGTGAAAGTTGATGGAACCCCATGTGGTGTTTCCACTACCGTTGGCAGGTTAACAACACCGTGAACACAAAACATTGGCGTAACCCTCTTCGATGTTTCAAACTTCCAACACTCCGTGCTAAGCTAGCACTAGTTCGGTTACGAATTCCACTCGATTGTGCACACAATAAAAACAACATAAATATAAAGAAAGAATTGCAAATTAAATTAACAATGGGGGATCACATATCCATCGCATTTATATGAGTATCCTCGCCTCTTCTCATGGTGGGGATCTCCTCAGAATGCGGTGGTCGCCTCTTGACGGTGGTCGTGCGAAGCGGAGCTTGGGCTCGGGGGCAGCCATATACATGCATGCATTTTTATATATAAAAAAGCGATGCATGCATATGGTTGTGCATGATACGTACATATTTCTGTTGAGATGAATGTAATGGTGCCGCTGGAACGCACTTTGTGAAGTCCCCAGTTATGGCCAACCTGGCACATCAAGTACCCGCTTACCGTAAGGTTATAATATTTAGGCCAAAGAGAAGTCATCGGCAGACAGCACCAGATGCGCATGGCGGATGGATTGACTAGTTAGTTAGGCATAATGATCCACACACATCTACAAGAGTTGGTACATGGCTAGTTTAATTTAAGTGGGAACTTACTAGCTCTTTGTGTGTGCAAGTACAAGTACAACATGAGGTATGTATGAGAGCTAGGTAGGCATTGTGCTTGCTGAATTTCGTCCCTGTGGTGGGACTCATGTACCCCGTTCATTGTGCATGCATTCGTTGCACGCTATAGTCACATTCAATTTTTTTTTTGTTCTTCTTGATATTATGCCCTTTCCTTGTTTTCTATGGAGATAATTCCCATACTATTTCTTGGTAGCCCATCTCATTATTGATTATTTTTCTATCCAACAAAAAGGTAAATTTCTTTTTGGGACCGGTGATTTACATTATAATTTAGCACGCCTAGCCTAGCACTCACCTGATCGATAATTTAGCAAATTATCAATCGACTGATTTTATCGCAGAACCCACATCCTTCATGGCTTTCTTATCCTGCATCGGCCAGCCACACCCCGCAGTCACAACCGGCCAAACAACAATCCTCCATGCCCATGTCCGGCATGCTAAGGTGCATCTCGCCACCCACCATGCCTCAATCTCCTCCTCCACTAGTACAACAACGCATTGTCCATCCCTCTAAGTCCATAAAAAGGCCACATCATCTATGGCACCGGCAAGCACCACCATTCCCCACCCTAAGTTTTTTGCTCGACTCTGCCACATCATCAACAACTTCCACTCGCTCTATTCCTCGCCATCGCCATCGCCACCGTGACAGCAAGGCCGTGTCAACTCGGGGTTCGTCATGCGCCTTCCGTATTTGTCTCTTCTCTCACCATCCCTCATCTTTTATGTGTGCCACGAAGAAGAATAATGGGGTGGGCATAATAGTATAATGTGAGCCCATCGATCGAACGAATCTTGGTGCGTTGACCTAACGGTGAAGTGTCAACGAAGCGCTAAGAAAGTTCTGAGCTTACCGAGAGCTAACAAGAGGGTACGTATATATTAAATATAAAGTATTATAGTACATCAAAGATAAAAGAATTTCTTTCCATCAAACAACATTGAAAAACTCACAAGTTAGAGCGCTACGACGAACAAAAGTCATACAATGCGGTGATGGCAGCTTGTAAAAAAAGACCACCAAATAATACAGAAAAACAGGCGGTTGCTGCATTGAATGACTTTTTTTAAACATGTGCACTAAATTACTAATAGGTACAAAGTTCCTGGTCATTCCGTGAGACCATGATTTCCTTATCATTTTGCATTCCTCGATCTTTTAACAGGAGCCGTTCTCTACTGTTCCCATCAAAAGGAAGATAAAAATACATAAAACAAATAAATGTTGAATAGTCACTCTCCCACTTCCTTTAGTTTTGGATCTCTTTTCTAACAAAAGAAATATGTTTTTCTTAATCTCAAAATCCAGGTCAAATTTGATGTGAAACTTAATGACCTGATAAGATTTTTGTGTCATTGTTCTTATCATTAGCTATTGGTGAAGATTTCCATCATCACGATCAAAGTCGTTGAATGGATCCAGCGAGACTGTATTCTTTCACCATCCTAGAGGCCCAATACTGTGCCGTAGTGCACGGTCCAGGAGCACTGCAAGTAGTGGCTCTAGCCTCATGTTCCCGTTTTTAGTCCCATATTGCTTGGGCATATAGGAGTGGTCGCCAACGGCCCTATAATAGGGCATCCATGTTGGGCTGTGAGAGGGAAGTAGCTGCTTGGTGAGCACAACAAAAATATTATATTCTTTTGTCTTTTACTAAAGAATACCGTGTGCACACCACACTAAGCAGCATACATTTAATTTTTTAAAGGTTTCTTCTCTAGAGGAGGGGTCGAACAATTCAGCCAAGATAAAATTTAAGAAAGCATATTATGATTGAAGAAAGGTCCTGATAAAATATGTGGCATTATCATCAAAGCGGCAACAGATTCAGGAAGCAAGAACAAACAAGGAGATCACTGGAAGAAGTTCAGAAAACCTTAGCAGACAAAAGGTAGAAATTCATTTCCACCCAAGTAACCACAGTCCACCACGACACACAAAAGGAAAAAAAATAGTTCAAACACGCTTTCATCTGTTTATCTTTACCACCTTCGCAAGCCTAAGCATGAGTAAAGCTATTATGAGGTTCTTTAGCAGAGCTTTGCGTAAACCAAGCTCTTGAAGTAGTGGATTTGTTCCGTATGCAGTCCACAGGGCTCTTATGCACGATGTATGCATGGGTTAAGCATTTGTTTGAGTCCCCCCACCATGATTTAAGCATTTAATCATCAGATAGGCTACCTCCTATTGGACCAGTTTTTTTTTGTCCAGTGACCCATAAGAAAAACAATAAAGGAGTATGCATGTCATGAGACTTCACAGTATCTAAATATTGCAGGAAAAAGTAACTGGCAACAACACTTCTTACTCTGCTCGAAAGGGAAGAAGGTAACCTTCGGTTTGTTCCTCACATACTGGCTGACGGTTTACTTGCTAGCATTATTGCTCCAGATATTCTAGTAGTATGTAAAATTAACTTGAATAAAGCTATTCCCCTAAAAAAAACTTGAACAAAGCTGCAGACTTACTTTTTTTTGAAAGTGGTATTGTATTAATTAATCAACAGGGTTTTGATTACAATTATTCCAAGCCGATCTCGACACGCAGGTCGGGACCGCACTTAGTAACACACCACTACTCAACTCTCTACGACTCATCTGACATATAGAATGAGCCACCATATTGCAGTTCCTATCAACCTTCAGTGGAGAGACTTGGCGATCAGGAGGTTTTTTCAATCTAAATTCCTTTGCAACAATGCCTAGATCAGTCCTGTTAAGGTTTTCATTGCTAAAGGCTTCCAACACAGCAGAACAATCAGTTTCAATGATCAGGTTCTCCGAAGAATATTGTATAGAAATCTTCAGTCCTTGTAGACAAGCAATTCCTTCTTCCATGGCTGCAGACCTACAGTGTGGAATGACACCCCATGCCGAGCAGATGACTGCACCATTAAGGTATTGTAAGACCGCACCCCAGTGACCTTTCTTCTCGGTTTCTAGGAAGCTTGCATCAACATTACATTTCATCCACCCCTCCTGGGGTTTTTCCCAACTGGGTTTCTTCCTTTCACTATCTTTGGTGCTTAAATCCCTCTGAGTTTGGCATACATGAGCTTTGCCTTTCCTGTCTACCATGGGTCTTCTAGCAGAAATACCCTGCACAATGTCTAAATAATTTTGTAAGAATCTTATAGAATTATCTACAGAAGCATCACCCTTATCAAAAATGATGTTGTTACGATGGTGCCAAGACCTCCACCAAATAAACATCATTTTACTTCTCATATCTTGGTTTAGGCTGTCCAAAAGAACAAGCACCCAATCTTGGCCAGTTTCGCCAAGTTCTTCTTCAGGGGGTAACTTCCACACAAGCTGCAGACTTACATTGATCTGCATGAAATCAGAACTCCGACCAAGAAAGTAGTCCCCACACCGAGTTGACACGTACTGAAAAGAATACCTATCACTGGCTTATTCAAGCATAGTATTTTTTTTTCTCCGTGGACTGTTGCACAATGCATTCGACACCATATTTGTGCACTGTTTCCTTGTTGGAAGCGTCGCTGGTGGAGAGTCTGGATTCCAGGTGTTGTCTTAGTGGTGGATGTGCTGTTGTTGCTAGGACTGGAGTTCCGTAGCGGGACTTCTTTTTCTTAATTTTCTTTTCCTTTTTTGTCTGTGTGCATCCGTACTACCATTAGGGTACTGCGTTGTTGCAAAGGCTGGGTGTAATTGAAATCTATCAATATTAATATTTTTTCTTTATCAAAAAAAATGAGTGAGCAATGAGCTTGAGCTCATCTCATCCTCACCATACCCGGTATGGGGTATTCTTTGGGTACATAGGCCTAACCGAAGCCCACACTGAAAATTTAAGCCCAGGAACGAACTTAGTAACCAGCTTTCAGTCTTTCTCATCGAAAACCCTTATCTGTCACTATTCGTGCACGCCAGCGTACGGAATCATCTTGAGCCGCAGCCCAGTTGCGTCTTGGTATTTTTCCTGTTTCGGGAAGTTTCTAGAAACTTCTTGTTCTAGTCTTCTGGTTCACTCGGTTTTTCGTCGTTCATTTCTGTTTTCTCTGCTGTTTTGGTTTTTTATGTTTATTTTCCTTTTTTTGTTCAGCTTTAGATTTTCTGCAGATCTGAAAACTATTTAAATTTAAAAAACGTGCAGATTTAAATTTCATTGAGATTCAGTATTTGTTCAGATTTGAATTTAATTCAGGTCCGAAATTTATTTAGATCGTTAAATTGTATTTAAATTCAATTTTTTCAGATTTGAAATATGTTCAGATTTAAAATTTATTCTATTTTGAAAACCCATAAAATAAAATAAAAAAACAAACACTCGCCTAGATAGAATAACGACTCATCAAAACTTAATGGGCTGGCCAGCCAGGAGAAGCACACGGGCACAACGATATCCTTCCGCGGGTGCAATATCTGCCACCCGCTGCATGGGACCCATATACATGCAACGCTTGCTGCCTGGAAGCGCTAGCGGGTGATCGCACGCACTCCCCTCCTTGGCGGGCAAGCGTTATTTTTGAAAAATCATGAACATTTTCTTTTATGTATAGTTTTTTTTCATTTTCTTTGTTTTTCAAACAGGGAAAATGTTCATGATTTTCAAGAAGTATCCGACTTGCAAAAATCATGCTTTAAAAAGTCATTAATTATTTGGTTTCATTAAAGTTCGCATTCCATTTTTTAGTTCACATTGCCTGAAATTCGAGCCTAGCCGGACCAGCTTGGCTCGACTCGCTAAAACTCGTTAACAAGTTAGCTCGACTTGACTCATTCAACAACCCAGTCATATAAACTCGAGTCGACTCACAAAACTCGCCAGCAGCTCGTGAATAACTTGCGAAAAGCTAGCTACATACTCAGAGTCATTCGAAACAAAATTTTGAGTTTTCCCGAACAACTCGGGAGCTCTGGAGAGAACAAAATTTGCCCGAGTCTGAGCGGTGGATTGATCTCGCCAGCGGCGAGGGGAAGCTCCAAGAGGGCTAGGCTTAGGCTAGAAGTCGATTTAAGGGGAGAGAGTAGTGGTGCGAATGTCTACCGGAGAGGGGGGCCTTTTATAGGGGATTGAAGAGGTGTTGCGGCTGTTCTGGCCGAGGACGCTCACGAGGGCCGGCTGCACGTGGAGTGGCCGACTGATAGGTGATTGTTCATAGGCGGTGCGTCGATAATGAGAAGAGGGGCGGCTTGGACGGAGGTGGCATGGATGGGAGTGTGCTACCATGCATAGTGTCGTATTATGCGTGTGGCGCGGCGGCGGTCGGGCCACTTTGCAGGCGCTAGCAGGAGAGGATAGGAACAGACTATGTGGTAGGAAGGTACAGCGAATTTTCTACATAGAATGGGCTTGGTTGGGAGGCTGGGGAGACTGGCAAATGCCAGCGACCATCCAGGGGTGGCGCTGCCCGGATGTGGTCACCAGCGGTGGCCACCTGGGTGTATGACATAGTCGGCATTAGGGATTTCTGGATGTTAGCTAGGAATCTCGGCTTGAGGTGATTCAAAGTTCCTGTCCGCCAAATTTCACTTCCAACATTTTTTTAAACTAAAACTTTTGCAAATTCAAAAGTTATAATAAATCAAGAAATTTTAAAATTCAAAACAACAAATACTTTTCTGCAAGCTTTTGATCAAGGTTTTGAAAAGAAAAATAGATGGAATTTTCACTATTGTGTTCCAAATGAAAAAAATGAAAGATTTTTCTAAACCAAGATTTTGAAACTTTGTAATGCAAGGATTTTGAAAATTCATATCAGCATAAACCAACATGGAGCATTTTGAAGATACAATTGGAAATACTATGAGGTGAGTTTTTTTAGTACATGTCCCACACGAATATTAACATATTTTCTAACTACCTTTTTCCCAAATTCAAAACTTGGTACTGGTGCAAATTTGGAAATTCAAATAGAGAAGACTGGTTTTGGAAGATTTTGATGGGGTTTTTGAAAATTAAAGGTTTTGGGTTTCAGTATGTTGAAGACGTTCATATGCGACACCAAAAAAGGGTACTATCCCATCTAGGAAAATCCATTTTGTAATTTTGAAAAAATAATTAAGAAAAGCGCAGAAAGAGAAATAAAAACTAAAAGGGTTTTGGTCCAAAGAAAATATGGGATATTTTTGCATAAAATGCGTTCAAAACATCTAGGATCACTCCATAATATTTTTGGATTTTTTAGCACAAGATAAAATAGGGTTCCTTCGTAAAGTGGGAAAGAAAGGTTTTCTTTAAAAAATATGGAAACTCATTTTGAATTATTTTGTGGTAGGAAAATATGAAATGCCTCACCTTATATCATAGGTTCGAAAGCGTAAAAAGGCCAAAAATATTTCCAAGGTTTGAGAATTAAAGAAGGTATCATAAATCCAAATTAAAATTTGAAATAGGGTAAAAAATATTTTTTTCTTAGGAAATTTTAAAGAGGGCCAAAAATTTGGGGTGCTTTAATACCTTTACAATTTCAACACTTATTTAATCCTAAAATACGAAAACATTTGTCATACTTTTTTTTAGTTCTTTCATGAAGTTTATATCACTATCATCACCATACCACTTTACTTTTGCATAGCATTTAGTTTACCTTTCATATTGCATTTACGTTACTTCTTGTATATTTACTTTATTTACTACACTATACATATTTTTTTTTCAATTATAATAAGAAACCTTGTGCTTGACAACCTTTTGGCCGAATTGGGGACACAAGACAGGTTGTTTGAAAAGAAAAGAAAAGAAAAGAAGGTATAAACCCTCGAGTTACCCTTGTGGGGGGGGGGGGGGAAGAAGCCCTTTCAACATCACTCCGTGCTTGGAGTCCCAATGAATTGATATCCACGTTGATTGGTGCCATCACCCGCTAGGTTCGGTAAAACACAGTCATGATACCGAGCACCTACGGATCTATAACCACGTTGGGACCTGGACATCCATGATGGCTCCATTGCATACTCGGAGAAATAATAAACCTAATCTTTCGTGTTGATGCATATGTTAATTCCTTTGCTTCACAACCCAAGGTGAGACTTTAAGTATTCTCATTAATCAACTCCTTAATCACAATATTTGTTAACCTCGATCCGGTATCAATTACCATCTTCTCGTTTCGTGTATATTGATGATGTCCTCTGATCACTATCATTATTTTCACATAGTATTTGCGCAGGAATATTATGTTGACATCACAATACCGAGAGGGCCTAGATCACACTTCTGGAAAATGGGGCTTTCGTCCCAATTGGTATGAGGCTTTAGTCCCAGATGTGCAACTGGGACTAAGCAATCATATCTCTCGTTCATTAGGATGAACAAATCCTACTCCTGAATCATTAAACTCTGGTACCTTCGGGTATACCTAAATCTTAAGTTTTCACATCTGGGTTCAATCTTGATAAGATTAGATAATTTCCTCCAATATGAGGTTGCTATAGTTTGCTCATTGTCTAAATTCCTCCAATATGAGGTTGCTATAGTTTGCTCATGGTCTAAGGATTTTTATATAAGATAACACTTAAAGATATTGCTATTAACCATGAAGAATGTGTCTCACAACATACCAATGACTTGGGTATGTTCAGTGTCATTGTTTAGTCAAACGATCCACCCTTATTGTTGCCAACATCCTTGTTACAATAAATATACTCATTGTCAGAAAATTTTGATCATCCAACAACAAATGAGCTATTCATATTTAGAGACAAGATTTAGATCAATTCTTTTCTTGTTATCTGTCAACACGTGCTTGTGAGTTTTTCTTCGAATCGCATATTTAAGGGACACGTCATTGTTTTTCTTCGAATAGCATAAAAGATAAGGTAAACATACTAACAAACATGAATTATAGATAATAAATAACCCTTATTACTATTCAGTTAACTCCTTCACTATTCTGCATGAATCATACTCTCTCTTGTCTATTTTATGTTGTGCATAATTTTCCGTGCAAGTAAAACTGTGCGAATTTTGATCAAGAATATAGATACTAATACAAAGATCTATCATGTCAAATGCATATAATATGATAATAAATTTCGTAATTTTTTTTAAAATATTAATATTTTATTGTATACGTTTATATTTTTATTAATATAGATGATTAAACTTTAAGAAGTTTGACTTTGACCAAAACTTATATGCAACATATTTTGGGCAGGAGGGAATACATAGAATAAGGGACTGACTATTGAACAACTATCTGTTTTCAAATTCGTGAACAGACACATTTCCGTAGCCAATAGTAAGATGACAGATGTATGACTCAAAACTACAGAAAAATGAATGAGAAAAACCGTCTGTTCTCAAATTAGAAAATAGACACATTTCTGCCAGCCCAAAAACATTGAGTTCTAACGGCTCTTTGTGTCTCTCGTTATCAGTCCAATGTTGAGTTACCATTCTAAACGAAAATGGGAAACCACACAGCCTGTAGCTAAAAAGGACCAATACACACTAAGACAATACGCCACATAAAAAAACCCGGGCCATCCTCTTTAGCAAGCAAACGCCGCATGCCCTCCAACTCCATCCCAAGCTGGCGCTACGCCCAGGGTGGAATAGACAGAAAAAAAGAAGGGAAAAGGAGAAGTTAGACCTGGAATGGTAGAACTAGAGATAAAGGAGTAACAAGTTCCGGTAGATAACCTACTTGGAATTGGTGAAATTCTGCAGTCCCAATGAGGTAACCTGTACCATGAAGGGAGTCAGATGAGGGTATTAGCAGATACAAACTAGTGTAGAAAGATGTGATAAAAAAATTACATTGAGGGTTGCAGTATAGGGGGTCATACCTGGGGATGACCATTCAATCCATCTAGAACCAAAAGGGAAAAGAAACCTTACAACAATAATCACTTCAAGAAGAACAGAAAGAAAATGATAGTGCTTCAGGACCAATATCATGCATTGCTAGTCACATCAAAGTTTGCAAACCACTATAGGGAAATAATAGGAATTATAAATAAATGGGCGCATTCATAAAGATGGGAAAACTAGAGAACAAATGATTATTGTAAACTAGCTTGCAAACTCATCCCCTGATCAAAAACAATAGATGGTAACTAAAATACATTGTTGCACCATTTTGGACTTCTCCGAGTATCTGAGCATAAAGCACATGGAATGATACCTTGACATGGCGAGAAAAAGTCATATAGAACATCATCATCACATCCAGACCTGCTTCGAGTTCATTGGAAACAGGGAAATAGTTCCATCTAGTTCTGAAACTTAACCTCCCTACAGAATAAGTGTACTACTCAGCTTTTCATTTCCCCGATGCAATGACAAAACTAAGAAACAATGAGTGAGAAAATGGTAGTAGAAAAATATTCAAAAAGATAACTGCTCGGTAGAAGATAAAATCAACAAAGGGGCCATTCCTACTTTTCCCGGTTTCAGAATCGGCTATCAAACTTGAGCATACCTTAAAGTGTATGATAGGCGGAGTTACCCACCATGACCCCCAAAAAGATAGAATCAAAGTCTAAAATCACAATGAAACAAAAGAAACCTATGTATTTTCAAAGATCACAAGCTAAAAAAAGAGAAAATGAATGAATATCTGAATAAATGAAGAAGCATAAAGAAAGAAAATGATAGAAGTTCTACAAATCAGAGAGAGATATTGATAACTCAAGTAATGAAGGACTGAAGAGAGAACAAAAAAGTCAATGAAAGAAAAAAATAATCAAGTAATTAAAAACTAAAGCAATATACTTAGGAATTCTGATAAATACAAATAATTTAAGGCAAAATAAATGCAAAATGATGTAATGAAAAAGTGAAATACTGAAAGTCAAATAAAGTAGACTTAAGATACTTAAGAAATTAACTGAAAAATGAGATTGTGAGGGACTAAAGAAATAATCTGAAAGGGCGAAGATTGGACAAAAAAAATAAAAATGTTGAAGTACTGAAATGAACACTGAGTAAATACAAAGAGAGACTGAAAAGGAATGGAAATTCGAGGAGAATTTACTGACTGAAAAACTGAAATACTTATTACTGAAAGAGTGAATAAAAGGAAACAAACAAAAGAGTGACTGAAAACTTT
This sequence comes from Lolium perenne, assembly GCF_019359855.2. Taxonomy (NCBI): domain Eukaryota; kingdom Viridiplantae; phylum Streptophyta; class Magnoliopsida; order Poales; family Poaceae; genus Lolium; species Lolium perenne. Next base: position 24,536,332 of record NC_067244.2, read on the forward strand.
AAAAAAACATAGGGCAGAGACTGAAGAAAGAACAATGACAGAAGAAGATGATAAATAGATCAAATAAAAGAATGAATAGCTGAGAAATTAGTGACCGACAACATTGAGAAACTGAGAAGCAGGCATAGACTATAGAAATGGGACTCATAAAATAACTTGTATACGGAAACTGAGTGAACTCAAAACAAAAGTGACCGAGAAACAGAAATCTGAAGAAACTAATCACTGAACCAAAGAGAATGAAGGACAATAAAATGGTAACACACTGACAATCTGAGAATGCAAATAATGAAGAGTAAGGTCATTATATAGAAAATGAAAAATGAAGAAATTAACTGAGAATATCAGAATCACTAACTGAATAACGAAACCTCAATAAGATGCTAGTTTTGATGCAGTCTCATTTTGGAGAAAATGGTGTTGTGGTGCACGATCTTCCGAGAGCCGTTCTTGTCTCTACTTTGGATGTGTCAGCTTGTTACATAAGCGCGGAGGAAGGCGAGCTTCAAGCTTGTTTAAAAGGCCTATATCTTGAATGTTACCCAGAGCGACTATAAGCTTATATTAGCCCAGCTAGCTACTTGCATGTTAAAAGCTCACGTACAAGAAAATCTAGGAACTAAGCTCTTGACTTGTTGTCGATGGCCGAATGATATATGTATCAAAGCATTTGCTTCCTATCTAGCAGGATATTCCTAGAGACTACCAAATTTTTTAAATAAAAACAAAGCACACAACTAGAAATTTTGCCATGTCTGAGGCCGGACGTCGGTGCACCAACCCGCTTTAGCAGCAACGCCTGGAGCATCATCCAGACCGAGATCGTCATCACTGGTGATAGTGATGGTTCTGAACTCAGCATTCCATTGGTTGAATCAACCTGGGTTGCAGAATTTGAAGTTCTCTCCATTTGCAGTTGATAACCAGTGCATATTGTCTTGATGGATCTAGCACATCAGCTACAAATCTTGATTGATTACAGAGTTGTAAGCTAATTTGCAACCCACATGTGTTCCGCACTCTGTTTTGCTATCAACAACTACTACTAGGCATTGCGTTCCTTCAATTTGAGCTGGAGGTGCAAAACCATTTGTCACTAGTAGCAGTACATACACGAGAAGAATAGGAAATCGATTCCAATGGCCAGAAATAAAATTATTGGATGGAAATTCTCTACACATTCTGAAGCTAGCTACCTTTTCTTATCTAGCCCAGCTACTTTCTTGCCCAAGTGGATGCAGCAGCCATCTACTAGCACTGAAAACAAAAACTATGCTGACAACCTACAGAAATCTGAAGTGCAAAACTAACCCACAATCAACTAAGTAATAGAGTCATACATCATGAAAAAAATCATGCTGAAACCACGGAACTAAAACCTAATGTATTCAAGGCGTGAGCACACCAGTGAAAACATGAAAAATCTGCTCAAGAAAAGTAAGAAAAATATATAACCTCAAAATCAACTGAGCCCTAATATAAATTAGACGATCTTACACACCAAACCTGAAACCTAAACTACAGGTGGAGCTCACCAACAGAGAACAGGAACACAAATGAAATTAACCTAGTATGAACCATAATCCAACCTCGGCGAGCTCGGACTCCTGGTCAACATGAACTGCACTCTGCAGGTTTGCCATGACAGTGAATAGGCTCCGCAACTACAGCAGCATCGCTACCTGATAAAAAATTCAAACTACCCACACCTCACAACCAAGCACCGACAACGTAACCAGCGACACTGCCCGAAAATGAAAACGCGCAGGAGCTAGAGATAGACTGAAATCAGAGCACACATATGCAGAAAAAAAACAGACATTACCATTTCGAAAGCGACAGCCATGTCTTCGACTATCGGGAATCGCCGGCCTCTCCGCTGCAGATCGAACAAAGTCCCAATCCACAACACTACCTGACGCCGCCGGAGTAGGCTGCGGATATACCTCTCTCTCTTCCAAGGCAGTTGGGCCGGCCGCAGTAAACCGGAGTCAAATTACTTACTCGTGGTCAAACTAGCACGCTTAACTTCTGAGTTCCATCCCGTCTCGCATCCAAGTGCTCCGCGCGCATGTATGTGATAGTAGTATCATATCAGTCCTATTAACATGTTGGTCGATGTCATATTTCTTTATTATTTGAATTTTAAATAATTCTTTTAATAAACAAAACTAATGATGTAATAATAATTTTGAATAAATAAATAAACATTAACTTTTTAATTCGTATTATTTTTAATTTTTTAATTCTTAATTTTTTTAAAATTTATTTTTTTGCCAAACCTAAAACCTAAAAAAAATTAAATCAAAAAATTGCGTAAAGGTAATAGTAATCTTTTTGCAGGATGCAATTATTAATTTTCATTTTTTGAAAAATAAAAAACATAAAATCTGTAATTTATAGCAAAAAAAAATCTTCCTGCTTTCATAAAAAAATATAAAATCCGTAATTTATAGCAAAAAAAAATAGTAATCTTTATGCAGGATGCAATTTATGGGGAGTAAAAAAATAGAAAAAACCTTTAGACCCGATTGGGGACACCAACCGGGACTAAAGAGGCCTGCGTAGGCTGCGTAGCCCTTTAATCCCGGCCGGAGCATTAGTCTCGGTTCACCAGCAGACCGAGACTAAAGACCCCATTAATCCCGGATCAAAGTATTTGGGGACTAATGGGTTGGGATGAAAGGTCTTTTTTCTACTAGTGTTGTTGTAGTTTCCATAAGAACTTCCTTTCACTACCCGGAATGTAGTTTAGTGTTGTTGTAGATTCGGTAAGAACTTCGGTAATCTTTTTTAGATTCAAAGCATGTAGTAGAAAGCAAGCGACACACTAGTACTCAAGAAAGATTGTTACCTCAAACATTTACTAATGTTATGGCCGGTTTTTATCTGAATATACAAGAGTAAAAGGGCTTCAGCATTAGTATAAGATGTACAATTTTATCTGAAAATGTCAAAAGTGTGATCCAAACGTCATTAACTTGACCGAAAGAGCAAAGTTTGAGCCTCATTAATGAAAGGTCGGTAGTATCTCACACGACATTGGAATATTGACCATGCACACATCATATTAAGGTACTTAGTGAGAACCCAAGGTCTAACCTTGTTGAAGCTATTGTTTTGAGAGCGGAGCCTATTTTCATGGTGAAGACATATGATTTTTGATCGGGCGACGACGGTGCTGGTGCACTGTTCCCCTTTTGAAGGCGTCGTTTTTGGAGATCTGTATTTTAGGTGTTGTCTTGGTGGTGGATGTATTGCCGTTGCTAGGACTGGGATGCTGTAGTGGGACTTTTGTTTCTTAGTTTTCTTTTTCGCTTTTTCGATTGTGTGCATCCGTACTATCGTTGGGGAATTACGTTATTGCAGAGGTTGAATGTAATTGGTATCTTTTAATATTAATATATTTTTAATCAAAAATATTAAGGTACTTTTGGGTCGCAGTCATAGCAGCACTAAGCAAAAGCATGGTGACTAACGCTAATTGGCTTCTTTATTCAAGTTGCATTAGTTTATCCAAATCACCAGGCCCCACAGACATGCATGCAGATGATGTCCAAACCTTAATTAGTTAGGCAGGCAGATCGATGTTTATTCCTCCACTCTCGCTTAGCTCCGGTCTGATTCTGATCTCCAGAGCATCCCACGCTCTCTCTCATGGCGGCCTGGCGACCAAGGCCAACCACGGTCCACATCTTCACATTTCTCGTCGTCCTCCTCCTCCTCTATAGCGTAGCTAGTGTCGGCGGAGTGTCAGAAGAGGGACGACCACTCTGTGCTTTTAATCTTCAAGGCCGAAGTGACCGGCGACCCCATGGGAGCGCTCACTGGCTGGGGCTCACCACATATGTGCAACTGGACCGGGGTCGCTTGCGACGCAGTTACACACCGTGTTGTCAAGTTAACACTAAGTAACCAGAACCTCACTGGCAAGGTCTTTCCCGCGCTTGGCAACCTCTCGCACCTCAAGACACTCGACCTCTCTGGCAACCACTTTGCCGGCAGTATCCCGCCAGAGCTCGGTAAACTCTCGAGACTTACATGCCTCAATCTCTCCGAGAACTTCTTTGGCGAGGCTATGCCGCCACAGCTCGGGAAGCTCACCCAACTAGAGGAGTTGAGCCTCAGCGAAAACCAGTTGGAGGGCTCGATTTCGGGGGAGCTGGCTCGCATCCGGAGCCTAGTGTACCTCAATCTTGGTGAGAACAACCTCGGCGGACACATCCCGACAGCCATCCATCTTCTGCAACCTCTCTTCCTTGTGGTACTTTGATGTATCATCCAACTCTCTCGACGGCGAGATCCCCATCCGAGCGGATTGCCCGCTACCCAACTAGAGGAGTTAAGCCGCATCGAATTCTTGAACACGGGTGATGTTCAAATAGCATACCAGTTCAAGTACGGGCAACCTCTTGTCAGAGCTGAGGAGTTGCCTAATCTATCAACACAACTGCGAAGACTGCACAATTGGTACTTGGATGCATGTAAGAACTGTCAGAACTGGATCATGGTGGCAATCAGAGATGAGCACTACGGGCGAACTGATGTGATGAACATCGAAATTTGTGAATTATTTCAGTTATTCAATCAAGACGGCCTCGACAAATCTCTGCTGAGTGCCTACTGTCTGTAAGTATTATTTATGTAATTAAGTCTCTACCGCGGCTCGTCTATTGCATGCATATAACTATCTATATTATGCAGAATGAAGATCCGCGAATGCCGCAAGGGGCAAATCTATGATCTTGGGTTCGTTGACCCGTATACCGTGAATGGGTATACTGTCGACAACTCTCCCAAGGACACGGAGAATAACTTGGTATATGCCTTAAGGAAAAACTCATACAAAAGGGAAATACTATTTCCTTAAAACTTCGCGTCAGTGTTACTCTTCACACATTAAATCTTTTTCGCTTACTCCATGTGTTATATATATATATATATATATATATATGTGTGTGTGTGTGTGTGTGTGTGTGTGTGTGTGTGTGTGTGTGTGTGTAACCATGTGATTCTAGTTTCAATACCATTATCATCCTTGATTATATATTATTTTGATTGAACTTTGTTCTCGTAAAGTGCTTGAGACAAGAGGACGGGAATAATTTATGCGGGTTCTACGTTTGCGAGTTCATCCGCCAGAATACCAACCATGTGACCAAAATTTTGGAACAACTTGATATACGTAAACAACATTCATGACTTTCTTTTATCACCTTGTGTTTCATTCACATACACACACACACACACATATATATATATATATGTAAATTAACTGGTGTATACTGACCACCGTATATATATATATATATATATATATATATATATATATATATATATATATATATATATATATATATATATAGGGTCGCACTATTCTGAAACCGGTGCTCAGAATATTATTCTGAGCACCAACGATCTGTATAGGAGGCGACACGCACCGGAAAATAAGAACTGAACCCTGTAGAGAAAAAACAGAAAAATGCCCACTCCTACCCGTTCCTTCCGCACGAGCTCAGATCTCCCTAAATCCCCAATGAGTTAACTGCCGTCGGCCGTGCTGCCGCCCACCTCGCCGCCGGCCGGGTCGCCGCATTCTGGATGCCGCGGCGCCCGCTGCGCAATCCTGGCAGCCATCCGGAGCGCGCTGCCGGCCGGGTCCCTCCGCCGCCATCCTCGCAGACAGCCGGGGCGCGCCGCCCCCCACCGCCGGGCCCGCTCTGCACGACTCCGACGCCTTCCCCTGCCGCCGGCCAGTTCCTCGCGCCGCTGATGGGACTTCGTGCTGCCAGAGCTCTTCCCCGCTTCCATACTCGACGGCTCCCGCCGGTCGTGGTCTTCCTCCTCGCCGGCCGTGGCTTTCCTCCCCCGCTGCCCAACCTTGGCCCTGCGCGCGCGGCCTCCGGTTGATCTCCCGCCCCTTTGCCCCGCGTGCGGCCTCCGGTCGGGACGGGACGAGCCTGCCTGGTCGGGGTGGGACGGGCCTCCGATGGCTGCTCCGTCGGCACTCCGCCGGTCTCCCCTGGCTCCGGTGGCCGGGATTCTTGGCGCCTGCGGTCAACATACTTGGCCGCCCGGTCTCCCCCATCGTGGCTTGCCGGCCTCTGCTAGCGCCGCCTCCACGGTCGCCTGCGCATCGCCGGAGCGAGCCCCACCGACAACCAGATCGACGTATACTGTCACCTCCACGTATGCATCGCTGCCGCAGGCCTGTACTGCCGATACCCCAGACCTATACTGTCGGCACCCCCGACCTGTACTGCCGACACCACCGACCCGTCGCCTACGACCCTGCTCGGAATTCGACCGCGGCTGCACCAAAATTCCCTGTCGCATCAGCTGCTTCCATTCAAGATTTGGTCCGCCTCTGGATTCATGTGGCCGCAGCACATCCTTACTCCACCACGCACGCTGCTGTACTTGGCCTCATGAGCGTCATCAGAGTCTGTGTTCCCGCTGCCTAACAACACAGGTCATGGGCAGAGCCGCTCCTGTGTGGTTCTGCATCCATCCCCATTCGTTTGTTGATCTAGAGCAGTGCACTTGGGTTAATAGAGGAAGTGCAACGGAGGTACAGGAATCCATCCCTATTTGCAAAAACGGACATTGAAACGAAGCAACAAGTAGTTTGTCTAGTTGTTTTTGATGCTTCAATTTTTTTCTTAGCATGTGGTGTCTGCTCTGGTGCTAAGTTACATTGTGCGGTAGACGAAATTCAGATTGCTTGGCTGCCAATGGTGAAGTGCAGGACTGTAATCCCGCTCTGCAGCTCTGTCTCGCGGCCGCCGGCATGACTCCCTGCCATCTGCGCACAACAAAGGTCCTACGCCGACCCGCCTCCCCAACAGCGCAGCCAACACGGCCGGCCAGCTGCAGGGCGGCCGACCATGGCCGAGCCTATTTCTTCTCATCTCTCAATTCTATCTTCTACGGGCAGTACAAGTTTCGTTTTTAGACTGTAACAAGTACATGTTTCATTCATCTCTCCGTCCGTGGATGGCTGGGCTCGACAATGATATGTGTTTATTATTTGCTCAGTTTCGTCGTTGTTACTCTTGTAGGAAATTTCTGATTCGGTCAGCACTTCTCCGCTACTGCTGCTAATGCGGAAAAAAAACACATATGTTGTTGCTGATGTTGGATGGTCAGCTTTCTTCGTCGGTTTTGTTCTTGCGGCAGTTGTTGGGTTCCACTCTGCTCCACTCTTTTTTTTCAAATCAAGCTTCTGGTTCTGTTGATTTGGTCGCACTATGCTAAAAAAAAAGCAGAAAGAGATGGAACATGACATACCATTGGGAGCACCTAAACTTGACAACGTGTGTTAGAGAGAAACTTCACCACCGTGGACTAGAAACCATTGGAAATCTATTTATTTTCCCCATGATTAAGCATTTGCCACCAATTGTTTAAGCAAATGTAACCGAAGGACTAGCAGGTTCTTCTTGTGTGTATTATTCAGTTCAGAAAGAAAGTACACTAGCAGCATTTTTGGAAATGCACTCGTTCAGTAGTGTTAGATCATTTTGACGATGAAGGCCGGGAAGTTCGAGTACTCTGTTTTTAAAACATTATGTTTTTACAAAATTTCATGTAACTTTATCATTCTTAAAATGCCCGAAAGTACACATTTTTGGTTCAAAAAGTTCAAAAATATTACTAAAAAGAACAACCAATTTGTACAAATAATGTCGCTGGGAAGTGCAAAGTTTCAACATCAGGAAGTACATGAGATCAGGCTTAGGAAGTATATGTAGTATAACATTGGTAAGTACAATAGATCGGTCTTTGGAAGTACACGGTCCACGTGGAAGTGAATAAAAATTCTAAAAAACCATTAACTAGGAAGTAAAAGTACTCAAAACGGGTAAGTGCATAAGTTCATTTTGAGCTAGTATAATTTATTGGAATTTTTTATCCTGCGGGAAGTACAACCGTTGATCACTGGAAGTACAAGTTGTGACCACAAGAAGGGCAAGATGCGAGTACATGTGTAACAAACAAAAAAAATCCTTCATCCGCGAGGAAGTTCATATACTTGACAATGAGAAGTACAACCATTCGACACGAGCAATACACCCACTTAATATAGGAAGTACAAGAAACCCGGTGAAATCTAAATGTAGAAAAACAAAATAATCCCGTCATCTGTGAGGAAGTACGAGCAGTGATTACGAGAAGTACATGCGGAGATGACAGGAAGTACAAGCGGTAATTACATGAATTAAAAGTGTTCAAAGAAAATACTCCCACATAAGTCCACATAGCAAAAAACAATAATAATCCCATCACCCTTAAAGAAGTTCATATACTTGACAATGAGAAGTACAACCGTTCGACACGAGCAATACACCCACTTAATATAGGAAGTACAAGAAACCCGGTGAAATCTAAATGTAGAAAAACAAAATAATCCTGTCATCTGCGAGGAAGTATGAGCAGTGATTACGAGAAGTACACGCGGAGATGATAGGAAGTACAAGCGGTAATTACATGAATTAAAAGTGTTCAAAGAAAATACTCCCACATAAGTCCACATAGAAAAAACAATAATAATCCCATCACCCTTAAAAGAAGTTCATATACTTGACAATGAGAAGTACAACCATTCGACACGAGCAATACACACACTTAATATAGGAAGTACAAGAAACCCGATATAGTCCAAATTTAGAAAAAAACAAAATAATCCCATCATCTACGAGGAAGTACGAGCAGCGATTCCGAGAAGTACATGCGGACACAACAGTAAGTACAAGAGGTAATTACATCAAGAAAATACCCCCCACACAAGTTCACATAGCAACGTTGTGAAGTTCAAATATTAGGATCCAGGAAGTACATAATCTCTTAAAAAGAATATAGGGACAATCTAAAATTATCATTTCGAAGCACACATGCTAGTTTTTGTAAAACGCACTAGCATCAAAACATTTCCAGGAAGTACAACCACGAAGGCCAGGAAGTACAAGGACATGTCACGGGAAGTTCATATGCGCGTGGTTGTGCTGAGCATTTTGTGTGGTGAAAATTATAGCTCTATTTTACTGAATACTTACATGAAACCGCACAAAGAAGTACAACCCTATTTCCCGGTAAGTACAAGTTCACGTCGAGAGAAGTTCAACGCTCTGTTTTTATGGGGCAGAAATCTATTGTCCAAATCTCATCGTTTTGATCACCAACCACTTCAATCATTGTCACCAAAAGCTTTATATGGTAGAGTATATGTCTAATTTCAGTACCTACAACATTTACAACAAATAAATGGATCTAAGCCATCAAATTCAAACCGTTATCCCACAAAATATACCGGAAATATGATTTCAAAACTTCTAAAATTAGTTTAAACCGTTCGGATTTGGCAAAAATGGTCAATACGAAAGATGCGCCATTTTGACAGCTTTCCAACCGTATATCATTTCCATTGTTTAAATACCCCGAATGGAAATCGCGGGGAAATCATTCAGTGCCCGTCACTTAAAACGGGCGGACAGTAATTCGAGTTATTCTCTTAAACTGTAAGGAATTAGAGAAAATAATTCGAATAAGAAAGTTGCGCCTAGTCCATAGCTTTCCAACGCCATATCATTTGCATCATTCCGACAAATGGTTGAAAAAATTCATCCAAATTACTGTCCGCTCGTTTTTTAGTACGTCCGAATTGCGGTATTTTCAAAATTGTTCAAAAACTGTGAGGATTTTGAAAAAACTTAAAACATGAAAAAGTTGCAAATTTTCATTATCTTTCCAACGGTATATCATTTGCACAGTTTCGATAAGCGATTCGAAAATCGAACTAAAAGTTCGTTTTCTGGCCAAATAGAAGCGTTTTCGTATTTTCAAAATTAAATTTAAATCGTGCAAAATCTGTGAAAAGTGTGAACATGAAAATGTTGCGGTTTTTCATTATCTATCCAACGGTGTATCATTTACATAGTTCCGATAAATGGTTGAGAAACTCGAGGTATAATCAGTACCTATGAAGAAAACGGGAAGTTCAGGTAAGTTCGACAGAAAGTTGAACCTTGTTATCCGGGAAGTACAACCTTGTGTCCAGGAAAGTACAAGTCGGTGCTCAGAATATTATTCTGCAACCGGTTGCAGAATAGTGCTGGTATATATATATATATATATATATATATATATATATATATATATATACTGACCACCGTACCTTCTTGAAATTATTAGATCCAACGGTTGCGGAACGGTCTTCTAGCAACCGAGCGTGTATGAGCAATTCAAGAAGAACTGTCGGGATTCTTACTTGAGCAAGTCATAGCTCCAGACGGAGATCACTATGTGCCCGCCATCCAATATTGAATAGAAATTATTTTCAAAGTAGATGTAGACATATATATATATATACATGCATGAACGTGTGTCACTTCGATCGATATATGTAATATAATGGTTTCCTATATATATGTATGCATTATAACGTGTTTCGAATGGAGGCAGAGTCTACCGCGGCAGCGTTTTAGTGTAAATTTCCTGCCGCGGCAGAGTCTGTCGCGGCATCGTTTTAGTGCAATACGAACCGGTGCAAAAGGTCCTCCGCCGGGCGATCCACAGAGGGCCACGTGGTGCCCCCTTTAGCACCGGTTCGTAACTAAACCGGTGCAAAAGGGGAGGGGGGCTTTTGCACCGGATTGTTTGCACCGGTTCACAATCCGGTGCATATGGCCCTAATGAACCGGTGCAAAAGGGCCGTTTTCCACTAGTGTCCAAAAAAATACCATATTTGTCGTTTTAATACAATTAGCGGGTATACATATGAATGTAGTAGTTTATGCATGTTTACAATTGCAGGTCAACTAGTCCACAAGTACCGTACTATTAACTTTCTACAAGTTTGCAGCTGATCAAGTTCAATGGAGTGTGCACAAAGATGTAGACAATGAGAGAGAGACATAGAGTAGTTAACTGAACAAGGTAAGAATGCATAGCAATAGATACACGTGTCTTCCAATACAGAACATTCAACATGATAGAACTGAATAACGAAGAACATGCTTCGTAGGAACTAGAAAATTATTTAGACAACGAAGTGGATAGAAGATAAAAGAAAATATACCTACGAAATTAATCATTAGTTCTGTAATCCCTGAAGGAAATGAATTAAACTAGATCATCATGCACACATGTATTGACAATACAAAAACCATGCAAATAGTTAATCTTCAAAAGAAAAAATATCATTTTCGCAATTGTAGCAAGTTGGCATGGATGAATAAAACTGGTACAATTGATTATTGTTGGCATGGTGGAATATGGTTGGTGAACTTGTTATTAGCATATATTTTTAAGGCGGAGTTTGTTACGCATCCCGTTCCTCCACGCACGAGTCTTTGGCGGCCTTACCTTCCAACCATTGACCATGAAGTGGGGAGTAGGGGTATGTTGTCTCCAAAATGTCGGCGGTCAAGTGTTGTGAGAAATCACACATTAAAACCAAATGGTTCTTGGGCTCCATGGGGAGGAGAGAACAAGAAGCATTAAGATAAATGCCTCCAGCCCCGTGGATCATGGGCTGACATTTTTCCGCCCTAGTCTCGACAAAGAAGAAATGGGAGAACAAAAAAAGGCAAATGCTATGTCGGCAAATATTGGCAGGTCTACACCAAGCAATACTTGAGGAGGCGAAACTGCAAACAATCATAGGCACCAGGGTTGTTATTAGTGCGTAAAATAAATCCACTTAAGGTGCAAGCACCATGCAATATGACAGGTGATATGCACATACAAAATAGTAGCACGTGCTATTATATCAAGATTTAAAGTACAAGCACCATACAATAAGGCAAAATAACGAGGCAAGGTAATATACAACATGATATAGAAAGGTAATACAACGAGATAATACAACAAAACATTACAGCAAAATAATAGGCACATATAAGATTTTAAACAACAAGGTATTTAAACGAGATTCAATATTCCAAAAAAATTGTAAACAAGCACACAAGATGTTGATGCCATTACTTTGGTGTTTTGGTGCTGAACAAACTAAACTCCAAGTTTGGGTTGAAGGTTTCATCAAAAAATATTATTCTTATGTATTAAAATCCATTCCCAAGACTTTAAATAAGTAGACAAGCAAACAAAAATATTTTTTTTAAACCAGTGCCAATCGAAAGATATTTTAAACACAAAACCAATGCAGACAAAATAAACTCAAAAGGATTTGTATTTTAGGAAATATATCAGTTCAAAGTCAGGGTTTAAAATCTAAAAACATGAAAAAAAATCAAATTTTCTGGAAAAATAGTTGGAAAAGTTTAAAAGGCTAATGAGGGGGGCCCACCACTTAATGGAGACTCGAACCTGAAAACGGTGCGCCCATTTATTTCTTGCGAGAACGTGGCCACGGTGAGATGCCGGCGATGCTCCGACGCGCTCTTGTCGGTGCTCTGACGAGGATATGGAGGGTGTGAGGTGGCGGAGAGGCTTGAGGTGGAGTGGGGCATTGCTTGGCTAGGTCACAAACAAGGGGTGGGCTCGGATGTGAGGTGACCGTGCTCGACCGGTGGAGGAATATCATACAAGGATGACGACGTCACATCCATGCACCATTGCACACTAGCAGGGCAGTTGCCGACTCGCCTAGGTCTAGGGGATTGGTGTTGGCTTGGGCAAGGGAGCTCTCGGGGGAGAACAAATTTTGTCCGAGTGTGGGTGGTGTTGCCTTGGGCACGGAAGCTCGAGGGGGCTACGCTTATGCTAGAAGTTGAAGGGGCCAGAGTAGTGGTGCAAGTGTCTACTGGCGAGGGGGGATTCCTATTATAGGGGATTGAAGAGGTGCTGCGGCGGTTGTGGCCGAGCGGGTGAGGTCACGAACAGGGGGCCGGCTGCACGTGGGGTGGATGACTAGCAGGCGATTATCGATGGGTGGTGTGTCGATAATGAGAAGAGGGGCGGCTTGGACGGAGGCGGCGTGGACGGGAGTGTGCTACCACTACACAGTGCCATACTATATTGTGCGTAACACCCCAAATTTTCAAACAAAGAAGAAAAATGAATTTCCTTTTTCCAAATTTTGGAACCAACAAAAACTTTTATTAAATTAAGTTTAGTGGATAGTGATCATGCATATATGTGTACATTTGCCATGATGATTGTTTGAAGTGTTCACCAATGCTATTAAACCCTAAACCTTGCTCTTTGAAGCCAACAAGAAACAAATAAAAATAAAATAAAATAAAGGAAAGAGACATATGTGGCACATAGCCATAATAGCAATTCTTGTATTATGCCACCTTTACCTTGCCAAATGGTTTGAACTCATTCTGAAACCTAACCTAAACCCCAATGAACTCAAATTAGTGACTTTGGTCAAAGAAAAGAAATGAAAATAAAAATATGAAATTCACATATGAGGCTATGGCCATTTTTGTAAATCTTTAACTTAGGCCAATTTGGCTTGTGCCATTGGTTGGAGAATGTTATTAAACACTTAAGAACACTTTTTGAATCAAAGAAACCCAAATCAAAGCAAAGGAAAATTTAAAATCATGCCACATATGATAATGGTCAAAATTGACAATTATATCATGATACCCACTTTGAGCCCTTGTATCTAGAGATTCTTAAACCAAACTCTCCCCACTCTTTGCACCTCATCCAAGACCTCGTGAAAGTGAACAACTTAGTCAAAGTCAACCTTGCTGGTTCAAAGTCAAACTCTAAATATAAGGATGCCAAGATGCCACTTTAAAACAGATTCTATATTACCCAAATTATTAGAATTTTCACAAATCAATTCCAAAAACCAAACCAAAGTCACCAATGGATGCCAAACATTATTTAGAACACATCTATGCAGAAATTTGGCCAAAATTCAAACACACATGAGACCTTGGCTTATGATCAAATTGTTTACATCGAGGTACAACCACTATTTCAACCACTTTGTACCCCTCACCCCACCTCTCTTGTACTCCTCCATAGTGCACCAGGTACCACAACAACTCCCAATGACCTCACTTAGCCTAGCCATGCTCACCCTAGCACAAGGACACTCAATGTCATTACATGTATCACATATACATGTTGGAATTGATTAATTTTGCATACCCTAGCTCTCTCCAACCTAGCAAACCTTGTCAAACTCTTTGGTCTCACCCCCTACAGCAGGCCATGCCCTCGGAGACAAAGAAAAATGCACAATTGATCCCATGCCATCACCATGCCGGCAACTTGATCACCACCATGCCAACCCTCACCATGGCCCTCCTCTTTTTCTCTCACCTTGTCCTGAAGGCTCACCTCATCACCCTGTACCTGCTGGCGCGAGCCCTGGCCAAGGAGAAGCCGACAATGCCCAGAACACGCCGTAACCAGACGTGCCAGGACGCGCCAGAGCGTGCATGGACGCGCCCCGGACACGCCGGTACACGCACGCGTCCCGTCGACACAGCTCTCCCTTCACCCTCTCCTTTCACCCACCTGCTCACCACGACCCCAGCAACCCCGTAGACAACCTCATTGGCTCGCCGGCTCCCTGTAGACGACGGCATGGTCGACGTCCTCCGCCACGGGTCCTGCAGTACACGACGTCTCCTGCCCGCCTCCGTCAACCCATGTCCTCGCCATGACGCGCGTTAGGTCCGCGGTGACATCGCCTACACGATGCGCCTACTCCCCTGGCCCCGCGTGACCTCCATCGCCGTCGTCACCACTCACCTGCTCCGCGCCCTCGCCCACCTCGCATCGCTATAAAAGGAGAGCGCCCCGGCCTCCATTGAGCACACCAATCCACTCCCCTCTCTCCTCTGCCTCTCCTCGACCCTCTTCCCCTTCACATTAGCCACCACGCCGCTCCAATTTCGCCGGAGACCGCCGCGGCAGTATCTCGACGGAGGAGAAGCTCCAGGCAACCTCCGCCGCTCCCTCGACCCTCCTTCGACTCGCCATCGACTCCTCGATCGTTTGCCTGCATCGCCAACCCTCGCCGAGCCTCCAGCCAGCCGCCGTCGACCCCCTCTACTGCGCCCAGGGTTTGCTCGCCGTCACGGAAGGTGACGATCGTGCACCGTCCGATCCTCTTTTAATCTAACGGTCGTCGCTGCGTACCGTTTCGGTGAAGGGAAATAGAGGCTGACAGTGGACCCCGCCGTCAGGCCACTCGCGTCCCGCGTGGCAGCTCAGCTGGGCTGGCCCGTTTGACCCCTCTCTGGCCCATTTCCTTTTCCCGCTTAGGCCCAAAAATTTGAATTCGATTTAATTCATTTCAGTCAAATTGCATACTGGTGTCAAATTCAAAATTTAATAACTTCAAATCTACAAAGCCAAATTTAATGAAATTTATATATCTGGAAAGCTTGTGAAATTATCTATCCAAATACACTGGTCTCAACCCTAGATTCATTGTATAATTTATGTGATAAAAATAACAAGGCAGTAGGTTTTCAAACTTCAAATAATTATTAAAATTCAACCATAATGAATTTTGAGGTGATTCAAATTCTCATAATTCACATTTCAAATACTCTAATTGTTTATGTAAAAATATAACATAGTTATTTCAGATGATCATGGGTTAGAATCAAATAATGGCTATGTAGTCATTACTAGCCCATTTAAAATTATTTTTCAAATTTAGGAATTTAAATCTATGTGGTGTGGCACCTCATTTAAATCACTTTCTCAAGTAATTCAATATGAGGTGATGACATTTGTCTTCATGACCCCATATGTTATTATTTGAGAATATTAAATCATGTCTATAGTAGTATTTAAATTGCATGAGGTGTAATACCCCATTTAAATCATTTTCCCCCAAATGATAAATATGAAGTAATGACCTTGGTCAACATGTACTCATACTTTATTATTTGAGGAGATTAAATCTTAACAAGATTCAAGGAGAGGAAATTATTTCTCAAGAATAATAAATAGAAACACTAATAAATATTTCAATGAGAGGAAATTATTTTCCTACCCCTAAATAGAAAACCCTAGTTGTTGCTAAGTAATTGTGATGATGATAGATCATTTTTGAGTGAGCCATTAAGGCTAAGTAGTCCCTTAAGTATTGATTGGTGATTGTTATCCTCGTATTCGTTTATAGATGCTAGTACCGGAGACTACCAAGAGGAGGAGGTCTACTTTGAAGAAGAAGAGAACTTTGATCACTACATCAACCAAGGCAAGCTAATATTCTTGCAAGTTGCCCTAGTGCAAAGCTCTACAAGAGCAAGGCACCATTACATATTACTTTATGCTTATTGATCCTATCCCAAGTTTTTACCTTACAAGTTTTTAACTTTGATTTATCAAAGTTTATTTTTGATTAATGGTTTACTTGATCTAGATATAGAGTAGTACCAGAGGCCTAGAAAGCTACAAGTTAAATAGTACCCCTCATGACTAGTTGCTAGTGCTAAAACTAAAAGTGACTACTATAGATGGGAACATGTGAAAACCAATGACTTTGAAAACTTTGGAATGATGAGTCATTCTATTGAAAGATTTTGAAGGTGAATATGACTTGTGAATGACATGGTGAACTTTACAAAAACTGATGGTTGGGTTCGGATGTGATACCATTCCAATTTTTGAGTACCCCCACAATACCTGATTATAGGTAGGGCTTAACTGGAAGTTTATGTATCTTAGTATGGGTTCCCTCTAAACAAGCATCATAGGGATTATGCCGAGGCTGCCTCCATTGAAAGTGAAATGACGTGAAATGAGGTGAATATCCGGCCCAAGCCCTGTGCAGTTCCCAGGCTGACGGTTTGTCTTCACTAGGAGGCCAAGCTCATGGGGAGAGGTGCCTATACTAGGGTATGTAAGTGAAAGGTTATGGTTGGTAGTCCGCACACGGAGTGTGATAAATCAGGGCCAGTTAACCATGACGGATTATTGCAAATGTTGTGGCAAAAGTGTGCGACCTCTGCAGAGTGTAAAACTATTCGAATAGCCGTGTCCACGGTTATGGACGGTTAGAAAGGCCATACTGTTCCGTCATCAGACCATTTTCAAAAATGTGACATATGATTTGTGACTTGAACTTGAAAGGTGAATTTGACTTGAATCACAACAGAGTTGTGGGAATGACACTAATGTTCCCACTTGAGTTAGTTAGGCAAATAAAGAGTCTTTTATTACTAAGTGCTTATGAAATAAAACTGGCTTTATGCAAATGAACCTAGAGCTTAGAACCCCCTTACCATAGTTGATAGTGCTTACACTAGTATTAGTTTGCGAGTACTTTAAAGTACTCATGGCTTTGTCCCTGGCTATTCAAATGGCCAGACTATGAAGAGGAGTACTAGAACCAAGAAGATGGACAGTAGGACGTCTATGATAACTAGGACTACTCCTGACGTCAACAGTTGCCTGTGTAACAGATGGACCACGACCGCTACTTCGCTTCCGCTTTGTGCTTTGTAATTGGATCTCTAGATCCACTATGTTGTAAGACTGGATCATGTGATCCTCTATTTTGTAAGACGCTTATGGTATGTAATGAATGATGTGTTGTGATATCAATCTATTATGTCTCGCAAAAATAATACTCCTGGGATTACGATGAATGGCATAATAGGCATCTGGACTTAAAAATCCGGGTGTTGACAGGCGCGGTGGCGGTCGTGCCACTTTGGAGGCACTAGCGGGAGAGGATAGAAACGGACAGTGTGGAAGGTACATGGAATTTTGTGCTTAGAATGGACTTGGTTGGGAGGCTGGGCAGAGTGGGGAATGTCGGCGACCATCCAGGGGCAGCGCCCCCGGATGTGGTCACCAGCGGTGGCCACTTGGGTTTATGCCATAGTCGGCATTAGGGTTTGCTGGAGGCTAGGAATCTTGGCTTGAGGTGATTCAAAGTTCCCCGTCCACCAAATTGCACTCCCAACATTTTTTGTAAACTAAAACTTTTGCAAATTTGAAAGTTAATAAACCAATAAATTTCAAAATTCAGAACAGCAGATACTTTTCTAGAAGCTTTTGATCAAGATTTTGAAAAGAAAAATAGATGGAATTTTCACTTGAGTTCCAACTAGAAAATAAAAGATTATTCTAAACCAAGATTTTGAAACTTTGTAATGCAAGGATTTTGAAAATACATATCAGTAGAAACCAACATGGAGGCTTTTGAAGATACAATTGGAAATATTACGAGGTGGGTTTTTTGTAGTTGAGGCCGCACATAAAAATTAACATCTTTTCTAACTACCTTTTTCCAAAATTCAAAACTTGGTACTGGTGCAAATTTGGAAACTCATATAGGAAAGATTGGTTTTGGAAGATTTTGAAGGGGTTTTAAAAAAGTAAAAGGTTAAGGGTTTCAGTATGTTGAAGAGGTTCATACGGGGCACCCAATATGGGTACTAGCCCATCTAGGAAAAATCATTTTGTAATTATTTTAAAATAAGAAAAAAAGAGAAATTAAAACTAAAAGGGTTTTGGTCTAAAAAAAATATGGGATGTTTTTGTATAAAATGCGTTCAATACATCTAGGATCACTCCATAATTTTTTAGCAATTTTTAGCGCAAGATAAAATAGGGTTCCTTTGGAGAAGTGAGAAATAAAGGTTTTCTTTAAAACAAGTATATAAAATCATTTTGAATTATGTTTTGGTTAGAAAAATATGAAATGTGTCACCTTATATCATGGGTTCAAAAACTCAAGAGGCCAAATAAAATATTTTTCAAGTTTTCCAAGGTTTGAGAATTAAAGAAGGTATCATAAATCAAAATTAAAATTTTAAATAGGGTAAAAAAAATTGCTTAGGAAATTTTAAAGAGGGCTAAAAATTTGAGGTGATTTAATAACTTTACAATTTCAAAACTTAATTTATCCAAAAATACAAAAGAAATTACCATACTTGTTAGCTCTTTCATGAAGTTTACATCAGTATCATCACCATATCACTTTACTTTTGCATATCATTTAGTTTACGTTTCATATTGCATTTACTTTACTTTACTTCTTGTATATTTATTTTATTTACTACACTATATATATAATATATATTTGTTTTAATTATAATACAACACCTTGTGCTTGATAACTGTTCGATCGAGTTGGGGACACAAGGTAGGTTCTTTGAAAAGAAGAGAAGGGTATAAACCCTCGAGTTACCCTTGGGGGGAAGAAGCCCTTTCAATATTACTTTGCCCTGAAGTTCTAACGAACTGATATCCAGTTGATTGGTGCCATCATCTGTCAGGTTCGGTAATACACAGTCATGATACCGAGCACTCAAGACACAGGACACAAGCACGCCCCCAACCCTAACCCTCCCGCACCCTGCCCTCCGCCGCCGCCGGTAGCGCCGCCGGGGGCAAAGTCCCTCGGGGCGTGGCGGCGGCGGGGGCCCTTCCTCGTCGCCGCGTGGAGATCGGTGGCCGGATCCCCACCTCCTCGATGCTTGGCGGAGAAGACGCGCGTGGGATGGGCGACGGCGGCGGCGGCCCTCCTCCCGTCGGCTGTCCCCTGGCGGACCGGTCAGCGCGGGTGGGATGGGCGGCGTTGCGGTCTCCCTCTTCTCGTCGGCTTCCCGCAGTACTCCGGCAGGGGTTGGTGGTGGGCGGCGGCCAGACCCTCGGTCTGCGCCATGCCATCCACCCCCGCCTCTCGTTGGTGCGTCGAGGCGATCTCGGGCATCTTCCGCGACACGAGGGCGCCCGGGGCAGCAGCCTTGGGTTTGACGGAGGAGGTGGCCTCTTCTTCGCCGGAGAGGGTCGGCCTGCGGTTGGTGGTGGTGGATTTTTGATCTATCATCGCCATCCGGCGGTGAGATGGATGTGCATGGAAGCCGGCGATGGTGTCGCCGGTGGAGGGTTGGGTTGGCCAGCCCGGGATGGTCGCCGACGTGGGGGTCCAGCCAGAATAAAGGCGGCGGTCCTAGAGCCTCTCTTGCGTGAAGAGGAGGACCTACCGGAGGCCTGGACTCGTGATCTGGCCGGAGGGTTGAGTTCCGGAAGGCTCCGCCGGCGAATGTAACAGTGCTTTGCCTGGAGTTTGCTGGATCGGAGGTATTCGGTCGTGCGCACCCATGCGTTTATTCCGACCGTTTGGTTCTGGAGGGAGCGGCGCGAAGCTCTTTTTCTGTGTTGACATCAAGTGACTATGGATCCATGATGAAAGTCGGAAGAAGAGAATTTCATGAAGGCCGGAGGGGAGGACTAGCTAAGGGAGGTTCAAGTCTCCGCGTTGTTGAGGGGCTTGCTTGGTGTCCGGGCTTCACAGCAGCGGTATGAAAGTGGGGGCGACAATACATGTGAAGAGCAGAGTCCTACCTTTCAGGGTGAAAACCAAAGGTCCGCCTTATCGGTTGTGCCTCGGCAAAGGACCTTAGTGGAGGCATTGTTTTGAGAGTGGGGACTATTTTCAGGGTGAAAACCTAAGATCTTTGATCGGGCGACGACGGTGTTGGAGCACTGTTCTCTTCTTGGAGGCGTCGTTTTTTGGAGAGTCTGCAATTCAGGTGTTGTCATGGTGGTGGTTGTATTGCTGTTGTTAGGTCGGTTCGGGACTTTTGTTTCTTAGTTTTCTTTTCCTTTTTTTTTGGCTGTGTGCATCCGTAGCGCCATTAGGGTGGTGCGTTGTTGCAGAGGCTGGGTGTAATTGGTATCTCTCGATATTAATATATTCCCTTTATCGAAAAAAAAATGATACCGAGCACTTACAGATGAATAACCACGTTGGGACCTGGACGTCCATATGGTTCCATTGCATACTCGAAGAAATAACAAACCTAATCTTCCGTGTTGATGCATATGTTAATCCATTTACTTCACAGTATGTTGATAATCCAAGGTGAGGCTTTAAGTATTCCCATGAATCAACTCCTTAATCACAATATGTCGATCCAGTATCAATTACTCTCTTCTCGTTTGGTGTATATTGATGATGTCCTATGATCACTATCATTCTATCACATAGTATTTGCGCAGGAATATTGCGTTGACATCACAATACCGAAAGGGTCTAGATCATATCTCTTATTCGTTAAGAGGAACAAATCCGACACTTGAATGGTTAAGCTCTAGTACCTTAGGGTATACCTGAATCTTAAGTTTTCACATCTAGGTTTAATCTTGATAAGATCCGAGAATTCCCTCCAATATGAGGGCGCTATAGTTTGCTCATGGTCTAAGGATTTTTTTACATAATATAACACTTAAAGATATTTCTATTAACCATGAAGAATGTGTTTCACAACATATCAATGACTTAGGTATGTTCAGGGTAATTTTTTAGTCAAATGATCCACCCTTGTTGTTGCCAACATCCTTGTTACAATAAATATACTAATGGTTAGAAAAGTTTGATCATCCAACAACAAATGAGCTATTCATATTTAGAGGCAAGATTTAGATATATTCTTTTCTTGTTATCTCTCAACAGGTGCTTGTGAGGTTTTTTTAGAATAGCATATTTAAGGGACACATCATTGTTTTTCTTCGAATAGCATAAAAGGTGAACATACTAATAAACGGGAATTATAGATAATAAATAACCCCTATTATTATTGTATACAAGGTTAACTCCTTCACTGTTCTGCATGAATCATACGTAGAATAATAGTATCCTCCGTTCTATATTTGTTGTCGCTTATTTAGTACAGAGTTGCACTAATAGAGACTAGTTGAACCCTCGTCCCCGCGCGGCGGCGGCGCACCGCGCTAGGGCGGCCCCCGATGACTCCCCCTCGCGTCCCTCCCCTCCTGCACCCCATCCCGCCGCTGCCGGAGGCGTCTCCGGGCAAAGTCCTGGTGGTGCGGCACGATGGACTTCCTCAGTTGCTGGTTTGGTCTAGCTAGCACCCGCTCGCCGACCAACCTTGTAGCGGTGGCGCGGTTGCCGGAAACCAGGAGCACGACATGCTGGTGACAACGGTGGCCGGCGATGCAGTGTGGTTCAGGCGGTTCCGATCTGGGCCTAGATGGGTTCAGGTTGGTCTCGATTGGTCCTCACGCTTCGTTGTTTGACGTCGACACCCAGTTGATCCAGGGCTTCATCCGCACCATGAGGAGATTGGGCATGGCGATGGTGGCTTCCTCCTCCATCGGAGGTGGTCGGCTGGTTGGTTGTAGCGGACGGCGGCGTGGAGGCCGACTGATCTGCCTAATAAAGGTGGCTGTCCTAGGGTTCTTCTTTTGCAAAGATGGTGACCTTCCTGAGGCTTCTCCTTCTTCATCTGGCCGGAGTGATAAGTTCCAGAAGGCTCCGCCGGTGAATGTAACAGTGCAACTTATGCCTGGAGTTTGCTGCATCGGGTGGTATTCGGTCGTGCACCCCCAAGCTTTTATTCCGACCGTTTGGTTCTGGAGGGAGCGGCGCGAAGCTATGTTCTGTGTTGCCATCAGATGATATTCTGGTCCATGGTGAAATCAGAGGCGGAGAATCCAATAATGGCTGGACTAGATGACTAGTAATGGAGGGTTGAGTCTCTTTGATGTTGAGGGACTTTCTTGGCATTCCGGGTTTCGCAACAGCAGTATGCAAGTACGGGCGGTAACACATGTGAAGTTCAGAGTCTTATCTTTCAGGGTGAAAATCCAAGGTCTGAATTTAATTAGTTGTGCCTCGCAATGGCCTTGTTGAAGGCATTGTTTTGGGAGCGGAGACTATTTTCAGGATGAAAATCTAAGATCTTTTGATCCAGCGATGACAGCGTGTGTGCAATGTTCCTTTGTTCCCTTTTTGAAGACGTCGTTTTTGGAGAGCTTGGAGTTCAGGTGTTGTTTTGGTGGTAGTTGTATTGTTGCTTCTAGAGCTAGACTATCATAGTGGGACTTTTTTTTTGTGTATGCATCCGTACTACCATTAGGGTAGTGTGTTGTTGCAGAGGTTAATTGTAATTGTTATCTCTTGATATTAATATATTCCGTTTATCAAAAAAGTAGAGGCTAGTTTTCTTTTTTTTTTGAAATAGCGTACGGGTTAGGTGGGAGGGTGACGCTGCTGGACGTACATCATCTACCACGATCGTTCGTACGTTGTTCGCTGCTCTTTCCAACTCCTGTTAATTAGCACCCATCGAATTGACCAATGACTTGATGGTTGGGGATTACCTACTTGTACAAACGACTAGTGCTAGTAATTCTTTGAGTTGTTAATTATCCGGTCATCTGCCTGACCATCATCACTCACCAGCAAGATAAAAACAAAAGGATCTTGAGTTAGGCCATTAGTCAAGCGCTTTCACGTCCAAATTGACATAAACAAGTTACATAACATTTGCTCGGCACTATTCCTTACATCTGATTCGTTAAGCAATGCAGTTTATTGTCGTTGTAGATTCGATAAGAACTTCCTTTCACTACCCGCATTGTAGTTTAGTGTTGTTGTAGATTCGATAAGAACTGCGGTAATCTTTTTCAGATTATTTAGGTTTTTCAACCGGCACACTTGCTAGCTTCAATTAGTCAGATTCAAAGCATGCAGTAGAAAGCAAGCGACACACTAGTTCTACTCAAGAAAGATTGTTACCTCAAACATTTTACTAATGTTATGGCCGGTTTTGATCTGAATATACAAGAGCAAAAGGGCTTCAGCATTAGTATAAGATGTACAATTTTATTTGAAAATGTCAAAAGCGTGATCCAAAACATCATTAACTTGACCGAAAGAACAAAGTTTGTGAGCCTCATTAGTGAAAGGTCGGTAGTATCTCACACGATATTGGAATATTGACCATGCACATGTCATATTAAGGTACTTTTGGGGTCGTTGCAGCCATAGCAGCAATAAGCAAAGGTTGATGTGATGGTAACTCTACTTAAGTGGCTTCTTTTTGTTCAAGTTGCATTGGCGTTTTCAAACCACCAGGGCCCACAGACATGCATGCAGATCATATCTAAACCTTAATTAGTTAGGCAGGGCGATCAATGTTTCTTCCTCCACTCTCCTTTAAAACCCCACGTTCTCTGCAGCAAACCCTGCTATATTAGAATCAGTGAATCACCAATCGTCGTTTAGCTCGGGTCTGATTCTGATCTCAAGAGCATCCCTCTCTCTCTCTCTCTCTCTCTCTCTCTCTCTCTCTCTCTCTCTCTCTCTCTCTCATGCATATGGCGTCCTGGCGACCCAGGTCAATCACGGTTCACATCTTCACATTTCTCGTCTTCCTCCTCCTTCGCAGCGTAGCTAGCGTCGGTGGAGTGTCGGAAGAGGATGACCGCTCCGTGCTTTTAGGCTTCAAGGCCGGAGTGACCGGCGACCCCATGGGAGCGCTCGCTGGCTGGGGCTCGCCAGACGTGTGCAACTGGACCGGGGTCGCTTGCGACGTGGTGACACACCATGTTGTCAACTTAACACTAAGTAATCTGACCCTCTCTGGCAAGGTCTCTCCCACACTTGGCAACCTCTGGCACCTTAGGAAACTCGACCTCTCTCGTAACCACTTCACCGGCAGCGTCCCGCCAGAACTCGGCAACCTCTCGAGACTTAGCTGCCTCGATCTCTCCGAGAACTTGTTTGTCGGCACAGTGCCACCGCAGCTCGGGAAGCTCACCCAACTAGAGATTTTGAGCCTCAGTGAAAACCAATTGCAGGGCTCGATTCCGGGGGAGCTGGCGCGCATCCGTAGCCTGGAATGCCTCAATCTCGGCGAGAACAACCTCTCCGGACACATCCCGGCGGCCATCTTCTGCAACCACTCTGCCTTGTACTACTTTGATGTATCATTCAACTCTCTCGACGGCAAGATCCCCATCCGATCGGATTGCCCGCTCCCCAATCTGGAGATGCTCGTGGTGTGGTCCAACAAGCTCAACGGCAGCATCCCCTGCTCTTTGTCAAACTCGACGAAGCTCCGGTGGCTGCTGCTGCAGGACAACTTCCTTACCGGAGAGCTGCCGTCCGACGACATGTTCAGTGGCATGAAGAGCCTAGAATTCTTGCACCTGTCGAGAAACTTCTTCACGAGCCAGCGGAACACCACCAGCCTTGAACCGTTCTTTGCCTCGCTTACCAATTGCACCAGCCTGATGGAGCTCGGCGTCGCCGGGAACGACCTTGTCGGCACGATCCCACCTGTCATTGGTCGCCTCTCCCCCATCCTCATGAACCTCCACCTTCAGTTCAACAAAATCTTTGGTCCGATCCCGGCGAACCTCTCCTACCTTTCCAACCTCAGACTCCTCAACCTCTCCCGTAACCTCCTCAATGGCTCCATCCCACAGAGCATCACCAGCATGTGGCAGCTCGAGCGGTTGGACCTCTCAAACAACATGCTCTCCGGAGACATCCCACCATCTCTGGGCATGATCCCGAGACTCGGGCTCATAGATATTTCGCAGAACCGGCTCACCGGCGCCATTCCTCCGAGCATCGTACACTGCGTGACTCTGCAAACTCTTGATTTCTCCCACAACATGCTGCGAGGTGAGATCCCAGCTGGCTTGTCGAGGCTAAGCGGGTTGCTCTACATCAACCTCTCTAACAACCTTGTGTCTGGAGCGATCCCTGTGACCATCGGCGAGATGGTTAAGCTGGAAGTGCTCAACCTATCGTCAAACCGGCTCTCCGGCACAATCCCGCCGGAGCTCGGCCAGTGCGTCGAGCTAAAGTACCTGGATGTGTCCTGGAACAGCCTCACGGGGGCCTTGCCTCCATCCTTGGAGAACATGTCGTCGTTAGAGCGTGCTAACTTTTCCTACAACGACTTCTGGGGCGAGGTGCCAAGGGGCGGGCCATTTGCGGGGTTCTCGGAGGACGCGTTTCTCGGCAATGCCAGACTGTGCACAAGGACGGCGTCGATGGTTCCTGGCTTGGCTAGGTGCAGTGGCGGGAAGCACAGCATGCTCCACAACCGACGAGTGGTGTTGCCCGTTGTCTTCACTATTGCCAGCTTTACAATGGCGATCATTGTGCTTACCGTTTGCCACGCCATGGGACGAGACGGGCGGCGCTCGGCGCTGCTGGCATACGTCGGCGGCGGCGAGCCAAGCAACAGAGGGGACCACCCGAGGATCTCGCAGCGGGAGCTCTCCGAGGCAACGGGCGGGTTCGAGCAGTCGAGGCTGATCGGTGCGGGGCGGTTCGGGCGCGTATACGGCGGCACGCTCCGCGATGGCACACGTGTCGCCGTCAAGGTGCTCGACCCGATGACCGTGAGCGGTGAGGTCTCCTGGAGCTTCAAGCGCGAGTGCGATGTGCTGCGATGGACGCGGCACCGGAACCTGGTGCGCGTGATCACCACATGCAGCCAGCCGGACTTCCACGCGCTCGTGCTCCCATGGATGACCAATGGTAGCCTCGAGAGCCGCCTCTACCCATCTGACGGTGGCCTTGACCATGGCATGGACCTCACATGGCTGGTCGCCATCGCCAGCAACATAGCCGAGGGGATCACCTACCTGCACCACTACGCACCCGTCCGCATCATACACTGCGACCTCAAGCCCGGCAACGTGCTCCTCGACGACGACATGACAGCCGTCGTGGCTGACTTCGGCATCGCGCGCTTGGTCAAGGACATGGGTGATGACGAAATCACCGGCTTTGCTGATCCGTGCAGCTCCATTGCCGGGTTGTTGCAAGGTTCCGTGGGCTACATCGCACCAGGTAATTTACTACAAGACAACCGAATTAACATACAATAGCATATGAGTAAAATGTACGTGACGTGCTTTTCATGGTGTTTTTGTTGCATGGTCTTAGAATACGGACTAGGAGGCCACCCTTCAACAGAAGGTGACGTGTACAGCTTTGGGGTGATGCTACTGGAGATGATAACCGGGAAGCGCCCGACTGATGCGCTCTTCCAAGAAGGACTCACACTGCATGACTGGGTCAGGCGACACCACCCGCATGATGTTGCCGCCATCATCGCAGAGTCATGGCTAGCGGCCATGGATGCGATGTTGTCGGCGGTACAAGCAGGCCACATCGTCGTCGAACTGATCAACCTTGGGATCGTGTGCACTCAGTACTCGCCGATGGAGCGGCCCACCATGGTGGAGGTGTGCCACTCGATCGCCCTCCTCAAGGTTTCGTCTTCCCGGCGTGTGGTTATGGATTCTACTTCCATAGCATGAGCTTAGACAATAAACTTGTCGACCCCTCCGGATTCGAAGACCGTCGCAGGGTGCGTGCATGGTATTGAGTATGTTTTGTACCTTAATTAAGCTGCTAAACTGGGGCTTGATGCAATTGTATAAGCACATGATCTGATGGTGTTTTCGGTCATCTGTTGTGCTGCATCTTGATAAGCAGCGTAGTAGTACAGGCATGGCATGCGAGCACTTGGTGTAGCTTGACATGGACTGTCTAGTGTGTATATGTCTTCGTACTATGCATCGACAGTAGTGTTGTAAAAGTGTGACGTGCGTTTGTAGTGTAGCATGTAACCCTAGCCTATATATTCTTCATCACTCTGAAAAAGAATAGAAAGAAAAACGGAAGTCTCCATTCTTATTGCCCCGGAAGCTATACTGGAAAGAAAACTCATTGCTCTCGAGTACAAGGTGACATTTCGATTCCTATTGTTGAATGGCTTGTAAAATGGGAAAATATGTCCGCTGATCAAGCCACCTGGGAGGATGCTAGCTTCATTCAGAGGACTTTCCCTGCATTCCAGCCTTGAGGGCAAGTCTACTCTCATCAGGGGGGAGGTTGTCATGAACCAGTTAACTGTTCAAAAACAGAAGCTTTGCTATACCCTTAGAGCATCTCCAGCCGATGGCGCTCCCCACGACCAAATCCGGCGCTAAATAGCGCCGGATTGGACGAAAGTTTCGACCGGAGAGGGCCGAAGTTCCAACCGTCTCCCCGGTAGACACCCGGTGTTCGGCGTTTTTGAGAAAAAAACGTCACTGGAAACGTCCAAAATAAAATATCCAACATAGTTCGGCGAATTTGACCAGTTTTGCCAACATTTGGCTTATTTTTACAAATAAATTTTACAGTTCAACAAAACAAGACAAGTTTTGAAACAAATCAAATGGAAACTAGTTGGTGTTACCTCGAAGCGTCCATATATGCTCCACCAGATCATCCTGCAGTTGTTGATGCATTATGGAGTCTCGAATCTCCTGACGCATAGCGATGAACACAGCCCACGATGCCGACACCTGGTGGTTAGGCTGTGCAAGAAGACCCTCTGTGTCATATGGTGCAGCTTGCTCGCTCGGAGGAACCGCATACTTCCGCTCATTCTCGATAATCATGTTGTGTAAGCACACACAACGGGAACCAGCAAATCTCTGCTGGAGGACACCAAATGCACGCTCGACGTTCTTTCGGCAACCTTCTTGCTCCTTGACAAACTGTTGCTCCTTCGGGAGGGGGGGGGGGGGGGGGTTGAGATAGTCTTCACAAATGTTGCCCACTTCGGATAGATACCGGCTGCAAGATAGTATCCCTTGTTGTACTGCCGGCCATTGATCACAAAGTTAACCGGAGGAGCATGACCCTCAACAAACTTGGAGAAGATCGGCGAGCACTGCAAGACGTTGATGTCGTTGTTGGATCCCGGCATACCAAAGAAGGAGTGACAAATCCAGAGATCATAGGTAGCCACTGCCTCAAGTACCTTTTTTGTGACCCTTGTACATTCCCTGCCAGGCAAACGGACAGTTCTTCCATTTCTAATGCATGCAGTCAATGCTTCCATGCATCCCTGGAAATCCTCGAGCTTCATTGACAGCGAGGATCTTAGCAGTGTCATCGACAGTGGGTGATTTCAAGTAGATGTCCCCGAACACTGCTATCACCGCCCTGCAGAACCGGTAGAAACAATCAAGGGCGGTAGACTCCGCCATCCGAAGATAGTCATCGGTAGAATCACCAGGAGCTCCATATACCAGCATCCGCATAGCCACCGTGCACTTTTGGAGGGCGGAGAACCCTACAATGCCGGTGCAACCCAACTTGCATCTGAAATAGGAGTCGTACTCTCGAAGGGCATGCACAATTTTCAGAAAGAGCTTCCGGCTCATCCTGAAACGGCGCCTAAAAACAGCCTCACCGTGCAATGGATTATCGGCGAAGTAGTCGGCGTAGAGCATGCAGTAGCCCTCCATTCGCTGCCTCGGCTTGCACTTCCGGCGACCTGGTGCCGACCCACCACGGCGACCAATGGCCGACTCGTCGTACAAGCCGAACAGGCAAGCTAGGATCAGCATGTGCTCCTCGTCTTAGGCGGCGGCTGCCATTTCTTCTTCAAAAATCTCGGCGAACATCTGCTCCTCCTCGTCGGAGTCCATGTCCGGCCAGGCAATTGGACGAACACCTGCCGGGCGTGTCGACGAGGCGCGACGCGAGGGAGCTTTTGGAGGGCGGAAAATACGCAGAGGGGAGGACGGGCGGCGAAATATAGGTTGTTGGGTGGAGGAACGGCGGAGTTGTGGCAACCGGCCGGCGGATTGGCGAGGGGTTGTGCCGGCGGCGACAGAGCAACGGGAGGGGAGGGGGATTTGCGACGACAAAGTGGTGGGGTTCGTGTGTTCTCTCGCCGATAGAGCAGGCCCATCCCCGCTTTTCTCTCGTCCGGAGTCCCTGAGCGCACCCCAGGGGGCGGGGATGTCATGGGCTCTTCGAACGGATGAAAGGCCAAATCCGGGGAAAACAAGGAGCCGGGACGCGGCTTGGCCGAATAACGCCGTTCGGATGTAAAAAAACGGTTGTCGGGGGCCTTGTTGGGGACACGGCTGGAGATGCTCTTAATCGTCAAACCAGCCTCTCAGATTCGTCCAGTACACTTCATGCCAACTGGGATGAAGCTATCGACGTTGATTCACCCATAGACGGCTGAAGATCACCGGCGGGTCACTATTTAAACTTTATAGCTGTAACCTTATCACCTCAACTGCTGTATTTCTTGTTCTGTAGTCGAACTCTTCTATTTACTCTCGAATTCCTCTTGAGGTCGTTTGGTATCCATCATTTGGGTCTGGAATTCTGGAATTCATTTTAGAATTCCATAGGTGGGTTGTTTGGTTGCCACAGAATTGGGTGGTCATTTCATTTAGGATTCCAGCAAAATGACCCTATGGGTAAACACAATTCCAAACTGAGACCTGTCATTTGCGATTCTCTATGAAAGCCTCTACAAATTCAATATTGAATTCTGCTGTCATTTGCAATTCCTCTGGCAACCAAACAAGTGTCTATTTTTAAAATTACAATGTAAATGAAATGAATACATGTATTCATTTCAAAATGCTACAAACGAAATGAAAGCCTGGCTTTCAAACGACTTCTTAGGGTTTGGCATAGATGTATTAGGATTTATTCCCCATAGATGCCACTGTTCGTGGTTGGCCAAGAGGCACCTCTGCAATCGGCTACTTGCCACAATATAAACTCTGAATTCAGTGCCTACTTCTTGGGAGTGAGTTGAGTGATTGATAATTTATGATAGTGTCGAGGTTTCAGGCCATTACAGGACATAAGAAGGTGCGGCGGCTTAGGGACTGATGGAGGTGTGCCCGGATAAGAAATCGACGACGATGGATAATAAGTTGGCGGAGGCTAGGTGGCAGGACGAGCGTCTGCTTCCGGTTCAAGCTCACCTCGTCCCGTCGTCAGCCTGCTTCGCCGTGGTTCAATGCCGCTGTTGGGGCTGCTGCGCAAGCTGAGGTACCGTGGGAACTGCTGGGGTGGAACGGGCTGGTGAGGCCGTCACGACATCGCTAGGGCCACCAGCAGTCTGCCCTCACTGCCTCCGCCTAGCTTCGCTCTTACAGGCGATGTCTCTTTCATATTTGGCAATCCAGGCACTGCCTCCACCTCCATCGCTCTTCAAGGCAAGTTTTCCCTTCCCTTTTCTCGTGTTCATATTGCCCTTCAGCTGTACGATTTAGAATAGCATCCTGTTAACCATTTCTCGTGTTCGAACACATCCACTTATTTGCTGCACGTGCACTTTTCTTCCTAAAAGAATATGAGCCTGTGCCGAGTTGGCTATAATTGCTAGTCCCCTTCCAACCAAAGTTGAAGGGGCTAAACGTGCGTTTGGTTCGTGATCAGAAAATATGGATGATCCCATCCCAAAAACTGAATATTTCTGAGAAAGACTGAACCATATGATCCATGAATTTCATGACTAATCTCACTAGCCATCTGAGAGTCCATGGCCATCGACGCGACTCCGACACCTACCACCGTCGTATGTCTGGCTCCCCAGCTCGGCGGCGGCCACCATGTCGCGGCGAGCGGTGGGCTTGCTTTTCCGCGTGGCTCCCCAACTCGGCATCAGCGGCCTCCAGGGCGCGGTGAGCGGCGAGCTTGATTTTCAACATGGCTCCCTACTCGGCGGTGGCGGCCTTCATGGCATGGCGAGCAGCGAGCTTGCTACGTCCACGCCACACCCAATCGACAGAAACGGCCTCGCTAAATACGTGCGGGCAGTGACCTTGCTAGACATGGGTAGGCGGCCGCTCCGCTAGGTCCGGCTCTGCCACGAAGGGAAAAGGACCCATTAATTACATATTAACCGGTGTGTTAATAGTTCTATTAATCGTTAATTAAACATATTTTATCCCATCCCATTCCGTACATATTTACCCATGAACCAAACACACACGTTAAGTCAACCCACGAAGGGGTATCAGCAGATCCTAGCCGTCTAAATAGAACAAAGTTTAGAGAGGGGGGACACCGGAGCAATAGCCCTGCCAAATATGTTCATGTCATGTCTTCCCAGTCAACAAGAGAGTGACTGACAGACAGTCGCGGCTCTAATTGCTAGTGTGTGGCCCATCCCAAGTTGTGGTAGATGATAGCGCCTACAGGAACAAAATTTTTCTACTTTGACAACTACTGTGTGTTACCCTTCCGAAATTGTGGACGACAACATACCTCACACATTCTATCACATTTCCATGTTTTTTAAATTCCTACGTTTCAGATTCCTGTGAATCAAACCGGCGCTCATACCGAAGATGATCACGACATCTCATCGACTATTCCAACTATCAAAATTTCTTGTCGGTCTGCAGGAGAGGGAATGGCCGATGGTAGCAGCTCTAATTCCTAGTTTGTGACCCATTCCTAGCCCCCTATAAGATACGGCACACAGTTTTCCCCCTTTGACAGTACATCATTCTCTAGAATTCTACTCACCATGTTCTTGGTCAGAGTCCCCTCCATGCCTGCCATGGCTGCAGCGAGGTTCCTCTTCTTAGTTACCCTAGCCACAGCCTCCTCCTCCATCGACAACATGAACAAAATATTGAACGGAAGCTGTATCCCGGCCGAGAGGGCCACGCTGCTCTCCTTCAAGGCTGGCATCACGAGCGACCCGGATAATTGCATTGCTTCGTGGCAGCAAGGACATGACTGTTGCCGGTGGAGCGGTGTCACTTGCAGTAGCCGGACAGGCCACAGTCATCAAGCTCGACCTCCGCAACCGTTCTCCAACTCTAGGAGAGGATTTCTTCGTTGGTTTCGAAGACCATTCACTGCATGGACAGGTATCTTCTTCGCTACTTGCTCTCCGACGTAGACTCAGGTATCTAGACCTGAGCGTGAATGTTGTTCTCGGAGATGCAATGGCTATGCCCGGATTCTTGGGCTCTCTCTGGAAATTGACCTATCTTGCCCTCTCCGAAACGGGTTTTCGTGGTAGAGTGCCTCCGCAGCTAGGCAACCTGACCAGACTAGTACAACTTGACATGGGAAACTTCTTGTACCCGGAACTATACTCAGACGATATATCTTGGTTAGGCCATCTCTGCTCGTTAGAGCATCTTCGCGTGCGCTCGGTCAACCTCAGTGGGGTCACTAATTGGGTCCATACAGTCAACGCCCTTCCCAATTTGGTTGTACTGACTCTGAGTTCATGTGGCCTTCATATGAGTAATGCTCCGTCATCACTTCTACGCAATAACCTTACAGTTCTTGAGGAGCTTGACCTCTCTGGCAACTCTTTGAACAGTTTGGCTATACCCAACTGGTTGTGGGATGTAACTAGCCTCAAGAGCCTAAGCTTACGTGGTTGTGAATTATCAGGCACGTTCCCTGACGAGTTGGGAAACTTGACCTTGTTAGAGACGTTTGATATATCATCTAACAACATCAAGGGGATGATACCAGGAACAATTGTGTCATCTAAGTCTTGGCGGCAACAACATCGATATGGGGACATAAGAGAGGTGATAGAAAGGATACCCAGCTGTTCATGGAAGAATTTCAAAGAGCTACATATGAATGATGCCAACATCACTGGCACAACATTACAACTTGTGTCAAACCTAACTAGCTTAAGTGTTCTTGAGATCAGTGGCAACCAGTTGAGCGGTTCAATGCCTGTGGAGATTGGCAGGCTTACAAATTTGACTTACTTAGACCTTTGGTACAATAACTTGAGTGGTGTGATATCAGAAGATCATTTTTCTGGTTTGAAGAGTTTAAAATTCATTGACATATCTTATAATAGTTTGGAACTTATTATTGACTCGCATTGGGTACATCCGTTCAACTTGGATTTTGCATCGTTTTCGTCTTGTCAATTGGGTCCCCAGTTTCCAAAATGGCTTCGATGCCTGAAGGTCATCGAACTTGATATTTCAAACACAGGCCTAGTTGATAAGATCCCACATTGGTTTTGGACTACCTTTTCTGATGCTACATTGTTGGACATCTCCTTGAACCAACTTAGCGGTGACTTACCACTCAGTCTGGAGTTCATGTCATTGATTGAATTTTCAATGCATTCAAATCTACTTACTGGCCTGCTACCTAAGTTACCAAGAACAATTGTGTCATTGGACATATCCAGAAACTCTTTAAGCGGGTTTGCATCAAGTTTCTGAACTCCAGATTTGCAGCTTTTATGTACATTGGTAATCCGGGTCTTTGTGGACATCCAGTTCTAAGGGAATGTCCTTCCAGAGATGATTCAGCAAGATGGTCTGAAGATGATTTTTCTCAAATGGATTTCCTTCTAGGATCAATTCTTGGTTTTGTGGCAGGTGCTTGGATGGTATTTTGCGGAATTCTCTTCATGAAGAGGTGGAGGTATGCTTATTACGGGTTACTCGACAGGCTATGTGATAGGTTGTATTTCATCTCTGTTGTTACTTGGAGGAAATGGCTCAGCAACATGTGTGTGCATTAAAGCAAGAACTGCAGGGTGGTTGCTCTATACAAAGATGCTGCTACTCGAATAAGGGGATGATGACTTATTGCTATATTGTATTGTCAAACACTTTGTCATACAAAATACCATAGTACAAAGTAAAAAAAATAAAATTTATGTAACTGGTGATAGTTATACCTGACGGTTTCCTCTCTCATAAAAATGTATCATGTTACTGCATACCCATTAGTGGAATATTATATGGAATTATTTGTATTTGTAGGTGGCTGTTTTGGACCATGAGATGTATGAGTTGATTTTGCTGGTCTGTTTTTAATTACTACTGGGTGAAATCAATTTCCACGTTGATGCGTGTGTTTTTAATCCGCCTGAATTTACAACTGTTACTCCATGTTACAGTTCTCTAATCTCAGGTCTGCTATATCGTGATTTACAAGTGTTCTTCACCCTTCAGCGTAGCATTACTTCTCGCTCTTTGTATGTGGTGCCAGACCAACAGGCTGGTGCAAACACAACGGGCATACTTATAGGTTAGCCATGATAGTGCAGAAAACTGATAATCGCAATCATTAAGGGACATTACTATTAACTTCACAGTTTTCTGTTGTAAATGTTAGTATAGCTTATTCATAGATCAGATGTGAGAGTATAAAAGAGAGAAGTCCAATTTACCCCCGTAAACTTGAAAGTTCAGATTACAACACTTAACTTTACTTTGGTTCAATCTTCAACCCTGAATTCTATAAACCGTTTGGAATTGGACCTTCTACCCTTTTTGACATGTTTTGAACCTTTTTACTGACTAGTTAGGGGGTTTTCGTCCTATATACTGTGCCAACTCATCAACATACAACATACACGGTACAAGAAAAACCAGCTTAATACAATGCAAGGGGTGATTATGAACCGTTTTTAAAATTCAGGGTTGAAAGTTGAACCAAAGTAAAATTGAGGGTTGCAAGCTGAACTTTAAGACAAATTTAGGAGGGTAAATTGGACTTCTCTCGGTATAAAATTGGTACGAAATAACAAAGGAAAATTACCAGGACCGTACTGGCTGGCCGTATCTAATAGTAGTCTCTACGCAGACACGAAACACAGAGAACTGTGAGAACAGATATAGGAACTGAATGGCATCCAGATGCCGTGTCATTCAGATGTTAGTATAGAAACTCAGATTCTGCATGGTTTGGTGTCATTCTCACCAATAACCTTGCCAAACGTAACTGAAGTAAAAAGTGTCTTTTGTCATCATGACGAGACCATTAAGCACTTATTCTTCAAGTGTAATTTTGCTGGATCTATATGGTCAGCCATCCAGATAGGTTCTACCTTATACCCACCACGTAGTGTTGCCAACATTTTTGGCAACTGGCTTAATGGTGGGGATACTAAGTTTAAACGTCTTATTAGGATGGAGTGATTACCGTTATTTGGTCGCTCTGGCTATGTAGAAATGACATGGTTTTTAATAATGTTTCTTCTTCTCTTATGCAGGTCATATACCAGCTACGCTCCGGTCATGGTTGCCTCTTCAGCGGGTGGAGCATCAAGACCTCCTTACGGATGTGTCTTCACAGTTGGAGGAATGGAGGATACGGCGAGAGATATTTTTTCCTAACATGGGTGACAGCGTGACCTAAGGCTGGGTCAATCTAGCTAGATGTTTCCTTTTTTCATTTCCATAACTCCTTAGTACTTGCCGTGCTCTTCGTTGGTTCGTGATTGTAATAACTATACTGGTACGGCTGTGTGCATCCTAACTATGCAAAGGTCGGGTCTATTGCTTAAAGTAATAAAGCCCATTGTTGAAAAAAAAACCTACCACTGAGTGAAAGAGATGAAATAACCAGTGAAGCAATTGAAAACTTACTGATCAGACCTGCATTTTAAATGGAGAAGAACTCAAAACCACCAGAAGCAGGATGGGGTCAGCGCCGCGCTTCCGTCAGGAGGGCTAGGCTTAACCATTGATGTTGTCGGGCCAGAACAAGCATATGGGGAACTGCACAACCACCAGGAAGAGCAGAAAGTAATGGTTTAGACTCGGATGCCTCTCTTAAATCCACTTAGATGATTTAAGCATTTAATCACCAGATAGCCTTCCTCCAATTGGTCTAGTCATTTTTGTCCAGTGACCAAGAGGAAAAATAAATAATGGAATATGCCTGGTATGGGACTTCACAGTATGCAAATATTCCAGGAAACAAAGTAACTGTCAAGAACATGTCAAGAACACTTGCTCTGCAGGAAAGGGAACAAGATGACCGTCAGTTTGTTCCTCACACACTGGCTGGAATTGAGGGTCTACTTCTGCCTCAAATATTTTATGTAAGAGGAGCCTGAATAAAGTTGCAGACTTACACTGATCTGCACAAAATCAAAACTTGAACCAAGAAACTAATCCCACTGCATTACCACTGAAAATATAACCTCTTACTGGCTTATGTAGGCATAGTTTTTTTCTTTGGATACATAAGCCTAACTGAAGTCCACACGAAACCTAGGCTAAAGAAAAATCCAAGCGAAGGAACCAAGTGAATGGCCAGCACTCAGTCTTTTTTGGTTCTATGTACCCGAACTTTAATTCAACATTGACAAAATCATGGACAAACAAAGATCCTTGACTCTGGATCGAAGTCCAATAAGACATCCTTTATCAAACGCTACCAAAATTTATAATATTTTTCAATTTTAGCCAAGATAAGCAGACACGAGAGCACAGATCAAAAGCACCACATATCTTAACTGCATCGATCACCGTCACACAAGTGGCCTGCCAGAAATAAATACACATGGTCATACGAAGGCATACATTTTAATTGCTTGTTCCTATTGCTAAATGTAAAGTCAGATCTTAAAAAAAATACTATATCATGTCCCAGAATAACCATCATGCCATAACAAAAATGGTACTCCGCATTTGGAAACTGACGGTGCAGATGGGTGAGTCCAAAGGCCTTGCGGAGGGTCTCGAGCAGCTCACGGTGTTTCTCTCAAAAGGGGTGGCTCTGAGGCCATTGTTCCCCGACAAGAAGTGGTTCAGAAGATTGACATGCCACCCACGGACATCAAGCTAGAGGGGGTTACCAACTAACTGAGTTGGTCTCGGAGGGCAATGTTGGTTGTGGATCAGAAAAATCTTGATGGGTACTTATTGGGGAATGTCAAAGAACCAGGAGACAAGACTAGTGCTGAGGGAAAGAAGTGGAAAACCGTCAACTCTGTGCTTATTGGGTGGCTGTTGAACTCGGTGGTGCCCTCCATTGGGCGTTCCGTGGAGGGGTTGTCCACAGCTGCTAAAATATGGAAGACCTTGTCCATCCAGTACTGGTAAGGGCAATGTCATGCTCATTGCTCAGATTGATGGGAAGATTCGCCATCTCCGTCAGGGGGACATGACAGTGATGGCATATGTGGCAGAGCTGCAAGCCTTATGGGTTGATCAGGATAACTGTGACCCCCTCGAACTCTATGATGCAGCCTCTATCGAGTCAGGGCACAAGTGGATAGCACGCAGGCGTGTGCTCAAGTTTTTGGAGGGGCTAAGTAAGTGCTTTGATGGCAGAAAGGCATCTCTGCTGCACCACACCTCCTTGCCCACTCTTGACGAGGTCATTGCAGCAATGGCTCAAGAGGAGGTGCGGCTCTCTCTGGAACCAGCAGATGAGAAAGTTGTGTCAGCTCCAACTTTTGCTGTGACCGAGCGTAGAGAGTAGAAAGAGACAAGGGACTGTTTCATTTGTGGGGAGACTGGTCACCTGAAGTCGTACTGCCCAACTCGTGGTAGAGGTAGGGGATATAACAGAGGGGGGAGTAGCAGGATGGGAGGAGGTAGAGGTGGATACTCAGGACGTCAAACTGCTAGAGGTAGAGGAGGACACATCGGAAACTCCGGTGGTCAGAGTGCACACATGTCGACTGAAGTGGACAATGGGACGTCAAAGGATGCAGAAGTGGATGGTGCTGCCTATGGAAACTTTGCTAACTTGGTCTCCACAGATGAAAGCAATTCTGAAAAGGCATCCCTTGCTACTAATGAGAATGATACAAAATGGATTCTAGACTCTGGCGCATCTAAGCATGTTGCGGGTAAATTCGCTGTGTTTGAATCTTACATTAAGCATCCTCCTACTCATAAAGGCACCATTCAAACTGCTGATGGTACAAAACAACCTATTGTTGGAGAAGGGACAGTAAAGTGCACTTCAAACATCTCTTTGTCATCTGTTCTACACGTCCCAGCGTTTCTTGTTAATTTGCTCTCTTTGAGTGCTCTCATTGATGACATAGACTATAGTGTGACTCTTAACAAGTTTAGTGTCGTGATTCAGGAGCGGGAGAGGAGGAAGATGGTTGGGACTGGCACCAGGCGTAAGGGGCTCTGGTATGTGGAAAAGGGGGTGCAACCAGAGTTGGTGTATGCTGCAACCATGGAGGACAAGGGAAAACAAGCTATGATCCATCACTGTAGGATGGGGCACGTGTCTTTCAATAAGATGAGTAGAATATTTCCTGATATTATGTGTGGAATAAGCAAGGGCAAGTTAACATGTGATGCTTGCGAATATGCTAAACATACAAGAGCCTCATATGTGAGTAAGGGGCTTAGGAGCATATCTCCTTTTATACTTATTCATTCAGATGTATGGACTTCCCCAGTGGTGTCATTGAATGGAATGAAGTACTTTGTTACCTATATTGACTGCTATTCTCGTATGACTTGGGTTTATTTGATGCGCTACAAGGATGAGGTGTTTCACTGTTTTCAGAACTTCCATGCATATGTAAAGAATCAGTTTCAAGTAGTGCAGGTGCTCTGGACTGACAATGGCACGGAGTATTTGAACACCACCTTTGGGGCCTTCTTGTCTGAACAAGGTATTATTCACCAAACGACTTGCCCGGATACCCCTCCCCAAAACGGTGTGGCAGAGCGGAAAAATAGACACGTTTTGGAAGTAGCTCGCTCGCTGATGTACACAATGAATGTGCCCAAGTTCATGTGGAGTGAAGCAGTCATGACAGCCATTTTTTGATTAACAGGACACCCTCCAGGATACTCGGTATGAAATCTCCATGCGAGTTGTTGTTTGGGAAAAATAAGTTTGTTGTCCCTCCAAAATTATTTGGCAGTACATGCTTTGTTCGGGATCATAGACCATCGATTGGGAAGTTAGACCCACGAGCAGTAAAATGTGTTTTTGTTGGTTATTACTCTAGTCAGCAGGGGTATAAATGTTGGTGTCCCTCTGCGAAAGGCATGTTTGTAAGTATGGATGTCACCTTCAGGGAATCCGAGCCATTCTATTGTGAGCAAACTGATCTGAGCTTGTTGTTTGCAGAACTTGACCAACTTCACTCTGTGCAAGATGGTCATGAGGGGGAGAAGGTAGTGTCTCACACTAAGGGCGATTCTATGGGTACTAAACCTGATGGTGATGTGCAGGTTCAGGAGGTTCAGGTCTAACCAATAGTGGGTACGATTCCGCTTGATTCTCCCCAGGTTCCTGCTCCTGTTCAGGATCGGTGGCCGCAGAATCTCCAAGTGTACACTCGACGGTAGCCACATATGCAAGAGGAGCGGGAAGGTAGTGATGTGAGTTCATCTGACACGGTGGGATAGCAGCCACATGTGCAGGGGGAGCAACAAGGCATTGCTAGCAGCTCATCTGACACAGCTGTCAATTGCATTGCGAAAGGAGACACGTGAAGCAGCCAGAAAGGGTGAAGTGGCAAGGAAGGCTCTTTGCGAAATGCATGCTCTACAAACTGTTTCTGATGAACATGACATTAGCAAATTTGTTTCTTACGAGGCTTTGTCTTCTTCCTATAGAGCTTTTGTGGCCTCTCTATAAAACGTGTCAATTCCAAACGATTGGAAGACAACAAAGCAAGATCCGAAGTGGCGCGAAGCGATGATAGAAGAGTTGGAAGCACTGAAGAAAAACAAGACATGGATGCTAACCACACTGCCAACAGGGAAAAAGGCACTGAGTTGTAAGTGGATCTATACTGTGAAGCAGAATCCTGAAGGGAAGGTAGAAAGGTATAAGGCCAGATTGGTCGCTAGAGGGTTTAGTCAAACTTATGGAATTGACTA
This sequence comes from Lolium perenne, assembly GCF_019359855.2. NCBI lineage: Eukaryota > Viridiplantae > Streptophyta > Magnoliopsida > Poales > Poaceae > Lolium > Lolium perenne. The sequence goes on from NC_067244.2 coordinate 24,576,445, forward strand.
CGATGAGACGTTTGCTCCAGTGGCGAAGATGAACACAGTAAGAATATTGGTTTCATGTGCTGCTAACTTTGGGTGGAAGTTGCATCAACTAGATGTCAAGAATGCCTTCTTACATGGTGACCTGCAGGAAGAAGTGTACATGGAGATACCACCAGGTTGTATGGTCTGAAGCAATCTCCAAAGGCATGGTTTGATAGGTTTAGACGAGCTGTGTGTGGTATGGGGTATGGTCAATGCAATGGTGACCACACGGTGTTCTATAGACACGCTGAACGGAGGATCACCATTCTTGCAGTTTATGTGGATGACATTATCATCATTGGAGATGACCAAGAGGGAAATAAAGAGATTGAAGGAATGTCTGAGCAAGGAGTTTGAGGTGAAAGATTTGGGCAACCTAAAATATTTCCTTGGTATAGAAGCGGCTCGGACGGAGAAGGGAATATCTTTATGTCAACGAAAATACACCCTAGATCTCTTGAGTGACATGGGCATGATGGATGTCGTGCAGCCCCTACCCCAATTGAACAAAATCATCAAGTGACTGCACAATCAGGTGAGCTAGTGAATAAGGAAAATTATCAGAAATTGGTTGGGAGACTCTTGTACTTGTGTCATACCAGGCCTGACATTACATATGCCGTGGGTGTGGTGAGCAGATACATGCATGAACCAAGGAGTGGGCATCTTGATATAGTGCACAGAATCTTGAGATACTTGAAGGGAACTCCGGGAAAGGGGTTGTGGTTTGCAAAGAGTGGACACCTTGAGATGGATGGCTATAGTGACTCTGATTGGGATGGTTGTCGAGATGATAGAAGATCAACATCAGGCTATTGTGTGTTTGTGGGAGGAAATCTGGCGTTATGGAGAAGCAAGAAACAAACAGTTGTGTCCAGATCAACGGCAGAAGCTGAATACAGAGCTTTATCTAAAGGGGTGTGTGAGATGCTTTGGGTGAAGCATCTCCTGAGCGAGTTAAAGCTTCTCAGAAAGGGGCCCTTCAGAGCTTGGTGTGACAATCAGTCAGCCATAAGTATTGCAAATAATCCAGTCCAACATGATAGGACAAAACATCTGGAAATTGATCGCTTCTTCATTAAAGAAAAACTTGATGTTGGGATCATCAGCCTTACTCATGTCACTTCTGGGAAGCAAATTGCTGATTGCTTGACAAAGGGACTGGGAACAAGGGAATGCAACTTGGCATGTGACAAGATGAGATTGATAGATATCTACCATCCATCTTGAGGGGGGGGTGGGGGGGTGTTGAACACTGGACATGTTTCTGGCCCAAGTGGCCCAAGCCCATATGTGTGCTGACCTATAAAAGGAGGGAGCTGGAGGAGAGCTAACCCTAAGACAGAAGAAACCACACCAGCCGTCAGGGACCAAGAAAGATGAGATGAGCTGCTGCTTCAAAGATTTTTTTTCTCCTTCGAAGAAAGGTATATTTAACCTGCCTCGGAGGCCTCCAAAGTGATCCATATGTAGAATACACATATATAGAAAACCTCTATGGCATTGTAGAGTCCTTTCTACGTTTGTGTACTCCGATTTTAGCCCAATTTACCATGCCTGATCCTATGCGCATGGTGGTCCGCTAATTTCATCGCCATAGCTGTCAGACAACCATACTTTACTATTCATATGGTTGAGTATCATAAATACACCATACAAGATTCTGTGACACGCATGCAGGAAGTATGGGTCTAACTTGATTGGCTACAATTAGTCAGATATACACCAAACAAAGGGGCTGCATCATATGGGTCGCTCAGTGATATGATTGAGTATACAATACTCATGCATGTAACGTGGCTTCAGTATTCCTGTTTGCTATGCTTAGGCGTCACTGACCCAACGAGTCACCTGGCATTACATCAGGCAATTCCCATCGACTATATATTTCCTATATATAAGTGTCTGTCGGGCTATATCGCATCTACGAGGTCTTGAGGAGTTCAGTGAACACTTGAGCTAGATACCAATCCTCTTCTGATGCGTTTTAGATCTTCCTTGAGGCATGACATAGTGCAGCACCCGCGCTAAGGAAGGGAATAATTATAGATAACCTTTGAAGAGTTCAGGTATATGTCCTCGTAAACTTTCTTGCCAGAGGGGTGAAAAACTACCTGACCATGTTCTTTAGACGTAATTCGTCCTGGGTCGGAAAATGGAGATTTGGGCGTCTATTTCTGGGCTGCAACCCCAAAAGTTGCTTGCAGTATATATATTGGATCCAAAAGTTAGAAACATCTCTTGTATATTTGCTCTCTTGCAAAATAATCTCAGCACACCGCAGTTCAGAATCCGTAAACGAAGTCTTGATTACTTGGGTCCAACTCTCTTCGATGCAGATTTTTAACTGCAGCACCGACAAGCAATACGATCAACAACAACATGGGCTACCAATTAACAAGCAATGCTTCATCTGTGTGGCTAGCCATAGCTTTTGTTTCCACAATTGCTGTGGCTACCAAGATGGCAACAACAAGGCGAAGAACCGCGGTCGATTCGCCGTGCATGAAACCATCGCGTCCCCCCTTGGTGAGTGGCATCGCTCTCCTAGGACTCCTACTCAGGGTATTCAGAAAGGGCCCAGAAGCTACCATAGAGGAGCTACATGCAAAGCTCGGGGACGTGTTCACGGTGAGCTTCTTGTTCGGGCAGAAGGTGACCTTCTTGATCGGGCAAGAGGTACTGTCTCACTTCTTTCGGGCACCAGCATCCGAGATCAGCCGTGGCGATCTCTTCGAGTTCACCGTGCCAATGTTTGGCCGAGAGGTTGGCTATGGCATCAACAGAGGCACCCGCGATGAGCAGCTCCGTATCTTTGTTGAAGCACTCAAGCCGTCCAAGTTGAGGAGCAACGTTGAACCCATCCTTAGAGAAGTCAAGGTATGCACGCGTGCATAGCTAATTTTATTTACTCGTTAATCTATATGCGATTTGTTTGAATAATCTTATCATAACTACTTCAGTTTCAAAATTATAGCACGGCCTGCGATATTCTACGTTGAACAATTTTTAGTCTATGTATGAATATGTAATCAAATAGTAGTCAAGTGTAGAAAATTGTTGTAAATATTATCTGTGACTAGTAAATGGTACTAAATCTATGTAACCAACCTTCCGATTCAAAAAAATAATATCTGAGAGTTATAAGATTGGACATATAATAGATTATTATAATATGGCCAGTCATGGGGCCAGAGTTATCGTAATCAAGTCTGTAACTGCACAACTGTTTTGTAATTTTTGTACTGTACTACAGAAATTGCAGTTTACTAGTTGCACATCTTAAGGTTCTCACACAACTTCGCAAATGTTCAACCAGTCAATTAGCCATTGGATAGAAATATCCAAGATCATAGATTCATAAACAATTATTACTCAGTGACCAAGAAATACACACTTCCTTACAGATATATCACCTGTTTTGTACAGATAGATCATATCTGATACAAATTGCACTATGCGCAACTTAATACATGATTGCATTTATGTTCCATAGGCGTACTTTTCAAAATGGGCAGATGACGGCATAGTTGATCTAAAACATGAAATCGAAGAGGTGCTGATGCTGATCTCAGCCCGATGCTTACTGGGAAAAGAAGTCAGAGAGAAGATGTTTGATGAGTTCAGCACATTGTTCCGTGAAATAGAAAATGGCGTGAGTTTTGTTAGTGTATTCTTCCCGTATATCCCAATTCCAGCACACCGACGACGGGATAGTGCACTTCTCAAGATTACTGAAACACTATCTGAGATTGTAAAGTCACGTAGGAGATCCGGTGGAACTGAGGAGGATATGATGCAAAGATTGATCGATTCCAAGTATAAAGACGGCCGGTCCATGACCGAAGAAGAGATCACAGGTATGATCATGACCTTGCTCTTTGCCGGAAAACTCACTAGCGCTCACACCAGTACATGGACCGGAGCTTGCATACTTAGCAGTACAAAGTGCTTAACAGCTGTTGTGGCGGAGCAGAAGGCGATCATTAGAAAATACAACGGCCAGGTAGACTACAACGTATTGTTAGAGATGGATACCTTGCACAATTGCATCAAAGAGGCACTACGCCTGCACCCATCAGCACCGATGTTGGTTCGCAAGGCACATAAACACTTCACAGTGTTGACGAAACAAGGCAATGAGTATGACATCCCCAAAGGGCACACACTAGCAAGCCCTGTAGTGCTGAACAATAGCATGCCTCACATTTATAAAGATCCTAAGGTATATGATCCAGATCGGTTTTCTCCTGAGAGAGCGGAGGATAAAGCTGGAGGCAAGTTCTCTTACACATCTTTCGGTGGTGGTGGAAATCATGGTTGCTTTGGTGAAGCCTATGCTTACATGCAAATTAAAATAATATGGAGCCATTTGTTAAGGAACTTTGATCTCCAACTGATGTCTCCTTTCCCCAAGCCAGATTGGAGTAAGTTTGTGCTTTTACCTAGAGGGAAAGTACTGGTAAGTTATAAGAGGCGTCAGGAGGTCCCTAGCACATAGTTAATAACTAATATGCACTTGTTGGCATTTGTGTGGATGCATGTATGTGCACTTGTCTTATGTGTTTCTCGTGTGTGATGTTCTTGCAGTCGACCGATTGTACATGTGTGTGTAATCTCTTGTCGTGTGTGTATGCAACATATAGTGGTGGCTCCCACAAGCTATAAATAAGAAATAATATCGTTTTATCAGGAGAACAAGAAAGTTTTATCTGGAGAAGAAAAGGAGGATAGAGAAAGTGTGAGCAAGCAAATTTCATCGGATTGAAATGGTTGTGGACTACAGAGCAGTCGGTTTGGCTCCCAGACTACAGGAAACCCCGAATTTTGAAAAATGATAAATGATATTCAATTTTCCAAAACATAAACAAAAAAAATTAGTAAATACATATGGAAGCAATCAGGCTTATCGGTGTTAGGCATAAGCTAATTGTATGTCATTCAAAATTAAGCTGGTAAATAAAAAGCATCCAGGAATATGAATTATCAAGCTATAGTAAATATTTTTCATGTGGCATGTAGGATCAGCATGGATAAAGAAATATGACTTGCCTAGTATCCCACTCTCCATCTGGTCTTCCAGTTGAGGGTCGACCTCACCACGTAACTCCTCCGTGTACTTGGGGTTCGACGTTTACGTGTCCTGTTTGCAAAACAGATCCAAACACAAATAAATTCCAGCTCCGCTAATTCAAGCTAGTAACAACATGTAAATACTTCTGAAACTTGAAACTAAAATAAATTCAAACACAAATAAATTCCAGCTCCGCTAATTCAAGAAGAAGAAGAAGAAAGAAGATGAAAGATAATTTAGGTGCAAGTACAAATAGGATTTACGGTGTTGGGTTGAAACTAGCCGAATGATTTAGATTTAACGGGGAAGACATTGATTTGGCAATGTTTTTTTTATTGGATTGGGCTCAATGAAAGAGGAAAAGCTAGCTGGGCTAACTGAATGAGAGCTTTCTCTGTCGTTCAGGTTCAGGAAGAAACAGAGGATTCTGCCTGTGCCTGAGTGCCTGCTACAAAATCAGACGATTGCGTCGCCAGCGAGACTCAGCAGTAGCAACGGAGGGTGTCAGCGTGATGAGGAGAGCCGTGGGGGTACCTTCCATTTTTCAGAACAAAAGCATGGTACAGGTGAAAAGGTCGGCCATGACAGTAACATGGACTGCTCGTTAGTATACATGTACAACGGGAAATCAAAACAACTGAATGGGGAAGTTCGAAAACAGTAGGGAGATTCCAGTTCGAAGAAACCAACCACGGATGCGGATGCGAACGAGTGTGCCGATGCGTCTCCACCAGCGTGGCCTCGTCAGGCAACTCGGCAGCTGTTGCGCGCGCGCGCGTGCTTGATTAGAACAGCGGCATTGCGGCGCTGAGAGAGAAGCGAGGCGCGAGCGTGCGGGGCGGCGCCAGGCTACATCGAACCCTGGCTCTGCAGCTCTCTTTTGCAGGTCGGCGGCGAGGAGTCCGACGAGTGTGGCAGCGGCGGCGCGGAGCACTGGTCGAGGAGAAATGATTTGGCCTTGTCATGGGCTGATGGGCCAGACGATGGACATAGTAGAAAGGAACAAGGCCTAAGCTAAGGAGAGGATTGGGCTGGAAGGGAGGTAGAACAAGAATGGGGGAAAATGAATCTCCAGCGTCGCTGTTTCACACCGGCGCACTTATACGGTCGGTACCAAAAAAAAAAAAAATTAAAAACTTTATAAATTTAAATAGACGCTGAACTTCATTGAAATTTATGCAAAAGCATTGCGAAATTTAAAATAAAACAACTAATCGAATGCGTCGTAGTTCGTGCTCTCCACGCCATCACCGCCTTCGACGGAGGAGGAGGGCGAGCGCTTCGTTGAGGCCATCGGCGCACCGTCGCATCGTGGCCTCGGAAATTGGCGCGGCCACTGAGGACGACGACCGGCCTCGCCACGCGGTTATTTAGAACGTGACACGATGTTTGTGTCGCTGACAGGATGGCCCCAAGCTAAAAATCCTACGTAGCTGCGCCCGATTTACACCCCGTACGTAGAGGCCTGCAATGGTGTTATTTTTTAGGGCTTCCGGGTGTAAGCCCAAAAACATCCTATAAAACTATTGGGGTTGCTGGTGGAGATGCCCTGACATACTCCATATGAACACTGTGCGTGCCGCAGCTGGTTGTTCTATTTTTGTGTACTAAAAGCTTGAATCCTTGAAACACCTTCCCCTTGCAACTTCTCTTGCTGCTCCAGCCTCAAGCTTGCCTGAATTTGACATGTGTAGCTTTTCCAATAATTGTTTAGTCGCTGGCGACGGACCGTATCTTGTTCCCCGTGTCTGGCTCTCCTTTTGGCGACCTTGGGTATTGCTTTGCGCTAAAGGCTCGGCGATGACTAATCTAATCTGCCAGTACTATAATCCCACGGTACTACATAGCGAATTAGCGATTCTCCAAGGTAGAACCAAAAGCAGGATCGTGCCTCTCTTACGGTAAGAAAATATGAACAGAAGAACTTGATGACTATGCCCTGCGACTCTCCACGTTCACGTGCCTGCATTACACGATAACCAATTTGTTCTGGCTGGAAGAAAGCCAATCGATCGATCGACCGTACGACTTGATTTCTTATCATTCTTCTGGTTTGTTTGTCGCGTCCCTGAAGCATGCGCTCCGTGATCATGGCACGCAGCTTGTGTTTCTTTCAAGAGTTGGACTGATGCGGACGAACGTTGGTAGCTCGTCGTTTTCCGGCTATGCACGTTGGTCTTTGTACATTGTATTTTTCTTTTCTTTTTCTTTTCTTCTTCTTTGTTGTGATATCCTTGGGGCGAAAGAGATCGACTGATCTTTTGTACGTGTGAATGACGTTGACCGATGAACTCGATTGTTTTCGTAGTTGAGTAGTGGGCATTTGTGCAGAGTATTCCTTGTGTGCTTATTTCTAGTTTCTTTTTCTTTGTCGTGATACTTTGGGGGCGACAGAGATCGACCAACCATTTGAACAAGGAGTTGGCTCATTCTATTTATTAAAACTATCAAACAGTTGGGCGAAAATGAACACACAAATTTACGCAATCCTCAGAGAATTTTGTTTAAATTGCTGATAAATTTAGATTATTTTTACAAGTTTGAGTTTTTATTCAATTTTAAATGAAAGTTAGAAAAATATTTTAAACTTCAAAATGGCTTTGGGAAAGGTTCTCGTTTCTTCCCAAAATAACCGGAGAACCTAGATTGAATTGCTAAAAGTGTTTGATTTTATTGAAGTTTGATTTGTCACTAGTTAGCCAAAACAATCTATTTACACAACATACACTGTTAGAAAAAAGGGCTTTAGTCCCGGTTCGCAACTACCATTAGTCGCGGTTGCGCAACCGGGACTAATTAAGCGCGACTAAAGGCCCCCCCTTTAGTCGCGGTTGCTTACGAACCGCGACTAAAGGTCCGTCCACGTGGGCGGCTAGCATGCGCCTGGGCGAAGGACCTTTAGTCTCGGTTTGTGTCCCCAACCGGGACTAAAGGCTATTTCGTTAAAAAAAAATATTCATTTGGGTTTCTAATTTTTTTCACTCCGTTTTTTTTTCTATTTTTTCGGAATTTCTATTATTTCAGTTATTTGCATAGCTTAGTCTCTATCTCTAACTACACTTATCTCTAGTCAAATTACTTACTCGTGGTCAAACTTCCCGCTCGGTCACCCATCCTCCCACTACTCCACCTCTAGCACGCTTAACTTCCAAGTTGCATTCCGTCTCGCATCCAAGTGCTACGCGCACATGTATGTGATACTAGTATCATATCAATCCTATTAACATGTTGGTCGATGTCACATTTTTTTATTGTTTGAATTTCAAATAATTTTTTTTCATAAACAAAAATAATGATGTAATAATAATCGTGAATAAATAAATAAACATTAACTTTTAAATTTAAATTTTTTTAAATTTTTTTAAAAAAAATTTGCCAAACCTAAAACCTAAAAATTTGAAAATCTTAAAATTGGGTAAAAGTAATAGTAATCTTTATGCTGGATGCGATTATTAATTTTATTTTAAAAAAAATTTAAAAAATATAAAATCCATAATTTATAGCAAAAACTAAAATCATCCTGCTTTCATATTTTCATTTGGAATTTTGAGAATCTAAAAATTGGCTAACCGGGTAAATCCCGGTAAATTCGGATGTAAATTTTTCCCAGGATTTTTTTGATATATTATACGTTTTTTTCCGACGTCGTATGCAAAAGTTATTGCGGTTTTACCATTTTTAAACTTTTTTTGCAAAAAAAGTGAAAATTTGAATTTCTCAATTTCTCCGAATAGTAGGTTGCATAACATACAAGAATATGAAAACAATTTTTTTTGAATTTTCTATCATTTTCTTTTGTATTTTACAAACCAAAAAAAAGGCGATCCACGCGCGGGGGGGGGGGGGGGGTGCAGGGTGCGTGGGAGTGTAAAAACTCGGAAAAACCTTTAGTCCCGGTTGGGGACACCAACCGGAACTAAAGAGGTACCCTTTAGTCGCGGTTGGTGCCTTTAGTCGCGGTTGGTGTCCCCAACCGGGACTAAAGGTTTTTTCGCCGGCCGCATCCCTCCATAGCCCTTTAGTCCCGGTTGGTGTTACCAACCGCGACTAAAGGGGTACCCTTTCGTCTCGGATGGATCATTAGTCGCGAGTCGCCTCCCGAACCGCGACTAAAGCCCCCTTTAGTCGCGGTTCGAATATTTCCGGGACTAATGGGGGTGGACGGAAGCCTATTTTTCTACTAGTGATAGTCAATATAAGTCAATTTGTCTAACATTGGCTTTATTTTCCTTGACCAAAGCTTTTTGCTGGTATAGGAAAAGGTACACACTATGTATCATAGTCTGGCAGGATACAAACCATCAGACGAGCCCGTCGCCGTCCATCTCTGCTGGAAAAAAGAAAGAGAAGGAATGAAAGGGCAATCAATGTCGCCAGCTCAATGATCTCTTAGGGAGAGAAAATTCGGCGATTTGCACAAAAATAACCCAAAAGTTAAAAAAAAGCACAGACTGACCCTCCGGCGAAACTATTTCACCAATCTAACCCTTTTGTGTGGCGTCCCTTACATCGGCGCCACACATGCCAGTGTGGCGCCTGCGGTGACCCAGCATACCACTGCATGTTGTAGTATACAAGTCGTTGATATGATCTTTGTGAAGGGACTTCTTCACAAATTGCCATATCCCTCAGAGTGGTACAACAGAAACATTGCAGGTCATAACACTCCATACATTATTACAAACATTGTCTTACAAGTTGATATTCTCACAGGTCCTATGAGAACATCCTAAGATACTACTTAAGTACGATTACAACTCATAACTAAATATGAAGAGAGCTCAACAACTTAGTTAGGTAAGTTCTACGTTGCTCGGCTCAATGATGCTAGGGTATGTCACTACTCCTCCACCTCCGTGTCATCTGATCCGTAGACTATCCCATAGTCTACGCCTTCCACTCCGCCGGTAAGATCAGGTTCTTCGTAGACCAGCTCGTAACTTCCTTCTGGTGCTCCATCGTTGATGGCCTCCACTTCCGGATCACAGTCTAGCAAGGGTGTCGAAAGAAAGTGAGTACAGGGGTACTCAGCAAGTTCTAAAAGAGTGAAAACGTGTTTGATGCACTAGCTACGACCATTGATCAGGAAATCGCAGGTCAATGCATGTTTTGAAATCATTTCTTCAAAAGGTTGCTTTTATTATGAAAACTATGCCCGTCAGTCTTCACAGGTTGATTAGAACTTCGTGGAGTTCCTTTCCTGCCGCGTCAGCGATTCCTTCCTGGAACAAGGAGTGACAGCCACAATTTGATACACTCTGCAGAGGTGCGTTACTTTTCCCACAAGAGATCTCACCCTTTTTGTCATCCGCTGGGACTTGCCCCCGTTCACACTTCCTTTGGTGTGAGGCCAGGTATAAAGATCCAAGCCCACACCGCCTTCTCCGCGACTGCAAACCCACCCTTTTGTCCAACCGTACACCCCCAGTAGACTTCTCCCGATAATACGGCTTTACTCACGGTGTACTCCGGACAATCCTTCATAGATGGTAGAGCTTATCATCACTAATGGATGGGGATTTAAAAGGATATCCCAACCTATTGTGGCAGTGCCTCCAACACCCCACCGGCTCTACCAATCCGTTGGCGTGCAGAAGGGAAAAGATACGGCTGGCTTCCCCAGAGCCATTATAGATCTCATGGTCAACGCGGTTTGTACGGCGCTAGAATCACTGGACGGCATTGGTAATTTAATCCTAGGGTGATATAACCCATTGCAATGGAACCTCCACCATATCAACACATACCATGGTTCCATTGCCAGCCACATAGTCATATTCATAATTGGAAAGTAACATTTCATTTGCGATGCAGGAATGATAAGTATATAGCTTTGCATTAAAGTAGTAGAAAATACTCAAGTTGACATGAGCAAGGGTGAACTTGCCTGTGGACTGCGAGATAGTGCAGTTCAATGCAGTTGATGGAACCTGGACCTCGGGTTCTGTAAGAAGCATCATTGTCCGGTAAGGACAATGTTATAAATCCAAATAATGCAATCATGGATGTATTATTTTATGTTGAATCCCTTTACCCCGCTGAGTTATATCAATTTAGGGTTGAGTTTAAGATTTATGTCTTTGACGGTAACTTGCAATTGATTTAAAAGTATAAACTATTTTAATTCACACAAAGTACAACAATTCAAAGTAAAACTATTTTACTTGGTGATTTCCTTAACCATTCCAAAAATAATTTGGAATCATAGAGTTACCTCTATAGTTTTTGGAATAAAAAGGAATATAGTATTTTTCTTGGAAAAATACCCTTTTCCAATAGAAATGACTTGGAATAATAGAATTTCATTTTGAAATGTTTGAAAATAAGTATTTGAACTTATTTGAGATTTTTCCTTGAATTTTAAATACAAGGAAATAATAGTTTAAAATTCCAAGTTATTATTTAAATTCTTAAAATTCATAATTTTGAATTTGTTTCATAAATTCCACTTCATATTTTATTCTTGTTAAGATTTATTTTTCATTCATTAATCCAATTTTTAATGGATTTTTAGAGTTGTATTTTATTTACTAAAACTTGGTAAAGTTCTGGCTTTTTATTAATTATTAAAAGACCAAAATACCCTCCTAGCCCCTATTGGGCCCAGCCCATTTAACTAAAGCCCAGGGACAGCCCAATAAGGCTATTCCCTTATGGGTCGGTGGCGCCGAACGGCCCACCTCTCTCACTCACTCGGCCCTCTCTCTCTCGTTCACCTCTAACCCTAATCTCCTGCGACGCCCGTGGCGATGGCGTCGCCGCCATGGCCGCCGCCGCGCTCCGGCCAGCTCCGAGCTCCCCCGCCGTAGCCACCTACCAAACCAGAACCGCCGCGTGCAGATCTATCGATCTGTCCGCGTGGTTTTCTCGTTCTCTTCCTCTCCTGGCGAATCGCCTCCGTTCTGGATCTCGAGGAGAATCGCCTCGACGAACTCCGGCGAGCGCTCGTCCTCGCCGACGATGGATGCGCTCCTGGGGTTGACCTGGTGATAACCCACAAGTATAGGGGATCGCGGCAGTCTTCGAGGGAAGTAAAACCCAAATTTATTGATTCGACACAAGGGGAGGTAAAGAATACTTATAAGCCTTAACAACTGAGTTGTCAATTCAGCTGCATCTGGAAAAGCACTAGTAACAGGGGTGATGTGAAAGCAGCAGTAATATGAGAGCAATAGTAAAAGTAACACAGCAGCGATATCAGTAACACAGGAGCAATGGCACCAGAAAATAGTTGATACTACCTCCAATGACACATAGAACGAGTATATAATGATGAGAGATGGACCGAGGTTCCCAGCGATCTACACTAGTGGTAACTCTCCAATAAGTGACAAGTGTTGGGTGAACAAATTACAGTTGGGCAATTGATAGGATTGATAAAGCATTAAGAAAGAACATCAATTCATTAATCATGTAGGCATGTTTTCCATATATAGTCGTACGTGCTCGCAATGAGAAACTTGCACAACATCTTTTGTCCTACCAGCCGGTGGCAGCCGGGCCTCAAGGGAATCTACTGGATATTAAGGTACTCCTTTTAATAGAGTACCGGAGCAAAGCATTAACACACCGTGAAAACATGTGATCCTCACATCACCGCCATCCCCTCCGGTTGTCCCGATTCTTGTCACTTCGGGGCCATTGGTTCCGGACAGTGACATGTGCATACAACTTGTAGATACAATCTAAGCAATAATTATAGAGCTTAAATCTAAGATCATGCCACTCGGGCCCTAGTGACAAGCATTAAACACAACAAGATTGCAGCAACAATAACTTCACAAACTTTATAGATAGACTAATCATAATGTATCATCCAACGGATCCCAACAAACACAACACCGATTACATCAGATGGATCTCAATCATGTACGGCAGCTCATGAGATCATTGTACTGAAGTACATGGGAGAGAATACAACCTAGCTACTGCTAGAACCCGTAGTCCATGGGGGAACTACTCACGGAGCATGATGGAGGCGGTGGCGTCGATGGAGATGGCTTCCGGGGGCACTTCCCCGTCCCGGCAGGGTGCCGGAACAGAGACTTCTGTCCCCCAAATTGGAGTTTCACGATGGCGGCGGCGCCCCTGGAGTCTTTCTGGAGTTTCGTCAATCGGTATCGAGTTTTTAGGTCGAAAGGACTTAAATAGGCGAAGAGGCGGCGCAGGAGGGGCACCAGGGTGGCCTCCCCATAGGCCCGCGCGGCCAGAGGCCAGCCCGCGCGGCCCTATGGTGTGGGGGCCCCAGGCCTCCCCTCTGACTCCCCTTCGGTGTCCTGGTCCGTCTCGGTGAATTATGATGTTTGGTCTTCGTTTCGTCGAATTCCGAGAATATTGCCCGAACAGCCTTTCTGGAACCAAAAACAGCAGAAAACAGGAACTGGCACTTCGGCATCTTGTTAATAGGTTAGTTCCGGAAAATGCATGAAATCATCATAAAGTGCAAGCAAAACATGTAAGTATTGTCATAAAACAAGCATGGAACATCAGAAATTATGGATACGTTGGAGACGTATCAGCATCCCCAAGCTTAGTTCCTATTCGTCCTCGAGTAGGTAAACGATAAAAAGAATAATTTCTGTAGTGACATGCTACTTACATAACCTTGATCATACTATTACAAAGCATATGAAATGAATGAAGTGACTCAAGGCAATGATCTATAGTTGCTAACAAATAGATAACATATAGCAAAACTTTTCATGAAGAGTACTTTCAAGACAAGCATCAAAAGTCTTGCACAAGAGTTAACTCATAAAGCAATAAATTCAAAGTAAAGTCATCGAAGCAACACAAAGGAAGATATAAGTTTCAGCGGTTGCTTTCAACTTTCAACATGCATATCTCATGGATAATTGTCAACATAAAGTAATATGATGAATGCAAATAAGCAAGTATGTAAGAATCAATGCACAGTTAACACAAGTGTTTGCTTCTAAGATGGAAGGAAGTAGGTAAACTGACTCATCATAAAAGTAAAAGAATGGCCCTTCGCAGAGGGAAGCAGGGGTTGCTATTTTTGTGCTAGATCTTTGGTTTTGAAAACATAAAGAGATCATAAAAGTAAAGTTTTGAGAGGTGTTTGTTGTTGTCAACGAATGGTAGTGGCACTCTAACCCCCTTGCCAGACAAACCTTCAAAGAGCGGCTCCCATTTTATTTTATTTTTGGGTGGCACTCCTTCCAATCTTTCTTTCACAAACCATGGCTAACCGAATCCTCGGGTGCCTGCCAACAATCTCATACCATGAAGGAGTGCCTTTTTATTTTAGTTTTATTATGATGACACTCCTCCCCACCTTTGCTTTCTCAAGCCATGGCTAACCGAATCCTTCGGGTGCCGTCCAACAATCACATACCATGGAGGAGTGTCTATTTTGGTTAATTAATTTGGGACTGGGAATCCCATTGCCAGCTCTTTTTGCAAAATTATTGGATAAGCGGATGAAGCCACTAGTCCATTGGTGAAAGTTGCCCAACAAGATTGAAAGATAAACACCACATACTTCCTCATGAGCTATAAAACATTGACACAAATCAGAGGTAATAAATTTTGAATTGTTTAAAGGTAGCACTCAAGCAATTTACTTTGGAATGGCAGGAAATACCACATAGTAGGTAGGTATGGTGGACACAAATGGCATAGTGGTTGGCTCAAGGATTTTGGATGCATGAGAAGTATTACCTCTCGATACAAGGCTTAGGCTAGCAAGGTTGTTTGAAGCAAACACAAGTATGAACCGGTACAGCAAAACTTACATAAGAACATATTGCAAGCATTATAATACTCTACACTGTCTTCCTTGTTGCTCAAACACTTTTACCAGAAAATATCTAGACCTTAAGAGAGACATATCATGCAAACCAATTTTAACAAGCTCTACAGTAGTTCTCCACTAATAGGTTTAAACTACATGAAAAAACTTAATCATAATCTACTTGAGAGCTCAAAACAATTGCCAAGTGTCAAATTATCCAAGACAATATGAGGCATTTTCTGTTTCCAACCAAATAACCATAAGTATTGTAGCTTCCAACTTTTATTATTGAACATTAAAAGTAAAATGAAGAACAAGTGTTCATATGAAAAAGCGGAGCGTGTCTCTCTCCCAAACAAGGATTGCTAGGATCCGAATTTATTCAAACAAAAACAAAAATAAAAGCACACAGACGCTCCAAGTAAAACACATATGATGTGACCGAATAAAAATATAGTTTCAATAGAAGAAACCTGATAAGTTGATGAAGAAGGGGATGCCTTGGGCATCCCCAAGCTTAGACGCTTGAGTCTTATTGAAATATGCAGGGATGAACCACGGGGGCATCCCCAAGCTTAGACTTTTCACTCTTCTTGATCATATATCATCCTCCTCTCTTGACCCTTGAAAACTTCCTTCACACCAAACTTCTCATAAACTTCATTAGAGGGGTTAGTACTCAAAAAACTTGAATCCACTTTTAGTCCTGTAGTGACACATTGCAAGAACTCAATAAAACATTAGCTATAGCTCTCCACGTGTAGAAAGCCTTGCTTAAAGTCCACAAGAGACAATGCAAAAAACAGAGACAGAATCTGCCAAAACAGAACAGCCAGTAAATACGAATTTTAAAGAGGTACTTCCGTTGCTCAAATCAGAAAACTCAAAACTAATGAAAGTTGCGTACATATCTGAGGAACACGCACGTAAATTGGCAGATTTTTATGAGTTACCTACAGAGAAAACTGCCCAGATTCGTGACAGATAGAAATCTGTTTCTGCGCAGAAATCCAAATCTAGTATCAACCTTCGATTAGAGGCTTCACTTGGCACAACAATGCAATAAAATAAAGATAAGGAGAGGTTGCTACAGTAGTAACAACTTCCAAGACACAACAAAACAGTAGCAAAATAAAGACATGGGTTATCTCCCAAGAAGTTCTTTCTTTATAGCCATTAAGATGGGCTCAGCAGTTTTAATGATGCACTCACAAGAAATAAGAGTTGAAGCAAAAGAGAGCATCAAGAAGCAAATCCAAAACACATTTAAGTCTAACCCATTTCCTATGCATAGGAATCTTGTACATAAATAAATTCATGAAGAACAAAGTGACAAGCATAAGAAGATAAAACAAGAGTAACTTCAACAATTTCAGCATATAGAGAGGTGTATTAGTACCATGAAAATTTCTACTACCATATTTTACTCTCTCATAATAATTTTCAGTAGCTTCATGAATAAACTCAACAATATAACTATCACATAAAGCATTCTTTTCATGATCCATAGACACATAATTTTTATCAAGCTCAAAAATAGTGGGATTAAAACTTTCGAACACACTTTTATCAATAATATAACAAGATGATTGATCAATCTCAAGAGATATGGGACTCCTAGATAAAGTCAAGAACTCTCCAATCCCATTTTCATTAGTAGTACAATTAATATTATCAAGTAACATAGGACCATCATCAAGAGCTTTATCATAAACATTTGCTACGCAAAATTCTTTAGTACCATGCATTTCGACATCAGGCACAAACAAAGCATTATCATAAGATTTATCAAAGTAGCATGGATTATCATAAATAATAGTAGCATAATTATTCTCACAAGTTTTACTCATAGGTAATATTTCAAGAGAATCCACAGGAACATAACATTCAACCTCTTTCGGTAAGCATGGAGGACAATCAAATAGTGTAAGAGATAAAGAGTTACTCTCATTAGAAGGTTGGCATGGGTAGCTAATCCATTCTTCCTCCTTTTGTTCATCACTCTCCTCTTCTTTTTCATCCAATGAGCTTTCACTTTCATCAATTTCCTCCTCTTTTTCATCCAATGAGCTTTCAGGTTCATCAACTTCTTCTTCCACAGGTTCCTGCAAATTGTGAGTGCATTCTTGTGCATTAATGAGTCTCTCTTTATAATCAATGATATAAGGATTATCACTGTAGCATTCATTGCAAAAATTAAGGATAGAAGAGACATAATCTTTAAGGTCCTTACAAACAACACAAGTTTCATAATTCTTAACCATGAAGGATTCTATCTCAGAGGCTCCCATAAATATGACAAATTGTTCTACCTCTTCAAACCCAAAATGAATATAGCTATTCCGATTATAGTTCTTAATTAAAACTTCTTCACTAAAGCGACATTGAAATTTCAGATGTTTAGTATCCTGTTGAGAGCAGCAATTTATATCATGGCGTTTAAGCAAAATTTTAGCAATTGTATTCAATTTTTCTATCACAACACTCATTACTTTACCAGTTCTTGATTCTCTATAATTATTATAATATTCTATAAGCTCCAAGTAGGTTATGGGTTCTCCCATAGCAGCAGTTTTTAATTTTTAGATTTTTCAAATTTTTATGGATTTTTGGGTATATAGGAAAAGTAAAACAAGACAAAAAGAAACTAGAGAAAAGTAAACTAAACAAAGTAATACTAGACAGAAATAAACTAAGCACAAATGAACTAAACAAAAGTAAACTAAGCAAAACAAAATAAAATAAAAACAAGAGAGAGGTAGAGTGTACTCCCCAGGTGAACTTATGAGTAGAGCTATGCCTCCCCGGCAACGGCGCCAGAAAACAGTCTTGATAATCAACAAGTATAGGGGATCGCGGCAGTCTTCGAGGGAAGTAAAACCCAAATTTATTGATTCGACACAAGGGGAGGTAAAGAATACTTATAAGCCTTAACAACTGAGTTGTCAATTCAGCTGCATCTGGAAAAGCACTAGTAACAGGGGTGATGTGAAAGCAGCAGTAATATGAGAGCAATAGTAAAAGTAACACAGCAGCGATATCAGTAACACAGGAGCAATGGCACCAGAAAATAGTTGATACTACCTCCAATGACATATAGAACGAGTATATAATGATGAGAGATGGACCGGGGTTCCCAGCGATCTACACTAGTGGTAACTCTCCAATAAGTGACAAGTGTTGGGTGAACAAATTACAGTTGGGCAATTGATAGGATTGATAAAGCATTAAGAAAGAACATCAATTCATTAATCATGTAGGCATGTTTTCCATATATAGTCGTACGTGCTCGCAATGAGAAACTTGCACAACATCTTTTGTCCTACCAGCCGGTGGCAGCCGGGCCTCAAGGGAATCTACTGGATATTAAGGTACTCCTTTTAATAGAGTACCGGAGCAAAGCATTAACACACCGTGAAAACATGTGATCCTCACATCACCGCCATCCCCTCCGGTTGTCCCGATTCTTGTCACTTCGGGGCCATTGGTTCCGGACAGTGACATGTGCATACAACTTGTAGATACAATCTAAGCAATAATTATAGAGCTTAAATCTAAGATCATGCCACTCGGGCCCTAGTGACAAGCATTAAACACAACAAGATTGCAGCAACAATAACTTCACAAACTTTATAGATAGACTAATCATAATGTATCATCCAACGGATCCCAACAAGCACAACACCGATTACATCAGATGGATCTCAATCATGTACGGCAGCTCATGAGATCATTGTACTGAAGTACATGGAAGAGAATACAACCTAGCTACTGCTAGAACCCGTAGTCCATGGGGGAACTACTCACGGAGCATGATGGAGGCGGTGGCGTCGATGGAGATGGCTTCCGGGGGCACTTCCCCGTCCCGGCAGGGTGCCGGAACAGAGACTTCTGTCCCCCAAATTGGAGTTTCGCGATGGCGGCGGCGCCCCTGGAGTCTTTCTGGAGTTTCGTCAATCGGTATCGAGTTTTTAGGTCGAAAGGACTTAAATAGGCGAAGAGGCGGCACGGGAGGGGCACCAGGGTGGCCTCCCCATAGGCCCGCGCGGCCAGAGGCCAGCCCGCGCGGCCCTATGGTGTGGGGGCCCCAGGCCTCCCCTCTGACTCCCCTTCGGTGTCCTGGTCCGTCTCGGTGAATTATGATGTTTGGTCTTCGTTTCGTCGAATTCCGAGAATATTGCCCGAACAGCCTTTCTGGAACCAAAAACAGCAGAAAACAGGAACTGGCACTTCGGCATCTTGTTAATAGGTTAGTTCCGGAAAATGCATGAAATCATCATAAAGTGCAAGCAAAACATGTAAGTATTGTCATAAAACAAGCATGGAACATCAGAAATTATGGATACGTTGGAGACGTATCACCTGGCGCGGGTGCTGTTCCCAGTACTCGTGTCGTCGCCTCAGGTGCTCGCTACGGTGGTGTTGGGTTCGTGTTTGGGTTCGCCGGCGTAACGTCGGCGCCTACCCTGGACTTGCAGCTGTTAGGGCCGCGCGAGCACTGCCTCGCCATGCCCTAGCTTCTGCTTCCAGGCGCAAGTAATTACTTCACCTCCTCCTTCTCTTCTGTGCGCCTCCCTTGCTACTGTTCTTCTTCCTCCTCATGCTCTGTTGCTCTCTGGTGATCCTATTATCACACAGAGCTATGCAATAGCTGCTTAATCTTCCAGTGCTGCTATCTACTGCAAGCTCATGGCCAAAATTACCAGTTACTGGTACTGGCCAGTGTTGCTTTGCTTGCGATTCATGCTTTACTTGCTTCTCTGCTGCTCCTAGCATGCTCTGTACTTGCCATGCTCTGCTGTGCTTGCTTATGAGCTTGCTATGCCATGCTATGCTTGATTATGGCTTGCTTGTGCTTACTGGCATATCATGCTTGCTTGTCTAGGTGTACTTGTGATGCATCAGTGACACTTGTTTGTGCCAGTGGTGCTTGTGATATGCTTCTGTGCTTCCCATGCAAGCTAATGATCCATTGGATCATTCTTTGCTTGTTGGCTAGCTTCCCTGTGTAGCTTGACTTGATTTAATTGATCCATTTGATCAATTCAATGTCAGTGATGGCTTACTGATTAATTCTGTGGCTAAGTGATTCAATTTCCTTGTGATGCTGATGCTCAAGCATCACTATGCTGTTGCTTACTTGTGCTGTTGCTCATTCAAGCTACCTGGACTTGCTCCAGTGGCTATGATGCAGTGATTAAACTGTGTTGCCTTGTATTATGCTGCTGTCAGTACTAAGCATGGATCTGTGATAAATTCATGCTTGTATTAATTAAGTGATGATGAACTGCTTATGCAGTAATGATTTAAATGACTTGCTTGCAAATGATTTGGCTATTCATGATTGTCTAGCAAGCAATTGAATCTGAATCCATTCCTGGATAATGATGTGCTATATTTGGCTTTCATTTAAATGGTGCTTAAGTGTGATGTGACCTCAGTAGTATTGCTACTGATTGGTTGCTCACTTATTTAGTTGGATCTTGTGGCTACTCAACCTTTGCTTGCATATTTGGGAATCATACTTGATATGAATGCCAATATGCTTGCCTGATGAAAATCTAGGGTTTACTGATGGTTCATAGCTTAGGATTTACTGTGTAGTCTTATTAGCTGCTAATCCTTGCAATTCATCTACTGGTGCTATCTGTGCATCTGATTTGGCTAGTGTGTGCATCTGTGCATGTGTGCTAGTTCCTGTGTACAAGATCTGTACCTAGATGCTTTCTATTTTTAGTAGCTTTTAGACTGGCAGTAATCCTTGGTGAAAACCAAGTGATGATCTACCCTATTGAGCATCTGCT
Source organism: Lolium perenne (assembly GCF_019359855.2). Lineage (NCBI taxonomy): Eukaryota > Viridiplantae > Streptophyta > Magnoliopsida > Poales > Poaceae > Lolium > Lolium perenne. The sequence continues at coordinate 24,597,101 of NC_067244.2, forward strand.
CAATCCCATGATTATCTCATGCATATATGATGGATCGGATCCATTGGATCTGTCCAGGAACTTGGTATACCTTGTTCAAGCTCCTAGTGTGAAATATTTGGTTGATGCAGACTTGGGGTTTTTGTGCACAGCCCTTCACCTCCAGTTTCTGGTTGAGCTTCTCAGGTCACCATGATTCCTGGAGCTAAGTGGTTGTGTTGGTTTCTGTTCTTGAGTAAGAACTGGATGAACTGGTGCTGGTTCTTGCTTCACCCTTACCTGGTGATTTGCATATGTGGTCGACTGTCATGGTTCTAGGGTTTGTGTGCTATTTATATGGTCTCTACTTCTTCCCTGGCCATGACACACAAGCCTGGTTACTTTATGACTCACCTCTTGCATTGCCTTGCTGTTGCTTGGCTAGCAACAGCCTTCATATGGTGAAACTTGAGCCCCTATGGCTTGCTCAGTGTTGGTCTACCTATGCCTATCTTGTGCTGTCCAGAAATTTGGACAAGCACAAGTGTGCTGTGACAGTGTGCACTGTCCAAACTGAATCTCTGTGTTATTTGGCTAACTGTCCAAACTGAATTTTCCTGTGATCCTTGCTAACACTTACATTCTGGCTAGTTCTTTGCTATGTGTTGTGCAGGTTTGAATTATGCTATGGCCAGAAGATCATCCTCAAGCCACTTAGTTTAGGTTTAGTGTAGAATAAACTTGTAATTTTCCTTTTCTTTTATTACTGATCATTATGTCTCAATTCTTGTATCAAGAATATTGTAAAGACTTTGTAATTGTGTTGTATATCAATAAAGCTCAAGTTTTGGTTTATGAGCTTTTGTATTATGTGATGTTTATATTCTTGATTAGATATTGTATTTGATATTCACTTTGAAATTCAAAGTAATTTGAATTTATATATTGTATTTGAATTTTGAATTCATTGTTTATATTGTGTGATGTGTATAGTTAAATGTTTAACACTTATCAAATGCAATCATTCCCCAAAGTAACAAGATACAAAAGAGATCATGTCTAAATTACCCTAACTCACATTGCCTAACCCTAAGTGCAAAATGAGAGAGAACCTCGATCCCTCTTAGGTTTAGTTGCAATAAGGCGCAAAAATTTCCCCCGTTTTGCGATGAAATGCACATCCCATTTCTAAATCTACCCTTCGTTGTTCCTATGTTCTGGGTTATTACAGCCTCTCCCCTAACTTGAAACTTCGTCCCGAAGTTAAGATTGGTACCTGAACATCTCGGGGTAAGACTTCCTTAATTCTTGTTCCGTCTCCCAAGTTGCTTCTCGCTCAGGATGATGTTGCCATTGAACTTTGCAGTATTTGATTGCTCTGTTTCTTAACTTCTTCCACTGTACTTCTAAGATCTTTTCCGGTCTCTCCACATAAGTTAGGTCAGATTGCAATTCTATTTCTTCATATGTAATAGGATCATCCGGTGCCTTCAAACACTTTCTGAGTTGTGAAACATGAAACACATTGTGAACTTGACTTAGTTGTGCTGGTAACTCCAACTCAAAAGTTGTTCCTCGATTTTGACTGAGTATCTTAAATGGTCCTATATATCGAGGACTTAACTTTCCTTTCACTCCGAACCTTTTAAGTCCTTTCATTGGGCTAACCTTTAAATAAACCATGTCTCCCACTTTTGGTTCCCAATCCCTTCTTTTCAGGTGCGTAACTCTTCTGACGACTCTGAGCTATTTTGAGTCTATCCCGGATCACCTCGATGACTTTTTGTCTCTCCTTGATGTAGTCCGGTGTAAACTCCTTGTTTTCTCCGGTTTCAAACCAACAAATTGGTGATCGACACTTTCTTCCGTACAATGCTTCGTACGGTGCCATCTGGATGCTACTCTGATAACTATTGTTATATGAGAACTCCGCTAAAGGTAAATGATCCTCCCATGAGCCTTCAAAGTTCAGAGCACACGCTCTAAGCATGTCCTCAAGTATCTGATTAGTTCTTTCGGTTTGTCCTCCGGTTTGTGGATGATATGCTGTACTGAAATCCAACTTGGATCCCAAAGCTTCTTGGAGTTGTTTCCAAAATGCTGATGTGAAAATTGAACCTCTATCTGAGACTATCTTCTTTGGTACTCCATGCTTACTCACAATCTCCTTCACATATATATCCACAAGCTTTTCTGCAGTATCCTTTGTATTTACGGCTATGAAATGAGCACTCTTGGTAAGCCTGTCCACTATTACCCATATCATATCCTTCTTCTTACTAGTCATTGGTAGACCAGTAACAAAATCCATTCCGACTTCATCCCATTTCCATTCCGGTATCTCTAGTGGTTTGAGTAATCCCGCAGGACTCTGATGTTCTGCCTTCACTCGTTGACATGTATGACATTCCGAGACATATTGTGCTATTTCTCTTTTCATGTTGTTCCACCAGAACATCTCCTTCAAATCCATATACATCTTAGTACTTCCCGGATGTATTGAATAAGGGGTTTCATGTGCTTCCTTTAATATGATTGACTTCACTTCTGGATCATCCGGTACACAGATCCTTTTCTGGAAGTATAATGAATCAAAATCCCGTAGATGGAATTCTGATGGTTTTCCTTCTCCAATCCTCTTGATTTCCTCTTGGATGAACAAATCATCCGCTTGCCTTCGGATAATCTCATATTTCAAATCTGAATACATCGCATCCATAATCCTCATGGTTGCTATACTTCCCTTATCATCACCTTGAATAAACAAAATCTGAGCCTCCTCTAGCTCTTTCCGAAGTTCCTTTGGAATCTCCCATTCCGTAGGTTGATTCTCCGTACTCTTCCTACTTAGGGCATCTGCTACTACATTAGCCTTGCCTGGTGTATAGTTGATCTTAAGGTCGTAATCCTTAATCAACTCTAACCATCTCTTCTGCCTCATGTTTAATTCCTTCTGAGTGAAGAAATATTTCAAACTTTTATGATCGGTGTATAACTCACACTTGGATCCATATAGAAATTGTATCCAACTCTTCAAAGCATACACAACTGCCGCTAACTCTAGATCATGTACTGGGTAGTTGTGTTCATGTGGTTTTAACTGCGTTGATCCATAAGCTATTACCTTCCGATCTTGCATAAGAACACATCCAAGTCCATTCTTGGAAGCATCACAATACACCGTGTAATCCTTTCCAGGTTCAGGAACTGCTAACACTGGTGCTGTGGTTAACTTATCTTTGAGTGTTTGGAAGCTGGCTTCACACTCATCAGTCCACACAAATGGAGTATTCTTCTTGAGTAACTTGGTCATTGGTCCTGCAATCTTCGAAAATCCCTCTATGAATCTCCGATAATAGCCTGCCATACCAAAAAATCCTCGTATCTCCTTAGCATTTTTAGGTGATTTCCATTCCAATACGGACTGAACCTTGCTTGGATTCACCGCTATGCCTTCTTTAGTTATGACATGTCCAAGAAATTCAACACTGTCTAACCAAAATTTGCACTTACTAAACTTTGCATATAGCTGATGTTCTCTCAAAGTTTGCAGAACTATCTTCAAATGCTTGGCATGTTCTTCTTTATCTTTGGAATAGATTAGAATATCATCTATGAACACTATCACAAACTTGTCCAAGTACTTCATGAATATCTTGTTCATAAAATTCATGAAAATTGCTGGTGCATTTGTTAGTCCAAATGGTACAACCAAGTATTCATGGTGTCCATACCTTGATACGAACGCTGTTTTTGGTACATCCTCCTTCTTGATTTTGATTTGATGGTATCCTGACCTTAAATCTATCTTCGAGAAGACTCCAGCTCCTTGAACTTGATCAAAAAGATCTTGGATTCTAGGTAAAGGATACTTGTTCTTGATAGTTACATTGTTCAAATTTCTGTAATCTCCACACATTCTCTTTCCTCCATCTCTTTTATCCACAAAAATAACTGGTGTACCCCATGGTGACACACTTTCTTGAATGAATCCCTTCTGTTCTAACTCATCAATCTGAGCTTTCAGTTCCACTAATTCCTTGGGCCCCATCTTATATGGTGGTTGAGCTATTGGTCTTTGTGCACGGAATCAGATCGATTGTGAATTCAATCTCCCTATCGGGTGGCATCCCCGGTAGTTCCTTAGGAAATACATCTTGAAACTCATTCACTACAGGAATATCTTCAATTCTCACCTCCTTCAGACTATTGAGTTCCAATCCGATCTCCAACTCACTGTACTTATCTCCTTGGAACACTATTCGACCTCCGATGGAATTGCGAAGTGATACTGTTTTGTCTCCACAGTTAATCACCGCTCCATTCTCTGTCAACCAATCCATCCCTAGGATGACAGATATGTCCTTCATGGGTATGATGAATAGGTCCGCGAAATACACACAGTCACATATGGTTAGGACTTGTGCTTCTTTCACGTGGGTTACTAAGATCGTTCCCCCCGCGGATAGAACAGTTATAGGAGTTTCTAACTTAGAACATCTAAGCCCGAATTTTTCCACAAACTCCAATGCAAGAAATGATGTGGTTGCTCCAGTATCAAATAATACTTTGCCAGGATGAGTAAGAATGCTTAGCGTACCTAAGACTATTTGATCCGACTCTTCCGCTTGTTCCAAAGATGTGCAATTCAGCTTTCCATAAGGCTTTCCCCTCTTGTTGTTGTTGCTGTTGTAGTTGCGGTTGTTGTTGTTGTTGTTGCGGTTGTTGTTGTTGTTGTTATTGTTTCCACCTCGTCCTCCAGAGCTCTGTCCGCTCCAGGACGCCTTGTTTGGACAATCCGGCTTGATGTGTCCTTCCTTCCCACAACCATAACAGATGATTCTGGGTTTCTGACAATCCTTCTGCAAATGACCTCTTAGGCCACAATTGTTGCAGATGATCCGTTGATTGGATTCGACTCGACCTCCCGGTTGTATTGATTACCAGTAGTAGGTCGGTATCGGGGTTTGAAACTCCGATCAGGTGTTGGTTTACTAATTGGGTACTTCCTTGGCTCGATACGAGCCCTCTTCCTCCTGTCCTCCTGGACTTGCCTGTAATCATCCTCGAAAGTGATTGCCGAGTCAATCAGTTCCTGGAATTCGGCAGTCCGTGCCAACCTTAGTTGCATCTTCATGTATGGATTCATGCCTTTCATGAACCGCTTCTTCCTTTTCTCCTCCGTATCAACATCCTCAGGTGCATACCTGGATAACCTGTTGAAATCCCGAACATACTGCATGATGGGTGCGATTACATCGTAGTTCTTCAAACTCCCTCTTCTTCAGCTCCACCACGCTGTCCGGAACATGAGCATCCCGGAACTTCTTCTTGAACTCCTCCCAGGTGAACACCTTATCTGGAGGGTGTACTGCTACAAGATTCTCCCACCATGATGCTACTGGTCCTGACAACAGATAAGTAGTATATCTGATCTTCTCCTCATCGTTGCAACCAACGGTCTTCAGCTTCCGTTCCGTATCCATAAGCCAATCTTCAGCGTCCATTGGTTCTGGAGCTGATGTAAACGGTAGTGGTCTTGCATTTTGGAAGTCCGATAGAGTTACTCCCTTGCCTTCATTACCCCTATCATTGATGACGTGGGTAAAGAAATCTTGCATGTTCTTGCTCTGGCTTTCCTGGTAACGCCTCCTATCTTCCTCCATTACCCTCATATACTGTTGGAAGTCTGGGTGCATCATTGGATGTGGTGGTGGTGGTGCATTCTCTGCTCTAGCTGCTGCATCTGCCTCCTCTTTTTCTCTTGCTTCCCGCTCTCTGTGAGCCTCTTCGGTTTCTACTAACGCCATTTCCCCCTAGTCCTGTAACAAAGAGCGATTACTCATAATTACACCATGCAATTGCTTTCTGAGCTCAACTCAATGCCCAGAACTAGTCACACAATGAAATCAAGAAGCAAATACAAAACAAACATTTATTATGCATATACTTTGTATAATACATAACACACTCACAAACTTATATTACATGTGGTATATATAAACCACTTATTTGGCTCAAAGCCCAAGCCAACGGGAATTTAAAATACGCTCTATTACAATACTGATGGCGTGTAACTCACACGTTCGTTGGGAACCCCAAGAGGAAGGTATGATGCGCACAGCAGCAAGTTTTCCCTCAGAAAGAAACCAAGGTTTATCGAACCAGGAGGAGCCAAGAAGCACATTGAAGGTTGATGGCGGCGGGATGTAGTGCGGCGCAACACCAGGGATTCCGGCGCCAACGTGGAACCTGCACAACACAACCAAAGTACTTTGCCCCAACGAAACAGTGAGGTTGTCAATCTCACCGGCTTGCTGTAACAAAGGATTAACCGTATTGTGTGGAAGATGATTGTTTGCAGAAAATAGTAGAACAAGTATTGCAGTAGATTGTATTTCAGTAAAGAGAATTGGACCGGGGTCCACAGTTCACTAGAGGTGTCTCTCCCATAAGATAAACAGCATGTTGGGTGAACAAATTACAGTTGGGCAATTGACAAATAAAGAGAGCATGACCATGCACATACATATCATGATGAGTATAGTGAGATTTAATTGGGCATTATGACAAAGTACATAGACCGCCATCCAACTGCATCTATGCCTAAAAAGTCCACCTTCAGGTTATCATCCGAACCCCCTCCAGTATTAAGTTGCAAAGCAACAGACAATTGCATTAAGTATGGTGCGTAATGTAATCAACAACTACATCCTTAGACATAGCATCAATGTTTTATCCCTAGTGGCAACAGCACAACACAACCTTAGAACTTTATCACTTGTCCCAGGTGTCAATGCAGGCATAAACCCACTATCGAGCATAAGTACTCCCTCTTGGAGTTACAAGCATCTACTTGGCCAGAGCATCTACTAGTAACGGAAAGCATGCAAGATCATAAACAACACATAGATATAACTTTGATAATCAACATAACAAGTATTCTCTATTCATCGGATCCCAACAAACGCAACATATAGAATTACAGATAGATGATCTTGATCATGTTAGGCAGCTCACAAGATCCGACAATGATAGCACAATGGGGAGAAGACAACCATCTAGCTACTGCTATGGACCCATAGTCCAGGGGTAGACTACTCACACATCACTCCGGAGGCGACCATGGCGGCGTAGAGTCCTCCAGGAGATGATTCCCCTCTCGGCAGGGTGCCGGAGGCGATCTCTCTGGATCCCAGAGATGGGATCGGCGTTGGCGGCGTCTCGGAAGGTTTTCCGTATCGTGGCTCTCGGTCCGGGGGTTTCGTCACGGAGGCTTTAAGTAGGCGGAAGGGTAGGTCAAGAGGCGGCGCGAGTGGCACAAACCATATGCCGGCGCGGCCAGGGGTGGGGCCGCGCCGCCTAGGGTTTGGCCACCCCGTGGCCCCTCTTCGTTTCGTCTTCGGACTTCCGGAAGCTTCGTGGAAAAATAGGCCCTGGGCTTTGATTTCGTCCAATTCCGAGAATATTTCCTTACTAGGATTTCTGAAACCAAAAACAGCAGAAAATGCAAAGAATCGGCACTTCGGCATCTTGTTAATAGGTTAGTTCCGAAAATGCACGAATATGACATAAAGTGTGCATAAAACATGTAGATAACATCAATAATGTGGCATGGAACATAAGAAATTATCGATACGTCGGAGACGTATCAGCATCCCCAAGCTTAGTTCTGCTCGTCCGAGCAGGTAAACGATAACACGAGATAATTTACAGAGTGACATGCCATCATAATCTTGATCATACTATTTGTAAAGCATATGTAGTGAATGCAGCGATCAAAACAATGTATATGACATGAGTAAACAAGTGAATCATAAAGCAAAGACTTTTCATGAATAGCACTTCAAGACAAGCATCAATTAAGTCTTGCATAAGAGTTAACTCATAAAGCAATAATTCAAAGTAAAGGCATTGAAGCAACACAAAAGAAGATTAAGTTTCAGCGGTTGCTTTCAACTTGTAACATGTATATCTCATGGATATTGTCAACATAGAGTAATATAATAAGTGCAATAAGCAAGTATGTAGGAATCAATGCACAGTTCACACAAGTGTTTGTTTCTTGAGGTGGAGAGAAATAGGTGAACTGACTCAACATTGAAAGTAAAAGAATTGTCCTCCATAGAGGAAAAGCATCGATTGCTATATTTGTGCTAGAGCTTTGATTTTGAAAACATGAAACAATTTTGTCAACGGTAGTAATAAAGCATATGCATCATGTAAATTATATCTTATAAGTTGCAAGCCTCATGCATAGTGTACTAATAGTGCCCGCACCTTGTCCTAATTAGCTTGGACTACCGGATCATCACAATGCACATGTTTTGACCAAGTGTCACAAAGGGGTACCTCTATGCCGCTTTGTACAAAGGTCTAAGGAGAAAGCTCGCATTGGATTTCTCGCTATTGATTATTCTTCAACTTAGACATCCATACCGGGACAACATAGACAACGAGATAATGGACTCCTCTTTTATGCATAAGCATGTAACAACAATTAATAATTTTCTCATTTGAGATTTGAGGATATATGTCCAAAACTGAAACTTCCACCATGGATCATGGCTTTAGTTAGCGGCCCAATGTTCTTCTCTAACAATATGCATGCTTAACCATAAGGTGGTTGATCGCTCTTACTTCAGACAAGACGGACATGGATAGCAACGCTCATGAAATTCAACAATGAATAGTTGATGGCGTCCCCGATAAACATGGTTATCGCACAACAAGCAACTTAATAAGAGATAAAGTGCATAATTACATATTCAATACCACAATAGTTTTTAAGCTATTTGTCCCATGAGCTATATATTGCAAAGGTGAATGATGGAATTTTAAAGGTAGCACTCAAGCAATTTACTTTGGAATGGCGGAAAATACCATGTAGTAGGTAGGTATGGTGGACACAAATGGCATAGTGGTTGGCTCAAGTATTTTGGATGCATGAGAAGTATTCCCTCTCGATACAAGGTTTAGGCTAGCAAGGTTTATTTGAAACAAACACAAGGATGAACCGGTGCAGCAAAACTCACATAAAAGACATATTGAAAACATTATAAGACTCTACACCGTCTTCCTTGTTGTTCAAACTCAATACTAGAAATTATCTAGACCTTAGAGAAACCAAATATGCAAACCAAATTTAGCATGCTCTATGTATTTCTTCATTAATGGGTGCAAAGCATATGATGCAAGAGCTTAATCATGAGCACAACAATTGCCAAGTATCACATTACCCAAGACATTAATAGCAATTACTACATGTATCATTTTCCAATTCCAACCATATAACAATTTAACGAAGGAGAAACTTCGCCATGAATACTATGAGTAGAAACCAAGGACATACTTGTCCATATGCTACAGCGGAGCGTGTCTCTCTCCCATAAAGTGAATGCTAGGATCCATTTTATTCAAACAAAACAAAAAACAAAAACAAACCGACGCTCCAAGAAAAAGCACATAAGATGTGATGGAATAAAAATATAGTTTCGGGGGGAGGAACCTGATAATGTTGTCGATGAAGAAGGGGATGCCTTGGGCATCCCCAAGCTTAGACGCTTGAGTCTTCTTAATATATGCAGGGGTGAACCACCGGGGCATCCCCAAGCTTAGAGCTTTCACTCTCCTTGATCATGTTGCATCATACTCCTCTCTTGATCCTTGAAAACTTCCTCCACACCAAACTCGAAACAACTCATTAGAGGGTTAGTGCACAATATAAATTAACATATTCAGAGGTGACACAATCATTCTTAACACTTCTGGACATTGCATAATGCTACTGGACATTAGTGGATCAAAGAAATTCATCCAACATAGCAAAAGAGGCAATGCGAAATAAAAGGCAGAATCTGTCAAAACAGAACAGTTCGTATTGACGAATTTTAAAATGGCAGCAGACTTGCTCAAATGAAAATGCTCAAATTGAATGAAAGTTGCGTACATATCTGAGGATCATGCACGTAAATTGGATTAATTTTCTGAGCTACCTACAGGGAGGTGGACCCAGATTCGTGACAGCAAAGAAATCTGGAACTGCGCAGTAATCCAAATCTAGTACTTACTTTTCTATCAACGGCTTTACTTGGCACAACAAAACACAAAACTAAGATAAGGAGAGGTTGCTACAGTAGTAAACAACTTCCAAGACACAAAATAAAAACAAAGTACTGTAGGTAAAAACATGGGTTGTCTCCCAAGAAGTTCTTTCTTTATAGCCATTAAGATGGGCTCAGCAGTTTTAATGATGCACTCGCAAGAAATAGTATTTGAAGCAAAAGAGAGCATCAAGAGGCAAATTCAAAACAAATTTAAGCCTAACATGCTTCCTATGAAAAGGAATCTTGTACACAAGTAAATTCATGAAAAGCAAAGTGACAAGATCAGGAAGATAAAACAAGTGTAGTTTCAAAAATTTCAGCACATAGAGAGGTGTTTTAGTAACATGAAAATTTCTACAACCATATTTTCCTCTCTCATAATAACTTTCAGTAGCATCATGAGCAAACTCAACAATATAACTATCACATAAAGCATTCTTATCATGAGTCTCATGCATAAAATTATTACTCTCCACATAGGCATAATCAATTTTATTAGTTGTAGTGGGAGCAAATTCAACAAAGTAGCTATCATTATTATTCTCATCATCAAATATAGGAGGCATATTGTAATCATAATCAAATTTATCCTCCATAACAGGCGGTACTAAAAGACCAATATCATTATCATAAATAGGAGGCAAAGTATCATCAAAGTAAATCTTCTCCTCAATGCTTGGGGGAATAAAAAGATCATGAAAACCAGCTTCCCCAAGCTTAGAACTTTCTATATTATTATCAAAAATGGTGTTCAAGGTGTTCATACTAATATTATTACCAGCATGCAAATAAGATTCCATAGGTTTTTTAATTTTCGCATCAAACAATCCATGTTTTAAATCAGGAAATAGAAATAGAAGCTCATTCTTGTCCATTATGCCAAACTAGTGAAATAAAAACATGCATGATATTAAGTAAAGTAAAACAAGTAACTAATTTTTTGTGTGTTTTTGATATAGCAAACAAGATAACAAATAAAGTAAAACTAGCAACTAATTTTTTTTGTATTTTGATTTAGTGCAGCAAACAAAGTAGTAAATAAAACTAAGCAAGACAAAAACAAAGTAAAGAGATTGAGAAGTGGAGACTCCCCTTGCAGCGTGTCTTGATCTCCCCGGCAACGGCGCCAGAAAAAGAGCTTGATGGCGTGTAACTCACACGTTCGTTGGGAACCCCAAGAGGAAGGTATGATGCGCACAGCAGCAAGTTTTCCCTCAGAAAGAAACCAAGGTTTATCGAACCAGGAGGAGCCAAAAAGCACGTTGAAGGTTGATGGCGGCGGGATGTAGTGCGGCGCAACACCAGGGATTCCGGCGCCAACGTGGAACCTGCACAACACAACCAAAGTACTTTGCCCCAACAAAACAGTGAGGTTGTCAATCTCACCGGCTTGCTGTAACAAAGGATTAACCGTATTGTGTGGAAGATGATTGTTTGCATAAAACAGTAGAACAAGTATTGCAGTAGATTGTATTTCAGTAAAGAGAATTGGACCGGGGTCCACAGTTCACTAGAGGTGTCTCTCCCATAAGATAAACAGCATGTTGGGTGAACAAATTACAGTTGGGCAATTGACAAATAAAGAGAGCATGACCATGCACATACATATCATGATGAGTATAGTGAGATTTAATTGGGCATTACGACAAAGTACATAGACCGCCATCCAACTGCATCTATGCCTAAAAAGTCCACCTTCAGGTTATCATCCGAACCCCCTCCAGTATTAAGTTGCAAAGCAACAGACAATTGCATTAAGTATGGTGCGTAATGTAATCAACAACTACATCCTTAGACATAGCATCAATGTTTTATCCCTAGTGGCAACAGCACAACACAACCTTAGAACTTTCTGTCACTGTCCCAGGTGTCAATGCAGGCATGAACCCACTATCGAGCATAAGTACTCCCTCTTGGAGTTACAAGCATCTACTTGGCCAGAGCATCTACTAGTAACGGAAAGCATGCAAGATCATAAACAACACATAGATATAACTTTGATAATCAACATAACAAGTATTCTCTATTCATCGGATCCCAACAAACGCAACATATAGAATTACAGATAGATGATCTTGATCATGTTAGGCAGCTCACAAGATCCGACAATCATAGCACAATGGGGAGAAGACAACCATCTAGCTACTGCTATGGACCCATAGTCCAGGGGTAGACTACTCACACATCACTCCGGAGGCGACCATGGCGGCGTAGAGTCCTCCGGGAGATGATTCCCCTCTCCGGCAGGGTGCCGGAGGTGATCTCCTGGATCCCCCGAGATGGGATCGGCGTTGGCGGCGTCTCTGGAAGGTTTTCCGTATCGTGGCTCTCGGTACTGGGGGTTTCGTCACGGAGGCTTTAAGTAGGCGGAAGGGTAGGTCAAGAGGCGGCGTGAGCGGCCCAAACCATAGGCCGGCGCGGCCAGGGGTGGGGCCGCGCCGCCCTAGGGTTTGGCCACCCCGTGGCCCCTCTTCGTTTCGTCTTCGGACTTCTGGAAGCTTCGTGCAAAAATAGGCCCCTGGGCTTTGATTTCGTCCAATTCCGAGAATATTTCCTTACTAGGATTTCTGAAACCAAAAACAGCAGACAAAGAATCGGCACTTCGGCATCTTGTTAATAGGTTAGTTCCAGAAAATGCACGAATATGACATAAAGTGTGCATAAAACATGTAGATAACATCAATAATGTGGCATGAAACATAAGAAATTATCGATACGTCGGAGACGTATCAAATACCACCTAGATTACTTTATTCTTCCTTGGAGCTCTACTCCTCGTCATCATAACTTGCCTCCGCGTACATCCCTGGGGTCCATCCGGTACAGCGGTTTGTCTTCCGAACCCCGTCCGGGATGAAGGTCCTTCCAGTAGGTATGTAGTCTGAATCGGACGAAGTGCCGAGACAGAGATCTGTCATGCCAAAGTATCTAGATAAAGACTCATATGTATCCCCAGTGGGATACAGCTCATCTTCTTCTGCCATCCATGGAGGATTCCTATTCACTTGACCCCTCTTCTTCTTCTTCTTTTTCTTGGTTCCAGAACTCTCACCTATGACGTACTGGGATGTTTTGGGTAATCCCATCTCCAAATCTAAAGAAATGGAGTTGGTATCTTTCTCTTCCTGCCCAAAGCTTTGATTAACATTCTGGTTAACCGCGCCTCCTTCATCCTCTGATTCACAAGTGATGGGTTCTCCTTCATCTCCAAATGGTTTCCCGAAACGCCAACTAGTCGAATTCTCGATTGGTGACTCCGAGCAGTTTAGGTTCCTGGAATCATCTCCCCCATATCCGGACTCATATGATACTGACACATGTGGATAGTGTGGAACAAAGTTGGGTGTGAGTGGATCTTTATGGGACAACTGGTCACTCAAATCTACATAGCTGTCTAGGCTAAAGAAAGGTGTAGTATGTTGTGGTTGTGCCCTCAGATCACGCATCCGAGTTTGGACTTTATCAGGGTCCGTGAACTCAGCTAGCATGTGGTCAATCTCACCTCTCATCTTCATGTGTAAAAGGTACATCGTGGTCAATAAAGACTTACAGCTATCCATGTGCTGTGCTGCAGCTTCAGGACTTCTGCGTGCTAACACCAAATGATTCAGAGTGGGATCCTCATCTTCCTCGGCATGAGGTATATGAGAAAATTCTGAACATAGCAGTTCTACTGACTTGTGCTGCCTTATCTCAAGGATTGCCTTGAATAGGCCCATGTGATAGGCTGTGGTGATAGTTTTGGCTTCTCCGTATGGCATTACACGACTCATCAGCAGTTTTGTCGGTAATTGGACCAATACTTTGCACTTGGCTAGGATTTCCCCATCATAGTAGGTATACTTGATAACAGGTATCCGTGGGTCACAATGAAGTTCCTTCAGCATCCCACACATGAGAGCCGTGATTGGTCCATCATAATCACCGAGCCATCCCTCAACCTTCCTCAAAGTCCTCTTAGGAAAAGTGTTCGCCATTATGGCTGTATACAAAAGCAGAATATTAGTAGTGATAATGCATCATAATAGCTATAATAAAGAATTATCGCACTAAAATATATGGTTTTGCTATTCTCATGTGAATAATCACCATACTTCTAGAGAATCCTTTACTATTTCTACTAGACTCCTACAGGTTTCTTCCCTATACTAGGTTTTTCCAACCTAAGGTCGCAACATTTGCTCTGATACCAGCTACGGTGACCCAGTATACCACTACATGTTGTAGTATACAAGTCGTTGATATGATCTTTGTGAAGGGACTTCTTCACAAATTGCCATATCCCTCAGAGTGGTACAACAGAAACATTGCAGGTCATAACACTCCATACATTATTACAAACATTGTCTTACAAGTTGATATTCTCACAGGTCCTGTGAGAACATCCTAAGATACTACTTAAGTACGATTACAACTCATAACTAAATATGAAGAGAGCAAAACAACTTATTTAGGTAAGTTCTACGTTGCTCGGCTCAATGATGCTAGGGTATGTCACTACTCCTCCACCTCCGTGTCATCTGATCCGTAGACTATCCCATAGTCTACGCCTTCCACTCCGTCGATAAGATCAGGTTCTTCGTAGACCAGCTCGTAACTTCCTTCTGGTGCTCCATCGTTGATGGCCTCCACTTCCGGATCACAGTCTAGCAAGGGTGTCGAAAGAAAGTGAGTACAGGGGTACTCAGCAAGTTCTAAAAGAGTGAAAAGGTGTTTGATGCACTAGCTACGACCATTGATCAGGAAATCGCAGGTCAATGCATGTTTTGAAATCATTTCTTCAAAAGGTTGCTTTTATTATGAAAACTATGCCCGTCAGTCTTCACAGGTTGATTAGAACTTCGTGGAGTTCCTTTCCTGCCGCGTTCGTAGTTCCCTTCCCGGAACAAGGAGTGACAGCCATAATTTGATACACTCTGCAGAGGTGCGTTACTTTTCCCACAAGAGATCTCACCCTTTTTGCCATCCGCAGGGACTTGCCCCCGTTCACACTTCCTTTGGTGTGAGGCCAGGTATAAAGATCCAAGCCCACACCGCCTTCTCCGCGACTGCAAACCCACCCTTTTGTCCAACCGTACACCCCCAGTAGACTTCTCCCGATAATACGGATTTACTCACGGTGTACTCCGGACAATCCTTCATAGATGGTAGAGCTTATCATCACTAATGGATGGGGATTTAAAAGGATATCCCAACCTATTGCGGCAGTGCCTCCAACACCCCACCGGCTCTACCAATCCGTTGGCGTGCAGAAGGGAAAAGATACGGCTGGCTTCCCCAGAGCCATTATAGATCTCATGGTCAACGCGGTTTGTACGGCGCTAGAATCACTGGACGACATTGGTAATTTAATCCTAGGGTGATATAACCCATTGCAATGGAACCTCCACCATATCAACACATACCATGGTTCCATTGCCAGCCACATAGTCATATTCATAATTGGAAAGTAACATTTCATTTGCGATGCAGGAATGATAAGTATATAGCTTTGCATTAAAGTAGTAGAAAATACTCAAGTTGACATGAGCAAGGGTGAACTTGCCTGTGGACTGCGAGATAGTGCAGTTCAATGCAGTTGATGGAACCTGGACCTCGGGTTCTGTAAGAAGCATCATTGTCCGGTAAGGACAATGTTATAAATCCAAATAATGCAATCATGGATGTATTATTTTATGTTGAATCCCTTTACCCCGCTGAGTTATATCAATTTAGGGTTGAGTTTAAGATTTATGTCTTTGACGGTAACTTGCAATTGATTTAAAAGTATAAACTATTTTAATTCACACAAAGTACAACAATTCAAAGTAAAACTATTTTACTTGGTGATTTCCTTAATCATTCCAAAAATAATTTGGAATCATAGAGTTACCTCTATAGTTTTTGGAATAAAAAGGAATATAGTATTTTTCTTGGAAAAATACCCTTTTCCAATAGAAATGACTTGGAATAATAGAATTTCATTTTGAAATGTTTGAAAATAAGTATTTGAACTTATTTGAGATTTTTCCTTGAATTTTAAATACAAGGAAATAATAGTTTAAAATTCCAAGTTATTATTTAAATTCTTAAAATTCATAATTTTGAATGTGTTTCATAAATTCCACTTCATATTTTATTCTTGTTAAGATTTTTTTTCATTCATTAATCCAATTTTTAATGGATTTTTAGAGTTGTATTTTATTTACTAAAAATTGGTAAAGTTCTGGCTTTTTATTAATTATTAAAAGACCAAAATACCCTCCTGGCCCCTATTGGGCCCAGCCCATTTAACTAAAGCCCAGGGACAGCCCAATAAGGCTATTCCCTTATGGGTCGGTGGCGCCGAATGGCCCACCTCTCTCACTCACTCGGCCCTCTCTCTCTCGTTCACCTCTAACCCTAATCTCCTGCGACGCCCGTGGCGATGGCGTCGCCGCCATGGCCGCCGCCGCGCTCCGGCCAGCTCCGAGCTCCCCCGCCGTAGCCACCTACCAAACCAGAACCGCCGCGTGCAGATCTATCGATCTGTCCGCGTGGTTTTCTCGTTCTCTTCCTCTCCTGGCGAATCGCCTCCGTTCTGGATCTCGAGGAGAATCGCCTCGACGAACTCCGGCGAGCGCTCGTCCTCGCCGACGATGGATGCGCTCCTGGGGTTGACCTGGCGCGGGTGCTGTTCGCAGTACTCGTGCCGTCGCCTCAGGTGCTCGCTACGGTGGTGTTGGGTTCGTGTTTGGGTTCGCCGGCGTAACGTCGCCGCCTACCCTGGACTTGCAGCTGTTAGGGCCGCGCGAGCACTGCCTCGCCATGCCCTAGCTTCTGCTTCCAGGCGCAAGTAAGTACTTCACCTCCTCCTTCTCTTCTGTGCGCCTCCCTTGCTACTGTTCTTCTTCCTCCTCATGCTCTGTTGCTCTCTGGTGATCCTATGATCACACAGAGCTATGCCATAGCTGCTTAATCTTCCAGTGCTGCTATCTACTGCAAGCTCATGGCCAAAATTACCAGTTACTGGTACTGGCCAGTGTTGCTTTGCTTGCGATTCATGCTTTACTTGCTTCTCTGCTGCTCCTAGCATGCTCTGTACTTGCCATGCTCTGCTGTGCTTGCTTATGAGCTTGCTATGCCATGCTATGCTTGATTATGGCTTGCTTGTGCTTACTGGCATATCATGCTTGCTTGTCTAGGTGTACTTGTGATGCATCAGTGACACTTGTGTGTGCCAGTGGTGCTTGTGATATGCTTCTGTGCTTCCCATGCAAGCTAGTGATCCATTGGATCATTCTTTGCTTGTTGGCTAGCTTCCCTGTGTAGCTTGACTTGATTTAATTGATCAATTCAATATCAGTGATGGCTTACTGATTAATTCTGTGGCTAAGTGATTCAATTTCCTTGTGATGTTGATGCTCAAGCATCACTATGCTGTTACTTACTTGTGCTGTTGCTCATTCAAGCTACCTGGACTTGCTCCAGTGGCTATGATGCAGTGATTAAACTGTGTTGCCTTGTATTATGCTGCTGTCAGTACTAAGCATGGATCTGTGATAAATTAATGCTTGTATTAATTAAGTGATGATGCACTGCTTATGCAGTAATGATTTAAATGACTTGCTTGCAAATGATTTGGCTATTCATGATTGTCTAGCAAGCAATTGAATCTGAATCCATTCCTGGATAATGATGTGCTATATTTGGCTTTCATTTAAATGGTGCTTAAGTGTGATGTGACCTCAGTAGTATTGCTACTGATTGGTTGCTCACTTATTTAGTTGGATCTTGTGGCTACTCAACCTTTGCTTGCATATTTGGGAATCATACTTGATATGAATGCCAATATGCTTGCCTGATGAAAATCTAGGGTTTACTGATGGTTCATAGCTTAGGATTTACTGTGTAGTCTTATTAGCTGATAATCCTTGCAATTCATCTACTGGTGCTATCTGTGCATCTGATCTGGCTAGTGTGTGCATCTGTGCATGTGTGCTAGTTCCTGTGTACAAGATCTGTACCTAGATGCTTTCTATTTTTAGTAGCTTTTAGAGTGGCAGTAATCCTTGGTGAAAACCAAGTGATGATCTACCCTATTGAGCATCTGCTCAATCCCATGATTATCTCATGCATATATGATGGATCAGATCCATTGGATCTGTCCAGGAACTTGGTATACCTTGTTCAAGCTCCTAGTGTGAAATATTTGGTTGATGCAGACTTGGGGTTTTTGTGCACAACCCTTCACCTCCAGTTTCTGGTTGAGCTTCTCAGGTCACCATGATTCCTGGAGCTAAGTGGTTGTGTTGGTTTCTGTTCTTGAGTAAGAACTGGTGCTGGTTCTTGCTTCACCCTTACCTGGTGATTTGCATATGTGGTCGACTGTCATGGTTCTAGGGTTTGTGTGCTATTTATATGGTCTCTACTTCTTCCCTGGCCATGACACACAAGCCTGGTTACTTTATGACTCACCTCTTGCATTGCCTTGTTGTTGCTTGGCTAGCAACAGCCTTCATATGGTGAAACTTGAGCCCATGTGGCTTGCTCAGTGTTGGTCTGCCTATGCCTATCTTGTGCTGTCCAGAAATTTGGACAAGCACAAGTGTGCTGTGACAGTGTGCACTGTCCAAACTGAATCTCTGTGTTATTTGGCTAACTGTCCAAACTGAATTTTCCTGTGATCCTTGCTAACACTTACATTCTGGCTAGTTCTTTGCTATGTGTTGTGCAGGTTTGAATTATGCTATGGCCAGAAGATCATCCTCAAGCCACTTAGTTTAGGTTTAGTGTAGAATAAACTTGTAATTTTCCTTTTCTTTTATTACTGATCATTATGTCTCAATTCTTGTATCAAGAATATTGTAAAGACTTTGTAATTGTGTTGTATATCAATAAAGCTCAAGTTTTGGTTTATGAGCTTTTGTATTATGTAATGTTTATATTCTTGATTAAATATTGTATTTGATATTCACTTTGAAATTCAAAGTAATTTGAATTTATATATTGTATTTGAATTTTGAATTCATTGTTTATATTGTGTGATGTGTATAGTTAAATGTTTAACACTTATCAAATGCAATCATTCCCCAAAGTAACAAGATACAAAAGAGATCATGTCGAAATTACCCTAACTCACATTGCCTAACCCTAAGTGCAAAATGAGAGAGAACCTCGATCCCTCTTAGGTTTAGTTGCAATAAGGCGCGAAAATTTCCCCCGTTTTGCGATGAAATGCACATCCCATTTCTAAATCTACCCTTCGTTGTTCCTATGTTCTAGGTTATTACAGCGCCCCTCCTGCCGGCGCCACTCTCCCAGCCGACGTGGCGCCCTCGACGCTGAGCTGGTCTGCCGATCCGATGTGGCAGCACATGTGGCGCCCCTCCCAACGGCGCCACACATGCACTTGTAATTGCCCAAAACATACTGTGAGTCAATTAGTCTGGGACTTAGCCGTTTTGCGAGGCTCAATTTGTGGCGCCGATGCCACGGGCGCCACACTAGCATGTGTGGCGCCGATGCCACGGGCGCCACACAAAGAGGGTCGCCAAAACGGCTAAGGACTTATCGTCCGAAGCCCCTGGATGTTTTCGACCCCATAGTTGATATAAGTTGTCACGTGTGGCGCCGATGCCACGGGCGCCACACAGTGCAGTGTGGCGCCAGTGTGAAGGGCGCCACACATTGGCTTGTGTTAAAAACATGGAAAATCCTACCAAACAGTTTTCAAACAACAACAACAAGTAGCAATCTCAGAATAAGTAGCAATCTCAGAACATACACAACAAGTAGCAATCTCAGAAGATGTAGTCTACATCGTAGCAATTAAATTCAAACAACAAGTACCATTACAGACATTGTTCGAAATGACATAGGGTTCACAACTCGATAATTATGAAGAGTTCACAACAACACGTAGCACATCCTAGTGTCGTCCTCGACGTGCCGTCCTCGCGGGCTGCTTCCGGACGGCCATCATCTTCGTCTGCTGCCGTGGCTCTTGTTGCTGCTGCTCCTGCTGCTCCTGCTGCTCCTCCTCCTCTGAAGAGAACGGCTCGTCGTTCCTCATCCTCGACAAAGATGATCTCCGTGGCGGCCCCTCATCCTCCTCAGTGACAACCTTCTTTCCTCGGTTGACATAATCTTCCGGAGTGTACCGGTTTGGACCCTTGCCCCTTGGCTTCAACTGGTAAGCTGACCGTGGGGCTTGCTTGGAGGTATGCTTTGGAGGTATGCTTTGACTCAGAATTAGCTCGTCCTCAGGAATCTTCACAAACATGAACACATGAGATTACAAAAGTTGAAATTAGTAAGAACATGTTTGACAGCAACAAAATAGTACATACCTCCCGCTCTTCTGAAGAGGAAGATGTAGCGATTTCGCCTTCGCGGCAACCTAGCAAGCTGGCTAACCGCCGCATCTTTCGTGCAGTGTTCTGCGTCATGGAACTCATGGTTACAAAGCCACCACAACATAATAGCGTACATTCAAAGTTGGTGATCATACCTTAATGAAATGCCGCAACGCTCCGACATGCTTTTCATCTGTCCCGCTCTGCTCCCACATAATCTCGCACTCGTGAGCTGTTTTTTAGATTTCCTCCCGCTGTGACAAACATAGCATACACAATTGAAGCGAGCACATGGCAATCTAGATGATGTACTAGTTAGTGAGAGAATCCATTACCACGAAGTTCAGCTCCGAAGCAATAGAAGTCGATCTCCCTCTGCGAGCAAAGGTGTCGTGCTGGCTTTGCGCAACCTCATCGAACTCGATGGGCGCCTCCTCCGTGCACTTGTGGTTGAGGTCAGGCATCCCCGCGCCAATACGGTAGTAGCCACCATATGGCTCCCATTCCACCTGCAGCATACAAATATTTCAGAATTTAGAACAATGAAAACCA
Source organism: Lolium perenne (assembly GCF_019359855.2). NCBI lineage: Eukaryota > Viridiplantae > Streptophyta > Magnoliopsida > Poales > Poaceae > Lolium > Lolium perenne. The sequence goes on from NC_067244.2 coordinate 24,618,033, forward strand.
GGATTGCAAAAGAGTGATCGGTTACCTGCTCAGCGGTAAGAGTGTACAACTCCGCAGTATACTGCCTGTACATGACCATTGGATCGCTCGTCATCTCCGAGACATTGTCCCAAAGGTATGCCCAAGTGGGCTCCCGATCAAGGTTCTCATGGTGATGAGGCCATGGCCTCTCGTTGAGTACCCTGGGACGCCCAACTGATAGGCGGTCCCAGCTCCATACGAAAAGTAGGAGCATGCTTCCACCAATACCGCCGCTCCTAGTCCTGCTCCCAGTCCTGCGACAAGCTTCGTCCAACTGCGCACATAAGACATTTGGTTAGTACTTTGTCTAGCACACTACTATAGGAAAATAGTACATAGAACAAATCATCACCTGCCGGTAGAGGTAGGCAAGTGCCGTTGTTCCCCAACTCCACCGGTGCTCCAACACCGTAAGCGTCTTCAGCCAACACCAATGGGCCAGCTTCCCCCCACTGTCAGGAAAGAGAGTCCTCGAAATCATGTACCATAGGTACACTTTGGTGTACGTCCTCAGAGTGTCCTCGTTGGCCCCTTCCGGGCATACTCCAAAGTTAGTCCTGATCCAAGAGAAAGACGCGCCGGCGGGAGCTCTCTCCTTTGGTTGTGCTGGCAGTGGAGGAGCCCTGCCAATAAGCGCCTCCATCTGCTGGCGCCACCCATCAGAAGCTGTGTTCATACACAGTGGCTCGCCCTCAATAGGTAGTCCAAGGATCATGGAAACATCCTGGAGAGTAGGGGCCATCTCGCCGAGTGAAAGGTGTGAGTCTCCGGTCTCCACCGGTCGACAAGGGCGGTGAGTGCCGAGGGGTTCATGTTCGCCCCCCCCCCCCCCCACGGCTTATAAGGGATATAAACGGCATAAGACCGGTAGGCTGGATGAACTCCGTGTACCTCTCGTCATACGCTATATCAATTGTGCCATGGTAACGAATCTTCAAAGGGTGAAGATCCGTTGTCCTCTCCGTCATATGAACAGCCCGGTGATCCCTGTCATACTCTTGATCCAGGAGCCACACCATCCTACATGTTTATTATGAGCAACACATACATGAGAATATATCCAAATAAGCCATCACAAATGCATCAAATACATACATATACATTCATATCTAGGGATAGAACACCATATGAGTTATTCCTTCACATACACATTCATGAAATTTGATGCCTAGGGTTCCTACACATACACATTCAACACATACATAGCCATTTCAAACATCTTTGGTTCAAACACAACCAACATTTCAACACATACATACATAGGATTTCAACACATACATGTAAAATTTCATATCTAGGGTTCCAACAAATCTTTGGTTCAAACACATATACTACAATGTAGATTCCACCAACATAAATTTCCATATCAATGGTTCATATCCAAATCCACCAAATCTACCAAATCTAGGGTTCATATCCAAATCTACCAAATCCACCAACACTAGTGGATGAATCGGAGGGAATCGAAGGGGAATACCTTGAGGAATGGAGGAGGAAGGAGTTGGCCAGATAGATCTGACGAATCCTTGGTCGATTTGGTGGGGGGGCCGAAGGGGAGGCGGGCGGCGGCGGCGGTTGGGGGAGGAGAAACAGAGAAGAAGAGAGAAGAACTGGCTGGGTCGGGCTGGGGCGGGTGCGGGCGCCACACTTAAGTGGATGTGTGGCGCCCGTGGCATCGGTGCCACACATGCTAGTGTGGCGCCCGTGGCATCGGCGCCACAAATTGAGCCTCGCAAAACGGCTAAGTCCCAGACTAATTGACTCACAGTATGTTTTGGGCAATTACAAGTGCATGTGTGGCGCCGTTGGGAGGGGCGCCACATGTGATGCCACGTCGGATCGGCAGACCAGCTCAGCGTCGAGGGCGCCACGTCGGCTGGGAGAGTGGCGCCGGCAGGAGGGGCGCCACACTGGCATGTGTGGCGCCGATGTGAGGGGCGCCACACAAAAGGGTTAGATTGGTGAAATAGTTTCGCCGGAGGGTCAGTCTGTGCTTTTCTTTAACTTTTGGGTTATTTTTGTGCAAATCGCCAGAAAATTCGCTCCCTCTTGCAAAAGATGGTCATCTACTTTTTGGAGCTTGATTGGTTGTTGATTGCTCATTCAAAATATTTTTCTGTGAATTCTGTTTGATTGCTCATAGATTGGATGACAAGTATTACATGTATAAATGTCATCTTAGATTGCACATAGTTAGTGATCCTTTGGTCCAAATAACTTCATAGAAAATTTGGTGCATTCTAATTTTTAGGAATTTTCTCTACATGTCGTGTGATCCGTAGATTAGAATCCTTAGAATTTTTTCTAAAGATTACATTAGACTATTTTTGGAGGAAATTTCCATCAACTCGCACATCTTGTCATAATTTCTTTGCTTTTCTTGTGATGTCAAACACTCTTTACTGCAATTTTCCTTAGTTTCCTAAATCCACTGAAATGACATGGCACTCTAACTTTGAGGTTTTTTAATTAATGTATTTGAAGATCCAGGAATCTAATGGGCCCTTAAATATTGAATGTTGGGGTTAAGTTCATGTGGCTCTGTACTCGACATTGTAATGCGCACTGTCATGTACTTCTCATTTTGTCTGTTCTTGGTGAGCTTGATGAACATGAGAGCTTCCTAGATATTCCTACAACTATGGGTGTAAACAGATCAGATCCGATATTGCTCTTTTCATATCATGTACCATATCTTTTGATGCGGATTTGAATGCGCATTATATTGGATTAGGGATATGGAGCAGATTCGGCGCGGACTCGGATCGAGAGCATATAATGAAATAAATACACACATAAAATTAGAAGTTTATTGTTCTATATTAAACATGAATTAATTCAACATAATTTGCATTTGAATCCGTGTTATCTTGAAGCTACATTTATAAGTAGCAGTCTATTATTCTGCTTGTGCCTGAATTTTTCTTTGGACGATTCGAACCTAAATACAACTCTTGCCATTCAATAGCAATGGAAAGAGCACAATATATTCCAATGTTCCCACTCACGTCTAGGCCCCTCAAGAGCTTGCACATGAGATTAATAAAGGTCACGATTATTTTTATTAATAGCGTGTTGGGAAGGTCTTACAATTAAGAACTTTTGGATCTGATACCATATTAATGAATTACATGCGCCAAACCGGTTCACCTACCTAGAAACTCAAACTTATGTCAAGTCACCTAGAGGCTTAAACTGAGGGGGAAAGGGAAATGCATTTATTTTTACTTCAAGACACTTACCAACTCATTTTTTGGTATCAACTGGTGAGTGCTAGCAAACTATTTTAAAGGTTTTGAACTAGGTACCAAATAAATGTACATACTCTCTCGAACCTATAAATAAGTGATCTTCCAGATATAGCTTGACCACACTTCAGAAACTTACATATTGTATTATCACAAATATTTCTATGTAAAATTAGGAAATCTTATATGTTAATCCATCTCTAAATTATTTATAAAGTAGTATAATTTCTTGCGGCTTTATGCATATATCATAGTGTAAATTAGTTGTAAGAATACACATTTTGAAACCTTCTAACATTTAAATTTTCTTAAAGCGGGAGTATTACAAATAAGAAGAAAAAACAAAATTGTATCCTAAATTTATATGCATATACTAAACTTACATTTTGAATATATCATCCGTACTTCCATAAACTTGCTAGGTGCAATTGAACGATGCTTTAGGGGTCAATTAATTAAGTTAGCTAAAACTACGAGAGCAAATGCAATAATTTCGAACGAAAGTGGATTTTTAAATAAAATTACTCTAGCCAACCTCATGTTAGAAGTATAACTGGATGTGGTTAGAGATAAAGGAGTATCTCATAAAATTGTAGAGGTAGATCAGATACACATAGCTAGAAAATAGAGGATCAACACCACTGATGTGCTTTAACTTGTCTTGTATTTCAAGTCTCTCCCTTAAGGACGATGCCTATATAAACCCCACGAGGGTTAGATAAGTATACCACACCAATTAGGGTATTGTATTATGTTCACACCTCACCTTATACATCCCACAAAGATCTCTAGATATCCGGTCCGGCTTAAGACGAGTCAATGGTTATTTCTATGTGTTATGGTGAACTTGTTCCGCGACCTATAAAACATAAAATGGAAAAAATAAGGTTTAAGTAGACTTTGGACGATGAGACATGCAAACGATCTTGATAATTTTAATCACGGCAATATCAAACTCAAACTTATATTTAATCTTTCTGGTGATTCCGAGCTTCATCTTTTTTCGTTACTTTCTTTGGCCAAGCAAGGGTAGGTGTTGAAGATGAGTCCGGATTGTAATCAGAAATGCCCGTGCAAATTAATGTCCAATATATCGGTCCATATTTACAACGATGCATGGGCCTGTTGCGATCTCAGATACTAGTACGTGATATAACTCGATTCTGGAAGCTAGCTAGTATGTACTAGCTACTATAGCATGAGCTGCATGACCACAAGACATGGCATGCATCCATCTCCACACGTGCACGAATTGCTGGGTTTTCTTTAATTGATTCACGGCAGAAAATCGAACTGTGCTATCTTTGTAAAATTGCTGAAAAACATTTCAACACAAAAATTCTTCGTGGTTCCAAAATTGCAACCGGGCGCCTGTCATTGAGTGCGGTGTGGAGGGTGTCTGCGTCGGTGTCTACCCACTTGAATTGTGTCAATTTTGAATAGACTAGGTAGCTAATCTGGACGTCGATGGATCGCAACATCCCACAGCTTCCCTAGACCTAGGCGGCTCTTTGATAGCACACCATAATTCACATTTTTTTTCATAATAATCTTACTTGACATATTTTCAACAGAAAAAGAACATGAAGCTAGCTTGGATCATTTTGCTTGGAAAAAATGTACTATATAATAGAACAAGTTGCGTCCACAGATAACCAAAACAGCCAACGACAACGCCAGGAATTCAATCCAATGGATTCTTAATATACAAAAAACAGTATTTCCAATTTGTGAGGGCCGTCTCTCCACGCAAGAAATCACCGATTAAGAAGAACAGAAGACCTGGCGAAGATTGGAAAAAAAAAACCCTCCCCCGCCGTCGGCGTGCGCCGCCGGGCCTTGCCCGTGCGGTGCCGGCGGTGGCGGGCCGGACTCTACCAGCGGCTAGGACGGGGGCGCGGGGGCCTCGGGACGGCGGCGGTGCAATCAGCGGCGGCGGTCCGGCGCGGCGGCGTGGTTTTCGCGCGCCGGGGTGGTTGGAGGTGCGGCGGCGTCGCCGTTGGCGGCGGCACGGCGCGGCCGGCGTGGTGGCGGCGGATCCTGCTCCACCCGGATCTGGGCCAGTTCGGGCCCCATCTGGGCTGGGCAGGCCGTAGCTCCCCCTGACCGGCGGCGGTGCTCCTGGGTTTTGGTGGCTGGGGCGGTGGTGGCAGGGTGGCGGCGGCGCCATGGCCAGCTAGTAGCAGCTTGGCGGCGTGGGCGTACCAGGCCAGGCGGGCCTAGTTGTCCCGTGCTGCCATGTCCGGTCGGCTCCCGCGATTGCGGTGGAGGTAGTTCCCTCCCGCTAGGCTATGGTGCTGCTTCCCCGGCCCTGCCATCTTCGGTCACCTCATCCTAGGCCCTGCGTCGAGGACCACCGGGGAGACAGCGAGGACGACGTCAAGATCGTGGTGGCGCGTGCTTGTGGGCGGTTGGTTGGGCGGAGCACTTCGGATGAACGGGGTGGTGGTGTTGGGGGTTGGGAGAAATCCTTGTTGGCCTTGCCGACGCCGTCGCGGTGACGCCCGAGGGCGCCGCCTTGCCTTCCTGGAGGGCGTCGGGTGTACCCCCTCGCCCAATCCCCTCTGTGGACCGGGGGAAACCCTATGATTAGTCCGGACAGCAGCGGCGTCATCGTCGTCCTCCTTGTTGAAGGTGTTGTTTGGTACGCGGTAGTTTGGAGTGCTAGGAGTGTGGTAGGACTTTTCCGGGAGGCGCAGCGGTCGCGGGTTGTCCTCGTTCTTGTTGATCTGCTGGTGTTGGCATTCTTTTTCTTTTTCTTTTTCTCTGTTGGTTCCTTTGGGCTTGGTTGTGCTGTGACTCCAGCATGCTTGTTGTATCGTGGTTGCTATATTAATATAGCGGGGCGAAAGCCTATTTCGAGGAGAAGAACAGAAAATTATTGGAAAATATTATTCTAGATTTATAGAATCACTTACTTTCTGTTTTGCATAGAGAAATAGAAAGCGAATGTTGATATATATTAGAGGGTATTGGTATATATTATGAGCCCCATGAGGAGGAACCACATGTCAACGACCTGTGTGACCAGGAGGCGGAAGATGAAGGTAGGTAGCGTGTTGGTGTCTGAACGAAGCTACGAAAACAACGTCTTGCATTGCAACCATCAAATACGGACGTGTAGTAGCAGTCTGCCTGCAGAGCATCTGCAAGCTAGCCAAGCGAGTCTGAAGCCATCCATCGCCTTCCTGCTTAGCTGAACATCCATTGTCCGAAAGTGACCACATCCCAACTGGCCAACTCTCTGGTGGACTGAACCGAACGTCCACCCGGAGTCACAACGTTCGTCAGAAATCAGTACTCTCCCTCCTTCAATAATGCAAGGCATATAGTTTCGACAGGTTTCTTGTTGATTTCTCTTTTCAAAGTGATATTTTCTGCAACGACTGATGCACACAACTATGAGAAGTTTGAAACACACCTGCAGTGTTGACTAGGTCTCTGCTAAATGTAAGTTTCACTAGAAGATTTTGATTGATAAATAGATAGTCTGACTTTTTTTTTGACAAAAACGTTTTATTAATTAAAAAGTTTAAGCATTACACCAGCCTAGACACAGCCGTTCCAATTCAAGAGTAGCAAAAAGAAAAACTTAGGCTCTCGGAAAATAATCATGGCAACAACTTTTGAGAGCTCCTATGGGGACGAAAGACAAATTCGTAGATCACGCTGCTGGTATCCTTGTAGGGGAAAAATATCTCTTGCCGCATCCGCCAACCGTATAGATACCTCCCATAAACAGGTCGTGGTTGTCCACATGTGTAGATACGACAATGAGCAGAGCGGAGCTATGCACCGTAAATGATATGCATAAGAGAAACATTTTTATCATTAAAAATCTTATCATTTCTACATAAACATAGCGACCAAATAAAGCAATCGCTCCCGTCCACCTTAAATATAGGATCCACACCATTGAGCTAATTCCAAAAATATTCACGACGCTTCTTGGTGGATACAAGGTAGAACCTATCTGGATGACAGACTATTTAGATATAGCAAATTTGTATTGGAAGATTAAGTGTTTATAGCCTCATCTTGATGACATAAGACACATGTTTTACTTCCATGCCAATTAAAATTTGCAAGGTTATCTCTGGTAAGAATTAGACCTCGATGAAGATACCATGCGAAAATCTTAGTTTTAAGCGGGATTTTCATCATCCAAACTTTCTTATTATTATCAATTGGCAACTTCGGTTGGATTAGAGCTTTGTACATAGAACTCACATAGAATTTTCCACTCTCATGTAGATTCCATCGAAATTCATCGGACCCCTTCGCCAAATGGACCAAAGCCAGATGTTGTAGCAAAGCATTCCAAGATGCTAGCCTAGGGCCAACGAGATATCTTTTGAGTGACACATTTGGTGGTGACGTTTACAACACCTTAGCGAGTGTATCGCTTTTATAGCGCACAATCTTGTACAATGCCAGATATTTTTCTTGAAGCGTGGTGTTACCTAGCCATTTTTTTCTCTCAAAACCTAATTTCCGAGCCATCTCTAATTGAGAAAGAACCATATGGGAAGAAAATTTTCTTCGTTGCCACAAGACCAGCTAAGAAGTGCGAGTTTCCTAGTTTCTAATAAATCTAAGATAACACACTTGAGCCAACATACTTTCTCCTAAATAAGGTTTGCCACACCCCATCTTTAGAAAGAAGCTTAAATCCACTTACCCATGCTATTCTTGACCTCAAGGTCATGAATTTCGAGCCCCCCTTGGTCTTTAGCACGACAAACCACACTCCACGAGCCTGGTGTTTTCTACTAGAGCATGGAGCCTTCAATATTATTTTCTACCATGTCAATGTATATAGATATGATTAGCGACGGCCATAATTTGCGAAGTAAACTCATTTGAAACCTTGTAGTTTCATTAAAGTTAAGGCGTGTGTTTCCATAGACCCTATCTCAAAACAGTGTAACCCTACGAAGAGGTATCATGATATGATTTAATCTCAGCCATCCTGCCCCTAATCCCGAATGGTATCGTTTAATCTCAACCATTCTTGTGTTTCACTCAGGAAGATACCTCTTTGATGGTTTACACTATTTTAAGATTTAGGAGTCTATGGAAGCACAAGCTTAAAGTTGAAATGTTTGTTTTGTACCTTCTACTGGTAGTTACTATAGCTAAAGATCGTTTGGCAATGCGTAAATAGAACAAGAAAAGATTATTGTTGTTAGGTTATTAGAAATTTTTTGTGTGGGTTTAATTACCGAAATAAACATTATGCAAGCAATAGCCGACTTAACCACATGCATAAGACTGGGTACATTTACCGGATTTGCATACGGAACCACAAATAGTGCAAAGTAAGATAGGATAAACACATACATCGCGGCCGAAAAGGTCGCTGCACTAGCTTCGTTGTTGATGTGGCCCATAATGTTACCGGGTCGAGAAGTCGGCAAGGAAACAAAAGAAACTAACATGCGGTAATGAATTAAACCTGCGATGAAGAACTTGAAAGCAGCAAGCATTCACGTCAAGACGCTCTCCGAAATCCTATTGCATGTCTCCCGGTGCAAGCATGCACACATGTGTTGACACGTACACACCCAGTCGGTGCACCGATCAAACAATTAGCCTTCCACAAAACAGGTCTCGAACTCAATTCACGTGACATGGGTGCGTGGCGAGGCGGGCGACGGAGGAGGAGAATTGCGCGTGAACTCACTTAGTGGGATTAGAACATCTTACCTTATAAACCACTCAAACTCACTCCCAACTGACAATGTGACTAAATTTTAGTGCTCCACTAGATGCCACCACTGGCATTAAAATTTTAGAAATTGTAAGCTATATAGACTGCTTATATTGTTTGCAGCCCATCTACATCCAACAATTGTTTCTATGGTGAGAGTGAAACGATAAAACATTTTTTCTGCCTGTTTCCGCCCGTTCTTAGGAGTATTGTTCATGTATAATCTACCACAACCGTACGAGGGTTTCCAATATATTTAGGAATTGGTTGAGGTAACCAACTAAAGGCTCGGATCCACGGTGGAGCATACACTTCAGTTTAAACTATTAGAATTACCAGAATATATATCTTTTAACAAATCTAAACTTCTATTTATAATCTACCACCGCCAACAAATCTACCACCACCAACGAGTATTTCCAATATATTTAGGAATCAGCTGAGGTAAGCAACTAATTAAAGGCTCGGATCCATGCACTTCACTTTGAACTATCAAAAATTACCATGTTATATTGCTTTTAACAAATCTGAACTTCTATTTTTCCAAGTTATCTACGAGGCTGCTCATTGGATCTATACGTGGTTATCACTTTAGAGTGTGAACCAGCCGCATGGGAACCTCTGGCAGCCTGAATGCAAATGTGATGGTAGCACAGACTTTGCTCAACCAATATGGATGAGGCTTTAGCAGTAGGAGCTATGAGCAACACCAAATACATTTACGCATCATTTGGAGTAATTACATGTTTCACGAAAAGTTACATCCCACAAATTATTGCCGGCAGAGATCCGACCAAGGCAATGACAACAGAAATATGGGGAGAAAGGTACACTAGTGCACGGTGGATGCCCTGTAAAGTAAAAGAGAGCACGGGGAAGAATCAGCATCATACAAGAAATTGAGTGCTTAAGGCAAATCATCATGATCTGAAACTGCGGGACCTAAGCAATTACTTAAGTAGGGGAGACACGTACGAGCTTACAGGAGAAGCAGTATCTTAATTAGTGTTACAGCTTTGCGCAATTTTACCATTTTTCACGGGAACTGCTAACTGTAATAGTAGAACTGGCTACTGTAGAGGTATTACTAGCTAAGATGCTTCTCATAAATGTTCATTGCAAAAGATTGGGCAGGCTGATCAATGATCACGCATATGGGATCGAACACCGTACCATTTTTGTGTACAAACTGAGATTTACGCTTCTGGATGTTGGATCCGTAAGGTGTAGGCTGGTCCAACAACCGTAGGCTTTCCTTGATTACTACAGTAGTATTGGCAGGTACTGTACCAACATCCTTGCCTCCTTTTCGTCAGATTTTTGAAGTGAAGATTTTATTGATTCCAGCATCTTCATCTGCAACCAGTGAGTGCACAAAAATCACAAAAAAGTCATTAGATTAACGTGTTCGGTTTACAATTTGTCTCACTACAAGAATGGGCCGATATGCCGAGGGCCGGGAACCCTCGGCTTAGCCTGTTTTGACCGTCGACATAGGCTACGCCGAGAGTCACCCTCGGCATATCTCCTCGGAGACTACCTCCCTCGGCAGAGTCACTATTGTCGTCTGCGTAGCACGGCCCTCGGCGTAGGGCGCTACACCGACGGCAAAACCGTCGGCATACAAATTTAAAAATTCAAATTTCCATTTTCAAAAATTAAATTAAAAAAATTAAAAAATATATACTTTTGGCTATGCCGACGGCAAAACCCTTGGCATATAGTTTTAAGTTTTTTCAAATTTTAATTTATTTTACACCTTTTTCTTTTAATTTCTTTTTTTACTTGTTTAGCTTTCACCCAAGACACTTTTAACTCTAAGTAGGTTAAATTACAATCATGGTTAAACTTCCCAGTCGATCACCCATCCTCATATTACTCCAGCCTCGGCACGCTTAACTTCCTGATCGGATGAGTTTTCATTAAAGAGTTGACACCTAGGTGCTAATAATAGCATATCAACCCTATTACCCCTTGGACCGTGATGTCACACCTATTTATTTTTGAATTCTAAACAATTACTTAAGTAAACAATAATGAATATATAAGTAATAATAACATTAAATTCAAATAACAATAAAATTATTTTATTTTTTGGTCTTTTACTATTTAATATGGAATAATTAATATCTTTAAATCGGAAAATCGAAATTCCACAAATAATATGTCTAAATCGATCAAAAAAATGAGAGGAATCTAAATATAACATTCATATCATCATTTGAACCTAAAAATTAGAGTAATCCAAATATGACGTCAAGTTTGCCATCTTGCCAAAACGGCCCCTCGGGAGATGTGAAATGGATGTACCGGGCGCACTGGTGCACCGTTCGCCAACACGCTAAATGGACAAAAATTAGCACATAAAGTGATGTGTTATAGACCAAAAAAAAATCGCAGAATTTATTGAGCGGGAAAAGTGTACCCCTAGTTCAAATACGATTAGTTTCCAGCGGATTCTGCAGGAAGCCGCGGGGATTCCCAGATAGCTAGCGCACACATATGGGATGTGATATGTGGTGCGGAAGCGGTTTCTTACCACTACGCGGAGGTCTCGCGCAATACTAAAATGCGCCCCATGTAGCTGCTTCACAAAAAAACCTATTTTGGCACCCTGAAAATGAAAAAAACCATCACCCATGGGTCGGATTGGAAATCCGCTCCCGGGGCCTTGCTTCCGATCCCAGAGACCACAAACGTGCCAAATATGGCCTCGTTCCGACAAACTATGCGGTGTCACCTATCGTTTCGCCCCAAAAGTCATAGAACTCCGGACGTGATAGCTCTGTTTGTGAAGGGTTTTTTCAAAATAATTGTCGTATCCTAATTCCGACTTTCTGAGTGGTTACTAGGACACATAACATGACGCCATGCGGCTCCGCGGAATTTTCTGACTTCGTTTAAATTGCCATCAGACAAAAACGGGCCCCCCACGGAGATGCGGTATGGCCGTACCGAGCGCGCTGGTGCACCCGTTCACCATCGCGCTAAACGGGAAAAATTTAGCACATAAAGTGATGTGTCGTAGATTTAAAACCATTTTCCTGGAATTTATTGAGTGACAGAAAGTGTAGCCCTAGTTCAAATCCGGTCACTTTCTAGCGGATTCGGCGGGACACCGCAGAAAGCCTCATGGATTCCCAGATAGCTAGCATGCACATATGGCATGTGATATGTGGTGCGGAGGCGGTGTACTACCACTATGCAGCTCATGTAGCTGCTTCACAAAAAAAACCCGTTTTGGCATCCCGAAAACGAAAAAACCATCGCCCATGGGTCGGATTGGAAATCCTCTACCGGTGCCTTGCTTCCCATCCCAGGAACCACGCACGTGCGAAATATGGCCTCTGATGTCTAGGCACGCTTCTTTTCCTGTAGACAGTGTTGGGCCTCCAAGAGCAGAGGTTTGTAGAACAGCAGCAAGTTTCCCTTAAGTGAATCACCCAAGGTTTATCGAACTCAGAGAGGTAGAGGTCAAAGATATCCCTCTCAAGCAACCCTGCAGTTAAGATACAAGAAGTCTCTTGTGTCCCCAACACACCTAATACACTTGTCAGATGTATAGATGCACTAGTTCGGCGAAGAGATAGTGAAATACAAGTAATATGGATGATTGTAAGTAGTAATTGCAATCTGAAATAAAGATGGCAGCAAGCAAACATGTAACAGAACTTGTTGGAAACGGTGTTTCAATGCTTAGAAATAAGGCCTAGGGATCATACTTTCACTAGTGGACACTCTCAACAATGATCACATAACTGAATAAATAAATGCTACTTTCTCACACTCTCTTGTTGGATAACAAACACCATTTATTGTGTAGGGCTATAAAAGCACACCTCAAGCCGGAGTAAACAAGCTCCACAACATCCGGAGTTCATATTAAAGTAACCTCTAGAGTGCATAATAGACCGTTGCAATTTAGACCGAGTACTAACATAGCATACACACTGTCAACAATAGCTACAAAAGGGGGAATAGATCACATTTATACTATCATAGTAATAGTTAACTTCATAATCTACAAGAGATTACAATCATAACCTACGCCAAGTACTACATGATGCACACACTGTCAACTTTACATCATGGAGGAGGAATAGACTACTTTAATAACATCACTAGAGTAGCACATAGATTAATAGTGATACAAAGCTCATGATCACATAAAGATCACACCATGGGAGAGAGAGATGAACCACATAGCTACCGGTAGAGCCCTGATACGTCTCCGACGTATCGATAATTTCTTATGTTCCATGCCACACTATTGATGATATCTACATGTTTTATGCATACTTTATGTCATATTTATGCATTTTCTGGCACTAACCTATTAACGAGATGCCGAAGAGCCGCTTGTCAAGTCTGTTTTTGGTTTCAGAAATCCTAGTAAGGAAATATTCTCGGAATTGGACGAAATCAACGCCCAGGGGCCTATTTTCACACGAAGCTTTCAGAAGACCGAAGATGATACGAAGTGGGGCCACGAGCTGGCGACACACTAGGGCGGCGCGGCCTGGCCCATGGCCGCGTCGGCCTAGCATGTGGGGCCCTCGTGTGGCCCCCTGACCTATCTCCTCCGCCTACTTATAGCCTTCGTCGCGAAACCCCCAGTACCGAGAGCCACGATACGGAAAACCTTCCAGAGACGCCGCCGCCGCCAATCCCATCTCGGGGGATTCAGGAGATCGCCTCCGACACCCTGCCGGAGAGGGGAATCATCTCCCGGAGGACTCTTCACCGCCATGGTCGCCTCCGGAGTGATGAGTGAGTAGTTCACCCCTGGACTATGGGTCCATAGCAGTAGCTAGATGGTCGTCTTCTCCTAATTGTGCTTCATTGTCGGATCTTGTGAGCTGCCTAACATGATCAAGATCATCTATCTGTAATGCTGTATGTTGTGTTTGTTGGGATCCGATGGATAGAGAATACTATGTTATGTTGATTATCAATCTATTACCTATGTGTTGTTTATGATCTTGCATGCTCTCCGTTATTAGTAGAGGCTCTGGCCAAGTTTTTACTCTTAACTCCAAGAGGGAGTATTTATGCTCGATAGTGGGTTCATGCCTCCATTAAATCTGGGACAGTGACAGAAAGTTCTAAGGTTGTGGATGTGCTGTTGCCACTAGGGATAAAACATCGATGCTATGTCCGAGGATGTAGTTATTAATTATATTACGCACCATACTTAATGCAATTGTCTGTTGTTTGCAACTTAATAGTGGAGGGGGTTCGGATGATAACCTGAAGGTGGACTTTTTAGGCATAGATGCATGTTGGATAGCGGTCTATGTACTTTGTCGTAATGCCCAATTAAATCTCACAATACTCATCATATCATGTATGTGCATTGTCATGCCCTCTCTATTTGTCAATTGCCCAACTGTAATTTGTTCACCCAACATGCTTATTTTTTTGGGAGAGACACCACTAGTGAACTGTGGACCCCGGTCCATTCTTTTACATCGAATACAATCTACTGCAATACTTGTTCTACTGTTTTCTGCAAACAATCATCATCCACACTATACATCTAATCCTTTGTTACAGCAAGCCGGTGAGATTGACAACCTCACTGTTTCGTTGGGGCAAAGTACTTTGGTTGTGTTGTGCAGGTTCCACGTTGGCGCCGGAATCCCTGGTGTTGCGCCGCACTACATCTCGCTACCATCAACCTTCAACGTGCTTCTTGGCTCCTACTGGTTCGATAAACCTTGATTTCTTACTGAGGGAAAACTTGCCGCTGTACGCATCACACCTTCCTCTTTGGGTTCCCAACGGACGCGTGTTGTACGCGTATCAAGCAGATTTTCTGGCGCCGTTGCCGGGGAGATCAAGACACGCTGCAAGGGGAGTCTCCACATTCCAATCTCTTTACTTTGTTTTTGTCTTGCTTTATTTTATTTACTACTTTGTTTGCGGCACTAAATCAAAATACAAAAAAAATAGTTGCTAGTTTTACTTTATTTACTGTCTTGTTTGCACTCTATATCAAAAACACAAAAAAATTAGTTACTTGCATTTTACTTTTGTTACCATGTCTAGTTCTGCACCTGTTACTTCTTCACCGGAGGAATTAGTCTTCACTTTTAAACAAGGGGATGAGGAGAGTTTTAAAGATGCTTGGTCCAGAATTTTGATTCTTATCGTAAAGCTGAACCTCAAATGACTCTAAGTTTGCTTCTTAGTAACTTTTATTTTGGTCTTATGATTCGCTATAGATATGCTTTGGATGCTTTAGTGGGAGGAGATTTCCTTCATTGCAATGGGGATCAAGCTTTTAATGCCATATAGAAGTTGGTTGCATCACATGATTCAGCTAATAACTTTGATTCAGCCCTTATTAGCATTTATAATAGATTAAACACTCTTGAGACAAGTGCATCTCGCTTGAACGAAAATTATAGATATGTTCGTAACCGTCTTGATCAAGTTTTAGTGAACTCTGAACCTTCATTATGGGATCCTACTATTAAAGTTGTTATCGGTGATCAAACTCTTCATGCCAATTGTGATATTATGTCTGAATTTTGACTTATGCCTAAGAGTATTCATGAATCTTTGGCACTTTGGGGATTCGTTGAAGGGGGAGAAGGAATAACTCTTATTGATAACTCTGTTATAATTCCTAAGGGAATAGCTGCGGGTGTGCATACAACCATTCTTGGAAGAACAATATCCATTGATTATCTTATTATTGAATGTGTAGGAACAGGACAAATCACACTCGGAAGATCCCTGCTGAAACTATTGGGAGCAGTCATAGATATGGGAGAAGGCACCCTAAAATTCACCTCTACACCGGGGGGTAGACATATATTCCCTAAATCAAAGAGTAAGAAAAGGAACAAGAAAGGTAGGTGCAAAACCCAAGGTAATATTGGTGCATCATCTCTTGATAATACTTGATATACACTTTATGCGCCTAGCTGAAATGCGTTAAAGAAAAGCGCTTATGGGAGACAACCCATGTTTTTACTACTGCACCTTTATTTTGTATTTGAGTCTTGGAAGTTGTTACTACTGTAGAAACCTCTTCTTATCTTAGTTTTGTGCATTGTTGTGCCAAGTAAAGTCGTTCATAGTAAGGTTCATACTAGATTTGGATTACTGCGCAGAAACAGATTTCTTTGCTGTCACTAATCTGGGCCTAATTCTCTGTAGGTAACTCAGAAAATTATGCCAATTTACGTGAGTGATCCTCAGATATGTACGCAACTTTAGTTAAATTTGAGCATTTTCATTTGAGCAAGTCTGGTACCTCAATAAAATTCATCTTTACGAACTGTTCTGTTTTGACAGATTCTGCCTTTTATTTCGCATTGCCTGTTTTGCTATGCTTGATGGATTTTTCGATTCCATTAACTTTCAGTAGCTGTGTGCAATGTCCAGAAGTGTTAAGAATGATTATGTCACCTCTGAACATGTAAATTTTAATAGTGCACTAACCCTCTAATGAGTTGTTTTGAGTTTGGTGTGGAGGAAGTTTTCAAGGATCAAGAGAGGGAGATGATACAATATGATCAAGGAGAGTGAAAGCTCTAAGCTTGGGGATGCCCCGGTGGTTCACCCTGCATATTTTAAGAAGACTCAATCGTCTAAGCTTGGGGATGCCCAAGGCATCCCCTTCTTCATCGACAACATTATCAGGTTCCTCTAGTGAAACTATATTTTTATTCCATCACATCTTATGCACTTTGCTTGGAGCGTCTGTATGTTTTTGTTTTTGTTTGAATAAAATGGATCCTAGCATTCATTGTGTGGGAGAGAGACACGCTCCGCTGTTGCATATGGACAAATATGTCCTTAGGCTTTACTCATAATATTCATGGCGAAGGTTGAATCTTCTTCGTTAAATTGTTATATGGTTGGAAACGGAAAATGCTACATGTAGTAATTGGTAAAATGTCTTGGATAATGTGATACTTGGCAATTGTTGTGCCCATGTTTAAGCTCTTGCATCATATACTTTGCACCTATTAATGAAGAAATACATAGAGCTTGCTAAAATTTGGTTTGCATAATTGGTCTCTCTAAGGTCTAGATAATTTCTAGTAAAGAGTTTGAACAACAAGGAAGACGGTGTAGAGTCTTATAATGTTTACAATATGTCTTTTATGTGAGTTTTTCTGCACCGGTTCATCCTTGTGTTTGTTTCAAATAACCTTACTAGCCTAAGCCTTGTATCGAGAGGGAATACTTCTCATGCATCCAAATCCTTGAGCCAACCACTATGCCATTTGTGTCCACCATACCTACCTACAACATGGTATTTCTCCGCCATTCCAAAGTAAATTGCTTGAGTGCTACCTTTAAAATTTCTATCCTTTACCTTTGCAATATATAGCTCATGGGACAAATAGCCTAAAAACTATTGTGGTATTGAATATGTACTTATGCACTTTATCTCTTATTAAGTTGCTTGTTGTGCGATAACCATGTTCCTGGGGACGCCATCAACTACTCTTTGTTGAATATCATGTGAGTTGCTATGCATGTCCGTCTTGTCTGAAGTAAGGGAGATTTACCACTAGAATGGTTAGAGCATGCATAATGTTAGAGAAGAACATTGGGCCGCTAACTAAAGCCATGATCCATGGTGGAAGTTTCAGTTTTGGACAAATATCCTCAATCTCATATGAGAAAATTAATAATTGTTGAATGCTTATGCATAAAAGAGGAGTCCATTATCTGTTGTCTATGTTGTCCCGGTATGGATGTCTTGTAGGGATTCGTTGCATAGAAAACAAAAAATTTCCTACCGCGAGAACGCAATCCAAGCCAAGATGCAATCTAGAAGACGGGAGCAACGAGGGGATGATCAAGACTAACCCTTGAAGATTTCCAAAGCATATAAGAGTAGGCTCTTATTGCTGCGGTAGACGATCACTTGCCGCTTGGAAAAGCGCGTAGAAGATCTTGATCACGGTGCCACAATCGGGCAGCACCTCCGTACTCGGTCACACGTTCGGTGTTGATGAAGACGCCGTCCTTCTCCCCGTTCCAGCGGGCAGTGGAAGTAGTAGCTCCTCCTTGAATCCGGAAGCACGACGGCGTGGTGGCGGTGGCGGTGGAGATCTCCGGCGGAGCTTCGCTAAGCGTGCGGGAGAAGAGGAGGAGAGAGGGGCGCCTAGGGTTTGGGAGAGGGGGTGGCCGGCCACCTATGGGTGCGGCCAAGCTATGGGCTTGTAGTGGTCAGCCCCCTCTCCTATGCCCCTCATTATATAGGTGGAAGCCCCAAGTGTTGGACTACAAGTCTTCGAATAAGACCCGAACCAAAAACCTTCCATGTGTAGGGAAACCTACCCAAGGTGGGAATCCCACTTGGGGTGGGATTCCCCCCTTCCATGAGGGGGGTTGGCCGGCCACCCTTGGGGAGTCCACCTTGGACTCCTCCCCTTTAGGGTTGGCTGGCCATGCAAGGTGGAGTCCCTCCGGGACTCTACTTTCCATGGTGATTTCTTCCGGACTTTTCTAGAACCTTCTAGAACCTGCCATAAATGCACCGGATCATTTCCAAACTTGGAATATGACTTCTTATATATGAATCTTATTCACCGGACCATTCCGGAACTCCTCGTGATGTCCGGGATCTCATCCGGGACTCCGAACAAATATTCGAACTCCATTCCATATTCAAGTTCTACTATTTCAACATCAAACCTTAAGTGTGTCACCCTACGGTTCGTGAACTATGCGGACATGGTTGAGTACTCACTCCGACCAATAACCAATAGCGGGATCTGGAGATCCATAATGGCTCCCACATATTCAACAATGACTTTAGTGATCGAATGAACCATTCACATACGATACCAATTCCCTTTGTCACGCGATATTTTACTTGTCCGAGGTTTGATCATCGGTATCACTCTATACCTTGTTCAACCTCGTCTCCTGACAAGTACTCTTTACTCGTACCGTGGTATGTGGTCTCTTATGAACTTATTCATATGCTTGCAAGACACTAGACGACATTCCACCGAGAGGGCCCAGAGTATATCTATCCGTCATCGGGATGGACAAATCCCACTGTTGATCCATATGCCTCAACTCATACTTTCTGGATACTTAATCCCACCTTTATAACCACTCATTTACGCAGTGGCGTTTGGTGTAATCAAAGTACCTTTCCGGCATAAGTGATTTACATGATCTCATGGTCATAAGGACTAGGTAACTATGTATCGAAAGCTTATAGCAAATAACTTAATGACGTGATCTTATGCTACGCTTAATTGGGTGTGTCCATTACATCATTCATACAATGACATAACCTTGTTATTAATAACAACCAATGTTCATGATTATGAAACTAATCATCCATTAATCAACAAGCTAGTTAAGAGGCATACTAGGGACTCTTTGTTGTCTACATATCACACATGTACTAATGTTTCGGTTAATACAATTATAGCATGATATATAAACATTTATCATAAACATAAAGATATATAATAACCACTTTTATTATTGCCTCTTGGGCATATCTCCTTCAGTCTCCCACTTGCACTAGAGTCAATAATCTAGTTTACATTTGTAAAGATATAACACCTTGGCCTTCTGGTGTTTTATCATGTTTTGCTCACGGGAGAGGTTTTAGTCAACGGATCTGACATGCTCAGAAACGTATGTATTTTGTAATTCATTTGCGTCTCAACGCATCACTCATTTCCAAATGAGTCAGCATTAAATATGTTTGGTCTTCTGGTGGAACCTTAATTCCGCGGTCTGAAATATGTTACTAATATTGTCATATACAATATAGCTTCAAAGTTCGATCATTTTAACTACACCAAGTTCTCAAAGAACCTCTTGACTTAACATCCTTTGTCATTGTCAAAACAATGACATACTCTGCCTTCTTTTGTAGAATCCGTCACAATATTTTAGAACTCTTCTAAATCTAGCATAGACAACTTCTAGCTCATTGTGCTACCTTTCAAACAACACTTAGTCTAATTTGAGATTGAAATTTTATTTTCATATGTGACAAAACAAATATCGGTGCAACACCTTACAGCAATTTGTTTGTCATTTCTCCATACAAAACTATATATATATCCTTGGTTCTTCTTAAGTACTCAAGAATATTCTTACTGTTTTTCAATGATCATCACATGAATCATTTTGGTACATGCTCATAACGCTTTTAAGAGCATAGGACATCTGATTGTGTACATATTATCCGTGATCTATAATCACTCATGTGTTTTTACTCATTGAGTGTCAGATACACTCAAGTCTTGTTAAAACTTCACATGACAAGAACATTTTCTTAATATTTCTATATTGAACTATTTCAATATCCATTCTATGTACTTTGACTTAAACTTATTTTGTGTTTCAATCTATCTTCATAGATTTTGACACTAGATATGTTTCAGTCCATATCCTTTCATTGAAGTTAATTTCTCAATGAAACCTTTTTAATCAAGTATATAATTACATCATTTATAACTAACTATATGTCATCTACATAAAGTATTATAAATATGTCTCAGCGCTCCCACTTAATTTCTTGCAAATGCAAGTCTCTTCATCGTCTCTGATGAAATAAAAAACTCTTTGACTATTTCATCTGGTGAAGATTCCAACTCCATGATACTTATTTCATCCGATTGAAGTTTGTATACCTATCTAGTATTCTACGGACTAGCAAAACTTTTGGTTGTATCTTGTATACACCTTTAATACACACTTCTTATAAACAATGTATTTTGCCATCCTACTAGCATATCTCATAAAAGAAATATGTAGTGATTACTAGAATAATCCACATAGACTATAAGCATTGCTACGGAAGATCTAATCTTATCGTAGTCAACTCTTTGAACTTTGTCGTAAACAACTTTTCAACAAGTCAAGATTTCATCAATTTTTATAGATCCATTTACTTTCAAAAAGTATTCATCTATCTTGGATTTCATGGCGTATAGCCATTTTAATGGAGTCAGGGCCCATCATAACTTCTTTGTTTGTAGTTGGTTTATCATTGTTCAAAATCAATCCTTTGTCCACAAATCATTTATTTGATCACAAAGTAAACCATACCTACAAGGTTCAATATGTACTTCGATCTTCATGGCTAAAACACTTTGTAGTCATGGGAGCCATGATCGTTGTGGCCGCTTCCGGAACCAATTTCCGATGCTGCGCTTCTCTGATCATTATGCTCAGGTTCATAAACCTTATCAAGTTCTATTGTCCTCCCACTCAAGAACTTCGCTAGAAACAATTTCTTGGAAATAAGAAACATTGACAAACACTTTTGTCTTTGTCTACATAGTGGGAAGAATTCCCAATTAATTCTCTGGAATAACCAACAAAGACATTCATCCGATTTTGGTTGTAAACTTATTTACTTATGCTATTGATGGCGTGTAACTCACACGTTCGTTGGGAACCCCAAGAGGAAGGTATGATGCGCACAGCAGCAAGTTTTCCCTCAGAAAGAAACCAAGGTTTATCGAACCAGGAGGAGCCAAGAAGCAAGTTGAAGGTTGATGGCGGCGGGATGTAGTGCGGCGCAACACCAGGGATTCCGGCGCCAACGTGGAACCTGCACAACACAACCAAAGTACTTTGCCCCAACGAAACAGTGAGGTTGTCAATCTCACCGGCTTGCTGTAACAAAGGATTAACCGTATTGTGTGGAAGATGATTGTTTGCGTAAAACAAGAGAACAAAGATTACAAGAGATTATATTTCAGTAAAGAGAATTGGACCGGGGTCCACAGTTCACTAGAGGTGTCTCTCCCATAAGACAAACAGCATGTTGGGTGAACAAATTACAGTTGGGCAATTGACAAATAAAGAGAGCATGACAATGCACATACATATCATGATGAGTATAGTGAGGTTTAATTGGGCATTACGACAAAGTACATAGACCGCCATCCAACTGCATCTATGCCTAAAAAGTCCACCTTCAGGTTATCATCCGAACCCCCTCCAGTATTAAGTTGCGAAGCAACAGACAATTGCATTAAGTATGGTGCATAATGTAATCAACAACTACATCCTTAGACATAGCATCAATGTTTTATCCCTAGTGGCAACAGCACAACACAACCTTAGAACTTTCTCACATCGTCCTGGTGTCAATGCAGGCATGAACCCACTATCGAGCATAAGTACTCCCTCTTGGAGTTACAAGCATCTACTTGGCCAGAGCATCTACTAGTAACGGAAAGCATGCAAGATCATAAACAACACGTAGATATAACTTTGATAATCAACATAACAAGTATTCTCTATTCATCGGATCCCAACAAACGCAACATATAGAATTACAGATAGATGATCTTGATCATGTTAGGCAGCTCACAAGATCCGACAATGATAGCACAATGGGGAGAAGACAACCATCTAGCTACTGCTATGGACCCATAGTCCAGGGGTAGACTACTCACACATCACACCGGAGGCGACCATGGCGGCGTAGAGTCCTCCGGGAGATGATTCCCCTCTCCGGCAGGGTGCCGGAGGCGATCTCCTGGATCCCCCGAGATGGGATCGGCGTTGGCGGCGTCTCTGGAAGGTTTTCCGTATCGTGGCTCTCGCACCGGGGTTTCGTCACGGAGGCTTTAAGTAGGCGGAAGGGCAAGTCAAGAGGCGGCACAGGGGGCCCACACCATAGGCCGGCGCGGCCAGGGGTGGGGCCGCGCCGCCCTAGGGTTTGGCCACCCCGTGGCCCCTCTTCGTCTCGTCTTCGGACTTCTGGAAGCTTCGTGGAAAAATAGGCCCCTGGGCTTTGATTTCGTCCAATTCCGAGAATATTTCCTTACTAGGATTTCTGAAACCAAAAACAGCAGAAACAAAGAATCGGCACTTCGGCATCTTGTTAATAGGTTAGTTCCGAGAAAATGCACGAATATGACATAAAGTGTGCATAAAACATGTAGATAACATCAATAATGTGGCATGGAACATAAGAAATTATCGATACGTCGGAGACGTATCAGCATCCCCAAGCTTAGTTCTGCTCGTCCCGAGCAGGTAAAACGATAACACGAGATAATTTACGGAGTGACATGCCATCATAATCTTGATCATACTATTTGTAAAGCATATGTAGTGAATGCAGCGATCAAAACAATGTATATGACATGAGTAAACAAGTGAATCATAAAGCAAAGACTTTTCATGAATAGCACTTCAAGACAAGCATCAATAAGTCTTGCATAAGAGTTAACTCATAAAGCAATAATTCAAAGTAAAGGCATTGAAGCAACACAAAAGAAGATTAAGTTTCAGCGGTTGCTTTCAACTTGTAACATGTATATCTCATGGATATTGTCAACATAGAGTAATATAATAAGTGCAATAAGCAAGTATGTAGGAATCAATGCACAGTTCACACAAGTGTTTGCTTCTTGAGGTGGAGAGAAATAGGTGAACTGACTCAACATTGAAAGTAAAAGAATGGTCCTCCATAGAGGAAAAGCATCGATTGCTATATTTGTGCTAGAGCTTTGATTTTGAAAACATGAAACAATTTTGTCAACGGTAGTAATAAAGCATATGCATCATGTAAATTATATCTTATAAGTTGCAAGCCTCATGCATAGTGTACCAATAGTGCCCGCACCTTGTCCTAATTAGCTTGGACTACCTGGATTATCACCGCAATACATATGCTTTAACCAAGTTTCACAAAGGGGTACCTCTATGCCGCCTGTACAAAGGTCTAAGGAGAAAGCTCGCATTTGGATTTCTCGCATTTGATTATTCTCAACTTAGACATCCATACCGGGACAACATAGACAACAGATAATGGACTCCTCTTTTAATGCTTTAAGCATTCAACAACAATTAATTCTTTTCTCATTAGAGATTTGAGGATGTTTGTCCAAAACTGAAACTTCCACCATGGATCATGGCTTTAGTTAGCGGCCCAATGTTCTTCTCTAACAATATGCATGCTCAAACCATTCAACTCAGTGTAGATCGCCCTTACTTCAGACAAGACGAACATGCATAGCAACTCACATGAAATTCAACAATGAAAAGTTGATGGCGTCCCAAAGAACATGGTTATCGCACAACAAGCAACTTAATAAGAGATAAAGTGCATAATTACATATCCAATACCACAATAGTTTTTAAGCTATTTGTCCCATGAGCTATATATTGCAAAGGTGAATGATGGAATTTTAAAGGTAGCACTCAAGCAATTTACCTTGGAATGGCGGAAAATACCATGTAGTAGGTAGGTATGGTGGACACAAATGGCATAGTGGTTGGCTCAAGTATTTTGGATGCATGAGAAGTATTCCCTCTCGATACAAGGTTTAGGCTAGCAAGGCTTATTTGAAACAAACACAAGGATGAACCGGTGCAGCAAAACTCACATAAAAGACATATTGAAAACATTATAAGACTCTACACCGTCTTCCTTGTTGTTCAAACTCAATACTAGAAATTATCTAGACCTTAGAGAAACCAAATATGCAAACCAAATTTTAGCATGCTCTATGTATTTCTTCATTAATGGGTGCAAAGCATATGATGCAAGAGCTTAATCATGAGCACAACAATTGCCAAGTATCACATTACCCAAAACATTAATAGCAATTACTACATGTATCATTTTCTAATTCCAACCATATAACAATTTAACGAAGAAGAAACTTCGCCATGAATACTATGAGTAGAAACCAAGGACATACTTGTCCATATGCTACAGCGGAGCGTGTCTCTCTCCCATAAAGTGAATGCTAGGATCCATTTTATTCAAACAAAACAAAAACAAAAACAAACCGACGCTCCAAGAAAAAGCACATAAGATGTGATGGAATAAAAATATAGTTTCAGGGGAGGAACCTGATAATGTTGTCGATGAAGAAGGGGATGCCTTGGGCATCCCCAAGCTTAGACGCTTGAGTCTTCTTGATATATGCAGGGGTGAACCACCGGGGCATCCCCAAGCTTAGAGCTTTCACTCTCCTTGATCATGTTGCATCATACTCCTCTCTTGATCCTTGAAAACTTGCTCCACACCAAACTCGAAACAACTCATTAGAGGGTTAGTGCACAATATAAATTAACATATTCAGAGGTGACACAATCATTCTTAACACTTCTGGACATTGCATAATGCTACTGGACATTAGTGGATCAAAGAAATTCATCCAACATAGCAAAAGAGGCAATGCGAAATAAAAGGCAGAATCTGTCAAAACAGAACAGTTCGTATTGACGAATTTTAAAATGGCACCAGACTTGCTCAGATGAAAATGCTCAAATTGAATGAAAGTTGCGTACATATCTGAGGATCATGCACGTAAATTTGCTTAATTTTCTGAGCTACCTACAGGGAGGCGGACCCAGATTCGTGACAGCAAAGAAATCTGGAACTGTGCAGTAATCCAAATCTAGTACTTACTTTTCTATCAACGGCTTAACTTGGCACAACAAAACACAAAACTAAGATAAGGAGAGGTTGCTACAGTAGTAAACAACTTCCAAGACACAAAATAAAAACAAAGTACTGTAGGTAAAAACATGGGTTGTCTCCCATAAGCGCTTTTCTTTAACGCCTTTCAGCTAGGCGCAGAAAGTGTGTATCAAGTATTATCAAAGGGTGGTACATCCTCAGCGGGGTGCGGAGTGTTCTCAACTATGCATATTATCTTTTCTATGTGAGTTTCAGAGGCTCCCTTTTCATTAGTCTTGGGCTTGCTACTCTCATCAAACAAATCTTCAGGAACAATCCAATCAAAATTCTTTTCTAGTGCCTCACACATTCCCAAGAGCTTGCAAGGTATTGATGTTTTAATATCCCCCTCATAATTAACTTTATTAGTGTACTTTTGTCTATCCTTTTCCATCTTCTCAAGGGTACTGGCAAAGTTGGTATAAGAACCTAGCATATTATATTTAGTGAAAACTTTTCTAGCTTCTCTCGCTATTCCCCCAAATTCCTTAAGAAGGGTTTCTAATACAAAATCTTTCTTTTCTCCTTCTTCCATATCACTAAGTGTAAGAAACATATGTTGAATCACAGGATTAAGATTAACAAATCTAGCTTCTAATGCGTGTACTAAAGAAGCAACAGCAATTTCATAAGTGGGGGCAAGTTCTGCCAAGTGTCTATCTTCAAAATCTTCGATCGTACTAATATGAGTGAAAAAATCTTCTATATTGTCTTTCCCAAGGATAGACCCTCGACCTACCGGTACATCTTTAAGAACAAACTTAGGAGGAAACATTATGAAATAAGTAAAGTAAATGCAAGTAACTAATTTTTTTGTGTTTTTGATATAGCAAACAAGATAGCAAATAAAGTAAAACTAGCAACTAATTTTTTTGTATTTTGATTTAGTGCAGCAAACAAAGTAGTAAATAAAACTAAGCAAGACAAAAAACAAAGTAAAGAGATTGAGAAGTGGAGACTCCCCTTGCAGCGTGTCTTGATCTCCCCGGCAACGGCGCTAGAAAAAGAGCTTGATGGCGTGTAACTCACACGTTCGTTGGGAACCCCAAGAGGAAGGTATGATGCGCACAGCAGCAAGTTTTCCCTCAGAAAGAAACCAAGGTTTATCGAACCAGGAGGAGCCAAGAAGCACGTTGAAGGTTGATGGCGGCGGGATGTAGTGCGGCGCAACACCAGGGATTCCGGCGCCAACGTGGAACCTGCACAACACAACCAAAGTACTTTGCCCCAACGAAACAGTGAGGTTGTCAATCTCACCGGCTTGCTGTAACAAAGGATTAACCGTATTGTGTGGAAGATGATTGTTTGCAGAAAACAGTAGAACAAAGATTGCAAGAGATTATATTTCAAAGAAAGAGAATTGGACCGGGGTCCACAGTTCACTAGAGGTGTCTCTCCCATAAGACAAACAGCATGTTGGGTGAACAAATTACAGTTGGGCAATTGACAAATAAAGAGAGCATGATAATGCACATACATATCATGATGAGTATAGTGAGATTTAATTGGGCATTACGACAAAGTACATAGACCGCCATCCAACTGCATCTATGCCTAAAAAGTCCACCTTCAAAGTTATCATCCGAACCCCTCCGGTATTAAGTTGCGAAGCAACAGAACAATTGCATTAAGTATGGTGCGTAATGTAATCAACAACTACATCCTTAGACATAGCATCAATGTTTTATCCCTAGTGGCAACAAAGCACAACACAACCTTAGAACTTTCTCACATCGTCCTGTGTGTCAATGCAGGCATGAACCCACTATCGAGCATAAGTACTCCCTCTTGGAGTTACAAGCATCTACTTGGCCAGAGCATCTACTAGTAACGGAAAGCATGCAAGATCATAAACAACACGTAGATATAACTTTGATAATCAACATAACAAGTATTCTCTATTCATCGGATCCCAACAAACGCAACATATAGAATTACAGATAGATGATCTTGATCATGTTAGGCAGCTCACAAGATCCGACAATGATAGCACAATGGGGAGAAGACAACCATCTAGCTACTGCTATGGACCCATAGTCCAGGGGTAGACTACTCACACATCACACCGGAGGCGACCATGGCGGCGTAGAGTCCTCCGGGAGATGATTCCCCTCTCCGGCAGGGTGCCGGAGGCGATCTCCTGGATCCCCCGAGATGGGATCGGCGTTGGCGGCGTCTCTGGAAGGTTTTCCGTATCGTGGCTCTCGGTGACCGGGGGTTTCGCCACGGAGGCTTTAAGTAGGCGGAAGGGCAAGTCAAGAGGCGGCACGGGGGCCCACACCATAGGCCGGCGCGGCCAGGGTGGGGCCGCGCCGCCCTAGGGTTTGGCCACCCCGTGGCCCCTCTTCGTCTCGTCTTCGGACTTCCGGAAGCTTCGTGGAAAAATAGGCCCCCGGGCTTTGATTTCGTCCAATTCCGAGAATATTTCCTTACTAGGATTTCTGAAACCAAAAACAGCGTAAAACAAAGAATCGGCACTTCGGCATCTTGTTAATAGGTTAGTTCCAGAAAATGCACGAATATGACATAAAGTGTGCATAAAACATGTAGATAACATCAATAATGTGGCATGGAACATAAGAAATTATCGATACGTCGGAGACGTATCAGCTATGCATACCAAAAAATTTAATAAAAAAAACTATTAGGATTCATACCCATGCCATAACTCGTATGGGGTCATTTCAACGGATCATGATGATGCTCTATTAAGTGTAAAAGCGGTAGTCTCTAAAGCATAATCCACAAAAATTATAATGGCATCAATATTTTATCTCATCATTGATCCAACAAGGTTTGGATACGTCTTTTGGATACTTCATCATCACTATGATACTCCAAGAAACGTGAGTTGTAGAACAACTTCATAACTCTCTTAGATGTTCGCTAAAACTCGTAATTCAAATATTTCCACCATGATCCAATCATAGATATTTGACTTTTCTATTACGATGATTTCCAGTTCATGCTGAAATTTATTTGAATCTATTCAAATGTTTCAAACTTCTTCCTTATCGAATATATCCACATATATATATTCAATTCATTGTTTGAAGTTTTCACGAAGTAGAAGAATCTCCCGCACACAACTATGTCCAGTGAACCACATACATCATCATGTATGTTTTCACTAAGTTAGTTGCCCGTTCAACTCTTGGCCTATAAACGGTATTTTAGTCATTCTCTTTTAGAAAAGATTTGCAAGCGCCAAATGATTCAAAAATCAAATGACTCCAAAAATCCATTTGCATGGAGTTCCTTCATGCGTTCTTTTCTAACATGACCTAAATGGCGGTTCCACAAATAAGTGGAATTCAAATCATTTGCCTTATGGCATTTTAGCGTCAGTGTTATGTATGTGTGTTTCACCATTAAGATTTATAATAACTCATCCATCGTTCATGGAGTAATGTCATAATTTGAACAAGGGATTTCTATTTTTGTGCCCCTGGTTCGTTAGTTGTACTCAGTTTTCCCCAGTCCCTTAGTTTTTCCTCAGTTTTCCCCTCCTCTAGTTTGAAACACGCACAAGTGCTGGAACGACCGGTAGCCGTCAGGTCAGAGGCCTTGACCGTTAGTCTGACCGGGTGGGGCCGCACAGGGGCAGCTCCTCCCTGACCGTCTCGTGCTGACGGGTAGGGTCAGGAGACACGTCGGAGCAGCCATCCATCTATCGCTGACGTGTGGGCCGTTTTATTTCATGATTTCATACGCGGTGCTGCCAATGACAAATGGGACCGCTCTATAGGGCTACCGCAGCCAATGACCAGTGGGGTCGTCTATTTTTCAGGAAAAGACATATATTGCCGCTCTGTGGGGCTGCCGCAGCCAATGACCAGTGGGGTCGTCTATTTATTTAGAGAAACTCATATATTGCCGCTCTGTGGGGCCTCCGCAGCCAATGACCAGTGGGGTCGTCTATTTTTCAGGAAAAGACATATATTGCCGCTCTGTGGGGCTGCCGCAGCCAATGACAAGTGGGGTCGTCTATTTATTTAGAGAAAATCATATATTGCCGCTCTGTGGGGCCTCCGCAGCCAATGACCAGTGGGGTCGTCTATTTTTCAGGAAAAGACACATATTGTCGCTCTGTATCGCTGCAGCCCAATGACCAGTGGGATCGTCTACTTATTTAGAGAGAAAATCATATATTGCCGCTCTGTGGGGCTGCGCAGCCAATGACCAAAGGGGTCATCTATTTTTCAGGAAAACTCACATATTGCCGCTCTGATATATGTCTTTAGAGAATATCATAGAGAGAAGCAACAAGTTCGCTAATTAATTATTCTTAAGCTAGACCGGAGAACCGCTGGCAGCTCGTTCCCCACCGTCGGACGGAGCAGCCATCGCCGGCGGCTCGTCGCGCCGCCGGCTCTGTCCCCCGGCGGCGTCGGACGAACTGCGGCGCTGCACGTCAACCACGGCTCCAGCACTTGTTTCGTCCGCACGCATTGTACCCACCGCAGAAAGTCCGCCGCAAGCAGATCCGCCGCCCACGACGACCGGGATTTGTTCCGCGCACCAATTGGTATAGCTTGGTAAGACCTCCGCTTCGCCTCCCCGCCCCCTAATCGATTCGGTTCCCGTAATTTATTGGAGTTTGCAGGTACGAAATAGTCCTCAATGTCTGGTCGTAGCGGGTACACCGGCGAGGGTGGGGATTCGATCATGTCGTGGCCACGTTCTACTTCTCCTACCTCGTCGGAAGTGCAGGTATCTAGCTTCAGCTCTCTCGTACTACCGTTGAATTTGAAGTTCCGCCATGGCCTTGTTGGGGTGATTTCAGTTGTTCTTTTTTCCATTATTGTTACGCTTAGCTGTGCAAGCCGATGATCCATGGTACATTGCATACCAAGATGAATCAACCCGGTGGTGTAGCCAGAGGATGGATTTGGAGGAGAAGGTGGCCAATTTAGGTGATGAATTGGCCCGTAAAACCTGATGATATTCGAGCTGAAGCGTATTGTGGAGGAAGAAAAGAAGAATTCAGAGCTTATTCGCAAGGAGAAGTTGAGAGTTGAGACAGATCTTGCCGTATTTGATCAAGTGGTAGAAAATCTAGAACATGAACTTAAAGTGATGGGAGAGGAGAAAAGTAGATTCATCTGTGCAGTTTTATTAGGTGTCATCCCTGTCCTAGCAGTTATGTGGTTCTCGGTAGACGATTTAGTATAGAATTGTTATTCAAGTAGATGGCTCTAACCACCGTATTTTGTTGTGGCTCTAAACCTTTGTATTTTGGTGTACAATTTCCTACTTGTGCTAAGTAATGCGCACGATAATTTTAGAATGCATGAACATTTTATAAAAGTGAAGGGATCCCAAAAGTGAAAGCATGTACCAGCCTCCGGATCAAATACATATCAATATCTTCCCAATCAAGTTGGGATAGAATTCAAATCATACATACGGATGTACATGGACACATCAAGAACGTGGAGAAGCTTTTTTTGAGACGGAGGTAGTAGTTCGAACAATTTTATCCCATTTGGAAATTGAAAAATACAAATTTATCATAATTTATCCCAATTTGCGGCGTCGAACACGGTCATCTGCGCCATCAAACGTTGAAGCGATGTTATCGGCGATGGCTTCAATGTTCGTGGCATCGATGACCAGTGTCGGAACCGCCGCTGTCTTGGTGTACTTCATCAGCGACGGATATACGGAGGGCTGGATCGGCGGCTTTGCAGCGCGGTTGTAGACGATGGCTTCAATCGTCTTGGCATCGATTCGCACTCTCGGCACCGGAAGTGAGACATCAACAGGCTCCAACATTGAAGGCTGGGTCTGCGCCGTCGAAGCGATGTTGTAGGCGATGGCTTCAATGTTCGTGGCATCGATGACCACTGTCGGCACGGCCGCCGTCTTGGTGTTCTTCATCATTCAACAGATCTGAGAATAGAATCCTCACCGGTTAGAGACAGAGAGAGACAGAGAGAGACATTTCAACTATTTCTGACGGTTAGATCCTCACCGGCACTCTTAGATCCACGGCGCACGCACGGTTAGATCCGCGCCGCCGCACGCCGCCGCACGCACGGTTAGATCCGCGCCGCCGCTCGCCGCCGCACGCACGGTTAGATTCCGCGCGCCGCACGCCGCCGCACGCACAGATTAGATCCGCGCCGCCAGACGCACGGTTAGATCCGCCGTAGTAAGAGAGGAAATACGAGAGAGGAGGATGCGGCGGAATATGCGTTGCCGTGGTTGGTAGGTATGTGCTCGCTCTTGTCTCCGTATGCGTCCATCGTGGTAGAGAGAGAGATACGAGGCCGTCCGATCATAAATGATCGAACGGTGCAAGCGTTCGTTGAGCTTTCAACTAACCAAGATCCGTGTGACATACATCTCGACTCAATCAAAGATCAGCCGGTGAGTACAAGTTAGGAAAACCGAGTAGAACTAAGAGGGGGAAAAGTGAGGAAATGTTTATCGGAAGGGCAAAACTGAGTATGACTGAGTAAAACAAGTGGGCCCGGAGGAAAACTGAGTAACACTAAGTAAAACAGGCACCCAAATAATAAACGGACTAAGGGTAATTGAAGCTTTTGGCATAAAAATTGTAAAATTGTGTTATTTGAACAATATATTACATTTTGGCCGACTAGATATTGTTTGCAACTCAAAGATACACAAGTGTGACGAATTTGGACTCATTTGGACAAAGTTTGTAAGCATAGTGGGTATTTGGGAGGTGTATTGAGCAGAAAGCCCTGCATCTTCATATCTAGTAGCTCATGGACTAGGAAGTGGTTTTGAAGCTTTTGGCATAAAAACTTCATATCTCTATATTTCCTTTTCCATTATTATTTCTCTAGGTTGTAGGTAACATAACAAGGCTCCATGGGAAGGTTCCACCATGTTTTGAATTATTTTGAATTGAACCCTAAAACCCTAAAACCCTAAAACCCTAAAATGATAAATGTGGCTTAAATGTGGCATACAAATTGTTCATACAAATTCAAATTGTTCAACACAAAGGGATCCCCAATGCAAAGGGAACCACAATACAAATTGTTCATACAAATTCAAATTGTTCAACACAAAGGCATCCCCAATACAAATTGTTCAACACAAAGGGATCCCCAATACAAAGGGAACCACAATACAAATTGTTCATACAAATTCAAATTAGTTGTTCAGAGTAAAATCTTTCTCTTGCTCCTGGTGTGACTCGCCGGGGCCACCACCTTACTCCGGGTAACCCTACCAGGGATATTACCGGTGTCTACCTTCCTTTTGCCCTCTTTCTTGTTCTTCTTCTTCTGCAAAGCTTGTGCTTTTTCTTCTGCCATGTACTCTTCGAAGTTAGCTTCTATCATGGCCTTACTACTTTCGAGGCATTCTCGACTATACTGTTCCCTCTCCTCTAGACTCATCGGTTGAAGCCATTCTACATCCATCTATTCCCTCTGCTCTCGATCCATCGGTTCAATCTCCTCATGTTCAATTGCTGCTTCAATCTCCTCTGCATTTGTTGCTTCAATCTCCTCATGTTGAACTGCTGCTTCAATCTCCTCTGCATTTGCTGCTTCAATCTCCTCATGTTGAACTGCTGCTTCAATCTCCTCTCGCATTTGTCGCTTCAATCTCCTCATGTTGAATCGTCTGCTTCAATCTCAAGTTGAATTGCTGCTTCATTCTCCTCTCGCATTTTCGCTCCCGCTTTGATCTTCCATTCCAAAAGCTGGGTCAACTCCATTTTTACAAAGCCTAGCAATGTGTCCAGTGGATTCCACAACGTTTGCACTTACGTTTTCGAATCGGTGCACCACCCTCTGCACTAGCTCGATCCTATTCTTCCTCGGCCTACCCGCCGGTCTAGTCAATACCGGAGAGTACAGCTTTGAAGCCTGGATCGACTTTCATCCATTGGTCTTTTCCCAACAAGGTAGGAACATTCATAGCATATGCAGCCCTAAATTTGGCAACAGAGAAATACTCCGACACATACCGATCAACTTCACCATCTTCACCCCCTATAACACTCATGAAAAACAATGCGTGTATGCAGTGGTATCCCACGGATCTGCCATCCCCTACAATGGCATGTCCTATCAACCAAACTCACCGGATACCTCCACCGCTGTTTTCTTTGTCGCTGTAGGTTACCTCAGCCTCCATTCCTTTTCTCGACGCATTGCATCCTCAATTGTTTTGCCCTGGCATGCAAAGACTTAATCAAAGATGGGAGCATGAGATGGCCAACATAATTTGTGGATGCAATTCTTTGACGCAGATCGATCTTTATCATGATCATCTCGCCTAATCTTATCAAATATTTGCCACAGCATAAGCCCTTTCAATGACTTGACCTTTGAATTGAAACTCTCCGCAAGGTTACTTGTTACATAGTCTACCTTGCAAATTTCATTGAATTGGCTTCTTGACCACACCCTACCATGATGTTCATCCAAGTACTCCTTCACCCTGTGTTTTTGTTTATACAACACATCCAAATGAAACAGATGCTTCCTAGAGCTGCATGTGTATGAAGCTGGCCATAGGTTGTCAGTAAAAACTTTACCCTTGAATTTCTTTGTAAAATTCTGTACCAAGTGTCGCATACATTCCCTATGCTCCACTCCAGGGAATACTGCTTCTACCGCAGTCTCCAAACCTTTGCAAGCGTCTGTGTGGATAACAAGTCCTGGTGGATGACCTATAAGGTCGCGCAAATTCTGCAGAAACCAAGTCCAACTTTCCTGTGACTCAACCTCCAAAACCCCATAAGCAACAGGGAACATCCAATTATGTCCATCAACTGCAGTAGCAGCAACTAGCTGTCCTTTAAACCTGCCATGAAGAGCTGATGCATCCACGGCCAAATAAGGCCTGCAACCGTCCAAAAAGCCTTTCCAGCACGCTTTGAAACAAACAAAAGCCCTCCTAAAACATTCCTTGTGCATTACCTTCCCGTTTTTCAATTTGTAGGGAACTGTATGCTTGTCTATCGCTACAACACTGCCTGGACTAGCCATCTCCACTTCAGCTTTGAAAGTGTAAAGCAACTGAAAGCTTTCATTCCATGGACCATTGATCTTGTCAAGAGCCATTTCCTTTGCATAGAACATCCTCATGTAAGGTACTTCCATTTTATACTTCTCAACCACCTTTACGAGTGCTGTTGGACCAAGTGAAGGATTTTCTCTCAGCCAATCTAGGATTACATCTCGCCAACCACCTAGTCTTCGCTAGCTTTGTTTTCAGCTCGGCTCTCCCCTAGAGGTGGACACCTATGGATCTCCTTATTCTTCTTTATCTGAAACATAATGATAAGGGATGTCGGTAATAGATAACAAATTTTACACCGTGATCTAAATACACAACTGGTTGGCGTAGTACCCGAACCAAGCCGCTTCGCGCATTGTGGATGCATGCAGCCTAAACCTACACCTTGGGTATGGGCATTTAATTGTGAACCTACCTGGCTCACTTTTAATAACCTCAAAATTATTCTTAGTGAGAATGTGATATGTAGTAATTGCATTACGGCAGTCCATCATCGTTTGAAACACGGTGCCTTCTGCAAGCTTGGGATTCTCCCTGTTCCACTCAATTGTTAGCAAGTCTTCACCTTCGTAATCGGCTAAAACGAGGCTGTCATCATTCTCATTCTTCTCTTCATCATCAGTGTCATCAAATCTGGCACCAAAAGCAATATCTTCCATGTATTGATCCTCCATTGCCTGCTTACTACATCGATCTACCAATTCAGGAAACATCAACTCATCCTCATCATCTTGAGGAGGCTGATCCTCAATGTCTGCATCGTCCTCCACATCGACCGTACGAACGATCTGGCTACCACTAGCACTGGGGACAGATGGTGCTGCTGTGGACCTACAAGGAGCGCCACGGCGCACACTATTAGCAGAGGCAGCAGCAGTAGAGAGACATGATGCCCGACCACCTGATGATGCCCCAGCACCAGAGAGAGATGATGCCTGGCCCCTGTCCACATGGATACGAATTTTACCGAACCGGCAAGAAGCATTCAAAGCAAAAAGAAATCCCAGATCGTCTTCAGAAATTAGTGGAACAAATCTTCCCTCCGAGCTGTTGAAATATTCGAAATGAACTGCATAGAGAGAGCTCCAGGTGTAGTTATCGTAGATGTTAGCTTTGAAATCCGTTAACGAGATGGTGGTTGCAACCACCGCAGGGAAGTTAAACCCAGTCTTACAGCGTTTAGAATCACGCGTAAAGCTAGAATCCAGCCTAACCACCAGCCGAAAAGCCAGCGCTGGATCCATCCTATTCGAAAAGCAACGCAGTTAGTTGAGCAACAACGATTGGCGCTCAAAAACTGCCTACTGTTAATTCACATGGGATAGGCAGACGATGCTTACCCAGATGGAATCCATGCATTAGATCCCTCCGATTCCCAATCTTCTCCACGGCTGGCAGGAATAGTCTGCACACCAGACGGAATTACAAAGAGGACAGGGGTAGATCCAAATCTGGTGGAGGCGGAGCCCAGGGGTGGTGGTGGGGGCGGGGCCGGCTCGGCGGCAGACGACGCCATAAGGTAGGTGGGCAGGATGGCGTGGCGACGGAGGGGCGGTGTGTGAGCTCCTCCAGTCTCGGACGGAGGGGAAAGCTTTGGGTCAGCTCTTCCAGTCAATAGTCAACACATTTCGAAAGCAACGGTCAAGTCAAAACCACCGCGGCTCCCTAGCCGTCACCGGTAACGGAAGGCCTCTGAACAGACGGCAACCCTCCCGTCCGAGCCTCTGAAAGGGGTTTCAAACTAGAGGGAGGGGAAAACTGAGGAAAAGTTAAGAGGCTGGGGAAAACTGAGTACAACTAACGAACCAGGGGCACGAAACTAGAAATCCCTTTGAACAACTCATTGTTTTCATTTGACCAGAGCAAAATAACAATTATTAAGTTCTTTATTATAAATTATAAGGGCTAGATAAAATGCTAACGACGAACATAATAACACTTTATTTTGTTCCAGACGTGCATCCTTATCATATTCCTTGTCAGTCAGTTAGGCCATTGTATTCTTGTATTGCGTTGTTTTGTATGACACTTCATACCAACCAATATAGTATTAATACCCAAGAATTTCATAGTTTGACTTTAACTAGGAATACAACCATAACATGTATATCATTTATATACACCTGAGCTAGACTTTCTAGTCTTTTCTTTTCTTTTTGCCAAAATATCTTTTGCAGTTTCTCTTTTAGCTTTTCTCATTATTCAGAAAAACACTTCAACATCAATAACTTCTAGGTTTGTTGGTCAAATACCAATAACCTTGAGGTTCTTACTTTGAAGTTGATCATCATATGACAAGTGTTTCAGATTTCACTATTAGTAACTTTGTAATATGATGAACAATTTCACTCATAATTTTATCCATCATATCATGACGACTTTTCGAGACCATGTCTGTACATGCTAGGCTCGTAAAGTTTTAACCTTAGTATTTGCATGTGCAAATCTAACTTGCATCCGTTGTATGCACACGTATAATCTATCACACCCGATCATCACGTGATGCTTCGAAACGACGAGTCTTACCAACGGTGCATACTAAGGACAATCATTTCATGGATATGCGAATATCGTTAGTGCCCCAATAGTTGGAGGATTGGGACGCCTTGCGTCTTCAACCTTCGTACATTCCCATAAATCTTATGAGTTTATGTAGTCTCACCAAATTATATTCTATCATCTTGCAATAAGGTCTTAGATATCACATATATCTCATACCTTGATTATTTCTGAAAACTAAATTTTCAGCTCCTTACTTTTCAAACAGATTTGAACTTCAAGTTTCACGGAGACAAGATAACTTTAGGTACTAATTGAAACCATTGCTCTTTGAATCAACAATGTGAGGTTTACTAAAAGTTTGCAATAGGACTTAATCAATTCTTGATTCTTTAACAATACGGCACCAGTCCGTAAAGTTATTTGTCAGATTTAACAGTATTTCTATCTCAATTACAAGACTAACGCATAGTAGTAAACGGATGTCAATTCTACAAATTAATTCAAAATACTACTCAGACTATGTTTATGATAATTAGTTCATGTTTTAATCTAATTACTAATGAACTCCCACTTAATACAACATCCCTCATAGTTGTTAAGTGGTACACGATCCAAATCCACTACACCAAAACCGATCATCACGTGAGATGATGTAGCTTCAATGGTGAACATCAACATGTTGATCATATCATCCATATGACTCGTGTTCAACCTTTCGGTTTCCGTTGTCCCGAGGCCATGTCTGTACATGCTAGGCTCGTCAAGCAAACTCAAGTATTCCGCGTGTGCAACATGGCTTACACCCGTTGTATGTTTGAGTTTATCACATCCGATCATCACGAGATGCTTCAAAACGTCAAACTATATCAACGGTGCATACGAGGGGAGAACACTTTATTATCTTGATATTAAAGTGAGGGATCATCTTATAATGCTACCGTCGCGTTCTAAGCAAAATAAGATGCATAAAGGATTAACATCACATGCAGTTCATATGTGATATGATATGGCCCTTTTGTCTTTGCGCCTTTGATCTTCATCTCCAAAGCACGGACATGATCTCCATCATCAACGGGCATGATCTCCATCATCGTCGGCGTAGCGTCAATGGCGCCGTCTTCATGGTTGTTCACCTCATGTAGCAACTATTACAACTACTTTGAAATACTACTCAATATGAAATTTAAAGACAACCATAAGGCTCCTGCCGGTTGCCACAATACAATAATGATCATCTCATACATATACATCATCACATTATGGCCATATCACATCACCAAACCCTGCAATAACAAGTTAGACGTCTCTAATTTGGTTTGCATATTTTACGTGGTTTAGGGTTTTCGAGAGAGATCTAATCTACCTACAAACATGAACCACAACGTTGATACTAATGTTTTCAATAGAAGAGTAAATTGAATCTTCACTATAGTAGGAGAGACAGACACCCGCAAAGCCTCTTATGCAATACAAGTTGCATGTCGAACGAGGAACAAGTCTCATGAACGCGGTCATGTAAAGTTAGTCCGAGCCGCTTCATCCCACTATGCCACAAAGATGCAAAGTACTCAAACTAAAGATAACAAGAGCATCAACGCCCACAAAACCATTGTGTTCTACTCGTGCAACCATCTATGCATAGACCTGGCTCTGATACCACTGTAGGGATTCGTTGCATAGAAAACAAAAAAATTCCTACCGCGAGAACGCAATCCAAGCCAAGATGCAATCTAGAAGACGGGAGCAACGAGGGGATGATCAAGACTAACCCTTGAAGATTTCCAAAGCCTATAAGAGTAGGCTCTTATTGCTGCGGTATACGATCACTTGCCGCTTGCAAAAGCGCGTAGAAGATCTTGATCACGGTGCCACAATCGGGCAGCACCTCTGTACTCGGTCACACGTTCGGTGTTGATGAAGACGACGTCCTTCTCCCCGTTCCAGCGGGCAGCGGAAGTAGTAGCTCCTCCTTGAATCCGGCAGCACGACGGCGTGGTGGCGGTGGCGGTGGAGATCTCCGGCGGAGCTTCGCTAAGCGTGCGGGAGAAGAGGAGGAGAGAGGGGGCGGCTAGGGTTTGGGAGAGGGGGTGGCCGGCCACCTATGGGTGCGGCCAAGCTATGGGCTTGTAGTGGTCAGCCCCCTCTCCTATGCCCCTCATTATATAGGTGGAAGCCCCAAGTGTTGGACTACAAGTTTTCGAATAAGACCCGAACCAAAAACCTTCCATGTGTAGGGAAACCTACCCAAGGTGGGAATCCCACTTGGGGTGGGATTCCCCCCTTCCATGAGGGGGGTTGGCCGGCCACCCTTGGGGAGTCCACCTTGGACTCCTCCCCTTTAGGGTTGGCTGGCCATGCAAGGTGGAGTCCCTCCGGGACTCTACTTTCCATGGTGATTTCTTCCGGACTTTTCTAGAACCTTCTAGAACCTGCCATAAATGCACCGGATCATTTCCAAACTTGGAATATGACTTCCTATATATGAATCTTATTCACCGGACCATTCCGGAACTCCTCGTGATGTCCGGGATCTCATCCGGGACTCCGAACAAATATTCTAACTCCATTCCATATTTAAGTTCTACCATTTCAACATCAAACCTTAAGTGTGTCACCCTACGGTTCGTGAACTATGCGGACATGGTTGAGTACTCACTCCGACCAATAACCAATAGCGGGATCTGGAGATCCATAATGGCTCCCACATATTCAACGATGACTTTAGTGATCGAATGAACCATTCACATACGATACCAATTCCCTTTGTCACGCGATATTTTACTTGTCCGAGGTTTGATCATCGGTATCACTCTATACCTTGTTCAACCTCGTCTCCTGACAAGTACTCTTTACTCGTACCGTGGTATGTGGTCTCTTATGAACTTATTCATATGCTTGCAAGACACTAGACGACATTCCACCGAGAGGGCCCAGAGTATATCTATCCGTCATCGGGATGGACAAATCCCACTGTTGATCCATATGCCTCAACTCATACTTTCTGGATACTTAATCCCACCTTTATAACCACCCATTTACGCAGTGGCGTTTGGTGTAATCAAAGTACCTTTCCGGCATAAGTGATTTACATGATCTCATGGTCATAAGGACTAGGTAACTATGTATCGAAAGCTTATAGCAAATAACTTAATGACGTGATCTTATGCTACGCTTAATTGGGTGTGTCCATTACATCATTCATACAATGACATAACCTTGTTATTAATAACAACCAATGTTCATGATTATGAAACTAATCATCCATTAATCAACAAGCTAGTTAAGAGGCATACTAGGGACTCTTTGTTGTCTACATATCACACATGTACTAATGTTTCGGTTAATACAATTATAGCATGATATATAAACATTTATCATAAACATAAAGATATATAATAACCACTTTTATTATTGCCTCTTGGGCATATCTCCTTCATGTCTAAGTTGAGAATAATCAATAGCGAGAAATCCAATGCGAGCTTTCTCCTTAGACCTTTGTACAGGCGGCTTAGAGGTACCCCTGTGTGACACTTGGTTAAAACATATGCATTGCGATGATAATCCAGGTAATCCGAGCTAATTAGGACAAGGTGCGGGCACTATTAGTATACTATGCATGAGGCTTGCAACTTGTAGGATATAATTTACATAACACATATGCTTTATTACTACCGTTGACAAAATTGTTTCTTGTTTTCAAAACCAAAGCTCTAGCACAAATATAGCAATCAATGCTTCCCTCTGCGAAGGGACTTTCTTCTACTTTTTTATGTTGAGTCAGTTCACCTATTTCTCTCCACCTCAAGAAGCAAACACTTGTGTGAACTGTGCATTGATTCCTACATACTTGCATATTGCGCTTGTTATATTACTTTGCATTGACAACTATCCATGAGATATACATGTTATAAGTTGAAAGCAACCGCTGAAACTTAATCTTCCTTTGTGTTGCTTCAATACCTTTACTTTGATTTATTGCTTTATGAGTTAACTCTTATGCAAGACTTATTGATGCTTGTCTTGAAAGTACTATTCATGAAAAGTCATTGCTATATGATTCATTTGTTTACTCATTGCATTACCATTGTTTTGATCACTGCATTCATTACATATGCTTACAATAGTATGATCAAGGTTATGATGGCATGTCACTCCAGAAATTATCTTTGTTATCGTTTACCTGCTCGGGACGAGCAGAAACTAAGCTTGGGGATGCTGATACGTCTCCGACGTATCGATAATTTCTTATGTTCCATGCCACGTTATTGATGATATCTACATGTTTTATGCATACTTTATGTCATATTTATACATTTTCCGGCACTAACCTATTAACGAGATGCCGAAGAGCCAGTTGCTGTTTTCTGCTGTTTTTGGTTTCAGAAATCCTAGTAAGGAAATATTCTCGGAATTGGACGAAATCAACGCCTAGGGGCCTATTTTCACACGAAGCTTCCAGAAGACCGAAGATGATACGAAGTGGGGCCACGAGCTGGCGACACACTAGGGCGGCGCGGCCTGGCCCTTGGCCGCGCCGGCCTAGCGTGTGGGGCCCTCGTGTGGCCCCCTGACCTATCTCCTCCGCCTACTTATAGCCTTTGTCGCGAAAACCCCAGTACCGAGAGCCACGATACGGAAAACCTTCCAGAGACGCCGCCGCCGCCAATCCCATCTCGGGGGATTCAGGGGATCGCCTCCGGCACCCTGCTGGAGAGGGGAATCATCTCCCGGAGGACTCTTCACCGCCATGGTCGCCTCCGGAGTGATGAGTGAGTAGTTCACCCCTGGACTATGGGTCCATAGCAGTAGCTAGATGGTCGTCTTCTCCTAATTGTGCTTCATTGTCGGATCTTGTGAGCTGCCTAACATGATCAAGATCATCTATCTGTAATGCTATATGTTGTGTTTGTTGGGATCCGATGGATAGAGAATACTATGTTATGTTGATTATCAATCTATTACCTATGTGTTGTTTATGATCTTGCATGCTCTCCGTTATTAGTAGAGGCTCTGGCCAAGTTTTTACTCTTAACTCCAAGAGGGAGTATTTATGCTCGATAGTGGGTTCATGCCTCCATTAAATCGCAGGACAAGTGATGAAAGTTCTAAGGTTGTGGATGTGCTGTTGCCACTAGGGATAAAACATCGATGCTATGTCCGAGGATGTAGTTATTGATTACATTACGCACCATACTTAATGCAATTGTCTGTTGTTTGCAACTTAATACTGGAGGGGGTTCGGATGATAACCTGAAGGTGGACTTTTTAGGCATAGATGCATGCTGGATAGCGGTCTATGTACTTTG
The DNA here is from genome assembly GCF_019359855.2 of Lolium perenne. Lineage (NCBI taxonomy): Eukaryota > Viridiplantae > Streptophyta > Magnoliopsida > Poales > Poaceae > Lolium > Lolium perenne. The sequence continues at coordinate 24,660,285 of NC_067244.2, forward strand.
TCGTAATGCCCAATACTCATCATATCATGTATGTGCATTGTCATGCCCTCTCTATTTGTCAATTGCCCAACTGTAATTTGTTCACCCAACATGCTTATTTTTATGGGAGAGACACCACTAGTGAACTTTGGACCCCGGTCCATTCTTTTACATCGAATACAATCTACTGCAATACTTGTTCTACTGTTTTCTGCAAACAATCATCATCCACACTATACATCTAATCCTTTGTTACAGCAAGCCGGTGAGATTGACAACCTCACTGTTTCGTTGGGGCAAAGTACTTTGGTTGTGTTGTGCAGGTTCCACATTGGCGCCGGAATCCCTGGTGTTGCGCCGCACTACATCTCGCCGCCATCAACCTTCAACGTGCTTCTTGGCTCCTACTAGTTCGATAAACCTTGGTTTCTTACTGAGGGAAAACTTGCCGCTGTACGCATCACAACTTCCTCTTGGGGTTCCCAACGGACGCGTGCTGTACGCGTATCAAGCCCTCAGCCTCGGGGGAGAACTACTCCCTCCTCATCATGGGAGTCAGCAGCGGCGATGAAGATGGCGGTGGTGTTGGAGATATGCCCGAGAGGCAATAATAAAAGTGGTTATTATATATCTTTATGTTTATGATAATTGTTTATATACCATGCTATAATTGTATTAACCGAAACATTGATACATGTGTGTTATGTAAACAACAATGAGTCCCTAGTAAGCCTCTTAACTAGCTTGTTGATTAATAGATGATTAGTTTCATAATCATGAACATTGGATGTTATTAATAACAAGGTTATATCATTATATGATGGATGTAATGGACATACCGAATTAAGCGTAGCATAAGATCACGTCATTAAGTTATTTGCTATAAGCTTTCGATACATAGTTACCTAGTCCTTTCGACCATGAGATCATGTAAATCACTTATACCGGAAAGGTACTTTGATTACATCAAACGCCACTGCGTAAATGGGTGGTTATAAAGGTGGGATTAAGTATCCGGAAAGTATGAGTTGAGGCATATGGATCAACAGTGGGATTTGTCCATCCCGATGACGGATAGATATACTCTGGGCACTCTCGGTGGAATGTCGTCTATATTAGCTTGAAAGCATATGAATAGTTCATAAGATACCACATACCACGGTACGAGTAAAGAGTACTTGTCAGGAGACGAGGTTGAACAAGGTATAGAGAGATACCGATGATCAAACCTCGGACAAGTAAAATATCGCGTGACAAAGGGAATTGGTATCGTATGTGAATGGTTCATTCGATCACTAAGTCATTGTTGAATATGTGGGAGCCATTATGGATCTCCAGATCCCGCTATTGGTTATTGGACGGAGAGAGTTCTCAACCATGTCTACATAGTTCGCGAACCGTAGGGTGACACACTTAAGGTTTGATGTTGTAATAGTAGAACTTGAATATGGAATGGAGTTTGAAGTTTTGTTCGGAGTCTGGGATGGGATCCCGTACATCACGAGGAGTTCCGGAATGGTCCGGAGAATAAGATTCATATATAGGAAGTCATTTTATAAGTTTGAAAATGATTTGATGAATTTATGGAAGGTTCTAGTAGGTTCTAGAAAAGTCCGGAAGAATTCACTTTGGAAGGCGGAGACCCGGAGGGACTCCACTACCCATGGCCGGCCAACCCTAGAGGGGTGGAGTCCCAAGTGGACTCCACCAAGGGGGCCGGCCACCCCCCTCGTGGAAGGGTGGGAATCCCGAGGTGGGAGTCCCACCTTGGGTAGGTTTCCCTACAACATGGAAGGTTTTGGGTTGGGGTCTTATTCGAAGACTTGTAGTCCAACACTTGGGGGTTCCACCTATATAATGAGGGACCAAGGGGAGGGGGCCGGCCACCACAACCCCACCACCTTGGCCGCACCCCAAGGAGGCCGGCCACCCCCTCTCCCAAACCCTAGCCGCCCCACTCCTCCCCCTCTCCCGCAACGCTTAGCGAAGCTCCGCTGGAGATCTCCATCGCCACCGCCACCACGCCGTCATGCTGCCCGATTCAAGGAGGAGCTACTACTTCCGCTGCCCGCTGGAACGGGGAGAAGGACGTCGTCTTCATCAACACCGAACGTGTGACCGAGTACGGAGGTGCTGCCAGATTGTGGCACCGTCAAGATCTTCTACGCGCTTTTGAAAGCGCCAAGTGATCGTCTACCGCAGCAACAAGAGCCTCATCTTGTAGGCTTTGGAAATCTTCAAGGGTGAGTCTCGTTCATCCCCTCGTTGCTTCCGTCTTCTATATTGCATCTTGGCTTGGATTGCGTTCTCGCGGTAGGAATTTTTTTGTTTTCTATGCTACGAATCCCTACAGTGGTATCAGAGCCGTGTCTATGCATAGATGGTTGCACGAGTAGAACACAATGGTTTTGTGGGCGTTGATGCTTATGTTGTCTTTAGTTTGAGTACTTTGCATCTTTGTGGCATAGTGGGATGAAGCGGCTCGGGCTAACTTTACATGACCGCGTTCATGAGACTTGCTCCTCGTTCGACATGCAACTTGTATTGCATAAGAGGCTTTGCGGGTGTCTGTCTCTCCTACTATAGTGAAGATTCAATTTACTCTTCTATTGACAACACTAGTATCACCGTTGTGGTTCATGTTCGTAGGTAGATTAGATCTCACTCGAAAACCCTAAACCACGTAAAATATGCAAACCAAATTAGAGACGTCTAACTTGTTTTTGCAGGGTTTGGTGATGTGATATGGCCATAATGTGATGATGAACATGTATGAGATGATCATTATTGTATTGTGGCAACCGGTAGGAGCCTTATGGTTGTCTTTAAATTTCATGTTGAGTAGTATTTCAAAGTAGTTGTAATAGTTGCTACATGGGAGAACAATCATGAAGACGGCGCCATTGACCTTGACGCTACGCCGACGATGATGGAGATCATGCCCGTTGATGATGGAGATCATGTCCGTGCTTTGGAGATGAAAATCAAAGGCGCAAAGACAAAAGGGCCATATCATATCACATATGAACTACATGTGATGTTAATCCTTTTATGCATCTTATTTTGCTTAGATCGCGATGGTAGCATTATAAGATGATCCCTCTCACTAAAATATCAAGATAATAAAGTATTCATCCTTAGTAGCACCGTTGCCAAGACTTGTCGTTTCGAAGCATCTCGTGATGATCGGGTGTGATAGACTCAACAAGTGCATACAAACGGGTGCAAGCTAGTTTTGCACATGCGGATACTAAGGTGGCCTTGACGAGCCTAGCATGTACAGACATGGTCTCGGAACACGTGATACCGAAAGGTAGAGCATGAATCATATGATTGATATGATGAACACTTTGAATGTTCGCCATTGAAGTTACATCTTGTCTCGTGATGATCTGACTTGGTGTGGTGGATTTGGTTTGTGTGATCACTAGGACAATTCGAGGGATATTGTTTTGAGTGGGAGTTCACCTAGTTTTTAATTATGTTGAATTAAAATTTGAACTCAATTTGTCATAAACTTAGTCTAAACTATTGCAAATATATGTTGTAGATATGGCGTCCCCAATCAATTTTAACCAGTTCCTAGAGAAAGAAAAGCTTAAGAGCAACGGTAGCAACTTCACCGACTGGTTCCGTCATGTGAGGATTTTCCTCGCTGGTGGAAACCTGCAATATGTGCTTGATGCACCACTAGGTGACCCTCCTGCAGAAACTGAAACCGATGAAGTAAAGAATGTTTACGCGACTCGGAAAACTCGGTACTCTCAAGTTCAGTGTGCCATCCTATGCAGTCTGGAAGCCGATCTTCAAAAATGTTTTGAGCACCACGATCCTCATGAGTTGGTCAATGAGCTGAAAGCTATCTTTGAAACTCATGCGGCCGTGGAATGCTATGAAGCATCGAAACACTTCTTCAGCTGCATGATGGAAGAAGGCAGCTCCGTTAGTGAGCACATGCTCGCCATGACCGGGCATGCGAAGAAACTCAGTGACTTGGGAATAGTGATTCCTAACAGACTGGGGATTAATCGTGTCCTTCAATCACTGCCACCTAGTTACAAGAACTTTGTGATGAACTGCAATATGCAGAACATGAACAAAGAGTTACCTGAACTCTTCGCCATGCTAAAATCTGCTGAGATTGAGATCAAGAAAGAGCACCAAGTGTTGATGGTCAACAAGACCACCAGTTTCAAGAAACAGGGCAAGTCTAAGGGAAAATTCAAGAAGGGTGGCAAGAAAGCTGCCACGCCTCCTATGAAACCTAAGAACGGCCCTAAGCCTGATGCTGAGTGCTATTACTGCAAGGAGAAGGGACACTGGAAGCGTAATTGCTCCAAGTATTTGGCTGATCTGAAGAGCGGCCTTATCAAGAAGAAGAAAGAAGGTATATCTGATATACATGTTATAGATGTTTATCTTACTTGTTCTCGTACTAGTACCTGGGTATTTGATACTGGTTCAGTTGCTCATATTTGTAACTCGAAACAGGAACTAAAGAAAAAACGAAGACTATTAAAGGATGAAGTGGTGATGCGCGTTGGAAATGGATCCAAAGTCGATGTGATCGCTGTCGGCACACTTCCTCTACATCTACCTTCGGGATTAGTTTTAAACCTTAATAATTGTTATTTTGTACCCGCGTTGTGCATGAACATTATATCTGGATCTTGTTTAATGCAAGACGGTTATTCATTCTAGTCTGAGAATAAAGGTTGTTCTGTTTTTATGAATAATATCTTTTATGGTCGAGCACCTGAAAAGAATGGTTTATTTCTGTTAGATCTCGATAGTAGTGATACACATATTCATAACATTGATGCTAAGCGAATTAGATTGAATGATAATTCTACTTATATGTGGCACTATCGTCTTGGTCATATTGGAGTGAAACACATGAAGAAACTCCATACCGATGGATTACTTGAATCACTTGACTTTGAGTCACTTGATAAATGCGAAGCATGTCTAATGGGAAAAATGACTAAGATTCCATTCTCTGGTATTATGGAGCGAGCTACTGACTTATTGGAAATCATACATACCGATGTGTGCGGACCAATGAGTGTAGCATCGCTCGGTGGTTATCGTTATGTTCTAACCTTCAGAGATGATCTAAGTAGATATGGGTATATCTATTTCATGAAACATAAATCCGAAACTTTCGAGAAGTTTAAGGAATTCCAAAGTGAAGTAGAAAATCAACGTAACAAGAAGATTAAATTTCTACGATCTGATCGCGGAGGTGAATATCTGAGTTATGAGTTTGGCATGCATTTAAAGAAATGCGGAATACTTTCACAATTGACACCGCCGGGAACACCACAACGAAACGGTGTGTCCGAACGTCGTAATCGAACTCTCTTAGATATGGTTTGTTCTATGATGTCTCTTACTGATTTGCCGTTATCATTTTGGAGTTATGCATTAGAGACAGCTGCATTCACTTTAAATAGGGCACCATCTAAATCCGTTGAAACGACACCGTATGAATTATGGTTTAATAAGAAACCTAAGCTGTCGTTCCTTAAAGTTTGGGGTTGCGAAGCCTATGTAAAAAAGTTACAACCGGACAAGCTAGAACCCAAAGCGGAGAAATGCATCTTCATAGGATACCCTAAGGAAACTATAGGGTACACTTTCTATCACAGATCCGAAGGCAAAATCTTTGTTGCTAAGAACGGATCCTTTCTTGAGAAAGAATTTCTCACTAAAGAAGTGACTAGAAGAAAAGTAGAACTCGACGAGATTACTGAATCTTCACTCGTTGATCAGAGTAGCGCAGTACCGGAAGTTGTTCCTGTGCCGCCTGCACCGGTAACGGAGGAAGCTAATGATAATGATCATGAAACTTCAAATGAGATAGCTACTGAACCTCGCAGATCGACAAGGGAACGTGCCACTCCTAATTGGTATGATCCTTGTCTAAATGTCATGATTGTGGACAACAATGATGAAGACCCTGCGACGTATGAAGAAGCTATGATGAGCCCAGATTCCAACAAATGGCAAGAAGCCATGAAATCCGAAATGGGATCCATGTATGATAACAAAGTGTGGACTTTGGTAGACTTACCTGATAGCCGCAAGGCTGTCGAGAATAAATGGATCTTCAAGAGAAAAACAGATGCTGATGGTAATATTACTGTCTATAAAGCTCGACTTGTCGCAAAGGGTTTCCGACAAATTCAAGGTGTTGACTACAATGAGACTTTCTCACCTGTAGCGAAGCTAAAATCTGTGAGGATTTTGTTAGCAATAGCTGCATTTTTCGATTATGAGATTTGGCAGATGGATGTCAAAACGGCGTTCCTTAATTGAGACATTGAGGAAGAGTTGTATATGGTACAACCCAAAGGTTTTGTCGATCCTAAAAATGCTGACAAAGTATGCAAACTTCAGCGTTCAATTTATGGACTGAAGCAAGCATCGAGAAGTTGGAACCGACGCTTTGATAAGGTGATCAAAGACTTCGGGTTTATACAGTGTCATGGAGAGGCCTGTATTTACAAGAAAGTGAGTGGGAGCTCTGTAGCATTCCTAATATTATATGTAGATGGCATATTATTGATTGGGAATGATAGAGAACTATTAAGCAGTGTAAAAGGTTATTTGAATAGTAGTTTTTCAATGAAAGACCTTGGTGAAGCATCATACATATTAGGCATCAAGATTTATAGAGATAGATCAAGACGTATAATAGGGCTATCACAGAGTACATACCTGGACAAGATTCTAAAGAAGTTTAGAATGGACGAAAGTAAGAAAGGATTCTTACCTATGTTACCAGGCAAGGTCTTGAGTAAGACTCAAGGTCCGGCTACGGCAGAAGAAAGAGAAAGGATGAGTCAGATCCCCTATGCCTCGGCAGTAGGCTCTATCATGTATGCCATGCTATGTACTAGACCGGATATAGCACATGTTGTTAATTTGACTAGCAGATATCAAAGTGATCCAGGAATGGAACACTGGACAGCGGTCAAGAATATCCTGAAGTACTTGAAAAGAACTAAGGATATGTTTCTTTGTTATGGAGGTGACCAAGAGCTCGTTGTAACAAGTTACACCAATGCAAGTTGGAACACTGATCCTGATGACTCTAAGTCTCAGTCTGGGTACGTGTTTATATTCAATGGTCCTGCAGTAAGCTGGGCAAGCTCGAAGCAGTGCACAGTGGCGAAGTCTTCAACAGAATCGGAGGACATAGCGGCTTCAGAGGCTTCATCAGAAGCGGTATGGATGAAGAGGTTCATTGTAGAGCTCGGTGTGGTTCCTAGTGCATTGGACCCACTAGTCATCTACTGTGACAACATGGGTGCCATCGCCAATGCACAAGAACCAAGGTCACACAAGAGGCTAAAGCATATCAAGCTGTGTTATCACTCGATACGCGAATACATCGAAGATGGAGAAGTAAAGATTTGCAAAGTACACACTGATCTGAATGTAGCAGATCCGTTGACTAAAGCTCTCCCTAGGGCAAAGCATGACCAACACCAGAATGCATGGGTGTTAGGTACCTTACAATGTAATCTAGATTATTGACTCTAGTGCAAGTGGGAGACTGTTGGAGATATGCCCAAGAGGCAATAATAAAAGTGGTTATTATATATCTTTATGTTTATGATAAATGTTTATATACCATGCTATAATTGTATTAATCGAAACATTGATACATGTGTGTTATGTAAACAACAATGAGTCCCTAGTAAGCCTCTTAACTAGCTTGTTAATTAATAGATGATTAGTTTCATAATCATGAACAATGGATGTTATTAATAACAAGGTTATATCATTATATGAATGATGTAATCGACACACCCAATTAAGCGTAGTATAAGATCACGTCATTAAGTTATTTGCTATAAGCTTTCGATACATAGTTACCTAGTCCTTTCGACCATGAGATCATGTAAATCACTTATACCGGAAAGGTACTTTGATTACATCAAACGCCACTGCGTAAATGGGTGGTTATAAAGGTGGGATTAAGTATCCGGAAAGTATGAGTTGAGGCATATGGATCAACAGTGGGATTTGTCCATCCCGATGACGGATAGATATACTCTGGGCCCTCTCGGTGGAATGTCGTCTATATTAGCTTGCAAGCATATGAATAGTTCATAAGAGACCACATACCACGGTACGAGTAAAGAGTACTTGTCAGGAGACAAGGTTGAACAAGGTATAGAGAGATACCGATGATCAAACCTCGGACAAGTAAAATATCGCGTGACAAAGGGAATTGGTATCGTATGTGAATGGTTCATTCGATCACTAAGTCATCGTTGAATATGTGGGAGCCATTATGGATCTCCAGATCCCGCTATTGGTTATTGGTCGGAGAGAGTTCTCAACCATGTCTACATAGTTCGCGAACCGTAGGGTGACACACTTAAGGTTTGATGTTGTAATAGTAGAACTTGAATATGGAATGGAGTTTGAAGTTTTGTTCGGAGTCTCGGATGGGATCCCGGACATCACGAGGAGTTCCGGAATGGTCCGGAGAATAAGATTCATATATAGGAAGTCATTTTATAAGTTTGAAAATGATCCGGTGAATTTATGGAAGGTTCTAGAAGGTTCTAGAAAAGTTCGGAAGAATTCACTTTGGAAGGCGGAGTCCCGGAGGGACTCCACCACCCATGGACGGCCAACCCTAGAGGGGTGGAGTCCCAAGTGGACTCCACCAAGGGGGCCGACCACCCCCTCATGGAAGGGTGGGAATCCCACTTGAGGTGGGAGTCCCACCTTGGGTAGGTTTCCCTACAACATGGAAGGTTTTGGGTTGGGGTCTTATTCGAAGACTTGTAGTCCAACACTTGGGGGTTCCACCTATATAATGAGGGACCAAGGGGGAGGGGGCCGGCCACCACAACACCACCACCTTGGCCGCACCCCAAGGAGGCCGGCCACCCCCTCTCCCAAACCCTAGCCGCCCCACTCCTCCCCCTCTCCCGCAACGCTTAGCGAAGCTCCGCCGGAGATCTCCATCGCCACCGCCACCACGCCGTCGTGCTGCCGGATTCAAGGAGGAGCTACTACTTCCGCTGCCCGCTGGAACGGGGAGAAGGACGTCGTCTTCATCAACACCGAACGTGTGACCGAGTACGGAGGTGCTGCCCGATTGTGGCACCGTCAAGATCTTCTACGCGCTTTTGAAAGCGGCAAGTGATCGTCTACCGCAGCAACAAGAGCCTCATCTTGTAGGCTTTCGAAATCTTCAAGGGTGAGTCTCGTTCATCCCCTCGTTGCTTCCGTCTTCTAGATTGCATCTTGGCTTGGATTGCGTTCTCGCGGTAGGAAATTTTTTGTTTTCTATGCTACGAATCCCTACAGGTGGTGTCGATGGAGATGACTCCGGGGGCAATTCCCCGTCCCGGCGGCGTGTCGAAACAGAGATTCTGTCCCCCGAAACTTGTCTTCGCGATGGCGGCGGCTACGGAACTCTTCGTGGAATATTGATGTCTATGCACGCTTCTTTTCCTGTAGACAGTGTTGGGCCTCCAAGAGCAGAGGTTTGTAGAATAGCAACAAGTTTTCCCTTAAGTGGATCACCCAAGGCTTATCAAACTCAGGGAGGAAGAGGTCAAAGATATCCCTCTCAAGCAACCCTGCGATCACAATGCAAGAAGTCTCTTGTGTCCCCAACACACCTAATACACTTGTCAGATGTATAGGTGCACTAGTTCGGCGAAGAGATAGTGAAATGCAAGTAATATGGATGTATATGAGTGGTAATAGCAATCTGAATACAATATGGCAGCGAGTAAACATGTAGTGGAATAGTAAACAAACAGTGACCTCCCCGACAATGGCACCAGAAAATACTTGCTGGCGTGCAGTTGACGTGGGAGATAGGAATCTTTGTGGTGTAGCTTTTCTATTCGGAAACAAGGCCTAGGGATCATACTTTCACTAGTGGACACTCTCAACATTGATCACATAATAAAACCACTCTACACTCTCTTGTTGGATGATGAACACCACTAATTGTGTAGGGCTACAAGAGCACCTCAATGCCGGAGTTAACAAGCTCCACAACATTCGATGTTCATATTTAAATAACCTTAGAGTGCATGATAGACCAACGCAATTATACCAAGTACTAACATAGCATGCACACTGTCACCATCATACTATGAAAGGAGGAATAGATCACATCAATACCATCATAGTAATAGTTAACTTCATAATCTACAAGAGATCACAATCATAAACTACGCCAAGTACTACATGATGCACACACTGTCACCATTACATCATGGAGGAGGAATAGAGTACTTTAATAACATCACTAGAGTAGCACATAGATTAATAGTGATACAAAGCTCATATGAATCTCAATCATGTAAGGCAGCTCATGAGATCATTGTATTGAAGTACATGAGAGAGAGATTAACCACATAGCTACCGGTACAGCCCTTAGCCTCGATGGAGAACTACTCCCTCCACATGGGAGACATCAGCGGTGATGAAGATGGCAGTGGTGTCGATCCCCGTCCCGGCGGCGTGCCGGAACAGAGACTCTTGTCCCCCAGATCTTGGCTTCACGATGGCGGCGGCTGTGGAAGGTTTCTCGTACCGTGGCTTATTCCTATCGAAGATTTAGGTCAGGGGGCTTCTTATAGGCGAAGAGTCGGAGACGGAAGGGCTGCGGTGGCTCCACACAATAAGGGGGCGCCCCCCCTTGGGCCGCGCCGCCCACATGTGTGGGCCCCCTGTGGCCCTCCTCTGGTCCCTCTCGGGTGTTCTGGAAGCTTCGTGGAATTATAAGATGCTGGGCGTTGATTTCGTCCAATTCCGAGAATATTTCCTTACTAGGATTTCTGAAACCAAAAACAGCAGAAAACAGGAACTGGCACTTCGGCATCTCGTCAATAGGTTAGTTCCGGAAAACGCATAAAATCATCATAAAGTGTGAACAAAACATGTAGGTATTGTCATAAAACAAGCATGAAACATCAGAAATTATAGATACGTTGGAGACGTATCAAATATCGTCGACCAGTGTAGGGTTTTCACGTCGCGAGGGATAATATAGGCGAAAGGGCGGAGTCGGAGGGGCACCAGGGCGCCCTCCCCACCTGGTGGCGCGGCCAGGAGTGGGCCCGCGCCCAGGTGTGGTGTGGGGGCCCCCTGGCCCATCTTCGTCTCCCCTTCGGACTTCTGAAACCTTCCGTGAAATATAAGATCGTGGGCTTTTGTTTCGTCCAATTCTGAGAATATTTCCTGTGTAAGATTTCTGAAACCAAAAACAACAGAAAACAGGAACTGGCGCTTCGGAATCTTGTTAATAGGTTAGTTCCGGAAAATGCATAAAATCATTATAAAGTGTGAGCAAAACATGTAGGTATTATCATAAAACTAGCATGGAACATAAGAAGTTATAGATATGTTTGAGACGTATCAAGCATCCCCAAGCTTAGTTCCTACTCGCCCTCGAGTAGGTAAACGATAACAAGGATAATTTCTGAAGTGACATGCTACTATCATAATCTTGATCAATACTATTGTAAAGCATATGAGATGAATGAAGTGATTCGAAGCAATGGTAAAGACAATGACTAAACAACTGAATCATATAACAAAGACTTTTCATGAATAGTACTTTCAAGACAAGCATCAATAAGACTTGCATAGGAGTTAACTCATAAAGCAATAAATTCTTAGTAGAAAGTTTTAAAGCAACACAAAGGAAGATATAAGTTTCAGCTGTTGCTTTCAACTTCAACATGTATATCTCATGGATGATTGTCAACACAAAGTAATATGATGAGTGCAAATAAGCAAGTATGTAAGAATCAATGCACACAATTGACACAAGTGTTTGCTTCTAAGATGGAAAGAAGTAGGTAAACTGACTCAACATAAAGTAAAAGAAAGACCCTTCGCAGAGGGGAGCAGGGATTACTATTTGTGCTAGAGCTTTTTATTTTGAAAACATAGAAACAATTTTGTCAACGGTAGTAATAATTCATATGTGTTATGCATAAGACATCCTATAAGTTGCAAGCCTCATGCATCGAATACCAATAGTGCTCGCACCTTGTCCTAATTAGCTTGGATTTTCATGGATTATCATTGCATTACATATGTTTCAACCAAGTGTCACAAAGGGGTACCTCTATGCCGCCTGTACAAAGGTCCAAGGAGATAGATCGCATTTGATTTCTCGTTTTTGATAGATCTCAACTTGAGGACATCCGTACCGGGACAACATAGAAAACAGATAATGGACTCCTCTTTAATGCATAAGCATTCAACAACAGATAATATTCTCATAAGAGATTGAGGATTAATGTCCAAACTGAAACTTCCACCATGATACATGGCTTTGGTTAGCGGCCCAATGTTCTTCTCTAACAATATGCATACTCAAACCATTTAATCATGATAAATCACCCTTACTTCAGACAAGACGAACATGCATAGCAACTCACATGATATTCAACAAAGGTGTAATAGTTGATGGCGTCCCCAGAAACATGGTTACCGCTCAACAAGCAACTTATAAGAAATAAGATACATAAGCGACATATTCTTTACCACAATAGTTTTTAAGCTATTTTCCCATGAGCTATGTATTGCAAAGACAAGGAATGGAATTTTAAAGGTAGCACGCAAGCAATTTACTTTGGAATGGCTAAGAAATACCACATAGTAGGTAGGTATGGTGGACACAAATGGCATAGGTTTTGGCTCAAGGATTTGGATGCACGAGAAGTATTCCCTCTCAGTACAAGGCTTTGGCTAGCAAGGTTGTTTGAAGCAAACACAAGTATGAACCGGTACAACAAAACTTACATAAGAACATATTGCAAGCATTATAAGACTCTACACTGTCTTCCTTGTTGTTCAAACACTTTACCAGAAAATATCTAGACTTTTAGAGAGACCAGTCATGCAAACCAAATTTCAACAAGCTCTACAGTAGTTCTCCACTAATAGGTTTAAACTACATGATGCAAGAGCTTAAACATGATCTATTTGAGAGCTCAAAACAATTGCCAAGTATCAAATTATTCAAGACCATATACCAATTACCACATGAAGCATTTTCTGTTTCCAACCAAATAGAAATGAACGAAGCGGTTTTCAACCTTCGCCATGAACATTAAAAGTAAAGCTAAGAACACCAGTGTTCATATGAACTAGCGGAGCGTGTATTTCTCCCACACAAGGAATGCTAAGATCCGAATTTATTCAAACAAAAACAAAAACATACAAACGATCCAAGTAAAGCACATAAGATGTGACGGAATAAAAATATAGTTTCACTAGAGGTGACCTGCTAAGTTATCGATGAAGAAGGGGATGCCTTGGGCATACCCAAGCTTAGATGCTTGAGTCTTCTTGAAATATGCAGGGATGAACCACGGGGGCATCCCCAAGCTTAGACTTTTCACTCTTCTTGATCATATTGTATCATCCTCCTCTCTTGACCCTTGAAAACTTCCTCCACACCAAACTCAAAACAAACTCATTAGAGGGTTAGTGCATAATCAAAAATTCACATGTTCAGAGGTAACACAATCATTCCTAACACTTCTGGACATTGCCCAAAGCAACTGAAAGTTAATGGAGCAAAGAAATCCACTCAACACAGTAAAAGAGGCAATGTGAAATAAAAGGCAGAATCTGTCAAAACAGAACAGTCCGTAAAGACGAATTTTTACGAGGCACTTAACATGCTCAGATGAAGAAGCTCAAATTGAATGAAAGTTGCGTACACATCTGAGGATTACTCATGATTTTTCGCAGATTTTTCTGAGTTTCCTACAGAGAGATCTACTCAAATTCGTGACAGTTAGAAATCTGTTTCTGCGCAGAAATCCAAATCTAGTATCAACCTTACTATCAAAACTTTACTTGGCACAACAATGCAATAAATAAAGATAAGGAGAGGTTGCTACAGTAGTAACAACTTCCAAGACATAACAAAACAATAGCAAAATAAAAACATGGGTTATCTCCAAAGAAGTGCTTTCTTTATAGCCATTAAGATGGGCTCAGTAATTTTAATGATGTTCTCGCAAGAAATAAGAGTTGAAGCAAAAGAGAGCATCAAAAGCAAATAAGAAACACTTTTAAGTCTAACCCACTTCCTATGAAAAGGAATCTTGTACACAAATAAATTCATGAAGAACAAAGTGTTGGGCCTCCAAGAGCAGAGGTTTGTACAACAGCAGCAAGTTTCCCTTAAGTGAATCACCCAAGGTTTATCGAACTCAGGGAGGTAGAGGTCAAAGATATCCCTCTCAAGCAACCCTGCAATTAAGATACAAGAAGTCTCTTGTGTCCCCAACACACCTAATACACTTGTCAGATATATAGGTGCACTAGTTCGGCGAAGAGATAGTGAAATACAAGTAATATGGATGATTGTAAGTAGTAATTGCAATCTGAAATAAAGATGGCAGCAAGCAAACATGTAACAGAACTTGTTGGAAACGGTATTTCAATGCTTAGAAACAAGGCCTAGGGATCATACTTTCACTAGTGGACACTCTCAACAATGATCACATAACTGAATAAATAAATGCTACTTTCTCACACTCTCTTGTTGGATAACAAACACCATTCATTGTGTAGGGCTATAAAAGCACACCTCAAGCCGGAGTAAACAAGATCCACAACATCCGGAGTTCATATTAAAGTAACCTCTAGAGTGCATAATAGACCGTTGCAATTTAGACCGAGTACTAACATAGCATACACACTGTCAACAATAGCTATAAAAGGGGGAATAGATCACATCAATACTATCATAGTAATAGTTAACTTCATAATCTACAAGAGATTACAATCATAACCTACGCCAAGTACTACATGATGCACATACTGTCAACTTTACATCATGGAGGAGGAATAGACTACTTTAATAACATCACTAGAGTAGCACATAGATTAATAGTGATACAAAGCTCACGATCACATAAAGATCACACCATGGGAGAGAGATGAACCACATAGCTACCGGTAGAGCCCTCAGCCTCGGGGGAGAATTACTCCCTCCTCATCATGGGAGTCAGCAGCGGCGATGAAGATGGCGGTGGTGTCGATGGAGATGACTCCGGGGGCAATTCCCCGTCCCGGCGGCGTGCCGAAACAGAGGTTCTGTCCCCCGAAACTTGTCTTCGCGATGGCGGCGGCTACGGAACTCTTCGTGGAATATCGTCGACCGGTGTAGGGTTTTCACGTCGCGAGGGATAATATAGGCGAAAGGGCAGAGTCGGAGGGGCACCAGGGCGCCCTCCCAACCTGGTGGCGCGGCCAGGAGTGGGCCCGCGCCCAGGTGTGGTGTGGTGTGGGGGCCTCCTGGCCCATCTTCGTCTCCCCTTCGGACTTCTGGAACCTTCCGTGAAATATAAGATCGTGGGCTTTTGTTTCGTCCAATTCCGAGAATATTTCCTGTGTAAGATTTCTGAAACCAAAAACAGCAGAAAACAGGAACTGGCGCTTCAGCATCTTGTTAATAGGTTAGTTCCGGAAAATGCATAAAATCATTATAAAGTGTGAGCAAAACATGTAGGTATTGTCATAAAACTAGCATGGAACATAAGAAATTATAGATACGTTTGAGACGTATCAGCCTCGTTCCGACAAAGTATGCGGTGTCACAGGCCGTTTCCTACTCATTTCCCCTAAAAGCAATAGAACTCCGGACTTGATAGCCCTGTTCGTGAAGGGTTTTCCAAAATAATTGCTGTATCCCAATTCCGTCTTTTAGAGTGGTTACGAGGACACGTAAAATGACGTCATGTGGCTCCGCGGGATTTTCTAAATTCGTTTAGTTTGCCATCTGACCAAAACGGGAACCCGAGAACATATCAGAAAGTGTTTGAATTATTACTATGTTAATATGGTACTGTACATGATTCGTGATTTTGATACAACTGGATAGAGGATGTTTTTATGAATATTTTGATACCTTATACGTATTTTTCTGACATCGTATGAATTAGTTATGATTTTTATAAAATTAGACAAATTTGAAAAATGGCATACGCCGAGGGTCTCCTTCGGCGTATCCTTGTCTCCAAAGATATACCGAGGGATGCTCTCGGCGTAGACCTCGCTATGCCGACGGCAACACTACGCCAAAGGTCGGATGGGCAGGCTAGCCTGGCCGGGCCATACGCCGACGGCCACGACTTTTGGCCGTCGGCGTATAAAAAGCCCTCGGGGTATCACGCCATTCCTGTAGTGTCTCTTTCTCTACCGGTGTATTGCAAAGAGATAAATGTTGAGCTCTGGGTGCGGATTAGTGTCACCCGAGACCTAGTGAGCTCGTCTTTTTATATTAAAAATTGTAAAATTCAAAAAGAATCTAAATATTCTTTTAGGTCTATACACTCTCCTGTTCTATATGATCTTCAATGTTTTGGTAAAGAAAGTTCAATAAAATACAATATTGTGGCGGTAAAAAATGAAAGAAACTCTTTTATTTTGTCTCGACTATGACACCGAGAATTATATAACCCGTCTATTTTCTAACGCCCCACAAAGGTAAGATGTTCTCGATCACAACATGAGCAAGCAAGCCACCAAAAGCTAATCATTGTCTATTTTTCAAAGAAGCCAATGCAACCCAGCACTTGGTTAAAGTAGGTTGGAGGTTATAGTTTTTGAAGAGTAACATCTACCCAAAGGTAACCATTTTCTGTTTTATTTTCTATCAAGCTAATGTAACTACATAATCAACACAAAGTTGGAGAACAAATATTCCTCAACTACTCGAGATCGTCAATAGTTGACCTTTTGAATTACAATACATACCAGCATTTAGCTCTTAGTATTATCTGGAATATAAGCTGGTAGGATATGATCACATGGGCTTCTCAAAAATTGACCACTCCCGTGAAAGAAAGAAATTTTGCTAGGGAGAGATGATCTGTCTTAATCCCAGCAAATTCTCCATATATTCCGGAGTGATTTGTTGCTGATTGCGTGCGTGTCTAATGCCTGTTTTAGTCTATTTTTACACGTATGGCCCTGCCCTATCTTGTATCTTCATTCTTAGCATTACTCATCACATCTGTGGTTATTTCGTATTCATCTTGAACGCTGAGTTTGCTCTTGAATGTGAATTCAGTTCTGCACGTGGCTTTGATGCTAAAATTGTACTACACACTGTGGTTTTTTGCGACACCTGGGGCCTACGAGTTGCAGCGGGTAGGGTGTGCAAAACTGATCCAGTAGGAAGTAGTTGAAACCTGCTAGTGATAGCTAGTTTATTTTCTTTCACAAACCTAAATCTCATTTCCAGTTTAGTAGTAGTACACAAAAAATTGCCGTCAAAGGGAGGAACTTTGCAATGCAAGAATAATCTGTAAGAACTTGATGCACCGTGATCATACATTTTCAAGAGAATTTTACCTTTTACCCTTTACATTTTCTAGGACTCATGTCTCTGCCCCAACTTTCGTCTTTATTTTTAGCATTACTCACCCACATACGTTAGTACTTCGTACTCATCTTGAACGCTATGTTTGCTCTTGAATGTTGGAATTCAGTTCCTCCATGTGGTCTTCATACTGAAACGCTACTACGTACTGTGATGGCTAGTGACATCTGGGCCTACCTGTTGCAGGGGCCTGCATAATGACGTGGCAAGTGGGCACGGAATCTGAGTGCCAAAGGACACGTAAATTCTTGCTGTCTGGATGAACTTGATGCACAGGGGCCGGGGGCCTTCTCCTTTCTGGATATTATTACTGTATTTCTTTTGGTCATTTTTCGCGAAAAAAAAGAGATGAAGTTGAACATGACACACTAGCATGGTCGATCAATTCGACGCACAAAGCATGAGGTTATTTGCATACAAGAAAACTTGTATGCACCGCGGTGGGCCAATAACATACGCATCCTAGATACATCATTTGTCAAATGAATACCATTAAAGTTGATGGTGGAACACATAAAATGCTCGGTGAATCAAGTTTTTTTTTTCTCGTGAAATGCTAATAATAATTACATACAAAGAGAGGTAAGAAGGCAAAATGAGCAAAGAAATCAAAATCCATCCATGTTTGGTGAAGCCGCCTCAATAGGATTTAAGTTTCGAGGACTACTCCATAACCATACCGTGGAATACCAGTTAGATCTGGCCATCCGCAATGAAGGAAAAATGTGTCACTTTTCTATTTTTCTAGGTGGATTTGGAATGTTAGAAAAATTTCTAATTCTATAGGATTCAACAAGATATATTACACACTAGTTCTGCAATATTCTAATGTCAGTTTTGAGGTTTGCTAATCAAAGATACCCCAAACACTAGAGTAAAAAACTACGACCCATGGAACTTTGGCATGAACAACGTTTTCATCGACCTCAAATCCATCCATTAGGTCGACATGATGTACCTTATTTAATAATAATAATATCATACATGAACCTTTTTCGCTTAGTATAATGAATCATGTGTGCCCATTATCTCTATTGGCTTTGCAATATAGTGGGTGTGCACCTTAGCGTGTCTACCGGATCTTGAAGCCTGATTAGAAAAATCGGAACACATATTTTTATGTGTCATTAAGAACTCAGTTTACATGCGTGTAAAATTCATTAACTAATTAGCTCATTTATGCACTGAAAACGAACATTGGATCAATTATAACAAACAAACAACACATCTAATCTAGATCCACATATTTGTGTGTTTTGTGTATCTCATTTATAAATATACAATTCATGTTATTTTCTAGTTATGTTGTAAACTCTATATCTACTCATGCAAAAACAAAAATCAGTTTATTCTAAAAATAACTGAAACTAACCGAATGTGATTCTCGTTTTTTGAAAATAAACAGGTTCCATGGATTGCAGTATTCCAAAAAAAAAATGCAAGTTCCTTTATGAAAATAGAAACCATGTAAACTCTTTATTCACTGGGTCATGGGAAAATGCCAAGCTACCAAGACCGACAGTACCAGTCCGGACGCTGATGCCCCCCACCAGTTTTTCTTTTCAGATGCCTGGACCCCTGGCTCCAATTTGGCACATACTTTTCACACCAAACTTTTCGGCAGTTTCTTAATCACTTTATTGTACAGCCTCAACACACCTCCAACACACATACACAACAAACATGGTATAGTACTTGTACCAACCAATTTAGTACTATCATGGAAGAAATCTGCACCTTTGTATTCATTCATTCAGAGAAATAAAAAGACTGTTAAATAGACATGAATTCCCTGAACGAAAAAAAAAGAAGTGGCCTTCTCTCTAGAAAGAAATCTTTACCATTGATGCCATGTCACCTCCATTCTTTGCTTTATCGTTCTCAGTTAGGTTCCAGGTTCCAATCCGCTACCAACTGAGAGATGTCCTCTCCAGCTCAAAACCATCTTCCTTTGGCTTAAAGTTAAGTTGAGGAAACAGGATCAACTGAAGATCAGGTTTAGGGGTGTATTAAAAGGGAGGTAGGGAGGGCGAGCAAAAGCTGCAGCTCACCTAATATTCTTCAGGGCTACTACACCGGATCGATCTGGGGGCCTCCTGCCACATCTAAAAAACGCCAATCCAAATTGGTATCCAATAATAAGCTTGCAAATCAGCTCAGTTAAAAAAGAAAGGAATGTGCTGCAACTATTGGAACTGTATGCAATAGTGGCGCAATTGAATTGGATGCCCTGAGAGGTTGGTGTTAGCTTTTTGGAGGCTAATGAGGTTGTTCGGCAGTTTCTTTGGTTGCTTGTTCTGTTTTCCAGCGGGGGGTTTCGTCTCAAAATCATCCATATGGAACCTGTAGGTAAATGTATCCAGCAAGCTTAATTTGTGTTCCAGATTGAGGTTGTTTCCTGCTAAATCCTTGCCAAAATTGGGTGCCAGGTGTTCTCATCTCGCCTCAGATTCTGTGTCGGTAGGCAAAACATGCCTGAACCCTGAAGGCATATACGGTACGCAGAGACAGAGGAGCAAGTAAAAATGTTGGTGCTGTTGAGGCTTGAGGGAGCGACAGGCAAGTGTCACCACCCTCGAGAACATATCTAGTGATACCACCCTTTAAATGATACCATGATACCGTATAAAAAAAGTATTTTTATACGTGCTAAAAAATTATACGAAAAATTGTGAGTGCTCATGAAGCATGTTCCTACATCATCACAAAATTTCATATCCAAACTCGACATGGACACTGAGAAACAAAAAAGAGAAAATCAGCATGAATAGTGCTACCTAGTGTCACAAAAAGACAAAATCAGAAAATCCACTATTCATGCTGATTTTCTCTTTTTTGTTTCTCAGTGTCCATGTCGAGTTTGGATATGAAATTTTGTGATGATGTAGGAACATGCTTCATGAGCACTCACAATTTTTCGTATAATTTTTTAGCACGTATAAAAATACTTTTTTTGTACGGTATCATGGTATCATTTAAAGGGTGGTATCACTAGATATGTTCTCCACCACCCTCCTCCCGCGCGCCCTCTTTCTTAAACCAGCGCCACCCTCACCAACCACCTCCAACGCCATTTTCACCTCCACCTCAACTGGGGGAGCAAGAGTTTCACCTCCATCCCTCCCTCTCCTACCTTCCATCCCGATCTTCTTCTTCTTTCTTCCCCAGCCGGCACATTCCACCACCCCCACTAAATCTTGGTGCTGATCCAGTACCCACATTAATTCCCCATCTTCAATTACTTCTTGCTCCACCTACATTGATTCAGCTCCGTCCCACATTCGGCGTCGAGCTCAATTCCTTCGCCTTTGAGCTCCGACTGCTCCCGTTCGTCCTGATCCGGGGACGTCCAGTTCGTGGGTCTTCGATCTGCGGAGGGTCTCCATTTGATTCGTGGTTCTTGATCTGAAAGCTTTGAGCTTTGGGGATTTGGTGTGTCGGGCTTCATGGGGACGGGGGCGGCGACGCCGGAGCGGCTCCCGAAGCAGCGGCGGGGCGGCTACCTGTGGAAGAAGGCGCTGCTCCACTTCTCCCTCTGCTTCGTCATGGGCTTCTTCACCGGCTTCGCCCCCTCCTCCTCCTCCTCCTGGAGGTCCGGCGGCGGCGGCGGGGGCGACCCGGTGCCGCCGCACCGCGTCGGCGACCAGCTCGCCGCCTCCCGCGTCGCCCTCAACGGCAACCAGCGCATCAACCTGGCGCCGCCCTCGCCGGACGGCGCCGGCGGGGGCGGCGCCACGGTGGACGTGGACGACGACGGCAACGACGAGACCGGCCCGCGCCGGATGCTGATTGTGGTCACCACCACGCGGTCCGGGGCGGGGGAGCGCAGGCGGCGGCGGCCGGAGCTGCTGCGGCTCGCCCACACGCTCAGGCTCGTGCGCCCGCCGGTCGTCTGGGTCGTGGTGGAGCCGGCAGCGGACGCGCCGGCGACCGCCGAGGTGCTAAGGGGCACCGGGGTCATGTACAGACACCTCGCCTTCCGCCCGGAGGAGAACTTCACCACGGCCGCCGCCGAGGCCCACGCGCAGCGCAACGCCGCGCTCGCCCACGTCGAGAAGCATAGGCTCTCCGGCGTCGTCCACTTCGCCGACGCCGCCGGCGTCTACGACGCCCGATTCTTCGACGAGATCCGACAGATCGAGTAAGTCCATTTCTGACCCAAATCTCGCTTGCTTTCTACTTAGATCGGAAATCAATAGAATGCGCCAACCCGCAAAATTCCGTCACTGTTTCCTCCTTGCTGAATTTCAAGCACAAATTTGGAAACTTTACTTGTTTTACCCCCTCTCCAATTCTAAGCTCTAGTTAATCCCCATTTTTCTCGTTTGCATTCTGTTCTTCCAGGGTGTTGAATCTAGATGATTAATTTTACTTTCAAGTTTCAGCCGTCGCTAGAGTAATGAATTTCAGATTCCTGTAGCTGTAGGCTGTAGGTGGCCACCGACTAGGGTTCCTCATCACTAACCTCCACTTCTTTTAATTTACTACTAATTTATAGGTAAAAAAAAGTGTTTTAGTAGCCGTGTAGTTTGGTGCGAGTATAATTGAAGCCACAGAAGCTGTCATTAGCTGGGGAGGGGGAGAATAAGGGTTAGAATAAAATTATTGACCCCTCACATCACACCATGAACTTGGCAAGTGCTGGGAGACTATGTATGCTCTTCTGGTGATGCAAGTGGTCAATTATTGGATCTACCTTTGCCTCTTCTTTAATTCCAGCAAACTAGTATGCTTCTGTTGCAGATTTCAAA
This sequence comes from Lolium perenne, assembly GCF_019359855.2. Taxonomy (NCBI): domain Eukaryota; kingdom Viridiplantae; phylum Streptophyta; class Magnoliopsida; order Poales; family Poaceae; genus Lolium; species Lolium perenne. The sequence continues at coordinate 24,682,425 of NC_067244.2, forward strand.
TCTGCAATCTTTTGCTTTTGCTCACCCCCCAACGACCAAATTGTGCGGCAACCACTCCAATTACTAGTTTAATTAAGACTTTTTAACGTGACTCGTCAGTCATGGGCAAAGCAAAGCTATAAAAAACAGAGGTATTGATTAATAGCACCAATAATTAGCTGTTTGCTCGCTGACATGCGGGGCCTCCCTAGTAGTACTAACCTAAAGCACGCCTTGAATGTTGGGATGTTGATGCTCCTAAAATTGGTCGGCAGATTCAGGCAGAAATGGGCTAAAAATACTGGAAGTAGAAGATAGTAACCGTTAGGCCATAGCCATTGAATTCTATTAATAGAATGCACTGTCTACTGCTTTCTCTGACCACATGTGTGGCTGTTTGAAATGCACAGCCAAATTTGCCCACTGTTTTTGTTGAAAATTTTCAATAACGGTGCGACAGCCAGCTGTTCATGGTAACTGACCGCACATGAGGAATTCACGGACACTTGATGCGCAACCAAATTAGTGCTTGAATTCTGGCAAAGAAGCATGTGCAATTTTTAACCGACACATGACGCCGATCATTTGTTTCTTGACCGGAGTACCTATAATATGACACATGAGGAAATAACCGACACATGATGCATTTCCATCTTAGCTGTAGCCCAATATTGTGATTCTGGTATCTATCAGCACCACAGATTGTGACTAGTTTGTTTGCTCCGAGCCTCTTAAATTCTAGGTCAAACATACCGTCTTTGCTCTATCCAAAAAGGCCTAACATTTGACCTCCCCTTTGGCTTTTGCGTAACCCTGTTTACCTTGCAGTTAGAACTGTAACATGAAATTAGATGCAAATATAATACTTTCAAGCTTTTGTCTTTCAACAAGATTTATGTATAACTTTTAAAACATTTGATGGGCATTTTGCTTCTACTTTTGAAACAGTAATATTCTGACTCTTATGAGTACTTACTTTTTTTATAAGAAGACATAAATCCTTGTTACTACTATATATGGTACTACTACCAATACTACAGTCATGTCAATACATTTGAAACTGTAATATTCTGACTTTTATGAGTATGTCATGTGAGCATGGTGTTGATATTCCCATGAAGAACAATCTTTTTTGTTGAGGGGAGCATGATGAGATCAAAGCACTCCACTTTTCCCCAATCCTACTTTTGCTGCATCTCGCCAGCCCACATTGTTTTTATTCTTGTATAGTTCCTTGTGATGCGTGCACATGTGGCCCCTGATGCTTTTCTGGGCGCTGGAGCACAAAACACAACAGAGCTAGCTATTTTTAGCATCAGACCCCATGTATTCGTCCTGCATCTGACCTGGCGTGCGTGTCCCAGGATTTACCAGTTTAGTTACCACAAATGAAGTATAATATAATTTTCCATGGGTTTAGACCATGGTTAAGTCTCCCCCATGTTTAACTTTGGATTAGAGTTAAGGGTTATTTTAATCCTAGATGTCTAAAATATTAAAACTTGTGTACTGAGTGCCCAGACAAGGGTACATAACCTGAGTTGAGCACATTATTTACAGTAGTGGTTGACCATACATTGCATTGTGAAAATTTGTGCACAATGAAGTCTTCCGTCGTTGTCAACGATCGTCTCATCCCCTAGTTTGTTCAAGGCATTTCAAACTTCGAAGTTATTAATATATCCATTAATTACGCTATTCGTCACTCGGTTGCATGTGTGCGCAAGTGGAGGATGTAGTATATTCCCACATCTTGTGAGGCAGTTGCATGTAATAACTCACTCACCTTGTAATGTGTTCCTTGCCTAGTGTCTAGTGAGAGAAAGTTGTAGAATACTTGCCTTTGTCATGATGCTTTCAACAAGGCAGCATGTGGAAGGTGTGCCAATGGAGTAATGGTATCCTGTCTTTTCTCGTTCAAATATCTTCGTTTGAGAAGACCCTCTAATTTTCAAACTCAACTGACCCATGACTGTTTGGTGTCGGTGGATCCTGATTCCAGGCAAGGTTTAGTGTACAATTCTCTATAGATCTCAAGTCTTAACTACTGACCAATCCAGATGAGGTTGATATGGCTCCTGAATTACATGTTTGCTAGCGACTGTTGGACGATATTTACCTGATGCATTTTTTTATGTTCTTTCTAATGTTTGAAATGGACAGGGCGTTTGGCACATGGCCGGTGGCAACGATGTCCGCCGGAGAGAAGAAAGTAGTGGTGGAAGGCCCACTGTGCACTGCCTCAAAGGTAGTCGGTTGGTTCTCGAGAAACTTCAATGATGGTACCACCCGATCAGTGACATATAACGCGGAGGTTGACTTGAATCCTGCCGGTGCTGCTGGCACGCGAGCCCACACGATCGACGTATCAGGGTTTGCGTTTAACAGCTCTATTTTGTGGGACCCTGAGCGGTGGGGACGACCAACGTCATTACCGGACACTTCACAGGTTAGTTCACTCTCAGTAATGCTGTCAACCTATGCTTGTCTCACTTTACGAATGTTAATTCAGTCTCTGAGTGGGTTGCATGTTTAGTGTCGGTGGATCCTAAATTAACTTTATTTTCATTATGACTGAAAGTATTAAACCAGGATTTGATCTCTGAGTGGCAGACCACAGTTGTTGATCAGGCCACACACTGCATTTAGTAATATGACAACATATTCTGCAACTACTTGCCTGGACATTCAAAAAAAAGTCTGGAACTTGAAGAGGATTTGACTAATTGAGGGACTGAGTCTGACACTAAAATAGTTTGAGTTTGTCCGTTTCCTGATCTCATGATAGCTAAATAACAAACCTCCTAAATGAGTGGACCAGCCAGGATCCTCAGAATTGTGGAGAGCATGTTCATCTTAAAAAGATTCAAATTTTCAGCATGAAATTGAGTTTTTTTATCCCCTTTAAACTCAAACTTCACAAGTCAATCTGATTAAAAGATCTCATCCTATCAATTGGTGAAAGGCCACAAGCAATTCCAGAACAATGTACTGTTTGACAGGCTGGTGCAAATCGATTTGTACTTTTGTGGATTTTCAGTTTTTATTTTGAAATTGAGTCATGATTTTGTTTAGGCAGGCAACAAAACTGCGTACTGACCAGGTCAAGGGCTTAACCTAATGTATTGCTATCCAGTCATGAGCATATTTCAATAATTTCTAACGACGTAAAATTATCAAAGAAATAATCTTGTTCTGCTGATAACTACCCAGTTAAAAATGACTGCTAAATGCATCCTTGTAGCACTGCAGTAAACTTTCGAGGTAACAAAAGATAAATTTAGCTGAATGGTTAAGTAACTATGCGTGTTCTGGTTTCATCTCCTGATCTCCTCACCCCTGAGATATTATCTCCTATTTGAATTCACTGTCCGACTTACACAAATATCAACTTTGCTTTCTGATTTGACTGACCTATCACACAGTTATCAGCTTCGCTTTCAACATAACATGGCCGAGAACAGTTAGCAATTATTTGTCCCACCATCGCTATCATGCACTCCTATCTTAAATTTTATTTTGGTTTAGTTCAACCCACCGACTCACCTACTTATCCCATCATTCCTAGAGCTCTATCCCACTACTGCTACTAAAAGATGGGCGCGCCACTATAACCAAAATACTGATTGCTTGTTCAAACAAGATAACAGAGCACTTTGGTCCCTCACCAAATCCTTGCTTCATCTGTGTCCCCATGCCAGCTAGTTGTACTAGAAAGTTCCTAATTTCCAACAACCACAAATGCATTTCCAGAAACCTAGCGCTACAACACGATAACACATATGCGAGCTTCGGTCTGAACCGCTAGCTGATGCTGATGGCACTCTCCACTTGTCATATGCAAGAAGCTAATAATTTCTCCAGCCCTCCTACCGATGGTCCAGTACTAATCTCTCTGTTTGGCCACCTGAACTGCTATTCCCAGCTAATAATGTCCTTAGCACACCTACCCAGCCCAATGGTCCAATGCTAATCTGGTGTATTTTGATACGATTGCAGGATTCCATCAAATTTGTGCAAGAGGTGGTGCTGGAGGACAGGACCAAGCTGAAGGGGATCCCCTCCGACTGCTCACAGATCATGGTGTGGCAGTACACCATGCCGAGCCCCGCTTCTCACAAAACCTCTGCCCCAAAAACTCACCATAGAAGGTAGGGATGGGGAGAAGAAGAGGAAGTCCTCAGCAGAAATGAGGAGAGAACAATGTTGGGACTTGGGAGTCAATGTAAATGTGGCGAAAATGAAAGGAAAAGGAAGAAGGTTGCTTACACTGAGTTCTTTTTTTTCTCTTTCTCTCAGTTTTGTTCTGGTTTTTGGGGGTCATGAATTATCCTCTGGAGATCTCCCCCCAGGCAATAGTATTATTTATTCAGATTTTACCTGCGATTCTTTGACTCGATGTGGGGCTTCTCTAAAAAAATCTCTTTGTGGAGTGCAATAAGACGCTGTTGTAGCAAGTGTGGAGAAAATCTGGCAGATGACATGGTGAATTAACAGCATGGATTTCCAGCAATTTGAGCCCCCAGAAGAATAGTTAATACAAAATAAAATTGGAGCCTTGGAGCTATTTTTTTCCAGTATTCATGTGAAACAATGTCCTGTTTTTTCAGTATTGGTGTGGAATTCGGACTGTTCTCGTCGTCGAGCAGTTCTATTGCTCAGAATTTCTGTAAAGTTGATTCCTTGATTGAGGAAACACAGAGCACGTGGCAGCGGCAATGGCAGTGACAGCACTGCAGAGAGGAGGATCTGCCCGGCTAGTGCAGTGAGATCTGCAGCGATGAACTGAAATGAATGCGTCGCCCAGATCTACTGCTACTCTCCTGCATTATTGGAGCCTTGGAGTTAGGGAGCTCGAGCTGGTAGGCGTCGTACTCGTACATCACAACACGGCTGGCTGCTCGTGCGGTGAAGAGCTACTCTTTCGAATGTAGGAGCCGACAATCTTTCATGTGTCGGCAGACAAGTAGTCCTTGCGTACGAACAAGACTGGCGAGCTGCGCTGTGGTGCATCGACATTCGCGCAATGATGACCATATAACATAAGCTAGCCCTGTGAAACGGTTAACCAAGCTTGATATACACTCTCCACTTGTCATATGCAAAATCCCAACATGTTGGGTTTGAATCAGAAATATGACGGCCCGCTTCTAAGTGGAGATTTGGTGCACATAGCCACCAATGATCTGTTTAAAAAAAATCATACTTTCGTGTTTCAGAAAAAATCCGAAAACAAATTTAGATATAGGCAATGATGTATCCCCAAGATCCTTTTCAAGCATTTTTAATGCCTTTTCTCTTGTCATATGCCTCGGGTACAATGGCCGCCCACTTTCCCACCAGATAAATCATGCCCTAGGGCTGCCTTCCAAGAGGGATAATAAGTGACTCTGGAAGGAAGATGCTACTTGTGCTAGCTTCATGGAACTCACGAAGAAACCTCTTGAAATCTAGACCATTGAGGTCGAGGCCAAATTTCTCGCGGAGGAGAACCGGATCATGTTCACCGACTTGATCTTCATGGAGTCGGAACAAAGGGCTTGTTTCGAGAAGAAGCAAGCCATCATCTGACAACGCATTGCGTGAGCGCACATATCTATCATAGTTTATTTATTTCACATGAACTTGAGTCTTTTTTACACTTTGATTATGTACTGTTGTGTGTGAACTATGTGATTTCCTAATTAGCCTTAATTTATTAGCACCATATTCAGTTTTTATAGCATCTTTTATTTATATATTAGCATAACTTGGTGAAATAGTTAATAAACGAAGAAAAATGGCTAACCCGGACCAAATGTGTCGGGCCTGCCTCTAACCCAGACAAGGGTGGCCAGATGATCGATTTTATGTCCACAGCTTGACCCAAACAGATCAAAACATACTCTTTGTAGTGTGAAATGGTTCAAGCCACTCGAGATGCCCTTTGGACCAAGGTTTTTTCTTCTCATTCTAGAAAAAAAATGTCGCCTGCTCCTTCAAACAATATTTAAAATAAGACCAAAAGTTATCAAAATCATTTAAATGTTGAGCAAATGATCAAATACCGGTCAATACTAGCCGGTATTTTCTTATAACAGTGGGTATGGAAAAACTGATTTCCAGCAAAATATCGGAAATACGACCATGTGTATTTTCCATAGTTAGATCGCAATGCAAAAGATCTTGGAAGCAAGATCCATCCAAATATCACTAACCATGGCGTTTCCTCTAGTTTTGTTTCAAAATGGACCATCGCTTTTTTCGTAATCATCAATAGTACTACAAAATCCTTAAACACATAAGATTTATAAATTGGTTCTTGGACCACCTGGTAACGAACGACTACAGGGCGAACCGAAGGCGCTCTAGCATCCTCGCTTCTCCATCACCATAGGCGGACAAAACTTGTCATAGTAAAAAAAGTAGATAAATGAGAAGTCGTCGAACTAAGGTTCTAAGGAGTCAACACACGAATCGTCAACCATCGTCAAAGATGAGACCTATAGATCCGAAAATCCGAAGAGGAAATCGCACCAACAAACACGAAAATGACTAGATCCTAAGAGATCCGTAGGACAACTCCACGCGGCCTCTGCCGACGCTAGACGCTCCACCGGAGCTACGATAGGGCGTGAAGACCTTACTCTAATTTTAAGATGACATAGTCAACTAACCATCCTGAAGAACACACTGATGAGAACCCTCCCATATGTGAGGGGCAGTGGTCTGCCACGACTTCAAGGCCCCAAGGTCACTAGAGGTGTACCGGACGGAAGGTGTCACCGGTGATGGGGAGGGGGGGAGAATCCTACATCTCTTTTACAACCGCCTCCCTCCACAGGTTCGTATTTTTTTCTTGTAGAAAAATTTAATTTGACTTTTCAAAGATTCTCAAAAGCTAAACTAGATACATGGTTGCTTTGGGCCCAAATCTAGGTTAGGCCAACAGGTGTCCAGCAGTTGAACAGTTGGTTGAAGTCTGAACCACAACATGGGTTGGAACAAAAACGTTGGGCCAAATTGAGCCACAATTATCTACAATGTTGTATTTCACTGGTTACAATCATTTCTCTATAATATTTGTTTGTGATTTCACTGTTCATGTTCTTTAGCTAACTTCCTCAACATATATTACCGGAATAAGTACTTGATGAAGTCGGCGTCCAAATCCTAGACGGCGGCAGCGGCACGACGCGCCATGAAGTGCATCCAGCAGTACTGAATGACCCGGGAGAGGATTCTGCCGGAGATCGACGTTGAGGAGCTGGATGACATCATCATCGGCGTGGACGATCTCGACAACCCCCATGATTAGCTGAGACTGGATTGCGTCCTTCTGCTCCACCACGAAGTCCATGCTGCGGAGCCTCAGAACCTTCGTCTACGCCGTCGCCGGGTTCGTCATGGTGTCGTCTTCCATTTGAAAAGATGGCGGTGCCGTGGTTTTCTCAGAGGATTTCCGGCCGTAATCTAATTTATTGGCCTCGAGCCCTCGACAGACTCTATAGTCGTACAATTCATGGGCTTTAGCCAAGCAGGCCACCAGGAACAAGATCAACCGCGGGCACTATCTATCGGCAAAACCTATACACCAACCAGGTCAGTGGTACCGGTCACCGCACACCCCCTGGTGGGCTTTGAGACATGCCCATTTGTTTCTGTTTAGCCTCTAGTATTTCGGTTTTCTTTTTCTTTTCTTTTTTCTGGTTCCTTTTTCTGTTTTTCTTTCCTGTTTTCTATTTTCGGTTTTGTTTATATCTTTTCCGATTTGAAAATATTAATTTTAAAAATTGTTCAAATTGAGAAAATGTTTAAATGCAAAAATATTCAAATTTGAAAACCGTTCAAATTCGAAAACCATTCAAATTTGAAATCTGTTCAAAATATTTCAAATGCGAAAACCGTTCAAATCTGAAAACCGTTCAAATTTGGAAACCGTTCAAATTTGAAATCTGTTCAGGGGTGCAAAAGCATGGGGAGCGAACAGGATTAGATACCCTTTAAATGCGAAAATATTCAAATTCGAAAATGTCCAGATTCTAAATTTGTTCAAATTTTTAGAAAGTTTAGATTCAAAATAGTTCATATTCAGCAAAACATAAATGAAACAACAGAAGAAAAAAGAAAGAAAGGAGAGAAAAGTTACTGGGCCGGCGCAGTACTCCCGCCTCGGGTGTGCAGTGAGTCCACTGGCACCGACCAGCTCGGTGCATAGCACCTCCCCTATCTATCGGAGTTCCTATACACCGACCAGGTCGCCGCGTACCGCGCGCCGCACACCCCCGTGCGTGGTACGGGCCGGCCCAGTTCGGTTGTTAGGCTAGTTGGTCGTTTTCTTTTTGTCATTTTTTCTGTTTTGTTTTTTTCATTTTTGTTTCTTTTTCATTTCTATTTTTTCATTTATGTTTATTTTAATTTTCTGTTTCTTTGTTTCTTTTTTTGTTCTTAAGATATAATTTTTTAAATTTAAATATATTTTTAAATGTAAAATGTTCTATCTCAAATATTTGAGAAAAATTCAAATTTGAAAATTGTTCAAGTAAAAAAAATATTCAAATGCGAAAATTGTTCAAGTATAAAAAATTTCAAATTCAAAAATTGTTCATATATAGAAAATAATAAATTTTGAAAATATTTGTTCCAATTTAAAATTTGTTCTAATTTGAAAACCGTTCCAATCTCAAAATTGTTCAAATTTTGAAAATATTTAAATTTCGAGCTATATGCACCATTAGTACCTAAACTTGGCATTCAGATGCATTTTAGTACCTAAAGTTGCAAAACATGCGTTAGTGGTACCTAATGTTGGTTTTCGGGTTCACTAAGGCACTAATCACGTCCAGAGTTGCCACGTAGGATGTTGCATAATAGCTTTCTGGTCCTTCCGTGAATTTATAACTTTCTGTCTTAATTTGGGGGAATTATGGGGGGGGTGTTATTTTGCAAAACAGCACCTCCACGATACGGCTGTATTATTTCCTTTCGTGGCCGATTCTTCCAAGCGTAAACACAGGAGCGGAAACCACCTCCAGGATTCCGCGGCTATCGTTCGTGTTGTCGTCTCTGCCGAGACCCCGCCGGAGATGAGGTTCCGCGAGTTCGAGGAAGACCCGCCAGAGTATGGTATGTCGATTAACCATCCCCGATTTGATTTTTCCGCTGGTACTTTGTAAGTTGTTTCCTGAGTCAGAACATAGGTGAAAGATCATATCTCATTTTATATGTAGTTTTGGTGTTGATGACAATGATAATATATGAACATTTCGGTTTATAAGATTTGTAGGTTATTACATTCTCTAGATGCTCAAAGCGTGAAGAGTATGCAAGATATCGGAAGAGAAAAGAAAGAAAGAAAGAAATGTGAAGAAGAAGAGAAAAAGAAAAGAAGAAAAGAAGAGAGGAGCCGGAGGCTTGGGCGGTACCGCCGGCCTGGCCACGGGCGGAGGCTCCGGCCCTGGTACCGCCCAAGGTACCGGTGGCGCGGGGGCGCCTCAGTACTCAAGCCAGGGAGGTTGGAGCCCCGGCGGTACCTCGGCCGGTACCCTAGCCGGAGGCTCCGGCCTCCCCCCCCCCCCCGGCCGAGCTCCCCTGGCCACGTGGCCTTCTCCTGGTGGCCGCGCCCCTCGCCTAGGAGCGGTAGTACCGGCCCAACCTGGCCGGTACTACCGGCCACCCCTCTCCAACGGCTCCATCGACTGCATCGGCAGAGACTATTTATAGTCTTCTTCTCCAATGTGCTAGGGTTGCTCACTTTCTCCCCAAAAGACATACACCATTGTTTGAGCCACCAAGAACACCAAATCCATCGGATCTCCTCCCTCAACCACCCAAACCCCTTGTGCTTTGGAGAATCGAATGAGAAGACCCCGATCTACATCTTCACCGAAGCAATTTGCATTTCCCCCTCATTTTGTTGAGGGCCCCCTTGCTAGTGTTCCTCTTTGGATCCCTAGTTGATTTGTGTTGATGTATTGTTGTTGATTGTTGTGTTGTAACAGATTTGGGAGCCTCCAATTCGGTTGTGGATGTGTGCCCCAAGAACCTTGTAAAGGCCCGATTTCCGCCTCGAGGAAATCCCTTAGTGGAAGTGGGCTAGGCCTTCGTGGCGTTGCTCACCGGAGATTTGAGTGAAGCCTTCGTGGCTGTTGGTTTGGCTTTCGTAGCAACCACACTCCTCCAAACGTAGACGTACCTTCTTGCAAAGGAAGGAAACTACGGGAATCATCTCCGTGTCATCGCGTGCTCCACTCTCGGTTACCTCTATCCTATTCTATCTCTTATATTGCCTAGCTATATCTTGCTTAGTTGTTAGCCTTTTCATATAGGTAAATTCACTTAGTTGCATATCTAGAGAATTTACCTTTTGTGTCAAGCCTAAATTGAAAAAGAACTAAAAATTGGTTAGCACCTATTCACCCCCCCCCCTCTAGGTGCGGCATACGATCCTTTCAATTGGTATCAGAGCCTCGGCTCTTATTTCGGGCTTAACCGCCTAAGAGTATGCCGGAGGATGGACCATCGGAAGGGGAGACTAGGCCGGTCACCATGGATGATATCAATTCGTTGAAGTCATACATGGATGCTCAAACGGAAAGCATGAGAAAAATGATTTCCGAGCTTTTGACCCCTCCCCGTCCCGTGGCTCCCACCATTGAGGTTAATATCACGGATGCGGTTGTAGAGGGTGACACTTCGGTATTACCCTCCGTTACCGCACCCATGAATGGTGATAACTTAAACACTATCAAACCCCCCATTGCATCTCCCAAGGGAACTAGTGGAAGTGAGAGCTACAATCGAGTAGCTCCACCTTTCCAATCACCCGATATACCGGTTCCCCATCCTCATATAAACATCCGGGGCGACCCACCTAAGTTTTCCGTTAATGATTACGATACTTGGCAATTTGAGTTTAGCTCTCATGTTCGCAGTGCCTCCAATGAACTTTGGAGAATCATCGAGGAAGGCTTCAATCCTTACAACCCCAAGAAGTTGACTAGAAGAGAAGCGGTTGATAGTCAACTCAACAACACCGCCTTGCACATGATTCAAACTGCCGTGGGGACAAAGGAGTTGTCTCGTGTTCGGCATTTCACCACCGCCAAGGATGCTTGGGATGCTTTGGCCGTGGGTTGCATTGGAAGTGAGAGCACAAGAAGGAACAAGTATAATGCTCTTCAGAATAAAGCCGAAGGATTCATGAGGCTTCCGGATGAAGATCATGAAGACATGTATGGAAGACTTCTCACCGTTGCCGACGCCTTCCGGATTGTTGGAGCCTCTCACATTAATGACTCTTGGATCAAGGAGAAGTACATTGAGTGCATGATGCCGTTCGAGCCTATTGATGTCAAGACTCTTGTCGGAAGAGAATGCTATGCCTCTCTCACCTCTCAACAAGCCGTGCACGAGATGCAAGCTCTCAAGGTGCTTGAGCAAAACTCTCATGATTCCCGCAATCGTGCCATTGTGATGACAAAAGGGTCCAACCTTGCCTTGATGGTCAACCCCGTGCAAGAAGTGATTCCTCAAGAATCTTATAGGGCATCTTGGAGCATGACCTATCCGGAAGACTTGGAACACCACTACCATGACCACATGGCATTCCATGCAAACACCTTTTGGATTGATCCTTCCAAGGCCAAGGAGGACAACATCAAGAGAAACAACTCAAGGGGTCCCTCAAGCTCGGGCCCAAGAACAAGATCTTGCTACAATTGCAATGACAAGCGCCATTTCATTGCCGAATGTCCCTATGAGAATAGGGAGACTAATGGTGGAAGGCTCATCCCCAAGGACAAGAGCAAAGACTCAAAGGGCAAATATTCAAAGCCCCCCAACAAGAAATTCTATAACAATAACAAGAAGGGCAAGAGGCTCTCAAGGATTGTGCTAGTGGCTAATGAAGAATACTCTTCCGATGAGATTGCAAGTGCTAGTGATGATGAAGAGGAAAGCTCAAGAGAAGTGGCCGCCATTGTCACCACCAACATTCCCTCTTCATCTCTCTTTGATTCACCCAATGAGAACCCTCAACGCAAGAATGCACATTGCTTCATGGCATGGTCCACCTTGGACACATCTATTGTGCTATCAACTCAAGAAGAGTATACCTTCGGAGATGAAGATGTTGATGATGAAGAAGATGCAACCTCAAATGGATTGGTTGCCCTTGCCTCCCTCGCTACTAACTCTTCATCAACAAGTGAATCTCCCAATGAGGTCATTCATGTGGAGGAAGAAAGTTGCCTCATGGCTAAATCTTCCGAGGTATCATCTCCTAACCCCTCTATGCCTAACATTGCTAATGATCTAGGGGTTGATCCCGCTAGTCTAAAAGTGAAACAAGAAATGCTAGAGTTTGATGATTTCATTAGTAACCTACAAGGTAACACTAAGAAGCATGTTTCAAGTCTCATGGTTCGTATGGCTCAACTAAATGATACTCTTGAGAAAAAGTGCCAAATAGAGAGAGAAGACTCTCTAGAAATACATGCTCTTAAAAATGCTCTTGAGGAATGTCAAGAAACTATAGCATCTCTTGAAGAGAAGCTAGAAAGTCTTGAAGAACCTCAAGATAAACTTAACAAGCTCACTAAAGCTAGAGATCTTGCTAGAGCTAAGACTAAAGTGTTTATAAAGGAAAAGGCCAAATTTGGTGTTGATCATGAGAAACTTGTGAAGGATCTAGATGAACTAGACAAGGCTCACAAATCCTTGAAGAGTGAATACTCTCTCCTCTCCGAGTCTTATGAGCAACTTCAAATTAGGCTTGCTTCATATGACATACCTAGTACCTCTACTCCTTCATGTGATCATGCAAATATTATTGAGGAAAATGCTAGGTTGAAGGATGAACTTGCTAAGGCCTCCTCTCCCCAAAGTAAACTTTCCTTGGATGATCTTTTGAGTAAGCAAAGGTCAAACAATGGGAAGGAGGGACTTGGTTATAATACCAAGGCTAAAAAGGCAAACAAGAAAAAGACCAAGCCCGCACATGAGAAAGCTAATGGTGAAACCCGAAAGGGCAATACCATTAATGATGATGGTGCGGGAATAGATAACCCTCACTATGTTCTCTTTAAAGATTATTATGGTGATGTTTATGCTAAATATGTTGGTCCATATGATGGTTATGTTGCTTGGTCTATTTGGGTTCCAAAGACCCTTGTTGCTAACAAAAGAGGACCCATTGAAAAATGGGTACCTAAATCCAAGAATTGATCTCATGTAGGACTATGCCACCGGAGGTTCAAAATGGGTACTTGATAGTGGATGTACAAGTCATATGACCGGCGGCAAGAACCTCGTCAAGGAGTTGAGGCCCAACATAAATCATATCACCGTCTCCTTTGGCGATAATTCTACATCCGAGGTATTGCGTTTTGGCAAGGTTGTGGTTGCACACAACATTACTCTTGTGGATGTCATGCTTGTCAAAACCCTTGGTTACAATTTGCTTTCCGTTTCCGCCCTTGGCAAGATGGGTTTCGCCGTCTTTATTGATAATGATATTGTGGTCCTCTTGTGGAGCAAGACTCTAAAAGTCGCATTCGTTGGGTATCGCGAACACAACTTGTATGTGGTGGACTTTTCGGGGACCACCACGACAAGTGCGATGTGCCTATTCGGAAAGGCGGACGTGGGTTGGTTGTGGCATCGCCGCCTAGCCCATGTCAACATGAGAACTTTGCAAAGTCTTCACAAGGGGAACCATATTGTGGGACTAATGGAAAATGTGTCTTTTGCCAAAGATCGTGTTTCTAGGGCTTGTGTTGAAGGCAAAATGCATGACTCTCCGCATCCAAGCAAGACCATTATCTCTTCCAAGAGGATCTTGGAGCTCCTTCATGTGGATCTCTTTGGTCCCGTTACTCATGCAAGTCTTGGTGCGAAGAAACATTGCTTGGTAATTGTCGATGACTACTCAAGATACACTTGGGTCTACTTTCTCAAGACGAAAGATGAGACTCAACAAATATTCATTGACTTTGCTACCGAGGTGCAACGCCAACACAACCTCCTCATTATGGCAATAAGAAGTGACAACGGCTCCGAGTTCAAGAACTACACTCTCAATGATTTCCTTAGTGATGAGGGGATTCGTCATCAATATTCCGCTGCTTACACCCCTCAACAAAATGGTGTTGTGGAGAGGAAGAACCGGACTCTTATGGATATGGCAAGGTCTATGATGGCGGAGTATAAATCCCGCTATAACTTTTTGGCCGAAGCCATCTCCACCGCTTGTCACTCCTCCAACCGGCTCTATCTCCGCAAGGGCTTGAACAAGACTCCATATGAAATACTCACCGGGAACAAGCCTAATATCTCATACTTCAAGGTGTTCGGGTGTAAGTGTTTCTACAAAATCAAAGGAGTTCGTTTATCTAAATTCGCTCCTAAAGCTTTGGAGGGTATATTTGTTGGTTACGGTGCCGAGTCTCACACTTATAGAATCTTTGATATAGCCTCCGGGATTATCATTGAATCTTGTAGTGTGAGGTTCGAAGAAAATGATGGCTCCCAAGTGGGGCAAGTTGATGTTTGTGCAGGTGATGAAATACCTCAAGATGCCATAGTAAGAATGGGTGTGGGATTTTTCCGCCCCGTTGAGGGACACGGTGTGGCGTCTCGGGAAGGACTATGCTCTACCACGGTGGAGCCCTCATCTTCTCAACATCAACAAACCCCATCAAGTGAAGCAAATGATGCACCAACCCAAGAACAAGAACAAAACCCTCCCTCTAGTGTGCAAGATCAAGGACAAGATCAAGGGCAAGATCAAGGACAAGATCAAGGACAAGATCAAAGTCAAGATCAACCAAGAATTCATGATGGTTCCGGCGAGTATCCATTTGATATTTTCTCCGCATCAAATGATGTCCAAGATCAAGCACATGATGTTGAGCACTCACAAGAAATTGTAGTTGCTCAAGTTGAAGGTCAAGACGGGGACCCAAAAGATCAAGTTGATCAAGTGATACCTCCAAGGCCAAGAAGAACCAAGGAGGAGATCGAGGCCCGTCGTCTAGCAAGAAGAGAAAGGAACCTTGAGCTTCGTGATCACACTCATGATAAGGTTCTTGGTGATATAAGGGCAAAGGTTTCCACAAGAAGGCAATTGGCTAATTTTAGCAACCATCATGCTTATATCTCCTTAGTGGAACCCAAGAAAGTATTTGAAGCCCTTGAAGATTCGGATTGGTTGGAAGCTATGCACGAAGAACTCAACAACTTCAAGCGCAACAAAGTGTGGACCTTAGTAGAGAAGCCAAAGGGGTGCCGCAATGTTATTGGCACTAAATGGATATTCAAGAACAAGCAAGATGAGTTTGGAAATGTTGTGAGGAACAAGGCAAGATTGGTGGCTCAAGGGTTCTCTCAAGTTGAGGGAATTGACTTTGGAGAAACCTATGCTCCCGTGGCTCGCCTTGAGTCCATCCGTATCCTTCTTGCTTATGCATCGCATCATAACTTTAAGTTACAACAAATGGATGTGAAAAGTGCATTTCTTAATGGTCCTATACATGAAGAGGTTTATGTTAAGCAACCCCCGGGGTTCGAGGATCTCAACTTCCCTAACCATGTCTACAAGCTCGATAAAGCTCTTTACGGTCTCAAACAAGCTCCTAGAGCTTGGTATGAGCACCTTAAGGAATTATTGGTAGACCGTGGGTTTGATGTTGGGCTAATCGATCCCACTCTTTTTACTAAGAGGGTCAATGGGGAGCTTTTCGTTTGCCAATTATATGTTGATGATATTATCTTTGGCTCTACTAACAAAGCTTTCAATGATGAATTCTCAAAGCTTATGACCGATAGGTTTGAGATGTCTATGATGGGAGAGATGAAGTTCTTCCTTGGTTTTGAGATCAAGCAATTGAGAGGAGGAACCTTCATCAACCAAGCAAAATATCTCCAAGACATGCTCAAGAGGTTCAAGATGACCGAGATGAAAGGTGTTGCGACTCCTATGGTTACCAAATGTCATCTTGCACTTGATCCCAATGGTAAAGAGGTGGATCAAAAGGTATATCGCTCCATGATTGGATCCTTGCTTTACCTTTGTGCATCTAGACCGGACATAGTGTTGAGTGTTGCTGTGTGTGCAAGGTATCAAGCTTCTCCTAAGGAGAGCCACATGATAGCTCTCAAGAGAATCTTTCGATATTTGGTTGATACCCCAAGATATGGTATTTGGTACCCCAAAGGCTCAAGTTTTATTCTCAATGGATACACCGATGCGGATTGGGCGGAGACAAGGATGATAGGAAATCAACCTCCGGGGCTTGCCAATTTCTTGGTAGGTCCTTGGTGTGTTGGTCATCTAAGAAGCAAAATTGTATATCTCTCTCCACCGCCGAAGCCGAATATGTTGCCGCCGCAAGTGGATGCACTCAATTGTTATGGATGAGGCAAACTTTAAAGGAATACGGTGTCATTTGTGACAAAGTGCCTCTTTTATGTGACAATGAAAGTGCTATCAAGATTGCCTATAATCCGGTGCAACATTCAAGAACGAAGCATATTGAGATCCGGAATCATTCCATCAGGGATCATGTTGCTCGTGGTGATATTGAGCTTATCTATGTTCCTACCAAAGATCAACTTGCCGATATATTCACGAAGCCTCTTGATGAAGCAAGGTTCACTTATTTGAGGAATGAGCTAAATATCATTGATTCAAGGAGTATAGCTTGACCATCTTGCAAACACACCTCCGTCTCAAAACTTTATTTGGTTTAGATGTAGGCATGGAAATAGGGGGAGTGCGGTTTAAATTATTGAGCTATCCATCCCCCCATAATGCCAACATTAAAGATTTCATTCTCGTTATATCATATGTTGATATGTGAGCTTAAATGATGAGTATTGGTTTGGACCCAAGATATATCTTCGCGGTGCCATGCCTTAACACTCATATATGGTGGCCTAGGCCACCACACTCTTCTTTGTGAAGAGTTGGAGTAATTTGGATCTTCATTGGATTTTATTGACATCTCCTTGTTCTTATGGGAATTGGCTCAATGTTTGGCTTTCTCTTGTGTTGATCCTTGCAAACTTGAGTTCATAGTACCATACCCCTCTTTGTGTCCATCCTATGCCATTCTCTCATCTCTAAACACTTTCTATGTCTTGCACAATCTCGTTTCAAACAAAAAATTTGCATACCAAAACTCATATTTATCTTTGACCAAATTGTTTTTTTTTAAAACAGGGGTGTTTAAAAAAAACAAGGGGCGGAGGCTGGCCGACCCGGGCCTGACCAGGCCGGTAGTACCGCCTGGGGCCTGGCCGGTACTACCGCCGGCCTCGGGCCGGTGCCTCCAAGTGAGGACGGGTCGAGCCCCGCTCCCCATCCCCTCCCCACTCGCCCCTCCTCTCCCCATCTCCAAACCGCCAGCCGCCCGGCCGCCCCTGCCGCCCTGCCGCCTCCCTTGCTCCCCCGGCCACTCTCCGGCCCCCTCCGGCCGGATCGGCTCCGTGGGAGCCTTCCCCCACCCCTCCTCCTCCATGGCTCCCGGTATTAGCCTCTCCCTCCGTGTATTTTGTTCGTATTTTTGGCTCACATGTGTGTTGGTTATCGGTTCTACATGCTTAGATTTTTGGCTAAATCTTACACTAAGAGGTTGTATCTATTGCTGATCTATGTCCTCTAGTATGTAGCACCCTTAAACTCTACAATGTAGCATTTTTTTTACCCATTGTGTGTGGCCATATTTTTTATCATGCATGTGTATTTTGGGTCAAAATTTTGTTTAGTTGAGATGAGCTTGTGCCCTTATCCCATGTTTCCCTCGGCTCTGTTCGTCTATTTCACAGGTGCTAGTCGGAAGAGGCGAGGGGATCCGACCCTTGAGGATGATTTTGTTGAACAAGATGAAGTGTTACCCCGTGCCACTACTGCGCGTGGTGCTTCTTTGGCAAATAAAAAGAAAGGGAAAAAGGCTATTGAGTCCTATGGCAGCGTCCGCCTTCATGAATACATGGCTATTCGCACCGCTAACCCCTATTTGGGGCCTCGGTCTTCTCGCACCCGCAACCGCCACTTCTACACCGAGGTTCAAGAGCGCATATTCAATGAAGTCTATCCTCCCAAGATGAAGGTTGTTGATCAACGGTATATCAGCATTGACCATTTGAAGAAGAATGCCTACTTTCATGAAGCTCTTGGGATTTGCGAGGAGTTTGGTTTGCTTCCCATCATGACTTTCCAATGCAACTATGATCCGTACCTTGTGACTCAGTTCTTTGCCACAGTCTATTTTCATGAGGATAAAGCTCGCTCCATTACTTGGATGACTCGTGATGAGGTACTCACTACCACTTGGAGCAACTTTGGACGGATTCTTGGTTATCCTATTCCGGAAAATTGTGAAGATGACCGTTCTAGTGGTTGGAGGTTTCACGAGGAGTCTAATGCAAGCACCAAAGATGTTCTTGCGCCGCTCTATATGCCCGGTCGATGCAAGCTTGGATTCACTTCCGGTCTCCAACCCGTATATGATATTATGCTACGCATCTACCGTAAGACCGTTGCCGTCAGAGTTGGTAATGTTGATGAGATCCATTCTTTTGTCATTGACTTGATGCTTCAAACTCATCTCCGGAAGGGCAAAGGTAAGAAAATGGATGTCATGGATTGCCTCTGGAACCAGATCTTCGGGCGTATGGTGGAGAAGAGGTCTCCTTCCTTTGCTCCTTTCATCATGAAGCTTATTTCTGAGGTGTGGCGTGAGAAATTTGAGGGCGCTATTCTGGAACCATACTCACCCCTCATTGAGCATCATCGCAAGAACATTCTTATCAAAGATCATGGGCTCCCAGCTCCTACCTCAGCCTCTGCAGCTCCTTCTGCCTCAGCAGCTCCTTCTGCCTCAGCAGCTCCTTCAGCAGGTCCTGCAGATCCTTCCACTGCTCGCCGGTTTGCTGGCCTTAGACTCATTGATGGTTTTACTCCTCATATGGCCCTTGGGGGGCCTCCGGCTCACTCCGCATATGATCCCATGCTCGAGCCCTCTTGGTACACCAAACTCAAGATCAAGGTAAAGAAGACCTTCTGCCTCCAGCTGGACATTCAGGAGCGCATGTATGACGCCTATGTGGCAGAGAAGAAAGCTCGACGCCGTCAGAAGAGCATCATGGAAAAGCTTGGGGTGGAAGTGTCTCCTCCAGGATCTGAAGAGAATATCCTTCCGAAGCCTCAGTGGATTTATGCTCATAGCCAGTGGTCTGATGGCGAGGATGGACCCTCCTATGATGTCGACTCCGATATTGCCGGGGACTTCCTTGATGGCTAGGGACGATAGCATCGCTCTTCAACCTTTTTGGCATCTTGATGTCAAAGGGGGAGAAGAGTTCTATTAGGTTCGGGATTTGCATGGGAAGTCACAAGCTTGCGTTTTCTTTGACTCTTTATGCTTGTGACTTATGGTTATCTATTGTTGAGAACTACTTATTATGCTTTATGAACCTTATCTATGTGTGTGAGTCATAGGGGCTATCTATTTATGTATGAGACATTATCTATCTACCTATCTATGGTAAAGACTAAGTGAACTTCATGTGGTATGATCTCTAAACTCAACACTTGTCTTTACTCACATATGGTTGTCTCTTCTCTATACAAGTGATGAATTTATTTGCTTACTAAACATCTTTGCACTTGTTGGTGATTCCTATTTACTTGAGTAGCTTGATCCTAGATTATGTGCCTCTTATTCAAATGTTAATTCTATTAGATGCACATGTCTAGGGGGAGCTTTTTATGCAAATCTTATATTTTCTCTGCTCAAATACCCTCATCTTTTGCAAATCTTATATTGTCATCAAGAAACCAAAAAGGGGGAGATTGAAAGATCATATCTCATTTTATATGTAGTTTTGGTGTTGATGACAATGATAATATATGAACATTTCGGTTTATAAGATTTGTAGGTTATTACATTCTCTAGATGCTCAAAGCGTGAAGAGTATGCAAGATATCGGAAGAGAAAAGAAAAAAAGAAAGAAATGAGAAGAAGAAGAGAAAAAGAAAAGAAGAAAAGAAGAGAGGAGCCGGAGGCTTGGGCGGTACCGCCGGCCTGGCCACGGCCGGAGGCTCCGGCCCTGGTACCGCCCAAGGTACCGGTGGCGCGGGGGCGCCTCAGTACTCAAGCCAGGGAGGTTGGAGCCCCGGCGGTACCTCGGCCGGTACCCTAGCCGGAGGCTCCGGCCTCCCCCCCCCCCCCCCCCCCGGCCGAGCTCCCCTGGCCACGTGGCCTTCTCCTGGTGGCCGCGCCCCTCGCCTAGGAGCGGTAGTACCGGCCCAACCTGGCCGGTACTACCGGCCACCCCTCTCCAACGGCTCCATCGACTGCATCGGCAGAGACTATTTATAGTCTTCTTCTCCAATGTGCTAGGGTTGCTCACTTTCTCCCCAAAAGACATACACCATTGTTTGAGCCACCAAGAACACCAAATCCATCGGATCTCCTCCCTCAACCACCCAAACCCCTTGTGCTTTGGAGAATCGAAGGAGAAGACCCCGATCTACATCTTCACCGAAGCAATTTGCATTTCCCCCTCATTTTGTTGAGGGCCCCTTGCTAGTGTTCCTCTTTGGATCCCTAGTTGATTTGTGTTGATGTATTGTTGTTGATTGTTGTGTTGTAACAGATTTGGGAGCCTCCAATTCGGTTGTGGATGTGTGCCCCAAGAACCTTGTAAAGGCCCGGTTTCCGCCTCGAGGAAATCCCTTAGTGGAAGTGGGCTAGGCCTTCGTGGCGTTGCTCACCGGAGATTTGAGTGAAGCCTTCGTGGCTGTTGGTTTGGCTTTCGTAGCAACCACACTCCTCCAAACGTAGACGTACCTTCTTGCAAAGGAAGGGAACTACGGGAATCATCTCCGTGTCATCGCGTGCTCCACTCTCGGTTACCTCTATCCTATGCTATCTCTTATATTGCCTAGCTATATCTTGCTTAGTTGTTAGCCTTGTCATATAGGTAAATTCACTTAGTTGCATATCTAGAGAATTTACCTTTTGTGTCAAGCCTAAATTGAAAAAGAACTAAAAATTGGTTAGCACCTATTCACCCCCCCCCCCCTCTAGGTGCGGCATACGATCTTTCAATAGGTTCTGCCTCCGGCATATGATTCAGAATTTTCAGAGAGCAGGCCATAGGGGAGAAACTTTGAAGAATGATGTTTGGGCTATTGCCAGGTCAACAAGCATCCCTAAATGGAAGAGAACTATGGATAAACTGCAACTTGATTGTAATGAATCATTTCAATGGATTGAGAAGTTGGATCCTAAAACTTGGGTGAAAGCTTTTTTCAGTGATTTTCCCAAGTGTGAGATGCTTTTAAACAATCACTCAGAGGTGTTCAATAGGTACATTACTGATGCATGTTTCATTCTTTTAAACAATCACTAGTCTTTGTATTCCTCAATTATGACCTTGTTTTCCATTGCTTGTAGCTACATTGTTGAAGCAATAGAGATGGCTTTCCTGTCTATGCTAGAAACAAGATTTTACAAGATTTTTCAAAGGCAAGAAAGCAAGCAAAGAGAAGGGGTGACCTAGATAGGACGTATCTGTCCAAAGATAAAGAAAAAACTAGAAAAATTCTTTGAATGGAGTAACAATTGCATTGTGAAGCCAGCTGGGAATTATTTATTTGCTGTAGAAAGCCATGAATTCGAGAAGGACTATAGTGTTCACTTCAAGAGTAGAACATGTGACTGCAAAAGATGGCAGGCATTCCATGCCACCATGCCATTGCTTGTTGCAGGAAAGATAACATCAACTATGAGAATTTGGTCGACAACTGCTACACTGTAGAGACATACAAAAGAGCATATGCCTACACTCTAGCACCACTTCGAGGTAGAGTTTTCTGGGAGAAGATGAATGCAACTCGAGTGCATCCACCACTCTACACCAAGGTGATGGGAAGACCTAAGAGATGCAGAAGAAAAGCACCTAAAGAAAAAGTGAAGGAAGGAGTGCCTTACTTCACTAAAGCAGGAACCATAATTCACTGTTCCATTTGTGGGAAAAGTGGTCACAACAAAAAGGGGTATCAAACATATCTTCTTAGTCAGCAGCAGCAAATGGAAGGAGTAGTTTGGAAAGATGAAGAAATAGACATTCCGTCCATTCTAGAGGTAGTTCTAATGATGCTCCTTCCTATGATGCTTCGTACTTAATTTGCAACTTCTAACATTTCTAATTTCTATTATTACAGCACATTTACCCACAGTCAGCCAATCCTGATCTTGATCCTACAAACATACAAGAGAGCATGGTCTACAGAATGCAGCAAGAGGTGCAGCATATGGTCTTCACATTTTATTACTGCTATATATGTTCCATATTAATTTAAGTATCTTTCGTCTTGATGATTTGTTTCTGTCATCTCATTGCAGTAAAACGAGCACATGCCAGCAAATAGAGTTCTAGGTCCTTTGCCTGAAAATGAATTCATTGCATCTGCCAGAGACAGTATTCCACAAGCTACAACAAGGATCACAACTGCATCAACAAGGGGGAATTTGAGAGCAAGAGGAAGAGGCAGGGCAACCGGAGGAAGAGAAGCTACGGCAGCTGGAACTAGAGGAAGAGGAAAAAGAAATGCTACAGGTCATGGTACTGTACATGCAACCACAAGTAGAGGAAGAAAAACAAGAAAAACCAATTCTATGGTTGGTAATGCAGATGCAAACACAACAAGAGGTCACAGCGGCATTCCTGATTTGAATGATGCTATTCCGGAGCTAAATGCACATGAATGGCCTCTAAGTCAGAATGCACCAGAAGCAGATGATGCTTAGATGTCTAGTTGTTTCCACATTGAACCTGTAATTCTCTTTATTTTCATTGACTGAAACCACAGGTCATGGTACTACATCACATTATAATTGCATTTCCTTAACCTTTATGTGGAATAACACTGTACTGGTTGCCCTGGTCCAAGCCCTTGTATCAGTTTGCTTATCTGTTTTTTGCTTGTTTAGATGTGCATATCTGTGGAATAATGGTCTGTGCAATAGTAGATGTTAACAGTCAAAGACACCCTGCTTGACAAAATTAACATTGCTGTTGATAAAGGAGAATCATGTACAGGCTCCCATATTCTTATTATAGACAGAAAGGCTTATTTCAACAACATATATTATTGTTTGTAGGCCTCTTCAAACAATTAGTGTACAATTACTGTGATATTCATAACATTACAAGAGACAAAGGATGTTGCTTCAGCTTCTTCAGTTAGTTCAGTTAACTGTAGCAGCATGTAGCAGTCTCCGTTATTCAGTTAGTTTAGTTAACTGTAGCAATTTGTAGTCTGTACATCAACACATGATGCATTCTCTTGTTTCCGCACAATCTATTCATAATAGTTATGAATTCAAACCAGATTCCTCTTTATTTCATTGACTGAAACAAGTTATGAATTTTACATTCATGTTGTACACAGTAAGACCATATCTTCTTCTACTATTGGTCAAAGGAAACCCCTAGTGAACAAAGCTACACATGCATACTGCACTACACTACAGAACTAGCAACTACACACAGGAAAATCAATTTTTTCTTGTCCCTATTTCTCATATCTTCTCTGTGATTTGTCAGCAACATCTTCTTCTCTGCCTTCAGTTTCTCAGTTTCTCGACCTCAAGCTGCAATTCAGCTAGCTTTCTCACAAACTTCTTCCTTGTAGTTACTCCGGACTTGGTTCTGCAAATTAGCGTAAGAAAAAAGATGGTCTGAAACTGACTACCAAGTGCAATGTTAACTGAAACTCACTACAAGTGCAGAGAAGCACACACAGCCGGAATGCTCACCTCCGCAGCTGATTCACTTCTTGAGCATGTCGCCGTCGGCCTCATCTTCGCCCCCGAGCAGTACACCTCGCCGGTCTGCGTCCAGACCCCGCCTTCCGCCCATGAATTTCCGGCGAAGCCAACGGAGCTACCAGGGAGGCAAGACGGGAGTGCCTCCTTGCTGCGAGAAGATTGAGCTGTGTGCCGTTAACAGTATATTAACATGCAGTCCTTTGCTGCTAACTGATAACTACATTTACCATCTACCAGCAATGTCAGGCTAGCATAGCACGTCTTTTGGTGCTGACCAAAACTTCTTACCCTTACCAATTCAGCGCACTAGCTTGTTACTGTGAGAAGGGACAGAGTCTGCTGTGGAGGGTACTAACTAATGGTCTCTAGTCTATGACAGGATTCAAAGACGAGCAAGAAGCGCTCAAAACCAAATCCACGAATGATGGGATGGGGGTTTCCGAAGTACGGACCTGGACGGCGGCGCTGCCGTACTTGGGAGGGTGCCTCGGCGACGAAGGGAGCGCCTCCATCCGCGAACCTCTCCAGCAACCACGGCCCGCGCCTACTCCTTCGCCTCCATCCGCGAACCTCTCCAGCACCCACGGCCCGCACCTCCATCCGCGAACCTCTTCAGCACCCACGGCCTGCATCAACTGCCGCAGCCTACTCCTTCGCCTAATACCGCCGCCGGCCTGGGCAACCGCCTCCAGCTCTCGAATTGAGTACCTACATACCTTTTTCAAATTTGAACCAGTTTTAAATCATGAACAATTTAAAAACCCAACATTATAAAATTATAATCATTTTTAAATACTGAACATTTTCGAAATTTTATTATTTTTTAAGTCATGAACAATATTCAAATATTAGAACGAGGAAAGAAAAACTCGAGCGATGCTCCAATACCTTTTCCTGTAGCCTAGGTGTTCGCTGCAACTCGCTTACTGTGCGTGCTCGTTGGGCCAGGACCAATTCAGACTAAGCTATCTTTTTTTTTTTTTTTTTTGAGAACTTTCAGACTAAGCTATCTAGCCGTGGGGGAAACAACCTTTTTCCCGCCTAGCTGTGGAACGGATTAACGCCCATCCGCGTGGGAGAGCGAGCGGTCTGCGGCCCATCTTGTTCTGTTTTTCGCTTTTTCATTTTTTTTGTTGGTTCTTTTCTGGTTTGATCGGTTAAATTTTCTTTTTTCGGTTTTCCTTTTCAGTTTTGAACATATTTTTAAATTCGAGAAAATTTCAAGAGAAAATTTTGAATTGGAGCAATGTTAAATTTCGAGAAAATTTAAATTCGAACAAGTTTTAAATTCAAGCAAATTTTGAATTGGATAAATTTTAAATTCGAGCAAATTTCAAATTTGAGTAATTTTAAAATTTTGAAGATATTTAACATTTGAACAAATTTAGAATTTGAATAATTTCTTCAAATTTGAACCTTTTCAACTTTGACCATTTTTTGTAATGCAAAGTTTGAAATCTAATTTTTTTTTTATAAAAAACAATAGAAAAAACGTACAAGAATCTCTTCTTGTGCGGCTGGGCTACCCCAACACGGATGGGCAAGAGGGAACTCAGGCGGGGTATAGGTGCACCCAGTCGTGGGCGAGCGATCGTGTGACTCGCTTGAAGCGAGCTATAGGGGGGGGGTCTGAGATCAACTTCAACCAGGAAAGTCTTATTCAGCTGAGCTTATAGATAACCCACATGCAAATAGACTTGTCCCATTTTTTGTTTTTTTTCTCTTTTTTTCTGTTTTTTTTTATTTTTGTTTCTCTCTTTCCTTTTTATATATATATATGGTTTATCGTTCTATTTTTTTTTTGCCTTTCAGGTAATTCATAAATACTTTTTGAACCCGCAAACTTTTTTTAACATGTGATTATATTTTTCAAATTAGAAACTTTTGTTTAGACCCATGAACTTTTTTTTGAAATGGGAACATATTCTTTTTGAACATGCATGTGATCAATTTATTTTGTAAAACATAGAAATATGTTTTGAATCCACAAATTTTTTGAAAACCTCACGCATATATTTTGTTAAAACTCATGAAGATTCCTATTTTAACCCATGGATAATTTTTGAAAACATGAACATCTTCTTCAAGATGTATACTTTTTTCAAAACCAAGAACATTTTCCAACACCTAATTTTTTGTGTATATATGTGTATGGTTTTTTGGAACTCGTGAACATAATTCGGGCTACGACATCTTCATATAGCCTCTCGGCGGCTCCCCAAACCCACCATAGACTATAGCACTCCTCCATGTGATCTATATTTTGTGGCGTCATGTCCTATAAGTCCCCGACATAGACATCCTAGCTGGTGCGCCGAAGCGTCAAGCCCAAGATACGAAGGGCCAGGCCGAGCTCGGGCTATGGCGTACTACCGAAATAACTACAAAAACCCCTAAATGCATAAAATCTATTTGTTTTTACCAGAAATAAGCTTAAAATCTATAGAATATGAAAATAATTAAATGAATAAAAACCTATATTTACATCGTTGTATAGGATTCAGTTCAGGCTTAGTGTTTTGAATACATACACTATGAAGAATCGATATCGTATATGTTGATTTGGTAGTGTAGATGCACACAATTTTTTTTAAATGGTCAACCTGTATGCATGTTTGACTGAAATTGTATCCACGTTTTTTGAGTTGAGGTAGTACTCCGTACATCATTTGTCCCGAAATTACTACTATTCCCATGGTATCCCGCAAGTTATAAGAACAATATAAGACAAGTTGACATAGAGAAGTTTTTCGGTGGGAAATCCAAAGTAAATTAGAAATTAATTTGTCACCCGAGACGTCTCTAGAAGGGCTTTGGATTTTGGATATTTTTAGAATGTATCGTCAGCGTTGCCCCTACATCAAGGGAGGCCCGCGTGGAAGTTTGGCACCGGGCTTGGGTTGGCTTCCATGGCCCTTTGTGATTAAGCTAGCCGTTGGTACCATGATTACCTGTATTTTAAATTTTAAAATCCATCTTTTGTTCGAAATAAAAGGCTAAATTGTAGGTAGCCCTTTCTCCACGAAGATTACCTGTATTTTAAATTTTAAAATCCATCTTTTGTTCGAAATAAAAGGCTAAATTTATGCACGTGCTTATTTCAGATAAATAAGCGGGTCAAAGCTACCGGTAAGAATCGAGTTTTTACGGTATGCCACATGCTCA
Source organism: Lolium perenne (assembly GCF_019359855.2). NCBI lineage: Eukaryota > Viridiplantae > Streptophyta > Magnoliopsida > Poales > Poaceae > Lolium > Lolium perenne. The sequence continues at coordinate 24,709,394 of NC_067244.2, forward strand.
TTTGTCAAGTTGTCAACTAATTTTTTTCCCGAACCAAAAGATTTTGCATTTATGTTTCGGAGATGTTTTGTTGTAGATTGCCCTTCACCCTCTTTAGTTTTGAAAAATGAGCTTATTTTTTTGTAATGAAATTATCATTTTGAAAAAGTTGGTTCACTCTTTTAAACTAAAGAGGGTAGAGGTTAGAGGGTATACTAACAACAGCTTGCATCTCTCGTTTTTCTCTTTTGGTGAAGATAGAGGTTCAGATCAACTATATTCCACTATATGTAGTGGATTAAAGCAGTTCACGTGGGGAAGATATTTACACTTACACTTGCGCGCGCAAGCACGTACATTAATATTCATGCATGCTACATGTTCATGAACGTACAAATGCTCGTGAGTTCCATATATGCATATACAGTACCATCCATGAATACACACGGTGTATGTGTGTGTGTCTCTCTGTCTCAGATGGGCATCAACCATCGTAGGAAAAAAAAACATCATGGATATGCCTTTCGTCTCCAAGGGGAAAGAGAAAGGCAAACTAAAGGAGGGAAGGAAACGTCCTAGCTCGCTAGCATCAAGCAGTTAACCTTGCTCGATTAAGCAGCCACTTGGCTACGCTTTATCAAAGGTGAAAACGGCTGCCTACCTACAAAACATACATCATAGACACGACACTTGTTCGGTCGGATTTCGTGCTTAATATATGTCATACTAGTATGTCCCGTTCATTGTTTAATTTTCCCTTCATGCATGACCGACAGTCTGGCGGATATGCCAAGCCTTTTCATTCTAGAGAGGTACAAAATTTGCATCATGCTAGCTATCACCATCGCATCCCGATAGGACTTGAGGAATTAAGGTTAATTTGTTACCGCTGGAGAAGAACCATCTCTTTTTGTAAACGAGCTGTCCATTCCCATCAATGAAGAGATATGAACATGATGGCACGTAGTGGCTTGGCATGTCACGTTTTACAAGAGATCAGTGTTGTTTTTCTCTTTGGTGAATTCTAGAAGCCATATTTAACTAAGTCAAAACCTTACAATATATCCCCGCAAAAAAAAGAAACCTTAAAATAATGCATTAAAAAATAAAAAATTACAAGCATGTTTTAAAGGAAGTCGTCGACGTGTGCCGTTGCCGTCTCTATATTTGTGGCTGGAGTTTTTCTTGGAAAATAAATGAGTTTTTTTCGATAAAGGGAATGTATTAATATCAAAAGATACCAATTACACCCAGCCTCTGCAAAACAACGCCCCACCCTAATGGCAGTACGGATGCACACAGCCAAAAAAGAGAAAAAAAACTAAGAAATAAAAGTCCCGCTATAGCCTTCTAGACATAGCAACAGTAATACAACCACCACCGTGACAACACCTGAAGTACAGACTCTCCAAAAGCGACGCCTCCAAGAAGAAAACAGTGCACCAGCGCCGTCGTCGCCCGACCAAAGGTCTTAGGATTTCTCCCTGAAGATAGTCCCAACTCTCAAAACAATGCCTCCAACAAGAACATTGCCAGGCACAACCAGTTAAGGCCAGACCTTGGGTTTTCACCCTGAGAGGTAAGACTCCGAACTTTCCCTGTGCTGCCGCTCCCACATGCATACCGCTGCTGCAAGCCCGGAACGCCAAGCAGATCCCTCAACATCACGTTGACTCGAACCTCCTTTAGTCAGTCCACCAATCCGACCTTCATGATATTCCTTCTTCTGACTTCACCATGGACCAAAAAGTCACCAGATGTCAACACAGAATATAGCTTCGCGGCGCTCCCTCCGGAACCAAACGGTCGGAATAAAAACATGGGTGCGCGCGACCAAATACCACCCGATCTAGCAAACTGCAGGCAAAATAAATGAGTAAGGTATTAGTTTTTATATTTTTTTATCTTCAATATTAAACATATTTTCTAGCCCGCACTAAGTAGCACTATAAATGTTAAATTGTTTGTATGGAGTATGAGTGAATGTATTTGACATACACCCATATTTCTCGTTGCTTGGATTGGAAGAAGTTTAAGATCACCCCACAATCTCAAGATATAGGAAACTTGAGTACTCCTTTCATTCTAAATTGATTGAAGTGTCATATTCATCCGAAGTCAAACTTGCCTATACTTGAAGAAGTATATAGTACAATATGCCAAAATCTACAGCACCAAATATATGTAGTATGAAAATATGAACATAACTAAACTAAAAGCTATTTTGTAGCCCGCACTAAGTAGGAAACTTGAGTACTCCCTTTTAACATTGTTACATACATAGATTTATGTTTTGTATACTAATATCTATGTTCATATTGACGTACAATGAAAATTATGGCATAAAAACGCATTGTATATGTCGTTGCAATGTAAAATATAAAAAATATGTATTTTATTCCGTATTTTGTATGCCATTACGTCATGTCAATTTTTTCCTCGTGTTCTACTTGACTACCAAAGTAAGGCAAAATTTACATGATGTAAAAATCATGTATGGTTGCAAAGATAGATGATGGATGTAGAGTAACTATTCTGCACAGTGAGGTCAAATAGTGTTTCCCTTATAGATCACATTGACGTATTTTTCTATAGACTTGGTTAAACTTATAAAAAGTTTTATTTAGAAGATATTTTTTAAAATTCTATGTCAAAGAAGTGTTGCCAATTTTCCACTCTACCGATGTGCAATTACCTTTTTGGACATTTCAAATTCAAATCTGCATTCGCCTTTCGGAATGATATTCCCCTTCTTTGGTCGTAGATGGAGTATGATTGAAGAAAAAAGTACTCGTTTTGTTCTATCCCATCCTGTAAGTTCTCCCTCTTCACATGGATGGATATTTGTTTCCGTTACAAAGATGAGGCAAGGATCCTCCTGCTTCAAACAATGCAAAGGTCATGAACACGGCACTGGAGAATACTTTTCATTTCCTAAATGCCCTTTTCATCATGCGTGCAATCTTCTCATGCACTAAACCAACACCATTATTATTGTTAGTAACACTACTAACTATAGTTTTAAATTCATGAATCATGGGTGTGGTTAGACCTAGCTATCCAGAATGAAGTTCTATAATACGTGCAAAAACTAGTACTATGCATCATTCCATTGGAGTCGACTAGATAGCTAGCTAAGCCATGGGTGCTTCACCGATCCATGAGCCCGCCAGGTTAGATGAAACCCCTCCATTTCAATAAATAAGATACTCTTGTTTTTTGTATTTTTCTTTGGCCAAGAATGACTCCGAATATATAAAGATTATTGGTATAAAGTTAATATTATTAGAAAGTGTTCTTCAATATGAATCCAACAATATTAATTATGTACAATATAATTAATATTTTGTTTCTTAATTTTTTAGTCAAAGTTCATATTAAAATGTGTGTGCGGCTCTTTTCTTCAAAACAGAGGTAGTAGATAACTTCACCGGACAAAAAATTTGCCTCAAAGCAATTTGAAAATTTAATGATTTTTCTTAGGCAACTCCAAGTTAATTATGTACTAGGTGGGAACCCAGGTAAGCTGATTTTAACACGTCTTGAAATCATGTTTGAACATGGACCACATTCAAAACTTAAATGTCATCCCACATCCTTGTCGGCGTCACACCCTATGGTACCGAGCGAACATATATCGACACCACCACTACGGGTTTCTTGTCATCTTGTAGCCCCGAGATTTGCGAGCTCGGCACCACTGAAATGTGACATCAAATCTAGAGGTCAAATGTGGTTGGAGTTTTCATGGTGGTTTATTACGAAAGATAGCCTCGAAAGAAGTTAGAAACATGAAAAATTGTCTGAGACTAAGAAATGGGCACACGGATCCAATGCAGAGATGGTCCTAGGTGCTCTTTTGATGTGCACCTAAGCCCGATGGCAGTTGTTGCAGAAAACCAAACAGCCTCGATTGTTTTCATCAAGGAGATCACTTAAGAATAATCGACATATAGTACAACGTATGAATACAGTGCATACTATAATCACGCGTTAGGCTGTCGCTTTGCAACTCGTGACATTTTGTAATCGCTGATCCGGGAACACAACGAATGGCACTCACTTGTATATTCAGTACGTATCATTACAATATTTAGCGTCAGTTTGACCATGATTGCAGTGCTTGACCTGTAGTTAATGTGTCTGCAGGTCATTGAAAAAATAACCATGAATTGTGATTCAGTATTCAATATGGTTAGATAACAAAGAGACAAACCTCAGGTTGATATCACTGAACATGCATACATGTACTTCATCTGCCTATCTTTCATGTCTATAGATATCTTGCCCCTTGGCAGGATAGCTATTTTTTTCCTAGCTAGAGTACATGATAGCGATAAGCATAGAATATCTACAGTTCGACAGGCCGTATTTGGATATGTTTGCAATATTATTTGGGACCCAGTGAAGGCCAGAGAGGATTATCTGATGTGTGTGCCTGTAACAAGCTAGAGAATTTATGATACAAAAAGCTGATTTAAAATGTAAAGTTTCTGCCAGCGCACAATACATGCGCATGTGGGAGCCAGAGTATGAACAAGAAAGGGAGATACGAACAGTTCTTGATGAGTTGGCATAATGTTGAAAGATGATCCGCCAAATAATTCACTACCACTTGGGCGATAGGGATTTCATTTTGTGCATCAGCAATTCAGCATTGCCTACATTTCCAACTTTTTCTTGAAGAGGCTAGATGCACGGTACCGTGGTACAGTAGCTCCTTGCACACACAATTATATCTTTAACCACCATTTTAGTACCTATAAACTATTTTAACGTTGTACATCACATAGTTTGAGTAAGGAAATTTTTATATGCCACATGGCTTATATGGGCCCCTATACTTTTTGTGTAATGCAAGCGTCCATTTTCTTATTTACGTTTTGTTTTGTTGCTGTAGGATATGCATTTTCCAACCGAATATACTTTGTCAGTTTTAGCTTATTGTCGTGAGTGTGGTTCGTGGATGGGCTGCTCACGGCATCAGGAGCTCGCCCCGAAGGTAATGGTCATGTTCTCTTTCTATTTAACGGTCCGGTTTATGGTTGCCATGCGAGCTTGTGGTTCGGCAGGTCGGCACACTTCTAGCCAAGGTGAGGTGGCTTAGGGCGATCTTTGGCAATTGACGGATGGTACCATGACAAGGTACACTTTTGTTCAAAAAAAAAAGATGGTATGTTCTCCCGACACTGTGCCTTCTTCCACCTCTTGGCATTGTGTCTACATCAACCTTGGTTAACGAGTGCTCCGATATTTGGATACTATATTGTTTGCAATGCCTTTATTTATTTGTTGTTTGGTTGTTATAGTTGTAGTTGTCCTCGTCGTTGTCTATCTGTTTGATCCTTTGAGGCTTTATTAGTTCAAACGAGGGCACAATGCCTTTCATCTAAAAATTGAATTTACTCAATGAATTTCACTATTTACCTGCAATTGTGCATTTGACACATATTACCCCGTTTAGTGGAACTTCTCCATCTACGAGAGTTTGAACATGATTTTACTCCAGTTCAGCTTTTTTGCTTGTTTTGTTAGATAGGAATGACATGTTATATCTGTTAGGGCAATATGCTTGTTGTATTACCAGGGGGCCAAAGGCCACAATATATAGTACATGTACAGGTGCACATATGCAGAAAGCCCCCTAACACATGGGGAAACTACAAAATACAGATATATACATCTAACACCCCCCTCAAACTCATGGTGGATCCACAACACTGAGTTTGGAGAGTAAGAAATCATGCTGCGCTCGAGTCTGTGCCTTCGTAAAGAAATCCGCCAACTGCAAATCTGAAGGCACATAATGAACCGCAACAACACCACCCTGTACCTGTGCACGTGTGTAAAAAGCATCAACACCGATATGCTTGGTCAGCTCATGCTTGACCGGATCACGTGCAATACTGATAGCACATGTACTGTCAGACAAAAGTGGAGTGGGTGTCGTAACAGAGACCCCAAAATCTGCAAACAACCACCGTAACCAAGTCACCTCAGCAATCAACAAAGCCATAGCCCGCAACTCAGCCTCAACACTCGAACGAGAAACTGCGACCTGTTTCTTCGTCTTCCAAGCAACAAGCGAACCACCAAGAAACACACAGTAAGCAGAAAGAGAACGACGATCCGTAGGATCACTCGCCCACGTAGCATCCGAATAGCACTGGAGCTGGAGAGAGCTGGAGCGGGGAAAGAAAAGGCGACGAGTGATCGTGCCACGAAGATAACGAAGAACACGGAGGAGATGACTATAGTGAACAGTGGTAGGAGATGAGACAAACTGACTCAGAATATGAACAGGATAAGAAATATCAGGACGAGTGACAGCAAGATAAACAAGACTCCCAACAAGATGGCGATAACGGGTGGGATCAGGAAGAGGATCACCATCAGTAGGACGAAGCTTAACATTAAGCTCCATAGGAGTATCGACTATGCGCTCATCCCCAAGAGCAGCACGAGTAAGAAGATCCTGAATGTACTTTTCCTGAGAGATAGAAAAGCCATCAGAAGTGGAGGAAACCTCAATGCCAAGAAAATAGCGAAGAGGACCAAGATCAGTCATAAGAAACTGTTGTGGATATACTTCATAGGTATACCATCGACATGGTCCGATTCCGGCAAGCCCGGGTGGCTCACAGATGGTGGTGATGGCTTATGACCCACCGGGCAGCCCAGTTGCTGTTGATCCTAAAGGATGAAGTCCAGCCCAGGATAGGGAAGCCGGATCCCAGCCGACCATCGGAGGAAGTCGGATCCGTGAAGGTCCATGTGGAACCCGGATCCATGGAGGCCCAGGAGTAACCCGGATCCATGGAGGCCCAGGAGTAACCCGGATCCATGGAAGCCCAGGAGTAACCCGGATCCATGGAGGCCCAGGAGTAACCCGGATCCATGGAGGCCCATGTGGAACCCGGATCCAGTACGACGTAGGGAGGAAGGCAGATCCTTGACGTACACGGCAAGACCTTGTACCGTAGTTAGGCGACCTGTAATCCGGCTAGGACTCTCCATGTAAACCCTAGATCCGTGCGCCTTTATAAGCCGGATCCTGGGAGCCCTAGAGGCACGTTCACGTTCACGTTCACGTGCACGTTCAGAACAACCACAACTCATTGTAACAACGTGAAAGCGCCGAGATAATTCCAGACAAGCAGCAGTAGGCCCTGTCATCGTGCAGGTGTTCCGAAGCTGGGTAACTCGCGTACCACCGTCCCGTGTGCACTCCGCCCTATGGCCCCTACTTCTTCTCCCCCTCGCGAGGATCCCTCCTCCGAGGTACCGTCGATTAGGCAACGACAGTTGGCGCCCACCGTGGGGCCAGCGGCGTCTGGAGGCCGGAACCGGGAGGGTTCCACATCTTCATCTGCGAGACCGTTGATTTCGACGGAAACGCACTAGTAAGTAATGTAGCTACGACCGCCGCCGAGCAGGACGCAGCTGCAAAGATCCGATCCGAGTCGCTGGAGCTTTCCACGGAAGAATCCGCCTTAGACCCGGAAATTTCAAATTCTGGTTTTGGTAGCCGGATCCGCGCCTACGTTTTTGGTAGTCGGATCCGCACCTATGTTTTTGGTTGCCGGATCCGCGCCTACGTTTTTGGTACTCGGATCCGCACCTATGTTTTTGGTTGCCGGATCCGCGCCTACGTTTTTGGTAGTCGGATCCGCGCCTACGTTTTTGGTAGTCGGATCCGTACCTATGTTTTTGGTTGCCGGATCCGCGCCTACGTTTTTGGTACTCGGATCCGCACCTATGTTTTTGGTTGCCGGATCCGCACCTACGTTTTTGGTAGACGGATCCGCACCTATGTTTTTGGTTGCCGGATCCGCGCCTACGTTTTTGGTACTCGGATCCGCACCTATATTTTTGGGTAACCGGATCCGCACCTCAATTTTTGGGTAGCCGGATCCGCACCTCAATTTTTGGGTAGCCGGATCCGCACCTCAATTTTTGGTAGTCGGATCCATACCTATTTTGGTAGTCGGATCCGCACCTATATTTTTGTAGCCGGATCCATACCAAAATTTTGGTATGTGGATCCGCACCTAAATTTTTGGAAGTCGGATCCACACCTAAATTTTGGTAGGTGGATCTGCACCACTGCGACAATCAATCTCGCACCGGCTCGACGGAACGCTGAAGAAAAACCACCACGACCGACGTTGACTCCGCTCCAAACAGCTAAGTGCCTATTTATATTTAATATTTTAATATTTTATGATCATGAGATTAAGATTGGTTCACTCATATCCTGAGTCTTTTACCGCTTTCGCTGTTGGTCATATCTTTCCCACGATTTGCCTTGCGCTCGTGAAAAACTTTGTACTGTTTTTGCCGCTTAAAGGCTCCAGTACGCTGCAAAATTTCCGCCTTCGGGCGTTAGCTTGAGTTTTCTGGCCTACACGTTTTCTGTTGTTTTATGTGTGGATTCCTTAGTAGTGACATCTCGGTACTTAAAGCCGGCCTCTGTTTTTGAGGTTCTTGATTGTTTCGCTATTAAGCGCTATCGCCTCAGCAGATGTTCTGTGTTTAAAGTTTGCCGTCTCGCGAAAAGTCAAGCATATAAACCAGAAGAACGGATAAACCAGCACTTGCTTAAAACATATAAATTACATTAACTGTTCAAGATAGTCGAGTTGTTTCCGCCTTGACAGTTTTATGTTGTTCAACTGCTGCATAGTTTCAGCTTTAAAACATTTGTTCAAAGGCCGTTTTTGTTCCGCCTTACATTTGTTCGTTGAACATGATCAAAGAAACAATTTAATACAAATATGTTTTTATGTTTATGTATCAGGTACATGACACTTGGACGTACAACAGTCTCCCGAGGTTAGGCGGATCCATGGCGTGCACAGCTGGAAAAGCAACTTGAGTCTTGATTCCGCTATGCTTTGCCGGAACCAACCCTCGGGGGCTGCGGTTTGATCTTAGGTGAAAAGTGTGTTTCCTTTCGGGTATCAGTGCTGGAAATTTTCGCCTAGATGCTTGGGATTTACGCTATTCCTAAGTCACATATAAAGATAAAGCTACTCTAAGAGCACCAAGCCGGATTTTCAAGTAAATTCACCTTGGCGCTCGGGGGCTACACCGACGAAGTTCTCTTTGGAGCAATAGGCCGGAAATTTTCCACCTTGACGCTTGGGGGCTAAGTTTCTGAGCATCGAGTCTCCTTGGAGCAAGCCGACTCAACGCTCGGGGGCTACATACATATGGTTATGTCAAGAAAAATTTCAAAGATGGCGAAAATCTGGCTAACTAGTCGGATCCGCACCTAATTTTTCGGTAGCCGGATCCGCACCTATATATTTGGTAGCTGGATCCGCAACTATTTTTTGGTAGCCGGATCCGCACCTAATTTTTGGTAGTCGGATCCGCACCTCAATTTTCGGTAGCCGGATCCGCACCTAATCTTTTGTTAGTCGGATCCGCACCTATATTTTGGGTAGTCGGATCCACACCTATATTTTGGCTAGTCAGATCCGAACCTACATTTGGCTAGTCGGATCCATACCGAAGATTACGTTGGATGGTGTCTCCGAAGAATCTGACCATTGGATCATGAAGTTTCCGACCAATACTTGGTTGGAGATACGAAGTTTGGAGTCCTTCAAGATTCTCTATTATTCGTTCCAGCCAAAGGATGAAGATACATGCGCAAGCTGAGCTGGATGGAAGAACGGTGAATCTTGGAGAACTCCGGGGGCTACTGTTGTGGATATACTTCATAGGTATACCATCGACATGGTCCGATTCCGGCAAGCCCGGGTGGCTCACAGATGGTGGTGATGGCTTCTGCCCCACCGGGCAGCCCGATTCGTTGATCCTAAAGGATGAAGTCCACCAGATAGGGAAGCCGGATCCCAGCCGACCATCGGAGGAAGTCGGATCCGTGAAGGTCCATGTGGAACCCGGATCCATGGAGGCCCAGGAGTAACCCGGATCCATGGAGGCCCAGGAGTAACCCGGATCCATGGAGGCCCAGGAGTAACCCGGATCCATGGAAGCCCAGGAGTAACCCGGATCCATGGAGGCCCAGGAGTAACCCGGATCCATGGAGGCCCATGTGGAACCCGGATCCAGTACGACGTAGGGAGGAAGGCAGATCCTTGACGTACACGGCAAGACCTTGTACCGTAGTTAGGCGACCTGTAATCCGGCTAGGACTCTCCATGTAAACCCTAGATCCGTGCGCCTTTATAAGCCGGATCCTGGGAGCCCTAGAGGCACGTTCACGTTCACGTTCACGTGCACGTTCAGAACAACCACAACTCATTGTAACAACACGAAAGCGCCGAGATAATTCCAGACAAGCAGCAGTAGGCCCTGTCATCGTGCAGGTGTTCCGAAGCTGGGTAACTCGCGTACCACCGTCCCGTGTGCACTCCGCCCTATGGCCCCTACTTCTTCTCCCCCTCGCGAGGATCCCTCCTCCGAGGTACCGTCGATTAGGCAACGACAGAAACTGATCACGAAGACGAGCCTTGACGAAGGCAATATACTCAGGATCATCACCAGTAATGATCATATCATCAACATAGAGAAGAAGAAGAGTACGTCCACGAGGAGAAGTGTGAACGAAAAGTGCTGGATCATGAAGACTAGGAGAGAAACCAGCAGCAGTCACCACAAAGGCGAAGCGCTCAAACCAGGCACGAGTGGCCTGTTTGAGACCATAGAGAGAACGTCGAAGACGACAAACCATCCCATCGGGAACAGAATACCCAGGAGGTGGCTGCATGTAAACCTCCTCACTCAACTCGCCATTAAGAAAAGCATTCTGAACATCAAGCTGGGAGACAGACCAGCGGCGAACAGAAGCAACAGCAAGAAGGGTACGCACAGTAGTCATATGAGCCACAGGGGCAAAAGTCTCATCATAGTCACGGCCGTGCTCCTGCTGAAAGCCACGAGCCACAAGACGCGCTTTATAGCGCTCAAGAGATCCATCAGAGCGAGTCTTAATTTTATAGACCCACTTACACGTGATAGGACGAACACCAGAAGGTGGAGAAACAAGATCCCAAGTGCCAGTGCGCTCAAGCGCAGCGATCTCCTCAGCCATGGCAAGCTGCCATTCAGGATGACGCTCGGCATCCCGATAAGAAGTCGGCTCGGAAACGATAGAGAGACCATACTGACTAGGAGAGTAACGAGCTGGAGCACGACGCTGACGGACAAGCCGTGAAGGGGGAAGGTCATCAGCAGAGGACAACTCATCAGAAGAAGCGGGAGAAGGGACAACATCAGAAGGATCCGAAGCCGGAGAACGAGGAGTACTAGGTGGACTAGACGGAGGAGAGGATGGCGCCGAAGAGGGCGCATCAGGACTAGGAGGGGGAGGAGACGGGATAGCAGGGGGTGCATCCGGAAAAAGAAGAAAAGAGATATCATCCACCGGGTAAGTACCCAAGGTGGGACGAGGATAGAAGGGACGCGTCTCATCAAACGTGACATCACGAGAGATGCGCATCCGACGACCAACGGGGTCCCAACAGCGATAGCCCTTATGCTCATCACAGTATTCGAGAAAAACACACTCAACAGACTGAGCGGTCAGCTTGGTGCGATCGCGAGGAGGGAGAAGAACATAGCAAACGCAACCAAATAAACGAAGTGTCGAGTAATCTGGAGAGCAACCAGAAAGACGCTCGAGAGGAATGCCACCTTGAAGGGCAGCAGAAGGCTGAATGTTAATGAGGTAAGTCGACGTAGCGACAGCCTCAGCACAAAAATGCGGCGGAAGAGAGGAAGCAATCATCATAACACGGGTAGTCTCAAGAATGTGACGATGCTTACGCTCGGCGACACCATTTTGAGCATGGGCGCCGGGACATGAGAACTGGGCAAGGGTGCCCTGCTCAGCAAGAACACCACGCAGGTGCTGGGAGATATACTCTCCTGCAGAGTCAGCACGAAACACACGAATAGGCGTGGAATACTGAGTACGAACCATGGCTGCAAAACGCTGATAAATAGAAAGCACCTCACTACGAGAGTGCATAAGAAACAACCAGGTGTATCGCGAAAAATCATCAATAAACAAAATATAGTATCGATGACCCCCTTTCGAAGGAAAGGGAGCCGGACCCCAAACATCCGAATGAACTAAATCAAAAGGTCGCTGAGATACAAACGCACTAGTAGGATAGGCTAGCTGAATCTGTTTGCCTAGCCTACAACCCTGACACGAATGCAAAGACACGTCTCCTGAGACAGACCCCAGAAGACCACGACGAACTAATGACGATAAACGGGAGCCACAGAGGTGACCCAGCCAATGATGCCACTGCTGAAAAGATCCAAGGATGGCAAAGACACCGAAGGAGAATCGGCAGATGAAGTGGCAGCAGAAGGAACGCGAAGCAGTCCTAACTCCCGAGCCCCTGGGACTCAAGGCTGCGATGGCTAGATCCAACCGGGGCCTTTTTACGGCGGTCTGAACATCACAAGAATCAGCGTCAAGAATGACGCGACAACCGTAATCGCAGAAGGCTGACTAGCGGAAAACAGGTTCATCTTAAGACTAGGAACATGAGAAACATCAGGAACAGAGAAAGAGGTACTAGAAAGGGTGCCTCGACTGGAAACAGGGAGAGAGGTACCATCAGCCGTGATAACACGAACATGCGAAACAAGAGAGCGAAGAGCAGAAAGAATAGAAGACGCAGAGGTCATATGAAAAGAAGCTCCAGAATCCAGATACCACGGGGATGACGTACCTGACTGTGTGGAAGGTGGTGGTCGCGCGGTGCCAGAAGAGCCAGGCACAGAACCAGCAGTACCCGTCGAGGAAGAGCATGTACCAGCGAGTAGACCACGAAGACCACGGATAATGTCCTGATCAGATAGCGCAACAGCAGAAGATCCTGAAGAACCAGCCTGACGACGAGTAAGATGCGGCGGGCGTAAGCTGGGATCCCTCTGCCAGCAAGTAGAGATAGTGTGGCCAGGCCTGCCACAGTAGGTGCAAGGAGGTGACGTCGAACCACGAGGCTGCTGGGACTGACGCTGACCCTGGAATGGAGGAGTAGGAAGTATCGGTTGTGCCGGAGGCCGCAACGAAGCCGGCGGCATAGGAGGTCCACGAGCAGACGGCACAGGAGGGCCACGAGCAGCAAGAACAGAGGGAACCTCAAGAAGACCAGCACCACGAAGACGAGTCTCCTCAGCACGAAGCTCAGCAAGTACCTCAGAGAGCGAAACACGACCACGGGCAATCAGCTGGGCCCGGCGCGGCTCAAACTCCTTACGGAGCCGCGACAAGAACTCAAAAATGCGCTGAAACTCCAGATCGGCGCGCACGCCGACAAGCGAGGACAGGTGGCACACACAAATGTACGGAGAGAATCAAGCCGACGCCAAATAGCAGCACTCGAGTGTAGAACTCATCAATAGTAGAATCACCTGCTGAAGGGCATGCTCTGGCGGACCACGACGGGTAGAGAGCATCCCAGACGGCTGATAGCGCCGACGAAGAAAATCCCAACGAGCGGCAGCGGTGGGAAGACCCATAAACTCAGCAAAGATACCGAGGCGTAACACCGGAGGTGAGAACAAGAAGAAGACGAGCATCCTCATCTATCCACTGAGTGTACTCGGTCAGATCCAGTCGGTAAGTCGCAATGGCAGTAGAGTGGTCCTGGACCTTCCGGTCATAATCAGCCAGAGCAGTGTCGTCAGCACTCTTGGCTGCATCCTTATCCGCCTGAGTAGCATCAGGGGCAAGGGCAACAGGTGGCGGTGCAACAGGCGCCGTAGGAGCAACGGGGCGCGGCGGACAGGAGACCTCGCCAGAAAGAACACCCCAAAGACGAAGACCGCGCATGTGGACTCGCATGAAGGCAGCGAAATCTGAATAATTCGCGCCATCAAAGGTCACCGGGCAGCGAGGGATCGCAACATAGCCCGAGGAAGACATAGTTTTTTTTCGTTTTTTTTTTGCTTTTTTTTTGCTTTTTTTTTTCTCAGACGGAAGTCAAACAGACTAGGGAGATCGGCAGCCTGGCAGCACGGGCCAGCAGGGAACGACCGCGGCCTGGCGGGCGACGGCCTGGCAGGAGGCGGGCGACGACCTGGCGGACGACGGCCTGGCGGGCGAACGGGGCACGCGGAGAGCAGAGGGAGGCCTGGCGGGCGAACGAGCTCCTGCCGGGAGGCCTGGCGGGCGAACGAGCTCCTGGCGGGAGGCGGGCTCGATCTCCTGGCGGGAGGCGGGCTCGATCGAGGCGTGGGAGAGTCGGGCGGCGCGAGCAGCAGAGGAATCGGGAGATCGAAGAGCAGCAGAGGCGGCCTCGCGCGGGCGGGTACCATGTTAAGCTTCATGCACTAGCCACTTGAACCAAAAGTCCGAACTGATGGAAAGGGCTAGGCAATCCACATATACACTTCACAACACCCCCACTCGCGTGTGACGGGAGAAGAGAAAGTCAACACGTGAAAGAAGAAGAGCACACCGAAACAGCGGTGGCTAAAGAGGGGGGCAACAGCAATTTTTAGGCTTAATTGCGAAACCACGTGAAAGCCAGGATTTGAACTCAAGACCTGGGGCTCTGATACCATGTTAGGGCAATATGCTTGTTGTATTACCAGGGGGCCAAAGGCCACAATATATAGTACATGTACAGGTGCACATATGCAGAAAGCCCCCTAACACATGAAGAAACTACAAAATACAGATATATACATCTAACAATATCGATGTGGCACAACAAAATGTGTAAAGGCTGGAAGTCATCATCTACAATCATGTCGTGATATATTGGAATCCCGCTCATCACCTCACAGCTTGTCCAATGTACCCACGTTAGGAAACGAGGTCTAAAGCTTGTAGAAGCCGTAATCTAGACGAATTTTCACTCAACGGATAATTAGTGTCACAAAGGTGTAACTAGATACTGGTAAAAAGTGAAATTTGCTCCACAATTATTTACACCCTCATTTTGGATCTATGGTCAGTTAGTTATCTTCGGTGGCTCATGTAGCTGATCCTATCAGTGCAGCTAACAGCTAGGAACACACCAGCACCTAATCCCAGAATGTAAAGAATTGTCAAGTGGAGATTCCACTCCCTTTCGTTGCTCTTCTCTTCGTCGAAAATTCTTTCCTCTTCTGTGTCCAACCTGTCCAGCTCCATCTACTCTTCTTCTCACCCTACACCAAAGACAAAGGCCACAAAACCTTCCAAAACCTCCATCTTTCTCTGTAGTCTGTACGCTGTGCTGTGCCCTCCTGTCAGTCCTACTACTAGCTCCAGCTGAAATTCCCAGCTCCGCTCCACCACCTCCCACATGATTGCAGATACCTGCAGCAGCAACTCGGCTGTCCTCTCACCTCACCTCACCACGCCAACCTGACACACCTTCCTGTTAGTTAGTTGCTACTTGCCCTCACCGCCACCGCCACCGCACCGGAAGAGGCTATTTCCTTCACTCGCTTCTGCAGGAAGATCCTGGGTTTCTTTGGTGCTTCCTGCAGCAGTCACTCATCCTCCTTTCTGCCTTTCTGTATGTGCGCCGTGCGCTTTGCCTTCTCCTTCCGGCATCCCATCCATCCATCCATTGCGATTGTGTGGGATAGATAGATAGGTAGATCTGGGTGCTGCAGATCTGACCGGTGTTTTGTTTCTTTCTCGCCAGTGATTAGTTTTCTTGGCCAAGAATTCGGGGCCGGCCATGGGGAAGAAGGGCAAGTGGCTCGGCGCCGTCAAGAAGGTGTTCAGCCCTGAATCCAAAGAGAAGAAGGAGGAGGTATAACTAACTGCACTTCTTTGCTTGGGATTCTCTCTTTTTATGGAGTTCTATGTGTTGGATTTTTTTTCCTTAGATTTTTAGTGGCTGTGTAATTTGGTGTCGTGGGCCTGATCAGGGCTTGCTGTTTTCCTCCCTGAATTGCACAATTCTTTCTGTTTATTGTTATCTCAAAAAGGGATTTTTTTAGGTAGCAGAATCTGAGCTCAAATGGACAGGCAGCGTGTGTCTTGAATTGGCATCTTGTTTTGTTCACAACAGCATTTGTTTCAGAGATTTTTATATTTTGATAGCATTTTCACTCTCTACTTCACACTGATTTAGAATTTCTATATAAATTTCACACGGGGTCATGGTTTCAGACTTTCAGTTTGGTTGTCATGTTTGGAATCTAAAAAAAATTACATTTTTTACTTGCCATCAATAACTGTAATAGGAGATGCCATCTTTCCACTTGCAATTGGATTGTACAGTAATTTCAAACATTTGTAACAAAAATAGCCTTGTCTTTTCGCTTGCAATTGTGCTGTCATACTATAATTCGAAATGAATTCAAGTCAAAAAAAAAAAAAAAATTCGAAATGAATTGTGATAACAACCGAAAGTCTGCCTTTGAAATGGACAGAAACTGAGGAAGAAATTGGCTGCAAGCGACCCAACTCCAACAGATCTAACCCCTTCTACTTCCTTGGAAGTCAATGCCTCGATGCCGCCGCCACCTCCTGCTCTTCCAGTTCCTCGCCAAACTGAGGATTTCAAGGTCCCTGAAGCTGAGCAGGAGCAGAGCAAGCATGTTACTGTTGAGGCAGCCCCTGAAACTCCGGCGCAGACATCGTCGGTATTGCCACCTGGCATATCGAGCGAAGAGCTCTCGGCAATCAAGATCCAGACCGCGTTCCGTGGTTATCTGGTAATGTTACATCAGCTCTTATCTAGTTTGCGCCATTTGGAACTATGTGATGCATGTCCATTTTTTGAAATGTCTAGAGAACTCGTCGTCATAGTTGTGAAATATTTTAAAGATGATTGCGTTGAGCGTCTATTTCGGCTGGCCGCTCATCTGGTCCTTGCTTTTTGTGTCGGATGAACCATTCTTTGATTTTTTTTTTATGATTATCCCTTGGTATTGACACGATTGAACATGCAAGCAAAAGTCTGCTGGTTGCCATCCTGAACATGTTCTCTTATCCTTTTTCTAAGGTAGAGGTATTGGCAGCTCACCCCAACTAGTAATTAGTTGCTATTTAGTTGCTTTTGGCAGTTCATGTATTTGTTTAACAAGTTTTTAGTAAATGAGCTTTGATGGTTCAAGAAGAAAATATTGTTGCCAGGTGGAATTCTCATACATACTCCTTCCATGCAGTCATTCCCCCTTTCTGACTCTTACCATCTAATGCTAATTGTTCCAGATATTTTTGCTGAGATGGCCAACAAATCAATCTTGCCAAATATAAAATATTAGAAAACATTTCATGCACCTCTGGCAGTTGGTGGCAGCCACCTTTCATTATTAATTTTGATTCTTTAATTATGTGTCTGATGTCGATGTCTTTGGCTGTCTTGCTTAGTAGTGTAGCCTTGATACAAAGGTAGCATTGCTCGAACTTCACTTTGTAGCAGTATATTTCCTTGGGAAAACACTATACACCAAATTTTATGGAGATTTGACTTACAGAATAAGACTTTTTGCTGATAGTGTTTCTATCATCGTACTAATGCAGGCAAGAAGAGCATTACGAGCCTTGCGAGGCCTTGTTAGATTGAGGTTATTGGTCGATGGTAATTCAGTTAAGCGTCAAGCTGCAAGCACTCTGCGCTGTATGCAGACTCTAGCTCGGGTGCAGTCACAGATACGTTCAAGAAGGCTGAAGATGTCTGAGGAGAACCAGGCCCTTCAGCGCCAGCTCCTGCTGAAACAGGAACTGGAGAGTTTGAGGGTAGGCAAACCATCTCAAAGTCTTCAGTAAAAATATTTCATTTTTTTAGGAAGGGTTTCCCCGGTTCCTGTAATGGAAACAACATACTACTAGAGGTCCAAAAGAAAAGAAAAAATACAATAAAACAAAAACAGTATGTGAAGCAAAACAATATTGAAGTAATTAAAAATGATGCGCCACTGTTGCGCATTAAACTCGCAAGTATAGCTACTGTTTCTAATTATTGCACGATAAAATTTTGCTTGATGAGCAACTTCAGTATCCAGAAGTATCCTGACAAACAAATATTATCCAGCAGTAGTGATTTATTTTTTTCTCAAAATATTGCAGCTAATCACAACTTCTCATTGTGAACATTAAACATAGTCTATTTTGTCGATACCAGATGGGAGAGCACTGGGATGACAGCACCCAATCCAAGGAGAAGATTGAGGCAAGTCTAGTAAGCAAGCAAGAGGCTGCAATTAGAAGAGAGAGAGCACTTGCATATGCATTTTCCCATCAGGTAGGGGGCTTCCTGATTCTTGAGGACAGATCCAGTCTACATTTTTTTCCTATCATTTGACAATAGCATTCTTAAAATTGTTTCAAAATTTGTACTTTGCAGTGGAAGAGCAGTTCAAGGTCCTCCAACCCAATGTTTGTAGACCCAAACAACCCGCACTGGGGCTGGAGCTGGTTGGAGCGCTGGATGGCAGCAAAGCCTTCTGACGGTGGCCGCACTGGGACTAACAAGGAAAGCAACGGTGACAACATATCTGTGAAGAGTATAAGTTTGAACCTCGGAGAGGGTGAGATCACAAAAGCCTTCAAAAGTCGGAGCATCAAGCCAGACAAGTCGTCACCAACGACTCCAAAGCTGACCCGCCCAGCCTCCCGGCTATCCCCTTCAACACCCTCTGCGAAAGTAACACCAATTGTTGAGAAGAAGAAACCTGCTACACCAAAGAACAGGCTTCCGCAGGTGGATGACGATGCGAGGAGTGTCCTCAGCGTGCAGTCCGAGCGACCAAGGCGGCACAGTATAGCCACCTCAACTGTACGGGATGACGAGAGTCTCGCAAGCTCTCCATCAGTCCCAAGTTACATGGCCGCCACGAAATCCGCAAGGGCCAAGTCCCGCCTCCAAGGGTCGCCATTGGTCGATGCTGCAGAGACACCAGAGAAAGTAAGCCCTGTTGCGTCTGTCAAGAAGAGGCTGTCCTTCCCAGCTGGTTCAGCGTCTCCGTTGCCAATGAGGAGGCATTCTGGTCCTCCCAAGGTGGCAGAGAGTGTGGTGAAGGACATTGCTGAGGCACCACAGCTGGAGGCCCTGGCGATCAATGGCTGAAACAAGTAATTCACACACGTGGCAAGAGGAGGCTATGGTTATGCAGATATACAGATTCCACTCATGAACAAAGGTTTAAAGTTCAATCAGATGTATGGATTATTGGCATTTTTCTTTTGTCCGGTTATGATGGCTGCATTGTTGGCTTCATTAGGAGAAGATTCTCGGTGTCTGTCAGTTCATTCCATTTGTTGCTTGTGTAAAACTATATGGGTTTGTCACCGGAACCTTTGATGCTGATGTTTGTACGTAAGAGGTCTTATATTTATGCGAGCAATATATTTCTTCCATGTCTTGTAAACGTCCTAAATTCCCCAATGAGCTTGTCAATGTACCACTCTGCTCTAATCATCAGTACTGTATTATATTGTGCTCTTGCGTACCCGTAATCCTTCATGTTCAACACAACAGCATATCAAATTCTGGTATTACAACAATGATCAAAATGTACTATTTCGTCAGGCTGGCCACTCTTAATCTGGCTATATTATTCTAATTCCCACTAAGATTAGGTAGAAATTCTCCAGCAACAACCAGCAAACAAGGGATGTCTACTTAATCAACTAGCACTTCACACAAGCAAGGCTATATTTTGTAGTGCATATGACTGAAAATCCTGAGTTCCTGGAAATTGTTCGGCACAAATTGTGCATCATTTGGGACTTAAACCTGCGTGTTGACAAGAACATCCAGATGCAAGGAATTGGGCCAGGCCGAATAAACAACCATGACAGGTTGCATGTTTTTCCTCTCCGCATATGAAACAAAAAAGGAAAAACGTTGCTGGTTAATCGTTATGCATGTTAAGTTGCTAACGGATGATAGGACTATATGTTTCTCATCACGTCGTAGCTAGTAGCTGCAGCAAAATTGCAGTACACCAATTCATGCCGGGAACTCGATTTCTTGAATTTCCTAAACACAAGAGCATAAAGAATCTCAAAGAAAATTATAAAAGAAGAATGAATTAGTTTACATCAATTGGCAAGCAGTAAAAAATGCATGCATGTATGAGATAATTATAGCTTTATCAGTTCAGAACAAAAACAGTAAGGCCCACATACATTGCTCACACAGGACATCAATACTCGACTTCTAACCGAATCAGACCACATATGCAAGTAGTACAAGTCAGGGGCAAGGGGGTTCATGAGTCATAACTAGTGTCTTGATCGAACTACACTTGCATGGGTACGTCCATTGGTGCACAACAAGAGATTCAACATAAATGAAAATATGTATACATTTCTCCTTGGTCCACCTCATAGATGTCGCCAGACATGCCTCTCTACTGTTTATCAGTTGAGCAATGTAGCCATCATGACCAAACACAGGTTTAAAGATAGAATGGTGACTTAACATAAGACAAAATAAGAAACAGATCCCTACTGAAGAATTCACAGGACCTTCGGTGCACTAAATAGTTCGCTCTTTGTCACAAATCACCTTTGTACTTGCATCTGAGTTCGGATTATCTTCAACCTCTGAACTATAATCGTCCTGACTGACAAAGGACAGATCATTCCAAGAGCTCACATCAAGGACGAGTTAGATACATATTTGGATGGTTGGATGAAAACAAAGTTATTCAGCAGAAGGAATAAGTGGCGGCTGAGAAGTAATACTAGCATTTTTGACATTGAGTTTCAGTTTCTTCAGTATTTCTACTTCGTCCTAGTCTACATAACTTCAGCCACAAGAAAAATAATGCTTCAATCGGTTTATTTATTTGAAATCCCTGTTTGAAAATACTGAAGCACAAGCAAACAATTATCAAGAGGGGACAGAAATTTAGATCAGCAGAACATACTGGGCCGTGCAGAATCTAGTAGTGAAGAGCAGGCAAGCTCGCGGTAATCGAATGGAAGGGTAACTGTACAACTCAACAGATTTAATCGTATGTGCGGTGCACGAAATGCTTAGCTGAGTACAGGAACACTGCAGTATCAGTCTGCCACTGTGGTAGGAAAAATAATCTGAGTTGAGAATACAATGCACCCGGGAGCCACATTGCATTTCCGCAAGTTCCTAGTATACAATCAAAGTAGCATCTCTATTCAACTGACTGCACCGAGGAGGAGGAGATCCCCTTCGCTCCAACAGATGAAGAATGCCCGGGCTTCCACGGGACGCGGTCCGGCTAGGTTTTGGCTGGCTAGGTTTTCCAAGAGCTCATATTAAGGACTAGTTTGATACATATTTGCATGGTTGGATGAACATAATTATTTAGCAGGAGGAGTTAATAATGTATAAAGGTGAGAAGTGATATCATTTCTGACAAAATGTAGATACCAAGTTTCAGTTCTTGAGGATATCTGCTTTGTCCTAATCACTACAGTCAAACAATTATGAAGAGGGGGAGAGATATTCAGAATTGCAGAACATATACTGTGCGCAGCAAAGAAAGGGAATTGTTAATAGAGCAAAAATCTGTTCTTTATTTGTTATTCCCTGTTGGAAAACACTGAAGCACAAGCGAAACAGTTATGAAGAGGGGAGAGAGATTCAGATTTGCAGAACATAATACTGTGCACAGCAAAATCTAGTAGCGCAGAGCAGACATGCTCGTGCGAATTGCGTAGCTGAGTACAAGAACACTGCACTATGAGTCTGCCACCGAGGTAGGAAAAATAATCTGAGTTCAGAATACAGTGTTGGGCCAAGTTCCTAAATACACAATGAAAGTAGCATCGCTATCCTATCCAACTGAGGTGACACCTGCGATCCAGGTGAGGAGGAGAACGATCCCCTTTGCTCCGACTGCCGACTGAATGCCGGGGATACTGGCAGTTGCATTTGGAGCGCGCGATCCGGCTAGGCTTTCGGTGGATCTGGCGGGGAGTGGGAGTGAGAGTCGCCTGCTCCCGCGACGGCGGCGCGCTTGCGGGCGATGAACGCCTCGAGGACCTTGCGCCGCTCGGCGGCCTTGGCGCGCTGGGGCTCGATGTTGGCGTAGGAGAGGCGCGCGGCGACGGCGATGAGCAGGGCGCCGGTGAGGAAGAGGCCCGCTGTGGCGGCGCGCTGCCTCCGGGTCGCAGCATACTGCAGCCACACCATCTCGCCTCGACAGCTTCGTCAATGGCACGGGGTGTGGAAGACGGAACAAATGAATTCCCGTAATCGGCTAGTGAAAACGTATTACTGCAAACGCGTGTTTCGTATTGGGAGAGCAGAGCAACACGGTGACGGGAAGCACCGAAGCAGAGCATAGAGCGTACTGTCAGCAAGAACGAGATCTATAGTCAATTACTCATTCTTTGTTTTTTTTTTTGCATTATCAGCAATTTACATCTAAGGGCCCCTTTAATTCGTAAAATTTGCATAAGCTTTATCGAAAAGTGCTTTTGGCTCCCGAGCTCTAGTGCTCTCGCCATTTAAAAAAAAATTATAAGTTATCAAAAAATCTGAAAAGTAATTCTAGAAATTATCAGTGATATATCTCACAATCATGCAAAATCTCACCCCAAAATTATGTTTACTTTGTGCTAGATAAAATAAATGAAATATGACATGTTTTTGGAGATTTGGAAATAACTACTCAGATCTGCACTATTGTCATTTTTGTGTAGCTTAAAATATCAAGTATTTGAAATTCATATTTTGCAGGTTTGTGGGATAGATTATTGTCTATATGCAGATTTTTTGTTCACAATTTTTTTAAACTTAAAAATATAATTTTTTATTCATTTAAAAAATGAGATCACTAGTGCCCCATGTGCACCAAATCTTTGTCCAAGATTTATGCAGTAGGTTGTGTTTGGTTCACGCCTGCAGCTGCCCTGCCAATTATTTGGCGGAGGAATCATTCGCCCCCTGGGTTGGCCAAAATATTGGTTGTACTTTGTGAAGGAATCAAGAAGAGATGCATAGGCATCCAAAAAAATTGGTAACAAACCAAGCAGGAGTAGGACAAGTTGGCAACAAACCAAAATAAATTCATGATACTGAAGTCAGATTTGTTAAGTTAGGACCTAGGATACAGTCCTAAACTCCTAATCTCTTAGCATTTGGTTGAAGTGAGGCTCTTTTTAAGCTTGTAAGGAATATAAATATATATTCTTTCTACCCATCCCTTTACAATTGTTTTGTTCTCCCTGCTGTTATATCTTCATAGTTTCTCCTATTCGCCCTCTGTAGCGCCTGTTGTTCATCCACTCTCAATCAAACTTATTTCGTAACCAAAACAAGTTCACAACTGAATTGCTACAAAATGATGCATGTAGCTTTTTTATTAAAAATATTTAAACAAAGCTTTACAAAGATAATACAATGATTAACATAAAGCTATCTAATTAACGATAATTCTCACAACACCCATAAGCCTGATGAAGGGGGCGGCAACGTCAGGGCTGTTTGCCTTGACCTCGTTCCTACGCGCATCATCTAGAACTAGAGGTTACACCAAGTGGAAGCATAATCCAGTCTAGCAGATCTTGAGGATGCACAATTGCACATGTATGCTCCAGAAGTCACCACCCCCAGCTAGCATTGACCCATCCTCATGATATGGATCAATGTGTTAACCTTGCAAGGCCCGTCATCCATGGCGCCCATTGCACCACTGCCATGCGCGAGATCATCTTGCCACGTCCGACACCGAGTACACGATGCACCACGCTGCTGAAACTCGCTGCCGACGACAAGGAAGATGCAAACCTCACACCTCTTGTCTCCGACATCGCTCAATCCGGGATCCCATATTAATGGGTTTTCCCGAAGAAGGACGAGTGAGGAGATACTGACGGCAAATGCGATGCCTTCAACAAGATGACGGTACGAGACACCACCATCGAGCGCCATGACCATAGTCAGAGCTCGGTTTTCACCGGCAGTTGCACTTCTCCAACTCAGCGCAGGCCACAACCAACTGGTTGACCACCTCCGACAGAGGAGGATGCCACCATCGCCATGCCCAATTTCCTCATAACATGGACGAAGCCCTGGATCAACGGGGTGTCGACGTCGAACAACGAAACGTGAGCTACAGGTCGAGACCCGTCCGAGACCATCTAATCCTAGATCGGGCATGCCTGAACCACGTTGTCATCGCCCGCACATTCTAATAGTCTGAGTTCATAATACTGAATACATTGTTGGTCCAAGTTCCTAATATACACTTGAAGTACCGAGTAGCACCTCAACTGCATTCAGGAGGGGATTGATCGCCTTTGCTCCGACTGCAGAACATATGTAGGGATGATACCATCCACTAAACGATATCATGATACAAGTTCTCAAAATTCAAATTTTAAGGTATCTAAAAGTCTTGGAAAAGATTATGAGTGTACACAAGATGCCTTGACTCCTTCCTCGCTGCCTCGCTGGCAGGGGGCGTGGAAGATGGAACAAAATGTATTGCCGTAAGCGGTCCGTGAAGACGTATTACCAGTTTACCATGACCACGGGTTTCATATCGGGAGAGCAGAGCAACACTTGGACGGGAAGCAGAGCAAGATTCAACTTTTTCTTTTCTTTATTACAAAGAGCATAGTCCTAATTAACTCGCATTTCTTCATTGATGCCTCGATGGAATAATTACAGAATGCACGCGTGCACGAACTGGAGTAGTAGGCGTATTACAGCGACAGAAGAGTCTAACTGGTCCAGCTCCTGGACTACCCTATCGGTGACTTTGTGCAAGGTCGACGGCGCTGGAGCTACTGCTTGTGTATGCGCCGGGCGAGCAGGCGGCGGGGACGTCGTCGTCCTCCTCCTCCTGCTCCTCGAAGATGGGGTCGAGGCAGCCTGTCGCTGCCCGGCGGAGGCGGAGGCGCTGCAGGCGTAGGACGCGGAGGGTGTCCGTCGGCGCCACCTCGTCGGCGGCGGCGAAGCAGCAGACGGCGCAGGATCTCGCGGCGGAGGCCATGGACGATGATGGTATCTTGTACGGCAGATCAGTCGTAAATATAAGAAGGACCGCGCGCTGGAGTCGAGGTTTCTTCAGCTCTGTGGTTCTGTGGCTCTGTGCTTGGCTGCTTGTTCATGGAGATCTTGGTCTGCTTATATAAGCCGGCCGGCCGGCCGTCGGAGTGGTGGTGGAGCACGCTACTGATTTGTGCCTGCCCACGTCGGCTGCCGCGTGCGTACGTGCTGCAGGCAGCTTCCAGGTAGTTGGTTTAGCATCGCTTTCGCACGCTTTGTTCCATGGCCACGCGCGCCCTTCGTTTTCCGATTGTGCCACGTACGTGTACGTCTTTGCTTGGCCGAGCTACTCTACTCTTCACCAATCATATGCACGTGGATACACGTACGTGGCCTACCTAGTGTAACACGTTACACGTTTACTTATGGGCACCACAAAACGTGTTCAATATCTTGGTTTTGATTGGCCGGCCGGCATCCACAACAGCATCATGTAAATTGCACCCGAAGCTCACTTGTTGTCAGAGCATCTCCAGTCGCGTCCCCCAAAGCATTTTGGGGCGCGTCGGACCAAAAAATAGTTCCAGCCGCATCCTTCAAAGCCCATTTTTGTCCGGCGCGCCCTGATACGGTGTCCGGCGCCCCGAGCCCGTCCCCGTCCTACAGGGGACGCTCCGGGCACGCCGGACACAACGAAAAGCGATGCTTAGCGACGCGGGCTCCCACATGTCGGTGACGTGTTGCATAAACCGTTGATTCACGCCTTTTTCTCGTCGCTCCTTCCTTCCCGCGCCTCATACCCCTCCGCCGCCGCTGGATTTGCCGGCCGTTTGAGCGGCTGATCTCTTCTGAGAGTCGGCGCCGTCGCCGCGGCTGGCGCTCCCGCCGGTCGTTCCGCCGCCGCTTGGCCATCGCGTCCCAGAACGCGGCGTCAAATCCGCCCCACCTCCGCGCACACAAGGTGCTCGACGACTTGCCAGGTAGGCGCGATTGGTCGCTGTTCGTTGCGTCGTCTGCCTCGGCGCAATTTTAACCATTGATTTTTCTTCTAGACATGGATAGCGACGATGAGATGGTTGCCCTACTGCTGGAGGACGAGCAAGCCTTCGACGACGACCTCCGAGAGCATTTGCTGATCATCGCGTCCCTCCAGGACATGGTTGACGCCGAGGCGGAGAAGAGGAAGAGGCCGCGCCGCAGAGGATCAAGGCCGGGGAGAAGGAAGTCCAAGCCCCGGCAGAGGATGGAGGGGCATGTCATGCTGCACAACGACTACTTCGCCGACGATGCAACACATGCCGACAATTTTCGGCGCCGGTACAGGATGAGCAAGGGGCTGTTCATGAATATCCTCCACGGCGTTCGAGAGTTCGACCCCTACTTCAAACTCAAGCTCGACGTTGTAGGCGTTGTTGGGTTCTCGTCGATTCAGAAGTGCACCGCTGCCATGAGGATGCTTGCATACGGAGCACCTGCCGATACACAGGACGACTACCTTCGCATGAGTGAGTCTACTGCCATTGAGTGCATGTACAAATTTTGCCGAGCTGTGGTGGGAAAGTTTGGCAAATACAACTTGAGAGGGCCAACTGAGGAAGAGACTGCAAGGATCATGGCACAAAATGCTGCCAGGGGATTTCCTGGAATGCTTGGAAGCATCGATTGCATGCACTGGGCATGGAAGAACTGCCCGTTTGCTTGGCAAGGTATATACAAAGGGCGTCATGGATATTGCAGTGTGGTGCTTGAAGCTGTGGCAGATTATGACCTGTGGATTTGGCATTCTTTCTTTGGCATGGCGGGATCACACAATGACATCAACATGTTGCAGCAGTCTCCGGTGTTCAGCAGACTAGTGGAAGGGCATGCTCCACCATGCAACTACGAGATCAATGGCCACGAATATACCAAAGGCTATTATCTAGCCGATGGTATATATCCAAAATGGGCCACTTTTGTCAAAACAATCTCGAATCCATCAGGTCTGAAGAATTTCCACTTTGCTACGCGACAGGAGGCTTGCAGGAAGGATGTCGAGCGGGCATTTGGTGTGCTTCAAGCACAATTTGCCATTGTCCGGTACCCTTCTCTAAGCTGGTCTCACGACCAAATGTGGGAGGTGATGCAGGCTTGTGTGATCATGCACAACATAATCATCGAGGATGACCGCAAGAATCATGCCAGGACACATGTTGGTCCCTATGAGTCTGAGGGCCCTCTTGCGGAGGTTGATCATGAGTTGCCTGCAGATTTTGCTGATTTCCTCACCATGCACGCAGAGATCCATGACATCAATGTTCATGAACAACTTCAAGTTGATCTCGTTGAGCATTTGTGGAGGATCAAAGGAAATACCGTGGCACCTTGATCTAGCATCTAGCCCTATTTGTTATATTTGTTTACTTGTTTTATTGTTTGTTGTATTTTAATTTGAAAACAATCCTCGCAAACATTTTTATTCATATGCTATATTTGATAAATGGTTTTATGTTAAAAAGGAAGTATTTTTAATGTTTGGGGGCGGCGTTTGGGGGACGCGGCTGGGGAGCGACGTCCCCCAAACGCGGCACGAACAAAACACGTCCCCCAAACGCTCAATCCGGCGCTCTTTGGGGGACGCTTTGGGGGACGGGACTGGAGATGCTCTCATGTGCTCCCCTCCCATCCACAGAGTATAGCTTCTGTACTAAGTCATACTTTCTCTAGATTTGATCAATCTTATAAAATATAAAGAGCTACATGTAGCTCGGCCTCCGTTTACGCTTTTCGTAGCTCGGCCTCTGTTTATGCTTTTCCGTCGTATGACATACTATGAAACTACATTTCAAAACTGACCGAAGAATATGTATTGTCATAAATGTGGCTACACCTTTTACCTTAAAAAAATTAGCCTAAAACACTAGTAGAAACTGGCCTTTTGTTTGGGGCTGCAAAGAGCAATAGTCATGACCATGTTTTGAATCGGGACTATTGTTAGCAATAGTCCGGTTCAAACAGCTTAGAGGTGTGACCACCTTTAGTCCCGGTTCGATCGGAACCTTTAGTCCTGGTTAATGATACCAACCGGGACTAAAGGATCTACGGTGGGGGCGTGAAAGATCAGAGATGGTAAACCTAGAGGGGGGGTGAATAGGTTTCTACAAATTTTAATTATTTCTTTGCAATATTAGGCTTTGCGGAATATAACGATGAGCCTAATGCAAACTAGGTGGAGCAACCTATATGATGATACGAGTAACTCAAGCACGAAGGCTCTCACAGGCAATTATATCACAAGTAAGGAGTTCGGTTAGAGATAACTGATAGCACGCGGAGATGAGGGTTTATTCCCGTGTACCCTTCCTTTGCAAGAAGGTACGTCACGTTTGGAGGGGTGGAGGTCCCACGAAGGATTCCCCAACGCAACGAAGGATCACCCTATTCTCCGGAGCCTATCCGACGAAGGAATAGTTCACTCACTTGTGGTAGACTTTGAGGTAGCCTCCAAACCTTCACCATCTTGTCAGGAGCAAATCCACAGCCCAGATGCTTCCGGACCACTCTTGCCCACCTAGGGTTTCCAAGGAATCCTAGAGAGCAAGTATCTTGATGAATACACGGGGAAAAAAGATTTGTCTTGGTAGAACAGTAGATCGGGTCCTCCTCTATCGTTTCCCCGGAGGGATTTGAGTTTGGGTGGAGGAGGAGGGAGATATGAGGCTTTTGGTGTTTCTAACAATGGAGTATGAGAGAGAGAGCTCAAGAACAGCTTATAGTGTAGTGCCTACCCCTTCAGAGGTAGAAGAAGGGGTATATATAGTGTCACTTGAAACATGGCTGTTGATGACTTGCCACCTCAGCATTTTCCTCGAGGAACCCGGTCAACCGAACCAGGGGCCGGGCCATCCGGTGCAGGGCCCGGTCAGACCGGGCCAGGGACCGGGCCAGCCGGTCCAAACCGGAGTGGGGGCCGGACCATGACAAGAGAAGGTCGATGTCTTGCAGTAGAGCCCCCGGCTGGCATCAGCACAGGAGCCGGTTGGCGCCGGGGCGCCCGGCCCAGCACCCGGTCCGACCGGGCGCCTGACCGGAACCGGCCGGTCCAAACCGGGCCGCTGACCGGGCAGTCTCTGTGTCTTACAGAACACTCCCTGGCTGGCACCAGCACAAGAGCCGGTCTGCGCCGGGCGTGGCCGGCGCTGGGGCCGGTCCGACCGGGTCTGTGACCGACAGGATGCAGTAGAACCCCTTTTGATTGTTGTCGAAGTGGGGGGGGGGGTCTCCTTTAGCCTTCTTGTTCCATTGATACACCATTTATGCCTCTTTGGCTAATACCTGGGATTAACCTTATAAACATGTATTAGGCCAAACACTCTAGCACGGTGTCATTGTTACCAAAATAATGGATAAGGGTAAAATACCTTTACAATCTCCCCCTTTTTAGTATACGATGACAAGCCGAGCTAGGGTCACGTATAGATATTATGATAAGCTTTAAACCTTGATTCCATATAAGATTACGACAGCTCCCCCATAATGTGTGCACTTGGAGAAATTGCGTTTGAATGCAAAGTGCACCATTTGTGGAATATGAGAAGCTCCCCCAATATCTTTAGGAAACAAGCATGGTATGGACATGTATATCAAGATATATAAGCATAAAGCATGATCATCCTAATAGAGTGATTAAGCATACAAGTACTTGTCCATACACGAATTATTCAAAGTAGCAAATGGTTCTTGTGAAAGCAAAGCAAATAAGCACAAGCCAAATAAGAAGCAAATAAAGTATCAACCATGGCTTGTGCCAACCAAGGAACCCGTGATCCTAGACTCTACTCTCTCCTCCCCCTTTGGCATCGGAACACCAAAAAGGCGAAGAAAAGAGTAGGGATGCTAGCGCTCCCATCAGTAGAAGTCATCATCATCACCCTTGCCATCATCACCCTCATCATCTTCATCATGAAACTCTTCATTGTCTTCATCATCAGCAGCAGCAGGGGTACGAGCAGTTCTAGGGGGAAGACCACCATGAGCATACATAGAGAAGTCAAAGTTCTAGAACATCTCATCATCAATGGGAGGCATCTCCCAAGATGGTGCAATCACAGGCTCCATCTCAGGTCCAGAAGGAGGAACAGGGGCATTCCTTGCAGCCATGAACTCATTTTGGCGCCTCCTGGTCTCCTGGTTCAAGGCAAGACTTTGATGTGCAACATCATTGGTATTCCTACACATCTGCCACAGGCTGGTGAAGAAACGAGAGGCACCGCGCTTGGGGCGCCTAGAGTAGCTGGAGCTAGCTGTAGGATCATGTCTTTCCTTGGAGCGGCGCTCAGAGGGCATCATGGCTGGGATTTCCGGTAGAGTGTCCTGAGTGGGGAACTTGAATGGTTCCATCTTGACCAGTTGATCTTGCTTATTGTGGGGAGGAGGGACCACCTTATTGATGAGCCGCTGAATGTACTGAGCATAGTTTGGAGTCATGCGGCCCCGAACAGAACGCCTTAGTTCACGGTAAATGAGATCACAACCATCAATTGCCCTAATGTTCTCAGGACGGCAATAGTACATCAGATTCAGGTGGTAGTTACGGCATTCACTGGAGTCACCTGATTTGCTGATGAGATTCTCACGGAACATCTTGGCAAGCACAAGATAGGAGTAATACATCCCAGAGATAGTGAGAGGACCAGATGTAGGTTCCGAGGGATAGCAGAAGGCAATGTCTCCTTTAGTGAACTTATCCTGAGAATGAATCTTAAACCCACGAGCACGGCCACCACCAAAACCCATGGCTTCACAAAAATCAAGATATTTGCATGAGTACTTCTCTTTCCCAGTCATCCAGGTCATAGTGCGGTCATAATCATCATGAAAGAACACAGTGCAATGGAATTGATGGACAAGAATTGGACAATAGCGCCCTTCTCCCTTTTCATCACCGGGCTTCAAGCACACAAGATCATACATCCCCGTACTCTTCAAGGTATCAACCACAAAGCGGTACTTGGTGGCTTCATGCAAGGCAAGCTCTTCCTTGTTGATGGCCTTGGGCATCACAATAGTACCATTCTTCATACACTCTCTAGAGTTGTATAAATCTTCCCATATGCTTGCTTGAGTGTTGGTCCAGAAAAACTTGTCCCCACCAGTGTAAGTCCGTTCCTCAAACCGATACGGATTTTCCTCCCTAACACTTCTCCAATCACCAAGATGTATTGTGCCCACATTGAATTGTGGCACCCTCTCAATAAGATCATCCGCTTCAGCTGCATGCTTGTCTTTCTTTTTGTGGCCAACTTTCTTGCCTCTTCCTCCAGCTGAACTCCCTGGACCAGTATCTTGAGGTGCTCTAGAAGGCACGCGAGAGCTAGTACGGCACCCTAGAGGCCTCTCATGCCTTGCTCGCTTGGGAACAGTGCCACGGCCATCACCACTTGAATCACCTGTGAATGAGCAAATGGAGCGAGGATAGCAGTGGGATAAGTGTACATGTCATCGGAAATAAAGAAGCCAAGAGTATAGCATATATTCAAGTGTTTGGACGAAATTGTGCGAAGAACTGAGCTTCCCGGCGTATGGTCTGGTCCAACCGAACGAGAGACCGGACGGGCCGGTCTGCCATCGGTTGACCGGGCCATGCGCCGGGCCGGCCGGTTGAGCAGCCGGTTGACTGGGCCAGAGGCCGGGTGCTGTCGATTTGTTAGGTTTGCCCAGAAATTCAATCACAAAATCATGCAAAAACTCATAAACTTGAACATGTGAGTAGAGGTGTGAGACACACTAATGGCACGAGGACTTACAAACCCTAACCCTAACCCTAAGTTTTCCTCAAATTTCCTCAAAGATATGCAATGTGTGAGAAAAAAAAGAGGGAGGAAATGGAAGAGAGGATTTACCCGAAGACATGGTCCTCCTTGCTCAAAGGAACAAAGAGAACAACAAGAGAAGGCTTGAGGGCCAAATCCTCAAGATCTCCAAGTGTGACTTGAAAGAGACCAAATCCCTTGGTGGAGATGATCCAATGTGCCCGATCTATGGTGGGGTGAAGTTTGAGGGGATTCTAGTGGTAGCACTACAAGAAAAATTCAAATACACAACGTACGAAAATCATCCACTAAGGCCCATTTTTCGTCGCCTATGGCCTAACCCGACGATATGGGTTCTGCGTCAGGCAAAGTCCTACCACGTTTTTTTCGGTTCGTCGCGTTCGGGCGCCCTTCTGCCACGGAAAATCGGACTTTTGCAGAAGTGTTTTCGGGAGCCCGTTGACTGCTAACGTCATGCAAACTGACACGTGGCAGACGCCGTTAACTGCCAATTAACGCCGTTAACCGGCTGAAACCCCGTGGTAGATGGTAGGCCCACACGAGGCCTACCACACCTTAAGCGGGCCGGCCCATTTAGTTTGCGGGCCGGGCCAGCTGACTTTGTTTGACCGGTCAACTATATAGCTGGGCTGGTCCATTAGGTACGTGGGCCGAGCCTAACCTCTAAGGTTGACTGGTCAAAACTTAAAAGGGCCGGCCCACTAAGCATGTGGGCCGGGCCGAATGCCCTCGTTTGACCGGTCAACAGGCAAACGGGACGGCCCACTAGACATGTGGGGCCCATTTTCCTGTTACCGGGCCGGCCCATTTAACAAGTGGGGTCCACCATAAAGTCGGTGGGCCGGCCCAAGAAGTTAGTGGGCCGGCCCAATTAGCATGTGGGTCCCCCTTTCCTGTTATCGGGCCGGCCCATTTAGTAAGTGGGGACCACAATAGAGCAAATGGGCCGGCTTAACAAGCTAGTGGGTCGGCCCAAAAACATAGGTGGGGCCCATTTTCCTGTTAAAGGGCCGACCCAATTAGTATGTGGGGTTCTACCATATAGCAACTGGGTTGGCCCAACAAGATAGTGGGCCGGCCCGATAAGCATGTGGGGCCCACTTTCCTGTAATCGGGCCGACCCAGTTAGTAAGTGTGGTCCACCATAAAGCAAGTGGGCTGGGCCAATAGGTTGGCGGGCCGGCCCAATAAGCACGTCAGGCCCACTTTCCTGTAGCAGGGCCAGCCCAGTTAGTGTGTGGGGTCCACCTTAAAGCAAGTGGGCTGGCCCTATAAGTAAATGGGCCAACCCGTTTAATTACTGTTCATATGTCGTCCTATTAGGCGCTTTAGGATTTTTTGGGCTGGCACATATGTGATTTCGCTTAATTGGGCCATTGAAGGGAAGGGAGATTGTGATTTAGATTGTGCCGCACATCAAAAGATACTGAGAATATTTACGCAGCACATGATTTCTGTCGGATAGCCTCACTTACCTCAATCACCATAGAAAGAATGCGCGAAAGAACTATAGAAACTAACTAAATATTACATCAGCTGCAAGGCTTTGAAAAAATATTACAGAACCCAGAGAAATTGAATGGCAATTAAACCTAGCAATACAATGAAGCGATTCGGCAATCTTTTAAGTTGTCCGTGCACCACCTATATCTGAAACAAAGACATTACAAGTTAAGACAACAACAATGGAAAGGCAAAGACACTACAATGTTGTTTGCCAAAGAATTTGGAACTCATCATTTCCTCGTTATAACAATATCATTGTAATGCGCATAGATAGTCTACCGGTATGGGGCTAATAAAAACTACCAATAAAAGCAAACAAAGAGTGCATGCCGCATACCAACAGCCAATATAACAGAGCATGCTAGAATGAAACAGCAGACTTACTACTGTCGAGTCCCATGCAGCTCACCTGGTTGCTGCACTTGAAGATGTCCAATGTTGCCCTTATTTCTGAAGGGAGTTATTTTTTACTATACATCAAGACACGATCATTTATACATACGAGTTCCAGCATGATAAACAGAATTAAGTACTCCCTCCGTCCCGGTGGTATTCATGCATTGAACACCAAAAATAGTAAGCGATGTGGCATGATTCTCCCTAGACTGTGTGTTCATGCATATATACACACGAGCAGGCCTACGTGAGCGCCACACTAAGAGAAATAAGTCAGTATTGCAGCTTTTGAAGAACAAGATGGCACACAAAATTATTATCTAGTAGTATGAACAGTTTATTTGTACTACAGGCCAGATAGCAGAGTGATAGTATGCCGAACTAAGTCCTTACTTCGTTAGCTTACGACGAACTAGACAGAATTAACAATGGTGTCACCTGTAGTGCAGGGAATGCAAACCAACATGTTTAGGGAGTACAAAATTGGCAAAAACAACATAGTAGCAAGCTATAAATTTTGTAACAACGACTGAGCAAGATGAAGTTATGATGGCTACATGTACAGAGCAAGGAATGTAAACAAAAAATAGAAGTTACAATGGCAAAAGCTAAAGAGGAGGGAATGTGAACCAACATGTGCCAAGTGCAATTACTTCAAATTGGCCATGAACTAAATACTACTCCTGAACTTATAGTGAAGGGAATGCAAATCAAGATGTTTCGGGATATAAACTTGTAATGAGCAACACGTAGAGGATAGTTAATGCTGGAGCTTAGGATGGACCAGATACAAAATATAGTGGGATCACCTTGAACTTGTAGAAGAGGGAATGCAAACCAATATGTTCAACATTCCATATGTGACCATCATGCCAAGTAAGAGAAACAGGTCAATATTGCAGCCTTTGAAGAACAAGATGGCACACAAAATTATTATCTAGTAGTATGACAAGTTTATTTGTACTACAGGCCAGATAGCAGAGTGATAGCATGCCGAACTAAGTCCTTACTTTGTTAGCTTACGACGAACTAGATAAAAAACAATTGCATCACCTGTAGTACAGGGAATGCAAGCCAAGATGTTCATGGAGTAAAAAATTGGCACGAACAACATAGTAGCAGGTCATAATTTTTGTAACGACTGAGCAAGATAAAGTTATGATGGCTAGATCTACAGAGCAGGGAATGTAAACCAAAAATAGAAGTTACGATGCCAAAAGCTATAGAGCAGGGAATGCGAACCAACATGTGCAATTACTTAAAATTGGCCATGCACTAAATAATAGCAAGATGTTACTATAATAGCTAGGAATAAAACAGATAGGAGTTATAATGGCATCACTCATAAACTTGTAGATAAGGGAATGCAAATCAATTTGTTTCGGGATATAAAGTTGTAATGAGCAGCACATAAAGAATAGTTAATGATAGGGCTTAGGATGGAACAGAAA
Source organism: Lolium perenne (assembly GCF_019359855.2). Lineage (NCBI taxonomy): Eukaryota > Viridiplantae > Streptophyta > Magnoliopsida > Poales > Poaceae > Lolium > Lolium perenne. Next base: position 24,744,419 of record NC_067244.2, read on the forward strand.
CAGAACATAGTGGGATCACCTGTGAACTTGTAGAAGAGAGAATGCACAACAATATGTTCAGCATTCCATATATGAGCGCCATGCCAAGTAAGAGAAACAAGTTAATATTGTATCTTTTGAAGAATCAGATGGCAGACAAAATTATGATCGAAGTAGCTACTGTGACGAGTTCAAATAAATTTGTACTGCAGGATGGCAGAGCGATAGCATGCAGGAACTAATAGCAGGCAATTAATGTAGTACCTTACGACGAACCAGCTACAAATACTAAAGGTATCACTTCTAGTACAGGGAATGCAGAGTAACATGTACAGTGACCTCAACATTGGCATTAACTCCGTAATAGGAAGGATGTTACTTTTGTAACAATCAATGAGCCAAATAAAAGTTAAGATGGCAACAGCTATAGAGCAGGGAATGCAACTAACCTGTGCAGTTAATTAAAATTGGCCATGAACTAAATAATATCAGGATGTTACTGTAATAGCTAGGAATGAACCAGATAGGACTTATAATGGTATCACTCCTGAACTAATAGAGAAGGAAATGCAAATCAATATGTTTCGGGATATAAATTTGTAATGAGCAACACACAGAGGATAGTCAATGCTGAAGCTTAGGATGGAGCAGATACAGAATATAGTGGGATCACCTGTGAACTTGTAAACATGGAATGAAACCAATATGTTCACATTCCATATGTGAGTGCCATGCTAAGTAAGAGAAACAAGTTAATACTGCAGCTTTAGAAGACCCAGATGGCACATAAAATTATTATCGAAGTAGCTAGTGTGACAAGTTTAAATAAATTTGTACTGCAGGACAACAAATCGATAGCATGCATGAACTAATAATGGCATCACTTGTGAACTTGTAGAGCAGGAATGCAAATCAACAGATGCAATGACTTAAAATTTGGCATGAATTAGATCGTAGCAGGATGTGACTTGCGTAGAATGAATCAAATTATAAAGGCATCACTTGTCAACATGTAGAGCACTGAATGAAAACAAATGTGTTCAATGACTGGGTATGTAACGTAGAGAACTATCATGTCGAGTGCCTATGGATGTACCTACAACTAAAATATGTCTAGATACATCTATATTGGTTGCAACTAATATGGATCAGAGGGAGTAGTACAAAGGGTAACATGCGGAGTGGCTTGCTAGTTGGTAAGTAACACGAATAAACAAATACAGTTCATGGCAACAAGCTTGAACCAGCTACAATGCTAACACAACAAAACGGGAACAAATATATGGTTACCTAAATAGGTGCAGCATCTAAGCATCGTTGTTGTCGATGCCGGTCACGTCCAGATCGCCGAGGTTGCTGAAGTTGGTTTGGTTGTCATTGTCGGGGAAGCAGGTCTAGGGTGGTACTGGAAGGCTTCGGTGCGGTGGACGAGATCGTGGCAGAAGTAGATCCGGTGCCATGAACGGCGAGGTCGGTGAAGCACATCAGGCATGGTGCGGTGGAAGTTGGTGAAGCGGTTGCGATAACTGTCAGCTCCTCGGCGGTGAAGCCGATCTGGGGAGGTCGATTAAGGCTACAGCGCGGTGGACAAGAGCGTCGGTGAAGCGGATCCGGTGCAGAACACGTTCGCGTGGGTGAACAAGATCCGGTGCTGTGGTCGACGGTGAGGCAAATGCAGGGCAGTGCACGCCGTCGTCGGTGTGGCTGGAACGGTGGGGTGGAGGTGGCAGTGGGTAAACTAGATCCGGTCCGCTGGTCGAGGATGAAGCAGATCTGGACATGTGAGATGGACCAGGGAATCGGTACCCTAGATCCGGTATGGTGGATGGGAGCAAAGCGGCTACGGTAGACTGGATGATGAGGACCATATGGATTCGTGGTGTGGCGAGAACGCCGTGGAAGTCCGGCGGGGATATTCCGGCACGGTGGCCATGGAAGTGGGTGAGAGGAGTGGTTCCCCATGAATGAGAGCTTTTTTTAGGGACAAGAGTGAGAAGCTAGTGAGGAAGGAGTGTAGTTCGGGTAACGCCAAGAAAGTACTACTGTAGAGGTGCGGAGGGGGTAAAGGACAATTCCTAAAGTACCCTTCACCGACCCAAAAATACACACACTTTCCCGTGTTAATTTGGTCATTTGTAGTACCGCGATGGGTACACGGGGAATATCATATTGTTTTGTTTGAATTTATTTAGACACACGATGGGAGGTACTTTTCATGATCGACCCATCATTCTATATGTTGCAAAAAATCAGATACGGAGTATTGTAAAATAGCTAGGCATTTATTACTACTACTCCTATCCTTTATGTGTCACGGGAAATAATGTGTATCCTCTTCTCCACACAAAGAAAGTACTCCGTAAATAGCATACATGGACTTCGCATTCAGGTTTGATGCCCATTGATGAATAGCAAGGTATCATGCGAAGTTGAGACCAATTTATGTTTACTACCCCCCCTTCCCCCCCCCCCCCCACATTTTTGGTCTTATTTATGTCATCGATTCGAGAGTTTGGCCGTAAATTTGGTCAACCAGCTGTGACAAAAAAAGAAACCTTGGAAATTTACTTTCGATATGAATCAAACAATTTAACTTTTTTGACATATAATTCCATTTTTTAAAATGTATGGTCAATGTTCTATTAAAAACAACGACTCTACTGCATCCAAATCTAATACTCCCAAATCTAGTACTCCCTCCGATTCAAAATAATTGCCTAAAAATGGATGTATCTACACACTAAAACATGTCTAGATGCATCTATTTTTGGACAATTATTTTGAACCAGAGGGAGTAATCACTTTGTCTATAAATAGACCTCTAAGATTTGTCTAAATCTAGATGTATCTAGATGCTATTTAGTGTCTACATGCATTTCGGGATTCTTTGATTCATAGGATTAGTATATGAATTGTGTATGATTTATATCCTATGGGAATTTTTCCTACACTAGTTGTTTCATTCATATAAACATATCCTACATGAACTAATCCTATAGGAATCTTGAAGGCAAATCCAATAGGAACTATATAAATTTAGGGCTTGCTTGATTCATAGGATTAGTATAGGAATTGTGCAGGAGATTTTAGATCCTATGGCAATTATTCTACACTAGTTATTTGTTTCACATGAACATATCCTACATGAAGTAATCCTGTAGAATCTTGAAGTGCAAATCCTACACGAATAAAACATTAGGTCATACCTCATGGAAAGTTTCCTTTGGCACAATTAAACACAACCCATGTTCCTATAGGATTCAACTAGCCATGACATCTCAATCATATGCTTTCCCTATTCCTATGATTTATCTCTCGTGAATCAAAGGAGACCTCACATTTAGACAAGCATCTGGCATTTTTCATAGATGGGGGCTGTAGTAGTATTGTAACGGTTGTGGTCGATGGGATAGGGCCGTTCGGATGAGGTTATTTTGAGTGTATATGTATTTGTGATCCTCTATGTATCACGCGCTGATACGTCTCAAACGTATCTATAATTTCTTATGTTCCATGCTAGTTTTATGACAATACTCACATGTTTTACATACACTTTATATCATTTTGATGCATTTTCCGGGACTAACCTATTAACAAGATGCCGAAGCGCCAGTTCCTGTTTTCTGCTGTTTTTGGTTTCAGAAATCCTACACGGGAAATATTCTCGGAATTGGACGAAACAAAAGCCCACGGCCCTATTTTCCACGGAGGGTTCCAGAACATCGAAGGAGAGTCGGAGGCGGCCAGCAGGGGACCCACACCATAGGGGGGCGCGGCCCCACCCCTGGCCGCGCCGCCATGTGCTGTGGGCACCCCCTGGATCCTCTGAGGCCGCCCTTCCGCCTATATATTCTCTCCGTCGCAAAAACCCTAAAACAACAAGTCATATTCCACGAAGAGTTCCGTAGCCGCCGCCATCGCGAAGACAAGTTTCGTGGGACAGAAGTCTCTGTTCCGGCACGCCTCCGGGACGGGGAATTTCCCCCGGAGTCATCTCCATCGACACCACCGCCATCTTCATCGCCGTTGCTGTCTCCCATGATGAGGAGGGAGTAGTTCTCCCCCGAGGCTGAGGGCTCTACCGGTAGCTATGTGGTTCATCTCTCTCTCCCATGGTGTGATCTTTATGTGATCATGAGCTTTGTATCACTATTAATCTATGTGCTACTCTAGTGATGTTATTAAAGTAGTCTATTCCTCCTCCATGATGTAAAGTTGACAGTGTGTGCATCATGTAGTACTTGGGCGTAGGTTATGATTGTAATCTCTTGTAGATTATGAAGTTAACTATTACTATGATAGTATTGATGTGATCTATTCCCCCTTTCATAGCTATTGTTGACAGTGTGTATGCTATGTTAGTACTCGGTCTAAATTGCAACGGTCTATTATGCACTCTAGAAGTTACTTTAATATGAACTCCGGATTCACTCTTGATACGCGTACAACACGCGTCCGTTGGGAACCCCAAGAGGAAGGTGTGATGCGTACAGCGGCAAGGTTTCCCTTAGTATGAAACCAAGGTTTATCGAACCAGTAGGAGCCAAGAAGCACGTTGAAGGTTGAAGGCGGCGAGATGTAGTGCGGCGCAACACCAGGGATTCCGGCGCCAACGTGGAACCTGCACAACACAACCAAAGTACTTTGCCCCAACGAAACAGTGAGGTTGTCAATCTCACCGGCTTGCTGTAACAAAGGATTAGATGTATAGTGTGGATGATGATTGTTTGCAGAAAAACAAGAGAACAAGATTGTAGTAGATTGTATTTCAGTATAGAGAATTGGACCGGGGTCCACAGTTCACTAGAGGTGTCTCTCCCATAAGATAAACAGCATGTTGGGTGAACAAATTACAGTTGGGCAATTGACAAATAAAGAGGGCATGACCATGCACATACATATTATGATGAGTATTGTGAGATTTAATTGGGCATTACGACAAAGTACATAGACCGCTATCCAGCATGCATCTATGCCTAAAAAGTCCACCTTCAGGTTATCATCCGAACCCCCTCCAGTATTAAGTTGCTAACAACAGACAATTGCATTAAGTATTGCGCGTAATGTAATCAGTGACTACATCCTTGAACATAGCACCAATGTTTTATCCCTAGTGGCAACAGCACATCCATAATCTTAGAGATTTCTGTCACTTCCCCAGATTCACGGAGACATGAACCCACTATCGAGCATAAATACTCCCTCTTGGAGTTACAAGCATCTACTTGGCCAGAGCATCTACTAGTAACGGAGAGCATGCAAGATCATAAACAACACATAGACATAACTTTGATAATCAACATAACAAGTATTCTCTATTCATCGGATCCCAACAAACGCAACATATAGAATTACAGATAGATGATCTTGATCATGTTATGCAGCTCACAAGATCCGACAATGAAGCACAATGGGGAGAAGACAACCATCTAGCTACTGCTATGGACCCATAGTCCAGGGGTAGACTACTCACACATCACTCCGGAGGCGACCATGGCGGCGTAGAGTCCTCCGGGAGATGATTCCCCTCTCCGGCAGGGTGCCGGAGGCGATCTCCTGAATCCCCCGAGATGGGATTGGCGGCGGCGGCGTCTCAGTAAGGTTTTCCGTATCGTGGCTCTCGGTACTGGGGGTTTCGCGACGGAGGCTTTAAGTAGGCGGAAGGGCAGGTCAGGAGGCGGCACGAGGGGCCCACACCACAGGGCCGCGCGGCCAAGGGGGGGCCGCGCCGCCCTATGGTGTCGCCACCTCGTGGCCCCACTTCGTCTCCTCTTCGGTCTTCTGGAAGCTTCGTGGCAAAATAGAACCCTGGGCATTGATTTCGTCCAATTCCGAGAATATTTCGTTACTAGGATTTCTGAAACCAAAAACAGCAGAAAACAGCAACTGGCACTTCGGCATCTTGTTAATAGGTTAGTTCCAGAAAATGCACGAATATGACATAAAGTGTGCATAAAACATGTAGATAACATCAATAATGTGGCATGGAACATAAGAAATTATCGATACATTGGAGACGTATCAACTCTCCACGGTGTGACGGTGACAGTGTGCGCATCGTGTGTGATTCCCTTATGAATTTGTGGAGCTTGTTTACTCCGGCTTGAGGGTGCTCTTGTAGCCCTACACAATGAATGGTGTTTGTTATCCAACAAGAGAGTGTTTGAGAGTAGCATTTATTTATCCAATTATGTGATCATTGTTGAGAGTGTCCACTAGTGAAAGTATGATCCCTAGGCCTTGTTTCTAAGCATTGAAACACCGTTTCCAACAAGTTCTGTTACATGTTCGCTTGCTGCCATTTTTATTTCAGATTGCAATTGCTACTTACAATCATCCATATTACTTGTATTTCACTATCTCTTCGCCGAACTAGTGCACCTATACATCTGACAAGTGTATTAGGTGTGTTGGGGACACAAGAGACTTCTTGTATCTTAATTGCAGGGTTGCTTGAGAGGGATATCTCTGACCTCTACCTCCCTGAGTTCGATAAACCTTGGGTGATTCACTTAAGGGAAACTTGCTGCTGTTCTACAAACCTCTGCTCTTGGAGGCCCAACACTGTCTACAGGAATAGAAGCGTGCGTAGACATCAAGCTATTTTCTGGCGCCGTTGCCGGGGATCTGAAGAAAAGTCACACCCCAGGGATTTCCAACTCCCACGGCAACAAGCTATTTTCTGGCGCCGTTGCCGGGGAGGTAAGGTAAAAGGTATTCACATCCTCTGACTACTAAGCTATTTCCTAGCATTGTTGCCGGTGTGTGAGTGCTCGAAGGTATTTCCTTTAGATCCTGCAATTATATCTTTTTGTTTCTTGTTTTTATTTTCACTAGTTAGGCTGAATGGAAAACAACAAAAAAATTAGAGATCTTTATGAACTTTATATTGAATTAGGACATGATGTGTTTGAAGAGAGAATTAAAAAACCCATGGAACTTTGTTTGCAAAATAGTTGTAGCAATGTTATTAGCATGAACTCTTTGAATACTATTATTGCTAATGCTATGGAAGAATTTAAGCTTGGGGAAGCTGGTTGTGATATTTTTAGTCCCCCAAGTTTTGAGGAGAAAATTTTCTTTGATGATACTTTGCCCCCATTTATGATGATTATAATGATAGTGGTATTTTGGTGCCACCTACTATAAAGGATAAAGTTTATTATGATTATACCATGCCTGCAATTTATGATAATTACAATGATGGTTGTGATAGTTTTACTCCCACTATTACTAATAAAATTGATTATGCTTATGTGGAGAGTAATGATACTTTTATGCATGTGAATAAGAATGCTTTATGTGATAGTTATATTGTTGAGTTTGTTCATGATGCTACTGAAAGTTATTATGAGAGAGGGAAACATGGTTATATGCATCTTAATAATATTAAGTTTCCCCTCTTTATGTTGAGAATCTTGAAGTTGCGCTTGTGTTGCCTTTCTATGCTTGTTGCATTATGCTTACATGAGTTGTTTATTTACAAGATTCATTTTCATAGGAAGTGGGTTAGACTTAAAAGTGTTTCTTATTTGCTTTTGATGCTCTCTTTTGCTTCAACTCTTATTTCTTGCGCGAGCATCATTAAAATTACTGAGCCCATCTTAATGGCTATAAAGAAAGCACTTATTGGGAGATAACCCATGTTTTTATTTTTCTACTGTTTTGTTGTGTCTTGGAAGTTGTTACTACTGTAGAAACCTCTCCTTATCATGTTTATTTCATTGTTGTGCGAATTAAAGTCTTTGATAGTAAAGTTGATACTAGATTTAGATTTCTGCACAGAAACAGATTTTTACCTGTCACGAATTTGAGTAGATCTCTCTGCAGAAAACTCGTAAAATGCTGAAAAAATTTATTCGTGATCCTCAGAATGTATGCAACTTTCATTAAATTTGAGCTTTTCCATCTGAGCTTGTTAAGTGCCTCGAAAAAATTCGTCTTTACGGACTGTTCTGTTTTGACAGATTCTGCCTTTTATTTCGCATTGCCTCTTTTACTGTGTTGAGTGGACTTCTTTGTTCCATTAACCTTCAGTAACCTTGGGTAATGTCCAGAAGTGTTAAGAATGATTGTGTCCTCACTGAACATGTGAATTTTTGATTATGCACTAACCCCCTAATGAGATTGTTTTGAGTCTGGTGTGAAGGAAGTTTTCAAGGAGCAAGAGAGGAGGATGATATGATATGATCAAGAAGAGTGAAAAGTCTAAGCTTGGGGATGCCCATGTGGTTCATCCCTGCATATTTCAAGAAGACTCAAGCGTCTAAGCTAGCTTGGGGATGCCCAAGGCATCCCCTTCTTCATCAACAACTTATCAGGTCACCTCTAGTGAAACTATATTTTTATTCCATCACATCTTATGTGCTTTACTTGGAGCGTCTGTGTGCTTTTATTTGTGTTTGTGTTTGAATAAATTCGGATCCTAGCAATCCTTGTGTGGGAGAGAGACACGCTCCGCTTTTTCATATGAACACTAGTGTTCTTCGCTTTTACTTTTAATGTTCAATGGCGAAAGTTGATCGCTTCACTTATTGCTATTTGGTTGGAAACAGAAAATGCTTCATGTGGTAATTGATATATTGTCTTGAATAATTTGATACTTGGCAATTGTTTTGAGCTCTCAAGTAGATCATGTTTAAGCTCTTGCATCATGTAGTTTAAATCTATTAGTGGAGAACTATCGTAGAGCTTGTTGAAATTTGGATTGCATGATTGGTATCTCTAAAGTCTAGATATTTTCTGGTAAAAGTGTTTGAACAACAAGGAAGACAGTGTAGAGTCTTATAATGCTTGCAATATGTTCTTATGTAAGTTTTGCTGTACCGGTTCATACTTGTATTTGCTGCAAACAACCTTGCTAGCCTAAGCCTTGTACTGAGAGGGAATGCTTCTCGTGCATCCAAAACCTTGAGCCAAAGCCTATGCCATTTGTGTCCACCATAACTACCTACTATGTGGTATTTTTCTGCCATTCCAAGTAAATTGCTTGCGTGCTACCTTTAAAAAAAATTCATTCCTTGTCTTTGCAATACATAGCTCATGGGAAAGTAGCCTAAAAACTATTGTGGTAATGAATATGTCGCTTATGTATCTTAGTTCTTATAAGTTGCTTGTTGAGTGGTAACCATGTTTCTGGGGACGCCATCAACCTGTTACACCTTTGTTGAATATCATGTGAGTTGCTATGCATGTTCGTCTTGTCTGAAGTAAGGGAGATTTCTCATGATTAAATGGTTTGAGTATGCATATTGTTAGAGAAGAACATTGGGCCGCCAACCAAAGCCATGTATCATGGTGGAAGTTTCAGCTTGGACATTAATCCTCAAATCTCTTATGAGAATATTATCTGTTGTTGAATGCTTAAAGCATAAAAGAGGAGTCCATTATCTGTTTTCTATGTTGTCCCGGTATGGATGTCCTCAAGTTGAGATCTATCAAAACTGAGAAATCAAATGCGATCTATCTCCTTGGACCTTTGTACAGGTGGCATAGAGGTACCCCTTTGTGACACTTGGTTGAAACATATGAAATGCAATGATAATCCATGGAAGTCCGAGCTAATTAGGACAAGGTGCGGGCACTATTGGTATTCGATGCATGAGGCTTGCAACTTATAGGAGGTTTTATGCATAACACATATGAATTATTACTACCGTTGACACAATTGTTTCCATGTTTTCAAAATAAAAAGCTCTATCACATGAGAAATTATCCTTGTTATCGTTTACCTACTCGAGGGCGAGTAGGAACTAAGCTTGGGGATGTTTGATACGTCTCAAACGTATCTATAATTTCTTATGTTCCATGCTACTTTTATGATGATACTCACATGTTTTATACACACTTTATGTCATTATTATGCATTTTCCGGCACTAACCTATTGACGAGATGCCGAAGAGCCGATTCTTTGTTTTCTGCTGTTTTTGGTTTCAGAAATCCTACAAAGGAAATATTCTCGGAATTGGACGAAATCAACGCCCAGGGTATTATTTTTCCACGAAGCTTCCAGAAGACCGAAAGGATTACGAAGTGGGGCGACGAGGCGACGCCACGCCAGGGCCGCGCGGCCAGGGCTGGGCCCGCGCCGCCCTAGCGTGTGGCCCCTCGTGTCGCCCCTAAACCTACCCTTCCGCCTACTTAAAGCCTTCGTCGCGAAACCCCCAGTACCGAGAGCCACGATACGGAAAACCTTCCAGAGACGCAGCCGCCGCCAATCCCATCTCGGGGGATTCAGGAGATCGCCTCCGGCACCCTGCCGGAGAGGGGAACCATATCCCGGAGGGCTCTTCATCGCCATGATCGCCTCCGGATCGATGTGTGATTAGTTCACCCCTGGACTATGGGTCCATAGCAGTAGCTAGATGGTTGTCTTCTCCTCATTGTGCTATCATGTTAGATCTTGTGAGCTGCCTATCATGATCAAGATCATCTATTTGTAATGCTACATGTTGTGTTTGTTGGGATCCGATGAATATTGAATACTATGTCAAGTTGATTATCAATCTATCATATATGTTGTTTATGTTCTTGCATGCTCTCCGTTGCTAGTAGAGGCTCTGGCCAAGTTAATACTTGTAACTCCAAGAGGGAGTATTTATGCTCGATAGTGGGTTCATGCCTCCAATGAATCTGGGACAGTGACAGAAAGTTCTAAGGTTGTGGATGTGATGTTGCCACTAGGGATAAAACATCAATGCTTTGTCTAAGGATATTTGTGTTGATTACATTACGCACCATACTTAATGCAATTGTCTCTTGTTTGCAACTTAATACTGGAAGGGGTTCAGATGATAACCTGAAAGTGGACTTTTTAGGCATAGATGCATGCTGGATAGCGGTCTAAGTACTTTGTCGTAATGCCCTGATTAAATCTCGTAGTACTCATCATGATATATGTATGTGCATTGTTATGCCTTCTTTATTTGTCAATTGCCCAACTGTAATTCGTTCACCCAACATGCTATTTATCTTATGGGAGAGACACCACTAGTGAACTGTGGACCCCGGTCCATTCTTTACATCTGAAATACAATTTACTGCAATTGTTCTTTACTGTTATTCGCAAACAAACATCATCTTCCACACTATACGGTCAATCCTTTGTTTTCAGCAAGCCGGTGAGATTGACAACCTCACTGTTACGTTGGGGCAAAGTACTTTGATTGTGTTGTGCAGGTTCGACGTTGGCGCCGGAATCCCTGGTGTTGCGCCGCACTACACTCCGTCACCAACAACCTTCACTTGTTCCTTGACTCCTACTGGTTCGATAACCTTGGTTTCTTATTGAGGGAAAACTTGCTACTATGCGCATCACACCTTCCTCTTGGGGTTCCCAACGGACGTGTGTCAACTGCACGCATCAAGCTCTTTTTCTGGCGCCGTTGCCGGGGAGATCAAGACACGCTGCAAGGGGAGTCTCCCACTTCCAATCTCTTTACTTTGTTTTTGTCTTGCTTTACTTTATTTTATTTACTGCTTTGTTTGCTCTTTATATCAAAAACACAAAAAAATTAGTTGCTATCTTTACTTTATTTACTGTCTTGTTCTCCATATTAAAAACACAAAAAAAAATTAGCTACTTGCATTTACTTTATTTAGTTTGCTTTATTTACTACTGCTAAAATGGGAACTATTGAGAATACTAAGTTGTGTGACTTCACTAGCACAAATAATAATGATTTTCTATGCACACCTATTGCTCCACCTGCTACTACAGCAGAATTCTTTGAAATTAAACCTGCTTTACTAAATCTTGTCATGAGAGAGCAATTTTCTGGTGTTAGTTCTGATGATGCTGCTGCCCATCTTAATAATTTTGTTGAACTTTGTGAAATGCAAAAGTATTAGGATGTAGAAGGTTATATTATAAAACTGAAATTGTTTCCTTTCTCCTTAAGAGGAAGAGCTAAACATTGGTTGCGATCTTTGCCTAAGAATAATAAAGGGAGAAGTGTTTCCGCGGTTTGGTCCGTGTGTTTCCTTCGTCCATTGTTCGTGTTTCCGTCGTCCGTTGTCACGTACGCGTTTCTTTCTTTCCCTTTCGTATACTTCACCTCCGTATAAGGTTTGGTCTCTATCCTCGGCCAGGAAAAGAGTCGATATCGACCTACGGTAAACGCTTATATAAATACACCGCTCAACCGAGCCTCACGGAATCCATCGATCTTAACGACGGAGCGGCGGCGCGGCTCGCCTGAGCCTCAAGGAATTGATCGATCTTGACGACGGAGTGGCGGCGCGGCTCGCGTGAACAAGGGAAAACAGGGAGGCGCTAGAATCGTGGGGTTGCGCTGCCATGGTCGATCGCCACCAGACCGCCGGCTCCGAGGATGGGTATGGAGCGCAAGGACGTTGCCACCGGTGACGAAGACCACAGAGAATAGAAGGAGTGCGTCGTGGATTCGTTGTGTCCATGGACTCTTTCCGATCCGACGCCACTAACTACGACTTTAGATGGTGGGGACGCTTAACTTTCGGGATGCCTTGCCTGCCGACGAAACCGAAAACGAGAAGACAAGATCTACCACGATGAATAAGAGCTCATCCTGGTTTCGCCATTTCGCCACCCGATCATGGACTCCCAACCAGGCAGTGTAGAAATTCTGCTCTGCCGCTGCCTGCACTCCTCCTTGCGCGCCATGGAGAAAGTGGGGCTGAAGAACGAAGACCAGCAGAGCATGGAGGGGAGGCCGCTTCTGTGGCAGCCATGGACGCGGTGTTGGAGCTCTCACCGAGGCTGCACTAGAGGTGATGGTGCACCCCTCTCCGTGGCCGCCACCGTCGACTGGCTGTCGTGCAGGATTTGCATCCATGGGGTGGCGCGGAGCCACGGACTCGGCCGGTCACGCCAGCCAGACACCCGAAGGGCTGCGAAGGTTCTGCAGATGACGCGCTGCGCCGTGGCTCTTACTGGAGCCGGTTGTGTTCGTGTACTCCATCAACCCCCCGTGCGGTGGCAACCTGTGATCGGTGCGGCTGGTCTATGCAAGGAGCTACGATTATCAAGGCCGGCCGGGGTGTTCGCTGACACCTGATGCGTTGTTTCTGGTTTCGTCAGGCTGTGTGCAGAGCTGCGTGTCATGGAGGAATGGTTGTCATGGAGAAAACCCAGAAGATGTTACGATTGTACGCCGCTCAGATATTTCATGCCGTGTAATGGCCTGGTCGACCAAGGTATATTTGAAGTCTGTTGAGGTTCGGCCTGATGCGTCCACCATCGCCACTGTCCTAAATGGTTTTGCTGAGCGGATAGCTGGTCTAAAGCAATGCATGTAGACTTCGTAATTCTGAAATCTTGGTATCTCCATGCTCTCGGTCTATGCAATTATTTGCTGAATGTGTATGGTAGATGTGATCACGTTAACGTTAGCTAGGTCAAATCCTTCTTACAAGTTCTCTGAAAATTGTAGGTACATTCTAGATGGCAAAAATCAGGAGTTCATCATGCAATGAAAGTATATGCATCAATAAATGTGAATGCATTACCCTACATTTGTGTGTGCAGTTTACTCGACATTTACGAATGGCAATAGTACACATCCAAGATAGACTGCTTGATTTTTAAATTTCAGATGTAACTGATTTTTATGTTTTTGTCTACACATTTTTTTCTCTGCAGCAATCGTGAAAATTATGATTTCTGACTTCTAATTTCTATTTCTTTTAGATTTTTTTTTGATAGCATAAAATTTCATTGGTCAATGTCTGAGACATTGGTTGCACGTGCATGGATAAATATGGCATTGGATCAAGGAACACCACACAGGTGCAAAGGAAGCCAGATTTAATTATAAGAATAAAAACTTCATACTTGACAAGATTGAGTTACGCAAATAGTTGCTTACGCCGTCATTTTTCATTGAGAAAATTTTCCAAGGCCTAACAATTATCAATCAAATATTAATCCGTAGCAACCCAAGCTGACCTGATGGCACGTAACAAATTGAGGAAATATTAAAGGTGATGCCCACCATCATTACAAGTCTGCAGTATTACAGGTTGGTAGAGAGAGGGTTCACAATCTACTCTTTTTAGGATTGTGATGAATAGCTATAAGCATGACCACAATTGACGGTGGTGATAAATAGACAAAGTGTCAACACAGAAGGTTTGCTGAAAAGTTTGAGTATTTATTTCTCCCGGTGCAACGCACGGGCACTTTTGCTAGTCTTTGCCTAAGAATAGTATTGATTCATGGACTAAATGTAAGGATGCTTTTATTGGTAGATATTATCCTCCCGCTAAAATTATATCTTTGAGGAGTAGCATAATGAATTTTAAGCAATTGGATAATGAGCATGTTCCCCAAGCATGGGAGAGAATGAAATCTTTGGTGAAGAATTGCCCTACCCATGGACTAACTACTTGGATGATCATCCAAACCTTTTATGCAGGATTAAGTTTTTCTTCGCGGAACCTATTGGATTCAGCTGCTGGAGGTACCTTTATGTCCATTACTTTGGGGGCGGCAACAAAGCTTCTTGATGATATGATGATAAATTACTCTGAATGGCACACGGAAAGGGCTCCACAAGGTAAGAAGGTAAATTCTGTTGAAGAAACCTCCTCCTTGAGTGATAAGATTGATGCTATTATGTCTATGCTTGTGAATGGTAGATCTAATGTTGATCCAAATAATGTTCCTTTAGCTTCATTGGTTGCTCAAGAAGAACATATTGATGTGAACTTCATTAAAAGTAATAATTTCAACAACAATGCTTATAGGAATAATTCTGGTAACAACTATAGGCCATATCCTTCTAATAATAGTAATGGTTATGGTAATTCTTATGGTAATTCTTACAACAATAATAGGAATGCACCCTCTGGTCTTGAAGCCATGCTTAAAGAATTTATTAGTACACAAACAGCTTTTAACAAATCTGTTGAGGAAAAGCTTGATAAAATTGATATTCTTGCTTGTAAGGTTGATAGACTTGCCTCTAATGTTGATCTTTTAAATTGAAAGTTATGTCTAATAAGGATAATGATAATAAAATTGTTACTACAGCAAACTCCATACAAGTTCGAATTAATGAGAATATTAGATTGATGGCTGAATTGCATGCTAGGTGGGAAAGAGAAGAAAACGAAAAACTTGCTAAAGAGAATAATGTAGCTAAAGTTTGGACTATTACCACCACTAGTAATGATAATGCTTCACATGTTGCTACACCTCCTACTATCAATGGTAAAATAATTGGTGTTGGCAATGTTTCTACTCCTAGTGCAAAGCGTGCAAAACTGCCTGAAACTGCTAAAACTGCTGAAACTGTTTGTGATAAAACTGCTGAAATTTTTCAAAATATTGGGGACAATGATCCCATTGCTGTAGATCATAATGGTTTAGATTTTGATGATTGTCACATCTCTGAAGTTATAAAGTTCTTACAAAAACTTGCTAAAAGTCCCAATGCTAGTGCTATAAATTTGGCCTTTACAAAACATATTACAAATGCTCTCATAAAAGCTAGAGAAGATAAACTAAAACTTGAAACTTATATTCCTAGGAAGTTAGAAGATGGTTGGGAGCCCATCATTAAGATGAGGGTCAATGATTTTGATTGTAATGCTTTATGTGATCTTGGTGGAAGTATTTCTGTTATGCCTAAGAAAATCTATGATATGCTTGACTTGCCATCATTGAAAAATTGTTATTTTGGATGTTAATCTTGCTGATAATGCTATAAAGAAACCTTTGGGGAGGATTGATAATGTTCGCATTACGGTTAACAATAACCTTGTCCCCGTTGATTTTGTTGTCTTGGATATTAAATGCAATGCATCTTGTCCCATTATATTGGGAAGACCTTTTCTTCGAACTGTTGGTGCTACCATTGATATGAAGGAAGGTAATATTAAATATCAATTTCCTCTCAAGAAAGGTATGGAACACTTCCCTAGAAAGAGAATGAATTTACCTTATGATTCTATTATTAGAACAAATTATGATGTTGATGCTTCGTCTCTTGACAATACTTGATTCACACTTTCTGCGCCTAGCTGAAAGGTGTTAAAGAAAAGCGCTTATGGGAGACAACCCATTATTTTACTTCTGCACTTTTGTTTTATATTTGAGTCTTGGAAGTTGTTACTACTGTAGCAACCTCTCCTTATCTTTATTTTATTACATTGTTGTGCCAAGTAAAGTCTTTGATAGTAAAGTCAATACTAGATTTGGATTACTGCGCAGAAACAGATTTCTTACTGTCACGAAATTGAGCAGCCCCTTCTGTAGGGAATTTAGAAAAATCTGCCAATTTACGTGCGTGATTCTCAGATATGTACGCAACTTTCATTCAATTTAAGAATTTTCATCTGAGCAAGTTAAGTGCCCCAGAAAAATTCGTCTTTACGGACTGTTATGTTTTGACAGATTCTGCCTTTTATTTCGCATTGCCTGTTTTGCTATGTTTGATGGATTTCTTTGTTCCATTAACTTTCAGTAGCTTTGTGCAATGTCCAGAAGTGTTAAGAATGATTGTGTCACCTCTGAATATATGAATTTTCAATTATGCACTAACCCTCTAATGAGTTTGTTTTGAGTTTGGTGTGGAGGAAGTTTTCAAGGGTCAAGAGAGGAGGATGATACAATATGATCAAGAAGAGTGAAAAGTCTAAGCTTGGGGATGCCCCCGTGGTTCATCCCTGCATATTTTAAGAAGACTCAAGCATCTAAGCTTGGGGATGCCCAAGGCATCCCCTTCTTCATCGACAACTTATCAGGTCACCTCTAGTGAAACTATATTTTTATTCAGTCACATCTTATGTGCTTTACTTGGAGCGTCTGTTTGTTTTTATTTTCGTTTTTGTTTGAATAAAATCGGATCCTAGCATTCTTTATGTGGGAGAGAGACATGCTCCGCTGTTGCATATGAACACATGTGTTCTTAGTGCTACTTTTAATGTTCATGGCGAAGGTTGAACTACTTCGTTCATTGTTATATGGTTGGAAACGGAAAATGCTACATGTGGTAATTGGTATAATGTCTTGAATAATTTGATACTTGGCAATTGTTGTGCTCATATAGATCATGTTTAAGCTCTTGCATCATGTACTTTGCACCTATTAATGAAGAACTACATAGAGCTTGTTAAAATTTGGTTTGCATGATTGGTCTCTCTAAGTCTAGATATTTTCTGGTTAAGGTGTTTGAACAACAAGGAGACAGCGTAAAGTCTTATAATGCTTACAATATGTTCATATGTGAGTCTTGCTGTACCGTTTTATACTTGAGTTTGCTTCAAACAACCTTGCTAGCCTAGCCTTGTATTGAGAGGAATTCTTCTCGTGCATCCAAATCCTTGAGCCAAAAACTATGCCATTTGTGTCCACCATACCTACCTACTACATGGTATTTCTCCGCCATTCATAAGTAAATTACTTGAGTGCTACCTTTAAAATTCTATTCTTTGCCTTTACAATACATAGCTCATGGGAAAATAGCCTTAAAAACTATTGTGGTGAAGAATATGTACTTATGTATCTTATTTCTTAATAAGTTGCTTGTTGAGCGGTAACCATGTTTCTGGGGACGCCATCAACTTTTACACCTTTGTTGAATATCATGTGAGTTGCTATTCATGTTCATCTTGTCTGAAGTAAGGGCAATTTTCATGATCAAATGGTTTGAGTATGCATATTGTTAGAGAAGAACATTGGGCCGCTAACTAAAGCCATGAATCATGGTGGAAGTTTCAGTTTGGACACACATCCTCAATCTCTTATGAGAATATTATCTGTTGTTGAATGCTTAAGCATTAAAAGAGGAGTCCATTATCTGTTGTCTATGTTGTCCCGGTATGGATGTCTAAGTTGAGAATAATCAAAAGCGAGAAATCCAATGCGAACTTTCTCCTTAGCCCTCTGTACAGGCGGCATAGAGGTACCCCTTTGTGACACTTGGTTGAAACATATGTTATGCAATGATAATCCGTGTTAATCCAAGCTAATTAGGACAAGGTGCGAGCACTATTGGTATACTATGCATGAGGCTTGCAACTTATAGGATATCTTGTACATAACACATATGATTTATTACTACCGTTGACAAAATTGTTTCTATGTTTTCAAAATGAAAAGCTCTAGCACAAAAATAGTAATCCATGCTTCCCTCTGCGAAGGGCCATTCTTTTACTTTATGTTGAGTCAGTTCACCCACTTCTTTCTATCTTAGAAGCAAACACTTTTGTCAACTGTGTGCATTGATTCTTACATGTTTACCTATTGCACTTGTTATATTACTTGGTGTTGACAATTATCCATGAGATAAACATGTTGAAGTTGAAAGCAACCGCTGAAACTTATATCTACCTTTGTGTTGCTTCAAAGCTTTCTACTAAGAATTTATTGCTTATGAGTTAACTGTTATGCAAGTCTTATTGATGCTTGTCTTGAAAGTACTATTCATGAAAAGGCTTTGCTATATGATTCAGTTGTTTACTCATTGTCTTTACCATTGCTTTGAATCGCTGCATTCATCTCATGTGCTTTACAATAGTATTGATCAAGATCATGATAGCATGTCACTTCAGAAATTATCCTTGTTATCGTTTACCTACTCGAGGGCGAGTAGGAACTAAGCATGGGGATGCTTGATACGTCTCAAACGTATCTATAATTTCTTATGTTCCATGCTACTTTTATGATGATACTCACATGTTTTATACACACTTTATGTCATTATTATGCATTTTCCGGCACTAACCTATTGACGAGATGCCGAAGAGCCGCTTCTTGTTTTTATTGTTTTTGGTTTCAGAAATCCTACAAAGGAAATATTCTCGGAATTGGACGAAATCAACGCCCAGGGTCTTATTTTTCCACGAAGCTTCCAGAAGACCGAAAGGATTACGAAGTGGGGCGACGAGGCGACGCCACGCCAGGGCCGCGCGGCCAGGGTGGGCCCGCGCCGCCCTAGCGTGTGCCCCCCTCGTGTCGCCCCTAAACCTACCCTTCCGCCTACTTAAAGCCTTCGTTGCGAAACCCCCAGTACCGAGAGCCACGATACGGAAAACCTTCCAGAGACGCAGCCGCCGCCAATCCCATATCGGGGGATTCAGGAGATCGCCTCCGGCACCCTGCCGGAGAGGGGAACCATCTCCCGGAGGGCTCTTCATCGCCATGATCGCCTCCGGATCGATGTGTGAGTAGTTCACCCCTGGACTATGGGTCCATAGCAGTAGCTAGATGGTTGTCTTCTCCTCATTGTGCTATCATGTTAGATCTTGTGAGCTGCCTATCATGATCAAGATCATCTATTTGTAATGCTACGTGTTGTGTTTGTTGGGATCCGATGAATATTGAATACTATGTCAAGTTGATTATCAATCTATCATATATGTTGTTTATGTTCTTGCATGCTCTCCGTTGCTAGTAGAGGCTCTGGCCAAGTTAATACTTGTAACTCCAAGAGGGAGTATTTATGCTCGATAGTGGGTTCATGCCTCCATTGAATCTGGGACAGTGACAGAAAGTTCTAAGGTTATGGATGTGTTGTTGCCACTAGGGATAAAACATCAATGCTTTGTCTAAGGATATTTGTGTTGATTACATTACGCACCATACTTAATGCAATTGTCTGTTGTTTGCAACTTAATACTGGAAGGGGTTCGGATGATAACCTGAAAGTGAACTTTTTAGGCATAGATGCATGCTGGATAGCGGTCTATGTATTTTGTCGTAATGCCCTGATTAAATCTCATAGTACTCATCATGATATATGTATGTGCATTATTATGCCTTCTTTATTTGTCAATTGCCCAACTGTAATTCGTTCACCCAACATGCTATTTATCTTATGGGAGAGACACCACTAGTGAACTGTGGACCCCGGTCCATTCTTTACATCTGAAATACAATTTACTGCAATTGTTCTTTACTGTTCTTCGCAAACAAACATCATCTTCCACACTATACGGTTAATCCTTTGTTTTCAGCAAGCCGGTGAGATTGACAACCTCACTGTTACGTTGGGGCAAAGTACTTTGATTGTGTTGTGCAGGTTCCACGTTGGCGCCGGAATCCCTGGTGTTGCACCGCACTACACTCCGTCACCAACAACCTTCACGTGTTCCTTGAGTCCTACTGGTTCGATAACCTTGGTTTCTTACTGAGGGAAAACTTGCTACTGTGCGCATCACACCTTCCTCTTGGGGTTCCCAACGGACGTGTGTCAACTGCACGCATCAACGTCCTGCTAGCTGTCGGCTACCAAGGCGATGGTTCCTTTGATTCCAACCTTCAGGTTTTCCTGCCGATAAAGCGAGGCATGATCTTCCTTACCAAGGAAGGGATGGACAAGTTCAGAGAAAATCTCAGGTTGCGTTTCCTTAGGAAAGAAGTGTGGAAAGAGTCGCTTAAACGCAACACGGGCATTGGAAATATTAGTGCACGCCAGATCGCCATGCAACTCGAGGATTGAAAGAGTGTCGAGAAGACGATCCTTGATCCCCTCGTGCAAGGTAAAATCTTCACCCATCCTTCCTGCTGGAGAAAAGAATGGGTTCATCAATATTTAGAGAAGCAAATCAACATAAACACAAATACAGGCGAAGGAAAAATACTTACTAACGAATCTCCGATTCTGGGTGTCGAACCGATCTACTATGGCGTTCTCGCGCTCGATCTGCTGAGCAATCTTGTCGATCAAAGCATGCTTAGCATTTTGAAGTCTCTGGCGAAGGTCCCCAACTGTAGCGGCCTCTTCTTCGGGTTTCTCGCGATCCTTTTCACTGAGCTCTAGCTTAGCCGCAAGAGCATCATCGCGTTCTTCGGCTCGGTGGAGCGCCACTGAAAAGATAGTGAGCAAAGACCAATAATCAAAAAATCAGTAACATGTGATAGGCGAAGAAAGTGAGTCAACAAAGATAAGGTAGGCTTTACCTCTCAAATCGCCGGCTTCATCACGGAACCCAATAAACTGGGTTCCAAGTTTGATGAGATGCTTCATCAGAGGCTATAAAGAGTAAATGGAGGGAAGCAAGTTCAGAAGAGGTAGAACTCGCCAAACGGTCAAAAACATCGATAGCAAGAGAAAAATAGATGAGTAATACAAAACAACGAGTCACGAAAAAGAAGACTTACATCGTCCAAAGAAGGAGTCGAGGAACTCCCCGCAATAATCTCATGACTATCGCAAGCCCCACCCCTTGATCTCTTCGGCGAAGGGGCACAGGGGCTGGCCATAGGAGTCGATGTTTCCGCGTTCTGTTGAGGAGGAGGCGAAGATTCCGCAGCAGTGCGGCGCTCTTCAGAAAGGACCATGGTATTGGACGTGCTTGTCGGAGCCGTACCATGAACCGCGGTTTCTTCCTTTTCTTCTTCCTCTTGAGAGCTGTCAATATAGAAAAATAAGCATTCCGAAGAAACAAGAAGTTAGACAAAACATGAAAACAAAGGGACTTACGAGCTAACGGCGCCAGCATCATCGTAGGTGTCAAAGGCACCCTCGTCTTCAGGCGAAGTTTCTTCGGCAGCCGAGTCAGTAGGTTTGGACGTGCCGGAATCTTCGACATCATCTCTCTTTCTCTTGCGCCCAGGAGAAACAGCGAGAGGAGGAGAGAGGGAGCGGCCAGAGTCAGAATGTTCTGAATCAGTCTCTTTTTCGAAGGACGCCACTGATTTTTGAGAACCCGCGATTTCACTCTCAGGATGAGAGGTTTCTTGCGAGTCGTCAGTAACAACGGCTCGTTCATCTACCTCTCCACCTTGAGGGAGTGGAGGAAGAGAAGAGATAATTGGGTGGTTCTGTGTAGCATTAAGTAAAGGCAGGAGAGTAAGGACATGAGAAAATGCAACAGCAGTCAATAAACATGGCTAGTTTAAACCAAAAAGAGATACTTACATTGGGAAGAGCGTGGGAGGCACTGTATGGCTCCACGCGGCAAGAGGATGGAACTTCGTGTTTCTTGCTCAAGGAGGAAAAACATCGGATGAGTTTCTCCAAGTCTTTCACAGAGAGGTCCTTGGACAAACGATCAACATCTTTCTCGCCAGAGTACATCTAAAGGGGTTTTTTGCGAGCCTGCAGAGGCTGCACCCTGATCCTAAGGAAGTAAGCAGTTATCTGAACACCGGAAAGTTCCTCTCCGTTGGTGTTATAGAGCTGGTGGATGTGCTTCATCAGGGCTTCAGTGGCCGTCCTTCCTTCGGCAGTGGCCTCTGCGTCCCAAGATCGGCACCTGAGAATTTCTTCGGCAGCTTCGAAGGGAGTGATGACATACTCCTGGGAGTTTTTGTACTCGTCCTGGATGTATAACCATCTCTTGCGCCACCCTTGGCCGGAGTCGAGGAATTTGACGTCGAAGTAGTCGACATCAGGACGAACACAGATGCAAACGCCACCTACGTTGTAGACGACGTTTCGGGAGTTGTTGCACTGGAGGTAGAAAATGCGTTTCCATAGGCCCCAATGAGGATGGGTGTCGAGGAAACACTCGCACAAAGTAATGAAAATGGAGATGTGGAGGATGGAGTTCGGGGAGGATGGAGTTCGGGGTCAGCTGGTGTAGCTAGATCCCGTAGATAGAGAGAAGACCACGGAGAAATTCGTGGACAGGGGTGGAAAGGCCGCGGATGAGATGGTCAATGAAAGTTACCCGGTATCCGATTGGAGGGCGCAGGAAGCTTTCGTCGCCAGGGAAGATCAACGAGTCCTGCTTCTTCAGCAGGCCAAGTTTCTTGAGCATCCTCGTGTCCTGGTTGGAGATCTTGGACCGCTCCCACCCAGAGACCTCGACCTCGTCCATCAGAGCGTTGGTGCATGGAGCTATGTGCCTAGTCAGCTTCGTGCGCGGCGGCATAGGGGAGCGTTTTGGTGGAGCAATGACGCGAAAGAGAGCAAGGGTTTGAGGAGCTTAGAGGAACGACAATGGCAGAGGCATAGAGAGGAATACGATGTGAGGCGCGGCGAAGGGGGAGAATGAGGACGATGAGGTAATTTTATAGAAGGAAGCTGACCCGCCGCGCCGTTGGATGAAAAGATGAAGGGTTTTAGCCTTACACGTGTTCCAAGGGGTAAGCTAGTATTTTCATTTCAAAATTACTGGTGGGAGTTACTACGCGCGTGATACGTCTCCGACGTATCGATAATTTCTTGTGTTCCATGCCACATTATTGATGTTATCTACATGTTTTATGCACACTTTATGTCATATTCGTGCATTTTCTGGAACTAACCTATTAACAAGATGCCGAAGTGCTAGTTGCTGTTTTCTGCTGTTTTTGGTTTCAGAAATCCTAGTAAAGAAATATTCTCGGAATTGGACGAAATCAACGCCCAGGGTCCTATTTTGCCACGAAGCTTCCAGAAGACCGAAGAGGAGACGAAGTGGGGCCACGAGGCGCCCAAACCCTAGGGCGGCGCGGCCTGCCCCTTGGCCGCGCCGACCTGTGGTGTGGGGCCCTCGTGTGGCCCCCTGACCTGCCCTTCCGCCTACTTAAAGCCTCCGTCACGAAACCCCCGCATCGAGAGCCACGATACGGAAAACCCATCGAGACGCCGCCGCCGCCAATCCCATCTCGGGGGATTCAGGAGATCGCCTCCGGCACCGTGCCGGAGAGGGGATTCATCTCCCGGAGGACTCTACGCCGCCATGGTCGCCTCCAGAGTGATGTGTGAGTAGTCTACCCCTGGACTATGGGTCCATAGCAGTAGCTAGATGGTTGTTTTCTCCCCATTGTGCTTCATTGTCGGGTCTTGTGAGCTGCATAACATGATCAAGATCATCTATCTGTAATTCTATATGTTGCGTTTGTTGGGATCCGATGAATAGAGAATACTTGTTATGTTGATTATCAAAGTTATGTCTATGTGTTGTTTATGATCTTGCATGCTCTCCGTTACTAGTAGATGCTCTGGCCAAGTAGATGCTTGTAACTCCAAGAGGGAGTATTTATGCTCGATAGTGGGTTCATGTCTCCGTGAATCTGGGGAAGTGACAGAAATCTCTAAGATTATGAATGTGCTGTTACCACTAGGGATAAAACATTGGTGCTATGTTCAAGGATGTAGTTACTGATTACATTACGCGCAATACTTAATGCAATTGTCTGTTGTTAGCAACTTAATACTGGAAGGGGTTCGGATGATAACCTGAAGGTGGACTTTTTAGGCATAGATGCATGCTGGATAGCGGTCTATGTACTTTGTCGTAATGCCCAATTAAATCTCACTATACTCATCATAATATGTATGTGCATGGTCATGCCCTCTTTATTTGTCAATTGCCCAACTGTAATTTGTTCACCCAACATGCTGTTTATCTTATGGGAGAGACACCTCTAGTGAACTGTGGACCCCGGTCCAATTCTCTATACTGAAATACAATCTACTGCAATACTGTTCTACTGTTCTCTGTAAACAATCATCATCCACACTATACATCTAATCCTTTGTTACAGCAAGCCGGTGAGATTGACAACCTCGCTGTTTCGTTGGGGCAAAGTACTTTGGTTGTGTTGTGCAGGTTCCACGTTGGCGCCGGAATCTCTGGTGTTGCGCCGCACTACATCCTGCCGCCATCAACCTTCAACGTGCTTCTTGGCTCCTACTGGTTCGATAAACCTTGGTTTCATACTGAGAGAAAACTTGCCGCTGTACGCATCACACCTTCCTCTTGGGGTTCCCAACGGACGCGTGCTGTACGCGTATCAAGCTCTTTTTCTGGCGCCGTTGCCGGGGAGATCAAGACACGCTGCAAGGGGAGTCTCCACTTCCCAATCTCTTTACTTTGTTTTTGTCTTGCTTAGTTTTATTTACTACTTTGTTTGCTGCACTAAATCAAAATACAAAAAAATTAGTTGCTAGTTTTACTTTATTTGCTATCTTGTTTACTATATCAAAAACACAAAAAAAAATTAGTTACTTGCATTTACTTTACTTGATTCATCATGCTTCCTTTTAATTTTACCACAAAAGACATACCGGTAGGACGTGGGTCTATAGTTGGGAGAAATAATATAGAAGAATTTTTCAATCATGTTAGTACCATTGAAGATTTTGAAGATAGACACTTGGTAGACCTTGCTCCCACTTATGAAATTGCTGCTGCGCATTTAGTTCGCCTGTTGGAAACTAAATTTGTTAATCTCAATCCTATAATCCAACACATGTTCCTTACACTTGGTGATATGGAAGAGGGGGAAAAGAAAGATTTTGTTTTAGAAACCCTTCTTAGAGAATTTGATGGTCTAGCAAGAGAAGCTAGAAAGGTCTTTGCTAAATTTAATATGCTTGGTTCTCATACTAATTTTGTTAGTCTCCTTGAAAAGATGGACATGGATAGAATAAGATACACTAATAATATTGATGATGGAGGGGAGATCGAAGCACCAATACCATGTAAACTCCTAGCTATGAATGATGCACTAGAAAATAACTATGCTTGGCTTGTTCCCGAAAATTTGTTTGATGAGAGTAGCAAGCCCAAGACTAATGAAAAGGGAGACGCTAAAACTTATGTATCCAATATACTATGCTTGGTTGAGAAAAATTCACACCCCGCTGTAGAAGTACCACCCTTCGATAACACTTGATACACACTTTCTGCGCCTAGCTGAAAGGCGTTAAAGAAAAGCGCTTATGGGAGACAACCCATGTTTTTACTACAATACTTTGTTTTTATTTTGTGTCTTGGAAGTTGTTTACTACTATAGCAACCTCTCCTTATCTTAGTTTAGTGTTTTGTTGTGCCAAGTAAAGTCTTTGATAGTAAAATTCATACTAGATTTGGATTACTGCGCAGTTTCAGATTTCTTTGCTGTCACGAATCTGGGCAAAATTCTCTGTAGGTAACTCAGAAAATTATGCCAATTTACGTGAGTAATCCTCAGATATGTACGCAACTTTCATTTAATTTGAGCATTTTCATTTGAGCAAGTCTGGTGCCTCGATAAAATTCGTCAATACGAACTGTTCTGTTTTGACAGATTCTGCCTTTTATTTCGCATTGCCTCTTTTGCTATGTTGGATGAATTTCTTTGATCCATTAATGTCCAGTAGCTTTATGCAATGTCCAGAAGTGTTAAGAATGATTATGTCACCTCTGAACATGTTAATTTTTATTGTGCACTAACCCTCTAATGAGTTGTTCTAAGTTTGGTGTGGAGGAAGTTTTCAAGGATCAAGAGAGGAGTATGATGCAACATGATCAAGGAGAGTGAAAGCTCTAAGCTTGGGGATGCCCCGGTGGTTCACCCCTGCATATTCTAAGAAGACTCAAGCGTCTAAGCTTGGGGATGCCCAAGGCATCCCCTTCTTCATCGACAACATTATCAGGTTCCTCCCCTGAAACTATATTTTTATTCCATCACATCTTATGTGCTTTTCTTGGAGCGTCGGTTTGTTTTTGTTTTTTTGTTTTGTTTGAATAAAATGGATCCTAGCATTCACTTTGTGGGAGAGAGACACGCTCCGCTGTAGCATATGGACAAGTATGTCCTTAGGCTCTACTCATAGTATTCATGGCGAAGTTTCTTCTTCGTTAAATTGTTATATGGTTGGAATTGGAAAATGATACATGTAGTAAATTGCTAAAATGTCTTGGGTAATGTGATACTTGGCAATTGTTGTGCTCATGTTTAAGCTCTTGCATCATATACTTTGCACCCATTAATGAAGAAATACATAGAGCATGCTAAAATTTGGTTTGCATATTTGGTCTCTCTAAGGTCTAGATAATTTCTAGTATTGAGTTTGAACAACAAGGAAGACGGTGTAGAGTCTTATAATGTTTTCAATATGTCTTTTATGTGAGTTTTGCTGCACCGGTTCATCCTTGTGTTTGTTTCAAATAGCCTTGCTAGCCTAAACCTTGTATCGAGAGGGAATACTTCTCATGCATCCAAAATCCTTGAGCCAACCACTATGCCATTTGTGTCCACCATACCTACCTACTACATGGTATTTCTCCGCCATTCCAAAGTAAATTGCTTGAGTGCTACCTTTAAAATTCCATTATTCACCTTTGCAATATATAGCTCATGGGACAAATAGCTTAAAAACTATTGTGGTATTGAATATGTACTTATGCACTTTATCTCTTATTAAGTTGCTTGTTGTGCGATAACCATGTTCACTGGGGACGCCATCAACTACTCTTTGTTGAATATCATGTGAGTTGCTATGCATGTTCGTCTTGTCTGAAGTAAGGGAGATCTACCACCTTATGGTTAAGCATGCATATTGTTAGAGAAGAACATTGGGCCGCTAACTAAAGCCATGATCCATGGTGGAAGTTTCAGTTTTGGACAATATCCTCAATCTCATATGAGAAAATTATTAATTGTTGTTACATGTTTATGCATAAAAGAGGAGTCCATTATCTGTTGTCTATGTTGTCCCGGTATGGATGTCTAAGTTGAGAATAATCAATAGCGAGAAATCCAATGCGAGCTTTCTCCTTAGACCTTTGTACAGGCGGCATAGAGGTACCCCTTTGTGACACTTGGTTAAAACATGTGCATTGCGATGATCCGGTAGTCCAAGCTAATTAGGACAAGGTGCGGGCACTATTAGTATGCTATGCATGAGGCTTGCAACTTGTAAGATATAATTTACATGATACATATGCTCTATTACTACCGTTGACAAAATTGTTTCATGTTTTCAAAATCAAAGCTTTAGCACAAATATAGCAATCGATGCTTTTCCTCTATGGAGGACCATTCTTTTACTTTCATTGTTGAGTCAGTTCACCTATTTCTCTCCACCTCAAGAAGCAAACACTTGTGAACTGTGCATTGATTCCTACATACTTGCATATTGCACTTATTATATTACTCTATGTTGACAATATCCATGAGATATACATGTTACAAGTTGAAAGCAACCGCTGAAACTTAATCTTCCTTTGTGTTGCTTCAATGCTTTTACTATGAATTATTGCTTTATGAGTTAACTCTTATGCAAGACTTATTGATGCTTGTCTTGAAGTACTATTCATGAAAAGTCTTTGCTTTATGATTCACTTGTTTACTCATGTCATATACATTGTTTTGATCGCTGCATTCACTACATATGCTTTACAAATAGTATGATCAAGGTTATGATGGCATGTCACTCCAGAAATTATCTTTGTTATCGTTTTACCTGCTCGGGACGAGCAGAACTAAGCTTGGGGATGCTGATACGTCTCCGACGTATCGATAATTTCTTGTGTTCCATGCCACATTATTGATGTTATCTACATGTTTTATGCACACTTTATGTCATATTCGTGCATTTTCTGGAACTAACCTATTAACAAGATGCCGAAGTGCCAGTTGTTGTTTTCTGCTGTTTTTGGTTTCAGAAATCCTAGTAAAGAAATATTCTCGGAATTGGACGAAATCAACGCCCAGGGTCCTATTTTGCCACGAAGCTTCCAGAAGACCGAAGAGGAGACGAAGTGGGGCCACGAGGTGCCCAAACCCTAGGGCGGCGCGGCCTGCCCCTTGGCCGCGCCGACCTGTGGTGTGGGGCCCTCGTGTGGCCCCCTGACCTGCCCTTCCGCCTACTTAAAGCCTCCGTCACGAAACCCCCAGTACCGAGAGCCACGATATGGAAAACCTTACTGAGACGCCGCCGCCGCCAATCCCATCTCGGGGGATTCAGGAGATCGCCTCCGGCACCCTGCCGGAGAGGGGATTCATCTCCCGGAGGACTCTACGCCACCATGGTCGCCTCCGGAGTGATGTGTGAGTAGTCTACCCCTGGACTATGGGTCCATAGCAGTAGCTAGATGGTTGGTTTCTCCCCATTGTGCTTCATTGTCGGGTCTTGTGAGCTGCATAACATGATCAAGATCATCTATCTGTAATTCTATATGTTGCGTTTGTTGGGATCCGATGAATAGAGAATACTTGTTATGTTGATTATCAAAGTTATGTCTATGTGTTGTTTATGATCTTGCATGCTCTCCGTTACTAGTAGATGCTCTAGCCAAGTAGATGCTTGTAACTCCAAGAGGGAGTATTTATGCTCGATAGTGGGTTCATGTCTCCGTGAATCTGGGGAAGTGACAGAAATCTCTAAGATTATGGATGTGCTGTTGCCACTAGGGATAAAACATTGGTGCTATGTTCAAGGATGTAGTTACTGATTACATTACGCGCAATACTTAATGCAATTGTCTGTTGTTAGCAACTTAATACTGGAAGGGGTTCGGATGATAACCTGAAGGTGGACTTTTTAGGCATAGATGCATGCTGGATAGCGGTCTATGTACTTTGTCGTAATGCCCAATTAAATCTCACTATACTCATCATAATATGTATGTGCATGGTCATGCCCTCTTTATTTGTCAATTGCCCAACTGTAATTTGTTCACCCAACATGCTATTTATCTTATGGGAGAGACACCTCTAGTGAACTGTGGACCCCGGTCCAATTCTCTATACTGAAATACAATCATCTTGCAATCTTGTTCTACTGTTCTCTGCAAACAATCATCATCCACACTATACATCTAATCCTTTGTTACAGCAAGCCGGTGAGATTGACAACCTCGCTGTTTCGTTGGGGCAAAGTACTTTGGTTGTGTTGTGCAGGTTCCACGTTGGCGCCGGAATCTCTGGTGTTGCGCCGCACTACATCCCGCCGCCATCAACCTTCAACGTGCTTCTTGGCTCCTACTGGTTCGATAAACCTTGGTTTCATACTGAGGGAAAACTTGCCACTGTACGCATCACACCTTCCTCTTGGGGTTCCCAACGGACGCGTGCTGTACGCGTATCAGCGCGTGCCGGAAATTACGGAGGACGTGTACCCCACTAGCTTGCGCGACGTGTCGACGGTGCAGGATCTTGGACCCACGGAACAGTGAAGTGACAGGAGTCGCGGCTTTCCAAGGCAAGGGTCGTGGCCATCATCAGCAATGACATCGTCAGACAAGGAATTTCGAGTGGTTTTATCAAAGATAGAGACAGAAAAGTATCGAGTATCCCAATAAAGAAACTTCGGGAGCCTATGTTCAAATACAAGTATTTGTTCATATGCTCGGGGGCTACTCTTATCAGAAGTATCATCAACACTTCTGATAAGAGAATAATGTGGATGACAAAACATGAAATTGTTCGAGAATACTAAAAGTTGAGCCTACAACCAAGTATAAATACTCGACTGTAGCCTCGGGGGGCTACTCCCATCGGGAGCACTGGTCGCGCACCCGATAAGATATACGGAGGAAAAGAGTGACAAGACAAAATACGAGGCGAATAATTATCGTCGTACATCTTCGAGTTACATATAACTCGTCATGTGCTCCCATCGGGAAGACAAGATATTATCATTGAATGACTCGAGAAAATTGGTAATTCCAACAGCCGATAAAGGTACTCAACAATATATTGCCAGAGCGCGTCCGCCACGGTAAAACCTTTGGATGCCGTAATATTTTACGAAGGTAAGTCCCCAGGTTCTGTTCTGTGTGGCATGGTATCGCACCCGAATGCGCTCTGCTACTTTTTTCTGTGTCAACAGACGCGAAGAAAAATTCCTAGCGGACGCGCTATGGATCTTATAAAAACGATTGGAATTCGATTCATGAGTAAGTCCTGAAGCGGCACATGTCGAATTACGCCAGTATTCCGGGGTCATGTCCAGGGACTTGACCTTGAAGTAGGTTTTTGCGGGTTTGCCACGAGAGCAGTTAACAGGTACCTGATCCGTCAAATGAACCAGCCCCATTTACCATTATCCATGTACAAAATATGTATGTCCCGAATAAAATTGTCATCACGATCCGAAGAATTTATGGATTAACTGTACGGTGGAGATTTTACTCGACTCTGCGATTCAAGCAAAATCTCGGGGGCTACTGACATAGGCATCCCGAATGGGCCTGCCAAAGAAGGTACCCGGGGTTTACTGAAGGCCCATGATCCAAATATTATAAAGGCCGGAAGCCCAATAAAGCTTCGACACGAAAGATGGAGATAGATTAGGAATAAAGAGACTTGTAATTGTACGAGACGGACTCAAAGTGCCTCTCGCTTTTTGTAACTTGTACGGCACGAAACCCTCGGCTCCGCCTCCTATATAAAGGGGATTCGAGGGAGAAAGAGAGGATCAATTCATTGTCAACACAAACCCTAGTTTTTAGCAGTCGAGCACCTTTTCGGCTGAAACCTTCGAGATCTACTTGCCCTCTACTTTCCGCGAAACCCTAGTCTACAACTTGTAGGCATTGACAAGTTAATACCTTGTCACCCATTGCAATGTTTCATCTTTGGACCTGAACGCTTATAGCACTATAAATGCTTTACATGCTAGTGTTGGTAGTCCTTGCATATCTTCATTCCATGATAATATGTTTGCCTTGTCTTGTTGTCATAATGAAAATACTTTGCTTTCCTCTAGTATTTGTGTGACTAACAATGTAGAGGAAACTGAAGATACTATGGTCCAAGACAAGATCTTGGATGGAGCTTCAATTACTTCATCCTCTTCATCATCTCACGGTTCTTACACTTGCCTTATGGCTAAGGCGTCTAAGGTATCTCCTTCCTTGGAACCCTATTTATCTTACGATGATGAGGATGATGATATGGAAGAACTTAATGTTGCTTCCTTAAACATGATGGATGAGTTGGTTTTTCATGCTCTTCATAAGAAGAAATTTGCTTGCTCTAACTTTATGAAAATCTTGGCTTTTGCCATTGAGAGCACAAAAATTATTGAGAAAATGGAAGAGCATGAGCACGAGTATGCAAATGAGATTGCAACTCTTAGTGAAGCTATTGAAGAACAACAAACCACCAATGAATCTCTTGAGGAGACATTTACTCTAGAGCTATCTAAAGTAAAGGAATCTTGTGATGGAGCTTTAGAGGTGGCACATGATTTTGAAACTAAAAATTATGAGTTAGTAGTTGCTCATGCTAAACTCCTTGAGGATTTTGAGCTTCTCAAAAATAGCTCTATGGCCATTGAGAGTAAGCTCATCAAACTCACCGAGTCACATGAGCAACTTAAGGCTTCCAACCTAATAGATCTTTCTAAGTTGCCTTCTCCTTGTGCTATTATTGATGATTCTTGTGCTACTAACTCTACCTCTTGTGAAGCATCCATCATAAAGGAGAATTTTGATCTAAGAGCTCAACTTGCTTTGCCAACAAGCAATTATGAGAAATTGGAAGAAAGTCATGGAAAGCTTTCTAGCTCCCATGATGATCTTCTAGTCTCTCATGATTTTCTAAAGTTAGCTCATAAGGCTATCATGTCAAAGGTAACATCTTGTGAGCCTCATGTGAGTACTAATACCACCTCTCAAAATTCTATTTTGCCATGTGCTAGTGCTTGTAGTTCACCCACTCATGCTATTGATATATCTTGGGGTGAACTACCTTCTATGCCTTGTTGCTCTAACAATCCATGTGCTAGTGCTAGTAATTCACCCACCCATGCTATTGCTATATCTTGTGGTGAATTACCTACCTTGCCTTGTTGCTCTAACAATGAAGCTTCCACTTCCTCTAGTACTTGTGTTGTTACTAACCATGTAGAGGAAATCGAAGAGCTCGAGGTCCAAGTCACTTCTTTGAAGAAGAACTTGGTAAAGGGTCATGAAGGGAAGCAATCCCCCAATGACAAGAGTGGACTTGGATTCAACTCCAACAACAAGAAGAAGTCCACCATGCACAAGCATAAGAAGGGCCAAGGGCATGTGAAGGATCCCACCGAGATTGTGTGCTTCAAGTGCAAGATTCAAGGGAATCCTGTTAGATCGTTCCCCTTGAAGAAGAAGCCACTTGGCGAGAAGAAACAAGGGAAGCGGCCTCAAGATGGAGCTCATGGTCTACCTCAAGGTTAAGCTCAAGTTATACCTCAATATGGAGCTCATGGTCTACCTCAACTTGAAGAAAGGCCGCTACCCAAGAATGATCAAGCCAAGGCTCCCGTTGTGGAGAAATCAAGTGATAAGAAGGAGAAGATAAGAATATGCCGTGAGAAGGGCCACATCTCCTCCTTATGCACTATTGCTAACTCATCCAACCCTATCTTGATCGATGGTGCTTATTCTCTTTGTAAGGATAAGGTTGGCAATGTGTTTGCCAAATATGTTGGCACTCAAAGTGGTTTCGTAAAAAGAACCATTTGGGTTGCAAAGCCTATTGTGACTAACTTCTTAGGACCCAACTTGGTTGGGGACCAACAAGCCAAAATTTGATCAATAGGTATGATTGGAGGGCATGGAGACTTGACTAGTTCATGAAGACTTAGGGGATCTTCATTATTTTTATTTCCTCAAGTCTAGTATTATTCCTTTCATATTTTACCCATGCTCCTCCTTGCGGTAACGAGTTCTCAACTCCTTTACATTGAAAGTTACTCGTCCCCCTTTAAATGTGTTGGTTTTGTACCTTGCATGTGGTTGTGTATGTTGCACCTCCTACTTGGTTATCTTGCTTTCATGCTTATATATGTTGGGTGGCACATCATGTACAATTGTTCTTATGTTGAGCCTATTGCATCTTATTGATATCTTAGTTGTTGGCTCGTGTGAGAAATTAATGGACTATCCCATTTTGAGAGAGTGATATGCTTTGTGCATTTCACAATCTTAAAATGTGCGACATGATGAATTAAAATTCTATAATATCCATTAATTATCTCACGTGGTTCTTATTTGCCTCTTGTATGAAAAATGCCTTTATCACATTATGGGGGAGTATTATTCCTTGTGCATATTATAAACTTAGAAAATGTGAACATTTGAGTTTGTGTCACATATAATTGATATTATAGATTATCTTGTTCCTATGTGACATGTGTGCTCAAACAAATCCCATTTTGCCTAAAATGCTCTTATTGCTATTCTCTTGGATTTTGTTTGTGAGTGTTTTTCTTGACATGGTTTTCCACTTTGTGTTGCTAGCTCTATATACTCTTTGTAAAATCATGCGCTTCATGTTATGCTATTCATTGCCTTGCATGTTGGTGTAACTAATTGAAGCTCTCAAGAATCTCCATTTGCATTATGGTTAACTCTTATCCTTTACCATATGCTTCCTTAGTTGTGAATATTATCTTGGATATATCCTCAAACCACTATAAGGAAATAGTTCCTATATATCTCCTGTCCTTGGACAATTGATAACATATTATGTGGTATGTCTTTGGATCATCCTCACACTTGGCTCATGTGCTTTATTGATTTATTGCTTGACGAGAATTTGCCTTGTGGGCTAGACTCCCATGTGTCTTCCTTGCTTCTTATGGACACCTTTATCTTACTTTAACCTTTTTAGTGTCTTGATAAATATCGGTAGAGCGATGATCCCACATTTTTGCATTTTGTATTCAAATGCAAAATCCTAAATAGTGCACTAATCTTGCGGGAGCTCTCCTATGTTTGTTAGAACACTCTCTTGTTTCAAGAATTTGACTTTGGAAGACAAACCTTTTCTTTTCGGTACTTTTGTGCCATCATGAAAAGTGTTGAGGGTTTGGTTTATTTGGAACCTTGCTTTCTTTGGGAGTTGGTTATCTCATTACTTGATATTTGGTTTTACTTTCCTAAAATGAGATAAGTCCTTGAGCATGCTTATTTTTGGATATCATCTTGCTCATTGTGTTTAGTTCATTCGTTGAACTTTGGGGTCAATCTTGTGTTGACTTGATTCTTGGACATGGATTGGACAACTTTTGACATGTCACACCTTTGTGTGCCATCGTGTTCTATTTTGCATTTTGTCCAAGTCATATCTCCATTTGGTTCTTGAAAGTCTTGCATGCATATTTACTTTATGTACATCTTATGACATGCTTGTTTTTGTTGATCCAATGCACAGGGAAAACTCCACTATAATCCTAAATCGGCTAAGATGTGCATGAAATTCAAATTCTTATCCATATGCACATATTTATGTGGAGTTTTTCCTATGTGTTGTAGTTGCACTAACTACTCGGACCCAATTAGTTTGGGGACCACTTTGTACTTGAGTTTTGTCTTAGGTACATTGGAGATGCATTGGATGCTCGTCTCGCTCATAAGGAAGAAGTGAAGGCCAAGTGACTTTTGGGGACGAGCTATGATGTTGTGACAAACTCATATCTACTACATCACACCATTGCATCCGGGTAACAAGTATCTATCTCTCTCATGCATGCTTATCTTATATCCAACCATGGGGTTATCTTTGGCATGAGTTGTTGCTCGAAATTGTTGTAGTCTTGCAAAGTTTTTAAATCAAAACACTTTATTGAAAATATGAGTATGTGGGGATGAGAGCATATTTTGGGGAATATAAAAATCATGCTAATGATTCACCTAATCCCAAATATGTCAACCTTGCAATTGAATTGCGTATCTTCTCCTCAATATGCTCACATGCGCAATAAAGATGAATTTGCAAAAAATTGATTCTTCCATTTGGTATTTAATTTTGTGATACTTGTTTGCCTCTCTCAAAGCATCTCAACTATCTCCTTCTCTTGGTGATTCTTGTGATGTCTTTGAGGTGTTTATGGTTGAAGTTTTTCAATGTACAATGAGATAAATTTGAGCCTTTGGCCGTGCTATAAAGCAAATATCTCATTGGTATATTGTATTACTTCATCATTGGATATCTTGCTCTATTTCTTTTGTACCTATCTTGTGTGTGCATGTTTCTTTGTGGATTAATATCTTCGTGATGTTGTCCACTTAGAGAAACTTATACACATGAGAGACGGTACATATATTTCTGATATCCCCCTTTGTTGGAGTCCATTCTTTCTATTCTTGTTTGTTTCTTTGATGGCTCCACAAAGAATTTGATTATGAGTGCTCACTTTATCCTTTTTGCATCTTCACACACTCATATGTGGTTTTGGCACAAGCTTTGATTTTATTTGCCTCTCATTAAGCTTGTGTTTTTTTTGGTTTTCATTTGATATCTTAAGAGAACCTTGTGTGGTATATGGCTATGCTTAGCAATCTCATTCATTGAAGACTATGGTTATGCTCAATGTTCATCCATGTATTAGTCTAATAATATGCTTTGTCATGCCTCCCACACATCCATTTGGTTGAACCTTATCTTATATTGCCTCTTACTTGATGATCAATCATTTGTTATGCCAAGTGATGCTTAATCTCTTCTATGATCTCTTGCAAATGTTTGTGTTTTAAATGGCAATGAGGGAGCGAGGATTCCATGTTATGCACATTGTATTCAAATATAATATTCTAACATGTGCATGTACCTTGGGGAGCTTCTTCATTCTATTTAAAATACTCATTTGTGACTATCATAATATATTTAACTTGGTTCGATGGTTCATTAGATTGCTTGCTTTATTTGTTGAAGCTTTCTGACCTTCATATCCTCTTGCAATCTTTGATCCTCAATATAGTTGGATTCCCTCCGAGTATTCGTACTTTATGGAGGAACTCTCACTATATTGGCCTTCCGAACCTTTCGTCCATTTCGGCAAGCGATGCCAATGGGGGAGAAGTTTGGAGGGTTTAAGGGAATTGCTTTTGTTTGGTTCTTAAGCATTTGCCTCTCATGCTTGCATTTGTTGCTTTGCATGGTTGAATATTTAGAGGATACTCCGCTAGGCTTTAATTTTCGATATATGCAATGAAATTCAAGTTCATTCACACATGCATATATTATGGGGGAGTTTTTTCTAAATATTCAACTTGGGTTGTTCGCTAAATTCCTTATTTAAACCCTCTCAAAGAGATTGTCATCAATTACCAAAATGGGGGAGATTGAAAGAACATGGAGCCCCCATGTGTGGTTTTGGTAATTGATGAAAATCCCTATGGACTAACGGTTGTATTGAGAATCTATCTTATGTCATGTCCATAGCTATGTGTTGGTCTCAAGGTTGCAAGATGGAGAAGATCGAGTACAATGAAGAAGACGGATGAAGACGGTGTCAAAGAGAGATCAAGATGGTGTAGAAGGTGAAGAGGGACGAAGAAGGTGTAGAAGGGATGAAGACGGTAGCGTGCGTAGAAGATGGATGAAGATGGTGGCGTGTATGTTGGAAGAAGATGGTGGCATGTACAAGGTTGAAGAGGATGAATACGGAGCTTGCCGACTCGAGAGGAACACGCAAGGATAAAGTTTGTGCTCGATAGGATAGTGGGTCGCATAATTGGAGAGAGCTCAAACCTTGCATGCATTGCATCATGTTTCTTGGTTGTTCTTGGTTCTTATCCATCAGATGGTTTAGAGCTTGTGTTCATTCTCATGACAAGGTCTAGCTCACGGATTCCGGATGCATCGCATGTTGCATGTTCGAGGTGATGATTTTCCCGATTTACCACATTGAGAGGTTACACCTCTATGACCATAAGAAAATCATCATCCGCTCTTTTCCATGTTTTCAACTTGTGTAGAGGTAGCTATTGTCGTCCTCTTTCCGGCAAACTTGGTTTCATCGCAATCGGAGTTTCCTATCTCGAGTTATTCCTTTTTCCGTATTGCGGTTTATTTGAAAAAGAAAAGAAAAATAGGTTGTTGGGCCGGCCGGTACTTCCGTGTGGGTACCGGCCCAGTACCGTAATTGTCTCTGCAAGCCTCTGGAACCCAGGCCGGTACCAGACCGGTACCGGGCTGGAAGTACCGGCCCATCCCCACCTTCTTCCTCCCTCAGCTCTCCTTCTCCATCCCGAGCTGGGCCGCCGCCCTACTCCCCGGCCCAGCCGCCTCCCGAGCCAGGCTGGCCTGCCCCGCTCCCATCCTTCTACGCTCTGGGCCGCTGCCCCTGGCCAGCCCAGCCTCGCTCCCGCTCGCCCCAGCCGCCGCTGCACGCTGCTCCCGCTCGCTGCCTCGCTCGATGCTCCCGCGCCGGTGGGCGTTGACCACGCGTTGCTGCTGCTCCACACCGCATGCTGCCACTGCTCCACTGCGCTGCCCCGCGTTTCTCTCTCTCTTGCTAAGATTTGATCTGGTTTTTGGCATAAGCGGTAGTACCGCTCTACACAGTGGTACTACCGGTTTGGGCCGACTTTTTGCCTATTTCTGCACAGTTTAGCTCGCGAACGGTAGTACCGCTTCGACAAGCGGTAGTACCACTCAGGTGCGATTCTGACCATTTTTCAGCCCCAACAGTCACATTTCTGGGCCCCCTATTTATACCTCTCTTCCACCTCCGACCCAACTAGTTCTTCCCACCCATTCTCTCTCCTCCATTTTTGACCTTGAAGATCTTGATCCTCCTCTTGATCCCCCACTATTTCTTGCATCTTTTTGGGGGAAAGGAGAGAGGAGATCTGGATCTAGTGCTCCACCAATTGAATCTCTCTCCAAGTGAGGGGATCTTGCTAGATCTAGATCTTAGAGTAATTTGGTGTTCCTCCTCATATTTGTTCTTCCACCCTTAATCCCCAATAGCTTTTGTAGCTTTGTTGGAATTTGGGATAGAAGAACTTGGGCATCTTAGTGGTGTTCTTAGCCATTGCATTAGGTGCATCGGTTTGGGTTCTCTCCGGGGTTTCGGTCTCGTAGAGGGCTTGTTGCCTTCGTGGTCTTGTTGCCTTCGTGGTGTTGTAGCCTTTGTGGTGTTGCAGCCTTTGTGGCCTTGCAGCCTTTGTGGCCTTATCGTCTTTGTGGCGTAGTAGCCTTTGTGGCGTTGTTGCCTTTGTGGAGTGTGGTAGCCTTTGTGGTTTTGGAGCCGGTTGTGGCGCGTTGGAGTCTTTGTGTCAACACCCGGATTTTTAAGTCCAGATGCCTATTATGCCATTCATCGCAATCCCAGGAATATTGTTTTTGCGAGACATAATAGATTGATATCACAGAACATCATTCATTACAACATCGTAATTGTCTTACAACAAAGGATCACATGATCCAGTCTCATTACAATAGTAGATGTTCTATTGATCAATTACAAAACACATAGCGGAAGCGAAGTAGCGTAGTTGTAGTCCATCTATTCCACAGGCAACTGTTGACGTCAGGAGTGATCCTAGTTGTCGTAGACGTCCTGCTGTCCTTCTTCCGGGTTCTGGTACTCCTCTTCATAGTCTGGCCATTTGAATAGCCAGGGACAAAGCCATGAGTACTTTAAAGTACTCGCAAACTAATACTAAGGTAAGTATTATCAACTATGGAAGGGGATGCTAAGCTCTAGTTTCATTTGCATAAAGCCAGTTTTATTTCATAAGCACTTTAGTAAACCAAGACTTTTCATTTGCCTAACTTAACTCAAGTGGGAACATTAGTGTCATTCCCACAACTCAGTTGTGATTCAAAGTCAAAGTCACCTTTCAAACTCAAGTCACAAGTCACCATTCATATTTTTGGGAAAGTTCTGATGACGGAACAGTATGGCCTTTCCAACTGTCCATGACCGCGGATGCGGCTATTCGAATAGATCTACACTCTGCAGAGGTCGTACACTTGTGCCACAACATTTGCAATAATCCGTCAGGGTTAACTGGCCCTGATTTACCACACTCCGTATGCGGACTACCAACCATAACCTTTCACTTACATACCCTAGTATAGGCACCTCTCCCCATGAGCTTGGCCTCCCAGTGAAGACCAACTGTCAGCCTGGGAACTGCACAGGGCTTGGGCCGGACATTCACCTCATATTCACGTCATATCACATCATTCCATATTTCTTTGGAGGCAGCCCTTGGCATAACCCCGATGACACTTGTTTAGAGGGAACCCATACTAAGATACATAAACTTCTAGTTAAGCCCTACCCATATCAGGTATTGTGGGGGTACTTGTAAAATTGGAATGGTATCGCATCCGAACCCAACCATCAGTTTTTGTAAAGTTCACCATGTCATTCTGTTGCGGTCAGAAACCCACCGGCGAGCAGCGACGGGCAACACAGTAGAGCCGGGAACAACTTAGGGCTGCGGCTGGCCCTGGTCCCTCTGAGCGACGGCCCGCAAAGCCTCCGGCACGCACGTCCGATGCTGGTGCAAGGGCGTGCCACCTGACCCATACCTGGTCAGGAAGGTGATGGAGATGCCTCGCTTAGTTTCCTGCATGGCATACACATAAACATTAAATACGAGCCTCGATCGGCTCTCAGGTTATCCTGTGAATCGGCTCAAGGAGCCGATCCACCCATGATTCGCACGAGGTGTACGAATATATGGTGGTCCTGCTTGATCAAGATAAAGCTAAAACGATCTACGACGATTTAGGGTTTTCACCGCATAATCGGATCATCCTACTCATGATTGGGCCTCGCGGTCACGTACGGTGATCGTAAGCCGATCCTAGACAAGGCCTAAAAACCAACACGAGGTTGATCCCCGGAACATCCTGTCTAGGGCTAGCAAACTACACCCCACGCGTCGCTGGATCCTCCAACCCTTTGTAAGGCCTAACTATTGCAGATATTAAACTAATCCTTGAAGAACAAGGAGCAACCGTAACGGATCGGATCTACTAAATAATGATCAAGCGGGGTGCCGCCCCTACACCTAAGATAGGTGTAAGGGCGGCTAGATGTCTAAGGGTTGCACTACGACAGCATATGATACGAAGAATAATGCTAACCCTAACACATCTAAGATAACTACGTTGCTCGCCATCAAAAAGGCTTCAGTACGAGCAATGCATGGCAACGAATAAACTTGTACTGCCTAGATCGCAAGATGCGATCTAGGCAGCATGATGCTTACCCGGAAGAAACCCTCGAGACGAAGGAGTTGGCGATGCGCCTAGATTGATTTGTGGTGAACGATGATTGTTGTTTATTTCATAAACCCTAGGTACATATTTATAGTCCGTAGACTTTCTAATGTGGGAATAATCCCAACCGTGCACGGGGCAAACTCTAACTAACCGACACGTAATCTACTATGTTACAGATACACGGGCAAACTAGCCCAAACTTTGCATAACAGGCCGATTCACGTCTTTCTTCCATGTATATTCTTCAAATCCATCTTGATCGCGGCCTACCTCTGACTCGGTCAAATTCTGGTGATAACACATGCCCCCCTGGTTTTGGAATTGATAATTCCAAAATCACTCTGCTTTTTCTTCGTCGGGTCATGTCGTGGCAGAACCGTCGCAGTATCCTTCATCATGATGCCTTGCCTTCTCAACTTCTCCGCCTGACCTGGCAGTTTTTTTTTCTAGGCACCACTTCCTCGGAAACTGCTGTGGCATTGAATTTCCACTATATCCCCTTTTATTTAACCGCTCCAAACAGTTTGCTTCCGCATCCCCTTCGCATTAGCACTCCAAAAGCCCTCCTGCGCCACCATGTCTTCTTCCTCCTCTGCTCCATCGGATCTTTCCACCCAGTCCTCCTCTTCCCGCGAGCCGACGCCGGAGCCGAACCCGGCGGAGGTCCATGCGGCCAACACCCGCCGTGCCATCGAGGCCGGGGAGGAATCCAGCCATGATTTCTCCGTCTGGTCAGAGGACGACAAGTCCTTGACCGACGGGGAAAGTGACCTCCGCTTCCTCGCGGACGGGGAAACGGAGGAGGAGAGCGATGACGATCGCTTCTCCTGCGACGACTTCACCTCTCCCGAGGAGGAGGAGGGGGAGAAGGAGGAGGAAGAGGAGGAGGACGACACCTCCTCCGACGAGCCGCCGGCCAAATGGTTCTGCCCCTGGCCGGGGAACCTCAGCGACTTCGACAGCGATGACGATGACGCTGACGAGGAGGATGAAGATAATGAGGGCCCGGCCGGCGGCCGCCGGAGCAGCGACGACGAGCCCGCCGGGGGTAGCGCCGATAGCGGCGACGACGGCGACGACGAGGGCAGCGACGGCCCGTAGATAGGACCATTAGCATAGGATCAGTAGTAGTAGACGGGGCAATGTATCCCCTAGTACTTCCTTTTGGGAGCAATCAGCTCTTTATGTAAGAAATCTTGTTTTATCAATGAAGAATTTCCCCAATTTGATTTTGCCGATTTCCTTTGAGCCAATTTAGCCGATTTCCCCTCATACTGATTTTGCCGATTTGTCTACTTAGCCAATGCTTAATAAGCCGATAGCAACGCATCGGTCCTTCACAAAACCATCCTTCAATTCTTCAGCTGATGCCCTTGAAATCTGGTGGATAATGTAGAGTTTTCAAGAAAGCCTTTAAATTTCTCCCACCAGCTCCAGCGATCCTCTTCTGCGAGCATTCATCATTTTATGAAGAAGGTTGTGACGAAGGATCAGCCGATGGTACCCCAATCGGCTCCTAAACAGAGCATCTACCAAAGTAGCTGCCCCGAGCCTTAATCAAGGCGAGAATATCGGTGAGGATACACAAATCAGACCAAGGGCCTTGAACTCAGGCAATTGAGACAGCCACTATGCAGAAGTCCTATGAGCGTAGCTGAGACAGTGGCCCACTTAGCCAGGCCGACAGTAGATGCACCAGAGCCGATCACCTCTCCTCCCTTGAAAGCCGATATATTTCTTCTGACAGTACTGCTGAACTGGCATAAAGGGTTGAAAATCCTCGAAGAGAAGGTTCAGGCACCAGAATCGGCCCAATGCAGCTGAGGAAGCTCTCATTGTTTACTCCCTCGAGGAAGCAGCAGGCCCCATAGCTGAACTGGACTTGGTGAAGATCTGCGCTTTGAACACACAGCAAATAGATCTTGTGTAGCCGCGTCTTGAACTAGAGTCGATGTCCTTGCATCGGCTGTATATCATGAATTTTTATTTTTTTTACTGGCCGATTTTTTCTATCGGCCCCCAACATTTCACTACACACACGTTCATCTGCACATGTTCATCTGATTAGGTGCCCCCCGAGCCGAATCTGTCAGGGAACTGCAGATATCGGCTCTGTAGTTAACCAAGGCACATGTATTTGCACGTCGGCTCTGGTAGGACCAATGTTGATTCTTCCTAACTCATCAGCCGACGTAAAACCGCTGCCCAGTAGATCGATGTTGAACACAAGCAGAACATGCGGTGAGGATAATTTTGGCCGATTGCTGGAATCGGCCTCCATATTGAATCGCTCAAATGAAGGTTTTGTAATGTTCCTTCATAGATCTTTGGGGCCGATCCCAAGGATCGGCCTCGCCACGTTTGCTCATTGGTTTGCTCTTGCTACACGGTCAGGCCAGTGGATAAGACTAGCCTAACCCTGCCCTTCGTCACGTCGATGCGCTCGCAGTCGTCCAAATTGATACCTGAGAGTGGCTCTTG
Organism: Lolium perenne; assembly: GCF_019359855.2. NCBI lineage: Eukaryota > Viridiplantae > Streptophyta > Magnoliopsida > Poales > Poaceae > Lolium > Lolium perenne. The sequence goes on from NC_067244.2 coordinate 24,787,474, forward strand.
GCCTGCTGTTTCCCAAGCATTCATGCCAGCCGTTGAAACCTCAGCCGAGTCATCGGCCTGGACGACCTCTACCTCATCTCCATCCCACTGTATTACGCATTGGTGCATCGTGGAGGGAATGCAACAGTTGGCGTGGATCCAATCTCTTCCTAGCGTAACAAAGATAGGTGCTCTTGCTATCGACGATGAAGAACGTCGTAGGGATAGTTTTCCTTCCTACAGTCAGATCCATGTTCAGAACACCTTGTGCGTCAGACGCTTGGCCGTTGAAATCGCTCAATGTCACGTTGGTCTTGATCAGATCTGAGCTAGAGCGTCCCAACCGACGTAGCATCGAGTATGGCATAATGTTGACTGCTGCTCCGGTGTCCACCAGCATCTTATTGACAGGCCTCCCATCGATATAACCTCGCAAGTACAGGGCCTTCAGATGTCTGTAACTTCTTTCTCGTGGCTTCTCAAAGATAACCGGCCGGGGGCCGCAGTCAAGTTGTGCCACAGGTGCCTCGTCTAACCCCGGGGCGCTGAACTCCGAAGGAAGGATGAACACCATGTTTGTGCCAGCCGATGTTTTATCATCGGCTTTCCTTTGCTTGGGGCGCCACTCCATTTTTCGTGGTCGACCCTCTTCATCCAGGGTTCGCTGAATTTTCGCGGCCAGATCAGGCCGTGCCTTCCTTAGCGTGTGCAGGTATAACCTTTCGGCTTCCTCCAAGCCGCGCAATCGCTGAACCCTACGCTTTTGGGAACGGCTGAGTCCATCAGGGCACCACCTTGGTTGGTGGTACCTGTCTTCTTCTTCTTCTTCTCCCTCGTCTTCCAAATCCTCGAGATCTTCCATCCGAGGGGACTCGGCGTGTTTGCTTCGAGGTGGGAGAGGCCCTAGACGTTTGAACACGGACACGTTAGCTGCGTCCTTCCTCTTCTGTCTACATTCTCGGCAGTTGCCGATTGTAGGCAATCGGCTCATTCCTGAATCCCAGCAGTGTCTGAAGAAGGGACAGTCCCAGTGCCTATCTTTGTCATCTTGCTCCCTCGATTCTTCCCTGGCACGGCGCTCGTACTCCTCCTCATCGCGATCATGCCGATGATGTCTCCTGACGTCCCTAGCCAGACGGTCTCTATCATCATCGTCGCTGGATCGTCGGCGTTGGCTATATTGACTCACATACTTATTGAGGAGGTGATCAGAGAGAGGTCGCTGATATCTTATGTTCTTCACTTCTCCCTCTGTGACGTAGCGCTTGCCATCGTGATGGAGCCGATCGCGTGGAGCGGCCTCCTCCGTGTCCTTGCTACGAGAGCAGCTGCCCTCGTCTCCATCCTTGCCAGAGTGGTGCCCAGGTCCTACCATGTTGATGCTGAACGAGGATCCTGGCTGGCAACCTTCAGGGTAAGTGCACTCCACCATGTTAACGGCGGGAAAGGGGTGGGTGTCGACCTTCATGGCGTACTGGTTGAAAATCAGACGTCCTTGTTCTATCGCCATTTGGATCTGCTGACGCCACACCCTGCAGTCATTGGTGGCATGGGAGACCGAGTTATGCCATTTGCAGTATGGCTTTCCGTTCAGCTCCTGTACCGTGGGGATTTTGAGGCCTTCGGGTATCTTCAACTGCTTCTCCTTGAGTAAGAGGTCGAAGATTTGCTCAGTTTTAGTCACGTCAAAATCGAACCCTCTGGGCGGACCTGGTGGCTTAACCCATTTGCAGGACACGGGGGTTGCCCCCCGAGTCCATTCAGCCACTGCTACCTCTTGATCTCCCGCAGAGCCTTCGTCTTCATCTGCCTCAACCAGGACTACCGCCCGCTTGAATTTGTCCTGGTACAAGTCCGGATGGCGCTGTTCATATGCTGACAGTTTCTGAACCATGTGCGCCAGTGAAGGGTAGTCTGCTTGGGAGGCCATATCCTTGATTTGTGATGCAAAGCCCACCACTGCCAACTCGACTGCTTCTTTTTCAGTCACACGAGCCGAATAACATCGGTTCCTCAGATTTCTGAAGCGCTGGACGTATTCTGCCACAGTTTCTCCACGCTTCTGACGTATCTGCGCGGATCGGCAAGGCCGACTCGGAAGCTTCTGAGTGGTACTGCATGTGGAACTGTTCTTCCAACTGCTTCCAAGTCCGGATCGAGTCTGGTGGCAACGAAGTGTACCACCCGAAAGCCGATCCCGTGAGGGACTGTGCAAAGAACCTCACGCGTAGTGGATCCGACGCTGAGGCCGTTCCTAGCTGTGCCAAATATCGGCTCACATGCTCGATGGAGCTGGAACCATCTGATCCACTGAATTTGGAGAAATTAGGGAGCCGATATTTGGGTGGTAGCGGGACCAATTCGTACTCATCGGGGTACGGCTTGGAATAGCCGATTGTCCTCCTTTTCGGCACCATGCCGAACTGATATCTCAGTATAGTACTGATTTGATCCGCGGTGCTGGCTGCAGGAGTCGAACTCTAAAGATTCGCCGGGGTGGCGTACTTAGCCAGCCATGCTTGCTTTTCCAGCTCTGAGCCAACTGCAGGAGCTGAGCTCTGGAGGTTCGTCGGAGTGGCATACTTAGCTAGCCACGTCTGCTTCTCACGATCTGTCGCTGATATTCCTCCCGCTTTTCCAGAAGTCCCTGCTGTCGCGGCCTGGTTTGTGAGCGCCTGGCTATCGCAGCCCCGGCACATATGTGCACATGTACCCGTGAGGGATCTCCTTAGGCTCCTCATGCAAGAACTGGCAGTCACTAGTGTCACCACCGATCTTGTAGACGACGAATGCCGGTGAATTCGGCACTTCTGGTGCTGCCAACGCAAATGGCAGCGGTGGACGGGACTGGAGTGGCATCTCTCCTTGGTATGTCCCGAGAGCTGGTCCTGACGGAGAGTACTGGTGCCTCATGATCTCCGGATCACCCGAAGAGCGACACGCTCCAAAGTGTTCACCAGGTTCTCGTAGTGGCGGTGCAGCGAGTGAGCCACCATGTAGTTAATCTCTGACGCAGGGACCCGGTGCGTTCCTCGACGGGGCGGACAGGTCTATTCCATCGAGCGCACCATCAGGCGAGAACCCTTTCCACCTGATGCCATGTGAACGGGTTCTGTGAAAAGAGCCGATGAGGTCGGCTTCGAGGATCGCTTTGACCTCGTCATACTTCTTCTTGAGCTCGTCGGTCAGATCCTCGTACGTGACTGGAGTGCCGTCCGCCATCTCAGATGTAGATGGCGATGTGGTTGATGTAGAAGATGGTCCCACCGGGCATGCCAGAATGTGTTGCGGTCAGAAACCCACCGGCGAGCAGCGACGGGCAACACAGTAGAGCCGGGAACAACTTAGGGCTGCGGCTGGCCCTGGTCCCTCCGAGCGACGGCCCGCAAAGCCTCCGGCACGCACGTCCGATGCTGGTGCAAGGGCGTGCCACCTGACCTATACCTGGTCAGGAAGGTGATGGAGATGCCTCGCTTAGTTTCCTACATGGCATACACGTAAACATTAAATACGAGCCTCGATCGGCTCTCAGGTTATCCTGTGAATCGGCTCAAGGAGCCGATCCACCCATGATTCGCACGAGGTGTACGAATATATGGTGGTCCTGCTTGATCAAGATAAAGCTAAAACGATCTACGACGATTTAGGGTTTTCACCGCATAATCGGATCATCCTACTCACGATTGGGCCTCGCGGTCACGTACGGTGATCGTAGTTTCCATCCTAGACAAGGCCTAAAAACCAACACGAGGTTGATCCCCGGAACATCCTGTCTAGGGCTAGCAAACTACACCCCACGCGTCGCTGGATCCTCCAACCCTTTGTAAGGCCTAACTATTGCAGATATTAAACTAATCCTTGAAGAACAAGGAGCAACCGTAACGGATCGGATCTACTAAATAATGATCAAGCGGGGTGCCGCCCCTACACCTAAGATAGGTGTAAGGGCAGCTAGATGTCTAAGGGTTGCACTACGACAGCATATGATACGAAGAACAATGCTAACCCTAACACATCTAAGATAACTACGTTGCTCGCCATCAAAAAGGCTTCAGTACGAGCAACGCATGGCAACGAATAAACTTGTACTGCCTAGATCTAGGCAGCATGATGCTTACCCGGAAGAAACCCTCGAGACGAAGGAGTTGGCGATGCGCCTAGATTGATTTGTGGTGAACGATGATTGTTGTTTATTTCATAAATCCTAGGTACATATTTATAGTCCGTAGACTTTCTAACGTGGGAATAATCCCAACCGTGCACGAGGCAAACTCTAACTAACCGACACGTAATCTACTATGTTACAGATACACGGGCAAACTAGCCCAAACTTTGCATAACAGGCCGATTCACGTCTTTCTTCCATGTATATTCTTCAAATCCATCTTGATCGCGGCCTACCTCTGACTCAGTCAAATTCTGGTGATAACACATTCACCAGTCATATTCACCTTCAAAGTCTTTCAATAGAATGAATCATCATTCCAAGGTTTTCAAAGTCATTTCATTTCACAAGTTCCCATCTAGAGTAGTCAATTTTATTTGTTAGCACTAGCACTAGTCATGAGGGGTGCTAACTAGCTTATAGCTTTCTAGGCTAAGTTTGATACTCTTGTAGTACTCTATCTCTAGACCAAAGTTAACTATCAAAGCAAGTTATAAAAATCAAAGTAAAAGTTTGGAAGAATAAAACTTGGGATGGGATCATGAAGCATAAAGTAATTGGTGAGTGTGCCTTGCTCTAGTAGAGCTTTGCACTTTGCAAGAATATTAGCTTGCAACAATATAACTTGCATTAGTCTAGCTTGCCTTGGTTGGGGAATTGGTCAAAGTGGTCTTCTTCTCCTTGGAAGTAGACCTCCTCCTCCTCCTGGTACTCCTCGGTACTAGTGTCTAAAATACAAATACGAGGTACACAATCATCATACCACACTTAAGTACTAGACTAAGCACACACATGATTCACACAACTTAAACTAGTATCACACATTACTATTAAGTGGGTAGATGTGTTCTTCTTATTATTTAAGAAAAATAATTTCCTCTCATACTAATCTTGAATGTTACTTTTAATTATTCAGAGATATAACTTCCTCTCATTATCTTATTAAGATTTAATTTCTCTCATGCATAATATGTGACCTAGGTTGACCAAGGTCACCCTCTTCACACTTATCATTTAAGAAAATGATTTAAATGAGGTGAGCACCTCATACCATTTAATTCTAGCATGGTAAAGATTTAATATCACCAACAATTCCTATGAGACCTAAATGACCAGAGTCTCTACCTCATTTTGAATTGTTCATGACAAGATTTAAATGAGAGAAACACTCCCATAAGATTTCTTAATAGTTTTGGACAATATCTTTGACTAGAAATAGCCATAAAGTCATTTAATTCAACTAGGCCATGATCATTCAAAGTAGGCATGGCATATTTTTGTAGAAACAATTAGTATAAGTGAAAAGTGAATTATAGGAGTTGGAATTAACTGAAAAGCATTTATGGTTGATTTTTAAGAATTATTCTTAGGCAGAAAAGTCCCTGCCTTGTTTATTTTCTCACTTTAATTCTATAATAGATATTGGTTTGAAACCAGTGGCATTGGATAGATAATTTCACAGGCTTTCCAACCATATAAATTTGTCGAATTTGGCTAAGTAGATTTGGAGTTATGCAATTTTGAACACAACACCAGTATTCAAATTTGAGTTTAATTAAATCTAACGGATTCAAACTAACAGACGCGCGGGAAACTAGCTGGGCTGCAGAGAGAAAAAGGATTTGGGCCGGCCCACTTCGCGTCCAGTGCGAGCAGGCCGTCTGACGGCAGGTCCCACGCGTCAGCGGGTTATAACGACCGAAACGGTAAGTTTCTTTCAGGGCTGTAGGATTAGACGCCGATCGGACGGACGACGAGCATCGTCGTCTCCGACGAGAACTGGCCACTGGCGCGGCGAGGCTAGGGGGTGGGAGGCTCACCGGCGGCGCGGCGATGGTCGGCGACGATGGACGGAGAGGTTGTCGATGACGAGGAAGCAGATGGAAGCAGCGGCGTGTCCTGGGGTAGCCTCCTGCTCCGGCGAACTCCGTGTACTGGCGGTGGCGGCGATCTTGCAATTGAGGCCGTGGGGTGGCTAATCGAACGAATTGAGGTGGCGAGGAGAGCTGTGGTGAGGAGGGGAAGAAGTTGGCGTGCTCAAATCGGTGGGAGGAGCTCTCCTTTTATAGGAGCGGGAGGTGACCGTGGGGCGGAGCTAGGGTCGTCGACGGCGTCATCGTTCCAGGGCGGCGAAGAGGCAAGGCATGGGCGCAAGGGGTTGGCGATGTCAAGGCGATGCTGACGCGCTTCGTGGCGAGGCAGTGGAAGGAAGGGTCGCGTCGTTCTCTTCCTCGCAGCAGGCAAGTACGGTGGCGGAAAGTCGTGGACGATGTCATCGTCTACAGTCGGTCCGTGGCCAACTGGTGTTGTCTGGGAGGTAGAGGGCATCGTGGCGAAGCGACTGGTGCCTGGGGAGAGCGATGGGAGGCGTGAGGCGACGGGGCATGGCGGCGTCCTGTCGCGCTCTGGGGCGTCACCATGCGCACCGTGGCGCGCGTGGGCATTCCCAGGGCGTCGTGGGCGCGTCTGGGCACGTCAGTTCCTGGCCAGTGGCGACGTTTCCTCGAGCAAGGGCTGACACGAGCGAGTCCAGTGTGACGTGGAGAACCTCCAGGACATGTGTGGGCATGGTAGAATTGACCAGAGAGGGATTTGGCATGGGGAGTGACATGAGGGCCGGCATGGTTTGGGTTTTGGTCATGGTGAGCACGCTCCAGTGCTTGGCAGGTGGTGGCATGGATGCAGAGAGGTGAGAGGAGGCTCCAGTGCTGCAGAGAGGTCAGGGTTTGACTTGGTCCAAAGAAATTTCTCAGCATGGGCTGCAATCCTCACCCTGCCTGCAAGGTGTTTGGTTTAATGCCCGCAAGAAAATAATATTTGAATTTTGAAAATATTTTTGGTGGAGCGTAACCATATATTAATTGGAGTATAGTGGTGGCGTTGGTGGTCAAAATGGGAGTGAAATGCAAAAACCCATTTTGCATATGATCTTGTATTTGTTAAAAAGTCTCCACTTTGCTTGCTTGTCATTTGAAATAGAGACAGAATTTGGGGTGATGGTTTTGGGAAAATTTGTTCACCATGTTGTTGTCTTGGATGAGGTGCAAAGAGTGGGCAAGGTGTAGAAGTGAAATCTCACAAACCAGGGGCTCAAAGTGGGTATCATGCTGAAATATTCACATATGACCATAATCACATGTGAGCTCAAATTTGATTCAAATTTGATTTGAATTGAGTTTGATTGTTTCCAAAGGTGTTAATAAGTGTTTAGTATTCATTTACAACCAATGGTGCAAACCACAATGGTCTAGATTGAAGATTTGTAAAAATGGCTAAATGTGTATGTGAGTGAAAATGGGATTTTCCCCTTATTTGTTGTCTCTCTTTTTGATTTGATCTTTCTTGACTCCAAAGTGATTCTTACTAGTTTAGGAACATTTCCCAACCATTGGAACCATTCCAAAAGGTCTATCTCAAAGATTTGCAAAAATGGCCATAACACATAAGAGGTGATGTGTCAATTTTTCTTAATCTTCTAAATTGTTTCTCTTGCTTTAATTGGGCAAGGTTGAGGGTTAATTTAGTATTAGATTAGGTCTAGAGATGGTTTCAAACCATTTGGGCAAAGTAGGAGTGCATAGGACAAGATTTGATAAAATGGCTAAGTGCCACATATGCTTCTATGCATATGTTTAATTTGATTTTAAATTTGACTAGGCTTGACCCAATTGATGTTGTTGAGTGTTGAAATGTTATAGAGGAGAGATCCAACCATTCACCTCAAGTCCTAGGGTCAAGATCCTCAAATTCACAATTTTGCATTTTACTCTCATATGCCTCTATGGCATTATTACTTTCTTTTTAAAATCTTTTGTTTCACTTTGGATTGGGCTTGAGAAGTACTAGATAAGGTTGGTGAAGGTTTTCCAAACCTCTAAATAAAGTAGAAAGGCATAGGGTAAAGTTTTACAAAAATAGCCATAGGCACATATGCCTTTTTCTTATTTAAATTCTTTTTATTTTATTTTAGCTTGGATGGTAAAAAGGAATGTGAGGTTTAGGGTTTTAGAGTATTTCAATACTAATTAAACAAGCAATCATGGCAATAGCACAAGAATCAAACAAGATCTCTATGTATCAACTTAATTTAATAAAAGTTTTTGTTGGTTCCAAAATTTGGAACTAGGGAAATTCATTTTGTTTGTTTTTGAAATTTTTGGGATGTTACAAACCCTTCCCCCTTAAACAAATCTCGTCCCGAGATTTTAAGAAAAGTTAGGTTCCTAAGAAAGATTGAGAGTGATATTAACAGGGGAACATACTTGGCATGGCCTGAGGGGCTTCCTGGGCTTCAATTTTTTTTTTTTGACCAACAACTTCCTGGGCTTCATTGGCAGTCATGTGGTAGAAATGGCCGTTGTTGTTGTTCTGGTTCCTTCTTCCTGCAAAGCGGCGCTGTTGCTGAGCAGGTGCTACGGTATTGACGGCAATCTTGGCAAGCTTCTTGGGGCACTCATTGGAGTAGTGACCCACAACTCCACATTCATAGCAGTTGACGGTGGACTTGTCTTTGGGGTTGACGGGAACAGCGTTACTCCCAGTCACGGGGGCAGTATTGGGGTGGTTGTTGTTGCCATTGGGGTGGTTGTTGTTGTTGTTGGTGTTGTTGTTGTTGTTGTTGTTGTTGTTGGTGTTGCGATTGCTGTTGGTGTTGCGGTTGTTGTTGTTGTTGTTGTTGTTGTTGCTTGGGCGGTAAATCTGAGCTGGGGGCTTGTTGTATCTTGAGGCAAATCCTCCAATTGAGTTGTGGCGGTACTTCTGGGTGTTGTTGGGTCCATTCTGGTTCATCATCCTTCTTTTGCGGTTCTCGTTGGCTTGATGCAGCTTTCCTTCCATCTGGATGGCTGAGTCCACCAGGGCTTCGAGGTCAGCGAACGGAATGTTCACTAACACAGTTTGCATTTCATCATGCAGTCCGTTCAGAAATCTCTCCTTCCTTTTCTCGTTGGTGTCGGTCTCATCCGGGGCGTACCTTGACAGAGTAAGAAACCTGTCACGGTATTCCACCACGGACATCCTTCCTTGCTTGAGTTCGCGGAACTCGTCTCTCATTTTCTTGATCAGTCCTTGGGGCACATGGTACTTGCTAAACTTCAGCTTGAAGTCTTCCCAGGTCATCATCTGTCCTGCATTCATGGCACGGGTGCTGGTCCACCAAGCTCTTGCTGGTCCTGCTAAGTAGTGCGTGGCAAACAGCACTTTCTCTGCGGCATCAACTTGCGCAACTTCGAGGTTGTTCTCCATTGTCTGGAGCCAGTCATCAGCATCTAGGGGTTCTTCAGTCTTGTTGAAAATAGGTGGGTTGGTGTTCTGAAAGTTCTTTAGCTTTGATCCTGGGTGATCATGATGGCCTGGATTGTTGTTGGCAAGCTGTTGAAGGGCTGCAATGTTGGCTTGTCTTTCAGCTCTTTCTGCTTCTCTATCTTCCAGCATAACTTGCAACATCTGCATCATAGCGTCTTGATTCGCGTTGCGGGTTGGAGGGGCCATCTGAACATCGAGGTAGATGATAAGATAAGAGGGAAATTTCTAGGGTTTGTTTGAGTTAAAGTTCAAAAAGTTTCAAAAGTTCAAAACTTGAAAACTTGAGTAGTGTTGAAGGGGTAAAACCAACAACACTTTTTCATTCATACCAAACATCACACATTACAAATCTAACACACCGTTGGTTTGAAGAACCATTCATTCGCTCTACGATACAAGGGGAATCCTGATACAACTCACACCTACGAAAGTGCTTAAAGATACTACTCTTCAGGGGGGATTCGTCGTCTTCACGGTTAAGGTGCTTGGCGAAGGGCGAGGGCGTTGTCCAAATCCCTGCGGGTTTTGTACAGCCTGAAGTCCTGGTGTGCTACATAGGGGTTCATCTCCGTGTGTGGTGGCATGGTCATCGATCTTCCCATGGAGTCATGTCTTGGGTAGTAGATGAAGCGAGTGTTCTTGATCTTGTTCTCATTTTGTCCACACAAACGGGAAATTGCTTCTTGCATAGCTCTGACTAGTCCTTCCTTCCAAGTGTTTCCCGTTACAGAAAACCAGATGGTTTCCCATACCGGGGCTCCAATCTTTCTTCGTAGATCAGTAGAAACTTCCCACTGAGGTGGTTCTCCGGAGTGGTTGTTGAGGGGTATTCCGAAGAACTCGGGATACGGGTGGCCTAGATATTCCACTAGTTGCTTCAAATCCTTTTCGAACCTCAGGTCGCCTCCGGGACCAAGCTGATAGAACTCCCATTGGTACTCCATCTGTGAGCAATTAGGATAAGTAAGTTAAATAAGTAGTCAAGTGTGCAAAATTTTATGTAGGCTTGCAAAGAAAGTAGAGTATCGATTTCTCATTTTTGAAAAAGATCTCAAGGATAAGAGTAAGAACAAATTTTCACAAATATTCACTTCTTTGATTTTGAAACTAAGTTTTGCAGACGTCCATTCTAACTAGGGTCTCCTAAGGTCAAACAATGGCTCTGATACCAACTTGTCAACACCCGGATTTTTAAGTCCAGATGCCTATTATGCCATTCATCGCAATCCCAGGAATATTGTTTTTGCGAGACATAATAGATTGATATCACAGAACATCATTCATTACAACATCGTAATTGCCTTACAACAAAGGATCACATGATCCAGTCTCATTACAATAGTAGATGATCTATTGATCAATTACAAAACACATAGCGGAAGCGAAGTAGCGTAGTAGTAGTCCATCTATTCCACAGCAAATCGTTGACGTCAGGAGTGATCCTAGTTGTCGTAGACGTCCTGCTGTCCTTCTTCCGGGTTCTGGTACTCCTCTTCATAGTCTGGCCATTTGAATAGCCAGGGACAAAGCCATGAGTACTTTAAAGTACTCGCAAACTAATACTAAGGTAAGTATTATCAACTATGGAAGGGGATGCTAAGCTCTAGTTTCATTTGCATAAAGCCAGTTTTATTTCATAAGCACTTTAGTAAACCAAGACTTTTCATTTGCCTAACTTAACTCAAGTGGGAACATTAGTGTCATTCCCACAACTCAGTTGTGATTCAAAGTCAAAGTCACCTTTCAAACTCAAGTCACAAGTCACCATTCATATTTTTGGGAAAGTTTTGATGACGGAACAGTATGGCCTTTCCAACTGTCCATGACCGCGGACGCGGCTATTCGAATAGATCTACACTCTGCAGAGGTCGTACACTTGTGCCACAACATTTGCAATAATCCGTCAGGGTTAACTGGCCCTGATTTACCACACTCCGTGTGCGGACTACCAACCATAACCTTTCACTTACATACCCTAGTATAGGCACCTCTCCCCATGAGCTTGGCCTCCCAGTGAAGACCAACTGTCAGCCTGGGAACTGCACAGGGCTTGGGCCGGACATTCACCTCATATTCACGTCATATCACATCATTCCATATTTCTTTGGAGGCAGCCCTTGGCATAACCCCGATGACACTTGTTTAGAGGGAACCCATACTAAGATACATAAACTTCTAGTTAAGCCCTACCCATATCAGGTATTGTGGGGGTACTTGTAAAATTGGAATGGTATCGCATCCGAACCCAACCATCAGTTTTTGTAAAGTTCACCATGTCATTCACCAGTCATATTCACCTTCAAAGTCTTTCAATAGAATGAATCATCATTCCAAGGTTTTCAAAGTCATTTCATTTCACAAGTTCCCATCTAGAGTAGTCAATTTTATTTGTTAGCACTAGCACTAGTCATGAGGGGTGCTAACTAGCTTATAGCTTTCTAGGCTAAGTTTGATACTCTTGTAGTACTCTATCTCTAGACCAAAGTTAACTATCAAAGCAAGTTATAAAAATCAAAGTAAAAGTTTGGAAGAATAAAACTTGGGATGGGATCATGAAGCATAAAGTAATTGGTGAGTGTGCCTTGCTCTAGTAGAGCTTTGCACTTTGCAAGAATATTAGCTTGCAACAATATAACTTGCATTAGTCTAGCTTGCCTTGGTTGGGGAATTGGTCAAAGTGGTCTTCTTCTCCTTGGAAGTAGACCTCCTCCTCCTCCTGGTACTCCTCGGTACTAGTGTCTAAAATACGAATACGAGGTACACAATCATCATACCACACTTAAGTACTAGACTAAGCACACACATGATTCACACAACTTAAACTAGTATCACACATTACTATTAAGTGGGTAGATGTGTTCTTCTTATTATTTAAGAAAAAAAATTTCCTCTCATACTAATCTTGAATGTTACTTTTAATTATTCAGAGATATAACTTCCTCTCATTATCTTATTAAGATTTAATTTCTCTCATGCATAATATGTGACCTAGGTTGATCAAGGTCACCCTCTTCACACTTATCATTTAAGAAAATGATTTAAATGAGGTGAGCACCTCATACCATTTAATTCTAGCATGGTAAAGATTTAATATCACCAACAATTCCTATGAGACCTAAATGACCAGAGTCTCTACCTCATTTTGAATTGTTCATGACAAGATTTAAATGAGAGAAACACTCCCATAAGATTTCTTAATAGTTTTGGACAATATCTTTGACTAGAAATAGCCATAAAGTCATTTAATTCAACTAGGCCATGATCATTCAAAGTAGGCATGGCATATTTTTGTAGAAACAATTAGTATAAGTGAAAAGTGAATTATAGGAGTTGGAATTAACTGAAAAGCATTTATGGTTGATTTTTAAGAATTATTCTTAGGCAGAAAAGTCCCTGCCTTGTTTATTTTCTCACTTTAATTCTATAATAGATATTGGTTTGAAACCAGTGGCATTGGATAGATAATTTCACAGGCTTTCCAACCATATAAAAATTTTCGAATTTGGCTCAGTAGATTTGGAGTTATGCAATTTTGAACACAGCACCAGTATTCAAATTTGAGTTTAATTAAATCTAACGGATTCAAACTAACAGACGCGCGGGAAACTAGCTGGGCTGCAGAGAGAAAAAGGATTTGGGCCGGCCCACTTCACGTCCAGCGCGAGCAGGCCGTCTGATGGCAGGTCCCACGCGTCAGCGGGTCATAACGACCGAAACGGTAAGTTTCTTTCAGGGCCGTAGGATTAGACGCCGATCGGACGGACGACGAGCATCGTCGTCTCCGACGAGAACTGGCCACTGGCGCGGCGAGGCTAGGGGGTGGGAGGCTCACCGGCGGCGCGGCGATGGTCGGCGACGATGGGCGGAGAGGTTGTCGATGACGAGGAAGCAGATGGAAGCAGCGGCGTGTCCTGGGGTGGCCTCCTGCTTCGGCGAACTCCGTGTACTGGCGGCGGCGGCGATCTTGCAATTGAGGCCGTGGGGTGGCTAATCGAACGAATTGAGGTGGCGAGGAGAGCTGTGGTGAGGAGGGGAAGAAGTTGGCGTGCTCAAATCAGTGGGAGGAGCTCTCCTTTTATAGGAGCGGGAGGTGACCGTGGGGCGGAGCTAGGGTCATCGACGGCGTCGTCGTTCCAGGGCGGCGAAGAGGCAAGGCATGGGCGCAAGGGGTTGGCGACGTCAAGGCGATGCTGACGCGCTTCGTGGCGAGGCAGTGGAAGGAAGGGTCGCGTCGTTCTCTTCCTCGCAGCAGGGCAGTACGGTGGCGGAAAGTCGTGGACGATGTCGTCGTCTACAGTCGGTCCGTGGCCAACTGGTGTTGTCTGGGAGGTAGAGGGCATCGTGGCGAAGCGACTGGTGCCTGGGGAGAGCGATGGGAGGCGTGAGGCGACGGGGCATGGCGGCGTCCTGTCGCGCTCTGGGGCGTCACCATGCGCACCGTGCCGCGCGTGGGCATTCCCTGGGTGTCGTGGGCGCGTCTGGGCACGTCAGTTCCTGGCCAGTGGCGACGTTTCCTCGAGCAAGGGCTGACACGAGCGAGTCCAGTGTGACGTGGAGAACCTCCAGGACATGGGTGGGCATGGTAGAATTGACCAGAGAGGGATTTGGCATGGGGAGTGACATGAGGGCCGGCATGGTTTGGGTTTTGGTCATGGTGAGCACGCTCCAGTGCTTGGCAGGTGGTGGCATGGATGCAGAGAGGTGAGAGGAGGCTCCAGTGCTGCAGAGAGGTCAGGGTTTGACTTGGTCCAAACAAATTTCTCAGCATGGGCTGCAATCCTCACCCTGCCTGCAAGGTGTTTGGTTTAATGCCCGCAAGAAAATAATATTTGAATTTTGAAAATATTTTTGGTGGAGCGTAACCATATATTAATTGGAGTATAGTGGTGGCGTTGGTGGTCAAAATGGGAGTGAAATGCAAAAACCCATTTTGCATATGATCTTGTATTTGTTAAAAAGTCTCCACTTTGCTTGCTTGTCATTTGAAATAGAGACAGAATTTGGGGTGATGGTTTTGGGAAAATTTGTTCACCATGTTGTTGTCTTGGATGAGGTGCAAAGAGTGGGCAAGGTGTAGAAGTGAAATCTCACAAACCAGGGGCTCAAAGTGGGTATCATGCTGAAATATTCACATATGACCATAATCACATGTGAGCTCAAATTTGATTCAAATTTGATTTGAATTGAGTTTGATTGTTTCCAAAGGTGTTAATAAGTGTTTAGTATTCATTTACAACCAATGGTGCAAACCACAATGGTCTAGATTGAAGATTTGTAAAAATGGTTAAATGTGTATGTGAGTGAAAATGGGATTTTCCCCTTATTTGTTGTCTCTCTTTTTGATTTGATTTTTCTTGACTCCAAAGTGATTCTTACTAGTTTAGGAACATTTCCCAACCATTGGAACCATTCCAAAAGGTCTATCTCAAAGATTTGCAAAAATGGCCATAACACATAAGAGGTGATGTGTCAATTTTTCTTAATCTTCTAAATTGTTTCTCTTGCTTTAATTGGGCAAGGTTGAGGGTTAATTTAGTATTAGATTAGGTCTAGAGATGGTTTCACACCATTTGGGCAAAGTAGGAGTGCATAGGACAAGATTTGATAAAATGGCTAAGTGCCACATATGCTTCTATGCATATGTTTAATTTGATTTTAAATTTGACTAGGCTTGACCCAATTGATGTTGTTGAGTGTTGAAATGTTATAGAGGAGTGATCCAACCATTCACCTCAAGTCCTAGGGTCAAGATCCTCAAATTCACAATTTTGCATTTTACTCTCATATGCCTCTATGGCATTATTACTTTCTTTTTAAAATCTTTTGTTTCACTTTGGATTGGGCTTGAGAAGTACTAGAAGGTTGGTGAAGGTTTTCCAAACCTCTAAATAAAGTAGAAAGGCATAGGGTAAAGTTTTACAAAAATAGCCATAGGCACATATGCCTTTTTCTTATTTAAATTCTTTTTATTTTATTTTAGCTTGGATGGTAAAAAGGAATGTGAGGTTTAGGGTTTTAGAGTATTTCAATACTAATTAAACAAGCAATCATGGCAATAGCACAAGAATGAAACAAGATCTCTATGTATCAACTTAATTTAATAAAAGTTTTTGTTGGTTCCAAAATTTGGAACTAGGAAAATTCATTTTGTTTGTTTTTGAAATTTTTGGGATGTTACACTTTGTGGCCTTGTTGCCGGTGTGGCGTGTTGTAGCCCTTGTGGCCTTGTACTTGAGAGCCTCCGTGTTGTGGAGTTGCCTCAAGCTTGATACTTGGGTTTGCCCCAAGCTTGTACGGGTTCGGTGACCACCCTCAAAGGTCCTTTAGTGGATCGAGGTTTTCCCCTTGGTGGAAAGGCTCGAGGAGAATATGGTGGCCCTAGCGGCTCATTGGAGTGCCTCGTGCCTCCACACCGCTCCAACGGAGACGTAGCACCCTTGGGTGTGAACTTCGGGATACATCGTCGTCTCCTCGTGCACCGGTTACTTGTCAACCCGAGCTCCTTTACCTATGCGCTTTACATTCTGATATCCCTTATGCTTGTTATTTCATATCTAGCTTGTTATCACCTTGTTGCTTATCATGCTTAGCATAGGTTGTTGGTGCACATAGGCTACATGACAAAAAGTGAAGACAAAAACTGCAGAGAATGAAGACAAATTGCATGGAGATTCACGTGTGCTCTCTCTCATCTTCTCTGTCTAAACCCAACTCTCTCTCTTCCTTTCATTGTACACCGATCCCTTCTTTCTCTCACCTTGCCTCTCTCTGCAGTTTTTCTGCCACCGTAAGCAAAGAAAGAAAATGATGGGAAGAAGAAAACAAGAGTGCATCTCTGAGACATGTGACGAAGACGGTCAGCGATGGGTGCCCTCACAACCTGATACAGTAGCCTATATGGTGCAGAGAGATTACAAAGCCCACAAGACCAGAATGCACATGCAAACACACACTGTAGGTAGGATGCGCAGCTAAAAAGTCTCTCTCAACTGCGAAATTTGGGCTGTCGCCGAATTCTGTGTTGTTTCGGTGCATTCAGCGGTTTTAATCTATGTCAACGCCTGAGTCCTCGTGGCCACACGGCTGATCCCTCGCGGCTTGCCTCGCGGCCTCGCCTTCTCCTAGGAGAATACGAGATGCAGGGACAGGGCGTCTGCATATAATTCTTTTTGTCTGAGGCTTTGAACGAAGTGTTCTAGCGGACTAAAACTAATTCAAGTGTTCGTCTAATTTAACATGAATCATCAGTGTAGTATTGCCTGGTCTGACGATATTACACTAGTGGAGAAGAGGCCTTTGGTCCCAAGCAAATGTCCCACTGCTGAACCAAACCGGGTCCAATGCCCCCATTGGACCCGGTTCGTTTCTGCCCAGGACGACCCCACCCGCTGACGCCTGTCCTGTAGCGGTCTTTGGACCCGGTTTGTCATACAAACCGGGACTAAAGGGTCCACCGCAGGGCGCGGCAGGCCGTGTCAGTCTGGGGAACCCTTTAGTCCCGGTTTGTATGACAAACCGGGTCCAAAGGCCCCCCTCTGGCTATATAACCTTGCCCCTGCCCAAGTGTGAGCCACACTTAGCCATTTTTTCACTATCTTCACAAGAGGGGTGTATTGCTTTCCTCTCTTCTTCACATGCACAAGAGGTGTTTGATGAAATGCTTAAGAGGATTTGCCACTTGAGTTTACACAAATCAAGCCACACTTAACTTGCTTTTTTCTTCTTCATCGAGGTTAACAACTTTATCCTTTTCATCTGCAATTGATAAAATGCATGTGTATATATACATCGTGATGTTCTGTAATGGTTTTGATCAGCTTAATTATATCATGCAGATGAATCGGCAATGGATGTACATTGACCGACGGTTTGACGAGTTCACTGCGGGCCTGGATAATTTTATGGCCGTGGTGGAGGCAAACAAACATGGTGGCTTCATGTATTGTCCATGTGTGGACTGCAAGAATACCGTAAATTACGCTCACTCGAGTCTCATTCACAGCCACCTTCTGCGATCCGGTTTCATGCCCAGTTACTATTGTTGGACCAAGCACGGAGAAAGAGGGGTTATGATGGAAGACAATGACGAAGAGGAAGAGGATGATGACGGTTATCCCAATTTCCCTGAATACGATGATACTGCAGAAGGCAATGAAGACAATGAAGTAGAAGATCAAGAGGCACCAGATGAGCCTGCTGATGATGATCTTGGCCGGGCCATTGCTGATGCAAGGAGAGAATGTGAAACTGAAAAGGAAAGGTTGGCCTTCGACAAGATGATAGAAGATCACAACAAATTGTAATACCCAAATTGCTAGTATGGCCATAAAAAGCTAGGCAAAGACACCGGAATTGTTGCAATGGAAGGCAGAGAACGGTGTCACCGACTCAGGATTTGGAAAGTTGTCGACAATAATTAAGAGGAAGCTTCCAAGGGGTAACGAATTGCCCGCCAAAGACGTACGAAGCGAAGAAGATTGTCCGCCCTCTAGGATTAGATGTGCAAAAGATACATGCATGCATTAATGACCGCATCCTCTACCGCGATGAGTACGAGAATTTGGATGCATGTCCGGTGTGCACCGCATTGCGGTATAAGATCGTACGAGATGACCCTGGTGATGTTGAGGGCGAGCGCCCCAGAAGAGGGTTCCCGCCAAGGTTATGTGGTATGCTCCTATAATACCACGGCTGAAACGCTTGTTCAGAAATAAAGAGCATGCTAGGTTGTTGCGATGGCACAAAGAAGACCGTAAGAAAGACGTGATGTTGAGGCACCCTGCTGATGGCTCCCAATGGAGAAAAATCGATAGAGAGTTCCCAAACTTTGCACAGGATGCAAGGAACTTAAGGTTTTGTCTCAGTACAGATGGCATGAATCCTTTTGGAGAGCAGAGCTGCAGCCATAGCACCTGGCCTGTGACTCTTTGTATATATAACCTTCCTCCTTGGTTGTGCATGAAGCGGAAGTTCATTATGATGCCAGTGCTCATACAAGGCCCGAAGCAACCCGGGAACGACATTGATGTGTACCTGAAGCCATTAGTCGAAGAACTTCTACAGCTGTGGTCCCTAGCAGGTGTACGTGTGTGGGACGAGCACAAGCAGGAGGAATTTGACCTAAGAGCGATGCTTTTCGTAACCATCAATGACTGGCCTGCTCTTGGTAACATTTCAGGACAGTCAAACAAGGGATACAATGCATGCACACACTGTTTACATGAGCTCGAAGGTGATTATTTGGAAAAAGGTCAGAAGGTCGTGTACCTGGGGCATCGTCGATTTCTTAGGCTTACCCATCCCGTAAGAAAGAAAGGCAAGCATTACAACGGTGAGGCTGATCACCGGAGGAAGCCTCCCCATCGTGATGGTGTTGATATATTTGGTATGGTCAAGGATCTAGATGTAATATTTGGAAAGGGTCCTGGCGGACGGTCTGTTCCGAATGACGATGCCGGACACGCGCCCATGTGGAAGAAGAAATCTATATTTTGGGATCTACCCTATTGGGAAGTCTTAGAGGTCCGCTCTTCAATCGATGTGATGCACGTGACGAAGAATCTTTGCGTGAACCTGCTAGGCTTTCTGGGTGTGTACGGGAAGACAAAAGATACACCAGAAGCACGGGATGTACCCGATCTATGTATGCATGTAACTGCAGTATCTGCTTTCAGCACTATATTATCGATCCTTAGTTAAGAACTACACATATGTAACTCCATTTTCAGTTTTCTGCATTATCCTTAATTTGATCATATGATGGTTCCTATGTATAGCTTGCAGGTCGTTGTAGAAAGCATGGACAGAGATGAAATTCAAGAAAATTTCATGGAGGAACTCATAGCAAACGGTACTCTGGATGATCGCGACGACGACGTTATTCCAGATGATGGCGGTGACGATGTCACCGCAACTTATTTGAATGACTCCGGTGAGGGAGCGGAGGATATTGAGGAAGAAGATCCTAGTGGCGCCGGTGAGGAACAAGATCATCATAATGGCTCCCGAACTGTAGTTATCACCGAGGTATATAAATTAATTAAGCCGCTGTTGATCGACTAGATGCATTAACTAATGAAATTGTACTGACTATGAACTATTTCTTTTTTAGCCCTCCGGATCGAGCACTTCTTCTGTAAAGTCGAGGAAGCGAGGCCCGGCCAAAAAGTTGGATGACGGTGTTAGGCACGACATCACCCACATCGAGAAGGATGGTAAACCGATTGCTCCAGAGAAAGGTGCAAAGTCATTTATAGCTCAATGCGGAGTGCTTGTTAGGGACCACGTCCCGATCACCGTTCGAGAATGGCACAAGCCGAAGGGACTAGTGCTGTCTGCAGAGGAAGAAGCTCAAGGTCTTTATATCGATGATGTAGCCAAAAACAGCATTATGAACAAGCTCATGTCACATTTCAACATAGTACCCGAAGAGGGGGGTGACGCTGAAAAGGCCAAGATGGAGCAGGCCCTCCGCGAGTTTGGCAAGAAGAAGATGGCCGAACTATTCAAGAGCCACAAGAAAAGATTGCGCCGCCTTATCAAGTTAAAGAAGACTCCGGACAGTGAGAAGGTAAAAAATCATCGGGACGAATTCGTGAAGTACAGCACGGAGTCGAAGAATTTTTGAGAAGGTCGGAAATAAATAAGGCAAATGCTGCGTTGAAGCTATATCACCAAATTCTGGGTCCAGGTGGATACAGGGCTAACCGTCCTAAGTGGCAGTAGCCGAGGCGGAACCGACCAAGAAAGGGATCAGATTAGGGACACACGGTTGGATCGAACGGTGCAAGGAGTGGTTCTACGGGATTGGGGGAACGTTGGATCCGTAAATGGGAAGTGCATCTATAAGAAAGCTCATCTGAAGGTTCCCATTGATGCCCTGGAAAAAGCACATAGGGACGTGGAGGCGGGGTTGTTCCAGCCCGAAAGAGAGAACGATGAGCTGACACGCGCCCTTGGGAACAAAGAACACGGCGGACGAACACGAGGCACAGAAGGCTCCGTTCCGTGGAAGTATGGCTTTCCTGCGGAAAGGAAGAGATTTCCTGATAAAAGCCATGAGAGGAGGAAGGCAAGGGAAACAGACCGCCTGGCTAACTTAGAGGAGGGTATGAGCACCATGCAAGCCCAATTAACCATGGTAACCCAAGTACTTACATCTCAGATGGCTCGGGGCAGAGTGTAGATCCCGCACCGCTCAATGCCCTCGCCCCGCCGCAATCTCAACCACACCGGAAAAGCAGCGTGGCTTCCTCTCAGCAGGTGGATAATGATGATGATGATGACCAGGTGGTCGAGCCTCCTCGATACCCCCCCGTGGATGATCTCACTGAGAGCCGTCCTTGTGAGCTGCATGTTAAAGTTTTCAACCTATCCTTCAAGGCGGCGGTCAGCATCCTCTTACCTACAAGGTCTTACCATTGCCGTCCGGTCCAAGACGACTTTGCTGTTGTGATGGTGGATGAAGTGTTGAGAGAGTATGAGTGTTTGGTTCTTGCGCACCCAGCCGGTGCAGATGGGGATATCAAAGAACGCGGAGAACCCCGTAGAACTACCGTGCACTGGCGGAAGGAGAACATTGTGGTTCCAGGTGAGAAGCCAACAAGCGTGCCACCTCCGCCTCCTCCGCCACCCGTGCAGTCTCCTCCGCGTGATGATTCTCCTCTGCGCGATGATGATTCCCCTATCCATGACCAGTCTCCTCCACGTGAAAATACTCCGCCGCCTCCTCCTCCTTGTCAGGAGACTCCGCCGCTTCCACCTAAGCAAAAGAGGAAGCGGTCCGCGGCACCTCCTACAGCTCCGAACAGATCATCAACTCCAATGAGGGCACAGACTCCAGAGTTGTTACCACATGAGCAGACTGAAGAGCAAAAGGCGTTTCTTGCGCCGAAGAAGATGTTTATTCCACCGCGACATGAAGCACTTTGCCGAGACGAGAATGAAGAGACCTGAGCTGAGAGCTGATTATGACCGCTCTCTTGGACAGTCCTCTAGAGCGAGCAAAGAAGCAAAAAAAGTCGCCCAGCTTGGACAGCAGGACATTCAGGCCGCACCCCACTTCATCGTGGAGCCATATCATGATCCAGAGACGGCATCGATGATCGAACGGGCGGCTAGAGCTCGGGAGCATCGCTTGAGTACGAAGATTACTATCCAACGGCTCAAGTGGTAAACAAGTATAGATACGGATCTGATCTCGTCAAACCTGGCGAGCTCGCGCGTCTAGGGACTCAGATGCGAAGGTTGCATGACTGGTACCTGAAAGCCTGTCGAAGATGTGAAAGCTACATCACGGTGTATCTTAGAGATGAGCATTACTTCCGGGGGGAAGACGAGATAAACCTTGAGTTAGAAGAACTGTTTCAGCTTATTCAATCAAGACGCCCTCGACAAAGCTGTCATCGCTGCTACCGCTGTAAGTGATTTATTTGTGTAATTAAGTTTGTAGCTCATTCATTTGCACTAACAATTATCCTCATTATATTCTTTGTGTACGCTATACATTTAATTATGCAGAATGAAGAAGCTGGAATACAAAAGAGGCAAGCTCCTACCGCTGGGGTTCATAGACCCAAACACAGTTCATGAAGTTACGGTTCGACGGTACCCCAAGGACACAGAGGACAACATCGTAATGTTTTTAGAGAAGCAAGCAGACAAAGAGGATATATTCTTTCCCTACAACTTCAAGTGAGTGTTATATATAACATACATTATGCTTGTGCACCTTCCACTTTATTCTCGTAATCATTGAGCTATGCTTGTGCGCTTTCCACTTTATTCTCCTAATCATTGATCTTCACCTTGGAGTCGTAAACGTCATGGACTCGAAACATAAAGAATATGCGGAATGGGCGGACATGGCTGCCATCCTCCAGTAGGTAGTTTCAATCAATTTCGTATTGGCATCTTCATCTGCTCTAATTCGAAGATATCATCAACTAATCAATTACTCATTTACTCATTATTTTTTGCCGGCAGGGCTTGGAAACGGTTCATCAATACTGTTCCGGTGAATGGAAACCGGAGCTTACATTTAGAGATTACCCCGTAAGTAGTACTATATATATAGCTATGTCCGTGAAACTTTATATATGATATTTACTTTCAATACGATGCTTGATTATTAGTTTGATCGAACTATTTTTTCGTAAAGTGTATGAGGCAGGAACAAGGGAATAACTTATGTGGATACTACGTCTGCACCTTCATGCGTGACATGTCCTGTCCCAAGGGTGGGGATGCCCAAATACACCACACTCGTGTACGATAACAAATTTTCACAATTAATCTTAATTAGTACCATCTATTGTATTGAGTTCCATTCATATATTGATCTCCTTTTTTAAATATAGATGACACGCCGGCGGGACACTCTCATAACAGCGGATCAAATAAAAGCAATTCAAGAGGAAATCGCGGGATTCTTTATTACCGAGGTCCTTACCCCAGGTGGAGAGCACTATCGGAAGATCGTGACGGCGGAGGATATTCGTTCAGGAGATGTTGTATTGTAAATATGCATGCATTACGTGTACTGTGTTGACTATGTCGTGTACTGTTGACGATGTCTATATATATTCATGACGATTTTTTGTGGTTTCTTGAATGATATATATATGCATTGCTGAAACTACGCCGCGGCAGAAACGCCTGTTTCTCTCGCCGCGCAGAAACGCTGGTACAGCCTAAATCTGTGCCGCGGCAGAGAAATAGCAATTCTCTGCCGCAGCAGAGAAACATAGGCCCGGTTCGTACCACGAACCGGGACCAAAGCCCTTCCACCGCGAGCTCCCTGGCCGCACCACGTGTCGAGGCCTTTAGGCCCGGTTTATCTTTGAACCGGGACTAAAGGGTACCCCCTTTAGTCCCGCCTAGTTGGTCCCGGTTCGGGAACCGGGTCTAAAGGCCCAAATGGACCGGGCCTATTGCCCCGTTTTCCACTAGTGCTATCTTCAGCCGCTTTAGATGTCGGTCAGCTCAATTCCACAAAGCATGTTAGAGCATGCTAAAGCATTCCACACAGTTATTTTGGGCCGTGTCGGACATATAACCGGTCCGACTCACGTGCTTCAAAGACTTTTTCACCCGGCACGCCCCAATACAATGTCCGACGTTCCAAGGCCGTTCCCGCTTTACAGGGGACATTTTGGGCACACCGGACAGAGCGAGAAGCGAGGCGGGGAGTGGCGGCCTGACGCATCAATGACACACGAACGGTGTGTCGCATCTTTGCCTTACTAGCGACGGAGGGGCAGGCGAGACGTCCCGTCGCTGCTACGCCTCCTCCACGTGTCGCCGCCATTCGCACGCCACTGCAAGTTCCCGCGATTTCCTCCCATGGCTCTTCCCGCGCTTTCTTCCCACCTCTTCGCGCGTCGCCGCCTCCACTCAATCGACGTCACCCAGCCACCGGCATCCCTCTCTCCACCACCAAAATGCCTCGTCGCCTGCCCACCACCTACTCGATGATGAGCTGCACCTGCAGCGGCCAGCTGCCTTCACCACTATTGTTGACCCACAAGTATAGGGGATCGCAACAGTCTTCGAGGGAAGTAAAACCCAATTTATTGATTCGACACAAGGGGAGACAAAGAACACTTGGAAGCCTTAACAGCGGAGTTGTCAATTCAGCTGCACCTGGAAACAGACTTGCTCGCAAGAGTTTATCAGTAGTAACAGTTTTATAGCAGTAGCAGTAGTGAAATAACAGTAGCAGAGTAACAAAGACAGCAGTAGTGATTTTAGTAAACAGCAGGATTAAAATACTGTAGGCACGGGGACGGATGACGGGTGTTACATGGATGAGAGAAACTCATGTAACAATCATAGCAGGGCATTTGCAGATAATAATAAAACGGTGTCCAAGTACAAAGCAATCAATAGGCATGTGTTCCATATATAGTCGTGCGTGCTCGCAATGAGAAACTTGCACAACATCTTTTGTCCTACCAGCCGGTGGCAGCCGGGCCTCAAAGGAAACTACTGGATATTAAGGTACTCCTTTTAATAGAGTACCGGAGCAAAGCATTAACACTCCGTGAACACATGTGATCCTCATATCGCTACCATCCCCTCCAGTTGTCCCAATTCTTGTCACTTCGGGGCCATTGGTTCCGGACAGCGACATGTGTATACAACTTATAGGTAAGACCATAAACAATGAATATCATGATGAAACAATAACATGTTCAGATCTGAGATCATGGCACTCGAGCCCTAGTGACAAGCATTAAGCATAACAAGTTGCAACAATATCATCAAAGTACCAATTACGGACACTAGGCACTATGCCCTAACAATCTTATGCTATTACATGACCAATCTCATCCAATCCCTACCATCCCCATTGGCCTACAGCGGGGGAATTACTCACACATGGATGGGGGAAACATGGCTGGTTGATGTAGAGGCGTTTGGCGGTGATGGCGGCGATGGTCTCCTCCAATTCCCCGTCCCGGCGGAGTGCCAGAACGGAGACTTCTGGCTCCTGCGACGGAGTTTCGCGATGTGGCGGCGTTCTGGAGGGTTTCTGGCGACTTCGACTTCTCCCCGTGCGTTTTTAGGTCGAGGTCAATAAGTAGTCCGAAGGAGGACGTCGGAGGCCGGCCGAGGGGGCCACACCACATGGCCGCGCGGGCCCCCCCTGGGCCGCGCCGCCCTATGGTGTGGGGCCCTCGGGCCTCCACCTGACTTGTCCTGCTTCTGGCTCCGTCAGTATTCTGGGAAAATAGGGCCTTCTGCATAAATTCCGAGGATTTTCCCGAAAGTTGGATTTCTGCACAAAAACGAGACACCAGAGCAGTTCTGCTGAAAACAGCGTTAGTCCGTGTTAGTTGTATCCAAAATACACAAATTAGAGGCAAAACAATAGCAAAAGTGTTCGGGAAAGTAGATACGTTTTGGACGTATCAACTCCCCCCAAGCTTAGCTTATTGCTTGTCCTCAAGCAATTCAGTTAACAACTGAGCGATAAAAGAACTTTCACGAACGCATTTGCTCATATGATGTATATATTCTCATGCTATGGCTAATACTTAAGCAGTTCATAATGAGATACATGCAAATAAGATCATCTAACAGCTATGTCAATCATGAAGAGGTACCAACAATTAATAATAAGCATCATGAATCATGTATATAAGCAGGATTGCAATGTTCATAAGAGAGTATGATAAAGTGGTATCTCGCTTGCCTGTATTTGATTGGCAAAACATAAATGCCTGTGCACCTCGAGTTCATAGAAAGACTAGAAGTAGTGATTGTCAAAGATAAAAGCATCAAAGTTATACCACAATCAATCATATTTTGAGACAAGCATATTATACTAAGAATGACAGTTGTGCTCTCAAGATAGTGCTCAAAGAAATAATGGAGACACAACATAAAAGTAAAAGATTGACCCTTCGCAGAGGGAAGCAGGGATTAACATGCGCTAGAGCTTTTCATTTGTAAAGCAGGAGTAAAATTATTTTGAGAGGTGTTTGTTGTTGTCAACGAATGGTAATGGGTACACCAACTACCTCGCCAACCGGACTCCCAAGAGCGGCTCCCATGAATTATTTGCATATTTATGTGGCACTCCTTCCAACCTTTCTTTCACAAACCATGGCTAACCGAATCCTCGGGTGCCTGCCAACAATCACATACCATGAAGGAGTGCCTTTTTATTTTAGTTTTATTATGATGATGACACTCCCCCCAACCTTTGCTTACA
Source organism: Lolium perenne (assembly GCF_019359855.2). Taxonomy (NCBI): domain Eukaryota; kingdom Viridiplantae; phylum Streptophyta; class Magnoliopsida; order Poales; family Poaceae; genus Lolium; species Lolium perenne. The sequence goes on from NC_067244.2 coordinate 24,813,642, forward strand.
CAAGCCATGGCTAACCGAATCTTCGGGTGCCGTCCAACAATCACAAATCATGGAGGAGAGTGTCTATTTAAGTTAATTAATTTGGGACTGGGAATCCCATTGCCAGCTCTTTTTGCAAAATTATTGGATAAGCGGATGTGCCACTAGTCCATATGAGAGTCCGTCAAAAGTAAATGACAAGGTTGAAAGCTAAACACCACATACTTCCTCATGAGCTATGAAACATAAACACAAATTGAAAAATATTTTGAAGGTTTTAAAGGTAGCGCATGAGAATTTACTTGGAATGGTTTGAAATGCCATGCATAGGTATTTATGGTGGACACTTTGGAACAACTTGGTTTTCAGGTGTTTGGAAGCACGAGCAGCGTTCCCGCTCAGTACAAGTGAAGGCTAGCAAAAGACTAGGGAGCGACAAATCAAGAGAGCAATAACTGTCATAATCATGCTTATGCAAAATAAATTAACTGAGGCATAAAAGTGATACAAGAACTCTGAAGCAATGTAAATCATTGAGGCTTAATTGACTCTTGTTCAGTCATATGCATGCGTGAGCATGTGCCAAGTTAATTCAAACGAATTATTCAGAGGAGGATACCACAATATCATACTTACTTATGAATAAAACAATGCAAGCAAACATCCATAACATGCTACTCATATTAATAGATTGGAGCTAAATATGAGAGATCATAAACTACTAGACTTTCTCAAATAACATATACCTCACATGAGCCAACTAAGCATGCTCACATGGATGAGTATATGTACAAAAATGAAAACAAATAGAGTTCATACCAGCCTCTCACCACAATCCAATTGTCGTAGATCGTCATTATTGCCTTTCACTTGTGTAGCTTGGATAATATGAAATGAAAACCACGCTCCAGCCACCGAAGACCATTGAACTCAAGATGAACTTTACAAACCAAAAAAGAACAGCAAATATTTTTGGTGTTTTCGAATTTGAGAACAAGAACAAAAGGAAACAAGCAAACAAAGCAAAATCTTTTTGGGTTTTCTTATAGCAAACTAGCAATAGCAAATAAAGCGAAACAAATGCAAGAAACCAAAGCAAACAAATTATGAAGAGAAACAACAGAAATATTTTTGGTGTTTTTGTGTTTTGGGAAAGAAACAAAGCAAAAACAAGAAATAGCAAACTGAAAGAAACACAGAAAAGCGAGATGGCAGAAATCTGCCAAACCTGACAGCAGTACAGAAATCGATTTTTACAAAAATCTTACGTTGCTCAGCTCGAAAAGTGTTCAACTAATGAAAGTTAGATAACAACCTGGGGAACCTGCACAAAAATTGGCAGCTCAAAATAACGTTCTGGCTGTGCGCACGAATTTTTCTAGTAACAGCCCAGAATCTGTTTTCAGGCAGCACTTCCCCAAATATCATCTCCCTCTCATTAGAAAACCACTCAAAGAGACTAAACAAGTATGTGCAAGTATCCAGCAATCATAATATGCAAAGAATGAGTGATGCCGGTATACCTCCCCCCAAGCTTAGGCTTTTGGCCTAAGTGGAGTTCAACCCCAACGAGGGTCGCTGTTCCTCGCCGGTGGATAATCCATGGTGTAGTCATAGTAAAGTTCCTGTGCAGAAGAAAAGCGTGGAGGCTCCACATGTCCAACATGTTGATGCGAGGAACTTGCTGCATTGGATGATGAGTTGAGGTGCTCCTCGACCTCCGTGTCGTCTCTTGCATGATGGCCTCCTCCCTCTATGTGTGCATCCAGTGCACCTTCTGTGACCGACCAATCTCCCCTGGAATCAAGGTTAGACAGAACAGGCGCAGGCAATCTTACTAGTTTCTCAGTTTTCTTAGTTATTCTCCAGACTTTCTTATAAAATGTCATCTTGTAAAACAGGTTACCCAAGTTGGAGGAATCAGAAACAAATTCATGTTTAATCATAGAGGCTATGTCAAGTTTTTCTATGGGGAATGGAATATCAAAATGATGAGGTTCTACATTATGAAAAGCTAGTAAACGAGACGCGATGAGACCTCCACAAATTCCACCTTTCTCACGGTTAGTAGCTAGTCTATAAGCTATCAATGCCCCCAAATTATAAGTCCTACTACTTTGCAGTGCCGCAGCTAGAAAAGCTAAATCCTGGATAGAAAGTTTACCACCAATCTTTCTAGCAAGAACGCATTTAGTAATGAAATAGGCAAAGTAGCGGATAGCCGGGAGCTGAATGCTAGTGATTTTACCACTATCCTCTGAGAAACTCCTCCCATAGCAAATCATCTTGAAGAGGCTTAAGAGTTCTTGCGGCGATCCCCTTATCTTCTCGCATGATCCCCATTGCGGTACTCTAATTGCTGCACAAAAATCACTGAATGGCAAGTTGACAGCTTTATTGTAAATTTTATACTGGACCGTGGGGTTAGATCGCGACCAATTGAACTTAAAGTCCTGCACAAAAGACATAGTTAATTTTGCATATTGTCTTGGCTCTCCTTCAACAAAATCACTCAGCCCTGCACGAGAGATTAGAGTTTGAACATCTTGTAAAATCCCCGCACTTCTCATAAAGTCCACGCATGGGTAGTAAGAGGGGTATACTCCCTCTTCACGATTCACTCTCATAACTTGTTGGACCTCCAATTCTTGTTGGTTAAGTTGATATCTACTCCACTCCATTTTCTGAAATTTTCAACAAACAATATAAAATTTGATTTGGTGACATATAATCAAGGGGAACTACTATAGGAACTTGCTAGAGTACTAATCATGCATCAAAACTAGTTTATACAACTTAGAACAAGCATGCAAGCTCACTAAACATGTTACCTACTGCAGCAAAATATTCAAGATATACTCAACCAAACAAAATTCTACTTGGATAGGTGGAGGAGTCACATACCGGAGAGCAAATGTGCCAAATTTCAGACAGAAATCAGGGCTGAACAAAGAGATCGAAAAATTCTGAGCTCTTGAGCAAAAACGCGAGTGAGAGGAACCTGGTGCGAGTTTTTTCGGGAGAGAGAAGATGCTGGGAGAAAGAGATGGCAAAGTGGGGCAAGGAGGGGCCCACACCACAAGGTGGCGCGCCCCCCTCCTTGGCCGCGCCGGCCTGTGGTGTGGCACCCTGGGGTGCCCCACAGGTCATCCTCTGGTGCTCCCAGGTGCTTCGTCGAAAAAAAGGACCAATGGTATAATTTTTGCGAATTTTTGAAAACTTTGAAAAATGCACATTTCTGGGTATTAAGTTTATTATTACTGACTAGGAAAATTTTTGAAATCTTTAAATAACTAAGGAACTTTGCAAATTAAAAGTGCTACAGCAACTAGAGCAAATGGAGGAAGAAAGAGATGTTGTTTACCTCCTCTATGCATATAAAAAGTATTTGTTAACAAGGTTGATCAAGTCTTGCCACCAAATAAATTTTACATAGCATAAGAAGAAATAAACCTCAAATCAATCATGTTACCTTGAATTGTATTGATATGGATCCAATCACGAGAGTTTGATATTCTTCTTTAGGCTCATATATAGGACAATCAATAGTTCCAACTTTAATAGTTCTCACATTAGTAATAGTGTTAACTCCACATATTTTATCAATCTTCTTGGGGAAATAGACGGTATGCTCCTTATCATCAACATTGAAGGTAACCTGTCCTTTATTGCAATCAATAACAGCCCCTGCGGTGTTAAGAAAAGGTCTCCCAAGAATAATAGACATATTATCATCTTCATGCATTTCCAACACAACAAAATCAGTTAATATCAAGCAGTTAGTAGTAACTTGAACAGGAACATCCTCACATATACCAACAGGAATAGCAGTAGATTTATCAGCCATTTGCAAAGATATATCAGTAGGTATCAACTTATCTAGATAAAGTATCTTATAAAGAGAAAAAGGCATAACACTAACACCGGCTCCCAAGTCACATAGAGCAGTTTTAACATAATTATTCTTAATAGAACAAGGAATAGTAGGTATACCTGTGTCGCCCAACTTCTTTGGCACTTTGCCATTGAAAGAGTAATTAGCAAGCATAGTGGAAATTTCCTCATTGGGGATTTTCCTTTTGTTAGTAACAATATCTTTCATATACTTTGAATAAGGAGGCAATTTAATAGCATCAGTCAAAGGGATTTGCAAGAATAAAGGTTTCATCCAATCACAAAATTTATTATAGTGTTCTTCTTCCTTTGATTTTAGTTTCTTAGCAGGAAAAGGCATTTGCTTTTGAACCCAAGGTTCTCTTTCATTACCATGTTTCTCAGCAATAAAATCTTCTTCAGTGTACTTTTTATTTTTAGCATGCTTTTCAGATTCTTCTTCTACCTCTTCTTTATCAGAAGCATCCTTCTTATCATTATCATTATCATGTTCATTACCACTTTCAGTTTCAGCATCAGAAATAGAAATACTATTAGGATCATTAGCAGGTTCAGAGGATTCTACAACATTTTTATGTTTCTTCTTCTTTTTCTTCTTAGAAGGAGCACTAGGTTCAATGCGTTGAGAATCTTGTTCAATTCTTTTGGGATGCCCTTCAGGATATAGAGGATCCTGGGTAGAGACACCACCTCTAGTTGTTACTTCATAAGCATGTTTCTCTTTAGAATTATTTCCCAACAAGTCATTTTGCACTTTAGTAAGTTGATCAATTTGAGTTTGAACCATATGAAAATGTTTAACAAGCATCTTAACATCATTGGAGGTTCTCTCTACAATATCATGCAATTCACTAATAGCTCGAGAATTTTCCATTAAATGATTCTCTACTCTCATATTAAAATTTTCTTGCTTAACAATATAATTATCAAACTCATCTAAGCATTGTGCAGGAGGTTTCGAATACGGAATATCTTCCCTAGTAAAGCGTTGAAGGGAGTTTACCTCAATCATGGATGAAGGGGGAATTATCTCACATATATCTTCTATGGGAGGAAGATTCTTCACATCTTCAGATTTAATACCTTTCTCCTTGAGAGACTTCTTGGCTTCCCTCATATCTTCATCATTCAATTTAATTAAACCCCTCTTCTTCAATATTGGCGTTGGAGTTGGTTCAGGCGTAGTCCAATCATCATGATTCCGGCCTATTTTAGCCAATAATTCTTCAAATATTGCCTGGAGTTCTTTTCCTGAAAACACAACCAGCACAACTATCCAGGTATGCTCTAGACTCAATGGTTAGTCCACTATAAAATATATCAAGTAAATCATGCTTTTCCAAATCATGGTCAGGCCGAGCTCTAATAAGAGAGCAAAATCTCGCCCAAGCCTCAGGCAATTTCTCTCCATCTTCCTGGTCAAAATTATAAATTCTCTGCAAAGCGATATGTTGAGCACTAGCAGGAAAGTACTTACGGAAGAAAACATCAAGCAATTCTTTTGGACTTTTAATAGAATTAGGTGGCAAACTATTATACCAAGTTTTACCGTCATCCTTTAATGAGAATGGAAAGATTTTAGCAACAAAGTAAGTACGCATCTTGACATCATCAGAAAACAAGCTACTTAGAGTAGATAACTCGATCATGTGTTCAACAGCACTTTCTTTTTCAGTACCACAAAAGGGTGTTTTCTCAACAATAGCTATATGAGATAGATCAAGAGAAAAATCATAATCTTTATCCTTAATGTTTATAGGAGATGTGGCAAATTTAGGATCAGGAGACAGTTTATATCTAACAAAGCATGTTACGCAAGCAACTTTTTAATTTTTCTTGCATCAGTAGTAGCATTGCATTTTTCAATAAAATCATCATTAAGCTCCACATAATCTTCATCAGGATCATCACTAAAATAATCAAGTTCAGGTGAATTAACAGGTGTAGTAGCATTAGGAGTTTCAGTATTTTCAATTTGTCTAGACCTAGCAATCGTAGCATCTAGAAAAGATCCCAATGAACCACTATCATCAAGCACAGCAGAAATATTATCAATATTATGAGAGTTTTCAGATTCAGCAGAAATACCCGCATGTGAAGCATGTGGCGGTGAAACAAGTTTATCAATCACAGATGGTGAATCAAGAGCAGCAGAGGTACTCAGAGTTGTACCTTTTCTTGTAGTGGATGGTAATATGGCGACCTTAGTATCGCGAGGTTTACCCATGATGGAGAATTTGCAGCGAACAATATCAATCCAAGTGAACTTCCAAATAAAGCTATGTTCCCCGGCAACGGCGCCAGAAAATAGTCTTGATGACCCACAAGTATAGGGGATCGCAACAGTCTTCGAGGGAAGTAAAACCCAATTTATTGATTCGACACAAGGGGAGACAAAGAACACTTGGAAGCCTTAACAGCGGAGTTGTCAATTCAGCTGCACCTAGAAACAGACTTGCTCGCAAGAGTTTATCAGTAGTAACAGTTTTATAGCAGTAGCAGTAGTGAAATAACAGTAGCAGAGTAACAAAGACAGCAGTAGTGATTTTAGTAAACAGCAGGATTAAAATACTGTAGGCACGGGGACGGATGACGGGCGTTGCATGGATGAGAGAAACTCATGTAACAATCATAGCAGGGCATTTGCAGATAATAATAAAACGGTGTCCAAGTACAAAGCAATCAATAGGCATGTGTTCCATATATAGTCGTGCGTGCTCGCAATGAGAAACTTGCACAACATCTTTTGTCCTACCAGCCGGTGGCAGCCGGGCCTCAAGGGAAACTACTGGATATTAAGGTACTCCTTTTAATAGAGTACCGAAGAAAAGCATTAACACTCCGTGAACACATGTGATCCTCACATCGCTACCATCCCCTCCGGTTGTCCCAATTCTTGTCACTTCGGGGCCATTGGTTCCGGACAGTGACATGTGTGTACAACTTATAGGTAAGACCATAAACAATGAATATCATGATGAAACAATAACATGTTCAGATCTGAGATCATGGCACTCGGGCCCTAGTGACAAGCATTAGGCATAACAAGTTGCAACAATATCATCAAAGTACCAATTACGGACACTAGGCACTATGCCCTAACAATCTTATGCTATTACATGACCAATCTCATCCAATCCCTACCATCCCCTTTGGCCTACAGCGGGGGAATTACTCACACATGGATGGGGGAAACATGGCTGGTTGATGTAGAGGCGTTTGGCGGTGATGGCGGCGATGGTCTCCTCCAATTCCCCATCCCGGCAGAGTGCCAGAACGGAGACTTATGGATCCTGCGACGGAGTTTCGAGATGTGGCGGCGTTCTGGAGGGTTTCTGGCGACTTCGACTTCTCCCCGTGCGTTTTTAGGTCGAGGCCAATAAGTAGTCCGAAGGAGGGCGTCGGAGGCCGGCCGAGGGGGCTGATACGTCTCCGACGTATCGATAATTTCTTATGTTCCATGCCACATTATTGATGTTATCTACATGTTTTATGCACACTTTATGTCATATTCGTGCATTTTCTGGAACTAACCTATTAACAAGATGCCGAAGTGCCGATTCTTTGTTTTCTGCTGTTTTTGGTTTCACAAATCCTAGTAACGAAATATTCTCGGAATTGGACGAAATCAACGCCCAGGGTCCTATTTTGCCACGAAGCTTCCAGAAGTCCGAAGAGGAGACGAAGTGGGGACACGAGGTGGCCACACCCTAGGGCGGCGCGGCCCCCCCCCTTGGCCGCGCGGCCCTGTGGTGTGGGGCCCTCGTGCCGCCTCCTGACCTGCCCTTCCGCCTACTTAAAGCCTCCGTTGCGAAACCCCCAGTACCGAGAGCCACGATACGGAAAACCTTCCAGAGACGCCGCCGCCGCCGATCCCATCTCGGGGGATCCAGGAGATCGCCTCCGGCACCCTAACGGAGAGGGGAATCATCTCCCGGAGGACTCTACGCCGCCATGGTCGCCTCCGGAGTGATGTGTGAGTAGTCTACCCCTGGACTATGGGTCCATAGCAGTAGCTAGATGGTTGTCTTCTTCCCATTGTGCTTCATTGTCGGATCTTGTGAGCTGCCTAATATGATCAAGATCATCTATCTGTAATTCTATATGTTGCGTTTGTTGGGATCCGATGAATAGAGAATACTTGTTATGTTGATTATCAAAGTTATGTCTATGTGTTGTTTATGATCTTGCATACTCTCCGTTACTAGTAGATGCTCTGGCCAAGTAGATGCTTGTAACTCCAAGAGGGAGTATTTATGCTCGATAGTGGGTTCATGCCTCCATTGATATCTGGGACAGTAACAGAAAGTTCTAAGGTTGTGGATGTGCTGTTGCCACTAGGGATAAAACATTAGTGCTATGTTCAAGGATGTAGTTACTAGTTACATTACGCGCAATACTTAATGCAATTGTCTGTTGTTAGCAACTTAATACTGGAGGGGGTTCGGATGATAACCTGAAGGTGGACTTTTTAGGCATAGATGCATGCTGGATGGCGGTCTATGTACTTTGTCGTAATGCCCAATTAAATCTCACTATACTCATCATAATATGTATGAGCATGGTCATGCCCTCTTTATTTGTCAATTGCCCAACTGTAATTTGTTCACCCAACATGCTGTTTATCTTATGGGAGAGACACCTCTAGTGAACTGTGGACCCCGGTCCAATTCTCTACACTGAAATACAATCTACTGCAATACTGTTCTACTGTTTTCTGCAAACAATCATCTTCCACACAATACGGTTAATCCTTTGTTACAGCAAGCCGGTGAGATTGACAACCTCACTGTTTCGTTGGGGCAAAGTACTTTGGTTGTGTTGTGCAGGTTCCACGTTGGCGCCGGAATCCCTGGTGTTGCGCCGCACTACATCCCGCCGCCATCAACCTTCAACGTGCTTCTTGGCTCCTCCTGGTTCGATAAACCTTGGTTTCTTTCTGAGGGAAAACTTGATGCTGTGCGCATCATACCTTCCTCTTGGGGTTCCCAACGAACGTGTGAGTTACACGCCATCAAGCTCTTTTTCTGGCGCCGTTGCCGGGGAGATCAAGACACGCTGCAAGGGGAGTCTCCACTTCTCAATCTCTTTACTTTGTTTTTGTCTTGCTTAGTTTTATTTACTACTTTGTTTGCTGCACTAAATCAAAATACAAAAAAATTAGTTGCTAGTTTTACTTTATTTGCTATCTTGTTTGCTATATCAAAAACACAAAAAAATTAGTTACTTGCATTTACTTTATCTAGTTTGCTTTATTTACTGTTGCTAAAATGGCCAACCCTGAAAATACTAAGTTGTGTGACTTCACAACCACAAATAATAATGATTTCTTATGCACACCTATTGCTCCACCTGCTACTACAGCAGAATTCTTTGAAATTAAACCTGCTTTACTGAATCTTGTTATGCGAGAGCAATTTTCTGGTGTTAGTTCTGATGATGCTGCTGCCCATCTTAATAATTTTGTTGAACTATGTGAAATGCAAAAGTATAAAGATGTAGATGGTGACATTATAAAATTAAAATTGTTCCCTTTCTCATTAAGAGGAAGAACTAAAGATTGGTTGCTATCTCTGCCTAAGAATAGTATTGATTCATGGACTAAATGCAAGGATGCTTTTATTGGTAGATATTATCCCCCTGCTAAAATTATATCTTTGAGGAGTAGCATAATGAATTTTAAACAATTAGATACTGAACATGTTGCTCAAGCTTGGGAAAGAATGAAATCTCTGGTTAAAAATTGCCCAACCCATGGACTGACTACTTGGATGATCATCCAAACCTTCTATGCAGGACTAAATTTTTCTTTGCGGAATTTATTGGATTCAGCTGCTGGAGGTACCTTTATGTCCATCACTCTTGGTGAAGCAACAAAGCTTCTTGATAATATGATGATCAACTACTCTGAATGGCACACGGAAAGAGCTCCACAAGGTAAGAAGGTAAATTCTGTCGAAGAAACCTCTTCCTTGAGTGATAAGATTGATGCTATTATGTCTGTTGTGAATGATAGGACTAATATTGATCCTAATAATGTTCCGTTAGCTTCATTGGTTGCACAAGAAGAACATGTTGATGTAAACTTCATTAAAAATAATAATTTCAACAACAATGCTTACCGGAACAATTCTAGTAACAACTATAGGCCATATCCTTATAATAATGGCAACGGCTATGGTAGTTCTTATGGGAATTCTTACAACAATAATAGGAACACACCCCCTGGACTTGAAGCCATGCTTAAAGAATTTATTAGTACACAAACTGCTTTTAACAAATCTGTTGAAGAAAAGCTTGGAAAAATTGATATACTTGCTTCTAAAGTTGATAGTCTTGCCTTTGATGTTGATCTTTTGAAATCGAAAGTTATGCCTAGTAGGGATATTGAAAATAAAATTGTTACTACAGCAAATGCCATCCAAGTTAGAATTAATGAGAATATAAGATTAATGGCTGAACTGCGTGCTAGGTGGGATAGAGAAGAAAATGAAAAACTAGCTAAAGAGAAGAATGTAGCTAAAGTTTGGACTATTACCACCACTAGTAATGCTAATGCTACACATGTTGCTGCACCTCCTACTATTAATAATAAAAGAATTGGTGTTAGCAATGTTTCCACTTCTAATGCAAAGCGAGAAACTGCTGAAAATGCTAAAGCTGAAACACTTTGTGATAAAACTGCTGAAATTTTTTCCAACATTGGGGATGATGATCCCATTGCTTTAGATTATAATGGTTTGAATTTTGATGATTGCCACATCTCTGAAGTTATAAAGTTCTTGCAAAAACTTGCTAAAAGTCCTAATGCTAGTGCTACAAATTTGGCTTTCACGCAACATATTACAAATGCTCTCATAAAAGCTAGAGAAGAGAAACTAGAGCGCGAAGCCTCTATTCCTAGAAAGCTAGAGGATGGTTGGGAGCCCATCATTAAAATGAAGGTTAAAGATTTTGATTGTAATGCTTTATGTGATCTTGGTGCAAGTATTTCTGTTATGCCTAAGAAAATTTATAATATGCTTGACTTGCCACCGCTGAAAAATTGTTATTTGGATGTTAATCTTGCTGATCATTCTACAAAGAAATCTTTGGAGAAAGTTGATAATGTTCGCATTACCGTTAACAATAACCTTGTCCCCGTTGATTTTGTTGTCTTGGATATTGAATGCAATGCATCTTGTCCCATTATATTGGGAAGACCTTTTCTTCGAACTGTTGGTGCTATCATTGATATGAAGGAAGGTAATATAAAATATCAATTTCCTCTCAAGAAAGGTATGGAACACTTCCCTAGAAAGAGAATGAAGTTACCTTTTGATTCTATTATGAGAACAAATTATGATGTTGACACTTCGTCTCTTGATAATACTTGATACACACTTTCTGCGCCTAGCTGAAAGGCGTTAAAGAAAAGCGCTTATCGAAGACAACCCATGTTTTTACCTACAGTACTTTGTTTTTATTTTGTGTCTTGGAAGTTGTTTACTACTGTAGCAACCTCTCCTTATCTTAGTTTAGTACTTTGTTGTGCCAAGTAAAGTCGTTGATAGAAAAGTTCATACTAGATTTGGATTACTGCGCAGAAACAGATTTCTTTGCTGTCACGAATCTGGGCTGTTTTCCCTGTAGGTAACTCAGAAAATTATGCCAATTTACGTGAGTGATCCTCAGATATGTACGCAACTTTCATTCAATTTGAGCATTTTCATTTGAGCAAGTCTGGTGCCTCGATAAAATTCGTCAATACGAACTGTTCTGTTTTGACAGATTCTGCCTTTTATTTCGCATTGCCTCTTTTGCTATGTTGGATGAATTTCTTTGATCCATTAATGTCCGGTAGCTTTATGCAATGTCCAGAAGTGTTAAGAATGATTGTGTCACCTCTGAACATGTTAATTTTTATTGTCGCTAACCCTCTAATGAGTTGTTCTAAGTTTGGTGTGGAGGAAGTTTTCAAGGATCAAGAGAGGAGTATGATGCAACATGATCAAGGAGAGTGAAAGCTCTAAGCTTGGGGATGCCCCGGTGGTTCACCCCTGCATATATCAAGAAGACTCAAGCGTCTAAGCTTGGGGATGCCCAAGGCATCTCCTTCTTCATCGACAACATTATCAGGTTCCTCCCCTGAAACTATATTTTTATTCCATCACATCTTATGTGCTTTGCTTGGAGCGTCGGTTTGTTTTTGTTTTTTGTTTTGTTTGAATAAAATGGATCCTAGCATTCACTTTATGGGAGAGAGACACGCTCCGCTGTAGCATATGGACAAGTATGTCCTTAGTTTCTACTCATAGTATTCATGGCGAAGTTTCTTCTTCGTTAAATTGTTATATGGTTGGAATTGGAAAATGATACATGTAGTAATTGCTATTAATGTCTTGGGTAATGTGATACTTGGCAATTGTTGTGCTCATGTTTAAGCTCTTGCATCATATACTTTGCACCCATTAATGAAGAAATACATAGAGCATGCTAAAATTTGGTTTGCATATTTGGTTTCTCTAAGGTCTAGATAATTTCTAGTATTGAGTTTGAACAACAAGGAAGACGGTGTAGAGTCTTATAATGTTTTCAATATGTTTTTTATGTGATTTTTGCTGCACCGGTTCATCCTTGTGTTTGTTTCAAATAAGCCTTGCTAGCCTAAACCTTGTATCGAGAGTGAATACTTCTCATGCATCCAAAATACTTGAGCCAACCACTATGCCATTTGTGTCCACCATACCTACCTACTACATGGTATTTTCCGCCATTCCAAAGTAAATTGCTTGAGTGCTACCTTTAAAATTTGATTATTCACCTTTGCAATATATAGCTCATGGGACAAATAGCTTAAAAACTATTGTGGTATTGAATATGTACTTATGCACTTTATCTCTTATTAAGTTGCTTGTTGTGCGATAACCATGTTCACTGGGGACGCCATCAACTACTCTTTGTTGAATTTCATGTGAGTTGCTATGCATGTTCGTCTTGTCTGAAGTAAGAGAGATCTACCACCTTATGGTTAAGCATGCATATTGTCAGAGAAGAACATTGGGCCGCTAACTAAAGCCATGATCCATGGTGGAAGTTTCAGTTTTGGACATATATCCTCAATCTCATATGAGAAAATTATTAATTGTTGTTACATGCTTATGCATAAAAGAGGAGTCCATTATATGTTGTCTATGTTGTCCCGGTATGGATGTCTAAGTTGAGAATAATCAATAGCGAGAAATCCAATGCGAGCTTTCTCCTTAGACCTTTGTACAGGCGGCATAGAGGTACCCCTTTGTGACACTTGGTTAAAACATGTGCATTGTGATGATCCGGTAGTCCAAGCTAATTAGGACAAGGTGCGGGCACTATTAGTATACTATGCATGAGGCTTGCAACTTGTAAGATATAATTTACATGATACATATGCTTTATTACTACCGTTGACAAAATTGTTTCATGTTTTCAAAATCAAAGCTCTAGCACGAATATAGCAATCGATGCTTTTCCTCTATGGAGGACCATTCTTTTACTTTCAATGTTGAGTCAGTTCAACTATTTCTCTCCACCTCAAGAAGCAAACACGTGTGTGAACTGTGCATTGATTCCTACATATTTGCTTATTGCACTTATTATATTACTCTATGTTGACAATATCCATGAGATATACATGTTACAAGTTGAAAGCAACCGCTGAAACTTAATCTTCCTTTGTGTTGCTTCAATGCTTTTACTATGAATTATTGCTTTATGAGTTAACTCTTATGCAAGACTTATTGATGCTTGTCTTGAAGTGCTATTCATGAAAAGTCTTTGCTTTATGATTCACTTGTTTACTCATGTCATATACATTGTTTTGATCGCTGCATTCACTACATATGCTTTACAAATAGTATGATCAAGGTTATGATGGCATGTCACTCCAGAAATTATCTGTGTTATCGTTTTACCTGCTCGGGACGAGCAGGACTAAGCTTGGGGATGCTGATACGTCTCCGACGTATCGATAATTTCTTATGTTCCATGCCACATTATTGATGTTATCTACATATTTTATGCACACTTTATGTCATATTCGTGCATTTTCTGGAACTAACCTATTAACAAGATGCCGAAGTGCCGATTCTTTGTTTCTGCTGTTTTTGGTTTCAGAAATCCTAGTAACGAAATATTCTCGGAATTGGACGAAATCAACGCCCAGGGTCCTATTTTGCCACGAAGCTTCCAGAAGTCCGAAGAGGAGACGAAGTGGGGCCACGAGGTGGCCACACCCTAGGGCGGCGCGGCCCCCCCTTGGCCGCGCGGCCCTGTGGTGTGGGGCCCTCGTGCCACCTCCTGACCTGCCCTTCCGCCTACTTAAAGCCTCCGTTGCGAAACCCCCGCACCGAGAGCCACGATACGGAAAACCTTCCGGAGACGCCGCCGCCGCCGATCCCATCTCGGGGATCCAGGAGATCGCCTCCGGCACCCTGCCGGAGAGGGGAATCATCTCCCGGAGGACTCTACGCCGCCATGGTCGCCTCCGGAGTGATATGTGAGTAGTCTACCCCTGGACTATGGGTCCATAGCAGTAGCTAGATGGTTGTCTTCTCCCCATTGTGCTTCATTGTCGGATCTTGTGAGCTGCCTAACATGATCAAGATCATCTATACGTAATTCTATATATTGCGTTTGTTGGGATCCGATGAATAGAGAATACTTGTTATGTTGATTATCAAAGTTATGTCTATGTGTTGTTTATGATCTTGCATGCTCTCCGTTACTAGTAGATGCTCTGGCCAAGTAGATGCTTGTAACTCCAAGAGGGAGTATTTATGCTCGATAGTGGGTTCATGCCTCCATTGATATCTCGGGACGGATGGAAAGTTCTAAGGTTGTGGATGTGCTGTTGCCACTAGGGATAAAACATTAGTGCTATGTTCAAGGATGTAGTTACTAGTTACATTATGCGCAATACTTAATGCAATTGTCTGTTGTTAGCAACTTAATACTGGAGGGGGTTCGGATGATAACCTGAAGGTGGACTTTTTAGGCATAGATGCATGCTGGATGGCGGTCTATGTACTTTGTCGTAATGCCCAATTAAATCTCACTATACTCATCATAATATGTATGTGCATGGTCATGCCCTCTTTATTTGTCAATTGCCCAACTGTAATTTGTTCACCCAACATGCTGTTTATCTTATGGGAGAGACACCTCTAGTGAACTGTGGACCCCGGTCCAATTCTCTACACTGAAATACAATCTACTGCAATACTGTTCTACTGTTTTCTGCAAACAATCATCTTCCACACAATACGGTTAATCCTTTGTTACAGCAAGTCGGTGAGATTGACAACCTCACTGTTTCGTTGGGGCAAAGTACTTTGGTTGTGTTGTGCAGGTTCCACGTTGGCGCCGGAATCCCTGGTGTTGCGCCGCACTACATCCCGCCGCCATCAACCTTCAACGTGCTTCTTGGCTCCTCCTGGTTCGATAAACCTTGGTTTCTTTCTGAGGGAAAACTTGCTGCTGTGCGCATCATACCTTCCTCTTGGGGTTCCCAACGAACGTGTGAGTTACACGCCATCAGGGGCCACACCACATGGCCGCGCGGGCCCCCCTGGGCCGCGCCGCCCTATGGTGTGGGGCCCTTGGGCCTCCACCTGACTTGTCCTTCTGGATCCGTCAGTATTCTGGGAAAATAGGGCCTTCTGCATAAATTCCGAGGATTTTCCCGAAAGTTGGATTTCTGCACAAAAACGAGACACTAGAGCAGTTCTGCTGAAAACAGCGTTAGTCTGTGTTAGTTGTATCCAAAATACACAAATTAGAGGCAAAACAATAGCAAAAGTGTTCGGGAAAGTAGATACGTTTTGGACGTATCAACCATCTCCAACCCCACCTTCATCTCCACCACCACCGCCTTCTCCACCTCTACCTGCCGGCATAGACTCGGAGCTGGAGGACAATGAGGAGTGGGAGGCGGCGGCCTTAGCTGCGTTCGTCATGCAAGAGGCTGCGGCGGAAGAGGCACGTCTCCAGGCGCAGAGGACGGAGGAAGAGGCGTGTATCCAGACGTAGAGGGAGGATGAAAAGCGGTGGCTTGCGGAGGAGCTACAACAACAGCACACGCGGCAGGTGGGAGGAGCTGCAGCAGCAGGATTAGCGGCGGGACTGGAGCGGCAGCTGCGGCAGGAGGCGGAGACGGAAGACGAGGACGACCTCGACTGGTCCGACGATGGGCCAGACCCTGAGGAGCAAGCGGCGCAGGAGCGGGCGATCGTCGAGTCCTTCGAG
The DNA here is from genome assembly GCF_019359855.2 of Lolium perenne. Classification (NCBI taxonomy): domain Eukaryota; kingdom Viridiplantae; phylum Streptophyta; class Magnoliopsida; order Poales; family Poaceae; genus Lolium; species Lolium perenne. The sequence goes on from NC_067244.2 coordinate 24,829,779, forward strand.
TCGCTGAAGAAGTTGCATGACAACGCCCATGACCGCGAAGAGGCGGAACTGCGTGCTCTCGTCACGACGCTCCGGTGGGAGATCCGGTGCATGTCGAACAAGCAGCGGGAAGTGGAGGCGACGACGGTACGGGGCCATCGAACGCACCACTGGACGGCCAGTACTCTAGGGTTTAGATAATCCAAGCCGATTTCATTTAAACTTGTCAAATATAATTAGATTTGCATGAAAACTTTTATTTTCATGCATTTTTATTAGTTTGGGGACTCTAAATGGGGGCACGACTGGGAGAGACGCGCCCCAATCACGACACCAGTCCAACGCGCTCCCCCAAATGATTCGATTCGGCATGTTTTGGGGGACGCTTTGATGAACGCGACTGGAGATGCTCTTATGTTGATCATGTTGTGATGCTTCTACCATTTAGACTAAATCATGTGTGAAGAAATTTATGGTGTAGATGAAGGAAAGAAAAAAAGGAAATATTGTAGAAACGTGTGCCGGAAATCATGCCTAGCAAAATAAGGTGGTTAATGAACCAAACACGATATATCCGAGTAGACTGACTAGATTAAAAGTTACGGAAAATCAATTTCTCAAAGGTCACATGTAGAAATAGTATGCACCATCTTATTCCAGATCTAATTCCAAGGACAGACTAAATGGTAACAATCAAATTCTAATGTACTTGGGGAAATTTTAAGATAGTACCGATTATTTTCGCTAAATAGCTAATATTTTTTCCGCACCCGGTGCAAAGCACGGGAAATTTCGCTAAAGTTATATTAAAAGAAAGTAAGAATAAACTGAAAATATGATCTCAAGGGTAGATGATTACTACATAATGTAACAATCATTTCCACACTTGGTTTTGTGAAGATTAAACTTGAATGAATGAAAAACAAGAGGTAAAAGTAGAGAAAGGGATCTAGGGCTAGAACATTGGATAGGGTATAAGATCAAGTGAAAAAAATGGGTTGCAAGGTTCCCATGAGACATGCAAGACGTTGGAGTTGTAGAGGAGGTTGCATAGATGAGATCCATGCATGGAGTTCACCTATAACAGTTGTGGACGCTTAAGTAACAACTGCTAAAATTTGAATATTTTAAACCCGTCAAAACATCTTATCGACTTGGCTTCAAAACCAACAAGGATAAGTGGGTGGATGATTGATCTGGTCCAAGGAAAAGGTATGGTGGGGAAGTGCTCAAGACAAGGAAGTTCCAGGACCAAGTGCATGGCTTTAGATGGCAAGAGGTAGCTTAATCCAGAGGATTCAAAATGGAACCTGATAACAGTTTTAGGACTTAAGTCGAATTTGTGACGTCTTATGGTTTTTGTCTAGGGTATAAGAGAGGGGTGTATTACGGAGTAGATGATCCCAAGATTTGAATCAGGGACAAGGTGATTTAGAATACATCACAAGGAAGATCCCAAGGTAGGTGCATTGACATTGCCGGTGCGGGTATTTAAGTCAGAGGTGTAAAGGTTGAACTATATCACAAATTTGGATCAGTCAAGACTTGATTGAGAAGAAGTGATCTTGATGTGTTAAGATGATCAAGAAAACCTAAACCAGCAGACCAAGGCAATAGTCTACAAAGAAATCAAGGCAATCATGTTAACAAGCACATCAAGGCAATTCATCTGCAAGCATATCAACGCAATCCATCTTAATTAGTCTTTATAAAAAAAAATTGTTCCCCCTGGTTTTTGTACTATGGACACTTAAACAATATTGCAAAAGTTGGGGTGTTACAGTGGGCTCCGGCGGCCACCAGCTCAAGCGCGGTGTAGATGGACAACAGCGAGAAGACCATGTTATTGTTTGCGTGCTCGTCCGCGAGACATCGCACGAGGCCGGCGGAGAGCGCCACTAGTCCTTGGCTGGAAGAGGATCTGCCAGCAAACTGCATGGCAGGCTCGGCCCGAACTTCGGCGACCTTGCTCGGGAGGTCATGGCAGGTTTAGTGATCTTCGGCGATTAGACACGCTGACTAAGTAATGATTAAGAGCATTTCTAGCAGATCTCCCGATCGGCCTGCAAATGCAGAGGCGGGCCGATATGGGGGTTTCGTCCTTTTTTTGGGCCAGACCAGACCCCGTATCGGTGGTCTGGCCCGGAAAAAGTATCCAGGCTGCAGCTCAAATCGCCAAAACACCCGCATATATAGCGGTCGGCGAGGCGGATGGGACCAAACCCCATCCGCTCCTGCGCCTCTCTGCCTCCCGCTGTCGTGAAATCGCCCCCTCCCCCCCCCCCCCCCCGACGAACAATCGATGCGGTAGAGTGTAGATCGAGCATCCCCACCTCCCGCCGGCGATGATGGTGGAAGGACGCGGGGGCGGCCAGGTGGGGTGCGGCGGACGCTCCACCGAGCGCGGTGGGAGCTCCACTGCTCCTCCCGCCGGCGAGAAGACGGAGGTGGAGAAGGTGAAGTCGGACGCGGCCTGCATCCGCGATAGCTACCGCTACCGTAACTACGTCGTCGCCGCGCCGCCCGCCTTCGCCAAGCGCGAGCCGGAGCGGGTGCGCCGCCTCCTCTTCCGCGGCCTCGTCGTCCTCGAGGTCGAGCTCCCGGCAGTGCCCACCGACGGTGCTAGTGGTGAATATGGAGGTCGAGCCGGAGCAGGAGCCTCCGCGCCTCCCTCACTTCGCCCCGGGCGACTACCTCGACGACGAGCAGTTTAAGCTCCTCCTCCCGCAGCTCGGCGTCAACGCCGGCCTCGCGCCGGGCAACTTCATCGCGGAGCGGGAGCTCGACACCGTCGTCGGCCTCGTCGCGCGCTTCAGCAAGCATGACGCGGACAAGGCCGAGGAATGGAGGCACATCGTCGTCGAGCAGGACCGCGTCTTTGTCGACCTCGTCAACGACGAGGAGTGAGGAGCCGATGCGCCGCCGCCACGGCACAGGGCTCCGGTGAGTATCCCGGAGCCGATTTTGATGCAATGTAGTGCCTTAGCGGTGGATTGTTTTATTATTGATGTAATGTAGTGATGCGATGCAGTTGAATTTAGGATGAACTGCAAGCATGAACTGTTCGATCGAACTGTTCTTCCCGCATTTTTTTTAAATTTGCAGTTTTATATGGCGTATTTAAACTGCGTACGTGCTTTCCAAACCCCAAATCCGCGTGGGGTGGTTTGCAGTTTGCCGTATGTGCTAGAGATGCTCTAAGTACTGTAGAATATATTCTGCTTTGAGGGCAGGTTAGATAAAAAAAATATATACACGCTGAAATAACCAACGATCTCTACCGGTTTACGTCCCCAACTCGTCGTAGAGTTTGTGACCGGTTTTTCCTTTTTTAGTGGCCCGGACAAGATTACAAGAAGAGGATGAAGGACGTACGACGTAGTACCTGATCCCAATTTAATACCGAGGACGTACACGGATCGGTCTCTGCCACATGAAATTTGCTCGATCCTCAATCGGCTTTTTTTGACGGATGAAGTAGACGGACCAATCTGATATCGGTTTTTTTTTTTACGGATGAAAATTTGTTCTAATTTTTTGACCAACCAACACCACCCATGTGTTAGCTATAATTAAATATTATCTTCGGTGGTTTTTGCTGATTGTGTGGACCTTGTGACACTTATAGGATCGGTTACTCTGCATTGTCCCAGGAAAGCTAATAGTGTTAGCTCATGAGTTAGCTAAATTTGGTGTTGATAAAGCTTATTGTAATTTGGTCGATGAAGCCCTAGCTTCCTTTTACCGTCCATCCTAAACGATGTAATAGTACTGTGATTTGGGTTAGCAAGTTCCATACGCAATCTTTTCCTCACCAGGATACCTAAGAGGACCGGAAGATTTTTAATAAGACGGCTTACTGATGGGTTTTATATATATTGATGTTTAAAAAAAAAGTCAGAGCAACCGATCCCATGCGCCCAGTCGGTCGCCTGATTTCAAGCGTTTTTCTTCGACAAAGGAGCACCCCGGATGGGTGGATGCTCCCTAGCCACGTCCTTTCTGATTTAAGCCGTGCAAAGTATCGCGGAAAGATGCGTACCCGGATCTTGTATTTTTGTTTTGCTTTGGCGAGTGGAAACAGGCGCGCGGGGCGCAGGCAACAGAAGAGGATCTCGAACCCTATATATACAAGAAAAGAAGCGGTTCAGATTAGGTACGAGAGTTTCTCTTACGACACGTACACGGTCCGTTCCCTTTGACGTGGTGGGTCAGCTCTTTTTGATCAAAACCGGTCACGATCAGAACTGGTTCGTCCATAAACATAGCATCCGATCGACTTTATATATATACTACTCCACCAGAAGATTGCAACCGTTCCTCCGAAAATTCAGCGCGCGACGCATAGGTTGCAAACCACGTACGTCCGTCCGTAAGAACCCTAGCTTCCTTAACAAATCGTACGAGTATGGCTCGTCGACCCGGCGAAATTCTCCGATCGCGATCGAGCCGCGCTTGCGCGATGGGAAGGAAGCGCAAACATGGTGCCGCCTTGCTTGCCGGGCGCAAGCGCCTCCGGCCGGAGCATGCAAGCGGCGACTGGGCGTCTCTCCCCACCGACATGGTTTGCCTCGTCACCGACCGCCTCCTCCACATCGGCGACGTCGTGGACTACGTCGTCTTCCGCGCCGTCTGCTCGGCCTGGCGCGCCTCGACGCCAGCGCCGCGCGAGCGCGACCCCGCCCTGATGGACCCGAGCCTCCGCCAGCGCGACTGGATCGCGCTCTGTGATGGAGATTCGGACCGGCCGGATGACGCCGGCGACCTCGACCTGTTCCACACGCGCACAGCCCGGCGCGTCCGCGTCCGCGTCCCCGACCTCGCGGACCATCGGATCGTCGGCTTCAGCGAAGGCCTCCTCGTCCTCATGCACAGGTCCAACGCGGGGATCCGCGTGCTCAACCCCTTGACGCGCGTCGCCGTCGACTTCCCGTCGCTCGCGTCCGTGTACCCCGAGGCCATCAAGTATCCGTGCGCCTTCCTCGGCATGAGAGCTGCGGTTTGCACAGCGGCCTCCTCCATAGCCGTCGTCGTCTGGTGTCCATACATGGACCCAGTGCTTGCTGCAGAGGCCGACTCGGACCACTGGGAGATCCTCCACCGGGAGCTTCCCGTCTCCAACACCTTGGTCTTCCAAGGGCGGCTCTACGCCACAACCACGTTTTCCTCCTTGGATGTTGTGCAGCTCTACCCCCCGACTCCGAAAAGGACCAGCCTTGATGATCTTCCTGTCACTGTTGCTCGGGCTCCCAAGATCGACGGCCGCCCCGTGGGCTACAACATCCTCCTTGTCGAGTCCCGTGGACAGATGTTGCTCGTCACCCGGCATTACTTTGCTGCCACAAGCGCAAACATCGGGGCGTATTCACCTGACAAGTGGTGGCAACAGATAAGCTTCGGGGTGTACGAGGTTAACTTGAACAGCAATGGCAACGACGCCAAGCTGACGCCGGTGAGCTGCCTCCTTGACCGCGCGCTGTTCCTCAGCAGTTATGGATGTCTGTCCATCTCGGCCATCGACCTCCCTTCGCTGAGGGCCAATTCTATCTACTTCTCCGAAGGCTATCACCCTGTTCTCATGCACTCACTCACAACCGGTTTGTCCGAGGAGTTGTCGCTGGAGTGCCAAATACATGACACGTATAAGAGGATCCGCCCATCGGTGCGTCCATTCACCATCATAGACCATCTCCTAACCTTCTGCCATCCTGAAGAGTGGACCAAAGGGCTCATGTTTCACGAGTACCACTATATACCTGAATCTTTCAGGGAATTGAGGAACAAGATCAGGTCCAGAAACTTGGCATTATTCACGGATTCCTTCCATTCCAAGCAGTTCATCAGCCTAGTCTAAGGGGGGATTACAGGAGGAAGAATCTACGGACAAGACGGTGAAATTGTTAGCAACCAAGCTGAAACATAGAGAGCTACGAAGATGCTGCCAGTGTGGAGTAGTATACTGCTTTCGTTTCAAATTAAAGGAGCCACTTTTGGTCAGATTTGGCGTGTATCTAGACGTGCTCTGATGTGCAGGTTCGCCTATTTTAAAAAATAGTGTCACTTAATTTGGAATAGATGATGCTAGCAAAATCAAACAACAGTCTGCTGGAGGAGGTACCGAACTGTAATTAAGCTTGTAGCTACGAGTACTAGTCAAATATCTGGAAATATATTCCAAATGTGTCTCCTCAAATAAGGGCTTCAAAGTTAGCCTTGCATTATTAGATGTTTCGTGCTCTGTCTGGTTCGTGTCTTTTATCTTCTCTCCTTTCATGACCATGGAACACTGCAGTTTGAACTGGATTTGGGATAGTTATTCCGAACTAGAGCACATGTTTTTTCTGTATATATTTTTTATGATCGGCTAATTAACACTACGAATCTATTCCACTGTTAGAGGCGTGTCTTGGATAATTGTACCAAGTAGTATGCATATATGTGTCTTGGGTGGCTGCTGATAGTTTGTGTTTTGTTTCCTTCATCATTTTGTATTCATATATGGGTTCAGAGTGGTGCATTCGCGTAGTTACACGTAGTGCTGCAGCTCAAGTTATTTGCAAAGTGTCATTTTCTCTTGCTCTTATTGCATCTATATGTTTGCAGTTGTCTTAAATTTAGCTCAATCCTTTATGGCCATAGAGTAAACATTTCCAGTTCCGTTGATGTACCTTCCTTTACCAACACAAACGTTGGTTTAGCTTTATTATGAATTATGATTAGGTGTTTGTAATACATGGGATTGTTTGGTCTTTGCTGGACTTCTTCTCCGTAACTTTATTTTGCAATGCACTCACTAGGCTCTACCCACCTCTCCTTATACTTTGTTATCTTGGCATAACCCAGCCCTGTTCGAGTTAATATCACAATTGGTGGGGAGTAATCCCCTGTCATTATTGATTATTATCTTCCCTGTTTTTTTATGCTAGGGAAGGATTACTTCTTGCCGGTCTTCTCGAATCCCTGTTTCTTTTATTCCAAATTTATTGACCTGTTTATACTTTATATGCACATTGAACTAATAACATGAGTTGTTTGTCGAAATTTAGATGTTGGTACCTGGGACATTTTTCAGTGTGTCCATAATAATTCATATGATTTCAAGCATAAGTAAATTCTTGCATCATCTCTTGACTTGGCATTTTGAGGGCTGACAGAAAATGTTTGGGTGACACCTTGATTATGAATGAGCTCAGCTGAGATGAGCTTTTGCTGAACTGCAGGTATTAGAAAACATCAAGGAGATAAGGAGGTCCAAACATGGACCTAAAACCTGCAAGTCAATACAGAGGGCAGCAACAGATAAAAGCTACGGAGACGTTTTGGATTTCTCCTTCCATGATGGAGTCTAACAGACAGTTTGCATTGTTGGTAGGCTGTATCTAACATGTATTAGAACAGAGGGCCTGATTTAGTGAGGTTTAATGGTAGATATTTTGTTTTTCTTCAGAAAAGCTTACAAGTTCAAATTCAGATCAGTGCGGTCTTTGCTTAATGTGATCAAGGAGGAGTATATAATAGGATCAAGAAATGATCATGTGCCGTTTCCAGTCATCTCATAACAGTCTAGGGTAGATTATGGAGAAGTATGAATATCCAAAAGTTAACAGTAACGAAAAAGTGCAGAAGAGCAGGTGCGCTCCGCGCACGCGTACTGTTCCCGTCTAATTTTCTAGAGATACTAGAGGTGGATCCTATGTGTGCAGAAGATTAGCAAGCCTCTCTCTTCTTCGTCTCATGCAAAAGTCAACGATGCTCTCCCTGTCCCATGTCTCTCTCCAACGCATCTCTCTCATGCATGCACTCTCTGAGGCTTTCTCTCCCCTGAAATGTCAGTCCAAACTTCTCTCTATTTATTTCATTTTCTCTCTTCCATGTCAGAACTCTCTCTTATGTGTGTCCCACTATTTCTTGTCTTCTTCTTACCATTATTTTTTCTTGTAGTGGAAGAGAGAGCAAATGAAATGTGTGACCCACAACCTTTTGTTTTCTTCTTCCAGTTTTTATGCTGGCGGGAGAAGATGCATGCCCACGTGAGAGAGAGAGCATGCAGAGCATGCAGGCCATAATCATAGATTCGACACGCTGGAGGAAGAGACAAGGGAGAAACAGTGCAGTTTCTACAGAGAGAAGAGAGTTTTGACAGAGATTCTCTGCAAAGGAAGTTTACTAGCAAAAAGACAATCGGCACCCTTCATGCGATGGTGAACGGTATAGATAGGGGTGCGCTTTGCGCAGGTGCTCCAAAAAACCAATCTCTAACAGTAATGTGCTTTGTTCACCTGAATAGAATAACAACGGATATAGGCAACTTTAGAAAGATTTTTTTGGGGAAACTTTAGAAAGATTCTTTAATATCTGTTGATATGTCTATTCTCATTTTAGCTTGTGCCTGACAGTTATGCATCATTATAGGTTTACATTTCCGCATATGTTGGATTTTATAAATGATAGCGCTATTAATCTTTGTGAATGCCTACCACCTGCTGCTTTATTATTTTGTACTCCCTCCTCCATCTTATGAAACTTGTCTGAGATTTGTTAAAATTTGGATATATCTTAATGCTATCTAGTGTCTAAATACTTCCGAATTTAGATAAATCCCAGACAATTTGGAGGGAGTATTTCTAAAGAGACAAGGTAATTAAGCTTCTACTTATTTTGTTCAATGCCACGTTTTCCCTTGATGTAAATACTACTTCCTCTGTCTCGCATTAAGTGTAGCGGATTTGTCTTGATTCGTACGTGTTAGATGCCCTTTGTGTACATGCATACGAATCTAAATAAATATGCTGGCACTTAATTTGGAAACGGAGGGAATAGATTACTACAGCACAAAGCGGCCAGAGCAATACTGAACACTTTGTTGTTTGAGCATCCGTTCAACCGACTAAATTGCAACACTAGCTAGCTAGAGCAAAACTGAACTCCACACGCTGCGTTCAGTTCGGTTTTACTATGGATGCTTTCACGTGCACTAGTGGAAAACAGGCTTCCGTGGAAGCCTTTTATCGCGGGCGCGTCTGGACCCGTGATAAATGGTTTCGCCACGTCGCCCCGAAACCCTTTGGAGCGATCCGGGTCTTTTGTCACGGGCCGTACCACGACCCGCGATAAAAGGGGCCTTTTATCACGGGTCGTGGTACGGCCCGCGATAAAAGGGTCAGGCCTATATATACACACACCCAACCCCCCTCCCCACCTCCCTACATTTTTTTCCTTGGTGGTGAAAGGTGGAGGTTTATGCTAGCTCTTTTTTTCTTCATGTGCACAAGAGGTGTTTGATGAAATGTTTGTGAGGGATGCCACTTGATTTATTTGATAAGATTTCTCCTCTTTTTAATCCTAAAAGATTAGCAACTATTTTCTCGTATACATAGTCCGTACAATACTAATTTAGCAAGGTGACTGCATCTGATACATAATTGTACTTATGATGTAGATGAGTCATCCATGGATGTACGGTAACCGATGTGCTCCCGCTTTCAGAGAGGGTGTGAATTATTTCCTGCTTGTGGCCGAGGCCAATAAGTCGAAGCAAGGTTTTATGTGATGTCCATGTCTGAAATGTAAGAATGAGAATGATTACTCTTGCTCAAGAGACATTAAGAGTCACCTGCTTCGGTTCGGATTCATGTTCAACTATAATGTTTGAACCAAGCATGCAGAAGAAGCGGTTACGATGGAAGACGGCAATGAAGAAGAAGACAACCATGACCAGTACCGATCTATGTTCTCTGAATACAATGATACCACAATGGAAGAAAATGAAGAAGACGGAGGTGAAGAACGGGCACCAGATGATCCTGTTCATGATGATCTTCGTCGGGCCATTTCTGATGCAACGAGAGACTGTGGAACAGATAAGGAGAGGTTGCAGTTCGACAAGATGTTAGAGGACCACCACAAATTGTTGTACCCAGGTTGTGAAGATGGGCGGAGAAAGCTGGGTAGCGTATTGGAATTGCTGAAATGGAAGGCAGAGGCCAGTGTGACTGTCTTGGGATTTGAAAAATTGCTGATAATATTAAAGAAGCTGCTTCCAAGAAATAACGAATCGCCCGTCAGTACGTATGAAGCAAAGAAGCTTGTCTGCCCTCTAGAATTAGATGTGCAGAAGATACATGCATGTATTAATGACTGTATCATCTACCGCGGTGAGAAGTATGAGAATTTGAATAAATGCCCGATATGCGGTGCATTGCGGTATAAGATCAGAAAAGATGACCCTAGTGATGTTGAGGGCGAGCCACCCAGGAAGAGGGTTCCGGCGAAGGTGATGTGGTATGCTCCCATAATACCACGGTTGAAACGTTTGTTCAGAAACAAAGAGCATGCCAAGTTGTTGCGATGGCACATGAAAGAACGTAAGAAAGACGCGATGTTGAGGCACCCCGCTGATGGTCGGCAGTGGAGAAACATCGGGAGAGAGTTCCCGGATTTTGCAGGTGAGGCAAGGAACTTATGGTTTGGTCTAAGTATAGATGACATGAATCCTTTTGGGGAGCAGAGCTGCAGTCACAGCACCTGGCCCGTGACTCTATGTATCTACAACCTTCCTCCTTGGTTGTGCATGAAGCGGAAGTTTATTATGATGTCAGTGCTTATCCAAGGCCCAAAGCAACCCGGCAACGACATTGATGTGTACCTAAGACCATTAGTTGATGAACTTTTGGAGTTGTGGGCCTAACCAGGTGTACGTGTGTGGGATGAGCACACCGAGGAAAAATTTGACCTACGAGCGTTGCTATTCGTAACCATCAATGATTAGCCTGCTTTTAGTAACATTTCAGGATAGACGAACAAGGGATACAATGCATGCACACACTGTTTAGATGAGACTAAAAGTAAATATTTGAGAAAAAGTAGGAAACATGTGTACCCGTACAATCGCCGTTTTCTTCTGCGCAAGCATGCCTTAAGGAAAAAAGGCAAGTATTTCAATGGCGAGGCAGAATACCGTCCGAAGCCTGTCCCCCGTAGTGGTGATGATGTATTTAACATGATCAAGGATTTAAATGTTATCTTATGATGCTTATTGCTTTATGAGTTAACTCTTATGCAAGACTTATGATGCTTGTCTTGAAAGTATTATTCATGATAGTAGTATTGATCAAAATTATGATAGTAGCATGTCACTTCAGAAATTATCCTTGTTATCGTTTACCTACTCGAGGGCGAGTAGGAACTAAGCTTGGGGATGCTTGATACGTCTCCAACGTATCTATAATTTCTGATGTTCCATGCTTATATTATACCAATTGCTACATGTTTTATATGCACTTTATATCATATTATGGCATTTATTGGATTAACCTATTAACAAGATGCCACAATGCCAGTTTTTGTTTATTATGTATGTTTATTGCAGAAAAGGCCCAAAAACCAAAGTGCTCGGAAAAATCCAGAAAAATCACAGTAATTCTATTTCGCCAGAAGACTCACGGAGCCAGAAGGGCCAGGTGAAAGTGCATGGAGCCCCCATGTGTGGTTTTGGTAATTAATGACAATCCCTATGGACTAATGTTTGCATTGAGTTATATTTGTAGGAGTTGTCCATAGGCAATTCTTGAACCATATGTTGGCTTCAAGGTTGCAATAAGAAGAATTGATGAAGATATCAAGTGTCAAGTATGTCTTGAAGATGAAGATGAAGTGAGCCCTCAAGTGACTTCAAGACATCAACATGATGAAGAATGAATAAATGAAGTGCAAGTTCAAGATGAGCCAACACGAAGAGTTCATAAGCTTGATGCTTGCCATGGAGAAATGCTTGCCATGGAGAAATGAAGTGCAAGTTCAAGATGAGCCATCTCGAAGAGATCCTTTGCTTGAGTCTTGCCATCCATATGGTGATCATGGATATGTGAAGATGCGCCAAAGAAGAAGCTCTCCTATGGTGGTTTATGGGGGAGCAATCCACATGGTGGTCATGGTTATGTGAAGATGCGCCGAAGAAGAAGCTCTCCCATGGTGGATTATGGGGGAGCAATCCACAAGACTTCGCCAAGCAAGCACAAGCAAGAAAGACGTTCCATCTTGTTGCGGTCAAGATCGTCATCATCGAGCTCAAGTGGAATGCGCAATGTTAAGGTTTGCTCTTGATAGGGTTTCTTTCTCACCGGTCTCATAGTGTAGTTGGAGACCGGTTTATAGTTTAGTTGTCGTACTATCAAGAGGGCTCTCGAGTGAGTAACTCGATCGTATCGTTCGGAGAGAGCTCAAACCTTTGCATCCTTGCATCATCTTTCTTGGTTGTTATTTGGACCTTATCCATGTGATGTTTTAGAGCTTGTGCTTATTCTCATGACAAGTTCTAGTTCATCGAAAACGGATTTCGCATAGATCACTTGTTGCGTTTTCGAGTTTGATTCATCATCTTTCTTGGTTGTTATTTGGATCTTATCCATGTGATGATTTAGAGCTTGTGCTTATTGATACGTCTCCGACGTATCGATAATTTCTTATGTTCCATGCCACATTATTGATGATATCTACATGTTTTATGCATACTTTATGTCATATTTATGCATTTTCCGGCACTAACCTATTAACGAGATGCCGAAGATCCAGTTGCTGTTTTCTGCTGTTTTGGATTTCAGAAATCCTAGTAAGGAAATATTCTTGGAATTGGACGAAATCAACGCCCAGGGGCCTATTTTGCCACGAAGCTTCCAGAAGACCGAAGGAGTCACGAAGTGGGGCCACGGGGCGCCGACACACTAAGGCGGCGCGGCCTGGGCCTTGGCCGCGCCGGCCTGTTGTGTGGGGCCCTCGTGCGGCCCCCTGACCTATCTCCTCCGCCTACTTATAGCCTTCGTCGCGAAACCCCCAGTACCGAGAGCCACGATACGGAAAACCTTCCAGAGACGCCGCCGCCGCCAATCCCATCTCGGGGATTCAGGAGATCGCCTCCGGCACCCTGCCGGAGAGGGGAATCATCTCCCGGAGGACTCTTCACCGCCATGGTCGCCTCCGGAGTGATGTGTGAGTAGTTCACCCCTGGACTATGGGTCCATAGCAGTAGCTAGATGGTCGTCTTCTCCTTATGTGCTTCATTGTCGGGTCTTGTGAGCTGCCTAACATGATCAAGATCATCTATCTGTAATGCTATATGTTGTGTTTGTTGGGATCCGATGGACAGAGAATGCTATGTTATGTTGATTATCAATTATTATCTATGTGTTGTTTATGATCTTGCATGCTCTCTGTTATTAGTAGAGGCTCTGCCCAAGTTTTTACTCTTAACTACAAGAGGGAGTATTTATGCTCGATAGTGGGTTCATGCCTCCATTAAATCTGGGACAGTGACAGAAAGTTCTAAGGTTCTGGATGTGCTGTTGCCACTAGGGATAAACCATCGATGCTATGTCCGAGGATGTAGTTGTTTATTACATTACGCACCATACTTAATGCAATTGTCTGTTGTTTTCAACTTAATACTGGAAGGGGTTCGGATGATAACCTGAAGGTGGACTTTTTAGGCATAGATGCATGCTGGATAGCGGTCTATGTACTTTGTCGTAATGCCCAATTAAATCTCACTATACTCATCATATCATGTATGTGCATGGTCATGCCCTCTCTATTTGTCAATTGCCCAACTGTAATTTGTTCACCCAACATGCTATTTATCTTATGGGAGAGACACCACTAGTGAACTGTGGACCCCGGTCCATTCTTTTACATCGAATACAATCTACTGCAATACTTGTTCTACTGTTCTCTGCAAACAATCATCATCCACACTATACATCTAATCCTTTGTTACAGCAAGCCGGTGAGATTGACAACCTCACTGTTTCGTTGGGGCAAAGTACTTTGGTTGTGTTGTGCAGGTTCCACGTTGGCGCCGGAATCCCTGGTGTTGCGCTGCACTACATCTCGCCGCCATCAACCTTCAACGTGCTTCTTGGCTCCTACTGGTTCGATAAACCTTGGTTTCATACGGAGGGAAAACTTGCCGCTGTACGCATCACACCTTCCTCTTGGGGTTCCCAACGGACGCGTGCTGTACGCGTATCAAGCAGATTTTCTGGCGGCGTTGCCGGGGAGATCAAGACACGCTGCAAGGGGAGTCTCCACATCGCAATCTCTTTACTTTGTTTTTGTCTTGCTTTATTTTATTTACTACTTTGTTTGCTGCACTAAATCAAAACACAAAAAAATTAGTTGCTAGCTTTACTTTATTTGTTATCTTGTTTGCACTCTATATCAAAAACACAAAAAAATTAGTTACTTGCATTTACTTTATCTTGTTTGCTTTATTTACTATTGCTAAAATGAGTAATCCTGAAGTTGAAGTTCGTTCGTTTAAGAAACAAGGGGGAGAATGTTTAAAAGATGCTTGGTATAGAATTAGTGATGCCCATAATAGGTGCACTAAGAAACACTCCACCACTATCCTACTCAGGAATTTTTATGTTGGTATCTCTAGCTGGAATAGGTATGTTCTTGATCGTCTCGCGGGAGGTAATTTTCTAAGTACCCCTGCTTTAGAAGCTAGTTGCATTATTGAGAGTCTATTTGGAATACCACCTGTTAATGAAGCTAAAATTGAAATCTCTCTTGAAGATGTCTGTAATATCCCAGGTAATGGGGTTACAAAAATAGAGGAAACAGGTGTGTGCATTGCATTCATGCATAGAAAATCTGGGGAATTTTCGCACTTTAAAGTAAAACAGTCACAGTACTGAAGTTTCACTTGACCTTGATGGAATTGAAGTAGCTCATAAAGTCAAGCGTTATAAACCTCAATGTGACTTTGCTAAAACCTTGTTTTGGGCAGAAATGAATTGGTCTAAAGGGTTAGATCAAATGAAATTAAAACCAACACAAGGACATATGAATCAAGGATCAACTACTTGATCTTATTAAAGATCACAACATGGTATTTCTTGCCATAATATATGAACATCCATCTAAATGGAATTCAAGTAACAATAAATGAAGAAACCATTCTTCACTTATCTTTTCCATGTCCTAAGGTTAATCTATTATCCTACCATGAAACCTCATGGTATTCATTCCACTTCAACATTGGAATTATAACAAGAAGGTCCACCCCAGGAATAGATATTCTTCTCTATACCAAGTTAATACACATCACACCTAGAGAGAGGAGAGTTCTATATTAATTATTAGATAAGCAATGGCAAACATTGGGTATAAATATCCATATGATCACAACATCATCTTCAAGAGGAACCTTAGAGTAGTATTCAAGTCCTTACCAAATAAGAGAGACCATTTATATCAATCTTAGCTTTACCTATTTAAGAATCAAGGACAATTCCTGAACTAAAGTATTAGGATCTAAACCATCTCACTTTGAAATGATGGGATAACCTAATATCAAATGGAACAAGACCATATCCATGAATTGGTGAAGTAAAGTGGAGACTAACTCAACTAAGTCATCTAGGTAAAGACTTAAACTTTCATACATACTGAGATATGGTGAATACACCATAAACCCTAGAATAAACCATTCCATTAGAAATAATTTAGGAAGCCAAACCTTGATCATTATAAATTGAGTGATGATCATAAACCCTAAGAACTTGAGGTAAAGATATCAAGAACAAGTGGATCATGGCTAACCATGATCATGCTCTTGAAGTATGTGAGGATAAGTTAAACCCTAATAGGATAAGTAGATATCATTCACCACATGAAATCATAGGGAGATAACTAGTAAGCAACCCTAGGCTTATATCCCAACCCTAACTTGTGAATCACTTGGTGATCATAAGAAGAATCCTACCACATGTATAATTCATCTATTCCTCAATTAAAGAACCTAAGAAAACCCTAGAGTCAAACTCTATATGGTGAGAAACCCTTCATCCATATAACCAAAGTTAACTATAAAAAAGAATCATAAACACTGTAGTTACTTTAATGATAAAGTGAGGGTAGTAAGAAAGTCAATTGGTAGAAGATACAATCAATTCTCAAGTCCTTAGTAATTAAAAGGGAACATCAACTATTAAGTAAGTAACCACATTATATTGGATAGGGGACTAAACCCTAGTTGTTGCATCATTTGGGTGATCCACAACTAAAACCTAAACCATAACTGAGATTCAAACCATGAGCCATTAAGAAAATATAACTAGAACCCTAGAATTGATCATTAATTAAACCTTATGTTTCAATTATTGAACATAAGAAGCACCTAGTGCTAAACCCTTTACTTAAACCCATGTGTGGTGATCAACCACTTATCATTATAACCAAGATCAAACCAGGATGAGAGTAACATCTATTCTAGGTAATACAAAGTGGTATTAAGTGTAATCCTAATACCAACCTTGAAATAGGGTTACAATTCAACCCACAAAACCTTAACAAATAAGTATTTACATTGAATCACATGCAAGTAACCAAATTCTCAATATGAGATCAAGACCCTAGAAATAATTTAGCACATGAAATCATGCCATTAAATCACTTCTTAATAGAAATTCATAAGTAAACATTACTTTGAAATTATTTCTTGCATAGTAATATCAAATAAAACTTTATATATTACTAAGTACGGGAATTATCATTTGGAAAACAATATGAATATTTACAAAGATAATATTCAAGTTCATGTCCATATGGGTATTTAAATTCAAGTTCCAATACTAATAATTCAACCAATGTTATAATACCCATATTAACTTTCTAATATACCACTAAAGTAACTACAGTATCTTGTACTAATCATTGTATGATTCACATAGTTAAGACCTTGATACGTCTCCAACGTAACTATAATTTCTGATGTTCCATGCTTGTTTTATGACAATACCGACATGTTTTGTTCACACTTTATGTCATTATTATGCGTTTTCCGGAACTAACCTATTGATGAGATGCCGAAAGGCCAGTTGCTGTTTTCTGCTGTTTTTGGTTCCAGAAAGGCTGTTCGGGCAATATTCTCAGAATTGGACGAAATCAACGCCAAACCTCCTATTTTTCCCGGAAGGCTCCAGAACACCAAAGAAGAGTCGGAGAGGGGCCAGGGGGCCCCCACACCATAGGGCCGCGCGGGCTGGCCTCTGGCCACGCCGGCCTAGGGTGGGGCCACCCTGCCAGCCCTCCGACTCCGCCTCTTCGCCTATATAAGCCCTTTCGAC
The DNA here is from genome assembly GCF_019359855.2 of Lolium perenne. NCBI lineage: Eukaryota > Viridiplantae > Streptophyta > Magnoliopsida > Poales > Poaceae > Lolium > Lolium perenne. Next base: position 24,846,884 of record NC_067244.2, read on the forward strand.
CTAAAAACGCGATATCTCTGGACGAAACCCACAGAAACCTTCTAGAGCCGCCGCCATCGCGAAGCCAAGATCTGGGGGACAGGAGTCTCTGTTCCGGCACCCTGCCGGAGCGGGGAAGTGCCCCCGGAAGGCTTCTCCATCGACACCGCTGCCATCTCCACCGCCATCTTCATCACCGCTGCTGCTCCCATGAGGAGGGAGTAGTTCTCCATCGAGGCTCGGGGCTGTACCGGTAGCTATGTGGTTCATCTCTCTCCTATGTACTTCAATACAATAATCTCATGAGCTGCCTTACATGATTGAGATTCATATGATGATGCTTGTAATCTAGATGTCATTATGCTAGTCAAGTGAATTTTACTTATGTGATCTCCGGAGACTCCTTGTCCCACGTGTGTAAAGGTGACAGTGTGTGCACCGTGTGGGTCTCTTAGGCTATATTTCATATAATACTTATTCACTGTTATGAATGGCATAGTGAAGTGCTTATTTATATCTCTTTATGATTGCAATGTGTTTGTATCACAATTTATCTATGTGCTACTCTAGCAATGTTATTAAAGTAGTTTTATTCCTCCTGCACGGTGTAATGGTGACAGTGTGTGCATCCGTGTTAGTACTTGGCGTAGGCTATGATCATGATCTCTTGTAGATTGTGAAGTTAACTATTGCTATGATAGTATTGATGTGATCTATTCCTCCTACATAGTGTGAAGGTGACAGTGTGCATGCTGTGTTAGTACTTGGTTTAGTCGTGTTGATCTTTCATGCACTCTAAGGTTATTTAAATATGAACATTGAATTGTGGAGCTTGTTAACTCCGGCATTGAGGGTTCGTGTAATCCTACGCAATGTGTTCATCATCCAACAAGAGAGTGTAGAGTATGCATTTATCTATTCTGTTATGTGATCAATGTTGAGAGTGTCCACTAGTGAAAGTGTAATCCCTAGGCCTTGTTCCTAAATACTGCTATCGCTGCTTGTTTACTGTTTTACTGCGTTACTACTGCTACCATATTACCACCATCAACTACACGCCAGCAAGCTATTTTCTGGCGCCATTACTACTGCTCATATTCATTCATACCACCTGTATTTCACTATCTCTTCGCCGAACTAGTGCACCTATTAGGTGTGTTGGGGACACAAGAGACTTCTTGCTTTGTGGTTGCAGGGTTGCATGAGAGGGATATCTTTGACCTCTTCCTCCCTGAGTTCGATAAACCTTGGGTGATCCACTTAAGGGAAACTTGCTGCTGTTCTACAAACCTCTGCTCTTGGAGGCCCAACACTGTCTACAAGAATAGAAGCTCCCGTAGACATCAAGCACTTTTCTGGCGCCGTTGCCGGGGAGGAAAGGTAAAAGGTACTCACACTCCGGATCTCGGCTACTAAGCCATTTTCGCCGTTGTAAGTACTCGAAGCTATTTCCTTTAGATCCTGCAATTGCATCTTTTTGTTTCTTGTTTACACTAGTTTGGCATAATGGACAACAATGAGCTTCTTATTCTATTTCCTGATTTAAGACATGGATGGTTTGATGCAAAAATTAAAAAACCCATGGAACATATTAGTATGAACACTTTGAATACCATTGTTGCTAATGATATATAAAGTTCTAAGCTTGGGGAAGCTGGTTTTGATGAGCATGATCTTTTTAGTCCCCCAAGCATTGAGGAGAAAATTTACTTTGATGATACTTTGCCTCCTCTTTATGATGATTATAATGATAGTAGTCTTTTAGTACCGCCTGTTATGGAGGATAAATTTGATTATGATTACAATATGCCTCCTACACTTGATGAGAATAATAATGGTAGCTACTTTGTTGAATTTGCTCCCACTACAACTAATAAAATTGATTATGCCTATGTGGAGAGTAAAAATTTTATGCATAAGACTCATGATAAGAATGCTTTATGTGATAGTTATATTGTTGAGTTTGCTCATGATGCTACTGAAAGTTATTATGAGAGAGGAAAATATGGTTGTAGAAATTTTCATGTTACTAAAATGCCTCTCTATGAGCTGAAATTTTTGAAGCTACACTTGTTTTATCTTCCTATGCTTGTTACTTTGCTCTTCATGAACTTGTTTACTTACAAGATTCCTATGCATAGGAAGCATGTTAGACTTAAATTTGTTTTGAATTTGCCTCTTGATGCTCTCTTTTGCTTCAACTACTATTTCTTGCGAGCGCATCATTAAAACTGCTGAGCCCATCTTAACGGCTATAAAGAAAGAACTTCTTGGGAGATAACCCATGTGTTATTTTGCTACAGTACTTTGTTTTATATTTGTGTCTTGGAAGTTGTTTACTACTGTAGCAACCTCTCCTTATTTTAGTTTTGTGTTTTGTTGTGCCAAGTAAAGTCGTTGATAGAAAGGTTGATACTAGATTTGGATTACTGCGCAGAAACAGATTTCTTTGCTGTCACTAATCTGGGCCTAATTCTATGTAGGTAACTCAGAAAATTAAGCCAATTTACGTGAGTGATCCTCAGATATGTACGCAACTTTCATTCAATTTGGGCATTTTCATTTGAGCAAGTCTGGTGCCTCAATAAAATCCATCTTTACGGACTGTTCTGTTTTGACAGATTCTGCCTTTTATTTCGCATTGCCTCTTTTGCTATGTTGGATGAATTTCTTTGATCCATTAATGTCCAGTAGCTTTATGCAATGTCCAGAAGTGTTATGAATGATTGTGTCACCTCTGAACATGTTAATTTTTATTGTGCACTAACCCTCTAATGAGTTGCTTCGAGTTTGGTGTGGAGGAAGTTTTCAAGGGTCAAGAGAGGAGGATGATATACTATGATCAAGAAGAGTGAAAGCTCTGAGCTTGGGGATGCCCCGGTGGTTCACCCCTGCATATTTTAAGAAGACTCAAGCGTCTAAGCTTGGGGATGCCCAAGGCATCCCCTTCTTCATCGACAACATTATCAGGTTCCTCCCCTGAAACTATATTTTTATTCCGTCACATCTTATGCACTTTGCTTGGAGCGTCGGTTTGTTTTTGTTTTTGTTTTGTTTGAATAAAATGGATCCTAGCATTCACTTTATGGGAGAGAGACACGCTCCGCTGTAGCATATGGACAAGTATGTCCTTAGGCTCTACTCATAGTATTCATGGCGAAGTTTCTTCTTCGTTAAATTGTTATATGGTTGGAATTGGAAAATGCTACATGTAGTAACTCTAAAATGTCTTGGATAATTTGATACTTGGCAATTGTTGTGCTCATGTTTAAGCTCTTGCATCATATACTTTGCACCCATTAATGAAGAAACACTTAGAGCTTGCTAATTTGGTTTGCATATTTGGTTTCTCTAGAGTCTAGATAACATCTAGTATTGAGTTTTGAACAACAAGGAAGATGGTGTAGAGTCTTATAATGTTTACAATATGTCTTTTATGTGAGTTTTGCTGCACCGTTCATCCTTGTGTTTGTTTCAAATAACCTTGCTAGCCTAAACCTTGTATCGAGAGGGAATACTTCTCATGCATCCAAAATACTTGAGCCAACCACTATGCCATTTGTGTCCACCATACCTACCTACTACATGGTATTTATCCGCCATTCCAAAGTAAATTGCTTGAGTGCTACCTTTAAAATTCCATCATTCACCTTTGCAATATATAGCTCATGGGACAAATAGCTTAAAAACTATTGTGGTATTGAATATGTACTTATGCACTTTATCTCTTATTAAGTTGCTTGTTGTGCGATAACCATGTTTCTGGGGACGCCATCAACTATTCTTTGTTGAATATCATGTGAGTTGCTATGCATGTCCGTCTTGTCTGAAGTAAGAGAGATCTACCACCTTAATGGTTGGAGCATGCATATTGTTAGAGAAGAACATTGGGCCGCTAACTAAAGCCATGATTCATGGTGGAAGTTTCAGTTTTGGACATATATCCTCCATCTCATATGAGAATAATAATTGTTGCCACATGCTTATGCATTAAAGAGGAGTCCATTATCTGTTGTCCATGTTGTCCCGGTATGGATGTCTAAGTTGAGAATAATCAAAAGCGAGAAATCCAAAATGCGAGCTTTCTCCTTAGACCTTTGTACAGGCGGCATGGAGGTACCCCATTGTGACACTTGGTTAAAACATGTGTATTGCAAATATCCGGTAGTCCAAGCTAATTAGGACAAGGTGCGGGCACTATTAGTATACTATGCATGAGACTTGCAACTTGTAAGATATAACTTTCATAACTCATATGCTTTATCACTACCGTTGACAAAATTGTTTCATGTTTTCAAAACCAAAGCTCTAGCACAAATATAGCAATCGATGCTTTCCTCTTTGAAGGACCATTCTTTTACTTTTATTGTTGAGTCAGTTCACCTATTTCTCTCCACCTCAAGAAGCAAACACTTGTGTGAACTGTGCATTGATTCTTACATACTTGCTTATTGCACTTGTTATATTGCTTTGCATTGACAATTATCCATGAGATATACATGTTACAAGTTGAAAGCAACCGCTGAAACTTAATCTTCCATTGTGTTGCTTCAATGTCTTTACTTTAAATTATTGCTTTATGAGTTAACTCTTATGCAAGACTTATTGATGCCTGTCTTGAAAGTGCTATTCATGAAAAGTCATTGCTATATGATTCAATTGTTTACTCATTGCATTAACATTGCTTCGAATCGCTGCATTCATCTCATATGCTTTACAATAGTATGATTAAGATTATGTTGGTAGCATGTCACTTCAAAAATTATCTTTTATCGTTTACCTACTCGAGGACGAGTAGGAACTAAGTTTGGGGATGCTGATACGTCTCCAACGTATCTATAATTTCTGATGTTCCATGCTTGTTTTATGACAATACCGACATGTTTTGTTCACACTTTATGTCATTATTATGCGTTTTCCGGAACTAACCTATTGACGAGATGCCGAAAGGCCAGTTGCTATTTTCTGCTGTTTTTGGTTCCAGAAAGGCTGTTCGGGCAATATTCTCGGAATTGGACGAAATCAACGCCAAACCTCCTATTTTTCCCGGAAGGCTCCAGAACACCAAAGAAGAGTCGGAGAGGGGCCGGGGGCCCCCACACCATAGGGCCGCGCGGGCTGGCCTCTGGCCGCGCCGGCCTAGGGTGGGGCCACCCTGCCAGCCCTCCGACTCCGCCTCTTCGCCTATATAAGCCCTTTCGACCTAAAAACGCGATATCTCTGGACGAAACCCACAGAAACCTTCCAGAGCCGCCGCCATCGCGAAGCCAAGATCTGGGGGACAGGAGTCTCTGTTCCGGCACCCTGCCGGAGTGGGGAAGTGCCCCCGGAAGGCTTCTCCATCGACACCGCTGCCATCTCCACCGCCATCTTCATCACCGTTGCTGCTCCCATGAGGAGGGAGTAGTTCTCCATCGAGGCTCGGGGCTGTACCGGTAGCTATGTGGTTCATCTCTCTCCTATGTACTTCAATACAATAATCTCATGAGCTGCCTTACATGATTGAGATTCATATGATGATGCTTGTAATCTAGATGTCATTATGCTAGTCAAGTGAATTTTACTTATGTGATCTCCAGAGACTCCTTGTCCCACGTGTGTAAAGGTGACAGTGTGTGCACCGTGTGGGTCTCTTAGGCTATATTTCACAGAATACTTATTCACTGTTATGAATGGCATAGTGAAGTGCTTATTTATATCTCTTTATGATTGCAATGTGTTTGTATCACAATTTATCTATGTGCTACTCTAGCAATGTTATTAAAGTAGTTTTATTCCTCCTGCACGGTGTAATGGTGACAGTGTGTGCATCCGTGTTAGTACTTGGCGTAGGCTATGATCATGATCTCTTGTAGATTGTGAAGTTAACTATTGCTATGATAGTATTGATGTGATCTATTCCTCCTACATAGTGTGAAGGTGACAGTGTGCATGCTGTGTTAGTACTTGGTTTAGTCGTGTTGATCTTTCATGCACTCTAAGGTTATTTAAATATGAACATTGAATTGTGGAGCTTGTTAACTCCGGCATTGAGGGTTCGTGTAATCCTACGCAATGTGTTCATCATCCAACAAGAGAGTGTAGAGTATGCATTTATCTATTCTGTTATGTGATCAATGTTGAGAGTGTCCACTAGTGAAAGTGTAATCCCTAGGCCTTGTTCCTAAATACTGCTATCGCTGCTTGTTTATCGTTTCTTTATCACGTTACTGCTACCATATTACCACCATCAACTACACGCCAGCAAGCTATTTTCTGGCGCCAGTACTACTGCTCATATTCATTCATACCACCTGTATTTCACTATCTCTTCGCCGAACTAGTGCACCTATTAGGTGTGTTGGGGACACAAGAGACTTCTTGCTTTGTGGTTGCAGGGTTGCATGAGAGGGATATCTTTGACCTCTTCCTCCCTGAGTTCGATAAACCTTGGGTGATCCACTTAAGGGAAACTTGCTGCTGTTCTACAAACCTCTGCTCTTGGAGGCCCAACACTGTCTACAAGAATAGAAGCTCCCGTAGACATCAGACCTGCAAAATAATAATGAGTTCAAATTGGAATTCAAAACAGAATTTTAAAAAACAGAAAATAAGAAAGAAAAAATAAAACAGAAAATAAAGAAGAGAGAGGAGGGGGCTTACCTGCCGCAGCAGCCCAACTGGGAAGGCCCAGAAGCAGCCTAGGCCCATTCCAGTAACCGGGGCCAGCACAGCCCACGTATCTCTTCGCCCGGATAGGAACGAAGAGGCGTCGTCATCTTCGTCTTCGCCACAGTCGACGCGCGCGAGGACGCCAGCGCGATGAGGAGGGCCACGTCCAAGGGTCGTCGCCGCCGTTGCTGACCGCCAGCGCACGCAAGAGGAGGTATAAAGCGCACCACAGCCCACAAATTTCCCTCTGATACGTCCCCGACGTATCCATAATTTCTGTCGTTCCATGCTTGTTTTATGACAATACTTACATGTTTTCCTTGCACTTTATGATGATTTCATGCATTTTCCGGAACTAACCTATTAACAAGATGCCACAGTGCCAGTTCCTGTTTTCTGCTGTTTTTGGTTCCAGAAAGGCTGTTCGGGCAATATTCTCGGAATTCGACGAAACGAAGACCAAACCTCCTATTTTTCCCGGAAGCGTCCAGAACACCGAAGAAGAGTCGGAGAGGGGCCAGAGGGCCACCACACCATAGGGCGGCGCGGCCTGGCCTGGGCCCGCGCCGGCCTGTGGTGTGGCGCCCCCAGGTGCCCCCCTGCGCCGCCTCTTCGCCTATAAAATCCCTTTCGACCTAAAAACACCGTACCACTTGACGAAACTCCAGAAAGACTCCAGGGGCGCCGCCACCATCGCGAAACTCCAATTCGGGGGACAGAAGTCTCTGTCCCGGCACCCTGCCGGGACGGGGAAGTGCCCCCGGAAGCCATCTCCATCAACGCCATCGCCTCCATCATGCTCCGTGAGTAGTTCCCCCATGGACTACGTGTTCTAGCTGTAGCTAGTTGGTATTCTCTCCCCCATGTACTTCAATACAATGATCTCATGAGCTGCCTTACATGATTGAGATTCATCTGATGTAATCGGTGTTGTGTTTGTCGGGATCCGATGGATTGTTACATTATGATTGTCTATCTACAAAGTTTATGAAGTTATTGTTGCTGCAATCTTGTTATGCTTAATGCTTGTCACTAGGGCCCGAGTGCCATGATCTTAGATTTGAGCTCTATACTTATTGCTTAGATTGTATCTACAAGTTGTATGCACATGTCACTGTCCGGAACCAAAGGCCCCGAAGTGACAGAAATCGGGACAACCGGAGGGGATGGCCGTGATGTGAGGGACACATGTTTTCACGGAGTGTTAATTCTTTGCTCCGGTGCTCTATTAAAAGGAGTACCTTAATATCCAGTAGTTTCCCTTGAGGCCCGACTGCCACCGGCTGGTAGGACAAAATATGTTGTGCAAGTTTCTCATTGCGAGCACGTACGACTATTATTGGAAAACATGCCTACATGATTAATGATCTTGATATTCTGTCTTAATGCTATTTCAATCCTATCAATTGCCCGACTGTAATTTGTTCACCCAACACTTGTTATTGGAGAGTTGCCACTAGTGTAGATAGCTGGGAACCCCGGTCCATCTTTCATCATCATATACTCGTTCTACATGTCAACTGTTTTCTGGTGCCATTGCTCTCATATTACTATTACTGCTGCTGTGTTACTGTTACTATTGCTCTCATACCACTGCTACTTTCACATCAACCCTGTTGCTAGTGCTTTTCCAGGTGCAGCTGAATTGACAACTCAGTTGTTAAGGCTTATAAGTATTCTTTACCTCCCCCCTGTGTCGAATCAATAAATTTGGGTTTTACTTCCCTCGAAGACTGTTGCGATCCCCTATACTTGTGGGTCATCAAGACTATTTTCTGGCGCCGTTGCCGGGGAGGCATAGCTCTACTCATAAGTTCACCTGGGGAGTACACTCTACATCTCTCTCTGTTTTATTTTATTTTGTTTTGCTTAGTTTACTTTTGTCTAGTTTATTTGTGCTTAGTTTATTTCTGTCTAGTATTAGTTTGCTTAGTTTACTTTTGCTTAGTTTATTTTTGTCTTGTTTTATTTGTCTCATATACCCAAAAATCCATAAAAATTTGAAAAACCAAAAAATTAAAAACTGCTGTTATGGGAGAACCAACAACCTACTTGGAGCTTATAGAATGTTATAATTGTTATAGAGAATCAAGAACTGGTAAAATAATGAGTGCTATGATAGAACAATTGAATACAATTGCTAAAATCTTGCTTAAATGCCATGATATAAACTGTTGCTCTCAACAGGATACTAAACATCTTAAATTTCAATGTGGCTTTAGTGAGGAATTTTTAATTAAGAACTATAATCGGAATTGCTATATTCATTATGGGTTCGAGGAGGTAGAACAATTTGTCTTATTTATGGGAGCCTCCGAGATAGAATCCTTCATGGTTGAGAATTATGAAACTTGTGTTGTTTGTAAGGGCCTTAAAGATTATGTCTCTACTATCCTTAATTCTTGCATAGAATGCTACAGTAGGAATCCTTATATCCTTGATTATAAAGAGAGACACATTAATGCACAAGAATGCACTCACAATTTGCAGGAACCAGTGGAAGAAGAAATTGATGAACCTGAAAGCTCATTGGATGAAAAAGAAGAAGAGAGCGACGAACAAAAGGAGGAAGAATGGATTAGCTACCCATGTCAACCTTCTAATGAGAGTAACTTTTTATCTCTTACACTATTTGATTGTCCTCCATGCTTACCGGAAGAGGTTGAATGTTATGTTCCTGTGGATTCTCTTGAAATAGTACATATGAGTAAAACTTGTGAGAATAATTATTCTACTGTTATATATGATAATCCATGCTACTTTGATAAATCTTATGATAATGCTTTGTTTGTGCCTGATGTCGAAATGCATGGTACTAAAGAATTTTGTTTGGCAAATGTCTATGATAAAGCTCTAGATGATGGTCCTATGTTACTTGATAATATTAATTGTACTACTAATGAAAATGGGATTGGAGAGTTCTTGACTTATTCTATGAGTCCCATATCTCTTGAGATTGATCAACTACCTTGTTATATTATTAATAAAAGTAAGTTTGAAAGTTTTAATTCCACTATTCTTGAACTTGATAAAAATTATGTGTTTGGGAATCATGAAAAGTATGCTACATTTGATAGTTATATTGTTGAGTTTGTTCATGAAGCTACTGAAAATTATTATGAGAGAGGAACATATGGTTGTAGAAATTTTCATGGTACTAAAACACCTCTCTATACGCTGAAAATTTTGAGGATACTCTTGTTTTATCTTCTTATGCTTGTCACTTTGTTCTTCATGAATTTATTTGTGTACAAGATTCCTTTGCATAGGAAGCATGTTAGACTTAAATGTGTTTTGAATTTGCTTTTTGATGCTCTCTTTTGCTTCAAATACTATTTCTTGGGAGTGCATCATTAAAACTGCTGAGCCCATCTTAATGGCTATAAAGAAAGCAACTTCTTGGGAGATAACCCATGTGTTATTTTGCTACAGTACTTTGTTTTATATTTGTGTCTTGGAAGTTGTTTACTACTGTAGCAACCTCTCCTTATCTTAGTTTTGTGTTTTGTTGTGCCAAGTGAAGCCTCTAATCGAAGGTTGATACTAGATTTGGATTTCTGCGCAGAAACAGATTTCTATCTGTCACGAATCTGGGCTGTTTTCTCTGTAGGTAACTCAGAAAATTAAGCCAATTTACGTGCGTGTTCCTCAGATATGTACGCAACTTTCGTTAGTTTTGAGTTTTCTGATTTGAGCAACGGAAGTATTTTATTAAAATTCGTCTTTACTGGCTGTTCTGTTTTGGCAGATTCTGTCTCTGTTTTTTGCATTGTCTCTTGTGAACTTTAAGCGAGGTTTTCTAGACGTAGAGGGCTGTAGCTAATGTTTTATTGAGTTCTTGCAATGTGCCACTACAGGACCAAGGTGGATTCAAATTTTTTGAGTACTAACCCCTCTAATGAAGTTTATGAGAAGTTTGGTGTGAAGGAAGTTTTCAAGGGTCAAGAGAGGAGGATGATATATGATCGAGAAGAGTGAAAAGTCTAAGCTTGGGGATGCCCCCGTGGTTCATCCCTGCATATTTCAAGAAGACTCAAGCGTCTAAGCTTGGGGATGCCCAAGGCATCCCCTTCTTCATCAACTTATCAGGTTTCCTCCCCTGAAACTATATTTTTATTCGGTCACATCATATGTGTTTTACTTGGAGCGTCTGTGTGCTTTTATTTTTGTTTATGTTTGAATAAATTCGGATCCTAGCAATCCTTGTGTGGGAGAGATACACGCTCCGCTTTTTCATATGAACACTCATGTTCTTCGTTTTACTTTTAATGTTCAATGATAAAAGTTGGAAGCTATTGCACTTATTTATATTTGGTTGGAAACAGAAAATGCCTCATATGTCTTGGATAATTTGACACTTGGCAATTGTTTTGAGCTCTCAAGTAGATCATGATTAAGTTTTTTCATGTAGTCTAAGCCTATTAATGGAGAACTACCGTAGAGCTTGTTGAAATTGGTTTGCATGATTGATCTCTCTTAAGGTCTAGATATTTTCTGGTAAAAGTGTTTGAGCAACAAGGAAGACAGTGTAGAGTATTATAATGCTTGCAATATGTTCTTATGTAAGTTTTGCTGTACCGGTTCATACTTGTGTTTGCTTCAAATAGCCTTGCTAGCCTAAACCTTGTATCGAGAGGGAATACTTCTCATGCATCCAAAATACTTGAGCCAACCACTATGCCATTTGTGTCCACCATACCTACCTACTATGTGGTATTTCCTGCCATTCCAAAGTAAATTGCTTGAGTGCTACCTTTAAACAATTCAAAATTTATCACCTCTGATTTGTGTCAATGTTTAATAGCTCATGAGGAAGTATGTGGTGTTTATCTTTCAATCTTGTTGGGCAACTTTCACCAATGGACTAGTGGCTTCATCCGCTTATCCAATAATTTTGCAAAAAGAGCTGGCAATGGGATTCCCAGTCCCAAATTAATTAACCAAAATAGACACTCCTCCATGGTATGTGATTGTTGGACGGCACCCGAGGATTCGGTTAGCCATGGCTTGTGTAAGCAAAGGTTGGGGGGAGTGTCATCATCATAATAAAACTAAACTAAAAAGGCACTCCTTCATGGTATGAGATTGTTGGCAGGCACCCGAGGATTCGGTTAGCCATGGTTTGTGAAAGAAAGGTTGGAAGGAGTGCCACCCAAAAATAAAAATAATTCATGGGAGCCGCTCTTGAAGGTTTGTCTAGCAAGGGGGTTAGAGTGCCCACTACCATTCGTTGACAACAACAAACACCTCTCAAAACTTTACTTTTATGCTCTATATATGTTTTCAAAACCAAAGCTCTAGCACAAATATAGCAATCAATGCTTTCCTCTTTGAAGGACCTTTCTTTTACTTTATGTTGAGTCAGTTTACCTATTTCCTTCCATCTTAGAAGCAAACACTTGTGTCAACTGTGCATTGATTCTTACATACTTGCATATTTGCATTCATCATATTACTTTGTGTTGACAATTATCCATGAGATATGCATGTTACAAGTTGAAAGCAACCGCTGAAACTTATATCTTCCTTTGTGTTGCTTCAATGCCTTTACTTTGAACTTATTGCTTTATGAGTTAACTCTTGTGCAAGACTTTTGATACTTGTCTTGAAAGTACTCTTCATGAAAAGTTTTGCTATATGTTATCTATTTGTTAGCAACTATAGATCATTGCCTTGAGTCACTTCATTCATTTCATATGCTTTGTAATAGTATGATCAAGGTTATGTAAGTAGCATGTCACTACAGAAATTATTCTTTTTATCGTTTACCTGCTCGGGACGAGCAGGAACTAAGCTTGGGGATGCTGATACGTCCCCGACGTATCCATAATTTCTGTCGTTCCATGCTTGTTTTATGACAATACTTACATGTTTTGCTTGCACTTTATGATGATTTCATGCATTTTCCGGAACTAACCTATTAACAAGATGCCACAGTGCCAGTTCCTGTTTTCTGCTGTTTTTGGTTCCAGAAAGGCTGTTCGGGCAATATTCTCGGAATTCGACGAAACGAAGACCAAACCTCCTATTTTTCCCGGAAGCGTCCAGAACACCGAAGAAGAGTCGGAGAGGGGCCAGAGGGCCACCACACCATAGGGCGGCGTGGCCTGGCCTGGGCCCGCGCCGGCCTGTGGTGTGGCGCCCCCAGGTGCCCCCCTGCGCCGCCTCTTCGCCTATAAAATCCCTTTCGACCTAAAAACACCGTACCACTTAACGAAACTCCAGAAAGACTCCAGGGGCGCCGCCACCATCGCGAAACTCCAATTCGGGGGACAGAAGTCTCTGTCCCGGCACCCTGCCGGGACGGGGAAGTGCCCCCGAAAGCCATCTCCATCAACGCCATCGCCTCCATCATGCTCCGTGAGTAGTTCCCCCATGGACTACGGGTTCTAGCTGTAGCTAGTTGGTATTCTCTCCCCCATGTACTTCAATACAATGATCTCATGAGCTGCCTTACATGATTGAGATTCATCTGATGTAATCGGTGTTGTGTTTGTCGGGATCCGATGGATTGTTACATTATGATTGTCTATCTACAAAGTTTATGAAGTTATTGTTGCTACAATCTTGTTATGCTTAATGCTTGTCACTAGGGCCCGAGTGCCATGATCTTAGATTTGAGCTCTATACTTATTGCTTAGATTGTATCTACAAGTTGTATGCACATGTCACTGTCCGGAACCAAAGGCCCCGAAGTGACAGAAATCGGGACAACCGGAGGGGATGGCGGTGATGTGAGGGACACATGTTTTCACGGAGTGTTAATGCTTTGCTCCGGTGCTCTATTAAAAGGAGTACCTTAATATCCAAAAGAGTTTCCCTTGAGGCCCGGCTGCCACCGGCTGGTAGGACAAAAGATGTTGTGCAAGTTTCTCATTGCGAGCACGTACGACTATTATTGGAAAACATGCCTACATGATTAATGATCTTGATATTCTGTCTTAATGCTATTTCAATCCTATCAATTGCCCGACTGTAATTTGTTCACCCAACACTTGTTATTGGAGAGTTGCCACTAGTGTAGATAGCTGGGAACCCCGGTCCATCTTTCATCATCATATACTCGTTCTACATGTCAACTGTTTTCTGGTGCCATTGCTCTCATATTACTATTACTGCTGCTGTGTTACTGTTACTATTGCTCTCATACCACTGCTACTTTCACATCACCCCTGTTGCTAGTGCTTTTCCAGGTGCAGCTGAATTGACAACTCAGTTGTTAAGGCTTATAAGTATTCTTTACCTCCCCCTATGTCGAATCAATAAATTTGGGTTTTACTTCCCTCGAAGACTGTTGCGATCCCCTATACTTGTGGGTCATCACCCTCTCTTCGTCCCCATTGACCAAAACTCCGAAACCCTAGCTCGCCGGCAACCTAAGCAATCCACCGTTCCCGACCACCCCGGAGCCCGCCGTTGAGCTCAGGAGGAGCGCCTCGATGCCCTTGTTCATCTGGTACAGCCACACGTCAAGGGGAGCTCGGTGGAGGGGGAATTTAGCCGTTCCCTTTCGCGGTACTGAGAGAGAAATGGCGACCACCGCGTCGCCTCCGTCCTCAATCGACCCCAGCAACAGTCCGGGAAGCATCCAGGTGATCTTCCGCTTCTCGAGAGCCCTCTATGGCATCCTAGTTCGCATCGTAGCATCGCCGCGCCGCGTGACCGTATCCGCCGCCGCAGCACCTCGTCGCCGGGCATGCTCCGGTGACCAAACCGGAGCGGCGCCGCCACCATTTGGCCCGTCTCGACTCCCTGATTCCAACGAGCACGCGTACGCCCCCGCGGGAACCCGGGAACGCCGGCGCCATCGTCGACTGCCCCGCTGGTCACCGTGAACCATGCCACGTTAGCGCCACCGTGGCATGTGACATGGCCGTTGGGCCACTGGTCAGTGGGTGGGGGTAGGTTTAGTTGGGTGTACCTAGTAGTTTTCGTTTTAATTCAAATCCAATAATCCCTGCAACTTTAAGTAAATCTAGAAAATTCATAAAAGCTCAGAAAAATAAATATATAATATCAAAATTCTTATAAAAGAAAATCTTATCCAATAAAAATATAAAATGAAATTTTTATTTTTAATAGAAAATCAATTATTTAATACTTGTTATTTAAGCCTTTAATTTTAATTCTAAATTCAATTAAAATTCAAGAATTAGGAAAACTTCATAAAATAAATAAAAACCAGTAAGTAATTAAGGAAATAATTAAAATTAATTTTCCTTTTCTATTATCTGATTAAATCCTTATTAGGAGGATTTTAAACCCTAATTAATAAATTACCTTAATTATTAATTCTTTAAAAATAATAAAAGGACAAATCCAATATTATTTTAATTTCAAAGTTATTAATAACTTCAACTTTAATAATGAAGTTATTAATCCAAGAGTTATAGGGTAGTTAGAAAACCCTAGTTCCATATGGTAGAAAACTAGGAACTTATCATTTCATGTGAAACCTAAAACCCTAAATTAATTAGGAACCCTAGCTCCATTATTACATGTGAAACCTAAATTGCTCCTAACCTAAACCCTAAGTTAGAGCATGTGATCATGGTACCTTATTACAAATCATAGAACCATAGTAGCAACTAAATACTTGTCTTGGACACATAAAATGTAGAAGACCTATCACTAATATATATGTATCCCATGTGTCCATCTTCATCAGACCTAAATAACCAAGTAGGGTCAACCAAGTGTAAACCCTAGATCCTATTACCAAAGCCATCATCCTTGTTTAACCATGCTTAGCATCACACCATTGTGATGAATTCAAATAGCAACCATGCCCATTATCCTGTATTACCTAACCATACTCCACTAAACCCTATCAGTATGAGATAATTATTAATCATCCTATTTAGGAAACCACCATTCTTTACTTAGTGAATCCAATAGCAAACCCTAGACAACCTCAACCTTAATTATAATACTTCTTATTACTTAAGAAGTATGTTCTTCAAAAGTTATTCTTTTAAGGCAAATAAAGAATCATCCTCAACCCTGCTTATAAGGACCTATCAACCCTAGCTAACCATCACCAATAAGATATACCACCTTGATATAGCAACTATTGGTAATTCAGATGTTTCAGCTTTATTCAACAATACAAGTCCTAGTAACTGATGAATCCAAATAGGTTGTGATCCATCTACTACTTACTCCAGAAAACAATTAGAACCATGGAAACCACAGGACCCCACAAACCCTAATTATCATACTTGTTCTTTATTCAAGAACATGTTCTTCAAAAGCTATTCTTTGAAATATATAACAAGTAATCATCAACCATGCAATATTAGACTTAAAACTGACAACTGCTCTTTACTTATTATACAACTACTATTCCTGGGTGTGTATGATTATTACTATTCATTTTACCACATGCTTATGATTCTAAAACAACACAACCCTGAATAAGAACCTTGTTTGTGAATCATTCTAAAAGTGCAACACACCCGGAACTAATCATTATTACTCACTAATCCTAAATCATCGGGATTAGGTCACGCTTAGAACGATTGCATCTCATTCTTATGCATTATTGCATCCTTGCCAATCTTTTAAACATCGTCCTTACCGGACGATGATGATATTTCAGAATTTGGAGTTATTGCGTAACGAAGACCTTGCCTGCATAATCTTGCAGTCAAGAAAGGCAAGTTCATCGCTTGCTCATGTCATTTGAGTATCTTTATCAAATTACTTGCAAAGTACTATGATTATCATTATTGCATAAAAACCAAAACCACTACTTTCATAACTATGAATATGACTATGTGGTGGGCAATGGAAACATGGATTGTGTTGATATGGTGGAGGTTCCATTGCACGGGTTTATATCCATCTAGGATTA
The DNA here is from genome assembly GCF_019359855.2 of Lolium perenne. Taxonomy (NCBI): domain Eukaryota; kingdom Viridiplantae; phylum Streptophyta; class Magnoliopsida; order Poales; family Poaceae; genus Lolium; species Lolium perenne. The sequence goes on from NC_067244.2 coordinate 24,863,370, forward strand.
AACAACAAATGTCGCCAGTGATTCTTGTGCCGTAATACCCGTGTTAACCATAAGATCCGGAGTGGGACGGAGTAGTCAAAAGTGTTTCCACCTCTCGTTCATCAACGGATGCGCTTTACCGTAGACACTTGTTTCTGTCAGGGCAAGCGGTAGGCTGGGGAAGCCTTAAGTCCCCACGGCATAGTCCGTAGACACTTGTCGCTCGAAGAACAAGCGGTAGGCTGGGGAAGCCTTAAGTCCCCACGGTATTGCGGTCTATGATGGGTTGCAGCTACCGGCGAAGGAGTTTGGTTCGATCCCAGACTGTCGTCGTGGTCGGGGTCCACCCTGAAAACTATGGGAATAATGGGACCGGCGTGGACCCAGGGTCGGGGCATGCAACAAAGGGTGGGTGTTCGAGGTAGCGGAGGAACATGATTGGCTAGACCTTATACCGGGCCTCACACCAAAGGAAGTGTGGACAGGAATGTACACCTGGTTGGCACCAAGGTTAAGATCTCTTATGGGTAAAGCAACACACCTCTGCAGAGTGTAATGAATCGTGACCTGCCACTCCCTGTTCCGGGATATGGAACTGCGAACGCGGCCGGAAAGGAGCTCCATGAAGTTCTAGTAAACCGGTGAAGGCTGACGGACATAGTTCTTCTGAATAAAAGCAACCTCTTGAAGAAATGATTATGAAAACCTGCATTGGTATTAGACTTTCTGGTCTAATGCTGTAGCTAGTGCATTAAACACCTCTTTCCTATAATGAACTTGTTGAGTACGCTCGTACTCATCCCACTCTTAAATCCCTTGCTTAGATATGGAGGCATCGAAGGAGGACCTACAGTGCAACTCGAAGGTCGAGGAGTCAACAACTACTTCAAGAGACAAGACCCTGTCAGAGGAGTCAGAGCATCTCCACTCGTCCCCCCGACGAGGCCCCCGGCGAGCGTTTTTTCCATCCGGACGGCGTAATTCGGCCCAGTCGCGCCCCCGGTTCCTCGTTTTCGTCCGGATTTGGGCCTAAATTCATCCGGCGATCCCACGCCACCCCCGCCCCCCCGGGGAGCTCTCGGGGACTCCGGACGAGTGAAAAGCGGGGAAGGGCCCGATCTGTCGGTGACTCGACGCACGAACCCCACTGCCACGTCGCTCAAAATCTCCCCCACCCCTCGTATCTCTCTCGCTGCCGGCACCACCCCGCCGGCTTGTTGCCCAGATTGCGCCGCCCCTCCTTCCCCACCTGCCTATATTCCGCCGTGTTTGGACGACGGCCTATCTGGCTGCTCTTCCGCCGGCCTGTTTTCCGGCCTGCTTGCTCGTTGTCGCTCGCGGCTCGGGTTGCCTCGACCACGCCCGTCAGGTGTTCGTCCATTTGCCTCGCCGGCCATGGACTCGGACGAAGAGGAGGAGCAGATGTTCGTCGAGCTTATGCAAGAAGAGATGGCAGCAGCCGCCCAAGACGATGAGCACATGATGATCCTTGGTTGCTTGGCAAGCATGTACGCCGGACTGGCAACTCGTCGGCGTGGTGGGTCGGCACGAGGTCGCCGGAAGTGCAAGCCGAGACAGCGAATGGAGGGCTACTGCATGTTGTACGCCGACTACTTCGCCGACAATCCATTGCACGGTGAGAGTGTTTTCCGGCGTCGTTTCAGGATGAGCAGAAAGCTATTTCTGCAAATTGTGTATGCCATCCGCCAGTTTGATCCCTACTTCAGATGCAAGGCGGATTGCACTGGTTTGGTTGGATTTTCGTCACTGCAGAAGTGCACAGTGGCTATGAGGATGCTGGCGTATGGAGCTCCCGGTGATACTGCAGATGACTATCTTCGGATGGCGGAGTCCACCGCCCTTGATTGTTTCTACCGGTTCTGCAGGGCCGTCATAGCAGTGTTCGGGGACTATTACTTGAGATCACCCACTGTCGAAGACACTCAGAGGATCCTTGCAACAAATGAAGCTAGAGGTTTTCCAGGGATGCTTGGAAGCATTGACTGCATGCATTGGCAATGGAAGAACTGTCCGTTTGCGTGGCAGGGAATGTACAAGGGTCACAAAAAAGGCTGCACTGTGATACTTGAAGCAGTGGCTACCCATGATCTCTGGATTTGGCACTCTTTCTTTGGTATGCCTGGATCCAACAATGACATCAATGTCCTAAACTGCTCCCCGGTCTTTTCCAAGCTTGTTGAGGGTCATGCTCCCCCGGTGGACTATGTGATCAATGGTCGGCACTACAACAAAGGATACTACCTTGCAGACGGTATCTATCCAAAGTGGGCAACATTTGTGAAGACTATCTCCAACCCTAGCACCCCCAAACTTTGCGAGTTTGTCAAGAAACAAGAAGCTTGCCGAAAAGACGTCGAGCGAGCATTTGGTGTCCTCCAGCAGAGATTTGCTGTCGTCCGGTTCCCCGCTATGACTTGGTCCAAAGATCAGATGTGGGAGGTGATGAACTGCTGTGTGTGCCTACACAACATGATTATTGAAGATGAGCGAAAGCATCCGGTTCCTCTGGCTGAGCAAGAAGCACCATATGAGAGAGAGGGTCCTCTTGCACAGCCTAATCACCAGGTGCCTCCATCATGGGCCGCCTTCATTGCTATGCGCCAGGAGATTCGAGACTCTACAATGCATCAGCTGCTGCAAGATGATCTGGTGGAGCACATATGGAGGCTCCGAGGCAACGCGAACGCCGACGCCAACTAGTCTGTCTTAATTTGTTTGAAAAATGGTGTGCTTCATTTGTTTCAGCACTTGTTAAACATTGTACTGATTATCGCCGAATTTGTTTCAGCAATTTTCGTACTCTTGTTTGCCGAACTTGTTAAATTTTATGTTGAATTTGTTTGAAATATGTCAAATGGTCGAGGTTGGGGGTTTCCTGCCGGGGGGACGGCTGGAACTTCGGCGCTCCCCACGCCAAATCTTCATCCAATCCGGACGAAAATTTCGCCGGATTTGGGCGTGGGGAGCGCCAACGAGTGGGGATGCTCTCAGATACCAAATACATCAAGGAGAAAACCTAGTTTAGCCATAGAAGGGAACTAGTTTCCTAAACCTAGCTCCTACTTAGCTAGAATCTATTCATAGCCTCTATAGCTAGTTAAATACTCTACAAATAGAGTTCGTGATAGGATTAGACTACGAGTCATTCTTCTGGAGTTATCTGCAGTTTTACCTCATTGTAAAGTTGGAGGCTGTGATGATCTTATGTAACAGAGTCAATGTTGTAATTCTATAGACATGCCTTGGACCCGCATATGTTTCTGTTGTACCACTCTGGGCGATATAATACTAGTGGAACGGTGTTTCATTGGTGTTATATCAGACTTGCATACTACACCATGCAGTGGTATGCTGGGTCACCACAATGTCATGAAAAAGTTGGAGACCATAGAGCAAAATCTTCCAAGTATTGAGACTAATTTGGGAGCATTACTCGATAGCACTGATAAACTTGATAAATCTCTAGGTGGAATTAATGAGAGAATTGCCATCTTAGAAACTCGTGCTATTCATGATAATCAAACCCAAAGGATTAGTGAACTTGAAGAAGCTATGAGAACATTGGGTTCAACCTTTTCATCTATAAAGTTTAGAGAGAAAGCTTATGTGGGTAAGGAGCAAAAGTTCATGTATGTCTCTAAGGGGTCTAAACCAAAAAGCTATTATAGGCCTAAAATTGATAAAGCTCTTAAAACCACTATAGATAAGGGAGCATCTAAGACACCAAATGGGACAAATTGTGAAAATTATGATGTTGACACTTCGTCTCTTGATAATACTTGATATACACTTTCTGCGTCTAGCTGAAAGGCGTTAAAGAAAAGCGCTTATGGAAGACAACCCATGTTTTTACTACAACAATTTTATTTTATATTTGAGTCTTGGAAGTTTTTTACTACTGTAGCAACCTCTCCTTATCTTAGTTTTGTGCATTGTTGTGCCAAGTAAAGTCGTTGATAGTAAGGTTCATACTAGATTTGGATTACTGCGCAGAAACAGATTTCTTTGCTGTCACGAATCTGGGCCTAATTCTCTGTATATAATTCAGAAAATTATGCCAATTTACGTGAGTGATCCTCAGATATGTACGCAACTTTCATTAAATTTGAGCATTTTAATTTGAGCAAGTCTGGTGCCTCAATAAAATTCGTCTTTACGAACTGTTCTGTTTTGACAGATTCTGCCTTTTATTTCGCATTGCCTGTTTTGATATGTTCGATGGATATTTCGATTCCATTAACTTTCAGTAGATTTGTGCAATGTCCAGAAGTGTTAAGAATGATTATGTCACCTCTGAACATGTAAATTTTGATTGTGCACTAACCCTCTAATGAGTTGTTTTGAGTTTGGTGTGGAGGAAGTTTTCAAGGATCAAGAGAGGGAGATGATACAACATGATCAAGGAGAGTGAAAGCTCTAAGCTTGGGGATGCCCCGGTGGTTCACCCCTGCATATATCAAGAAGACTCAAGCGTCTAAGCTTGGGGATGCTCAAGGCATCTCCTTCTTCATCGACAACATTATCAGGTTTCTCCCCTGAAACTATATTTTTATTCCATCACATCTTATGTGCTTTGCTTGGAGCGTCGGTTTGTTTTTGTTTTTGTTTTGTTTGAATAAAATGGATCCTAGCATTCATTGTGTGGGAGAGAGACATGCTCCGCTGTTGCATATGGACAAATATGTCCTTAGGCTTTACTCATAATATTCATGGCGAAGTTTCTTCTTCGTTAAATTGTTATATGGTTGGAATCGGGAAATGCTACATGTAGTAATTCTAAAATGTCTTGGATAATGTGATACTTGGAAATTGTTGTGCTCATGTTTAAGCTCTTGCATCATATACTTTGCACCCATTAATGAAGAAATACATAGAGCTTGCTAAAATTTGGTTTGCATAATTGGTCTCTCTAAGGTCTAGATAATTTCTAGTATTGAGTTTGAACAACAAGGAAGACGGTGTAGAGTCTTATAATGTTTACAATATGTCTTTTATGTGAGTTTTGCTGCACCGGTTCATCCTTGTGTTTGTTTCAAATAGCCTTGCTAGCCTAAACCTTGTATCGAGAGGGAATACTTCTCATGCATCCAAAATCCTTGAGCCAACCACTATGCCATTTGTGTCCACCATACCTACCTACTACATGGTATTTCTCCGCCATTCCAAAGTAAATTGCTTGAGTGCTACCTTTAAATTTCTATCCTTTACCTAACTATTGTGGTATTGAATATGTAATTATGCACTTTATCTCTTATTAAGTTGCTTGTTGTGCGATAACCATGTTCCTGGGGACGCCATCAACTACTCTTTGTTGAATATCATGTGAGTTGCTATGCATGTCCGTCTTGTCTGAAGTAAGGGAGATTTACCGCTAGAATGGTTAGAGCATGCATAATGTTAGAGAAGAACATTGGGCCGCTAACTAAAGCCATGATCCATGGTGGAAGTTTCAGTTTTGGACAAATATCCTCAATCTCATATGAGAAATTAATTGTTGTTACATGCTTAAGCATTAAAGAGGAGTCCATTATCTGTTGTCTATGTTGTCCCGGTATGGATGTCTAAGTTGAGAATAATCAATAGCGAGAAATCCGATGCGAGCTTTCTCCTTAGACCTTTGTACATGCGGCATAGAGGTACCCCTTTGTAACACTTGGTTAAAACATATGTATTGCGATGATAATCCAGGTAATCCGAGCTAATTAGGACAAGGTGCGGGCACTATTAGTATACTATGCATGAGGCTTGCAACTTGTAGGATATAATTTACATGATGCATATGCTTTATTACTACCGTTGACAAAATTGTTTCTTGTTTTCAAAACCAAAGCTCTAGCACAAATATAGCAATCAATGCTTCCCTCTGCGAAGGGTCTTTCTTTTACTTTTTATGTTGAGTAAGTTCACCTATTTCTCTCCACCTCAAGAAGCAAACACTTGTGTGAATTTTGCATTGATTCCTACATACTTGCATATTGCACTTGTTATATTACTTTGCATTGACAACTATCTATGAGATATATATGTTACAGTTGAAAGCAACCGCTGAAACTTAATCTTCCTTTGTGTTGCTTCAATACCTCTACTTTGAATTATTGCTTTATGAGTTAACTCTTATGCAAGACTTATTGATGCTTGTCTTGAAGTACTATTCATGAAAAGTCTTTGCTACATGATTCATTTGTTTACTCATGTCATTACCATTGTTTTGGTCGCTGCATTCATTACATATGCTTACAATAGTATGATCAAGGTTATGATGGCATGTCATTCCAGAAATTATCTTTGTTATCGTTTACCTGCTCGGGACGAGCAGAAACTAACCTTGGGGATGCTGATACGTCTCCGACGTATCGATAATTTCTTATGTTCCATGCCACATTATTGATGATATCTACATGTTTTATGCATACTTTATGTCATATTTATGCATTTTCCGGCACTAACCTATTAACGAGATGCCGAAGAGCCTGTTGCTGTTTTCTGCTGTTTTTGATTTCAGAAATCCTAGTAAGGAAATATTCTTGGAATTGGACGAAATCAACGCCCAGGGGCCTATTTTGCCACGAAGCTTCCAGAAGACCGAAGGAGTCACGAAGTGGGGCCACGGGGCGCCGACACACTAAGGCGGCGCGGCCTGGGCCTTGGCCGCGCCGGCCTGTTGTGTGGGGCCCTCGTGCGGCCCCCTGACCTATCTCCTCCGCTTACTTATAGCCTTCGTCGCGAAACCCCAGTACCGAGAGCCACGATACGGAAAACCTTCCAGAGACGCCGCCGCCGCCAATCCCATCTCGGGGATTCAGGAGATCGCCTCCGGCACCCTGCCGGAGAGGGGAATCATCTCCCGGAGGACTCTTCACCGCCATGGTCGCCTCCGGAGTGATGTGTGAGTAGTTCACCCCTGGACTATGGGTCCATAGCAGTAGCTAGATGGTCGTCTTCTCCTTATGTGCTTCATTGTCGGGTCTTGTGAGCTGCCTAACATGATCAAGATCATCTATCTGTAATGCTATATGTTGTGTTTGTTGGGATCCGATGGATAGAGAATGCTATGTTATGTTGATTATCAATTATTATCTATGTGTTGTTTATGATCTTGCATGCTCTCCGTTATTAGTAGAGGCTCTGGCCAAGTTTTTACTCTTAACTCCAAGAGGGAGTATTTATGCTCGATAGTGGGTTCATGCCTCCATTAAATCTGGGACAGTGACAGAAAGTTCTAAGGTTGTGGATGTGCTGTTGCCACTAGGGATAAACCATCGATGCTATGTCCGAGGATGTAGTTGTTTATTACATTACGCACCATACTTAATGCAATTGTCTGTTGTTTTCAACTTAATACTGGAAGGGGTTCGGATGATGACCTGAAGGTGGACTTTTTAGGCATAGATGCATGCTGGATAGCGGTCTATGTACTTTGTCGTAATGCCCAATTAAATCTCACTATACTCATCATATCATGTATGTGCATGGTCATGCCCTCTCTATTTGTCAATTGCCCAACTGTAATTTGTTCACCCAACATTCTATTTATCTTATGGGAGAGACACCACTAGTGAACTGTGGACCCCGGTCCATTCTTTTACATCGAATACAATCTACTGCAATACTTGTTCTACTGTTCTCTGCAAACAATCATCATCCACACTATACATCTAATCCTTTGTTACAGCAAGCCGGTGAGATTGACAACCTCACTGTTTCGTTGGGGCAAAGTACTTTGGTTGTGTTGTGCAGGTTCCACGTTGGCGCCGGAATCCCTGGTGTTGCGCCGCACTACATCTCGCCGCCATCAACCTTCAACGTGCTTCTTGGCTCCTACTGGTTCGATAAACCTTCGTTTCATACCGAGGGAAAACTTGCCGCTGTACGCATCACACCTTCCTCTTGGGGTTCCCAACGGACGCGTGCTGTACGCGTATCACTTATTCTCATGACAAGCTCTAGTTCATCAAGAATGGTTTTTGCACGGGCAACTTGTTGCATTTTTGAGATTGGAGGTTTTACCGGTATGTCTTTTTTAGATAGGTCAAACCTTTCATCATTTGTTTCTATCCTCCCTTGTTGGACTATGATGGTTTCCTGCATGATCTTGTAGAGCTTGTTCCTAGCTTCAAAACAAGCCCAAGATCATCAAAATCGGAGTCCGGATGCTAAAGTTATGCCCGTTTTAGTTTTGGTGTTTCTGCAGTTTTGCCATGCCGGATTTTTCAGAAATATCCGGGGCGGATTATCCAGGCCGGATATTTCGGAAATATCCGGCCCCCTCGAAATCGAAATCGGCTCTGGACAGGGGCTGGACATTTGGCCGGATTTTTACCAGGTTTTGTCCGTGAGGCCGGATTATCCGGGAGGGCGGATTATCCGGCCCTTACTTAGGCCGGATTATCCGGCCCTGTTTTTGCCCAACGGCTCGATTTTATTGGGGGGTATAAATACCCCCCTTCTTCCTCCTTGGGCTGTTGCTTCTCTCACTCTCTCTCCTCCATTGTTGAACTAGAGAAGCTTGCTCTTTCTCTCAATCCCTCCATGATTCTTGCCCCCATTTGAGGGAAAAGAGAGAGGAGATCTAGATCTACATTTCTACCAATCAAATCCATCTCTTTGTGAGTGGAACTCTCTAGATCTTGATCTTGGTGTTCTTTGTGAATTCCTTTGTTCTTCCTCTCTTATTCCCCCAATAGCTTTTGTAGCTTTGTTGGAATTTGAGAGAGAAGGACTTGAGCATCTTTGTGGTGTTCTTGCCATTGCATTTGGTGCATCGGTTTGAGTTCTCCACGGTGATTCGTGGAAGTGAAAGCAAGAAGGTTGTTACTCTTGGGTTCTTGGAACCCTAGACGGATTCTAGGCCTTTGTGGCGGTTTGTTGGGAGCCTCCAATTAAGTTGTGGATGTGTGCCCCAATCTTTGTGTAAGGCCCGGTTTCCGCCTCGAAGGAAATCCCTTAGTGGAACCGTGACCTAGGCCTTTGTGGCGAGGGTCACCGGAGATTTAGGTGAGGCGCCTTCGTGGCGTTCGGTGTGTGGTGTGAGTACCGCATCTTGGGGTGAGGCCTTTGTGGCGTTGGTGTGCATCGAGCAACCACACCTCAAGGTGAGCCTCTTGTGGCGTTTGGGAGCACTAAACCACCGCACCTCTCCAACGGAGATTAGCACTCGCAAGAGTGTGAACTTCGGGATAAATCTTCGTCTCCCGCGTGCCTCAGTTATCTCTATACCCGAGCTCTTTACTTATGTACTTTACCTTGTGATATCCATCGTGCTTGAAGTTATATATATCTTGCTATCACATACTTGCTTGTATTGCTTAGCATAAGTTGTTGGTGCACATAGGTGAACCTTTGCTTAGAATAAGTTGTTGGTGCACATAGGTGAACCATAGTATATAGGCTTTGGGCTTGACAAAGTAAACGCTAGTTTTATTCCGCATTTGTTAAGCCCATCTCGTAAAAGTTTTAAACCGCCTATTCACCCCCCCTCTAGGCGACATCCGTGTCCTTTCAATTGGTATCAGAGCAAGGTCTCTCATTCTTAGGCTTCACCGCCTTGAGAGTAAAGATGTCGGCTAGAGGATTAGTGCATGATAACACTCTTATATTAGATGGCAAAAATTATGATGTGTGGAAAATTTGCATGCTTAGTCATTTTCGGGACATTGACCCTCATATGGAGAAAATTGTAGATATAGGTTTTTCTCCTCCTATGGATTCACAAAATCTATCTTTAGAGGATGAGAAAAATTTATATCTCCATTCTCAAGCTTCTTATGTTCTTATGAATGCTTTGCGAGATGTAGGTCTTTTTCCATACTTGCCTTTTTGGAGCGCTCATGAGTTATGGACAAAGATTCAAGATAAATATGATGTGTCCAATATTATTAAGGATGATTGCATTGCTTCCACTTCCGGCCGTGATGAGTTCTCATCTACATCCACTTCACCAAAGTGTGGTAAGACACAAGGTAATGATATGGTGAGTGGTGATGAAAATTGCAATATTGATATTGAGCTTACTATTGATGATTCCTCATCTCTATCTCATTGCAATGCTTCATCTTCGGACTTAAACACATCTATCTCTAGAAATGATTTACATGCTTGTGTTGATAGTCCTTGCATATCATGTGTAAGTTGCTTGAATAAATCTCATGATGATATGCTTGATTTGTCTTGTGGCCATGATAAAAATGCTTCTATTTCCTCTAGTTGTTGTGTGGCTAACAATGTAGAGGAAACCAAAGATTCTATTGGTCAAGACAAGATCTTGAAAGGAGCCTCAAGTAACTCCTCATCTTTATCTCACGGTTCTCATATATGCCTTATGGCCAAGGGTTCCACGGTACCTCCTACCATGGAACCTAATATTTATCGTGGGGATAAGGATGAGGATGAATATGAAGAAGATGATTGGGTTGTCTCTCTACGCGATAAGGGTAAGAGTGTATTCAAGGTTCTTTGCAAAGATAAAATTGCTAGCTCTCACTTCTTTGAAATCTTGACTACCGCTATTGAGAGCCAAAAACTTATTTGGATGCATGAGAACACCATTGATAAAATGGGTGCTCTTGAACGAGAGTATGCCGATGATGTGGCATCTCTAAAGGATGAACTTGAAGAAGAACAAACCACCAAGGAAGCTCTTGAGGAAACCTTTGCTCTAGAATTGTCTAGAGAAAAGGAAAACCATGATAGAGCTCTTGAGGTGGCAAATGAACTAAAGCTAAAAAATGATAAGCTTGTGTTTCTTAATGCTAAACTCCTTGAGGATTTTGAGCAACTCAAAAAGGGGTCAAGGTCTATTAAGAGTGCGCTCACCAAACTCACCGAGTCGCATGAGCAACTTAAAGCTTCTTATCTAAAAAAGCATGACAACTTTCCTTCTCCCATTTCTATTAATAATGATGCTTGTGCTACTAACTCTACTTCTTGTGAAGCATCTATCTTGAAGGAGAATGTTAAGCTAAGGGCTCAACTTAAATTTCTAACTAGCAATTATGGGAAATTGGAAGAAAATCATGGAAAGCTTTCTAGTTCCTATGAGGATCTTCTAGCCTCTCATGATAGGCTAAAGTTAGCTCATGAGGCTATAATATCTAAGGCAACACCTTATGAGCCTCATGTGGGTACTAGCACTACTACTCAAAATGTTATATTGCCATGTGCTAGTCCTAGTAATTCATCCTCTCATAATATTGCTAAATCTTGTGATGAATTATCTTCCTTGCCTTGTTGCTCTAACAATGAAGGTTCTACTTCCTCTAGTACTTGTGTTGTTACTAACCATGTAGAGGAAATCAAAGAGCTCAAGGCCCAAGTCTCTTCTTTGAAGAACGACTTGGTAAAGAGTCATGAAGGGAAATGCAAACTTGACAAGATGTTGAGTGTGCAACAATCCCCCAATGACAAGAGTGGACTTGGATTCAACTCCCACAACAAGAACAAGTCCAAGAACAACAATAAGAAGAAGGGCCAAGTACAAGTCGAAGACCCGGCCAAGATTGTTTGCTTCAAGTGCAAAATTGAAGGGCATCATGTTAGATCTTGCCCTTTGAAGAAGAAGCAAAAAGGGAAGCGGCCTCAAGCTCAAACTCATAGTCAACCTCAAGTTGAAGAAATGCCACTTCCCAAGAAGCATCAAGCCAATGCTCCCATTGTGGAGAAATCTAGTGAGAAGAATGAGAAGAAAAGAACTTGCTACATATGCCGTGAGAAGGGCCACATCTCCTACTTTTGCACTATTGGTACCTCATCCAACTCTATCACCATTGATGATGTTTATTCTCTTCGTAAGGATGAGGGTGGCAATGTGTTTGCCAAATATGTTGGTGCTCAAAGTGGTGTCAAGAAAAGAACCATTTGGGTTGCCAAGCCTATTGTGACTAACCTCTTAGGACCCAACTTAGTTGGGGACCAACAATCCAAAACTTGATCAATAGGTGCTTGTTGGAGGGCATTGGAGACTTGGATACATCATGAAGAATTAAGGGATGTTCATTGATACGTCTCCGACGTATCGATAATTTCTTATGTTCCATGCCACATTATTGATGATACCTACATGTTTTATGCATACTTTATGTCATTTTTATGCATTTTCTGGAACTAACCTATTGACGAGATGCCGAAGTGCCAGTTCCTGTTTTCTGCTGTTTTTGGTTTCAGAAATCCTAGTAAGGAAATATTCTCGGAATCGGACGAAATCAACGCCCAGCATCCTATTTTCACACGAAGCTTCCAGAACACCCGAGAGAGGTCAGAGGGGGGGCACAGGGCCACCAGACGTGTGCCCGGCGCGGCCAGAGGGGGGGCCGCGCCGCCCTGGTGTGTGGGCCCCCCAGAAGTCCATCGACCTTGCCCTTCCGCCTATTTAAAGCCTCCGTCGCGAAAACCCTGATACGTACGACGAAACCAGAGAAAACCTTCCAGAGCCGCCGCCATCGCGAAGCCAAGATTTGGGGGACAGGAGTCTCTGTTCCGGCACGCCGCCGGGACGGGGAAGTGCCCCCGGAAGGCTCCTCCATCGACACCACCGCCATCTCCATCAACGCTGCTGTCTCCCATGAGGAGGGAGTAGTTCTCCATCGAGGCTCGGGGCTGTACCGGTAGCTATGTGGTTCATCTCTCTCCTATGTACTTCAATACAATAATCTCATGAGCTGCTTTACATGATTGAGATTCATATGATGATGCTTGTAATCTAGATGTCGTTATGCTAGTCAAGTGGATTTTACTTATGTGATCTCCGGAGACTCCTTGTCCCACGTGTGTAAAGGTGACAGTGTGTGCACCATGTGGGTCTCTTAGGCTATATTTCACAGAATACTTATTCACTGTTATGAATGGCATAGTGAAGTGCTTATTTATATCTCTTTATGATTGCAATGTGTTTTGTATCACAATATATCTGCGTGCTACTCTAGTGATGTTATTAAAGTAGTTTATTCCTCCTGCACGGTGTAATGGTGACAGTGTGTGCATCGTGTAGTACTTGGCGTAGGCTATGATTGTGATCTCTTGTAGATTATGAAGTTAACTATTGCTATGATAGTATTGATGTGATCTATTCCTCCTTTCGTAGTGTGAAGGTGACAGTGTGCATGCTATGTTAGTACTTGGTTTGGTTATGTTGATCTGTTATGCACTCTAAGGTTATTTAAACATGAACATTGAATATTGTGGAGCTTGTTAACTCCGGCATTGAGGGTTCGTGTAATCCTACACAGTTAGTGGTGTTCATCATCCAACAAGAGGGTGTAGAGTCTAGCATCTATCTATTTATTCTGTTATGTGATCAATGTTGAGAGTGTCCACTAGTGAAAGTATGATCCCTAGGCCTTGTTCCTAAATACTGCTATCGCTGCTTGTTTACTGTTTTACTGCATCTTTACTTCCTGCAATATTACTACCATCATCTGCACGCCAGCAAGCACTTTTCTGGCGCCGTTACTACTGCTCATATACATTCATACCACTTGTATTTCACTATCTCTTCGCCGAACTAGTGCACCTATTAGGTGTGTTGGGGACACAAGAGACTTCTTGCTTTGTGGTTGCAGGGTTGCATGAGAGGATATCTTTGACCTCTTCCTCCCTGAGTTCGATAAACCTTGGGTGATCCACTTAAGGGAAACTTGCTGCTGTTCTACAAACCTCTGCTCTTGGAGGCCCAACACTGTCTACAAGAATAGAAGCACCCGTAGACATCAAGCTATTTTCTGGCGCCGTTGCCGGGGAGGAAAGGTAAAAGGCACTCATACTCCGGTTCCAGGTAACAGTACTTTTCTGGAGCCATTGTGTTTGTGCTCGAAGCTATTTCCTTTAGATCCTGCAATTGCAACTTTTTGTTTCTTGTTTACACTAGTAAGGCATAATGGAAAACAACAAAAATATGAGAGATCTTTATGAACTTTATCTTGAATTAGGACATGATGTGTTTGAAGAGAGAATTAAAAAACCCATAGAACTTTATATGCATGCTAATGGGAATGTTATTAATATGAATGCTTTGAACACTATTGTTGCTAATGCTATGGAAAATTCTAAGCTTGGGGAAGCTGGTTTTGATGAGCATGATATTTTTAGTCCCCCAAGCATTGAGGAGGAAATTTACTTTGATGATACTTTGCCTCCTATTTATGATGATTATAATGATAGTAGTCTTATGGTGCCGCCTGTTATGGAGGATAAATTTGATTATGATTACAATATGCCTCCTATATTTGATGATGAGAATAATGATGATAGCTACTTTGTTGAATTTGCTCCCACTATTACTAATAAAATTGATTATGCTTATGTGGAGAGTAATAATTTTATGCATGAGACTCATGATAAGAATGCTTTATGTGATAGTTATATTGTTGAGTTTGCTCATGTTGCTACTGAAAGTTATTATGAGAGAGGAAAATATGGTTGTAGAAATTTTCATGTTACTAAAACACCTCTCTATGTGCTAATTTTTTTGAAGCTACACTTGTTTTATCTTCCTATGCTTGTTACTTTTTTCTTCATGAACTTGTTTATTTACAAAACTCCTATGCATAGGAAGAATGTTAGACTTAAATTTGTTTTGAATTTGCCTTTTGATGCTCTCTTTTGCTTCAACTCTTATTTCTTGCGAGTGCATCATTAAAATTGCTGAGCCCATCTTAATGGCTATAAAGAAAGAACTTCTTGGGAGATAACCCATGTGTTTATTTTGCTACAGTACTTTTGTTTTATATTTGAGTCTTGGAAGTTGTTACTACTGTAGCAACCTCTCCTTATCTTATTTTATTGCATTGTTGTGCCAAGTAAAGTCTTTGATAGTAGGGTTGATACTAGATTTGGATTGCTGCGCAGAAACAGATTTCTGTCTGTCACGAATCTGGGCCTAATTCTCTGTAGGTAACTCAGAAAAATCTGCCAATTTACTTGAGTGATCCTCAGATATGTACGCAGCTTTCATTCAATTTGGGCATTTTCATCTGAGCAAGTCTGGTGCCACTTTAAAATTCGTCTTTACGGACTGTTCTGTTTTGACAGATTCTGCCTTTTATTTCGCATTGCCTCTTTCGCTGTGTTGGATGGATTTCTTTGTTCCATTACCTTCCAGTAGCTTTGAGCAATGTCCAGAAGTGTTAAGAATGATTGTGTCACCTCTGAACATGTGAAATTTTGATTATGCACTAACCCTCTAATGAGTTTGTTTCGAGTTTGGTGTGGAGGAAGTTTTCAAGGGTCAAGAGAGGAGGATGATATACTATGATCAAGAAGAGTGAAAGCTCTAAGCTTGGGGATGCCCCGGTG
Organism: Lolium perenne; assembly: GCF_019359855.2. Classification (NCBI taxonomy): domain Eukaryota; kingdom Viridiplantae; phylum Streptophyta; class Magnoliopsida; order Poales; family Poaceae; genus Lolium; species Lolium perenne. Next base: position 24,878,655 of record NC_067244.2, read on the forward strand.
GTTTACCCCTGCATATTTTAAGAAGACTCAAGCATCTAAGCTTGGGGATGCCCAAGGCATCCCCTTCTTCATCGACAACATTATCAGGTTCCTCCCCTGAAACTATATTTTTATTCCATCACATCTTATGTGCTTTACTTCGAGCGTCTGTTTGTGTTTGTTTTTGTTTATGTTTGAATAAGTTCATCCTTGTGTGGGAGAGAGACACGCTCCGCTGGTTCATATGAACACATGTGTTCTTAGCTTTTAATGTTCATGGCGAAGGTTGAAACTGCTTCGTTAATTGTTATATGGTTGGAAACAGAAAATGCTACATGTAGTAATTGGTAAAATGTCTTGGATAATGTGATACTTGGCAATTGTTGTGCTCATGTTTAAGCTCTTGCATCATATACTTTGCACCTATTAATGAAGAAATACATAGAGCTTGCTAAAATTTGGTTTGCATAATTGGTTTCTCTAAAGTCTAGATAATTTCTAGTATTGAGTTTCGAACAACAAGGAAGACGGTGTAGAGTCTTATAATGTTTACAATATGTCTTTTATGTAAGTTTTGCTGCACCGGTTCATCCTTGTGTTTGTTTCAAATAACTTTGCTAGCCTAAACCTTGTATCGAGAGGGAATACTTCTCATGCATCCAAAATCCTTGAGCCAACCACTATGCCATTTGTGTCCACCATACCTACCTACTACATGGTATTTCTCCGCCATTCCAAAGTAAATTGCTTGAGTGCTACCTTTAAATTTCCATCATTTGCCTTTGCAATATATAGCTGATGGGACAAAATAGCCTTAAAAACTATTGTGGTATTGAATATGTACTTATGCACTTTATCTCTTATTAAGTTGCTTGTTGTGCGATAACCATGTTCCTGGAGACGCCATCAACTCTTTGTTGAATATCATGTGAGTTGCTATGCATGTTCGTCTTGTCTGAAGTAAGAGAGATCTACCACTTTAATGGTTAGAGCATGCATATTGTTAGAGAAGAACATTGGGCCGCTAACTAAAGCCATGAATCATGGTGGAAGTTTCAGTTTTGGACATATATCCTCAATCTCATATGAGAACACTAATTGTTTCCACATGCTTATGCATTAAAGAGGAGTCCATTATCTGTTGTCCATGTTGTCCCGGTATGGATGTCTAAGTTGAGAATAATCAAAAGCGAGAAATCCAAAATGCGAGCTTTCTCCTTAGACCTTTGTACAGGCGGCATGGAGGTACCCCTTTGTGACACTTGGTTAAAACATGTGTATTGCGATGATCCGGTAGTCCAAGCTAATTAGGACAAGGTGCGGGCACTACTAGTATAATATGCATGAGGCTTGCAACTTGTAAGATATAATTTACATGATACATATGCTTTATTACTACCGTTGACAAAATTGTTTTATGTTTTCAAAATCAAAGCTCTAGCACAAATATAGCAATCGATGCTTTCCTCTTTGAAGGACCATTCTTTTACTTTTAATGTTGAGTCAGTTCACCTATTTCTCTCCACCTCAAGAAGCAAACACTTGTGTGAACTGTGCATTGATTCCTACATACTTGCATATTGCACTTGTTATATTACTCTATGTGGACAATTATCCATGAGATATACATGTTATAAGTTGAAAGCAACCGCTGAAACTTAATCTTCCTTTGTGTTGCTTCAATACCTTTACTTTGATTTATTGCTTTATGAGTTAACTCTTATGCAAGACTTATTGATGCTCGTCTTGAAGTACTATTCATGAAAAGTCTTTGCTTTATGATTCATTTGTTTACTCATGTCATTACCATTGTTTTGATTGCTGCATTCATTACATATGCTTACAATAGTATGATCAAGGTTATGATGGCATGTCACTCCAGAAATTATCTTTGTTGTCGTTTACCTGCCCGGGACGAGCAGGAACTAAGCTTGGGGATGCTGATACGTCTCCGACGTATCGATAATTTCTTATGTTCCATGCCACATTATTGATGATACCTACATGTTTTATGCATACTTTATGTCATTTTTATGCATTTTCTGGAACTAACCTATTGACGAGATGCCGAAGTGCCAGTTCCTGTTTTCTGCTGTTTTTGGTTTCACAAATCCTAGTAAGGAAAAATATTCTCGGAATCAGACGAAATCAACGCCCAGCATCCTATTTTCACACGAAGCTTCCAGAACACCCGAGAGAGGTCAGAGGGGGGCCACAGGGCCACCAGACGTGTGCCCGGCGCGGCCAGAGGGGGGGCCACGCCGCCCTGGTGTGTGGCCCCCCCAGAAGTCCACCGACCTTGCCCTTCCGCCTATTTAAAGCCTCCGTCGCGAAAACCCTGATATGTACGATGAAACCAGAGAAAACCTTCCAGAGCCGCCGCCATCGCGAAGCCAATATCTGGGGGACAGGAGTCTCTGTTCCGGCACGCCGCTGGGACGGGGAAGTGCCCCCGGAAGGCTCCTCCATCGACACCACCGCCATCTCCATCAACGCTGCTGTCTCCCATGAGGAGGGAGTAGTTCTCCATCGAGGCTCGGGGCTGTACCTGTAGCTATGTGGTTCATCTCTCTCCTATGTACTTCAATACAATAATCTCATGAGCTGCTTTACATGATTGAGATTCATATGATGATGCTTGTAATCTAGATGTCGTTATGCTAGTCAAGTGGATTTTACTTATGTGATCTCTGGAGACTCCTTGTCCCACGTGTGTAAAGGTGACAGTGTGTGCACCGTGTGGGTCTCTTAGGCTATATTTCACAGAATACTTATTCACTGTTATGAATGGCATAGTGAAGTGCTTATTTATATCTCTTTATGATTGCAATGTGTTTTGTATCACAATATATCTGCGTGCTACTCTAGTGATGTTATTAAAGTAGTTTATTCCTCCTGCACGGTGTAATGGTGACAGTGTGTGCATCGTGTAGTACTTGGCGTAGGCTATGATTGTGATCTCTTGTAGATTATGAAGTTAACTATTGCTATGATAGTATTGATGTGATCTATTCCTCCTTTCGTAGTGTGAAGGTGACAGTGTGCATGCTATGTTAGTACTTGGTTTGGTTATGTTGATCTGTTATGCACTCTAAGGTTATTTAAACATGAACATTGAATATTGTGGAGCTTGTTAACTCCGGCATTGAGGGTTCGTGTAATCCTACACAGTTAGTGGTGTTCATCATCCAACAAGAGGGTGTAGAGTCTAGCATCTATCTATTTATTCTGTTATGTGATCAATGTTGAGAGTGTCCACTAGTGAAAGTATGATCCCTAGGCCTTGTTCCTAAATACTGCTATCGCTGCTTGTTTACTTTTTCTTTGCATCTTTACTTCCTGCAATATTACTACCATCATCTCGCACTTGACAAGCACTTTTCTGGCGCCGTTACTACTGCTCATATACATTCATACCACTTGTATTTCACTATCTCTTCGCCGAACTAGTGCACCTATTAGGTGTGTTGGGGACACAAGAGACTTCTTGCTTTGTGGTTGCAGGGTTGCATGAGAGGGATATCTTTGACCTCTTCCTCCCCGAGTTCGATAAACCTTGGGTGATCCACTTAAGGGAAACTTGCTGCTGTTCTACAAACCTCTGCTCTTGGAGGCCCAACACTGTCTACAAGAATAGAAGCACCCGTAGACATCATTCATCATTTATATTATCTCAAGCCAAGTCTTGGTTATCTTGCTTCTATCATATGATCAATGTTCCTCCTTGCGGTAACATGTGCTCAACTCATTTATATTGAAAGTTACTCGCCCCTTTGCATGTGTTAGTTTTTGTTCCTAACATGTGTTTGTATATGTTGTGCTTCCTACTTGCTTTTCTTGAGAAATCAAGTCTATGCATGTTGGGTTGCACACCATGTATTTGTGTTTGTGTTGGAGCCACTTTGCATCTTGTTGAATCTTATATGGCTCTTATGAGCGATTAATGGACAATCCCATTTTGGGGGAGTGATATTCCTTTGGGAATTTCATGATCCTAAACAATGTGTGTACATGAGGAATATCACTTAGAATTGATATTGCGAGATTATCTAGTCTCTATGTGGTATGTCATCTTCATGAGAAATTCAAATTCTAATGTCCATTAATATCTCTAGTTGGATATTATTTGCCTCTTGTGAAAATAAATTCCTTATCACATTATGGGGTAGTAATAAGCTTTGTGCATATTACAAGCCTAGAAAATGTGAACATTTGAGGTTGTGTCACATAGAATTGATACCGTAAATTATCTCTCTCCTATGTGGCATGTTTGCTCAAACAAGCTCCAATTTGCTTAAATGGCTTCATTGCTAATATCTTTGTGGATCTTATTTGTGAAAGTTTTTCTTGGCATGGTTTTTCACAACGTGTCCGTCAATAAATTTTTGGAAAACCATGTGCTTCAAGTCATACTATTAATTGCTTTGCATGTTGGTATGAATACTATTAATTGCTTTGCATGTTGGTATGAATACTATTAATTGCCTTGCATGTTGGTATGACTAAATGAAGCTATCAAGAAACTATCTTTGCATGATGGTTAACTCTTATCTTTTACCATATGCTTTATTCGTTGTAAATATGATCTTATGAATACTTACAAACTACCACCGGGAAATATTTCCTAATACCTCTTGTCCTAGGACAATTGGTAATATTTATGAGGTAGACTTTTATTGATCATATTTACATTGACTCTTGTGTTTAAATTGCCTTATTTATTGCCATGAATTTGTTGTGCTTTGTCTCCCATGTGTCTTCCTTGCATCTCATGGATCTAATTTGTCTATTCAATCTTTCTTAGCATTTTTAGTAGATATAGGTAGCGTGATGATCCTAGTTTTGTGCATTTTGTATCCATATTCTAAATCCTAAATAATGCACTAATCTTGGGGGAGCTCTCCTATATTTGTTATAATGCTTAAACTTCTCTTGATCATTATCAAAAATTTGGTTTTGGGAGACATAAATTTTCTTTTTTGGTACTTTGTGCCATCATAAAAAGTGTCGAGGGTTTGGTTTATTTGTTGGAACCTTGCTCTTCTTGGGAGTTGGTTATCTCATTCCTTTGTGTTTAGGTTTAATTAGCTTCTTATAATGAGATAAGTCTTTGGAGTCAATCTTGTGTTGATTTGATTCTTTGATATAATTTGGACAACCATTGTCTCTTGGTTTATTTGGTGTTTTGTCCAAATTGTATCTTCCTTTGGTTCTTGAAAGTATTGTGCATGCATATTTAATATATGTATATCTTATGGCATGTGTCACTTTATTTGATCCAATATATAGGGTAAACTCCATCAAATCCTAATTTGGCTAAGATGTGCATGAAATTCAATTTCGTATCTATATGCACATAGAATTGTGGAGTTTGTCCTATATGTTGTAGTGTGTCTAACTACTTTGGACCCAATTAGTTTGGGGACCATTTTGTACTTACCTTTGTGTTAGGTACAATGGATATGCATTGAATGCTTGTCTCACTCTTGGAAAGAAGTGGTGACTCAATGGTAACTTGAGGCAAGCTAGGATGGTCAACGAACACATATCTACTACATCCACACCAATGCTATCTTGGTAACAAGTATCTTCGCATGCATACTTTTCTTGTATCCAACCTTATGGTTGCATCTTGGCATGAATCTCTTGATTTGAAAATGTTGTGCTTCTTGCAAAAGTCTTAATGAAACCTCTTTATTGTGAATGTGAGTAATTTGAGATGAGTGCATTTGTTGGGAAGTATTTTAAATCATGCTCATGATTCATCCATCCCAACTATGCCTATCTAGCAATTTTGTTGCATATCAATTCCTCAAGGCTCTCACATGTGCAATATAGATGAAAGTGCAAATTTAGTTACTTCTTTTGGAATCCCCGTTTGTGATACTTGTTGCCTTTCTCAAATGCATCCCAACTATCTTCTATCCCTTGTTGATATTTGTGTCAACACCCGGATTTTTAAGTCCGAATGCCTATTATGTCATACATCGCAATCCCAGGAATATTGTTGTTGCGAGGCATAATAGTTAAGTATCACAGTCATCATTCATTACAAACCATAAGTCTTACAAATTTGGAATCACATGATCCATATTACACGAATAGTTGATCTATCGATCAACGAACAAACACAAGTTCATAGTTCATAGCGGAAGCGTAAGATACAAGGACTCTCTAGTCCACAGGCCAACGCTTGACATCGGAAGACTCCTAGTTGTCGTAGGCGTCCTGCTGGTCATCTCCTGGTTCATCTTCATACTCTGGCCATTTGAATAGCCAGGGACAAAGCCGTGAGTACTTTAAGTACTCGCAAACTAATACTAATGTAAGTGGTAGACATTCTAGTATGGTTTGCTAAGCTCTAGTTTATTTGCATAAAGCTAGTTTTAGTTCACAAAGTTTGAGAAAAGCTTATTCAAGTGCTAACTAACTCAAGTGGGAACATTAGTGTCATTCCCACCATTCAAGTGGTGATTTCAATTCAATTCACCACAAGTCATTTCACCATCATCTTTCAACATCATTTTTCAAAGATATGACATCGAAAACTGTATGGCCTTTCCAACCGTCCGTAACCGTGGACGCGGCTATTCGAATAGTTTTACACTCTGCAGAGGTTGCACACTTGTGCCACAACATTTGATTTCATCCGTCGGGATTACCCCGAATCATCGTAACACAGTACGCGGATCATCAACCATAACCTTTCACTTACAAATCCTAGTATGAGCACCTCTCCCCATGAGCTTGGCCTCCCAGTGAAGACCAACTGTCAACCTGGGAACTGCACAGGGCTTGGCCGTACAATTCACCTCAACTTCACATCATTTCTCAACAACGGAGGCAGCCTCAAGCGTAACCCCTATGACGTGTGTTCAGAGGGAACCCATACTAAAATGCATAAATTTCCAGTTAAGCCCTACCCATAATCAGGTATTGTGGGGGTACTTAATAATTGGAAAGGTATCGCATTCAAACCAACGTCAATGGTTATCAAAAATCACTATCTTCTCTTGGTCATATTCACCTTCAAAAATCATTCAATGAAATGCTTCATCATTCCAAGGTTTCAAAATTCATTTCAAATTCACATTGTTCCCATCTAGGGTAGTCAAGTTTTATTTCATTAGCACTAGCTCTAGATCATGAGGGGTGCTATCTTGCTTTGCTTGATCTAAACTACTTCACTACTCTAGTAACCAACTTGTACTTTGACCAAAGTTAACTATAAAAGTAACTCATTGAGAAAACAAGTAAAAACTTGTAAAGTAAAAAACTTGGGATAGGCTTATGTAAGAAAGGTAAGAATCATGGTGCCTTGCCCCAAGGGGCTTTGCACTTTGCAAGAATATTAGCTTGCCTTGGTAGTTGTCAAACTGTTCCTCCTCCTCCTCTTGGTAGCAACCTTCTTCTTCGGCGTACTCTCCGGTGCTACCGTCTAAATTTGAATACGAGTATAATTACTCACTAATTCAATGGCTATTCCATGCATCACATATAAACACACAAACTATTCTATGCACACAAATAATTTATCTAGGGTGCATGGGTTGTGTTATTTAAATAGAATTCACTTCTTTGTATTACATATGTAAATGATAGTTTCCATAGGGTTCTTGAGGAATAATTTCCTCTCGTTGAAATCTTCTTAAGATTTAATTTCTCAATCAATTATGAATGAACTCATATTGACCTAAGTCAAATGTTCATCATCATCATTTGGAGAAATGATTTAAATGAGGTAGATCACCTCATACCATTTAATACACTACATATGATTTAAATCTCAAGTAATTCATATAAGAGAGTTTGGACCAGAGGTACAAACATCCCATGAATTCATGTGAGACAAGTTTAAATGAAGTATAAGACTCCACATAATTTGCTTTAATAGTTTTGGACAATATCACTAGTTAAACTAGTCAAATTATCCATTAATTAAACTAGGGCATGATCATGCAAAGTGACCACACCATTTTATTGCGTAAAAAATTAGTGTAAGTCAAATGTGAGCTATTAGAGTTGGAATTAACTTAATATCTATTTTGGTTGATTTTTAATAATTATTTGAATAGGGAAAAGTCCCTGCCTTGTTATTTTTATCACATTAATTCTACAAAGAATCTGGTCATGGGACCAGTGGCATGTTGTAGATAATTTCACTAGCTTTCCAACAATATAAAGTTCATAAATTTTGTTTTAGCCAATTTGAATCTATTGAATTTCAAAGTGGAGGCAGTATTTAAATTATCTGAATTTGTTTAAATAACATTTGAACTAAAAGGGCCGGCGGGAAAAACTACTGGGCCAAATCATTTAAACAGGCCCAAGGCCAGCCCAGCCACGGTCCAGTGCCGCGCGGGCTGCCTGACAGAGGGTCCCGCCTGTCAGCGGCTCATTTAACCCGAAACGGTACTGATCAATGGGAGGCGTTGGATTAGAAATGGATCGGAGGGCCGTGGTTCATCGTCGTCTCCGACGAGAACCCGACGATGCGGCGGCGGCAGTAGGGGGTCGGAGGGCTTACGGTGGCTCCAGCTAGGGTTGGCAATATGCGTGACGAAGTTGTGGACGATGGCGAAGCGGCTGGTAGCAGTGGCGGAGCTCGAGGTGGTCTGGTTCGCCGGCGATTGCTGCAGGGCTTCCGCGGCGGCGATCTTGCGATTGAGCTTGCTCCGGCGAGGATTCGATGGGTGGAGTGGTGGTTGAGAAGCAGTGAGAGGTGGGGAGTCTGGTGGTGTGCTTGGATTGCTCAGGGGAGCTCTCCTTTTATAGCAGCGCATGGGTGCTGCGGGGCAGGGTGGCGGTCGACCATGGCGCGGCGATTCCGGCGGCTGGTCGAGCTAGGCGAAGTCATGGCGAGGCTCTGCGTGTCCAGGCGAGGCTAATGGTGGCGACAGCTTGGTCGGGGAGCGTCGGAATAGCTCGCGTTGCTTCCATGTCTGCCGCGTCCGCGGCGGACCAGGGTTTCCTTCTCCGGCGGCGGTGGGCGCGGGTCATGGTCTGGCGAGTGTCTGGCGGCGTCCAGGTGTCGTGGTGATGCTCAAGGCGTCGAGAGCGGGTCCAGGGCGAGAGCAGGGTGGCGGCGCGGCGCGTGGCCAGTGACGTCTGCGCGCATGTGCATGCGTGACATCATCGGCATGGTGAGCGCGCTCTGGGCACGCGTCGTCTGGCGTGTGGTCGCTGCTCCTTCGACAACGGCGGTGCTAGGCGGTGCTAGGCGATGTGTTGGCGTGCTGTGGCGAGGTGGCCAGGGCAGGGAAGCAATCGAGAGAGGGGGAGCTTGTCGGGTTGGGCGCCATGGCCGGCATGGCCATGCCCTAGCTTGCTCTCTCTCTCCCTAGTGTGATATTTGGTATTGATTGGGTTTAAGGGGACCAGGGAACAATTTAGAGTAGTGTAGTGTAGATTAGGTTGAGTAGAAACACTATTTGCAATAGTTGCAAATAGTGCCCGAAATTTGAATTTGCAAAATTGTTCAAATTTGAAATAATTCAAATGGTGAATCTTTTTGAAATGTGTGTGCTTAGATAATTTGTATTTGACCAGAGATGATTTGAGGTGGTGGTGGAATTTTTAGAATTCAAGAATTTGCAAAAATGGCTAAGTGGAGAATGTTGCATATGTTGAAAAGTTGAATCTTTGGATGAGCATAGCTCTTGATCAAGACTGATTTTGGCATGGTGATCTTTACCAAAGTTGTTCACCTTGATGTTGACTTTGAAATTGTGCAAAGAGTTAGCAAGATTTGGTTTGAGAAAATTGAATGGCAATGGCTCAAAGTGGTGATCAGACTATAATTGTCAATTTTGGCCATTATCATATGTGAGCAAGATTTGTGTTTGAAATTCATTTGAATTGTGATTCTTTGATTCTAAAAGTTGTAATAAGTGTTTAGTAACATTATTCAACTAATGGTGAAGACCAAAATGGTCTAGGGTCAAAATTCATAAAAATGCCATAGGGCATATGTTAGGGTTTTTAGGGTTTTTCATTTAGTGGAATTTCTTCCTCTTTGATTTATTTGGTTGGTGATCTTCATATGATCACATTAGGGTTTTAGAGTATAACATATACAAGTAATAGCAATCATCATGGCATATCACTCAAATGCACAAGTCCTATGCATGGTACTATATGCAATTTTGAAAAGTTTTTGTTGGTTTGAAATTTTGCTTTCTGGAATTCTCTAACTTTATTTTTATTGAAATTTGGGGTGTTACAAACCCTTCCCCCTTACAAAATATCTCGTCCCGAGATCGAAAAGAAAGTTAGGTACTAAAGAGATCTGGGTACTCCTTCTTCATGAAGTCTTCGCGTTCCCATGTGGCTTCATCCTCGGTATGGTTGCTCCATTGGATCTTCAGAAACTTGATGCTTCGGGTGCGGGTGGTTCGATAAGCTTCTTCCAGGATGCGAATCGGCACTTCGCGGTAAGTCAGATCCTTGTTGATATCCACCGATCGGTGATCGATGTTCTTGAACACTTCGGTCTTCTCAGGAACTTCAAGGCACTTCCGGAGGAGTGAGATGTGAAACACATCGTGCACAGCCGACATCTCTTCTGGCAACTCCAGTTGATAGGATACTTCTCCTCGGCGGCTGAGGACTTTGAAAGGTCCTACATATCTGGGTGCAAGCTTTCCTTTCAGTTGGAATCTCTGCATTCCTTTCAAGGGGGATACCTTGAGATAGACGAAGTCTCCGATCTCGAAGGTCATCTCCCGACGTGTCTTGTCGGCGTAGCTCTTCTGTCTGGATTGCACCGTCTTGAGGTACTCTCGGATCTTGTGGACTTTCTCTTCGGCTTCACGAAGAACATCTGGGCCAAAAACTTGGCTCTCTCCGACTTCTGACCAGTTCAGGGGTGTGCGGCATTTCCTTCCGTACAAGGCTTCGAAGGGGGCCATCTGTAGGCTAGCTTGGTAGCTGTTGTTGTAAGAGAATTCTGCGTAAGGTAGGCAGTCTTCCCACTTGGATACGTATTCCAGTACGCATGCTCTAAGCATGTCCTCCAGTATCTGGTTTACTCTCTCAGTCTGTCCGTCAGTCTGAGGGTGATAGGCGGTGCTGAAATTCAGGCGGGTGCCTAGTCCTTCATGCACTTTCTGCCAGAATCTTGAGGTGAACTGTGATCCTCTATCTGACACTATCGATTTGGGGGTTCCGTGCAGGGCGACAATTCTGGAGATATATAGCTCAGCTAACTTTGGGCCTTGATAGGTGGTTTTGACGGCGATGAAATGGGCGACTTTGGTCAATCTATCAACGACTACCCATATCGAATCATTGCCTTTGCTGGATTTGGGCAGTCCGGTGATAAAGTCCATTCCTACGGAGTCCCATTTCCATTCTGGAATCTGGAGGGGTTGTAACAGTCCGGCGGGTCGTTGGTGTTCTGCCTTGACTCTCTGACAGATGTCACACTTGGCGATATAGCTACCGATCTCTCTCTTCATTCCGTGCCACCAAAATTGTTCCTTCAGGTCTTGGTACATCTTGGTACCTCCGGGGTGGATTGAATAAAGGGTGTCATGGGCTTCTTTCAGGATGACTTGTTTCAAGTCAGAGTCCGATGGTACGCAGAGACGTTCTTTGTACCAAAGAATTCCGGCTTCGTCTACGGTGAATCCGGGGGCTTTTCCTGCGGCTATCTGTTTCTTGATTCCGTCAATGCTAGCGTTGTCCTTCTGGGCATCCTTGATCTGGCTAACCAACGTGGGTTGCAGTTCTATGCTGGCTAGGAATCCTTCACTAACAAGTTCAAGTCTGAACTGTTCAAACTCTTGATGCAAGCTGGGCTGTTCAGTTGCGAGCATGGAGTTCAACTGACACGGCAGTCGACTCAAAGCATCAGCTACCACATTGGCCTTGCCGGGGTGGTAGTGAATCTCCATGTCGTAATCCTTGATCAATTCGATCCATCGGCGTTGTCTCATGTTTAGCTCCTTCTGGGTGAAGATATATTTGAGGCTTTTGTGGTCGGAGTAGATCTCGCATCGATTCCCATGAGGTAATGATGCCAAACTTTCAAGGCTAAGACCACGGCTGCAAGCTCGAGGTCGTGGGTTGGGTAGTTTTGTTCATGTTGCTTGAGTTGTCTTGAAAGGTAGGATACAACCTTGCCTTCTTGCATAAGTACACATCCAAGACCAGTCTTGGAGGCGTCGCAATATACGTCAAAGGGCTTTGCGATATCTGGCATGATCAGGATTGGGGCTGTTGTCAGTCTACTCTTGAGCTGTTGAAAGCTCTCTTCACACTTATCGGTCCACTCAAACTTCCTGTCCTTCTTCAGCAATTGGGTCATTGGTCGAGCGATGCTCGAAAAACCTTCGACAAATCTTCGGTAGTATCCGGCTAATCCAAGAAAAGCGCGGACCTCGGTTTGTGTGGTTTGGGCTTGCCATTCCATAACAGTTTTGATTTTGGCGGGATCTACGGCAATTCCTCCTGCAGACAAGATGTGTCCCAGGAATCCAACTTCTTCCAACCAAAACTCACACTTGCTAAACTTGGCATATAACTTGTGCTGTCTAAGGGTTTCTAGGACAATCTCCAAATGCTGTTCATGTTCCTCCTCGGACTTGGAGTAGACGAGAATGTCATCGATGAAGACAACGACAAACTTGTCCAAAAAGTTCATGAAGATCTTATTCATGAGATTCATGAAATAAGCGGGGGCATTGGTCAGTCCAAACGACATGACGTTGTACTCATACAACCCATATCTGGTGGTAAAGGCAGTTTTCGGAATGTCGGTGGCTCGGATCTTCAGTTGGTGGTATCCAGTTCTAAGGTCGATCTTGGAGAAAACTTTGGATCTGGTGAGTTGATCAAACAAATCTTCTATCTTGGGTAGGGGGTATTTGTTTTTGATGGTGACATCGTTAAGATTACGATAGTCCGTACATAAACGATTTGCACCATCCTTCTTGTCCACAAACAAGACGGGGGATCTCCAGGGGGATGCACTTGGTCTAATCAGACCTTTGGCCAACATATCATCGATTTGCTTCTTCAGCTCCAGAAGCTCGGTTGCGTTCATGCTGTAGGCTCTCTGGGCTATGGGTCCAGTTCCGGGGATTAACTCGATGATAAACTCGATATCCCGATCCGGGGGCATACCGGGTAGATCATCCGGAAACACATCAGGGTAGCGACAAACGACCCTGATTTGATCTAGAGTTGGCTTGGATACACTTTGGTTGCAGGTGAATTTTCTGGGTAGTTTCTCGGAGACGTGCTCAACTACGATACCGGTGCTGCTAGTCATGGTTATGGCTTTCTTTGCACAGTCTATCAATCCATTGTGCTTGGACATCCAGTCCATTCCTAGTACGACTTCCAAACCTTTGGTTCCCAAAATGATGAGATTGGCAAAGAAATCTACATCATGGATTTTGATTGGTACATTTTTGCAAAATTTTCTGGCTTTGGTGGTTGATCCGGGGATTTGAACTAGCATAACATGCTTCAAACTAAGAGGTTGAATTTTAATTATTGATGCAAAGTCTTCGGTGACGAAAGAATGAGATGCTCCGGAATCAAACAACACTCTGGCAGGGATGTGGTTGACAGAAAACATACCCAGTACAACATCTAGTGCTTCCTGGGCTTCTTCGGCGTTCATGTGGTAGAGGCGACCGTTGCGGTTGTTGGGGTTGTTGGGGGCGAACTTCTTGCCGGTGGAGACACGGCGTTGCTGCTGAGCAGGTGCAGCGGTGTTGCCGGCGAGCTTGGCAAGACGCTTGGGACACTCGTTGGAATAGTGCCCCACTACACCACACTCATAGCAAGTGATGGTGGTCTTGTCCTGCTTGTTCGCAACGGGAACGGCATTGCTTCCGGTTCTGGGAGCGGTGTTGGTGTTGTTGTTGTTGTTGTTAGGGGCTTGGGGTGGAGCGCGGTTGTAGTTGTTGTAGTTGTTGTTGTTGTAGCCTCCTGGCTTGGAGTTTCCTCCACTCCGGTTCTGATAACCGGGGCGCGAGTTCTGGATCTGTGGCTTGTTGTTTCTCGGAGTGAAACCTCCGCTTGAGCTAGGGCGATACTTTTGGGGGTGGCTTGATCCACTTTGATTCGCCATGTGGCGCTTGCGGTTCTCATTGGCTTGGTTCAACTTGCCCTCCATCTGGATGGCGGAGTCAACAAGGGCTTCAAGGTCGGCGAAGGGGATGTTGACGAGGACAGTCTGCATCTCATCATGCAGTCCGTTCAGGAATCTCTCCTTCCTCTTCTCAACGGTGTCGGTCTCATCAGGGGCATACCTCGACAGTGTGAGAAACTTGTCGCGGTATTCAACCACCATCATGCGACCTTGTTTCAGTTCACGGAACTCATCCCTCATCTTCTTGATAAGACCCGGGGGTACATGGTACTTGCTGAACTTGAGTTTGAAATCCTCCCAAGTCATGAATTGACCTCCGTTCATGGCACGGGTGCTTGTCCACCAAGCGCGGGCTGGTCCAGCGAGATAGTGGGTGGCAAACAAGACTTTCTCGTTGGCTTCCACTCCGGCTACCTCCAGATTGTTCTCCATAGTCTGGAGCCAATCGTCGGCGTCGAGGGGTTCCTCGGTCTTGCTAAACACCGGGGGATTTGTGTTTTGGAAGTTCTTGAGCTTGGATCCAGGGTGATCGTGATTTCCATGGCCTTGGTTGGCGATGTTCTGCAAGGCAACAAGGTTGGCTTGGCGTTCGGCTCTTTCTGTTTCCCTGTCGGCAAGCATGGTTTGCAGCAGTTGCAACATCGCGTCGTTGGTGCGATTTGGAGGGGCCATCTGAAGATATAGAAGATCATGAGATAAGAGGGAACATTCTATGGTTCATTTTGGGTTAAGTTTGAAAACAATTTGAAAACTTGTAATCTTTTCATGACAAACATAACATTCATTCATTCCTTCATCACATAGTACAAACTAACACACATACTCCAATGGTTTTAGGAACCATTCTCATGCTACGATACACGGGACGGGATACAACTCACACCTACATAAGTGAGACTAGTGCAACTACTCCTCATCCTCGACATCGATCGGGACGTAGTCATCAGGTCCTGCCTCCAGGAACTCGTAGTCCTCCTCCTCGGTGTTCTCGTCCTCCACAAAGTCGCTGTCGTCGCTCAGGAAGGCGTCTCCTCCCTGAATGTCGATGCCTCCATCGTCATCCTCCAGCTGACGAATCTGATCCTCCTGGGCCTTGACAGTGGCCTCAAGTGACGCGATCCTGGCGCGAAGGCGACGAATCGTAGCGTCCTTCTTGGCACGCTGCTGGCGAAGGCTCTTGCGGTCGTTGTTGAGTAGCTTGATCGCCTCACCCTGCTCGGTGATGTGAGCATGGGTCTGGTTGGCGTAAGCGCGGGTGGCGTCGAGGTCCCTCTGAGTCTGGTAGAGCATGAAGTCCAGGTGCTCAGCATGGTGCCTCAACTCCGGGTGCGGCTGCAACTCCATGGGCACTCCCGCAGCATCACGCCTCACAAGGTGGGCATAGCGAGAGGCGAGGATGCGCACCACGTTCTGTCCACAGAGGCGCGCAAGTGCCTCCTGGAGGCCACGTGCGAGTCCGTCGAGCCAGTTGCTCTCGCGGAAGGAGAAGAGGATCCTCTCCGAGGTGGGAGGCTCCATCTTGCCCCTCAAGTCGGCAGTGATCACCCACTGCAACTCTCCTCCGGGCGTGTCGTCCAGCTGAACCCCGTGGAACTCGGGGTGTGGGCGCCCAAGAAAGTCAGAGACGGCGTTGAGGTCGTGCTCGAAGATCAAGCTCCCTCCGTTCCCAAGCTGATAAAACTTGGTGTTGATGGGTTCATTCGGCTCCATCTGAAAGAGAATTGGATGAGTAAGTTAGAGAGTGCAAAGTGTGGCAAAATTTTAAGTTGATTCAAATAAGATAGAACATGATTCATCAAATTTTGGCAAAGTCTCAAAGACAAGAGTGTAGTAAATTTTCACAAATATTCTCTTTCATTTGATTTCAAAGTTAAATTTTTCAGAACGCCCATTCTAACTAAGGTCTTCTAAGGTCAAACAATGGCTCTGATACCAACTTGTCAACACCCGGATTTTTAAGTCCGAATGCCTATTATGTCATACATCACAATCCCAGGAATATTGTTGTTGCGAGGCATAATAGTTAAGTATCACAGTCATCATTCACTACAAACCATAAGTCTTACAAATTTGGAATCACATGATCCATATTACACGAATAGTTGATCTATCGATCAACGAACAAACACAAGTTCATAGTTCATAGCGGAAGCATAAGATACAAGGACTCTCTAGTCCACAGGCCAACGCTTGACGTCGGAAGACTCCTAGTTGTCGTAGGCGTCCTGCTGGTCATCTCCTGGTTCATCTTCATACTCTGGCCATTTGAATAGCCAGGAACAAAGCCGTGAGTACTTTAAGTACTCGCAAACTAATACTAATGTAAGTGCTAGACATTCTAGTATGGTTTGCTAAGCTCTAGTTTATTTGCATAAAGCTAGTTTTAGTTCACAAAGTTTGAGAAAAGCTTATTCAAGTGCTAACTAACTCAAGTGGGAACATTAGTGTCATTCCCGCCATTCCAGTGGTGATTTCAATTCAATTCACCACAAGTCATTTCACCATCATCTTTCAACATCATTTTTCAAAGATATGACATCGGAAACTGTATGGCCTTTCCAACCGTCCGTAACCGTGGACACGGCTATTCGAATAGTTTTACACTCTGCAGAGGTTGCACACTTGTGCCACAACATTTGATTTCATCCGTCGGGATTACCCCGAATCATCGTAACACAGTACGCGGATCATCAACCATAATCTTTCACTTACAAATCCTAGTATGAGCACCTCTCCCCATGAGCTTGGCCTCCCAGTGAAGACCAATCAGCACCCGGGAACTGCACAGGGCTTGGCCGTACAATTCACCTCAACTTCACATCATTTCTCAACAACGGAGGCAGCCTCAAGCGTAACCCCTATGACGTGTGTTCAGAGGGAACCCATACTAAAATGCATAAACTTCCAGTTAAGCCCTACCCATAATCAGGTATTGTGGGGGTACTTAATAATTGGAAAGGTATCGCATTCAAACCAACGTCATTGGTTATCAAAAATCACTATCTTCTCTTGGTCATATTCACCTTCAAATATCATTCAATGAAATGCTTCATCATTCCAAGGTTTCAAAATTCATTTCAAATTCACATTGTTCCCATCTAGGGTAGTCAAGTTTTATTTCATTAGCACTAGCTCTAGATCATGAGGGGTGCTATCTTGCTTTGCTTGATCTAAACTACTTCACTACTCTAGTAACCAACTTGTACTTTGACCAAAGTTAACTATAAAAGTAACTCATTGAGAAAACAAGTAAAAAATTGTAAAGTAAAAACTTGGGATAGGCTTATGTAAGAAAAGGTAAGAATCATGGTGCCTTGCCCCAAGGGGCTTTGCACTTTGCAAGAATATTAGCTTGCCTTGGTAGTTCTCAAACTGTTCCTCCTCCTCCTCTTGGTAGCAACCTTCTTCCTCGGCGTACTCTCCGGTGCTACCGTCTAAATTTGAATACGAGTATAATTACTCACTAATTCAATGGCTATTCCATGCATCACATATAAACACACAAACTATTCTATGCACACAAGTAATTTATCTAGGGTGCATGGGTTGTGTTATTTAAATAGAATTCACTTCTTTGTATTACATATGTAAATGATAGTTTCCATAGGGTTCTTGAGGAATAATTTCCTCTCATTGAAATCTTCTTAAGATTTAATTTCTCAATCAATTATGAATGAACTCATATTGACCTAAGTCCAATGTTCATCATCATCATTTGGAGAAATGATTTAAATGAGGTAGATCACCTCATACCATTTAATACACTACATATGATTTAAATCTCAAGTAATTCATATAAGAGAGTTTGGACCAGAGGTACAAACATCCCATGAATTCATGTGAGACAAGTTTAAATGAAGTATAAGACTCCACATAATTTGCTTTAATAGTTTTGGACAATATCACTAGTTAAACTAGTCAAATTATCCATTAATTAAACTAGGGCATTATCATGCAAAGTGACCACACCATTTTATTGCATAAAAAATTAGTGTAAGTCAAATGTGAGCTATTAGAGTTGTAATTAACTTAATATCTATTTTGGTTGATTTTTAATAATTATTTGAATAGGGAAAAGTCCCTGCCTTGTTATTTTTATCACATTAATTCTACAAAGAATTTTGGTTTAGCCAATTTGAATCTATTGAATTTCAAAGTGGAGGCAGTATTGAAATTATTTGAATTTGTTTAAATAACATTTGAACTAAAAGGGCCGGCGGGAAAAACTACTGGGCCAAATCATTTAAACAGGCCCAAGGCCAGCCCAGCCACGATCCAGTGCCGCGTGGGCTGCCTGACAGAGGGTCCTGCCTGTCAGCGGCTCATTTAACCCGAAACGGTACAGATCAATGGGAGGCGTTGGATTAGAAATGGATCGGAGGGCCGTGGTTCATCGTCGTCTCCGACGAGAACCCGACGATGCGGCGGCGGCAGTAGGGGGTCGGAGGGCTTACGGTGGCTCCAGCTAGGGTTGGCAATATGCGTGACGAAGTTGTGGACGACGGCGAAGCGGCTGGCAGCAGTGGCGGAGCTCGAGGTGGTCTGGTTCGCCGGCGATTGCTGCAGGGCTTCCGCGGCGGCGATCTTGCGATTGAGCTTGCTCCGGCGAGGATTCGATGGGTGGAGTGGTGGTTGAGAAGCAGTGAGAGGTGGGGTGTCTGGTGGTGTGCTTGGATTGCTCAGGGGAGCTCTCCTTTTATAGCAGCGCATGGGTGATGCGGGGCAGGGTGGCGGTCGACCATGGCGCGGCGATTCCGGCGGCTGGTCGAGCTAGGCGAGGTCATGGCGAGGCTCTGCGTGTCCAGGCGAGGCTAATGGTGGCGACAGCTTGGTCGGGGGGCGGTGGGCGCGGGTCGTGGTCTGGCGAGTGTCTGGCGGCGTCCAGGTGTCGTGGTGATGCTCAAGGCGTTGAGAGCGGGTCCAGGGCGAGAGCAGAGTGGCGGCGCGGCGCGTGGCCAGTGACGTTTGCGCGCATGTCCATGCGCGACGTCATCGGCATGGTGAGCGCGCTCTGGGCGCGCGTCGTCCGGCGTGTGGTCGCTGCTCCTTCGACAACGGCGGTGCTAGGCGGTGCTAGGCGATGTGTTGGCGTGCTGTGGCGAGGTGGCCAGGGCAGGGAAGCAATGGAGAGAGGGGAGCTTGTCGGGTTGGGCGCCATGGCCGGCATGGCCATGCCCTAGCTTGCTCTCTCTCTCCCTAGTGTGATATTTGGTATTGATTGGGTTTAAGGGGACCAGGGAACAATTTAGAGTAGTGTAGTGTAGATTAGGTTGAGTAGAAACACTATTTGCAATAGTTGCAAATAGTGCCCGAAATTTGAATTTGCAAAATTGTTCAAATTTGAAATAATTCAAATGGTGAATCTTTTTGAAATGTGTGTGCTTAGATAAGTTGTATTTGACCAGAGATGATTTGAGGTGGTGGTGGAATCTTTAGAATTCAAGAATTTGCAAAAATGGCTAAGTGGAGAATGTTGCATATGTTGAAAAGTTGAATCTTTGGATGAGCATAGCTCTTGATCAAGACTGATTTTGGCATGGTGATCTTTACCAAAGTTGTTCACCTTGATGTTGACTTTGAAATGGTGCAAAGAGTTAGCAAGATTTGGTTTGAAAAAATTGAATGGCAATGGCTCAAAGTGGTGATCAGACTATAATTGACAATTTTGGCCATTATCATATGTGAGCAAGATTTGTGTTTGAAATTCATTTGAATTGTGATTCTTTGATTCTAAAAGTTGTAATAAGTTTTTAGTAAAATTATTCAACTAATGGTGAAGACCAAAATGGTCTAGGGTCAAAATTCATAAAAATGCCATAGGGCATATGTTAGGGTTTTTAGGGTTTTTCATTTAGTGGAATTTCTTCCTCTTTGATTTATTTGGTTGGTGATCTTCATATGATCACATTAGGGTTTTAGAGTATAACATATACAAGTAATAGCAATCATCATGGCATATCACTCAAATGCACAAGTCCTATGCATGGTACTATATGCAATTTTGAAAAGTTTTTGTTGGTTTGAAATTTTGCTTTCTGGAATTCTCTAACTTTCTTTTTATTGAAATTTGGGGTGTTACAATTTGTGATGTATTTTAGTTGTTTGTGGTTGAAGTTCATGAATGTACAATAAGATAAAATTGAGCCTTTGGCCATGCTATTAAGCAAAAATTCTTATTGGTATATTGCATGACTTCGTCTTGGATATCATACTATTTTTCTTGCGTATCTATTTTGTGTGTGCATGTTTCTTTGTGGATAAATATCTTTGTGATATTGCCCACTTAGAGAAACTTATACACATAAGAGATGATACATCTCCTTTTTGATATCTTATTTATTTATTGCGTGTTGATTGGTCATGCTAAGCAATATAATTCATTGAAGACTATGATGATGCTTTTTGCTCATCCTTGTAATATTCTTATAATATGCTTTATCATGCCTTTCACATATCCTCTTGGTTGAGCCTTTTTATTATGGTGTCTCATACTTGTTGCTCAACTATTTGTTTGTTGCAAGTGTTTAGCTTACGTTTCTATCTATGATCTATTACAAATGTTTGTGTTTTAAATGAGGGAGTGAGGATTCCATGTTATGCATATTGTATTCAAATGCAACATTTTATTTTATGCATGTACCTTGGGGAGCTTCCTCATTTGATTTAGAACACTATCTTGTGGTGATCATTAGAGTTTGATTCACTTGGTATCTTTTGTTTTTGAATGATATTATGGGAGTGATGATTCCATGTTTGTGCACTTTATACTCCAATGCAAATTGTCTAGTTTTGTGCACAAACCTTGGGGAGCTTCCTCATATTATTTAGAGCAATCTTCTTGATCTTATCATAATTTCTATCTTTCTTTTGGTATCTTCCTTGTGGTTCATTTGGTTGCTTGCTTCATTTGTTGAAGCTTCTTGACTTTGTTATCTTTTTTTGCAATCTTTGATCCTATCTACAGTGTGATTCCTTCCGAATATTCGTCATTGGATATGTGCATTTGATTCCACTCAAATTATGAGAAATGCACACGCTATGGAGGAACTCTCACTATATTGGCCTTCTAAATTTTTCACCCATTTCGGCAATTGGTGCCAATGGGGGAGAAGTTTGGAGGGTTTAAGGGAATTTGGTTATGTCTTTGCTTTGTGCTTAAGCATGTGCCTTTATTGCATTGCATCTTGTTGCTTTGCATAGTTGAATATTTAGAGGAAACTCCACTAGGCTTTGAATGCCAATATATGCAATGAAAGTCAAGATCATTCACACATGCATATATTATGGGGGAGTTTGCTCTATATATTCAACTTATTTGTTACTTAAATTCCTTATATAAACCCTCTCAAAGAGATTGTCATCAATTACCAAAATGGGGGAGATTGAAAGTGCATGGAGCCCCCATGTGTGGTTTTGGTAATTAATGACAATCCCTATGGACTAATGTTTGCATTGAGTTATATTTGTAGGAGTTGTCCATAGGCAATTCTTGAACCATATGTTGGCTTCAAGGTTGCAATAAGAAGAATTGATGAAGATATCAAGTGTCAAGTATGTCTTGAAGATGAAGATGAAGTGAGCCCTCAAGTGACTTCAAGACATCAACATGATGAAGAATGAATAAATGAAGTGCAAGTTCAAGATGAGCCAACACGAAGAGTTCATAAGCTTGATGCTTGCCATGGAGAAATGAAGTGCAAGTTCAAGATGAGCCATCTCGAAGAGATCCTTTGCTTGAGTCTTGCCATCCATATGGTGATCATGGATATGTGAAGATGCGCCAAAGAAGAAGCTCTCCCATGGTGGTTTATGGGGGAGCAATCCACATGGTGGTCATGGTTATGTGAAGATGCGCCGAAGAAGAATCTCTCCCATGGTGGATTATGGGGGAGCAATCCACAAGACTTCGCCAAGCAAGCACAAGCAAGAAAGACGTTCCATCTTATTGCGGTCAAGATCGTCATCATCGAGCTCAAGTGGAATGCGCAAGGTTAAGGTTTGCTCTTGATAGGGTTTCTTTCTCACCGGTCTCATAGTTGTAATGTCCAAGGTTTAGAGGCGATCGAGGGGTAGATTTTAGAAAGGGATGTGCATTGCATGGTAAATTCTGGGGAAATTTCGCGCTTTTAAAACAAAAACTGCATCGAAGGGGGACAGGTTTCTCTCTCGACACCTTACAGGGTTAGGGTTTCGAGAGTGCGATGAACTTGTTCCTACTTATCTAAATTAGGGTTTTGAGAAGAGAGAAGTGATATTGCATTGAAATCTTAAGTTGCATGATTGAATTACAAGTTAAGTTGTATGATTGAATTCAAACCAAATTTGAATTTGAATTTCAAGTTCAAACATCAAATGATTATCACATAATTCAAACTTGAGATGATTTATTAAACAATTATCATTAATCAAGAATATGAATAATAAAACACTTAGACAAAGCTCATTAGAGAGAAACTTGAGCTTTATTGATATTCACACAAATTACAATGTCAATTACAATATCCAGAATTGAAATATGAATTTACAACACAATACAAGAATTGAAGAAACTAGTCATTAACCCGTGCAGCCGCACGTCCTAGCAACTTTTGTAATGGTTTGACAAATACATAGATATTTAAAAATAAAATTTAGGAATATATTTGTATGTTAGTCGCCGATAACAAATCATGTCAAGATGAAGAAATAATTACCTTTTACCATGCCATTTGAATTGCATAATTCCACCATAAGGAGCATGCATATTTATGTGGATTTATTAAATATTCAAGAGCTATGAAACTTTATTCTAGTTGAATACTACTATTAAGTAGCAAGTCTGGCACTATACCTAACGAAACAAAGGTTAAAACTGCAATAAAAACTTACCTCTGTGGACATGCCATAGCCCATGAGCATGATTTATAAATGGATATGTATATTCTACAATTTTAAAAGCTTTAAAATTGAAAACTAATCATCTAGAGAACCTTATTATATGTACCTACCAAGAGATTGACAATGGATACTTCATCACTGAAAAATTCTATAAGATCTAAAATATGTGTAGTTATGTCTTATAAAGTATAAATCTATGAACACTGAAAATGTACTTGGAGAATGCAATGATTTATGACACGGTCGAGCCTTATCCCCGGCGTGCCGATTTTTGGCTGCGCCGGTGGTATTTGGGCAACACCGGCGCATCGATATTTGGTGCGCCAGTGGTAATATAGCTCCGGTGGACAGCTCTTTTTTTGTGCCCGGTGGTAGTTTTGGGCATATTTTTTCCTAGTAGTGTCAACATTTTTTTAAAGATCATAACTATGGTTAAGGAACTTTCCTTCAATTTTTTAGAAACATTGCATTATTTCAAAATTTTAAGTGTGAATTTTTTTTCTAAAAGAAGAGTTTTTCATCCAAAAAATAATGAACTTAAGGTTCATTATATGTATTTGGAGTATTAATCGCCATGGATTAGAGGTCCAAAAGAAAACATGTAATATGGACTCATAGAGCTCTACAAAAAAATGAACTAATCATTGGAGGGAACTGTAGCAGACCATATGCAAAAAAGTACAATATATTTAGACCATCTCATAATAGTGTCTTTGTATAGAAATAGCAAACTTGGGTAATCTCAAAGAAACAATCGTAACTTGGAGGCATACATTACTACGGTAGCTGGATAATAACATAAAAAATGTATGCATTTTTGTTTCTTTCTAATAGGCAAGAAGCTTTTACATTTAATACATGCTAAGTTGAGGTTGTTTGATATTTCGTTCCACACAATCAAGGAATAAATGTAACGTACAACATCATTAGCTCAAAGAGTGTCAGTGGTCTATATTTATGAATTCATACGCT
This sequence comes from Lolium perenne, assembly GCF_019359855.2. Classification (NCBI taxonomy): domain Eukaryota; kingdom Viridiplantae; phylum Streptophyta; class Magnoliopsida; order Poales; family Poaceae; genus Lolium; species Lolium perenne. The sequence goes on from NC_067244.2 coordinate 24,902,590, forward strand.
TAACAATTGATTTTTTGTTGAAGAAACTCAAGCTTTTCTTACTATTGGCATCCTTCATATTTCTATCTCGCTATAGATGTAGAAAATAATTTAGCATTTTAGTCCTTGCATAATCTTCAACTGATGCAAGATAATTAGCACATTCGATTGTGTTCTTCTATTGTTATCACATCTGACTCGACCAAATAGTGAATACACATACCTTGAATTTTAAAACTACATTTTTCATTAGCAAACTGTATGGAGCAATAGAAGTTGTTTCTCTAATCAGATACAAAAAAATAAAATTCCTTATGTTGCCTCATTACTATTTTACCTGCTGCCCCAAAAAAAACAAAGATAATATTTTCTCAATACTTAGTAAAAATTTATTCCACAACAGAAAATACTTGAGTTCTTATGAGAGAAATCGAAGGAAACAATCTCGGAAAGTTGGGATAGTTACCCTATTTGCTGACAGTATCACGACCCCCTTACGTTGCCCTGTACCAGCATATTTCCCCTGTGATTTTTTGACGACCGAACTGAAGTTTATCCATCTGATGTACCTTATAGTGTCGCCGCTAACGTTGACTGGAGGAGAGGTGTCGGCCGCAGAGAATTGGAAGGAAAAATAGTCTGCAGGAACAGAAGCAATGACTGATCTGGAAGAGATGTAGCCAGCGGAAGATTCAGAGACAGACCCACTCCGATTCTTCAATCCTGCATGCACACAACTTTTTTCCATTCTGCCTTTAGCTGACGCTTGAATGATTTTGGTGTTAATTACTTCTTTATAAGCTGCCAGGTACACTACGATAAGGCCTAGGCTGATGTACGCACTGGCATCCAAGCTGAAAAAAGAATTATTCTCTGCTGCTTCTCTAAGTATACAAACTTCAGATACTTATGTCTACCTCGAAGATCGAACTCAAACGTTCCACCAATGAGTAATCAACTCAACCCAACTGAGAGTAATATAGAAATTATCACGAAGTCGGATTGTGTCAAGAAGAGAGAGAAAGCAGCACCCACCTGGACAAATTATAGCGGAGAAGTTGGTCTACCTTACTATTTTGCTGAACTTTTAGGCATCTATACTGACCTCCGCATTCTAGAAAAAGAATACTCCCAGACCTCCATAAAGGCAGCATCGCCATGGCCGTTCCTTGAATTCCCTGGATCAGAACCTTGCAGATGCTTGGATGATGAGAGCATGTAGCATACATGTATCACATCCGAACGTACGCCACCATCCAGTCGCAAGGGATTCTGGCCACCGTATAAACACGTATGCCCACCTCGTCGCCGGGATCTGCATCTGCATGTGCATGCAAAGTTTAGAGTCTCAAAGAATTTGATTCGAAACAAACCTTTTTGACTGGAAAATCAAAGATAATCTATTTGCTCAGCTGGAGAAAACTTAATGTATTTATTCAGGAGTCGGGATGAACAATATTTAAACTAATTAAGGCTTCCCGATCCTAACTGTCTCTTTGATTCATTTGCTTCTGCATTGGTACGCAAAAAAAAAGCTAATTAACAGCCTTTGCTTATCCTAATCGTAAGGAAAAAAACTCGGATAGATGGTCGTGAGCCGTACGTGCTCATGTATATGATCTGGGAGGCGTGTATGGGTGGAACTCCATGTTTCGTACATCATTTGTTTGCCGTTGTAAAAGGAAAAAAGAAAACGGATAGATGGTTTTCAGCCGTGCTCATGTATATGATCTGGGAGGCGTGTATTGGTGGGACTTCATGTACTCCGGACATAATTTGTTTGACCTATGTTGGGTTTTACATATGTTTCCTAGGCACTATAATTAAACAAAGAACGTGTTCACCTTTTTTCTTCTACGAAAAACAAATTGTGTGTCTAGGCAACGTGTCTACGTTACAATTTTTGTGACATTATAAATTACGGTTTTCTTGACTAATCGTAGCCGTAAATTTTAGATCTAATTGTCTTTATTATTCTAATGATGTGGATTAACGTGGAGGCTTTTACGGTGCCTCCAATTAGTAAATATAAGATAGAAAAAAAGAAAAAGGAAAATTACAAGTTAATGAAATGTCCTAAACTACACAAAATAATCTTCTTGAAAAGCTTGATCCAGATGATCTTGATCTTCATCTTGATCAACACATTGTCCCTGCACACAAACACAACAAAGAACACATTATGCCAAGTGGCATTGCCACTTGGCAGGTTAGCAAATAAAAATGAGATGGAATGGATATGAACAAGGTTCAGCCGAGCTGATCCTCTCACCAGCCCAAGTCCCAAGCCTGTACACTCACACACACAGGCTGCACACACAGCATGTGTGCATGCAACACACACACACACAGTGAGTCACCAGGGTGAGATGTGGTGCTGTCGACCAGGGAAGCCATGGCTGGCCATATATAAGCTTTTCACAGCCAAACCCTAAGCAAGAACAGTCAGGAATAGCTAGAACAGGAAGAACAGCTTCACTGTTCAACCTGCTCAATAATACCACTGAATCAAATCAAGCATCACAAGTCACCAGGAGGAGCAGGGCAAGCAAATCAACCAAACCAGAAGATCAACACAGCAGCTAATCCTCTACATCAACCACAAATCTTGGAGCTGGAGTGAGGTATACCAGAAAAGCATGAGCAAACCATGGTTTTGCTCATAATTAATCATACTCATGCATCACAGAAGCAAAAAGGGTATGAACCCTGGATGTATCATCACTTGGTTGCAAAACCAATTGGTGCCAGCAAATAAAACCAAGGCTAGAAGGAAACCAACCCAGGGAACACTGGTTGTGTCAACACAGTGACACAACCAGCGAAATCCAGCAGGGATTCAGTTCTATGTAGCCATTCAGATCCACCAAGCACCTAATAGTTTAGCTAAACCATCAGACTGATAGGCAACATGTGCCTATCTTGTTTATCAACACCAAAGCCACTGGTAATTCATCAAGTGATTAGCCAGTGAGCACCTATTCATCAAAGAAAGCCAACACTGGTGGGAGCCACCCTAACAGCAAGGATTTACTGTCAGGGCTACCTCAACCACTTCCCAGAATCCCACAGATTAGCCATGCACAATTATCATTACCCAGATGGGTTCAAAAGGGAGCTAGGGTACCCAACAGAGGTTGGCATCCCTCTAGCTCTACTAAATCAACTCATATGATCATCACTGCAAGGCAGTTCACATCATTTATCTATCCAATTAAGCAAGGTAACAGAGATAAATGAATTACCCAAATAGTCAATGCACCAGAACCTTGCACATGATCCAGAGGATCACTGCAAGCAACAGATAATGCTTGAGTAAGTAATAAACCTCACTAGCACAAGTGCATGTGTCAAACAGACACCAGAATGAACACCAGATAGGCACAGACAGAAGCTTAACAATTAATCAACAAGCCACTGTTGATCACATGCTCACCAGAGCTTGCTAACATAGCACCAGAAATGAGCCAGCTACTGAAGAATTACACCCAAGCCTTAACTGAATAAACAGATACTGATGTAATAATCATATGATTGTATCCAGAAGCACATCAAAGGCTTGATGAACCACTGGATCTTGCTAAACAAATAAAACACTTATCACTAATCACTGAATCATACAGTTAAGCCAACAGTAATGCTCAATTGAGCATGATCATGAATTTGAGCACAAGGAACAGCACACCATTGCTCTGGCACTTGCCCAAATTGCAAGTAATACACACAGAACCCAAGCCAGAGCAGCATACATAAACACACTTGATATCTAGCAAGCTTATTAACAAGAACAGAGACACAGAGGTAGAGCTAGACAAGGAATGCAATCATAGCCAGCACTAAAACTAGAAATCCTTGCACAGAGGCATGGCAGGGCTGCACAACAGTAACATAAGTTTGGCATGGTCCTGGCAGCTATGGCCAAGACCATCAGATACAGCAGTAGCTCATGAACAGGCAAGCAAGGCACAGCAGCAGAGCATGAGCATGGCTGGCCTCTCCACGAGGAGGAGAAGCTATGACCAGAGCTAAGGGAGGAGGAAGAAGAACAAGCACACGAGGGAGAGGGAAAGGTGGCGAACGTACCCGGGGTCGAGCAGGCAGACAACCATGGCGGCCACGGCGGCACACGCCAGGGCGCGGTGGCGCCAGGCCAAGCCAAGCCATGGCGGTGCCACAGCACCACCCACACCATGGCAGCACAGCCACGGCGGCGCCATCACGCCAGGAGCTCTGGGAGCCGCGGGATCACGCGGATCCCGTAACCCTAGCCATGGCGAAGAGGATCGAGGACGAGCGGGAGCGGCGTCTGCTCCAGATCGACGCGGATGGAAAGGATCGCCGTCACATGGCGGTTCGATTGCGCCGCATGGCGAGGGCCATGGCGGCCGGAGACCGCCGGAATCGGCCGGCGATGGTGAGGGCGACGCAGGTCGCCAGAGAGAAAGGGGAGTAGGGTTAGGTCGAGGCGGCGCGAGGTGGTGAGTGAGTGAGCGATCGCTCGGGTCGGTTGGACCCGAGCTGGTCTAACCCAACCCGCTGGGCTCCACTGACAGGTGGCCCAGGGGCAATTGTGACTTTTCACAATTCAATTAAAAACCAGAAACTTTGAAATTCAATAGGAAATTGATAAGAGCTCTAAAAAAATAATTAAAAATATGAAAATTTATCAATATAAAATTCTCTATCTAAATAAAATAGCAAAGAGAATTTTTGAAGACAAATAAGAATAAGTCTTAATTTGATGATTTAAATAAGGATTTAAATCACACATATTATTTTCAATAAAGAAAATAAGTCCATTAATGCATTTGGACTTTAAAAACACCTTGACAACATTTCAAGGTTGTATTTACCCTAAGATAAGTATCTCCAAATCATTCTTAGTAATTACCTCCCACATAAAATAAGAGAGTGGATTTGGTGATCAGGGGGGTACGTGAGCACCCCCTAGACACCGTTAGATTTGCGTTTAGATTCGATCTCCCGAGTAGATACTCACGGCCATCAAACGGCCGTGAAATTCCCCACCTCCCACCGCCACCTCCCATCTCATCTCCTACCTCCGCCTCCCACCGCCAGAGGCGCGCCGCACGTCGTCCCTGGGCCCGCCGAGTCCCTCCCGCCGGCGCTGTCCTGCCCCGCCGAGTCCCTCCCTCCCGCCGGCGCTGTCCCGCGACCTGGAACTCGCCCAAGCGTCCACCACCGCGCATCTTCCGCCAGATGGAGGGCACGGGATCTCGTCAGCTCCGCCGACGCGGCCTGGTTCGCGGGCGTTCTGTTCTTGCCGTGCCGCTGCAGAGGAGAAGACGAGGTGGGGAGGAAGGATCCCTCGACGGAGGAGGGGAGGGTAGCTGCGCCGCTACAGAGGAGGGGAGGAAGTCGGCGCCGCGGCCGCGGGCGTGACGATGCTAGTCGCGGGTTGGGATGGAGCGGAAAAGGAATCCGTGGCCGGAGGCCGCCTGCGACGACCGCGGCCGTCCCGTGCCGACTGCCGACGGCTTTATTCGGCCGAATCCGTGGACGCGCCGATGGCTGGCCGTGTTCTCCGTCGGCTCGAATCGCAGGAGAAGTGTTCCTGATCCGTGTGATTTGTAGATTAATCGAGTGCAGCCGCTCGCATTGCTGATTTCCCCCACACCGCCAACCTCCAATCCGCCGGCTGGAGCATCAGCTGCACGTTGTTGTTCGCTGAGGTCGAAGCCGCGTCGGGTCTCGGCCGTGGCTGCCTACTCTTCTGTTGCTTTATCATCTCACGGACAGTAAACGGTGTTAGACACGTGGCAGCCAGTCAGGGGGTGCTCACGTACCCCCCTGATCACCGAGCTTCATCCGCATAAAATAATAAGACATCGGAAAGGGGGGAACAAACCCTAAAAATGGAAAGTATGCATAATTGCTTCTTTAACCATTGCCCTTATTGGACAATGATGCTATTTTTCAGAGACAGAGGACAAGGGTCAGTCCACACCATCCAACTGCAAAACTTTGCAGTGTTCAGGCAAGTTCATCGCTTGCTCATATCATTTGAGTATTTCTATCAAATTACTTGCAAAGTATTATGGTTATCACTATTGCATAAAAACCAAAACCACTACTTTCATAACTATGAATATGACTATGTGGTGGGCAATGGAACCATGGATTGTGTTGATATGGTGGAGGTTCCATTGCAAGGGTTTATATCCATCTAGGATTAAACAACAAATGTCGCCAGTGATTCTTGTGCCGTAATACCCGTGTTAACCATAAGATCTGGACTGGGACGGAATAGTCAATCGTATTTCCACCTCTTGTACATCAACGGATGCGCTTGTCGTAGACACTTGTATCCTGAGGGACAAGCGGTAGGCTGGGGAAGCCTAAAGTCCCCACGGTAATGCGGTCTATGATGGATTGTAAGATGTCCGGAACGGTCTATCCATGATTGATAGGGGAGGGCATATGAAATTGTTCGGAACGGTCTACCTTAACCGGTATAGGGGAGAACAAATGCCTGGAACGGTCTCACCATGGATATAGGGGAAGACATTCTTACAAAAGGGTGGGTGTGCGAGGTAGCGGAGGAATATGATTGGCTATGACCTTATACCGGGCCTCACACCATAGGAAGTGTGGACGGGAGAGCTGCCCGGTTGGCACCAAGGTTAAGATCTCTTATGGGTAAAGCAACACACCTCTGCAGAGTGTAAAGAACTGTGACCTATCACTCCCTGTTCCGGGATATGGAACTGCGAACGCGGCCGGAAAGGAGCTCCATGAAGTTCTAGTAAACCGGTGAAGGCTGACGGACATAGTTTTTTTTGAAATAAAAGCAATCTCTTGAAGAAAGGTTTATCAAAACTTGCATTGGTATTATACTTTCTGGTCTAATATCGTAGCTAGTACATTAAACACCTCTTATCTATAATGAACTTGTTGAGTACGCTCGTACTCATACCACTCTTAAATCCCTTGCTTAGATTGTCTGAATCGTCCGGAGGAGGACTACGACAACACTGAAGGAGCCGAGATCATCGGCTATGAAGAACCAGACCTCTCTGGAGGCATTGAAGGCGTAGACTACTTCATAGTCTACGGAACCGGGGAGGCTTCCGGAGGAGATCAAGCCTAGAATCATCTAGTATTAGTAGTAGTAGTAGTAGTCGAGGAGCCCGAACTCTTAATACTAGCTGCTCGAGAGAATAAATGTACAACTTAATGAGACATCTATATTGTAAGCTAAGTTGGGTTCGCCTCGAACCCAGGAGTATTCCTCTTAGGACCCAAGAGGAGCTCCGAGACGATATGTGTATGATGTTTGTAATATTAAATGAATGAGTTATGGACCTGCTATGTTCTGTTGTACTACTCTGAGGGATGTAATATTTGCGGAATGGTACTTCGTGAATGTTATATCAACGACTAGCATACTACAACATGCAGTGGTGTGCAGGGTCACCACAGTTGGTATCAGAGCAAAAGCTTTGACCTTAGGTTGGAACCTAGTAAATGGGACCAAACGTTAGGAGTCAAATAGGACTAGTAAAGAATTCTCTAAAAATATGGTGTATATTCAATTGAGAATACAACAATCATATCTTTTAGTGCGATAATTCTTTATTATCTCTATTATGATGCATTATTACTAATCTTATATTCTTTCTATTTCTACAGCCAACAATGGCAAGTTCACGTCAGGGACGAAACGTGAAAGTGATGGATTCCACACTGAGCGAATATGAAGGAGGACTTGCAGATATTCTACGTGCCATGTTACTTGAATTTGGGTGTGATCCCCAGATCCAAGTAAAGAAATACATGTACTATGATGGTACTGTATTGGCCAAGTGTAGGGTAGGACTGCGACTTCCCGAATCTTTGGGAATGAGCGTAGTAATGCCAGCAGGTGAAGCCAAAACTATCAACACAGCCTACCATATAGCCGTTATGAGAGCCATCACCGATATTCGGGAGCATAAGACGAAAGAGCTTATGGGTTCCGAATTCACCCACATTCCTCATATGCAGGAGGAAGAGGATCCCATGCTTAACCACTTCAAATATGCAAAACGCAAACCAATAGCAGCTGCAAAATACATGGATAATAGCCGCAATTTACTATCATTGCTCTTCCAGTTAAACCATCATTTGACGGGGGCAATTGATACGATGCTAGAGGAGTTTACTGAACCCAAGGAGGAGACTAGGGGGAAAGAACCTATGGAGAATGTGGTTCACACACCAGTTTACTCAGCTGGTGACTACATTAGTATTGATCCTCTTGAGCGTGAAACTACACCCGTTACACCTGGGAACTACCTTGGTAGTTCCTATGGGGGATATGAGGGTGGAGAGGAATCCGGAAACAATCAGCGTTCCGAGACTCCTATACAAAACTCCACGGGTTGGCGTTGGGGATCTGATACGGGAACTCATAGTACTTCAGTGTATTATGACGGAGAGATGAATGAGGACGCCACAACCCAGAACCAGAGTTATCCTAGTAATGAAGGAGTTGATGGAGGGTATCCTACACAGGTTGAGTCGGATACGAATGTTGGAAATACCTATGGTGGAGCTACAGGGGAGTACACCCGATGGGTGGACTATGATGCACTTAACGACCAGTTTGTGAACACTGATTTCTCCCTAGGATCATCATCTGATTCTGACTACTAGCCGACGGGGAGACCTTATGTTCCAGGGTCTATCAGGAGGACGACACGTTCGACCGGATGGAAGCCTGAGATGTACCGGGAGTGAAGATCGACTAGATTCCACCAAGGAAGGCGGGACTACAATACACAAGTACCACGTGTATTGTAGTGTGTAATATTTGTATAAATTTGTACATATACTTTAATAAGTGAGTTTGCATACTCACATCGACTTGAGTATTGTAATAAGACCACTTAAGTATGTATATACATGGTATATGTTTTGTATGATTTGGATTTGCTTCTTGATTTCCATTGCGTGACTAGTTCTGTGCACAAAGTTGAGCTCAGAAAACTTGCGCATGGAGTAATTATGAGTATCATCTTGTGTTGCAGAACTAGGGGGTTATGTCGGGAGCGATAGGAGAGGATACCGAAGCACGGCACATGGAGCGCGAAGCAAAGCAAAAGGAAGAGGCTGATGAAGCAGTCAGGAATCAGGTTCCACCACCACCACCACCCATGACGCAGCAAAACTTCATTCAGTACATGCAGATGGTGGAGGAGAGACAACGCATAACGTTGGAGCAGCAGAATAAATTCTTCCAGGAGTTGCTGCAGCAGAACAGGGTAGAGAGACCCGAGAATGAGGGAGTCACTTTATCCGACTTCCAGAACACCAAGCCTATATCTTTCGCATACGCGCCCGAGCCAATGGACGCGGAGGATTGGCTTATGAACACCGAGCGAAAGCTCAATACTGTTGGTTGTAACGACCAGGAGAAGGTTCGTTATGCTACACATTTATTGTGTGGACCTGCCGCATCATGGTGGGACAACATCGTAGCCGTTTATCCGGCTGGAAAAGTATTCACCTGGGAGGAGTTTGGGAGGAAGTTCAGGGAATCCAATGTCCCTGAAAGTATTGTGGAACTGAAGCGTCGAGAATTCGAAAGTCTCGAGCAGAAGGACAAGGCCATCCTGACTTATGTCAGGGAATTCTCAAAACTGTCCCGGTATGCTGTTGAAGAAGTCAACACCGAGGACAAGAAAAAGAAGAGTTTTTTGAGGGGGTTAAGTCCCCAGTTCAAGGTACAGCTCCGTATGATGAGAGCGACAGAATTCCAAGAGTTGGTGGATGCAGCCATCACTCTTGAGGATGACTTTAAACAGCTGCAAGAGGAGAAGAGGAAGAAGGCCAAGTTTGAGCCTAAGAGATTTGTTAGCAACAAGCCCAATACCAGCTTGAGTTTCAAGCCAAGGTACAACAACAACAACTACTACTACTACTATAATAGCAGGAGGAACCAAGCATTCCAGACTACAAATCAAGCGGTTTGCAGAAGCTGTGGACTCACAGGACATTTCGCTAAGGATTGCAAGAAGCCAAGGATCATATGCTTTGGTTGTCGTCAGGAGGGGCACATGCTGAAGGACTGCCCCAAGAGAAATACGGGAGGAGGACAATCAGGAGGAGGAGGAAGCCGAGGAGGAAATAACGGAGGGAATTGGAAGAATAAGAAGCCCTTCGGCATGCTGAACTGCACTAGTCTGGAGGAGGTGGTCAACTCCGATCAGGCGGTGATAGGTACGCTCCAGATACTCACTCATCCTGGCAAAGTACTTTTTGACACTGGTGCAACTACATCATTCATTTCTCAGCAATTCATCATTAAACATGGGATTAGTTGCACTAAGTTAGAAACACCCATAACTATACTTTCTGCGGGGGGAACGATAGTAGTAACCCACACCAAACAAAAACAAGTCATCATGATCAATAAGTGCGCGTTTGACGCAGACCTGTTCATTTTACCGATGAAGGACATTGATGTCATTCTTGGTATGAACTGGTTAGAAGCTAATGGAGCATTGATCTACTGTGTGAATCAGACGGTGTCTCTGAAAAGCCCTGATGGAAGTAGAATGATCTACCAAGGAGACAAGCATACACAGATCGAAGTTGAGCTACAGCTGAACAGCATGAAGGAGGTGAAATTGGAAGATATACCTGTAGTGAATGAATTCCAGGATGTGTTTCCTACGGAATTACTAGGTATGCCACCAGATAGGGAGATAGAATTCACTATCGATCTAATTCCAGGAACAGCTCCGATTGCTAAAGCACCATATAAGATGGGGCCTAAGGAATTGAAAGAACTTAAGGAGCAATTGGATGACATGGAACAGAAAGGATTTATACAAGAAAGTGTTTCACCATGGGGATCACCTGTGATCTTCGTGGATAAAAGAGATGGAGGAAGAAGGATGTGCGGAGATTACAGGAATTTGAACAATGTCACAATCAAGAACAAGTACCCACTTCCAAGAATACAAGATCTATTCGATCAAGTTAGAGGCGCGGGAGTCTTTTCCAAAATTGATCTAAGATCCGGTTATCACCAGATAAAGATCAAGAAAGAAGACGTTCCGAAAACTGCCTTTGTCTCAAGGTATGGACATCATGAATACCTTGTAGTGCCTTTTGGATTAACCAATGCCCTGGCAATTTTCATGAATCTCATGAATAAGATTTTCATGCCATATCTAGACAAGTTTGTCATCGTATTCATTGATGATATCTTGATCTATTCCAAAGACAAAGCAGAACATGCTGAACATCTGAGGTTGGTGTTGCAAACACTAAGAGAACATCAACTCTATGCCAAATTCAGCAAGTGTGAATTTTGGCTGGATCAAGTGGAATTTCTTGGTCATGTCATTAGCAAAGATGGAATCGCTGTTAACCCGAGCAAGGTAGCAGCAGTTTTAGAATGGGAAGCACCCAAGACTGTCAAGGAAATCCGAGAAGGATTCTCCAAAATAGCAGGACCAATGACGAAGCTGTTAAGAAAGAACACACCATTCGTGTGGTCATAGGAGTGTGAGAAGAGTTTTCAAACTCTGAAAGAGAAACTCACCACAGCACCGGTGTTAGCAGTTCCTGAAGTTGGCAAGGATTATACCGTGTACTGTGACGCATCCAAGCACGGATTGGGTTGCGTACTCATGCAAGATCGGAAGGTAATATCCTATGGATCGAGGCAACTCAGACCTCATGAAGTGAACTATCCAACACATGACTTAGAATTAGCAGCAGTTGTATTTGCACTTAAAACATGGAGACATTTTCTCTATGGAGCCAAGTGTGAGCTCTATACAGATCATAAGAGTCTCAAATATTTCTTCACTCAGAAGGAACTCAATATGAGGCAGAAAAGATGGCTTGAACTGATCAACGATTATGATTTAACCATCAATTATACTCCAGGAAAGGCCAATGTTGTAGCAGATGCCTTAAGTAGGAAGAGCACTGGCGGAGTAGAACAAGAGTTATCACCGGAGTTGAGGAAGGAAATAAGTCAAGCCCAGATACAACTTTGGGAGAAAGAAGCTCATGAAGGACTATCAGCTTTACAAGTAGCCGATGAGCTAAATGTCAACCTGAAGAATGAGATAATGATGGGTCAGTTGGACGATCCATTCATCATGGAGGAGATGAGAAGGATAGATGAAGTAAGACCATCAGAATTTCACCGCGGAGAATCGGGATCATTATGGTTCCAGAAAAGAATTTGTGTTCCGGATATTGCTGAAATCAAGGAAGTAATACTCCGGGAAGCCCATCAAACACCATATTCCATTCATCCGGGTAGTACAAAGATGTACATGGATCTAAAGGAGCTATTATGGTGGAACAACATGAAGAGAGAAATAGCTCAATACGTGGCGGAATGCCACACCTGCCAAAGAGTGAAGGCTGGACATCAGAGTCCGGCAGGGAAGTTGCAACCTTTACCCATTCCAGAATGGAAATGGGAGGAGATAGGAATGGATTTCATCACCGGACTACCCATGACCAATAAAAAGAAGGACATGATATGGGTAATCGTGGACCGGTTGACGAAGAGTGCACACTTCTTAGCGGTAAATCATCAAGATAAAGGAGAGAAACTCATCGATCTCTACATCAAAGAGATCGTGAGTAAACATGGAGTGCCCAAGAAGATCGTGTCAGATCGAGGATCCGTGTTCACGTCAGCATTTTGGAAGCAACTACACGAAGATTTAGGATCCAAGTTGGACTATAGGACCACCTATCATCCCCAGACAGGTGGACAAACCGAGAGAACTAACCAGATCTTAGAGGATATGCTTAGGGCTTGTGCCCTAGACTTCGGAGGATCATGGGAGGAGCACTTACCACTAGCAGAGTTTTCATACAATAATAGCTATCAAAGCAGCATCAAGATGTGGCACCGTTCGAAGCTCTGTATGGAAGAAAGTGTAGATCACCAATATGTTGGTATGAAGCCGGAGCAAGCAAAGAGTTCAACCCTGATTATGTCAAGGAAAAGCAACAAATCATTGACATTATCAGGGATAGGCTCAAGATAGCCCAGAGCCGACAGAAGAGTTATGCCGATCAAAAGAGGAGAACATGGGAGCCACAAGTTGGAGACATGGTATATCTTAAGGTGAGCCCGATGAAAGGACTTCAGAGGTTTGGAGTAAAAGGAAAGCTAAGCCCTAGGTACATCGGACCTTTCAAGATTCTGAGTCAAAACCGAGGGTTAGCATTTGAATTAGAACTACCAGGAAGGTTATCTCAGGTTCATAACGTATTCCATGTGTCGCAACTCAGAAAGTGTTTAAAGACCCCAGATGAACCAGTATCACATGAAGAGCTCGAGTTACAACCAGACTTAACCTACATCGAGAAGCCAGCAAAGATTCTCGAGGAGAACTGGAAACAACTCAGGAATCGAGCTATAAAGTATTGCAAGATACAATGGAAGCATCATCCCGAGAGGGAAGCCACCTGGGAAAAGGAGGAAGACCTGAGGAAAACATACCCCGAACTCTTCAGGTATTACAACCACAACTTCGGGACGAAGTTTTCTTTAAGGGGGAAAGGCTGTAATGTCCCAGGTTTAGAGGCGATCGAGGGGTAGATTTTAGAAAGGGATGTGCATTGCATGGTAAATTCCGGGGAAATTTCGCGCTTTTAAAACAAAAACTGCATCGAAGGGGGACAGGTTTCTCTCTCGACACCTTATAGGGTTAGGGTTTCGAGAGTGCGATGAACTTGTTCCTACTTATCTAAATTAGGGTTTTGAGAAGAGAGAAGTGATATTGCATTGAAATCTTAAGTTGCATGATTGAATTACAAGTTAAGTTGTATGATTGAATTCAAACCAAATTTGAATTTCAAGTTCAAACATCAAATGATTATCACATAATTCAAACTTGAGATGATTTATTAAACAATTATCATTAATCAAGAATATGAATAATAAAACACTTAGACAAAGCTCATTAGAGAGAAACTTGAGCTTTATTGATATACACACAAATTACAATGTCAATTACAATATCCAGAATTGAAATATGAATTTACAACACAATACAAGAATTGAAGAAATAGAAAAAAAGAAAAAGGAAAATTACAAGTTAATGAAATGTCCTAAACTACACAAAATAATCTTCTTGAAAAGCTTGATCCAGATGATCTTGATCTTCATCTTGATCAGCACATTGTCCCTGCACACAAACACAACAAAGAACACATTATGCCAAGTGGCATTGCCACTTGGTAGGTTAGCAAATAAAAATGAGATGGAATGGATATGAACAAGGTTCAGCCGAGCTGATCCTCTCACCAGCCCAAGTCCCAAGCCTATACACTCACACACACAGGCTGCACACACAGCATGTGTGCATGCAACACACACACACACAGTGAGTCACCAGGGTGAGATGTGGTGCTGTCGACCAGGGAAGCCATGGCTGGCCATATATAAGCTTTTCACAGCCAAACCCTAACCATTCCATCGACAAGGCACCAGAGTAAGTAACCAGTAGCAAGAACAGTCAGGAACAACTAGAATAGGAAGAACAGCTTCACTGGTCAACCTGCTCAATAATACCACTGAATCAAATCAAGCATCACAAGTCACCAGGAGGAGCAGGGCAAGCAAATCAACCAAACCAGAAGATCAACACAGCAGCTAATCCTCTACATCAACCACAAATCTTGGAGCTGGAGTGAGGTATACCAGAAAAGCATGAGCAAACCATGGTTTTGCTCATAATTAAGCATACTCATGCATCACAGAAGCAAAAAGGGTATGAACCCTGGATGTATCATCACTTGGTTGCAAAACCAATTGGTGCCAGCAAATAAAACCAAGGCTAGAAGGAAACCAACCCAGGGAACACTGGTTGTGTCAACACAGTGACACAACCAGAGAAATCCAGCAGGGATTCAGTTCTATGTAGCCATTCAGATCCACCAAGCACCTAATAGTTTAGCTAAACCATCAGACTGATAGGCAACATGTGCCTATCTTGTTTATCAACACCAAAGCCACTGGTAATTCATCAAGTGATTAGCCAGTGAGCACCTATTCATCAAAGAAAGCCAACACTGGTGGGAGCCACCCTAACAACAAGGATTTACTGTCAGGGCTACCTCAACCACTTCCCAGAATCCCAAAGATTAGCCATGCACAATTATCATTACCCAGATGGGTTCAAAAGGGAGCTAGGGTACCCAACAGAGGTTGGCATCCCTCTAGCTCTACTAAATCAACTCATATGATCATCACTGCAAGGCAGTTCACATCATTTATCTATCCAATTAAGCAAGGTAATAGAGATAAATGAATTACCCAAATAATCAATGCACTTGAACCTTGCACATGATCCAGAGGATCACTGCAAGCAACAGATAATGCTTGAGTAAGTAATAAACCTCACTAGCACAAGTGCATGTGTCACACAGACACCAGAATGAACACCAGATAGGCACAGACAGAAGCTTAACAATTAATCAACAAGCCACTGTTGATCACATGCTCACCAGAGCTTGCTAACACTTGATACAGATGGCTATAAGCAAGCATAGCACCAGAAATGAGCCAGCTACTGAAGAATTACACCCAAGCCTTAACTGAATAAACTGATACTGATGTAATAATCATATGATTGTATCCAGAAGCACATCAAAGGCTTGATGAACCACTGGATCTTGCTAAACAAATAAAACACTTATCACTAATCACTGAATCATACAGTTAAGCCAACAGTAATGCTCAATTGAGCATGCTCATGAATTTGAGCACAAGGAACAGCACACCATTGCTCTGGCACTTGCCCAAATTGCAAGTAATACACACAGAACCCAAGCCAGAGCAGCATACATGAACACACTTGATATCTAGCAAGCTTATTAACAAGAACAGAGACACAGAGGTAGAGCTAGACAAGGAATGCAATCATAGCCAGCACTAAAACTAGAAATCCTTGCACAGAGGCATGGCAGGGCTGCACAGCAGTAACATAAGTTTGGCATGGTCCTGGCAGCTATGGCCAAGACCATCAGATACAGCAGCAGCTCATGAACAGGCAAGCAAGGCACAGCAGCAGAGCATGAGCACGGCTGGCCTCTCCACGAGGAGGAGAAGTTGTGACCAGAGCTAAGGGAGGAGGAAGAAGAACAAGCACACGAGGGAGAGGGAAAGGTGGCGAACGTACCCGGGGTCGAGCAGGCAGACAACCATGGCGGCCACGGCGGCACACGCCAGGGCGCGGCGGCGCCAGGCCAAGCCAAGCCATGGCGGCGCCACAGCACCACCCACACCATGGCAGCACAGCCACGGCGGTGCCATCACGCCAGGAGCTCTGGGAGCCGCGGGATCACGCGGATCCTGTAACCCTAGCCATGGCGAAGAGGATCGAGGACGAGCGGGAGCGGCGTCTGCTCCAGATCGACGCGGATGGAAAGGATCGCCGTCACATGGCGGTTCGATTGCGCCCCATGGCGAGGGCCATGGCGGCCGGAGACCACCGGAATCGGCCGGCGACGGTGAGGGCGACGCAGGTCGCCAGAGAGAAAGGGGATTAGGGTTAGGTCGAGGCGGCGCGAGGTGGTGAGTGAGTGAGCGACCGCTCGGGTCGGTTGGACCCGAGCTGGTCTAACCCAACCCGCTGGGCTCCACTAACATGTGGGCCCAGGGGCAAATGTGACTTTTCACAATTCAATTAAAAACCAGAAACTTTGAAATTCAATAGAAAATTGATAAGAGCTCTAAAAAATAATTAAAAATATGAAAATTGATCAATATAAAATTCTCTATCTAAATAAAATAGCAAAGAGAATTTTTGAAGACAAATAAGAATAAGTCTTAATTTGATGATTTAAATAAGGATTTAAATCACACATATTATTTTCAATAAAGAAAATAAGTCCATTAATGCATTTGGACTTTAAAAACACCTTGACAACATTTCAAGGTTGTATTTACCCTAAGATAAGTATCTCCAAATCATTCTTAGTAATTACCTCCCACATAAAATAATAAGACATCGGAAAGGGGGGAACAAACCCTAAAAATGGAAAGTATGCATAATTGCTTCTTTAACCATTGCCCTTATTGGACAATGATGCTATTTTTCAGAGACAGAGGACAAGGGTCAGTCCACACCATCCAACTGCAAAACTTTGCAGTGTTCAGGCAAGTTCATCGCTTGCTCATATCATTTGAGTATTTCTATCAAATTACTTGCAAAGTATTATGGTTATCACTATTGCATAAAAACCAAAACCACTACTTTCATAACTATGAATATGACTATGTGGTGGGCAATGGAACCATGGATTGTGTTGATATGGTGGAGGTTCCATTGCACGGGTTTATATCCATCTAGGATTAAACAACAAATGTCGCCAGTGATTCTTGTGCCGTAATACCCGTGTTAACCATAAGATCCGGAGTGGGACGGAATAGTCAATCGTATTTCCACCTCTTGTACATCAACGGATGCGCTTGCCGTAGACACTTGTATCCTGAGGGATGATGACCCACAAGTATAGGGGGTGTATCGTAGTATCTTCGATAAGTAAGAATGTCGATCCCAACGAGGAGCAGAAGGTGTTGACAAGCAGTTTCGATGAAGGATTCACTGTAAATGCTCACAGACAAGTATTCAGGGGGTTTTGATGTAACAGATGAATAAAGTACAAGTAAGTAAAATGCGAGAGAAATAATTGCAGCGAGTGGCCCAATCCTTTTTAGCACAAAGGACAAGCCGGTTTGTTTACTTATAATGACCAAACGTTCTCGAGGACACACAGGATTTTAGTCTAGTGCTTTCGCTACATACAGCTGATTAATCTTCATTGTTTTGATAAGTGTTGTGTGGGTGAACCTATGCTAATGTACCGCCCTTCCTAGGACTAATACATACTTGTGATTATACCCCTTGCAAGCATCCGCAACTACAAGAAAGTAATTAAGATAAATCTAACCACAGCCTTAAACTCTGAGATCCTGCGATCCCTCCTGCATCGATATACCAACGGGGGCTCAGGTTTCTGTCACTCCGGCAACCACGCAATTGGCGAACGAGTACAAGATGTATTCCCCTAGGCCCATAAATGGTGAAGTATCGTGTAGTCGACGTTCACACGACACCACTAGAAGAATGACACCACAACTTAAATATCATAACATTGAATATTACTCAACCATAATTCACTACTAACATTTAGACTCCACCCATGTCCTCAAGAACTAAACGAACTACTCACGAGACATCATATGGAACATGATCAGAGGTGATATGATAATGAATAACAATCTGAACATAAACCTTGGTTCAACGGTTTCACTCAATAGCATCAATAACAAGTAGAAATCAACACCGGGAGAGTTTCCCCTATCAAACAATCAAGATCAAACCCAAATTGCTACAGCGGTGACGAGGTGCTGCGGTGGAGATGGCGATGATGATGATGAAGATGATGGTGATGGCGATGGAGATGATGTCCAGCTCGATGGCAGTGACGATGGCGTCGATTTCCCCCTCCGGGAGGGAATTTCCCCGGCGGATTCCTGCCCGCCGGAGAGCTCTTTTCTCTCTGGTGTTCTCCGCCCCGCAGAGGCGGCTGTGGCTCTTCGCGACGTACCCTCTGGAGCTTAGGTTTTCGGGACGAAGGGTTTCGCGAAGAAAAGGAGGCGAAAGGGGCTGTGGGGCCCCCACACCACAAGGTGGCGCGGCCAGGCCATATGCCGCGCCGCCCTATGGTCTGGGCCCACCTTGGGTCCAGCTGGCTCCCCCTTCTGGCTTCCTTCGTCATCTGGAAAAATAGGATTTTTGGTATAATTTCCTTCCGCAGTTGATCTTCCGAAATATTGCGTTCTGACGGTGCTTTTTCTAGCAGAATCCTGCTTCCGGTGCTCGATCCTCCAATAATCATGAAATATGCAAAATAGATGAAATAACATAAGTATTGTGTCCCAATATGAAATATATCAATGAATAACAGCAAATTATGATATAAAATAGTGATGCAAATTGGACGTATCAACTCCCCCCAAGCTTAGACTTCGCTTGTCCCCAAGCGAAACTGAACTCGGTAAACAGGACCACATGTTTATGGAGTGAAGAGTCGATAAATAAAATATGGACAAGAAGCATCATATTCATTCACACAAGACATTATAGTAAACAACTTCCTCATATAACTCAATCTTGAAACAAGTATAAGGTAATCACAAATAAAGGTGCATAAGAAATCATAATTGGTGATGGCAAACTTTGTTCTTGGTCAGAGAACAGTTAACAGATTATACTTATCTATTGAGCAGCGCTCTCATATTAAAGCTTATGGTAAACTTGCATACTCAATCATATTAATCATTGATGACTTTCAAAGCTATATTCATTCAGGTAAAACTTGTACTAAACAAGGAAGAGTAAAGACATGATGAAGCAAATCACAATATAATAGTTTGATCACAACAACTAAAATGCTTGCTTGAGATGGAGGGAAATAGGTTTACTGACTCAACATAAAATAAAAGACAGGCCCTTCGCAGAGGGAAGCAGGGATTAAATCATGTGCTAGAGCTTTTTCAGTTTTGAAATCATATAAAGAGAATAAAAGTAAAGTTTTGAGAGATGTTTGTTGTTGTCAACGAATGGTAGCGGGTACTCTAACCCCCTTGCCAGACAAACCTTCAAAGAGCGGCTCCCATATTATTTTCATTTTATCTGGCACTCCTTCCAACCTTTCTTTCACAAACCATGGCTAACCGAATCCTCGGGTTCCTGCCAACAATCTCATACCATGAAGGAGTGCCTTTTTATTTTAGTTTTATTATGATGACACTCCCCCCAACCTTTGCTTACACAAGCCATGGCTAACCGAATCCTTCGGGTGCCGTCCATCAATCACATAACATGGAGGAGTGTCTAATTAGTTTAATTAGTTTGGGACTGGGAATCCCATTGCCAGCTCTTTTTGTAAAATTATTGGATAAGCGGATGAAGCCACTAGTCCATTGGTGAAAGTTGCCCAACAAGATTGAAAGATAAAACACCACATACTTCCTCATGAGCTATAAAACATTGACACAAATAAGAGATACTAAGTTTTGAATTGTTTAAAGGTAGCACATGAAGTATTTACTTGGAATGGCAGAAAATACCATGTAGTAGGTAGGTATGGTGGACACAAATGACATAGGTTTGGGCTAAGGTTTGGACGCACGAGAAGTATTCCCTCTCAGTACAAGTCTTTGGCTAGCAAGGCTAATTAGCAAGCATAAGAGTTGAAGGAAACAAACAAATATACATGTGATAGAAACAATCATGCATCTTCCTTGTAAGCACAAATAATTTTAACTTCAGAATAATAAGCTATGAGCTAACAAGAAAGAAAGACAATGAAATAACTACATGTATTTCTCTTTTCTACTTAAACCTCAAAGTGTTGTTGCTATTGACCAATGCTAAGTTTGCCAAAACCAAATAGATTTATTCAATGCTCCCAAAGTGATACCAATACTAACAACAAGGTAAATCATATAATAGCGGCGCACCAGGCAGTGCGCCGGCGATAGATGGTTACTGCCGGCGCACCTTCGAAGCTTCGCCGGCAAAGAACCACTTTCACCGGCGCACAATCAGGTGCGCCGGCAGTAGTGCTTCCAAAGATCGGCGCATGCCACGTGCGCCGGCAGTATGTCATTTAGGTGCGCCGGCAACTAATTCGAAAATTCTTTTTTTCCAGCTTTTTTCCAGCATATTACAATACATATTTGACAGCAGTATATATTTACAACACAGTTCATTTATACAGTATTACATGCAATATGAGAAGCACATAGAGAGCCAAGTTTGATTTCGGTATTAGTACACAAATACGCAAGTTTCATTTCGGAATGTTGATTCATACAACACATGTGCATATGCAACACCGAACGACGAAGTTTCACAAAGTTAGAAGTCTTGGTACATAGTCGTCACAAGTATCGTCATACACCTCACAATGTAGGTCCTAACCTAAACTAGAATCACATAGAACATGACCAACATGGTCATGATGACCATCATCACGAAGGCCATGGTCTTCATCCGGTTCCTCCTCATGTCCCTCATCTCTCCCGCTAGATAACGGGCGTATCTTCCTTCCGCCTCCACCCTAGTGGGGTATCCCTTGTAGCTGTTGCCGCTGAAACGGTGCACCTGTCTCCGACAGTCCTCCCAGTCGTCGTAGACTCCAGGAACCCTCCCCTTGTACACGACATATGTCGTCGGCATCTCCATTCACAAGACAAGTAAAACGTTAGTACCAATGCAATGAACAAGTGCCAACTCAAATAAGAGACAAGTAGTATGAACTAAATAGCATGTGCCTCATACTTTGTTGGTCGAAATAAATAATAACATACAGGGATGGGGTCAGTGAGGCTAGGTAGGATGCACAATAGATTGATATTTGTGGCCATCACACCAAGCCTCACTGGCCCCACCCCGGAGTGTACAAGTGACCGAACATTTTAATCATCGGCCAACGCAATTAAGAAGTGCAAACTCAAATAGAAGACAAGTAGTACGAATTAAATAGCGTGCCTCATACTTTGTCGGTCGAAACAAATATTAACATCCAGGGATGGAGTCAGTGAGGCTAGGTAGGATGCACAATAGATTGATACTTGTGGCCGTCGCACCAAGGCTCACTGGCTCCACCCCCGAGTGTACGATTGACCGAACATTCTAATCATCGGCGAACTCCAAATACGAGGCAAGTAGTGGTCGAGTAAATGCAAATAATTATTAAGCTATCTACGCCATAATCTTGAAATATATAGCAAAGTAAATGAAACTACAGACACATGTTCACATGCACATTCATACAACTAAATAAAAGCAACAAGTCGATTCTATTGGAATATATAGCAATTATTACAGTACGGAAGTTCAAGGACATATCGTTCAAGCTTTAGCAAGTGTTCCCGTCGTAGGATCAGGTTGTACGCCTAGGGGGGAATGGACGGCAGCCCTCAAGCGAGTTGAACGGCCTCTCATCACGCGACATCTCCAAGCGGAGTTCTATCTCGTCATTAGGTGGTAGACCGTAGCCGTAGAAGAACTCGCCAGACCTAGCGTTGACATCCTGCAGGATTACCGTGCAAATGAACTGCTGGATGCGACCCCAGTTCTTTCTAATCTCTCTATCAGGGACATCCGCCATGTTTGCAAACCTGTTTCTGAGATTCTCTGGCAGCAACATGTCATCTGCGTACTTTATGTACTCTTGCATCTGAAGGATGGCGTACCACGCGTCCATCCCATTGTCTTGCGTCGACTGCCTGAGGCAGGGGAAGTTGGTTGTGTGGGTTAAGACCAAGCCTCCTCGGGATTTCCTCTCTACTTTGAGGGGGCCTGCCTTGTTGGCGAAGCCGGTGAGAGCATCATTGAGAAGGGCCCTGATGTGGGTGTAGTCTTTCTTGCGGTCCCTACCCGAGTCGAGATAGACTGCATGCGAGTGTTGCGGGTGCACGACGATGAGGGTGCAGAACTTGTCTCTGCGGAAAACACACGGATTAACCTTTGGAAATGCAAATGGAGATATAGGATAGAATGGTGATGGGGGACTAGCGAGTGATTACTTACTCGGGGAAGTAAGGGATGAGAATGGCGCCCTTTTTAATGTTCGCCAGCATGAAATCCTCGACCTGCTGGGTGGCAATCGCGCGATCCCCAGCGTTGCAGATGATGCTCTCCCGCATATAGAAGGGGTCCATTATCGCGATGGTCGGCGTCCCCTCCTTAACAATCTGGGAAGACAAGCTAAGAGCAACTAGGCGAACCAGACTAAAGTGGAGCGCTTGCATGCGATAGATGCTGAAGATGTCGTTGAACCGGATGAAGCACAAGTCCGCGGGGTACTTCTGGACGAAGTTCATGCCAGTTGGCACCTTCGCCACGAAGAGAGGGTAAGCAGGATCTTTTGATTTGAGAAGTAAGTTCTCCACATGCCTGACAGTCTCATGCAAGCTCCTCATATCCGGGGTGAGTTTATTCAGGACATGCTCCGGCAGCATCGGTTCACCCAAGTGATGCAGAGGTCGCCAATTGTTTGGCAACTTGTCAAGGAGTGGGACCTTGTCCTTGGATTTGGCCGCCGCCTTGTCTTTGGCGTCCTTCTTATTTGCCCTCTTCCTCTTCTTGGGTTGTAGTGCTGGACCATCCATCGCCGTAGTGGCCGTAGCACGGAGTGTGTTTGGGCTCAGCATATTTTTGACGGCGGCGGTGGCGACCTCCTCAGGATTTTCCTCCTCAGCCGTTTCTTGAGAATCAAACAGCTTCTTGGAGCACACATATTTCAATGCCGGCGCATCCTCATGGACAACTTGTGAAGACGTAGGAATATCCCATTGGAAGTTCTCACGTTCGTATTCCTCGGCCTCTGGCGCAGCTGGCTGTTGTGGTGGGGCGCTGACCTCTGGCGCAGCTGGCCGTTCTGGTGGGGTGATGACCACCGGCGCCGCTGGCTGTCGTGGAGGGACGCTGACATGTGGCGCCGCAAGGTGCTTGTCTTTGCTTGCCGTCGACCCCGAGTAGGTGTTGATCCGAATTAGGGTCTTCGGCCATAGCAGTACCCAACCCTTCAGTGAGGCCAGATTCAACGGGCTATCGTCATCGGCACCATGCGGTTGATTAGGAGGAAACAAATCCTCATAGCCCGGTAACGCCCGATCCACTTCAACCCGGTAAACGTCATCCGCCATATCTCGTGTGTGCCACTTCTTATCCAGGGGCCGAAGGATGGACCCCCTCGCGACGTCTTTGAGTTCGTCGTTTACTCTCATCAGGAAGGTGCATGGCGTTGAGTTAGCCTGCGAGAACATGTGTATGGCGTTAGAGAGAGGGCAAGGATGACGAAACTAATATATTAACTTGATGTACACATTAGTTAATTACCGTGAGGGCATTGAGCTCGGCTAATGTCGACGGGCCGGCACATGCGGCGGCGGGCGTGCAAGTGACGGACGGGCTGCTACCCGGCATGGACGGTGAATCCCTAGCACCAGCGACATTGCCGGCGGCCGGAGGAGTCTCCATTATAACATTGTCATTGCCGGCGGACGGCGGCGCCATCGAGTTGCTGCCGTCGAAGCTAACCACTTGCATTTTCGGGGGGGGGGGGGGGGGGTCCTTGTTTGCCACCCTCATACCACGCGTGTAGAGCGTCGAAATCTGCTTGGACTGAAGCGGCGACTTCAGCTTTGACTTCAGGTACGAGCGTAGCTTTGAGTTGCGGTACCAGTTGCGGTACCAAACCAGCTTGGACTTGGGCTAGGATTGAGTCCCTCATTTCCTCCGCCTCCCGCTGCTTCCTCTCACTGCGCGCATTTTTATCGGCCACAGACGACAAGCCGTAGTGACCATGCTTGTAGCCTGTACCGGCGCCAGCCACACGGCCTCTATGCGGCCTTCTCGTCGGTGAATGCTCATTAACGATGTTTAGCGCCCGTACGAGAGGCTTGTCCCAGGCTACCCTGCCCGTCGACGCCTGGGAGGAGGAGCCTTCGTCACATTGAGAAAGTCTTTGTGTTTCTTCTTCCTGCGGAAGAAACGCGAACCATTTAGAAATGTTGCTACTATTATATGAACGATACTTGATCTAATTAAACCGGTAAATTGCTTACCGGTTTTTTCTCCAACGCCAGGACCTTCTTGTCGTTCGTGAACCAAATTATGTCGGTTACGACCTTCGGGTCCGTGACAAGTTCCCCGGTTAGTTTCTTCTTATGGTACCGGGACCTGATGAATCTTCTTTCAAGCGGGTCCTTGTACTTGAGCCAGGGGTTCTCAATGCCGGCATTTACATACGCCTCGTCCTCCTTCGCCCAATAGGGCTCCTTTCCCTCGTACCCACGGCTCCCAAGGTTGTGGTTGCCGATGTTAAGCTCCCGCATTTCCTTCCCCCACAACTTGCGATTCTTGGTTGCTTGTAGCTCTTCATTGGCCACAAAAGCATCAAAGTCCGCCTGGGAGACATGCGGAAAGGCGGAGTGGACCTCTTCGAAACCTTTGCCCTCAGCAATCAGCTTCCGCACCATGTACTTATAGCTGCTGAGGTGTTTGGTGAACTTCAGGAGGGCTTGTGAGTTCACAATGTTGTTGGTTTGATGACTGGAGGCGTAGTCGCCTAGGAACTTGTATCGTGAGTGCAACCTCGCAATGAGCTGGGCTCGCAAAGGCGCTTTGCTCTCAGCTCGGAGGTCCGTCTCGTTGAGATTGATGACCTCTCGGAGGATACATGCCAGTTGGTTGCCGTACCCCTTGGCAACATCCTTAGGCTCCACCGGCAAACCACTGGCGGGGTCCACCTCTTTGACTGTGTCTCTGTGTTGACTGCCAAAACCCACCGGCGGGCAGCGGCGAATCAACACTAGTAGAGCCGGGAAGAGCCTAGAGCTGCGGCTGGCTGAGACCCCTCCGAGCGACGGCCCGCAATGCTCTTCTGGTCACACGCGGCGATGCGAAGTGCAAGGGCGTGCCACCTGACCTATACCTGGTCAGGAAGGTGATGGGGATGCCTCGCTTAGTTTCCTGCATGGCATACACGTAAACATTAAATACGAGCCTCGATCGGCTCTCAGGTTATCCTGTGAATCGGCTCAAAGAGCCGATCCACCCATGATTCGTACGGGGTGCACGAATACTTGGTGATCCTGCTTGATCAAGATAAAGCTAATGAGATCTACGACGATTTAGGGTTTTCACCGCATAATCGGATCATCCTACTCCAGGTTGGGCCTCGCGGCCACGCACGGTGATCGTAAGCCGATCCTAAACAAGGCCTAAAAACCAACATGAATGCTGATCCTCGGAACATCCTGTTTAGGACTTGCGAACGCCACCCTACGTGCCGCTGGATCCTCCCCCCCTTTGTAAGGCCTAACTATTGCAGATATTAAACTAATCCTTGTAGAACAAGGAGCAATCGTAACGGATCAGATCTACTAAATAATGAACAAGCAGGGTGCCGCCCCCACACCTGAGATAGATGTGAGGGCGGCTAGACATGCAAGGGTTGCACTACGTAAGCATGTTATACGAAGAACTATGCTAACCCTAACATGTCTATGATAACTACGTTGCTCGCCATCAAAGACGCTTCAGTACGAGCAACGCATGAACAACGTGGGGCTTGTGCTGCCTAGATCGCAAGATGCGATCTAGGCAGCATGTCGCTTACCTGGTAGAAACCCTCGAGACGAAGGAGTTGGCGATGCGCCGAGATTGGTTTGTTTTGGTTGTTGAACGTGAGTTGTTGTTTTATTCCATAAACCCTAGATACATATTTATAGTCCAGGGGACTTTCTAACGTGGGAATATCCCATCGTGCACGATACAAACTCTAACTTTTAATCTAAGATATAATCTACTAAAACTAAAGATACACGGGCAAAATAGCCCAACTTAGCATAACAGGCCGATTCACGTAATTCTTCCATGTATAATTCTTTAAACCCATCTTGATTGCGGCCCACCTCTGACTCGGTCAAATCCTGGTGATAACACATGCCCCCCTGGTTTTGGAATTGGTAATTCCAAAATCACTCTGTTTTCTTCCTCCGAGGGGTCATGTCATGGCAGAGCAGAACCGTCACAGCATGCTTCATCATGATGACTTTCCTTCCCAACTTCTCTGCACGACTTGACAGTTTTGGTACCATATCCTCGAGAACTGCTCGGACATTAAATCCCCACCTCCTTTTATTTGACCGCATCGAACAGTTCTCCTTTCCACCCCTTCCGCATCAGCACTCCAAAAAACCCTCCTCTGCAACCATGTCTTCTCCCTCTTCCTCTTCTTCTTCATCGGATCTTTCCTACGTGTCCTCTCCCATCCGAGAGTCGACGCCCTCGTGGGGCACGCAGGCGGCGTACGATATCCTCGCCCCAACGAAGTGGGACAAAGAGGACCATGACTCCCTCGTCCGGTCCGAGGATGACAAATCCTTGACCGACGGGGAGAGCGACCTCCGCTTCCTTGCTGCCGGGGAATCGGAGGAGGAGAGCGATAGCGATCGTTACTCCTGGGTAAACCCCACCACCTCCGAGGAGGCGGATGAGGAGGAAGAAGAGGAGGACAGCGACGATAGCCTCCCCGACGAGCCGCCGGCCAAGCGCCATTGCCCCTGGCCGGGGAATCTGAGTGACTTCGACAGCGACGGCGACGACGACGACGAGGAGGATGAAGACAACGAAGGCCCCGCCGGCGGCCGCTGGAGCAGCGACGACGAGCCGGCCGGGAGCAGCGCCGTCAGCGGCGGCGAAGACAGCGACGAGAGCAGCAACGGCCCCTAGATAGGATCTTAGCATAGGGCCAGCAGTAGTAGACGGGGCAATGTACCCCCTAGTACCTTCTTTTGAGAGCAATCAGCTCTTCTATGTAAGAAATCTGGTTTATCAATGAAGAAATTCCCCAATTTGATTTTGCCGATTCCCTTTATGATAATTTAGCCGATTGTCTTTCGCACTGATTCTACCGACTGCCAATCTGGTCAATGCCCAATAAGCCGATGGCGTCGCATCGGTCTCTCACGACAAATTTTGTGATAGATTCATCCGGACCCAAGCTCCTGGTCAAACCAGGCCCAGCCATAAGCGTGCAAACCCTAGGCCTTCAGACATTCTTTTGCCACATCCTTCCCTTCCAGATCCTCTTTGTCTCTAAAAGCGCCCTAGGATCGTTGCCGGGTCAATTTAAACGCCGAAGCTGCCACTTCTGCAGGACAGGCATTACCTCTGTAGTAACATTTTATAATCCTGCTCTGTTCTCTTTCAGCAACCATTGCTCAAAATCAAACTGAGACGCAGAGCCAACCGATTTTAGCGAACTCGGCCTTCTTATGGCAAAGGACCTCTCGCGGCAAGTTGCCCCCCGAGCCTCAGCCGGGGTAGAGACAATGATGAAGACCAGCATTTCAGGCAAACAGGCCTGGGCTCGACCACGTCCGAGAGTTGACCATCTTTCATCCGCTGACAGTCTATACAGCCGATTCAGCAGGCTACTAATCTGGTGTTGAGTAGGTGCCCTCAACATAGTCCTGGGCCTGTCGCTGAATCGTCTTGCATATTGAAACTGATAATTCCGTAACATCAGCACCGTTCCTCAGGCCAGTTGTGATGCAGAGTTAGCCGATTCCAGCGAGATCGGTCCGCGTAGCAAAGGATCCTTCGGGGCAAACTGCCCCCCGGGCCTCAGTCGGGCGAGAATAACAGCGAGCCGACCATATCGGTCACCCTCGGCTTCTAACTTGTAATGCAGCATCAGCCGATTCCAACAAATATCGGCTCTTCGTCTCTGGCAGGCTGGGACACCTCCCAGTGGGGGTGTCTTTGAATCTCTGATGCCCTCCAAATTCTGGACGTAACACCCCCTAGAAGTGACAGCTACTAAGTCACCATCTTGGTCAAAACGTCGCAGCCGATTGCTTCGTCATCGGCTGTTCTCCCAGTCTTAGGAAAGATATGCTTGCTCCGTTAGGCTCATCCCTACCCTGACTTGCCGTTAATCAGGGCCACGACCCTCAAACCTGCGGTCCTGGTTCAGGAAGATGCCACATTCCTCGCTGCTAATGCCGCTGATCTTGAAGACTTGCCAATGAGAATTAGGGGTCCTCGAAAGGAAGACCCATTTCACGCTCCATTGATCCTTAAGGCGATGTCTGCACATCGGCTGTTCTTAAAAAATTTTGAATTTTCGGCCGATTTGTGTATCGGCCCCCATACTCCAATACCCATCGCCACAGGATGGGATACTTCTACTGCATATCCTCGTGTTTTCACTAGTAGGAAAACCCTTATAGGCAAAGCTTAGTTCTGTGGCGCACCGCTTTGAATGCGCCACAGAAACTTGTTTTGTGGCGCACCAGCAAGTGTGCGCCACAAAAATAGCTTATTTTTGTGGCGCAGGGCTGAACCGTGCGCCACAGAAATTATGTGGGGCCCACATTCTGCCACCACGAATTATTAGGGTAGGTATTTCTGTGGCGCACTATGCTATCTGCGCCACAGAAATAACTATTTCTGTGGCGCACTGGCTCTGGTGCGCCACAGAAGTAGTTATTTCTGTGGCGCACTGGCTCTGGTGCGCCACAGAAGTAGTTATTTCTGTGGCGCACTCGTGCTTGTGCGCCACAGAATTAGGGTAAGTTATATCATCCCGGCCCGTACCCCTCCCCTCCCCACGCCCGTACGTTCACCTCCCCTCCCCTCTCCCCCGCCGCCGCCGCCATGGTCGTCGCACTGGCCGTCGCCGCCGCCGCCTCCTTCCTCCGCGAGGGCCGCATGCCGCCACGCTCCACCCATCCCCGCCACCTGCAGCACAAGCCGCTGCGGCGTGGAGGAGGAGGGGCCGCCGCATGGAGGAGGAGGGGCCGCCGCGTCAAGGAGGAGGAGCCGCCGCGTCTTCCTCCTCCTCCACCCCTGCCGTCGTCGTCAACCTCCTCCTCCACCCCTATCGTCGGTGAGCTCCACCTCTCCCCTTCCCTCCCTCCTCCTCCACCCCTGCCGTCGTCGTCAACCTCCTCCTCGATCCACCCCTAGCGTCGGTGAGCTCCACCTCTGGATGTGTTGATGTTGTGCTCGATCTGGATGCTCTTGTGCTGCTGTTGTTCTCTGGATGTTGATGCTGCTCTGGACAAATATGGAGACAAACATTTTAACATTACTGGATCATCAAATGTTTCCCTTAATTTGTCCCTGGTTGCCTCCTTAATTGATGCCTTATGATCCAAATTACTATATTATTGGATTGAGTGATATGGCTACTGCTTTGTTTGCTCTCCAAATTACCTACTGATCCTAAGTACCCATGAATATCTGGTGGTGTTCTTCTGCTGTTTAGTTACTGTCAACACATGTGTTTGCATGTGTGTGTGAGCTGCTTGTAGTGTCACTTGACTATTCAAGTTTCAATGTTGGTTACTTTTCCTCTAGTGCAAGAAATGGTTGAGCAGATGTTTATCCACTGTTGGCCTTTATTCTTGGGTAGCTCAAAGTGTCATGCACTTACTGGATCATCAAATGTTTCCCTTAATTTGTCCCTGGTTGCCTCCTTAATTGATGCCTTATGATCCAAATTACTATATTATTGGATTGAGTGATATGGCTACTGCTTGTTTGCTCTCCAAATTACCAAGTGATGAATATATAATCCCTTTGGAGCATCTGCCCCATGCTATATATGTGTATTTGACCATGCTTATGATGGATTTCTTTTAAGGACTCTAGCTAGATTAGAGGGGAAAAAGTTGCTGCTTTGTTGCCTATGATAATGGATCATCAAATGTTTCCCTTTGTCCCTGGTTGCCTCCTTAATTGATGCCTTATGATCCAAATGATCCAAGTCCCTTGCATGATCCCATTTGTCCCTAATGTTGCTTAATTAAGATGAATAAATTCCCTCTAATCACCATTTGGAGATCAAGACTAGTTCTTGATATCCATTAGCTAGACTCCAATATTAAAAATGTCTCCCAAATATGGAGACAAACATTTTAACATTACCCCAATGTTATTTCTCTCAAATTGACAGTTTCTGATGGTATGCTTGCTCCTCACTGTACTTTATCAATTCCCTACTGATCCTAAGTACCCATGAATATCTGGTGGTGTTCTTCTGCTGTTTAGTTACTGTCAACACATGTGTTTGCATGTGTGTGTGAGCTGCTTGTAGTGTCACTTGACTATTCAAGTTTCAATGTTGGTTACTTTTCCTCTAGTGCAAGAAATGGTTGAGCAGATGTTTATCCACTGTTGGCCTTTATTCTTGGGTAGCTCAACGTGTCATGCACTTACTGGATCATCAAATGTTTCCCTTAATTTGTCCCTGGTTGCCTCCTTAATTGATGCCTTATGATCCAAATTACTATATTATTGGATTGAGTGATATGGCTACTGCTTGTTTGCTCTCCAAATGCTATATATGTGTATTTGACCATGCTTATGATGGATTTCTTTTAAGGACTCTAGCTAGATTAGAGGGGAAAAAGTTGCTGCTTTGTTGCCTATGATAATGGATCATCAAATGTTTCCCTTTGTCCCTGGTTGCCTCCTTAATTGATGCCTTATGATCCAAATGACCCAAGTCCCTTGCATGATCCCATTTGTCCCTAATGTTGCTTAAGATGAATAAATTCCCTCTAATCACCATTTGGAGATCAAGACTAGTTCTTGATTTCCATTAGCTAGACTCCAATATTAAAAATGTCTCCCAAATATGGAGACAAACATTTTAACATTACCCCAAGTGATTTACTTGTCGATGATTAGATGGTTGGTCGATCACTCGTACACTCGGGGGTGGAGCAAGTGAGGCTTGGTGTGATGGCACAAATATCAATATCTTGTGCATCCTACCTGGCCTCACTTACTCCATCCCTGGATGTTAATATTTGTTTCGACCAACAAAGTATGAGGCATTCCATTTAGTTGATACCACTTGGCTCTTTCTTCCATTTTAGTGCCGATGATTAGAATGTTCGGTCAACTGTACACTCCGGGGTGTCGCTAGTGAGCCTGGTGTGATGGCACAAATATCAATCTCTTGTGCATCCTACCTGGCCTCACTAACGCCATCCCGGGATGTTCATATTTGTTTCGACCAACAAAGTATGAGGCATTCCATTTAGTTCATACTAGCTACTTCTTAATTGCATTGGCCTTTCTTCCATTCTAGCTAGTGCCGATGATTAAATTGTTTGGTCACTTGTACACTTTCCGGGGTGGGGCCATGAGCTCGGTGCGATGGCACAAATATCAATCTCTTGTGCATCCTACCTGGCCTCACTGACCCCATCCCGGAATGTTAATATTTCTTTCGACCAACAAAGTATGAGGCATATGATATCTAGTTGAGATACCACTTGGCTCTTTCTTCCATTTTAGTGCCGATGATTAGAATGTTTGGTCACCTATACGCCGCAATATACTTTGTAGACGAGCTCCCCTTTCCCTAGCCGCCGTTCCGTGAACGAGTCCTTGACGAGACAACAACGCCGACATGCCTCTCCGGCGCAGCACCACTTTTCTTCTCTCGCCGTCCAATACGTGAACGAGTCCTTAATGCGAAGACGGTGCCAGCCTCCCTAGCATCATGCCGACCCCTGTTGTCGTGCTTCAGGCCGTGTCGATCAGTGGACACACGGTTTGAAGCGCGGCAACACGGCCCGGCATAATGCTGGGCAGGCCGGCACGGTCTTTGCATCAAGGACTCGTTCACGTACTGGACAGCGAGGGACTGGCGTGGTTCTACGCCGGAGATGCAGATCGGCGTTGTTGTGTCGTCAAGCACCCGTTGACGGATCGCGAACCGGGGACAGGGGTCCCTTCTGCAAAGTATACGGCGGTGTATACAGCAACTATGGTTTCTGACCATAGTATTTGTGTTGACCAACAATGTATGAGGCACTTATTCCATTTTGTCATTCCATTTGCTTTGAGATTTTCAAAATGCCGATGATTAAAATGTTTGGTCACCGTACACTTGGGGGTGGCGTAAGTGAGCCTGGTAAGATAGCACAAATATCAATCTCTTGTGCATCCTACCTGGCCTCGCTTACCCCATCCCTAAATGTTAATATTTGTGTTGACCAACAATGTATGAGGCACTTATTCCATTTTGTCATTCCATTTGCTTTGAGATTTTCAAAATGCCGATGATTAAAATGTTTGGTCACCGTACACTTGGGGGTGGCGTAAGTGAGCCTGGTAAGATAGCACAAATATCAATCTCTTGTGCATCGGACTTGGTCTCACTAACGCCATCTCTAAATGTTAATATTTGTGTTGACCAACAATGTATGAGGCACTTATTCCATTTTGTCATTCCATTTGCTTTGAGATTTTCAAAATGCCGATGATTAAAATGTTTGGTCACCGTACACTCGGGGGCGGCGTAAGTGAGCCTGGTAAGATAGCACAAATATCAATCTCTTGTGCATCGGACTTGGTCTCACTTACACCGTCCCTGAATGTTAATATTTGTGTTGACCAACAATGTATGAGGCATTTATTCCATTTCTCTTGTGCATCGGACTTGTTGGTCTCACTTTCTTCCATTTTCATCATAGTAGGAACTGGATGAAGGACCCCGATGCAAGCGAGCCTGGTGGGTAGAGATGACGGAGCAAAGGAGGAACCGGATGAAGACTACTTTGTATCTTGAAATTGTGAATTTTGTATGAATTAAGAGTTGTATGCAAAACATTTGACACTTGCCACTATATATGTATCTCGATCGGGTTCTAAGTAATGTGATGATGATGTCTATGTTATATCTATGCAATGTACATGATATTTATATTATATCTGAATGTTGCTGTATATAACCTGTGTATCTGTATTGCTGTCTATAAACTGCATGTGTATAGCAGGCAGAACAAAATCGTGTATAATACAAGCAAATTCTGTGGCGCACTAAAAACCAATTCTGTGGCGCACGCGTTTCTGTGACGCACCTAAGAACAAGTGCGCCACAGAAACCTTAATTCTGTGGCGCACGGGAAGGTGCGCCACAGAAACCTTATTTTTGTGGCGACGTTTCTGTGGCGCAGCTCCCATGCGCCACAGAATCCATTTTTGGTGCGCCACTGATGAGGCTTTTCCTACTAGTGTTTCTCCACTTGGGCGCCCCCCCCCGAGCCGATTCTGTCAAGAGAATTGATGATATCGGCTCTGTTGGATCATGTGTTGAACCCAGGCAGTATGGATGGTGAGGATATTCACGGCCGATTACTGGAATCGGCCTTCACGTTGTTTGCTCGGTGAAGGTTTTGTAATGTTCCTTCATAGACCCTTGGGGCCGATCACAAGGATCAGCCTCGCCAAGTTGCACATTGCTTTGCTTTAACTACATGGTCAGGCCAGTGGATAAAACTAGCTTAACCCTTCCCTTTGTCACATCGATGCGCTCGCAGTCATCCAAGTTGATGCCTGAGAGGGGTTCTTGGCCTGCTGCTTCCCATGCGTTCATGCCAGCCGTTGAAACTTCGGCTGAGTCATCAGCCTGGATGACCTCTACCTCATCACCATCCCACTGTATTATGCATTGGTGCATAGTGGAGGGAATGCAGCAATTGGCGTGGATCCAATCTCTTCCCAGCAACACCGCGTAACTGCTCGAGCTATCGACGATGAAGAACGTCGTAGGGATAGTTTTTCTTCCTATGGTCAGATCCACGTTCAGAACTCCCTGTGCCTCAGACGCTTGGCCGTTGAAGTCGCTCAACGTCACGTTGGTCTTGATTAGATCCGAACTAGAGCGTCCCAGCCGACGTAGCATAGAGTACGGCATGATGTTAACTGCCGCTCCGGTGTCCACCAGCATCTTATTTACAGGCCTCCCATCGATATATCCTCGTAAGTACAGGGCCTTCAGATGCCTGTAGCTCCTTTCCCGTGGCTTCTCAAAGATAACCGGCCGTGGGCCGCAGTCAAGTTGTGCCACGGATGTCTCATTAATCCTGGAGCACTGAACTCCGAAGGGAGGATAAACACCATATTTGTGCCAGCCGATGTTTCATCATCGGCTTTTCTCTGCTCGGGGCGCCACTCTTTTCTTTGTGGCCGACCTTCTTCGTCCAGGGCTCGTCGAATTTTGGCAGCCAGATCTGGCCGTGCCTTCCTTAGCATGCGCAGGTACAATCTTTCAGCTTCTTCCAACCCACGCGGACGCTGAACTCTTCGCTTCTGGGAACGGCTGAGCCCATCAGGGCACCACCTGGGCTGATGATATTTGTATTCTTCATCATCGTCCTCTAGTTCCCCGAGGTCTTCCACCCGAGCAGACTCAGCATGCTTGTTCCGAGGCGGGAGAGGCCCCAGACGGCTGAACACGGATACGTTAGCGGCACCCTCCTTCCTTTGTTTGCATTCTGGGCAGTTCTCGATTGTTGGTAATCGGCTCATTCCTGAGTCCCAGCAATGCTTGAAGAACGGACAGTCCCAGTGCCTATCCACGTCACCCTGCCCCCTTGACCTTCCTTCGGCGCGACGATCGTACTCGTCGTTGCTTTTACCATGTGGGCGGTACCTTCTGACCTCGGCATCAGACCGAAAATTCCTTTCATTATCTATGTCGTAGCGCCGACGTCGGTCGTGGTGTTGCTCGTATTTGTTGAGGAGGTGCTCGGAGAGTGGGCGTTGATACCGCATGCTTCTTATCCCCTCCCTTGCCAGGTACCGCCTGTCCTCATCTTGGGGCTGGTCGCGCGGATTGGCCCCCTCTTCATCCCTGCCACGGGAGTGGCTGCTTTCTGTTTTCTCTTTGTCATGGCGGCTTGCAGGCCCTGCCCTATTGACTCCAAAGGAGAACTTTGGCTGACCTATGGAGTGGCTGAGATCCACCGTGTCGACGCCGGGCCCCGGACGTGGGTCTCTACCGAGCTTGATATCATGCGGCCGGGTCTTCTCAGAGGAGCCGATGAGTTCGGCTTCGAGGGTTGCCTTGATCCCGTCTTGTTTTCTTTCGAGCTCCTCGGGCAGATCCTTGTGCTTCAGCGTCCTGGTGCGCTCTTCTGACGTGGAACCCCTCCACCTGGCGCCATGGGAGCGGGTTCGGTGGGAAGAGCCGATGAGTTCGGCTTCGAGGATGGCTTTGATCTCATCGCACGTGACTGGCGTGCCGCCCGCCATCTCAGATGTAGATGGCGATGTGGTTGATGTAGACGATTGTCCCACCGGGCGTGCCAGAATGTGTTGACTGCCAAAACCCACCGGCGGGCAGCGGCGAATCAACACTAGTAGAGCCGGGAAGAGCCTAGAGCTGCGGCTGGCTGAGACCCCTCCGAGCGACGGCCCGCAATGCTCTTCTGGTCACACGCGGCGATGCGAAGTGCAAGGGCGTGCCACCTGACCTATACCTGGTCAGGAAGGTGATGGGGATGCCTCGCTTAGTTTCCTGCATGGCATACACGTAAACATTAAATACGAGCCTCGATCGGCTCTCAGGTTATCCTGTGAATCGGCTCAAAGAGCCGATCCACCCATGATTCGTACGGGGTGCACGAATACTTGGTGATCCTGCTTGATCAAGATAAAGCTAATGAGATCTACGACGATTTAGGGTTTTCACCGCATAATCGGATTATCCTACTCCAGGTTGGGCCTCGCGGCCACGCACGGTGATCGTAAGCCGATCCTAAACAAGGCCTAAAAACCAACATGAATGCTGATCCTCGGAACATCCTGTTTAGGACTTGCGAACGCCACCCTACGTGCCGCTGGATCCTCCCCCCCTTTGTAAGGCCTAACTATTGCAGATATTAAACTAATCCTTGTAGAACAAGGAGCAATCGTAACGGATCAGATCTACTAAATAATGAACAAGCAGGGTGCCGCCCCCACACCTGAGATAGATGTGAGGGCGGCTAGACATGCAAGGGTTGCACTACGTAAGCATGTTATACGAAGAACTATGCTAACCCTAACATGTCTATGATAACTACGTTGCTCGCCATCAAAGACGCTTCAGTACGAGCAACGCATGAACAACGTGGGGCTTGTGCTGCCTAGATCGCAAGATGCGATCTAGGCAGCATGTCGCTTACCTGGTAGAAACCCTCGAGACGAAGGAGTTGGCGATGCGCCGAGATTGGTTTGTTTTGGTTGTTGAACGTGAGTTGTTGTTTTATTCCATAAACCCTAGATACATATTTATAGTCCAGGGGACTTTCTAACGTGGGAATATCCCATCGTGCACGATACAAACTCTAACTTTTAATCTAAGATATAATCTACTAAAACTAAAGATACACGGGCAAAATAGCCCAACTTAGCATAACAGGCCGATTCACGTAATTCTTCCATGTATAATTCTTTAAACCCATCTTGATTGCGGCCCACCTCTGACTCGGTCAAATCCTGGTGATAACACTCTGCCGGTGCCGACCGTGTTTTGGCGCCTTGCCTTCCGCGGCCTCTTGGAACCACTTGTCCCGGTGCCACTACTCCCGGCGGCGCCGCTAGGATCGTCGCCGCTTGTCTCGCCGCCACCCCCAGCGGCGCCGGTTGCCTCGTCGCCGCCTGGCGCGTAGGTACTACCCCCGGCGGCGTCGCTTGCCTTGTTGCCGCTTGGCTCCTCGCCACTACCCCCAGCGTCATCCTCCATCTCATGGTCCTCGTCGCCGCCAACACCAGCGGCCTCGGCATCCTCCTCCGTCCTAAAGAAGTGCCTATTGTAGTGCTCCTCTAATTCTTCTTGAGACGCCATGGTGGCTTGCACTAATAGAAGATGAAAAAGAGTTAGGATTCACGGAAAAATTCGGCATGACCTTTGCTAAAAATTGGTCATGCCGAGTGCTAGAATTGCCGGAACGGAAATGAATCGACATTCCGGCACTCAATAGCAACTCAATCCCTGTAACAGAAATGCAATTCACATATATATAGCCAGAGTAGCATTACAGTAGCACTTAGCATTACAGTAGATGAATGTAAATCAAATTCTCACACTCAGACAACAACAGAATTTCATCATGCTAGCCCTGGATTCAAACCAGAATTCAAACACTAAAATAAAAACCAGAATTGAAACCATCTTTAGCATTTTACACCATAACCATTTTACATCAACACCATGCTACTCTCTGGCTACATAATTAAAACAGTGCCAAACAGAGCTTGTACCCACTTATAAGACAGTTCCAAAAAACAGATCATTTTATATATATGGCAGTGGCATATATATGGATCATTTTAAATGAACCAGATAAGGAACATAGCACCAATTTTCATTTGTGTATTATCAGAAAGCTCCAATTATAAATCAACTAAATGAACCTAGCTAGCTACTGTCCATTTGCAACAACACATCATATATTTATTTAACATAACAGAGCAAAAATTGTTAGAATATCTAGTAGCATTTTATGAACCAGAGCTTACTTTCCATTAGCCCTTCCTTTCAAAAATGACTACTAAACCTACTGCTGGCATTTTATGAACCAGAGCTTACTTTCCATTAGCCCTTCCTTTCAAAAATGACTACTAAACCTACTGCTGGCATTTTATGAACCAGAGCACACCAAATATTTATGGGCATGAGATTGTGATCTTTTTTTAGTAATAGCCAGAGAACTAACTCATTTCATTTGCTAACACTAACCTACTGCAAGCATTTACCAACAAGTTAAATGAACCAAAAATTTGCTACTGCATTTCATCATTCAAAGCAAATAGCAACTAGCAAACAAACCTACTGCATTTTAAATTTTCATTTGTCATTTTAAACCAGTAGAATTTTTATTTTCACTTCACCCAATTCATTTACAGAGAACCATGTACATCTGAATATATTTTCACTTCACCCAATTCATTACCATACTTGATATAGTAGCATTTCCATTTCATTTCCACTATAATAAAAAACCCCAATTCATTTCCAGAGAACCATGTACATCATTTTCATTGTAATCCTCATAGTGAAGCTCTCAATTTCATCATCAATTTTGCTGTAGAAAAAGCCTAACATTGAGTAAAACTAACTAATCAACCTAAGTACTTAACTCATATAGACAATGATGTGCTTAATTCTTCAAATTTGAACTTCAAAATTGACTCTTTCACCTGCTATTGCATTTATTTAATTCTTTAACATGAATATATATCAAATTGAGCATGAGCAGTAGCAAATTGAGCATGAGCAGTAGCAAATTGAGCATTAATAGGGCAGTACAGGGCCAACCAGGGCATCAAATTTGCAAGGGTACAGGGCATCAAATTCAATTTTGTATGAGTAATACAAGAATCGGCGCAAGAATTCAACTACTGCAAGAACAACGGCGCAGATCAGAGAGGGAAGGAATAGGGGGATGGAGAGGGAAGGAAGAGGGGGATGGAGAGGGGAAGGAAGAGGGGAAGGGAGAGAGGTTCTTACCAACGGCGATGGTGGCGACGCCCTGCTGCTCCTCTCCGCGACGGTGGCCGGCGCGCAACGGCCTCCTCCTCCTCTCGTCGACGGTGGCGACGGTGGCCGGCGCGTGACGCCCTCCCCCTCCTCTCCGCGGCGACGCCCTGCTCCTCCTTGCGCGGCGGCTCCGGCGTGCTACGAGGTCGACGACGGCGCAGGGGCGTGCAGAGAGGTCGACGACGGCGCGGCGGTGCTAGGGTTCGGCGTGTGCTAGGGTTCGGCGTGAAGAGAATGTGACTGGGAAGAGAGGATCGACACGCGTGCGGTTAAGTCCCCACTATAGCTGGACCCCTTACTGCCGGCGCACTACCCCTTTGGTTCGCCGGGGACAAGGGTAACCCCCGGCGAACTAAGGCCCAGGTGCGCCGGCAATAACCTTGGCACGGCTATACCTGGGACTTGTCCCTGTGCCAAATTAGGCCTGGCCATTTCCTTTTCCTTTTTTATTTTCTTTTTCTTCATTTCCTTATTTCCTTTCTCTTTCTTTTATGTTGGTTTTCTATTCCCCCAAATCCTATACTATTTTATTTCCTTCTCTTTTCTAGATAATAACCA
The DNA here is from genome assembly GCF_019359855.2 of Lolium perenne. Taxonomy (NCBI): domain Eukaryota; kingdom Viridiplantae; phylum Streptophyta; class Magnoliopsida; order Poales; family Poaceae; genus Lolium; species Lolium perenne. The sequence goes on from NC_067244.2 coordinate 24,942,046, forward strand.
AGCAATATGAGTTAATTATGCATTACAAAAAAATATGATGTAAAATATTGACCAACACAATATTAATTAGTCATACATAAAATATTGGCCATGACCATATGAGTCGTTATGAATTACACAAAATATGAGTTATAGATTGCAAATAAAGTTTTACATCCTCGATTGAGAAGAGTGTTTCGCTTTCTTCTTGCTTTTCTTGCTCGTCGTTGAATAATTTAGCCCCGTGTCGTGACTTCTTCTTTTGAAGGGTCGACCTGACCTCGGTAGCGTGGTCCTGCTTCTTCTTGTGGTGTATGTTGTGTCTTCGTCCTCGGATTCTTCCATCATTGGGTCTCCGACTTGTCCTTCGAAGTCTTCCTCGTTGGCGACTCCATCCATTCCGACGATGGTCCTCTTGCCCCTCCTCACGATAACACGGCTAGGCCTGGATGGGTCGGTTATGAAGAAGCATTGGTGCACGTGTTCTGCCAGTACCCATGGCTCATTCTGCGCGGTGGCGTTCGTGGACTTTGATTTGTTGGCTTCGGGTAGAAACATGGTGGTGAAATACCGGTCTTCTTTTGTGACGCTCTTAGCCCATCTGATACGGAACATCGGCACTTTCTCCCCAGCGTAGCTAAGCTCCCAGATTTCCTCGATTCTTCCGTAGTATCTAGTCTTTACGTCACCCGTCCAGGAATCCATCGTTACCCCTGAGTTCTGGTAAACACTGTTCTTATCTTTTTCTTCCGTGTAGAATGTGTACCCGTTGATATCGTACGCTTGGTAAGTCATGATGTTGGGCGCGGGGCCATGTGACAAGGCCAATACTAGTTTATCCTTGTCAGAATCCATTGGTGGGGGATTAGCATCAATGTGGTCTTTGAACCAGCGCGCGAAAGAGGAGTTGTGCTCTCTGTATATTTCTGCTTCCGTCATCATCGGCTTGCCACTGTTCTCTATCATGGTTTTGTGCTCTTTCAACCAAGGATCGATCAAGTCAATGTGTTGTAGCGCTACTAAGTTGGCCCTGTCAAAGTCGGAAGTCCGACCAGACATGTGCACGTGCAGTTCCTTCCTTCCATTTTTGTGGCCTACTCCCTCGAACCTGCGGAGGTGCTTGTTTTGAGGCAAACCAACAGGGTCCTCGATGTCTAGATAATTCGCGCAGAAAGAGATGCACTCTTCGGTGAGCCAGCCCTGGACGATGCTTCCATCCGGATGTGACCTGTTACGAACGTATCCTTTAATGACCCCATTCATTCTTTCAAACGGCATCATGTTGTGTAAGAATGCCGGCCCTAGACTGACGATATCATCCATGATATGGACCAACAGATGGACCATCACGTCAAAGAATGCAGGCGGGAAGTACATCTCAAGCTCACATAGGATCACCACGATCTCTTCCTGGAGCCTTGCGAGTTTCTTCACGCTTATCGACTTCCGAGTTATGACGTCGAAGAAGTTCTGAGAGCCCGATCAGCGTTGCACGGACATGGTCATCCATTATACCTCGGATTGCAACCGGAAGAATCTGCGTCATCATCACGTGACAGTCATGAGACTTCATGCCGCTGAAGTTTCGTTTCTTGGGGTCCATGTATCTGCTTATTAGCCCGGAGTAACCAAAGGGCACTCTGACTCCTAGAAGGCAATTGAAAAATTGATCGACCTCGGCCGGACTAAAAGTGAAGCAGGAGGGGGGACAGTAATAGTCTGGCTGCTTAATCCTTTTGCGCTTCTGACCGCCGTCCGCCTCCTCCTCCGAATGTCCCTCTTTGGCCGCCGGGATCTGAAGCTCTTCCCTGATGCCCAAAACTTTCAGGTCGTGTCTTGCTTTCGGCCCATCTTTGGTCCGGTCCGGCATGTTGAGAAGAGTGCCAAGCAAGCTCTCGCACATGTTCTTTGTAATATGCATGACATCAAGGCAGTGAGGTGTATCGAGAATTTTCCAGTACGGCAAGTCCCAAAACACGGACCTCCTTTTCCATACACCAATGAGCGGCGTCGTTTCCTTTTTCTTCTTCTTCTCTCCAGGCTTTTGACGAATCTTTCCCGGCGCAGGGCACTCCTTCCAACCTTTCAGTAATGTATCGATCTCTTCGCCGCTCTTCTTACATGGAGGTCCTCGGGGTTCATTTGTACCATCGAACAGATCTCCACGCTTTCTCCACGGGTCAGTCTTCTGTAGCCACCTTCGATGCCCCATGTAAACTGTTTTCGAAGAGCCGGGATCCTTACCAAGCTGCAAAAACATCGTCTCTTCCATGCACCTGACACATGCCTTGTGTCCATGGCACACCTGGCACGAAATGTAACCGTATCCGAGGTAGTCCTGCACCGTCGTGATCAACGCGGCTCTCAAAGGGAAATGTTCTTCCGCGACGGCGTCCCATGTATCTACCCCTTCCTCCGCCCACAACGTTTCAAGCTCCTCCTTTAATAGTTCAAGATACATGTTGATATTGTTTCCTGGCTGTGTCGGCCCTTGAATTAGCATGCTCATCTGTATGTACTTCCTCTTCATGCACAGCCAGGGCGGGAGGTTGTAGATCCATACAAACACGGGCCATGTGCTATGTGTGCTGCTCTGGTTTCCGAACGGATTGAATCCGTCCGTGCTCGCACCCAACCTGATGTTTCTGGGATCTGCCCCAAAACTTCCGAATTCATTGTCTAATGCTTTCCACCGGCTTGCATCCGAAGGGTGCGTCCAAGACCGGGTGCTCAATCCGCTCTTTATCATTCAAAACTGCCTCCTTTCTTTCGCGTGCTGCCGCATGAGCTTTGCCTCCTTGCGGTCCGCGTAGAACCGTTGAAGCCGGGGGGCGAGCGGGAAGTACCACACAACTTTCCGAGGAGCTTTCTTCTTCCCTTTCTTGTACCGTTCAGCTTCACACACAGGACATTTGGTCTTGTCCATGTGCTCCTTGCGATACATGATACAGTCGTTGATGCAGGCGTGATACTTTTCGTGGGGTAAGTCGAGAGGGCACGTGATTCTCTTGGCCTCGGCTAGACTTCCAGGACACGTGTTCCCGGCAGGAAGGAGATCTTTCACGTATTCCAGGAGGTCGTCGACGCTTCTGTCCGTCCATCCGTGTTTCACCTTCATCTGCAGCACATCGAGAGCTACTCTCAAGCGAGACTCCCCCAACCCGCGACCTGAGTCGTACAACGGAGTATTCGAGTCTATCTCGAGTTGCTCAAGCTTTGATTTCCGCTTGGCGCCGCCTTTCGTCTTTTCGAGAAGCAGATCTTGAAGATGAGGGTCCCGCACGACTGAAGCTAGCGGCACCTCTTCGTCGCCGTCAAGGTTATTGTCGTCGTCAAGGTTATTGTCGTCGTCAAGGTTATCGTCCTGTGCGACAAACTCTTCATCGTCATCAATATCATGATGCCCTCCTTCTTGCCGGCCATTATTACCACCTGACGCCGTCGCCCCATTGACCTCCGCGCCATCATCACTCATCCATTGAGTGTGTCCATGCATGAAACCATTAGTGAGCAGGTGCCCCTGCAATTTGCCTGAATACGGGTCAAACCATTTCCCTCGTTTGCATCTCCGGCACGGACACAATACCTCCGTGCGGTTATTTTCATACATGTTGATGATCGCGTGTTTCAGATATCTCATCACGATGCTTTCACTCATCTCGATAACCATTATCGCCTGCATGGTAAGATTACATAATTGATTAGAACCATGCATCCGTCGGTAGTTTTCACGGAAAATTTCGGCATGACCTTCCTACACGGTAGGACATAGGAGCGCCAGAAATGTGCCGAAACGGAAACTTGAAGAATCAACATTTCGGCGCAACGTTGGCAACTCATTTTCAACGCCAACACACACACAAGCACAAGCACAACATATATATATATATATGCCACACACGAGAGCTAGCTTTGCTTCAAATGTCCAACATACGTCGATTTCATTCCTTAATTTGTTCATTAATCACCTATTTGTTTGATATATTCGTCGATGAGATCGAGACGACGCGCCGCGACAATGGCGTATGGAAGCCGACTTTCTAGATCTAGATCTAGATTGAGCAGTCAATGCGGGATATTAGATCTAGATCTACATAGGGGGATGTGGGAGATGCATGTAGGAAGGGAAGATTTGCTCAAAAAATATGATTTTGTTTGGTCAAATTGGTGAAATTGGGGATAGAAATGGGCAAAAATGAGCTGGGTTGGGAGAAGGCTCGGGTTTGTGTGGGGAGTGGAGTGGTATAGTAGAGTGGGAGTGGTTGGCAGAAATAACTGCCCAGGTTACTGCCGGCGCACCATGGCACGGGTGCGCGGGCAGAACATAGCTATTTCGGCTATACCCCCCCCCCCAGGCCAGGCCCAAGAGTCATTGCCGGCGCACCAGCCCAGGGGTGCGCCGGCAATAGCTCGTTTTCCGCCGGCGCACCCCTGGGCTGGTGCGCCGGCAATGACTCTTGGGCCTGGCCCGAATCGACCGCGGCCATGCCAAGTTTTTTCCCCGGCGCGTCTTTCCGGCAGGTGCGCCGGCAGTAGGCCCTCATCGCCGGCGCGGCTGAAAACAGGTGCGCCGGCAACCCTTTCCACCGGCGCGTTTCTTAGGTGGTGCGCCGGCACCACTTGCCTCCACCTATAGCCATTTTCCTAGTAGTGTCATTAATATTCCATAACGATAACTCACACCAAGGGATACATAGATAACCAACTAAAGGAGAGATACTTCCAAACTGCAACCATCTTATATGATAACTTCCCTACTCATGATATGACACTACTTGACAATAAAAAGTAAAAGGTAGTGATGATGTGATACCGCGGCACTCCCCCAAGCTTGGAACAAACCAAGGGGATGCCAATACCGATGATGAATCAATCCTTTGGCGATGGTGGTGATGAATTCCCGTCTTCAGACTTCCAAGATAGAGGCTCTCCATCAACAAATGACATCTTGGTCTCGGGAATCCTGAAACTAGCAGCACGGCTTATGTGTTTAAACCTGTTTTCATACTCACAGTTCTGATTATGAACGTCATAGAGTTGAGCTTGGAGTTTGTTGGTGGTGTCGTGAAGTGAGAGGATGTCGCCCCATAGCTTTGCAGTTTCCTTCTCGTGTTCAGCAATGAGTTCAGACACAATCTTGTGGAAGATATCCACTTCACGCTCGACCATCTTCTTGTAATTGAAGACCTCTTGTTCTAGCTTCTCCATCCTGACTTCCAAGCTTCCTTCTCCTTTGGGACCCTGAACATCTTTGATCTGCAGTTTTCCCTCGACGAGCATCAACTCCTTTGGGTGCATCCTCAGCTCCTCCATGTACAAATTGCCAACATCCTTGCAGGAGCTGTCCTTCGGAGTTCCCGACGAAGACATGATGGCTCTCGATCCGAAACAAATCCTGGCAGAAATAGCTTGAAACAAAACATGTCGAGAAAACGATATACGGACTTCCAGGGGTCCGGGGGATTATATTGTAACAATTTTCAGAACAAACGGAAAATACCAGGTCGAACCAGAGTCGGAAAGGGGCGACGAGGAGGCCAGACCATAGGGCGGCGCGGGCCCAGGCCAGGCCGCGCCGGCCTATGGTGGCGCGCCCTCGTGCGTCTTTTCCACTCCGTTTCGATCTCGTAATTTTTCATATTTTCCAAAAACAGCAAAAATATTGTTCGGACAGTAAATTGCGAACTTTTCATTACCAGTACTGTTACCTATTCAAAGTCGAGTTCTGGCGGACTGTCAATTTGTCCTTTGATGAAAGCCTCCGGTGTTTCCACTTGAATAATATCAACATCAACATTATAAGAATCACCCGAGATATAATGCTTGAGTCTTTGTCCATTCACCACTTGCGTAGCATTGCCTTGGAGAGAGCTAATTTTAATTGCTCCTGAACGATACACCTCCTCAACAACATATGGTCCTTCCCATTTCGAGAGTAATTTCCCTGCAAAGAATCTGAGACGAGACCGATACAATAGGACTTTATCCCCAACATTAAACTCTCTTTTGATGATCCTTCTATCATGCCATTTCTTAACTTTCTCTTTAAAGAGTTTAGCATTTTCATAAGCTTCACTTCTCCATTCATCTAGAGAACTTAATTACAGCAACCTCTTATTACCAGCTAGTTTAGGATCTTTATTTAGTTCTCTAACAGCCCAATAAGCTTTGTGCTCTAGTTCTAAAGGTAAATGACAAGCTTTTCCGTAAACCATTTTATAAGGTGACATTTCCATGGGATTTTTATAAGCAGTTCTATAAGCCCATAGTGCATCCTTCAATTTACTAGCCCAATTCTTTCTAGTTTTATTAACAGTCTTTTGCAAGATAGATTTAATCTCTCTATTTGATAATTCTACTTGACCACTAGTTTGAGGATGATAAGCGGAAGCAATTCTATGATTAATACCATACCTAGCAAGAGTTTTTCTAAAACCCCCATGAATAAAATGAGAACCTCCATCAGTCATAATATATCTAGGCACTCCAAATCTAGGAAAAATAATGTCTAAAAGCATTCTTAAAGAGGTCTCACCATCAGCACTTTTTGTAGGTATGGCTTCCACCCATTTAGTAACATAAACAACAACAAGTATATGAGTGTTACCTTCTGAAGACGGAAAAGGTCCCATGAAGTCAAATCCCCAACAATCAAATGGTTCAATAACAAGAGTATAATTCATAGGCATTTCATTACGTCTGGAGATATTACCAACCCTTTGGCATTCATCACAAGATAAAATAAACTTTCTCGCATCCTTGAAGAGAGTTGGCCAATAAAAACCTGATTGTAGAACCTTTTGCGCGGTTCTTTCTCCGGCGTGATGTCCTCCATAAGCACTACCATGACATTTACTCAATATCTCTTGTTGTTCATATTCGGGAACACACCTTCCACTACAAGAAAAGTTCTGATACACAACGTCTCAAAATCGTCCGCTAAGGGGTATTTTTCGTCGCCTATGGGCCTAACCCGACGATATGGGTTCTGTTGTGGAAACTACGTCAGGCAAAGTCCTACGACGATTTTTTCGGTCCGTCGCGCTTGGGCGCCCTTCCGCCATGGAAAATCGGACCGTTGCCCAAGTGTTTCCGGGAGCCCGTTGACTGCTGACGTCATGCAAACTGACACGTGGCAGACGCCGTTAATCGCGCGATTAACGGCGTTAACCGGCTGAAACCCCGTGGTAGATGGTAGGCCCACACGAGGCCTGCCACGTCTTAAGCGGGCCGGCCCATTAAGTTTGCGGGCAGGGCCAGCTGACTTAGTTTGACCGGTCAACTATATAGCTGGGCTGGTCCATTAGTTACGTGGGCCGGGCCTAACCTCTAAGGTTGACTGGTCAAACCTTTAATGGGCCGGCCCACTAAGCATGTGGGCCGGGCCGAATGCACTCGTTTGACCGGTCAACAGGCAAATGGGCCGGCCCGCAAGACATGTGGGACCCACTTTCCAGTTATCGGGCCGACCCATTTACAAAGTGGGGTCCACATTAAAGCAACTGGGCCGGCCCAAGAAGTGAGTGGGCCGGACCAATTAGCATGTGGGTCCCACTTTCCTGCTATCGGGCCGGCCCATTTAGTACGTGGGGTCCACATTAGATCAAATGGGCTGGCCCAACAAGCCAGTGGGCCAGGCCAAAAGCACCGGTGGGTCCCACTTTCCTGTTAAAGGGCCAGCCCATTTAGTATGTGGGGTCCACCATATAGCAAGTGGGCCGGCCCAACAAGATAGTGGGCCGGGCCATAAACACAGGTGGGTCCCACTTTCCTGCTAAAGGGCCGGCCCATTTAGTATGTGGGGTCCACCATATAGCAAGTGGGCCGGCCTAACACGCTAGTGGGCCGGGCCAAAAACACTGGTAGGTCCCACTTTCGTCTTAAAGGGCCGGCCCATTTAGTATGTGGGGTCCACTATATAGCAAGTGAGCCGGCCCAACAAGATAGTGGGCCGGGCCAAAAACACTGGTGGGTCCCACTTTCGTCTTAAAGGGCCGGCCCATTTAGTATGTGGGGTCCACCACAAAAGCAATTGGGCTGGCCCAACTAGGTAGTGGGCCGGCCCAGTAGTGGGTGAGGTCCACCTTAAAGCAAGTGGGCCGGCCCAATTAGAGTGTGGGGTCCACAGTAAATCAAATGGGCTGGCCCAATAAGTAAGTGGGCCAGCCTGTTTAGTTGCTGTTTATATGCCGGCGTAAAAGGCGCTTTAGGATTTTGCGGGCCGGCACGTATGTGATTTCGCTTAATTGGGCCGTTTAAGGGATGGGAATTCGTGATTTAGATACTGAGAATATTTACGCAGCATTGATTTCTGTCGGATAGCCTCACTTACCACAAGCACCAAAGAAAAAATGCGCGAAAGAACTATAAAAACTAACTAAATATTACATCACCATAAAGCATTTGAAAAAATATTACAGAACCCAGAGAAATTGAATGGTAATTAAACCTAGCAATACAATGAAGCGATCCGGCAATCTTTTAAGTTGTCCATGCAGCACCTATATCTGAAACAAAGACATTACAAGTTAAGACAGCAACAATGGAAACGCAAAGACACTGCAATATTGTTTGCCAAAGAATTTGGAACTCATCATTTCGTCGTTATAACAAGATCATTGTAATGCGCACAATAAGCAAACAAAGAGTGCATGCCGCATACCAACATCCAATATAACAGAGCATGTTAGAATGAAACAGCAGACTTACTACTGTCAAGTCCCATGCAAACCAACATGTTCAGGGAGTACAAAATTGGCATGAACAACATAGTAGCAGGCTATAAATTTTGTAACAACGACTGAGCAAGATGAAGTTATGATGGCTACATATACAGAGCAGGGAATGTAAACCAAAAATAGAAGTTACGATGGCAAAAGCTAAAGAGGAGGGAATGTGAATCAACATGTGCCAAGTGCAATTACTTAATTTTGGCCGTGTACTAAATAATACTCCTGAACTTATAGTGAAGGGGATGCAAATCAAGATGTTTCGGGATATAAACTTGTAATGAGCAACACATAGAGGATAGTTAATGCTGGAGCTTAGGATGGACCAGATACAGAATATAGTGGGATCACCCGTGAACTTGTATAAGAGGGAATGCAAACCAATATGTTCAGCTTTCCATATGTGAGCGTCATGCCAAGTCAGAGAAACAAGTCAATAATGCAGCTTTTGAAGAACAAGATGGCACGCAAAATTATTCTCTAGTAGTATGACAAGTTTATTTGTACTACAGGCTAGATAGCAGAGTGATAGCATGCCAAACTAAGTCCTTACTTTGTTAGCTTACAATGAACTAGATACAAAACAATGGCATCACCTGTAGTACAGGGAATGCAAGCCAACATGTTCATGGAGTAAAAAATTGGCACAAACAACATAGTAGCGGGCCATAATTTTTGTAACAACGACTGAGCAAGATAAAGTTATGATGGCTAGATCTACAGAGCAGGGAATGTAAACCAAATATAGAAGTTACGATGCCAAAAGCTATAGAGCAGGGAATGCGAACCAACATGTGCAATTACTTAAAATTGGCCATGAACTAAATAATAGCAGGATGTTACTATAATACCTATAATTTTTGTAACAACGACTGAGCAAGATAGAAGTTATGATGGCTACATCTACAGAGCAGGGAATGCAAACCAAAATGTTCAATCGCTTAAAGTTAGCAATGAAGTAGAAAATAGCAACGTGTTACGGTCATAGCTAGGAATGAACTAAAAGAGCTTCAGACAAACAAGCATCTGAACCCAGAACATGGCGCTAAAACAAGGGACTTACATTAGGAGAAGCACTGTGGGAGTCACGACAGATCTTCCCGGGGTTGATAGATCCGGTGATGAAGTACGCTACATGTGCTACTTGGGGTTGGTGATACGGCCATTACAATTCTTGGTTACTCATATCATATGAAAAAACGTAACGGCGCGTCGTTAGCACAAACAGGTTCCCCAAAGATTAAACAAGAACTTGCAGGCAAGCAATAGAAAAGCGACAGTAGAAGAGTTTAGATCATGCACGGCGCCGGTGAAGCAGATCCGGTTCGTGCACAGCGGTGTCGGTGAGCAAGATCCGATGCGGTGGACGACGGATCCGCGGCGGCCCGGTGGGGTGGACGATACCGCAGCTGAAGCGATTGCGGTAGACTGCTAGATGAGCATATGGTTTCGAGGTTCGGCGGGGATGATCCGATCCGGTTGATGACGGCGTCGATGAAGCGGCTCCGACAGGTAGCCGGATGACGAGGATCGCGAGGGCTCGGGTAGGCCAGGGAAGTCCGGCGGGGATGTTCCGGTGCGGTGGTCGTGGAGGTGGGAGAGAGGGACTTGGGAAGTTCCGGTGGGTGGTCTGAGGGAAATGAATTTTTTTTGGGAGGGTTTCCGGGCTAGGGAGGTGGTGATCCAAAAAATGACGGGCAGACCCCCCCACCAACCGACTTTGCTGTCATCTCCACAGGGGTAGAATGGGAATTTGGAAGTGTGTGAAATTTTTGTATTTTGTAGGCGGGAAGTTTTGCCGCTATGAGATTTTGAATTTCGCTAAGGTCCAAGTATAATGATAAAAAATTGTGAGACCGTACTAGTACCTCTGTTCAAGGCCGAGTGCAAAATCAAATCATCGTCACCTTGAATATTGGTCACTACCATGGTCATGATCTATCTCTGAAATTAGCGTATCCGCTATATCTTGCAAAGTATAATGATAAAAAAAATTGTGAGACCTTACTAGTACTTCTATTCTAGGCCGAGTGCAACATCAAATCATCATCACGTTGAAAATTTGTTACCATGATCATGATCTATCTCTGAAATTGGCGCATCCGCTATATCTTTCAAAGTATAATGATAAAAAAATTGTGAGACTGTACTAGTACTTCTGTTCAAGTTCGAGTGCAACATCAAATCATCATCACGTTGAAAATTTGTTACCATGATCATGATCTACCTCTGAAAATGGGCGCATCCACTAAAACTTGCAAAGTATAATGATACAAAATTGTGAGACCGTACTAGTACTTATGTTCAAGGTCGAGTGCAACATCAAATCATCATTACATTGAAAAGTGTGTTACCATGATCACGATCTATCTCTGAATTTGGCGCATCCGCTAAATCTCGCAAAGTATAATGATAAAAAAATTGTGAGACTGTACTAGTACTTCTGTTCAAGTTCGAGTGCAACATCAAATCATCATCACGTTGAAAATTTGTTACCATGATCATGATCTATCTCTGAATTTGGCGCATCTGCTAAATCTTGCAAAGTATAATGATAAAGAAGTTGTAAGACAGTAGTAGTACTTCTGTTCAAGGTCGAGTGCAACATCAAATCATCATCACGTTGAAAATTTGTTACCATGATCCTCTGAAAATGGGCGCATCCGCTAAAACTTGCAAAGTATAATGATACACAATTGTGAGACCGTACTAGTACTTATGTTCAAGGTCTAGTGCAACATCAAATCATCATTACATTGAAAATTGTGTTACCATGATCATGATCTATCTCTGAATTTGGCGCATCCGCTAAATCTCGCAAAGTATAATGATAAAAAAAAATTGTGAGACTGTACTAGTACTTATGTTCAAGGCCGAGTGAAGGATCAAATCATCATCATGTTGAAATTTGTTACAACGATCATGACATATCTCTAAAATTGGCGCATCCGCTAAATCTTGCACGTGGCGCATCTCGGTGCGGAGCAACAAGCCGGTGCTATCAAGGTTGAGGCGTCGGTAGCGTCATCGGGCTCTCCTCTTTTGATAGATCTTCTACATGGCGTGGCGCACCGCCCACCGAGAAGCAGTCACATGTGAGATCGAGGTGGAGACGTCGCCGGCATCCTCGAGGCGCGACCGCCCTTCTACGAGCCAGAGTCGACTCAAGGTATGAATCCATGCGCTGTCACGTCCCTTCTGCATATGAAGTGGGATGCCTTAGATTTATTGTTCTTCTCTTACGATTATTTCTAGCCGGACATGTGTGCTCTTTCTCTGAATATATTGCTTGAAAAGCTAACCAAGTTACTTAAATTCACTTCGTTCTTAATCTTGCGTGCTAATTTTGTTATTTTTCTTTGACGCAGTGGTGCGCGCAAGGAAATTTATTTCTGGGTGTGCTGAGCTGTTAGGCCTAAGTCGAAATCCTCAGCTAAACAAGGCCTCAGCTTAACACATAAAAAGGTGTCCAATCTCGCCCACAATGTCCTCTTCTTTCCTCTTCCTTTATTGGAACTTGTTTTGCAGACAAGGAAAGTGGCACGTGTAATGTGAGTAAAACCCTCTTAGCCAAAATCAGCTACGAGCAAGATTTTATGTATTGTAGATTCCCCAATTGACTCTCATCCCCAATGTAGTCTTTTTTATGTCAGTATAGACTTCTTTACTGGATGTATACTATCGTACATGGCATGCATTTGCCTAATGAGGAGCATTGTATTGCCATTCTAGCCAACCTGATCGATCTGTCAAGCTTCATGCACGAGATGCCATGTTTAATTTACTCCCTCGCTCCGATCCATATTTCTTCGTGTAAAATGAATGTGAATCGGAGGGAGTACTCTTCTTAGATAGTACTATACCAGTTCAAAAAAAAGTACTGTACTACTACATCACAAATGCATCAAAAGAGTACTACATCACAAGACCACCACGGTTGTACTAGTAGAGTTTAATGCTTAACTTCCAAAGGGAACAAGATTACACATATGAACTTTAAACAGGCGCTGTCCGATGTCTGCTTGTTTGGGAGCACAACATAAATAATACTACCCCCGTCCATACATAAGTGACTAAACTTTGTCTGAAGATGGTTTCATCTATATATATTTTTAGTGTGTAGATACATCCGTATCTTGAAGGAAAAAGGTGAGCCACTAACTTTTTGAATAGAGTGAGTAATACAATTCGGATAAACAATGGTGTAGTAAAACAAATACTCCTGCCCATCATAAAACAAAACACAGACTGACTCAAATATATGTACAGATCACAAAAAAGGTTTCATCAGAACCCGAACATATACATGCAGAGATGACCGTTTGATCACATAAAACAAAGGTTTCGTGGCATATTTATGCCCCCAAAACAAGCAGACGTAGGACAGCGCCAACGTACTAGCAGCTAGCACTATGGAGCTGCAGTACAAACAAATGGTGCAGCGACATTTCCACCAGAACGAAAACTAAAAGACATCAGACCAAACAAAAGCTGGGCTATCACTTCTTGCCCAAACAAGCCTTGCTCCTTCATATGCGACTTCCTTTTCTCTTATGGATGTTGAACTTTGAATTAGCTGGGTTCCTGACAGCCCGTTCTATGTCGTGTCCTAGATGTTGCACTGGATCAGGTCGGTTCTTGTCAGAAATGAACAAATTGATCAGCAAAAGTCATATGTAAATGAATGCAAAGGTTACATATGAATGACTAACCCGGTCTAGCGAGTAGGGATGTAAAGTGCACCAACGTCTAGCAGAATTGTACTTTCTCCACTGCCAGTTGCTCATATCTAATTGGAATACTCCCTCCTTTGCCCGTACAACCAGCTCATTTTTGTCCTCAAATACGCAGAGTAACCTTACTGCATGTTTCCAATTGTATGGAAATGATGTGTCAAGGCCAAAAAAAGTATCCAATTCAAAATTTATATGACATGTCCATGACTCGTGATGGCCTGTTGATGATCTTGTACTGGCCCATGTTTGTAGGGTGAAGTCTCTTATAATGTTAAAGGGCAACATCTCCATTCTGTCCCTTGAAGAGGTGAATGTTAAGCATGACCATATCATGCGTCTCATGAGGGCACCGAATATATTTCAGAGCCTTCTTTGCATGGTCAAGCTCAATGATATATCTAGACTTCGTTGGCCAGTACAAAATACCCCCTATGAGAGTTGCCGGTCTACGGTCAATCTCTGACAGCATCGGAGTTGATCGAGCTAGAAACTCCCATTCTTTTGAATCTGGTGAGTAGATATGAGCCTGTGCATCGTAACGTTTAGTTGTTATCCAAACAACCGAGAACTTGCCACAATGTGTAAACGGTTCAGAGTTGTTTCTCGAACAGAGAATTGAGGTGCTGCTTTCAATTGTGTGATTGCGCCACAATGGTGGTTCTGGTATCGCTGTGAGAACTTGCCTAATTGGATCCCAGACTGATATATACCCACTGGATACATTAGAATGGAGTAGCACCATACCATCGCGGCATCCCAGGACATAGATTTTGGGACCGTTCACTTGAGACGGGATTGCCAGCATCTTCAAGATGGCCGGGTGAAGATCATGCTCTGTGATGAATCGATTGTCCTCGGAGTTGTTGGTGAAAAACCCTAGCAACGGGTTTCCTCCGTTGTGTGACACAGTTAGCTTTCTGAAATAATTGCTTGCCATACATTGCCTCCATGCTTTCTTGGTGCACGATGCAGCTAGTAAGCAGGTTGGATGGGGAGGAAGCCTGACAAGAATCTGAGAGACTACATCTCCAGGCAGATCGTTGATTGTTGTGGGTGTCCTTCGACTGAAGCTGGTAGGATTATGCAAATCGCACGATGCATCGTCAAAATTATGTAAACAGCACACTGCATCATCTATTTTTTAAAACAAAATGCAACATCTAATTTGACTAAGCAGCAAAATGCATCATCTAATTCATCATCAAAGTTTCCTAAAATGCAAGGTGCCTCAGCAAAATCAAAATAGTGTAAACAGCACAATGCACCAGCAAAATCAAAATAATGTAAACGAGGACAATGCATCGGCAAAATCAAAATAATGTGAACAGCACAATGCATCAGCAAAATCAAAATATTGTAAACAGGACAATGCAATTGTAATCCTGTTGCATAATCAATGAAGCCCTTAATTTGCAAAAAAAAACACCACAAAAATAGGACGCACCAACGGAAGGCAATCTCGCATATACAGTAATAATTGCTAACCTGTCAACACGATTGGAGGAAAAAGAGACCTCTACAGGACCCAAAACGCTGTGGTAACATCAGATGGGGTTAGCTTTGATATAGGTAATAAAATGTAAACAGCACAATACATCATCTAAGTTGATGACAAAATTCTTCATCGAAATTTCCCACACTGTTCAAGGAATCAGAAAAATTACCTAAAAGGCTAAAAGAGCAAAATGCATCATCAGAGTAAAATATATGTAAACAATACAATGCATCATCCAACTTTTGGCTAAACAGCAGAGAGCATTAGCTAGGTTGACAGAAAAAAAAACCATGAAAAATTCCTGAAGAGGTGAGTGCATCAGAAAAATTACTACCTAAAAAGCATAATGAATCACCCAAATTACAAAAGAAGCAGAATGCATCATCAAAAATACAAAAACATCTCAATGCATCATCACGTCTGGTTTGGGCAAAAAACCCAATCCACCAGATCTAACCTCATTGCAGTTGGGGAAGGTAGAACTTACAAAGGGGTTGACGAGTCACGATCATATGCAACAAGCGCCGCCTTAGATGAAGTCACCATCCAAGCTCTCGACGCGTTCAAAGCAGCCAGCTTCGAAGCCTCCGACGGTTCTCCCGGCTGCGCCGCCAAAACTCTCGAAGCACGCGCCAAGACTTTCCAACAAAATGCAGCTTCGATACGAGCATTTGCCAGCGCCACAGCACCCGGGCCCGTCCTAGCCACCGCCTTCGCCTTTGCCTCCGCATCCGCATCCGCATCCGCTTTACATGTCTCCGCCGATGCATGCAGAGCATCCGTCTCCGCTTTCCATGTATCCGCCGACGCAGTGTAGGCATCGAGCGACGCCGTTTTCATTTCCTAGAAAACCCAGTAAGTTACTCACATTGCAATCCCCAAATTAAGGTTATATCGAACACAATGACCGATGAACCTCTGTACTCGCCGGAGGTTGGAGATGTACATACCTGCGAAGATCGGTCCGGTGGTGCTTGACGGTGGTGCGTCGGGGACGGGGGAGAACTCGGCGGGGAGAATGGTGGCGCGGCCCAAGACGGCGGCGCGGAGAGGGGCGATGGTGCGGTCATCGAAACTCGGCAGACAGTATTTTGTATATATATATATGAGAAGAAGAATAAAGTCTAGTCGAATGAGGCAGCGCGACCGGCAGAGTACAACCGAAGGCTACTAGTGCTACCTTGGAGTATTGTAGTAATATAACATAATAAAAATAATGGCCTTGTTTAAACCACTCTTGTCAGTGTGGCATCGCGTCCAAATTTAATGCATTATGTGGAAATCGGAATAATGCTGTAAAAACTCTCATACTAGTGTGGTATATAGCATGCACCGACACTTTTCAACAAAATGTCGTCTCTATTTCATAGGAGACTGCTTGCACACTGGGATACGATGCTGACATGACGAAGGGCGCAGAAGTATTTTGGAGTATTTCATTCGAGCAGATCGGGGCGACGGTGCGTCTTTGGAGGGAATACCGTGTGGTGTGTCTTTGGAGGGAATACCGTACGTACTTAGGAGTATTTCATTCGAGCAGACTGCTTGCACACTGGGATACGATGCTGACATGACGAAGGGCGCAGAAGTTTGCGAAAATGGTTGTACTACCATCCGACCATTAGTATAATCATTGCGCGATAGCTTACACGAGAAGGAAAAGAGCCGAACAGCTGTGGATAATAAAAGCATTTGGCTCTTCGAGGATCCTTCTTCTACTGCCTTCTCAAAGGAGTACTACTATTGTAATCTTTTTTTGTTTTTCTGGGACCTTCGGGTCCCTTCCCCGTTGAAAAGTGAAGTGTTTCGAATACATTCATATGCCTATGTTTCTATTTTTACAAGCAAATAAATAACAAAGGATGACTCAATGCACAAGTTGATCTCATTTTGATTTTTTTTAAACTTCTTCTATTGTATTCAAATTTGATTAGAAGGAGTCGATCGATTGTACATGCCAATCGTATAGCTTGGTGGGTGGATTGGCATTTGAAGTTTGGTCATTGTGTTCTTGTTTGTTACCACCCTCGCAAGGCACGTCCAAGTATTTCCTGTCAGAATTTATGGCATGTATGTAGTTAAATAACCTACATTATTTCAATTATGAGTTTAATTACTAGGCAAAAGCTTAAAAATCCATATATAGTTGC
Source organism: Lolium perenne (assembly GCF_019359855.2). Taxonomy (NCBI): domain Eukaryota; kingdom Viridiplantae; phylum Streptophyta; class Magnoliopsida; order Poales; family Poaceae; genus Lolium; species Lolium perenne. Next base: position 24,959,135 of record NC_067244.2, read on the forward strand.
AGATTAAGATGAACAAATCCTTGAACCTATATCTACAAAATTGATGGCACTAACACATCCTACCAAGCGGAAAGCATGTCTACCCTACTGCTTCCAAAAGGTGGAATTATGACAATAATGTGCAACTGTTAAAATTTGGTAGCCCTCCTTCACAAATAACACACATCTAGCCATTTTTGTACAGTAATAAAAAAGGGAAATCATTCTTTCATGCATGCATATAATTGTTAGAATCTCTTGTTTGTGAAGTTGTTTAAAATACGATCTCTTCTAAACTTGAGGTCATATGATAACTAAAAAATTTTGTATGGCGGGATTTTGCATCAAAGTACATGCGCACAATACTCACTTGTGGGCAGAAAGCCAAACAAACTCATATTACTAGGTTTGTATTAATTTGTTCTAGAAATTTCACCATCACACATGATTTTGTGCTTGCGTTAATTTTACTTAAAAAACTTCTTCCAAATTCAAATTTTCTTCAAACATGCCAGCGGTACATGTCTACCAATTAATAATTAAGGGTACACCACACGTACTGCCTCGTAGGGTACATAAAAAATTACTATATTTTATGGCATGTACTAATTTCACATAATCTACAACTCAATGTTGAGTTTAATGATCAGCCCAGAACTAGAAAACAAATATACATATAGTTGCAAATTAACCTAGAAAAGCTCTAGTATCCTTTAAAACCCTAGAAAATGGCCATGCATGCATGCATCCTACCCATAATAATTAATTAAGGTCTCGATCTCTATACTGCTCACGAAGTTTGGAATTCTGGCAAATATGCAACTTGTTTCATTAATTTACCCGAGATAGATGCATGCACATCGATCTCTTAAAAAATATAAGGGCTCCTTTGATTCATAGGATTGATATAGGAATTATGTAGGAATTGGATCCTATAGGAAAATTTCTATACAAGTCATTTGATTCATAGGAACATATCCTATAGGAATTATTCCTATAGGAATCTTGTAGTACAAATCCTATAGGAAAAAAGCATTAGCTCATACCTCATGGAAAAATTCCTTTGCTACAATCAAAGACACACCATATTCCTATAGGATTCAACTTGGCATGACATTCCAATCCTACACCTTTCCTATTCCTACACTCTTCATATTCCTATGAATCAAAGGAGCCCTAAGTTTGTAAAGGATTTGGCATCCATATATGCTCACCGGATATATAGATAAGGCCAAGCAAACACATCGAATATTTGTGAAGAAATGTTTTTGCTAGAACCTTCAAATTTTTAGATTTACATCACACACAAAGAACACACCTTTAATTTCGCCAGGTTTGTGCACTAATAAAGTACTCCTACAGTACTAGAAATTGGATTGTTCTACTCCGGGGTGATATGCTCACCGGAGTATTTTTGGATCTTAGCTTGAGCGGCGTTTGGCGGTTGCACGAAGCCGTGATGGATGTTAAGCCTGTCGAGGCACACCTGGTGGAAAGCGTGCGCCACCTTAGCCTCATCGGCGCGCCGCTGCAATGCTGCGTCCCTGGGATTTGCAGCCGCCGCATTCTTAGCCTGCACGAAAGCTTGCAGAGCATCCCGGCATCTATAGAGTGCCGGGAACATCACGTTATATACGAGCTCCTTGGCGGTGTTGCTCCTGCAAAGGGCGTCGCCGTGATGCGCTTCGAAAGAACGGCCTGGCTCCACGGCCGGCACCGCCTGAAGTGCGGTCGGATTAGGCGGCTGGCCACGGGAGCTCCCTGCCTCCGCATCGTTCGCGCCGGCCGGGAAGGGGATCTCACCTGCTGGCAAAGAAAACCATGCGGCATGCGCGGGCGGAAAAGCCGGCCAGGGCCGAGCGGGCGTCGCATGCGGGGTTGCGTGGGAGATCCCTGCCTCTGCATCCATCGGCCCGCACGGGAAGCGGCTAGCGAGGGGCTCCACGGCCAGCGCCGCCGCGGGATGAACAACCGGCCAGTGCAGAGCGGGCGGGTTATGCCTTGGTGCGCGATGGATGAAGCGAAGGCGGCGCTGATGCTCCGCTTCCTCGTCGGTGGTAGGACTACGCGCGCGGCGACCAGAGCCAAGTCGGAAGGCCATAGCTATGTCGATTGGTCACTTAAGCTGGAGAGATCTCTTACGTACCATTTCGGAGAAGCGGAGTAAGAGGAAGTTGTTGCTTATACGGGTTCACTGCCACGTTGGGTTAGGACGGGCAAAGTTGGTCAATGCCTAGGAAGTTGGAATCGTGTTGGCCCCAATTTTTTAATTACCTTGCGGTTCATCTCTCGGTCTCTCCCACCTCTTCACTATCCCTCCCCTTGCCTCCTTTCATGCTTCATCGTAGTGCATCTTGTTTTTCTAGCACCTTCACAAAAATCATACACATTTGGCCGATTCTGTCATTGTGTGCACTAATAAAGTAAAAAAAAATCCATTATATGTGAATAAATGTTTAATACACTAGCTCGCAAAGATGTTTCTCAAGGCGATATGCACAATGCCTGCAAAAAATGGGTCATGATAACTAAATTTCGTGTTAATTTTTGCATGACATGTACTCACTTGTGTATGAAGCCAAGCAAACTCATAATCTATACCAAAAAATGTGAAAGAGTTCTTTTTAGTCAGAAAACCAAAACTGATCCCGGGTGCATATGCACCCGGTATGTATAAAACATATTTCAAAAACATAAAAAATTTAGGAAACAAATTTAGCATGTAGAGGGACATGTTCTATGTGTGCACGTAAAGTTTCACATAAAACCGACAATTTTTATACCCTGTGTAAAAAAGACAAATAATGCCTCGAGAAATAGACTATTTTAGCACCAAAAATTTGTCTTTTTTGCACAGGGTACAAAACATCTTGATTTTTGCTGAGACAACTTTGTGAGCATGTAACATGTCAAGGTATACATGCGGAATTTTTATTTATATTTTTTTGACATTTGTAAATATATTTAATATGTATTTCAAATAAAGGGTGCATATGCACCCGGGTGCAGAAACACCCTGTCCTTTTTAGTATCCTTCATACATGGGGTTCCTATTTTTACTTTCTATTTTTACTAGTTACAAGTACTAATGCATGAAAACTTTTGAAAATATGTGCATTTTGGGCTGTGTGGAGACATGGTACAATAATATATTCAAGTTGATATACAAAGTCTAGATATATTCAAACTAGACAAATAATGTATCTAACCCCCTAACCCTAAACTCTGTCTTATGAAGTCAAGCATGCATGAAGAGAATTGGTTTTGGGTTTCAAACATGGAAATTTCAAAATCATCCCAAAAGCTTCATTTTAGAGCGACTAAGAAGGATCCAAGCTTACCTTTCCATTTTCATGTTTTAAACTTGTTTAAATCTTGGTCAAATCTAGGATTTGACCACGATTCAAATGGGCATAAAATAAAAAAATAAAAAAATGAAAAACCAAAGCGCACATAGTCTTCTTATATGACATATAGTAAGCATTACAGTTGGTAAACAAGGTCTAGACATATTCAAACTAGACAAATCATGTATCTACCCCCTAACCGCTAAACTCTGTCTTATGACGAAGTCAAGCATGAAGATTAAGTGGTTTTGGGTTTCAAACATGGAAATTTCAAAAACCTCCCAAAAACTTCATTTTAGGGTGACTAAGAAGGATACAGGCTTCCCTTTTCATTTTCATGTTCTATACTTGTTTAAATCTTGGTCAAACCTAGGATTTGACCAAGATTCAAATGTGCATCAAAATTCCAAAAAAAAATCAGAAAAATGAAAAACCAAAGCACATAGTTTTCTTATGTCATATAGTAAGCATTAAAGTTGATAAACAATGGTCTAGACATATTCAAACAAGAAAAATCATGTATCTACCCCCTAACCCTAAACTTTGTCTTATGTAGTCAAGCATGAAGAGAAGTGGTTTTGGGTTTCAAATATGGAAATTTCAAAAACCTATCAAAAGCTTCATTTTAGAGTGACTAAGAAGGATCCATGCTTACCTTTTCATTTTCATATTTGAAACTTGTTTAAATCATTGTCAAACCTAGGATTTGACCAAGATTTAAATGGGCATAAAATTAAAAAAAATCGGAAAAATGAAAAACAAAAGCACATAGTCTTCTTATGTCACATATATATATAGTAAGCATTCAAAAGTTGATAAACAAGGTCTAGCTAGACATATTCAAATAAGACAAATCATGTATCTACCCCTCTAACCCTAAACTCTGTCTTATGAAGTCAAGCATGAAGAGAAGTGGTTTTAGGTTTCAAACATGGAAATTTCAAAAACCTCCCAAAAACTTCATTTTAGAGTGACTAAGAAGGATACATATTTCCCTTTTCATTTTCATGTTTTAAACTTGTTTAAAACTTGGTCAAACCTAGGATTTGACCAAGATACAAATGGGCACAAAAAAATGAAAAACAAAAAGCACATAGTGTTCTTATGTCATATCGTAAGCATTCAAGTTGATAAACAAGGTCTAGATATATCCAAACCAGACAAATCATGTATGTACCCCGTGTCGATCTTATGAAGTCTAGCATGAAGAAAAGTCGTTTTGGCCGGGTTTCAAACATGGAAATTTCAAGAACATCCCAAAAGCTTAATTTTAGAGCGACTAAGAAGGATCCGGGCTTACCTTTCCATTTTCATGATTTAAACTTATTTAAATCTTGGTCAAATCTTGCTCAAGCATGAAGATAAGTGGTTTTGGGTTTCAAACATGGAAATTTCAAAAACCTCCCAAAAACTTCATTTTAGGGTGACTAAGAACGATACAGGCTTCCCTTTTCATTTTCATGTTCTATATATACTTGTTTAAATCTTGGTCAAACCTAGGATTTGACCAAGATTCAAATGTGCATCAAAATTCTAAAAAAATCAGAAAAATGAAAAACCAAAGCACATAGTCTTCTTATGTCATATAGTAAGCATTAAAGTTGATAAACATGGTCTAGACATATTCAAACCATACAAATCATGTATCTACCCCCTAACACCTAAACTATGTCTTATGAAGTCAAGCATGAAGAGAAGTGGTTTTGGGTTTCAAACATGGAAATTTCAAAAACCGCCCAAAAACTTCATTTTAGAGTGACTAAGAAGGATACATGCTTCCCTTTTCATTTTCATGTTTTAAACTTGTTTAAATCTTGGTCAAACCTAGGATTTGATAAACATGGTCTAGACATATTCAAACCAGACAAATCATGTATCTACCCCCTATCGACCCTAAACTTCGTCTTATGAAGTCAAGCATGAAGAGAAGTGGTTTTGGGTTTCAAACATGGAAATTTCAAAAACCTCCCAAAATTAAAGCTTCATTTTAGAGTGACTAGTTAAGAAGGATCCAGGCTTACCTTTTCATTTTCATGTTTTGAACTTGTTTAAATCTTGGTCAAACCTAGGATTTGACCAATATTCAAATGGGCATAAAATAAATAAATAAAAAAAAAAAAAACCAAAGCACATAGTCTTCTTATGTCATATAGTAAGCATTCAAAAGTTCATAAACAAGGTCTAGACATATTCAAACCAGACAAATCATGTACCCCCTAACCCTAAACTTTGTCTTAATTATATATGAAGTCAAGCATGAAGCAGAGAAGTGTGGTTTTGGGTTTCAAACATGGAAATTTCAAAAACCTCCCAAAAAGCTTCATTTTAATTAGACTGGCTGGTTAATTAAGAAGGATCCATGATTAATTACCTTTTCATTGTCATGTTTTGAACTTGTTTAAATCTTGGTCGAACCTAGGATTTGACCAAGATTCAAATGGGCATAAAAGTTCAGAAAAAATCGAAAGAATGAAAAAACCAAAGCACATAGCCTTGTTATGTCATATAGTAAGCATTCAAATTGATAAACATGGTCTAGACATATTCAAACCAGAAAAATCATGTATTTACCCCTAACCCTAAACTCTGTCTTATGAAGTCAAGCATGAACAGAAGTACGGTGGTTTTGGGTTTCAAACATGGTAAATTCAAGAACCTCCCAAAAGCTTCATTTTAGAGTTACTAAGAGAAAGATCCAGACTTAATTACCTTATCATTTTCACATGTTAAACTTGTTTAAATCTTGCTCAACAAACCTAGGATTTTACCAAGATTCTCAAATGGGCATAAAAATCAAAAAATGAAATACCAATGCACATAGTCCTCTTATGTCATATAGTAAGCATTCAAGTTGATAAACAAGGTCTAGACATATTCAAACAAGACAAATCATGTATCTACCCCCTATCGACCCTAAACTTCGTCTTATGAAGTCAAGCATGAAGAGAAGTGGTTTTGGGTTTCAAACATGGAAATTTCAAAAACCTCCCAAAATTCAGCTTCATTTTAGAGCGACTAAGAAGGATCGATGCTTACCTTTTCATTTCCATGTTTTAAACTTATTTAAATCTTGGTCAAACCTAGGATTTGACCAAGATTCATATGGGCATAAAAATTCGGACAAAAAATCTAAAGAATGAAAAACCAAAGCACATAGCCTTCTTAATTATGTCATATAGTAAACACTCAAGTTGATAGACAAGGTCTAGACATATTCAAACCAGAAAAATCATGTGTATATCTACCCCTAACCCTAAACTCTGTCTTATGAAGTCAATCATGAAGAGAATTGGTTTTGGGTTTCAAACATGGAAATTTCAAGTACGTCCCAAAAGCTTCATATATTTTAGAGTGACTAATTAAGAAGGATCTTGGCTTACGTTTTCATTTTCATGCTTGAAACTTGTTTAAATCTTGGTCGAACCTAGAATTTGACCAAGATTCAAATGGGCATAAAATTTCAGAAAAAAATCGAAAGAATGAAAAACCAAAGCACATAGCCTTCTTATGTCATATAGTAAGCATTCAAATTGATAAACATGGTCTAGACATATTCAAACCAGAAAAATCATGTATCTACCCCTAACCCTAAACTCTGTCTTATGAAGTCAAGCATGAACAGAAGTACGGTGGTTTTGGGTTTCAAACATGGTAAATTCAAGAACCTCCCAAAAGCTTCATTTTAGAGTTACTAAGAGAAAGATCCAGACTTAATTACCTTATCATTTTCACATGTTAAACTTGTTTAAATCTTGCTCAACAAACCTAGGATTTTACCAAGATTCTCAAATGGGCATAAAAATCAAAAAATGAAATACCAATGCACATAGTCCTCTTATGTCATATAGTAAGCTAGCATTCAAGTTGATAAACAAGGTCTAGACATATTCAAACAAGACAAATCATGTATCTACCCCCTATCGACCCTAAACTTCGTCTTATGAAGTCAAGCATGAAGAGAAGTGGTTTTGGGTTTCAAACATGGAAATTTCAAAAACCTCCCAAAATTCAGCTTCATTTTAGAGCAACTAAGAAGGATCGATGCTTACCTTTTCATTTCCATGTTTTAAACTTATTTAAATCTTGGTCAAACCTAGGATTTGACCAAGATTCAAATGGGCATAAAAATTCAGACAAAAAATCTAAAGAATGAAAAACCAAAGCACATAGCCTTCTTAATTATGTCATATAGTAAACACTCAAGTTGATAAACAAGGTCTAGACATATTCAAACCAGAAAAATCATGTGTATATCTACCCCGTAGTTGGATTTTTTGAACCTTGATCTGTAGTACTGGGCAAAACCCTAGTTTAACCTATTTAATTATAGATCCGTAGGTCGATTTTTCTACCTTTTTATTATTACTATGCAGAACATGTGTGTTTGCCCGTCGAGTGAAACTCGGAGGAAGAGGGATCACTCGGAAGGAGAGAAGAAGGGAGAGAATTATGGTGTCTCCCCTTTTTCGGGTGATGATGTTGACTTTTGTGCAGGGTTTGTCAGTGAGCAGGAGGTGCGAGCGAGCGAGCGAGTCGAGCGAGGCCGAGAATGAGAGAGATTTGTTTTTTTTGTGAGAGGGACAACCGAAGGATCCAGAAGGACCCACAGACTTCCAATACGCATCCTGATGAGTCTTCTCTTGACAAAGAAAATGGCTGGGAGTTTGCGTACCTATTGCACGTGACTTGTGCTCACTGAAGTGTGGGACCTCACGCATGGGCACCACACGTAAGTGACAGACCTGCTGGTGTAAAAGCTCGGTTGATTATTATAGTGCATTAGAACAAAGTTTCCTATGGATTCAAGGGTAGGAAATCCAAGTTAACTCATTTACATGACATTATTTTTTCCATGAAGCAAAGTTAACGCACCTATCAATTGGTACATTTTGGAGTGACTAAGAAGGATCCAGGCTTACTTATTCGTTTTCACGTGTAAAACTTGTCTAAATCTTGGTCAAACAAAATTGGCAGAAAATTCAAAAAAAAATAGAAAAAATGAAAAACCAAAGCACATAGTCTTCTTATGTCATATAGTAAGCATTCAAGTTGATAAACAAGGTCTAGACATATTCAAACCATACAAATCATGTATCTACCCGCTAACCCCTAAACTATGTCTTAAGAAGTCAAGCATGAAGATAAGTGGTTTAGGGTTTCAAACATGGAAATTTCAAAAACCTCCCAAAAAATTCATTTTAGGGTGACTAAGAAGGATACAGGCTTCCCTTTTCATTTTAATGTTCTATACTTGTTTAAATCTTGGTCAAACCTAGGATTTGACCAAGATTCAAATGTGCATCAAAATTCCAAAAAAATCAGAAAAATGAAAAACCAAAGCACATAGTTTTCTTATGTCACATACATATATATAGTAAGCATTCAAAAGTTGATAAACAAGGTCTAGCTAGACATATTCAAATAAGACAAATCATGTATCTACCCCTCTAAAACCATAAACTCTGTCTTATGAAGTCAAGCATGAAGAGAAGTGGTTTTTGGTTTCAAACATGGAAATTTCAAAAACCTCCCAAAATTAAAGCTTCATTTTAGAGTGACTAGTTAAGAAGGATCCAGGCTTACCTTTTCATTTTCATGTTTTGAACTTGTTTAAATCTTGGTCAAACCTAGGATTTGACCAATATTCAAATGGGCATAAAATAAAAAAATAAATAAAATAAAAAACCAAAGCACATAGTCTTCTTATGTCATATAGTAAGCATTCAAGTTCATAAACAAGGTCTAGACATATTCAAACCAGACAAATCATGTACCCCCTAACCCTAAACTTTGTCTTAATTATATATGAAGTCAAGCATGAAGCAGAGAAGTGTGGTTTTGGGTTTCAAACATGGAAATTTCAAAAACCTCCCAAAAAGCTTCATTTTAATTAGACTGACTGGTTAATTAAGAAGGATCCATGATTAATTACCTTTTCATTGTCATGTTTTAAACTTGTTTAAATCTTGGTCGAACCTAGGATTTGACCAAGATTCAAATGGGCATAAAAATTCAGAAAAAAATCGAAAGAATGAAAAACCAAAGCACATAGCCTTGTTATGTCATATAGTAAGCATTCAAATTGATAAACATGGTCTAGACATATTCAAACCAGAAAAATCATGTATCTACCCCTAACCCTAAACTCTGTCTTATGAAGTCAAGCATGAACAGAAGTACGGTGGTTTTGGGTTTCAAACATGGTAAATTCAAGAACCTCCCAAAAGCTTCATTTTAGAGTTACTAAGAGAAAGATCCAGACTTAATTACCTTATCATTTTCACATGTTAAACTTGTTTAAATCTTGCTCAACAAACCTAGGATTTTACCAAGATTCTCAAATGGGCATAAAAATCAAAAAATGAAATACCAATGCACATAGTCCTCTTATGTCATATAGTAAGCATTCAAGTTGATAAACAAGGTCTAGACATATTCAAACAAGACAAATCATGTATCTACCCGCTAACCCCTAAACTATGTCTTAAGAAGTCAAGCATGAAGATAAGTGGTTTTGGGTTTCAAACATGGAAATTTCAAAAACCTCCCAAAAACTTCATTTTAGGGTGACTAAGAAGGATACAGGCTTCCCTTTTCATTTTCATGTTCTATACTTGTTTAAATTTTGGTCAAACCTAGGATTTGACCAAGATTCAAATGTGCATCAAAATTCCAAAATAATCAGAAAAATGAAAAACCAAAGCACATAGTTTTCTTATGTCACATACATATATATAGTAAGCATTCAAAAGTTGATAAACAAGGTCTAGCTAGACATATTCAAATAAGACAAATCATGTATCTACCCCTCTAAAACCATAAACTCTGGCTTATGAAGTCAAGCATGAAGAGAAGTGGTTTTTGGTTTCAAACATGGAAATTTCAAAAACCTCCCAAAATTAAAGCTTCATTTTAGAGTGACTAGTTAAGAAGGATCCAGGCTTACCTTTTCATTTTCATGTTTTGAACTTGTTTAAATCTTGGTCAAACCTAGGATTTGACCAATATTCAAATGGGCATAAAATAAATAAAAAAAACCAAAGCACATAGTCTTCTTATGTCATATAGTAAGCATTCAAAAGTTCATAAACAAGGTCTAGACATATTCAAACCAGACAAATCATGTTCCCCCTAACCCTAAACTTTGTCTTAATTATATATGAAGTTAAGCATGAAGCAGAGAAGTGTGGTTTTGGGTTTCAAACATGGAAATTTCAAAAACCTCCCAAAAAGCTTCATTTTAATTAGACTGGCTGGTTAATTAAGAAGGATCCATGATTAATTACCTTTTCATTGTCATGTTTTAAACTTGTTTAAATCTTGGTCGAACCTAGGATTTGACCAAGATTCAAATGGGCATAAAAATTCAGAAAAAATCGAAAGAATGAAAAACCAAAGCACATAGCCTTGTTATGTCATATAGTAAGCATTCAAATTGATAAACATGGTCTAGACATATTCAAACCAGAAAAATCATGTATCTACCCCTAACCCTAAACTCTGTCTTATGAAGTCAAGCATGAACAGAAGTACGGTGGTTTCGGGTTTCAAACATGGTAAATTCAAGAACCTCCCAAAAGCTTCATTTTAGAGTTACTAAGAGAAAGATCCAGACTTAATTACCTTATCATTTTCACATGTTAAACTTGTTTAAATCTTGCTCAACAAACCTAGGATTTTACCAAGATTCTCAAATGGGCATAAAAATCAAATAATGAAATACCAATGCACATAGTCCTCTTATGTCATATAGTAAGCATTCAAGTTGATAAACAAGGTCTAGACATATTCAAACAAGACAAATCATGTATCTACCCCCTATCGACCCTAAACTTCGTCTTATGAAGTCAAGCATGAAGAGAAGTGGTTTTGGGTTTCAAACATGGAAATTTCAAAAACCTCCCAAAATTCAGCTTCATTTTAGAGCGACTAAGAAGGATCGATGCTTACCTTTTCATTTCCATGTTTTAAACTTATTTAAATCTTGGTCAAACCTAGGATTTGACCAAGATTCAAATGGGCTTAAAAATTCAGACAAAAAATCTAAAGAATGAAAAACCAAAGCACATAGCCTTCTTAATTATGTCATATAGTAAACACTCAAGTTGATAAACAAGGTCTAGACATATTCAAACCAGAAAAATCATGTGTATATCTACCCCGTAGTTGGATTTTTTGAACCTTGATCTGTAGTACTGGGCAAAACCCTAGTTTAACCTATTTAATTATAGATTCGTAGGTCGATTTTTCTACCTTTTTATTATTACTATGCAGCACATGTGTGTTTGCCCGTCGAGTGAAACTCGGAGGAAGAGGGATCACTCGGAAGGAGAGAAGAAGGGATAGAATTATGGTGTCTCCCCTTTTTCGGGTGATGATGTTGACTTTTGTGCAGGGTTTGTCAGTGAGCAGGAGGTGCGAGCGAGCGAGCGAGTCGAGCGAGCGAGTCGAGCGAGGCCGAGAATGAGAGAGATTTGTTTTTTTTGTGAGAGAGACAACCGAAGGATCCAGAAGGACCCACAGACTTCCAATACGCATCCTGATGCGTCTTCTCTTGACAAAGAAAATGGCTGGGAGTTTGCGTACCTATTGCACGTGACTTGTGCTCACTGAAGTGTGGGACCTCACGCATGGGCACCACACGTAAGTGACAGACCTGCTGGTGTATTAGCTCGGTTGATTATTATAGTGCATTAGAACAAAGTTTCCTATGGATTCAAGGGTAGGAAATCCAAGTTAACTCATTTACATGACATTATTTTTTCCATGAAGCAAAGTTAACGCACCTATCAATTGGTACATTTTGGAGTGACTAAGAAGGATCCAGGCTTACTTATTCGTTTTCACGTGTAAAACTTGTCTAAATCTTGGTCAAACAAAATTGGCAGAAAATTCAAAAAAAAAACAGAAAAATGAAAAACCAAAGCACATAGTCTTCTTATGTCATATAGTAAGCATTAAAGTTGATAAACAAGGTCTAGACATATTCAAACCATACAAATCATGTATCTACCCGCTAACCCCTAAACTATGTCTTAAGAAGTCAAGCATGAAGAGAAGTGGTTTTGGGTTTCAAACATGGAAATTTCAAAAACCTCCCAAAACTTCATTTTAGGGTGACTAAGAAGGATACAGGCTTCCCTTTTCATTTTCATGTTCTATACTTGTTTAAATCTTGGTCAAACCTAGGATTTGACCAAGATTCAAATGGGCACAAAAAAATTTAAAAAAAAAGCACATAGTGTTCTTATGTCATATCGTAAGCATTCAAGTTGATAAACAAGGTCTAGATATATCCAAACCAGACAAATCATGTATCTACCCCCTATCGACCCTAAACTTCGTCTTATGAAGTCAAGCATGAAGAGAAGTGGTTTTGGGTTTCAAACATGGAAATTTCAAAAAACCTCCCAAAATTCAGCTTCATTTTAGAGCGACTAAGAAGGATCGATGCTTACCTTTTCATTTCCATGTTTTAAACTTATTTAAATCTTGGTCAAACCTAGGATTTGACCAAGATTCAAATGGGCATAAAAATTCAGACAAAAAATCTAAAGAATGAAAAACCAAAGCACATAGCCTTCTTAATTATGTCATATAGTAAACACTCAAGTTGATAAGCAAGGTCTAGACATATTCAAAGCAGAAAAATCATGTGTATATCTACCCCTAACCCTAAACTCTGTCTTATGAAGTCAATCTAGGATTTGACCAAGATTCAAATGGGCATAAAATAAAAAAACAGAAAAATGAAAAACCAAAGCGCACATAGTCTTCTTATATGTCATATAGTAAGCATTAAAGTTGATAAACAAGGTCTGGACATATTCAAACTAGCTAGACAAATCATGTATCTACCCCCTAACCCCTAAACTCTGTCTTATGACGAAGTCAAGCATGAAGATAAGTGGTTTTGGGTTTCAAACATGGAAATTTCAAAAACCTCCCAAAAACTTCATTTTAGGGTGACTAAGAAGGATACAGGCTTCCCTTTTCATTTTCATGTTCTATACTTGTTTAAATCTTGGTCAAACCTAGGATTTGACCAAGATTCAAATGTGCATCAAAATTCCAAAAAAAATCAGAAAAATGAAAAACCAATGCACATAGTTTTCTTATGTCACATACATATATATAGTAAGCATTCAAAAGTTGATAAACAAGGTCTAGCTAGACATATTCAAATAAGACAAATCATGTATCTACCCCTCTAAAACCATAAACTCTGTCTTATGAAGTCAAGCATGAAGAGAAGTGGTTTTTGGTTTCAAACATGGAAATTTCAAAAACCTCCCAAAATTAAAGCTTCATTTTAGAGTGACTAGTTAAGAAGGATCCAGGCTTACCTTTTCATTTTCATGTTTTAAACTTGTTTAAATCTTGGTCAAACAAGCGCGTAATATTTGTGAAATTTTAATAATAGCTACTACTTATGTGAATTTTTTTCGTTCATACGCTTATTGGGGGGTAGGCTAACCCTAATGGCCTCCTAAAGATCCCTACCTCTACCAACGTTTCCCGAGTTCATCCACCTCGACGGGTTCCTTGCCACTTTCGACCATGTTGTGGGCATCATTTCGGGTTCCCGTACCACGACCAGTCCTTTTCGGGAGTCCCGAACCCGATGCCATAATATTTGTTTGAAAAAATTCAAGACCGCACAATATTTGTTGAAATAAATGAATAAGCATTTTTAAATAGCTAAATAAAAGAAGTATGAATTTTGAATTTTTTTTTCTAAAACATTAATTGGAGCATTGACATGTTGAACCCACTTGTCGATTTTGCTATCAACATGACTAACTAGCTGATTAGATAACCAAGTGGTGAAATTTGCAACATATTAGACCACCACATGGTGGAAACTGCAAAAAAAATGTCCAAGTGGTGGTTTGTGCAACATATAGAGCAGTACAGTATATGGTAGTACAAGATGAATGTGCACGGCCGTGGGCCCGTGGTAATATATCATGATGATGGCAAAGGATCTTTTCTCTGCTGAAACTGTCCAGAGCTGATTTGATGAGACAAAATACGGCTCCACGGCGTGCAAGGACAGTATACAGTACATTAGCTTCTTCTCGGGTCACACGCCTTCACGACAGGTGCAGTAGTGCAGCAGAGACCAGAGAGAGAAGGCACGCCCGTAGTACTCGTATTATTGATTTCAATTCAAATTGTTTTTTTTGCCTGCTTCTCCATCTTCTTCATCTCCATCTTCTCTGGCGACCCCGCCTACACCAGCAGCCCCTGCACCACCGCCGCCATGCCTTTTTCGGATCATCTCGAGCCACCTGTTTGATGGTACTAGTAGGAGTTGTGGACTTTTATCCATATCGCTCTACCAGCTGCCGCTCGCACTGTCCTCCAATACCTCATACCCAAACGCCAGCGTCCCACTCCCACACCCCCACACCCACTTGACCGCATCCTTCCAATGGCGAGATCGATCAATGAGAGTGGCAGTTCTTGGGTGTTTCCTGATGGCCCCCTTGAAGAAATTGCATCCCGATGCGATGTCATCACCGCCGCGAGCCTCGTCGGTTCATGCAAGTTTTATCATGATTCAGCAACACAAAGTGTAGCTCTGCCTGCATCTCAGCCGTTTGGCATGCCCTGTGTTCTTCATACTCACCAAACTGAGGTACCGCCCGCGCACAATCCCTTCTCCCGCGTCCACAAGTTCAAGCAGCAGGGTGCGCGGAACGACAAGCAGCAAGATCCAAAAGAACCCAAGGGTACCATGTGCCAACCGACGCGCTGGACAGGATCTCTTCCGATGCCGTGATTCCGGATGGTGGTACGGGCATGTGGGCAGCGCGAATGGAGATTGGATCACCCTTCTTGGGTTCCCTGGAATTGGGAGCTAGTCAATGTGTACAATGGTAGACGGATTCCTCTAACACCAATAAGTGATTTTAAATCCACCCCGGATAAACTTGTGTTCGAGTCTAATGATCAACATCTTCAACTGCTGAAGATAGCTATTTGCCGAGTTCCAACAGCTCCTTCAAATTATACTAGTTTCTCTGTTCTTGCCATCTTCAACGCGGCAATTGCAGTCCTTCACTGTGCTTCTAGCAGATGGACAGTTCTTGACAACCAGTTCTTAGCGTACGGCTACTCCGATGCAATCATCCACAAGGGTATTGTATTTGCTGTAACTCAGACAGCGAAGTTTATGCATGGAATCAACTTTCTTGGGGTAATTTTTCTCATCTCATATGATGTGTTTTCGCTATTACCTGCTAGTTTCAGATTTAGCTTTAGCCTTTTTCTTTTTGTTGTGCAGTTTTCGTGTCATGCCTGTACCTTTCCCCCTCTATATTCAATCAAAATCAGCAGCGATATGCCTTTGAGTCAAAATAAAGTACTCCCTCCGATCCAAATCAAATTGACTCAGCTTTGTCTAGCCAGTGCATCTAGCTAGACAAACTTGAGTCAATTAATTTGTGCATATCTAGCTAGACACATCCAGCTTGAGTCAATTAATTTGGATCGGAGGCGATTTTAGCTACATCATTATTCATGTATGTAATGAACTAATCAAGTTTTGCTGAACTGACTTCAAGCTGTGCTTTCCTTTGCAAGGTCCTTTGTTGATCAGCACGGCACCTATTCCGCCAGAACTTGATGAACAAGGTCGGTACAATCTTGGCTCCTGGTGGTTAGCACGATCTCCTGATGGTTCTAGACGTTTTCCCGGTCCATACAGGGCGTTGCGACGGGCGGGATTATACGGGACTGGTTCGGATTTTACTGCTCTTGCTACCTCGAGGGTCGTCATGGTCGCACTATTCGCGGGTATGGTAAGGGTTTACTTGGCTGCGAGGTGTACAGCATGGACACCGGTCGATTGATGCCACCGAGGCCATGGAGGAGGATTATTTCCCTTGGATCATATTCTCTCTTCCTTGGAGTGAACTATCCGATTATCATTCGAGAAGACGGGGCAGAACATGACCGTCCAAATATGGCGAGAAGCAACTCTGTTTACACATCGCACCATGCAGAGGGCCTTGCATATCCTCCTTCTCCGTAAATTTGCCGCTTCGGTTTGAATTCGAAGACTGCATCGTTGGTTTCCAAACCAACATTAGATGGACATGGCGGCAGGTTCCGTTGTGGCTCATCCCAAGCTTCGCCAACGCCCGGCAATGGAACCTGCCTTCGCGTCACAGGTCCAGAAAGAAGGGCTGATGTACTTTATGTAATACTCGTGTTGTAATGCAAGATTTGTATCTGTTGAACTATTTCATTTGCATGTTTATCTCTACCTAGGCTACTCCCTTTCCGTAGTTGTGTTGTACTATCTGTTGAACTATTTCCTTTGCCTGTTATCTCTACCTAGGCTACTCCTCCGTAGTTGTTAAATTGATGTAATGCTCCTACAATGCGAGCTACCTGGGCGTGTGGCCTGTAATGTTATCAAACACCTTTTGTACTCGTTCTAGTAAGCATTTCACACTATAGCTCACATAATTAAAGTACTCCTACAACGTATTAGTTGAAAGATATCTCTCATAAGTAAGTACCCCTCTTTGAGCTTATGCGAAACATTTAGAAATATATACTCTCGACACAAGATTATATTAAAAACAATGGTACATAGCTAGTGTTCATGGTGCAAAAGCACTTAGACTAGTCACAATGGGAAGTATCGTAGACTGATACTAGTCTATGATACAACACCTTCAACGCATAGTATCATGAATTAGTATCATGCAATGTTGCAAAAAACCAATTATTCATTTCTTTCCAAATAGACTAGCTTTGCGAGGATGACAAAACATTTCTTTATTGCCCTCTCGTATGAATCACCTCCATACATCACCTCTCATACCGATTGAAAGCCATGCCAAATCGTTGGTTCAAGACCATGAATACCAAGCCAATTTTGTTAGCTAGTTGGACCACCCTCGGATTGAGAACCAACGGTTGAAAGAAAGGTGGGCGCCAACTCATATTTTTTTCTCGAGAGTCCGACACTTGATGTTGATTGCAAAGTTCACAAAGGCCAAAATTTTGACATCCTCTTTGTGCAAGTCTTGCCACCATCCAAACTCGGTTTTGAAGTACCAACCAAGAAAAAAAAAGCTTGCACTTTGGAGGACCCCATGGACCATGAAAATTTTGAAAAACTTCCAGTAAATCATGCATATTTCGATTTATATTTTGGTGAAGTTTCATTCGATTTGAATCATAGGTTTGTGAGCAAATATATATTTAGTTTAAACTAGTGCTCGAGTACGTAAGAATCTATTTAATCACAAGCTAGTCATCCGAATGGGATGAAATATTCATAGATTTTAAAACAAGGAATCTACATATTACTGGATTTTTTTTCAAAATTTTCTGAATAGTTTTTCTTTTTTAGCTTCGAAATAAGAGATAGTTTGGAACGTTGGATCTCAAATGGATGGTAGATGGTGGGACACAGTCACAATGTATCTTGGAAGCATCAAGTCACTGAAGCTCTGTCCGGTTTCCAAACCAAGCTAGGAAAGGCATTGAAAATGAAGTTCTGCTCTAAAACATTTCTCATTCCATTTTGGTGCTCGCGCGGTTGCATGCTGCCCACGTGTTAAGGTACGTGTCTCTGGCATGTAGAGAACTACGATTATTGGCGAAAAATATATCGAAATGGAAACTGTAAAAAAAAAGCCCTCTCTGGTCAACCTGATGTGACGAGACATCACTGCACCAAACGTCGTCGCAAATTTATAGATGGGTGGCGTGCTAGTCTACCAACAGTCAAATCGGCGCCTAGTCGCAGCAGCAGCCTAGAGTACTACCTAGTTTTTGCCCCTTGCATGTCTATCATCTTATTCTTCACCCCGTTACAAAAAAAATAAAAAATCTTCTTCTTCACCCTCCCAGAATCACGCGCAGGATCTCGATCCCCACCACGCCGCATCACTAGTACTACTCCGTATACCTTTCTCTCCTTACCCCGGCCGGCCGCGCGCCGCATCGTTCCTTCCATAGCGCTCGCCCTCTCCTCCGAAAACCCCAAGCACAGTTGCATCCGCCATCCACCACTACAAGAAAAGTTGCCATGGCCGACGAAGTTGAAGTCGCGCCGTGGTTGCTGGTGTACCATGGCCGACGATTTTTGGTCCCTCCGTGGTGCATGTCAAAACTTTTTTTTTCTCGTTTTTGAGGCCACCTAGCCCGACGAAAGCGGCCAAAATGTCGCGTATGGTGGCCCGGGACGTGGTGCATCTCGAAATCTCGGGTTCGCCGGCCGAGTCAACGCAAATCCGCACCGCCGAGGGATGTAGGGCCCAGATGGCAGCCTCTCTGGCATTGTTTTTTTTCTCGATCGCGCCATCTCGTTCAACGTTCTCCGATCGAGCCGTTTACGATGCAGGATCATGGGTCCCACATGTCATCCTCTATGAACCAAAATTCTTTCTATTCTTGGATTTTTTTTGACCCCCTGATTTCTGGCTACTTCCTTTTTCTTTTGATCCCTTGCCGCCTTGGAAACATTGAGACCGCTGCTGCTAAATGGGACCCGCATGTCATCCTCTATGTGCAATCAACTTTCTTTTCTTGGAGTTTTTTTTGGCACCTCAAATTTGGTCACTTGCCTTTTTCTTTCGATCCCCTGCCACCTCTCAAACGGTGATACCGCTGTCGCTTAACCTTGGGACCCGCATGTCATCCTCTATGTACTATAAAACTTTCTTTTCTTGAATTATTTTTGGCACCTCATATTTGGTCACTTGCCTTTTTCTTTCGATCCCCTGCCGCCTCTCAAACGGTGATACCGCTGCTGCTAAATGGGACCCGCATGTCATCCTCTATGTACTATAAAACTTTCTTTTCTTGAATTATTTTTGGCTCCTCATATTTGGTCACTTGCCTTTTTCTTTTGATCCCCTGCCGCCTCTCAAACGGTGAGACCGCTGCTGCTAAATGGGACCCGCATGTCATCCTCTATGTACTATAAAACTTTCTTTTCTTGGATTTTTTTGGCACCTCATATTTGGTCACTTGCCTTTTTCTTTCGATCCCCTGCCGCTTCTCAAATGGTGATACCGCTGCTGCTAAATGGGACCCGCATGTCATCCTCTATGTACACTCAAGTTTCTTTTCTTGAATTATTTTTGGCTCCTGATATTTGTTCACTTGCCTTTTTCTTTCGATCTCATGCCACGTTTGAAACGTTGAGGAACCTGCTGGCTCATGGGACTCGCATGTCATCCTCTATGTGCTATAAAAGTTTATTTTCTTGGGTTTTTTTTTCACCCTATGATTTTTGGCTATTTCCTTTTTCTTTTGATCCCCTGCCGCCTTGGAAACATTGAGTAAGCTGCTGACTCATGGGACCCGCATGTCATCCTCTATGTACAATCAACTTTCTTTTTCTTTTGATCTCAAGCCGCATTTGAAACGTTGAGACTGCTGCTGCTAATTGGGACCCGCATGTCATCCTCTATGTACAATAAAGTTTCTTTTCTTGGATTATCTTTGGCTCCTGATATTTTGCCACTTGCCTTTTTCTTTCGATCTCATGCCGCCTTTGAAACGTTGAGTAAGCTGCTGGCTCATGGGTCCCGCATGTCATCCTCTACGAACAATAAAAGTTTCCTTTCTTGGATTTATTTTTGACCCCTAATTTCTGGCTATTTGCCTTTTTCTTTTGATCTCCTGCCCCCTTTGAAACGATGACGACGCAGCTGGCAGGTCGGTCCCACATGTCATCCTCTGTGAACAATAAAAGTTTCCTTTGATGGATTTATTTTGAACCCCTATTTAATTTCGGGATATTTCCTTTTTTTTCCTTTGATCCCCTACCGCCTTGGAATCGTTGAGGATGCTGCTGCCTCATGGGTCCCGCATGTCATCCTCTCAGAACGGTAAATGTTTATTTTCTTGGATTTTGTTTACCAAATGATTTTTGGCTAATTTTTTCTTTCGATCTCCTGCCGCCTTTAAAATGTTGAGGACGTTGCTGGCTCACGGGTCCCACATGTCAGCCTCTATGAACAATAAACGCTGAGGATGCTGCTGCCTCATGGGTCCCGCATGTCATCCTCTTAGAACGAAATTGTTTATTTTCTTGGATTTTGTACCAACATATTTTTGGTTTATTTTTTCTTTCCATCCCCTGCCGCCTTTAAAACGTTGACGACGCTGCTGGCTCATGGGTCCCCGATGTCAGCCTCCCCGTACAACAAACATATGATATCTTGATTATTTTGCAGACAATAAACAGTGTATTCCGCTCTGAGCTATATCAAACGGATAATTAAATCTTTATTTTTACATAAAAAAACTTGTATGTTGAATCTCCTTGTTTTTTTGTCTTTGCGAAGCATAGGACTTTCCTGTTTTTTTTAGAAAATTCGGATCTTTCCTGTTTTGGAGTGGGCTGAAATTGTACGAGTCAAAAGGCCAAGCAGGATAGTTCGAAGGCCCAGATGTCCAGATGCAGCCCAATTGAAATCTTTCTTCTTGGATTTTTTTTCACCCCCTGATTTCTGGCTACTTCATTTTTCTTTTGGTCCTGTGCCGCCTTGGAAACGTTGAGACCGCTACTGCAAAATGGGACCCGCATGTCATCCTCTATGTACTATAAAACTTTCTTTTCTTGGATTATTTTTGGCTCCTGATATTTGGTCACTTGCCTTTTTCTTTCGATCCCGTGCAGCCTCTCAAACGGTGAGACCGCGGCTGCTAAATGGGACCCGCATGTCATCCTCTATGTACAATCAAGTTTCTTTTCTTGAATTATTTTTGGCTCCTGATATTTGGTCACTTGCCTTTTTCTTTCGATCTCATGCCACGTTTGAAACGTCGAGGAACCTGCTGGCTCATGGGACCCGTATGTCATCCTCTATGTGCTATAAAAGTTTATTTTCTTGGATTTTTTTTCACCCTCTGATTTTTGGCTATTTCCTTTTTCTTTTGATCCCCTGCCGCCTTGGAAACGTTGAGTAAGCTACTGACTCATGGGACCCGCATGTCATCCTCTATGTACAATCAAGTTTCTTTTCTTGAATTATTTTTGGCTCCTGATATTTGGTCACTTGCCTTTTTGTTTCGATCTCATGCCACGTTTGAAACGTTGAGGAACCTGCTGGCTCATGGGACCAGCATGTCATCCTCTATGTGCTATTAAAGTTTTTTTTTCTTTTTTTTTTCACCCTCTAATTTTTGGCTATTTCCTTTTTCTTTTGATCCCCTGCTGCCTTGGAAACGTTGGGTAAGCTGCTGACTCATGGGACCCGCATGTCATCCTCTACGAACAATAAAAGTTTTCTTTTTTGGAGTTATTTTTGACCCCTAATTTCTGGCTATTTCCCTTTTTCTTTTGATCTCCTGCCCCCTTTGAAACGATGAGGACGCTGTTGGCAGGTCGGTCCCACATGTCATCCTCTATGAACATTAAAAGATTCTCACATGGCTTCTGATATTTGGTCACTTGCCTTTTTCTTGCGATCTCATGCCACGTTTGAAACGTTGAGGAACCTGCAGGCTCATGGGACCCGCATGTCATCCTCTATGTACAATAAAACTTTCTTTTCTTGGATTTTTTTTGGCACCTCATATTTGGTCACTTGCCTTTTTCTTTCGATCCCCTGCCGCCTCTCAAACGGTGATACCGCTGCTCCTTAAATGGGACCCGCATGTCATTCTCTATGTACAATCAAGTTTCTTTTCTTGAATTATTTTTGGATCCTGATATTTGGTCACTTGCCTATTTCTTTCGATCTCATGCCACGTTTGAAACGTTGAGGAACCTGCTGGCTCATGGGACCCGCATGTCATCCTCTATGTACTAAAAAAGTTCATTTTCTTGGGTTTTTTTTCACCCTCTGATTTTTGGCTATTTCCTATTTCTTTTGATCCCCTGCCGCCTTTGAAAGTTGAGGACTCTGCTGCCTCATAGGTCCCTCATGTCAGCCTGTATGAACGATAAAGCTTTCCTTTCTTGGAGTTTTTTTTACCCCCTAATTTCTGGCTACTTTCTTTTTCTTTTGATCTCAAGCCGCATTTGAAACGTTGGGACAGCTGCTGCAAAATGGGTCCCGCATGTCATCCTCTATGTACTATAAAATTTCTTTTCTTGTATTTTTTTCACCCTCTGATTTTTGGCTATTTCTTTTTTCTTTTGATCCCCTGCCGCCTTGGAAACGTTGACTAATCTGCTGGCTCATGGGACCCGCATGTCATCCTCTATGTCCATCAACTTTCTTTTCTTGGAGTTTTTTTACCCCCTAATTTCTGGCTACTTTCTTTTTATTTTGATCTCAAGCCGCATTTGAAACGTTTGGACCGCTGCTGCAAAATGGGACCCGCATGCAATTCTCCATGTACAATAAAAGTTTTTTTTCTTGGATTATTTTTCACCCTCATTTTTGGTCACTTGCCTTTTTCTTTTGATCCCCTACCGCCTTGGAAACGTTGAGTAAGCTGCTGACTCATGGGACCCGCATGTCATCCTCTATGTACAATCAAATTTTTTTTCTTTTGATCTCAAGCCGCATTTGAAACATTGAGACCGCTGCTGCTAAATGGGATCCGCATGTCATCCTCTATGCACAATAAAGTTTCTTTTCTTGGATTATCTTTGGCTCCTGATATTTTGTCACTTGCCTTTTGCTTTCGATCTCATGCCGCCTTTGAAACGTTGAGTAAGCTGCTGGCTCATGGGTCCCGCATGTCATCATCTATGAACAATAAAAGTTTCCTTTCTTGGAATTATTTTTTACCCCTAATTTTTGACTACTTCCTTTTTCTTTTGATCCCCTGCCGCCTGTGAAACGTTGAGGATTCTGCTGGCTCATGGGTCCCACATGTCAGTGATACGTCCCCGATGTATCCATAATTTCTGTCGTTCCATGCTTGTTTTATGACAATACTTACATGTTTTGCTTGCACTTTATGATGATTTCATGCATTTTTCGGAACTAACCTATTAACAAGATGCCACAGTGCCAGTTCCTGTTTTCTGCTGTTTTTGGTTCCAGAAAGGCTGTTCAGGCAATATTCTCGGAATTCGACGAAACGAAGACCAAACCTCCTATTTTTCCCGGAAGCATCCAGAACACCGAAGAAGAGTCGGAGAGGGGCCAGAGGGCCACCACACCATAAGGCGGCGCGGCCTGGCCTGGGCCCGCGCCGGCCTGTGGTGTGGCGCCCCCAGGTGCCCCCCTGCGCCGCCTCTTCGCCTATAAAATCCCTTTCGACCTAAAAACACCGTACCACTTGACGAAACTCCAGAAAGACTCCAGGGGCGCCGCCACCATCGCGAAACTCCAATTCGGGGGACAGAAGTCTCTGTCCCGGCACCCTGCCGGGACGGGGAAGTGCCGCCGGAAGCCATCTCCATCAACGCCATCGCCTCCATCATGCTCCGTGAGTAGTTCCCCCATGGACTACGGGTTCTAGCTGTAGCTAGTTGGTATCATCTCTCCCATGTACTTCAATACAATGATCTCATGAGCTGCCTTACATGATTGAGATTCATCTGATGTAATCGGTGTTGTGTTTGTCGGGATCCGATGGATTGTTACATTATGATTGTCTATCTACAAAGTTTATGAAGTTATTGTTGCTGCAATCTTGTTATGCTTAATGCTTGTCACTAGGGCCCGAGTGGCATGATCTTAGATTTGAGCTCTATACTTATTGCTTAGATTGTATCTATAAGTTGTATGCACATGTCACTGTCCGGAACCAAAGGCCCCGAAGTGACAGAAATCGGGACAACCGGAGGGGATGGTAGTGATGTGAGGATCACATGTTTTCACCAAGTGTTAATGCTTTGCTCCGGTACTCTATTAAAAGGAGTACCTTAATATCCAGTAGTTTCCCTTGAGGCCCGGCTGCCACCGGCTGGTAGGACAAAAGATGTTGTGCAAGTTTCTCATTGCGAGCACGTACGACTATAATTGGAAAACATGCCTACATGATTAATGATCTTGATATTCTGTCTTAATGCTATTTCAATCCTATCAATTGCCCGACTGTAATTTGTTCACCCAACACTTGTTATTGGAGAGATGCCACTAGTGTAGATAGCTGGGAGCCCCGGTCCATCTTTCATCATCATATACTTGTTCTACATGTCAACTGTTTTCTGGTGCCATTGCTCTCATATCACTATTACTGCTGCTGTGTTACTGTTACTATTGCTCTCATACCACTGCTACTTTTACATCACCCCTGTTGCTAGTGCTTTTCCAGGTGCAGCTGAATTGACAACTCAGTTGTTAAGGCTTATAAGTATTCTTTACCTCCCCTTGTGTCGAATCAATAAATTTGGGTTTTACTTCCCCCGAAGACTGTTGCGATCCCCTATACTTGTGGGTCATCAAGACTATTTTCTGGCGCCGTTGCCGGGGAGGCATAGCTCTACCCATAAGTTCACCTGGGGAGTACACTCTACCTTTCTCTCTGTTTTTATTTTGTTTTATTTTGCTTAGGTTACTTTTGCCTAGTTACTTTTTGTCTTGTTTTATTTTCCTCATATACCCAAAAATCCATAAAAATTTGAAAAATCTAAAAATTAAAAACTGCTGTTATGGGAGAACCTACAACCTACTTGGAGCTTATAGAATGTTATAATAATTATAGAGAATCAAGAACTGGTAAAATAATGAGTGCTATGATAGAAAAATTGAATACAATTGCTGAAATCTTGCTTGAATGCCATAATATAAACTGTTGCTCTCAACAGGATACTAAACATCTTAAATTTCAATGTGGCTTTAGTGAGGAATTTTTAATTAAGAACTATAATCGGAATTGCTATATTCATTATGGGTTCGAAGAGGTAGAACAATTTGTCTTATTTATGGGAGCCTCCGAGATAGAATCCTTCATGGTTGAGAATTATGAAACTTGTGTTGTTTGTAAGGGCCTTAAAGATTATGTCTCTACTATCCTTAATTCTTGCATAGAATGCTACAGTAGGAATCCTTATATCCTTGATTATAAAGAGAGACACATTAATGCACAAGAATGCACTCACAATTTGCAGGAACCGGTGGAAGAAGAAATTGATGAACTTGAAAGCTCATTGGATGAAAAAGAAGAGGAGAGCGACGAACAAAAGGAGGAAGAATGGATTAGCTACCCATGTCAACCTTCTAATGAGAGTAACTCTTTATCTCTTACACTATTTGATTGTCCTACATACTTACCGGAAGAGGTTGAATGTTATGTTCCTGTGGATTCTCTTGAAATAGTACCTATGAGTAATACTTGTGAGAATGATTATGCTACTGTTATTTATGATAATCCATGCTACTTTGATAAATCTTATGATAATGCTTTGTTTGTGCCTGATGTCGAAATGCATGGTACTAAAGAATTTTGCTTGGCAAATGTTTATGATAAAGCTCAAGATGATGGTCCTATGTTACTTGATAATATTAATTGTACTACTAATGAAAATGGGATTGGAGAGTTCTTGACTTATTCTATGAGTCCCATATCTATTGAGATTGATCACCTACCTTGTTATATTATTAATAAAAGTAAGTTTGAAAGTTTTAATTCCACTATTCTTGAACTTGATAAAAATTATGTGTTTGGAAATCATGAAAAGTATGCTGCATGTGATAGTTATATTGTTGAGTTTATTCATGAATCTACTGAAAATTATTATGAGAGAGGAAAATATGGTAGTAGAAATTTTCATGGTGCTAAAACACCTCTCTATATGCTTAAAATTTTGAAGTTACTCTTGTTTTATCTTCTTATGCTTATCACTTTGTTCTTCATGAATTTATTTGTGTACAAAATTCCTATGCATAGGAAGTGGGTTAGACTTAAATGTGTTTTGAATTTGCCTCTTGATGCTCTCTTTTGCTTCAAATACTATTTCTTGCGAGTGCATCATTAAAACTGCTGAGCCCATCTTAATGGCTATAAAGAAAGAACTTCTTGGGAGATAACCCATGTGTTATTTTGCTACAGTACTTTGTTTTATATTTGTGTCTTGGAAGTTGTTTACTACTGTAGCAACCTCTCCTTATCTTAGTTTTGTGTTTTGTTGTGCCAAGTGAAGCCTCTAATCGAAGGTTGATACTAGATTTGGATTTTGCGCAGAAACAGATTTCTATCTGTCACGAATCTGGGTCTAATTCTCTGTAGGAAACTCAGAAAATTATGCCAATTTACGTGCGTGTTCCTCAGATATGTACGCAACTTTCATTAGTTTTGAGTTTTCTGATTTGAGCAACGGAAGTATTTTATTAAAATTCGTCTTTACTGGCTGTTCTGTTTTGGCAGATTCTGTCTCTGTTTTTTTTGCATTGTCTCTTGTGGACTTTAAGCGAGGTTTTCTAGACGTAGAGGGCTGTAGCTAATGTTTTATTGAGTTCTTGCAATGTGCCAATACAGGACCAAGGTGGATTCAAATTTTTTTGAGTACTAACCCCTCTAATGAAGTTTATGAGAAGTTTGGTGTGAAGGAAGTTTTCAAGGGTCAAGAGAGGAGGATGATATATGATCAAGAAGAGTGAAAAGTCTAAGCTTGGGGATGCCCCCGTGGTTCATCCCTGCATATTTCAAGAAGACTCAAGCGTCTAAGCTTGGGGATGCCCAAGGAATCCCCTTCTTCATCAACTTATCAGGTTCCTCCCCTGAAACTATATTTTTATTCGGTCACATCTTATGTGCTTTACTTGGAGCGTCTGTGTGTTTATTTTCGTTTTGTTTTTGTTTGAATAAGATCGGATCCTAGCAATCCATGTTTGGGAGAGAGACACGCTCCACTTTTTCATATGAACACTTGTTCTTCGTTTTACTTTTAATGTTCAATGAATAAAAGTTGGAAGCTACAATATTTATCTTTATTTGGTTGGGAAAAGAAAATGCCTCATATGTCTTGGATAATTTGACACTTGGCAATTGTTTTGAGCTCTCCAGTAGATCATGATTAAGTTTTTTTCATGTAGTCTAAGCCTATTAGTGGAGAACTACTGTAGAGCTTGTTGAAATTGGTTTGCATAATTGGTCTCTCTTAAGGTTTAGATATTTTCTGGTAAAAGTGTTTGAGCAACAAGGAAGACAGTGTAGAGTATTATAATGCTTGCAATATGTTCTTATGTAAGTTTTGCTGTACCGGTTCATACTTGTGTTTGCTTCAAACAACCTTGCTAGCCCAAAGCCTTGTACTGAGAGGAAATGCTTCTCGTGCATCCAAAACCTTGAGCCTAAAACTATGCCATTTGTGTCCACCATACCTACCTACTATGTGGTATTTCCTGCCATTCCAAAGTAAATTGCTTGAGTGCTACCTTTAAACAATTCAAAATGCTTCTCAATTTGTGTTAATGTTTTATAGCTCATGAGGAAGTATGTGGTGTTTATCTTTCAATCTTGTTGGGCAACTTTCACCAATGGACTAGTGGCTTCATCCGCTTATCCAATAACTTTGCATAAAGAGCTGGCAATGGGATTCCCAGTCCCAAATTAATTAACAAAAATAGACGCTCCTCCATGGTATGTGATTGTTGGACGGCACCCGAAGATTCGGTTAGCCATGGCTTGTGTAAGCAAAGGTTGGGAGGAGTGTCATCATAATAAAACTAAAACAAAAAGGCACTCCTTCATGGTATGAGATTGTTGGCAGGCACCCGAGGATTCGGTTAGCCATGGTTTGTGAAAGAAAGGTTGGAAGGAGTGCCACCCAAAAATATAAATAATTCATGGGAGCCGCTCTTGAAGGTTTGTCTGGCAAGGGGGTTAGAGTGCCCACTACCATTCGTTGACAACAACAAACACCTCTCAAAACTTTACTTTTATGCTCTCTTTATGTTTTCAAAACCAAAGCTCTAGCACAAATATAGCAATCGATGCTTTCCTCTTTGAAGGGCCATTCTTTTACTTTATGTTGAGTCAGTTTACCTACTTCCTTCCACCTTAGAAGCAAACACTTGTGTCAACTGTGCATTGATTCTTACATACTTGCATATTTGCATTCATCATATTACTTTGTGTTGACAATTATCCATGAGATATGCATGTTGAAAGTTGAAGCAATCGCTGAAACTTATATCTTCCTTTGTGTTGCTTCGATGCCTTTACTTTGAACTTATTGCTTTATGAGTTAACTCTTGCGCAAGACTTTTGATGCTTGTCTTGAAAGTATTATTCATGAAAAGTTTTGCTATATGTTATCTACTTGTTAGCAACTATAGATCATTGCCTTGAGTCACTTCATTCATTTCATATGCTTTGTAATAGTATGATCAAGGTTATGTAAGTAGCATGTCACTACAGAAATTATTCTTTTTATCGTTTACCTGCTCGGGACGAGCAGGAACTAAGCTTGGGGATGCTGATACGTCCCCGACGTATCCATAATTTCTGTCGTTCCATGCTTGTTTTATGACAATACTTACATGTTTTGCTTGCACTTTATGATGATTTCATGCATTTTTCGGAACTAACCTATTAACAAGATGCCACAGTGCCAGTTCCTGTTTTCTGCTGTTTTTGGTTCCAGAAAGGCTGTTCGGGCAATATTCTCGGAATTCGACGAAACGAAGACCAAACCTCCTATTTTTCCCGGAAGCATCCAGAACACCGAAGAAGAGTCGGAGAGGGGCCCAGAGGGCCACCACACCATAAGGCGGCGCGGCCTGGCCTGGGCCCGCGCCGGCCTGTGGTGTGGCGCCCCCAGGTGCCCCCCTGCGCCGCCTTTTCGCCTATGAAATCCCTTTCGACCTAAAAACACCGTACCACTTGACGAAACTCCAGAAAGACTCCAGGGGCGCCGCCACCATCGCGAAACTCCAATTCGGGGGACAGAAGTCTCTGTCCCGGCACCCTGCCGGGACGGGGAAGTGCCCCCGGAAGCCATCTCCATCAACGCCATCGCCTCCATCATGCTCCGTGAGTATTTCCCCCATGGACTACGGGTTCTAGCTGTAGCTAGTTGGTATCATCTCTCCCATGTACTTCAATACAATGATCTCATGAGCTGCCTTACATGATTGAGATTCATCTGATGTAATCGGTGTTGTGTTTGTCGGGATCCGAAGGATTGTTACATTATGATTGTCTATCTACAAAGTTTATGAAGTTATTGTTGCTGCAATCTTGTTATGCTTAATGCTTGTCACTAGGGCCCGAGTGGCATGATCTTAGATTTGAGCTCTATACTTATTGCTTAGATTGTATCTATAAGTTGTATGCACATGTCACTGTCCGGAACCAAAGGCCCCGAAGTGACAGAAATCGGGACAACCGGAGGGGATGGTAGTGATGTGAGGATCACATGTTTTCACCAAGTGTTAATGCTTTGCTCCGGTACTCTATTAAAAGGAGTACCTTAATATCCAGTAGTTTCCCTTGAGGCCCGGCTGCCACCGGCTGGTAGGACAAAAGATGTTGTGCAAGTTTCTCATTGCGAGCACGTACGACTATAATTGGAAAACATGCCTACCTGATTAATGATCTTGATATTCTGTCTTAATGCTATTTCAATCCTATCAATTGCCCGACTGTAATTTGTTCACCCAACACTTGTTATTGGAGAGATGCCACTAGTGTAGATAGCTGGGAGCCCCGGTCCATCTTTCATCATCATATACTTGTTCTACATGTCAACTGTTTTCTGGTGCCATTGCTCTCATATCACTATTACTGCTGCTGTGTTACTGTTACTATTGCTCTCATACCACTGCTACTTTCACATCACCCCTGTTGCTAGTGCTTTTCCAGGTGCAGCTGAATTGACAACTCAGTTGTTAAGGCTTATAAGTATTCTTTACCTCCCCTTGTGTCGAATCAATAAATTTGGGTTTTACTTCCCTCGAAGACTGTTGCGATCCCCTATACTTGTGGGTCATCAGTCAGCCTCTATGAACAATAAACATTTCCTTTCTTGGAGTTATTTTGACCTCTAATTTCTGGCTATTTCGCCTTTTTTAAAATCCTGTGTCGCCTTGGAAACGTTGAGAATGCTGCTGCCTCATGGGTCCCGCATGTCATCCGCTCAGAACGATAAATGTTTCTTTTTTTGGATTTTTTTACCAACTGATTTTTTTTTTCCGATCCTCTGCCGTCTTTAAAAACGTTGACGACGCTGCTGGCTCATGGGTACCCGATGTCAGCCTCCCCGTACAAGAAACATGTGATATCTTGATTATTTTGCAGACAATAAACAATGTATTTCGCTCTGAGCTATTGCAAACGGAAAAAAATAAATCTTTAATTTTAAATAAACAAACTTATATGTTGAATCTCCTTGTTTTTTGTTTTCGCGAAGCATAGGACTTTCCTGTTTTGGAGTGGGCTCAAATTGTACGAGTCCAAAAGCGTCCAGCAGGATAGTTCGAAAGCCCAGACGGCCAGATACAGCCCAATTGAAATCTTTCTTTTCTTGGATTTTTTTGAGCCCATGATTTCTGGCTACTTCCTTTTTTTTTGGAAACGTTGAGAACGCTGCTGCAAAATAGGACCCGCATGTCATCCTCTATGTACAAAATTTTTTTTCTTGGATTATTTATGGCTGCTGATACTAGGACACTTGCATTTTTCTTTTGATCTCTTGCCGTCTTTGAAACGTTCAGACCATTCTTGCAAAATGGGACCCGCATGTCATCCTCTATGTACAATAAAAATTACTTTTCTTGGATTATTATTTTTGGCCCCTGATATTTGGTCACTTGTCTTTTTCTTTCGATCTCATGCCATGTTTGAAACGTTGAGGAACCTGCAGGCTCATGGGACCCGCATGTCATCCTCTATGTACTATAAAAGTTCATTTTCTTGGGTTTTTTTCACCCTCTGATTTTTTGCTATTTCCTTTTTCTTTTGATCCCCTGCCGCCTTGGAAACGTCGAGTAAGCTGCTGCAAAATGGGACCCGCATGTCATCCTCTATGTACAATCAACTTTCTTTTCGTGGCTACTTTCTTTTTCTTTTGATCTCAACTCTCAAGCCGTATTTGAAACGTTGAGACCGCTGCTGCAAAATAGGACCCACATGTCATCCTCACTGTAAAATAAAATTTTCTTTTCTTGGATTATTTTCACCCTCTGATTTTTGGCTATTTCCTTTTTTCTTTCGATCCCCTGCTGCCTTGGAAACGTTGAGGATGCTGCTGCCTCATGGGTCCCACATGTCATCCACTATGAACAATAAAAGTTTCTTTTCTTCGATTTTTTCACCCTCTGCTTTTTGGCTATTTATTTTTTCTTTTGATCCCATGCCGCCTTGGAAACGTTGAGGATGCTGCTTCCTAATGGGACCCGCATGTCATACTCTATGTACAATAAAAGTTTCTTTTTTTGGATTATTTTTGGCTCCTAATATTTGGTGACTTGCCTTTTTCTTTCAATATCATGCCGCCTCTCAAACGTTGAGTAAGCTGCTGGCTCATGGGACCCGCATGTCATTAACTATGTACAATAAATTTTCTTTTCTTGGATTATTTTTGGCTCCTGATATTTGGTCACTTGCATTTTTCTTTCGTTCTCATGCCATCTTTGAAACGTTCAGACCGCTGCTACAACATGGGACCCATATGTCATCCTCTATGTACAATGAAAGTTTCTTTTCTTGGATTATTTTTGGCTCCTGATATTTGGCACTTGCCTTTTTCTTTCGATCTCATGCCGTCTTTGAAACGTTCGGACATTTGCTACAACATGGGACCCATATGTCATCCTCTATGTACATTAAAAGTTTCTTTTCTTGGATTATTTTTTGCTCCTGATATTTGGTCACTTTCCTTTTTCTTTCGATCTCATGCCGCCTCTGAAACGTGGAGTAAGGTGCTGGCTCATGGGACCCGCATGTCATCTTCTATGTACAACAAAGTTTCTTTTCTTGGATTTTTTCCCCCCTGATTTTTGGTCACTTGCCTTTTTCTTTCGATCCTATGCCGCCTTTGAAATTGAGTAGGCTGCTGGCTCATGGGTCCCACAGGTCAGGCTCTATGAACAATAAACCTTTCCTTGGTTGGATTTATTTTTTACCCCTAATTTCTGGCTATTTGCCTTTTTCTTTTGATCCCTGGGGCCTTTAAAAACGATGTGGACGATCTTTGGCAGGTCGGTCCCACATGTCTTCTTCTATGAATAATAAAAGTTTCCTTTGTTGGATTCGACCCCTAATTTCTGGCTATTTGCCTTTTTTTCTTTTGATCCTCTGCCGACTTTGAAATGATGAGGATGCTGCTGGCAGATCTATCCCACATGTCAGCCACTCTGAACTATAAAAGATTCCTTTCTATGATTTATTTTTGACCCCTATTTTCGAGATACTTGCCTTTTTTTTGGATCTCCTACCGCCTTTGAAATGTTGAGGACGCTGCTGGCTCATGGGTCCCACATGGCATCCTCTTTGGACGATAAACCTTCATTTCTTGTTAATGACGGGTTTTACGTATTATTTTTGCAGTCTAATACAAGCTCTTTCGCTCCAAGATCTTGCAAGTTAATAGAATAAATCATGGAATTATTAGGATATGTTTTAAATTTCAAATCCACTTTATGAATTTTTTAAAAATACCGTGATCCGTGTGGGTATGGAGCGATCAAGGATTTTCATATTGGCCATGAGCAGTTTCAAAAATTGCAACCGGATAATTCTAAATAAATAAAAACAACTTTTATGCAGAATCTCCATGTTTTTGTTTTTTGCCATCATAGGATCTATGGTTCATTAGAAAAGGGCCGAAATGGCATGAGCAGAAAAGCCCATTTCTAGTTATTGGGCTTCGACAGCCTGAGCAAGTAGGCCTATAGCAAATACCATGTAGATGGCCGTTGGAACCCAAAAGTATTTGTTGCCTAGACTTAGATGCCAAACTCAGGCACTCAGCCTTATTGACATGAACCTTGCTATGCACACGACAATTTCAGTCCGATCCGTGTACGCAACACAAGATCAAACCCAACGTGTGAGGAAGCGGTGGCACACACCTCCAGATGCTCAATCGTACACATATCATATAGGAGTTGTCGTATGTACATTAGTTCCGTATTGACATGTTTGTTTCTTTGGTTAACATGTGGGGTCCGCACAGTCACCTAGGTCGCACATCAACTTCTTTGCTCATAGTTGATGCATATTTAGTGGCCTGCAGCAAGAATCGATGCCCCCAGGGATGTACTTTACCCTTTAGCGGCGAAAAAAATAGGAATGGTCCTCTCATGACTATGATCAACAAGAGGTGGCTATATTATAAAGGACGTACACACATTGTAATTATAGTGCTGAAATAAAGTCAATCCTAAAACAACCATGCATGGGTTATAATATGAAGGCAACACGAAATACAAAAGCAGGGCAGTGTTCAAATAAACTGATTCAAACTAGTAGATACTAAAAACAGTGTACTACTTCTCAACACTTCAAGCATAATAAAAAAGTGTGTCAGTGTTTTTTTAAAGGTAACACCGAACGGGCAATGTTTAAAGCAGGCTTAAACCACATAGCCGCTTGTCGGACACTACCCCAACTAACTGCGGGAAGGCTGATAACTCCCACGGTCTCACCTTCATCGCTGGAGGTTGCAGCGCAAAATTTTAGGGTATTGATTATGAAGATACTTCCGGTATCTTTGTGTAGACGCAGTTTTTCCTCGTGAATGGAACCAATGTGCCATCAGGAGCTTTGGATTCACGCTTCTTCAGGTTGGCAATGATCGGGTAATT
The DNA here is from genome assembly GCF_019359855.2 of Lolium perenne. NCBI lineage: Eukaryota > Viridiplantae > Streptophyta > Magnoliopsida > Poales > Poaceae > Lolium > Lolium perenne. The sequence continues at coordinate 24,993,102 of NC_067244.2, forward strand.
GAGTCCGAGGAACAGAGAGTGGTCGCCGAGGCTGTTAACCTGCCTCCAATGAAAGGCCCTACACGTGCTGCAAGGAACGAGAGATATGGGATCCTGCTCAAAGACGTAGGTGGCAACAGGAGGATCTTGCCGTAGCTGAAGCCCATTAGCAGCATAGGGAATGTCGGAGGTACTTCAGCATTGGCAATCCCAATGTTGTTTCTTGTAAGGATGATCATCAATCGCTTGCCATCGGTAGTTGGAGCGAGGAACCACGCGTCTTGCGATCATCCACGACCGGTGGCGGGATTACGAACATGGACATCGGGTTTTCGCAATATTAGAAATGGAGACGAATAGGGTGTTACGGCAACCATATTCAAACAAAGAAAGACTGTTTCATCGTTCATGCTCACGGTATAAATACGACTGTGTTAGCTAAGGACTTTTGTCATGGATGTGTTCATATCGAGTGTCCTATATATCAGTTATCTTGCATGCATCCCACGAAACTAGTCTTAACTTCGCCAAAACTAGACACTAGTTTTGGCATACACGATTATATACTACCTCTCGTCCCACGAAAGTGTCTGAGATTTGTCCAAATTCAGATGTATCTAGACAGTGAAAGCATATAGATACATTCAAATTTTGACAAATATATCATCTTAAGTTTAAGTCCTGTGTTGTAGTTAATTTCCTTTGTCTTAAGTGATCCAACGGTGTATATGATTAGATATTTGTATACAATATAGGAGTACAGACAATCTACCAGTTGGTCCGATTTTAAAGCTGAGTATAGAGCTTCAATCATGACCCTTGGAGTGCTAAATCTAACGGTGCACAACAGCAGGATTCTACGTGAAGAGTGCACATAGCTAACTCTACAATATTTTAGAACCATCACGTGAGCCTTGGGTCTACCCCAAAAAATGACCAAATATCTGAAACCCTGAATCATAGGAATAACCCCGTTCAAAGAAATCGCTATTCAGCACTGCTACATGGATCAATGGAAGGTTCTTACGGTCTCAACTCTTAAGGAAACATCAAAGGAAAAGGTAGATAAGAAACGAGTGAGTGTTAGATGTACACATATTTTTAATTTTTTATTTGTTCCCTTCGTTTGCCGACTGATGGGAAGAAACATCATTTTTTGTAGGACCACTCTTGTTTTCGTATTTTATATATGCATTGTTGGCAATATTTTCTTTCGAAAACCATGAATATAGCTCGAGCTACATGTAGCATGGTTTTTGAAAATTTTGAGAGCTGCATTTTGAAGTTCCAAAGAAAACGGAGATTAAATACGGGTGTCAACAATGTTGTGTTCTACCAACATTCAAATGTCCAAATCAAAATATCTTATATTTAAGGTTTTGCAACAACAAAAAAATCTGATATATATTTTCCAACATTTTGTAACTTCAAAATCTATCAGATTCTGTCATTTTTGTGCGGCCCGAATATAGGGTATCTCAATTTCAGATTTTACACTCTGGTAGAATAATACATTCTCTACATCTATTTTTTTAGATTTTTTATATATTCTTTCAAAACTTGCGAAAGGCATGCTATAAATATTCTTTTGATTATCAAACAGAATCTTTAATGGTTTGACGTGCATACATACTAGTAATATAAAAATATAAAAGTTCTCGCCTTGTACACATTTTGTTGATTTTTTGGAATGAATACAACATTCAATTTGGTAGATAGAGTACTAAACATTTCATGGGAAACTTAAAGCAGCTTGCCAAACAAAGGCTAATAGAAAAAAAAAATAGAGGTATGATAGGCATAACATCCACGATGGGGTTGAAATATGCATAAGCTTCGGGCAATTTGGCAAAGAAAAATCTAGCCGGATAAAGAACAGAATTATAAAAGGTACAGGTTAAACTAAGTAAATTAGGCATAACAATATTTCATTCTTGTTTAGTAAATAATTGGATTTTGATTGAGTTACTTTTCTAAGGGAAAAAAGGAGAAGGCAGATATTCAAGACACTTTTGGTGGGACAGAGGGAGTAAATCAAAAGTAAGAAATAGTTATAACATGTTTCATGAGATGGAGTACTAAATAACGGCCATATTCATCTCTTAGATGCAGAGGCCGGGGTACCTCGCCCTCTATTTCGAGCAAAAATCAACTAGTTATATGAAACAATGGGTGTAAAAGTTAATCAAGAAGGGTGCCTTCATTGTGCTACGTTAACATTTGAGATACTTGTTAATTACATCCATATTCTGCAGTGGATAGAGTTACTAATTCAGGATTGTATTCACATACGGAGTATACTATGTTTGCTGATGACTGATTAGTACTAATTCGTTGCAAGCAACTGTTCATTCATATTCAGATAAAGGATGTGATCGTTAAGTCATATACTTATGAAAGTCCTTATGCATCTCTCTGATGCAGATGGCGGGGGTCTCTCGTCCTCCTTTTGGAGCAAAAATCAATTAGTTATATATGAAACAATGGGTGTAAAAGGTTATCAAAAAGGGTGCCTTCATAGTGCTACCTTATCTTTTGAGATACTGGTTAATTACATACATATTCTGCAGTGGCGTAGAATTACTAATTCAGGAATGCAATCACATACTGAGCATACTATGTTTGTTGGTGACTAATTAGTACTAATTCATTGCAAGCAACGGTTCATTCATATTCAGCAAAAGGCGGTGTGATCATTAAGTCATTTATGAAAGGTAAAATATAAACAAGGTAGTTCATGAATAACTTCATTGATTAAGGCAGTGTATCATGCAATGCAACATAAGGACTGAAAAAATACCATTTGGGGTGTCCCAGCAGTACGTCCAGCCCCTAATTTCGTCCACCGCAAAAACTTGGCCACCGAGTTCAATGGCATCACAGAACGCCGGCACAATTTGTTCAGGTGTAGGTTTCTTCAGCATTCTCCAGTCGCCACCCCCTTCAAGGTAGAAAATCCTTTTGTCGAACAAGGCGATGAGCTTGTAATCTGCGTACCTCCCACCTTTTGTGGGCACTTGGCAGATTACAATCTTCAACAAATTAATTGCTCGACTCCAGCAAAGATAGTATAACCAATCTTTAGTAGCAGGTTGATATGTAACACCATGACCAATCTTCGGATCAGGTGGGGATGGAAGGGGGATATGTCGCTCGGTGTAGACGTTCACAAGGCACCACTGGCACCCACGATGATCGGCTGCGGCGATCCAGTCGCCGTTCGCGCCAAGCCATTTTCTGTCGTGCATGAACGACAGGGTGACAGAACGGCGAGGATGGTCGAGGGGCACCAGGTCGTACACGGTAACATGCAGACGAGATGTTGTTGCCACGAACCAGGGTTCATCGAACCAATAAGCAGGCGGAGGCATCAGCAGGCAGGGTTCATCCCAATGGTGCATCTTACCTTCATCATTGCTGATCTGGTCGTAGAGCTCCCTGGAACATGCGGCAAGTCGGACGGTGTAGGTAACGTCCAGATGCGCAGCGATGAGGTCGATGTTGTCGCCGGTGAGAGCCTCCAAGTGGCCGTCCCCGCCGCCCCGGCAAAGCCTTGAATATTCCATCACGTGAAGATGGATTTAGGTGGATGGCGGATGCAACTGCGCTTGGGGTTTTCGGAGGAGAGGGCGAGCGCTATGGAAGGAACGATGCGCGCCGCGGCCGGCTGGGGTGAAGAGAGAAAGGTATAGTACTAGTGATGCGGCGTGGTGGGGATCGAGATCCTGCGCGTGCGCGTGATTCTGGGAGGGTGAAGAAAAAGATGATAGACATGCGAGGGGCAAAACCTAGGCAGTACTCTAGGCTGCTGCTGCTGCGACTGGGCGCCGATTTGACAGTTGGTAGATGGTAGACTAGCACGCCACCCATCTATAAATTTGCGACGACATTTGGTGCAGTGATGTCTCGTCACATCAGCTTGAGCAGAGAGGGTTTTTTTTTACAGTTTCCATTACGATATATTTTTCGCCGATAATCTTAGTACTCTATGCCAAAGGCACGTACCTTAACACGTGGGCAGCATGCAACCGCGCGAGCACCAAAATGAAATGAGAGATGTTTTAGAGCAGAACTTAATTTTTAATGCCTTTCCTAGCTTGGTTTGGAAACCGGACGGAGCTTCAGTGACTAGGTGCCACCATCTACCATCATTCGAGATCCAACGTTCCAAACTATCTGTTATTTCGAAGCTAAAAAAGAAAAAACTATTCAGAAAATTTTGAAAAAAATCCAGTAATATGTAGATGCCTTGTTTTAAAATCTATGAATATTTCATCCCATTCGGATGACTAGCTTGTGATTAAATAGCTTCTTACGTATTCGAGCACTAGTTTAAACTAAATATATATTTTCTCACAAACCTATGATTCAAATCGAATGAAACTCCACCAAAATATAAATCGAAATATGCATGATTTACTGCAATGTGAGCGGATAATTCAATCCCACGAAAAGACAATATGCTCCAAGACCAGTAATCTCTTCCCTAGCTTATCTGAACATAACTGACAGTGTCCTTAGAGAACATCTTACAGCCTCAGGTATGAACAAGAAGCATATTGCCATCTACAGATCACGCTAATTAAGAACCACAACCCAGGATCATCCTCATAGCCTATATCATCAAGGTTTCCCTCCAAAATGCTTATGTTTTTCGAAAGTTTTCTTGACGATAGGGAAGATTCTGAAGGGCTTAGATTCGCTACAATAGCAAGAAATGGAAAATTTTCTCCGCTAAAAAGAGTATCCCGCCATTTTAATATACACTTACTAGTAGTTGATCAATTGTGCATTGCAAAACACAAAGTTCAGATCAAATGTGCAACATACCAACAGAAAGTTAACTAGCAGTTTTACGAGCACATGGCGATATTAAGGTGATGAAGCAGTTAACTAGCAGAACAAGATCTCCTACTCAGGGACGCTCTTGGTGGACGCCGAGATATAGATCGCTAGCTGTGCACGGAGATCCTCCTTCTCCTTGATAATCGCCTTAAGGACGGCGGTTTGTCCGCGCATTAGCACCCTCGAGATCTGCCTCTTGAGCTTTAATTTCAACTTCTGTTCCATGAGATACTTGATGAGGTTGCTTCCAGTATCCATCCATGTGACGCTCTTGTTGTTCAGTTCCACCCAGTAGGCGTTCTGCTGCTTAAGCATGTCGACGCATTGCACAAGATGAAAGGAGATCTCCTTCTCAGACGCCAAAACTCTGTGAAGACGATCACACTCCAGGGTGAGGGAGTGTTCATTCTCCAGCTGGCTGCCTATGTGGGCCTTGTTCTCCTCCTTTTGCTACAACAATCATTGTATGAAAAAAAAAGAAATCAACCCATTCATATATGAGTATTAATTACCCGCAAACAATAGGACTAGAGTACTAATTTCTAGCATGGATATTGATAAAGGAATGGACAACACTCGGACGCTCCACAAATACCACATGGTTCATCAACACATAATAATCGGAAAGCAGTGATTACATAAACTATAAAAAAACAAGTGGACAGAGGCATACAGCCTACCTGGCTTGGCCGGGAAACGAGGCCGAACTTAGCTTCGGACAGCCGGACTTGGGGCGCCACCGTCGTTGTGGTTACCGGGGAGACATTTGAACCGCCGACCCTGTGAGATGTAAATAAATGTAAAAACGGTTAGAAAATAAGAATCAACTGAAGGACACCCCGCTAGAAACTTACCCGGACGAACCCTCGCCCTTGATGGTGGTGTTTGCATCATCATCATTCATCAATGTGACGCTCTGGTTATGCAGTTCCACACAAACGCGGTTCTGCTCATTAAGCCTGTCGAGCTCGGCAGTAAAGGTATTGATGCCTTGCTGAAGATTATGGCAGATCTTGTTCTCGGACGCCAAATCTACGTGAACAGGCTCAAACTCTGGGGTGAGGGAGAGTTCATTCCCCAGCTGGCTGCCTATGTGGGCCATGTTCACCTCCATTTGCTGGCACGATCATTGTATGGAACAAAAAAGAATCCAACCAATTCATATATGAGTAATTACACGCAAAAAAATAGGAGTACTACTAATTTCTAGCACAGATCTTGATACAGGAATGGACATCACTTGGATGCTCCACAAATATCACAGTGTTCATCAACACATAATTAAAAGGAAAGCCGTGATTACATAAACTACTCCATCCTATCCCTTTTAGTAGTAGTAGTAGTAAACACGGATTTAGTAAAGTTGTATTCTCCCTATGATCCATTTTAGTTGACTCGGATTTAGTACAAAGTTGTACTAAATTTGAGTCAAATAAAATGGATCGGAGGGAGTACTAAATCTGAGTCTATTAAAATGGATTGGAGGGAGTATAAAAAAAAAGTGGATAGAGGTATACAGCCTACCTGGCTTGGCCGTGAAACGGGGCCGAACTCAGCTTCCGACGACCGGACTTGGGGCGCCACCGTCGTGGGGGTTACCGGGTAGACGTTTGAACCGCCGGCCCTGTGAGATGTAAATAAATGGAAAAAACAGTTATTAGAAAATAAGAATGAACTGGAGGACACGCCACTTGAAACCTACCCGGACGAACCCTCGCCCACTGGCTCGCTCTCCATCAAATAGAGGATAGACTGCTCTGCGAGAATGCTCAGGCGATCATAAGTGGCCATACAACGACGCGCTAGCTGGCTAGATGAGTTTTTCTCGGCGGTCCTAGTCCTCATCGTCTTCCCTAGGATATCCTGCCGCCGGGCCACCCGGCTCAATGGAGCCATGGCTTGCGAGGTACGTAGTACTTTACTACTCAGTAGTTAGGGTGGAGGGCTGGTGAAGGCTAGTTACTAGCTACCGACGAGAACGAGAAGAGAAGAAGGGCGGAGGGCTGGTCAAGGCTAAATCTTACATACACCCAGAAAAGACCATCGTGCCCTCGCGGGGCTTCTGAGCAATTATAGGGACGTGTGTTCTCAAATGGGCAAGATAGGGTACCTTCCCGAGGAAGCATCTAGCACCCAAGCCGATGGACTGCGCGTTGAACAATGGTTACAGTATGTGTAAAAAGAAAAGATAACAAGGGAAATGCCTGGCAGGGTCCAGAGGTGCATTTAATCGGACATGGGATTCCATAGTATTTTACACCATAGAGTATGTGAACATAAACACAGAATACAATCAAGCGCTTAGTATTTACATAAAGGGCCCTAACTGAAGATAGGAAACGCAAGCAAGTCCCTCTCCACCAAATAAGATCATATATCGTCGTTAGGGCCGCCCTGGTGAATCCTCTGAATGAAAAAAGCCCATAGTTGGCAACCTAAACCCGCCGCTCCGAATAGGAACTTCCGTCCGACGAGAACTTTCTGACAACAAAAATTAATTAATTCAGTACTGCATAAACCGCAATTTCAATTAGATAAACACGAAGATTAAGATAGGCGCATGTATCACCTGTCGATGCGAACCCAGATAGTCAGCTCCGTGCACGGTTGATACCATTGCAACGACCGCTCTAGTTCCGACCATTTGGCGGCGCCCGGCGTGGTCGTGCTGTTCGCCAGAATAGTGGCCGTATAGTTGGGGAGCATTAAACCAATCTCAGAGCGATTAAGTAATGGCTTGCCGTGCGACGACATACTCACCTTGTACTCCGGCCACACGCACGCCGCCGACCTAACGCACTCAACGGATAGGCTGGCCAGCACGCATCCATTTTTCGGCTGGACTTGCGTATATGTGTGCCAGACAAACACGGTACCATCGTTCCCGTAGAAGATGGCCGGACGTCTTGGCTCTGGCGGTGCCAGCACTGGGATGATGAACGCCATCGCGGTGCCGTACGGGATCATGTCCACACAAATTGAATGGATTTCTCTGAGGTGGGCGATGAGCGCTGCTGGCGAGGCGGAGAAGTCGCAGCCGGCCTCTGTGCAGTCGCACGGGCCGTGCGGGCACGCGAGCTCGTGGTCGTGGAGCTCGTTGTAGGCGACCACGCTCCCGCACCCGTCGTGGGGGCACTCCATCCTCTTTAATCTGCTTTGAAGAGGATATTGATGGGGAGGGGAGGGGAGGGGCGAGTGGAGAAGAAGGATGGTGGTGGCTTTATTAATTCGGGCCTCACCGTCCCACCAGTTTGGCTAAGGGCCCTTTTGTTGTGGCTTTTTTTCGGAAATTCAATTCGGCTCCCGGGTGCGTATGCTCCCTCTACCAAAAAATCATATTTCGAAATGTCGAAAAATTTGGATAAAAAATTCTACATGTACATCTCCATAATATACGTGCGTTCGTCAAGTTTCACGAAAAACCAATATTTTGTGTGGTCTATATAAAAAAGAGAAAGTTTATCTTGTGAAAAGCATTATTTTTAGCACTGAATTTTGTCTTTTTTACACACGTCACATGAGAAGTCGATTTTTTATGAAACGACTTTGTGAGCACGTAGCACGTGAAGATGTAAGTACGAACTTTTAGTTTCAATTTTTTTAAAATTTAAAATGTATGTAAGATGCTTTTCAAAATATAGGGTGCATATGCACACATGTTCCAAAACACCGCTCCCGCTTTTTTTGGCTTTTTGGCTTTGGCAAAAGCCAAAAAAACACCTAAATAGGTGCTTTTTTGGCTTTTGGATTTTGGAAGCCAAAAAAATAGGATCTTTGTTTTTGGCTTCCAAAATCCAAAATCCAAAAAAACACCTATTTAGGTGCTTTTTTTGGCTTTTGCCAAAGCCAAAAAGCCAAAAAAAACCACAACAAAAGGGCCCTAAAAAAGGTGACGCTGAAAGTTTCACTGTCTATGTTTTCACACGCAGTACACCTTATATGATGGCCAAAAATGGGATATGAAGATTTTCTCGAAATATCAAAAAAAATAGATTGATGTTTGACATATGTGTGATGTTACTCAAAATTGAACTACATGTTACGAATGGACGGTCGGCAATTTTGAGGGAAGAAAATGAATTTTAAAATATTGAAATACTTTGAGTGTCTCTGTGTGAAGCCTTGCACTAAGATCATAGAAATTTCCATTACCCTTGTACGGATGGTGGGTCCTAAAAGTTGAAGTAATTTGAGTGCAACAAAAAGAAATTCAATGAAATTAAAAATGTGGACTAGCTAGTGTCGTCATATGACATATAGATGGTATAAAAATAACAAACTACAATCCTAAGAGTGATTTATATAAATCAAGTTTGATTTCTTGCTTTCATGTATGAGTTAATTTATTAACATGGCTTTCTACCCCACCCCCCTCCCCCCCCCCCACACACACACTCTCTCTCTCTCTCAAATGGGGGTGAGAGGAGAAGAAGGATGTTCGTAACTCATGCCTCACCATCCTACCAGACTTTGGTCGATGCCCAAGTCATTCATGACCTAAAAAGGTGGCGTTGACTATTTCATAGTCTACATTTTCACAAGCATTATACAATGTATATTGGCCAAAATGTGATGTGTAGATTTTCTCGAATTGTACCTTATTTGGATTCATGTTTGATGTATGAGCGGTTTTACTCAAAATTCAACTACATGTTCAAATTGCCAGGTCGGAAAATTTTAATGAAGAAAATATAGTTTAAATATTGAAATAAGTGAGCATATGTGTGTGTGTGTGTGTGTGTGTGTGTGTGTATGTCTTTTGTGCACTACGATACGTAAAATTGGCACTACCATTTTACGAATGTGGTGGGTCCTATAATATTGAAGCAAATTCAATAAAAAATTTGCTAGCTTGAGTCATCGTATGAGATAAAATTGCTATACAAATAACAAACTTACAACCTTAAGGTAATTTAAGAAAGATTTATTTTCTTGCTTACACATGTGTGGTCATGTTGATTGCATTGTATATTAGTATGAACTTACTAATAATTATCCCAAATATTGGCAGCAATGTGCATCTTACCGTTCACATATATTTTATTCAACTTCATTTCAGACAAAAATACATTCTACTGTATTAGTGTAAAATAAGAGCTTTATGTGAGCTTTATTGTGAAGTGGCTGCCTGAGAGAAGGGCCAAATTTTCAAGGTAACAATTTCGAAACATGGCATACTTCATAAGATGACCATTTAGGTGATATATATGTTGATTATTTCTCGAGTTTGTAATATATGTGGACTTATGTTGAGTTTTAACCAATTTTAGTCAATTTAAAATTGCATGTTCTTTAAAGTTCGGCACGAGTTTTGGTAGAAAATATGCAGATTTTACCATCGTAAGGTGTTATGCTTCATGCATGAAAAAAATACAAAGAAAAGATGAACAATTTGTACGAATGGTGAAGCCGGTGAATTTGAAGCAAATTGAATGCAACCAAAGGAAATTCATTAAAACTAAAAAAAAGATGAAGAGTTCACGAGGAAATGGTATGGCGATTTGAAAAGAAAATGAATCACTACATATGTGAATCTGGTCATAGTAAACGAAAATGCCAAGTAGAGTTTCCAATTTTGTTCATAAAAATAGATCAAATTTGAACTAGATTTGTGATGTAGATTGGTCATAGAAATCGCTATAAGCCATCGCAATGTACGGAAGTGAATAATTCTAGGCATCCATATTTTAATTACTTCATGTAATGTAATTGAACAAGCTAGATTGGGTATTGCCCCATGAAATTGTACCACACATGCCAACAATAGTAAACCTGATTGCTTACAAGTACGCCAACATTATGTGGCTCGATTAAATGTGCATTAAACTTAAAATGCCTATTTATTTATTTTGTTTTAGTAGTCGTATGACAGTGAAGGATCCAGAGTTGCATTAATCGGCGAATTGGGTTACATATTACATAGACTAATTCATGGTAAACATAAAATACATCCAATCCCTCAACATTTTTAGATAAAGGTCTAAGTAGTCCTTCCCCACCGAAGTAGATGACCACCTCCAACACTACGGCCGTCCTGACAAGAACCATCAGCAAAACGTCTCTTTTAGTCCTTGTACTGAGTACTTTGAAGCAGGAAGCCCCAGACACACCCTTCCTTTTACGGTGATGAAGCAATATAAACATCAAAAGAAGAGGCAGAACAAGATCTCCTACTCAGGGACACTTGGTGGACGCCGAGATATAGGTCGCTAGCTGTGCACGGAGATCCTCTTCTCCTTGCTAATCGCCCTGTCACAAGAAAAACAAATTAATTCAGCATTACTTAAATCCGCATTAGCATCGTCCCAATAAGATTGAGGGTAGTGTTATGTTCACTCACTCCTTATCGATGCGCAAATAGATAGTCAGCTGCTTCGATGATTCATTGCCGCACAGGTACCGCGGCGGCACCGAGTGGAAGGAAGTGACATCTCCCAAAGAAACTGTGCCCGGAGTCGGGCTGCTCGTCGGCTCTAATACCGCCTTCACCACGTCAAACAAGTGTTCCCCGGTAAGCTTACGCGGCCCCGGCATCGGCGGGCCGTTCGCCCACATTGTCACCCTATACCGGGGCAAGTTGCGCGCCGCCGGCCTGACGCACACGAAGGATACCGCGGTGTCCATGCCGCAAGGGTGGATGTGCAAGGTGAACACTGCGCCATCCGTCCCGTAGCCGATGAGCTGTCGTTTTGGCGAGCCCGGTGCCGGCACCTTCAGATGAACAAATCCGAAGTCCTTGTCGTACGGGAACCAATCCACAGCGGTCAAGTGGGCTTCTCTGAGGTGTAGGATGAGCGGTACCTTCGAATCGGCGAATTCGCAGCCGGGGTGCGTGTAGAAGCAATAGCCGTGCGGGCACGCCATCATGTGCTTGTCTTCCTCGTTGTAAGCACTACTAGGAAAAGTAGTACCACCGGCGACCTGAAATAGCCTATCCCCGGCGCTTTGCAATTCGCCGGCGATCACCTCGCCGGTGGTAATGCCTTACCGCCGGCGTTTTGCAAACCGCCGGGGGTAACCCAGAATACCGCCGGCACATTATCCCAAACCGCCGGGGGTAATATTTACCACCGGCATTTTCCAATCCGCCAGGGTCATCTCATCTTACCCCTGGCACAAAGGCCCAGTTCGCCAGCGGTAACACTTTCAGGATTTAAAAAAAAAATTACATGAGCTCCATCCCATACATTTCCCACGTGATACTCCAGAACTCCTCACATTGTTCTGATTCCAAAACATGTCTAGCAGCAGTGTATATTTGATTTTACAAGCACAGTATAATCACACGCAAGTGGCTACATAATGAAAATCAAAATAACACAATATCCATCACAGAAAATGAACACTGGTTAATGATGTCGTCTGCACTTGGAGATCCTATGACCATGACTGCAGAAGACAAGATTTATTGCAGTAGTAAGTACATATGACTTAAGAAGTTATTGCTATAGAAATATATTACTGATTAGAGTAGTATAGTATCATTGTTATATCTTGTGAATATATCATGCAAGACTAGGACCATGACTTGGTGTAGTACTGGTTAATGATGTTCATGTGAAGGGATCAAATTTGCAAGAGCATAAGAACCAGGACATGCTGAACTGAATCAATAATTAAGAAAGCTTTGACTCTACAGATTTATTTTCACAAGTACACCAAGCTAGATATAATGAAGTACATGGATTGTTTTTGCACAATACCACATGTTTTGCCGTAATGAACATGTTATATAATATAGCATTTCAGTCTAGTTTCCAGTATAGACTATGAATGGATATCAAATTATATTTCACATCAACCATACTGAGTGCACAACAAAATTAAACTCTACCGCAGTAAAGGGAGATAGACTAGAGTTGTAGTTGAACTAAGCATTTCAGTTGCAGTTGAACTCAGATTTCCTAAAGTACATGCATATATAGATCTAAATATACTACTGCAGCAATAAGAGCAGCTGGCCTCGGCTTGAGGTAGATCCGTATGAATACAGAGAGAAGGAGAGAACACAGACATACAATCTTACCGTGTTGTTGAGATGGGGGCTTGAGGTAGATCCGTAGATGGCCTCGACTGTAAGGCAGAGGGCGCGAGCGCAGCACTTGCCGTCGACGTAGAAGGCACAGAAGCCGCGACAGGCGATGGCGACCATGGGGCAGGCCCGGTCGCTCTGGGGCACCGGCGCCATGTCCGCCAGCTCCCGGGCGCCAGCACTCATCCTCGCCCCGTCTTACTCCCCCGACGACGACGCCATTGCTGGAGGGACCGCCCTCGCGGGTACTCCTGCGGTCCCGTAGTCCCGCGGCGCCTGCTCCTACAGGCGGTCCAGCAAAGAGTCATGGATAACATACCAAATATTTAAGAACAGGCAACGGATATCTACACATATGTAAGGCAACCTTGTTGGCACAGTGAACATGAATCGCAGATTTCTAAACAGCTGTATAAATCTGAGAATACTAGGATGGTATGCCACTTTTCCTTAGTCGAGAAGGATACAAAAATCTGACAGTAGTCTTCTTTTAAACAAGAAATAATGTTTCTACATGGAATCAGATCCATGAGTTTCAATACACTATGTCATTGATAACCATAATCCCTTCTATCATTGAACTAGGCATTTGTTCATTTTCTAGATCGCTCACGCATTTTCTAGATTCATTGTAAGAGCACAAGCAGTCAATAAAGGATGCTAAAACTGACTTGCTGACTTGCTTACCTTGTCAACCTTGATACCTGGCATGGAGAGCACCAGAAATATGCTCCATTGAGTGCATTTTAGGGACAGACTTGCAGCAATTAAAAATCACTGTTAGTTTCAGACTTGCAGTAATTAAAAATCTAAAGGCATGGTTCATTTGCACAAAGGCAATTAACAACATGAGTATGAGAGTAACAATTAACAATAGAAGAATCTGACGAATATATGGTTTCATGAATGGGCACCAATACAGATTCCAGATCAGACGAAAATGCAAGAGTAAGTGGTTCATCAATTAAAAGTTACAGGCATAAACAAAAGAACATCCACAAACAGATGTATTTGTTGCAGAAGTATTCCAAAGTAGCAGCTTTCTAAAGCATACACAAAGTTCAGGTACATTCACCGTAGAAGAATCTGACTGAAGATATTCAGAGGTAACTCTAAATATACTTCTGATAAATGATGAAAAACTTCTATTAATACTACTACAAAATAAAACATGGAAGTAGCCCAGATCTAAACTGTTAAAATCACACTCAATTGCAAGAATCAGTTAACAAAAACAAGCATAGGCAAAGCAATTATCTTTCTTTTTACTCCTACAGCACAAGATCAAACATTGGGGAGACAAAACTTGCCCTCAATAACCGATAGAATTCCCTCAATTAGGCAGTGGATGTCTTTGATTTGTTCGTCTTCTGCAGGCAGAGTACTCCTACAGCAAAGAAGAGGGCCGAATTTAGCCGGAGTCATATGAAAGAAGAGGGACGAATTACAGACTACTCCAACAACAAAGGACAGACTACTCCAACAGCGTACGGTAGCAAAATTATGAGCACATCATCACGAATCTCGTTGATTGGATTGGAGATAGAGGGGAAGGAAGGGGAGGCCCTGACCTGGGCACCGCTGCCGAGCGCGAGTCCGACGAATTGTTTGAAGGGGCTGGGCTGAGAGGCCTTCTTCCCCTTGAGATCCGCCTCCCTGATGGTGCCCACGCTCTTCTTGGTCGCCATCCCTGCACCCAAAAAACAACACCGCCGGCCGTGAGAATCAGACAACACAGCAGGTTAGGGGAGGAGGTGGCGGCGGATCCCGATCGGAGGAGGAGGGGCTCACCGTGGGGAGAACCGGATAGAATCGGCGGCGATCTGGACGAGGGAGTGAGGGAAGTGATGGCTTGAGGGCGAGGTAGGGGAGCGAGCAGCACCGCGGAGGGCGAGGTGGGGAGGGAGGAGCGCCGCCGGATCTGATGGGGATGGAGAGAGGACGGGGTGGGTGTGCGTGCGTGTGGGTGGTGGGTGGTGGGTCGTGTGGTTGTGGGTGGGGAGGGGATACCCCCGGCGAATTAGACTGGGAGCGCTGTGACCCGCCCTGACACCCGTTACCCCCGGCGAATTAGAGTGGGTTCGCTGGCGTTAAGGCCCGCTACCCCCGGCGCTATTGGGCTGGATTTGCCGGCGGTAATGCCAGGCCGGATGGAGACCCCGCGGCCCATTATATCGCCGGCATCTTTAAATCGAACTTGCCGGCGGTAACGCATGTACCCCCGGCATCTTCCATTCAGTCTCGCCGGCGGTAGGGTTAGGCCCCCCTGGAAGGCATTACCGCCGGCATTTTCAAATCGTATTTGCCAGCGGTAAGGAGTGCGGCTATAAGCCTTTTCCTAGTAGTGAAGGGATCTCCCTCCCGCACCAGTCGTTGATACACTGGATCGTCGGCTTCAGAGGCTGCTTCTTCGGCACAGGCAACTCCATAGTCTAAGGTCTGATGAGGGATCGGAAAGGGGCGCGGGGGGTTGTGGCGGCGGCGGCGCGAGCGAGGGGGGAGCAGTGAGAAGCTGAGAACTGAGAAGGGAGATTGATGTTTATGGAGATTGATGTTTCCTTTATACGAGTAATAATATAGAGGGCTCTTCTTTTAACGGGAGCCTCTAGACTGGTGGACACATGACCTGTGCTCACTGAAGTGTGGGACCTCACGCATGGGAACCACACGTAAGTGACAGACCAGTTGGTGTACTCGGGTGATTATTATTATAATGTATTAGTACTGCATAGTTTCCAATAGATCCAAGGGTAGGAAAACCAAGTTATCTCATTTACAAGACATTATTTTTTCCATGAAGCCAAGTTAACTCATCAATCAATTGGTATATTTTGGTTATATTCAAACTTTTACTTGAAACTAGTTGGTCATGCCATTCTACTACTCGCCTAAAACTTTTACTGGGTGGGGGGGGGTGATGCTACCCTGAATTTGTGGGACCCAAAAAAACTCGGAAATACGAGCTAGCGATGCATCAAAAAGAAACACATTCATCCCCATCCCCCAGTGATTTGACCTAGATTTGAAATCAAGGCACACGTGATTCAAAAAAGGCAATCTAAAAACATGGAGTATTCATCATTTTGTAGTACATATATCTAGGGAAAATACCAAACATGCCATACCAGTGTTTTAGAGAAGAACCCTCAAGTAGATTGGCACCATGTTGGAGTCCGTCCAGCTAAATTTCCTCCCACATGCATGTGAGCTTGGTACCACTACACAAGAACCATGCCAAACTTTTGAATCATGGCCCAATTTTATGTATATATTTGCAACTTTTCATCATGCACGCATGAATACTTTGCAAAATATGTGCATTTTGGGTTGTCGCCCATAAATGTGTTTTTGCTTCTCTGCCACCAATCAAGTTTTCATTCGCGGGGAAACATGCATGACAGGATGACCATTTCCAAGGTTTCATGAATTATCTCAATGTGCATCCATATATATACAATTTCTTGGGCTAAATCCGATAAAATGCAAATTTGACACAGTGTGTAGATGAAGTATAGATCAAACAAATAATTTAAAAAATACATGGGTGTGTGGCCTGAATGTGTGGATCGAGCCAAGTACATTTTATATAATAATGGCCAAACACATGCACCGCACCCTCCTACTAGAACAAATTAAAACAAGCAGGGTGAGAGCATCGTGAGATTGCTCGACCTAGCTAAATTTTAAAACAAGCCGAATTAATAAGTTATTGTGGGGATTGATAGAAAAGATCGAAACAAAGCATGCATAGTCATATCATTTGTGGTTTACATAATACCTCTATGAACAGTACCAAATAAACATGGCATATATACACTTCTATGTTTAGACAAGAACCCTGCATATTTTTTGCACCATGTGTTTGAGGCCTCGCTTCCCCAGAAGTGTGTGTGAGAGCATTTTGCATGCTACGAGAAAACAATGCCAAACATTTGAATCGCATGACTCATTTTTTGGTAGTGATATATAGGTTTATGGTTTATATATATACAAGGTTTAGTGTTAGGGTCTAGGGGTTTAATATAATTAGGGTTTAGGGTTTATAGAGATTCACATCATCTGTTTCATTTCACATTTGTGATGTACAATACTACATACCTAAGTAAAATCGATCCTTCTTAGTCACTCCAAAATGGAGCTCGTGGCCGGGAGGTTTTTGGAATTTCCATGTTTGAAACCCAATACCACTTCTCTTCATGCTTGACTTCATAATTAAGACAGAGTTTAGGGTTAGGGGTAGATACATGATTTTTCTGGTTTGAATATGTCTAGATCGAGCTTTGTACGTTTATTATCAACTTTTGAATGCTTACTGTATAACATAAGAAGACAATGTGCTTTAGTTTTTCATTTTTCATTTTTTTGAATTTTTATGCCCATATGAATTTTGGTCAAATCCTAGGTTAATTTGACCAAGAGTTAACCAAGTTTAAAAACATGAATATGAGAAAGTAAGCTTGTATCCTTCTTAATCACTCCAAAATGAAGCTCTTGTGAGGTTTTTTAAATTTCTATGTTTGAAACCAAAAACCACTTCTCTTCATGCATGCTTGACTTCATAAGATAGAGTTCAGGGTTAATTAGGGGTAGATGCATGATTTTTCTGGTTCGAATATGTCTAGATCTTGTTTATCAACTTGAATGCTTACTATAGGACATAAGATCGAAGACTATGTGCTTTGATTTTTTATGCCCATTTGAATCTTGGTCAAATCCTAGGTTTGACCAAGAGTTAAACAAGTTTAAAACATGAATATGAAAAGGTAAGCCCGTATCCTTCTTAATCACTTCAAAATGAAGCTCTTGGTATTTTTAAAATTTCTATGTTTGAACCCAAAAACCACTTCTCTTCATGCTTGACTTCATAAGAGAGAGTTTAGGGTTAGGGGTAGATACATGATTTTCCTTGTTTGAATATGTCTAGATCGTGTTTATCAACTTGAATGCTTACTCTGTGACATAAGAAGACTATGTGCTTTGGTTTTTTATTTTTTTATTCGTTTTTTTGTTTCAAACATGGAAATTTCAAAAACCCTCCTGATACGTCTCCGACGTATCGATAATTTCTTATGTTCTATGCCATATTATTGATGATACCTACATGTTTTATGCACACTTTATGTCATATTCGTGCATTTTCTGGAACTAACCTATTAACAAGATCTTTGAAGTGCCGCTTCTGTTTTCTGCTGTTTTTGGTTTCAGAAATCCTAGTAACGAAATATTCTCGGAATTGGACGAAACAAAGACCAGGGGCCTATTTTTCCACGGAGCTTCCAGAAGACCGAAGAACATACGAAGTGGGGCCACGAGGTGGCGACACCACAAGGCGGCGCGGCCCAGGGGGGCCCGCGCCGCCCTATGGTGTGGCCCCCGACTCTGCCCTTCCGCCTACTTAAAGCCTCCGTCGCGAAACCCCTGAGGCGAAAAACCACGATACGGAAAACCTTACTGAGACGCCGCCGCCGCCGATCCCATCTCGGGGGATTCTGGAGATCTCCTCCGGCACCCTGCCGGAGAGGGGATTCATCTCCCGGAGGACTCTACACCGCCATGGTCGCCTCCGGAGTGATGAGTGAGTAGTTCACCCCTGGACTATGGGTCCATAGCAGTAGCTAGATGGTTGTCTTCTCCTCATTGTGCTTCATTGTTGGATCTTGTGAGCTGCCTAACATGATCAAGATCATCTATCTGTAATACTCTATGTTGTGTTTGTCGGGATCCGATGGATAGAGAATACCATGTCATGTTAATTATCAAGTTATTACATATGTGTTGTTTATGATCTTGCATGCTCTCCGTTACTAGTAGAGGCTCTGGCCAAGTTTTTACTTTTAACTCCAAGAGGGAGTACTTATGCTCGATAGTGGGTTCATGCCTGCATTGACACCTGGGACAGTGACAGAAAGTTCTAAGGTTGTGTTGTGCTGTTGCCACTAGGGATAAAACATTGGCGCTATGTCCGAGGATGTAGTTGTTGATTACATTACGCACCATACTTAATGCAATTGTCTGTTGTTAGCAACTTAATACTGGAGGGGGTTCGGATGATAACCTGAAGGTGGACTTTTTAGGCATAGATGCAGTTGGATGGCGGTCTATGTACTTTGTCGTAATGCCCAATTAAATCTCACTATACTTATCATGTCATGTATGTGCATTGTTATGCCCTCTCTATTTGTCAATTGCCCGACTGTAATTTGTTCACCCAACATGCTTTTATCTTATGGGAGAGACACCTCTAGTGAACTGTGGACCCTGGTCCATTCTTTAATACTGAAATACAAATCTACTGCAATACTTGTTTTTACTATTTTCTCTGCAAACAATCATCTTCCACACAATACGGTTAATCCTTTGTTACAGCAAGCCGGTGAGATTGACAACCTCACTGTTTCGTTGGGGCAAAGTACTTTGGTTGTGTTGTGCAGGTTCCACGTTGGCGCCGGAATCTCTGGTGTTGCGCCGCACTACATCCCGCCGCCATCAACCTTCAACGTGCTTCTTGGCTCCTCCTGGTTCGATAAACCTTGGTTTCTTTCTGAGGGAAAACTTGCTGCTGTGCGCATCATACCTTCCTCTTGGGGTTGCCCAACGAACGTGTGAAATACACGCCATCAAGCTCTTTTTCTGGCGCCGTTGCCGGGGAGATCAAGACACGCTGCAAGGGGAGTCTCCACTTCTCAATCTCTTTACTTTGTTTTTGTCTTGCTTTATTTTATTTACTACTTTGTTTGCTGCATTATATCAAAACACAAAAAAATTAGTTGCTAGCTTTACTTTATTTACTGTCTTGTTTGCTATATCAAAAACACAAAAAAAAATTAGTTTACTTGCATTTACTTTACTCATCATGTTTCCTTTTAATTTTACCACAAAAGACATACCGGTAGGACGCGGGTCTATAATTGGGAGGAACAATATAGAAGAATTTTTCACCCATGTTAGTACCGTTGAAGATTTTGAAGATAGACACTTGGTAGAACTTGCTCCTACTTATGAAATTGCTGCTGCTGCTTTAGTTCGCTTGTTGGAAACTAAATTTGTTAATCTCAATCCTATAATCCAACACATGTTTCTTACACTTGGTGATTTGGAAGAGGGGGGAAAGAAAGATTTTGTTTTAGAAACCCTTCTTAGAGAATTTGGAGGTCTAGCAAGAGAAGCTAGAAAGGTCTTTGCTAAATTTAATATGCTTGGTTCTCATACTAATTTTGTTGGTCTCCTTGAAAAGATGGACATGGATAGAATAAGATACACTAATAATATTAATGATGGTGGGGAGATCAAAGCACCTATACCATGTAAACTCCTAGCTATGAATGATGCGCTAGAACATAACTATGCTTGGCTTGTTCCTGAAAATTTGTTCGATGAGAGTAGCAAGCCCAAGACTAATGAAAAGGGAGACGCTGAAACTTATGTATCCAATATACTATGCATGGTTGAGAAAACTCCAAACCCCGCTGTAGGTGCACCACCCTTCGATAATACTTGAGATACACTTTCTGCGCCTAGCTGAAAGGCGTTAAAGAAAAGCGCTTATGGGAGACAACCCATGTTTTTACTCCAGTATTTTTGTTTTATATTTGTGTCTTGGAAGTTGTTTACTACTGTAGCAACCTCTCCTTATCTTAGTTTTGAGTTTTGTTGTGCCAAGTAAAGTCTTTGATAGAAAAGTAAGTACTAGATTTGGATTACTGCGCAGTTCCAGATTTCTTTGCTGTCACGAATCTGGGTCTATCTCCCTGTAGGTAGCTCAGAAAATTACGCCAATTTACGAGCATGATCCTCAGATATGTACGCAACTTTCATTCAATTTGAGCATTTTCGTTTGAGCAAGTCTGGTGGCCTAATAAAATCCATCTTTACGGACTGTTCTGTTTTGACAGATTCTGTCTTTTATTTCGCATTGCCTCTTTTGCTATGTTGGATGAATTTCTTTGATCCACTAATGTCCAGTAGCTTTATGCAATGTCCAGAAGTGTTAAGAATGATTGTGTCACCTCTGAACATGTGAATTTTTATTATGCACTAACCCTCTAATGAGTTGTTTCGAGTTTGGTGTGGAGGAAGTTTTCAAGGATCAAGAGAGGAGTATGATGCAATATGATCAAGGAGAGTGAAAGCTCTAAGCTTGGGGATGCCCCGGTGGTTCACCCCTGCATATTATAAGAAGACTCAAGCGTCTAAGCTTGGGGATGCCCAAGGCATCCCCTTCTTCATCGACAACATTATCAGGTTCCTCCCCTGAAACTATATTTTTATTCCGTCACATCTTATGTACTTTGCTTGGAGCGTCGGTTTGTTTTTGTTTTTTTTGTTTTGTTTGAATAAAATGGATCCTAGCATTCACTTTATGGGAGAGAGACACGCTCCGCTGTAGCATATGGACAAATATGTCCTTAGGCTCTACTCATAGTATTCATGGCGAAGTTTCTTCTTCGTTAAATTGTTATATGGTTGGAATTGGAAAATGATACATGTAGTAAATTGCTATAATGTCTTGGATAATTTGATACTTGGCAATTGTTGTGCTCATGTTTAAGCTCTTGCATCATATACTTTGCACCCATTAATGAAGAAATACTTAGAGCTTGCTAATTTGGTTTGCATATTTGGTTTCTCTAGAGTCTAGATAACATCTAGTATTGAGTTTTGAACAACAAGGAAGACGGTATGGAGTCTTATAATGTTTACCATATGTCTTTTATGTGAGTTTTGCTGTACCGTT
The DNA here is from genome assembly GCF_019359855.2 of Lolium perenne. Classification (NCBI taxonomy): domain Eukaryota; kingdom Viridiplantae; phylum Streptophyta; class Magnoliopsida; order Poales; family Poaceae; genus Lolium; species Lolium perenne. The sequence goes on from NC_067244.2 coordinate 25,014,692, forward strand.
CATCCTTGTGTTTGTTTCAAATAACCTTGCTAGCCTAAACCTTGTATCGAGAGGGAATACTTCTCATGCATCTAAAATCCTTGAGCCAACCACTATGCCATTTGTGTCCACCATACCTACCTACTACATGGTATTTATCCGCCATTCCAAAGTAAATTGCTTGAGTGCTACTTTTAAAATTCCATCATTCACCTTTGCAATATATAGCTCATGGGACAAATAGCTTAAAAACTATTGTGGTATTGAATATGTACTTATGCACTTTATCTCTTATTAAGTTGCTTATTGAGCGATAACCATGTTTCTGGGGACGCCATCAACTATTCTTTGTTGGATATCATGTGAGTTGCTATGCATGTCCGTCTTGTCTGAAGTAAGAGAGATCTACCACCTTCATGGTTGGAGCATGCATATTGTTAGAGAAGAACTTTGGGCCGCTAACTAAAGCCATGATTCATGGTGGAAGTTTCAGTTTGGACATATATCCTCAATCTCATATGAGAATAATAATTGTTGCCACATGCTTATGCATTAAAGAGGAGTCCATTATCTGTTATCCATGTTGTCCCGGTATGGATGTCTAAGTTGAGAATAATCAAAAGCGAGAAATCCAAAATGCGAGCTTTCTCCTTAGACCTTTGTACAGGCGGCATGGAGGTACCCCATTGTGACACTTGGTTAAAACATGTGCATTGCAAAGATCCGGTAGTCCAAGTTAATTAGGACAAGGTGTGGGCAATATTAGTATACTATGCATGAGACTTGCAACTTGTAAGATATAATGTACATAACTCATATGCTTTATTACTACCGTTGACAAAATTGTTTCATGTTTTCAAAATAAAAGCTCTAGCACAAATATAGCAATCGATGCTTTCCTCTTTGAAGGACCATTCTCTTTACTTTTATGTTGAGTCAGTTCACCTATTTCTCTCCACCTCAAGAAGCAAACACTTGTGTGAACTGTGCATTGATTCCTACATATTTGCATATTGTACTTGTTTAATTACTCTATGTTGACAACTATCCATGAGATATACATGTTACAAGTTGAAAGCAACCGCTGAAACTTAATCTTCCTTTGTGTTGCTTCAATGCCTTTACTTTGATTTATTGCTTTATGAGTTAACTCTTATGCAAGACTTATTAATACTTGTCTTGAAGTACTATTCATGAAAAGTCTTTGCTTTATGATTCACTTGTTTACTCATGTCATTACCATTGTTTTGATCGCTGCATCCACTACATATGTTTACAAATAGTATGATCAAGGTTATGATGGCATATCACTTCAGAAATTATCTTTGTTATCGTTTTACCTGCTCGGGACGAGCAGAACTAAGCTTGGGGATGCTTGATACGTCTCCGACGTATCGATAATTTCTTATGTTCTATGCCATATTATTGATGATACCTACATGTTTTATGCACACTTTATGTCATATTCATGCATTTTCTGGAACTAACCTATTAACAAGATGCCGAAGTGCCAGTTCCTGTTTTCTGCTGTTTTTGGTTTCAGAAATCCTAGTAACGAAATATTCTCGGAATTGGACGAAACAAAGACCCAGGGGCCTATTTTTCCACGGAGCTTCCAGAAGACCGAAGAACATACGAAGAGGGGCCACGAGGTGGCGACACCACAAGGCGGCGCGGCCCAGGGGGGGCCCGCGCCGCCCTATGGTGTGGCCCCCTCGTCCGGCCCCCGACTCGCCCTTCCGCCTACTTAAAGCCTCCGTCGCGAAACCCCACGAGGCGAAAAACCACGATACGGAAAACCTTGCGAGACGCCGCCGCCGCCGATCCCATCTCGGGGATTACGGAGATCTCCTCCGGCACCCTGCCGGAGAGGGGATTCATCTCCGGAGGACTCTACACCGCCATGGTCGCCTCCGGAGTGATGAGTGAGTAGTTCACCCCTGGACTATGGGTCCATAGCAGTAGCTAGATGGTTGTCTTCTCCTCATTGTGCTTCATTGTTGGATCTTGTGAGCTGCCTAACATGATCAAGATCATCTATCTGTAATACTCTATGTTGTGTTTGTCGGGATCCGATGGATAGAGAATACCATGTCATGTTAATTATCAAGTTATTACATATGTGTTGTTTATGATCTTGCATGCTCTCTGTTACTAGTAGAGGCTCTGGCCAAGTTTTTACTTTTAACTCCAAGAGGGAGTACTTATGCTCGATAGTGGGTTCATGCCTGCATTGACACCGGGACAAGTGATGAAAGTTCTAAGGTTGTGTTGTGCTGTTGCCACTAGGGATAAAACATTGGCGCTATGTCCGAGGATGTAGTTGTTGATTACATTACGCACCATACTTAATGCAATTGTCTGTTGTTAGCAACTTAATACTGGAGGGGGTTCGGATGATAACCTGAAGGTGGACTTTTTAGGCATAGATGCAGTTGGATGGCGGTCTATGTACTTTGTCGTAATGCCCAATTAAATCTCACTATACTTATCATGTCATGTATGTGCATTGTTATGCCCTCTCTATTTGTCAATTGCTCGACTGTAATTTGTTCACCCAACATGCTTTTATCTTATGGGAGAGACACCTCTAGTGAACTGTGGACCCCGGTCCATTCTTTAATACTGAAATACAAATCTGCTGCAATACTTGTTTTTACTATTTTCTCTGCAAACAATCATCTTCCACACAATACGGTTAATCCTTTGTTACAGCAAGCCGGTGAGATTGACAACCTCACTGTTTCGTTGGGGCAAAGTACTTTGGTTGTGTTGTGCGGGTTCCACGTTGGCGCCGGAATCTCTGGTGTTGCGCCGCACTACATCCCGCCGCCATCAACCTTCAACGTGCTTCTTGGCTCCTCCTGGTTCGATAAACCTTGGTTTCTTTCTGAGGGAAAACTTGCTGCTGTGCGCATCATACCTTCCTCTTGGGGTTGCCCAACGAACGTGTGAAATACACGCCATCACCTCCCAAGAGCTACATTTTGGGGTGACTAAGAAGGATAGATGCTTATTTTTTCATATTCATGATTTAAACTTGTTTAAACCATGGTCAAACCTAGGATTTGACCAAGATTCAAATGGGCATCAAAATTGAAAAAAAAAATCAGCAAAAAGAAAAACCAAAGCAAATAGTTTTCTTATGTTATATAGTAAGCATTAAAGTTGATAAACAAGGTCTAGACATATTCAAACCAGACAAATCATGTATCTATACCCCCTAACCCCTAAACTCCGTCTTATGAAGTCAAGCATGAAGAGAAGTGGTTTTGGGTTTCAAACATGGAAATTTCAAAAACCTCCCAAAAGCCCCTTTTCAAATATTTCAAACTTATTCAAATTTGGTTCAAATTTGAAAGACATACAAGTTATAGCACACATATTGCATACATTTTCACACAAAGTGCACTAGATGCTAACCCTATAATTTGAGGCCATTTGGATGAGGTCGAAAAAATTCTTGGATTAGAATCGTGTTGTTCGAACCCCGTAGTTGGATTTTTTTTGAACCCTTGATCTGTAGAACTGGGCAAAACCCGAGTTTAACCTATTTAATTATAGATTCGTATATCGATTTTTCTACTACCTTTTTATTATTACTATGCAGCACATGGGTGTTTGCCCGTCGAGTGAAACTCGGAGGAAGAGGGATCACTCGGAAGGAGAGAAGAAGGGAGAGAATTATGGTGTCTCCCCTTTTTCGGGTGATGATGTTGACTTTTGTGTAGGGTTTGTCAGTGAGCAGGAGGTGCGAGCGAGCGAGCGAGCGAGCGAGTCGAGCAAGGCCGAGAATGAGGGAGATTTGTTTTTTTTGTGAGAGGGACAACCGAAGGATCCAGAAGGACCCACAGACTTCCAATACGCATCCTGATGCGTCTTCTCTTGACAAAGAAGATGGCTGGGAGTTTGCGTACCTATTGGACGTGACTTGTATAAATCTTGGTGAAACCTAGGATTTGACCAAGATTCAAATGGGCAGAAAAATAAAAACACAGAAAAATGAAAAACCAAATCACATAGTCTTGTTATGTCATATAGTAAGCATTAAAGTTGATAAACAAGGTCTAGACATATCAAACCATACAAATCATGTATCTACCCCCTAACCCCTAAACTCCGTCTTATGAAGTCAAGCATGAAGATAAGTGGCTTTGGGTTTCAAACATGGAAATTTCAAAATCCTCCCAAAAGCACCTTTTCAAATATTTCAAACTTATTCAAATTTGGTTCAAATTTGAAAGACATACAAGTTATAGCACACATAGTGCATACATTTTCACACAAACTGCACTACATGCTAACCCCATAGCTTGAGGCCATTTGGATGAGGTCGAAAAAATTCTTGGATTAGAATCGTGTTGTTCGAACCCCGTAGTTGGATTTTTTTGAACCCTTGATCTGTAGAACTGGGCAAAACCCGAGTTTAGAGTGACTAAGAAGGATACATGCTTCCCTTTTCATTTTCATGTTTTAAACTTGTTTAAATTATCTTGGTCAAACCTAGGATTAGACAAGATTCAAATGGGCATCAAAATTGAAAAAAAAATCAGCAAAAAGAAAAACCAAAGAAAATAGTTTTCTTATGTCATATAGTAAGCATTAAAGTTGATAAACAAGGTCTAGACATATTCAAACCAGACAAATCATGTAGCTATACCCCCTAACCCCTAAACTCTGTCTTATGAAGTCAAGCATGTGAAGAGAAGTGGTCAAACATGGAAATTTCAAAAACCTCCCAAAAGCTTCATTTTAGAGTGACTAAGAAGGATCCATGCTTCCCTTTTCATTTTCAAGTTTTAAACTTGTTTAAATTATCTTCGTCGTCAAACCTAGGATTTGACAAGATTCAAATGGGCATCAAAATTGAAAAAAAAAATCAGAAAAAAGAAAAAACAAAAGCAAATAGTTTTCTCATGTCATATAGTAAGCATTGAAGTTGATAAACAAGTTCCATACATATTCAAACCACACAAATCATGTATCTATACCCCCTAACCCCTAAATTAATTAACTATGTCTTAATTATGAAGTCAAGCATGTGAAGAGAAGTGGTTTTGGGTTTCAAACATGGAAATTTCAAAAACCTCCAAAAGCTTCATTTTAGAGTGACTAAGAAGGATCCATGCTTACATTTGCATTTTCATATTATAAACTTGTTTAAATCATTATCAAACCTAGGATTTGACCAAGATACAAATGGGTGGGCACAAAATTCAAAAAAATCAGAAAAATGAAAAACAAAAGCACATAGTCTTCTTATGTATGTCATATCGTAAGCATTCGAGTTGATAAACGAGGTCTAGGTATATCCAAACCAGACAAATCATGTATCTACCCCCCGTCGATCTTATGAAGTCTAGCATGCATGAAGAGATCGAAGTCGTTTTGGGTTTCAAACATGGAAATTTCAAGAACATCCCAAAAGCTTCATTTTAGAGTGACTAACAAGGATCCATGCTTCCCTTTTCATTTTCATGTTTTAAACTTGTTTAAATTATCTTGGTCGTCAAACCTAGGATTTGACAAGATTCAAATGGGCATCAAAATTGAAAAAAAAACAGAAAAAATAAAAACCAAAGCAAATAGTTTTCGTATGTCATATAGTAAGCATTGAAGTTGATAAACAAGGTCCATACATATTCAAACCACACAAATCATGTATCTATACCCCCTAACCCCTAAATTAATTAACTATGTCTTATGAAGTCAAGCATGTGAAGAGAAGTGGTTTTGGGTTTCAAACATGGAAATTTCAAAAACCTCCCAAAAGCTTCATTTTAGAGTGACTAAGAAGGATCCATGCTTACATTTGCATTTTCATATTTTAAACTTGTTTAAATCATTATCAAACCTAGGATTTGACCAAGATACAAATGGGTGGGCACAAAATTCAAAAAAATCAGAAAAATGAAAAACAAAAGCACATAGTCTTCTTATATATGTCATATCGTAAGCATTCGAGTTGATAAACGAGGTCTAGGTATATCCAAACCAGACAAATCATGTATCTACCCCACGTCGATCTTATGAAGTCTAGCATGAAGAGAAGTCGTTTTGGGTTTCAAACATGGAAATTTCAAGAACATCCCAAAAGCTTCATTTTAGAGTGACTAAGAAGGATACATGCTTAACTTTTAATTTCCATGTTTTAAACTTGTTTAAATCTTGGTTGAACCTAGGATTTGACCAAGATTCAAATATATGGGCATAAAATTCAAAAAAAACAGAAAAATGAAAAACCAAAGCACATAGTCTTCTTATGTCTATAGTTAGCATTAAAGTTGATAAACAGGTCTAGACATATTCAAACTAGAAAATCATGTATATATCTACACCCCTAACCCTAAACTCTGTCTTATGAAGTCAAGCATGCATGAAGAGAAGTGGTTTTTTTGTTTCAAACATGGAAATTTCAAAAACCCTCCCAAGAGCTACATTTTGGGGTGACTAAGAAGGATAGATGCTTATTTTTTCATATTCATGATTTAAACTTGTTTAAACCATGGTCAAACCTAGGACTTGACCAAGATTCAAATGGGCATCAAAATTGAAAAACAAAATCAGCAAAAAGAAAAACCAAAGTAAATAGTTTTCTTATGTTATATAGTAAGCATTAAAGTTGATAAACAAGGTCTAGACATATTCAAACCAGAAAAATCATGTATCTATACCCCCTAACCCCTAAACTCCGTCTTATGAAGTCAAGCATGAAGAGAAGTGGTTTTGGGTTTCAAACATGGAAATTTCAAAAACCTCCCAAAAGCCCCTTTTCAAATATTTCAAACTTATTCAAATTTGGTTCAAATTTGAAAGACATACAAGTTATAGCACACATATTGCATACATTTTCACACAAAGTGCACTAGATGCTAACCCTATAATTTGAGGCCATTTGGATGAGGTCGAAAAAATTCTTGGATTAGAATCGTGTTGTTCGAACCCCGTAGTTGGATTTTTTTTGAACCCTTGATCTGTAGAACTGGGCAAAACCCGAGTTTAACCTATTTAATTATAGATTCGTATATCGATTTTTCTACGAGTACTACCTTTTTATTATTACTATGCAGCACATGGGTGTTTGCCCGTCGAGTGAAACTCGGAGGAAGAGGGATCACTCGGAAGGAGAGAAGAAGGGAGAGCATTATGGTGTCTCCCCTTTTTCGGGTGATGATGTTGACTTTTGTGCAGGGTTTGTCAGTGAGCAGGAGGTGCGAGCGAGCGAGCGAGCGAGTCGAGCGAGGCCGAGAATGAGGGAGATTTGTTTTTTTTGTGAGAGGGACAACCGAAGGATCCAGAAGGACCCACAGACTTTCAATACGCATCCTGATGCGTCTTCTCTTGACAAAGAAGATGGCTGGGAGTTTGCGTACCTATTGCACGTGACTTGTGCTCACTGAAGTGTGGGACCTCAAGCGTGGGCACCACACGTAAGTGACAGACCTGTTGGTGTAAAAACTCGATTGATTATTATAGTGCATTAGAACAAAGTTTCCTATGGATTCAAGGGTAGGAAATCCAAGTTAACTCATTTACGTGTTAAACTTGTCTAAATCTTGGTGAAACCTAGGATTTGACCAAGATTCAAATGGGCAGAAAAATAAAAACACAGAAAAATGAAAAACCAAATCACATAGTCTTCTTATGTCATATAGTAAGCATTAAAGTTGATAAACAAGGTCTAGACATATCAAACCATACAAATCATGTATCTACCCCCTAACCCCTAAACTCCGTCTTACGAAGTCAAGCATGAAGATAAGTGTCTTTGGGTTTCAAACATGGAAATTTCAAAATCCTCCCAAAAGCCCCTTTTCAAATATTTCAAACTTATTCAAATTTGGTTCAAATTTGAAAGACATACAAGTTATAGCACACATAGTGCATACATTTTCACACAAACTGCACTACATGCTAACCCTATAGCTTGAGGCCATTTGGATGAGGTCGAAAAAATTCTTGGATTAGAATCGTGTTGTTCGAACCCCGTAGTTGGATTTTTTTGAACCCTTGATCTGTAGAACTGGGCAAAACCCGAGTTTAGAGTGACTAAGAAGGATACATGCTTCCCTTTTCATTTTCATGTTTTAAACTTGTTTAAATTATCTTGGTCAAACCTAGGATTAGACAAGATTCAAATGGGCATCAAAATTGAAAAAAAAATCAGCAAAAAGAAAAACCAAAGCAAATAGTTTTCTTATGCCATATAGTAAGCATTAAAGTTGATAAACAAGGTCTAGACATATTCAAACCAGACAAATCATGTAGCTATACCCCCTAACCCCTAAACTCTGTCTTATGAAGTCAAGCATGTGAAGAGAAGTGGTCAAACATGGAAATTTCAAAAACCTCCCAAAAGCTTCATTTTAGAGTGACTAAGAAGGATCCATGCTTCCCTTTTCATTTTCATGTTTTAAACTTGTTTAAATTATCTTGGTCATCAAACCTAGGATTTGACAAGATTCAAATGGGCATCAAAATTGAAAAAAAAATCAGAAAAAAGAAAAAACCAAAGCAAATAGTTTTATTATGTCATATAGTAAGCATTGAAGTTGATAAACAAGGTCCATACATATTCAAACCACACAAATCATGTATCTATACCCCCTAACCCCTAAATTAATTAACTATGTCTTAATTATGAAGTCAAGCATGTGAAGAGAAGTGGTTTTGGGTTTCAAACATGGAAATTTCAAAAACCTCCAAAAGCTTCATTTTAGAGTGACTAAGAAGGATCCATGCTTACATTTGCATTTTCATATTATAAACTTGTTTAAATCATTATCAAACCTAGGATTTGACCAAGATACAAATGGGTGGGCACAAAATTCAAAAAAATCAGAAAAATGAAAAACAAAAGCACATAGTCTTCTTATATATGTCATATCGTAAGCATTCGAGTTGATAAACGAGGTCTAGGTATATCCAAACCAGACAAATCATGTATCTACCCCCCGTCGATCTTATGAAGTCTAGCATGCATGAAGAGATCGAAGTCGTTTTGGGTTTCAAACATGGAAATTTCAAGAACATCCCAAAAGCTTCATTTTAGAGTGACTAAGAAGGATCCATGCTTCCCTTTTCATTTTCATGTTTTAAACTTTTTTAAATTATCTTGGTCGTCAAACCGAGGATTTGACAAGATTCAAATGGGCATCGAAATTGAAAAAAAAAACAGAAAAAATAAAAACCAAAGCAAATAGTTTTCGTATGTCATATAGTAAGCATTGAAGTTGATAAACAAGGTCCATACATATTCAAACCACACAAATCATGTATCTATACCCCCTAACCCCTAAATTAATTAACTATGTCTTATGAAGTCAAGCATGTGAAGAGAAGTGGTTTTGGGTTTCAAACATGGAAATTTCAAAAACCTCCCAAAAGCTTCATTTTAGAGTGACTAAGAAGGATCCATGCTTACATTTGCATTTTCATATTTTAAACTTGTTTAAATCATTATCAAACCTAGGATTTGACCAAGATACAAATGGGTGGGCACAAAATTCAAAAAAATCAGAAAAATGAAAAACAAAAGCACATAGTCTTCTTATATATGTCATATCGTAAGCATTCGAGTTGATAAACGAGGTCTAGGTATATCCAAACCAGAAAAATCATGTATCTACCCCACGTCGATCTTATGAAGTCTAGCATGAAGAGAAGTCGTTTTGGGATTCAAACATGGAAATTTCAAGAACATCCCAAAAGCTTCATTTTAGAGTGACTAAGAAGGATACATGCTTAACTTTTAATTTCCATGTTTTAAACTTGTTTAAATCTTGGTTGAACCTAGGATTTGACCAAGATTCAAATATATGGGCATAAAATTCAAAAAAAACAGAAAAATGAAAAACCAAAGCACATAGTCTTCTTATGTCTATAGTTAGCATTAAAGTTGATAAACAGGTCTAGACATATTCAAACTAGAAAATCATGTATATATCTACACCCCTAACCCTAAACTCTGTCTTATGAAGTCAAGCATGCATGAAGAGAAGTGGTTTTTTTGTTTCAAACATGGAAATTTCAAAAACCCTCCCAAGAGCTACATTTTGGGGTGACTAAGAAGGATAGATGCTTATTTTTTCATATTCATGATTTAAACTTGTTTAAACCATGGTCAAACCTAGGATTTGACCAAGATTCAAATGGGCATCAAAATTGAAAAAAAAATCAGCAAAAAGAAAAACCAAAGCAAATAGTTTTCTTATGTTATATAGTAAGCATTAAAGTTGATAAACGAGGTCTAGGTATATCCAAACCAGACAAATCATGTATCTATACCCCCTAACCCCTAAACTCCGTCTTATGAAGTCAAGCATGAAGAGAAGTGGTGTTGGGTTTCAAACATGGAAATTTCAAAAACCTCCCAAAAGCCCCTTTTCAAATATTTCAAACTTATTCAAATTTGGTTCAAATTTGAAAGACATACAAGTTATAGCACACATATTGCATACATTTTCACACAAAGTGCACTAGATGCTGACCCTATAATTTGAGGCCATTTGGATGAGGTCGAAAAAATTCTTGGATTAGAATCGTGTTGTTCGAACCCCGTAGTTGGATTTTTTTTGAACCCTTGATCTGTAGAACTGGGCAAAACCCGAGTTTAACCTATTTAATTATAGATTCGTATATCGATTTTTCTACTACCTTTTTATTATTACTATGCAGCACATGCACTACAAGAAAAGTTCTGATAGACAACGTCTCAAAATCGTCCGCTAAGGGGTATTTTTCGTTGCCTATGGGCCTAACCCGACGATATGGGTTCTGTTGTGGAAACTGCGTCAGGCAAAGTCCTACGACGATATTTTCGGTCCGTCGCGCTTGGGCGCCCTTCCGCCACGGAAAATCGGACCGTTGCCCAAGTGTTTCCGGGAGCCCGTTGACTGCTGACGTCATGCAAACTGACACGTGGCGAGGCCGTTAATCGGCGATTAACGGCGTTAACCGGCTGAAACCCCGTGGTAGATGGTAGGCCCACACGAGGCCTGCCACGTCTTAAGCGGGCCGGCCCAATAAGTTTGCGGGCCGGGCCAGCTGACATAGTTTGACCGGTCAACTATATAGCTGGGCTGGTCCATTAGTTACGTGGGCCGGGCCTAACCTCTAAGGTTGACTGGTCAAAACTTTAATGGGCCGGCCCACTAAGCATGTGGGCCGGGCCGAATGCACTCGATTGACCGGTCAACAGGCAAAAGGGCCGGCCCACAAGACATGTGGGACCCACTTTCCTGGTACCGGGCCGGCCCATTTACAAAGTGGGGTCCACATTAAAGCAACTGGGCCGGCCCAAGAAGATAGTGGGCCGACCCAATTAGCATGTGGGTCCCACTTTCCTGCTATCGGGCCGGCCCATTTAGTACGTGGGGTCCACATTAGATCAAATGGGCTGGCCCAACAAGCCAGTGGGCCGGGCCAAAAGCACCGGTGGGTCCCACTTTCCTGTTAAAGGGCCAGCCCATTTAGTATGTGGGGTCCACCATATAGGAAGTGGGTCGGCCCAACAATATAGTGGGCCGGGCCAAAAACACAGGTGGGTCCCACTTTCCAGTTAAAGGGCTGGCCCATTTAGTATGAGGGGTCCACCATATAGCAAGTGGGCCGGCCCAACAAGATAGTGGGCCGGGCCAAAACACTGGTGGGTCCCACTTTCCTGTTAAAGGGCCGGCCCATTTAGTATGTGGGGTCCACCATATAGCAAGTGGGCCGGCCCAACATGCTAGTGGACCGGGCCAAAAACACAGGTGGGTCCCACTTTCTGTTAAAGGGCCGGCCCATTTAGTATGTGGGGTCCACCATATAGCAAGTGGGCCGGCCCAACACGCTAGTGGGCCGGGCCAAAACACAGGTGGGTCCCACTTTCGTCTTAAAGGGCCGGCCCATTTTGTATGTGGGGTCCACCACAAAAGCAAGTGGGCCGGCCCAGTAGGTGGTGGGGTCCACCTTAAAGAAAGTGGGCCGGCCCAATAAAAGTGTGGGGTCCACATTAAATCAAGTGGGCTGGCCCAATAAGTAAGTGGGCCAGCCCGTTTAGTTGCTGTTTATATGCCGGCGTAATAGGCGCTTTAGGATTTTGCGGGCCGGCACATATGTGATTTCGCTTAATTGGGCCGTTTAAGGGATGGGAATTCGTGATTTAGATACTGAGAATATTTACGCAGCATTGATTTCTGTCGGATAGCCTCACTTACCACAAGCACCAAAGAAAAAATGCGCGAAAGAACTATAAAAACTAACTAAATATTACATCAGCTGCAAGGCATTGAAAAAATATTACAGAACCCAGATAAATTGAATGGTAATTAAACCTAGCAATACAATGAAGGGATCCGGCAATCTTTTAAGTTGTCCATGCAGCACCTATATCTGAAACATAGACATTACAAGTTAAGACAGCAACAATGGAAAGGCAAAGACACTACAATATTGTTTGCCAAAGAATTTGGAACTCATCATTTCGTCGTTATAACAAGATCATTGTAATGCGCACAATAAGCAAACAAAGAGTGCATGCCGCATACCAACAGCCAATATAACAGAGCATGTAAAATGAAACAGCAGACTTACTACTGTCGAGTCCCATGCAAACCAACATGTTCAGGGAGTAGAAAATTGGCATGAACAACATAGTAGCAGGCTATAAATTTTGTAACAACGACTGAGCAAGATGAAGTTATGATGGCTACATCTACAGAGCAGGGAATGTAAACCAAAAATAGAAGTTACGATGGCAAAAGCTAAAGAGGAGGGAATGTGAACCAACATGTGCCAAGTGCAATTACTTCATTTTGGCCGTGAACTAAATAATACTCCTGAACTTATAGTGAAGGGGATGCAAATCAAGATGTTTCGGGATATAAACTTGTAATGAGCAACACATAGAGGATAGTTAATGCTGGAGCTTAGGATGGACCAGATACAAAATATAGTGGGATCACCTGTGAACTTGTATAAGAGGGAATGCAAACCAATATGTTCAGCTTTCCATATGTGAGCGTCATGCCAAGTCAGAGAAACAAGTCAATAATGCAGCTTTTGAAGAACAAGATGGCACGCAAAATTATTATCTAGTAGTATGACAAGTTTATTTGTACTACAGGCTAGATAGCAGAGTGATAGCATGTCAAACTAAGTCCTTACTTTGTTAGCTTACAATGAACTAGATACAAAACAATGGCATCACCTGTATTACAGGGAATGCAAGCCAACATGTTCATGGAGTAAAAAATTGGCACAAACAACATAGTAGCAGGCCATAATTTTTGTAACAACGACTGAGCAAGATAAAGTTATGATGGCTAGATCTACAGAGCAGGGAATGTAAACCAAATATAGAAGTTACGATGCCAAAAGCTATAGAGCAGGGAATGCGAACCAACATGTGCAATTACTTAAAATTGGCCATGAACTAAATAATAGCAGGATGTTACTATAATAGCTATAATTTTTGTAACAACGACTGCGCAAGATAGAAGTTATGATGGCTACATCTACAGAGCAGGGAATGCAAACCAAAATGATCAATCGCTTAAAGTTAGCAATGAAGTAGAAAATAGCAACGTGTTATGGTCATAGCTAGGAATGAACTAAAAGAGCTTCAGACAAACAAGCATCTGAACCCAGAACATGGCGCTAAAACAAGGGACTTACATTAGGAGAAGCACTCTGTGGGAGTCACAGCAGATCTTCCTGGGGTTGATAGATCCGGTGATGAAGTACGCTACATGTGCTACTTGGGGTTGGAGAGACGGCCATTACACTTCATGGTTACTCATCTCATCTGCAAAAAAGTAACGGCGTGTCGTTAGCACAAACAGGTTCCCCCAAGATTAAACAAGAACTTGCAGGCAAGCAATAGAAAAGCGACAGTAGAAGAGTTTAGATCATGCACGGCGCCGGTGAAGCAGATCCGGTTCATGCACAGCGGTGTCGGTGAGCAAGATACGATGCGGTGGACGACTGATCCGGCGAAGCGGCTCCTGTGGGGTGGACGATACCGCAGCTGAAGCGACTGCGGTAGACTGCTGGATGAGCATATGGTTTCGAGGTACGGCGGGGATGATCCGGTCCGGTTGATGACGGCGTCGATGAAGCGGCTCCGGCAGGCAGCCGGATGACGAGGATCGCGAGGGCTCGGGTAGGCCAGGGAAGTCCGGCGGGGATGTTCCGGTGCGGTGGTCGTGGAGGTGGGAGAGAGGGACTTGGGAAGTTCCGGTGGGTGGTCTGAGGGAAATGAATTTTTTTTGGGAGGGTTTCCGGGCTAGGGAGGTGGTGATTCAAAAAATGACGGGCAGACCCCCCCCCCACCAACCGACTTTGCTGCCATCTCCACAGGGGTAGAATGGGAATTTGGAAGCGTGTGAAATTTTTGTATTTTGTGGGCGGGAAGTTTTGCCGCTATGAGATTTTGAATTTGGCCACCGTCCAAGTATAATGATAAAAAATTGTGAGACCGTACTAGTACCTCTGTTCAAGGCCGAGTGCAAAATCAAATCATCATCACGTTGAAAATTTGTTACCAACTTACCATGATCATGATATACCTCTGAAAATGGGCGCATCCACTAAAACTTGCAAAGTATAATGATACAAATTTGTGAGACCGTACTAGTACTTATGTTCAAGGTCGAGTGCAACATCAAATCATCATTACATTGAAAATTGTGTTACCATGATCATGATATTTCTCTGAATTTGGCGCATCCGCTAAATCTCGCAAAGGATAATGATAAAAAAAATGTGAGATTGTACTAGTTCTTATGTTCAAGGCCGAGTACAAGATCAAATCATCATCACGTTGAAATTTGTTACAATGATCATGACATATCTCTAAAATTGGTGCATCCGCTAAATCTTGCACGTGGCGCATCTCGGTGCGGAGCAACAGGTCGGTGCTATCAAGGTTGAGGCGTCGGTAGCGTCATCGGGCTCTCCTCTCTTGATAGATCTTCTACATGGCGCGGCGCACCACCCGCCGATAAGCAGTCACATGTGAGACCGAGGTGGAGACGTCCCCGGCATCCTCGAGGCGCGGCCGCCCTTCTACGAGCCAGCGTCAACTCAAGGTATGAATCCATGTGGTGCCTTAGATTTATTTTTCTTCTCTTATGATTATTTTGAGCCGAACATGCGTGCTCTTTCTCTGAATATATTGCTTGAAAAGCTTACCAAGTTACTTAAATTCACTTCGTTCTTAATCTTGCGAGCTAATATTGTTATTTTTAATGAACGGTGGTGCGCGCAAGCAGAATTATTTGTGGGTGTGTTGAGCTGTTAGGCATAAGTCGAAATCCTCATCTAAACGAGGCCTCAGCTTAACACATAAAAAAGGTGTTCAATCTCACCCACAATACCCTCTTCTTTCCTCTCCCTTTATTGGAACTTGTTTTGCAGACAAGAAAGTGGCACGTGTAATATGAGTAAAACCCTCTTAGCCAAAATCATCTACGAGCAAGATTTTCTATATTGTAGATGCCCCAATTGACTCTCATCCCCAAAGTAGTTTTTTTATGTCAGTATAGACTTCTTTACTAGATGTATACTATAGTACATGGCATGCATTTGCCTAATGAGCAGCATTGTATTGCTATTCTAGCCAACCTGATCGATATGTCAAGCTTCATGCACGAGATGCCATGTTTAATTTACTCCCTCGCTCTGATCCATATTTCTTGATGTGAAATGAATGTGAATCGGAGGGAGTACTTTTCTTAGATAGTACTATACATTTAAAAAAAAACTACTACATCACAAATGCATCAAAAGAGTACTACATCACAAGACCACCACGGTTGTACTAGTAGAGTTTAATGCTGAACTTCCAAAGGGATTAAGATTACACATATGAACTTTAAACATGACCAGGAGCATGAGGGCCAGCAGCAGGGGCATTGACGTGGAGCAAGCTAGGCAAGACGTAATTCTGGAGGAAGAGGCCATATGACGCGTGCTTGGCCTGGGTTGCAGGGCGGTGTTTCCCCCTATGTACTTAGGCCTACACCCATCGCATGTTGGATCAGGCTGTGGATGTCCTTCTAGGGAAATTTGCCACATAATGGGCAAAATAGCTCCCCGCGCATGCAGAAACGAATTTCATCACCCTTCAGCCGCTTGAGAACATAGCGGCTTTTCCGGTCCCTGCGCACCTAGCTTGTTGTTGTCCATGTCATCAGAATACTCCTATGAATTATTAAGTACTACATAATCAGGTTTTTTATGACAGATCGAATAAATACTCCACTAACATAATCAAACCTTAGAAACCCTAAAATTAAATGTGTAGAACAAGTAAATGGCAGAACAAATCGTAATAAATCATGAGAAACCCTATGAACAACCATGAACATAAGCCACAACAATTGCAAGTCCACTAAGTATGAACACATAAATTGATTATGTGACTACATGGCAGATTAGTCGAAATTAAACTAGAATCTGATCTTACGAATCGTAGAATCAATTACATCTACAAGAACAAGGTAGGATATCAAATCAATCAAGAACCAGGCTCGTGCAAACCATGTGAACAGCAATATGACACAAAGAGGGTTGGGACAGTTTCGGTAAAAGAGAAATACCTCCTCGTCATCACCCTCAACATCCTCCTGGAACTGAACGTTTGGTCCGAAATCGTCGAAGGGGTCGAGGTTCGCGTCCAGCATCGGGCCTAGGAAGACCTCGCCGTGGTGGCCTGCAACGCTGTGCACATCTTCGGCGGGATAAACAACGTTGGTATCCACCTTCTGCTCGACGGCCAGGACGCCCGTTTCGACCGAGGTCGAAGAACCAGACAAGCAGAGGAGACGAGCGGCATGGGTGCCCGGTGAAGCCTCACCCGTCGTGACGGCCAGGACGCCCATTTCGAGCGAGGTCGAAGAATCCGACAAGCAGAGGAGACGAGCGGCCTGGGTGCCCGGTGAAGCCTGACCCACCGCGACGGCCACTACCGTAGAGGCATCCTCTGCGTGGGCGGTCGCTTTTTGCTCCGCCTAGTATGCAATACCTATCTTCATGCTGTTGCGGTTGGAAACGGGAAAGTCGATGCCTCAGAGGTGTGGTGAGTGGATGGGGGGTTTTCACAGTGTGGGGGAGGCAAGTTGGGGGAGTGGAGAGGACGAGCTCGCGAGAGATGATGAGGCCGATTATGTTATAGCCTCTGACTCTCTGTATCCAGTAGTGGACGCGTGAAGTCATGCATGTACTCGACTTTCCACTTTCTGGGAGACGTGTACGAAACTTTTTTTTGGACCATTTAACTTCATGTGGGACTCATGTATACCAATACTTCCAAACGTCATAAGTAATTCAAAATCATTCAGAATAATATGAGACCTTAACATTTTATTTTTTGTGTCAGATATTGTCTATGAAAAATAACATCCTTCAAAAAGTAAATCCCCTATGCCAATCTGATCATGCCCGTCTACTCCAACTAGCTTCCTCGAGTAATTTGTCACCTTACATTCTTAAAATGAACCAAAATTTGGCACAGGGGTGCATCATCACATGGAAAATGATGTTACCATTCTGTCTTCCCATTTTTTTTTTGAATTTTTCAAAATTGTCATGCCCTAACGGAAAAAATGTACTCCTTCTAAGAAGCATGTATCAGAATGGCATTACCAAAACCTAGGGGTGGGGTGGGGGGAGGGGGGCACATGGTGGTGTGATGATACATCACATTTGGACCACACAACACCATTTGGACCAACCAAAAAAAAAACACCCTACACAAACCCTGGTCAAAACTAGTTTGACCAATATTACAAAAGTTGTACGGAGTACATAATTCAGAAACCGTCAGAAATATACGAAGAATTCAGGAGTCCCCAAAGTCAGTGACTTTGAGTCACTTACAACTGTGGTCCACATATCAGTCACCCAAAGTCATGGCAAAGTCAGCTTGGCAAAGTCACCAACAGACAAAGCAAGCAGTGAACAGACAACTCCGTAGCACTGAAAAGACATCTCACTGAAAAGGCTAGTACTACCTTTTCTTCCCGGATAAGTAAAAATAGCTGATCGGTACTGACGAAATGCACCAGGTCCGCAATGTACTCCAGCTATAAGTGAAGCATGCCTACCACTGAAGAGGAAATTCAAGATTCCACCAGATCCCCATATCACTCTTTTGCATAAAACACGGACATATCTTTTGCACAATTCACCACTTGTTGGTCTAATCTATCGCAGCTTCCATCAGTTGGTCATCTAATTAACGATTTAACAGATTAGAAAAATAAGCGGTGGAATTAGAAGTACTAGTAGCGAAATGTACAAAATATACTGTCCTTCCCGAGGGGGTTTGTCCAGAAGAGGGCCGGATGACAATGTCCCGGGTGCATCCAGAAAGGAGAGGGTTAGTTTCTAATACATGTAAGAAATTATTTTACAAAAAGGTACATACTAAGTAGTACAACTATTAGTACAGTACTACTATTTCGAGGGAAAATGCCATGTCGTGCGACCTCTAATCAATGAGTAGAAGTTGTAGGTGCGCATAACATGCATTGCTGAAAGCTGGTTCCGCTGGAATTTGAGCTCAGCCGGGGCGGATTCTGCGAAGTTCGCCTGACGTCACTCATGTATCTCACCAAACTGCTCATTTCTTTCAATGTCTCTTCTCTTTCACTGCAGCTCTCCAACATCAGGTGCATCAACTTATCTTGTGCCTTCTGCTTATCGAGAAGGGCAAGGATGGCGATGTCAGCATATTCAAGGTTCATCTTTTGGAGCTCTACTTTATCCTGAAGAAGGATTTTGTACTCTATATCAGACTTGTCTCTTCCGAGGCACACAGTCTTGAGTATGCTGCTGGCTTCCTCCTCTGATGCAATGTTCCTCTCTTTCTGCTTAATCAGCTCGTTCTTCAACATGTCGCGCTCATTGCGAAGGCTGCAAATGAGCTCCACAAGAGTTTTCGAATTCTTCTTCTTGGCAGCCAAATCGTCTCGGAGGCGATCACACTCTAAGCTGAGCTCCTCGTTTTTTTCCATCAAGATGGCGACAGTGGTGTCGATAGTCGGCGCCGCTTCCTTCAGGGCGAAATCATCGGTAGCAAGTAAGCGCAAAGGAAGAAGAAGAAGAAGAAGATAACTACACAGTGCTTGGTGCTACCTCATTTCGCCGGGGTAGGGCCGGGTTGAAATCATCGGACGACGTTGGTGCTTCCATAGAGACTCTTAAAGAGCTTGAGCCCGGGAAGAAGAAACGAAAGTACATGGCGAAGGAAACTAACCCGGTGAGCACAGCACGGACGCGTTTCGGCGGCGGCGGCGGCGGCGGCGACGGCGAGCCCACTTGGTTTCTGGAAGCGTCTCTCGAAATTTCGAGCCGGCGTTTTTTCTCCGCGTACTTGACCGCCGACGACCTGAATTTTGAAGACATTGCTGGAGAGCTTGAGCCCGGGAAGAAGAAACGAAAGTACATGGCGAAGGAAACTAACCCGGTGAGCACAGCACGGACGCGTTTTGGCGGCGGCGGCGGCCGCGACGGCTAGCCCACTTGGTTTCTGGAAGCGTCTCTCGAAATTTCGAGCCGGCGTTTTTTCTCCGCGTACTTGACCGCCGACGACCTGAATTTTGAAGACATTGCTGGAGGAGAGAGCGACGAACAAATGTTTGTTAGGTGGAGAGAGGAAGAAAGTGAATGGAACGAGAGAGTTTAGCGTTTTGCCCTTATAGTCATAGTCGCTAACCGTGACGCGGGAAGGTTGGTCATCGGCGTTTAATGGTCTCCCGCGTGGAAACCGAGGCGGCCACGAGGCAGCGGCTGGCCACGCGGCGTCCAGTCGCCTACGCCGCCGTAAATGAGGGTAGTTGCCTACCACCACCAGGTGACATGCACCTTTTGCATGTCACACGAATGCGGCCTAAATTCAAATTTAAACATTGCGAAAAAAATCATGCATCCGGTGACATGCCCATGGCATGCCACCGATGAAGAGTTCCGTGCCATGCACTCTGGCACTCTGCGCCGTCTTGGATCAGAAAATGAGCGAAGAACGAGGATGAGGCACTAGTTCAAATTTAGGATGAAGTTTAAGTTTTATTTTGGTTTAAATTAGATTAGAGGGAGTAGTACTCTTACTTTATTATATTACTCGTACTTGTGTTGATGTAGTAGTATTATTATGGTGGTGTACTTGCGTTCATGTACTTGTTTCAGCTGTTTTGGTGAAGGAGACATGCATCACCTTTTTTTGGTGATGTATCTAGTCGTCCTGTAGCCCTTGTCAAATTCCTCTGATATACTGATGGGAGGGCTTGTTCACCCCATACTGATGGGAGCCCTTGTCAAATCGTAATCATAGCCAAAAGGCGCATTTTTTCCCCGATATTACTCGATGCTTAAGGCGCGGGTGGTTGTGGTTCAGTTATCTCCCTAATTTGCACGTGCTTTCCCGTTTCCACTAGTCGAAAGTCGAAACCTGGCCACATTAACCCAAGATCCTGAAGCCGCCGCCTCAACCCTAGCCGCCTCCAGTTCTTCCTCCTCCATAGATTGGTTCCCCCTCCTCCGGTTGGCTTCGCCGGCGTCAGGAGGAGTGGGGAACCCGATCTATGCGTGGAGTTTCGAATAAAAGTATTGTTTTCATTAGATTATATTAGATTATGTTAGGATATTGGTAGCCGCCTTCTTGTTGGTTTCCCCTCAATGGAGATGGCATCGTCTGCAATAAGTGATCTTCGGCCTTTCGTTCGGCGACGAGATCTTCTTCCCGACGTCAATGGTGGTCTTGAACGATCACAATTTTCTAGGTATGGGCCTTTGGATCTTGCTTCGCCAGATCGATTTTGGATCTTTTGTCTTTGTTGCCGTGGGGAGGATTATCCTCGCAGTTTTTGTCCCGGCTGCTACGTCCTCGACAATGGTGATTCGTACTCTCGGCTCTCCATCGACGATGACAAAGCTAGTCGGTTATTATTCCTGATATACTGGTGTTGGTACTCTTGCCGATGTTGTATGACTGCTTTAATGGTTGCGTGCGTGCACGCAGCTTTGGCATTGCAGCTCAAAAAACAATGGGAGAACTTTCATCGGTATCTACAGGTCTATGGTTAGTTATCTATTTTTGGCTGCCTTCAGAAAAGTACAAGATTGTGTTCTGGAAGAAGAAAAAAATTGAAGACCTCGAAGAAAAAAAGTACTATCTTTTAGACTTTATTTTGTAATCGTTGGAGTCAGTTCATGTATCTCTACCATGTACTATTTGTTGCTATGAATATATGTTGTATTGATTGTCAAAAAAAACCCAAGATCCTGAAAAACTGTTGGTCTATCCCGAGAAACGAGGAGGTTTAAGGAAACAAGGAGTCCAGCGCGTGCGGAAGGAGCTTTAATCGTGCGAGCATGCAGGGGCAAAATGAGGAAACTAGCGATTACTTTCTCTCTTGCCAGTCTTATACTTTAATAAATGGGCAAACTGAGCACGTTGTAGCTAATCCTTTTATTAATTAAGCAGCTATATTAGTCAATAAGATTGCCTTATGTTTTTCCTCAGTTTTCGCCAAGCCCTTATTTGTAACCCGCAGAAGGAGCTCAGACGGGAGGATTCCAGTTTAGTTGACCGTTCCGTGCTGACATGTGGGGCTAGTAGAAAGGGACCGCGTGGGACAGGACGAGACCGCGTTTGGTTGTACGTGAGCAGGAGCTGGGTTCTGTCTCTCTCGGCGCGAATTGGCATTTTTAAGAGCACCTTTTCCCCCTCTGTCTCTTTGTCTTTATTAACCAAATTAGTATCAAATCTAGAGAAGCTTGCATTTCTGTTTTTCTTCAATTATTTGTTCCTTTTGGCCCTCGTTGTTTGCCCAATATGGCAGCAAATCTAGTACTCCCTCTGGTCCATAATCTAGAAGCAAATCTCCAGGGTAATGTACGACAAATTCACAGTCATAGTAAATCGAGAAACAAAAGTAGGGCCAACAAAATATAGTAGAATAGGGATAGATTAATAGGGATCCCTCCCTAGATAATAAGCTGCACACACAGCAGCCAACATAGTAACAGGTTCGAGGTTCTTCGCAATACCATCATACTAACAACATAACACCAAGGGATCCCTAGCTAACAACAAAATAGAAGCTGCTTTGCAGCAGCAGCACACGTCCAGGACTCCGCCTACCCCATCTTCCTCTGCCTCCACTTGTTGCTCCCCTTGGGAGCCTTGGGCTTGAGCGGAGGCATGCGCCCGGCGGAGATCTCCACCCGCTGGATGCTGCGGAGGTGCATGCCGAGCGCCCTGTGCTTGGAGCGGAAGGAGTAGGGGTTCACCGTCGAGCCGACCTTGGGGAAGGTGTTGCCGATGTTCTCGGCATGCGTGAGGAGGCAGTTGAAGTCAGTGCCGTAGAGTCTCCGAGTGCAGAAGGGGCACCTGTAGACACCCTTGGCGAAGTAGGAGACATCTTGGCCGACCTGCAGCCTCCGCAGCACCTGGCGAGTCTTGACGTGCTGGTCCTCTTCGTCGCTGCCAACGTCGCTGCCAGACAGCTGATCCATATCAAACGGGAACTATTAGTGAATGAGATGCAACGATGACTAACGTGGATGATAACAAAGTAAGGAAAAACAGAGCCAGCCTCAGTTAGAGTGGACACGATTATATGTCTACAGGGATGGTGTTAGCGAACCATAGCTCATGCACAACAGATTTGTACACAGCAATGGTTCGCTGAACCCACTCTGTAAAAATTTGTGCCCAACGATTCATCATAGGCAAAGAAACGGATTCCAGATCTGATTTTGAACAGATTCCAGAGTATTTGCAAAATTAAACGGTTGATATCTTTTGATTCGTGCATAAAATAACTGACTGAGATCCCATAAATTAACTGATTGAGATCCCATTATTACTTGCATAAATTAACCGAACGGCCGAACTCCAAATCTTAAACGAAATCAAGAAGGGATCAAAGCAAAATGGAATAAAATCGGCGCAAATATTAACCCAATACTCAACCATCTACAGATCGGCACTAATAGTTACTAGGGAACCAGCAAAAGGGCCACTTCTTTTCGGCTTCTCCGTTGGCTTCTGGAAGAAGCTTCTCCCCACCACCTTCTCCTAGAAGCTCGAATCCAAAATTTGTTTTGGCTTATAATCTAGTTTGATCTAAACTCGAGTATAAGCCAGAACAAATTTGGCATCAGAGCTTCTGGGAGAAGTAGGTAGGAAGAAGCTTCCCCCATAAGCCATCGTAGAAGCCGAAAAGAAGTGGCCTAAAATAGGGTTCAAAAAGGAATGGGGAACAAAAAAGGGAGCAAACCATAGTTACCTTGTTCCATGGGTCGTCCATGCAGGTGTCGTAGGGGTTCGGAGGCGAGATGTACGGCACCGGCTCATAGGGGTCCCATCCCGGCGGGATACGACCGCCACCGGCGGCGGCGACGGGCTTTGAGGGGACGACGTCGAAGAGGGAGGCGTCGCGCTTGGAGACGACGGCGTCATGGACGATGGGATTCGCATTCTCCATGTCCATCTCGCCGGCAGAGAGGGAGAGGGTTTTTTGCTTTGGAGAAGATGATGGGACGTGAGAGGCGGCGTTGCATGAGCGAGTGTGAGTGACAGAGAGAGTGCGAGGAGGCGTCTATAAAGGCGAGGGCTGGTTAATGCGACCCGCGTCCTACGCGTCCACCATTTAACGTCTGCACGTCTTGGGCTTCTGCAACGCGACACGCGTCCATGATTGCACGTCTTCGACTTCTGCACCGCGACTCGCGTCAGTACCCGTCAACAATTGCACGTCTTCCACTTCTGCACCGCAACACGCGTACTCGAGTCTAACCCTGGAAATTTAGATATACTCTCGAGTCTTATACTGTAGCATTTTTTGTGTTCTCATTTTTCCCCTTGAGTACTAATACTGGCTAGTGCAATATACTCAGTTTTACCTCAACTGCCTGGTCAACAGAGAGTCAACAAATGGGATTAACTAGTTAAATGAGTCAACAAATGGGATTATCAGTTCGTTTTCACGTGTTAAACTTGTCTAAATATTGGTCAAACCTAGGATTTGACCAAGATTCAAATGGGCAGAAAATTAAAAAAAAAACAGAAAAATGAAAAACCAAAGCACATAGTCTTCTTATGTCATATAGTAAGCATTAAAGGTGATAAACAAGGTCTAGACATATTCAAACCATACAAATCATGTATCTACCCCCTAACCCCTAAACTCTGTCTAATGAAGTCAAGCATGAAGAGAAGTGGTTTTGGGTTTCAAACATGGAAATTTCAAAAACCTCCCAAAAACTTCATTTTAGAGTGACTAAGAAGGATACATGCTTCCCTTTTCATTTTCATGTTTTAAACTTGTTTAAATCTTGGTCAAACCTAGGATTTGACCAAGATTCAAATGGGCATTAAAATTTAAAAATCAGAAAAATGAAAAACCAAAGCACATAGTGTTCTTAAGTCATATAGTAAGCATTAAAGTTGATAAACAAGGTCTAGACATATTCAAACCATACAAATCATGTATCTACCCCCTAACCCCTAAACTCTGTCTTATGAAGTCAAGCATGAAGAGAACTGGTTTTGGGTTTCAAACATGGAAATTTCAAAAACCTCCCAAAAACTTCATTTTAGAGTGACTAAGAAGGATACATGCTTCCCTTTTCATTTTTATGTTTTAAACTTGTTTAAATCTTGGTCAAACCTAGGATTTGACCAAGATTCAAATGGGCATCAAAATTTAAAAAAATCAGAAAAATGAAAAACCAAAGCACATAGTTTTCTTATGCCATATAGTAAGCATTCAAGTTGATAAACAAGGTCTATACATATTTAAACCAGACAAATCATGTATCTATACCCCTAAACCTTAAACTCTGTCTTATGAAGTCTAGCATGAAGAGAAGTCGTTTTGGGTTTCAAACATGGAAATTTCAAGAACATCCCAAAAGCTTCATTTTAGTGTGACTAAGAAGGATCAAGGCTTACCTTTTCATTTTCATGTTTTAAACTTGTTTAAATCCTGGTCAAATATAGGTTTGACCAAGATTCAAATGGGCATAAAATAAAAATATAGAAAAATGAAAAACCAAAGCACATAGTCTTCTTATGTCATATAGTAAGCATTAAAGTTGATAAACAAGGTCTAGTCTTAATCAAACTAGACAAATCATGTATCTACCCGCTAACCCCTAAACTCTGTCTTATGAAGTCTACCATGAAGAGAAGTCGTTTTGGGTTCAAACATGGAAATTTCAAGAACATCCCAAAAGCTTCATTTTAGTGTGACTAAGAAGGATCAAGGCTTACCTTTTCATTTTCATGTTTTAAACTTGTTTAAATCCTGGTTAAATCTAGGATTTGACCAAGATTCAAATGGGCATAAAATAAAAAAATAGAAAAATGAAAATCCAAAGCACATAGTCTTCTTATGTCATATAGTAAGCATTAAAGTTGATAAACAAGGTCTAGACTTATTCAAACTAGACAAATCATGTATCTATCCGCAAACCCCTAAACTCTATCTTATGAAGTCAAGCATGAAGAGAAGTGCATGGTTTTGGGTTTCAAACATGGAAATTTCAAAAAACTCCCAAAAATTCATTTTAGAGTGACTAAGAAGGATACATGCTTCCCTTTTCATTTTCATGTTATATACTTGTTTAAATCTTGGTCAAACCTAGGATTTTACCAAGATTCAAATGTGCATCAAAATTCCAAAAAAATCAGAAAAATGAAAAAACAAAGCACATAGTTTTCTTATGTCATATAGTAAGCATTAAAGTTGATAAACAAGGTCTAGACATATTCAAACAAGAAAAATCATGTATCTACCCCCTAACCCTAAACTCTGTCTTATGTAGTCAAGCATGAAGAGAAATGCTTTTGGGTTTCAAACATGGAAATTTCAAAAACCACCCAAAAGCTTTATTTTAGAGTGACTAAGAAGGATCCATGCTTATCTTTTCATTTTCATATTTTAAACTTGTTTAAATCATTGTCAAACCTAGGATTTGACCAAGATTCAAATGGGCATAAAATTAAAAAAAATCAGAAAAATGAAAAACTAAAGCACATAGTCTTCTTATGTCATATATATAGTAAGCATTTAAAAGATGATAAATAAGGTCTAGACAATTCAAATAATACAAATCATGTATCTACCCCTAACCCTAAACTCTATCTTATGAAGTCAAGCATGAAGAGAAGTGGTTTTTGGTTTCAAACACGAAAATTTCAAAAACCTCCCAAAAGCTGCATTTTAATTAGATTAACTTATTAATTATGAAGGATCCAGGATTGATTACCTTTTCATTGTCATGTTTTAAACTTGTTTAAATCTTGGTCAAACCTAGGATTTGACCAAGATTCGAATGGGCATAAAAATTAAGAAAAAAATCGTAAGAATGAAAAACCAAAGCACATAGCCTTCTTATGTCATATAGTAAGCATTCAAATTGATAAACAAGGTCTAGACATGTTCAAACCAGAAAAATCATGTATCTACCCCTAACCCTAAACTATGTCTTATGAAGTCAAGCATGCATGAAGAGAAGTGGTTTTGGGTTTCAAACATGAAAATTTCAAAAACCTCCCAAAAGCTTCATTTTAGAGCGACTAATAAGGATCGATGCTTACCTTTTCATTTTCATGTTTTTACTTATTTGAATCTTGGTCAAATCCTAGGTTTGACCAAGATTTAAACAAGTTTAAAACATGAAAATGAAATGGGAAGTGTGTATCCTTCTTAGTCAGTCTAAAATGAAGCTTTTGGGATGTTCTTGAAATTTCCATGTTTGAAACCCAAAACCACTTAAGACAGAGTTTTTGGTTAGGTGTAGATACATGATTTTTCTTGTTTGAATATGTCTAGACCTTGTTTATCAACTTGAATGCTTATGACATAAGAAGGCTATATATGTGCTTTGGCTTTCCATTTTTTTCATTTTTTTCGATTTTTTAATGGCCATTTAAATATTGGTCAAATCCTAGGTTTGACCAAGGTTTAATCAAGTTTAAAACATGACAATGAAAAGGTAAGAATGAATCCTTTCTTAGTCACTCTAAAATGAAGGTACTTGAAATTTTTATGTTTGAAACACAAAACCCCAGTTCTCTTCATATGTTTGACTTCATAAGACAGAGTTTAGGGTTAGGGGTAGATATGATACGTAGTACATGATATTTCTGGTTTAAATATGTCTAGACCTTGTTTATCAACTTGAATGCTTACTATATGACATAAGAAGGCTATATATGTGCTTTGGTTTTTCATTTTTTTTATTTTTTTTGAATTTTTACGCCCGTTTGAATCTTGGTCAAATCCTAGGTTTGACCAAGGTTAAAACAAGTTTCAAACATGGCAATGAAAAGGTAAGCATGGATCCTTCTTAGTCACTCTAAAATGAAGCTTTTGGGAGGTTTGTGAAATTTCCATGTTTGAAACCCAAAATCACTTCTCCTCATACTTAACTTTATAAGACAGAGTTTAGGGTTAGGGGGTAGATACATGTTTTGTGTGGTTTGAATATGTCTAGACCTTGTTTATTGATACGTCTCCGACGTATCGATAATTTCTTATGTTCTATGCCATATTATTGATGATACCTACATGTTTTATGCACACTTTATGTCATATTCGTGCATTTTCTGGAACTAACCTATTAACAAGATGCCGAAGTGCCAGTTCCTGTTTTCTGCTGTTTTTGGTTTCAGAAATCCTAGTAACGAAATATTCTCGGAATTGGACGAAACGAAGACCCAGGGGCCTATTTTTCCACGGAGCTTCCAGAAGACCGAAGAACATACGAAGTGGGGCCACGAGGTGGCCAAACCACATGGCGGCGCGGCCAAGGGGGGGCCCGCGCCGCCCTGTGGTGTGGGCCCCTCGTCTGGCCCCCGACTCTGCCCTTCCGCCTACTTAAAGCCTCCGTCGTGAAACCCCTGAGGCGAAAAACCACGATACGGAAAACCTTACTGAGACGCCGCCGCCGCCGATCCCATCTCGGGGGATTCTGGAGATCTCCTCCGGCACCCTGCCGGAGAGGGGATTCATCTCCCGGAGGACTCTACACCGCCATGGTCGCCTCCGGAGTGATGAGTGAGTAGTTCACCCCTGGACTATGGGTCCATAGCAGTAGCTAGATGGTTGTCTTCTCCTCATTGTGCTTCATTGTTGGATCTTGTGAGCTGCCTAACATGATCAAGATCATCTATCTGTAATTCTATATGTTGTGTTTGTCGGGATCCGATGGATAGAGAATACCATGTCATGTTAATTATCAAGTTATTATACATGTGTTGTTTATGATCTTGCATGCTCTCCGTTTCTAGTAGAGGCTCTGGCCAAGTTTTTACTTTTAACTCCAAGAGGGAGTACTTATGCTCGATAGTGGGTTCATGCCTGCATTGACACAGGGACAAAGGATGTGAAAGTTCTAAGGTTGTGTTGATATGTTGCCACTAGGGATAAAACATTGGCGCTATGTCCGAGGATGTAGTTGTTGATTACATTACGCACCATACTTAATGCAATTGTCTGTTGCTTAGCAACTTAATACTGGAGGGGGTTCGGATGATAACCTGAAGGTGGACTTTTTAGGCATAGATGCAGTTGGATGGCGGTCTATGTACTTTGTCGTAATGCCCAATTAAATCTCACTATACTTATCATGTCATGTATGTGCATTGTTATGCCCTCTCTATTTGTCAATTGCCCGACTGTAATTTGTTCACCCAACATGCTTTTATCTTATGGGAGAGACACCTCTAGTGAACTGTGGACCCCGGTCCATTCTTTTAATACTGAAATACAAATCTGCTGCAATACTTGTTTTTACTGTTTTCTCTGCAAACAATCATCTTCCACACAATACGGTTAATCCTTTGTTACAGCAAGCCGGTGAGATTGACAACCTCACTGTTTCGTTGGGGCAAAGTACTTTGGTTGTGTTGTGCAGGTTCCACGTTGGCGCCGGAATCTCTGGTGTTGCGCCGCACTACATCCCGCCGCCATCAACCTTCAACGTGCTTCTTGACTCCTACTGGTTCGATTAAACCTTGGTTTCTAACTGAGGGAAACTTGCCGCTGTGCGCATCACACCTTCCTCTTGGGGTTCCCAACGGACGTGTCAACTACACGCATCAAGCAAATTTCTGGCGCCGTTGCCGGGGAGATCAAGACACGCTGCAAGGGGAGTCTCCACTTCTCAATCTCTTTACTTTGTTTTTGTCTTGCTTTATTTTATTTACTACTTTGTTTGCTGCACTTATATCAAAACACAAAAAAATTAGTTGCTAGCTTTACTTTATTTGCTATCTTGTTTGCTATATCAAAAACACAAAAAAATTAGTTTACTTGCATTTACTTTACTTGATTCATCATGTTTCCTTTTGATTTTACCACAAAGAACATACCGGTAGGACAAGGGTCTATAATTGGGAGGAACAATATAGAAGAATTTTTCACCCATGTTAGTACCGTTGAAGATTTTGAAAATAGACACTTGGTAGAACTTGCTCCTACTTATGAAATTGCTGCTGCTGCTTTAGTTCGCCTGTTGGAAACTAAATTTGTTAATCTAAATCCTATAATCCAACACATGTTTCTTACACTTGGTGATATGGAAGAGGGGGAAAAGAAAGATTTTGTTTTAGAAACCCTTCTTAGAGAATTTGGTGGTCTAGCAAGAGAGGCTAGAAAGGTCTTCGCTAAATTTAATATGCTTGGTTCTCATACTAATTTTGTTGGTCTCCTTGAAAAAATGGATACGGATAGGATAAGGTACACTAATAATGTTAATGATGGTGGGGAGATCAAAGCACCAATACCATGTAAACTCTTAGCTATTAATGATGCACTAGAACATAACTATGCTTGGCTTGTTCCTGAAAATTTGTTCGATGAGAGTAGCAAGCCCAAGACTAATGAAAAGGGAGACGCTGAAACTTATGTATCCAATATACTATGCATGGTTGAGAAAACTCCAAACCCCGCTGTAGGTGCACCACCCTTCGATGTTACTTGAGTTACACTTTCTGCGCCTAGCTGAAAGGCGTTAAAGAAAAGCGCTTATGGGAGACAACCCATGTTTTTACTACAGTATTTTTGTTTTATATTTGTGTCTTGGAAGTTGTTTACTACTGTAGCAACCTCTCCTTATCTTAGTTTTATGTTTTGTTGTGCCAAGTAAAGTCTTTGATAGAAAAGTAAGTACTAGATTTGGATTACTGCGCAGTTCCAGATTTCTTTGCTGTCACGAATCTGGGTCTATCTCCCTGTAGGTAGCTCAGAAAATTACGCCAATTTACGAGCATGATCCTCAGATATGTACGCAACTTTCATTCAATTTGAGCATTTTCGTTTGAGCAAGTCTGGTGGCCTAATAAAATCCATCTTTACGGACTGTTCTGTTTTGACAGATTCTGTCTTTTATTTCGCATTGCCTCTTTTGCTTTGTTGGATGAATTTGTTTGATCCACTAATGTCCAGTAGCTTTATGCAATGTCCAGAAGTGTTAAGAATGATTGTGTCACCTCTGAACATGTGAATTTTTATTATGCACTAACCCTCTAATGAGTTGTTTCGAGTTTGGTGTGGAGGAAGTTTTCAAGGGTCAAGAGAGGAGTATGATGCAATATGATCAAGGAGAGTGAAAGCTCTAAGCTTGGGGATGCCCCGGTGGTTCACCCCTGCATATATTAAGAAGACTCAAGCTTCTAAGCTTGGGGATGCCCAAGGCATCCCCTTATTCATCGACAACATTATCAGGTTCCTCCCCTGAAACTATATTTTTATTCGGCCACATCTTATGTACTTTGCTTGGAGCGTCGGTTTTTTTTTTTTTGTTTTGTTTGAATAAAATGGATCCTAGCATTCACTTTATGGGAGAGAGACACGCTCCGCTGTTGCATATGGACAAATATGTCCTTAGGCTCTACTCATAGTATTCATGGCGAAGTTTCATCTTCGTTAAATTGTTATATGGTTGGAATTGGAAAATGCTACATGTAGTAACTCTAAAATGTCTTGGATAATTTGATACTTGGCAATTGTTGTGTTCATGTTTAAGCTCTTGCATCATATACTTTGCACCAATTAGTGAAGAAATACTTAGAGCTTGCTAATTTGGTTTGCATATTTGGTTTCTCTAGAGTCTAGATAACATCTAGTATTGAGTTTTGAACAACAAGGAAGACGGTATGGAGTTTTATAATGTTTACCATATGTATTTTATGTGAGTTTTGCTGTACCGTTCATCCTTGTGTTTGTTTCAAATAACCTTGCTAGCCTAAACCTTGTATCGAGAGGGAATACTTCTCATGCATCCAAAATCCTTGAGCCAACCACTATGCCATTTGTGTCCACCATACCTACCTACTACATGGTATTTATCCGCCATTCCAAAGTAAATTGCTTGAGTGCTACCTTTAAAATTCCATCATTCACCTTTGCAATATATAGCTCATGGGACAAATAGCTTAAAAACTATTGTAGTATTGAATATGTACTTATGCACTTTATCTCCTATTAAGTTGCTTGTTGAGCGATAACCATGCTTCTGGGGACGCCATCAACTATTCTTTGTTGGATATCATGTGAGTTGCTATGCATGTCCGTCTTGTCTGAAGCAAGAGAGATCTACCACCTTCATGGTTGGAGCATGCATATTGTTAGAGAAGAACTTTGGGCCGCTAACTAAAGCCATGATTCATGGTGGAAGTTTCAGTTTGGACATATATCCTCAATCTCATATGAGAATAATAATTGTTGCCACATGCTTATGCATTAAAGAGGAGTCCATTATCTATTGTCCATGTTGTCCCGGTATGGATGTCTAAGTTGAGAATAATCAAAAGCGAGAAATCCAAAATGCGAGCTTTCTCCTTAGACCTTTGTACAGGCGGCATGGAGGTACCCCATTGTGACACTTGGTCAAAACATGTGCATTGCAAAGATCCGGTAGTCCAAGTTAATTAGGACAAGGTGCGGACACTATTAGTATACTATGCATGAGACTTGCAACTTGTAAGATATAATGTACATAACTCATATGCTTTATTACTACCGTTGACAAAATTGTTTCATGTTTTCAAAATAAAAGCTCTAGCACAAATATAGCAATCGATGCTTTCCTCTTTGAAGGACCATTCTCTTTACTTTTATGTTGAGTCAGTTCACCTATCTCTCTCCACCTCAAGAAGCAAACACTTGTGTGAACCGTGCATTGATTCCTACATACTTGCATATTGTACTTGTTATATTACTCTATGTTGACTATTATCCATGAGATATACATGCTACAAGTTGAAAGCAACCGCTGAAACTTAATCTTCCTTTGTGTTGCTTCAATACCTTTACTTTGATTTATTGCTTTATGAGTTAACTCTTATGCAAGACTTATTAATACTTGTCTTGAAGTACTATTCATGAAAAGTCTTTGCTATATGATTCACTTGTTTACTCATGTCATTACCATTGTTTTGATCGCTGCATCCACTACATATGTTTACAAATAGCATGATCAAGGTTATGATGGCATATCACTTCAGAAATTATCTTTGTTATCGTTTTACCTGCTCGGGACGAGCAGAACTAAGCTTGGGGATGCTTGATACGTCTCCGACGTATCGATAATTTCTTATGTTCTATGCCATATTATTGATGATACCTACATGTTTTATGCACACTTTATGTCATATTCGTGCATTTTCTGGAACTAACCTATTAACAAGATGCCGAAGTGCTAGTTCCTGTTTTCTGCTGTTTTTGGTTTCAGAAATCCTAGTAACGAAATATTCTCGGAATTGGACGAAACGAAGACCCAGGGGCCTATTTTTCCACGGAGCTTCCAGAAGACCGAAGAACATACGAAGTGGGGCCATGAGGTGGCCAAACCACATGGCGGCGCGGCCAAGGGGGGGCCGCGCCGCCCTGTGGTGTGGGCCCCTCGTCTGGCCCCCGACTCTGCCCTTCCGCCTACTTAAAGCCTCCGTCGCGAAACCCCTGAGGCGAAAAACCACGATACGGAAAACCTTACTGAGACGCCGCCGCCGCCGATCCCATCTCGGGGGATTCTGGAGATCTCCTCGGCACCTGCCGGAGAGGGGATTCATCTCCCGGAGGACTCTACACCGCCATGGTCGCCTCCGGAGTGATGAGTGAGTAGTTCACCCCTGGACTATGGGTCCATAGCAGTAGCTAGATGGTTGTCTTCTCCTCATTGTGCTTCATTGTTGGATCTTGTGAGCTGCCTAACATGATCAAGATCATCTATCTGTAATTCTATATGTTGTGTTTGTCGGGATCTGATGGATAGAGAATACCATGTCATGTTAATTATCAAGTTATTATACATGTGTTGTTTATGATCTTGCATGCTCTCCGTTCTAGTAGAGGCTCTGGCCAAGTTTTTACTTTTAACTCCAAGAGGGAGTACTTATGCTCGATAGTGGGTTCATGCATTGACACAGGACGATGTGAAAGTTCTAAGGTTGTGTTGTGCTGTTGCCACTAGGGATAAAACATTGGCGCTATGTCCGAGGATGTAGTTGTTGATTACATTACGCACCATACTTAATGCAATTGTCTGTTGCTTAGCAACTTAATACTGGAGGGGGTTCGGATGATAACCTGAAGGTGGAATTTTTAGGCATAGATGCAGTTGGATGGCGGTCTATGTACTTTGTCGTAATGCCCAATTAAATCTCACTATACTTATCATGTCATGTATGTGCATTGTCATGCCCTCTCTATTTGTCAATTGCCCGACTGTAATTTGTTCACCCAACATGCTTTTATCTTATGGGAGAGACACCTCTAGTGAACTGTGGACCCCGGTCCATTCTTTTAATACTGAAATACAAATCTGCTGCAATACTTATTTTTACTGTTTTCTCTGCAAACAATCATCTTCCACACAATACGGTTAATCCTTTGTTACAGCAAGCCGGTGAGATTGACAACCTCACTGTTTCGTTGGGGCAAAGTACTTTGGTTGTGTTGTGCAGGTTCCACGTTGGCGCCGGAATCTCTGGTGTTGCGCCGCACTACATCCCGCCGCCATCAACCTTCAACGTGCTTCTTGACTCCTACTGGTTCGATTAAACCTTGGTTTCTAACTGAGGGAAACTTGCCGCTGTGCGCATCACACCTTCCTCTTGGGGTTCCCAACGGACGTGTCAACTACACGCATCATTTATCAACTTGAATGCTTACTATATGACATAAGAATACTATGTGCTTTGGTTTTTTCATTTTTCTGATTTTTTTAATTGTTAAACCCATTTGAATCTTGGTCAAATCCTAGGTTTGAGCAAGATTTAAACAAGTTTAAAACATGAAAATGGAATGCTAAGCATGAATAATTCTTAGTCACTCTAAAAATCTTTCGGTCTGCAGAAGAGTCGAATCTGCAATCAGTAGTTACAAAAGCGACCCACCTTAGGGATGGATAATAAGACTTGGGCAATATAAACGTTGATACTTACTTTGTGATACTAAAATATATGTATCTAGACATATTTCAGTTGTAGATACATCCATTTTAACATCAAGTAATATGGATCGGAGGACTAGCTAAAGAACAATGAGAGGCAGTGTTTCTCTCCCCCAGCCTACTTGGCGGAGTGGCCCTCCATCAGGACAGGTGGTGATTCCGCTTCTCTCGTTGGAATTCCTTATCCCCCAGCCTACTCGGCGACGTGCGCTCCTCAGTGACCTGCGCGAGGGCGCCTCGGCGACCTACGCAAAGGTGGCTGGACTCGGAGCGCATCGACTTCCTTCTGCGGTGCCTGGATTGGATCGACCATCCCGCGCGTGTCCTCCACCATATTTTTTTTCTTCAAGATGCTGTCATCCATCATCTTCTTCACCGCATCATGTTGGGTGTTGAGGCTCCCGTTGAGAGCTTGAACGCACCTGTTTGATAGCTCGACGTTTTCTTCGCGAAGAAAGCCGCACTCGATCTTAAGCATCAAATTCTCGCCCTTGAGCTTCTTGATGACAGAGTTCGTTTCCTCACTTGATGGAACGCTCACATCATGCAGCTTGCCCCGGCCGGTGACCACGTCCTTCAAAGTATCGACATCATCGCAAAAGTTGGAGGCGAGTTCCACGAGAGTTTTAAGCTCAGCTCTGAAACACGCCGATGCTTCCTGCATGGCAATATCATCAGTACCGAAACAAAGTGACGAGAGGAAGACGAAAATGTCCAATCAGTGGTAACCTCTAAGCGCAGGAGACAGGGGTTGAAGTCGTCACGAGAAGATGTCAGGGTGCGTCATGGGGCACTGAGATATGTATAAAAAGGATTAATACGGAATAAAGAGTTGGGACCTCCGGGCAGGGAAGAATCAAGAAACATGGCGATGGAAACCAACCAGGAATCTTCGACCGCACGGCGACGCCGTTCCGAGACGAGCGCGAAGCAGGGCCTTCGTTTTCTGGCGGGCCCTTTCTCGCGGCCAGCATCTGGATAGACCGCCGGCGGGAACTCTCCGCGTCCTTGGTCAACACTAGATGGTGCTTCTTCAAGCGAGATGGTGGCCTTGACTTCGGAGGCATCGCTGGAAGTGGAAGGAGACTGGAAGTGAAGCAAGAAGGGGATGGAAGAAGTACTCCCCCCTATTAAAACCAGACAACCGTCTCATGCCCTCGCTTCGAGCAACCTGGTCCGCCCATCCTAAATCAACGGCCGAGAGGGGCTCCCTTGCGAATCGAGATCCGGTGACTTTACCCAATGAAGTTAACATGAACTTTACCTATACGAGCCATCAGGTTAAGATCCAACGAACATGGTCGATCTAAAATTTGAAATTAAAATTTATGTAGCTCAGAAAAAAACAGAAAAACTTTACATTAAGACGTATTCTCGGAAAGTTCCAGTCCATTTAAAATATTAGTTTAGTTTGAGTTCGAAATTTGGATCAACCGCGAGCGTTGGATCTTGATCGAATGGCTCACGTGTGTAAAGTCGCATGGTGACTTCTCTTAGGGTGTGTTCGGTTCTGGAACGGCGTGGGATGGAATGGAATGGTTCCGTTCAAGAGGAATGGAATGGTTCCATCCCCGCGTTCGGTTTGGACAAAAAGGAGGAACGGAATGGTTCTGTTTTTTGTTCGGTTGGAGGAATTGGAGAGCAGAACGGAATGTGGTTAAACTAAACTTTTGTCTAAAAATCGTAATTAACAATGGCAAATAGCCTTTTAAATCTTAAAATCGTAATTAACAGCGCCTAATGGCCTTTTTAATCTTAAAATCTTAATTAAAGTTATTTTTGTACGGTTGGGGAATTTGGGGAGTAGAACGGAATGAAGTTAAAGTTTAATCTTTTGTCTGAAAATCATAATTAATAGTGGCAAATGGCCTTTTTAAAGTCACTAGATCTCAGTCCGCGAAGGGTCAGGACGCGGGAGCAGAAGCAAATGAATCGAGAGCGGTCCGGAGTATCCTGTCCGTCCACCGTAAATCAACGGGACAGAGCGGCTACCTTCTCTTCGAAGGCTCTGGCGCGCAAACCGAGGAATGGACATCTGTCGGCTAGTATAGAATTTTATAGCACGCCATTAATCGAGCTAGCAGTACTGTACTACTGACTACAACTCTGATGGACGTCCAAAGCTCTGAATAGTCAGGGGAAACAATGAATGCGAGCCAGGGTAGTACTACTGTAGTAGTGAAGCAATGGGGATTATCTGGAGCAAGTACGGAGTACCGAGTACAGTACTACAAAAGTGCTGTTCGTTGTTTTCGCAGTTCATTTTAGCGTAACGTCCAGGTTGTTGTCGAACCAGCTGTTAGATTTTGGGTAATTATTGTTAAGTTGCTGCTTCTTAATTAAAATTTATCAAAGTCATGTAGACTAGATCGATTTGTGAGAACATCCCAAAAGCTTCATTCATTTTAGAATGACTAAGAAGGATCCATTCTTACCTTTTCTTTTCATGTTTTAAACTTGTTTAAACCTTGGTCAAACCTAGGATTTGACCAAGATTTAAATGGGCATAAAAATTCAGAAAAAATCAAAAAATGAAAAACCAAAGCACATATATAGCCTTCTTATGTCATATAGTAAGCACTGGAGTTGATAAAAACTCTGTCTTATGAAGTCAAACATATGAAGAGAACTGGTTTTGGGTTTCAAACATGGAAATTTCACAAACCTCCCAAAAGCTTCATTCTACAGTGACTAAGAAGGATCCAGGCTTACCTTTTTCATTTTCAATTTCTTAACTTGTTTAAATCTTGGTCAAACCTAGGATTTGACCAAGATTCAAATGGGTATAACAATTAAAAAAAACGGAAAAAAATCAAAGAACATAGTCTTCTGATGTCATATAGTAAGCATTCAAGTTGATAAACAAGGTCTAGACATATTCAAACCAAACAAATCATGTATCTACCCCCTAACCCTAAACTCTGCCTTATGAAGTCAAGCATGAAGAGAAGTGATTTTGGGTTTGAAACATGGAAATTTCAAAAACCTCCCAAAAGCTTCATTTTAGAGTGACTAAGAAGGATCCATGCTTACCTTTTCATTGCCATGTTTTAAACTTGTTTTAACCTTGGTCAAACCTAGGATTTGACCAAGATTCAAATGGGAGTAAAAATTCAGAAAAATTCAAAAAAAAATGAAAAACCAAAGCACATATATAGCCTTCTTATGTCATATAGTAAGCATTCAAGTTGATAAACAAGGTCTAGACATATTCAAAGCAGAAATATCATGTATCATATCTACCCCTAACCCTAAACTCTGTCTTATGAAGTCAAACATATGAAGAGAATTTGGGGTTTTGGGTTTCAAACATAAAATTTTCAAGTACCTTCATTTTAGAGTGAGTAAGGAAGGATTCATGCTTACCGTTTCATTTTCATGTTTTAAACTTGTTTAAACCTAGGATTTGACCAAGATTTAAATAGGCATAAAAAATTCGAAAGAAATCAAAAAATGAAAAACCAAAGCACATATATAGCCTTCTTATATCATATAGTAAAAAATTCAAGTTGATAAACAAGGTCTAGACATATTCAAACAAGAAAAATCATGTATCTACACCTAACCATAAACTCTGTCTTAAGTGGTTTTGGGTTTCAAACATGGAAATTTCACAAACCTCCCAAAAGCTTCATTTTACAGTGACTAAGGAGGATCCATGCTTACCTTTTGGCTTAAACGTTTGAAACCAAAAACCACTTCTCTTCATGCATGCTTGACTTCATAAGACAGAGTTTAGCTAGGGTTAGGGGGTAGATACATGATTTTCCTGGTTTGAATATGTCTAGACCTTGTTTATCAACTTAATTGATTGCTTACTATATGACATAAGAAGACTATGTGCCTTGGTTTTCATTTTTTTTGTTTTTTTTGAATTTTATGCTCATATATTTGAATCTTGGTCAAATCTTAGGTTTGACCAAGATTTAAACAAGTTTAAAACATGAAAATGAAAAGGGAAGCATGTATCCTTCTTAGTCACTCTAAAATGAAGCTTTTGGGATGTTCTTGAAATTTCCATGTTTGAAACCCAAAACGACTTCTCTTCATGCTAGACTTCATTAGATCAACTGGGTGGAGATTCATGATTTGTCTGGTTTGGATATACCTAGACCTCGTTTAACTTGAATGCATACGATATGACATAAGAAGACTACGTGCTTTTGTTTTTCATTATTCTGATTTTTTGAATTTTGTGCCCACCCATTTGTATCTTGGTCAAATCCTAGGCTTGATAATGATTTAAACAAGATTAAAATATGAAAATGCAAAGGTAAGCATTGATCCTTCTTAGTCACTCTAAAATGAAGCTTTTGGGAGCAAAACCACTTCTCTTCATATGCGCTTGACTTCATAAGACGGAGTTTAGGGGTTAGGGGTATAGATACATGATTTGTCTAGTTTGAATATGTCTAGACCTTGTTTATCAACTTAATTGGCTTACTATATGACATAAGAAAACTATTTGCTTTGGTTTTTCTTTTTCCTGATTTTTTTCAATTTTGATGCCCATTTGAATCTTGTCAAATCCTAGGTTTGACCGAGATAATTTAAACAAGCTTAAAACATGAATATGAAAAGGGAAGCATGTATCCTTCTTTGTCACTCTAAAATTAAGTTTTTGGGAGGTTTTTCAAATTTCCATGTTTGAAACCCAAAACCACTTCTCTTCATATGCTTGACTTCATAAGATAGAGTTCAGGGGTTAGGGGTATAGATACATGATTTGTCTAGTTTGAATATGTCTAGACCTTGTTTATCAACTTTAATGCTTACTATATGACATAAGAAAACTATTTGCTTTGGTTTTCTTTTTTCAGACTTTTTTTCAATTTTGATGCCCATTTGAATCTTGTCAAATCCTAGGTTTGACCAAGATAATTTAAACAAGCTTAAAACATGAATATGAAAAGGGGAGCATGTATCCTTCTTAGTCACTCTAAAATGTAATTTTTGGGAGGTTTTTGAAATTTCCATGTTTGAAACCCAAAACCACTTCTCTTCACATGCTTGACTTCATAAGACACAGTGTAGGGGTTATGTGTATAGATACATGAATTGTCAGGTTTAATATGTCTACACCTAGTATCTCAACTTTAATGCTTACTATATGACATAAGAAGACTATGTGATTTGGTTTTTCATTTTTCTGTTTTTTATTTTTCTGCCCATTTGAATCTTGGTCAAATCCTAGGTTTGACCAAGATTTAGACAAGTTTAACACGTAAATGAGTTAACTTGGATTTCCTACCCTTGAATCCATAGGAAACTTTGTTCTAATGCACTATTATAATCAACCGAGTTTTTACACCAACAGGTCTGTCACTTACGTGTGGTGCCCACACTTCAGTGAGCACAAGTCACGTGCAATAGGTACGCAAACTCCCAGCCATCTTCTTTGTCAAGAGAAGACGCATCAGGATGCGTATTGGAAGTCTGTGGGTCCTTCTGGATCCTTCCGTTGTCCCTCTCACAAAAAAAACAAATCTCTCTCATTCTCGGCCTCGCTCGCTCGCTCGCTCGCACCTCCTGCTCACTGACAAACCCTGCACAAAAGTCAACATCATCACCCGAAAAAGGGGAGACACCATAATGCTCTCCCTTCTTCTCTCCTTCCGACTGATCCCTCTTCCTCCGAGTTTCACTCGACGGGCAAACACCCATGTGCTGCATAGTAATAGTAATAATAAAAAGGTAGTACTCGTTGAAAAATCGATATACGAATCTGTAATTAAATAGGTTAAACTAGGGTTTTGCCCAGTTCTACAGATCAAGGGTTCAAAAAAATCCAACTACGGGGTTCGAACAACACGATTCTAATCCAAGATTTTTTTCGACCTAGGTCACCCAAATGGCCTCAAACTATAGGGTTAACATCTAGTGCAGTATGTGTGAAAATGTATGCACTATGTGTGCTATAACTTGTATGTCTTTCATATTTGAACCAAATTTGAATAAGTTTGAAATATTTGAAAAGGGGCTTTTGGCTTAAACGTTTGAAACCAAAAACCACTTCTCTTCATGCATGCTTGACTTCATAAGACAGAGTTTAGCTAGGGTTAGGGGGTAGATGCATGATTTTCCTGGTTTGAATATGTCTAGACCTTGTTTATCAACTTAATTGAATGCTTACTATATGACATAAGAATACTATGTGCCTTGTTTTTTATTTTTTTATTTTTTTAAATTTTATGCCCATTTGAATCTTGGTCAAATCCTAGGTTTGAACATGGTTTAAACAAGTTTAAATCATGAATATGAAAAATTAAGCATCTATCTATCCTTCTTAGTCACTCCAAAATGTAGCTCTTGGGAGGTTTTTTCGAAATTTCCATGTTTGAAACCAAAACCACTTCTTTTCATGCATGCTTGACTTCATAAGACAGAGTTTAGGGTTAGGGGTAGATATATACATTATTTTCTGGTTTGAATATGTCTAGGCCTTGTTTATCAACTTGAATGCTTACTATATATATATGACATAAGAATGTTATGTCCTTTGTTTTTTCATTCTTTTGATTTTTTATGAATTTCCATGCCCATTTGAATCTTTTGGTCAAATCCTAGAGGTTTGACCAAGATTGAAACAAGTTTAAAACATGAAAATGAAAAGGGAAGCTTGTATATCCTTCTTAGTCACTCTAAAATGAAGTTTTTGGGAGGTTTTTGAAATTTCCATGTTTGAAACCCAAAACCACTTCTCTTCATGCTAGACTTCATAAGACAATTTAATTAGGGGTTAGGGGGTAGATACATGATTTGTCTGGTTGGAATATGTCCAAACCTTGCTTGTTTATCAACTTGAATGCTTACTATATGACATAAGAATGCTTACCATATGTTTGAATTTTAAAAGCATATAGTCTTCTTATGTCATATAGTAAGCATTCAAAAGTTTTTCTTTGAGAGAGTAGCATGCATTCAAAAGTTGATAAATAAGATTTGTACATATTCAAACCAGACAAATCATGTATCTACACCGGCCCCTAACCCTAAACTCTGTCTTATGAAGTCAAGCATGAAGAGAAGTGCTTGGGTTTCAAACATGGAAATTTCACAAACCTCCCAAAAGCTTCATTTTACGATGACTAAGAAGGATCCAGCTTACCTTTTCATTTTCATTTTTTAAACTGCTTGTTTAAATCTTGATCAAACCTAGGATTTGACCAAGATTCAAATGGGCATAAAAAATCAGGAAAAAATGAAAAAATGAAAAAACAAAGCACATATATAGCCTTCTTATGTCATATATATAGTAAGCATTCAATTAAGTTGATAATTTTAAACAAGGTCTATACATATTCAAACCAGAAAAAAGCATGTATCTACCCATGCATATATATATATAACCCTATACTTTTGTCTTATGAAGACGTCAAGGATGAAGAGAAGTGGATTTGGGTTTCAAACATGGAAATTTCAAAAACCTCCCAAAACATGTATATATCTACCCCTAAACCCTAATCTTTGTCTTATGAAGCCAAGCATATGAAGAGAAGTGATTTTGGGTTTCAAACATGGAAACTTCAAAAACCTCCCAAAAGCTTAATTTTAGAGAGACTAAGAATGATCCATGCTTACCTTTTCATTGCCATGTTTTAAACTTGTTTTAACCTTGGTCAAACCTAGGATTTGACCAAGATTCAAATGGGAGTAAAAATTCAGAAAAATTCAAAAAATATGAAAAACCAAAGCACATATATTGCCTTCTTATGTCATATAGTAAGCATTCAAGTTGATAAACAAGGTCTAGACATATTCAAAGCAGAAATATCATGTATCATATCTACCCCTAACCCTAAACTCTGTCTTATGAAGTCAAACATATGAAGAGAATTGGGGTTTTGGGTTTCAAACATAAAATTTTCAAGTACCTTCATTTTAGAGTGAGTAAGGAAGGATTCATGCTTACCGTTTCATTTTCATGTTTTAAACTTGTTTAAACCTAGGATTTGACCAAGATTTAAATAGGCATAAAAAATTCGAAAGAAATCAAAAAATGAAAAACCAAAGCACATATATAGCCTTCTTATATCATATAGTAAAAAATTCAAGTTGATAAACAAGGTCTAGACATATTCAAACAAGAAAAATCATGTATCTACACCTAACCATAAACTCTGTCTTAAGTGGTTTTGGGTTTCAAACATGGAAATTTCACAAACCTCCCAAAAGCTTCATTTTACAGTGACTAAGGAGGATCCATGCTTACCTTT
The DNA here is from genome assembly GCF_019359855.2 of Lolium perenne. Lineage (NCBI taxonomy): Eukaryota > Viridiplantae > Streptophyta > Magnoliopsida > Poales > Poaceae > Lolium > Lolium perenne. The sequence continues at coordinate 25,057,345 of NC_067244.2, forward strand.
TGGCTTAAACGTTTGAAACCAAAAACCACTTCTCTTCATGCATGCTTGACTTCATAAGACAGAGTTTAGCTAGGGTTAGGGGGTAGATACATGATTTTCCTGGTTTGAATATGTCTAGACCTTGTTTATCAACTTAATTGATTGCTTACTATATGACATAAGAAGACTATGTGCCTTGGTTTTCATTTTTTTGTTTTTTTTTTGAATTTTATGCTCATATATTTGAATCTTGGTCAAATCTTAGGTTTGACCAAGATTTAAACAAGTTTAAAACATGAAAATGAAAAGGGAAGCATGTATCCTTCTTAGTCACTCTAAAATGAAGCTTTTGGGATGTTCTTGAAATTTCCATGTTTGAAACCCAAAACGACTTCTCTTCATGCTAGACTTCATAAGATCAACAGGGGGTAGATACATGATTTGTCTGGTTTGGATATACCTAGACCTCGTTTAACTTGAATGCATACGATATGACATAAGAAGACTAAGTGCTTTTGTTTTTCATTATTCTGATTTTTTTGAATTTTGTGCCCACCCATTTGTATCTTGGTCAAATCCTAGGCTTGATAATGATTTAAACAAGATTAAAATATGAAAATGCAAAGGTAAGCATTGATCCTTCTTAGTCACTCTAAAATGAAGCTTTTGGGAGCAAAACCACTTCTCTTCATATGCGCTTGACTTCATAAGACGGAGTTTAGGGGTTAGGGGGTATAGATACATGATTTGTCTAGTTTGAATATGTCTAGACCTTGTTTATCAACTTAATTGGCTTACTATATGACATAAGAAAACTATTTGCTTTGGTTTTTCTTTTTCCTGATTTTTTTCAATTTTGATGCCCATTTGAATCTTGTCAAATCCTAGGTTTGACCGAGATAATTTAAACAAGCTTAAAACATGAATATGAAAAGGGAAGCATGTATCCTTCTTTGTCACTCTAAAATTAAGTTTTTGGGAGGTTTTCAAAATTTCCATGTTTGAAACCCAAAACCACTTCTCTTCATATGCTTGACTTCATAAGATAGAGTTCAGGGGTTAGGGGGTATAGATACATGATTTGTCTAGTTTGAATATGTCTAGACCTTGTTTATCAACTTTAATGCTTACTATATGACATAAGAAAACTATTTGCTTTGGTTTTCTTTTTTCTGACTTTTTTTCAATTTTGATGCCCATTTGAATCTTGTCAAATCCTAGGTTTGACCAAGATAATTTAAACAAGCTTAAAACATGAATATGAAAAGGGGAGCATGTATCCTTCTTAGTCACTCTAAAATGTAATTTTTGGGAGGTTTTTGAAATTTCCATGTTTGAAACCCAAAACCACTTCTCTTCACATGCTTGACTTCATAAGACACAGTTTAGGGGTTAGGGGTATAGATACATGATTTGTCTGGTTTAATATGTCTAGACCTTGTTTATCAACTTTAATGCTTACTATATGACATAAGAAGACTATGTGATTTGGTTTTTCATTTTTCTGTTTTTTATTTTTCTGCCCATTTGAATCTTGGTCAAATCCTAGGTTTGACCAAGATTTAGACAAGTTTAACACGTAAATGAGTTAACTTGGATTTCCTACCCTTGAATCCATAGGAAACTTTGTTCTAATGCACTATTATAATCAACCGAGTTTTTACACCAACAGGTCTGTCACTTACGTGTGGTGCCCACACTTCAGTGAGCACAAGTCACGTGCAATAGGTACGCAAACTCCCAGCCATCTTCTTTGTCAAGAGAAGACGCATCAGGATGCGTATTGGAAGTCTGTGGGTCCTTCTGGATCCTTCCGTTGTCCCTCTCACAAAAAAAAACAAATCTCTCTCATTCTCGGCCTCGCTCGCTCGCTCGCACCTCCTGCTCACTGACAAACCCTGCACAAAAGTCAACATCATCACCCGAAAAAGGGGAGACACCATAATGCTCTCCCTTCTTCTCTCCTTCCGACTGATCCCTCTTCCTCCGAGTTTCACTCGACGGGCAAACACCCATGTGCTGCATAGTAATAGTAATAATAAAAAGGTAGTACTCGTTGAAAAATCGATATACGAATCTGTAATTAAATAGGTTAAACTAGGGTTTTGCCCAGTTCTACAGATCAAGGGTTCAAAAAAATCCAACTACGGGGTTCGAACAACACGATTCTAATCCAAGATTTTTTTCGACCTAGGTCACCCAAATGGCCTCAAACTATAGGGTTAACATCTAGTGTAGTATGTGTGAAAATGTATGCACTATGTGTGCTATAACTTGTATGTCTTTCATATTTGAACCAAATTTGAATAAGTTTGAAATATTTGAAAAGGGGCTTTTGGCTTAAACGTTTGAAACCAAAAACCACTTCTCTTCATGCATGCTTGACTTCATAAGACAGAGTTTAGCTAGGGTTAGGGGGTAGATGCATGATTTTCCTGGTTTGAATATGTCTAGACCTTGTTTATCAACTTAATTGAATGCTTACTATATGACATAAGAATACTATGTGCCTTGTTTTTTATTTTTTGATTTTTTTAAATTTTATGCCCATTTGAATCTTGGTCAAATCATAGGTTTGAACATGGTTTAAACAAGTTTAAATCATGAATATGAAAAATTAAGCATCTATCTATCCTTCTTAGTCACTCCAAAATGTAGCTCTTGGGAGGTTTTTTCGAAATTTCCATGTTTGAAACCAAAACCACTTCTTTTCATGCATGCTTGACTTCATAAGACAGAGTTTAGGGTTAGGGGTAGATATATACATTATTTTCTGGTTTGAATATGTCTAGGCCTTGTTTATCAACTTGAATGCTTACTATATATATATGACATAAGAATGTTATGTCCTTTGTTTTTTCATTCTTTTGATTTTTTATGAATTTCCATGCCCATTTGAATCTTTTGGTCAAATCCTAGAGGTTTGACCAAGATTGAAACAAGTTTAAAACATGAAAATGAAAAGGGAAGCTTGTATATCCTTCTTAGTCACTCTAAAATGAAGTTTTTGGGAGGTTTTTGAAATTTCCATGTTTGAAACCCAAAACCACTTCTCTTCATGCTAGACTTCATAAGACAATTTAATTAGGGGTTAGGGGGTAGATACATGATTTGTCTGGTTTGAATATGTCCAAACCTTGCTTGTTTATCAACTTGAATGCTTGCTATATGACATAAGAATGCTTACCATATGTTTGAATTTTAAAAGCATATAGTCTTCTTATGTCATATAGTAAGCATTCAAAAGTTTTTCTTTGAGAGAGTAGCATGCATTCAAAAGTTGATAAATAAGATTTGTACATATTCAAACCAGACAAATCATGTATCTACACCCGGCCCCTAACCCTAAACTCTGTCTTATGAAGTCAAGCATGAAGAGAAGTGCTTTTGGGTTTCAAACATGGAAATTTCACAAACCTCCCAAAAGCTTCATTTTACAGTGACTAAGAAGGATCCAGGCTTACCTTTTCATTTTCATTTTTTAAACTGCTTGTTTAAATCTTGATCAAACCTAGGATTTGACCAAGATTCAAATGGGCATAAAAAATCAGGAAAAAATGAAAAAATGAAAAAACAAAGCACATATATAGCCTTCTTATGTCATATATATAGTAAGCATTCAATTAAGTTGCTAATTTTAAACAAGGTCTATACATATTCAAACCAGAAAAAAGCATGTATCTACCCATGCATATATATATATAACCCTATACTTTTGTCTTATGAAGACGTCAAGGATGAAGAGAAGTGGATTTGGGTTTCAAACATGGAAATTTCAAAAACCTCCCAAAACATGTATATATCTACCCCTAAACCCTAATCTTTGTCTTATGAAGCCAAGCATATGAAGAGAAGTGATTTTGGGTTTCAAACATGGAAACTTCAAAAACCTCCCAAAAGCTTAATTTTAGAGAGACTAAGAATGATCCATGCTTACCTTTTCATTGCCATGTTTTAAACTTGTTTTAACCTTGGTCAAACCTAGGATTTGACCAAGATTCAAATGGGAGTAAAAATTCAGAAAAATTCAAAAAAAAATAAAAAACCAAAGCACATATATAGCCTTCTTATGTCATATAGTAAGCATTCAAGTTGATAAACAAGGTCTAGACATATTCAAAGCAGAAATATCATGTATCATATCTACCCCTAACCCTAAACTCTGTCTTATGAAGTCAAACATATGAAGAGAATTGGGGTTTTGGGTTTCAAACATAAAATTTTCAAGTACCTTCATTTTAGAGTGAGTAAGGAAGGATTCATGCTTACCGTTTCATTTTCATGTTTTAAACTTGTTTAAACCTAGGATTTGACCAAGATTTAAATAGGCATAAAAAATCGAAAGAAATCAAAAAATGAAAAACCAAAGCACATATATAGCCTTCTTATATCATATAGTAAAAAATTCAAGTTGATAAACAAGGTCTAGACATATTCAAACAAGAAAAATCATGTATCTACACCTAACCATAAACTCTGTCTTAAGTGGTTTTGGGTTTCAAACATGGAAATTTCACAAACCTCCCAAAAGCTTCATTTTACAGTGACTAAGGAGGATCCATGCTTACCTTTTGGCTTAAACGTTTGAAACCAAAAACCACTTCTCTTCATGCATGCTTGACTTCATAAGACAGAGTTTAGCTAGGGTTAGGGGGTAGATACATGATTTTCCTGGTTTGAATATGTCTAGACCTTGTTTATCAACTTAATTGATTGCTTACTATATGACATAAGAAGACTATGTGCCTTGGTTTTCATTTTTTTTGTTTTTTTTTGAATTTTATGCTCATATATTTGAATCTTGGTCAAATCTTAGGTTTGACCAAGATTTAAACAAGTTTAAAACATGAAAATGAAAAGGGAAGCATGTATCCTTCTTAGTCACTCTAAAATGAAGCTTTTGGGATGTTCTTGAAATTTCCATGTTTGAAACCCAAAACGACTTCTCTTCATGCTAGACTTCATAAGATCAACAGGGGGTAGATACATGATTTGTCTGGTTTGGATATACCTAGACCTCGTTTAACTTGAATGCATACGATATGACATAAGAAGACTACGTGCTTTTGTTTTTCATTATTCTGATTTTTTTGAATTTTGTGCCCACCCATTTGTATCTTGGTCAAATCCTAGGCTTGATAATGATTTAAACAAGATTAAAATATGAAAATGCAAAGGTAAGCATTGATCCTTCTTAGTCACTCTAAAATGAAGCTTTTGGGAGCAAAACCACTTCTCTTCATATGCGCTTGACTTCATAAGACGAAGTTTAGGGGTTAGGGGGTATAGATACATGATTTGTCTAGTTTGAATATGTCTAGACCTTGTTTATCAACTTAATTGGCTTACTATATGACATAAGAAAACTATTTGCTTTGGTTTTTCTTTTTCCTGATTTTTTTCAATTTTGATGCCCATTTGAATCTTGTCAAATCCTAGGTTTGACCGAGATAATTTAAACAAGCTTAAAACATGAATATGAAAAGGGAAGCATGTATCCTTCTTTGTCACTCTAAAATTAAGTTTTTGGGAGGTTTTTCAAATTTCCATGTTTGAAACCCAAAACCACTTCTCTTCATATTCTTGACTTCATAAGATAGAGTTCAGGGGTTAGGGGGTATAGATACATGATTTGTCTAGTTTGAATATGTCTAGACCTTGTTTATCAACTTTAATGCTTACTATATGACATAAGAAAACTATTTGCTTTGGTTTTCTTTTTTCTGACTTTTTTTTCAATTTTGATGCCCATTTGAATCTTGTCAAATCCTAGGTTTGACCAAGATAATTTAAACAATCTTAAAACATGAATATGAAAAGGGGAGCATGTATCCTTCTTAGTCACTCTAAAATGTAATTTTTGGGAGGTTTTTGAAATTTCCATGTTTGAAACCCAAAACCACTTCTCTTCACATGCTTGACTTCATAAGACACAGTTTAGGGGTTAGGGGTATAGATACATGATTTGTCTGGTTTAATATGTCTAGACCTTGTTTATCAACTTTAATGCTTACTATATGACATAAGAAGACTATGTGATTTGGTTTTTCATTTTTCTGTTTTTTATTTTTCTGCCCATTTGAATCTTGGTCAAATCCTAGGTTTGACCAAGATTTAGACAAGTTTAACACGTAAATGAGTTAACTTGGATTTCCTACCCTTGAATCCATAGGAAACTTTGTTCTAATGCACTATTATAATCAACCGAGTTTTTACACCAACAGGTCTGTCACTTACGTGTGGTGCCCACACTTCAGTGAGCACAAGTCACGTGCAATAGGTACGCAAACTCCCAGCCATCTTCTTTGTCAAGAGAAGACGCATCAGGATGCGTATTGGAAGTCTGTGGGTCCTTCTGGATCCTTCCGTTGTCCCTCTCACAAAAAAAACAAATCTCTCTCATTCTCGGCCTCGCTCGCTCGCTCGCACCTCCTGCTCACTGACAAACCCTGCACAAAAGTCAACATCATCACCCGAAAAAGGGGAGACACCATAATGCTCTCCCTTCTTCTCTCCTTCCGATCGATCCCTCTTCCTCCGAGTTTCACTCGACGGGCAAACACCCATGTGCATAGTAATAGTAATAATAAAAAGGTAGTACTCGTTGAAAAATCGATATACGAATCTGTAATTAAATAGGTTAAACTAGGGTTTTTCCCAGTTCTACAGATCAAGGGTTCAAAAAAATCCAACTACGGGGTTCGAACAACACGATTCTAATCCAAGATTTTTTTCGACCTAGGTCACCCAAATGGCCTCAAACTATAGGGTTAGCATCTAGTGCAGTATGTGTGAAAATGTATGCACTATGTGTGCTATAACTTGTATGTCTTTCATATTTGAACCAAATTTGAACAAGTTTGAAATATTTGAAAAGGGGCTTTTGGCTTAAACGTTTGAAACCAAAAACCACTTCTCTTCATGCATGCTTGACTTCATAAGACAGAGTTTAGCTAGGGTTAGGGGGTAGATGCATGATTTTCCTGGTTTGAATATGTCTAGACCTTGTTTATCAACTTAATTGAATGCTTACTATATGACATAAGAATACTATGTGCCTTGTTTTTTATTTTTCGATTTTTTTAAAATTTTATGCCCACTTGAATCTAGGTCAAATCCTAGGTTTGAACATGCTTTAAACAAGTTTAAATCATGAATATGAAAAATTAAGCATCTATATATCCTTCTTAGTCACTCCAAAATGTAGCTCTTGGGAGGTTTTTTCGAAATTTCCATGTTTGAAACCAAAACCACTTCTTTTCATGCATGCTTGACTTCATAAGACAGAGTTTAGGGTTAGGGGTAGATATATACATGATTTTCTGGTTTGAATATGTCTAGGCCTTGTTTATCAACTTGAATGCTTACTATATATATATGACATAAGAATGTTATGTCCTTTGTTTTTTCATTCTTTTGATTTTTTATGAATTTCCATGCCCATTTGAATCTTTTGGTCAAATCCTAGAGGTTTGACCAAGATTGAAACAAGTTTAAAACATGAAAATGAAAAGGGAAGCTTGTATATCCTTCTTAGTCACTCTAAAATGAAGTTTTTGGGAGGTTTTTGAAATTTCCATGTTTGAAACCCAAAACCACTTCTCTTCATGCTAGACTTCATAAGACAATTTAATTAGGGGTTAGGGGGTAGATACATGATTTGTCTGGTTTGAATATGTCCAAACCTTGCTTGTTTATCAAATTGAATGCTTACTATATGACATAAGAATGCTTACCATATGTTTGAATTTTAAAAGCATATAGTCTTCTTATGTCATATAGTAAGCATTCAAAAGTTTTTCTTTGAGAGAGTAGCATGCATTCAAAAGTTGATAAATAAGATTTGTACATATTCAAACCAGACAAATCATGTATCTACACCCGGCCCCTAACCCTAAACTCTGTCTTATGAAGTCAAGCATGAAGAGAAGTGCTTTTGGGTTTCAAACATGGAAATTTCACAAATTAACCTCCCAAAAGCTTCATTTTACAGTGACTAAGAAGGATCCAGGCTTACCTTTTCATTTTCATTTTTTAAACTGCTTGTTTAAATCTTGATCAAACCTAGGATTTGACCAAGATTCAAATGGGCATAAAAAATCAGGAAAAAATGAAAAAATGAAAAAACAAAGCACATATATAGCCTTCTTATGTCATATATATAGTAAGCATTCAATTAAGTTGATAATTTTAAACAAGGTCTATACATATTCAAACCAGAAAAAAGCATGTATCTACCCATGCATATATATATAACCCTATACTTTTGTCTTATGAAGACGTCAAGGATGAAGAGAAGTGGATTTGGGTTTCAAACATGGAAATTTCAAAAACCTCCCAAAACATGTATATATCTACCCCTAAACCCTAATCTTTGTCTTATGAAGCCAAGCATATGAAGAGAAGTGATTTTGGGTTTCAAACATGGAAACTTCAAAAACCTCCCAAAAGCTTAATTTTAGAGAGACTAAGAATGATCCATGCTTACCTTTTCATTGCCATGTTTTAAACTTGTTTTAACCTTGGTCAAACCTAGGATTTGTCCAAGATTCAAATGGGAGTAAAAATTCAGAAAAATTCAAAAAAAAATGAAAAACCAAAGCACATATATAGCCTTCTTATGTCATATATATAGTAAGCATTCAAGTTGATAAACAAGGTCTAGACATATTCAAAGCAGAAATATCATGTATCATATCTACCCCTAACCCTAAACTCTGTCTTATGAAGTCAAACATATGAAGAGAACTGGGGTTTTGGGTTTCAAACATAAAATTTTCAAGTACCTTCATTTTAGAGTGAGTAAGGAAGGATTCATGCTTACCGTTTCATTTTCATGTTTTAAACTTGTTTAAACCTAGGATTTGACCAAGATTGAAATAGGCATAAAAAATCGAAAGAAATCAAAAAATGAAAAACCAAAGCACATATATATAGCCTTCTTATATCATATAGTAAAAAATTCAAGTTGATAAACAAGGTCTAGACATATTCAAACAAGAAAAATCATGTATCTACACCTAATTAACCATAAACTCTGTCTTAAGTGGTTTTGGGTTTCAAACATGGAAATTTCACAAACCTCCCAAAAGCTTCATTTTACAGTGACTAAGGAGGATCCATATGCTTACCTTTTGGCTTAAACGTTTGAAACCAAAAACCACTTCTCTTCATGCATGCTTGACTTCATAAGACAGAGTTTAGCTAGGGTTAGGGGGTAGATACATGATTTCCTGGTTTGAATATGTCTAGACCTTGTTTATCAACTTAATTGATTGCTTACTATATGACATAAGAAGACTACGTGCCTTGGTTTTCATTTTTTTGTTTTTTTTTTGAATTTTATGCTCATATATTTGAATCTTGGTCAAATCTTAGGTTTGACCAAGATTTAAACAAGTTTAAAACATGAAAATGAAAAGGGAAGCATATGTATCCTTCTTAGTCACTCTAAAATGAAGCTTTTGGGATGTTCTTGAAATTTCCATGTTTGAAACCCAAAACGACTTCTCTTCATGCTAGACTTCATAAGATCAATAGGGGTAGATACATGATTTATCTGGTTTGGATATACCTAGACCTCGTTTAACTTGAATGCATACGATATGACATAAGAAGACTACGTGCTTTTGTTTTTCATTATTCTGATTTTTTTGAATTTTGTGCCCACCCATTTGTATCTTGGTCAAATCCTAGGCTTGATAATGATTTAAACAAGATTAAAATATGAAAATGCAAAGGTAAGCATGGATCCTTCTTAGTCACTCTAAAATGAAGCTTTTGGGAGCAAAACCACTTCTCTTCATATGCTTGACTTCATAAGACGGAGTTTAGGGGTTAGGGGGTATAGATACATGATTTGTCTAGTTTGAATATGTCTAGACCTTGTTTATCAACTTAATTGGCTTACTATATGACATAAGAAAACTATTTGCTTTGGTTTTTCTTTTTCCTGATTTTTTTCAATTTTGATGCCCATTTGAATCTTGTCAAATCCTAGGTTTGACCGAGATAATTTAAACAAGCTTAAAACATGAATATGAAAAGGGAAGCATGTATCCTTCTTTGTCACTCTAAAATGAAGTTTTTGGGAGGTTTTTCAAATTTCCATGTTTGAAACCCAAAACCACTTCTCTTCATATGCTTGACTTCATAAGACAAAGTTCAGGGGTTAGGGGGTATAGATACATGATTTGTCTAGTTTGAATATGTCTAGACCTTGTTTATCAACTTTAATGCTTACTATATGACATAAGAAAACTATTTGCTTTGGTTTTCTTTTTTCTAACTTTTTTTTCAATTTTGATGCCCATTTGAATCTTGTCAAATCCTAGGTTTGACCAAGATAATTTAAACAAGCTTAAAACATGAATATGAAAAGGGGAGCATGTATCCTTCTTAGTCACTCTAAAATGTAGTTTTTGGGAGGTTTTTGAAATTTCCATGTTTGAAACCCAAAACCACTTCTCTTCACATGCTTGACTTCATAAGACACAGTTTAGGGGTTAGGGGTATAGATACATGATTTGTCTGGTTTAATATGTCTAGACCTTGTTTATCAACTTTAATGCTTACTATATGACATAAGAACACTATGTGATTTGGTTTTTCATTTTTCTGTTTTTTATTTTTCTGCCCATTTGAATCTTGGTCAAATCCTAGGTTTGACCAAGATTTAGACAAGTTTAACACGTAAATGAGTTAACTTGGATTTCCTACCCTTGAATCCATAGGAAACTTTGTTCTAATGCACTATTATAATCAACCGAGTTTTTACACCAACAGGTCTGTCACTTACGTGTGGTGCCCACACTTCAGTGAGCACAAGTCACGTGCAATAGGTACGCAAACTCCCAGCCATCTTCTTTGTCAAGAGAAGACGCATCAGGATGCGTATTGGAAGTCTGTGGGTCCTTCTGGATCCTTCCGTTGTCCCTCTCACAAAAAAAACAAATCTCTCTCATTCTCGGCCTCGCTCGCTCGCTCGCTCGCTCGCACCTCCTGCTCACTGACAAACCCTGCACAAAAGTCAACATCATCACCCGAAAAAGGGGAGACACCATAATGCTCTCCCTTCTTCTCTCCTTCCGACTGATCCCTCTTCCTCCGAGTTTCACTTGACGGGCAAACACCCATGTGCTGCATAGTAATAGTAATAATAAAAAGGTAGTACTCGTTGAAAAATCGATATACGAATCTGTAATTAAATAGGTTAAACTAGGGTTTTGCCCAGTTCTACAGATCAAGGGTTCAAAAAAATCCAACTACGGGGTTCGAACAACACGATTCTAATCCAAGAACTTTTTCGACCTAGGTCACCCAAATGGCCTCAAACTATAGGGTTAGCATCTACTGCAGTATGTGTGAAAATGTATGCACTATGTGTGCTATAACTTGTATGTCTTTCAAATTTGAACCAAATTTGAATAAGTTTGAAATATTTGAAAAGGGGCTTTTGGCTTAAACGTTTGAAACCAAATTAACCACTTCTCTTCATGCATGCTTGACTTCATAAAACAGAGTTTACCTAGGGTTAGGGGGTAGATGCATGATTTTCCTGGTTTGAATATGTCTAGACCTTGTTTATCAACTTAATTGAATGCTTACTATATGACATAAGAATACCATGTGCCTTGCTTTTTTATTTTTTTATTTTTTTAAAATTTTATGCCCATTTGAATCTTGGTCAAATCCTAGGTTTGAACATGGTTTAAACAAGTTTAAATCATGAATATGAAAAATTAAGCATCTATATATCCTTCTTAGTCACTCCAAAATGTAGCTCGATCTTGGGAGGGTTTTCGAAATTTCCATGTTTGAAACCAAAAACCACTTCTCTTCATGCATGCTTGACTTCATAAGACAGAGTTTAGGGTTAGGGGTAGATATATACATTATTTTCTGGTTTGAATATGTCTAGACCTTGTTTATCAACTTGAATGCTTAATTACTATATATATATATATGACATAAGAATGTTATGTCCTTTGGTTTTTCATTCTTTTGATTTTTTATGAATTTCTATGCCCATTTGAATCTTTTGGTCAAATCCTAGAGGTTGGACCAAGATTTAAACAAGTTTAAAACATGAAAATGAAAAGGGAAGCTTGTATATCCTTCTTGGTCACTCTAAAATGAAGTTTTTGGGAGGTTTTTGAAATTTCCATGTTTGAAACCCAAAACCACTTCTCTTCATGCTAGACTTCATAAGAAAATTTAATTAGGGGTTAGGGGGTAGATACATGATTTGTCTGGTTTGAATATGTCCAAACCTTGCTTGTTTATCAACTTGAATGCTTACTATATGACATAAGAATGCTTACCATATGTTTGAATTTTAAATGCATATAGTCTTCTTATGTCATATATATAGTAAGCATTCAAAAGTTTTTCTTTGAGAGAGTAGCATGCATTCAAAAGTTGATAAATAAGATTTGGACATATTCAAACCAGACAAATCATGTATCTACACCCCCTAACCCTAAACTCTGTCTTATGAAGTCAAGCATGAAGATAAGTGCTTTTGGGTTTCAGACATGGAAATTTCACAAACCTCCCAAAAGCTTCATTTTACAGTGACTAATTAAGGAGGATCCATGCTTACCTTTTGGCTTAAACGTTTGAAACCAAAAACCACTTCTCTTCATGCATGCTTGACTTCATAAGACGGAGTTTAGCTAGGGCGTTAGGGGGTAGATACATGATTTTCCTGGTTTGAATATGTCTAGACCTGGTTTATCAACTTAATTAATTGATTGTTTACTATATGACATAAGAAGACTATGTGCCTTGGTTTTAAATTTTTCTGTTTTTTTTTTTGAATTTTATGCCCATATATTTGAATCTTGGTCAAATCCTAGGTTTGACCAAGATTTAAACAAGTTTAAACATAAAAATGAAAAGGGAAGCATGTATCCTTCTTAGTCACTCTAAAATGAAGCTTTTGGGATGTTCTTGAAATTTCCATGTTTGAAACCAAAAACGACTTCTCTCTTCATGCTAGACTTCATAAGATCGACATGGGGTGTAGATACATGATTTGTCTGGTTTGGATATACCTAGACCTCGTTTATCAACTTGAATTCATACGATATGACATATGAAGACTCTATGTGCTTTAATTTGTTTTTCATTTTTCTTATTTTTTTGAATTTTGTGCCCACCCATTTGTATATTGGTCAAATGCTAGGCTTGATAATGATTTAAACAAGTTTAAAATATGAAAATGCAAAGGTAAGCATGGATCCTTCTTAGAAACTCTAAAAAGAAGTTTTTCGGAGGTTTTTGAAATTTCCATGTTTGCAACCCAAAACCACTTCTCTTCACATGCTTGACTTCATAAGACAGAGTTTAGGGGTTAGGGGGTATAAATACATGATTTGTCTAGTTTGAATATGTCTAGACCTTGTTTATCAACTTTAATGCTTACTATATGACATAAGAAAACTATTTCCTTTGGTTTTTCTTTTTTTCTGATTTTTTCAATATTGATGCCCATTTGAATCTTGTCAAATCCTAGGTTTGACCAAGATAATTTAAACAAGCTTAGAACATGAATATGAAAAGGGAAGCGTGTATCCTTCTTAGTCACACTAAAATGAAGTTTTTGGGAGGTTTTTGAAATTTCCATGTTTGAAACCCAAAACCACGTACATCTCTTCATGCTTGACTTAATTTATAAGACATAGTTTAGGGGTTAGGGGGTAGATACATGATTTGTATGGTTTGATATTTCTAGACCTTGTTTATCAACTTTAATGCTTACTATATGACATAAGATGACTATGTGATTTGGTTTTTCATTTTTCTGTTTTTTATTTTATTTTTCTGCCCATTTGAATCTTGGTCAAATCCTAGGTTTGACCAAGATTTAGACAAGTTTAACACGTGAAAACGAATAAGTAAGCATGGATCCTTCTTAGTCACTCAAAAATGTACCAATCGATAGATGTGTTAACTTTGCTTCATGGAAATAATAATGTCATGTAAATGAGTTAACTTGGATTTCCTACCCTTGAATCCATAGGAAACTTTGTTCTAATGCACTATAATAATCAATCGAGTTTTTACACCAACAGGTCTGTCACTTACGTGTGGTGCCCACGCGTGAGGTCCCACACTTCAGTGAGCACAAGTCACGTGCAATAGGTACGCAAACTGCCAGCCATCTTCTTTGTCAAGAGAAGACGCATCAGGATGCGTATTGGAAGTATGTGGGTCCTTCTGGATCCTTCTTAGTCACTCTAAAATGAAGCTCTTGGGAGGTTCTTGAAATTTCCATGTTTGAAACCCAAAACCACTTCTCTTCATGATTGACTTCATAAAACATATTTTAATTAGAGTTTTAGGGGTAGATATATACATGATTTTTCTGGTTTGGATATATATGTCTCTAGACCTTTGTTTATCAACTTGAATGCTTACTATACATATGACATAAGAATGCTATGTGCTTTGGTTTTTCATTCTTTTGATTTTTTTTCTTAATTTTTAGGGCCATTTGAATCTTGGTCAAATCCTTGGTTTGACCAAGATTTAAACAAGTTTAAAACATAAAAATGAAAAGGGAAGTCTGTATCCTTCTTGGTCACTCTAAAATGAAGCTTTTGGGAGGTTTTTAAAATTTCAATGTTTGAAACCCAAAACCACTTCTCTTCACATGCTTGACTTCATAAGACAGAGTTATTTAATTTAGGGGTTAGGGGGTATAGATACATGATTTGTGTGGTTTGAATATGTATGGACCTTATTTATCAACAACTTTAATGCTTACTATATGACATAAGAAAACTATTTGCTTTGGTTTTTCTTTTTCAATTTTTTTTTCAATTTTGATGCCCATTTGAATCTTGTCAAATCCTAGGTTTGACCAAGATAATTTAAACAAGTTTAAAACATGAAAATGAAAATGGAAGCATGGATCCTTCTTATTCACTCTAAAATGAAGCTTTTGGGAGGTTTTTGAAATTTCCATGTTTGAAACCCGAAACCACTTCTCTTCACATGCTTGACTTCATAAGACAGAGTTTAGGGGTTAGGGCATTTGTCAGTGCGCAGGAGGTGCGAAGCTGCGAGCGAGCGAGTCGAGCGAGGCCGAGAATGAGAGAGATGTTTTTTTCTTTTTCTTTTCCGTGAGAGGGACAACAGAAGGATCCAGAGACGACTTCCACTACGCATCCTGGTGCGCGTCTTCTCTTGACAAAGAAGATGGCTGGGAGTTTGCGTACCTACTATAGTACTACTACACAAGAACCATATACATGTCAAACTTTTCAATCATGACCCACATGCATTTTATGTATATATTCACAACTTTTAATGCATGCATGAAAACTCAGCAAAATATGTGCATTTTGGGTTGTCGCACATAAATGTGCTTTTACTTGTCTGCCACACCAATCCAATTTTCATGTGAGGGGGAAACATGACACACGATGGACATTTCCAATGTTTCACGAATTAATTATCTCAATTTGCATCCATATATATATGCGCCTGGTTACTGAAAGATCGAACCAAAGGTGAACTTGAAACGTTTTCATTTTCATGTTTTAAACTTGTTTAAATCTTGGTCAACCCTTGGATTTGACCAAGATTCATAAAAAATTCAAAAACATAGTCTTCTTATGTCATACAGTCAACATTCAAGTTGATAAAACAAGATCTAAACATATTAAAAGAAGAATCATGTATCTACACCCCCTAACCCTAAACTCTGTCTTTTGATGTCAAACATGAAGATACGTGGTTTTGGGTTTACAAGATGGAAATTTCAAAAACCTCCGAAAAGCTTAATTTTGGAGTGACTAAGAAGGATACATGCTTACTTTTTCATTTTCATGTTTTAAACTTGTTTAAAGCTTGGTCAAACCTAGCTAGCTAGGATTTGACCAAGATTCAACAAGTGCGCATAAAAAATTCGAAAAAACCCCCAAAAATGAAAAACCATAACACATAGTCTTCTTGCGTCACATATATTGTAAGCATTCAAGTGTTGATAAACAATATCTAGACATATCAAACAAGAAAAATCATGTATCTATACCCCTAACCCTAAATTTGTCTTATGAAGTCAAGCATGAAGAGAAGTGGTTTGGGTTTTCAAACATGGAAATTTCTAAAACCGCCCAAAAGCTTCATTTCGGACTGACTAAGAAGGATCCATGCTTACCTTTTCATTTTCATGTTTTAAACTTGTTTAAATTCTTATTCAAACCTAGGATTTGACCAAGATTCAAATGGGCATAAAAACAATCGAAAAAATCAAAAATGAAAAACCAAAGCACATAGTCTTCTTATGTCACATAGTAAGCCATTCAACTTGATAACAAGGTCTAGACCTATTCAAACCAGAAAAATCATGTATCTACCCCTAACCCTAAACTCATCTGTCTTATGAAGTCAAGCATGAAGAGAAGTGGTTTTGGGTTTCAAACATAGACATTTCAAAAGCCTCCCAAAAGCTTCATTTTGGAGTGACTAAGAAGGATCCATGCTTAATTTTTCATTTTATTGTTTTAAACTTGTTTAAATCTTGGTTAAACCTATGATTTGACCAAAATTTGATTCGGCATAAAAATTCAAAACAAATCAAA
The DNA here is from genome assembly GCF_019359855.2 of Lolium perenne. Lineage (NCBI taxonomy): Eukaryota > Viridiplantae > Streptophyta > Magnoliopsida > Poales > Poaceae > Lolium > Lolium perenne. The sequence continues at coordinate 25,073,919 of NC_067244.2, forward strand.
TAAATGAAAAACCAATGCACATAGTACATCTTCTTATGTCATATACTAAGCATTCAAGTTGATAAGCCAGGTCTAGACATATTCAAACTAGAAAAATCATGTATCTACCCCTAACCCTAAACTCGATTTGTCTTATGAAGTCAATCATGAAGAGGTGTTTTGGGTTTCAGACATGGAAATTTGAAAAACCTTCCAAAAGCTTCATTTTGAAGTTACTAATTAAGAAGGATCACTACAAGAAAAGTTTGGCAACTTTTCTTGTAGTGGATCTAGGCTTAATTTTTCATTTTCATGTTTTAAATTTTGGTCAAACCTAGGATTTGACCAAGATACAAATGGGCATAAAAATTCAGGGTAGCATCATACCCCCCTCCTTCCCGCGGAGAAAAAGTGTTAAAGAAGTAGTAGTAGAATGGCATGACCAACAAGTTTCAAGTAAAATTTTGAATATGACCAAAATATACCAATTGATAGATGTGTTAACTTGGCTTCATGGGTGTGTGACCTAAGATTGAGCCATGGTACATTTTGCCAACAAAGTAGCAATTGAGTTGGCTTTCTACCTTAGTAGGCGTGCATTGGAAGGATGCATTATGCCGGAAAGTATTCAAACGTTCAAACTTTTCCGGTTTCTCATACAGTATTTGGCTCCTTGAGAAGCATTGATGTGATCATATGAGGTTATGCAAAACTTCGCCTTTCCCGTACTTGCCCGAGCACTCGACACCCCTCGTCCCATGGCGACTCCTCCAGCCATAGCCCCGTGCACCCAGGCTCCACGACTCAGCCTCGGAGGGGTGTGCGCTAAAAGCTCGCAAATGTCTGTGTGCCATTGGTGTGCGATGAAGCTGTGCGGCTCTGTGTCTTGCTGTGGCTAGACTCCTGGCGCCCTTTGATCTAGGAGAGGGAGAGGAGGGAGGGGGGTCCCATGAAGCGGCGGTGGCCCAGGTATCGGCGGCAGCCCAGGCAGCAGCGGCAAAGTGGGCTGGTCGGAGCATAGGCATGCGCCGGGGGCGAACCTCGCCGGGTGAGGATGCTTCCATTGTGAAGAAGCACTTGCCATCCAGGGCTTCGTGTTCGCCAACAAACTCAGCGCCTCGGTCCATGGCGTTGCCGTCGTGGGGACGTCGGGGGCGGCGGCGACGTGCTGCAGCCCCAGCCTTTAGTGGGGACCAAAGTGCGACCGACCACATCACGGCGTCGGCAGCATTGGGGATGCCGATGGGCATCCACTGCCACACACAGATTTGGGAGGTTCTGGCCGGGCCGAGTTCCAAACTTCCATCATCGGAGCCGAGGGCTTGGTACTTCAAATTCCGAATCAGGCAATCCTTCGACCCCAATCAGCTTCTGCCTGTGGTCCAAATCCGAGATATCTTGGCGGCAGCTATGCTGGTTAAGCTTAGCCGGACAGCGGCAATCGATGATCTGCAAAACCTAGATGCCTTCCGAGGATTTGCAGCAGCCGTCAATGCACTCGTGGAGGCATCGCATGCTGGTAGCAGCGGCGAATGCGGGTATGTTGTTTTACTCCCTTTGTATGCTTTTGTCATAAAAATCAATTTGCTAATTCTCATTCGATTGAAAATTAGACCCATTCACCATCAACTCTCAAACAGTGGACACTAGTAATATGTAGAACTAGAAATTACACAAGATTTCTGTACTCCTAGTACTATTACTTCGACGCTGCATATTGTTTACACGAGGAAATTGCACAAACTACCGCTTATTGCTGCCTTCGTTGCGTAAAACACTTTTTTTTAAACTCAGAATTTTTTTCCGCACAAACCACCAACTATCGTGTTCTGTTGCAGGGAGGTTCAAATTTAGGATTGAGCTGTTTAAGAGCAAATCAGATGATCAGGGACCACCAACTACTATAGTTTTAGTTGCAAATAGAATCGATTTTGCAAAATTATGAAACGCACATAACGTTTGAATTACTACAATTTTTTTGAAGGTTTGATATTTTCATCATTTTTGTGTGAATCTTACACCAAGTAACACAACTTTCAGACGGAATACAAAATATTTTCAAACTTCCTAGATTTGATAGCTCAAATATTTTTAATTACTAGTTTTTCAGTATTTTAAAAAGTCGAAACACTATATTTTTGCTGAATGTTAGAAAATATATTTCATGATTATCCCATATTAGTTAAGAAGTACATAAACTAGTAGTAGTAATAAAGAACAGAGGGAGTTTATGGAGATACATCCATTAAGGGCATGTTAGTGTGTGTTGGTGTATTACTTATGCCTTCTTTGGTTAATACACTTCTCTAGTGATCCCCGCAAACCCTCTATTCTTGCCTAGAATACAAAAACTCCCCATCAAAGTATTAGTGCATTTTTTGGATGAGTATTCGAGAGGATTGGGTGAACACCAAGGATTTGCATAGGAAATTGGTACAATTGAATCCTTGGCTGTTTGATTTGTAGGATTGTTTCCGATAGGAATTTTTCCTAAGGATTTCTTTGCACAGATTCCATAGAAAATTAAACATCTACTCATGCCTCTTTTTAAGAATGCTTTACTTTTCCTATGGTGGAATCAAACAAAGTTTGGATTCTATGAATTCCTATAGGATTGGAGTGGACATGACATTGCAATCCTACATTTCCCTATTCCTACATCTTTCGGTAGGCATTTGCCTAGAATAAATAACCATGTGTATTACGGAGTAGCAATAAAATATAGGTTTATTTCTCTAAAGCATCTTGCACTGTACTAGTACATGGCTTAAGAGACAATATTTTTACCATTTTTTTTGCGAGAAGACAATATTATTACTCCGTACCATAGTTACTAAGTACATTTTATTGGATGATGAAGTGATAGCCCTCATCAATGCATTGTGAATTATTAGGGCATGGGTCGCACGTGATTTACGAGTACACCGCACGATCGAGAGCCGCCGTCCCTCTTTGCTTTCTACCGATGCGGCGGAGCTCCTCCCCACACCCACGAATAACTGAAAGCCACAACTGCTGGGGAAAAGTCTTGCGCCGAGAAAATCTACAACCGTGGTTGAGTACATGTGTTTCTTAAGATACGAGTGCTCCAATGCATTTTTTTCTTTCCTTTTACTAATTTACCTTGAAAATCCCGCACGTCCACTTATTTGTGGACGGAGGGAGTATCACGCCAAGAGGAAGTAGGACAATAGTGGGCGCTTATAGCCCGCCTACGTGGTACTTTTGCCAGCTGTTGGCTCTTCTATTGTTCTTGCTCTAAAGAAACCCCGATTGTGAAAGGCCAAGGCGTACTTCTTTTGGTCACGCAAAATTCAAAATACTGCCATGGACATTGAATTGACATGACAACACATAGCTTGGGATGTCCAAATTTGCACGTTAGACCAGTGACTTGTTCTTCACTTTTTCAGAGGGAACAGTGACTTTTTATTATGGGTCTATACTCTATACACTTTCCAAGAAAAAGGAGGAGATGCTGTAGAGTGTAGAGGAGCGAAGTCAAGCGCCCCGCCCCCACCTGCCCTATTTCGGTTCACCTCCATCGTCTACCTCCGCCCCGCCCGCACCAATCGACCACCTTCCATAGCACGCACCGGTGCCGCCGCCATGCAGCTTTAGAATCAATTCCACCGCCAGTTTGAGAGCCTCCGTTCTTCATCTTCCCCGCCACCGCCGCCATCGAACCCAAATTAAACTCCAATCAGTTGAACCCAAACCTCATAGACCCACCCCCTGCCCTGCGATGGCGGCATCGAACAAGGAAAATGATGACTCTGAACCTGTTTCGTAAGGTCTTTTCCGAAGGTCCCCTTGAAGAACTCGTAACAAGATGCGACGTCATCACCGCCGCGAGCCTCGTCGGTTCGTCCAAACTATTTTTCGACTCTGCAAATGATAGTGCAACTCTATCTTTTTCTCTCCCGTTTGGCCTCCCATGTGTTCTTCATTCTCACCCGACGAAGGTAGCACGGGATTGCAAGCTGACGCCGCTGGACAGGTTCTCCTCCGACGCTGTGATGCCGTACGGCACGGGTAAGCAGTGGGTAGGTGCCAATGGAGATTGGGTTGCCATGGTTGACACTGGCTTTCCTGCTTGCAAATGGAAACTTGTCAATGTCTACACTCGCCGTGAAATTCCTCTCCCTGTGCCGTTTGAAACCACCCACATTCCAAATATATACCACCACAACCTTCGTGCTATTATATTTCACAAGATATATATTTGCCAAGTTCCCACAGCTGCTGGGGGGTACAAAAATTTCTCTCTTGTTGCTGTTTTTGACATCAGAGTTGCCCTCCTTTGCGGCGAAGATTCTGGATGGACAGTTCTTACAGAGCCCAAGTCCCACATCTTTTACAATTACAGCGATGCAATTCTCCACAATGGGCTTGTGTTTGCCACAACTCATACTGGCACTGTTCCCGCAGGGAATCCTCCGCAAGCTGGTAATTTTCCTCCGGACGTAGTGTATGATGAGCTTCATTATTCATGGCTGTAAAGATAATTTTAATGCACAAACTTATTAATTTTTGAACCTGACTGATCTGACTTGGAGGCTTGGGGCATATTTGCTTCGGATGAAATTTCATTGGTATTTAGACTTTTTATTCGAGATGATTACCATAGAAAAATTTGAGGATTGTATAATTAGGAGTTTTATTCTCAGATTGAATTATGTTGGATTTTGACCTCTACTTGAACTTCTTGAAATGAATCCTTTGGTTTCCCATGTGATGTACTCAAATACACCAATATGCTGTATTATTGAATGGAAATGCCATTATATCATCCCATCTGAATCCTAATGCGTTTTCCCAATTCTTACGTTTTCAGATTTGTGCAAACCAAACATACCCTTCTTAACAGTAATTTCGTTTTCAAGCAGGTCCTCCGCTGATCGTAGAGCCACCGCCCATTGTGTTTGAATGGCGGTGTGCACTTGATGATGCTCTTGGCCATGATCACGAGGTCGATTATGGCATGTGGTGGTTAGCAAGATCTATAGATGGTTCTAGACTTCTTCTGATCCATACACTGGGCATTGCTGATGAAAGGGAATATTCCTGTAAAGTTTGCCATACTGCTTCTGATCGTCGTGTTCATCATGGTCGCACTGTTGGCAACTATGCTTCGGGTTTGGTTGCCTGGTGTTCACGAAGGACACTAGTAAGTTAAATGAAGGTATTCCATGGGAAAAGATTGATGACCTTGGAGAATATTCTCTTTTCCTTGGAGTGAACTATCCGATTATGCTGCCATTAGGCGGTGCAGATGTTGTTCCAGGATGTCTGACGAGAAGAAATTGTGTGTACACCTTGCCGAATGAAGCATGGCTTCGCAATTCGCAGCTGCCTGAAATATGCCGATTCAGTCTGAATCGTGAAGATTGCGCCGTTGGTTTCCAAACCAACGCCTTGGAGAAAACATGCAAAACAAAAAAAGATAGGTACCTGGTAAAGACACCGCTTTGGTTCATCCCAAACTTCGCCAACGCCCCGGATTGGAACAAGTGTGATGTTAATTCTGAAACAGGGCCTGCAGCCATTGTAGCTACTGATAGTATGTAATTTCATAGCTAATGAACGAGGCAATTGTGGTCTACTAATTACAACTGTTTTGTAAAGAGGTGGTCTATAAGTATACCCCTCTCTTCATTGATGCATTTGTGGTCTACATGATGGTACTCTTAAATATATGGGTGTGGCTCCTTAACACATAATGTGGGGGTATTATTGTGTTAAAGTTGAAGGCTTGATCAACTATAGGTTCACTTCTCTAGTTACATTACTAGGTACTCCGGTTGGCTATGTTGTGATGAACACATTGTGTTCTGTTGTTCAGTGAAGACAAAAGTAGAACTATGGTATGCTTATGTTTAAGAGCAAGCGAGGGTTTAGCTTGAGATGTTAAAATTCAGATTTGAACTATTTTTTGATATGGAAATTTGAAATATATATGGTACTGTATATGATTATGTATAACAACAAGCGACGAAAGGGCTGATGCTCCTATTCCTTGTCGGCGGGAGGACTATGTGTGCGGCGACTTGAGCCAAATTAGAAGGCCATAGCTATGTTGATTGGTCCTTGAAGTTGGAGGGGCTAGGATTTCGGATGAGCGGAGTGGGGAAAGTTGTTGCTCATGGAACAGAAGTCCTTAAAATAGTAATGTTAGTATATAGGAGTACAAGGTATATACTTGTACTATTTTAGTACTATAATAAGTATATCGGGTTCATCAAAAAGAATTATCTCGGGTTCACAACCACGTGGGGTCAAGGTGAGGGAAAGTTGGTCAATACCTCTTACCGCTATATCCCCGCCCCAAGTTCTAATGCGCAAGTGCTGTTATCTATTATATTATTAAAACAGCAAACAACCAATGATGTAGATTTTGCATAGGAAAAATAACGATTAAGATTTAATTAGATCTCCGCGTTACAGCAGAAAGGAACAAAGAAAATGCATCTAGGTCAAAAAGAAACCGCCTGATCAGGCCAGAACTCCTGCCTCCCTTTCCCTCCTTAAAAAAAGGATCTCCTGCAGCGTCTTCTGTTGGTCGCCGGTGCCGCTCGGGCTCCAAACCTCCGCCTGCCCTTCTGCCTTCGGCCTTCTGCCACCCCAGTAATGCAGCGGTGCCTTGCCTCCTTTCGGTCAACCTCAGGCGCGAGAATCCTCAATAGATCGATAATCATGCGAGTGCAACGCCAAATCTCAGCATGGACAGGGGCTGTGTTCACGGGAGAGAATCTGCATCTTAATTCTTCCCCATGCGACCGCCGCATCGTGATTCTAAACGGTTGGAGATCGGCTGGCCAACACCCATCTTGGTGCCATCGATGATCTTGAGACCACTGAGTAGGTCTGGACAGTCAATCATTCATGTCGCCCTGGAATAGCCCATGAAATTCCTGGAGCGCGAACAGCTTGGTGGTTCGGTTGGAGAAGAAGATGGTGCGGTTGGCTGTCCAGACGCCGAAAGCATTGACATCCGCCAGAGCATGATGTCCAACACGTGAGATCGTGTTGTTAAACCAGGTGAAGATGCAGGTGCCGTCACCTCGGCGGAGACGATCCAGCCATGCAGGTGTCGATCTTTACCCACTTGGCATCCTCAAGACGAGGAAGAGGGTTGACGGTGCAGTCTGTATGGTCGTGGATGATGGACAGCCGGAAGAAGAGGGTGGAGCCTCTGGAGTGTTTATATACAGGTACATTCTATGACAGTTAAGCATAACAAGAACACAGTACCGGTTAAGTAGAACAATTCACTAGAACCTGTAGAATCATTCCAACAATGAGCAGTAGCAACGCCGTGTTTTTCTCTTAAAATCATCCAATGAAGAGGAGAAGAATATATTTGGTCGTCAGTGGCTTTCTGCAGCGCATGCCACGAGGTGGTTGTCGCAGTGGTAGTGTCGTAACTGCCTCTCATGGTAAGCGATGCTAGCCAAGAAAGGCAACGCCGGCGGCCGGCGGCCTTGCACCGTTACATCCGGCACCAGGTAAGTCTCCAGGCATAAGCTAGATCGCGCTCCGCTGTCTCGTGCGATCAGGGGACAAGCAACTACGCGGCAAGCGCGGCAACTTCATGCCTACCCGCACTGCCAAGATGTACCAAAGGGCCTCCGAGGGGCAAGAAGTCAGCAGGGTCATAGACGGCAATCCGCCCAGTGCTCTAAGCAGGGAAATCACGGTCGAGAGTGCGACACAAATTCATGAGAACGATTTGACTGAAGATAGTCAGGGTTTCTTCCATAATCCATAGTGGGATCTAGAGAAAAGTATAAGCCGCAGCATGAAGCCATGAAACAACATCGACAACAATAACTACAGGCAAGATATCAATCACTCTTCACAAGTATTGCAACCAGCGCAAGCCGCTAGACCAGAAAGCATATGACGAATCAATTATGAGATCTCACAGCAAACTGATGCAAAAGGTTAGTTGGGTCAATCGAACAGTCCATAGCTAATTTGAAGTTAGCGATCGATAATTTTCGTTATAGACTTTACATGTGTTGACCATTATCACTAGCCTTACAGAAAAAAAAAATTTAGGAACTACAGAAAGAGATTAAATGCAGATGACCAATGAAAAAGAAAGTAATGGGTTGAAGACGTATATTTCTATTGCAATGTTTTCCCATGAATTTGCACAAGGATGGTATATTCAAAAATTGGATAAAAATAAAAAACACATCAGCAATTTTAAAACATAGAGCACAGCAGACTACATGTATCATTAAAATCTTTTGTCAAATACACAGCTATGCCAAAATTTAGAGGGCGATATATTTTAGAATTTTCAAATGAATGTATACAACTAAACTACCACACCGGCCCCGAGGCCGCGCCCCGCCTGGCCGAAGACGAACCCGCCTCCGCCGAAAAACCACCAAAACACTCCACAAGTCTCCCTGTCCGGTGGACATCCAAAGCGAGGCCCCAAGAGGCAAAGCGACGCAAGAACACCGCCCACGCCCGATCCCGCGAGGGATCTAGGGTTTCCCCCGGAGAACCCGAGCGGAGAACAAGGAACACCCGCTTCGACGACGCCTTCAAGAAGTATGCGGCGCCCACAAGCGTCACCGTCGTCGGCCCCGGCCGGCCGCCAAGACAGAGCTTTCGCCCAGCGAAGAGTTCCAAGACCTCGCGCCCGCCAACAAGGATCGGCACAAACCACCAACTGCAACCGCTAACCCGTAGCCGCCGACGCGCAGAGGGCAACACATCCCGAAGCCAACGGAGAAACGCCGAAGATCACCGTGGGCGCCGCCGGAACGCCACATAGAGGGGACGCCGACAACACCGACACGGGGCTCGAGGACGATCGCCGAAGTCCGCAGACGTGAACACCCCGCACCAACCGAAACCGCCACCGCACATCCAACTGGCCCGACAGGCCCAGAACGGGGCCCGCCCATCACCGCAGCCACCAGAAGCAGCACCGCCGCCAAGGCCACCGGCAGCTCCTCCGCCCACGCTGCTCCCGATGCGGCGTCACCGCCGCGGCCTCCCGAAGCTGACCCGCCGCTGCGGCCTCCCGATGCAGACCCGCCGCCGCGGCCGCCCGATGCAACGCCGCCGCCGTAGCTCCCGAAGCAGCGCCGCCGCCGCCGCCGCCCGATGCAGCACCGCTACCGCTGCACCTGCAGCACCTCGCTCCCCTGCTGGGCGCCACGAAGACGGCGACGCCCCGCAGCAACGCAGCCCGAAGAACACCTCCTCACACCGGCCAGACCGAGCCCAGAGAAGGCCCTCGCGACCCAGATCCGGCCCATCCGCGGCGGCTCGCACCTCCAGCCGACGCCGCCTCGCACCTCCACTCGCTGACCTCGCCGCCGGGCCCAGCCGGAACAGCACCGCTGCTACACGCCGCCCGCCGCTCGCCGCCTGCAACGGCCGCGCCCGCCCGCTACCCAAACTCCAAAAACGAATGTATACAACTAACATCTGGGATTGCTAAGCGGGCATGTGTGGAAGCATCCAGATATGATACCCCGCAAGATATATAACTGCCTAGGGCTTAGACATTATAAACATTATAGTTAGAATAATTTTAGCATGTCTCAAAAGTAATGAATAATAAATAAATAAGGATAAAACATAATGATGAAAGCACCAGAGGGGAAACAAACTAACGAATATACTCAAGTTTTATGTCGGCAAATACCAAATCACGTACTAATAACCTAATACATCCAATAAAACTTATTAATAAAAAAATCCCACTAATACATATCCATTCTTCAAATATTGGCTACAATATTTTTTCTATTTGAAATTATGTATGGGCATAAAATACTGCATATGTTAGCAAAGTAAAAGAAATTCAGTTCGTATGGGGCCAAGCAGCTAATTTGCCGTATGAGTTTTCACATCAGGTATTTTGATTACAAGTTATATGTAATGATGCTACGTATATCCTATGCAAATAAAAAATACACCAAAAATCTAGGCGCGCAAAATGCGCGGGTCAACCTGCTAGTTTTTTTAAAGGGAAATAGTGGTTCCTCTCCCCCGGAAACATGCCCCGCATCTCCACCTCCTAGTATCGTAGTACTGCTACTGTATCTTCTCCAAAAAAAAAACCTCTTCTGTCTCTTTCTCCCCTTCACCCCTCTCTCCCTTGCATTAGATTACCGACTCCAATGAAGCAGAAGCGTAAGGTTGAGGAGATTCCTGATTGCTACCACCAGTCCATGGGGTGGGGCAACCTCCACTACCCACTGGTGGAGAACATAGCCGAGCGGGCGGATATCCTCAGCACTGGTCGCCTCGCTCGAGGCATGATCGGCATGCGGCATGCCATCCGCGGAGCGCATAAGGTTCCGTTCGGTTTACCGAGCCTGCTCCACTGCGACCCCGAGACATGGCCAGACGACCGCGACAATACTGTAAGAGTATTTATTTATTTACTCATCTCGTTTCAGCTTGTGTTTTTTCAATCCACTTTTCTTATTGCCAAACATCATGCATGAATTTAGACTCAACATCATCACCTGATTTGGGAGTACTGTAAGGTTTGCTGCCTTCACTATGCACATGTACTCTTCGGAATTGCTTTATTTATCCATTACATCTGTGCTTCAGTTCTGCACAATCCGCTCTTCATTCTGTCGAATACCTTGCATGCATAGACAATTTTGAAACAAATCCTATTTGCAGGGCATTCACGCGTTGCTGATGCCATTAGACAAGCCGACAGTTCCAGCATTTATCCATACCAAGGAGGAACTGGATGGACATGGACCCATGCCTTTGGGTGGGTTGTAACGGCGACTGGGTGGCATTTGTCCAGCAGGACGGGCACTTGACGATCCGCAACATATACATATCAGATACTATTATACCTCTTCCATCTCTGCAAGATGCAGGAATTTCTTTGAGCCCTACTAGTGAATGGTGGCATGGCAGCCCACCATTCCTGTTCAAATACAAAATAGATAAAAGTTTGGAACTGCTCAAAGTACGGATCGTCAAGATGCCGTACAAAGATGATCTAGCAGGGCCATGGCATTACGAGGTAATCGTTGTATTTGACGAATTGATCGCTATCCTACAAGCGCCCCTAGAAAAGGAGTGGAATATCCTGAGAAACCCTGAATTCTTTGATAGAAACAGCTATGTCGATGCCATGGGCATTCCTGGATATGGTACAAGTTCACACCTACATCGTGTATACGCAGTTACATATCCGTATGGAGATGTTCTGGTTTGGGAACCATATACCTGTGGTGAGTCTTTGTTTTATGTCTTAACTAGTAAATGGCATGCTGCACATGTTGGACCAATTACGATTCGCAATACTGATGTATAAAAGTTGCGTTCTAAATGTTGTTCAAACTTTCAATACAACTAATAATTTGGTTATACCATCAAAATAAGTGTGAGCATACAGTTTATAAATATGAACAAAAATTTGGAACCTTTCTTAATCACTATCAAGTGGGACGTGTGATATCGGTGTGAGACTGCTCTGATTTTTCTTCATAATGGAAACATGACGGTTCTAGAAACACGTGGACACTGGTGTGGTATTTTTTTCACGCGAATACCTCTAATCCCAACCGTTAGATTTTGGACACCAACTGTTGGAATTGCTGCTACATGCCTTGTTAAAAACTGGTGCCTTATAGTAGTAGAAAATAGAAGATAGAAGAGAAGAGATAATTTTCAGTGTAGTTCCTACTTGCTGCATTGTGGTTGATCTTTGTGCATTGCAGGGACACATGCAGCCCCGCGTCTCATTGACGCCCCTGTCATTGAAGATGAAGAAGTAGAAGTGGCTGCAATTTTCGCTCAAATCGAGGGAGATGCTGTCATGGAAGATGATGAAGCAAATGTGGCTCAAGGCGATGGAGGTGCCGATGAAGATAATGATGCTGATGAAGAAGAATTAGAAGAAGAAGAATTAGAAGAAGACGAATTCGATGATGAAGAATTAGATGATGATGGTGATAATCATAATTATGAAGATGAAGATGTATTTCTTGGATTTTCAGACCAGCGCACTTGGTTCCTGGCACCAATGAGAGCAGAGTCCATTACTGGTGAATCTGATCTCGCGTGGATTCAGGTTAAAGGTTATCGGCCCATCCTCGGTCCTCCAATATTACATATGGGTAACAAGCTGAGGTCTTATCCTTTGGTACGGTGCTACGTTTTCTTGAGATCTGCCCATACCTTGGACCCTGTAGAAGAGGCAAGGTGGGAAAGATTGAACAATTTGAAGGGGCGTTCTTTATTTCTTGGACTCAATCACCCAATTTTCATGCTACCCCGCCAGTCGACGCAGAGGCTGCAGAACCAGATTTCCAATTGTTCAAACCTGACTGTGTCTTTGCTACCCACAATCGCGCCCGTGATACATGGATACGTCCAAGGCCAAATTGGTGCAGAATGCACGTCAATGGAGGTCCTGCCATAGGCTCAAGATTGCAGTACAAAAAAGAGAAGATTGAACATAGAGCCGAAGCACCCATGTGGTTCGTCCCAACACTTCCACCTGTTTTTCCTTGAGAAATAAGAGACAGATGGTGACCTTATTTTATAGAGAAAACATAGTGTTCGTGAACTTAACCTCATGAACATTCGCTGTTCGGTTTTTGCTGAAATCAAAATTTTGCAGAGATGAAGATCTTTGTTTGAATCCCGTGTTGAACATATTTTTCACAAATTAGCTACCCGTATTGTGATGAATACATGCTGGTTTGTTGTTTGGTGCAAGTAGCAGACATGAAGATCTTTGTCCTGAATACCACAATGGACATCTTTTTTTTCTTCAAAAATTAGCTAAGCTCACGCTATTAGGCGCAAATGCCTATTAAGAGATTTGGTGCTCTTGGGCACCAGTGCTCCTGCTATTTTAGAAAAAATAAAAATATATTTATTTGTTCAAAAAATTAGAAAAAAAATCATGGAGTAGCTAATGAATTGTCCCATAAACGTGCAAAATTTCAGTTTCAAATACAAAAAATTCTGGGCTACACAAAAGTAACAAACGTGTGGATCTGGGTATGCATATTTCAAATCTCCAAATTTCAACAGATTTTGTCTTTTTTGTGTAGTCTACAATATAAAGAATGTCATATTAAAATTTTACACGCTTGTAGGTTACTTTATTTATTATGTCTACATTCATTTTCAGATTTTTTTGAAACAAATATGTATGATATTTGATTTTTTTTTTAAACAGCAGGAGCACTGGTGCCCATTAGCCAAAGACACTTTTCGCAAATGCCTTCAATAAAGGAACGGATGGTGACCTTATTTTATAGAGAAACCATAGTGTTTGTGAACTTAAAGTGATGAACACACGCTGTTCGGTTTTTGGTGAAATCAAAATTTAGCAGAGATGAAGATCTTTGTTTGAATCCCGTGATGAACACATTTTTCCTAAATTAGCTACCAGTATTGTGATGAATACATGCCGGTCTGTTTTTCGGTGGAGTAGCAGACATGCAGGGGATCGAAAGAAACGGCAAAGTAGCCAGAAATCAGGGGTCAAATATAAATTCGAGAAAGGAAACGTTTATTCAACAGTCAGGCTGACATGTGGGACGTATCTTGCAGCCGCGGCCTCAACATTTATCATTCAGAGAGGATGACATGTGGGACCCACGAACCAGCATCGTTCTTGACGTTTCTCAAAGGGGGCAGGAGATCGAAAGAAAAAGGCAAGTAGCTCGAAATCAGGTGTCCAAAAAATCCAAGAAAGGAAAGGTTTATTGCACAAAGAGGCTGACATATTGTACCCAGTTTGCAGCAGCGTCATCAACGTTTCAAAGGCGGTGGAGTTCGAAAGAAAAAGGCAAATAGCCAGAAATTAGGGGTCAAAAATAAATCCAGCAAAGGAAACTTTTATCGTACAAAGAGGCTGACATGTGGGACCCAGCCAGCAGCGTCCTCAACGTTTCTAAGGTGGCAGCCAATGGAAAAAAGGCAAATAGCCAGAAATTAGGGGTCAAAAATAAATGCAACAATAGAAACTCTTATTGTTCATAGAGGCTGACATGTTGGACCCATGAGCCAGCAGGGCCCTCAACGTTTCAAAGGCGTCACGGGATCAAAGAAAAGAACCAAGTAGTCATTAATTAGGTGTCAAAAATAAACCCAAGTAAATGTTTTACTTTTCATAGAGGCTATCATATGGGACCCATGAGCCAGCAGCGTCCTCAATGTTTCTAAGGCGGCTGGGGATCGAAAAAAAAGCGAAGTAGCCATTAATTAGAGGTCAACAATAAATCCAAGAAAAGAAATGTTTATTGTTCTTAGAGGCTAACATGTGGGAGCTATGCGCCAGCAGCGTCCTCATCGTTTCAAAGGCGGTCGGGGATCCAAAGAAAAAGGAAAATAGCCAGAAATCAGGGGTAAAAAAAATCCAAGAAAAGAAATATTATTGTTCATAGAGGCTGGCATGTGGGACCCATGAGCCAGCAGCGTCCACAATTTCAAAGGCGGCACATGATTGAAAGAAAAAGGCAAGTGACCAAAAATCAGGGGGTAAAAAATCCAAGAAAAAAACTTTATTGTACATAGAGGATGACATGCGGGTCCCATGAGCCAACAACTTACTCGTCGTTTCAGAGGGCCGAGGCGGCATGAGATCGAAAGAAAAAGGAAAGTGACCAAATATCAGGAGCAAAAAATAATCCATGAAAAGAAACTTCATTGTACATAGAGGATGACATAGGGTCCCATGTTGTAGCAGCGGTCTGAACGTTTCAAAGACGGCATGAGATCGAAAGAAAAAGGCAAGTGACCAAATATCAGGAGCCAAAAATAATCCAAGAAAAGAAACTTTTATTGTACCTTTGAGAGTCGGCATGAGATTGAAAGAAAAAGACAAGTGACCAAATATCAGGAGCCAAAAACCTAGAAAAGAAACTTTTATTGTACATAGAGTATGACATGCGGGTCCCATGACGCTGCAGCATCCTCAACGTTTCCAAGGCGGCAGGGGATCAAATGAAAAGGAAATAGCCAAAAAGCAGAGGGTGAAAAAAATCGAAGAAAAGAAACTTTTATTGTTCATAGTGGATGACATGTGGGAGCCATGAGGCAGCAGCATCCTCAACGTTTCCAAGCAGCAGGGGATCGAAAGAAAAAGGAAATAGCCAAAAATCAGAGCGTGAAAAATAATCCAAGAAAAGAAACTTTTATTTTACATACAGGATGACATGTGGGTCCCATTTTGCAGCAGCGGTCTCAACGTTTCAAATGCGGCTTGAGATCAAAAGAAAACGAAAGTAGCCCGAAATTAGGGGGAATAAAACTCCAAGAAAAGAAAGTTTTTTGTACATAGAGGATGACATACGGGTCCCAAGGCGGCAGGGGAACAAAAGAAAAAGGAAATAGCCAAAAATCAGAGGGTGAAAAAAAAATCCAAGAAAAAAGAAACTTTTAGAGTTCATAGTTCATAGAGGATGACATGCGGGTCCCATGAAGCAGCAGCGTCCTCAACGTTTCCAAGGCACACAGGACCAAAAGAAAAAGGATGTACCCCTGCTGGGCCTTTTGATCAAAAAATAATCCAAGATAAGGAAGATATAAATTGGGGCTGCCTGGCCATCTGGGCCTTGTAACCTGCTGGACGTCTTTTGACTCGTACAATTACAGCTCACTCCAAAACAAGAAAGTCCTATGCTTCGCAAAAACAAAACAAAAACAAGGAGATTCATATTAGTTCGTTTATGTAAAAATAAAGATTTAATTTATCCGTTTGCAATAGCTCAGAGCGAAATACACTTTTTATTGTCTGCAAAATAATCAAGATATCACATGTTTCTTGTACGGGGAGGCTGACATCGGGACCCATGAGCCAGCAGCGTCGTCAAAGTTTTAAAGGCGGCAGGGGATCGAAAGAAAAAATAAATCAAAAATCAGTTGGTAAAAAAATCAAAGAAAAGAAACATTTATCGTTCTGAGAGGATGACATGCGGGACCCATGTGGCAGCAGCATCCTCAACGTTTCCAAGGCAGCACGGGATCCAAAAAAAAGGCAAAATAGCCAGAAATTAGGGGTCAAAATAACTCCAAGAAAAGAAAGGTTTATCGTGCATAAAGGCTGACATGTGGGACCCATTAGCGAGCAGATTCTTCAACGTTCAAAGGCGGCAGGGGATCAAAAGAAAAAGGAAGTAGCCAGAAATTAGGGGTAAAAAATAACTCCAACAATGGAAACTTTTATTGTTCATAGAGGATGACATGCGGGACCCATGAGCAGCAGCCTTCCTCAACCTTTCAAAGGCGGCAGGGGATCTAAAGAAAAAGGCAAGTGACAAAATATCAGGAGCCAAAGATAATCCAAGAAAAGAAACTTTATTGTACGTAGAGGATGACATGCGGGTCCCATGAGCCTGCAGGTTCCTCAACGTTTCAAACGTGGCATGAGATCGAAAGAAAAAGGCAAGTGACCAAATATGAGGAGCCAAAAATAATCCAAGAAAAGAAACTTTATTGTACATAGAGGATGACATGCGGGTCCCATTTAGCAGCAGCAGCGGTATCACAGTTTGAGATGCGGCAGGAGGTCGAAAGAAAAAAAGGCAAGTGACCAAATATCAGGGGCCAAAAAATCCAAGAAAAGAAAGTTTTATAGTACATAGAGGATGACATGCGGGTCCCATTTTGCAGCAATTTGTATCACCGTTTGAGAGGCGGCAGGGATCGAAAGAAAAGGCAAGTGACCAAATATGAGGTGCCAAAAATAATCAAAGAAAAGAAAGTTTTCAACGTTTCAAAGGCGGCAGGGGATCAAAAGAAAAAGGAAGTAGCCGAGAAATTAGGGGTCAAAAATAACTCCAAGAAAGGAAACTTTTATTGTTCATAGAGGATGACATGCGGGACCCAAGCGCCAGCGACTTCCTCAACGTTTCAAAGGCGGCATGAGATCGAAAGAAAAAGGCGGGTGACCAAATATCAAGACGAAAATAATCCAAGAAAATAAATTTACTGTACATAGAGGATGACATGTGGGACCCATTTTGCACAGGACCAAAAGAAAAATGAAGTAGCCGTAAATCGGGGGTGAAAAAATCCAAGAAAAGAAAGATTTCAAATGGGCTGCATCTGGACATCCGGCCTTCGAACTATCTGTTGGGCCTTTTGACTCGTACAATTTCAGCCCACTCCAAAACAGGAAAGTTCGGTTTTTTCTCAAAAAAAAAAAAACAGGAAAGTCCTATGCTTCGCAAAAACAAAAAACGAGGACACTCAACATATAAGTTTGTTTATGTAAAAATGAAGATTTAATTTATCCGTTTGCAATAGCTCGGAGCGACATACAACATTTATTGTGCGGAAAATAATCAAGATATCACATGTTTCTTGTACGTGGAGGTGACATCGGGGACCCATGAGCCAGCGGCGTCATCAACGTTTCAAAGGCGGCAGGGATCGAAAATAAAATAAAAAATAAAAATCAGTTGGTAAAAAAATCCAAGAAAAGAAAACATTTATCGTTACGAGAGGATGACATGCGGGACCCATGAGGCAGCGGCATCCTAACGTTTCCAAGGCGACGGGGATCAAAAGAAAAAAAGGAAATAGCGAGAAATTAATTAGGGGTAAAAAATAAATCCACCAAAGGAAACTTTTATTGTTCATAGAGGATGACATGTGGGACCGACACACAACGAGCGTCCTCATCGTTTCAAAGGGGGCAGGGGATCAAAAGAAAAAGGCAAATCGCGAGAAATTAGGGGTCAAAAATAACTCCAAGTAAGGAAACTTTTATTGTTCGTAGAGGATGTCATGGGGGACCCATGAGCCAGCAGCTTACTCAACGTTTCAAAGGCGGCATGAGATCGAAAGAAAAAACGCAAGTGACCAAATATCAGGTGCCAAAAATAATCCAAGATTTCTTGTACATAGAGTATGACATGCGGGTCCCATTTAGCCGCTGCGGTCACAATGTATGAAATGCGGCTTGAGATCAAAAGAAAAAGAAAGTAGCTAGAAATGAGGGGGTCAAAAAAATCCAAGAAAAGAAAGTTGATGGACATAGAGGTTGACATGCGGGTCCCATGTGCCAGTGACTTACTCAACGTTTCAAAGGGGCCAGGGGATCAAAAGTAAAAGGCAAATAGCCAAAAATCAGAGGATGAAAAAAATCCAAGAAAAAAACTTTTATAGCACATAGAGGATGACATGCGGGTCCCATGAGCCGGCGGGTTCCTCAACGTTTCAAACGTGGCATGAGATCGAAAGAAAAAGGCAAGTGACGAAATATCAGAGCCAAAAATAATTCAAGAAAAGAAACTTGATTGTACATAGAGGATGACATGCGGGTCCCATGTGTAAGCAGCTTACTCAACGTTTCCAAGGCGGCGGGGCATCAAAAGAAAAAAGGAAATAGACAAAAATCGAGAGTGAAAAAAAACCATAGAAAATAAACTTTTATAGCACATAGAGGATGACATGCGGGTCCCATGAGCCAGCGGGTTCCTCAAAGTTTCAAACGTGGCATGAGATCGAAAGAAAAAAACGCAAGTGACCAAATATCAGAGCCAAAAATAATCCAAGAAAAGAAAGTTTTATAGTACATAGAGGATGACATGCGGGTCCCATTTAGCAAGCGGTATCACCGTTTGAGAGGCAGCAGGGATCGAAAGAAAAAGTAAAGTACCAAATATGAGGTGCCAAAAATAATCCAAGAAAAGAAAGTTTTATAGTACATAGAGGATGACATGCGGGTCCCATTTAGCGACAGGTTCCTCAACGTTTCAAACGTGGCATGAGATCGAAAGAAAAAGGCAAGTGACCAAATATCGAGCCAAAAATAATTCAAGAAAAGAAACTTGATTGTACATAGAGGATGACATGCGGGTCCCAATTAGCAGCAGCGGTATCACCGTTTGAGAGGCTGCACGGGATCGAAAGAAAAAGGCAAGTGACCAAATATCAGGAGCCAAAAATAATCCAAGAAAAGAAATTTTATTGTACGTAGAGGATGACATGCGGGTCCCATTTTGCAGCAGCGGTCTCAACGGTTCCAAGGCGACACTGAGAACCAAAAGAAAAATGAAGTAGCCAGAAATCAGGGGGTGAAAAAAATCCAAGAAGAAAGATTTCAATTGGTCTGCATCTGGACATCTGGGCTTTCGAACTATCCTGCTTGGCCTTTTGACTCGTACAATTTCAGCCCACTCCAAAACAGGAAAGTTCCGAATTTTCTAAAAAAACAGGAAAGTCCTATGCTTCGCAAAGACAAAAAAACAAGGAGATTCAACATATAAGTTTGTTTATGTAAAAATAAAGATTTAATTATCCGTTTGAAATAGCTCAGAGCGCAATACATTGTTTATTGTCTGCAAAATAATCAAGGTATCATATGTTTCTTGTACGGGGAGGCTGACATCGGGGACCCATGAGCCAACAGCGTCGTCAATGTTTTAAAGGCAGCAGGGGATGGAAAGAAAAAATAAACCAAAAATATGTTGGTAAAAAATCCAAGAAAAGAAACATTTTCGTTCTGAGAGGATGACATGCGGGATCCATGAGGCAGCAGCATCCTCAGCGTTTATTGTTCATAGAGGTTGACATGTGGGACCCGTGAGCCAGCGGTGTCCTCAACGTTTTAAAGGCTGCAGGTGATCGAAAGAAAAAATAAGCCAAAAATCGTTTGGTCAACAAAATCCAAGAAAATAAACATTTACCATTCTGAGAGGATGACATGCGGGACCCATGAGGCAGCAGCATCCTCAACGATTCCAAGGCGGCGGGGAAATATCCGAGAAATTAATTAGGGGTTCAAAATAAATCCATCAAAGGAAACTTTTATTGTTCATAGAGGATGACATGTGGGACCGACACCAACATGACGTCCTCATCGTTTGAGGGGGCAGGAGATCAAAAGAAAAAGGCAAATAGCCAGAAATTAGGGGTAAAAAATAACTCCAAGAAAGGAAACTTTTATTGTTCGTAGAGGATGACATGCGGGACCAATGAGCCAGCAGCTTACTCAACGTTTCAAAGGCGGCATGAGATCGAAAGAAAAAGGCAAGTGACAAAATATCAGGAGCCAAAGATAATCCAAGAAAAGAAACTTTATTGTACGTAGAGGATGACATGCGGGTCCCATTTAGCAGAATCGGTCTCAACGTTTCAAATTCTCCATCAGATCAAATTAAAAAGAAAGTTGATCGTATATAGATGATTACATGCGGGTCCCGTGAGTCAGTGACTTACCCAACGTTTCCAAGGCAGGGATCAAAAGAAAAAGGAAATAGCCAAAAATCAGAGGGTGAAAAAAATAAAGAAAATAAACATTTATAGCACATAGAGGATGACATGCGGGTCCCATGAGCCGGGTTCCTCAACGTTTCAAACGTGGCATGAGATCGAAAGAAAAAGGCAAGTGACCAAATATGAGGAGCCAAAAATAATTCAAGAAAAGAAAGTTTTATAGTACATAGAGGATGACATGCGGGTCCCATTTAGCAGCAGCGGTATCACCGTTTGAGAGGCGGCAGGGGATCGAAAGAAAAAGGCAAGTGACCAAATTTGAGGTGCCAAAAAAAACTCCAAGAAAAGAAAGTTTTATAGTACATAGAGGATGACATGCGGGACCCATTTAGCAGCAGCGGTATCACCGTTTGAGAGGCGGCAGGGGATCGAAAGAAAAAGGCAAGTGACCAAATTTGAGGTGCCAAAAAAAACTCCAAGAAAAGAAAGTTGATTGCACATAGAGGATGACATGCGGGTCCCATTTAGCAGCAGCGGTCTCAATGTTTCCAAGGCGGCAAGGGATCAAAAGAAAAAGGAAGTAGCCAGAAATCAGGGTGTCAAAAAAAATCCAAGAAAAGAAAGAAATTTGGTTCATAGAGGATGACAAGCGGGACCCATGATCCTGCATCGTAAACGGCTCGATCGGAGAGTGTTGAACGAGATGGCGCGATCGAGAAAAAAAATAATGCTAGAGAGGCTGCCATCTGGGCCCTACATCCCTGGGCGGTGCGGATTTGCGTTGACTCGGTCGGCGAACCCGAGAATTCGCGATGCACCACGTCCCGGGCCACCATACGCGACATTTTGGCCGCTTTCGTCGGGCTAGGTGGCCTCAAAAACGAGAAAAAAAAAGTTTTGACATGCACCACGGAGGGACCCAAAATCGTCGGCCATGGTACACCAGCAACCACGGCGCGACTTCAACTTCGTCGGCCATGGCAACTTTTCTTGTAGTGATGGGTGTTTGCCCGTCGAGTGAAACTCGGAGGAAGAGGGATCACTCGGAAGGAGAGAAGAAGGGAGAGCATTATGGTGTCTCCCCTTTTTCGGGTGATGATGTTGACTTTTGTGCAGGGTTTGTCAGTGAGCAGGAGGTGCGAGCGAGCGAGCGAGTCGAGCGAGGCCGAGAATGAGGGAGATTTGTTTTTTTGTGAGAGGGACAACCGAAGGATCCAGAAGGACCCACAGACTTCCAATACGCATCCTGATGCGTCTTCTCTTGACAAAGAAGATGGCTGGGAGTTTCCGTACCTATTGCACGTGACTTGTGCTCACTGAAGTGTGGGACCTCAAGCGTGGGCACCACACGTAAGTGATAGACCTGTTGGTGTAAAAACTCGATTGATTATTATAGTGCATTAGAACAAAGTTTCCTATGGATTCAAGGGTAGGAAATCCAAGTTAACTCATTTACGTGTTAAACTTGTCTAAATCTTGGTGAAACCTAGGATTTGACCAAGATTCAAATGGGCAGAAAAATAAAAACACAGAAAAATGAAAAACCAAATCACATAGTCTTCTTATGTCATATAGTAAGCATTAAAGTTGATAAACAAGGTCTAGACATATCAAACCATACAAATCATGTATCTACCCCCTAACCCCTAAACTCCGTCTTATGAAGTCAAGCATGAAGATAAGTGGCTTTGGGTTTCAAACATGGAAATTTCAAAATCCTCCCAAAAGCCCCTTTTCAAATATTTCAAACTTATTCAAATTTGGTTCAAATTTGAAAGACATACAAGTTATAGCACACATAGTGCATACATTTTCACACAAACTGCACTACATGCTAACCCTATAGCTTGAGGCCATTTGGATGAGGTCGAAAAAAATTCTTGGATTAGAATCGTGTTGTTCGAACCCCGTAGTTGGATTTTTTTGAACCCTTGATCTGTAGAACTGGGCAAAACCCGAGTTTAGAGTGACTAAGAAGGATACATGCTTCCCTTTTCATTTTCATGTTTTAAACTTGTTTAAATTATCTTGGTCAAACCTAGGATTAGACAAGATTCAAATGGGCATCAAAATTGAAAAAAAAATCAGCAAAAAGAAAAACCAAAGCAAATAGTTTTCTTATGTCATATAGTAAGCATTAAAGTTGATAAACAAGGTCTAGACATATTCAAACCAGACAAATCATGTAGCTATACCCCCTAACCCCTAAACTCTGTCTTATGAAGTTAAGCATGTGAAGAGAAGTGGTCAAACATGGAAATTTCAAAAACCTCCCAAAAGCTTCATTTTAGAGTGACTAAGAAGGATCCATGCTTCCCTTTTCATTTTCATGTTTTAAACTTGTTTAAATTATCTTGGTCGTCAAACCTAGGATTTGACAAGATTCAAATGGGCATCAAAATTGAAAAAAAAAATCAGAAAAAAGAAAAAACCAAAGCAAATAGTTTTCTTATGTCATATAGTAAGCATTGAAGTTGATAAACAAGGTCCATACATATTTAAACCACACAAATCATGTATCTATACCCCCTAACCCCTAAATTAATTAACTATGTCTTAATTATGAAGTCAAGCATGTGAAGAGAAGTGCTTTTGGGTTTCAAACATGGAAATTTCAAAAACCTCCAAAAGCTTCATTTTAGAGTGACTAAGAAGGATCCATGCTTACATTTGCATTTTCATATTATAAACTTGTTTAAATCATTATCAAACCTAGGATTTGACCAAGATACAAATGGGTGGGCACAAAATTCAAAAAAATCAGAAAAATGAAAAACAAAAGCACATAGTCTTCTTATATATGTTATATCGTAAGCATTCGAGTTGATAAACGAGGTCTAGGTATATCCAAACCAGAAAAATCATGTATCTACCCCCCGTCGATCTTATGAAGTCTAGCATGCATGAAGAGATCGAAGTCGTTTTGGGTTTCAAACATGGAAATTTCAAGAACATCCCAAAAGCTTCATTTTAGAGTGACTAAGAAGGATCCATGCTTCCCTTTTCATTTTCATGTTTTAAACTTGTTTAAATTATCTTGGTCGTCAAACCTAGGATTTGACAAGATTCAAATGGGCATCAAAATTGAAAAAAAAAACAGAAAAAATAAAAACCAAAGCAAATAGTTTTCGTATGTCATATAGTAAGCATTGAAGTTGATAAACAAGGTCCATACATATTCAAACCACACAAATCATGTATCTATACCCCCTAACCCCTAAATTAATTAACTATGTCTTATGAAGTCAAGCATGTGAAGAGAAGTGGTTTTGGGTTTCAAACATGGAAATTTCAAAAACATCCCAAAAGCTTCATTTTAGAGTGACTAAGAAGGATCCATGCTTACATTTGCATTTTCATATTTTAAACTTGTTTAAATCATTATCAAACCTAGGATTTGACCAAGATACAAATGGGTGGGCACAAAATTCAAAAAAATCAGAAAAATGAAAAACAAAAGCACATAGTCTTCTTATATATGTCATATCGTAAGCATTCGAGTTGATAAACGAGGTCTAGGTATATCCAAACCAGACAAATCATGTATCTACCCCACGTCGATCTTATGAAGTCTAGCATGAAGAGAAGTCGTTTTGGGTTTCAAACATGGAAATTTCAAGAACATCCCAAAAGCTTCATTTTAGAGTGACTAAGAAGGATACATGCTTAACTTTTAATTTCCATGTTTTAAACTTGTTTAAATCTTGGTTGAACCTAGGATTTGACCAAGATTCAAATATATGGGCATAAAATTCAAAAAAAAACAGAAAAATGAAAAACCGAAGCACATAGTCTTCTTATGTCTATAGTTAGCATTAAAGTTGATAAACAGGTCTAGACATATTCAAAGTAGAAAATCATGTATATATCTACACCCCTAACCCTAAACTCTGTCTTATGAAGTCAAGCATGCATGAAGAGAAGTGGTTTTTTTGTTTCAAACATGGAAATTTCAAAAACCCTCCCAAGAGCTACATTTTGGGGTGACTAAGAAGGATAGATGCTTATTTTTTCATATTCATGATTTAAACTTGTTTAAACCATGGTCAAACCTAGGATTTGACCAAGATTCAAATGGGCATCAAAATTGAAAAAAAATCAGCAAAAAGAAAAACCAAAGCAAATAGTTTTCTTATGTTATATAGTAAGCATTAAAGTTGATAAACGAGGTCTAGGTATATCCAAACCAGACAAATCATGTATCAATACCCCCTAACCCCTAAACTCCGTCTTATGAAGTCAAGCATGAAGAGAAGTGGTTTTGGGTTTCACACATGGAAATTTCAAAAACCTCCCAAAAGCCCCTTTTCAAATATTTCAAACTTATTCAAATTTGGTTCAAATTTGAAAGACATACAAGTTATAGCACACATATTGCATACATTTTCACACAAAGTGCACTAGATGCTAACCCTATAATTTGAGGCCATTTGGATGAGGTCGAAAAAATTCTTGGATTAGAATCGTGTTGTTCGAACCCCGTAGTTGGATTTTTTTTGAACCCTTGATCTGTAGAACTGGGCAAAACCCGAGTTTAACCTATTTAATTATAGATTCATATATCGATTTTTCTACTACCTTTTTATTATTACTATGTAGCACATGGGTGTTTGCCCGTCGAGTGAAACTCGGAGGAAGAGGGATCACTCGGAAGGAGAGAAGAAGGGAGAGCATTATGGTGTCTCCCCTTTTTCGGGTGATGATGTTGACTTTTGTGCAGGGTTTGTCAGTGAGCAGGAGGTGCGAGCGAGCGAGCGAGTCGAGCGAGGCCGAGAATGAGGGAGATTTGTTTTTTTTTGTGAGAGGGACAACCGAAGGATCCAGAAGGACCCACAGACTTCCAATACGCATCCTGATGCGTCTTCTCTTGACAAAGAAGATGGCTGGGAGTTTGCGTACCTATTGCACGTGACTTGTGCTCACTGAAGTGTGGGACCTCAAGCGTGGACACCACACGTAAGTGACAGACCTGTTGGTGTAAAAACTCGATTGATTATTATAGTGCATTAGAACAAAGTTTCCTATGGATTCAAGGGTAGGAAATCCAAGTTAACTCATTTACGTGTTAAACTTGTCTAAATCTTGGTGAAACCTAGGATTTGACCAAGATTCAAATGGGCAGAAAAATAAAAACACAGAAAAATGAAAAACCAAATCACATAGTCTTCTTATGTCATATAGTAAGCATTAAAGTTGATAAACAAGGTCTAGACATATCAAACCATACAAATCATGTATCTACCCCCTAACCCCTAAACTCCGTCTTATGAAGTCAAGCATGAAGATAAGTGGCTTTGGGTTTCAAACATGGAAATTTCAAAATCCTCCCAAAAGCCCCTTTTCAAATATTTCAAACTTATTCAAATTTGGTTCAAATTTGAAAGACATACAAGTTATAGCACACATAGTGCATACATTTTCACACAAACTGCACTACATGCTAACCCTATAGCTTGAGGCCATTTGGATGAGGTCGAAAAAATTCTTGGATTAGAATCGTGTTGTTCGAACCCCGTAGTTGGATTTTTTGAACCCTTGATCTGTCGCACTGGCAAAACCCGAGTTTAGAGTGACTAAGAAGGATACATGCTTCCCTTTTCATTTTCATGTTTTAAACTTGTTTAAATTATCTTGGTCAAACCTAGGATTAGACAAGATTCAAATGGGCGTCAAAATTGAAAAAAAAAATCAGCAAAAAGAAAAACCAAAGCAAATAGTTTTCTTATGTCATATAGTAAGCATTAAAGTTGATAAACAAGGTCTAGACATATTCAAACCAGACAAATCATGTAGCTATACCCCCTAACCCCTAAACTCTGTCTTATGAAGTCAAGCATGTGAAGAGAAGTGGTCAAACATGGAAATTTCAAAAACCTCCCAAAAGCTTCATTTTAGAGTGACTAAGAAGGATCCATGCTTCCCTTTTCATTTTCATGTTTTAAACTTGTTTAAATTATCTTGGTCGTCAAACCTAGGATTTGACAAGATTCAAATGGGCATCAAAATTGAAAAAAAAAATCAGAAAAAAGAAAAAACCAAAGCAAATAGTTTTCTTATGTCATATAGTAAGCATTGAAGTTGATAAACAAGGTCCATACATATTCAAACCACACAAATCATGTATCTATACCCCCTAACCCCTAAATTAATTAACTATGTCTTAATTATGAAGTCAAGCATGTGAAGAGAAGTGGTTTTGGGTTTCAAACATGGAAATTTCAAAAACCTCCCAAAAGCTTCATTTTAGAGTGACTAAGAAGGATCCATGCTTACATTTGCATTTTCATATTTTAAACTTGTTTAAATCATTATCAAACCTAGGATTTGACCAAGATACAAATGGGTGGGCACAAAATTCAAAAAAATCAGAAAAATGAAAAACAAAAGCACATAGTCTTCTTATATATGTCATATCGTAAGCATTCGAGTTAATAAACGAGGTCTAGGTATATCCAAACCAGACAAATCATGTATCTACCCCCCGTCGATCTTATGAAGTCTAGCATGCATGAAGAGATCGAAGTCGTTTTGGGTTTCAAACATGGAAATTTCAAGAACATCCCAAAAGCTTCATTTTAGAGTGACTAAGAAGGATCCATGCTTCCCTTTTCATTTTCATGTTTTAAACTTGTTTAAATTATCTTGGTCGTCAAACCTAGGATTTGACAAGATTCAAATGGGCATCAAAATTGAAAAAAAAATAGAAAAAATAAAAACCAAAGCAAATAGTTTTCGTAGGTCATATAGTAAGCATTGAAGTTGATAAACAAGGTCCATACATATTCAAACCACATAAATCATGTATCTATACCCCCTAGCCCCTAAATTAATTAACTATGTCTTATGAAGTCAAGCATGTGAAGAGAAGTGGTTTTGGGTTTCAAACATGGAAATTTCAAAAACCTCCCAAAAGCTTCATTTTAGAGTGACTAAGAAGGATCCATGCTTACATTTGCATTTTCATATTTTAAACTTGTTTAAATCATTATCAAACCTAGGATTTGACCAAGATACAAATGGGTGGGCACAAAATTCAAAAAAATCAGAAAAATGAAAAACAAAAGCACATAGTCTTCTTATATATGTCATATCGTAAGCATTCGAGTTGATAAACGAGGTCTAGGTATATCCAAACCAGACAAATCATGTATCTACCCCACGTCGATCTTATGAAGTCTAGCATGAAGAGAAGTCGTTTTGGGTTTCAAACATGGAAATTTCAAGAACATCCCAAAAGCTTCATTTTAGAGTGACTAAGAAGGATACATGCTTAACTTTTAATTTCCATGTTTTAAACTTGTTTAAATCTTGGTTGAACCTAGGATTTGACCAAGATTCAAATATATGGGCATAAAATTCAAAAAAAAAATAGAAAAATGAAAAACCAAAGCACATAGTCTTCTTATGTCTATAGTTAGCATTAAAGTTGATAAACAGGTCTAGCCATATTCAAACTAGAAAATCATGTATATATCTACACCCCTAACCCTAAACTCTGTCTTATGAAGTCAAGCATGCATGAAGAGAAGTGGTTTTTTTGTTTCAAACATGGAAATTTCAAAAACCCTCCCAAGAGCTACATTTTGGGGTGACTAAGAAGGATAGATGCTTATTTTTTTCATATTCATGATTTAAACTTGTTTAAACCATGGTCAAACCTAGGATTTGACCAAGATTCAAATGGGCATCAAAATTGAAAAAAAAATCAGCAAAAAGAAAAACCAAACCAAATAGTTTTCTTATGTTATATAGTAAGCATTAAAGTTGATAAACGAGGTCTAGGTATATCCAAACCAGACAAATCATGTATCTATACCCCCTAACCCCTAAACTCCGTCTTATGAAGTCAAGCATGAAGAGAAGTGGTTTTGGGTTTCAAACATGGAAATTTCAAAAACCTCCCAAAAGCCCCTTTTCAAATATTTCAAACTTATTCAAATTTGGTTCAAATTTGAAAGACATACAAGTTATAGCACACATATTGCATACATTTTCACACAAACTGCACTAGATGCTAACCCTATAATTTGAGGCCATTTGGATGAGGTCGAAAAAATTCTTGGATTAGAATCGTGTTGTTCACCCCGTAGTTGGATTTTTATTGAACCCTTGATCTGTAGAACTGGGCAAAACCCGAGTTTAACCTATTTAATTATAGATTCGTATATCGATTTTTCTACTACCTTTTTATTATTACTATGCAGCACATGGGTGTTTGCCCGTCGAGTGAAACTCGGAGGAAGAGGGATCACTCGGAAGGAGAGAAGAAGGGAGAGCATTATGGTGTCTCCCCTTTTTCGGGTGATGATGTTGACTTTTGTGCAGGGTTTGTCAGTGAGCAGGAGGTGCGAGCGAGCGAGCGAGTCGAGCGAGGCCGAGAATGAGGGAGATTTGTTTTTTTTTGTGAGAGGGACAACCGAAGGATCCAGAAGGACCCACAGACTTCCAATACGCATCCTGATGCGTCTTCTCTTGACAAAGAAGATGGCTGGGAGTTTGCGTACCTATTGCACGTGACATGTGCTCACTGAAGTGTGGGACCTCAAGCGTGGGCACCACACGTAAGTGACAGACCTGTTGGTGTAAAAACTCGATTGATTATTATAGTGCATTAGAACAAAGTTTCCTATGGATTCAAGGGTAGGAAATCCAAGTTAACTCATTTACGTGTTAAACTTGTCTAAATCTTGGTGAAACCTAGGATTTGACCAAGATTCAAATGGGCAGAAAAATAAAAACACAGAAAAATGAAAAACCAAATCACATAGTCTTCTTATGTCATATAGTAAGCATTAAAGTTGATAAACAAGGTCTAGACATATCAAACCATACAAATCATGTATCTACCCCCTAACCCCTAAACTCCGTCTTATGAAGTCAAGCATGAAGATAAGTGGCTTTGGGTTTCAAACATGGAAATTTCAAAATCCTCCCAAAAGCCCCTTTTCAAATATTTCAAACTTATTCAAATTTGGTTCAAATTTGAAAGACATACAAGTTATAGCACACATAGTGCATACATTTTCACACAAACTGCACTACATGCTAACCCTATAGCTTGAGGCCATTTGGATGAGGTCGAAAAAAATTCTTGGATTAGAATCGTGTTGTTCGAACCCCGTAGTTGGATTTTTTTGAACCCTTGATCTGTAGAACTGGGCAAAACCTGAGTTTAGAGTGACTAAGAAGGATACATGCTTCCCTTTTCATTTTCATGTTTTAAACTTGTTTAAATTATCTTGGTCAAACCTAGGATTAGACAAGATTCAAATGGGCATCAAAATTGAAAAACAAATCAGCAAAAAGAAAAACCAAAGCAAATAGTTTTCTTATGTCATATAGTAAGCATTAAAGTTGATAAACAAGGTCTAGACATATTCAAACCAGACAAATCATGTAGCTATACCCCCTAACCCCTAAACTCTGTCTTATGAAGTCAAGCATGTGAAGAGAAGTGGTCAAACATGGAAATTTCAAAAACCTCCCAAAAGCTTCATTTTAGAGTGACTAAGAAGGATCCATGCTTCCCTTTTCATTTTCATGTTTTAAACTTGTTTAAATTATCTTGGTCGTCAAACCTAGGATTTGACAAGATTCAAATGGGCATCAAAATTGAAAAAAAAAATCAGAAAAAAGAAAAACCAAAGCAAATAGTTTTCTTATGTCATATAGTAAGCATTGAAGTTGATAAACAAGGTCCATACATATTCAAACCACACAAATCATGTATCTATATCCCCTAACCCCTAAATTAATTAACTATATCTTAATTATGAAGTCAAGCATGTGAAGAGAAGTGGTTTTGGGTTTCAAACATGGAAATTTCAAAAACCTCCCAAAAGCTTCATTTTAGAGTGACTAAGAAGGATCCATGCTTACATTTGCATTTTCATATTTTAAACTTGTTTAAATCATTATCAAACCTAGGATTTGACCAAGATACAAATGGGTGGGCACAAAATTCAAAAAAATCAGAAAAATGAAAAACAAAAGCACATAGTCTTCTTATATATGTCATATCGTAAGCATTCGAGTTGATAAAGGAGGTCTAGGTATATCCAAACCAGAAAAATCATGTATCTACCCCCCGTCGATCTTATGAAGTCTAGCATGCATGAAGAGATCGAAGTCGTTTTGGGTTTCAAACATGGAAATTTCAAGAACATCCCAAAAGCTTCATTTTAGAGTGACTAACAAGGATCCATGCTTCCCTTTTCATTTTCATGTTTTAAACTTGTTTAAATTATCTTGGTCGTCAAACCTAGGATTTGACAAGATTCAAATGGGCATCAAAATTGAAAAAAAACAGAAAAAATAAAAACCAAAGCAAATAGTTTTCGTATGTCATATAGTAAGCATTGAAGTTGATAAACAAGGTCCATACATATTCAAACCACACAAATCATGTATCTATACTGCGGTGACCCAGCATACCACTGCATGTTGTAGTATACAAGTCGTTGATATGATCTTTGCGAAGGGACTTCTTCACAATTTTCCATATCCCTCAGAGTGGTACAATAGAAACATTGCAGGTCATAACACTCCATACTTTATTACAAACATTGTCTTAACAAGTTGGTATTCTCACAGGTCATATGAGAACACCCTAAGATACTACTTAAGTACGATTACAACTCATAACAAATATAAAAGAGAGCTCAACAATTTATTTAGGTAAGATCTACGTTGCTCGGCTCTATGATGCTAGGGTATGTCACTACTCCTCCACCTCCGTGTCATCTGGTCCGTAGACTATCCCATAGTCTACGCCTTCCACTCCGCCGGTAAGATCAGGTTCTTCGTAGACCAGCTCGTAACTTCCTTCTGGTGCTCCATCGTTGATGGCCTCCACTTCCGGATCACAGTCTAGCAAGGGTGTCGAAAGAAAGTGAGTACAGAGGTACTCAGCAAGTTCTAAAAGAATAAAAAGGTGTTTGATGCACTAACTACGACCATTGATCAGGAAATCGCCGGTCAATGCATGTTTTGCAATCATTTCTTCAAAAGGTTGCTTTTATTATGAAAACTATGCCCGTCAGTCTTCACAGGTTGACTAGAACTTCGTGGAGTTCCTTTCCTGCCGCGTTCGCAGTTCCCTTCCCGGAACAAGGAGTGACAGCCACAATTTGATACACTCTGCAGAGGTGCGTTACTTTTCCCACAAGAGATCTCACCCTTTTTGCCATCCGCAGGGACTTGCCCCCGTTCACACTTCCTTTGGTGTGAGGCCAGGTATAAAGATCCAAGCCCACACCACCTTCTCCGCGACTGCAAACCCACCCTTTTGTCCAACCGTACACCTCCAGTAGACTTCCCCCGATAATACGGCTTTACTCATGGTGTACTCCGGACAATCCCTCATAGATCGTAGAGCTTATCATCACTAATGGATGGGGATTTAAAAGGATTTCCCAACCTATTGCCCGATGCCTCAAGACCCCACCGGCTCTCCGATCCGTTGGCGTGCGAAGGGAAAAGATACGGCTGGCTTCCCAGGCCATTATAGATCTCATGGTCAACGCGGTTTGTACGGCGCTAGAATCACTGGACGGCATTGGTAATTAATCCTAGGGTGATATAACCCATTGCAATGGAACCTCCACCATATCAACACATACCATGGTTCCATTGCCAGCCACATAGTCATATTCATAGTTGGAAAGTAACATTTCATTTGCGATGCAGGAATGATAAGTATATAGCTTTGCATTAAAGTAATAGAAAATACTCAAGTTGGTATGAGCAAGGGTGAACTTGCCTGTGGACTGCGAGATAGTGCAGTTCAATGCAGTTGATGGAACCTGGACCTCGGGTTCTGTAAGAAGCATCATTGCCCGGTAAGGACAATGTTATAAAATCCAAATAATGCAATCATGGATGTATTATTTTATGTTGGATCCCTTTACCCCGTTGAGTTATAGCAGTTTAGGGTTGTATTTAAGATTTATGTCTTTGACGGTAATTTACAGTTGATTTAAAAGTCTTAATCATTGTAATTCACACAAAGTACAACAATTCAAGGTAAAACTATTTTACTTGATGATTTCCTAAGTCATTCCAAAAATAATTTGAAATTATAGAGTCACCTCTATAGTTTTTGGAATAAAAAGGAATATAGTATTTTCTTGGAAGAATACCTTTTGCAATAGACATGACTTGGAATATTAGAATTTCATTTTGAAATGTTTGAAAATAAGTATTTGAACTTATTTGAGATTTTTCCTTGAATTTTTAAATGCAAGGAAATAATAGTTTAAAATTCCAAGTGATTATTTAAATTCTGAAAATTCATAATTTTGAATTTGTTTCATAAACTCCATTTCATATTTTATTCTTGTTAAGGTTTATTTTTCATTCATTAATCCAATTTTTAATGGATTTTTAGAGTTATATTTGATTTATTAAAATTTGGTAAAGTTTTGGCTTTTTATTAAATGTAAAAACCAAAATACCCCCCTGGACCCATATTGGGCCCAGCCCAATAACCTAGGCCCATGGGACAGCCCACTAAGGCTTGCCCCATAGTGGCTCGGTGGCGCCGAACGGCCCACCCCACTCACTCACTCGGCCCTCTCACTCTCTTCGTCCCTAACCCTAGGCTCATGCGACGCCCGTGGCGATGGCGTCGCCGCCATGGCCGCCGCCTCGCTCCGGCCAGCTCCGAGCTCCTCCGCCGTAGCTACCTACCGAACCTGAACCGCCGCGTGCAGATCTATCGATCTGTCCGCGTAGTTTTCCCCTTCTCTTCCTCTCCTGGCGAATCGCCTCCGATCTGGATCTCGTGGAGAATCGCCTCGACGAACTCCGGCGAGATCTCGTCCTCGCCGATGATGGGTACGCGCCTGGGGTTGACCTGGCGCGGGTGCTGCTCGCAGTACTCGTGCCGTCGCCTCAGGTGCTTGCTACGGTGGTGCTGGTTCGTGTCTGGGTTCGCCGGCGTAACGTCGGCGCCTACCCTGGACTTGCAGCTGTTAGGGCCGCGCGAGCACTGCCTCGCCATGCCCTAGCCTCCGCTTCCAGGGGCAAGTAAGTGTTGCATCTCTTCCTTCTCTTCTGTGCGCCTCCCCTTGTTACTGTTCTTCTTCCTCCTCATGCTCTGTTGCTCTCTGGTGATCCTGTGATCACACAGAGCTATGCTATAGCTGCGCAATCTTCCTGTGCTTCTGTTTACTGCAAGCTCATGGCCCAATTACCATTTACTGGTACTGGCACATGCTACTTTGCTTGCTATTCATGCTGTGCTTGCTTCTCTGCTGCTCCTAGCATGCTTTGTACTTGCCATGCTCTGCTGTGCTTGCTCAAAAGCTAACTATGCCATGCTATGCTTGGTTATGACTTGCTTGTTCTTACTGGTCTATCATGCTTGCTTGTCTAGGTGTACTTGTGATGCATCTGTGACACTTGTGTGTGTGCCAGTGGTGCATGTGATATGCTTCAGTGCTTCCTCTGCAAGCCAATGATCCATTGGATCATTCCTTGCTTGTTGGCTAACTTTCCTGTGTAGCTTGGCTTGCTATAATTGACCCATTTGATCAATTGATTATCAGTGATAGCTTACTGGCTAATACTGTGGCTAGATGATTTAATTATCTTTGTGATGCTGATGCTCAAGCATCACTGTGTCTTTGTGCTTACTTGTGCTGTTGCTCATCTTAGCTACTGTCACTGCTTAGCATGGATCTGTGATAAATTCATGCTTGTATTAATTAGATTATGATGAACTGCTTATGCAGTAATGATTTAAATGATTTGCTTGCAAATGACTTAGCTGTTCATGATTATCTGGCAAGCAAATAGATCTGAATCCATTTCTGGATAGTGATGTGATATATTTGGCTTTCTCTTAATTGGTGCTAAGTGTGATGTGACCTCAGTAGCCTTGCTACTGACTGGTTGCTCACATGGTTGATTGGATCTTGTTGGCTATTCATCTTTGCTTGCATATTTGGGGATCATAATAAATATGAATGCCAATATGCTTGCCTGTGAAGAAATCTAGGGTTTCTGATGGTTGTGTGCTTAGGATTTACTGTGTAGTCTTAGCTACTAATCTATGCCATCTACTGGTGCTATCTGTGCATCTGATCTGGCTAGTGTGTGCATCTGTGCATATGTGCTAGTTTCTGTGTACAAGATCTGTACCTAGATGCTTTCTATTTTGGTGGCTTTTGACTGGCAGTAATCCTTGGTGAAAACCAAGTGATGATCTACCCATATGAGCATCTGCTCATCCCATGCTTATTTCATGCATATGATGGATCAGATCCCTTGGATCTTTTCCAGGAACAAAGTATACCTTGTTCCAGCTCCTAGAAAGAAATGTTTTGTTGATGCAGACTTGTGGTTCGTGTCACTGCCCTTCACCCCAGATCTTGGATGATCTTCTCAGGTCACCATGATTTCTGGTGGTTGAGTGGTTGTGTGTGTTGGTTCTGTTCTTGAGCAAGAACTGGATGAACTGTGCTTATTCTTGCTTCACCCTTACCTGGTGAATCCTTATCTGGTCGACTGGTTACTACTTCTAGGGTTTGTGTCCCTTTTATATGAACCCTGCTTCTATTCTTGCATTGACACACAAGCCTGGCTTGCTTTGGTGACTAAGCTGATGCATGGCCTTGTTGTTGCCTGCCCAGCACACTTGAGCTGTGTGCTCTCATATGCTGAAACTTGAGCCCCTGGTGGTGCTCAGGTTTGGTCTGCTGCTGCCCTTATCTTGTGCTGTCCATGGTTTTGGACAAGCACAAGTGTGCATGACACTTGGTTCTGTCCAAACTGAATTCTTTGGCTAACACTAACATTCTGGCTAGTGTTGGTGTTTTATTTTGCAGGTTTTTGAAGATGAAAATGGCCAGAAGTTATTCATCAAGGCATTTAGTCTAGGTTTTAGTTTAGAACAACCTTGTAATTTTCCTTTTTCATTTCTGTTTATTATTGATCAATTCTTGTATCAAGAATACTGTAAAGACAACGTATTCTGTGTTGATTATCAATAAAGCTCAAGTTTTTGTTTATGAGCTTTTGCTTTATGTAATTTTTATATTCTGAATTAAATATTGTATTTAATATTCAATTGTTAAATTCAAAGTTATTTGAATTCATAAGTTGTGTTTGTATTGAGAATTCATATTTATATTGTTCAATGCTTATTGTTAAATGTATTAACACTTGTCAAATGAAATCATTCCCCAAATCAATAAGATACAAAAGAGATCATGTCGAAATTTCCCTAACTCACATTGCCTAACCCTAAGTGCAAAATGAGAGAGAACCTCGATCCCTCTTAGGTTTAGTTGCAATAAGGCACGAAAATTTCCCCCGTTTTGCAATGAAATGCACATCCCATTTCTAAATCTACCCTTCGTTGTTCCTATGTTCTGGGTTATTACAGCCTCTCCCCCTTAACAGAAACTTCGTCCCGAAGTTAAGATTGGTACCTGAACATCTCGGGATAAGACTTCCTGAGTTCTTCTTCTGTCTCCCAAGTGGCTTCTCGCTCAGGATGATGTTGCCATTGCACTTTGCAGTATTTGATTGCCCTGTTTCTTAACTTCTTCCATTGTACTTCTAAAATCTTTTTAGGCCTTTCCACATAAGTTAAATCAGATTGCAATTCTATTTCCTCATATGTGATAGGATCATCCGGTGCCTTCAAACACTTCCTGAGTTGTGAAACATGAAACACATTATGAACTTGACTTAATTGTGCTGGTAACTCCAACTCAAAAGCTGTTCCTCGATTCTGACTAATTATCTTAAATGGTCCAATATATCGAGGACTTAACTTTCCTTTCACTCCGAACCTCTTAAGTCCTTTCATTGGGCTAACCTTTAAATATACCATGTCTCCCACTTTCGGTTCCCAATCTCTTCTCTTTAAGTCCGCGTAACTCTTCTGACGAATCTGAGCTATTTTTAGTCTATCTCGGATCACCTCGATGACTTCTTGTCTCTCCTTGATGTAGTCCGGTGTAAACTCCTTGTTTTCTCCGGTTTCATACCAACAAATTGGTGATCTACACTTCCTTCCGTACAATGCTTCGTACGGTGCCATCTGAATACTACTCTGATAACTATTGTTATATGAGAATTCCGCTAAAGGTAAATGATCCTCCCATGAGCCTCCAAAGTTCAGAGCACAAGCTCTAAGCATGTCTTCAAGTATCTGATTGGTTCTTTCGGTTTGTCCTCCGGTTTGTGGATGATATGCTGTACTGAAATCCAACTTGGATCCCAAAGATTCTTGTAGTTGTTTCCAGAATGCTGATGTGAAAATTGAACCTCTATCTGAGACTATCTTCTTTGGTACTCCATGCTTACTCACAATTTCCTTCACATATATATCCACAAGCTTTTCTGCAGTATCTTTTGTGTTTACGGCCATGAAATGAGCACTCTTGGTAAGCCTGTCCACTATTACCCATATCATATCCTTCTTCTTACTAGTCATTGATAGACCAGTAACAAAATCCATTCCGATTTCATCCCATTTCCATTCCGGTATCTCTAGTGGTTTGAGTAATCCTGCAGGACTCTGATGCTCTGCCTTCACTCGTTGACATGTATGACATTCCGAGACATATTGTGCTATTTCTCTTTTCATGTTGTTCCACCAGAACATTTCCTTCAAATCCATATACATCTTAGTACTTCCTGGATGTATGGAATAAGGGGTTTCATGTGCTTCTTTTAATATGATTGACTTCACTTCTGGATCATCCGGTACACATATCCTCTTCTGGAAGTATAATGAATCAAAATCCCCTAGATGGAATTCCGACGGTCTTCCTTCACCAATTCTTTTGATTTCCTCTTGTATGAACAAATCATCCGCTTGCTTTTGGATAATCTCATATTTCAAATCTGAATACATCTCATCCATAATCCTCATGGTTGCTACACTTCCCTTAACATCACCTTGAATAAACAAAATCTGAGCATCCTCTAGCTCCTTCCGAAGTTCCTTTGGAATCTCCCATTCCGTAGGTTGATTCTCCGTACTCTTTCTGCTTAAGGCATCTGCTACTACATTAGCTTTGCCTGGTGTATAGTTGATCGTAAGGTCGTAGTCCTTAATCAACTCTAACCATCTTTTCTGCCTCATGTTTAATTCCTTCTGGGTGAAGAAATATTTCAAACTTTTGTGATCGGTGTATAACTCACACTTGGATCCATATAGAAATTGTCTCCAACTCTTCAGAGCATACACAACTGCCGCTAACTCTAGATCATGTACTGGGTAGTTGTGTTCATGTGGTTTCAACTGCCTTGATCCATAAGCTATTACCTTCCGATATTGCATTAGAACACATCCAAGTCCATTCTTGGAAGCATCACAATACACCGTGTAATCCCTTCCAGGTTCAGGAACTGCTAACACAGGTGCTGTGGTCAACTTATCTTTGAGTGTTTGGAAGCTTGCTTCACACTCATCTGTCCACACAAATGGAGTATTTTTCTTGAGTAACTTGGTCATTGGTCCTGCAATCTTCGAAAATCCCTCTATGAATCTCCGATAATAGCCTGCCATACCAAGAAATCCTCGTATCTCCTTAGCATTTTAGGTGATTTCCATTCCAATACGGACTGAACCTTGCTTGGATTCACCGCTATGCCTTCTTTGGTTATGACATGTCCAAGGAATTCAACACTATCTAACCAAAATTTGCACTTGCTAAACTTTGCATATAGCTGATGTTCTCTTAAAATTTGCAGAACTATCTTCAAATGCTTGGCATGTTCTTCTTTATCTTTGGAATAGATTAGAATATCATCTATGAATACTATCACAAAATTGTCCAAGTACTTCATGAATATCTTGTTCATCAAATTCATGAAAATTGCTGGTGCATTTGTTAGTCCAAATGGTACAACCAAGTATTCATGGTGTCCATACCTTGATACAAACGCTGTTTTTGGTACATCCTCCTTCTTGATCTTGATTTGATGGTATCCTGACCTCAAATCTATCTTTGAGAAGACTCCCGCTCCTTGAACTTGATCAAAAAGGTCTTGAATTCTAGGTAAAGGATACTTGTTTTTGATAGTTACATTGTTCAAATTTCTGTAATCTCCACACATTCTCTTTCCTCCATCTCGTTTATCCACAAAAATAACTGGTGTACCCCATGGTGACACACTTTCTTGAATGAATCCCTTCTGTTCTAACTCATCAATCTGAGCTTTCAGTTCCACTAATTCCTTTGGCCCCATCTTATAGGGTGGTTGAGCTATTGGTGCTATGCCTGGAATCAGGTCGATTGTGAATTCTATCTCTCTATCGGGTGGCATCCCCGGTAGTTCCTTAGGAAATACATCCTTAAACTCATTCACTACAGGAATATCTTCAATTCTCACCTCCTTCAGACTATTGAGTTCCAATCCAATCTCCAACTCACTGTACTTATCTCCTTGGAACACTATTCGACCTCCGATGGAGTTGCGAAGTGATACTGTTTTGTCTCCACAGTTAATCACCGCTCCATTCTCTGTCAACCAATCCATCCCTAGGATGACTGATATGTCCTTCATGGGTATGATGAATAGGTCCGCGAAATACACACAGTCACATATGGTTAGGACTTGTGCTTCTTTCACGTGGGTTACTAAGATCGTTCCCCCCGCGGATAGAACAGTTATAGGGGTTTCTAACTTAGAACATCTAAGCCCAAATTTTTCCACAAACTCCAATGCAAGAAATGATGTGGTTGCTCCAGTATCAAATAATACTTTGCCAGGATGAGTAAGAATGCTTAGCATACCTAAGACTGTCTGATCCGACTCTTCCGCTTGTTCCAAAGATGTGCAATTCAGCTTTCCATAAGGCTTTCCCTTCTTGTTGTTGTAGTTGTAGTTGCGGTTGTTGTTGTTGTTGTTGTTGCGGTTGTTGTTGTTGTTGTTTCCTCCTCGTCCTCCTGAGCTCTGTCCGCTCCAAGACGCCTTGTTTGGACAATCTGGCTTGATGTGTCCTTCCTTCCCACAACCATAACAGATGATTCTGGGTTTCTGACAATCCTTCTGCAAATGACCTCTCAGGCCACAATTGTTGCAGATGATCTGGTTGATTGGATTCTGATTCTGACCTCCCCAGTTGTATTGATTACCAGTAGTAGGTCGATATCGGGGTTTGAAACTCCGATCAGGTATTGGTTTGCTGATTGGGTACTTCCTTGGCTCGATACGAGCCCTCTTCCTCCTGTCCTCTTGGACTTGCCGGTAATCATCCTCGAAAGTGATTGCCGAGTCAATCAGTTCCTGGACTTCGGCAGTCCGTGCCAACCTCAGCTGCATCTTCATGTATGGATTCATGCCTTTCATGAACCGCTTCTTCCTCTTCTCCTCCGTATCAACTTCCTCAGGTGCATACCTGGATAGCCTGTTGAAATCCCTAACATACTGCATAATAGGTGCAGTATTCTGTCGTAGCTCTTCAAACTCCCTCTTCTTTAACTCCACCACGCTGTCCGGAACATGAGCATCCCGGAACTTCTTCTTGAACTCCTCCCAGGTGAACACCTTATCAGGAGGGTGTACTGCTACAAGATTCTCCCACCATGACGCTGCTGGTCCTGACAACAGATAAGTGGTATATCTGATCTTCTCCTCATCGTTGCAACCAACAGTTTTCAACTTCCTTTCCGTATCCATAAGCCAATCCTCAGCGTCCATTGGTACTGGAGCTGATGTAAACGGTAGTGGTCTTGCATTTTGGAAATCTGATAAAGTTACTCCCTTGCCTTCATTACCCCTATCATTGATGACTTGGGTAAAGAAGTCTTGCATGTTCTTGCTTTGACTTTCCTGATAACGCCGCCTATCTTCCTCCATTGCTCTCATATACTGTTGGAAGTCTGGGTGCATCATTGGGTGTGGTGGTGGTGGTGCATTCTCCGCTCTAGCTGCTGCATCAGCCTCCTCTTTTTCTCTCTCCTCCCGCTCTCGTCGAGCCTCTTCAGTTTCAACTAACGCCATGTCCCCCTAGTCCTGTAACAAAGAGCGATTACTCATAATTACACCATGCAAATGTTTTCTGAGCTCAACTCATTGCCCAGAACTAGTCACACAATAAAATCAAGAAGCAAATCCAAAACAAACATTTATTATGTATATACACCGTATAATACATAACACACTCACAAACTTATATTACATGTGGTACATATAAACCACTTATTTGGCTCAAAGCCCAAGCCAACGGGAATTTAAAATACGTTCTATTACAATACCACCTAGATTACTTTATTCATCCTTGGAGCTCTACTCCTCGTCATCATAACTCGCCTCCGCGTACATCCCTGGGGTCCATCCGGTACAGCGGTTTGTCTTCCGGACCCCGTCCGGAATGAAGGTTCTTCCAGTAGGTATGTAGTCTGAATCGGACGAAGTGCCGAGACAGAGATCTGTCATGCCAAAGTAGCTGGATAAAGACTCATATGTATCCCCAGTGGGATACAGCTCACCTTCTTCTGCCATCCATGGAGGATTCCTATTCACTTGACCCCTCATCTTCTTCTTCTTCTTTTTCTTTGTTCCAGAACTCTCACCTACGACGTACTGGGATGTTTTGGGTAACCCCATCTCCAAATCTAAAGAAATGGAGTTGGTGTCTTTCTCTTCCTGCCCAAAGCTTTGGTTAACATTCTGGTTAACCACGCCTCCTTCATCCTCAGACTCACAAGTGATGGGTTCTCCTTCATCTCCAAATGGTTCCCCGAAACGCCAACCAGTCGAATTCTCGATTGGTGACTCGGAGCAGTTTAGGTTTCTGGAATCATCTCCCCCATATCCAGACTCATATGATGCTGACACATGTGGATAGTGTGGAACAAAGTTGGGTGTGAGTGGATCTTTATGGGACAACTGGTCACTCAAATCTACATAGCTGTCTAGGCTAAAGAAAGGTGTAGTATGTTGTGGTTGTGCCCTCAGATCACGCATTCGAGTTTGGACTTTATCAGGGTCCGTGAACTCAGCTAGCATGTGGTCAATCTCACCCCTCATTTTCATGTGTAAAAGGTACATCGTGGTCAATAAAGACTTACAGCTATCCATGTGCTGTGCTGCAGCTTCAGGACTTCTGTGTGCTAACACCAAATGATTCAGAGTGGGATCCTCATCTTCCTCGGCATGAGGTATATGAGAAAATTCTGAACATAGCAGTTCTACTGACTTATGCTGCCTTATCTCAAGGATTGCCTTGAATAGGCCCATGTGGTAGGCTGTGGTGATAGTTTTGGCTTCTCCGTATGGCATTATACGACTCATCAGCAGTTTTTCCGGTAGTTGGACCGATACTCTGCACTTGGCTAGAATTTCCCCATCATAGTAGGTATACTTGATAACAGGTATCCGTGGATCACAATGAAGTTCCTTCAGCATCCCACACAGGAGAGCTGTTATTGGTCCATCATAATCACCAAGCCAACCCTCAACCTTCCTCAAAGTCCTCTTAGGAAAAGTGTTCGCCATTATGGCTGTATACAAAAGCAGAATATTAGTAGTGATAATGCATCATAATAGCTATAATAAAGAATTGTCGCACTAAAATATATGGTTTTGCTATTCTCAAGTGAATAATCACCATACTTCTAGAGAATCCTTTACTATTTCTACTAGACTCCTACAGGTTTCTTCCCTATACTAGGTTTTTCCAACCTAAGGTCGCAACATTTGCTCTGATACCAGCTGCGGTGACCCAGCATGCCACTGCATGTTGTAGTGTACAAGTCGTTGATATGATCTTTGCGAAGGGACTTCTTCACAATTTGCCATATCCCTCAGAGTGGTACAACAGAAACATTGCAGGTCATAACACTCCATACTTTATTACAAACATTGTCTTAACAAGTTGGTATTCTCACAGGTCCTATGAGAACACCCTAAGATACTACTTAAGTACGATTACAACTCATAACAAATATAAAAGAGAGCTCAACAACTTATTTAGGTAAGATCTACGTTGCTCGGCTCTATGATGCTAGGGTATGTCACTACTCCTCCACCTCCGTGTCATCTAGTCCGTAGACTATCCCATAGTCTACGCCTTCCACTCCGCCGGTAAGATCAGGTTCTTCGTAGACCAGCTCGTAACTTCCTTCTGGTGCTCCATCGTTGATGGCCTCCACTTCCGGATCACAGTCTAGCAAGGGTGTCGAAAGAAAGTGAGTACAGAGGTACTCAGCAAGTTCTAAAAGAATAAAAAGGTGTTTGATGCACTAACTACGACCATTGATCAGGAAATCGCCGGTCAATGCATGTTTTGCAATCATTTCTTCAAAAGGTTGCTTTTATTATGAAAACTATGCCCGTCAGTCTTCACAGGTTGACTAGAACTTCGTGGAGTTCCTTTCCTGCCGCGTTCGCAGTTCCCTTCCCGGAACAAGGAGTGACAGCCACAATTTGATACACTCTGCAGAGGTGCGTTACTTTTCCCACAAGAGATCTCACCCTTTTTGCCATCCGCAGGGACTTGCCCCCGTTCACACTTCCTTTGGTGTGAGGCCAGGTATAAAGATCCAAGCCCACACCGCCTTCTCCTTGTTGCAAACCCACCCTTTTGTCCAACCGTACACCTCCAGTAGACTTCCCCCGATAATACGGCTTTACTCATGGTGTACTCCGGACAATCCCTCATAGATCGTAGAGCTTATCATCACTAATGGATGGGGATTTAAAAGGATTTCCCAACCTATTGCGGCAGTGCCTCCAGCACCCCACCGGCTCTCCGATCCGTTGGCGTGCAGAAGGGAAAAGATACGGCTGGCTTCCCCAGAGCCATTATAGATCTCATGGTCAACGCGGTTTGTACGGCGCTAGAATCACTGGACGGCATTGGTAATTAATCCTAGGGTGATATAACCCATTGCAATGGAACCTCCACCATATCAACACATACCATGGTTCCATTGCCAGCCACATAGTCATATTCATAGTTGGAAAGTAACATTTCATTTGCGATGCAGGAATGATAAGTATATAGCTTTGCATTAAAGTAATAGAAAATACTCAAGTTGGTATGAGCAAGGGTGAACTTGCCTGTGGACTGCGAGATAGTGCAGTTCAATGCAGTTGATGGAACCTGGACCTCGGGTTCTGTAAGAAGCATCATTGCCCGGTAAGGAC
Source organism: Lolium perenne (assembly GCF_019359855.2). Taxonomy (NCBI): domain Eukaryota; kingdom Viridiplantae; phylum Streptophyta; class Magnoliopsida; order Poales; family Poaceae; genus Lolium; species Lolium perenne. The sequence continues at coordinate 25,117,215 of NC_067244.2, forward strand.
AATGTTATAAAATCCAAATAATGCAATCATGGATGTATTATTTTATGTTGGATCCCTTTACCCCGTTGAGTTATAGCAGTTTAGGGTTGTATTTAAGATTTATGTCTTTGACGGTAATTTACAGTTGATTTAAAAGTCTTAATCATTGTAATTCACACAAAGTACAACAATTCAAGGTAAAACTATTTTACTTGATGATTTCCTTAGTCATTCCAAAAATAATTTGAAATTATAGAGTCACCTCTATAGTTTTTGGAATAAAAAGGAATATAGTATTTTTCTTGGAAGAATACCTTTTGCAATAGACATGACTTGGAATATTAGAATTTCATTTTGAAATGTTTGAAAATAAGTATTTGAACTTATTTGAGATTTTTCCTTGAATTTTTAAATGCAAGGAAATAATAGTTTAAAATTCCAAGTGATTATTTAAATTCTGAAAATTCATAATTTTGAATTTGTTTCATAAACTCCATTTCATATTTTATTCTTGTTAAGGTTTATTTTTCATTCATTAATCCAATTTTTAATGTATTTTTAGAGTTATATTTGCTTTATTTAAATTTGGTAAAGTTTTGGCTTTTTATTAAATGTAAAAACCAAAATACCCCCCTGGACCCATATTGGCCCAGCCCAATAACCTAGGCCCATGGGACAGCCCACTAAGGCTTGCCCCATAGTGGCTCGGTGGCGCCGAACGGCCCACCCCACTCACTCACTCGGCCCTCTCACTCTCTTCGTCCCTAACCCTAGGCTCCTGCGACGCCCGTGGCGATGGCGTCGCCGCCATGGCCGCCGCCTCGCTCCGGCCAGCTCCGAGCTCCTCCGCCGTAGCTACCTACCGAACCTCAACCGCCGCGTGCAGATCTATCGATCTGTCCGCGTAGTTTTCCCCTTCTCTTCCTCTCCTGGCGAATCGCCTCCGATCTGGATCTCGTGGAGAATCGCCTCGACGAACTCCGGCGAGATCTCGTCCTCGCCGACGATGGGTACGCGCCTGGGGTTGACCTGGCGCGGGTGCTGCTCGCAGTACTCGTGCCGTCGCCTCAGGTGCTTGCTACGGTGGTGCTAGTTCGTGTCTGGGTTCGCCGGCGTAACGTCGGCGCCTACCCTGGACTTGCAGCTGTTAGGGCCGCGCGAGCACTGCCTCGCCATGCCCTAGCCTCTGCTTCCAGGCGCAAGTAAGTGTTGCATCTCTTCCTTCTCTTCTGTGCGCCTCCCCTTGTTACTGTTCTTCTTCCTCCTCATGCTCTGTTGCTCTCTGGTGATCCTGTGATCACACAGAGCTATGCTATAGCTGCGCAATCTTCCTGTGCTTCTATTTACTGCAAGCTCATGGCCCAATTACCATTCTTGATGCGGCACATCTTTGCTTTGCTTGCTATTCATGCTGTGCTTGCTTCTCTGCTGCTCCTAGCATGCTTTGTACTTGCCATGCTCTGCTGTGCTTGCTCAAAAGCTAACTATGCCATGCTATGCTTGGTTATGACTTGCTTGTGCTTACTGGTCTATCATGCTTGCTTGTCTAGGTGTACTTGTGATGCATCTGTGACACTTGTGTGTGTGCCAGTGGTGCCTGTGATATGCTTCAGTGCTTCCTCTGCAAGCCAATGATCCATTGGATCATTCCTTGCTTGTTGGCTAACTTTCCTGTGTAGCTTGGCTTGCTATAATTGACCCATTTGATCAATTGATTATCAGTGATAGCTTACTGGCTAATACTGTGGCTAGATGATTTAATTATCTTTGTGATGCTGATGCTCAAGCATCACTGTGCTGTTGCTTACTTGTGCTGTTGCTCATCTTAGCTACTGTCACTGCTTAGCATGGATCTGTGATAAATTCATGCTTGTATTAATTAGATTATGATGAACTGCTTATGCAGTAATGATTTAAATGATTTGCTTGCAAATGACTTAGCTGTTCATGATTATCTGGCAAGCAAATAGATCTGAATCCATTTCTGGATAGTGATGTGATATATTTGGCTTTCTCTTAATTGGTGCTAAGTGTGATGTGACCTCAGTAGCCTTGCTACTGACTGGTTGCTCACATGGTTGATTGGATCTTGTTGGCTATTCATCTTTGCTTGCATATTTGGGGATCATAATAAATATGAATGCCAATATGCTTGCCTCTGAAGAAATCTAGGGTTTCTGATGGTTGTGTGCTTAGGATTTACTGTGTAGTCTTAGCTGCTAATCTATGCCATCTACTGGTTCTATATGTGCATCTGATCTGGCTAGTGTGTGCATCTGTGCATATGTGCTAGTTTCTGTGTACAAGATCTGTACCTAGATGCTTTCTATTTTGGTGGCTTTTGACTGGCAGTAATCCTTGGTGAAAACCAAGTGATGATCTACCCATATGAGCATCTGCTCATCCCATGCTTATTTCATGCATATGATGGATCAGATCCCTTGGATCTTTTCCAGGAACAAAGTATACCTTGTTCCAGCTCCTAGAAAGAAATGTTTTGTTGATGCAGACTTGTGGTTTGTGTCACTGCCCTTCACCTCCAGATCTTGGATGATCTTCTCAGGTCACCATGATTTCTGGTGGTTGAGTAGTTGTGTGTGTTGGTTCTGTTCTTGAGCAAGAACTGGATGAACTGTGCTTATTCTTGCTTCACCCTTACCTGGTGAATCCTTATCTGGTCGACTGGTTACTACTTCTAGGGTTTGTGTCCCTTTTATATGAACCCTGCTTCTATTCTTGCATTGACACACAAGCCTGGCTTGCTTTGGTGACTAAGCTGATGCATGGCCTTGTTGTTGCCTGCCCAGCACACTTGAGCTGTGTGCTCTCATATGCTGAAACTTGAGCCCCTGGTGGTGCTCAGGTTTGGTCTGCTGCTGCCCTTATCTTGTGCTGTCCATGGTTTTGGACAAGCACAAGTGTGCATGACACTTGGTTCTGTCCAAACTGAATTCTTTGGCTAACACTAACATTCTGGCTAGTGTTGGTGTTTTATTTTGCAGGTTTTTGAAGATGAATATGGCCAGAAGTTATTCATCAAGGCATTTAGTCTAGGTTTTAGTTTAGAACAACCTTGTAATTTTCCTTTTTCATTTCTGTTTATTATTGATCAATTCTTGTATCAAGAATACTGTAAAGACAATGTATTCTGTGTTGATTATCAATAAAGCTCAAGTTTTTGTTTATGAGCTTTTGCTTTATGTAATTTTTATATTTTGAATTAAATATTGTATTTAATATTCAATTGTGAAATTCAAAGTTATTTGAATTCATAAGTTGTGTTTGTATTGAGAATTCATATTTATATTGTTCAATGCTTATTGTTAAATGTATTAACACTTGTCAAATGAAATCATTCCCCAAATCAATAAGATACAAAAGAGATCATGTCGAAATTTCCCTAACTCACATTGCCTAACCCTAAGTGCAAAATGAGGGAGAACCTCGATCCCTCTTAGGTTTAGTTGCAATAAGGCGCGAAAATTTCCCCCGTTTTGCAATGAAATGCACATCCCATTTCTAAATCTACCCTTCGTTGTTCCTATGTTCTGGGTTATTACATATACCCCCTAACCCCTAAATTAATTAACTATGTCTTATGAAGTCAAGCATGTGAAGAGAAGTGGTTTTGGGTTTCAAACATGGAAATTTCAAAAACCTCCCAAAAGCTTCATTTTAGAGTGACTAAGAAGGATCCATGCTTACATTTGCATTTTCATATTTTAAACTTGTTTAAATCATTATCAAACCTAGGATTTGACCAAGATACAAATGGGTGGGCACAAAATTCAAAAAAATCAGAAAAATGAAAAACAAAAGCACATAGTCTTCTTATATATGTCATATCGTAAGCATTCGAGTTGATAAACGAGGTCTAGGTATATCCAAACCAGACAAATCATGTATCTACCCCCCGTCGATCTTATGAAGTCTAGCATGAAGACAAGTCGTTTTGGGTTTCAAACATGGAAATTTCAAGAACATCCCAAAAGCTTCATTTTAGAGTGACTAAGAAGGATACATGCTTAACTTTTAATTTCCATGTTTTAAACTTGTTTAAATCTGGGTTGAACCTAGGATTTGACCAAGATTCAAATATATGGGCATAAAATTCAAAAAAAAAACAGAAAAATGAAAAACCAAAGCACATAGTCTTCTTATGTCTATAGTTAGCATTAAAGTTGATAAACAGGTCTAGACATATTCAAACTAGAAAAATCATGTATATATCTACACCCCTAACCCTAAACTCTGTCTTATGAAGTCAAGCATGCATGAAGAGAAGTGGTTTTTTTGTTTCAAACATGGAAATTTCAAAAACCCTCCCAAGAGCTACATTTTGGGGTGACTAAGAAGGATAGATGCTTATTTTTTCATATTCATGATTTAAACTTGTTTAAACCATGGTCAAACCTAGGATTTGACCAAGATTCAAATGGGCATCAAAATTGAAAAAAAAAATCAGCAAAAAGAAAAACCAAAGCAAATAGTTTTCTTATGTTATATAGTAAGCATTAAAGTTGATAAACGAGGTCTAGGTATATCCAAACAAAACAAATCATGTATCTATACCCCCTAACCCCTAAACTCCGTCTTATGTAGTCAAGCATGAAGAGAAGTGGTTTTGGGTTTCAAACATGGAAATTTCAAAAACCTCCCAAAAGCCCCTTTTCAAATATTTCAAACTTATTCAAATTTGGTTCAAATTTGAAAGACATACAAGTTATAGCACACATATTGCATACATTTTCACACAAACTGCACTAGATGCTAACCCTATAATTTGAGGCCATTTGGATGAGGTCGAAAAAATTCTTGGATTAGAATCGTGTTGTTCGAACCCCGTAGTTGGATTTTTTTTGAACCCTTGATCTGTAGAACTGGGCAAAACCCGAGTTTAACCTATTTAATTATAGATTCGTATATCGATTTTTCTACTACCTTCTTATTATTACTATGCAGCACATGGGTGTTTGCCCGTCGAGTGAAACTCGGAGGAAGAGGGATCACTCGGAAGGAGAGAAGAAGGGAGAGCATTATGGTGTCTCCCCTTTTTCGGGTGATGATGTTGACTTTTGTGCAGGGTTTGTCAGTGAGCAGGAGGTGCGAGCGAGCGAGCGAGTCGAGCGAGGCCGAGAATGAGGGAGATTTGTTTTTTTTGTGAGAGGGACAACCGAAGGATCCAGAAGGACCCACAGACTTCCAATACGCATCATGATGCGTCTTCTCTTGACAAAGAAGATGGCTGGGAGTTTGCGTACCTATTGCACATGACTTGTGCTCACTGAAGTGTGGGACCTCAAGCGTGGGCACCACACGTAAGTGACAGACCTGTTGGTGTAAAAACTCGATTGATTATTATAGTGCATTAGAACAAAGTTTCCTATGGATTCAAGGGTAGGAAATCCAAGTTAACTCATTTACGTGTTAAACTTGTCTAAATCTTGGTGAAACCTAGGATTTGACCAAGATTCAAATGGGCAGAAAAATAAAAACACAGAAAAATGAAAAACCAAATCACATAGTCTTCTTATGTCATATAGTAAGCATTAAAGTTGATAAACAAGGTCTAGACATATCAAACCATACAAATCATGTATCTACCCCCTAACCCCTAAACTCCGTCTTATGAAGTCAAGCATGAAGATAAGTGGCTTTGGGTTTCAAACATGGAAATTTCAAAATCCTCCCAAAAGCCCCTTTTCAAATATTTCAAACTTATTCAAATTTGGTTCAAATTTGAAAGACATACAAGTTATAGCACACATAGTGCATACATTTTCACACAAACTGCACTACATGCTAACCCTATAGCTTGAGGCCATTTGGATGAGGTCGAAAAAATTCTTGGATTAGAATCGTGTTGTTCGAACCCCGTAGTTGGATTTTTTTGAACCCTTGATCTGTAGAACTGGGCAAAACCCGAGTTTAGAGTGACTAAGAAGGATACATGCTTCCCTTTTCATTTTCATGTTTTAAACTTGTTTAAATTATCTTGGTCAAACCTAGGATTAGACAAGATTCAAATGGGCATCAAAATTGAAAAAAAAATCAGCAAAAAGAAAAACCAAAGCAAATAGTTTTCTTATGTCATATAGTAAGCATTAAAGTTGATAAACAAGGTCTAGACATATTCAAACCAGACAAATCATGTAGCTATACCCCCTAACCCCTAAACTCTGTCTTATGAAGTCAAGCATGTGAAGAGAAGTGGTCAAACATGGAAATTTCAAAAACCTCCCAAAAGCTTCATTTTAGAGTGACTAAGAAGGATCCATGCTTCCCTTTTCATTTTCATGTTTTAAACTTGTTTAAATTATCTTGGTCGTCAAACCTAGGATTTGACAAGATTCAAATGGGCATCAAAATTGAAAAAAAAATCAGAAAAAAGAAAAACCAAAGCAAATTGTTTTCTTATGTCATATAGTAAGCATTGAAGTTGATAAACAAGGTCCATACATATTCAAACCACACAAATCATGTATCTATACCCCCTAACCCCTAAATTAATTAACTATGTCTTAATTATGAAGTCAAGCATGTGAAGAGAAGTGGTTTTGGGTTTCAAACATGGAAATTTCAAAAACCTCCCAAAAGCTTCATTTTAGAGTGACTAAGAAGGATCCATGCTTACATTTGCATTTTCATATTTTAAACTTGTTTAAATCATTATCAAACCTAGGATTTGACCAAGATACAAATGGGTGGGCACAAAATTCAAAAAAATCTGAAAAATGAAAAACAAAAGCACATAGTCTTCTTATATATGTCATATCGTAAGCATTCGAGTTGATAAACGAGGTCTAGGTATATCCAAACCAGACAAATCATGTATCTACCCCCCGTCGATCTTATGAAGTCTAGCATGAAGAGAAGTCGTTTTGGGTTTCAAACATGGAAATTTCAAGAACATCCCAAAAGCTTCATTTTAGAGTGACTAAGAAGGATACATGCTTAACTTTTAATTTCCATGTTTTAAACTTGTTTAAATCTGGGTTGAACCTAGGATTTGACCAAGATTCAAATATATGGGCATAAAATTCAAAAAAAAAACAGAAAAATGAAAAACCAAAGCACATAGTCTTCTTATGTCTATAGTTAGCATTAAAGTTGATAAACAGGTCTAGACATATTCAAACTAGAAAAGTCATGTATATATCTACACCCCTAACCCTAAACTCTGTCTTATGAAGTCAAGCATGCATGAAGAGAAGTGGTTTTTTGTTTCAAACATGGAAATTTCAAAAACCCTCCCAAGAGCTACATTTTGGGGTGACTAAGAAGGATAGATGCTTATTTTTTCATATTCATGATTTAAACTTGTTTAAACCATGGTCAAACCTAGGATTTGAACAAGATTCCAATGGGCATCAAAATTGAAAAAAAAATCAACAAAAAGAAAAACCAAAGCAAATAGTTTTCTTATGTCATATCGTAAGCATTCGAGTTGATAAACGAGGTCTAGGTATATCCAAACCAGACAAATCATGTATCTACCCCCTGTCGATCTTATGAAGTCTAGCATGAAGAGATCGAAGTCGTTTTGGGTTTCAAACATGGAAATTTCAAGAACATCCCAAAAGCTTCATTTTACAGTGACTAAGAAGGATACATGCTTACCTTTTAATTTTCATGTTTTAAACTTGTTTAAATCTTGGTTAAACCTACGATTTGACCAAGATTCAAATATATGGGCATAAAATTCAAAAAAAACAGAAAAATGAAAACCAAAGCACATGGTCTTCTTATGTCTATAGTTAGCATTAAGTTGATAAACAGGGTCTAGACATATTCAAACTAGAAAATCATGTATATATCTACACCCCTAACCCTAAACTCTGTCTTATGAAGTCAAGCATGCATGAAGAGAAGTGATTTTTTTTTGTTTCAAACATGGAAATTTCAAAAACCCTCCCAAGAGCTACATTTCGGGGTGACTAAGAAGGATAGATGCTTATTTTTTCATATCCATGATTTAAACTTGTTTAAACCATGGTAAAACCTAGGATTTTACCAAGATTCAAAAGGGCATAAATTTTTTAAAAAAATCAGAAAATGAAAAACCAAGGCACATAGTCTTCTTATGTCATATAGTAAGCATTCAATTAAGTTGATAAACAAGGTCTAGACATATATTCAAACCAGGAAAATCATGTATCTACCCCCGAACCCTCGCTAAACTCTGTCTTATGAAGTCAAGCATGCATGAAGAGAAGTGGTTTTGGTTTCAAACGTTTAAGCCAAAAGCCCCTTTTCAAATATTTCAAACTTATTCAAATTTGGTTCAAATTTGAAAGACATACAATTTATAGCACACATAGTGCATACATTTTCACACATACTGCACTAGATACTAACCCTATAGTTTGAGGCCATTTGGATGAGGTCGAAAAAATTCTTGGATTAGAATCGTGTTGTTCGAACCCGTAGTTGGATTTTTTTTGAACCCTTGATCTGTAGAACTGGGCAAAACCCGAGTTTAACCTATTTAATTATAGATTCGTATATCGATTTTTCTACTACCTTTTTATTATTACTATGCAGCACATGGGTGTTTGCCCGTCGAGTGAAACTCGGAGGAAGAGGGATCACTCGGAAGGAGAGAAGAAGGGAGAGCATTATGGTGTCTCCCCTTTTTCGGGTGATGATGTTGACTTTTGTGCAGGGTTTGTCAGTGAGCAGGAGGTGCGAGCGAGCGAGCGAGCGAGTCGAGCGAGGCCGAGAATGAGGGAGATTTGTTTTTTTTGTGAGAGGGACAACCGAAGGATCCAGAAGGACCCACAGACTTCCAATACGCATCCTGATGCGTCTTCTCTTGACAAAGAAGATGGCTGGGAGTTTGCGTACCTAGTGCACATGACTTGTGCTCACTGAAGTGTGGGACCTCAAGCGTGGGCACCACACGTAAGTGACAGACCTGTTGGTGTAAAAACTCGATTGATTATTATAGTGCATTAGAACAAAGTTTCCTATGGATTCAAGGGTAGGAAATCCAAGTTAACTCATTTACGTGTTAAACTTGTCTAAATCTTGGTGAAACCTAGGATTTGACCAAGATTCAAATGGGCAGAAAAATAAAAACACAGAAAAATGAAAAACCAAATCAGATAGTCTTCTTATGTCATATAGTAAGCATTAAAGTTGATAAACAAGGTCTAGACATATCAAACCATACAAATCATGTATCTACCCCCTAACCCCTAAACTCCGTCTTATGAAGTCAAGCATGAAGATAAGTGGCTTTGGGTTTCAAACATGGAAATTTCAAAATCCTCCCAAAAGCCCCTTTTCAAATATTTCAAACTTATTCAAATTTGGTTCAAATTTGAAAGACATACAAGTTATAGCACACATAGTGCATACATTTTCACACAAACTGCACTACATGCTAACCCTATAGCTTGAGGCCATTTGGATGAGGTCGAAAAAATTCTTGGATTAGAATCGTGTTGTTCGAACCCCGTAGTTGGATTTTTTTGAACCCTTGATCTGTAGAACTGGGCAAAACCCGAGTTTAGAGTGACTAAGAAGGATACATGCTTCCCTTTTCATTTTCATGTTTTAAACTTGTTTAAATTATCTTACTCAAACCTAGGATTAGACAAGATTCAAATGGGCATCAAAATTGAAAAAAAAAAATCAGCAAAAAGAAAAACCAAAGCAAATAGTTTTCTTATGTCATATAGTAAGCATTAAAGTTGATAAACAAGGTCTAGACATATTCAAACCAGACAAATCATGTAGCTATACCCCCTAACCCCTAAACTCTGTCTTATGAAGTCAAGCATGTGAAGAGAAGTGGTTTTGGGTTTTGATACGTCTCCGACGTATCGATAATTTCTTATGTTCTATGCCATATTATTGATGATACCTACATGTTTTATGCACACTTTATGTCATATTCGTGCATTTTCTGGAACTAACCTATTAACAAGATGCCGAAGTGCCAGTTCCTGTTTTCTGCTGTTTTTGGTTTCAGAAATCCTAGTAACGAAATATTCTCGGAATTGGACGAAACAAAGACCCAGGGTCCTATTTTTCCACGGAGCTTCCAGAAGACCGAAGAACACACGAAGTGGGGCCACGAGGTGGCCAAACCACAGGGCCGCGCGGCCCAGGGGGGCCCGCGCCGCCCTATGGTGTGGCCCCCTTGTCTGGCCCCCGACTCTGCCCTTCCGCCTACTTAAAGCCTCCGTCGCGAAACCCCTGAGGCGAAAAAACCACGATACGGAAAACCTTCCAGAGACGCCGCCGCCGCCGATCCCATCTCGGGGGATTCTGGAGATCTCCTCCGGCACCCTGCCGGAGAGGGGATTCATCTCCCGGAGGACTCTACACCGCCATGGTCGCCTCCGGAGTGATGAGTGAGTAGTTCACCCCTGGACTATGGGTCCATAGCAGTAGCTAGATGGTTGTCTTCTCCTCATTGTGCTTCATTGTTGGATCTTGTGAGCTGCCTAACATGATCAAGATCATCTATCTGTAATTCTATATGTTGTGTTTGTCGGGATCCGATGGATAGAGAATACCATGTCATGTTAATTATCAAGTTATTATACATGTGTTGTTTATGATCTTGCATGCTCTCCGTTACTAGTAGAGGCTCTGGCCAAGTTTTTACTTTTAACTCCAAGAGGGAGTACTTATGCTCGATAGTGGGTTCATGCCTGCATTGACACAGGGACAAGGATGTAAAAGTTCTAAGGTTGTGTTGTGTTGTTGCCACTAGGGATAAAACATTGGCGCTATGTCCGAGGATGTAGTTGTTGATTACATTACGCACCATACTTAATGCAATTGTCTGTTGCTTTGCAACTTAATACTGGAGGGGGTTCGGATGATAACCTGAAGGTGGACTTTTTAGGCATAGATGCAGTTGGATGGCGGTCTATGTACTTTGTCATAATGCCCAATTAAATCTCACTATACTTATCATGTCATGTATGTGCATTGTTATGCCCTCTCTATTTGTCAATTGCCCGACTGTAATTTGTTCACCCAACATGCTTTTATCTTATGGGAGAGACACCTCTAGTGAACTGTGGACCCCGGTCCATTCTTTAATACTGAAATACAAATCTGCTGCAATACTTGTTTTACTGTTTTCTCTGCAAACAATCATCTTCCACACAATACGGTTAATCCTTTGTTACAGCAAGCCGGTGAGATTGACAACCTCACTGTTTCGTTGGGGCAAAGTACTTTGGTTGTGTTGTGCAGGTTCCACGTTGGCGCCGGAATCTCTGGTGTTGCGCCGCACTACATCCCGCCGACATCAACCTTCAACGTGCTTCTTGGCTCCTCCTGGTTCGATAAACCTTGGTTTCTTTCTGAGGGAAAACTTGCTGCTGTGCGCATCATACCTTCCTCTTGGGGTTGCCCAACGAACGTGTGAAATACACGCCATCAAGCATATTTTCTGGCGCCGTTGCCGGGGAGATCAAGACACGCTGCAAGGGGAGTCTCCACTTCTCAATCTCTTTACTTTGTTTTTGTCTTGCTTTATTTTATTTACTACTTTGTTTGCTGCACTTATATCAAAACACAAAAAAATTAGTTGCTAGCTTTACTTTATTTGCTATCTTGTTTGCTATATCAAAAACACAAAAAAATTAGTTTACTTGCATTTACTTTATCTAGTTTGCTTTATTTACTATTGCTAAAATGGCCAACCCTGAAAATACTAAGTTGTGTGACTTCACTAGCACAAATAATAATGATTTCTTATGCACACCTATTGCTCCACCTGCTACTACAGCGGAATTCTTTGAAATTAAACCTGCTTTACTTAATCTTGTCATGAGAGAGCAATTTTCTGGTGTTAGTTCTGATGATGCTGCTGCCCATCTCAATAATTTTGTTGAACTATGTGAAATGCAAAAGTATAAAGATGTAGATGGTGACATTATAAAATTAAAATTGTTCCCTTTCTCATTAAGAGGAAGAGCTAAAGATTGGTTGCTATCTCTGCCTAAGAATAGTATTGATTCATGGACTAAATGCAAGGATGCTTTTATTGGTAGATATTATCCCCCTGCTAAAATTATATCTTTGAGGAGTAGCATAATGAATTTTAAACAATTAGATAATGAACATGTTGCTCAAGCTTGGGAAAGAATGAAATCTCTGGTTAAAAATTGCCCAACCCATGGATTGACTACTTGGATGATCATCCAAACCTTCTATGCAGGACTAAATTTTTCTTCGCGGAATTTATTGGATTCAGCTGCTGGAGGTACCTTTATGTCCATCACTCTTGGTGAAGCAACAAAGCTTCTTGATAATATGATGGTTAATTACTCTGAATGGCACACGGAAAGAGCTCCACAAGGTAAGAAGGTAAATTCTGTTGAAGAATCCTCTTCCTTGAATGATAAAGTTGATGCTATTATGTCTATGCTTGTGAATGATAGGACTAATGTTGATCCTAATAATGTTCCATTAGCTTCATTGGTTGCCCAAGAAGAACATGTTGATGTAAACTTCATTAAAAATAATAATTTCAACAACAATGCTTATCGGAACAATTCTAGTAATAACTATAGGCCATATCCTTATAATAATGGTAGCGGTTATGCTAATTCTTATGGGAATTCTTACAACAATAATAGGAATACACCCCCTGGACTTGAAGCCATGCTTAAAGAATTTATTAGTACACAAACTGCCTTTACCAAATCTGTTGAGGAAAAGCTCAATAAAATTGATATTCTTGTTTCTAGAGTTGATAGTCTTGCCTCTGATGTTGATCTTTTGAAATCGAAAGTTATGCCTAATAGGGATATTGAAAATAAAATTGTTACTACAGCAAATGCCATCCAAGTTAGAATTAATGAGAATATAAGATTAATGGCTGAACTGCGTGCTAGGTGGGATAGAGAAGAAAATGAAAAACTAGCTAAAAAGGAAAATGTAGCTAAAGTTTGGACTATTACCACCACTAGCAATGCTAATGATTCACATGTTGCTGCACCTCCTACTATCAATGGTAAAATAATTGGTGTTGGCAATGCTTCCACTCCTAGTGCAAAGCGCGCAAAATTACTGAAATCATTAAATCGCTTGTGATAAAACTGCTGAAATTTTTTCCAACCTTGGGGATGATAATCCCATTGCTTTAGATTGTAATGATTTAGATTTTGATGATTGCCATATCTCTGAAGTTATAAAGTTCTTACAAAAACTTGCTAAAAGTCCCAATGCTAGTGCTATAAATTTGGCTTTCACAAAACATATTACAAATGCTCTCATAAAAGCTAGAGAAGAGAAACTAAAACTTGAAACTTCTATTCCTAGAAAGCTAGAGGATGGTTGGGAGCCCATCATTAAAATGAGAGTCAAAGATTTTGATTGTAATGCTTTATGTGATCTTGGTGCAAGTATTTCTGTTATGCCTAAAAAAGTCTATGATATGCTTGACTTGCCACCATTGAAGAATTGTTATTTGGATGTTAATCTCGCTGATAATGCTAAAAAGAAACCTTTGGGGAAAGTTGATAATGTTCATATTATGGTTAACAATAACCTTGTCCCCGTTGATTTTGTTGTCTTGGATATTGAATGCAATGCATCTTGCCCCATTATATTGGGAAGACCTTTTCTTCGAACCGTTGGTGCTACTATTGATATGAAGGAAGGTAATATTAAATATCAATTTCCTCTCAAGAAAGGTATGGAACACTTCCCTATAAAGAGAATGAAGTTACCTTATGATTCTATCATTAGAACAAATTATGATGTTGATGCTTCGTCTCTTGGTGTTACTTGAGATACACTTTCTGCGCCTAGCTGAAAGGCGTTAAAGAAAAGCGCTTATGGGAGACAACCCATGTTTTTACTCCAGTATTTTTGTTTTATATTTGTGTCTTGGAAGTTGTTTACTACTGTAGCAACCTCTCCTTATCTTAGTTTTATGTTTTGTTGTGCCAAGTAAAGTCTTTGATAGAAAAGTAAGTACTAGATTTGGATTACTGCGCAGTTCCAGATTTCTTTTCTGTCACGAATCTGGGTCTATCTCCCTGTAGGTAGCTCAGAAAATTACGCCAATTTACGAGCATGATCCTCAGATATGTACGCAACTTTCATTCAATTTGAGCATTTTCGTTTGAGCAAGTCTGGTGGCCTAATAAAATCCATCTTTACGGACTGTTCTGTTTTGACAGATTCTGTCTTTTATTTCGCATTGCCTCTTTTGCTATGTTGGATGAATTTCTTTGATCCACTAATGTCCAGTAGCTTTATGCAATGTCCAGAAGTGTTAATAATTATTGTGTCACCTCTGAACATGTGAATTTTTATTATGCACTAACCCTCTAATGAGTTGTTTCGAGTTTGGTGTGGAGGAAGTTTTCAAGGATCAAGAGAGGAGTATGATGCAATATGATCAAGGAGAGTGAAAGCTCTAAGCTTGGGGATGCCCCGGTGGTTCACCCCTGCATATTCTAAGAAGACTCAAGCGTCTAAGCTTGGGGATGCCCAAGGCATCCCCTTCTTCATCGACAACATTATCAGGTTCCTCCCCTGAAACTATATTTTTATTCGGCCACATCTTATGTACTTTGCTTGGAGCGTGGGTTTGTTTTTGTTTTTTGTTTTGTTTGAATAAAATGGATCCTAGCATTCACTTTATGGGAGAGAGACACGCTCCGCTGTTGCATATGGACAAATATGTCCTTAGGCTCTACTCATAGTATTCATGGCGAAGTTCTTCTTCGTTAAATTGTTATATGGTTGGAATTGGAAAATGCTACATGTAGTAAATTGCTATAATGTCTTGGATAATTTGATACTTGGCAATTGTTGTGCTCATGTTTAAGCTCTTGCATCATATACTTTGCACCCATTAATGAAGAAATACTTAGAGCTTGCTAATTTGGTTTGCATATTTGGTTTCTCTAGAGTCTAGATAACATCTAGTATTGAGTTTTGAACAACAAGGAAGACGGTATGGAGTCTTATAATGTTTACCATATGTCTTTTATGTGAGTTTTGCTGTACCGTTCATCCTTGTGTTTGTTTCAAATAGCCTTGCTAGCCTAAACCTTGTATCGAGAGGGAATACTTCTCATGCATCCAAAATCCTTGAGCCAACCACTATGCCATTTGTGTCCACCATACCTACCTACTACATGGTATTTATCCGCCATTCCAAAGTAAATTGCTTGAGTGCTACCTTTAAAATTCCATCATTCACCTTTGCAATATATAGCTCATGGGACAAATAGCTTAAAAACTATTGTGGTATTGAATATGTACTTATGCACTTTATCTCTTATTAAGTTGCTTGTTGAGCGATAACCATGTTTCTGGGGACGCCATCAACTATTCTTTGTTGGATATCATGTGAGTTGCTATGCATGTCCGTCTTGTCTGAAGCAAGAGAGATCTACCACCTTCATGGTTGGAGCATGCATATTGTTAGAGAAGAACTTTGGGCCGCTAACTAAAGCCATGATTCATGGTGGAAGTTTCAGTTTGGACATATATCCTCAATCTCATATGAGAATAATAATTGTTGCCACATGC
Organism: Lolium perenne; assembly: GCF_019359855.2. NCBI lineage: Eukaryota > Viridiplantae > Streptophyta > Magnoliopsida > Poales > Poaceae > Lolium > Lolium perenne. Next base: position 25,132,719 of record NC_067244.2, read on the forward strand.
TTATGCATTAAAGAGGAGTCCATTATCTGTTGTCCATGTTGTCCCGGTATGGATGTCTAAGTTGAGAATAATCAAAAGCGAGAAATCCAAAATGCGAGCTTTCTCCTTAGACCTTTGTACAGGCGGCATGGAGGTACCCCATTGTGACACTTGGTCAAAACATGTGCATTGCAAAGATCCGGTAGTCCAAGTTAATTAGGACAAGGTGCGGGCACTATTAGTATACTATGCATGAGACTTGCAACTTGTAAGATATAACTTTCATAACTCATATGCTTTATTACTACCGTTGACAAAATTGTTTCATGTTTTCAAAATAAAAGCTCTAGCACAAATATAGCAATCGATGCTTTCCTCTTTGAAGGACCATTCTCTTTACTTTTATGTTGAGTCAGTTCACCTATTTCTCTCCACCTCAAGAAGCAAACACTTGTGTGAACTGTGCATTGATTCCTACATACTTGCATATTGTACTTGTTATATTACTCTATGTTGACAATTATCCATGAGATATACATGTTACAAGTTGAAAGCAACAGCTGAAACTTAATCTTCCTTTGTGTTGCTTCAATACCTTTACTTTGATTTATTGCTTTATGAGTTAACTCTTATGCAAGACTTATTAATACTTGTCTTGAAGTACTATTCATGAAAAGCCTTTGCTATATGATTCACTTGTTTACTCATGTCATCACCATTGTTTTGATCGCTGCATCCACTACATATGTTTACAAATAGTATGATCAAGGTTATGATGGCATATCACTTCAGAAATTATCTTTGTTATCGTTTTACCTGCTCGGGACGAGCAGAACTAAGCTTGGGGATGCTTGATACGTCTCCGACGTATCGATAATTTCTTATGTTCTATGCCATATTATTGATGATACCTACATGTTTTATGCACACTTTATGTCATATTCGTGCATTTTCTGGAACTAACCTATTAACAAGATGCCGAAGTGCCAGTTCCTGTTTTCTGCTGTTTTTGGTTTCAGAAATCCTAGTAACAAAATATTCTCGGAATTGGACGAAATGAAGACCCAGGGTCCTATTTTTCCACGGAGCTTCCAGAAGACCGAAGAACACACGAAGTGGGGCCACGAGGTGGCCAAACCACAGGGCCGCGCGGCCCAGGGGGGCCCGCGCCGCCCTATGGTGTGGCCCCCTCGTCTGGCCCCCGACTCTGCCCTTCCGCCTACTTAAAGCCTCCGTCGCGAAACCCCTGAGGCGAAAAAACCACGATACGGAAAACCTTCCAGAGACGCCGCCGCCGCCGATCCCATCTCGGGGGATTCTGGAGATCTCCTCCGGCACCCTGCCGGAGAGGGGATTCATCTCCCGGAGGACTCTACACCGCCATGGTCGCCTCCGGAGTGATGAGTGAGTAGTTCACCCCTGGACTATGGGTCCATAGCAGTAGCTAGATCGTTGTCTTCTCCTCATTGTGCTTCATTGTTGGATCTTGTGAGCTGCCTAACATGATCAAGATCATCTATCTGTAATTCTATATGTTGTGTTTGTCGGGATCCGATGGATAGAGAATACCATGTCATGTTAATTATCAAGTTATTATACATGTGTTGTTTATGATCTTGCATGCTCTCCGTTACTAGTAGAGGCTCTGGCCAAGTTTTTACTTTTAACTCCAAGAGGGAGTACTTATGCTCGATAGTGGGTTCATGCCTGCATTGACACCTGGGACAGTGACAGAAAGTTCTAAGGTTGTGTTGTGCTGTTGCCACTAGGGATAAAACATTGGCGCTATGTCCGAGGATGTAGTTGTTGATTACATTACGCACCATACTTAATGCAATTGTCTGTTGCTTTGCAACTTAATACTGGAGGGGGTTCGGATGATAACCTGAAGGTGGACTTTTTAGGCATAGATGCAGTTGGATGGCGGTCTATGTACTTTGTCGTAATGCCCAATTAAATCTCACTATACTTATCATGTCATGTATGTGCATTGTTATGCCCTCTCTATTTGTCAATTGCCCGACTGTAATTTGTTCACCCAACATAATTTTATCTTATGGGAGAGACACCTCTAGTGAACTGTGGACCCCGGTCCATTCTTTAATACTGAAATACAAATCTGCTGCAATACTTGTTTTACTGTTTTCTCTGCAAACAATCATCTTCCACACAATACGGTTAATCCTTTGTTACAGCAAGCTGGTGAGATTGACAACCTCACTGTTTCGTTGGGGCAAAGTACTTTGGTTGTGTTGTGCAGGTTCCACGTTGGCGCTGGAATCTCTGGTGTTGCGCCGCACTACATCCCGCCGCCATCAACCTTCAACGTGCTTCTTGGCTCCTCCTGGTTCGATAAACCTCGGTTTCTTTCTGAGGGAAAACTTGCTGCTGTGCGCATCATACCTTCCTCTTGGGGTTGCCCAACGAACGTGTGAAATACACGCCATCAGGTTTCAAACATGAAAATTTGAAAAACCTCCCAAAAGCTTCATTTTAGAGAGACTAAGAAGGATCCATGCTTCCCTTTTCATTTTCATGTTTTAAACTTGTTTAAATTATCTTGGTCAAACCTAGGATTTGACAAGATTCAAATGGGCATCAAAATTGAAAAAAAAAATCTGAAAAAAGAAAAACCAAAGCAAATAGTTTTCTTATGTCATATAGTAAGCATTAAAGTTGATAAACAAGGTCCATACATATTCAAATCACAAAAATCATGTATCTATACCCCCTAACCCCTAAAATAATTAACTCTCTCTTATGAAGTCAAGCATGTGAAGAGAAGTGGTTTTGGGTTTCAAACATGGAAATTTCAAAAACCTCCCAAAAGCTTCATTTTAGAGTGACTAAGAAGGATCCATGCTTACATTTGCATTTTCATATTTTAAACATGTTTAAATCATTATCAAACCTAGGATTTCACCAAGATACATATGGGTGGGCACAAAATTCAAAAAAATCAGAAAAATGAAAAACAAAAGCACATAGTCTTCTTATATATGTCATATCGTAAGCATTCAAGTTGATAAACGAGGTCTAGGTATATCCAAACCAGACAAATCATGTATCTACCCCCTGTCGATCTTATGAAGTCTAGCATGAAGAGAAGTCGTTTTGGGTTTCAAACATGGAAATTTCAAGAACATCCCAAAAGCTTCATTTTAGGGTGACTAAGAAGGATACAGGCTTACCTTTTAATTTTCATGTTTTAAACTTGTTTAAATCTTGGTTAAACCTAGGATTTGACCAAGATTCAAATATATGGGCATAAAATTCAAAAAAAAACAGAAAAATGAAAACCAAAGCACATGGTTGATGGCGTGTATTTCACACGTTCGTTGGGCAACCCCAAGAGGAAGGTATGATGCGCACAGCAGCAAGTTTTCCCTCAGAAAGAAACCAAGGTTTATCGAACCAGGAGGAGCCAAGAAGCACGTTGAAGGTTGATGGCGGCGGGATGTAGTGCGGCGCAACACCAGGGATTCCGGCGCCAACGTGGAACCTGCACAACACAACCAAAGTACTTTGCCCCAACGAAACAGTGAGGTTGTCAATCTCACCGGCTTGCTGTAACAAAGGGTTAACCGTATTGTGTCGAAGATGATTGTTTGCAGAGAAAACAGTAAAACAAGTATTGCAGCAGATTTGTATTTCAGTATTAAAAGAATGGACCGGGGTCCACAGTTCACTAGAGGTGTCTCTCCCATAAGATAAAATTATGTTGGGTGAACAAATTACAGTCGGGCAATTGACAAATAGAGAGGGCATAACAATGCATATACATGACATGATAAGTATAGTGAGATTTAATTGGGCATTACGACAAAGTACATAGACCGCCATCCAACTACATCTATGCCTAAAAAGTCCACCTTCAGGTTATCATCCGAACCCCCTCCAGTATTAAGTTGCAAAGCAACAGACAATTGCATTAAGTATGGTGCGTAATGTAATCAACAACTACATCCTCGGACATAGCGCCAATGTTTTATCCCTAGTGGCAACAGCACAACACAACCTTAGAACTTTCTGTCACTGTCCCAGGTGTCAATGCAGGCATGAACCCACTATCGAGCATAAATACTCCCTCTTGGAGTTAAAAGCAAAAACTTGGCCAGAGCCTCTACTAGTAACGGAGAGCATGCAAGATCATAAACAACACATATGTAATAACTTGATAATTAACATGACATGGTATTCTCTATCCATCGGATCCCGACAAACACAACATAGAGTATTACAGATAGATGATCTTGATCATGTTAGGCAGCTCACAAGATCCAACAATGAAGCACAATGAGGAGAAGACAACCATCTAGCTACTGCTATGGACCCATAGTCCAGGGGTGAACTACTCACTCATCACTCCGGAGGCGACCATGGCGGTGTAGAGTCCTCCGGGAGATGAATCCCCTCTCCGGCAGGGTGCCGGAGGAGATCTCCGTAATCCCCGAGATGGGATCGGCGGCGGCGGCGTCTCAGTAAGGTTTTCCGTATCGTGGTTTTTCGCATCAGGGGTTTCGCGACGGAGGCTTTAAGTAGGCGGAAGGGCAGAGTCGGGGGCCTGACGAGGGGCCCACACCATAGGGCGGCGCGGGCCCCTCCTTGGCCGCGCCGCCTTGTGGTGTCGCCACCTCGTGGCCCCACTTCGTATGCTCTTCGGTCTTCTGGAAGCTCCGTGGAAAAATAGGCCCCTGGGTCTTCGTTTCGTCCAATTCCGAGAATATTTCGTTACTAGGATTTCTGAAACCAAAAACAGCAGAAAACAGGAACTGGCACTTCGGCATCTTGTTAATAGGTTAGTTCCAGAAAATGCACGAATATGACATGAAGTGTGCATAAAACATGTAGGTATCATCAATAATATTGCATAGAACATAAGAAATTATCGATACGTCGGAGACGTATCAAGCATCCCCAAGCTTAGTTTTGCTCGTCCCGAGCAGGTAAAACGATAACAAAGATAATTTCTGAAGTGATATGCCATCATAACCTTGATCATACTATTTGTAAACATATGTAGTGGATGCAGCGATCAAAACAATGGTAATGACATGAGTAAACAAGTGAATCATAAAGCAAAGACTTTTCATGAATAGTACTTCAAGACAAGCATCAATAAGTCTTGCATAAGAGTTAACTCATAAAGCAATAAATCAAAGTAAAGGTATTGAAGCAACACAAAGGAAGATTAAGTTTCAGCGGTTGCTTTCAACTTGTAACATGTATATCTCATGGATAATTGTCAACATAGAGTAATATAACAAGTACAATATGCAAATATGTAGGAATCAATGCACAGTTCACACAAGTGTTTGCTTCTTGAGGTGGAGAGAGATAGGTGAACTGACTCAACATAAAAGTAAAAAGAATGGTCCTTCAAAGAGGAAAGCATCGATTGCTATATTTGTGCTAGAGCTTTTATTTTGAAAACATGAAACAATTTTGTCAACGGTAGTAATAAAGCATATGAGTTATGTACATTATATCTTACAAGTTGCAAGTCTCATGCATAGTATACTAATAGTGCCCGCACCTTGTCCTAATTAGCTTGGACTACCGGATCTTTGCAATGCACATGTTTTAACCAAGTGTCACAATGGGGTACCTCCATGTCACTTTGTACAAAGGTCTAAGGAGAAAGCTCGCATTTTGGATTTCTCGCTTTTGATTATTCTCAACTTAGACATCCATACCGGGACAACATGGACAACAGATAATGGACTCCTCTTTAATGCATAAGCATGTGGCAACAATTATTATTCTCATATGAGATTGAGGATATGTGTCCAAAACTGAAACTTCCACCATGAATCATGGCTTTAGTTAGCGGCCCAAAGTTCTTCTCTAACAATATGCATGCTCCAACCATGAAGGTGGTAGATCTCTCTTACTTCAGACAAGACGGACATGCATAGCAACTCACATGATATTCAACAAAGAATAGTTGATGGCGTCCCCAGAAGCATGGTTATCGCACAACAAGCAACTTAATAAGAGATAAAGTGCATAAGTACATATTCAATACCACAATAGTTTTTAAGCTATTTGTCCCATGAGCTATATATTGCAAAGGTGAATGATGGAATTTTAAAGGTAGCACTCAAGCAATTTACTTTGGAATGGCGGATAAATACCATGTAGTAGGTAGGTATGGTGGACACAAATGGCATAATGGTTGGCTCAAGTATTTGGGATGCATGAGAAGTATTCCCTCTCGATACAAGGTTTAGGCTAGCAAGGTTATTTGAAACAAACACAAGGATGAACGGTACAGCAAAACTCACATAAAAGACATATGGTAAACATTATAAGACTCCATACCGTCTTCCTTGTTGTTCAAAACTCAATACTAGATGTTATCTAGACTCTAGAGAAACCAAATATGCAAACCAAATTAGCAAGCTCTAAGTATTTCTTCATTAATGGGTGCAAAGTATATGATGCAAGAGCTTAAACATGAGCACAACAATTGCCAAGTATCAAATTATCCAAGACATTTTAGAGTTACTACATGTAGCATTTTCCAATTCCAACCATATAACAATTTAACGAAGAAGAAACTTCGCCTTGAATACTATGAGTAGAGCCTAAGGACATATTTGTCCATATGCTACAGCGGAGCGTGTCTCTCTCCCATAAAGTGAATGCTAGGATCCATTTTATTCAAACAAAACAAAAAAACAAAAACAAACCGACGCTCCAAGCAAAGTACATAAGATGTGACGGAATAAAAATATAGTTTCAGGGGAGGAACCTGATAATGTTGTCGATGAAGAAGGGGATGCCTTGGGCATCCCCAAGCTTAGACGCTTGAGTCTTCTTAGAATATGCAGGGGTGAACCACCGGGGCATCCCCAAGCTTAGAGCTTTCACTCTCCTTGATCATATTGCATCATACTCCTCTCTTGATCCTTGAAAAGTTCCTCCACACCAAACTCGAAACAACTCATTAGAGGGTTAGTGCATAATAAAAATTCACATGTTCAGAGGTGACACAATCATTCTTAACACTTCTGGACATTGCATAAAGCTACTGGACATTAATGGATCAAAGAAATTCATCCAACATAGCAAAAGAGGCAATGCGAAATAAAAGACAGAATCTGTCAAAACAGAACAGTCCATAAAGATGGATTTTATTAGGCCACCATACTTGCTCAAACGAAAATGCTCAAATTGAATGAAAGTTGCGTACATATCTGAGGATCATGCTCGTAAATTGGCTTAATTTTCTGAGCTACCTACAGGGAGATAGACCCAGATTCGTGACAGCAAAGAAATCTGGAACTGCGCAGTAATCCAAATCTAGTACTTACTTTTCTATCAAAGACTTTACTTGGCACAACAAAACTCAAAACTAAGATAAGGAGAGGTTGCTACAGTAGTAAACAACTTCCAAGACTCAAAATAAAAACCAATTACTGTAGCAAAATAACACATGGGTTATCTCCCAAGAAGTTCTTTCTTTATAGCCATTAAGATGGGCTCAGCAGTTTTAATGATGCACTCGCAAGAAATAGTATTTGAAGCAAAAGAGAGCATCAAGAGGCAAATTCAAAACACATTTAAGTCTAAAATGCTTCCTATGCATAGGAATCTTGTAAATAAACAAGTTCATGAAGAGCAAAGTAACAAGCATAGGAAAATAAAACAAGTGTAGCTTCAAAAATTTCAGCACATAGAGAGGTGTTTTAGTAACATGAAAATTTCTACAACCATATTTTCCTCTCTCATAATAATTTTCAGTAGCATCATGAGCAAACTCAACAATGTAACTATCACATAAAGCATTCTTATCATGAGTCTCATGCATAAAATTATTACTCTCCACGTAAGCATAATCAATTTTATTAGTTGTAGTGGGAGCAAATTCAACAAAGTGGCTATCATCATATATAGGAGGCATATTGTAATCATAAAAGAAAATTTTCTCCTCAATGCTTGGGGGACTAAAAAGATCATGCTCATCAGAGCCAGCTTCCCCAAGCTTAGAATTTTCCATAGCATTAGCAACAATGGTGTTCAAAGCATCCATAGTAATAACATTCCCATTAGCAAGCATATAAAGTTCCATGGGTTTTTTAATTCTCTCTTCAAACACATCATGTCCTAATTCAAGATAAAGTTCATAAAGATCTCTCATATTTTTGTTGTTTTCCATTATGCTTAACTAGTGAAATAAAAACATGCATGATATTAAGTAAAGTAAAACAAGTAACTAATTTTTTGTGTGTTTTTGATATAGCAAACAAGATAGCAAATAAAGTAAAACTAGCAACTAATTTTTTTGTGTTTTGATATAATGCAGCAAACAAAGTAGTAAATAAAATAAAGCAAGACAAAAACAAAGTAAAGAGATTGAGAAGTGGAGACTCCCCTTGCAGCGTGTCTTGATCTCCCCGGCAACGGCGCCAGAAAAAGAGCTTGATGGCGTGTATTTCACACGTTCGTTGGGCAACCCCAAGAGGAAGGTATGATGCGCACAGCAGCAAGTTTTCCCTCAGAAAGAAACCAAGGTTTATCGAACCAGGAGGAGCCAAGAAGCACGTTGAAGGTTGATGGTGGCGGGATGTAGTGCGGCGCAACACCAGGGATTCCGGCGCCAACGTGGAACCTGCACAACACAACCAAAGTACTTTGCCCCAACGAAACAGTGAGGTTGTCAATCTCACCGGCTTGCTGTAACAAAGGGTTAACCGTATTGTGTGGAAGATGATTGTTTGCAGAGAAAACAGTAAAACAAGTATTGCAGCAGATTTGTATTTCAGTATTAAAAGAATGGACCGGGGTCCACAGTTCACTAGAGGTGTCTCTCCCATAAGATAAAAGCATGTTGGGTGAACAAATTACAGTCGGGCAATTGACAAATAGAGAGGGCATAACAATGCATATACATGACATGATAAGTATAGTGAGATTTAATTGGGCATTACGACAAAGTACATAGACCGCCATCCAACTGCATCTATGCCTAAAAAGTCCACCTTCAGGTTATCATCCGAACCCCCTCCAGTATTAAGTTGCAAAGCAACAGACAATTGCATTAAGTATGGTGCGTAATGTAATCAACAACTACATCCTCGGACATAGCGCCAATGTTTTATCCCTAGTGGCAACAGCACAACACAACCTTAGAACTTTCTGTCACTGTCCCAGGTGTCAATGCAGGCATGAACCCACTATCGAGCATAAATACTCCCTCTTGGAGTTAAAAGCAAAAACTTGGCCAGAGCCTCTACTAGTAACGGAGAGCATGCAAGATCATAAACAACACATATGTAATAACTTGATAATTAACATGACATGGTATTCTCTATCCATCGGATCCCGACAAACACAACATAGAGTATTACAGATAGATGATCTTGATCATGTTAGGCAGCTCACAAGATCCAACAATGAAGCACAATGAGGAGAAGACAACCATCTAGCTACTGCTATGGACCCATAGTCCAGGGGTGAACTACTCACTCATCACTCCGGAGGCGACCATGGCGGTGTAGAGTCCTCCGAGAGATGAATCCCCTCTCCGGCAGGGTGCCGGAGGAGATCTCCAGAATCCCCCGAGATGGGATCGGCGGCGGCGGCGTCTCAGTAAGGTTTTCCGTATCGTGGTTTTTCGCATCAGGGGTTTCGCGACGGAGGCTTTAAGTACGCGGAAGGGCAGAGTCGGGGGCCTGACGAGGGGCCCACACCATAGGGCGACGCGGGCCCCTCCTTGGCCGTGCCGCCTTGTGGTGTCGCCACCTCGTGGCCCCACTTCGTATGCTCTTCGGTCTTCTGGAAGCTCCGTGGAAAAATAGGCCCCTGGGTCTTCGTTTCGTCCAATTCCGAGAATATTTCGTTACTAGGATTTCTGAAACCAAAAACAGCAGAAAACAGGAACTGGCACTTCGGCATCTTGTTAATAGGTTAGTTCCAGAAAATGCACGAATATGACATGAAGTGTGCATAAAACATGTAGGTATCATCAATAATATGGCATAGAACATAAGAAATTATCGATACGTCGGAGACGTATCAATGGTCTTCTTATGTCTATAGTTAGCATTAAAGTTGATAAACAGGGTCTAGACATATTCAAACTAGAAAATCATGTATATATCTACACCCCTAACCCTAAACTCTGTCTTATGAAGTCAAGCATGCATGAAGAGAAGTGATTTTTTTGTTTCAAACATGGAAATTTCAAAAACCCTCCCAAGAGCTACATTTCGGGGTGACTAAGAAGGATAGATGCTTATTTTTTTATATCCATGATTTAAACCTGTTTAAACCATGGTCAAACCTAGGATTTTACCAAGATTCAAATGGGCATAATTTTTTAAAAAAATCAGAAAATGAAAAACCAAGGCACATAGTCTTCTTATGTCATATAGTAAGCATTCAATTAAGTTGATAAACAAGGTCTAGACATATATTCAAACCAGGAAAATCATGTATCTACCCCCGAACCCTAGCTAAACTCTATCTTATGAAGTCAAGCATGCATGAAGAGAAGTGGTTTTGGTTTCAAACGTTTAAGCCAAAAGCCCCTTTTCAAATATTTCAAACTTATTCAAATTTGGTTCAAATTTGAAAGACATACAATTTATAGCACACATAGTGCATACATTTTCACACATACTGCACTAGATACTAACCCTATAGTTTGAGGCCATTTGGATGAGGTCGAAAAAAATCTTGGATTAGAATCGTGTTGTTCGAACCCCGTAGTTGGATTTTTTTGAACCCTTGATTTGTAGAACTGGGCAAAACCCTAGTTTAACATATTTAATTATGGATTCGTATATCAATTTTTCTACTACCTGTTTATTATTACTATGCAGCACATGGGTGTTTGCCCGTCGAGTGAAACTCGGAGGAAGAGGGATCACTCGGAAGGAGAGAAGAAGGGAGAGCATTATGGTGTCTCCACTTTTTCGGGTAATGATGATGACTTTTGTGCAGGGTTTGTCAGTGAGCAGGAGGTGCGAGCGAGCGAGTCGAGCGAAGCCGAGAATGAGAGAGATTTGTTTTTTTTTTTGTGAGAGGGACAACCGAAGGATCCAGAAGGACCCACATACTTCCAATACGCATCCTGATGTGTCTACTATTGACAAAGAAGATGGCTGGGAGTTTGCTTACCTATTGCACGTGACTTGTAATCACTGAAGTGTGGGACCTCAAGCGTGGGCACCACACGTAAGTGACAGACCTGTTGGTGTAAAAACTCGATTGATTATTATAGTGCATACAGAAAAATGAAAAACAAAATCACATAGTCTTCTTATGTCATATAGTAAGCATTAAAATTGATAAACAAGGTCTAGACATATCAAACCATACAAATCATGTATCTACCCCCTAACCCCTAAACTCCGTCTTATGAAGTCAAGCATGAAGAGAAGTGGTTTTGGGTTTCAAACATGGAAATTTCAAAAACCTCCCAAAAACTTCATTTTAGAGTGACTAAGAAGGATACATGCTTCCCTTTTCATTTTCATGTTTTAAACTTGTTTAAATTATCTTGGTCAAACCTAGGATTTGACAAGATTCAAAGATACATGCTTCCCTTTTCATTTGACATGAATCCTTGTGGCACGACCATGTTGGGGTCACTCCTGGCTGTCTACCCAGCCGAGCATGCTGGCTCTATTTCCTTGTACGAATCCTCGTTTTAAACCAAGAAGAAGTGAACAAACTCTCTCCCCCCCCGCCACGGACACACACACACTCTCTCTCTCTCTCTCTCTCTCTCTAACCGGCTTTAGATATCGCATCATTTGTCTGTCAGACTCCATTGATTTGCCCCAAGTTCAACAAGGTCGCCCCTTTTCCTCTGAGAGTCCATTGATTTTTATTTGCTGGTGTCACTTGTGCTAAACTGTCATTCCTTGTACTCCCTCCGATTCATATTATTTGATGGTAATATAGATGCATCTACACACATTATAGTTGTAGATACATCCATTTTACCATCAATTAATATTGATCGGAGTTGCGACGTGGTATGAGGCCTGCCGCCTGCCACCGTCGGCGAGGTTCCAAGTAAACAGCGCCAGAAGAAGAGTAGCGCGGCTCCGGATTCAACCAACTAGCGGCGATGGACGGCACTATGGAAATAAACGCTACGAATTTGGAGGCCATCGCGTACAACATCGGCTGAACGGCGCAGGTCATGTGCTCCCACGACGGCTGCGGGGTCATCGTCAGCTACCACGAGTCCCTAAGCCACCAGATCGCGTGCCCGCACGGCCGGTGCAACTGCACGGAGCAGGGCTGCGACTTCGCCGCCCCACCGTCAGCGCTCCTCGTTCACCTCGCAGAGGCCCACTCGATTCAGGTGCACAGGTTAGAGTATGGCAAGTCCATAGAGTTCCGGGTGACCATGACGCACCCGTACTCGCCGTGCAGGCTGCTCGTCGTCGAAGGGGATGACGGCTCCGTGTTCGTCCTGTACATCGACGCGCTCGGCCCGGCCATTGTCTTGTCTTTGGTATGCGTCAGTTCGGCCACATCCGTGTGGCCGCTCTGTGGTGAAGATCTGGGCGCACGGCCCGCCGCCGTCCTCGAAATCGGACTGCAGGCGGGATGTCGTGAAGATGTCTGCCGATGCTTCTGGCAGCGCGTCGCCGGGCGCTGTCGTGTTTGAGGAGCTCACGTCGTTCCTCGTTGTGCCGGGGCCATACCTCGTTGGTGCTGGATCGTCCAAGGAGCTGCGTTTCTACATTCGCATATGCAAGCAGATGTAGCTACGCTACTTTGCGTAGTTGAAAAACTGTCAATTTGTCATGAGGAATGATAAATTTCGCTGAAAAGTACTTGATTGTTCGTACGGCTGCTATTTTTTTATGGATTCCTCGTTTCATATTTGTGCTGAACTGTTTGTAGTAGTACTTATACTTAATAATAATGCAGCGTGGAAGTGAATACTCCTTTTTTGTGAATCGGAAGTGAATACTCCAACTATATGTAATTGTAACCCCTCCATCTGATTTATATAAAACTATGTGCACTTCCAGATCATTTCTCATGTTTTTTAGATGTCCTTTCACTTACTATAAAAAACATAGAAGCACTGCTGCTTTGATTCAAAGGAATGTGGAGAGTGTAGAAATAGGAAAGGTGTAGGATTGAAATTTTCCCATAGGAATCAAATCCAACATAATTCGTATGTCAATCCTATGAATCAAAGAAGCCCTAAGTGGTTACCGGTGCTTAATGCACAGTTCCAAAAAGTTCATCCCGCAGTCCAAATAACTAATAATCAGATGATGTCATTTTTTGTGTATGTAGTTGTGCCTATTACCATCACAAATATAGTCTCAAATAGTATGATGGTGGAGATACACATTTTTTAACTACCATGATTTTCGGTAAATGCTTAGTCAATTTTGACATAATTTGACTTTCTAAAAATAATATAAGCCTTAAGCTTTGAGATGGAGGTACTATATTGGGTTTTCCTCGTCTTAAGCAAAATCCCTTCCCATCCCCTTAAATAGAGTACTCCAGCCTCGAGGCTAGGAGATAAGAGAGGCCATCGATAGGCCATACTCCTCGCGCGCTCGCAATGCTGGAAACTGTCACCGTTACCCTGAAGATGGACTCCACCGTGCTTCACTGCATTTTCTGCTCCCAGCCCCTCCAGCCCCCCGTCTTCAAGGTCGATCCCTTTCCCTCCCACACTCCATTGATGTTTCTTTTGTGGGTTCACTACTGCAAAAATGGGAATCCACGAACTTTGATTTGTGAAGTGCAAGGGTAATTAATCATTTGGCCTGCGGCCGCTGCCTCAGCGAGCTTCCCGGGAACCGGTGCCATAGGTGCGTGGAACCCCGCGGCGAATTCGAGCAGGACCCGGCAATGGACGCCGTCGTATCAGCGGCGACGGTTGAGTGCCCCCACAGCAGCTGCGGGAGCTTGGTGGCCTACCACCAGGTCCACGACCACAAGATTGCATGCCCGCACGCCCCTTGCGCTTGCACGGAGCCCGGCTGCGACTTCGCCGCCCCGCCAACAGCGCTCGTCGCCCACTTCGCAGCGGCCCACTCGATCCAAGTGCACAAGCTCCCGCCGTACAACACGACCAAAGTGTTCCAAGTGCCGGTGCCGGTGCCGGGTTCGCCGTGCCTGCGGATCATCGCCGAAGGGGAGGACGGCACCGTGTTCGTCCTGATCATCGGCGTGCTCGGTTCGACTTCGACCACCATCGTGTCTACCGTGTGCGTTAGGGCGGCCACGTGCGTGTAGCCTCTGTACACGGCAAAGATGTGGGCGAATGGGCCGGCGTCGTGCTCGTTGGCGCACGCGAGGAGCAGGGCGGACACCGTGAGTGTGTCTTTGGAGGCGTCGAGCTGCGCCTTGCCGGGCGACGTCGCGTTTGATGAACTCACGTCGTTCCTCTCGGTGCCGCCGCTGTACCTGGTGCTTGGTGGACCTTCCAAGCTGCTGCGTTTCTACATTCGCATCGAGAAGGAGAACAATTAATCCTCAAAATAAGTACTCCTACTCCATATGATGATACGTACTAGTATAGTGCTAATGCGGATGTAACCTCTAGTAAAGTACTAGTACTAACACTGTCTGAGTTGTACTATTATTTCAGTTTCGCTTCTATTGTTGGGTAACATCATCAGGAACATAACTTGAACTTATTGGTTTCAAATATGTGACAACAAAAGAAAAAGAACAAGAAAGGGAGTAACTGTTTTTCGTCCTGCTAATGCAACCTTGAGGTGACCGGGACAACTTTGTACAAAGCATCGTGCTCATATACGTGTTGACTGCCAAAACCCACCGGCGGGCAGCGGCGAATCAACACTAGTAGAGCCGGGAAGAGCCTAGAGCTGCGGCTGGCTGAGACCCCTCCGAGCGACGGCCCGCAATGCTCTTCTGGTCACACGCGGCGATGCGAAGTGCAAGGGCGTGCCACCTGACCTATACCTGGTCAGGAAGGTGATGGGGATGCCTCGCTTAGTTTCCTGCATGGCATACACGTAAACATTAAATACGAGCCTCGATCGGCTCTCAGGTTATCCTGTGAATCAGCTCAAAGAGCCGATCCACCCATGATTCGTACGGGGTGCACGAATACTTGGTGATCCTGCTTGATCAAGATAAAGCTAATGAGATCTACAACGATTTAGGGTTTTCACCGCATAATCGGATCATCCTACTCCAGGTTGGGCCTCGCGGCCACGCACGGTGATCGTAAGCCGATCCTAAACAAGGCCTAAAAACCAACATGAATGCTGATCCTCGGAACATCCTGTTTAGGACTTGCGAACGCCACCCTACGTGCCGCTGGATCCTCCCCCCCTTTGTAAGGCCTAACTATTGCAGATATTAAACTAATCCTTGTAGAACAAGGAGCAATCGTAACGGATCAGATCTACTAAATAATGAACAAGCAGGGTGCCGCCCCCACACCTGAGATAGATGTGAGGGCGGCTAGACATGCAAGGGTTGCACTACGTAAGCATGTTATACGAAGAACCATGCTAACCCTAACATGTCTATGATAACTACGTTGCTCGCCATCAAAGACGCTTCAGTACGAGCAACGCATGAACAACGTGGGGCTTGTGCTGCCTAGATCGCAAGATGCGATCTAGGCAGCATGTCGCTTACCTGGTAGAAACCCTCGAGACGAAGGAGTTGACGATGCGCCGAGATTGGTTTGTTTTGGTTGTTGAACGTGAGTTGTTGTTTATTCCATAAACCCTAGATACATATTTATAGTCCAGGGGACTTTCTAACGTGGGAATATCCCATCGTGCACGATACAAACTCTAACTTTTAATCTAAGATATAATCTACTATAAATAAAGATACACGGGCAATCTAGCCCAAATTCTCCGTGCAAGGCCGCTTCAGAGATCTTCCACGTATAATCTTCCAATCCCATCTCTCTAACGGCCCACCTCCTGATTTGGCCAAAATCTGGTGATAACACATGCCCCCCTGGTTTTGGAAATGACATTTCCAAAATCATTATGCTCTTCTTTCGTCGGGTCATGTCGTAGCAAAACAGAACTGCCGCAGACTCTTCCATCATTACGCCTCGTCTCTTGGGCTTCTCTGTATGAATTGTCAACTTCGGCCTCACGTCCTCGAGAACCGTCATGGCATTAAATCTCCACTACACTCCCTTTATTTATCTGTGCCAAACGGTTCACCAATCCATCGCCTTGCTCTGCTCTGTTCACCAGACCAAAAAACCCTCCTCTCCTGCAGCCATGTCTTCCTCTTCCTCCTCCGCTTCAGGCCTCTCTCTACAACCGTTGCCGAAGAACGAAGAAGAGGACGATCCCCGCTTCGGGGCGCACCCCATCTCCTCTGACAAGGAGAAGAAGGGAGAAGAAGCGGAGAGGACCAAGGCCTCCCCCTCTGCCAGGCTTCCGCCGAAGAAGCGCCCCAGCATGTGGGCGGACAGCGAGGACGACGATGACGACGAGGAGGAAGAAAATGAGGAGGAGGAAGATGACTCCTCCTCCTCCATTGGGTATCCTCCAACGAAGCGCTTCCGCAGCTGGGCGGATAGCGAGGATGATGATGATGACGAGGAGGAGGAGGAAGCTCCAGCCGACGGCTGGGGCAGCAGCGGCGAGGAGCTTCCCGGGAGCAGCGCCGACGACCTCGACGACGGCGACGATGAGGACAGTGACGACTAGTAGAGTAGGACTAGCAGTAGCAGCGCACTAGGCACTAGATTCCTCTTTTGAGAGCCATCGGCTCTTCTTGTAAAGCTGCTCCTTCGAATTAATGAGAATTGTTCTTCCAATTTCTCCTTTCATTAATCCAATTTCCATCCTCCCGCTTGCCACACCAAGACCGATAGTAACGAATCGGGCTATTATTGTTTTTCTCGACCGTGGCGTTTTGCAATCCCGCAGCCGATGACTATTCATCGGCAAATTTGAGAAACCAGTCTCTTCCTCTTCTTGCAGCACCAGCACGGTCCAAACCTCGTACCAGACGACGGCTTTTCCTTCCCAGTTCTTCCCTGAGAAGATCATGATGCAGTGACAGCCGAGGTAACTCCAATCGGCTCTTAAAAACAAGGCACCTAGCCTGTTGCCCCCCGAGTCTCAGCCAAGGCAAAAAAGAGACGAGGATACGCAAATTAGCTGTATGGACCTGGGCTTGATCATGTCTGCGGGAGCTTCTTATGCAGAGCCAGCCGATTTGAACATAAATCGGCTTCTCAAAGCAGAGAGCCTTCAAGGTAGCCTCAATTGGGGCGAGAATAGTAGTGAGTCGACCACGTCAATCATTCTCGGTTTCCAACTCGTAATGCAGTATCAGCCGATTCAACAAAATCGGCTCTTTAGAGTGAGGGGATTTCAGGGCGAGTCGCCCTCCCCCGAGCTTCTTCAGTTCACTTCTTTGTCCCTGCAGGTCTTGGTCTTGTGTAACTGTACTAGAGTCGATGGCTGCGCATCGGCTTTGCTTCCTGCGAATTTTTTTTTATTTGGCCGATTTTTCTAATCGGCCCCCAATGTTCCACTGCACGCATGTCTGCACGTATGTCTGCACGTGTTTACCTGCTCATGTTCATCTGACTATATGCCCCCCGAGCCGAATCTGCCAAATGACTGCAGATATCGGCTTTCATGGTAAGTCAGGGCACTGCACTTGCACATCGGCTTCGTAAAGATTGACGATGACTTTCATCTGCCGACGTGGCCGCTGACTAGTAGATCGTTGCTGAACGCAAGCAGAAAATGTGCAGAGGATAATTTTGGCCGATTGCTGGGATCGGACTCCACATTGCTTGTTCGATGAAGGTTTTGTAATGTCCCTCCATAAATTTTTTGGGGCCGATCACAAGGACCAGCCTCGTCCGATTTGCTCATTGGTTTCATCTTGCTACTCGGTCAGGCTGGATAAAACCAACCCAACCTCTGACTTGATGCGCCTGCTGTCGTCCACCTTGAGTGCATCGTATAATCGTGGAGCACTAAGCTCTGTCGGCAAGACGAGCACCATGTTTGTGCCAGCCGATGTTTCATCATCGGCTCTCCTTTGTTTGGGGCGCCACTCCATTCTACGTGGACGACCCTCTTCATCCAGGGCTCGCTGAACTTTTGCAGCCAGATCAGGCCGTGCCTTCCTTAGTGTGTGCAGGTATAACCTTTCGGCTTCCTCCAGGCCGTGCAACCGCTGAACCCTGCGTTTTTGTGAACGGCTGAGTCCGTCAGGGCACCACCTTGGACGGTGGTACCTGTCTTCTTCTTCTTCTCCTTCTAGTCCCTCGTCTTCGGAATCTTCAAGATCTGCCCAACGAGGTGACTCAGCGTGTTTGCTTTGTGGCGGGAGAGGCCCTAAGCGCTCAAACACAGATACGTTGGCTGCCTCCTTCTTCTTCTTGTTGCATTCTGGGCAATTGCCGATTGTGGGCAATCGGCTCATTCCTGAATCCCAGCAGTGTCTGAAGAAAGGGCAGTCCCAGTGTCTGGCATTGTCATCTTGCTCCCTTGGCCTGTCCGTGGCACGGCGCTCATGCTCCTCCTCATCGCGATCATGCCGACGATGTCTTCTGGCTTCTCTAGCCAGACGATCTCCTTCATCATCATAGTTGGACCGTCGGCGTTGGTCGTACTGACTCACATATTTGTTGAGGAGGTGATCAGAGAGGGGTCGTTGATATCTTATGTTCTTCACTTCTCCCTCTGTGACGTAGCGTTTGCCATCATGATGGAGCCGATCACGTGGAGCGGCCTCCTCTGTGTCCTTGCTATGAGAGCAGCTGCCCTCATCTCCATCTTTGCCAGAGTGGTTCCCAGGTCCTACCATGTTGATGCTGAACGTGGGACCTGGCTGGCAACCCTCAGGGTAGGTGACTTCCACCATGTTAACGGCGGGGAAGGGTTGGGTGTCAACCTTCATGGCGTACTGGTTGAAAATTAGACGCCCCTTCTCTATCGCCGCTTGGATGTGCTGACGCCACACCCTGCAGTCGTTGGTGGCATGGGAGAGCGAGTTGTGGAATTTGCAGTACGGCTTTCCGTTTAGCTCTTGCGCCGTGGGGAACTTGAGACCTTCAGGAATCGTCAACTGTTTCTCCTTGAGCAGGAGGTCGAAGATTTGTTCAGTCTTGGTCACGTCAAAATCAAATCCCCTGGGCGGCCCTGGTGGCTTTACCCATTTGCAGGACACGGGGGTTCCTCCCCGAGTCCACTCAGCCGCTGCTACTTCTTGGTCTCCCGCAGGAACTTCGTCTTCCTCTACATCGACCAGGACTACTGCACGCTTGAACTTGTCTTGGTACAGGTCCGGGTGGCGCTGTTCATATGCTGATAGTTTCTGAACCATGTGCGCCAGCGAGGGATAATCTGCTTGGGAGGCCGTGTCCTTGAGCTGTGTTGCAAGGCCAGCTACTGCCAACTCGACTGCTTCCTTTTCAGTTATACGAACCGAATAACATCGGTTCCTAAGATTCCTGAAGCGCTAGATGTACTCTGTCACCGTTTCTCCGCGCTTCTGACGTAGTTGTGCTAGATCGGCAATGCTGGACTCGGAAGCTTCTGAATGGTATTGCGTGTGGAACTGTTCTTCCAATTGCTTCCAAGACCGGATGGAGTTTGCTGGCAAAGAGGTGTACCATCCGAAAGCCGATCCCGTGAGGGACTGCGAAAAGAGCCTCACGCGTAGCTGATCCGACACTGAAGCCGGTCCTAGTTGCGCCAAATATCGGCCGACGTGCTCGATGGAGCTGGAGCCATCTGATCCACTGAATTTGGAGAAGTCAGGGAGCCGATATTTAGGTGGCAGCGGGATCATCTCGTACTCGTCGGGGTACGGCTTGGAATAGCCGATTGCCCTCCTTTTCGGCACCATGCCGAACTGGTCTCTCAGTATAGCACTGATCTGATCCGCTGTGCTGGCTGCAGAAGTTGCACTCTGAAGATTCGCCGGGGTGGCGTACTTAGCCAGCCATGTTTGCTTTTCCAGCTCTGAGCCAACTGCAGGAGCTGGGCTCGGGAGTTTCGTCGGGGTGGCGTACTTAGTTAGCCACGTCTGCTTCTCAAGCTCTATTGCTGACGTTCCTCCTGTTTGCGCCGGAGTCCCTGACGTTGTGGCCTGGTTTGAGAGTGCCCAGTTGCCACAATCTGGCACATACGTGCACGCGTATCCTTGAGGGATCTCCTTAGGCGCCTCAGCCAAGAACTGGTGGTCACTAGGGTCACCACCGATCTTGTAGACAACGAATGCCGGTGTAGCCGGCACCTCAGCTGGTGCTGCCAACGCATATGGCAGCGGTGGACGGGACTGGAGTGGCAACTCTCCTTGATGGGTCCCGAGAGCTGGTCCTGACGGCGAGTACTGGTGGCTCATGATCTCCTGGATCACGCGCAGAGCGACACGCTCCAACACGTTGACCAAGTTTTCAGAGTGGCGGTGTAGCGAGTGAGCCACCAAGTAGTTGATCTCCTGCCGCAGGCCCCTAGTGCGTTCCTCCGACGGGGCAGAGAGATCTATCCCATCGAGTGCACCTTGCGGTGAGAATCCCTTCCATCTGATGCCATGGGAACGGGTTCTCTGAAAAGAGCCGATGAGGTCGGCTTCGAGGGTGACCTTGATCTCGTCATATCTCTTCTTGAGCTCGTCAGGCAGCTCCTCGTAGGTGACTGGCGTGCCGTCCGCCATCTCAGATGTAGATGGCGATGTGGTTGATGTAGACGATTGTCCCACCGGGCGTGCCAGAATGTGTTGACTGCCAAAACCCACCGGCGGGCAGCGGCGAATCAACACTAGTAGAGCCGGGAAGAGCCTAGAGCTGCGGCTGGCTGAGACCCCTCCGAGCGACGGCCCGCAATGCTCTTCTGGTCACACGCGGCGATGCGAAGTGCAAGGGCGTGCCACCTGACCTATACCTGGTCAGGAAGGTGATGGGGATGCCTCGCTTAGTTTCCTGCATGGCATACACGTAAACATTAAATACGAGCCTCGATCGGCTCTCAGGTTATCCTGTGAATCGGCTCAAAGAGCCGATCCACCCATGATTCGTACGGGGTGCACGAATACTTGGTGATCCTGCTTGATCAAGATAAAGCTAATGAGATCTACGACGATTTAGGGTTTTCACCGCATAATCGGATCATCCTACTCCAGGTTGGGCCTCGCGGCCACGCACGGTGATCGTAAGCCGATCCTAAACAAGGCCTAAAAACCAACATGAATGCTGATCCTCAGAACATCCTGTTTAGGACTTGCGAACGCCACCCTACGTGCCGCTGGATCCTCCCCCCCTTTGTAAGGCCTAACTATTGCAGATATTAAACTAATCCTTGTAGAACAAGGAGCAATCGTAATGGATCAGATCTACTAAATAATGAACAAGCAGGGTGCCGCCCCCACACCTGAGATAGATGTGAGGGCGGCTAGACATGCAAGGGTTGCACTACGTAAGCATGTTATACGAAGAACCATGCTAACCCTAACATGTCTATGATAACTACGTTGCTCGCCATCAAAGACGCTTCAGTACGAGCAACGCATGAACAACGTGGGGCTTGTGCTGCCTAGATCGCAAGATGCGATCTAGGCAGCATGTCGCTTACCTGGTAGAAACCCTCGAGACGAAGGAGTTGGTGATGCGCCGAGATTGGTTTGTTTTGGTTGTTGAACGTGAGTTGTTGTTTATTCCATAAACCCTAGATACATATTTATAGTCCAGGGGACTTTCTAACGTGGGAATATCCCATCGTGCACGATACAAACTCTAACTTTTAATCTAAGATATAATCTACTATAAATAAAGATACACGGGCAATCTAGCCCAAATTCTCCGTGCAAGGCCGCTTCAGAGATCTTCCACGTATAATCTTCCAATCCCATCTCTCTAACGGCCCACCTCCTGATTTGGCCAAAATCTGGTGATAACAATACGTACTCTACAAAATCATCAGCAGTGGAGTACCTCGATAGGTGCCATGTCCATGGATCGACAAGACAAGACACACACATAGACTGGGTCACTGGGAGATGGATATTACTACTGGATAGCTGTCCTGACGTGATAGGATGCCTACATACACCCTACTCGGCTGGTGACGATACCTTCCCAACAAAGGTATCCAGTCCCATCCATTGATTATTTTATTATGGACGGAGAGCATTCTACTAGAAGAGATGTCATGTCTTGGGGCAGAGGTTCGGCTTAATCATGGTTTAGATATGGCCATGACTTTTGTCATTTAAGGCACCACCTATGGGAACCACAAGATTACTGAAACAGCAACTACATTACTTGACTCTAATGTAGATGTATCTAGACATATTGTAGCTATAGATACTTCCATTTTAGCATCAAGTAATGTGGATCGGAGGGAGTAATACTATACAATATACTCAGTATAAGGTTAAGTTTGGCACACGCTGGGACGCACATATTTGTTAGAAGTACACACATGCAAGACAGAGCACAGAGTAAAATAATTACTATTTACTTATGGGCAACCAAAAGCTTGTACGTGTCCACTATATATATGGGCATGGACTACACTTATTGCTTGTGGACGAGGATAGCTGTTGTGGACAACACAGTGGATGCTGTTAGAGTGAAACGGCACACTTATTATGGATCGTAGGGAGTATGCAAGATAAAAAAAGATCTACCATACAATATTAGTATTATTATCATCAGTTATGTACTCATGACACTGGGAGCATACACACACGATCGTACATACTACAGTAGTACTGTACTACTTTTAAAACTACTTGCAAGATAAAATATAGCTGGATGTACAGAACTACTTATCACTGGGTGCATACACACACGATCGTATACATACTAGTACTGTACTACTTTTAACACTAGGCGGTCTTCCTCTTCAGCTTCCACAGCCTGTACCATGTTGCTCTTCTTCTTCTTCTTCTTCTTCTTCTTCTTACTCCCGCTGTCCTGGAATTCCGCCAATTTTTGTTGACCCTTCTCAAAGTTCACTATTCGCCTGTATACCTCATATGTCGCGTATGCGTCGATGCTTGCATACAGGATATGCTTCATGGACAAGGACACCTGCTTCCACAGCTTGTGTTCCTCTTTCGTAAGTTTTTTCATGATAGATTTGTACTGGCTGTCTATAATGGCCGCAGCATAGTCAGCCAACGAATCCTTATTGTTACTAGTGGAATCGGCAGGCTTCCACCTTTTCTGGATGTCCACGAAGTTCGCCACTGAGAGGTTGCAACGCCCAAGCCTGGTAATGTCGTTGCCGATGTCAACACCTGCAAATGTTATGTCAGGCCTGCCAAGAAAGTCAGCGAGTTTGGGGCAGGGCTGGTCGGCCGAGGAAATCTGGTACAGGAGGCAGTCTGTGCCCATGCACAACTGTATGAGGGCAGCCTTCTGTTCAGGCCCATAGGTGTACTCTACGTCTAGGCCAACAATTTTGTACGAGTCTTCTTTCTCCAGTATCAACTCGATTTTTTTGATGTGTTCCTCCACCTTAGACGCCATATTGGTATAGTTCGCCGTAATGGTGGTTGTTGCATGAGCGAGGAAAGTGTGTCCTTGGTAGAACGCTTCCATGGAGGGTAGCGAGAGAGGGGCACAGGCGAGAGTGTCAGGGAGAAGAAGAAATGAGGAAGACGAATGTTAACCGCCACGCCAGGGCCTGCAAACCGCCCGTCGCTAGATGCATGCATTTGGACGGTTTTGAAGATGACGGGCCATAGGGCACGAATGCAGTTTCCCTGTTAAAATAATAATAACCACCCACGTACTTAATTAATTGTATGCTTATTTGTTTCTCGAGAGGAGCCTAGTTTTTTTCTACGAAACTCTGAAGATCTATTAAAAATCATCAACATTAGTACAAAGAGATTCAAAATTAATATTACCTTCGTCTAAAAGGAGGTGTCTTAGTTTTGTCTAATACGAATGTATATAGACATATCTTAGTTGTAGAAATTACAAATATGTCTTCTTTGCACCACTTAGCTACCACTACAACACTAACGCAAGGTAGATCAGCATCATGCAATGTAGACATTACAGTATTTTTGTACTACTGTACTTGTCTTCCCTGGTCTATGATTCAATATCTAGTATACTGTACTGCTTATACACCAGGGAGATTCAAAATACGAGTTGAGCGCCAAAACTCCCGCCTCCATACACATATTTCGAATTCCCTTTCGACCCCTATTACCAATGACGCAAAGGCAGACAAGTGAAGTCGGCGTTGGTTGGGGTCTCGTTCGTAATTTACACATCCCCTCTGATATATATAGTCTACCGCCTTCCATTCGTCTTCCCCATTTCCGCAAAAAATCTGTCGCAATACTCCAGGCCCATCATCTCTCACCTGCCGGACCACCGCACCGGAATATCCCAGCCGTACTTAGCCGGCATACCACCTCACCTACCTGAGGCCACCGACTCCCTCGTCCGCAGCACCAGATCCGCTTCACCAACGCCGCCGTGTACTGCATCGGATCTGCTTCACCGGCTGCTACATCCGCAGCACCAGATCCGCTTCACCAACGCCGCCGTGCACTGCACTATTGTGACGCCCCGGAACCGGTACCATGAGGATCCCAGCGAACCCGCCGAAATCCGCACGATATCGATTCAGAGACGCCCTCCGACACGACGTGCGCGACGAATCACACACGTGATGCCAGAGGAATTAACACGAGCGGTAACATTACAACAGGATTACAATAGAGCCCACAAGATACATATATTACAACAACGTCTCCAATGAGTCAAGATACAAATATACAATACAAAGATCCAAATCATACAGAAGATTGAATACGTCCGAGTACGGACAAGATACAAATTGGACTAAGAGTCCTGAAGATAACCAGTGGCGTCCATAACCCTGCCCAGGCCAAGCCGGAAGGGTAACCTTCTAACGTCGTCATCTCGTACCTGTCAAAGTCGGGCCATCGGTTGCCGACAAAAGGGAGGAAGCAAAAGAGAAAGAGGAAAGGCGAGAGTAAGTACCAAGGAACGAACTCCGGCACGTACTTAGCGAGACTGGAAATGGCTATGCTCGCCGAGCGAGTATAAATATATATCGCCTGGGGCTATATGGTAGGTTTAGCGGCAGCAAAACTATAACCAATAGAGACACGCTACAACATCCGTCTAATCAGAGAAGATAAGAGAGCGCACAAGATATCAGATAAATACTACACAAACATAACCCAACCAATTACACATATCCCCTTCAACAATTGCGAAGAGGCAATGTAAAAGGCACTCAACGGTGGACAAATTTTATTGGGTATCGGTTGTAGTAATGCTATATTACTACGCAAGTTATTAGCAGATTATTAGCAATAAGATAACAGTGTAAGTTGTTCTATGATCAAGCTATACAATTCCAAGTCGTCCATAACCGCGGACACGGCTTATCGATAAGATGTACACCCTGCAGGGGTTGCCCAAATGTAACCATACGCATGCTCGACCCACTTACGACAGGTGGATGTCTCACAACAAGACCGTTCCCAGTTCAACAAGAAAGTCTAGGGGGGCCACCCAACTAAGCTACCCGTGACGAAGTCCGGCCGT
This sequence comes from Lolium perenne, assembly GCF_019359855.2. Lineage (NCBI taxonomy): Eukaryota > Viridiplantae > Streptophyta > Magnoliopsida > Poales > Poaceae > Lolium > Lolium perenne. The sequence goes on from NC_067244.2 coordinate 25,158,226, forward strand.
ACTCCGAAGCGGACTCAGAGGTTTGCGCCGGCGGCTAGGCGTGCAAACCACACGCTTCGCTAAACGTCCCGCAAGGTACGATGAGAATATAAACACCCGAAGGCAACAGGAAGTAAACACCCGAAGGCAACAGGAAGTAAAGCATGGCATACATGGCATAGGCAAATAAAACCAAGGTTGTGGCCCCCTTTTCAACTGACTTGAGAAAAGGTAATGGGTGAGGGGGGTCCCAATAATCGTCCCCACGCATGGGTAGAGCGCTCAATCTCGGAACAGATAACAAGAACTCGGGTCCTAGGGGACATTAGCGAGTCAAAGTTCCGATGCTTTCGCAAAGGGGCTCACAGATGCCTCTGCTTACAATTTTAGTTGTTAACAAATAAGTAAAGCATGTGTATCTCCAATAACTGATATAGCATGTGATAACCTCCCAACAACCCAACATATCCCGATAACAGATCGAGATAAACAACAGAGCCTAAACACGCCTACGACTCGCAAGGCTCAAACATCAAGCAACGGCTATGGGTAAGGAATGATACATATAGGATTATTATGGTACACAAGTGGAATAGGACACGTGACTCGATAAAGAAGCGCAACATAAGGATAGCAATGCGAGGGAGAGAGTAAAATAGGTGAAGAGAGAGGGCTCGCCTGTGAAAAGCTGCAGAAGAACTTGTCGTATCTCACAACACCACTTCGCGATCCTATCCGGGAAGAAGCAAAGCGCTACAACAAACATCGGATGCACATCTTACAACTACGGAGAAGAATTCGGCATGCTCAAGATGATGTGCATGGCATGGCAAATATGGTGCAATGCAATTTATTCATATTAATCGGAGTCGGAACCCCGGACAAACAATTAAGGTTGGAGTTGCATTTTCTACCGGCAAAGTTAAGTGTTGATTAGCATAGCATATCATAGCAGGGGTGCGCTACTTCAAAGTTAAACGGAGCGGGGAGAACCATAGTTGGTGTCCGAAATACTCCGCATATATGTTAGGTGGTATGCACGAACTATCAACGCGCGACATGATGCAAGATGCAAACATGCATATAGATGGCATATTCATGTTCAGCATATTTTTCTGATGAAAATTCATATATAACACTTTTTATTTTGAATTACCAATTAAAAGTTATTAACAGATTAGGTTTTGTATTTATATAAAATAGAAAACATGTTTTATTTTAAATAGAAAGGGGCTCAGGTTTAATTTTCGAAAGGGGGAAGGACCCCGGGTTAATTTTGTAAAAGGGCCAGGGGGTTTTCATGGAAACTGTCAGGGGGGAGGGTTGCGGGTTGAGAGAACAGATCATGCAGGGGGCTAGATGCAAAATGTTTTAGATCTGGATCTGGGATTGTTTTCTCACCGAAGAGTTACCTAGCCTGCAGGATGACGGAGGGGCCCGTGGCGCTGCGTGGCTGCCGCCGTGGCGAACCTTGCGTGCACGCACGGAAGGTGCTCGACGCGGAGAAAGCCGCGCGCGGGGCGGTGACCACTGCAGGCCGGCATGGGAAGCGTCGGCGTTGCAGGGCGCCCCAGGAGACGAAACTTGGCTCGTTCGAAGCGCCTAGCCGGCGCGGATCCGAAGGTGGTGGTGGCGCTCGGAGAGGATCACAGGTGAGCTGCCGGCAGCGAGGATCTGCGGAGAAGGAACCGGGCACCACATGAAAAAGGACGAAAACAGAAGAAGGAGAGGGGAGAAGGTGTCCAGGGGGTGCGCAACATCTCACTGATGCTCAACCTGAGGCCGGCGGAAGCGGTGGAGGCCGGGGTTCGCCGGAATCGATGAAATTGTCCGCCGGAGTCGGAGAAGGGAACGGCGAAAAATGAGGAGGATTTAACGCACCCCGGTTTGATTGCTTGCAGGAGGTGAACAAGGAGAGGGAGGCGAAGCTCGGGGTGTGCTTGGAAGGGGAAGGGGATGACCGGAGCGGCGCCGCCATGGCGAAACTGTGGCGGTGGTGTTTGCTGTTCTTCGCAGAGAAAAGGGAGAGGGAGAACTGGCGGCGGCGATGAGGGGGAAGAGGAGAGGGGTTGGTGGCTAGGGTTTTCCTGGGGCGAGAAGATAAGGAGGAGGGGAAAGCATGTGAGGCGCGGTGGTTGAGCTCGGTGAGGACCACAGAGCTCACGCCATCGGCGTGCTCTTGGCTGGGAAAGACGACAAGGAGAGGATAAAGATCGAAGGGGTACGGTGGGGTCTGGATCGGGCTGAGGAAGGAAAGGCCAGACGGGCTGGGCTGGTTTGGGCCGCCAGGAAGACAGGAAGGAAGAGAGGTGGCCACGGGGCGAGAGTGGGTTGGGCCGCCGGGGAGAGATCCAGGGAGGTTAGGGTTAGGTTTTCTTTTTATTTTAAAATCTGTCTCCTTTCCTTTTGTTTAGCAAACTGTTTTGAATTTGAGGCAAAGATGAGAGGGAGATTTTAAAATTAGTTTCAAAATATTTATTTTATTGTAACCAAAACAAAACACATTATATTTAAAAACTTCTTTGTTGGAAAATATTAATTATAAAATAAGTGATAAGAGGAAGAGAGAGATTAGGGTTTTATTTAAAGGAAGAGACAAGGGGGTTTTATAAAATAGTTTTATTTAATAAAATCATGGATGATATGATGCATATGCCATGATGATGCACAAAAGAAAAGAACAAACAAAATCTATAGGGGGTCCTACCCGGGGCCGTTACAATCGACACCACTAACAAGGAACCTCGCCCCGAGGTTCCACGTCCAGGTACGGGGGAGAGAGGTGAACTATTGGATCTTCTAACGACGTGTTGATCTCCTCGACACCACTAACAAGAAGTCGTTGTTCCGATGATGATGATGACTCCGGAGGAACAAAGAAAAGGCGTAACAGTCACACGGATGCACCAATTCATCGTAAAAAGAGCGAATAATAAGAGTAGTCGGTATGGTGATCAGCCCATCCCGCACTCAAAGTATTACTCTGCACATGAATAGGAGAGTCGTGTAACAGCTCCCAGAATTCTGATTGGCGATAATGACAAGCATTGTCAGCGAAGATTCGACGGAGCCAAAGAACAAAGAATTGTAGAAAGATTAGAGAGGCATAGATGACATCAATGGAGAAGACGAAGGTTAGCCGCCGGTGATGTTCTTCTGTCGGAAGGTCTTCAAAGATCGGTCCTATTAGGTTAAGGCAGAGATCGTCCAACCCACGTCGGAACCTATGACTCAGAGAAGCTCAGGTAAGAGAGAAGACTCAAAACTCGCAAAGGTAGGAGGAGAAAGAATAGAGGTAAGGAGAAAAATAGAGCTAGTCAGATCTATCCAACGAATTTTCATAAAATAGTTTTTGACACTAGACACAACGTCCGTTGGCCAGGTTATCCTACAGGCTGGACTAGTGGGGTACCATCAACCTGAGCTCTGATACCAACTTGTGACGCCCCGGAACCGGTACCATGAGGATCCCAGCGAACCCGCCGAAATCCGCACGATATCGATTCAGAGACGCCCTCCGACACGACGTGCGCGACGAATCACACACGTGATGCCAGAGGAATTAACACGAGCGGTAACATTACAACAGGATTACAATAGAGCCCACAAGATACATATATTACAACAACGACTCCAATGAATCAAGATACAAATATACAATACAAAGATCCAAATCATACAGAAGATCGAATACGTCCGAGTACGGACAAGATACAAATTGGACTAAGAGTCCTGAAGATAACCAGTGGCGTCCATAACCCTGCCCAGGCCAAGCCGGAAGGGTAACCTTCTAACGTCGTCATCTCGTACCTGTCAAAGTCGGGCCATCGGTTGCCGACAAAAGGGAGGAAGCAAAAGAGAAAGAGGAAAGGCGAGAGTAAGTACCAAGGAACGAACTCCGGCACGTACTTAGCGAGACTGGAAATGGCTATGCTCGCCGAGCGAGTATAAATATATATCGCCTGGGGCTATATGGTAGGTTTAGCGGCAGCAAAACTATAACCAATAGAGACACGCTACAACATCCGTCTAATCAGAGAAGATAAGAGAGCGCACAAGATATCAGATAAATACTACACAAACATAACCCAACCAATTACACATATCCCCTTCAACAATTGCGAAGAGGCAATGTAAAAGGCACTCAACGGTGGACAAATTTTATTGGGTATCGGTTGTAGTAATGCTATATTACTACGCAAGTTATTAGCAGATTATTAGCAACAAGATAACAGTGTAAGTTGTTCTATGATCAAGCTATACAATTCCAAGTCGTCCATAACCGCGGACACGGCTTATCGATAAGATGTACACCCTGCAGGGGTTGCCCAAATGTAACCATACGCATGCTCGACCCACTTACGACAGGTGGATGTCTCACAACAAGACCGTTCCCAGTTCAACAAGAAAGTCTAGGGGGGCCACCCAACTAAGCTACCCGTGACGAAGTCCGGCCGTACTCCGAAGCGGACTCAGAGGTTTGCGCCGGCGGCTAGGCGTGCAAACCACACGCTTCGCTAAACGTCCCGCAAGGTACAGTACAGAATATAAACACCCGAAGGCAACAGGAAGTAAACACCCGAAGGCAACAGGAAGTAAAGCATGGCATACATGGCATAGGCAAATAAAACCAAGGTTGTGGCCCCCTTTTCAACTGACTTGAGAAAAGGTAATGGGTGAGGGGGGGTCCCAATAATCGTCCCCACGCATGGGTAGAGCGCTCAATCTCGGAACAGATAACAAGAACTCGGGTCCTAGGGGACATTAGCGAGTCAAAGTTCCGATGCTTTCGCAAAGGGGCTCACAGATGCCTCTGCTTACAATTTTAGTTGTTAACAAATAAGTAAAGCATGTGTATCTCCAATAACTGATATAGCATGTGATAACCTCCCAACAACCCAACATATCCCGATAACAGATCGAGATAAACAACAGAGCCTAAACACGCCTACGACTCGCAAGGCTCAAACATCAAGCAACGGCTATGGGTAAGGAATGATACATATAGGATTATTATGGTACACAAGTGGAATAGGACACGTGACTCGATAAAGAAGCGCAACATAAGGATAGCAATGCGAGGGAGAGAGTAAAATAGGTGAAGAGAGAGGGCTCGCCTGTGAAAAGCTGCAGAAGAACTTGTCGTATCTCACAACACCACTTCGCGATCCTATCCGGGAAGAAGCAAAGCGCTACAACAAACATCGGATGCACATCTTACAACTATGGAGAAGAATTCGGCATGCTCAAGATGATGTGCATGGCATGGCAAATATGGTGCAATGCAATTTATTCATATTAATCGGAGTCGGAACCCCGGACAAACAATTAAGGTTGGAGTTGCATTTTCTACCGGCAAAGTTAAGTGTTGATTAGCATAGCATATCATAGCAGGGGTGCGCTACTTCAAAGTTAAACGGAGCGGGGAGAACCATAGTTGGTGTCCGAAATACTCCGCATATATGTTAGGTGGTATGCACGAACTATCAACGCGCGACATGATGCAAGATGCAAACATGCATATAGATGGCATATTCATGTTCAGCATATTTTTCTGATGAAAATTCATATATAACACTTTTTATTTTGAATTACCAATTAAAAGTTATTAACAGATTAGGTTTTGTATTTATATAAAATAGAAAACATGTTTTATTTTAAATAGAAAGGGGCTCAGGTTTAATTTTCGAAAGGGGGAAGGACCCCGGGTTAATTTTGTAAAAGGGCCAGGGGGTTTTCATGGAAACTGTCAGGGGGGAGGGTTGCGGGTTGAGAGAACAGATCATGCAGGGGGCTAGATGCAAAATGTTTTAGATCTGGATCTGGGATTGTTTTCTCACCGAAGAGTTACCTAGCCCAGAGGATGACGGAGGGGCCCGTGACGCCTGCGTGGCTGCCAGCGTGGCGAACCTTGCGTGCACGCACGGAAGGTGCTCGACGCGGAGAAAGCCGCGCGCGGGGCGGTGACCACTGCAGGCCGGCATGGGAAGCGTCGGCGTTGCAGGGCGCCCCAGGAGACGAAACTTGGCTCGTTCGAAGCGCCTAGCCGGCGCGGATCCGAAGGTGGTGGTGGCGCTCGGAGAGGATCACAGGTGAGCTGCCGGCAGCGAGGATCTGCGGAGAAGGAACCGGGCACCACATGAAAAAGGACGAAAACAGAAGAAGGAGAGGGGAGAAGGTGTCCAGGGGGTGCGCAACATCTCACTGATGCTCAACCTGAGGCCGGCGGAAGCGGTGGAGGCCGGGGTTCGCCGGAATCGATGAAATTGTCCGCCGGAGTCGGAGAAGGGAACGGCGAAAAATGAGGATGATTTAACGCACCCCGGTTCGATTGCTTGCAGGAGGTGAACAAGGAGAGGGAGGCGAAGCTCGGGGTGTGCTTGGAAGGGGAAGGGGATGACCGGAGCGGCGCCGCCATGGCGAAACTGTGGCGGTGGTGTTTGCCGTTCTTCGCAGAGAAAAGGGAGAGGGAGAACTGGCGGCGGCGATGAGGGGGAAGAGGAGAGGGGTTGGTGGCTAGGGTTTTCCTGGGGCGAGAAGATAAGGAGGAGGGGAAAGCATGTGAGGCGCGGTGGTTGAGCTCGGTGAGGACCACAGAGCTCACGCCATCGGCGTGCTCTTGGCTGGGAAAGACGACAAGGAGAGGATAAAGATCGAAGGGGTACGGTGGGGTCTGGATCGGGATGAGGAAGGAAAGGCCAGACGGGCTGGGCTGGTTTGGGCCGCCAGGAAGACAGGAAGGAAGAGAGGTGGCCACGGGGCGAGAGTGGGTTGGGCCGCCGGGGAGAGATCCAGGGAGGTTAGGGTTAGGTTTTCTTTTTATTTTAAAATCTGTCTCCTTTCCTTTTGTTTAGCAAACTGTTTTGAATTTGAGGCAAAGATGAGAGGGAGATTTTAAAATTAGTTTCAAAATATTTATTTTATTGTAACCAAAACAAAACACATTATATTTAAAAACTTCTTCGTTGGAAAATATTAATTATAAAATAAGTGATAAGAGGAAGAGAGAGATTAGGGTTTTATTTAAAGGAAGAGACAAGGGGGTTTTATAAAATAGTTTTATTTAATAAAATCATGGATGATATGATGCATATGCCATGATGATGCACAAAAGAAAAGAACAAACAAAATCTATAGGGGGTCCTACCCGGGGCCGTTACAACTATCTGAGTTCACCGACTCCCTCGTCTGCCGTACCTGATCCGCTTCACCAACGACGCCGTGCACTGCACCGGATCTGCTTCACCGACTCCCTCGTTTCAGATCTGCTTCCCCGAACCCATCATCGACCGCCCCAGATATGCTTCCTCGACGCCGACGCCCACCGCAACCGCAGCACCCCCGCCGTCGTCGACGTGACCCGCAAGGATGCCGAGTATGACTACACGAAGCCGCCGTCGAGGTAACCAGACCCCCTCCCCCCTACACGTTTTGGTCTGTTACCATAGAAGGTTCAAGCATGTCTTGGTCAACTAGAATGTGTCTATATACTGATTCGTCCGTCTAAAAAGCATCGACAGAGAAGTCCCATAGATCCAGCTCCGCCCCGCTCTCAATGCGCGTGGCAGATGGCAGGATCCTGCGCATTTGCCCATGCCACTCCTTGAGCTCTCTGTCTTGATGTGCTTCACACACAGGGCTTATAATACTAGGAAGCTTGTGCCTCACATACACTTACACACAGGGCTACTACTACTAGGAAGCTTTATTGGATATCTCAGTGGTTGTTGCGGTCAGAAACCCACCGGCGGGCAGCGACGGGCAACACCGTAGAGCCGGGAATCTCCCAGGACTGCGGCTGGCCCTGGTCCCTCCGAGCGATGGCCCGCAAAGCCTTCTGCACACACGTCCGATGCTGATGCAAGGGCGTGCCACCTGACCTATACCTGGTCAGGAAGGTGTTGGGTGATGCCTCGCTTAGTTTCCTGCATGGCATACAGGTAAACGTTAAATACGAGCCTCAATCGGCTCTCAGGTTATCCTGTGAATCGGCTCAAAGAGCCGATCCACCCATGATTCGTACAAGGTGTACGAATATATGGTGGTCCTGCTTGATCAAGATAAAGCTAAAGCGATCTACGACGATTTAGGGTTTTCACCGCATAATCGGATCATCCTACTCACGATTGGGCCTCGCGGCCACGCACGGTGATCGTGAGCCGGTCCTAGACAAGGCCTAAAAACCAACACGAGGTTGATCCCCGGAACATCATGTCTAGGACTAGCAAACGACACCCTACACGCCGCTGGATCCTCCAACCCTTTGTAAGGCCTAACTATTGCAGATATTAAACTAATCCTTGAAGAACAAGGAGCAACCGTAACGGATCGGATCTACTAAACGATGATCAAGCGGGGTGCCGCCCCTACACCCGTGACAGGCGTAAGGGCGGCTAGATGCCTAAGGGTTGCACTACGATAGCATATGATACGAAGAACAATGCTAACCCTAAAACATCTATGATAACTACGTTGCTCGCCATCAAAAAGGCTTCAGCACGAGCAACGCATGAACAACGTAATAAGCTTGTGCTGCCTAGATCGCAAGATGCGATCTAGGCAGCATGATGCTTACCAGAAGAAACCCTCGAGACGAAGGAGTTGGCGATGCGCCGAGATTGATTTGTGGGGAACGTTGGTTGTTGTTTATTTCATAAACCCTAGATACATATTTATAGTCCGGGGGACTTTCTAATTCAGGCGTGCACCTAACCGTGCACGGGTAAAACTCTAACTTCTAAATGACACGTATCCTACTATGTTAGAGATACACGGGCAAACTAGCCCAAATTTGGTATAGAAGGCCGATTCATGTATTTCTTCCATGTATATTCTTCAAGCCCATCTTCAATCGCGGCCCACCTCTGATCCGGTCAAATTCTGGTGATAACACATGCCCCCCTGGTTTTGGAAATGACATTTCCAAAATCATTACGCTTTTCCTTCGTCGGGTCATGTCGTGGCAGAGCAGAACCGTTGCAGCATCCTTCATCATGACACCTTATCTTCTCAACTCTCCGCAAAATTTGATAGCTTTAGCATCACTTCCTCGGAAACTTCAATGGCATTAAATCTCCACTAGGCTCCTCATTATTTAACCGTGCCGATTGATCAGCCCTCTTCATCCCCTTCCTTTGTTCTAGCTGTCGGCACCAAAAAACCCTCTTTCCCTGTAGCAATGTCTTCCTCTTCCTCTGTCTCCTCCGGCCTCTCCCTCCAGTCTTTCTCCTCAAGCGAGCCGAGTGGAACTTCGACCATGTGCCAGACAGTCCACCCGAAGCATTCGTCGGGTCAGACGGCGACCTGCCTCTGACCGATGGAGAAGACGACCTCAAGTTCCTCATCGAAGGGGAGCTGATAAGCGAAAGCGAAGACGACCTCCATCCCTGGGTGAAACCCACCTCCTCCGACGGGAAGGAGGAAGAAGAAGAAGTAGAGGAAGAAGAGGAAAAAGAGGAGGATGATCCCCTCTCCCCCGCTAAGCATCCGCCGGCAAAGCGATTCCGCGCTTGGGCGGACAGCGAAGACGATGATGATGATGAGGAAGAAGAAGCTCCGGCCGAGGGCTGGGGCAGCAGCGACGAGGAACTTCCCGGGAGCAGCACCGACGACATCAACAACGGCGACGATGAGGACAGCGACGACTAGTAGAGTAGGCCTAGTAGTAGCAGTGCACTAGGCACCAGATCCCCCTTTTGAGAGCCATCGGCTCTTTCCTGTAAAGCCACTCCTTTGAATTAATGAGAATTGTTCTTCCAATTCATCTTTCAATTAATCCAATTTCAATCCTTCCGCTTGCCACACCAAGACCGATAGCAACGTATCGGATTTTTTCCTCTTAGACGCCCATGAAGCCGGACTCAGATATCGATTAGACCGTCAGTCAAGCACTTCTCAAATTCAGACTGTGATTTGATACCTGACCATGATATTTCGCAATCCTATAGCCGATGACTGTTCATCGGCTATTTTGAGAATCCAGTCTCCTTCCTTTTCTTGCAGCAACAGGACGGTCCAAACCCTGTACAAGACGACGGCTTCCCTTTCCGGCTCCTCTCCGTAGCTTTAACAATCTTCTTCTGCAAACAGCTCACCGCTTTCGGAGAAGGTCATGATGCAGGGTCAGCCGATGCAACTCCAATCGGCTCTCAAAAATAGAGCATCTACCAAGTTAGTTGCCCCCCGAGCCTTAATCGAGGCGAGAATATCAGCGAGGATGCACAGATCAAACAAAAAGGCTTTGACCTCATGTAATCTGGTAATCTGAGACAGCCACCAGGAAAAGTCAGCCAAACTTGCCCCCATTGATCAGCTTTCTTCCACTGAATGCCGATGTTGTAGATGACACACCAACAGCTTAATGAGAAAGAGGCTGCCTTGCATGCCAAATTGATGTTACCGCTAAACTGGCACAAAAGGTTGTGCTCATTGCAGCCGAGGCTGCTCTCATTGTACATTCCCTCCAAGGAAACAGAAGCTCTTGAAGCCGAACTGAAAACCATCTTGGCCTTGAGCACGTAATTGTACTAGAGTCGATGACTGGGCATTGGCTGTGTTCCTTAGTTCTAAAGTCGATGTCCTTGCATCGGCTGCATATCGTGAAAACATCGGCTGCATATCGTGAAATTTTTTTTTTACCGGCCGACTTTTCCTATCGGCCCTTAACATTTCACTGCACACATGTACATCTGCACATGTTCATCTGATTAGGTGCCCCCCGAGCCGATTCTGCCAGGTAACTGCTGATATCGGCTCTGTGGTTAGCCAAGGCACTACGATGTGAACGTCGGCTCTGGTAGGAACAATGTGGATTTCTTCCAGTGCATCAGCCGACGCAAACCCATTGCCCATTGGATCGACGTTGAACCCAGGCAGAATGAATGGTGAGGATAATTTTGGCCGATTGCTAGAATCGGCCTCCATGTTGCGTGCTCGATGAAGGTTTTGCAATGCTCCTCCATAGATCCTTAGGGCCGATCACATGGATCGGCATCGCCATGTTTGTCCATCGACGTTGCTTTTGTTACACGGTCAGGCCGGTGGATGAAACCAACCTAACCCCGTCCTTTGTCACGTCGATGCTTTCTCGTGGCTTCTCAAAGATGACCGGCCGTGGGCCGCAGTCAAGTTGTGCCACAGGTGCTTCGTCTACTCCTGGAGCACTAAACTCCGTTGGAAGGATGAACACCATGTTTGTGCCAGCCGATGTCTCATCATCGGCTTTCTTTTGTCTGGGGCGCCACTCTTTCCTTTGTGGCCGACCTTCTTCGTCCAGGGTTCGCTGAATTTTAGCGGCCAGATCAGGCCGCGCCTTCCTCAACGTGTGCAGGTATAACCTTTCAGCTTCCTCCAACCCACGTAGTCGCTGAACCCTTCGCTTTTGGGAATGGCTGAGCCCATCAGGGCACCACCTCGGCCGATGATACTTGTCTTCTTCTTCATCATCGTCCTCTAGTTCCTCGAGATCTTCCACCCGAGCGGACTCAGCATGCTTGTTCCGAGGCGGGAGAGGCCCTAGACGCTTGAACACGGACACGTTAGCTGCATCATTCTTCTTTTGTTTGCATTCTGGGCAGTTGCCGATTGTAGGCAATCGGCTCATTCCTGAATCCCAGCAGTGTCTGAAGAAGGGGCAGTCCCAGTGCCTATCCTCGTCGTCTTGCTCCCTCGACTTTTCCTTGGCGTGGCGCTCATATCGCTCCTCGTCGCGATCATGCCGACGACGTCTCCTGTCGTCCCTAGCCAGACGATCTTTTTCATCATCGTCGTTGTATCGCCGACGTTGGTCGTATTGACCCACATACTTGTTGAGGAGGTGATCAGAGAGAGGTCGCTGATATCTTACGTTCCTCACTTCTCCCTCTGTGATGTAGCGCTTGCCGTCGTGGCGGAGCCGATCGCGTGGAGCGGCTTCCTCTGTGTCCTTGCTATGAGAGCAGCTGCCCTCATCTCCGTCCTTACCAGAGTGGTGCCCAGGTCCTACCATGTTGATATTGCACGAGAAATCTGGCTGGCACCCTCCATGGTAAGTATACTCCACCATGTTAACGGCGGGGAAGGGGTGTGTGTCGACCTTCATGGCGTACTGGTTGAAAATTAGCCGCCCTTGTTCTATCGCCATTTGGACCTGTTGACGCCACACCCTGCAGTCGTTGGTGGCGTGGGTGAACGTGTTATGCCACTTGCAGTATGGCTTTCCGTTCAGCTCCTGCACCGTGGGGATCTTGTGGCCTTCGGGTACCTTTAGCTGCTTCTCCTTGAGTAAGAGGTCGAAAATCTGCTCAGCTTTGGTCACGTCGAAGTCGAACCCTTTTGGAGGGCCTTGTGGCTTAACCCACTTACAGGACACGGGGCTTGCCGCCCGAGTCCATTCAGCCACTGCTACCTCTTGATCTCCCGCAGCACCTTCATCCTCGTCTGCCTCAACCAGGACCACCGCACGCTTGAATTTGTCCTGGTAAACATCTGGGTGGCGCTGTTCATATGCTGACAGCTTCTGCACCATGTGCGCCAATGAAGGGTAGTCTGCTTGGGAGGCTACGTCCTTGATCGATGATGAGAGACCCACCACCGCCAACTCGACTGCTTCTTTTTCACTTACGTGAACCGAATAGCATCGGTTCCTAACGGTCCTGAAGCGCTGGATGTATTCTGACACTGTTTCCCCGCGCTTCTGTCGTACTTGTGCTAGATCGGCAATACCAGCCTCGGAAGCCTCTGAGTGATACTGTATGTGGAACTGCTCTTCCAACTGCTTCCAAGTCCGGATTGAGTTCGGTGGTAGCGATGTGTACCACCCGAAAGCCGATCCTGTGAGGGACTGTGCGAAGAACCTCACACGCAGCTCGTCTGATGCTGAGATCGTGCCCAGCTGTGCCAAATATCGGCTCACATGCTCGATGGAGCTGGAACCATCTGATCCATTAAACTTGGTGAAATCAGGGAGCCGATATTTGGGTGGTAGTGGGATCAATTCGTACTCATTAGGGTACGGCTTGGAATAGCCGATTGTCCTCCTTTTCGGCATCATGCCGAACTGATCTTTCAGGATTGTACAAATCTGATCCGCGGTGATGGCTGCAGGCATCGAACTCTGAAGATTCGCCGGGGTGGCATACTTAGCCAGCCATGCTTTCTTTTCCAGCTCCGAGCCAACTGCAGGAGTTGAGCTCTGGAGGTTTGTCGGAGTGGCATACTTAGCTAGCCACGTCTGCTTCTCAAGATCTATCCCCGACGCTCCTCCCGCTGTTCCAGAAGTCCCTGCTGTTGCAGCCTGGTTTGAGAGTGCCCAACTACTGCAGTCACTAGGGTCACCACCAATCTTGTAGACGACGTATGCCGATGAGTTCGGCACTTCTGGTGCTGCCAACGCGAAAGGCAGCGGTGGACGGGACTGGAGTGGCATCTCTCCTTGGTAAGTCCCCAGAGCCGGTCCTGACGGAGAGTACTGATGGCTCATGATTTCCTGGATCACGCGCAGAGCGACACGCTCCAAAGTGTTCACCAGGCTCTCAGAGTGGCGGTGCAGCGAATGAGCCACCATGAAGTTGATCTCCTGACGCAGTGACCTGGTGCGTTCTTCTGACGGGGTGGACAGGTCCACTCCATCGAGCGCGCCTTCAGGTGAGAACCCTTTCCACCTGATGCCATGTGAGCGGGTTCTGTGAAAAGAGCCGATGAGGTCGGCTTCGAGGACTGCCTTGATCTCGTCATGCTTCTTCTTGAGCTCGTCAGTCAGATCCTCGTACTTGACCGGAGTGCCTTCCGCCATCTCAGATGTAGATGGCGATGCGGTTGATGTCGAAAATTGTCCCACCGGGCGTGCCAGAATGTGTTGCGGTCAGAAACCCACCGGCGGGCAGCGACGGGCAACACCGTAGAGCCGGGAATCTCCCAGGACTGCGGCTGGCCCTGGTCCCTCCGAGCGACGGCCCGCAAAGCCTTCTGCACACACGTCCGATGCTGATGCAAGGGCGTGCCACCTGACCTATACCTGGTCAGGAAGGTGTTGGGTGATGCCTCGCTTAGTTTCCTGCATGGCATACACGTAAACGTTAAATACGAGCCTCGATCGGCTCTCAGGTTATCCTGTGAATCGGCTCAAAGAGCCGATCCACCCATGATTCGTACAAGGTGTACGAATATATGGTGGTCCTGCTTGATCAAGATAAAGCTAAAGCGATCTACGACGATTTAGGGTTTTCACCGCATAATCGGATCATCCTACTCACGATTGGGCCTCGCGGCCACGCACGGTGATCGTGAGCCGGTCCTAGACAAGGCCTAAAAACCAACACGAGGTTGATCCCCGGAACATCCTGTCTAGGACTAGCAAACGACACCCTACGCGCTGCTGGATCCTCCAACCCTTTGTAAGGCCTAACTATTGCAGATATTAAACTAATCCTTGAAGAACAAGGAGCAACCGTAACGGATCGGATCTACTAAACGATGATCAAGCGGGGTGCCGCCCCTACACCCGTGACAGGCGTAAGGGCGGCTAGATGCCTAAGGGTTGCACTACGATAGCATATGATACGAAGAACAATGCTAACCCTAAAACATCTATGATAACTACGTTGCTCGCCATCAAAAAGGCTTCAGCACGAGCAACGCATGAACAACGTAATAAGCTTGTGCTGCCTAGATCGCAAGATGCGATCTAGGCAGCATGATGCTTACCAGAAGAAACCCTCGAGACGAAGGAGTTGGCGATGCGCCGAGATTGATTTGTGGGGAACGTTGGTTGTTGTTTATTTCATAAACCCTAGATACATATTTATAGTCCGGGGGACTTTCTAATTCAGGCGTGCACCTAACCGTGCACGGGTAAAACTCTAACTTCTAAATGACACGTATCCTACTATGTTACAGATACACGGGCAAACTAGCCCAAATTTGGTATAGAAGGCCGATTCATGTATTTCTTCCATGTATATTCTTCAAGCCCATCTTCAATCGCGGCCCACCTCTGATCCGGTCAAATTCTGGTGATAACAGTGGTACAAAGCTTACTTACATGGGACGGGTGATACTCTATTTAAACTTTTGTACATGACCCTTTAGATTGTTGCCATGTGCCAGAATCCAAACCCTATACCATACTTCTAGAATACTCTACAAACTCTAGATATTTCATACTACTCGTAAATATCTTACTCTAGAACATTCCCCATTCTACAGTTCTCTCTACATACCTTGGATACTTCATGACTAAGCTAGCTCCTTTACTAGCCAACCACATTGATAAGATTACTACTAACAATCCCCCCCATAATCTTGTCATATAAACTATCTTTACTATTAAATTTAAAATAGGCCGCGGTGGTTGGTGATGGTACGTCAAACGTGTATACAACTCACCCCGAACATAAAAAGTAAGGTCAGCGTGACCGGCTCCATGAGGAGTTCTTATCAGGATTAGTTAGGTCACGACCAAAATCCAATCCGTAGCACTAGGTAGCAAAATCAGCATCCCTTTCCTAATTCTAATCGGTAAGACAAGCATAGATCGGTTCAGCCACACATCTTTTTCGTTCGCTCCCCTTTTTATTCTCTAAGGAACCCTCTCCTTAACGAGCGTAGATTGATGGAGATGGTTTTTGTACCGGTCAATCTTTATATCCTTTCTGGCATCGTTCTGTAAAAGATCGGCAGGTGATCCGTCCTTTCTCCTCTGCCGTAGTTCATCAACGCGTGTCCGGCAATCCCGGTTAGATCGACACAATCGGCAAAAAAGAAAAAGGCCAAAAGAGACCCATTGATTAGGCTCCTCTTGCCGTGCTACTTTAAATTTTCTAACTTTTCTTTCATTCGCAAACATACAGTGACAACCTATATGACTCTAGGTTTCTTTTCCTAATTTTTGCACGTGCATGCATTTTCCCTTTAAAATTCGTAGGACATACAAATCTCAACACTTATGCAACTAAAAATCCTTAAAAAAAACAAAGCTTTCATACCCTGCAGCTTTTAAGAGGTTAGTGAAAAGAATCAACCACATGTTTTGGAGCTGATGACATTCTCCCTAAAAAAACCATGTTTCATGCGTGGGTGTTTCATTAATAAAGAGAAATATCTGTTCAGCTTGGGGCCACGTTTCGACGTGTGTTCTCGACAAATCAGTTTCTCAGACAAAGTATCTCGAAGGTGTTCATAGAGATTGCATGTGCATTTGTGCGTTCGTAGGAGCGAGTATGCATTTAGTGAGCATTTATATTGTACCGTGTTTTGTTAAAAAAGATGGTGTAAAACGGGCACCTTTTACGATATACTCCCTCCGTCCCAAAATGTAAGGCGTCTAAGGATTGGTCAAAAGTCAAACCTTACAAACTTTGACCAAATATTTTAAAAAATATTTACATCTACAATATCAAATTGACATATTAAGAAATTATACTTTAGGGTGACTCTATTGATAATGATTTAGTATTGTAAATATTTATATTTTTGTGTGTAAACTTGGTCAAACTTTAAAAACATTGACTTTTAACTAATCCTTAGACGCCTTATTTTTGGCACGGAGGGAGTATCATTCAATAAATACTATGAATTATTCGATCGTTTGTTCAAACATGTTAATTAGATCGGTCGATTGATCAACTCGGATCGGTCGATCGAGCATCAGAGTTGTCTCAGTGATGACAAAAAATAATGCACATTGTATGATACTGACGTACCACAGATTCTAAAGAAAAATGAGGACCATGTGGCCACACATCCTGGACATAGACATTGCGATTATATTCCATTTATTCTATATTTGGAGGGAGCAATCTTTCGTTATTAACCTGTTGCAACACACGGGTATTATGCTAGTATCCCCTAATCCAGATCACATGGACCATGCACTTCATCTTGTGATGGCATCACACCGACTCACGTCAAGCAACGACGCCGCACCCTGCTTGTTAGCCTGACACCGACTTCATTTTAGATATCATGTAGTACATGTCAAGTACCAAATCACTGAGAACCAACCTGTGTTTGGATGGTTAGGAGGGCGTGGCACCCCTGCATTTAACGCTTTGGTGTCTCAAAAATGGAGGAATATTCTTCGTGGGATGCGGCGTTCCCGATGACATTGTGGTGCTAGTGGTGACTTCGTCAATCTCAATACCCGTCGGAACAGCTTTCTTGGATGCAGTTTCTGAAGGTGCTCGAAGGGGTAGTGTGTGTGCTTGAGTGATGAGTGTATGTATGTACGTGTGAGCGTCTATGATTGTATCTTGTGTGTTGCAAAAAATAGTATTAATTTTGTCTTGTTCATACTAAGACTAGCAAAGCGTTCCCTGCTCTATAAACTCTCAAGAAACACCCCTATAATATCAATCTAGTTCGTCCTAATGTTAGAACAGTAATAGCATGCTATGTAATTCATCTATTTTTGTTAGGAAACCTACATGTTTGTTTGCTTTTCTTATTCTCAGGTGACAGGTTGTGTCTGGGACCATAGCCGTCAAATCTGTTTTTGTTCGTTGCAAAATGCTGTTTTATATTCCGCCATTTTGTGCTCTTACGTGTTCACAAGGTTTTACATTATAATTTCCATCTATTTTGTTGTAAACAATGACGGTAAATGCCAATTACTATTTCCTTTCGCTATCCTTTTGCCATCCCGTAGTACATGTGTGAACTCATTGCTCTGGTACATTTAAATTCTTCATTGTTTTTGTTCTTCAAGAGCTGCAACCCTAACTCTTTGCTGTAATTTCATGTTGCACTATCACATGGAACACAGCAAATCGTGGAGTGAATCACCCCTATAATCTAGTAAGTACCTTTCATTTTTGTATTGATATGCTTATCGTGCTGGAACCAGTTTGTGTTTAACACATTTACTCTCCATATAGATAGGATAACTGGTTTGAAATAAATCATGCTATTTGTATGACTGCACGTCTTCGTTCATTTTCCTGCTAGCTTCTCAAACTTGTTCTATTGTATGTCTAATCTTTTTTGTTTGATCGTGATTAAACCAATTTAATTGTTCTGCTTAACTTAAATGATCTGGCATTTTATTCCAGCCACATAATGTTTGATTGCTCATGCACTTCCTCATACCGTTATGTCTTCTGGATTTCTTCCATAATGATAAGAATGTTTTGCTTGGTGAATATGAGTCAGATGATGATTCAATTGGTTATTAGTCCTTGATTCATTGAGTTTACTGATGATTAAAACATATAAACCTTGCGACTATCGGCATGCTTGTTGTGGGATATAATGAGCATATTTGTTTTTTGTAAGACTTTTTCGGATTTCACCGTTGATTAATCCAATGCCACCTTCCGTAGTAGGAAATCCACCTTCGTAGGGTATCATAAATAAGATTTGTTGTTACTTTTTGGCTGACCCATCTTTTATTTTTAGGCACAAAATGGTTCATTTGTTTGTTTCTCCTTCCCTTATATTGCGCTCATGGGTTAAACAATGAAATAATATGTCAGCTTTATACGAATCCCGTAATGGTTGTCTAATCTGCCTTAATTGGTCCTGCTCGTTTATATTTGGCACCAAATGGATATATTTCTCTTTTATCTCGAGGCATTCCCATGGCTGGCCGATGATTAAAATAATGAAATTTAGGGGTTGGAGATTCTCCAACTCGCACAATGTCGGCTAGTTTTGTCCACATGACCACTTTTGTGGAACTTAAGGGATCTGAAGCACCCCTTCCAAGTGTCAATTTTAATAGACAATTGTTATGCAGTTTCTGGCTTATTTTATTAGGCAGATCGTCTAGTTACTTGATTTATTTTGTTCATATTTGCCATCCGGTTGCTTTCTGCTGTTGCATTGGGGTTGATAGCTTGCTTTGTTATATTATGCCTTGTGCTTTGTGAAAATCTGCCATCTGTTTTGATGCTTTGCAAAAATCTGTGACAACTAATAATATGGTTGTTTTCTCAAATTGTATGGTTACGTAACTTGCAATTGTCTTGTTTTCAGCCCCTGAATAGAGCAAGGAAGGCAGATGGCAGGCATGTACATCAAGTGTCCAGTCTTTCCACAAGACAGCCGTGACAATGCCAATTCATCTGATTGTCATATGATAGCTATCGTCCCACCATTCCAAAGACACAAACAATCGTTGCCTTTGCACACGAATCAATTGATATAATTCAGCAGCAAAGAGATGAAAGAGATTCAAATATCATCATAACACCAATGAGATACATGAATTGAAAAATAGGCAAGCTTGGATTGAGCAGATCCTTAATAATCTACTCTGCAGATCTAATGGAAAGCCACTGTTACTTGCACTCCGATGAATTCTACCTAATTTAAATGCAGTTTTGTCGATGATGCCATTTGTATGGCTTGTATCATTTGAGTTATTTCGACTTGTTGTTGTATTTGAGAATTTTTGCTGTTATTGTAATCCTTGAGCATTTTTTCCTGTTATTGCTATAGTTTGCAATCATTGTAACAAATTTTCAATGTAATGATTATTTTATCTTGCACTCGGCCTTAAACAGAACTACTAGTATGGTCTCACAATTTTTTATCATTATACTATGCAAGATTTAGCGGTCGCCCCAAATTCAGAGCACCCATAGCGATTTGGGGGCCAGCGTCGTTTTAGGGCTCGCACCGGTGCGCTCCAAACGGAGCCGGCTATTTGTCGAGCCGAGTAGAATCGCCGGCATCCCCGAGCCGGCCCCTTCGCCAGGGGCGCGAATCAGCGCTCCGGTGCCTCGCGAACGACGGTTTTCGCTGGTGGAGGCGCCTTGTCAGCGAGAGGACGCGATGGTTCGCATCGACTGGCCACGACGCGGGAAGGTTGGTCGTCGGCGTTTAAATGGCCTCCCGCGCGGAAACCGAGGCAGCCACTGGCCACGCGGCGTCCAGTCGCCGTAAATGTGGGTAGTTGCCACCGCTAGATATATAGGACGTACGCCGTCCACCACCGCCGCTCCATTCTCTACTCTCCACATCAAGATGCCGCGCCGTCTGAAGACCACCTACTCGATGCTTGGCCTCAACGGCCGCGCGCTGCCTCCACCACCACGGCAGCCGCAGCCGGAGCCGCAGCCAGAGCTGCAGGCCGACGACGAGCACAGCTCCGACGAGGACGAGGACCCACGGTTCGAGTCCTGGCACGATGTCTACGTAGCAGACGCGAGCGCAGGCGGCGGTGGATCGAGGAGTCGGCGCAGTCCGGCTGCCGCCGCAGGCCCCCGCCGACCCGGAGCAGGCGGCGGATCGAGGAGTCAGCGCAGTCCGGCTGCCGCCGCAGGCCCCCACCGACCCGGAGCAGGCGGCGATCCTCGCGTCGCTGAACGCACAACGATACCAGCGGTTGAGGGAGGAGGAGCGCGAGTTCGTCAACGACGCGAACCTCGAGCACGTCCTCGAGATATCGCGCCAGCGAGCGGTCACGGAGGAGGCGGGACGCCGCCTCAAGGAGGCGGAGCGACAGAAGCTCACAGAGCTCAACGCTCATCGCCACCAGGACGCGTTCGCTCGCCAGCAGGCGAGGCGCGCCGAGATCGAAGCTTCTCGGGAAAGGCTGGAAGCGCGGGGACAGCGCCACCGGCAAGCCCCTGCGACGCCGGCCGCCATGCTCCACCGCCAGATGCGCGAAGCAACGGAGGAGAAGCGGGCACGGAAGCAGGCGGCAATGGCGAAGAACAACGACGAGGCAGGGCCGTCGAGCGCCCCTACCGACGGCCAGTAGACCAGGATTAAGTTTATGTTCAGTTATGTTTAAATTCGAGCTACTTTGGTATAAATTTCGTATGAATTTGGGTTTTTAGATGTCAATTTAAATTTTAAAATCTATCGGGGCTGCCGTTTTGGGGCCGCCGGTGTGGGAGCAGCGTCCCCAAATAGAGGATGCTGTGCCGGTGGAGATGCTCTTATAGATAGATAATGATCATGGTAACAGAAAAAATCGTCAACGTGATGATGATTTGATGTTGCACTCGACCTTGAACATAAGTACTAGTACGGTCTCACAATTTTTTTAATCATTATACTTTGCAACATTTAGCAGATGCGCCAAATTCAGACATAGATCATGATCATGGTAACAAATTTTCAACATGATGATGATTTGATGTTGCACTCGGGCTTGAACAGAAGTACTAGTACGGTCACTCAAAATTTTATCATTATACTTTGCAATGGATGCACCAATTTCAGAGATAGATCATGATCAGGGTAACAAATTTTCAACGTGATGATGTTTTGATGTTGCACTTGGCCTTGAACTGAAATACTAGTACAGTCTCACAATTTTTTATCACTATAATTTGCAAGATCTAGCGGATGAGCCAATTTCAGAGATAGATGATGATCATGGTAGTAACCGGTATTTAATGTGATGATGATTTGATTTTGCACTCGGCCTTGAACAGAGGTACTAGTACGGTCTCACATTTTTTAATCATTATAGTTGGACCTTAGCCAAATTCAAAATCTCATAGCGGCAAAACTTCCCGCCCACAAAATACAAAAATTTGACACGCTTCCAAATTCCCATTCTACCCCTGCGGAGATGATAGAAAGGTCGGTTGGTGGTGGGGGGGCGGTGGGGGGTATGCCCGTCATTTTTTGGATCACCACCTCCCTAGCCCGGAAACCCTCCCAGAAAAAATTCATTTCCCTCAGACCACCCACCGGAACTTCCCAAGTCCCTCTCTCCCACCTCCACGACCACCGCACCGGAACATCCCCGCCGGACTTCCCTGGCCTACCCGAGCCCTCGCGATCCTCGTCATCCGGCTGCCTGCCGGAGCCGCTTTATCGACGCCGTCATCAACCGGACCGGATCATCCCCGCTGTACCTCGAAACCATATGCTCATCCAGCAGTCTACCGCAGTCGCTTCAGCTTAGCCGCTTCGCCGGATCCGTCTTCCACCGCATCGGATCTTGCTCACCGACACCGTTGTGCATGAACCGGATCTGCTTCACCGGCGCCGTGCATGATCTAAACTCTTCTACTGTCGCTTTTCTATTGCTTGCCTGCAAGTTCTTGTTTAATCTTGGGGGAACCTGTTTGTGCTAACGACGCGCCGTTACTTTTTTGCAGATGAGATGAGTAACCATGAAGTGTAATGGCCGTCTCTCCAACCCCAAGTAGCACATGTAGCGTACTTCATCACCGGATCTATCAACCCCAGGAAGATCTGTTGTGACTCCCACAGAGTGCTTCTCCTAATGTAAGTCCCTTGTTTTAGCGCCATGTTCTATGTTTAGATGCTTGTTTGTCTGAAGCTCTTTTAGTTCATTCCTAGCTATGACCGTAACACGTTGCTATTTTCAACTTCATTGCTAACTTTAAGCGATTGAACATTTTGGTTTGCATTCCCTGCTCTGTAGATGTAGCCATCATAACTTCTATCTTGTGATCGTTGTTACAAAAATTATAGGTATTATAGTAACATCCTGCTATTATTTAGTTCATGGCCAATTTTAAGTAATTGCACATGTTGGTTCGCATTCCCCGCTTCTATAGCTTTTGGCATCGTAACTTCTATATTTGGTTTACATTCCTCGCTCTGTAGATCTAGCCATCATAACTTTATCTTGCTAATCGTTGTTACAAAAATTATGGCCTGCTACTATGTTGTTTGTGCCAATTTTTTACTCCATGAACATGTTGGCTTGCATTCCCTGTACTACAGGTGATGCCATTGTTTTGTATCTAGTTCATTGTAAGCTAACAAAGTAAGGACTTAGTTTGGCATGCTATCACTCTGCTATCTAGCCTGTAGTACAAATAAACTTGTCATACTACTAGATAATAATTTTGCGTGCCATCTTGTTCTTCAAAAGCTGCATTATTGACTTGTTTCTCTGACTTGGCATGACGCTCACATATGGAAAGCTGAACATATTGGTTTGCATTCCCTCTTATACAAGTTCACGGGTGATCCCACTATATTACGTATCTGGTCCATCCTAAGCTCCAGCATTAACTATCCTCTATGTGTTGCTCATTACAAGTTTATATCCCGAAACATCTTGATTTGCATCCCCTTCACTATAAGTTCATGAGTATTATTTAGTTCACGGCCAAAATGAAGTAATTGCACTTGGCACATGTTGGTTCACATTCCCTCCTCTTTAGCTTTTGCCATCATAACTTCTATTTTTGGTTTACATTCCCTGCTCTGTAGATGTAGCCATCATAACTTCATCTTGCTCAGTCGTTGTTACAAAATTTATAGCCTGCTACTATGTTGTTCATGCCAATTTTGTACTCCCTGAACATGTTGGTTTGCATGGGACTCGGCATGAGTAAGTCTCATTGTTTCATTCTAACATGCTCGTTATATTGGTGTTGGTATGCGGCATGGAGTCTTTGTTTGCGTAGTGTGCGCCTTACAAGGATCTTGTTATAACGACGAAATGATGAGTTCCAAATTCTTTGGCAAACAATATTGTAGTGTCTTTGCCTTTCCATTGTTCTTTGTCTTAACTTGTAATGTCTTTGTTTCAGATATAGGTGCTGCATGGACAACTTAAAAGATTGCCGGATCCCTTCATTGTATTGCTAGGTTTAATTACCATTCAATTTCTCTGGGTTCTGTAATATTTTTTCAATGCCTTGCAGCAGATGTAATATTTAGTTAGTTTTTATAGTTCTTTCGCGCATTTTTTCTTTGGTGCTTGTGGTAAGTGAGGCTATCCGATAGAAATCAATGCTGCGTAAATATTCTCAGTATCTAAATCACGAATTCCCATCCCTTAAACGGCCCAATTAAGCGAAATCACATATGTGCCGGCCCGCAAAATCCTAAAGCGCCTATTACGCCGGCATATAAACAGCAACTAAACGGGCTGGCCCACTTACTTATTGGGCCAGCCCACTTGATTTACTGTGGACATTGGGCCGGCCCACTTGCTTTAAGGTGGACCCCACCCACTACTGGGCCGGCCCACTAACTAGTTGGGCCAGCCCAATTGCTTTTGTGGTGGACCCCACATACTAAATGGGCCGGCCCTTTAAGACGAAAGTGGGACCCACCTGTGTTTTTGGCCCGGCCCACTACCGTGTTGGGCCGGCCCACTTGCTATATGGTGGACCCCACATACAAAATGGGCCGGCCCTTTAACAGGAAAGTGGGACCCACCTGTGTTTTTGGCCCGGCCCACTAGCATGTTGGGCCGGCCCACTTGCTATATGGTGGACCCCACATACTAAATGGGCCGGCCCTTTAACAGGAAAGTGGGACCCACCAGTGTTTTGGCCCGGCCCACTATCTTGTTGGGCCGGCCCACTTGCTATATGGTGGACCCCACATACTAAATGGGCCAGCCCTTTAACTGGAAAGTGGGACCCACTGTGTTTTTGGCCCGCCCACTATCTTGTTGGGCCGCCCACTTGCTATATGGTGGACCCCACATACTAAATGGGTGGCCCTTTAACAGAAAGTGGGACCCACCTGCTTTTGGCCCTACCATCGGCTTGTTGGGCCAGCCCATTTGATCTAATGTGGACCCCACGTACTAAATGGGCCGACCCGATAGCAGGAAAGTGGGACCCACATGCTAATTGGGCCGGCCCACTAACTTCTTGGGCCGGCCCAGTTGCTTTAATGTGGACCCCACTTTGTAAATGGGCCGGCCCGATACCAGGAAAGTGGGTCCCACATGTCTTGTGGGCCGGCCCTTTTGCCTGTTGGCCGGTCAATCGAGTGCATTCGACCCGGCCCACATGCTTAGTGGGCCGGCCCATTAAAGTTTTGACCAGTCAACCTTAGAGGTTAGGCCCGGCCCACGTAACTAATGGACCAGCCCAGCTATATAGTTGACCGGTCAAACTAAGTCAGCTGGCCCGGCCCGCAAACTTAATGGGCCGGCCCGCTTAAGACGTGGCAGGCCTCGTGTGGGCCTACCATCTACCACGGGGTTTCAGCCGGTTAACGCCGTTAATCGCGATTAACGGCGTCGCCACGTGTCGGGTTGCATGACGTGCATCAACGGGCTCCCGGAAACACTTGGGCAACGGTCCGATTTTCCGTGGCGGAAGGGCGCCCAAGCGCGACGGACCGAAAAAATCGTCGTAGGACTTTGCCTGACGCAGTTTCCACAACAGAACCCATATCGTCGGGTTAGGCCCATAGGCGACGAAAAATACCCCTTAGCGGACGATTTTGAGACGTTGTCTATCAGAACTTTTCTTGTAGTGCACCTAAATCCATCTTCACGTGATGGATTATTCTAGGCTTTGCCGTGGCGGCGGGGACGGCCACTTGGCGGCTCTCACCGGCGACAACATCGACCTCATCGCTACGCATCTGGACGTTACCTACACCGTCCGACTTGCTGCATGTTCCAGGGAGCTCTACGACATGATCAGCAAGGATGAAGGTAAGATGCACCATTGGGATGAACCCTGCCTGCTGATGCCTCCGCCTGCTTATTGGTTCGGTGAACACTGGGACCTGGCGACAGCATCTCGTCTGCATGATACCGTGTACGACCTGGTGCCCCTCGACCATCCTCGCCGTTCTGTCGACCTGTGATGGCGTGTATTTCACACGTTCGTTGGGCAACCCCAAGAGGAAGGTATGATGCGCACAGCAGCAAGTTTTCCCTCAGAAAGAAACCAAGGTTTATCGAACCAGGAGGAGCCAAGAAGCACGTTGAAGGTTGATGGCGGCGAGATGTAGTGCGGCGCAACACCAGGGATTCCGGCGCCAACGTGGAACCTGCACAACACAACCAAAGTACTTTGCCCCAACGAAACAGTGAGGTTGTCAATCTCACCGGCTTGCTGTAACAAAGGATTAACCGTATTGTGTGGAAGATGATTGTTTGCAGAAAATAGTAGAACAAGTATTGCAGCAGATTTGTATTTCAGTATTAAAGAATTGGACCGGGGTCCACAGTTCACTAGAGGTGTCTCTCCCATAAGACGAACAGCATGTTGGGTGAACAAATTACAGTTGGGCAATTGACAAATAAAGAGAGCATGACCATGCACATACATATCATGATGAGTATAGTGAGATTTAATTGGGCATTACGACAAAGTACATAGACCGCCATCCAACTGCATCTATGCCTAAAAAGTCCACCTTCAGGTTATCATCCGAACCCCCTCCAGTATTAAGTTGCAAGCAACAGACAATTGCATTAAGCATGGTGCGTAATGTAATCAACAACTACATCCTTAGACATAGCATCAATGTTTTATCCCTAGTGGCAACAGCACAACACAACCTTAGAACTTTCTGTCACATCGTCCTGTGTCAATGCAGGCATGAACCCACTATCGAGCATAAGTACTCCCTCTTGGAGTTACAAGCATCTACTTGGCCAGAGCATCTACTAGTAACGGAGAGCATGCAAGATCATAAACAACACATAAGCATAACTTTGATAATCAACATAACAAGTATTCTCTATTCATCGGATCCCAACAAACGCAACATATAGAATTACAGATAGATGATCTTGATCATGTTAGGCAGCTCACAAGATCCGACAATGATAGCACAATGGGGAGAAGACAACCATCTAGCTACGCTATGGACCCATAGTCCAGGGGGTAGACTACTCACACATCACACCGAGGCGACCATGGCGGCGTAGAGTCCTCCGGGAGATGATTCCCCTCTCCGGCAGGGTGCCGGAGGCGATCTCTGGATCCCGAGATGGGATCGGCGGCGACGGCGTCTCCGGGAAGGTGGTCCGTATCGTGGTTCTCGGTCCGCGGGGTTACGTCACGGAGGCTATTTGAATGCGGAAGGGCAGGACACGAGGTGGCACGGGGGCCCCACACCACCGGGCCGCGCGGCCAAGGGGGGGCCGCGCCGCCCTAGGGTGTGGCCCCTCCGTGGCCCCCTCTTCGTCTCTCCTTCGGACTTCTGGAAGCTTCGTGAGAAAATAGGCCCCCGGGCTTTGATTTCGTCCAATTCCGAGAATATTTCCTTACTAGGATTTCTGAAACCAAAAACAGCAGAAACAAAGAATCGGCACTTCGGCATCTTGTTAATAGGTTAGTTCCGAGAAAATGCACGAATATGACATAAAGTGTGCATAAAACATGTAGATAACATCAATAATGTGGCATGGAACATAAGAAATTATCGATACGTTGGAGACGTATCAGCATCCCCAAGCTTAGTTCTCGCTTGTCCCGAGCAGGTAAAACGATAACACAGAGATAATTTCGGAGTGACATGCCATCATAATCTTGATCATACTATTTGTAAAGCATATGTAGTGAATGCAGCGATCAAAACAATGTGTATGACATGAGTAAACAAGTGAATCATAAAGCAAAGACTTTTCATGAATAGCACTTCAAGACAAGCATCAATAAGTCTTGCATAAGAGTTAACTCATAAAGCAATAATTCATAGTAAAGGTATTGAAGCAACACAAAAGAAGATTAAGTTTCAGCGGTTGCTTTCAACTTGTAACATGTATATCTCATGGATATTGTCAACATAGAGTAATATAATAAGTGCAATAAGCAAGTATGTAGGAATCAATGCACAGTTCACACAAGTGTTTGCTTCTTGAGGTGGAGAGAAATAGGTGAACTGACTCAACATTGAAAGTAAAAGAATGGTCCTCATAGAGGAAAAGCATCGATTGCTATATTTGTGCTAGAGCTTTGATTTTGAAAACATGAAACAATTTTGTCAACGGTAGTAATAAAGCATATGCATCATGTAAATTATATCTTATAAGTTGCAAGCCTCATGCATAGTGTACCAATAGTGCCCGCACCTTGTCCTAATTAGCTTGGACTACTCGGATTATCACCGCAATACATATGCTTTAACCAAGTTTCACAAAGGGGTACCTCTATGCCACTTTGTACAAAGGTCTAAGGAGAAAGCTCGCATTTGGATTTCTCGCTTTTGATTATTCTCAACTTAGACATCCATACCGGGACAACATAGACAACAGATAATGGACTCCTCTTTTAATGCTTTAGCATTCAACAACAATTAATTCTTTTCTCATTAGAGACTTGAGGATATTTGTCCAAAACTGAAACTTCCACCATGAATCATGGCTTTAGTTAGCGGCCCAATGTTCTTCTCTCACAATATGCATGCTCAAACCATTCAACTCAGTGTAGATCGCCCTTACTTCAGACAAGACGAACATGCATAGCAACTCACATGAAATTCAACAATGAATAGTTGATGGCGTTCCCCAGTAAACATGGTTATCGCACAACAAGCAACTTAATAAGAGACAAAGTGCATAATTACATATTCAATACCACAATAGTTTTTAAGCTATTTGTCCCATGAGCTATATATTGCAAAGGTGAATGATGGAATTTTAAAGGTAGCACTCAAGCAATTTACTTTGGAATGGCGGAAAATACCATGTAGTAGGTAGGTATGGTGGACACAAATGGCATAGTGGTTGGCTCAAGTATTTTGGATGCATGAGAAGTATTCCCTCTCGATACAAGGTTTAGGCTAGCAAGGCTTATTTGAAACAAACACAAGGATGAACCGGTGCAGCAAAACTCACATAAAAGACATATTGAAAACATTATAAGACTCTACACCGTCTTCCTTGTTGTTCAAACTCAATACTAGAAATTATCTAGACCTTAGAGAAACCAAACATGCAAACCAAATTTTAGCATGCTCTATGTATTTCTTCATTAATGGGTGCAAAGCATATGATGCAAGAGCTTAAACATGAGCACAACAATTGCCAAGTATCACATTACCCAAGACATTTATAGCAATTACTACATGTATCATTTTCCAATTCCAACCATATAACAATTTAACGAAGGAGAAACTTCGCCATGAATACTATGAGTAGAAACCAAGGACATACTTGTCCATATGCTACAGCGGAGCGTGTATCTCTCCCATAAAGTGAATGCTAGGATCCATTTTATTCAAACAAAACAAAAACAAAAACAAAAACAAACCGACGCTCCAAGAAAAAGCACATAAGATGTGATGGAATAAAAATATAGTTTCAGGGGAGGAACCTGATAATGTTGTCGATGAAGAAGGGGATGCCTTGGGCATCCCCAAGCTTAGACGCTTGAGTCTTCTTGATATATGCAGGGGTGAACCACCGGGTGCATCCCCAAGCTTAGAGCTTTCACTCTCCTTGATCATGTTGCATCATACTCCTCTCTTGATCCTTGAAAACTTCCTCCACACCAAACTCGAAACAACTCATTAGAGGGTTAGTGCACAATATAAATTGACATATTCAGAGGTGACACAATCATTCTTAACACTTCTGGACATTGCATAATGCTACTGGACATTAGTGGATCAAAGAAATTCATCCAACATGGCGAAAGAGGCAATGCGAAATAAAAGGCAGAATCTGTCAAAACAGAACAGTTCGTATTGACGAATTTTAAAATGGCACCAGACTTGCTCAAATGAAAATGCTCAAATTGAATGAAAGTTGCGTACATATCTGAGGATCATGCACGTAAATTGGCATAATTTTCTGAGCTACCTACAGGGAGGTGGACCCAGATTCGTGACAGCAAAGAAATCTGGAACTACGCAGTAATCCAAATCTAGTACTTACTTTTCTATCAACGGCTTAACTTGGCACAACAAAACACAAAACTAAGATAAGGAGAGGTTGCTACAGTAGTAAACAATTTCCAAGACACAAAATAAAAACAAAGTACTGTAGGTAAAAACATGGGTTGTCTCCCATAAGCGCTTTTCTTTAACGCCTTTCAGCTAGGCGCAGAAAGTGTGTATCAAGTATTATCAAGAGACGAAGTGTCAACATCATAATTTGTTCTCATAATAGAATCAAAAGGGTACTTCATTATCTTTCTAGGGAAGTGTTCCATACCTTTCTTGAGAGGAAATTGATATTTTATATTACCTTCCCTCATATCAATAATAGCACCAACAGTTCGAAGAAAAGGTCTTCCCAATATAATGGGACAAGATGCATTGCATTCAATATCCAAGACAACAAAATCAACGGGAACAAGATTATTGTTAACGGTAATGCGAACATTATCAACTTTACCCAAAGGTTTCTTTGTAGAATGATCAGCAAGATTAACATCCAAATAACAATTTTTCAGCGGTGGCAAGTCAAGCATATTATAAATTTTCTTAGGCATAACAGAAATACTTGCACCAAGATCACATAAAGCATTACAATCAAAATCTTTAACCTTCATCTTAATGATGGGCTCCCAACCATCCTCTAGCTTTTTAGGAATAGAGGCTTCGCGCTCTAGTTTCTCTTCTCTAGCTTTTATGAGAGCATTTGTAATATGATGCGTGAAAGCCAAATTTATAGCACTAGCATTAGGACTTTTAGCAAGTTTTTGCAAGAACTTTATAACTTCAGAGATGTGGCAATCATCAAAATTCAAACCATTATAATCTAAAGCAATGGGATCATCATCCCCAATGTTGGAAAAAATTTCAGCAGCTTTATCATGCAGTTTCAGTAGTTTTAGCAGCTTTCAGTGCAGTTTTTCGCGCTTTGCATTAGAAGTGGAAACATTGCTAACACCAATTCTTTTATTAGTATTAGTAGGAGGTGCAGCAACATGTGTAGCATTAGCATTACTAGTGGTGGTAATAGTCCAAACTTTAGCTATATTCTTCTCTTTAGCTAGTTTTTCATTTTCTTCTCTATCCCACCTAGCACGCAGCTCAGCCATTAATCTTATATTCTCATTAATTCTAACTTGAATGGCATTTGCTGTAGTAGTAATTTTATTATGATGATTCTCATTAGGCAAAACTTTTGATTTCAAAAGATCAACATCAGCAGCAAGACTATCAACTTTAGAAGCAAGTATATCAATTTTCCCAAGCTTTTCTTCAACAGATTTGTTAAAAGTAGTTTGTGTATTAATAAATTCTTTAAGCATGGCTTCAAGTCCAGGGGGTGAATTCCTATTATTGTTGTAAGAATTTCCATAAGAATTACCATAGCCATTGCCATTATTATAAGGATATGGCCTATAGTTGTTACTAGAATTGTTCCGGTAAGCATTGTTGTTGAAATTATTATTTTTAATGAAGTTTACATCCACATGTTCTTCTTGTGCAACTAATGATGCTAACGGAACATTATTAACATTAGGCCTACCATTCACAAGCATAGACATAATAGCATCAATCTTATCACTCAAGGAAGAGGTTTCTTCGACAGAATTTACCTTCTTACCTTGTGGAGCTCTTTCCGTGTGCCATTCAGAGTAATTGATCATCATATTATCAAGAAGCTTTGTTGCTTCACCAAGAGTGATGGACATAAAGGTACCTCCAGCAGCTGAATCCAATAAATTCCGTGAAGAAAAATTTAGTCCTACATAGAAGGTTTGGATGATCATCCAAGTAGTCAGTCCATGGGTTGGGCAATTTTTAACCAGAGATTTCATTCTTTCCCAAGCTTGAGCAACATGTTCAGTATCTAATTGTTTAAAATTCATTATGCTACTCCTCAAAGATATAATTTTAGCAGGGGGATAATATCTACCAATAAAAGCATCCTTGCATTTAGTCCATGAATCAATACTATTCTTAGGCAGAGATAGCAACCAATCTTTAGCTCTTCCTCTTAATGAGAAAGGGAACAATTTTAGTTTAATAATATCACCATCTACATCTTTATATTTTTGCATTTCACATAGTTCAACAAAATTATTAAGATGGGCAGCAGCATCATCAGAACTAATTCCAGAAAATTGATCTTTCATAACAAGATTCAAGAAATGTGTTTAATTTCAAAGAATTCTGCTGTAGTAGCAGGTGGAGCAATAGGTGTGCATAAGAAATCATTATTATTTGTGGTTGTGAAGTCACACAACTTAGTATTTTCAGCGTTGGCCATTTTAGCAACAGTAAATAAAGCAAACTAGATAAAGTAAATGCAAGTAAACTAATTTTTTGTTTTGTTTTTGATATAGCAAACA
Organism: Lolium perenne; assembly: GCF_019359855.2. Lineage (NCBI taxonomy): Eukaryota > Viridiplantae > Streptophyta > Magnoliopsida > Poales > Poaceae > Lolium > Lolium perenne. The sequence continues at coordinate 25,190,082 of NC_067244.2, forward strand.
AGATAGCAAGTAAAGTAAAACTAGCAACTAATTTTTTTGTATTTTGATTTAGTGCAGCAAACAAAGTAGTAAATAAAATAAAGCAAGACAAAAACAAAGTAAAGAGATTGAGAAGTGGAGACTTCCCTTGCAGCGTGTCTTGATCTCACTGCAAGAACGGCGCCCGAGGAAAAAGAGCTTGATGGCGTGTATTTCACACGTTCGTTGGGCAACCCCAAGAGGAAGGTATGATGCGCACAGCAGCAAGTTTTCCCTCAGAAAGAAACCAAGGTTTATCGAACCAGGAGGAGCCAAGAAGCACGTTGAAGGTTGATGGCGGCGAGATGTAGTGCGGCGCAACACCAGGGATTCCGGCGCCAACGTGGAACCTGCACAACACAACCAAAGTACTTTGCCCCAACGAAACAGTGAGGTTGTCAATCTCACCGGCTTGCTGTAACAAAGGATTAACCGTATTGTGTGGAAGATGATTGTTTGCAGAAAATAGTAGAACAAGTATTGCAGCAGATTTGTATTTCAGTATTAAAGAATTGGACCGGGGTCCACAGTTCACTAGAGGTGTCTCTCCCATAAGACGAACAGCATGTTGGGTGAACAAATTACAGTTGGGCAATTGACAAATAAAGAGAGCATGACCATGCACATACATATCATGATGAGTATAGTGAGATTTAATTGGGCATTACGACAAAGTACATAGACCGCCATCCAACTGCATCTATGCCTAAAAAGTCCACCTTCAGGTTATCATCCGAACCCCTCCAAAGATTAAGTTGCAAGCAACAGAGACAATTGCATTAAGTATGGTGCGTAATGTAATCAACAACTACATCCTTAGACATAGCATCAATGTTTTATCCCTAGTGGCAACAGCACAACACAACCTTAGAACTTTCTCACATCGTCCTGTGTCAATGCGTGCATGAACCCACTATCGAGCATAAGTACTCCCTCTTGGAGTTACAAGCATCTACTTGGCCAGAGCATCTACTAGTAACGGAGAGCATGCAAGATCATAAACAACACATAAGCATAACTTTGATAGTCAACATAACAAGTATTCTCTATTCATCGGATCCCAACAAACGCAACATATAGAATTACAGATAGATGATCTTGATCATGTTAGGCAGCTCACAAGATCCGACAATGATAGCACAATGGGGAGAAGACAACCATCTAGCTACTGCTATGGACCCATAGTCCAGGGGTAGACTACTCACACATCACACCGGAGGCGACCATGGCGGCGTAGTGTCCTCCGGGCGATGATTCCCCTCTCCGCAGGGTGCCGGAGGCGATCTCTGGATCCCGAGATGGGATCGGCGGCGACGGCGTCTCCGGAAGGTTTTCCGTATCGTGGTTCTCGGTACTGGGGGTTTCGTCACGGAGGCTATTTGTAGGCGGAAGGGCAGGTCAAGAGGTGGCACGGGGGCCCCACACCACAGGGCCGCGCGGCCAAGGGGGGGCCGCGCCGCCCTAGGGTGTGGCCCCTCCGTGGCCCCTCTTCGTCTCTCCTTCGGACTTCTGGAAGCTTCGTGAGAAAATAGGCCCCTGGGCTTTGATTTCGTCCAATTCCGAGAATATTTCCTTACTAGGATTTCTGAAACCAAAAACAGCAGAAACAAAGAATCGGCACTTCGGCATCTTGTTAATAGGTTAGTTCCAGAAAATGCACGAATATGACATAAAGTGTGCATAAAACATGTAGATAACATCAATAATGTGGCATGGAACATAAGAAATTATCGATACGTTGGAGACGTATCACCCTACCGTTCATGCACGACAGAAAATGGCTTGGCGCGAACGGCGACTGGATCGCCGCCGCCGATCATCATGAGTGGTGTCTCGTGAACGTCTACACCGAGCGACATATCCCCCTTCCATCCCTACCTGATTCGAAGATTCATCATAGTATTGTTTCATATCGACCTGCATACTCTTTTAACTGGGGTCCAGCAATTTATTTGTTGAAGATTGTAATCTGCCAAGTGCCCACAAAAGGTGGGAGGTACGCAGATTACAAGCTCATCGCCTTGTTCGACAAAACGATTTTCTACCTTGAAGGGGGTGGCGACTGGAGAATGCTGGAGGCCCTTACACCTGCACCTGATTATCCAAATTACTGTGATGCCATTGAACTCCGTGGCCACGTTTTTGCGGTGGACGAATCTGACGGCTCCACGTACTTTTGGGACATCGCAAATGGTATTTTTTCAGTCCTTATGTTGCATTGCATGATACACTGCCTTAACCAATGAAGTTATTCATGAACTACCTTGTTTATATTTTACCTTTCTAATATGACTTAATGATCACACCCCCTTTTGCTGAATATGAATGAACCGTTGCTTGCAATGAATTAGTAGTACTAATTAGTCACCAACAAACATAGTATGCTCAGTACGTGATTGCATTCCTTAATTAGTAACTCTACGCCACTGCAGAATATGGGTGTAATTAACCAGTATCTCAAAAGATAACGTGGCACTATGAAGGCACCCTTTTTGATAACCTTTTACACCCATTGTTTCATATATAACTAATTGATTTTGCCTCCAAAAGGAGGACGAGAGACCCCCGCCATCTGCATCAGAGAGATGCATAAGGACTTTCATAAGTATATGACTTAACGATCACATCCTTTATCTGAATATGAATGAACCGTTGCTTGCAATGAATTAGTACTAGTCAGTCATCAGCAAACATAGTATACTCCGTATGTGAATGCATTCCTGAATTAGTAACTCTATGCAACTGCAGAATATGGATGTAATTAACAAGTATCTCAAATGTTAACGTAGAAACAGAAAAATAGAAGAAAATCGTTTGTAATTACATGCGTAGCTTATATTTTCTAGAGATCGGGGAAAAAGCCTTGATTGGATGTACCTACATGCAGATCAAACAGTTCTTTGTTTATATCGGTGAACAATCTGCAGAATGGTATAATTAATTTTGTTTTTGATACATTTTTTCTCCCATTTTCTTGAATAGATTTCAGTTTCCCACAATTATCTTTCATTAGTGATTGTGACGTCCCCTCATTCAAAATAACTCAGGTTATCTTTTTCCTAATTCAATGATATTTAAGTTTGAGTAAGTTTACGATTAATATCTACAACCTCATATATATATATAAGATTTAGCACCTGCAGGCCTAACAAAGTTAGCTGCCTCTAGTCCCCTGTATAATTCTTTCTTTTTGCTTTCTCAGTTTTTCGTAGCCTTGCTACAACCCTGTATGCTCTAATATATAATGATGCACGACTAGGCATGTGTTCGAGAAAATAAAATCTAAATATCTTTTGTAATATATGAACCTATATTGATGTTTTAGATGTTGGTAGTATAATTTTCGATAAACTTGAACAGACTTAAATCAGTTTAACTTAGCACAACCATATAGCGTACCTTTTTTAGAACGCGAAAATGAGGTAAACAAATACCATGTGTACCCTTTACTATCAATAGTAGAGAAGAGATTATGAACCTTCAACTCTAAAATGCAAATTCTTCTACCTGAATGGATAGTCGCATCTGATACCTATTTTGCAAATGTTACCAGACTTGGGGTTAGCTACAAAGAGCATTTCTTTCTTGTCAAGCTTCATGCACTACCAACACAACCAAAATTCCGAACTGATCGCAAGGGCGGCAATCCACTTATACAATTCAACACCCCCCCTCACGTGTGATGGGAGAAAAGTCAACATGTGGAAAGACTCAGAGGTATAGCTCAAGAGGCATATACGTGGACTCCGAGGGGGCAACAACAATTTTAGGATAAATTGCGAAAGCCAGGACTCGAACTCGAGACCCTGGCTCTGACACCATGTCAAGCTTCATGGACTAGCCAACGCAACCAAAAGTCCGAACTGATGAAAGGTCTAGGCAATCCACTTATACAGTTAAACATTTCTTACCCTTCGGGTGGTCACAGGGAAGCTCTCTAATAGATCACTTAAGACAAAGGGAATTAACTACAGCACAGGACTTAAACTTAAGATGATATATATTTGTCAAAATTTGAATGTATCTATATGCTTTCACCGTCTAGATACATCTGAATTTGGACAAATCTCGTACACTTTCGGTGGGACAGAGGTAGTATATAACTGTGTATACACTAACTAGTGTCTAGTTTTGGCGAAGTTTAGACTAGTTTCGTGGGATGGATGCAGTATAACTGATATATTGGACACTCGATTTGAACACATGAATGACCAATGTCCTTAGCTTACATAGTCGTATTTATACTGTGAGCATGAACGATGAACAATGCTGCTGTTTGAATATGGTTGCCGCAACACCCTATTCGTCTCCATTTCTAATATTGCGTAAAACCCGATGCTCCCGTTTGTAATCCCGCCACCGGTGGTGGATGATCAGAAGACGCGTGGTTCCTCGCTCCATCTGCCGATGGCAAGCGATTGATGATCATCCTTACAAGAAACAAGATTGGGATTGCCAATGCTGAAGTACCTCCCGACATTCCCTATGCCGCTAATGGGCTTCGACTACGGCAGATCCTCCCGTTGCCACCTACATCTTTGAGCTGGATCCCTTATCTACCGCACGTGTGGACTTTCTTTGGAGGCAGGTTAACAGCCTCGCCGACCACTCTCTCGTTCCTCGGACTCAATTACCCAATCATTGCCAACCCGAAGAAGCGTGAATCCAAAGCTCCCGATGGCACATTGGTTCCATTCATGAGGAAAAGCTGCGTCTACACAAAGATACCGGAATATTCGTTATAATCAATACCCTAAAATTTTGTGCCGCAACCTCCCGCCAGATGACGGTGAGACTGTGGGAGTTATCAGCCGTCCCAAGGATGGTTGGGATAGTGTCCGACAAGCGGCTATGTGGTTTAAGCCTGCTTTAAACATTGCCCGTTCGGTGTTACCTTTAAAAACAAGACACTTTTTTATTATGATTGAAGTGTTGAGAAGTAGTACACTTGTTTTTAGTATGTACTAGTTTGAATCAGTTTATTTGAACACCGCCCTGCTTTTGTATTTCGTGTTGCCTTCATATTATAACCCATGCATGGCTGTTTTAGGATTGACTTTATTTCAGCACTATAATTACAATGTGTGTACGTCCTTTATAATATAGCCACCTCTTGTTGATCATACTCATGAGAGGGAGAGGGGATATTCCGCAACTAGCAGTGCTTTCGCACCTCATTTTTGTTGTGACACTTTCAAGTTTCCAAAAAATGCAAACTAAAATTCTAGACATACATTGTGTTGTGTCTTATGCATCTGTGAAGTTTCATCCAAAAATATGTCAAAATGTATGTCTAGAATTTTAGTTTGCATTTTTTGGAAACTTAGAAGTGTCACAACAAAAAATGGGGTGCGGGCGCAACTAGTTGCAAATGAGAGTTTCCCCATGAGAGGACCATTCCTATTTTTCTCGCCGCTAAAGGGTAAAGTACATCCACTGGCACGGGGGTGTGTTCGGTTCCACCCCATCCCCAAACCGAACATGCATCAACTACGAGCAAGGAAGTAGATGTGCGACCTAGGTGATCGTGCGGACCCCACATGTGAACCAAAGAAAAAAACATGTCAATACGAAACTGATGTACATACGACAACTCCTATATGATATGCGTATGTACGATTGAGCATCTGGAGGTGTGCTGCCACCTGCTTCCTCACACGAAGGGTTGGATCTTGTGTTTCGTACACGGATCGGACTGAAATTGTTGTGTGCATAGCAAGGTTCATGTCAATAAGGCTGAGTTTGGCATCTAAGTCTAGGCAACAAATACTTTTGGGTTCCAACGGCCATCTACAAGGTATTTGCTATAGGCCTACTTGCTCCGGCTGTCGAAGCCCAATAACTACAAATGGGCCTTTCTGCTCATGCAATGTTGGCCCTTTTCTAAAGAACCACAGATCCTATGATTGGCAAAAAACAAAAACACGGAGATTCTACATAAAAGTTGTTTGTATTTATTTTAAATTATTGGGTTGCAATTTTTGAAACTGCTCATGGCCAATATGAAAATCCTTGATCGCTCCATACCCACATAGATCACGGTATTTTCAAAAATTCATAAAGTGGATTTGAAATTTAAAACATATCCTAATAATTCCATGATTTATTCTATTAACTTGCAAGATCTTGGAGCGAAAGAGCTTGTATTAGTCTGCGAAAATAATACTGATAAACCTGTCGTTAACAAGAAATGAAGGTTTATCGTTCAGAGAGGATGCCATGTGGGACCCATGAGACAAGAGCGTCCTCAACGTTTCAAAGAAAAGGCAAGTACCCGAAAATAGGGGTAAAAATAAATCCTACAAAGGAAACATTTATAGTTCATAGAGGCCGACATGTGGGACCGATCTGCCACCGCATCCTCATCATTTCGAAGTCGGCAGGGATCAGAAGAAAAAGGCAAATAGCCAGAAATTAGGGGTCAAAAATAAATCCAAAAAGGAAACTTTTATTCTTCATAGATGATGACATGTGGGACCGACCTGCCAGCAGCGTCCTCATCGTTTCAAAGGCCGCAGGGGATCAAAAGAAAAAAAAGGCAAATAGCCAAAAATTAGGGGTAAAAAATAAATCCAACAAAGGAAAGGTTTGTTGTTCATAGAGGCTGACATGTGGGACCCATGAGCCAGCGGCGACCTCAATTTCAAAGGCGGCATATGATCGAAAAGAAAAAGGCAAGTTAGCAAAAATCAGGGGGTAAAAAAATCTAAGAAAAGAAACTTTATTGTACATAGAGGATGACATGCGGGTCCCATGAGCCAAAGCACCTTACTCAACGTTTCGAGAGGCGGCATGAGATCAAAAGAAAAAGGAAACTCGACCAAATATCAGAGCAAAAAATAATCCAAGAAAAGAAACTTTTATTGTACATAGAGGATGACATATGGGTCCCACTTATACAAGCTCTTTCGCTCCAAGATCTTGCAAGTTGATTGTACATAGAGGATGACATGCGGGGCCCTTGTGTCAGCAGCTTAATCAACATTTCCAAGGCGGCAGGGGATCAAAAGAAAAAGGAAATAGCCAAAAATAAGAGGGTGAAAAAAATCCAAGAAAAGAAACTTTTATAGTATAGAGGATGACATGTGGGTCCCATGAGCCAGCAGCTTCCTCAACGTTTCAGAGGCTGCATGAGATCGAAAGAAAAAGGCAAGTCACAAAAAATAAGAGGGTAAAAAAAATCCAAGAAAAGAGACTTGATTGTACATAGAGGATGACATGCGGGTCCCATCAGTCAGCAGCTTACTCAACGTTTCCAATGCGGCAGGGGATCAAAAGAAAATGGAAATAGCTAAACATCATAGGGTGAAAAAAATCCAAGAAAAGAAACTTTTATAGTACATAGAGGATGACATGCGGGTCCCATGAGCCAGCAGGTTCCGCAACATTTTCAAAGGCGGCATGAGATCGAAAGAAAAAGGCAAGTGACCAAAAATCAGAGGGTGAAAAATAATCGAAGAAAAGAAACTTTTATTGTACATAGAGGATGACATGCTGTCCCATTTTGCAGCAGAGGTCCCAACGTTTCAAATGCGGCTTGAGATCAAAAGAAAAAGAAAGTAGCCAGCAGCTTACTAAACGTTTCAAAGGCGGTAGGGGATCAAAAGAAAAAGGAAATAGCCAAAAATCAGAGGGTGAAAAAAAATCCAAGAAATCAAACTTTTATTGTACATAGAGGATGACATGCGGGTCCCATGAGCCAGCAGATTCCTCAACGTTTCAAACGTGGCATGAGATCGAAAGAAAAAGGCAAGTGACCAAATATCAGGAGCCAAAAATAATCCAAGAAAGGAAACTTTATTGTACATAGAGGATGACATGCGGGTTCCATTTGCAGCAGCGGTCTCAACGTTTCCAAGGTGGCACAGGACCAAAAGAAAAATGAAGTAGCCGTAAATCGGGGTGAAAAAAATCCAAGAAAAGAAAGATTTCAATTGGGCTGCATCTCGGACATCCGGGCCTTCGAACTATCCTTCGGGGCCTTTTGATTCGTACAATTTCAGCCCACTTTAACATGGAAGTTCGGATTTTTCTCAAAAAAAAACAGGAATGTCCTATGCTTCGCAAAAACAAAAAACAAGGAGATTCAAGATATAAGTTGTAAAAATAAAGATTTAATTTATCCGTTTGCAATAGCTCAGAGCGAAATACACTGTTTATTGTCTGCAAAATAATCAAGATATCACATGTTTCTTGTACGGGGAGGCTGACATCAGGGACCCATGAGCCAGCAGCGTCGTCAACGTTTCAAAGGCAGGGGGTCGAAAATAAAAAAACAAAAAATCAGTTGGTAAAAAAATCCAAGAAAAGAAAACATTTATCGTTCTGAGAGGATGACATGCGGGACCGATGAGGCAGCAGCATCCTCAACGTTTCCAAGGCGGCAGGGGATCAAAAGAAGAAAAAAAGGAAATAGCCAGAAATTAATTAGGGGTCAAAAATAAATCCACCAAAGGAAACTTTTATTGTTCATAGAGGATGACATGTGGGACCGACCTGCCAACAGCGTCCTCATCGTTTCAAAGGGGGCAGGGGATCGAAATAAAAAGGCAAATAGCCAGAAATTAGGGGTCAAAAATAACTCCAAGAAAGGAAACTTTTATTGTTCGTAGAGGATGACATGCGGGACCCATGAGCCAGCAGCTTACTCAACGTTTCAAAGGCGGCATGAGATCGAAAGAAAAAGGCAAGTGACCAAATATCAGGAGCCAAAAATAATCCAAGATTTATTGTACATAGAGGATGACATGTGGGTCCCATTTTGCAGCAGCGGTCTCAATGTTTGAAATGCGGCTTGAGATCAAAAGAAAAAGAAAGTAGCTAGTAATTAGGGGGTCAAAAAAATCCAAGAAAAGAAAGTTGATGGACATAGAGGATGACATGCGGGTCCCTTGAGCCAGCAGCTTACTCGACGTTTCAAAAGGGGGCAGGGGATCAAAAGAAAAAGGCAAGCCAAAAATCAGCGGGTGAAAAAAAATCCAACAAAGGAAACTTTTATAGCACATAGAGGATGACATGCGGGTCCCATGAGCCAGCAGGTTCCTCAACGTTTCAAACGTGGCATGAGATCGAAAGAAAAAGGCAAGTGACCAAATATCAGGAGCCAAAAATAATTCAAGAAAAGAAACATGATTTACATAGAGGATGACATGCGGGTACCATATAGCAAAGAATGTATCACCGTTTGAGAGGCAGCAGGGGATCGAAAGAAAAAGGCAAGTGACCAAATATGAGGTGTCAAAAAAAATCCAAGAAAAGAAAGTTTTATAGTACATAGAGGATGACATGCGGGTCCCATTTAGCAGCAGCGTTATCACCGTTTGAGAGGCGGCAGGGGATCGAAAGAAAAAAGGCAAGTGACCAAATATGAGGTGCCAAAAAAATCCAAGAAAAGAAAGTTTTATAGTACATAGAGGATGACATGCGGGTCCCATTTAGCATCAGCGGTATCACCGTTTGAGAGGCGGCAGGGGATCGAAAGAAAAAGGCAAGTGACCAAATATGAGGTGCCAAAAAAAATCCAAGAAAAAAGAAAGTTTTATAGTACATAGAGGATGACATGCGGGTCCCATGAGTAAGCAGCTTACTCAACGTTTCCAAGGAGGCAGGGCATCAAAAGAAAAAGGAAATAGACAAAAATCAGAGAGTGAAAAAAATCCCTAGAAAATAAACTTTTATAGCACATAGAGGATGACATGCATGTCCCATGAGCCAGCAGGTTCCTCAACGTTTCAAACGTGGCATGAGATCGAAAGAAAAAAACGCAAGTGACCAAATATCAGGAGCAAAAGATAATCCAAGAAAAGAAACTTTATTGTACATAGAGGATGACATGCGGGTCCCATTTAGCAGCAGCGGTATCACCGTTTGAGAGGCGGCAGGGGATCGAAAGAAAAAGGCAAGTGAAAAAATATGAGGAGCCAAAAATAATTCAAGAAAAGAAAGTTTTATAGTACATAGAGGATGACATGCGGGTCCCATTTAGCAGCAGCGGTATCACCGTTTGAGAGGCGGCAGGGGATCAAAAGAAAAAAGAAATTGCCAAAAATCAGAGGGTGAAAAAAAACCAAGAAAATGAACTTTTATAGTACATAGAGGATGACATGCGGGTCCCATGAGCCTGCAGGTTCCTCAACGTTTCAAACGTGGCATGAGATCGAAAGAAAAAGGCAAGTGAAAAAATATGAGGAGCCAAAAATAATTCAAGAAAAGAAAGTTTTATAGTACATAGAGGATGACATGCGGGTCCCATTTAGCAGCAGCGGTATCACCGTTTGAGAGGCGGCAGGGGATCGAAAGAAAAAGGTAAGTGACCAAATATGAGGTGCCAAAAATAATTCAAGAAAAGAAAGTTTTATAGTACATAGAGGATGACATGCGGGTCCCATTTAGCAGCAGATGTATCACCGTTTGAGAGGCGGCAGGGGATCGAAAGAAAAAGGCAAGTGACCAAATATGAGGTGCCAAAAATAATTCAAGAAAAGAAAGTTTTATAGTACATAGAGGATGACATGCGGGTCCCGCTTAGCAGCAGGTATCACCGTTTGAGAGGCGGCAGGATCGAAAGAAAAAGGCAAGTGACCAAATTTGAGGTGCCAAAAAAACTCCAAGAAAAGAAAGTTGATTGCACATAGAGGATGACATGCGGGTCCCATTTAGCAAACAGCGGTCTCAACGTTTCCAAGGCGGCAAGGGATCAAAAGAAAAAGGAAGTAGCCGTAAATCGTGGGGTCAAAAAAATACAAGAATAGAAAGAATTTTGGTTCATAGAGGATGACATGCGGGACCCATGATCCTGCATCGTAAACGGCTCTATCGGAGAACGTTGAACGAGATGGCGCGATCGAGAAAAAAAACAATGCCAGAGAGGCTGCCATCTGGGCCCTACATCCCTCGGCGGTGCGGATTTGCGTTGACTCGGCCGGCGAACCCGAGATTTCGAGATGCACCACGTACCGGGCCACCATACGCGACGTTTTGGCCGCTTTCGTCGGGCTAGGTGGCCTCAAAAACGAGAAAAAAAAGTTTTGACATGCACCACGGAGGGACCAAAAATCGTCGGCCATGGTACACCAGCAACCACGGCGCGACTTCAACTTCGTCGGCCATGGCAACTTTTCTTGTAGTGTTCGCAGAATACCATCCACTCCTTCTTTATATAAGTGTGGGTCATCCCAGAAATAATGCCTCAAGTCATAAAAGAATTTCCTCCTTTGCTGAGCTGAAAAGGTTGGAGGCAAGTACTTGGAAACAATAAAGTTAGCATAATCAGCATACCAAGGACTGTCTCGCGAGCTCACCTTTATTACAGCCAATTGTTCATTTGGAAAACTATCATTAACAGGAACAGGATCATAAGCAATATTTTCCAATCTAGACAAATTATCAGCAACAGGATTATCAGCACCTTTCCTATCTACAATATGTAAATCAAATCTTGCAAAAGAAGTACCCATCTAATAAGCCTCGGCTTAGCATCTTTCTTTGTCATAAGGTATCTAATTGCGGCATGATCAGTATGAATCGTAACTTTTGAATCAACAATATAAGATCTAAATTTATCACAAGCAAAGACTACAGCTAATAATTCTTTTTCAGTTGTAGCATAATTTCTTTGAGCAGCATCAAGAGTTTTACTAGCATAATGAATAACATTCAGTTTTTTATCTACTCGCTGTCCAAGAACAGCGCCTATAGCAAAATCACTAGCATCACACATAATTTCAAAAGGCAAATTCCAATCAGGAGGTTCAACTACAGGAGCAGTTGTTAAGGCTTTCTTTAGAGTTTCAAAAGCTTCCTTACAATCATCATCAAAAACAAAAGGTACGTCTTTTTGAAGAAGATTAGTAAGAGGCTTTGAAATCTTGGAGAAATCTTTAATAAATCTCCTATAAAACCCAAAGATGACCAAGAACACTACGAATACCTTTAACATCCCTGATAGGGCATCTTCTCAATTGCTTCAACTTTAGCTCTATCAACTTCAATACCTCTCTCGTAAATTTTATGTCCCAATACAATTCCTTCATTAACCATAAAGTGGCATTTCTCCCAATTAAGAACAAGGTTAGTTTCTTCACATCTGCAAAACTTTATCAAGGTTTCGCAAGCAACTATCAAAAGAATTCCCATAGACGGAAAAATCATCCATGAATACTTCCACAATACTCTCACAAAAGCCATGAAAAATAGCAGACATGCATCTTTGAAAGGTAGCAAGAGCATTACATAAACCAAAAGGCATACGCCTATAAGCATAAGTTCCATAGGGACAAGTAAAAGTGGTTTTCTCTTGATCTTTAGTTTTAACAGCAATTTGTGAAAACCCAGAATAACCATCAAGAAAGCAAAAATGAGTATTTTTAGACAATCTTTCTAGCATTTGATCAATAAATGGTAAAGGGTAATGATCTTTCTTAGTAACTTTATTAACTTTTCGAAAATCAATGCACATTCTATACCCTACAACTACTCTTTGAGGGATGAGCTCATCATTATCATTAGGCACAACAGTCATTCCTCCTTTCTTGGGAACGCAATGCACAGGACTAACCCATCTACTATCAGCAATAGGATATATAATACCAGCTTCAAGAAGTTTTAATACCTCATTCGTTACCACCTCCTTCATCTTCGGAATTAGACGACGCTGATGTTCAACAACAGGCTTTGCATCATCTTCCATATTAATAGCATGTTGGCAAATAGAAGGAGAAATCCCCTTCAAATCATCAAGAGTGTAGCCAATAGCTCCTCGGTGTTTCTTCAATATTTCCAATAACCTTTCTTCCTCAATCTCTGAAAGCTTAGAACTAATAATAACAGGATATATTTTCTTATCATCAATATGAGCATATTTAAGATTATCGTGCAAAGGCTTTAAATCAAAAACAGGATCTTCCTTTGGTATGTGTTGTACCCAAATCTTCAACCGGTAAATCATGCTTGAGAATAGGTTGGCGAAGAAAAATTTCCTCAAGCTCATCTCTTTCTTTCCTAAAAACTTCACTCTCGCTATTCTCCAAATGTTGCTGCAAAGGATTATTAGGAACAAGAACAATAGATGCACACTGCTCCATTTTAAAATCATCACTAGGCAAATCAGCTTTATAAGGAGTTTTGGTAAATTTAGAGAAGTTAAACTCATAAGATTCACCAGCAAATTTAGTCAAAATTTTCTCTTTCTTGCAATCTATAATAGCTCCACAAGTATTTAGAAAAGGTCTACCAAAAATGATAGGACAATAATCACTAACAGCAGAACCAAGTACCAAAAAGTCAGCAGGATATTTAATCTTACCACATAGAACTTCTACATCTCGAACAATACCAATTGGAGAAATAGTTTCTCTATTAGCCAGCTGAATAACCACATCAATATCTTCAAGTTCACAAGAATCAATTTCGTGCATAATCTCCGTGTAAAGCTCATAAGGAATAGCACTAACACTTGCACCAATATCACATAAACCATAATAGCAATGATCACCAATTCTAACAGATAGCATAGGAACACTAACTTGTTTGGGTTTATTAGGATGTGAAACAATATTAGAAGCATCTTCGCAGAAAATAATATGACCATCCTCCACATTTTCAGTCACAAGATCTTTAATTATTGCAACAGCAGGTTCAACTTTTATTTGTTCTTCAGGTTCTACAGGTTTCTTTTCACTTTTATGAACCGCACTATTTATAACAGAGTACTCCTTCATTTTAGCAGGGAAAGGAGTTTTTTCAATATAAACTTCAGGATTAACATGATCAGCAGTTTCAACTACAATGCATTTATTAATAGATGAATCAATTTTATCTTTATACGGTTCATGATACTTATCAAAATTCTTCTTAGGCAATTCATAATGAGAGGCAAAAGCTTTATAAAGATTTGCAGCAACTTGAGAATCAAGACCATATGTAGCACTCATATTACGAAATTTATCAGTATCCATAAAAGCTTCAATGCATTTATAATCATAAATTATACCTGATTCTCTATCCTTGTCGTTCTCCCAACCTTCAGTATTTTCTTGGATCCGATCAAGAAGGTCCCTTTTAAACTCTTCTTTGTTGCGTGTAAATGATCCAGAACAAGAAGTATCCAGCAAGGTCTTGTCTTGAAAAGAAAGTCTTGCATAGAAATTATCAATAATAACATTACCACGAAGCTAATGAATGGGGCATATTTGAGCATTAAAGACTTCAATCTCCCCCAAGCTTGGGCAATACTTTCTCCATCATGAGGCCAAAAATTATATATGCGGTTACGATCTTTGTGAATTTCACTTGGAGGATAGAATTTAGAATAAAATAAAGGCACAATGTCCTCCCAATCAAGAGAATCACCATTCTTCAGCAATTTATACCAATGCGCCGCTTTACCAGACAGCGATATAAAGAATATTTTCTTTCTAACTTCATTCATAGCAATACCTACACATTTGAATAACCCGCATAATTCATGCAAAAACAGTAAATGATCACCAGGATGGACAGTTCCATCCCCTTCATAGCGGTTATCCATAACACGTTCAATAATTTTCATAGGTATTTTATATGGTATCACTTCCTCACCTGGCGCCTCATCCACTACCGTTGCAGTAGTAGTAGATTTCCCAAATAGAAATTGAAGAGAAGATCTCTCCATAATGACTTATAGCAATACGTAAAATAAAATCAGCACAAACAGTAAAGGTTTTCCTTACCAATTCCACTTACCAATAGCGCTTCACTCCCCGGCAACGGCGCCAGAAAATAGTCTTGATGACCCACAAGTATAGGGGGTGTATCGTAGTATCTTCGATAAGTAAGAATGTCGATCCCAACGAGGAGCAGAAGGTGTTGACAAGCAGTTTCGATGAAGGATTCACTGTAAATGCTCACAGACAAGTATTCAGGGGGTTTTGATGTAACAGATGAATAAAGTACAAGTAAGTAAAATGCGAGAGAAATAATTGCAGCGAGTGGCCCAATCCTTTTTAGCACAAAGGACAAGCCGGTTTGTTTACTTATAATGACCAAACGTTCTCGAGGACACACGGGATTTTAGTCTAGTGCTTTCGCTACATACAGCTGATTAATCTTCATTGTTTTGATAAGTGTTGTGTGGGTGAACCTATGCTAATGTACCGCCCTTCCTAGGACTAATACATACTTGTGATTATACCCCTTGCAAGCATCCGCAACTACAAGAAAGTAATTAAGATAAATCTAACCACAACCTTAAACTCTGAGATCCTGCGATCCCTCCTGCATCGATATACCAACGGGCTCAGTGTTTCGTCACTCCGGCAACCCCACAATTGGCAAACGAGTACAAGATGTATTCCCCTAGGCCCATAAATGGTGAAGTATCGTGTAGTCGACGTTCACACGACACCACTAGAAGAATGACACCACAACTTAAATATCATAACATTGAATATTACTCAACCATAATTCACTACTAACATTTAGACTCCACCCATGTCCTCAAGAACTAAACGAACTACTCACGAGACATCATATGGAACATGATCAGAGGTGATATGATAATGAATAACAATCTGAACATAATCCTTGGTTCAACGGTTTCACTCAATAGCATCAATAACAAGTAGAAATCAACACCGGGAGAGTTTCCCCTATCAAACAATCAAGATCAAACCCAAATTGCTACAGCGGTGACGAGGTGCTGCGGTGGAGATGGCGATGATGATGATGAAGATGATGGTGATGGCGATGGAGATGATGTCCAGCTCGATGGCGGTGACGATGGCGTCGATTTCCCCCTCCGGGAGGGAATTTCCCCGGCGGATTCCTGCCCGCCGGAGAGCTCTTTTCTCTCTGGTGTTCTCCGCCCCGCAGAGGTGGCTGTGGCTCTTCGCGATGTACCCTCTGGAGCTTAGGTTTTCGGGACGAAGGGTTTCGCGAAGAAAAGGAGGCGAAAGGGGTTGTGGGGCCCCCACACCACAAGGTGGCGCGGCCAGGCCATGGGCCGCGCCGCCCTATGGTCTGGGCCCACCTTGGGTCCAGCTGGCTCCCCCTTCTGGCTTCCTTCGTCATCTGGAAAAATAGGATTTTTGGTATAATTTCCTTCCGCAGTTGATCTTCCGAAATATTGCGTTCTGACGGTGCTTTTTCTAGCAGAATCCTAGCTCTGGTGCTCGATCCTCCAATAATCATGAAATATGCAAAATAGATGAAATAACATAAGTATTGTGTCCCAATATGAAATATATCAATGAATAACAGCAAATTATGATATAAAATAGTGATGCAAATTGGACGTATCAAGGGACAAGCGGTAGGCTGGGGAAGCCTAAAGTCCCCACAGTAATGCGGTCTATGATGGATTGTAAGATGTCGGGAACGGTCTATCCATGATTGATAGGGGAGGGCATATGAAATTGTTCGGAACGGTCTACCTTAACCGGTATAGGGTAGAACAAATGCCTGGAACGGTCTCACAATGGATATAGGGGAAGACAGTCTTACAAAAGGGTGGGTGTGCGAGGTAGCGGAGGAATATGATTGGCTATGACCTTATACCGGGCCTCACACCATAGGAAGTGTGGACGGGAGAGCTACCCGGTTGGCACCAAGGTTAAGATCTCTTATGGGTAAAGCAACACACCTCTGCAGAGTGTAAAGAACTGTGACCTGTCACTCCCTGTTCCGGGATATGGAACTGCGAACGCGGCCGGAAAGGAGCTCCATGAAGTTCTAGTAAACCGGTGAAGGCTGACGGACATAGTTTTTTTTTGAAATAAAAGCAATCTCTTGAAGAAAGGGTTATCAAAACTTGCATTGGTATTAGACTTTCTGGTCTAATATCGTAGCTAGTACATTAAACACCTCTTATCTATAATGAACTTGTTGAGTACGCTCGTACTCATACCACTCTTAAATCCCTTGCTTAGATTGTCTGAATCGTCTGGAGGAGGACTACGACAACACCGAAGGAGCCGAGATCATCGGCTATGAAGAACCAGACCTCTCTGGAGGCATTGAAGGCGTAGACTACCTCATAGTCTACGGAACCGGGGAGGCTTCCGGAGGAGATCAAGCCTAGAATAATCTAGTAGTAGTAGTAGTAGTCGAGCAGCCCGAACTCTTAATACTAGCTGCTCGAGAGAATAAATGTACAACTTAATGAGACATCTATATTGTAAGCTAAGTTGGGTTCGCCTCGAACCCAGGAGTATTCCTCTTAGGACCCAAGAGGAGCTCCGAGACGATATGTGTATGATGTTTGTAATATTAAATGAATGAGTTATGGACCTGCTATGTTTTGTTGTACTACTCTGAGGGATGTAATATTTGCGGAATGGTACTTCGTGAATGTTATATCAACGACTAGCATACTACAACATGCAGTGGTATGCAGGGTCACCACAATAGTGTAGTTGGAGACCGGTTTATAGTTTAGTTGTCGTACCATCAAGAGGGCTCGAGTGAGTAACTCGATCGTATCGTTCGGAGAGATCTCAAACCTTTGCATCCTTGCATCATCTTTCTTGGTTGTTATTTGGACCTTATCCATGTGATGTTTTAGAGCTTGTGCTTATTCTCATGACAAGTTCTAGTTCATCGAAAACGGATTTCGCATAGATCACTTGTTGCGTTTTCGAGTTTGATTCATCATCTTTCTTGGTTGTTATTTGGATCTTATCCATGTGATGATTTAGAGCTTGTGCTTATTCTCATGACAAGCTCTAGTTCATCAAGAATGGTTTTTGCACGGGCAACTTGTTGCCTTTTCGAGATTGGAGGTTTTACCGGTATGTCTTTTTTAGATAGGTCAAACCTTTCATCATTTGTTTCTATCCTACCTTGTTGGACTATGATAGTTTCCTGCATGATCTTGTAGAGCTTGTTCCTAGCTTCAAAACAAGCTCAAGATCATCAAAATCGGAGTCCGGATGCTAAAGTTATGCCCGTTTTAGTTTTGGTGTTTCTGCAGTTTTGCCAGGCCGGATTTTTCAGAAATCGGCTCTGGACAGGGGCCGGACATTTGGCCGGATTTTTACCAGGTTTTGTCCCTGAGGCTGGATTATCCGGGGGGGGGGGCGGATTATCCGGCCCTTACTTAGGCCGGATTATCCGGCCCTGTTTTTGCCCAACGGCTCGATTTTATTGGGGGGTATAAATACCCCCCTTCTTCCTCCTTGAGCTGTTGCTTCTCTCACTCTCTCTCTCCTCCATTGTTGAACTAGAGAAGCTTGCTCTTTCTCTCAATCCCTCCATGATTCTTGCCCCCATTTGAGGGAAAAGAGAGAGGAGATCTAGATCTACATTTCTATCAATCAAATCCATCTCTTTGTGAGTGGAACTCTCTAGATCTTGATCTTGGTGTTCTTTGTGAATCCTTTGTTCTTCCTCTCTTATTCCCCCAATAGCTTTTGTAGCTTTGTTGGAATTTGAGAGAGAGAAGGACTTGAGCATCTTTGTGGTGTTCTTGCCATTGCATTTGGTGCATCGGTTTGAGTTCTCCACGGTGATTCGTGGAAGTGAAAGCAAGAAGGTTGTTACTCTTGGGTTTTTGGAACCCTAGACGGATTCTAGGCCTTTGTGGCGGTTTGTTGGGAGCCTCCAATTAAGTTGTGGATGTGTGCCCCAATCTTTGTGTAAGGCCCGGTTTCCGCCTCGAAGGAAATCCCTTAGTGGAACCGTGACCTAGGCCTTTGTGGCGAGGGTCACCGGAGATTTAGGTGAGGCGCCTTCGTGGCGTTCGGTGTGTGGTGTGAGTACCGCATCTTGGGGTGAGGCCTTTGTGGCGTTGGTGTGCATCGAGCAACCACACCTCAAGGTGAGCCTCTTGTGGCGTTCGGGAGCACTAAACCACCGCACCTCTCCAACGGAGATTAGCACTCGCAAGAGTGTGAACTACGGGATAAATCTTCGTCTCCCACGTGCCTCGGTTATCTCTATACCCGAGCTCTTTACTTATGCACTTTACCTTGTGATATCCATCGTGCTTGAAGTTATATATATCTTGCTATCACATACTTGCTTGTATTGCTTAGCATAAGTTGTTGGTGCACATAGGTGAACCTTTGCTTAGAATAAGTTGTTGGTGCACATAGGTGAACCATAGTATATAGGCTTTGGGCTTGACAAAGTAAACGCTAGTTTTATTCCGCATTTGTTAAGCCCATCTCGTAAAAGTTTTAAACCGCCTATTCACCCCCCCTCTAGGCGACATCCGTGTCCTTTCACCAGGCCAGAGGAGGCCCAGGGCCTCCTCCCCATCAGTCGGCGCGGCCAGGAGGGTGGCCGCCCCACCCTATGGTGTGGGGCCCCCAGGCACCCCCTCGCGCCGCCTCTTCGCCTATATTATCCCTCGCGACGTGAAAACCCTACACGAATTGACGAAACTCCAGAAAGACTCCAGGGGCGCCGCCGCCATCGTGAAACTCCGTTTCGGGGGACAGAAGTCTCTGCTCCGGTACGCCGCCGGGACGGGGAATTGCCCCCGGAGTCATCTCTATCTATACCACCGTCATCTTCATTGCCGTTGCTGTCTCCCATGATGAGGAGGGAGTAGTTCTCCCCCGAGGCTGAGGGCTCTACCGGTAGCTATGTGGTTCATCTCTCTCTCCCATGGTGTGATCTTTATGTGATCATGAGCTTTGTATCACTATTAATCTATGTGCTACTCTAGTGATGTTATTAAAGTAGTCTATTCCTCCTCCATGATGTAATGTTGACAGTGTGTGCATCATGTAGTACTTGGTGTAGGTTATGATTGTAATCTCTTGTAGATTATGAAGTTAATTATTACTATGATAGTATTGATGCGATCTATTCCCCCTTTCATAGCTATTGTTGACAGTGTGTATGCTATGTTAGTACTCGGTCTAAATTACAATGGTCTATTATGCACTCTAGAGGTTACTTTAATATGAACTCCGGATGTTGTGGAGTTTGTTTACTCCGGCTTGAGGTGTGCTTTTGTAGCCCTACATAATGAATGGTGTTTGTTATCCAACAAGAGAGTGTAGAAAGTAGCATTTATTTATTCAGTTATGTGATCAATGTTGAGAGTGTCCACTAGTGAAAGTATGATACCTAGGCCTTGTTTTTAAGCATTGATACACCATTTCCAACAAGTTCTGTTACATGTTTGCTTGCTGCCATCTTTATTTCAGATTGCAATTACTACTTATAATCATCCATATTACTTGTATTTCACTATCTCTTCGCCGAACTAGTGCACCTATACATCTGACAAGTGTATTAGGTGTGTTGGGGACACAAGAGACTTCTTGTATATTAATTGCAGGGTTGCTTGAGAGGGATATCTTTGACCTCTACCTCCCTGAGTTCGATAAACCTTGGGTGATTCACTTAAGGGAAACTTGCTGCTGTTCTACAAACTTCTGCTCTTGGAGGCCCAACACTGTCTACAAGAATAGAAGCGTGCGTAGACATCACCGCCTCGCATGCACCTACCACGCTGCGACACGTCACGAGCAACCACATGCCAGCAGAATCCTGGAAGCTTAGAGCTCTTCTAAAATTAGAAAATAAAAAAGCAATTTTTTCTTACCTAAAGGAGATGATTTGGAAACGCATTCAAGGCTCGAAGGAGAAATTGTTGTCCAAGGAAAGAAAAGAAATTTTTATAAAGGCGGTAGCACAAGTAGTCTTTGTCTATGTTATGGCTCGTTTTGACCTCAGAAAAGGCTTCTATGATCATATATGCACGATAATATGCAGATACTAGTGCAGCCAGATGGAGATGGAAAATGGTATGCATTGGGTAAGTTGGGAGAAATTGACCATGCCCAATAATGATGGTGGCTAGGGATTCAGAAACATACACCATTTCAACATTGCCATGCTAGCAAGAGAGGCATGGAGATTGCTAAATAACCCCGAAGCCTTGTTCACAAGGGTACTCTCAGGAAAATATTTCCCAGATGGACAGATCCGAAATGCAAAGCCAAAAAGAGCTATGTCGTACACGTGGAGAAGCATACTCAAAAGAATAGACTTACTGAACAAAGGAATTATTTGGAGAGTGGGCAATGGAACAAAATAAACATATGGAATGATCCATGGATACCAAGGGGCATAACAAGAAGAGTGATATCCATAAAGAAAAAAACATAATTAATCTTGTTCGAGGCCTGATCGTCCCTACCACAAATACCTGGGATGTTCATATGCTGAACCAAACACTGGAGAAAGAAGATGTCCAAGATGTACTTCAAATAGTAGTGTTTAACCAATTCGAGGATTTTCTAGCCTAGCATTATGGTAAAAGGGGATTTTCCGTCAAATCTGCATACAAGGTTGCAAGGGACTGGGAGGCTCATACATCCATACATGGGAAGCCATCAAACTCTGAAAACAACCAGGAAATGAGAAGCAACCAATGGAAATGGATGTGGTCTTTACCTCTTCCTAGCAAAATAATTCATTTCTTATGGAGGTTAACAACAAATAGCCTTCCCTTACGCATGAATCAGAAGAGGAGAGGTATGGATGTTGATACTAGATGCCCATTATGCTTCAGATTAAATATAGATGGAGGCCATGTATTTCTTAGGTGCAAGTTGGTCAAACAAATGTGGAGGCAACTACAAATGGAGGAGCCAAGAGAGAAGCTATGTGGAGCTTCAAATGCTATGCTCCTATTGGAAATGATCCTTAATCTATAAGAGGAAGAAAACTAATGACATTTGCACGCTTTGGATATGGTGGGCAGAGAGGAACAAGGCCAACTAAGGTACAACTATTAGAAAACCTCAACAAATAGTTTCATCGGTTATATCTCGTACTATGGAGCACAAGGCCCTGGGCAAAAATGAACTAAAACAAAAGAGACATTTACAATCTAAATGGACTCTTCCTATGAATAGCTTTGTCAAGATCAACACAAATGGTGCTTTTCGAGAATCATCTAGATCAAGAGGCTGGGGTTTCATATCCAAGGGATTGGATCTGCTTTGCAATTTGAAGCTATAGCTACACTTCAAGCCATCAAAATCACATCCCAGATGGGATGCAATCGAGTACAATTAGAGATGGACTCCTATGTCCTGAAGAAAGCTATCACCTCAAAGGAGTATGATCTAGCACCAATAGGATCCCGTTTAAAAAGAAATAAAGGTTTTACTTTGTAATTTTTATGATGACATAAATCTGTCTGTTTGTAAAAGATCTTGTAATGTAATTGCACATGAACTAGTTGTGTGAGGCGCTCTATTTGAAGATGGCAACCAGGAGATCTCGTTTGCTGATATTCCACAGTTTGTATTTGACTTATTGTAACAACCCAAAAATTTCAAAACAAACAAAATGAATTTCCCTAGTTCCAAATTTTTGGAACCAACAAAAACTTTTATTAAAATAAGATGGATACATATAGATCTTGTTTAAATCTTGTGTTTTGCCATGATGAGGGTTATTATGCTTATGTGCTAAACCCAAAAACCCCAAAGTGATCAAGTGAAGATCACCAACCAAATAAAAGAAAAGAGAAAGAAATCCAATAAGAAAAACCTCAAACCCTAATCTTCTCCAATAATCATTTGGGTCTGTTTTGAGAAACCAAAATAAAGTAAAAGACATATGGGGGCATATAGCCCTAATAGGTAAATCTTGAACCCTACCTTTATTTATTTATGCTAAATGGTGGTGAACCTTTGTGAACCCCACAAAACCCTAAAACCTCACCCCTCTTTTCACCACCCTAGTTAAATTAATAATAAAAGGAAATTAATTAACAAAGAGGCATATGTGCCTATGGCTATTTTTATAAAACTTTACCCTAAGCTTTTCTGCTTTGCTTAGAGGTTTGGAAAAACCTTCATACACCTTACCTAGTATCTATCAAACCAATTCCAAGTGGTTTCCAAGGAAAATAAAAAGAAACTAAAAATGCCATAGAGGCATATGAGAGAGAAGTGCAAATTTGTGAATTTGAAGATCTTGACCCTAGGACTTTGTTGGGAATGGATGGATCACTTCCATATACCATTTCAACACTCAACAACATCAAATGGGCCAAGAACACTCAAATCAAAAATCAAATTAAACATATGCATAGAAGCATATGTGCCACATAGCCATTTCACCAATTTTTGCCCTATGACTTTAAACCTTGACCAAATGATGGGAAACCATCTCTCAACCTATTATAACCCTAATTTGACCCTAACCCATGCCCAAGTGAAGCAAGGGGAACAAGTTACAAAAATAATAAAACTTAACACATCACCTCTTATGTGTTATGGCCATTTTCGCAAATCTTTGACCAAGACCTTTTGAAATGGATTCAATGGTTTGAAAATGTTTCTAAACCCATAAGAATCACATTAGAGTCAACCAAAGTCAATCCAAATGAAGAGAATTCAAATGGTGAGAAAATCCCATTTTCACTCACATACACTTTTAGCCAAATTTGCAAATCTTCAAGCAAGGCCACCAATGCTTGATCCTTTGTTTGTAAAATACTTATATTGGATAAACAAACACAATTGCATCAAAGAAACAAGAATCAAATCAAAGGAAATCTCAAAACCATCTCACATATGATAATGGTCATATGTCACTTTTATTTTTTTTCTTCCCCACTTTGCACCCCTGGTTTTGACCTTTCTTCAACCAAACTTGGTCAACTCTGACCATGTCATCCAAGACCATGTCAAGGTCAACAACTTCCATGTTGACCACCATACTTAATGTTGACTAGGTTGACCAGAATAGAGGAGACAAGTGATGACTTTGAAACAAAGAGAAGATGGCCAACTTTTTGAAACTTTGCAAAACAACACCAATTTGACCACCACCACCACCACCATCCCATCTCTATGATTATATGAATGAGCTCCACCAAAGGAATTTCAAAATTTTGAAAACTTTTCTCTTTCGGCCATTTATACAAACACCTTGTGGGCAGCACCCAATTTGATGCCCATGCTGAGTTTTTGGTTGGACTTGGTCCAACCCTGGCCCTCCCCTGCTGCTCGGTAACACCACTACCTCTCTGGACACCATCCAAGCCACTTGCCTGCACTTGCCTTGGTCACCATGACCAAAAACCCAACCATGCCGGCCTCTTGTCACCTCACCATGCTCACCCCTCTCCTCTCCCATCCAGGCCACCTCAACATGTCACCTAGCTTCCCCTGACCCTCCTGATGTTGACCCTGCACGCCCTTGACCGAGACGACGTCGGCATTGACCGGCCCGAGCCGTGCCCAGACGCGCCCAGAGACGCTCACGCGCGCCAGGACGCGCACGATGGCAACCCTGGACGCGACGGAACGCCACTGTGCCCCATCGCCTCACGCCTCCCCTCACTCTGCCCATGCACCCGTCACCTCGCCACGGTACCCTCTACCTCCCAGACAACCCCATTGGCTCGCCAGAGCCCTGTCACCGTCGCCCAGGACGACGACCATCCGCCACGGACGCCAGGGTGCGAAGACGATGACGAGCGCCATCGGCCCTCGTTTTCACCACAATCACGCTCTACAGCTCCGCCATGACGTCGCCTGCACGCGAGCATCCTCGCCAGTACCCCTGCGACCCCCTACCGTCGTCACCATGATCGACCGAACCATGCCGCGCTGCCCTCCCTCGCCCGCTATAAAAGCAGACCTTCCCGTACTCAACTCTCCACATCAATCTTGCTCTCCTCCCTCTTCTCAAGCTCCTCGTCTACTCGCCTTGCTCGATTAACCACCGCCGCCGTCCAATTTGACCACCGGAGCCCGTGGAGGTACTGAGAAGGGCGCCGTCGTTACAGCGCACCCCCGGCGACGAAACTGCTACAGGCTGCCTCCCCTTCCTCGACAACGTCTTCTCCGCGCTTCGCCGACCCTCGCCGCGCCGCCGGTAAGCCGTCGACCCCCTGCCCGCATCGCCGGTGACCTCCCCTCTCGCCGGAGACGAAGCCGTCTCTGGTCCGTTCGATCTCCGTCTGATCGTGCGGCTTAGATCACGCGTACCGGTTCGGTGTTTTAAGACAGGCTGACAGATGGGGCCCGCGCTGTCAGGCGGCCCGCCCGCATCGCCAGCGAAGCTGGGCCGGCCCATTTAGTTTCCCGCCCCCGTTTGGATTCAAAATGGTTTAATTCTTTTTCTTTTATTTTTGCAATCTGATGCTAGATTCAAAATTTAATAGATCTAAATCTACTGAGCCAAATTCACCAAATTTTATATATTTGGAAAGCTCATCAAAAACTCTATCCAATGCCACTGGATTCAAACCTAGATCGGGTATAGAATTAAAGTGAGAAAATAAACAAAACAGGGACTTTCTTGCCTTAGAACAATTCTTAAAAATCAACCCTTTTGAATTTTGAAGAGATTCCACCTCTCAAAATTCACATTTCAAAAACTCTAATTTATTATGTGAAAATATGATATGGGTACTGTATATGATCATGGGTTAGAATCAAATAATGGCTATGTAGCCATTACTAGCCCATTTAAGTTTTGTCCAAAATTAAGACTTCAAATCTATGAGGTATAGCACCTCATTTAAATCATCTTTTCAAGTTGTATGAAGTAGTGTGATAACCCTGGTTACTTGGTCTCATATTTGTGCACTTATACTAAATGTTTGCCATAGTGGCATTTTAAATTGTTCCAACAGATTATTAAATCTTATGGGAGTGTTTCTCTCATTTAAATCTTGTCATGAATAATTCAAAGTGAGGTAGAGACTCTGGTCATTTAGGTCTCACATGAATTGTTGATGATATTAAATCTCTACCATGTAGGATTAAAAGGTATGAGGTGTTCACCTCATTTAAATCTTTTTTTTTCTCTCAAATGATAAGTATGAAGAGGTTGACTTTGGTCAACCTAGGTCATATATTGTTCATAAGAGAAATTAAATCTTAATAAGGCAATGAGAAGAAGTTATTTCTCTAAGTAATTAAAAGTAACCCCTTAATTAGTATGAGAGGAAAATTCTTCTTCCTAAATAAGAAAAACAACACATTTACCCACTTATAGTAATGAGTGATGCTAGTTTACTTGTGTAAATTATATGAGGTGTTTCACTTCATTTAAATCTTGTCCCAAGTATTTTCATATGAAGTTTGAACCCCAGGTCCAATACTCTCACATGAAATACTTGGAGATATTAAATCATAATAGGCAGTACTAAATGGTATGAGGTATCCCTACCTCAATTAAATCATTTTCTCAAGTGATGATGATGAATGGTTGACCTAGATCAACATAAATTCATGTGTGATGATTTGAGAAATTAAATCTTAAAGAAGATTCAATGAGAGGAAATTATTCTTCAAGAACTATATGGAAACTATCTTTTACATATAAAATAAGAGGAAATTATTTCTTCCTCAAAGCAATACCACCAATGCACCAAATTGCATTAATTGTGTGAGTAGAATAGTTGGTGTGAATATATGTGAGGTTTGGAATAGCCAATGAATTGTTTGGTGATTGTATCCTCGTATTCGTTTATAGACGCTAGTACCGGGGACTATCAAGAGGAGGAGGTATTCTACCAAGAAGAAGGAGAAGAAGACCACTTTGATCAGTACACCACTCAAGGCAAGCTAGACTAATGCAAGTTATTTTTCTTGCAAGCTATATTATTGCAAGCTAATCTTCTTGCAAGCTAATATTCCTGCAAAGTGCAAAGCTCTACTAGAGCAAGGCACCCTCACCAATTTACTTTATGCTTCATGATCCCATCCCAAGTTTTATTCTTACAAGCTTTTGTTTTTGATTATTTATAACTGGCTTTTATAGTTAACTTTGGTCTAGAGATAGGATACTACAAGAGTATCAGACTTAGCCTAGAAGGTTATAAGCTAGTTAGCACCCCTCATGACTAGTTGCTAGTGCTCAATATCAAAAGTGACTACTCTAGATGGGAACTTGTGATTTTGAAATGACTTTGAAAACCTTGGAATGATGAGTCATTCTATTGAAAGATTTTGAAGGTGAATGTGACTGGTGAATGACTTGGTGAATTTTACAAAAACTGATGGTTGGGTTCGGATGCGATACCATTCCAATTTTGCAAGTACCCCCACAATACCTGATATGGGTAGGGCTTAACTAGAAGTTTATGTATCTTAGTATGGGTTCCCTCTAAACAAGCGTCATCGGGGTTATGCTGGAGGCTGCCTCTACAAAAGTGAAGTGATATGAAATGACGTGAAATGAGGAGAATGTCCGGCCCAAGCCCTGTGCAGTTCCCAGGCTGACAGTTTGTCTTCACTGGGAGGCCAAGCTCATGGGGAGAGATGCCTATACTAGGATATGTAAGTGAAAGGTTATGGTTGGTAGTCCGCACACGGAGTGTGGTAAATCAGGGCCAGTTAACCCTGACGGATGATTGCAAATGTTGTGGCACAAGTGTACGACCTCTGCAGAGTGTAGATCTATTCGAATAGCCGCGTCCACGGTTATGGACGGTTGGAAAGGCCATACTGTTCCGTCATCAGACCATTTTCAAAATGTGACATGTGAAGGGTGACTTGAATTTGAAAAGGTGAATGGTGACTTGTGATTTGAATTGAAAGGTGACTTTGACTTTGAATCACAACTGAGTTGTGGGAATGACACTAATGTTCCCACTTGAGTTAGTCGAGCAAATGAAGGGTTTTGATTATTAAAGTGTTTATGAAATAAAACTGGCTTTCTGCAAATGAAACTAGAGCTTAGAACCCCTTACTATAGTTGATAGTGTTTACTTTAGTATTAGTTTGCGAGTACTTTAAAGTACTCATGGCTTTGTCCCTGGCTATTCAAATGGCCAGACTATGAAGAAAAGTACCAGAACCTGGAAGAAGGACAGCAGGACGTCTACGACAACTAGGATCACTCCTGACGTCAACAGTTGCCTGTGGAATAGATGGACTACTACTACGCTACTTCGCTTCCGCTATGTGTTTTGTAATTGATCAATAGATCAACTAGTATTGTAATGAGACTGGATCATGTGATCCCGTGTTGTAAGACAATTATGCGTTGTAATGAATGATGTGTTGTGATATTAATCTATTATGTCTCGCAAAAACAATATTCCTGGGATTGCGATGAATGGCATAATAGGCATCTGGACTTAAAAATCCGGGTGTTGACACTTATGTGCTAACAATATGACCAGCACTCTGATTTAATGGAATGATATCGTAAAAAAGGAATATTGTACTTGTTCTCTATCACTTTAGCCTTCCCAAAACAAAAGATTAACCTACATCAAGAAGAGACACACAAATTCCATGATGTGATCGACCATGTCGTTACCCACCCGAAGAGTGGAACATGCGTTATTGCAGTTGTAAGTTCACGTGCATCGTCATTTTATCTATGGACATGTCTTGGCATATCCTCACAATTTGCATTTGTAGGTGCTGCGGGCCATGGAGTATTTCAAGGCAAAGTGGAACATGACTTCCACATGGTCCATTGTTGGAACAACTTGAAGGAGGCTTCCAACGGACCTCGTCGATGTAGAATAGGATGTCCCCGGCTAGAATGCGCTTCCATCTCGTCCTAGTGGCAAAAATGTTGGAGATATGCCCAAGAGGCAATAATAAAAGTGGTTATTATATATCTTTGTGTTTATGATAAATGTTTATATACCATGCTATAATTGTATTAACCGAAACATTGATACATGTGTGTTATGTAAACAACAATGAGTCCCTAATATGCCTCTTAACTAGCTTGTTGATTAATAGATGATTAAGTTTCATAATCATGAACATTGGATGTTATTAATAACAAGGTTATATCATTATATGAATGATGCAATGGACACACCCAATTAAGCGTAGCATAAGATCACGTCATTAAGTTATTTGCTATAAGCTTTCGATACATAGTTACCTAGTCTTTTCGACCATGAGATCATATAAATCACTTATACCGGAAAGGTACTTTGATTACATCAAACGCCACTGCGTAAATGGGTGGTTATAAAGGTGGTATTAAGTATCCGGAAAGTATGAGTTGAGGCATATGGATCAACAGTGGGATTTGTCCATCCCGATGACGGATAAATATACTCTGGGCCCTCTCGGTGGAATGTCGTCTAATGTCTTGCAAGCATATGAATAAGTTCATAAGAGACCACATACCACGGTACGAGTAAAGAGTACTTGTCAGGAGACGAGGTTGAACAAGGTATAGAGAGATACCGATGATCAAACCTCGGACAAGTAAAATATCGCGTGACAAAGGGAATTGGTATCGTATGTGAATGGTTCATTCGATCACTAAGTCATCGTTGAATATGTGGGAGCCATTATGGATCTCCAGATCCCGCTATTGGTTATTGGTCGGAGAGAGTTCTCAACCATGTCCACATAGTTCGCGAACCGTAGGGTGACACACTTAAGGTTTGATGTTGTAATAGTAGAACCTCAAATATGGAATGGAGTTCGAAGTATTGTTCGAAGTCTCGGATGGGATCCCGGACATCACGAGGAGTTCCGGAATGGTCTGGAGAATAAGATTCATATATAGGAAGTCATTTTATAAGTTTGAAAATGATCCGGTGAAATTTTGGAAGGTTCTAGAAAAGTCCGGAAGAATTCACTTTGGAAGGCGGAGTCCCGGTGGGACTCCACCACCCATGGCCGGCCAACCCTAGAGGGGGGAGTCCAAGGTGGACTCCACCAAGGGGGCCGGCCACCCCCCTACATGGAAGGGTGGGAATCCCACTTGAGGTGGGAGTCCCACCTTGGGTAGGTTTCCCTACAAAATGGAAGGTTTTGGATTGGGGTCTTATTCGAAGACTTGTAGTCCAACACTTGGGGTTCCACCTATATAATGAGGGGCCAAGGGGAGGGGGCCGGCCACCACAAAGCCACAAGCTGGCCGCACCCCATAGAGGCCGGCCACCCCCTCTCCCCAAACCCTAGCCGCCCCACTCCTCCCCCTCTCCCGCAACGCTTAGCGAAGCTCCGCCGGAGATCTCCATCGCCACCGCCACCACGCCGTCGTGCTGCCGGATTCAAGGAGGAGCTACTTCCGCTGCCCGCTGAAACGGGGAGGTGGACATCGTCTTCATCAACACCGAACGTGTGACCGAGTACGGAGGTGCTGCCCGATTGTGGCACCGTCAAGATCTTCTACGCGCTTTTGCAAGCGGCAAGTGATCGTCTACCCCAGCAACAAGAGCCTCATCTTGTAGGCTTTGGAAATCTTCAAGGATGAGTCTCGATCATCTCCTCGTTGCTCCCGTCTTCTAGATTGCATCTTGGCTTGGATTGCGTTCTCGCGGTAGGAATTTTTTTGTTTTCTATGCAACGAATCCCTACAAAAAAATCAACCAAGGCCGTTCTCGCATGCGAAGCTTCAGCCCTTGCGTTGAGCGAGACCACGAAGGAGATGCTTGCCGACTCAGAAGATATCATGGACAAGCGGAACGAGAAGAAGCATCTGGAGAAGGAGGTCATGGTTGCCATCTACATCAACCTCACCAAAGAGGCTATAGAGGTGCAAAGTCTTGACGTCGAGGCCAAGTGTCAGGCGGAGGACACCAAGATCGTGCTCACCGACTTGAGCAACATGTGTGACGACCATCGCTCATGGTACAAGAAGAAGCGAGCCAAGATCCGCCAACGGGGCGCATGATCACCCGTATCTACATCGTGAGCATTATGCCCTCCTTCTACCCTTAGCTACTCATCGCCCTCTTGTGTCCCTTTTGTAACTTAAATTCGTAATGAACAATATGCCCACTGTGCAATGGGAATACTCCCTCTGTCCCACGGAAGTTGTCTCAGATATACATCCCAATTTTGATAAATATGAGACATTTTTGTGGGACGGAGGGAGTACATTTAGACGTAATTAATGCCAGTGATGTCGCGGTTTGAATGGCCTAAATATGGAGGAATTGCCGACGCAAACGGTTAACCGTGAGTTGACGACAATTTCCACGACACCAATTAACGGACGCGACCACTTTTAAGATGTCGTAACATACCCTAGTGTCCACATCGTACCAAAAGATCAGACTCCCTCCGTCCTAAAAGAAGCTTCTCAACTTTTTTGTAGATACAGATGTATCTATATCTAAAATATGTCTATAAACAACCAAATCTAGACAAAGTTTTTGTTTTTTGCAATGGAGGGAGTATATTTTTTTTTTGAAATCTGGATATTTTCCGAAAGTAGTAGTAGAAAAATAAAAGAAAAAACAGAGATTCCGTTTACTGGGCCGGCCCAACAAGGCGCTGGAGGGGAATCGCTGCGTGGGAAAGGGGTCGACCACGGCGAGAGAAGAAGTCAGATTCAGATCTGTCTCTTCTTCCCCATCGCGCCGCCATTTACGCGAGATACCTGAAATATCTCATTTCCACCAAATCACGGAGAGCCGCATCGAGACCGCGACCATGGCCGCCGGCGAAGACCACATCTCGCGTCTCACGGACGATCTGCTGCGCCTTATTCTCCGTCTCGTCCCCGCGAAGGAGGGCGCGTTCACCACCATGCTTTCCAGGAGGTGGCGCCCGCTCTGGACGTCCTCCGGCGCCGTCAACATCGTCGCGCGCATCCTGGAGAACGACGAGCAGCACGTGATGGAGAGTACCGCGTTCTACGCCAGGCGCGACAGATTCGTCGCTGGCACCTTCAAGGCTCTCGACGCATTCCACAAGGCCGCCATCCTTGATCCGGTCAAGACTCTCACTCTGCGCGTAGAGGGCCAAGCCGGTAACATAATCCGGGACTACCTCAACCGCGACGCGGACTGGCGCGGCCGTCCCCAAGTCTTAGCCAAACTCCTCTCCCACCCGGCGGCGCGCAAGCTCGAGGAGATCCGGATCGCCGCCGTCGACAACATTGACGGGGAGCCGATGCTCTTCGAGCAGATCGACCGCGAGGCAGATCCCAACTCCTTTCGGGTTCGCCTCTACACGCTCAGCATCGGCTCACTCCCGTCACGCACCATCCGGGTTCTGGATCTCACCAACTGCGGCGAGCTCGCTCCGGCGTCGTCCGAGTTGCCATTCCCGCTGCTTGTGTCTCTGCGTCTTCGACACTGCAACGTCCCACTTGAAGTTCTCCAGGGGCTGATCCGCGCCGCGCCAAAGCTGTCCTCCATCTATCTTGAGTACGTGCTCCTGGAGGAGCAGCAAAGCTTCCAAGAAGATGATGACCCGCCACAAGATGCGGTCCTGCGCCTGCTCTCCTGCCCGTCTGCCAGGGTTCTTGTCATTGACAGGTGCTGCATCAAGGAGGAGGGAACCTTCCGCATCTATGCCCCGCTCCTGTGGCGATTCGAGTACACTGGGGTTATTCGCAATCTCCTGCTCAGCCCTCCACCCCTTGATCTGGTCCAGGCAAAAGTCACCCTTGTCGATTACCGTCGCAAGCTAGAAAGGGACCCTGTTGCCGCTCGCCACTGCTTTTGGTCCATTGTCCGAGGGTTGTGCCATGCCAGGCAACTCACTTTGCATATCTTCCACATTGAGGAGTTTGCTGTCTCAACCAAGGCGAACCAGGCCACTCTGCTCCCAGTGCTCCCTAATCTCGAGCGGCTCAAACTCGATGGAGTCTTCTGGCCCACTCGCACAAAAGCGGCAACGACAATCGGGAACTTGCTACGCTGCTGCCCCAGGCTCCTGCATCTTAGGCTGAACCTTAGAACACATGAACAGATGCAGACCAGGTCCGCATCGTACGCCCTTGAATTCCTGAAAAGAAAGGATGAAGATGAGTTCAAAGAGTCGATCAGCCGCTTCGAGCGCCGTAGAACGCTGCAGGCGGTGGCAGCGAGGGACAAGGAAGAGGATTTCAAAGAGTCAACCAGTTGCTTTAAGCGCCGTAGAACGCTGCAGGCGGTGGCAGCGAGGGACAATGAGGATGATTGTTACTTTGATGACACGGTTGCTGATTTGGCTGGGCTAAGTGATCAAACGTTTGAATGCCTGGAGAGCACTCTCAGAACTGTCAGCTTGCAGTTCCAGGAAGGGGAGAAGAACCTTTTCGGAGTCAAACTGGTGAAGTACTTCATCAAGCATTGCAAGGTTCTTGAGAAGATCTTCGTAGATCCAGGAAATGAGAGGTTCGGGGATCGCATGAGCATCAAAATTGAGAAGTGGGTCACCCGTTTATCCACAAGAAGGGTACAAGTCCTGCCTCTTCTAAGGGATTGAATTGTGTCAGGCTTCGTTCTTGTTAGTCTTTTTTGGAATCTGAATTGTGTTACACTCGTGTTGGAAGCTGGCTGTTTATTTTGCCTTAAATGCAGAACCTAGTCTTCATCCTTGTTAATCTGAACTGTAGCAGGCTTCGTCCTTGTTAATCTTCTACAATCTGAATGGTGCAAAACTGGTGTTAGAGAACTGGCTGCTCATTTGCCTTGCATTCAGAATTTGGTGATTTGCCTTGCATTCTTACTGTTTGGAAAGACAGCTAAAGCTCTCCTCTGTTATTTTGTTTGCAACAGTGTTTCATCAGTTTGGAAGAATTTTTTTTAGGATGCCAAAGAGTTGTCTATATTCGGATGTATCTATACACTAAATTGTGGCTAGGTACATTCAAATTTAGACAAACTTTTGGCATCTATTTATGGACAGAGGTAGTACTTTTATCATGGCAAAATTTACTCATAGCTCGCATTTTAGTTGCAGCTTTAATTTACAGTAATAATTCATAACTTGAGGATCCTAATCTTATGGATCATTTTATTTCTGGAATGTAAATTCTGGTGCAGTATACATTATACCAGAGACCTCGACTCTAGCAGAGATGTTAGTCTACTGAGTGCTTCGGTATTGCCAAGGCAGATGTGTTGTCCTCTGTTTTGCTTATAGAACATGCTAATTTTTGTGATATGAAATCCTGTAGGTTATTTTGCAGCGAACGCACTGCTCCAGAGTTGTTTTGCAGGTGGTGGCTGTGTTTCTTTGCCCCGACACGTCTCAGTCATCACAGAAAATGGGGCAATGTCTACAACCGGTTATTCGGAAATGACAGTTAATTCAATTCTTGAAGAGATAGTTTGATGTGCGAATCTGAAGGACATTGAACTAACATGCATATGTAAAAAATCTGGCCAAGCCAATGTTTCTGAAAAAATGTAGCCAAGTCACCTCTGGGGGACAATATTGTTTGTTGTGCGAATCTGAAGGACATTGAACTAACATGGCAATTCCTTGAAAGAACTACTACATCACTAAGAAGCCAAACTGTTGTTATATCTATTCACGTTAATATAACTTTTACCTGCCGCTATGAACAAGAAAATTGTTGTTGCGTTTGCTTATTTATGTTTGTTTTTTAGAGCTTGGCCAGACATGCTTTTGTCGAAAGTTTTCACTACCCGTGTCACCAACGGCCCATTTGGTTATCTTTTTGCTTGTGACACAATTTACTATCGCATCCCAAACTGCAAACTGTTCTCCACTATAGTGGCCTGGACTGACATGCAATCTAATCCAACTGCCTCGTAGTGAAACAATTTAGAGGTATTCCACACATGATGTTTGAAATCACTGCAGCTAAATTAAACATGACTCAGGTATACTCAACACATTGAAATCTCTATGTATGAACAAGTGTATGTGGCTTCACAGTGAAGCCAAAAGCTAAACTGCCAAAAGAAGAAAAAAGAAAACAGCTCGTAACACTGACATTGAATAATCCCTTTTGAGCAATATTGTGAATATTATTAACTCACAAAGAATCAGCCCAATTCATTATAAAAATTATGAATTACCATTTGATTAGGAGAACCATCACATGTGGACAACCTTCAATATTGTTTGATCCTACTACAGCAGGTATAATCCTTTTATTCTTCATACGCGCAAACCACAAGGACAGGTTTCACTATTCATAACTGTTTCAAGCAATGCATGAAACAAACCGAGAGCATCTCCAGTTCGTATTCCCCAAATCGCGCCGGTCGAGCGTTTGGATGCACTTTTTCTTCATGCCTTATTTGAGGGACGTCGATTCACAGTCGCGTCCCCCAAACAGAAATATAGATTTTTTAAATTTGATCAAAACAGCCAAATTCATTCAAAATCCATATATATTATATGGATTTGAATAAAATTCAATGAAATTTAAATCTAAACCCTAATCTAGTAGTACTTGCGGCGCCTAGAGGGATCGTAGTACTGGTGGAAGTTGTACACGTCGTCGTCGACGACGTCCTGTTTGTCGCGCTCGTCGGGCTCGTCTTTCACCGCGCCGCTGGGCCCAACTTCATCATCGTTGTTGAGGTCGACGATTGGCATCCCCGCGTCGCGGATGGACATGCGATCGCCACGTCGACGTCACCCCTCCAGGCGTTCTTGTCATTCAGGGATGCCATGAACGCCGCGTGCAACCCTGAGCAGTCCTCAGGATCATCGCTGTTGGTGATGAGGAGCTGCCGCCGCTCGTACTCCACTATCTGCACAGCCTTCACGGCATCCTCGCCATCCTGCTCCTCCTTCACCTCCGGTTTCGGAACAAGGAGGGCACCACCGGCACACTCGAAAGTGGGTTGAGAGGAAGGAATGACTGAAACGATCGAGTGCTGGCTGGTGAGGTGTGCGTAGCGTAGTGCTGATGTTAGATAAAGGTATTCAACAAATGATGTTCAATAAATGATGTTTGAAATCACCACAACTTAAAATAAAAGATGTCCTCAAGGTATATTCAGCACAATGAAATCTCTACGTATGAGAAAGATTATGTGGCTTCACAATGAAGCCAATAGATGGAACTGCCAAAAGAAAGGAAAAACAGCTCGTAACAGACATGGATGATCTTTTTTCCTAGCAATATTCCAAATATTATTAACTCGCAAAAAAATCACCCCAACTCATTATAAATTTATGAATTGCCCTTTGATTCGGAGAACTATCACATATGTGCACAACCTTCTATATTGGTTGATCCTTCTATACTAACAGATCCAATCTCTTTGTTTCTGCACACGCGCAAATAGGCGGCCAGGTTGCACTGTTCATAACTGTTTCAGCCAATGCATGAAACAAGCTAGTAATAGAGAACGCGACAAAAAAAAGTGAAACACGAAACAAAAAAACATCAGTCAAAAGCGCATAACTTCTCAACTCTGCCAACCCAACTTATCTCAAATCACTGTCGCTGAACTGTAATTCTGTGACCGTCAACCAAAAAATGCCAAGTCGCACCACCACAAGCATGACCATCCATGGGCCCTAGGCCCAGCCCTGCTCATGTTGGCTGATGTTTTCTCCGAATCACGTTTACTTGGGGCAGGAGCTTTCGCTTTCCAAGTCGTCAAGAAACTTGTTGCAGGCGTTCATGGTGCGGGCGTCTAGCAGACCGTGCTTCCAGAGCTTGATCATAACGAGTCGCCAACACCTGTTCATACGGCATAGTAAAAATTATAAATCAACCCACGGACATGTATGGTGAGGTGATCATAGAAGATTTCTGAAGTGGTGGTTTACCATCGTAGAGAAGGGTTTTGCACGAGCTCTTGTCCATGCTGCCGGGAGAATGCGTCACAAGCCCAACGTATATGACCATCGGCTAGTACCCTGCAGTTAATGTTTACAGTATGAAAACCAGAATATGTATCTCCGGGATACAAGACAACTTTTTGTTCCAATGGCTCTTCCCCGACGAAACAAAATTTGGTAGCATGCTTTAATGTACCAATACCATCCAGGACAAAGATTGAATACATAGCTACATATATGGTGCCAAATCAAGCAGAATGGAGCGCCTTTATAAGTTCCAGTGGCTGTTTGCGCTGGAAAGAACGCAACGACTTTCAGAAATCAAATTCTACAAGTGAATTATTGGTCATTTCGACATCTTGGGGCCTTCTGTGCCATCTTATTTAGTAGAATTCCGATAACGATGCTATAAATCCTCATTAGTACAATGGAAAAAAGATATTCCAGTGGCAGATCCATAAGAAACAACATTTTAATGGCATATAACTAAATTTACCATTAATGTTATATGATTTCTATCCAATCATAGGAGTAATACTATTGTGGATATATATCAGCATTCAGTAATCCAAATTGACCTGGTGAAACTAAGCCAAAGTTTGGCACCCTGTCGATACCTTTCCAGGAAATTACCTAGTCATTA
Source organism: Lolium perenne (assembly GCF_019359855.2). Lineage (NCBI taxonomy): Eukaryota > Viridiplantae > Streptophyta > Magnoliopsida > Poales > Poaceae > Lolium > Lolium perenne. The sequence goes on from NC_067244.2 coordinate 25,227,138, forward strand.
GCTTTTTATTCATTTGTGCAGGAGTTGCTTTGTGCGAATAAAAATGGCTAAAACATGAGTTATTAGTAGAAACAGCTAGAGTGGGTTCACCAATGCCCAAGCTGTGTACCCCCAAAAATAATAATAAAATAAGAAATAGTTGCAGCAGGTCAAATCTCTCCTATTTACCGTGATAGCCAGAAACAAAGAAGGAAATGTTGGGATAAGCCTGACCTTTGTCTTCGAACAAATGAATTCCACATATGCATAATATGCTTCTCGTCTTTTGTAACATTAGAGAAACCATCAAGCCTCTGCATTTTACTCAGCAAAGTTAAGATAACAAGAATCAACAATTTGTGCAGGTGAATGTAGAAGCCTGCAAATATTCCAAGTTAGAGCGGAGAAAAAGAAAAGATTATCACATCTTACCGTCATATCTTCAAAGTCAGTGATGTCATTATCAATTTCATCTTCACTGTCATGATCTGCCAAAACTTCTTCTAGTTCCATTCTCTAGAAAATGTAAAACCACAGCCAAGCTAAATTTCAGTTGCAGGGCATAAAATTACAGTACGAATGGCTACATTATTATGATCTTACAAAATTAAACATCAGTAGAGATGGTTGAATCACAAATAGCAAACATATGAAAGAGATGTAGCAAGACAATTGGAATGTCTAGCAAAGAACAATGTCAAATAACAGACTGCCACTAACAATACCATAAAAATTAATATGTACAAGTGAAAGAAAATGATTAAACTTTTCCTCGGAGATAAACTTTCTTGGAGGATTTTTTTTCCAAATGATTCCTTTGTCTTTTACTTATTTCACCAAATTTAGCAGTAAAGGTAACAAGGACTACTGCTTTCCACCAACCTCTGCAATTGACAGACCTCTATACTTTAGACTTATACTAAAAATTAGTGATGAAATAATAGAAACAAAGGTTAACTTTCCCCATAAGTAAAATAAAGTGTAAATGTAATGTTCCTCCATATGTGCAGGCGTTATGTTGTAGATATACATGTGTGTTTCAGTAGATACATGTGACCACAGAAGTGAAAGCCTAATTTGCAACAAGCATACACACGTGTGCTCAATCACATACAGAAAGATAGCTAAGTGTTGCATGATTGCAATCACCTGTGCCTTCTGAGAATGGAAGAACTGGTGTTCCAGCAGTAGACGACTGCCAGATGATTACAAGCACAAACAAGCAAGTTAGATGAATAACTTCTCTCAGAAGAGCCTCATGAACAATTAAATGGGAAGTAAAAGGATATCAAGGGCATAAACAGAATGGAGTACTTTCTGGGGTCAGCTCGGTCAATGGATAGCTTCGTTGTCTTCCCAAACAGTGGAACTGCTGGTGTTAAATGATTGTTACAATGCAATGCTGATGAGAATCAATTGATGTTTGCACCACAGAAATCCCTGAAAATATAGGCAACATCAGGAAAATCCCTGAAAATTTCAGGTAACATAGGAAGAAAATATGCAACCGATTTCAGGCAAATTGCTAGTCAGGAAAAGAAGGGGGAAACAGGGACAGTACACCTCAATACTGAGAGTGGCAGAGCATAAGAAAACAGATATCCTAGCATCATAGTCAGGAGACCATATCAACACAGAGTGGCAGAACAAATAACCAGTTCACCAGACAGTATCTAGCCAGGAGACCATATCAACACTGAGGTAAAGATTGAAGTACTGACCTTTCTAGGGTTCCTAGCATGTAGTGCATAAAGTGCTAATAAAGTTAGTTATGCACAGCATAGTCCAAGCAAAAAAAAAACATAGTCCGAGCAAAAACTATCAACTAATGTTGGAAACTCAAAGGAGAGAACATGTCCGATTGAAGGATGGTAGATGTTCCATCAGTTTAACAAGCTGGTATGAGTTCATGAAGGTAGCACGCAATAAAAAATAGAAAAAATCTTATATGCCACCAACTGTTGAATGTAATCCTAATATGCCAGAGAAGAAATTTATCTTCCTTCAGTGCTAGCCATTTTCAAAACCTTGAACAAATTCCCCACCACCATCCATCCCCTGTCCTATTGATGTTAAGTGAATTGTGAAGCGAACATATTGCCCTTCTGTGGAAAACTCAGTAGCATAAGGAAAAGAAAGGCGATAGCCTCACCACCTACACACCATTAGCACAAGCGATAACACGGAAAGCTCTAGCTCAGGTGAGCCATCATGAATTCATCGTCACAAGCCTGGACCTTGCTACTGAGTGCTGCTGTGCTCACGCTTCCTTGATGGCGGATGCAGATGATGCAATGAAGTAAAGTTGTTCGGAGGTTGATCTGGGTTTCAAAAGGCGAGGGGAGAACTCACATTTGGGTCTGTGATCTGACAGGATTCTCGAGGGCGCATTTCAGCAAAAAAAAAATGGGGGGAGTTGGTGACAATGGGGCTGACCACAGTGGCAAATAAGATTAAGGGTTTAGAAATGGCTGACACTAAAATACAGATTTTATTGGTAACAAACTTAGAATCCTGTCAACATTTGATGGCATATCATTTCTTTTCTCTGAGAAAAAACACATCAAACATGATAAGAAATATGAAACATTTCAACCTACTAATTCTGGATAAAAGATCAGAGATGCAATGGTGTTTTCATTTGAATGTAATTTGTTTAATATGCCAAGATCCCATAAGATCCTTGTAGTGTGTTTTCATTTGAAATGTATTTTCGTTTAGGGCATAATCCACCTCAGACCCTTGTACATGACCCATGTTTTCTGGTGACCTTGATTCCCCAATACCTTTGTCCACAGGAACAGTCTTTCGAGGTGATCCTGGTTCCATGATATGGGGATGTACATGCTTGGTCTTCTCGATTGTTGTTCCTAATCTTCTACACCTCTTTTTAAACCTTGATCTGATGGAACACAGTTAGACAACTTGAGTAGAGAATTCAGCGTTGTTAAAACTAATGGAGTATGAACGCACCGGTAGAAAAATACTCTCTTGCTTCGGTCATCTCCTGCAGTAGTTAAAAGCTGGAAATTGAACAGAGAATTAGTTTTCCCAACTTAAGCAGTATTTTGACGAAAATACAGTCCAGCATGTGGGGAAGGATTTCATCCGATCTAGGTGCACCCTTGCCTTTTGAATTCAGAGGAAGCAAAACAAAGCAAGGACCAACAATTTGATTGCATTGGTGTAATATCCACACAAAAAAATAGCCGAAATTAGTGTAATATCCATAGACATGTTATACTTGAAACACTAGTATCCATAGACATGTTATATCCATATTAGTGTAATATACATAGACATGTTATACTTGAAACACTAGTGAAGTACTGGATTCAGTGACAAGGTCTCCAAATATACCAACATCATCTTATTTCTCGGTTAGTGCAAGGGCGGACCCAGGTAAATTCATAGTGGGGGCAGGAGTTTTGAGTGAGGGGGCTGGCTTAGTAAATTCAAAAAAAATAGACACTTCTCATTAATTCTATTTCTAATAGAATTTATCACATTTGAGTGGAGACCTAAGCCTAGCCCCCATTCGGGTCTCTTTGGGTCCGTCCCTGGGTTAATGAATGGTAAAGTACATTCGAAATCCTTTATCAAAATTTACCTCCGCTCGCCTGGTATCAATCTTCAGACTTACATTAACAGCTTGGTAGTCTTCAGATACCTGCGTCCACAAGAAAATAGAACTAATTAGCAAACATGTGCGATTGAATAAGATTTTGCAATGGAGATTTCAGAGGGTAACAAACCCAGAATTCAAAGTGGAACAGCTCATGTGATGAGGTTAAATGATATTCCAGACCCTAGTACCACAAAAAAGAATGACAATGTGAGACATGGATTAAGTAAACAAAAACAGAAGCCTAATGGTTTAGAAAAGAGTATAGTAGAACTGTGGAGAAAGAAAATAGAAAGTGAGTTTCCTCAATAGAAAATAGAAACATCAATGTTTCAGTGTAAGAAAACAAAAAAAAATGCCTTAATCATAAAATTAGGCTGGTGAGATGATCTTCAGAGCCATCGCTTAACAGCAACCAGAAACATATGACGGTAGATAAAATACAGGACATTTTGCTTCAAATTTTACCTTGAAGCTTCCACACTGTACCAAGCAAAATGAGCAAGAAAAATCTTCCGTAACTGGTAAGAAGGTAAGCATATAAATAAGAAATAGGAATCATGATAGCAAATAATAAATAAACATCAAGGCTAACATATATCGGAAATTCCAAATAGTGATGCATAACTGAAGTAAAACAGGTACCTTCTCGCAAAAGAAAGAAGTCAAAAAAGGAAACTAACAGTGGATCTTCACCATGAACAGCAGTCAAAGAAAAAGTAGCAACATATTTTTTCTCGAACGCATGCCAAAGCATGCGTCATAATATATTAGAAGAAAACCGTCGAGAAGACGGGAGCATACAGGGAGTAGCAGAGCTACAAAGGAATTTCAGAGAAAAAGAAAAGAAGAATGAAATAAAACTGTACAGGGCTAACTTTGTTAGTCCTAGGGAAAGAAATAAAACTGTACAGCAGTCAAATAAAAGTAGCAACATATGACAGTGCAGATCTAGCTCGATGTCAGAAAGATGAACAATACTCTAGAGATAACTCGTGAAAAAATATTTCTCTTTTGTTTCAAAAATCATACAGGCATGCGCACTAAAATCACTATAGATGGTAATGAAATGGCAACTTTAACTCCTGGACCATGTGCAAAATAAAAAGTAACAACATAAAGTTACCTAGTAGTTTGCTTTCTTGTGTATCAATACACATAAATATTTACATAATGAATATTAAAGTAAAATATCTTGTCTTGCAGTTCTTCAAGGATCACAAATGTTTGACACAATAAAAAAATTACTAGCATAAAAGAAAAACTTGTCACGATGCTGGTGCCCCTTCAAGTTCTTGCGTTAATGTGGAGTTTGCTCTAACAAAGGCCATTTCTAATATCCTATGCAATTAGTGGTATTAAATAAATTCATGATACTGAAGTCAGATTTGTTAAGTTAGGACTTAGGATACAGTCCTAAACTCCTAATCTCTTAGCATTTGGTTGAAGTGGGGCTCTTTTTAGAGCATCTCCAGCCGCGTCCCCCAAAGCGTCCCCCAAAGCGCGCCGGATCGAGCGTTTGGGGGACGTGTTTTGTTCGTGCCGCGTTTGGGGGACGTCGCTCCCCAGCCGCGTCCCCCAAACGCCGCCCCCAAACATTTAAAATAATTTTTTTAACACATAAACCATTTATATCAAATGTAGCATATGAAAAAAATGTTTTCGAGGATTGTTTTCAAATTAAATTACAACAAACAATAAAACAAGTAATCAAATATAATAAAAAGGGCTAGATGATACATCAAGGTGCCACGGTATTTCCTTTGATCCTCCACAAATGCTCAACGAGATCAGCTTGAAGTTGCTCATGCACATTGCTGTCACGGATCTCTGCGTGCATGACCACAAAATCAGCAAAATCTGCAGGCACCTCATGATCAACCTCCGCGAGAGGTCCTTGACACTCATAGGGACCAACATGTGACCTAACATGATTCTTGCGGTCATCCTCGATGATCATGTTGTGCATGATCACACAAGCCTGCATCACCTCCCACATTTGGTCGTGAGACCAGCTTAGAGCAGGGTACCGGACAATGGCAAATTGTGCTTGAAGCACACCAAATGCCCGCTCGACATCCTTCCTGCAAGCCTCCTGTCGTGTAGCAAAGTGAGAATTCTTCAGACCTAATGGATTCGAGATTGTTTTGACAAAAGTGGCCCATTTTGGATATATACCATCGGCTAGATAATAGCCTTTGGTATATTGGTGGCCATTGATCTCATAGTTGCATGGTGGAGCATGCCCTTCCACTAGTCTGCTGAACACCGGAGACCGCTGCAACACGTTGATGTCATTGTGTGATCCCGCCATGCCAAAGAAAGAATGCCAAATCCACAGTCATAATGTCACATGACTTCAAGCACCACACCGCAATATCCATGACGCCCTTTGTATATACCTTGCCAAGCAAACGGGCAGTTCTTCCATGCCCAGGTGCATGCAATCGATGCTTCCAAGCATTCCAGAAATCCTCCGGGCAGCATTTTGTGCCATGATCCTTGCGATCTCTTCCTCGGTTGGCCCTCTCAAGTAGTATTTGCCAAACTTTCCCACCACAGCTCGGCAAAACTTGTACATGCACTCAATGGCGAGACTCACTCATGCGAAGGTAGTCGTCCCGTGTATCGGGCAGTGCTCCGTATGCAAGCATCCTCATGGCGGCGGTGCACTTCGAATGGATGAGAACCCGAGAACGCCTACGGCGTCGAGCTTGAGCTTGAAGTAGGGGTCGAACTCTCGAACGCCGTGGAGGATATTCATGAACAGGCCCTTGCTCATCTGCACCGGCGCCGAAAATTGTCGGCATGTGTTGCCCCGTCGGCGAAGTAGTCGTTGTGCGGCATGGCATGCCCCTCCATCCTCTCGCCGGGCTTCGACTTCCTTCTTCCCGGCCTTGATCCTCGCGGCGCGGCCTCTTCCTCTTCTCCGCCTCGGCGTCAAGCATGTCCCGGAGGGACGCGATGATCGACAAATGCTCCCGCAGTCGTCGTCGAACGCTTGCTCGTCCTCCAGCCAGGGCAACCATCTCATCGTCGCCGTCCATGGCTAAAGCAAAATCAATGGTTAAAATTGCGCCGAGGCGACGACGCAACAAACAACGACCAATCGCGCCTACCTGGCAAGTCGTCGAGCACCTTACGTGCGCGGAGGTGGGGCGGATTTGACGGCGCGTTACGGGAGGCGCTGGCGACGCGGCGGCGGCACGACCGGCGGGAGCCCCAGCCGCGACAACGGTGCTGACTCGCAGCACAGATCAGACGCCCAAACGGCCGGGAAATCCAGCGGCGGCGGTGGGGTGGGAGGCGCGGGAAGGAAGGAGCGACGAGAAAAGAGGCGCGAACCAACGGTTTATGCAAATAGTCGCCGACATGTGGGAGCCCGCCTCGCTTTTCGTTGTGTCCGGCGTCCCCGGTGCGTCCCCTGTGGGACGGGGACGGGCTCGGGGCGCCGGACACCGTATCGGGGCGCGCCGGACAAAAAAGGGCTTTGGGGGACGCGGCTGGAACGCTTTTTTTGTCCGGCGCGCCCCAAATCGCTTTGGGGGACGGTTTGGGGGACGCGACTGGAGATGCTCTTAAGCTTGTAAGGAAATGTAAATATATATTCTTTCTAACCATCCCTTTACAATTGTTTTGTTCTCCCTGCTGTTATATCTTCATAGTTTCTCCTATTCGCCCTCTGTAGCGCCTGTTCATCCACTCTCAGTCAAACTTATTTCGTAACCAAAACAAGTTCACAACTAAATTTCCTTACTCACGTACATAACATGGATACAAAAGAAAAGTCATTAGGTTCTGGGTATGTTCCAAAACAAGATACTCTTGGAATGGGAGAACATTGGGCCTAGGACAAATTGCAGTGCATGATGCAAACAAGTAACGCAATCGGGAAGAGACCAAGGTTGGGGAGAGAGAGAGAGAACCTTCACTTTTTAGGAACTTTTTGCAGTGCTTGTAGTTAAAGAGTACATTCCCTGTTCTTAACCTGTAGAATCAATATTCGCAGTAAAATTGGTTACATAGTATATGAAATGTATTTGTCAAAAAATGGAACTCTACTACTCAAGAAAGCTGCAAACATGCTATAAGTAAGCCTCTTGTAACCAATGGCCGGGTACAGGATAGACCAACTTCCGGTACCTAAGTATCGATTTGACACCCTTCCAAGCCGTCAAATCACCACGCAAAAAGCACGCAATGATCTGATCAACACAGGAACACGTCCAGGAGTGTCCATTGGTTTCTGTCCCCACCTTGTCTCCTCTCATTTTCCTCTTGCATTGTATGGCCCTTCTCACTTGTCACCCCTTTCACTTTAAGCATCAAATCCTATCTTCCCCACACCCACTTCCATAGTCGCTACAAGAGAAGAGAGCCAAGGTGGCGCTAGAAGCCATTCGCCTGACCGGCACCCCCTAAGGCATGAGGTGTCGGAAGCCAGCAAAGCAGGACGAAGTTGCGGCTGCAACATCCTCCATGTGCTGTAAGGCAGCGGTGGCATCCTGGATGTGCAACACAAAAAGTAGGTGTGTGACTGAAGATTTCTACCCAGTTAAAAGTTGAACACACAAACTAGTTGATGTTTTCCGGAATCTCAATGGAAAGGTGCCCAAAATGAGCTTCCCACGTTCTCAGTTGAAAGGTCCAAGAAACTGGGTGTTCATTTCACTCCCAGTTAGAAGTTAATCAGTTCATAGTTTGTTTAAATCTCAGTTGGAAATCTCTGAATCAATAGTTTTTGTGAATCTTAGTTGAAAGACCGAATTTAGAAGTATTCGAGTACAACAAGGAATAGGGGATGTCGCCATGGTGCGGCGGATGTGAGTGGCGGTGCTGAATAGCCATTAACATATGCATTCATATCATTTAAACTGTATATTTTACTGGTTACTGATAATTCAGCACAAGCTAGGAAAAACATCTTATAAAGCTGTGCCTCAGCGTGGTTCTTGAGAGCATGCACTTGCAATCTACTCAACTTAGTTGATACAGATGCTTTTATGCTAGACCATCTAAGGAAAGCATGTAATGACTTGCCGCTCCTCATGACACTCCAAGAGAAAATAAAATATCGCATTCGAGGGATAAAGCACATAAGCATTAATGAATAAAACATGCATTTCCTATAATGACAGGTAATAAACAGAATTAGGAAACAAAGCTTCATTAAATTTCAGAAATGAGCTATGTATGATGGGTTACTGTTACCTTATGATATGTGGTAATGACGAAAGTGGGATATCATCATATGAGTAACAACTATATGGAGATAAATGCATGTCCTCTTTTGCACCAGCCTCTTGTGCATCTATGCTTGCTCGTAGCTCATATGAACCCTGTAATAACACAAAAAGGTCGAGGATCTAAGCAAAGTTACTGGAAATAACTCGAAATTTTCAGCAAACTAAGGTGTTGCTATCCTCAAAACAATATTTACCCGATAAATTTGGAAGCGATAATAATTAGATTACACAAAGAAACAGAGAAGAGCTTACTGTAGCATATGCCTTTTGAGAGCAAAATGTCAAGCAACTGCCATCCACGAGAAATGTTGGCTGTGTGTGTACCAAAAGAAGAAAAGCAGAGTCAACAAACAATTTATATACAAAGCAAAGACGATGGAGAAATCTAAGGGACCTGGTAATGAGAACAAGGAGAAATGTTCAAGAGACATATATACTTCATAACTTGCGGATTTTTTTCTCGAGAAAACGCAAAAACTTTGTGTCTCGATGCATCGATAATTTGATAGAAAAGAGAGTTATGAACAAGCCCAAGAGTGGACTACACCCGAGTTTACAACACGGAGCACCAAAGAACTAGATACTACAGGAAGTAGGGTTGCCAGCCCCTTCGGGCCCGCCATTGCCCAATCTAGGGCCTCCACCCGGATGAAAACAACGGTGGACATCGGGTTGAGTGCCATCAAAGATGACTGCGTTGCACTCCTTCCAGATCTACCATACCATGAGCAAGATCAACAACGAGGTGCCCTTCCCAGCGGACTTGGGGACAGAGCGAATGGTGCGAAGCCAGCAGTCCACAAAGGAATCCCCGGGTCTGTCAATTTTGAGAGTTTATCACGTGCACCTATAAGTTGATTCAAAATATACCTTTCATTGTGTGCAATTTTCCACTTTCATTGGGTGCCAATTTACCACAACTGGTTAGGTCTTGTACTGTTCTACAAGCCTATCCCTCCACTTCAGCACCCAAAACATTCAATGTTGGGTACGTGTTAATTTGCACCATCTATAAACGTACAATTGGAATTTGCACCAGATGCTGAAGCTTGGACAGTTTTTGTGTCAAATATAGAAGTGAAGGCAGTCAAATACTACCAATTGTTAAACATACAGGTAGCAAGCATAACAAATCGTCGAAACTCAAACAGGTGGCAAAGTGAAGTGAATGTGGTAAGGTGATTTTTTTTCCTGAAGCAAGTGTCATATAACAATGGCAGCTCATATGTCCAATGATTATGAATCAAGCAGACAATTAATACTCAGGAAAAATGCAATAGAACATCAGAATATGCAACTCATACTTTAATAACTTTGCAACTAACCTCTATGAAGCCTGGGTCATACTTATTTGTGGAGTCAATTCCACAGTACGCCCCAAACTTAAAGTTATGCAATTATCCAGAGCTGAGCAAAGTAAATCAATTGGTATTTTACCCCAGGTACATTGGCCTCCAAGCTCTGATAAAATGTACCAGATGTATAAGAATTAGTCCATCAATATGACCACAAACGTATTGTTCGTTCTTGAGATGTAAAACTGGTGTTTATGTTTAATGATCTTCAAAGGCACAAGTTTGAGACTATATTTGCCTAGTGTGGAAGTTATAACAAAGAGAATCCCCTGAACGTAGTGAAAGGTGAATTTATATTGCCCACAATGGAGAGGGGGCCTATTGGCCTATCCTTGTTGAAAACTAACCACTACCTTTTAGGATAGTTTATTGCTTTGATGATCTTAACTACTCTAAAAGAAAGGCAAACATAGCCAATTATTGTGCAATTAACACAATACATTTTTTCAGTTACAAATGGATGGACAGCATGTTTACTGACTTCCAAGTCCAGAATAAGAGATATAAAGTTTTAACGAACAGGTATACTGTATGAACTGTTGAATGTCTGCCACACAATGTCAACCATGACTTACTTTGGCGAGAAGAATACTCCATGTGGTTCTCTGAGAAGTTTTCACTAAGATGTTGTCCAAGTTGGCCTTTTGAAATAAAGATAAAATTGGAATCAAAATTGCTGACAGCAAAGAAGTGCTATCCAGAAATAATCACATAGGATGCATACTATACCACAACTAATAAGGATAATGTTATGGTTTGAAACTTGCGAGGTTGCTAAACTCTTCAAATCGGGGATGCTGAATGTAGCTTTACTGTGGTCACTGTCTCCAGATTCACTAAAGGAAGTCAGGAGACAAGCCCGGCTGAATCGATACACTGGAGAATTCTGCAATATGAAGCTACAATTGAGAAAGGAGACCATCTGGTAGACTCATAGAACTATCTTGTATGAACTACAATAAGTGCTTACCCCATCAAGCGGATCATTACTAGTAGCTCTAGCAAACAGAACATAGAGAGGAAAAATACCATGTGCTGGCAACTCAGTATTCGTTCTTCCAGAAATTGATACCGATATCTGTATCCTACAGTTATTAACACAAACATAGGTCAGTATGTGCCCGAAAAACAAGTTTCAACTTCCAATCATGTCATTTGTATATCACAAAGTTTACTCTTTCAAAAAAACTTAAGTAACTTGGTAGGCTTTGTTCAACCGAGCTGACATTCAGGTCTAGTACGAAATTAGTTCATGAAAATTACTAAGAGCGCCAAATTCCATTCTAGACATGAAATAATGTATCCACGCAGTGAGAAATACTTCAAATTTGAATTGTTTAATAAATTACCTCCTTTTCCGTTTTGCGTCTATCTTATAAGAAAGACATCTTTGAAGCGAAGGGGGCTGCAAAATTCAACTGAGTCACTGGTATCTAAAAATAAAGTTAACACAGACCATGTTAGTTATGGGATAAAACTTTACATTTTTAATGGCTCTTAGTTGAATAATATTGTACAGCTCAACTGGTTTGCGGTATAATGCCAAACATTCCTCAAGGGTGAGTTCCTTATCTGGAGATAACTGAGCTCTTGACTGCTGACCGCACATCTGGTCTGCAGACCTGGGGTAACTGAATGCGCATCCATTTTTCCTGCACGAAAAACAGATGCATATCAAAGAGAAAGAGTATGACGTCTCACATCAAGAACAAGGGACCCGTCCACTATACATGCAAAACAGCTTCAGTACTTCTCATTACTAACCAAGATACCACACAGATTTCCGGTGAGTACTCATTAACTACCAAATATAGCGATTTACCATCAAAACTCACATGGAACGATATATAAACCTAAAGACATCAGACTTAACATAGTTCACAGTGGAGTACACAGTTCAGACCTTGTCTAACATCATCCAATGGTTTTTAATAGTGTACCTTTATTAGTCGCAAAAGATCTCATGTTATTTGGATCCCAAACCTATCTACCTGACATTGGCGGACCCTTGCAGTTTACGAAAAGCTATAGAGAGATTCTCGAAGCAAAGGAAACATATAAGGCAAACATAACAGTACAATTAGCAAAGCGGGTAGCGGATTACACTGCATGATGGTTAGGTAAAGCTAGACCAGGCATCCTCGCTGTGAAGCACTTGGATTCCCTTGGGATCCCGGGGAACCACTGAAATCAGCTCGCGCAAGCACATCAACAAGCGTCTGCACAAAGAAACCTATGCACATATCAGTAAAATGACATATAAGATTTGAACTAAGTATCGATGAACTGGATCGGATCCCTGCAGGTAGGTCTGACTGGTGGCGGAAGGGGCAGCGCTAGTGCAGTACAGTGGGTAAGCCCTTCAGGCTCAGTTAGTTCATATGGCGAAAGCGTGATCAGTGCAATTAAGGATGGCCATTCGCATTTGGTTCCCTGCAACCAAGGAATACATGTGCACCACCCGCCCGCGGTGCATTAATACTACTTGTAACAAGCATGGCCGGATTAGGGGAAGAAAGTGTTACCATCTATCTAGTCTTTCTACCAATGCATGGAGACGCAAGCTTTGCGTTTTCGCGAAAACTATAGCTGGCGGTGGCCATGTTTCCAAATGAAAGCAAAACAGAAAAGGTAAAAGGTTGTCTCCTAACTGATCAAGCGTGCCAACGAAGGAGGCAGCATCATCTACTTTGCAAACTGCACCTCGCTTAATAGCTCCTACTACTTGCCAGATACATCTACTGGTTCAGCTCTAGCCTTCTAGGGCCTGAGACACAAAATTTACACCCAATCCAAACGGGGCCCTAGGAGTAGTAGAAGGGAAGAATTACCAGCTGCCGGTACGGAAAGCTCGGCAATAGCGTGCGAGAACAATCGCCCTAGCAATCGAAAGCCGTGGTAGCGGGAATTAGCAGGCCTGGAGCTTGGGAATTCGGAGAGGGGGCTGGAATTACCGAGCAAGGTCTCACAGGACCGCTGTCGCGGGCTCCGACTCGCAGGCACGTGACGGAGGCACGAAGCGGGAGGCGGGAGGCGGGAGAAGGCCGCCGCCGTCGGAAGGGGCGAGGGCGGCGGCGGGCGGCGGGCGGCGGGCGGCGGGCGGAGCGAGCTCCTGTAGCGTGGAGATTCGATTTGATTTTGAGGGAGATTTGATTTTTGAGGGATGAGAGGGAACGGGCGGCTAAGCGGAGGGTGGCCTCCAGAGAGCGGAACGGAGGGCGCGTCCCCTGCGTGCCGCGTGTCATGGCCCTGTGTGTGGTACCCGGTCTGTTCGTGTCATCTTGCTGTGAAGTCGAAACTGCCTTTGAGCAGTGTACGACGACCTTTGAGGGCGTGCGGTCCAATGAAGGTCCTATTGTTCTAGGCGAAAGGCTGACTGCGCGGCGTTTGTGGATGTCGCTATCCTCCTTGGGGGCGGTTGTGGAGTTTTCCGGCCTTCGCTGCTCTCGGGTTCACGTTTTCGGGTGAAAGCCTAGATCCCGCGGGATCAAACCATGCCGTCGTTTCACCGTCGTTTCCCCCTCTTGAGGGCGCCGTCTTGAAGTCGGTGACCCCCTCCGAGCACTCCAGTAGAATGGACTCGCAACGCATTTGGAGAGGTCAACCGGAGATGCGGATGTTCCGGGTGGAGGCTTGTGAGGCCACGATGATGGTAGTGACCAAGGTTGGTTGCGGCAAGACCATGTTAATTAGTCGGCTCCGTTCTAATGTGTCTGAGTGTCTTCGTGGTGGTCTCCTCTTGTTGTGCAGTCGAAGCTGGCCTTGGGGCGGTGTATGATGACCTTCAAGGGCGCGCACTAGTTCAGTATAATGGGTAAGCCCTTCACGTGATCTTCATCTCCTACTGGTTCGATAACCTTGGTTTCTTACTGAGGGAAAAATCGCTGCTGTACTCATCATACCTTCCTCTTGGGGTTCCCAACGGACGTGTGCTTTACCGTCACAAGCAGCTACTTTTCTGGCGCCGTTGCCGAGGAGATCAAGACACGCTGCAAGGGGAGTCTCTCACACCCAATCTCTTTACTTTGTTTATTGTCTTGCTTTATTTTATTTTCTGTCTTGTTTGTTTTCTTTATATCAAAAAACACAAAAAATTTAGTTACTTGCATTTAATTTATTTTGTTATCATGTCTAGTCATGTACTTGTTACTCTGTCACCTGAGGAATTGATCTTTACTTTTAAACAAGGGGATGAGGAGAGTTTTAAAGAAGCTTGGTCTAGAATTTTTGATTCTTATGGTAAAACTGAACCTAAAATGACTCTAAGCCTGCTTCTTAGTAACTTTTATTTTGGGCTTATTCTTCGCTATAGATATGCTTTGGATGCTGTAGTGGGAGGAGATTTCCTTCACTGCGATGGGGATCAAGCTTTTAATGCCATAAAAAAATTGGTTGCATCATCTAGCTCAGCTAATAAATTTGATTCATCTCTTGCTAGCATTCATGATAGATTAAACACTCTCGAGATAAATATATCTTGTTTAAAAGAAGGGTATAATCAGATTCATGAATATTGTGATTATGTTCCAGTAAACTTTGAACCTTCAATGTGGGTGAAAGTATAGAGATGGTAAACCTAGAGGGGGGGTGAATAGGTTTCTACAGATTTTAATTCTTTCTTTGCAATATTAGGCTTTGCGGAATATAAAGGTGAGCCTAATGCAAACTAGGTGAAGCAACCTATATGAGGATACAACTAACTCAAGCACGAAGGCTCTCACAGGCAGTTAAATCACAAGTAAGGAGTTCGGTTAGAGATAACCGATGGCACGCAGAGACGAGGATGTATTCCCGTGTTCCCTTGCTTTGCAACAAGGTACGTCACGTTTGGAGGAGTGGAGGTCCCACGAAGGATTCCCCGCGCCACGAAGGCTCACCCTATTCTCCGGAGCCTATCCCACGAAGGAGTAGCTCACTCACTTGTGGTAGACTTTGAGGTAGCCTCCAAACCTTCACAATCTTGCCCGGAGCAAATCCACAGCCCGGATGCTTCCGGACTCCTCTTGCCCACCTAGGGTTTCCAAGGAAACCTAGGAAGCAAGCTTCTCAATGAATACAAGGGGGAATGAGATTTGGCTTGGTAGAACGGTAGATCGGGTCCTCCTCTAACGATTCCCCGGAGGGATTTGAGTTTGGGTGGAGGAGGAGGGAGATCTGAGGCTTTTGGTGTTTCTAGCAATGGAGTAAGAGAGAGAGAGCTCAAGAACAACTTGTAGTGTAGTGCCTAACTGTTCAGAGGTAGGAGAAGGCCTATTTATAGTGTTCTTCGAAATATGGCCGTTGGTCACTTGCCACATCAGCAGATTCCTCGAGGAACCCGGTCGACCGGACTTGGCGCCGGACAGGCCGGTCCACAGCCAGTCGAGCAAGACCGGGCCGGCCGGCCGGTTTTCAACCGGAGCTGGGACCGGGTCTTGACCGGCAGGCGTACGAGGTTCTTGGATGGCGCCGGATGGCACGAGCGCAAAGGCGGTTGCGCATCGGGCCGCTCGGTCTGGTGCCGGTCCGACTGGCCATGGACCGGAAAGCAGCCGGTCCAAACCGGGCTGGCGACCGGACGCTGACCGGAGGGCTTGCCCTTCTTTACTGGAACATGCCCGGATGGCACCGGTGCTGGGTCCGGTTGGTGACCGGGCTGTCCGGTGCCAGGGCCGGTCCGACCGGATCTGGGACCGGCCAGGCTCTGAAAAACTTGCTAATTTTTCGTCGAATTGGGGGGGTCTCCCGTTGCCTTCTTGTTCCATTGCTACACCATCATACCTCTTTGGCTAATACCTGAAAGTCATCTTGTAGACATGTATTAGTCCAAATACTCTAGCACGGTGTCATAGATACCAAAATAATGGATAAGGGTAAAATACCCTTACAATCTCCCCCTTTTTGGTATACGATGACAAACCGAGCTAGAGTTACATATAGATATTATGATAAGCTCTAAACCTTGATTCCATATAAGATATTACGACAGCTCCCCCATAATGTGTGCACTTGGAGAATTTGCGTTTGAATGCAAAGTGCACCATTTGTGGAATATGAGAAGCTCCCCCAATATCTTTAGGAAACAAGCATGGTATGGACAAGTATATCAAGATATATAAGCATAAAGCATGATTATCCTAACATAGAGTAGCACACATAATAGTCGTCCATACATATCCATACATGAATTATTCAAACTAGCAAATGGTTCTTGAGAAATCAAAGCAAATACGCACAAGCCATATAAAATCCAAATAAAGCAACTCCCATGGCTTGTGACAATCAAAGAACCCCGTGGTCCTAGACTCTACTCTCTTCTCCCCCTTTGGCATCGGAACACCAAAAAGGCGAAGAAAAGAGGAGAGATGCTAGCGCCCCATCAATAGAACTCGTGCCCCGCGGATGAAGAGCTGCCATCACCATCCTCATCGTCATCCTCTTCATCATCATCCTCGCCATTGTCATCCTCATCACCTTCATCCTCTTCATCATCAGCATCAGCAGTAGGTGCACGAGCAGGTCTAGGAGGAGGACCACCAAAGTACAAGGAAGGATCAAAGTTTTGGAACATCTCATCAGAAAGGAGAGGCATCTCCCAGTTTGGTGCATGGACAGGCTCCAACACAGGGCCAGGAGGAGGAACAGGTGCATTCCTAGTAGCCATGAACTCATTTTGGCGCCTCCTTGTCTCTTGGTTCAAAGAAAGACTTTGATGTGCAACATCATTGGTATTTTTGCACATCTGCCATAAGCTAGAGAAGAACCGTGAGACACCATGCTGTGGGCGCCTAGAGTAGCTGGAGCTAGCATGGTCATGGCATTCCTTGGACCGGCGCTCAGAAGGCATCATGTCAGCAACTTCCGGTCTATCACCTTGGGCAGGTACCTTGAAAGCTTCCATCCTGACCCGCTCACCTTGAGTATTGAGAGGTGCGGGCACAACCTTGTTGATGAGTAGCTGAACGTACTGGGCAAGATTAGGAGTCAACCGTTCGCGAACACAGCGCCGTAACTCACAGTAGATGAGATCACAGCCATCAATAAGTTTCCGTTGCTCAGGGTGACAGTAGTACATCAAGTTCAGATGATATGCACGGCATTCACTTGTATCGCCGGACTTTCTGATGAGAGTCTCACGGAATAGCTTGGCAAGGAGAAGGTAGGAGTAGTACATGCCAGAGATGGTGGGAGGTCCAGGTGTGGGGTCCGGAGGATAGCAAAAGGCAATGTCTCCTCTGGTGAACTTCTGCTGAGAATATAGCTTGAAACCAGAAGCACGGCCTCCACCAAACCCCAAGGCTTCACATAAATCAAGATAGTTGCAAGTGTATTTCTGTTTGCCAGTCATCCAAGTCATAGTCCAAGCTGCATCATCATGGAAAAAGACTGTGCAGTGAAACTGTCTCACCAAGATTGGACAATAGCACCCATCAGTAGGTGTCAAGCACATAAGATCATACAACCCCATCCGCCTCAAGGTCTCAACCACAAAGCGAAACTTGGTGGCTTCATACATTCCAATGACATCCTTGATGGCCTTGGGCATAACAATGGTGCCTGTCTTCATGTGCTCTTGGGAGTTATAGTAGTCGTTGTTGTCTGCCAAAACCCACCGGCGGGCAGCGGCGAATCAACACTAGTAGAGCCGGGAAGAGCCTAGAGCTGCGGCTGGCTGAGACCCCTCCGAGCGACGGCCCGCAATGCTCTTCTGGTCACACGCGGCGATGCGAAGTGCAAGGGCGTGCCACCTGACCTATACCTGGTCAGGAAGGTGATGGGGATGCCTCGCTTAGTTCCTGCATGGCATACATGTAAACATTAAATACGAGCCTCGATCGGCTCTCAGGTTATCCTGTGAATCGGCTCAAAGAGCCGATTCACCCATGATTCGTACGGGGTGCACGAATACTTGGTGATCCTGCTTGATCAAGATAAAGCTAATGAGATCTACGACGATTTAGGGTTTTCTCCGCATAATCGGATCATCCTACTCCAGGTTGGGCCTCGCGGCCACGCACGGTACTCGTAAGCCGATCCTAAACAAGGCCTAAAAACCAACATGAATGCTGATCCTCGGAACATCCTGTTTAGGACTTGCGAACGCCACCCTACGTGCCGCTGGATCCTCCCCCCCTTTGTAAGGCCTAACTATTGCAGATATTAAACTAATCCTTGTAGAACAAGGAGCAATCGTAACGGATCAGATCTACTAAATAATGAACAAGCAGGGTGCCGCCCCCACACCTGAGATAGGCGCGAGGGCGGCTAGACATGCAAGGGTTGCACTACGTAAGCATGTTATACGAAGAGCTATGCTAACCCTAACATGTCTATGATAACTACGTTGCTCGCCATCAAAGACGCTTCAGTACGAGCAACGCATGAACAACGTGGGGCTTGTGCTGCCTAGATCGCAAGATGCGATCTAGGCAGCATGTCGCTTACCTGGTAGAAACCCTCGAGACGAAGGAGTTGGCGATGCGCCGAGATTGGTTTGTTTGGGGTGAACGTTGTGTTGTTGTTTATTCCATAAACCCTAGATACATATTTATAGTCCAGCGGACTTTCTAACGTGGGAATATCCCATCGTGCACGATACAAACTCTAACTTTAATCTAAGATATAATCTACTATAAATAAAGATACACGGGCAATCTAGCCCAAATTCTCCGTGCAAGGCCGCTTCAGAGATCTTCCACGTGTGATCTTCCAAGCCCATCTCTCTAACGGCCCACCTCTGGATTTGTCCAAAATCTGGTGATAACACATGCCCCCCGGGTTTTGGAAATGACATTTCCAAAATCATCATGCTTTTCCTTCGAAGGGTCACGTCGCGGCAGAGCGGAGCTGTTGCAGTATCCGTTATCATTATGCCCTGTCTTCTCAGCTTCTCTGCAAAATTCGATAGCTCTGGCGTCATCCCCTTGGAAACCGTAATGACATTAAATTTCCACCAGGCCTCTCATTATTTAACTGTGCCGATCGATTAGCTTTCTTCATCCCCTTCCTCTGTTCCAGCCATCGGCATCCAAAAAACCCTCTTCTCCCCCAACCATGTCTTCCTCTTCCTCCTCCTTCTCAAACCTCTTCCCCCAATCCTCGCCGAAGAAGAAGAACGAGGACAAGGTGAACCCCCTCTCCCCCGACAATGAGAAGAAAGAAGGAGAAGTAGCGAAGGCCAAGGCCTTCCTCTCCGCCAAGCTCCCGCTGAAGAAGCGCTCCCGCATGTGGGCGGATAGCGAGGATGAAGACGACGATGAAGAAGGAGAAGAGGAGGAGGAAGATGAATCTTCCTCTTCCGCCGGGTACCCGCCAACCAAGCGCTTCCGCTCCTGGGCGGACAGCGAGGACGATGATGATGACGAGGAGGAAGAGGCTCCGGCCACGGGCTGGAGAAGCAGCGACGAGGAGCTCCCTGGGAGCGACGCCGACGACATCGGCGGCGGTGACGACGAGGACAGCGACGACTAGTAGAATAGGACTAGTAGTAGCAGTGCGCTAGGCACTAGATCCCTCTTTTGAGAGCCATCGGCTCTTTCTTGTAGAGCCGCTCCTCTGAGTTAATGAAATTGTTTCTTTGATCCATCCTTTAATTGCTCCAATTTCATTCCTTCTGCCTGTCACGTCAAGACCGATAGCAATGTATCGGATTCCTTTTCTTTTGGACGCCCATGAAGCCGAACTCTCATGTCGATTAGTTCGTAGGTCAAGAACTTCTCAATTTCAGGCTGCGATTTGGTGTCTGACCATAATTTTCCGCAATCCCTTAGCCGATGACTACTCATCGGCTATTTTGAGAATCTAGTCCCTTTCCTCCTCTCGCAGCGACAGGACGGTCCAACCTTGTAACAAACAAAAACTGACGGCCTCCTATCCCGATTCAGAGGAGATCACAATGCAGGGCCAGTCGATGCGACTCCAATCGGCTTTCCAAAACAGAGCAGCCACCAACCAGCTGCCCCCCGAGTCTCAGTCGAGGCGAGAATGGTAATGGATCAGCCGAATGTGCCGCCTATGCAGAGTTAGCCGATTTCACCAAATCGGCTCCCCAAAGCAGAGAACCTTCAGGGTGAGCTGCCCCCCGAGCTTCTTCAGTCTACTTCGTGCCTTGGTCAGATCGGCTCCTCCCCTGCACTGACTGTCGATGTCGATGTGAACTTTGAGCATATAACCAGTCGATCCGGCTCTTGTGTATCTGTACTAGAGTCGATGGCTGCGCATCGGCTTTGCTTCCTGCGAATTTTTTTTTTTATTTGGCCAATTTTTTCTTGATCGGCCCCAAATGTTCCACTGCACGCATGTTTGCACATGTTTATCTGCACATGTTCATCTGACCATATGCCCCCCGAGCCGAATCTGTTAAACAATGGCAGATATCGGCTCTGTAATTCGCACGTCGGCTCCTGATAGGGTCGAGGGTGAACACAAGCAAAACATGTGGTGAGGATAATTTCGGCCGATTGCTGGAATCGGCCTCCACATTGCTTGTTCGATGAAGGTTTTGTAATGTCCCTTCATAAAAATTTTGGGGCCGATCACAAGGATCAGCCTCGCCTGATTTGCTCATTGGTTTATCTTGCTACTTGGTCAGGCTGGATAAAACCAACCCAACCTCTGACTTGATGCGCCTGCTGTCGTCCACCTTGAGTGCATCGTATAATCGTGGAGCACTAAGCTCCGTCGGCAGGACGAGAACCATGTTTGTGCCAGCCGATGTTTCATCATCGGCCTTCTTTTGCTTGGGACGCCACTCCATTCTCCGTGGACGACCCTCTTCATCCAGGGCTCGCTGAACCTTCGCAGCCAGATCAGGCTGTGCCTTCCTTAGCGTGTGCAGGTATAACCTTTCGGCTTCCTCCAGGCCGCGCAACCGCTGAACCCTGCGTTTTTGTGAACGGCTGAGTCCGTCAGGGCACCACCTTGGACGGTGGTACCTATCTTCTTCTTCTTCTAGTCCCTCGTCTTCGGAATCCTCAAGATCTGCCCAACGAGGTGACTCAGCGCGTTTGCTTTGTGGCGGGGGAGGCCCCAAGCGCTCAAACACAGATACGTTGGCTGCCTCCTTCTTCTTCTTGTTGCATTCCGGGCAATTGCCGATTGTGGGCAATCGGCTCATTCCTGAATCCCAGCAGTGTCTGAAGAAAGGGCAGTCCCAGTGTCTGGCGTTGTCATCTTGCTCCCTTGGCCTGTCCGTGGCAAGGCGCTCGTGCTCCTCCTCATCGCGATCATACCGACGATGTCTTCTGGCTTCTCTAGCCAGACGATCTCCTTCATCATCATAGTTGGACCATCGGCGTTGGTCGTACTGACTCACATATTTGTTGAGGAGGTGATCAGAGAGAGGTCGTTGATATCTTATGTTCTTCACTTCTCCCTCTGTGACGTAGCGCTTGCCATCATGATGGAGCCGATCGCGTGGAGCGGCCTCCTCTGTGTCCTTGCTATGAGAGCAGCTGCCCTCATCTCCATCTTTGCCAGAGCGGTTCCCAGGTCCTACCATGTTGATGCTGAACGTGGGACCTGGCTGGCAACCCTCAGGGTAGGTGATTTCCACCATGTTAACGGCGGGGAAGGGTTGGGTGTCAACCTTCATGGCGTACTGGTTGAAAATTAGACGCCCCTTCTCTATCGCCGCTTGGATGTGCTGACGCCACACCCTGCAGTCGTTGGTGGCATGGGAGAGCGAGTTGTGGAATTTGCAGTACGGCTTTCCATTTAGCTCTTGCGCCGTGGGGAACTTGAGACCTTCAGGAATCGTCAACTGTTTCTCCTTGAGCGGAGGTCGAAGATTTGTTCGGTCTTGGTCACGTCAAAATCAAATCCCACAGGCGGCCCCTGGTGGCTTTACCCATTTGCAGGACACGGGGTTCCTCCCGAGTCCACTCAGCCACTTGCTACTTCTTGGTCTCCCGCAGGAACCGTCTTCCTCTCGCATCGACTAGGACTATCGCACGCTTGAACTTGTCTGAGTACAGGTCCGGGTGGCGCTGTTCATATGCTTGATAGTTTCGAACCATGTGCGCCGACGAGATAATCTGCTTGGGAGGCCGTGTCCTTGAGCTGTGTTGCAAGGCCAGCTACGCCAACTCGATCGCTTCCTTTTCGATTATACGAACCGAATAACATCGGTTCCTAAGATTCTGAAAGCGCTGGATGTACTCTGTCACCGTTTCTCCGCGCTTCTGACGTAGTTGTGCTAGATCGGCAATGCTAGACTCGGAAGCTTCTGAATGGTATTGCGTATGGAATTGTTCTTCCAATTGCTTCCAAGACTGGATGGAGTTTTCTGGCAAAGAGGTGTACCATCCGAACGCCGATCCCGTGAGGGACTGTGAAAAGAGCCTCACGCGTAGGTGATCCGACACTGAAGCCGGTCCTAGTTGCGCCAAATATCGGCCGACGTGCTCGATGGAGCTGGAGCCATCTGATCCACTGAATTTGGAGAAGTCAGGGAGCCGATATTTAGGTGGAAGCGGGATCATCTCGTACTCGTCGGGGTACGGCTTGGAATAGCCGATTGCCCTCCTTTTCGGCACCATGCCGAACTGGTCTCTCAGTATAGTACTGATCTGATCCGCCTGTCTTTGGCTGCGAAGTTGCACTACGAAGATTCGCCGGGGTGGCGTACTTAGCCAACCATGTGCCTTTTCCAGCTCGAGCCAACTGCAGGAGCTGGGCTCGGGAGTTTCGTCGGGGTGGCGTACTTAGTTAGCCACGTCTGCTTCTCAAGCTCTGTTGCTGACGTTCCTCCTGTTTGCGCCGGAGTTCCTGACGTTGTGGCCTGGTTTGAGAGTGGCCAGTTGCCACAATCTGGCACATACGTGCACGCGTATCCTTGAGGGATCTCCTTAGGCGCCTCAGCCAAGAACTGGTGGTCACTAGGGTCACCACCGATCTTGTAGATGACGAATGCCGGTGTAGCCGGCACTTCAGGTGGTGCTGCCAACGCATATGGCAGCGGTGGACGGGACTGGAGTGGCAACTCTCCTTGATGGGTCCCGAGAGCTGGTCCTGACGGCGAGTACTGGTGGCTCATGATCTCCTGGATCACGCGCAGAGCGACACGCTCCAACACGTTGACCAAGTTTTCAGAGTGGCGGTGTAGCGAGTGAGCCACCAAGTAGTTGATCTCCTGCCGCAGGCCCCTGGTGCGTTCCTCCGACGGGGCAGAGAGATCTATCCCATCGAGTGCACCTTGCGGTGAGAATCCCTTCCATCTGATGCCATGGGAACGGGTTCTCTGAAAAGAGCCGATGAGGTCGGCTTCGAGGGTGACCTTGATCTCGTCATATCTCTTCTTGAGCTCGTCAGGCAGCTCCTCGTAGGTGACTGGCGTGCCGTCCGCCATCTCAGATGTAGATGGCGATGTGGTTGATGTAGACGATTGTCCCACCGGGCGTGCCAGAGTGTGTTGTCTGCCAAAACCCACCGGCGGGCAGCGGCGAATCAACACTAGTAGAGCCGGGAAGAGCCTAGAGCTGCGGCTGGCTGAGACCCCTCCGAGCGACGGCCCGCAATGCTCTTCTGGTCACACGCGGCGATGCGAAGTGCAAGGGCGTGCCACCTGACCTATACCTGGTCAGGAAGGTGATGGGGATGCCTCGCTTAGTTCCTGCATGGCATACATGTAAACATTAAATACGAGCCTCGATCGGCTCTCAGGTTATCCTGTGAATCGGCTCAAAGAGCCGATTCACCCATGATTCGTACGGGGTGCACGAATACTTGGTGATCCTGCTTGATCAAGATAAAGCTAATGAGATCTACGACGATTTAGGGTTTTCACCGCATAATCGGATCATCCTACTCCAGGTTGGGCCTCGCGGCCACGCACGGTACTCGTAAGCCGATCCTAAACAAGGCCTAAAAACCAACATGAATGCTGATCCTCGGAACATCCTGTTTAGGACTTGCGAACGCCACCCTACGTGCCGCTGGATCCTCCCCCCTTTGTAAGGCCTAACTATTGCAGATATTAAACTAATCCTTGTAGAACAAGGAGCAATCGTAACGGATCAGATCTACTAAATAATGAACAAGCAGGGTGCCGCCCCCACACCTGAGATAGGCGCGAGGGCGGCTAGACATGCAAGGGTTGCACTACGTAAGCATGTTATACGAAGAGCTATGCTAACCCTAACATGTCTATGATAACTACGTTGCTCGCCATCAAAGACGCTTCAGTACGAGCAACGCATGAACAACGTGGGGCTTGTGCTGCCTAGATCGCAAGATGCGATCTAGGCAGCATGTCGCTTACCTGGTAGAAACCCTCGAGACGAAGGAGTTGGTGATGCACCGAGATTGGTTTGTTTGGGGTGAACGTTGTGTTGTTGTTTATTCCATAAACCCTAGATACATATTTATAGTCCAGCGGACTTTCTAACGTGGGAATATCCCATCGTGCACGATACAAACTCTAACTTTAATCTAAGATATAATCTACTATAAATAAAGATACACGGGCAATCTAGCCCAAATTCTCCGTGCAAGGCCGCTTCAGAGATCTTCCACGTGTGATCTTCCAAGCCCATCTCTCTAACGGCCCACCTCTGGATTTGTCCAAAATCTGGTGATAACAGTCGTCCCACATGACTTGCTGTGTCTTGGTCCAGAAAAACTTATCTCCCCCTGTGTAAGTGGGTTCCTCAAAGCGATAGGGGTTGGACTCTCTGAGTCTTCTCCATGCACCAACATGTATATCACCAACATGGAACTCTGGCAGTACCTCATCACCATCCTGTGCTGCATGTTTATCTTTCCTCTTACTGGCAGATGTCTTGGTTCGGCCCCTAGCTGAGCTGCCACCAGTGGGCTGAGATGCACGACCACTAGTACGACATGGTGGAGGCGCTGCAAGCCTCCCTCTCTTGGCGGTAGTGCCACGATCCTCACCGCTCCAACTTCCTGTGAATCAGCAAAATAGAGCAAGGAGAGCAGAAGGGGTAAATGTACATGTCATCAGCATATATGAGGAAGCCAAAAGCATAGCCTATATCCAAGTGTTTCGACGAGATCATGCGAAAAAGCTGGGCGAGCCGGCGCAGGGGCCGGTCCGACCGGACGACAGACCGGACGAGCCGGTTGGCCATCCGGTTGACCGGGCGGTGCACCGGACCAGCCGGTTGAGAGGCCGGTCGGCCGGGCTGTAAACCGGGTCGTAATGAGTTGTGATGTTTGCCCAAAAATTCCACACGAAATCATGCAAAAACTCACAAACTTGAACATAGATTATACCAGGAGAGTGAACAATGTGCATAGGAGGGGTGTGACGCTCTAGATGGCATGAGGACTTACTAACCCTAACCCTAACTTTTCTCAACTTTCCTCAAAAATGGGCAATGGGAGAGGGAAAGCAAGAGGGAGAGGGATAGGGAGAAAGATTTACCCGAAGACATCGTCCTCTTTGCCCAAGTGAGCAGGAAGAACTCGTGAAGAAGGCTTGAGGACCAAATCCCCAAGATCTCCCAAAATAGCTTGAGAGGGACCAAATCCTTTGGTGAAGAGGCTTGAGAGATCCCGATCTATGGTTATGTGAAGTTTGGGGAGAAACTAGTGGTGGGAAGTGCCTAGGGCGTGGTGGAGATGGTGGAGGCGGCGGCCATGGAGGTTTGAGAGGTGGGGGATAATGAGGAAGAAGATCCCCAAGGGGTATCCTCTCCCAAGACATAACAGCCCGCACGGCCGGTCGGGCGCCCGGTCGACCGGACCTGGCGCCGGCGGGTCCGGTCCAGGGACCGGTCCAACCGGGCCAGAGACCGGCCACCCAGTTTTGTCTCATTTTTGCCTCGTTTTGCCCCTATGCTTTGTGTAAAAGTGTGTGAATGCTCAGATGATGACATGTACATATAGATAGATAGATGATGATGAGATGAGCATAGACATGGGATTGGAAAACACAAGGTTCTCTAGGCATACCCATTGGAGAGAAAATCCAAACAAGATGTAAATAGCAACAATGGGTATGAGTCGAAATATATATATATCAAGAATCATAAGCCATTTTGAAATGATTTTTGCAACAAGATCATTTGGCCTTATATAGTCAAATCAAGTTGTAATGAAGGCTCAATGAGGGGCGGGGGATTACTCCCCCTATGTGAAAGCGCAAATGTCATGAGACCTCGAAGAGACATGCTTGGGTCCATATAATGACATTGGGTCTATTTATGTTGCACACATAGGTATGCATCTTACCAAGACATGGTAGGATGACTATCCCCATATGTGCTATGCCTCTAAGCTAGATAGCAAGATAAATGCAAGAATATAGTGCAAGAAGTTAATCAATCCAAGTTTTTAGGATCAAGAATACCAAGTTCTCCTCTCAAGTTAACAAAGCGGGCTTCATCCAAAGGCTTAGTGAAAATATCCGCCAATTGGTAGGTTGTTCCCACATGAGTGAGATCAATATCCTTATTGGCAACATGATCACGTAGGAAGTGATGGCGAATGTCAATATGTTTGGTGCGACAATGTTGAACCGGGTTATTAGCGATCTTAATTGCACTTTCATTGTCACAAAGAAGAGGCACCGTACCAAGAGACACACCATAGTCTTTCAAGGTTTGCTTCATCCATAACAATTGAGTGTAACAAGATGCCGCGGATATGTATTCGGCTTCGGCGGTGGATAAAGCGGTGGAGTTTTGTTTCTTGGATGACCAACTCACCAATGACCGGCCAATAAATTGGCAAGCCCCGGAGGTAGACTTCCGGTCAACCTTATCACCGGCCCAATCGGAATCCGAATAGCCAATGAGTTCAAAGGTTGACCCCTTTGGATACCATAGCCCGAGAGTAGGAGTGAGAACAAGGTATCTTAGAATCCGTTTGACCGCCATTAAATGGCTCTCCTTGGGAGCGGATTGAAAACGAGCACACATCCCTACACTTAGCATGATATCCGGCCTAGAGGCACAAAGGTAGAGCAAGGATCCTATCATGGAGCGGTATACCTTTATGTCCACATCCTTCTCACCGTCACATGAGCCAAGTTGCCCCTTTACGGGCATGGGTGTCTTCATTGGGCTTGCATTGGTCATGTTGAATTTCTTGAGCATGTCCTTCACATATTTTTCTTGAGAGATGAAGGTGCCTTTTGCAAGTTGCCTCACTTGGAAGCCTAGAAAGAACTTCAACTCTCCCATCATGGACATCTCAAATTTCCTAGTCATCAATAGCTCAAAAGCTTTGTTATGATTGGGGTTAGTTCCACCAAAGATAATATCATCAACATATATTTGACATATAAATAAGCCACCCCCTTTAACCCGTTTGGTGAAAAGGGTGGAATCGACCGTACCCATGCAAAACCCATCATGTAGTAAGAAATCCCTAAGGAACTCATACCAAGCACGTGGAGCTTGCTTGAGACCATAGAGTGCCTTATTGACATGGGCATACCCTTCGGGTACCCATTATTAGTATACCTGGCTCGGCCCAATATGGAGAAGACCCAATATGGAGAAGGCCCAACAAGGCAACCCGAAGAAGTAGTCGACTAGGACTCTTGTAAAACCCTAGGCTGGTTGCATATATAAAGCTAGCCAGGGCACCGGAAAGAGAGAGGTCAACAGGTAGACAAGATATAGACAACATAGCACCGCCTATGGCGGCACCCTGTAAACACATCTATGATCATATACTGGATTGCTAGCAGCACGTAGGGATCCTCCACCGAGGGGACCCGAAGCTGGGTACGTCGTGTGCCTAATCTCGTCCCCGGAATCTCCATCGTCGCTCTTCCCGAAAACCCAAGTCTACAATACGTAGGCATTGCCGAGGTATTCCCTCGTCAATTGGCGCCGTCTGTGGGAATCGCGACGCTGGATTTCGTTATCCGGGCGGGATACTTCGTCATCAACCTCAAGATTCCTTCTGATCAACAAACGCATCGGATCTACGGCAACAATCGGAGGATGTTTTTACTCAACAAACAGGCGCATCCGATAAGCTGTGCGCTGCCGTCGGCCAATTTTTTTCCGGCTGTATCGTCTTCGCCCTCGACAAGACGTCGCGCTCAGGTTTGGGCCCGGTCGAGTGCGAGTCGCGAGATTGGATTCCCGAAGGTGATTCTCGGCAAAAGATCAAGCCGGCAACGCGTCGTAAAAATTCCAAGAAGAGCAGATGCTGGGCAGCCGATGGAAAGCACAAAGAGTTTGGTTGATCAGCAAGGGCGGCGGCGTTCCAAGGGCCAGCAAACCGAGTGGACCAACCCCACGTGACCGGCCCTGTCTTGATTGGGAGCGTCTTATTCAATTTTTTTTTTCTCTCTTTCTCTCATTGACTGATTTACATGGTTCTAATCTCTATGCAAAAGTATCTTTATGTGTCTAATCAGGAGCAATCATTAAAGGCAATAAACGGTGGCCCTTTCGGTGGCTGATGGCTATAGGGTTAGCTGTTTTGTTTTCCGATCTTTCATATACTCGCCCAAGGCACTGTTCGTCGGATTTTTGATCTAGCTTCGATCGTTAAGGAGGCTAATAAGACTCAAGCAAGATGTGTATCAAGTCAGCATATACAGGTCGCGCACCCGACGCCAACCCGTCAGCGCGCACTCGCTGTCGCATATTCGCGTGTCGCGGACACAAGGATCAGGTGATATATTTCTAATTACTATTTGTATGATTCAATATTTTTTCGGCTTGTGCTGTTATTTGCTCGCAGAATTTTTGCGCCGTAATATCACTGCAGATCGAAACAAACGTCGACTACTTTGCTTCGACGACCATATTCTCTATTACTCATTTGCAAAGGACGACTCTCGGCGAACGCTAGCACGAACCTGCTGGTGCGCACTCGCCATAGCGGATTCGCCATCCGACAGAAATACCATCAGAGATAGAAGGCGCCGCATATCTACATCTACTGTGTCCGCCGCACGACCTCCTTTCACGTCGGCTCCGCCACAACCAATAAAAAAGCTAAGTGTCCCTCTTTGAAGATTCAATTATTATTTACTTTCGCCACATCCAAATACTTGGGGGATTAAAATATTACAACAAAATCACCCAACCACTCGGGGCTGCGCCATCACTTCGTTACCACAAAGATACTCGGTTACTTGGTGAATTTCTTTTCTTCGGCTCTGGATATATCTTCTCCGGCTCAGTGAAATTATTTTCTTCGGCTCAGTGGAATTATTTTATTCGACTTAGTGGATTTTTTCGGCTCAGTGGATTTATTTTCTGCGGCTTGCTGGATTGGTTTTCTTCGGGTTATCATTAGTTTCCTCTAATATAATACTACCGGGTGGATTTTCGGGACAGTGGATTTATCGATGACTATTACCGGATTTATTTCTTCAGCGGATTCATCTTCTATGATTATTACTGGATTCTTCGGGTCAATGGATTCATCCTCTATGATATCGACGGATTAATCTTCAATATATACTCTATATTTAATGGCATAATCTTCAATATGGATTCATCTCAAATACTTCATCTTGGATTCATCTTCGTGGACTCATATTATATTATTGACAATGGCTTCATCCTAAATGGTTTCACCGTATATGATGCCGCGACTCCGTCAACCTCTTCCGACATCACGTCTAACACTCGGGGGCTCGACAATGACTTTGCCCTGGGTTATAACTGCGGTACCGTGTCTAAGCAACAATCATGATATCACCCCGGCAACGCTCGGGGGCTCGGTTATTTCTTCATCAACAATTTCGCGGCATCCACTTTTGCTATTTGGTGGTTTCTACTCTGGCTAGATTTCTTATCTACACTCGAAGACTTCATCATGCATCGACTTCGTCGTGTCCAAAAAGCTAAGTGTTCTTTTATTTTGCACAAAGTTGATTATCATTTACTTTCGCCGCACTTGACACTTGGGGGCTGCGCGGCATATATTCACTTTACATATCAATCGAATCTGAGCATCTGACACCGCATGCGAAAAAGAGAGTCAAGGGAAAGATAGAAAAAGTTTGTTTATTTGTGCAGGAGAAAGCAAAATTCAAAGTATATAAGAGAGAACCCGACGAAATTGTCTACAGGGAGAACTCGACGAAATTGTCTTCAAGAAAGAATAGAACCCGAAGAATTATCTTCAAGGAGGATTCGAAAAATTATCCTCAAGGAGGACCCGAAGAATTATCTTCAAGGAGGATTCGAAGAATTATCTTCAAAGAGGACCCGAAGAATTATCCTCAGGGAGGACCCGAAGAATTGTCCTCAAAGAGGACCCGAAGAAATTTTCATGAAGGAGGAACTCGACGAAATTTTCATCAAGGAGGAACCCAAAAAAAAAAAAAAAGGTGGACAAATCTTCTGGTCCATTGACTCGTCATATTGTTTCGAGCAAGAGCATTGGCGATGTGCCTAACGATAATATAGAATAACCAATATATTCGGCTGTCTCATCAAGCCCGAGAGAAAAATAGAAGAACCCGCAAAATGGGTCATTGCATCAGCCGAACAAGGCACTTGACAAAATATTCTCAGAGCGCCAAAGTCGCGAACAATCTCTGAATGCCGCAAAACTCTGCGAAGGTAAGACCCCAGATCCGTTCTGTGTGGCGTGGCATCACCAAAGACTGCGCTCACTATTTTTATCCGTATCAACGAGATACGAAGAAAATCCTAACGGACGCGTTAGGTACCCGATAAACATGACCGGGACTCGACAGAATGGTAAGACCTTAAGCGGCACTGTCGAGTTAGCACCCGATATCCGAGATCATGTCCAGGGACGTGATCTTGAAGTAGGTTTTTGCGGATTGCCACAAGAGCAGTTAACTAGTACCTGATCCGTCAGATGAACTAGCCCCAACTACCATTATCCCTGTACAATATAGATATGGATGTCAAATAAAAATAGCAACGGCCTGGAGTCGATAAAAAGAGGGGCTGCGCCAAGTTGTTTATCGAGTAGTACAACTTGAGCCTATGCCCAAGTGCAAGCACTTGCTCATAGGCTCGGGGGCTACTCTTATCGAGAGTATTGTTCACCCTCCCGATAAGAAAGAGGAAAAATTGTGGAGTCAATTACAAGAAAGTTGAGCCTACACCCAAGTGCAAACACTTGGCTGTAGCCTCGGGGGCTACTCCCATCGGGAGCGCTGGTCGCGCAGCCGATTGAAAAATAACTTTGACAACATTTATGACAATCAAGGTTTGTAGACTCAACTCGATTCTATGACTCGAGTGGAGCCTACTCCCATCGGGAGCACATGGATTTCATCAAATCCTCCAGAAATATAGTTAAGTTCTTTATCGAGTAGTACAACTTTAGTCTATGCCCAAGTGCAAGCACTTGTCCATAGACTCGGGGGCTACTCCCATCGGGAGCACTGCCGCGCACCCGATAATTTCAAGAATCGTCGACATCATCTACGCTACACATGATCTACGACATGGACCTCACCTTGTATTTTCTTCGACTTCGGAGATGGTTATGCTTGGAGTTTCTACGCAAGTCTTCGACTTCCCTATAAACTCGGGGGCTACTGACATGGGCATACCCTTCGGGTACCCATTATTAGTATACCTGGCTCGGCCCAATATGGAGAAGACCCAATATGGAGAAGGCCCAACAAGGCAACCCGAAGAAGTAGTCGACTAGGACTCTTGTAAAACCCTAGGCTGGTTGCATATATAAAGCTAGCCAGGGCACCGGAAAGAGAGAGGTCAACAGGTAGACAAGATATAGACAACATAGCACCGCCTATGGCGGCACCCTGTAAACACATCTATGATCATATACTGGATTGCTAGCAGCACGTAGGGATCCTCCACCGAGGGGACCCGAAGCTGGGTACGTCGTGTGCCTAATCTCGTCCCCGGAATCTCCATCGTCGCTCTTCCCGAAAACCCAAGTCTACAATACGTAGGCATTGCCGAGGTATTCCCTCGTCACTTATGGAGTAAATACACGTGGTTGGGTCGGCATGGGTCTTCGAAACCCGGGGGTTGAGCCACATATGCGGTTTCTTTTAGAGGACCATTCAAAAATGCACTTTTCACATCCATTTGAAATAGTTTGAAATTGTGGAAAGATGCAAATGCAAGCAAAAGATGAATAGCTTCAAGACAGGCTACCGGCGCAAAGGTATCCTCAAAGTCCATACCTTCTATTTGGGCAAACCCTTGCGCCACTAACCTTGCTTTGTTTCGTATGACAATGCCATTCTCATCTTGCTTGTTCTTGAATACTCATTTGGTCCCAATAACATTGATGCGATGATCCTTGGGTCTCTCAACTAGAGACCATACTTCATTACGAGTGAAACACTCCAATTCTTCTTGCATAGCAATTACCCAATCCGGATCAACCAAGGCTTCATGTACCTTGAGTGGTTCAAAACTAGACACAAAAGCATGGTGTTGACAATAAGTGATAAGTAATGCATGGTGTCTACGAGTTACCACTCCTCTTGAGATGCTACCAAGGACTTGATCTACTTTCATGTCACTTGCCCTTGTAGCGGCCTTGATCTTCCGAATGGTTCCTTCATGATCAATGAATTCATCTCTTGCTAGTGCTTGAACATGAGGGATCACTTGAGCTTGATCATGAGTTGAAGATGTTTCTTGATCATCATCATGGTCTTGCTCCGTGGAATGAGGACTTTCTTCTTGTTCTTCGGAATGTGACTCATCTTGAGTGGAGGATGGTTCTTGAGTTGCACTTGATGGTTCGGCTTGAGTTGAGCTAGGCTCCACTTGAGCCGTGCTTGATACTTCTATTCCATCATCTTGGTTGATACGTCTCCGACGTATCGATAATTTCTTATGTTCTATGCCATATTATTGATGATACCTACATGTTTTATGCACACTTTATGTCATATTCGTGCATTTTCTGGAACTAACCTATTAACAAGATGCCGAAGTGCCAGTTCCTGTTTTCTGCTGTTTTTGGTTTCAGAAATCCTAGTAACGAAATATTCTCGGAATTGGACGAAACGAAGACCCAGGGGCCTATTTTTCCACGGAGCTTCCAGAAGACCGAAGAACATACGAAGTGGGGCCACGAGGTGGCCAGACCACATGGCGGCGCGGCCAAGGGGGGGCCCGCGCCGCCCTGTGGTGTGGGCCCCTCGTCTGGCCCCCGACTCTGCCCTTCCGCCTACTTAAAGCCTCCGTCGCGAAACCCCTGATGCGAGAAAACCACGGTACGGAAAACCTTACTGAGACGCCGCCGCCGCCGATCCCATCTCGGGGGATTCTGGAGATCTCCTCCGGCACCCTGCCGGAGAGGGGATTCATCTCCCGGAGGACTCTACACCGCCATGGTCGCCTCCGGAGTGATGAGTGAGTAGTTCACCCCTGGACTATGGGTCCATAGCAGTAGCTAGATGGTTGTCTTCTCCTCATTGTGCTTCATTGTTGGATCTTGTGAGCTGCCTAACATGATCAAGATCATCTATCTGTAATTCTATATGTTGTGTTTGTCGGGATCCGATGGATAGAGAATACCATGTCATGTTAATTATCAAGTTATTACACATGTGTTGTTTATGATCTTGCATGCTCTCCGTTACTAGTAGAGGCTCTGGCCAAGTTTTTACTTTTAACTCCAAGAGGGAGTACTTATGCTCGATAGTGGGTTCATGCCTGCATTGACACCTGGGACAGTGACAGAAAGTTCTAAGGTTGTGTTGTGCTGTTGCCACTAGGGATAAAACATTGGCGCTATGTCCGAGGATGTAGTTGTTGATTACATTACGCACCATACTTAATGCAATTGTCTGTTGCTTTGCAACTTAATACTGGAGGGGGTTCGGATGATAACCTGAAGGTGGACTTTTTAGGCATAGATGCAGTTGGATGGCGGTCTATGTACTTTGTCGTAATGCCCAATTAAATCTCACTATACTTATCATGTCATGTATGTGCATTGTTATGCCCTCTCTATTTGTCAATTGCCCGACTGTAATTTGTTCACCCAACATGCTTTTATCTTATGGGAGAGACACCTCTAGTGAACTGTGGACCCCGGTCCATTCTTTTAATACTGAAATACAAATCTGCTGCAATACTTGTTTTTACTATTTTCTCTGCAAACAATCATCTTCCACACAATACGGTTAATCCTTTGTTACAGCAAGCCGGTGAGATTGACAACCTCACTGTTTCGTTGGGGCAAAGTACTTTGGTTGTGTTGTGCAGGTTCCACGTTGGCGCCGGAATCTCTGGTGTTGCGCCGCACTACATCCCGCCGCCATCAACCTTCAACGTGCTTCTTGGCTCCTCCTGGTTCGATAAACCTTGGTTTCTTTCTGAGGGAAAACTTGCTGCTGTGCGCATCATACCTTCCTCTTGGGGTTGCCCAACGAACGTGTGAAATACACGCCATCAAGCATATTTTCTGGCGCCGTTGCCGGGGAACGAAGAAAAGTTACACCACAAAGATTTCCAACTCCCACGGCAACTGCCAGCATATTTTCTGGCGCCGTTGCCGGGGAGATCAAGACACGCTGCAAGGGGAGTCTCCACTTCTCAATCTCTTTACTTTGTTTTTGTCTTGCTTTATTTTATTTACTACTTTGTTTGCTGCACTTATATCAAAACACAAAAAAATTAGTTGCTAGCTTTACTTTATTTGCTGTCTTGCACTCTATATCAAAAACATAAAAAAATTAGTTTACTTGCATTTACTTTATCTAGTTTGCTTTATTTACTATTGCTAAAAATGGCCAACCCTGAAAATACTAAGTTGTGTGACTTCACTAGCACAAATAATAATGATTTCTTATGCACACCTATTGCTCCACCTGCTACTACAGCGGAATTCTTTGAAATTAAACCTGCTTTACTTAATCTTGTTATGCGAGAGCAATTTTCTGGTGTTAGTTAGATGATCTTGCTGCCCATCTCAATAATTTTGTTGAACTATGTGAAATGCAAAAATATAAAGATGTAGATGGTGACATTATAAAATTAAAATTGTTCCCTTTCTCATTAAGAGGAAGAGCTAAAGATTGGTTGCTATCTCTGCCTAAGAATAGTATTGATTCCTGGACTAAATGCAAGGATGCTTTTATTGGTAGATATTATCCCCCTGCTAAAATTATATCTTTGAGGAGTAGCATAATGAATTTTAAACAATTGGATAATGAACATGTTGCTCAAGCTTGGGAAAGAATGAAATCTCTGGTTAAAAATTGCCCAACCCATGGACTGACTACTTGGATGATCATCCAAACCTTCTATGCAGGACTAAATTTTTCTTCGCGGAATTTATTAGATTCAGCTGCTGGAGGTACCTTTATGTCCATCACTCTTGGTGAAGCAACAAAGCTTCTTGATAATATGATGGTTAATTACTCTGAATGGCACACGGAAAGAGCTCCACAAGGTAAGAAGGTAAATTCTGTTGAAGAATCCTCTTCCTTGAATGATAAAGTTGATGCTATTATGTCTATGCTTGCGAATGATAGGACTAATGTTGATCCTAATAATGTTCCATTAGCTTCATTGGTTGCCCAAGAAGAACATGTTGATGTAAACTTCATTAAAAATAATAATTTCAACAACAATGCTTATCGGAACAATTCTAGTAATAACTATAGGCCATATCCTTATAATAATGGTAACGGTTATGCTAATTCTTATGGGAATTCTTACAACAATAATAGGAACACACCCCCTGGACTTGAAGCCATGCTTAAAGAATTTATTAGTACACAAACTGCCTTTAACAAATCTGTTGAGGAAAAGCTCAATAAAATTGATATTCTTGTTTCTAGAGTTGATAGTCTTGCCTCTGATGTTGATCTTTTGAAATCGAAAGTTATGCCTAATAGGGATATTGAAAATAAAATTGTTACTACAGCAAATGCCATCCAAGTTAGAATTAATGAGAATATAAGATTAATGGCTGAACTGCGTGCTAGGTGGGATAGAGAAGAAAATGAAAAACTAGCTAAAAAAGAAAATGTAGCTAAAGTTTGGACTATTACCACCACTAGCAATGCTAATGACTCATATGTTGCTGCACCTCCTACTATCAATGGTAAAATAATTGGTGTTGGCAATGCTTCTACTCCTAGTGCAAAGCGCGCAAAACTACCTCAAATCGCTAAAGCTAAATCGCTTGTGATAAAACTGCTGAAATTTTTTCCAACCTTGGGGATGATAATCCCATTGCTTTAGATTGTAATGATTTAGATTTTGATGATTGCCATATCTCTGAAGTTATAAAGTTCTTACAAAAACTTGCTAAAAGTCCCAATGCTAGCGCTATAAATTTGGCTTTCACAAAACATATTACAAATGCTCTCATAAAAGCTAGAGAAGAGAAACTAAAACTTGAAACTTCTATTCCTAGAAAGCTAGAGGATGGTTGGGAGCCCATCATTAAAATGAGAGTCAAAGATTTTGATTGTAATGCCTTATGTGATCTTGGTGCAAGTATTTCTGTTATGCCTAAAAAAGTCTATGATATGCTTGACTTGCCACCATTGAAGAATTGTTATTTGGATATTAATCTCGCTGATAATGCTAAAAAGAAACCTTTGGGGAAAGTTGATAATGTTCATATTATGGTTAACAATAACCTTGTCCCCGTTGATTTTGTTGTCTTGGATATTGAATGCAGTGCATCTTACCCCATTATATTGGGAAGACCTTTTCTTCGAACCGTTGGTGCTACTATTGATATGAAGGAAGGTAATATTAAATATCAATTTCCTCTCAAGAAAGGTATGGAACACTTCCCTAGAAAGAGAATGAAGGTACCTTATGATTCTATTATTAGAACAACTTATGATATCAATGCTCCATCTCGCGATAACACTTGAGATACACTTTCTGCGCCTAGCTGAAAGGCGTTAAAGAAAAGCGCTTATGGGAGACAACCCATGTTTTTACTCCAGTATTTTTGTTTTATATTTGTGTCTTGGAAGTTGTTTACTACTGTAGAAACCTCTCCTTATCTTAGTTTTGAGTTTTGTTGTGCCAAGTAAAGTCTTTGATAGAAAAGTAAGTACTAGATTTGGATTACTGCGCAGTTCCAGATTTCTTTGCTGTCACGAATCTGGGTCTATCTCCCTGTAGGTAGCTCAGAAAATTACGCCAATTTACGAGCATGATCCTCAGATATGTACGCAACTTTCATTCAATTTGAGCATTTTCGTTTGAGCAAGTCTGGTGGCCTAATAAAATCCATCTTTACGGACTGTTCTGTTTTGACAGATTCTGTCTTTTGTTTCGCATTGCCTCTTTTGCTATGTTGGATGAATTTCTTTGATCCACTAATGTCCAGTAGCTTTATGCAATGTCCAGAAGTGTTAAGAATGATTGTGTCACCTCTGAACATGTGAATTTTTATTATGCACTAACCCTCTAATGAGTTGTTTCGAGTTTGGTGTGGAGGAAGTTTTCAAGGATCAAGAGAGGAGTATGATGCAATATGATCAAGGAGAGTGAAAGCTCTAAGCTTGGGGATGCCCCGGTGGTTCACCCCTGCATATATTAAGAAGACTCAAGCGTCTAAGCTTGGGGATGCCCAAGGCATCCCCTTCTTCATCGACAACATTATCAGGTTCCTCCCCTGAAACTATATTTTTATTTCGTCACATCTTATGCACTTTGCTTGGAGCGTCGGTTTGTTTTTGTTTTTTTGTTTTGTTTGAATAAAATGGATCCTAGCATTCACTTTATGGGAGAGAGACACGCTCCGCTGTAGCATATGGACAAATATGTCCTTAGGCTCTACTCATAGTATTCATGGCGAAGTTCTTCTTCGTTAAATTGTTATATGGTTGGAATTGGAAAATGATACATGTAGTAACTCTAAAATGTCTTGGATAATTTGATACTTGGCAATTGTTGTGCTCATGTTTAAGCTCTTGCATCATATACTTTGCACCCATTAATGAAGAAATACTTAGAGCTTGCTAATTTGGTTTGCATATTTGGTTTCTCTAGAGTCTAGATAACATCTAGTATTGAGTTTTGAACAACAAGGAAGACGGTATGGTGTCTTATAATGTTTACCATATGTCTTTTATGTGAGTTTTGCTGTACCGTTCATCCTTGTGTTTGTTTCAAATAGCCTTGCTAGCCTAAACCTTGTATCGAGAGGGAATACTTCTCATGCATCCCAAATACTTGAGCCAACCACTATGCCATTTGTGTCCACCATACCTACCTACTACATGGTATTTATCCGCCATTCCAAAGTAAATTGCTTGAGTGCTACCTTTAAAATTCCATCATTCACCTTTGCAATATATAGCTCATGGGACAAATAGCTTAAAAACTATTGTAGTATTGAATATGTACTTATGCACTTTATCTCTTATTAAGTTGCTTGTTGAGCGATAACCATGTTTCTGGGGACGCCATCAACTATTCTTTGTTGGATATCATGTGAGTTGCTATGCATGTCCGTCTTGTCTGAAGCAAGAGAGATCTACCACCTTCATGGTTGGAGCATGCATGTTGTTAGAGAAGAACTTTGGGCCGCTAACTAAAGCCATGATTCATGGTGGAAGTTTCAGTTTGGACATATATCCTCAATCTCATATGAGAATAATAATTGTTGCCACATGCTTATGCATTAAAGAGGAGTCCATTATCTGTTGTCCATGTTGTCCCGGTATGGATGTCTAAGTTGAGAATAATCAAAAGCGAGAAATCCAAAATGCGAGCTTTCTCCTTAGACTTTGTACATGCGGCATGGAGGTACCCCATTGTGACACTTGGTCAAAACATGTGCATTGCAAAGATCCGGTAGTCCAAGTTAATTAGGACAAGGTGCGGGTACTATTAGTATACTATGCATGAGACTTGCAACTTGTAAGATATAATGTACATAACTCATATGCTTTATTACTACCGTTGACAAAATTGTTTCATGTTTTCAAAATAAAAGCTCTAGCACAAATATTGCAATCGATGCTTTCCTCTTTGAAGGACCATTCTCTTTACTTTTATGTTGAGTCAGTTCACCTATTTCTCTCCACCTCAAGAAGCACTACAAGAAAAGTTGCCATGGCCGATGAAGTTGAAGTCGCGCCGTGGTTGCTGGTGTACCATGGCCGACGATTTTGGTCCCTCCGTGGTGCATGTCAAAACTTTTTTTTTCTCGTTTTTGAGGCCACCTAGCCCGACGAAAGCGGCCAAAACGTCGCGTATGGTGGCCCGGGACATGGTGCATCGCGAATTCTCGGGTTCGCCGGCCGAGTCAACGCAAATCCGCACCGCCGAGGGATGTAGGGCCCAGATGGCAGCCTCTCTGGCATTGTTTTTTTTCTCGATCGCGCCATCTCGTTCAACGTTCTCCGATCGAGCCGTTTACGATGCAGGATCATGGGTCCCGCATGTCATCCTCTATGAACCAAAATTCTTTCTATTCTTGGATTTTTTTTGACCCCCTGATTTCTGGCTACTTCCTTTTTCTTTTGATCCCTTGCCGCCTTGGAAACGTTGAGACCGCTGCTGCTAAATGGGACCCGCATGTCATCCTCTATGTGCAATCAACTTTCTTTTCTTGGAGTTTTTTTTGGCACCTCAAATTTGGTCACTTGCCTTTTTCTTTCGATCCCCTGCCGCCTCTCAAACGGTGATACCGCTGCTGCTAACTGGGACCCGCATGTCATCCTCTATGCACTATAAAACTTTCTTTTCTTGAATTATTTTTGGCACCTCATATTTGGTCACTTGCCTTTTTCTTTCGATCCCCTGCCGCCTCTCAAACGGTGATACCGCTGCTGCTAAATGGGACCCGCATGTCATCCTCTATGTACTATAAAACTTTCTTTTCTTGGAGTTTTTTTTGGCACCTCAAATTTGGTCACTTGCCTTTTTCTTTCGATCCCCTGCCGCCTCTCAAACGGTGATACCGCTGCTGCTAACTGGGACCCGCATGTCATCCTCTATGCACTATAAAACTTTCTTTTCTTGAATTATTTTTGGCACCTCATATTTGGTCACTTACCTTTTTCTTTCGATCCCCTGCCGCCTCTCAAACGGTGATACCGCTGCTAAATGGGACCCACATTTCATCCTCTATGTACTACAAAACTTTATTTTATTGGAGTTTTTTTTGGCACCTCATATTTGGTCACTTACCTTTTTCTTTCGATCCCCTGCCGCCTCTCAAACGGTGATACCGCTGTTGCTAAATGGGACCCGCATGTCATCCTCTACGTACAATAAAGTTTCTTTTCTTGGATTATCTTTGGCTCCTGATATTTTGTCACTTGCCTTTTTCTTTCGATCTCATGCCGCCTTTGAAACGTTGAGTAAGCTGCTGGCTCATGGGTCCCGCATGTCATCCTCTACGAACAATAAAAGTTTCCTTTCTTGGAGTTATTTTTTACCACTAATTTCTGGCTATTTGCCTTTTTCTTTTGATCTCCTGCCCCCTCTGAAACGATGAGGACGTTGTTGGCAGGTCGGTCCCACATGTCATCCTCTATGAACAATAAAAGTTTCCTTTGATGGATTTATTTTGAACCCCTAATTAATTTCTGGATATTTCCCCTGCCGCCTTGGAATCGTTGAGGATGCTGCTGCCTCATGGGTCCCGCATGTCATCCTCTCAGAACGGTAAATGTTTATTTTCTTGGATTTTGTTGACCAAACGATTTTTGGCTTATTTTTTCTTTTGATCACCTGCAGCCTTTAAAACATTGAGGACGCTGCTGGCTCACGGGTCCCACATGTCAACCTCTATGAACAATAAACGCTGAGGATGCTGCTGCCTCATGGGTCCCGCATGTCATCCTCTCAGAACGAAAATGTTTCTTTTCTTGGATTTTTTACCAACAGATTTTTGGTTTATTTTTTCTTTCCATCCCCTGCCGCCTTTAAAACGTTGACGACACTGTTGGCTCATGGGTCCCCGATGTCAGCCTCCCCGTACAAGAAACATATGATATCTTGATTATTTTGCAGACAATAAACAATGTATTGCGCTCTGAGCTATTTCAAACGGATAACTAAATCTTTATTTTTACGTAAACAAACTTATATGTTGAATCTCCTTGTTTTTTTGTCTTTGCGAAGCATAGGACTTTCCTGTTTTTTTAGAAAATTTGGAACTTTCCTGTTTTGGAGTGGGCTGAAATTGTACGAGTCAAAAGGCCTAGCAGGATAGTTCGAAGGCCCAGATGTCCAGATGCAGCCCAATTGAAATCTTTCTTCTTGGATTTTTTTCACCCCCTGATTTCTGGCTACTTCATTTTTCTTTTGGTTCTGTGCCGCCTCTCAAACGGTGAGACCGCTGCTGCAAAATGGGACCCGCATGTCATCCTCTATGTACAGTAAAATTTCTTTTCTTAGATTATATTTGGCTCCTGATATTTGGTCACTTGCCTTTTTCTTTCGATCTCATGCCACGTTTGAAACGTTGAAAAACCTGCTGGCCCATGGGACCCGCATGTCATCCTCTATGTACAAT
Source organism: Lolium perenne (assembly GCF_019359855.2). Taxonomy (NCBI): domain Eukaryota; kingdom Viridiplantae; phylum Streptophyta; class Magnoliopsida; order Poales; family Poaceae; genus Lolium; species Lolium perenne. The sequence continues at coordinate 25,268,696 of NC_067244.2, forward strand.
AAAACTTTCTTTTCTTCGATTAATTTTGGAACCTCATTTTTGGTAAATTGACTTTTTCTTTCGTTCCCGTTCCGCCTATCAATCGGTGATACCGCTGCTGCTAACTGGGACCCGCATGTCATCCTCTATGTACTATAAAACTTTCTTTTCTTGAATTATTTTTGGCACCTCATATTTGGTCACTTGCCTTTTTCTTTCGATCCCCTGCCGCCTCTCAAACGGTGATACCGCTGCTGCTAAATGGGACCCGCATGTCATACTCTATGTACAATCAAGTTTCTTTTCTTGAATTATTTTTGGATCCTGATATTTGGTCACTTGCCTTTTTCTTTCGATCTCATGCCACGTTTGAAACGTTGAAAAACCTGCTGGCTCATGGGACCCACATGTCATCCTCTATGTACTATAAAAGTTCATTTTCTTGGTTTTTTCACCCTCTGATTTTCGGCTATTTCCTTTTCTTTTGATCCCCTGCCGCCTTTGAAACGTTGAGGACTCTTTGGCTCATCGATAAAACTTTCCTTTCTTGGAGTTTTTTTACCCCTAATTTCTTGCTACTTTCTTTTTCTTTTGATCTCAAGCCGCATTTGAAACGTTGAGACCGTTCTTGCTAAATGGGACCCGCATGTCATCCTCTATGTACAATAAAGTTTTCTTTTCTTGGATTATCTTTGTCTCCTGATATTTTGTCACTTGCCTTTTTCTTTCGATCTCATGCCGCCTTTGAAACATTGAGTAAGCTGCTGGCTCATGGGTCCCGCATGTCATCCTCTAGGAACAATAAAATTTAACTTTCTTGGAGTTATTTTTCAACCCTAATTTACGGCTACTTCCTTTTTCTTTTGATCCCGTGCCGCCTTGGAAACGTTGAGACCGTCGCTAAATGGGTCCCGCATGTCATCCTCTATGTACAATAAAATTTCTTTCTTTGATTATTTTCGGGTCCCGATATTTGGTCACTTGCCTTTTTCTTTCGATCTCATGCCGCCTTTGAAACGTTGAGGAAGGCTGCTGGAGCATGGGTCCCGCATGTCATCCTCTATGAACAATAAAAGTTTCATTTCTTGGAGTTATTTTTACCCCTAATTTCTGGCTACTTCCTTTTTCTTTTGATCCCCTGCCGCATTTGAAACGTTGAAGACTTTGCTGGCTCATGGGTCCCACATGTCAGCCTCTATGAACAAGAAACACTTCCTTTCTTGGAGTTATTTTGTACCCCTAATTTCTGGCTATTTGCCTTTTTCTTTCGATCCCCAGTCGCCTTCTAAACGTAGAGGACACTGCTGGCTCGTGGGTCCCAGATGTCAGCCTCCATGGACAATAAACCTCTCCTTTGTTGGATTTATTTTTCACCACAGATTTTTGGCTATTTCCTTTTTCTTTTGATCCACTGCCGCCTTGGAAACATTGAGTAAGCTGCTGGCACATGGGGCCCGCATGTCATCCTCTATGTACAATAACCTTGCAAGATCTTCGAGCGAAAGAGCTTGTATTAGTGGGACCCATATGTCAACCTCTATGTACAATAAAAGTTTCCTTTCTTGGATTATTTTTAGCTCCTGATATTCGGTCACTTTCCTTTTTCTTTCGATCTCAAGCCACCTCTGAAACGTTGAGTAAGGTGCTGGCTCATGGGACCCACATGTCATCCTCTATGTACAATAAAGTTTATTTTCTTGGATTTTTTTTACCCCTGATTTTTGGTCACTTGCCTTGACGCTGCTGGCTCATGGGTCCCACACGTCAGCATCTATGAACAATAAACCTTTCCTTTGTTGGATTTATTGTTTACCCCTAATTTCTGGCTATTTGCCTTTTTCTTTTGATCCACACCGGCCTTTGAAAACGTTGAGGAACCTGCTGGCTCATGGGACCCGCATGTCATCCTCTATGTACTATAAAATTTCTTTTCTTGGTTTTTTTTCACCTCTGATTTTTGGCTATTTCCTTTTTCTTTTGATCCCCTGCCGCCTTGGAAACGTTGAGTAAGCTGCTGACTCATGGGACCTGCATGTCATCCTCTATGTACAATCAACTTTCTTTTCTTGGAGTTTTTTTTACCCCCTAATTTCTGGCTACTTTCTTTTTCTTTTGATCTCAAACCGCATTTGAAACACTGAAACCGCTGCTACAAAGTGGGACCCGCATGTCATCCTCTATGTACAATAAGTTTCATTTCTTGGATTATTTTTGGCTCCTGATATTTGGTCACTTGCCTTTTTCTTCCGATCTCATGCCGCCTTTGAAACGTTGAGTAAGCTGCTGGCTCATGGGTCCCGCATGTCATCCTCTACGAACAATAAAAGTTTCATTTCTTGGAGTTATTTTTGACCCCTAATTTCTGGCTACTTCCTTTTTTCTTTTGATCCACTGCCGCCTTTGAAACGGTGAGGATTCTGCAGACTAATACAAGCTTTTTCTCTCCAAGATCTTGCAAGTTGATAGATTAAATCATGGAATTATTAGGATATGTTTTAAATTTCAAATCCACTTTATGAATTATTAAAAATACCGTTATCCATGTGGGTATGGAGCGAACAAGGATTTTCATATTGGGCATGAGCAGTTTCAAAAATGGGAACCCAATAATTCAAAATAAATAAAAACAACTTTTATGTAGAATCTCCGCGTTTTTTTTCTTTTGCCATTCATAGGATCTGTGTTTCATTAGAAAAGGGCCGAAATTGCATGAGCAGAAAGGCCCATTTGTAGTTATTGGGCTTCGACAGCCGGAGCAAGTAGGCCGATAGCAATTACCATGTAGATGGCCGTTGGCAACCCAAAGTGAAATATTGGGCCCAACAGGGGAAGGCTGAACAGTCCTATTTTCTAATTGGAAGGTGGTACATGGCGTAATCCTGCCAAAAAAAAGATGGACACGGGTTGCTGAAATTTGCCCATCTGCGCCTAATATCGCCGCCGCGGCTCCGCTTCCGCCGCCGCCGCCATGACTCGTCTCGCGTCGAGCTCGCGGTACTGCCGCGTCTCGGGCACGGGGTACCGCGGCGTCCGCGCGCCCCAAAGGTACGTATTACGCGGAGATACGTGACGGCGGAGAGCGCATCAGCCTCGGCACCTACGAGACCGCGCACGAGGCCGCGCGCGCGCGCACGACGCCGTGGCGTGGCGGCTCGGGCGCCCGCGATCGTCGATGAATTTCCATGACGTGTGGACGCGCCGGCAGGCCGAGGATCTCGCGCCGCCGCCGTACATCGTTAGACGGAGGAACAGCACCGCCGCCGCGAGACGGAGCGCCGTTTGCGCATCGCCGAGCGGGACGAGCGCGCGGCGCGCGAGTGGGCGGCCCGCTTCCCGAGGACGTTGCCGCCGAGAACGAGCACTTCCGCAGACGGAGGGCGGAGAAGGCGACGAGGCGGGCAGCGAAGAAGGAGGACCGCGCACGACGGAGGGCGGAGAAGGCGACGAAGCGGGCCTTCATCGAAGCGCAGCTCGCCGGGCCGACCACCATTGGCGAGGACGACCCCCGTTGGATTGACCTCTTCTCGTCGGATCCGGTGTCGGGCACGACACCGGACTCGTCAGATGTCGAGTTTTAGTTTAGTTTTATCGCACTACTTTGTAAAAATATGAACTACGGAGTATCTATCAAGCTAATTTTATCCTATTTTATGTCTATTTCTAGTCTTTGTTTGATCTTCTGTTTTACTGCACTCTATTTTTCATTATATTCTGTTTTTGGCGCTGCATTTATAGCGCCTCTGAAAATACTACGCTGTTTCAGCCCTGCATTTGGCCGCCACTGGTGGCAGCTTCCGGTGAAGCTATTGCCGGCTCCATGCGCAGCATCAGCCATTCAGCCCACAGCGCCAAAATATAGAGCCACTGCTGGAGTTGCTGTAATATGTTCGTCAGCAGGAGCTTACCTAATTAGTTAAAAAAAAAGATGTTCAGCGTGGGATTCGAAAAAAAGATCTTCATGTTTTTTTCCTAGCTATCCTAGTTCGGACTTTTTATTGTGTTGGCTAGTGCATGAAGCTTGACACCTGTATTATGTGATCCTGATATGAGGATAAGAACACCTTCAGCTTGCATTGCTAATGGTGTCTGCTGCAGCAGTGGCGTACATTCAATGGAGACTGATGCAAGAGAGTTGGTACTGGTGAGCCTACACTTGACATCATCGTGCCACCTGAAGTAGGTGGTGTATTGGGATTAGACTGATAAGCATAGCACCTTGCAAAGAACAAGATGATGCTAGTGTTGGTTAACGTGATTTTACGCCAAAAGTCATGTATGCTCAACGGTGCCGTACCTAGTTTGGATATTGTGTTGTTACCCTTTTGTGGTTTGGTGTTTGTCCAACAGAAAGCTACTCTTTTCCCGTGTAAGTGTTATTATGTGAACAAAAGTTGTGTGTACATATATATCGGTCGAGAACCAAGATTGCATATTCTTGCCTGGTTATAACACATAAGTCATAATAACAATTAAAGAGAAAAGGAACATTTGCCTTTGCAATATGATTGTGCCAAGTAGATTAGATAACCAACCACAAACATTACAGGTCAACGACCAAACGCATGCGAAAGTCCTAAGGTAAGCTCCATAATACATGTTGAAACCAAAAGCCTAGAAACCATAAGAAAGGTAGCTCCACATCACGGTTCCACGACAATGACATACCGATCATAAAACATATACAAGTCGGGACAGCTGCACCACCGGGTAAGCATCCATGGGGTCTGGCTCAAGAGCGAAGACTTGTGTGAATGCCGCAAAATGTGGCTCTTGCCTCACCCCACCCATACATCTTATCATGGAACCTTACCAAATCAGCATGAATCATCTTGACATAAACATAGCTCCTCTCTCCATGCTGATGGGATTGAACAATGCGCCGATTGCGGTGCTTGAGCTTGTCAAACAAGTATGCGAGGAGATGACGAAGCATGCTGGCTGGTCTTTTGTAGTGACAATGGCTTGGAGTAGCTGGTCTGTGAACCACCCAAGCTGGATCTTTAGAGCTTGAAGGACAGTCCGTGCTATATAAGCTACCGTTGCTGACTTCAGCTCAGGTTCGTGTGAATGACGGCTGACATCTTGTCCTAGAGATGCAGATCCTTCTTGATCAGATTCAGCGGAATCATCACCACTACTTACAGTGCGTCGGTACATGCTCCAGTTTATAGGAGTCGGGTGGGACAGCACCGTTTGCTGAAATCTCTACAATACCAGCTCCGGGTAGACCACCGGTCTCTCTGAGAGGGTAAACCACCAATATCCACTTCGTAGGATTCTCGTGGCACGACACCTTTCGCTAGAGGCTCTACCCTACCAGCTCCGGGTCCACCACCCGGTCGGTACCGTGGGCATAGTCATGACGGGTTCTACCAATACAAAACCTCCTTCGGGTGCGGGATCATCGGTAGCAACTCCAGCATCAGCACCGATTAAATCGGTCTTGACAATAGGTAAACCGTTTTGCTCTAGTTCGAGAGAATTCCCGTGGCACGACACCGTTCACTAGAGGCTCTACACTAGCAGCTCCAGCCGCACCACCAGTTTCTACAGCGGGGGTAAACCCAATCCACAACCTTCTTCATGTGGCACGATGATGCCAGGTATAGGCTCATCGGTACCAGGTCCATTGCATCAGTCTCCATAGACAGTAAACAAGGTGGCGTCGGAGGTTTAAAAGGCGGCATGCCATTTCACCTTTGTCATCGGACAATATAGAGTTTTCTTCAACTCTATGTTTCTGCAATAATAAGCACATGAACAAATTAGACCGAGCATCTAGCCATCTAACGGGGCAGCGGCAACCCACGCGTCGGTCCATATGTTTACCTTGTCAACTGGGATATCAGAACACACAGATTTAGAAGTCATTTCACATAGCATCCGCTTTTTCGTTCCTTCCCCTACGTCCATCTGGAATAAGTAATACTATTGATCACATAAAACTAATTAATCAAATATATGCATATGTTGAGAAGTTTGCACGGCAAATTGTGGATTCTGCTTTTATCACCTACGAATCGTCGTTCTATATATTTACCTTGTTATACGGGATATCGAAGTCACGAGAATGAGAAGTAATCTCACTAAGTATCGGTTTTTTCGCTCTTTCCCCTCCATCCATCTGCAATAAGTACTATTGATCACATAAAGCCAATTCATTGAATATATGCATATGTTGAGAAGTTTGCACAACAAATTGTGGATTCTACTTCCAATCACCAAGTAATCTCGTGAGAAATGCATGATCAAGATATGTTTCTTCCTCTTGATCGACATCTGCATCTCCATTAAGACTAATCATCGTGCGATGGTGCTAGCGCATACACTTCCAATCACCAGACAAGCAAAAAATTGTTGATTCTAGTAATGCTTAATCAGCAGTGGCCATGGAACGACCACAGATCGACCAAGCAAAAAAATAAATCATCAGCCTCTACGACCACCGAGCAAAACAAACTAGGCCCATACATGGCCTCACAAATCATCATCAAACGTCGATCAAACTAGCAAGTTTGAACATGGATTACTAATTTATTTTCTGATAAAGTGAGTATATTAATATCGAAAGATATTGATTAAATCGAGCCTCTGCAACAACGCAATACCTTACGGTAGTACGGATGCACATGGATTCCTAACTCGTTCGGTTTTAATTAGTCGACGCGAGGGAGAGAAGAAAATGAACTGTCGATGCTTTCAACTAGAGTCAATTAAATACGAACGGAAGAAGTACGTAGTAGTATTGACAAATATCCGGATCTAGTCTAAAAACAAATTGGCATGTAAATCCTAGTAGTCTACTAAACTAGGATCAATACCCTAGATTAGGGTTGCAAGCGGCATCCGCGAATCGTCCCGCAAAGCAGAAAATTAGAGCAAATAGTGGTTGAGATTAGAGCAGATTTAAAGCACTCGCACTGAAACTAGCTAGCCCGCTACCCACCCCGCTTGACACCCTGCCCTAGATGTGAATCTACACCAAATATTCAAACAAGGATGAGCAACCGCCAATAAAATTTTATCCGCACATCATCATCTCTACCATACACAAGGGTATGGTGATTTCACATACAGCCATTGTTGCCGCGGAACGAGGATGAGTGATGCGCCGCGGAGAAGGTGCCTCACGCCTCTGTCGCCGCCGTCGAAGAGGAAGTCGAAGCCGCGCGATTGTGGTCCGTCGCCGATATGGAGGTGGAGCTACTAGGGAAGAGATGGAGGTGGAGGTGGAGAGGGAGTGATGGTTTGTACTAGTGGCGGCCGGTGAGGTAGTTATAAATACAGCCTCTCTCTCTTAGTTTTTTGGCAAGGAATGCAGCTTCTCTTGGAAGGCAACGAGGCAACGCACTCCAGATTTCGTATATTACTATAATAATATGGGCGGAGAAATTTGGACGCATCTGTGTTGTCTTGTCAAATGAATCACCAGGATTTGCTTTTAGTACTCCAGATTTGGGCGACCCAAGGAAGTAGAGATAGTAATGTACGCCATCTAGCTGCACGCTATCAAATCAAATAAATGGTCATGCCATTTAGCTTTAAGATGGTGCAGCAGTTATTCTGACCAAAGAAACATGCACGTCTGCTGATTATTTCTGATGGGTATACATTTACCGTCCGCTAGCAAAGATTGTTTGGCACATTGTTCTTATGGCTTTCAACATCACACCCCTTAATAATATTATTAATCAATGTTTGGGCAATCAATTGAGTGTGTTAATAAAAAATTAAAACCCACAAATCCAACTGTACTATTTTTAGGGCCATATGAAGGACAAGGAATGATTTTAAATGCCATATGGAGTACCTCCAACCATGTGAAATATGGTTCTGTCATGCAGGTGATACCCATGGCTTCGCATTGGATCTGTATGTTGTCCTACATACAGTCAACTATGAAGTACCACGATTTGGTTTTTGGGTGCAACCGGCTAGAGAATGATGCACGGGTTTGTACAGCCAGTACAATTCACATTAAGATTTTCTGATAGGATGTTGATGTGTATATGTAAGAATCATACACTAGAATGTCTTCTATGTTTAGATGGTTGATCTACGTTTATACTTTCTGTGAACCATGAGGTTAAGACCTTTGTATTGTAATAAAGATTGCTAAATAACAGTATATATGTATGCCTCTAGGGACACTGAAACAGCCAAACAACCATGCATGTGCATAGACCGTATTTGATCAAATTAAAAGAAGCACCTCGGTTCATGCAAATAGCATCAGTTAATCACCTAAGTCCATTAGCAATAAATAGTTAAATAGGAGTCAAGACCAACTGAGCTAGCTAGTAGTATGATCCGACTATTACATAAATATCCCTAACTCTGATTGTCTTTGTTCCAGTCCAGCGCGTTGGTGTAGCTTGGGATGAACCAAAACCCTGTCTGCCAGTTGGCCTTTGGACATTGCTTGAGAAAGAGATGGTTTGGTGGTCTTCGCCATTTAGACTGAAGCAGAAAATTTCTTGATGTGATGTGTCAAGCGAGAGCCAATGGCCTGAGGCGTGGTGTAGATGCAGTTTCTTCTTGTCAAATATCCTGGGGGAAATGTTGCACCACCCACTGGCATGAAAATCGGATAGTTCAACCCAAGGAACATAGAATAGTCTCCAAGATTAGTAACCCTTTCCCACTTGGCTGGAAGTAACCGACTAGTGTCATTCGAGAATACAATGCAGGTATACCCCGAATAGCTGTGAACAGCGCGACCGCAATGGACAGAAGGGGTACTATCAAAATAAGTTGGAGCACCGTCAGCGTCAAAATCCATTACGCCACGTGCATAGACCAGGAGAAGTCTAGAACGATCTTGAGATCTTGCCAGCCACCACGTACGACTATTAGAGTCAAAATCATCATCGCCCTCAAATCCAGCCGTCCACGGAAGGAATGGAGCACGGAGCACTATAGGACCTTGAAAAAGGAAAGAACACGTCACATGAAAATATATTTCATGATTTATCTACTAGTGATATTGATTTGATATTGTAGATGCCAATACTAGTACTTTATAAAATCATGGTCGAACAAATGAAAGTCTTTATCAATATTGCATGGCAGCTTTATTGATTCTATTTCTACTCTACCTTAAATTTTCTAGGGAGTAATAATAAAGAAACTTAATTACTAGGGGGCCTTTTTCCTAAGGAACAACATGCACATTAGACCATATACTAAAATTCCTATAGATGTTAAATTCTAAATATGTCCATACCACAAGAGGGTTATGGTGTGCGCCTATGGAATTCCTTTAAGCCAAAAGATGCCAAGACAGTTCAACAAATAAGAGGTGAAATACTATATAAGTTACGTATATAAAAAGATAGGGAGGAAATGTTACCAAATTTATTAGGATCCCATGCATAAACATTTCCAAGCTCATTAACGGCGAACACAAGTCCGTTATGTATAATTGCATCACAGTATATGGCGCCGAACAAAAACTGGTTTTCAAAAATTATCCATGTACCAGGATATTCGGCATGGAGGTAGGCAATTGCAAAGTCGAAGATTGCGACAAGGGAGAAATCTTCATACCGCCGAGCAGCTGTAGGAACTTGGCAAATAGCTATCTTCTGGAGTTGAATAGCAGAACCCTTATACCCGAATATAAGAGGATTGCGTGTGGTTTCAAACTTCTTCCTCAAAGATGGAAGTTTGATCTTGCGATGAGTGTAGACATTGAGGAGGTTCCACTTGCCTTCGGGGCCAACCATGGCGATCCAATCTCCATTGGCACCTGCCCGCTCCTCATCCTTACCGTGTGGCACTAGGCCATCATAGGAGAACCTGTCCAGCGGCACTAGTTTGCACTTGCTGTGCACCGGCAAATCCTCCTTGAACACCCATGGTTTATCCGCCGGGTCACAACAGAGAACACACGGAAGGCCAAACGGCTGAGAAGCAGGCAGAGTGGCACTGTATTTGGCTGACTGAAGAATACTTTTGGAGGAACCGACTAGGGACGCGGCGGTGATGGCGTCGCACTGGCTGATGAGCACTTCAAGGGGGCCTTCCGTAAACACCTTGTGAAACAGCCCAGATCCACAGACCCTGCTCGATTTCGCCATCGCAATGAGGCAGGTGGTACAATGGGGTTGGTATTTTCTTGGGAGATCTACTGATTCGAACTTTGGGAGAGAGATGGCGATCAATGGCGGCAGGTGGGGGTTTGAGTTGGAGAACAGAGGCTCTCAAACTGGGCACTGCTGGATAGGATGCGAAAGCGCCATGGCGGAGACGCAGGCGCGTGCTATGGAAGCTGGGCGGAGTGGGGATAGACGACGGAGGTGAACCGAGACGCTCCTCCTCTGATGCATATATTGCCTACTGCAGTTTCGAGGAGAGTGTGAATGTGTTCAAAAAAAGAGGAGAGTGTGAATGTGTTCAAAAAAAGAGGAGAGTGTGACTGTGACCCGACACCCGAGTAGGAGCAGACGGACTATAGGAGTAGCCCCATCATTACAGAACATTAATCGTGCTTCCTACAATAAATAAGTGAAACATCCCAGGCTTGTGTTGTCTAATCAAATCGATGGCCATGTCAGTATTATGGTGAACAAATAAAACAAATACACACCAACCTTGTTCTTTTTGCAACGTACACCAACCTAGCAAGGCATCAACCTTCTCGCCATCAACTACGACTCCGTGGCTCCGCCCCACCAAAGTTGTCTCAACTTTGTAAAAAAAAAACGGTTTTGCTATGTCTCAGTCAACTGAGATTTTCTTAAGTCTAAGTCACTTACAAAAAAGTGCTTTGAGTTGCACTTTTCTGTCAAAAAAGTGCAATTGCACTTTTCTACCAGAAATGTGCAACTGGACCGAGTTGCACTTTTCTTTGAACTGCAGTTGCACTTTTCTGAGGTGACTGAGACTTAAGAAAATCTCAGTCAACTGAGACATAGGCACACCCAAAAAAAAATACATCTATCCATCTAAATTTTAACAAAGGTGAGACACTTTTGGTGGGACCGAGGGAGTACAAAAAAACTTTACTACTCCATGCTAGTATCGGCCACTAATTCAAATTTCAACTGAAGGCGTGCTATTTTATGGTCCTGAAAATTGCCAAAAAAAATACAACCCAAAAATGCAACAGATCCATGTTAAGGGGGTACACCCTACGCAATATACATTAAGAAACTTCGAAACTTCAGCGACCTTGTAAGAATGCCCATGACAGTGCAGTTTTGCCAAATTAGGAAGAGACGAAATATGAATTCAACCAAAGAAATCTAAACGAATCCTTAGACAATAGCATAGTTAACACGTTCAGAAAAAAATGATGACTCCAAAAGAACAACATTAGCAAGAAATACTCCATTTTAGTTTGAATTTGCAGTCACATACATATACTAGTAATGCCAAAATACTATAATACTCCGAGCTGCATTCTAGCACTCCCACTCGCGAGCTAATAGTTCGGAGTAGTAGTACTACTATACAAGTCCAAAATACATCCGAACGAACCCTACTTCGAACTAAACTACTCCCTCCGATCTTGAGTAACTACATTGCGGTATGACTAAACGAAGATTATTGTATAACCTTCTTGTTGATGCAAACGCAGATAGGCAACACACGCTACCCTCCATTACGCCGCGTAACGGGCGGCACCGCCAGGAAAGAAGTGAGCTGCTGCAACATGATCGAGCTAGGCGTCGGGGAGCTCGTCGGCTCGATTACCGCCATCAAGGTGTCCGTCGAGAGGTCACTGGTCCCAGCCGTCGCCGGCGCCGGCGGACCAATCACCAGCAGCTGCGCCTTGTACATCGGAAACAAGCACGCGGCCGACCAGAATCACACAAATGACACAATTGTGGTAGGGCCGAGCGCGCCAACGGTGATGGCGAACAAGCTACCCTCATCTTCCCCACTTGCCGATGAACAGGTGTCCCCGCGGTTGTACCGGAACACGAACTATGCACCAGGCGGGTATGCCATCTTGGAACGTAAACACTGGGATGAAGTGGGATGCTTGGAGGTGTACCAGGAGCTCCCGCGGCGGGCCGGTGAAGCTGCAGCCGGTATTGATGGCCTCTGTGCAGCCGCACGGACCATGCGGGCACGCGATATAGTGCTTGTAGGACTTCGTGGAGGCGACCAAGCTCTGGCAGCCGACGCACTTGACCATTGCCCCAGATCGATTCGACGGCGGCAATCTTGCCCCAGATCGATTCGACGGCGGCAACCTCGCCGGCTGCTCGCACTTCTTGCACGGGTTCGGCGCAAGCTCGCCGACACAGCGCCGACAGCCCATATGACCGCCCTTGCACTGCACGGAACAACGTACGTGGCATCAGTTGTCATTGACATTTCTCACAGGTGAACCTAAGAATGAAATCGGAAGGGAGCGACCTTGGATAAGGGGGGTTTGAAGGGCAGCAGGCAGAGGGGGCACAAGAAGAGGGACTCCTCCATCTTCAGAGAAGAGTGATCGGGAAAACGAGAACGGGATGGGTTCTTTTTTTTATAGTACATGCCTTGGAGTGGAGTATGGATACTACTACTTATAGGAAGAACTTCCTTGCTAAGAATCGGCGTCGGCCGTACGCAACCATAGATGCACCAGCGGCTCTGCAGTTTGTCAAAATAAAAGGACAGAGCTGCAGTGACTTGAAGTCTCCAAATCTCATTGTGACTTGGTGCCACCATCTACCAACCATTTGAGATCCAACGTTCCAAACTATCTCTTATTTCGAACCTAAAAACACAAATTATGAAAAAAATCCAGTAAAATGTAGATGCCTTGTTCTAAAATCTGTGAATATTTCATCCCACTCGGACGATTAGCTTGTGATTAAAGAGCTTTTTACGTATACGAGCACTAGTTTAAACTAAATACTCCCTCTGATTCATATTAATTGACTTCAATATGGATGTATCTAGAACTAAATGTGTCTAGTACATCCATATTAGAGTCAATTAATATGAACCGGAGGGAGTATATATTTGCTCACAAACCTTTGATTCAAATCGAATGAAACTTCACCAAAATATAAATCGAAATATGCACGATTAACTGGAAGTTCTTGAAATTTTTTTGAGCAATTATAATACTTATTTAGTTTAAATTCTAAGTCGATCGCATACATTGGATCTGAGATGGATGGTGGATGGTGGCACCAAGTCACTGTGAGGCTTGGAAGTGTATCAAGTTAGTGAAGCTCTATCCCAAAATAAAAGCTTCGTGAAGGGGCGGTTTGGTTCAAAAAGAAGACAGTGCCAAGCAGTTGTCAAACAATACCCATATAGTCAAATGTACTCCCTCTGATTCAAATGAATTGACTCAACTTTGTCTAGATATATGGATATATCAAGTCACTGAAGCTAAAATAAAAGCTTCATGAAGGGGGAAGTTTGGTTCGAAAAAAAATACAGTGCCAAGCAGCTGTCAAATAGTACCATAACGTCAAATGTACCCCCTCCGATTCAAACGAAATGACTCAACTTTGTATTTTGCATGTTAAAGGTTTTTCGTAAAACTTGGCCAATCTTAACATAGTTTGCCTTTCTAAAAAAAGATATAAGCCCTAAGGCTCCTTTGATTCATAGGATGGGAAAACCATAGAAATATGAAAAACATAGGATTGAGATTTAATGGCTAGTTGAATCATATAGGAAGATGAGTTGTGTTTGATTGTGCCAAAGGAAATTTTCCATGAGGTATGACCTAATGTTTTATTCGTATAGGATTTGCACTGCAAGATTCCTATAGGATATGTTCCTATGAATCAAACAACTAGTGTGGGGAAAATCCACATGTGATCTAAATCCTACATAATTCCTATACAAATCCTATATATGAATTTTAGTTGTTAGGTCACTTAAAATGACTTCACTTGAAGGGTTACATTTTTGTTTTTTTCTGAATTAGTAGTGATGCCTAACCATATATATACCTAAACCAAGAGAATCATCATAAACTTATGTATATTAATAGTAAGCGCATATATGAATGTTTTTTATCTACAAACCCAGGGTCATATATATGTACATAGAAACATGCATATATGCTAGTTTTTGTACCTTGGTGTGTTCCTCTTTTGGGCTATCTCTTTTTTGTTCACCGGTTCGATCACAACCAACGCCCTAGATTGATAAACAAGGTCTAGACGTATTCAAACCAGACAAATCATGTATCTACCCCTAACCCTAAACTCTGTCTTATGAAGTCAAGCATGAAGAGAAGTTGTTTTGGGTTTCAAACATGGAAATTTCAAAAACCCTCTCAAAGAGCTTCATTTTGGAGTGACTAAGAAGGATCCATAGGAAACTATGTACTAATACAGTATAATGATCACCCGAGTTATTAGAGCAACAAGTCTGTCACTTACGTGTGGTTCCCATGCGTGAGGTCCCACACTTGATGAGCACAAGTCACGTAGTCTTCTTATGTCATATAGTAAGCATTCAATTAAGTTGATAAACAAGGTCTAGAGACATATCAAACCAGAAAAATCATGTATCTACCCCCTATATATCCCTAAACCCTGACTTATGAAGTCAAGCATGAAGAGAAGAAGTGGTTTTTGGTTTCAAACATGGAAATTTCAAAAACCCTCTCCCAAGAGCTTCATTTTGGAGTGACTATAATTAAGACGCATACATGCTTACTTTTTCATATTCATGTTTTAAACTTGTTCAAATCTTGGTCAACAAACCTACGATTTGACGAAGATTCAAATGGGTATAAAAAAATTAAAACCAAGGTCTGCTCATGTCATATAGTAAGCATTCAATTAAATTGATAAACAAGGTCTAGACATATTCAAACTAGTAGGAAAATCATGTATCTACCCCCTAACCCTAAACTATGTCTTGTGAAGTCAAGCATGCACGAAGAAAAGTGGTTTTTGGTTTTCAAGCATGGAAATTTCAAAAACCCTCCCAAGAGCTACATATTGGAGTGACTAAGAAGGATAGATGCTTAATTTTTCATATTCATGTTTTAAACTTGATTAAATCATGGTCAAACCTAGAATTTGACCAAGATTCAAATGGGCATAAAAATTCAAAAAAAAAACCAATGCACATAGTCATCTTATGTCATGTAGTAAGCATTCAATTAAGTTGATAAACAATGTCTAGACATATTTAAACCAGAAAATTCATGTATCAAGCTAACCCTAACCCCAAACTCTGTCTTATGAAGTCAAGCATGAAGAGAAGTACGTGGTTTTTTGGTTTCAAACATGGAAATTTCAAAAACCCTCTCAAGAGCTTCATTTTGGAGTGACTACGAATGATACATGCTTAATTTTTCATATTCATGTTTTAAACTTGTTTAAATCATGGTCAAACCTAGGATTTGGCCAAGATTCAAATGGGCAAAATTTTAAAAAAAATCAAGGCACATAGTCTTCTTATGTCATATAGTAAGCATTCAATTAAGTTGATAAACAAGGTCTAGACATATTCAAACGAGAGAAATCATGTATCTACCCCCTAACACTAAACTCTGTCTCATGAAGTCAAGCGCATGCATGAAGATATGTGGTTTTTGGTTTCAAACATTGAAATTTCAAAAACCATCCCAAGAGCTTCATTTCGAAGTGATTAATTAAGAAGCATACATGCATGCTTACTTTTTCATATTCATGTTTTAAACTTATTCAAATCTTGGTGAAACCTAGGATTTGACCAAGATTCAAATGGGTATAAAAATAAAAAAAAACAAAAAAGGTCTTCTTATGTTATATAGTAGGCATTCAATTAAGTTGATAAACAAGGTCTAGACATATTCAAACAAGAAAAATCAAGCATGTATCTACCCCTAACAACCCTAAACTCTGTTTCAAGAAGTCAAGCATGAAGATATGTGGTTTTTGGTTTCGAACATGGAAATTCAAAAACCCTCCCAAGAGCTTCATTTTGAAGTGAATAAGAAGCATACATGCTTACTTTTTCATATTCATGTTTTTAACTTATTCAAATCTTGGTGGAACCAAGGATTTGACCAAGATTCAAATGGGTATAAAAGTTCAAAAAAAACAAGGTCTTCTTATATGTTATATAGTAAGCATTCAATTGATTTGATAAACAAGGTCTACACATATTCAAACCAGGAAAATCATGTATCTACCCCTAACCCTAAACTCTGTCTTATGAAGTCAAGCATGCATGAAGAGAAGTAGTTTTTGGTTTCAAGCATGGAAATTTCGAAAACCCTCCCAAGAGCTACATATTGGAGTGACTAATAGAAGGATAGATGCTTAATTTTTCATATTCATGTTTTAAACTTGTTTAAATCATGGTCAAACCTAGGATTTGACCAAGATTCAAATGGGCATAAAAATTCAAAAGAAAAAAACAATAAAATGAAAAACCAATGCACATAGTCATCTTATGTCATCTATAGTAAGCATTCAATTAAGTTGATAAACAAGGTCTAGACATATTCAAACCAGAAAATTCATATATCAAGCTACCCCTATCCCCAAACTCTCTCTTATGAAGTCAAGCATGAAGAGAAGTACGCGGTTTTTTGGTTTCAAACATGGAAATTTCAAAAACCCTCTCAAGAGCTTCATTTTGGAGTGACTATGAAGGATACATGCTTAATTTTTCATATTCATGTTTTAAACTTGTTTAAATCATGGTCAAACCTAGGATTTGACCAAGATTCAAATGGGAAAAATTTTAAAAAAATGAAAAATCAAGGCACATAGTCTTCTTATTTTTGGTTTCAAACATGGAAATTTCAAAAACCCTCCCAAAGAGCTTCATTTTGGAGTGACTAAGAAGGATCCATAGGAAACTATGTAGTACTAATACAGTATAATGATCACCCGAGTTATTAGAGCAACAAGTCTGTCACTTACGTGTGGTTCCCATGCGTGAGGTCCCACACTTCAGTGAGCACAAGTCACGTACGCTAGGTAGGCAAACTCCCAGCCATCTTCTTTGTCAAGAGAGAGGCATCAACACACACACACACACTCTCTCTCTCTCCAATTATCCACCTCCGTTGGCTGCCGGTTTTGGCAGGTCGTTTCTAGCTCAGCTCGTAGGCCATGGTGTGCAGGCTCTGTAGCCATGGCGATTTGGTCGCGCCAAGTGGTTCATCCCCGGCTGCGACGAGGATCAATCCGGACGGTGCCTATTAAGGACCCGATCGCATTTCTTGCTTTCAGCATGGGGTCTACCATGTAAATCTTAGGGATTTAGACGTAATTTCCTGTTTATTTTGTGTCCTGCTGTAAACTGCGCACTGACAACCCTGCACAACAGTCAACATCACCAGAAAAAGGATAGACACCATAAATAAGTGGGGCCCCGTGACTGCTCTCCCTTCGTCTCCTCCCGTGTGATCCCTCTTCCTCCGACTCCCGACCTTGCGGAAAAGAAAAATGAAATGAAAGAGTTTCACTGGACGGGCAAACACATGTGCTGCCTAGTAATAATAATAATAACGTAAAAAATCGACCTACAGCTAAACTAGGGTTTTGCCCAGTACTACGGATCAATTTCTGAAAATCCAACTACGGGGTTCGATTTTGGCCTACTAATATAAAATTATATAATCCGAACTACAGTAGTATTCCTCTAAAAAATCATTTTGGTATGCATCGTTTGGTACTTTTCATAGCGAGTGCTTACTCCCTCCGTTAGCAAATAGTCTTCGTATGTCATATAGTAAGCATTCAAGTTGAAAAACAAGCTCTAGACATATTCAAACCAGAAAAATCATGTATCTACCCCCTATATATCCCTAAACCCTGACTTATGAATTCAAGCATGAAGAGAAGTGGTTTTTGGTTTCAATCATGGAAATTTCAAAAACCCTCCCAAGAGCTTCATTTTGGAGTGACTAATTAAGAAGCATACATGCTTACCTTTTCATATTAATGTTTTAAACTTGTTCAAATCTTGGTCAACAAACCTAGGAACGAAGAATCAAATGGGTATAAAAAAATTAAAACCAAGGTCTGCTCATGTCATATAGTGAGCATTCAATTAAATTGATAAACAAGGTCTAGACATATTCAAACTAGCAGGAAAATCATGTATCTACCCCCAAACCCTAAACTCTACCTTATGAAGTCAAGCATGCATGAAGAGAAGTGGTTTTTGGTTTTCAAGCATGGAAATTTCAAAAACTCTTATGTCATCTAGTAAGCATTCAATAAAGTTGATAAACAATGTCTAGACATATTCAAACCAGAAAATTTATGTATCAAGCTACCCCTAACCCCAAACTCTATCTTATGAAGTCAAGCATGAAGAGAAGTACGTGGTTTTTTGGTTTCAAACATGGAAATTTCAAAAACCCTCTCAAGATCGAGCTTCATTTTGGAGTGACTACCAAGGATACATGCTTAATTTTTCATATTCATGTTTTAAACTTGTTTAAATCATGGTCAAACATAGGATTTGACCAAGATTCAAATGGGAATAAAAATTCAAAAAAAACAATAAAATGAAAAACCAATGCACATAGTCATCTTATGTCATCTAGTAAGCATTCAATTAAGTTGATAAACAAGGTCTAGACATATTCAAACCAAAAAATTCATGTATCAAGCTACCCCTAACCCCAAACTCTGTCTTATGAAGTCAAGCATGAAGAGAAGTACACGGTTTTTTGGTTTCAAACATGGAAATTTCAAAAACCCTCTCAAGAGCTTCCATTTTGGAGTGACTACGAAGGAGACATGCTGCTTAATTTTTCATATTCATGTTTTAAACTTGTGTAAATCATGGTCAAACCTAGGATTTGGCCAAGATTCAAATGGGCAAAATTTTAAAAAAAATCAAGGCACCTAGTCTTCTTATGTCATATAGTGTAAGCATTCAATTAAGTCAAGCATGCATGAAGAGAAGTCATGGTTTTTGGTTTCAAACATGGAAATTTCAAAAACCCTACCAAGATCTACATTTTGGAGTGACTAAGAAGGATATATGCTTAATTTTTCATATTCATGTTTTATTAAACTTGTTTAAATCATGGTCAAACCTAGGATTTGACCAAGATTCAAATGGACATAAAAATTCAGAAAAAACAAAAAATGGAAAATCAAGGCACATAGTCTTCTTATGTCACATAGTAAGCATTCAATTAAGTTGATAAACAAGGTCTAGAGATATATTAAAACCAGAGAAATCATGTATCTACCCCCTAACCCTAAACTCTGTCTCATGAAGTCAAGCATGAAGATATGTGGTTTTTGGTTTCAAACATGGAAATTTCAAAAACCCTCCCAAGAGCTTCATTTTGGAGTGACTAAGAAGGACATATGCTTAATTTTTCATATTCATGTTTTCAACTTGTTTAAATCATGGTCAAACTTAGGATTTGACCAAGATTCAAATGGGCATAAAATTAAAAAAAACAATAAAATGAAAAACCAATGCACATAGTCGATCTTCTTATGTCATATATATAGTAAGCATTCAATTAAGTTGATAACAAGGTCTAGACATATTCAAACCAGAAAAATCATGTATCTACCCCCTAACCCTAAACTTTGTCTTATGAAGTCAAGCATGAAAAAAGTGGTTTTTGGTTTCAAGCATGGAAATTTCAAAAACCTCCCCAAACTTCATTTTAGAGTGACTAAGAAGGATACAAGCTTCCCTTTTCATTTTCATGTTTTAAACTTGTTTAAATTATCTTGGTCAAATCTAGGATTTGACAAGATTCAAATGGGCAAACATATGATAAGTGATGCAAATATCATTTCTAAGTGCGGGCAAACCAGCCTTTAGCTTAACATATTTCTAAGTACAAGGTTTCAGAAAATTGAGTGGGGGCGGCTGCCCCCCTTGGCTATAGTCTGGATCCGCCCATGCTATAGTTTGAGGCCATTTGGATGACGTCGAAAAAATTCTTTGATTAGAAATGGGGTTGTTCGAACCCCGTAGTTGGATTTTTTTGAACCTTGATATGTAGTACTGGGCAAAACCCTAGTTTAACCTATTTAATTATAGATTCGTAGGTCGATTTTTTTACGTACCTTTTTTATTATTACTCTACTATGCAGCACATATGTGTTTGCCCGTCGAGTGAAACTCGGAGGAAGAGGGATCACTCGGAAGGAGAGAAGAAGGAGGGAGAGCATTATGGTGTCTTCCCTTTTTCGGGTGATGATGTTGACTGTTGTGCAGGGTTTGTCAGTGAGCAGGAGGTGCGAGCGAGCGAGCGAGCGAGCGAGTCGAGCGAGGCCGAGAATGAGAGAGATTTGTTTTTTTTTTGTGAGAGGGACAACCGAAGGATCCTGAAGGACCCAGAGACTTCCAATACGCATCCTGATGCGTCTTCTCTTGACAAAGAAAATGGCTGGGAGTTTGCGCACCTATTGCACGTGACTTGTGCTCACTGAAGTGTGGGACCTCACGCATGGGCACCACACGTAAGTGACAAACCTGTTGGTGTAAAAACTCGGTTGATTATTATAGTGCATTAGAACAAAGTTTCCTATGGATTCAAGGGTAGGAAATCCAAGTTAACTCATTTACATGACATTATTTTTTCCATGAAGCAAAGTTAACACATCTATCAATTGGTACATTTTGGAGTGACTAAGAAGGATCCATGCTTACCTTTTCGTTTTCACGTGTTAAACTTGTTTAAATCTTGGTCAAACCTAGGATTTGACAGAGATTCAAATGGGCGGAAAATTCAAAAAAAAAACAGAAAAATGAAAAACCAAAGCACATACGTAGTTTTCTTATGTCATATAGTAAGCATTCAAGTTGATAAACAAGGTCTAGACATATTCAAAACATACAAATCATGTATGTACCCCTAACCCTAAACTATGTCTTATGAAGTCAAGCATGAAGAGAAGTGGTTTTGGGTTTCAAACATGGAAATTTCAAAAACCTCCCAAAAACTTCATTTAGAGTGACTAAGAAGGATAAATGCTTCCCTTTTCATTTTCATGGAAATTTCAAAAACCCTCTCAAGATCGAGCTTCATTTTGGAGTGACTACGAAGGATACATGCTTAATTTTTCATATTCATGTTTTAAACTTGTTTAAATCATGGTCAAACATAGGATTTGACCAAGATTCAAATGGGCATAAAAATTAAAAAAAACAATAAAATGAAAAACCAATGCACATAGTCATCTTATGTCATCTAGTAAGCATTCAATTAAGTTGCTAAACAAGGTCTAGACATATCCAAACCAGAAAATTCATGTATCAAGCTACCCCTATCCCCAAACTCTCTCTTATGAAGTCAAGCATGAAGAGAAGTACGCGGTTTTTTGGTTTCAAACATGGAAATTTCAAAAACCCTCTCAAGAGCTTCCATTTTGGAGTGACTACGAAGGATACATGCTTAATTTTTCATATTCATGTTTTAAACTTGTTTAAATCATGGTCAAACCTAGGATTTGGCCAAGATTCAAATGGGCAAAATTTTAAAAAAAATCAAGGCACATAGTCTTCTTATGTCATATAGTAAGCATTCAATTAAGTTGATAAACAAGGTCTAGACATATTCAAACGAGAGAAATCATGTATCTACCCCCTAACCCTAAACTCTGTCTCATGAAGTCAAGCGCATGCATGAAGATATGTGGTTTTTGGTTTCAAACATGGAAATTTCAAAAACCCTCCCAAGAGCTTCATTTCGAAGTGATTAATTAAGAAGCATACATGCATGGTTACTTTTTCATAGTCATGTTTTAAACTTATTCAAATCTTGGTGAAACCTAGGATTTGACCAAGATTCAAATGGGTATAAAAATTCAAAAAAAAAAACAAAAAAGGTCTTCTTATGTTATATAGTAGGCATTCAATTAAGTTGATAAACAAGGTCTAGACATATTCAAATAAGAAAAATCATGCATGTATCTACCCCTAACCCTAATCTCTGTTTTACGAAGTCAAGCATGAAGATATGTGGTTTTTGGTTTCGAACATGGAAATTCAAAAACCCTCCCAAGAGCTTCATTTTGAAGTGACTAAGAAGCATACATGCTTACTTTTTCATATTAATGTTTTTAACTTATTCAAATCTTGGTGGAACCAAGGATTTTACCAAGATTCAAATGGGTATAAAAATTCAAAAAAACACAAGGTCTTCTTATGTTATATAGTAAGCATTCAATTATTTTGATAAACAAGGTCTACACATATTCAAACCAGGAAATTATGTATCTACCCCCTAACCCTAAACTCTGTCTTATGAAGTCAAGCATGCATGAAGAGAAGTGGTTTTTGGTTTCAAGCATGGAAATTTCAAAAACCCTCCCAAGAGCTTCATTTTGGAGTGACTAAGAAGCATACGTACGTGCTTACTTTTTCATATTCATGTTTTAAACTTGTTCAAATCTTGGTCAAACCTATGATTTGACCAAGATTCAAATGGGTATAAAAAATGAAAACCAAGGTCTTCTTATGTCATATAGCAAGCATTCAATTAAGTTGATAAATAAGGTCTAGACATATTCAAACCAGAAAAATCATGTATCAAGCTACCCCTAACCCCTAATTAACTCTGTCTTATGAAGTCAAGCATGAAGATAAGTATGTGGTTTTTTGGTTTCAAACATGGAAATTTCAAAAACCCTCTCAAGATCGAGCTTCATTTTGGAGTGACTACGAAGGATACATGCTTACTTTTTCATATTCATGTTTTAAACTTGTTTAAATCATGGTCAAACCTAGGATTTGACAAAGATTCAAATGGGCATAATTTAAAAAAAACAAAAAATGAAAAACCAAGGCACATAGTCTTCTTATGTTATATTGTAAGCATTCAATTAAGTTGATAAACAAGGTCTAGACATATTCAAACCAGAGAAATCATGTATCTACCCCCTAACCCTAAACTCTGTCTCATGGAGTCAAGCATGAAGATATGTGGTTTTTGGTTTCAAACATGGAAATTTCAAAAACCCTCCCAAGAGCTTCATTTTGGAGTGACTAAGAAGGACATATGCTTAATTTTTCATATTCATGTTTTCAACTTGTTTAAATCATGGTCAAACTTAGGATTTGACCAAGATTCAAATGGGCATAAAATTAAAAAAAACAATAAAATGAAAAACCAATGCACATAGTCGATCTTCTTATGTCATATATATAGTAAGCATTCAATTAAGTTGATAACAAGGTCTAGACATATTCAAACCAGAAAAATCATGTATCTACCCCCTAACCCTAAACTTTGTCTTATGAAGTCAAGCATGAAGAGAAGTGGTTTTTGGTTTCAAGCATGGAAATTTCAAAAACCTCCCCAAACTTCATTTTAGAGTGACTAAGAAGGATACAAGCTTCCCTTTTCATTTTCATGTTTTAAACTTGTTTAAATTATCTTGGTCAAATCTAGGATTTGACAAGATTCAAATGGGCAAACATATGATAAGTGATGCAAATATCATTTCTAAGTGCGGGCAAACCAGCCTTTAGCTTAACATATTTCTAAGTACAAGGTTTCAGAAAATTGAGTGGGGGCGGCTGCCCCCCTTGGCTATAGTCTGGATCCGCCCATGCTATAGTTTGAGGCCATTTGGATGACGTCGAAAAAATTCTTTGATTAGAAATGGGGTTGTTCGAACCCCGTAGTTGGATTTTTTTGAACCTTGATATGTAGTACTGGGCAAAACCCTAGTTTAACCTATTTAATTATAGATTCGTAGGTCGATTTTTTTACGTACCTTTTTTATTATTACTCTACTATGCAGCACATATGTGTTTGCCGTCGAGTGAAACTCGGAGGAAGAGGGATCACTCGGAAGGAGAGAAGAAGGAGGGAGAGCATTATGGTGTCTTCCCTTTTTCGGGTGATGATGTTGTTGTTGTGCAGGGTTTATCCATGAGCAGGAGGTGCGAGCGAGCGAGCGAGCGAGTCGAGCGAGGCCGAGAATGAGAGAGATTTGTTTTTTTTTTGTGAGAGGGACAACCGAAGGATCCCGAAGGACCTGAGAGACTTCAATACGCATCCCGATGCGTCTTCTCTTGACAAAGAAAATGGCTGGGAGTTTGCGTACCTATTGCACGTGACTTGTGCTCACTGAAGTGTGGGACCTCACGCATGGGCACCACACGTAAGTGACAGACCTGTTGGTGTAAAAACTCGGTTGATTATTATAGTGCATTAGAACAAAGTTTCCTATGGATTCAAGGGTAGGAAATCCAAGTTAACTCATTTACATGACATTATTTTTTCCATGAAGCAAAGTTAACACATCTATCAATTGGTACATTTTGGAGTGACTAAGAAGGATCCATGCTTACCTTTTCGTTTTCACGTGTTAAACTTGTTTAAATCTTGGTCAATCCTAGGATTTGTGAGTGATTCAAATGGGTGGAAAATTCAAAAAAAAACAGAAAAATGAAAAACCAAAGCACATACGTATTTTTCTTAAGTCCTATAGTAAGCATTCAAGTTGATAAACAAGGTCTAGACAAAATCAAAACAAACAAATCATCTATGTACCCTAACCCTACACTATGTCTTATGAAGTCAAGCATGAAGAGAAGTGGTTTTGGGTTTCAAACATGGAAATTTCAAAAACCTCCCAAAAACTTCATTTAGAGTGACTAAGAAGGATAAATGCTTCCCTTTTCATTTTCATGTTTAAATCTTGGTAAAACCTAGGATCTGACCAAGATTCAAATGGGCATCAAAAATAAAAAAAATCAGAAAAATGAAAAACCAATGCACATAGTCTTCTTATGTCATATAGTAAGCATTAAAGTTGATAAACAAGGTCTAGACGTATTCAAACCAGACAAATCATGTATCTACCCCTAACCCTAAACTCTGTCTTATGAAGTCAAGCATGAAGAGAAGTACGTGGTTTTTTGGTTTCAAACATGGAAATTTCAAAAACCCTCTCAAGATCGAGCTTCATTTTGGAGTGACTACGAAGGATACATGCTTAATTTTTCATATTCATGTTTTAAACTTGTTTAAATCATGGTCAAACATAGGATTTGACCAAGATTCAAATGGGCATAAAAATTCAAAAAAAACAATAAAATGAAAAACCAATGCACATAGTCATCTTATGTCATCTAGTAAGCATTCAATTAAGTTGATAAACAAGGTCTAGACATATTCAAACCAAAAAATTCATGTATCAAGCTACCCCTAACCCCAAACTCTGTCTTATGAAGTCAAGCATGAAGAGAAGTACACGGTTTTTTGGTTTCAAACATGGAAATTTCAAAAACCCTCTCAAGAGCTTCCATTTTGGAGTGACTACGAAGGAGACATGCTGCTTAATTTTTCATATTCATGTTTTAAACTTGTGTAAATCATGGTCAAACCTAGGATTTGGCCAAGATTCAAATGGGCAAAATTTTAAAAAAAATCAAGGCACATAGTCTTCTTATGTCATATAGTGTAAGCATTCAATTAAGTCAAGCATGCATGAAGAGAAGTCATGGTTTTTGGTTTCAAACATGGAAATTTCAAAAACCCTACCAAGATCTACATTTTGGAGTGACTAAGAAGGATATATGCTTAATTTTTCATATTCATGTTTTATTAAACTTGTTTAAATCATGGTCAAACCTAGGATTTGACCAAGATTCAAATGGACATAAAAATTCAGAAAAAACAAAAAATGGAAAATCAAGGCACATAGTCTTCTTATGTCACATAGTAAGCATTCAATTAAGTTGATAAACAAGGTCTAGAGATATATTCAAACCAGAGAAATCATGTATCCTACCCCTAACCCCAAACTCTGTCTCATGAAGTCAAGCATGAAGATATGTGGTTTTTGGTTTCAAACATGGAAATTTCAAAAACCCTCCCAAGAGCTTCATTTTGGAGTGACTAAGAAGGACATATGCTTAATTTTTCATATTCATGTTTTCAACTTGTTTAAATCATGGTCAAACTTAGGGTTTGACCAAGATTCAAATGGGCATAAAATTAAAAAAACAATAAAATGAAAAACCAATGCACATAGTCGATCTTCTTATGTCATATATATAGTAAGCATTCAATTAAGTTGATAACAAGGTCTAGACATATTCAAACCAGAAAAATCATGTATCTACCCCCTAACCCTAAACTTTGTCTTATGAAGTCAAGCATGAAGAGAAGTGGTTTTTGGTTTCAAGCATGGAAATTTCAAAAACCTCCCCAAACTTCATTTTAGAGTGACTAAGAAGGATACAAGCTTCCCTTTTCATTTTCATGTTTTAAACTTGTTTAAATTATCTTGGTCAAATCTAGGATTTGACAAGATTCAAATGGGCAAACATATGATAAGTGATGCAAATATCATTTCTAAGTGCGGGCAAACCAGCCTTTAGCTTAACATATTTCTAAGTACAAGGTTTCAGAAAATTGAGTGGGGGCGGCTGCCCCCCTTGGCTATAGTCTGGATCCGCCCATGCTATAGTTTGAGGCCATTTGGATGACGTCGAAAAAATTCTTTGATTAGAAATGGGGTTGTTCGAACCCCGTAGTTGGATTTTTTGAACCTTGATCTCGTAGTACTGGGCAAAACCCTAGTTTAACCTATTTAATTATAGATTCGTAGGTCGATTTTTTTACGTACCTTTTTTATTATTACTCTACTATGCAGCACATATGTGTTTGCCCGTCGAGTGAAACTCGGAGGAAGAGGGATCACTCGGAAGGAGAGAAGAAGGAGGGAGAGCATTATGGTGTCTTCCCTTTTTCGGGTGATGATGTTGACTGTTGTGCAGGGTTTGTCAGTGAGCAGGAGGTGCGAGCGAGCGAGCGAGCGAGCGAGCGAGTCGAGCGAGGCCGAGAATGAGAGAGATTTGTTTTTTTTTTGTGAGAGGGACAACCGAAGGATCCTGAAGGACCTAGAGACTTCCAATACGCATCCTGATGCGTCTTCTCTTGACAAAGAAAATGGCTGGGAGTTTGCGTACCTATTGCACGTGACTTGTGCTCACTGAAGTGTGGGACCTCACGCATGGGCACCACACGTAAGTGACAGACCTGTTGGTGTAAAAACTCGGTTGATTATTATAGTGCATTAGAACAAAGTTTCCTATGGATTCAAGGGTAGGAAATCCAAGTTAACTCATTTACATGACATTATTTTTTCCATGAAGCAAAGTTAACACATCTATCAATTGGTACATTTTGGAGTGACTAAGAAGGATCCATGCTTACCTTTTCGTTTTCACGTGTTAAACTTGTTTAAATCTTGGTCAAACCTAGGATTTGACAGAGATTCAAATGGGCGGAAAATTCAAAAAAAAACAGAAAAATGAAAAACCAAAGCACATACGTAGTTTTCTTATGTCATATAGTAAGCATTCAAGTTGATAAACAAGGTCTAGACATATTCAAAACATACAAATCATGTATGTACCCCTAACCCTAAACTATGTCTTATGAAGTCAAGCATGAAGAGAAGTGGTTTTGGGTTTCAAACATGGAAATTTCAAAAACCTCCCAAAAACTTCATTTAGAGTGACTAAGAAGGATAAATGCTTCCCTTTTCATTTTCATGTTTAAATCTTGGTAAAACCTAGGATCTGACCAAGATTCAAATGGGCATCAAAAATAAAAAAAATCAGAAAAATGAAAAACCAATGCACATAGTCTTCTTATGTCATATAGTAAGCATTAAAGTTGATAAACAAGGTCTAGACGTATTCAAACCAGACAAATCATGTATCTACCCCTAACCCTAAACTCTGTCTTATGAAGTCAAGCATGAAGAGAAGTACGTGGTTTTTTGGTTTCAAACATGGAAATTTCAAAAACCCTCTCAAGATCGAGCTTCATTTTGGAGTGAACGAAGGATACATGCTTAATTTTTCATATTCATGTTTTAAACTTGTTTAAATCATGGTCAAACATAGGATTTGACAAAGATTCAAATGGGCATAAAAATTCAAAAAAAAACAATAAAATGAAAAACCAATGCACATAGTCATCTTATGTCATCTAGTAAGCATTCAATTAAGTTGATAAACAAGGTCTAGAAATATTCAAACCAAAAAATTCATGTATCAAGCTACCCCTAACCCCAAACTCTGTCTTATGAAGTCAAGCATGAAGAGAAGTACACGGTTTTTTGGTTTCAAACATGGAAATTTCAAAAACCCTCTCAAGAGCTTCCATTTTGGAGTGACTACGAAGGAGACATGCTGCTTAATTTTTCATATTCATGTTTTAAACTTGTGTAAATCATGGTCAAACCTAGGATTTGGCCAAGATTCAAATGGGCAAAATTTTAAAAAAAATCAAGGCACATAGTCTTCTTATGTCATATAGTGTAAGCATTCAATTAAGTCAAGCATGCATGAAGAGAAGTCATGGTTTTTGGTTTCAAACATGGAAATTTCAAAAACCCTACCAAGATCTACATTTTGGAGTGACTAAGAAGGATATATGCTTAATTTTTCATATTCGTGTTTTATTAAACTTGTTTAAATCATGGTCAAACCTAGGATTTGACCAAGATTCAAATGGACATAAAAATTCAGAAAAAACAAAAAATGAAAAACCAAAGCACATAGTCTTCTTATGTCATATAGTAAGCATTAAAGTTGATAAACAAGGTCTAGACGTATTCAAACCAGACAAATCATGTATCTACCCCTAACCCTAAACTCTGTCTTATGAAGTCAAGCATGCATGAAGAGAAGTGGTTTTTGGTTTCAAGCATGGAAATTTCAAAAACCCTCCCAAGAGCTACATATTGGAGTGACTAATAGAAGGATAGATGCTTAATTTTTCATATTCATGTTTTAAACTTGTTTAAATCATGGTCAAACCTAGTATTTGACCAAGATTCAAATGGGCATAAAAAATCAAAAGAAAAAACAATAAAATGAAAAACCAATGCACATAGTCATCTTATGTCATCTAGTAAGCATTCAATTAAGTTCATAAACAAGGTCTAGACATATCCAAACCAGAAAATTCATGTATCAAGCTACCCCTATCCCAAACTCTCTCTTATGAAGTCAAGCATGAAGAGAAGTACGCGGTTTTTTGGTTTCAAACATGGAAATTTCAAAAACCCTCTCAAGAGCTTCCATTTTGGAGTGACTACGAAGGATACATGCTTAATTTTTCATATTCATGTTTTAAACTTGTTTAAATCATGGTCAAACCTAGGATTTGGCCAAGATTCAAATGGGCAAAATTTTAAAAAAAATCAAGGCACATAGTCTTCTTATGTCATATAGTAAGCATTCAATTAAGTTGATAAACAAGGTCTAGACATATTCAAACGAGAGAAATCATGTATCTACCCCTAACCCTAAACTCTGTCTCATGAAGTCAAGCGCATGCATGAAGATATGTGGTTTTTGGTTTCAAACATGGAAATTTCAAAAACCCTCCCAAGAGCTTCATTTCGAAGTGATTAATTAAGAAGCATACATGCATGGTTACTTTTTCATAGTCATGTTTTAAACTTATTCAAATCTTGGTGAAACCTAGGATTTGACCAAGATTCAAATGGGTATAAAAATTCAAAAAAAAAAACAAAAAAGGTCTTCTTATGTTATATAGTAGGCATTCAATTAAGTTGATAAACAAGGTCTAGACATATTCAAACAAGAAAAATCATGCATGTATCTACCCCTAACCCTAAACTCTGTTTCATGAAGTCAAGCATGAAGATATGTGGTTTTTGGTTTCGAACATGGAAATTGAAAAACCCTCCCAAGAGCTTCATTTTGAAGTGACTAAGAAGCATACATGCTTACTTTTTCATATTAATGTTTTTAACTTATTCAAATCTTGGTGGAACCAAGGATTTGACCAAGATTCAAATGGGTATAAAAATTCAAAAAAACACAAGGTCTTCTTATGTTATATAGTAAGCATTCAATTATTTTGATAAAAAAGGTCTACACATATTCAAACCAGGAAATTATGTATCTACCCCCTAACCCTAAACTCTGTCTTATGAAGTCAAGCATGCATGAAGAGAAGTGGTTTTTGGTTTCAAGCATGGAAATTTCAAAAACCCTCCCAAGAGCTTCATTTTGGAGTGACTAAGAAGCATACGTACGTGCTTACTTTTTCATATTCATGTTTTAAACTTGTTCAAATCTTGGTCAAACCTATGATTTGACCAAGATTCAAATGGGTATAAAAAATGAAAACCAAGGTCTTCTTATGTCATATAGCAAGCATTCAATTAAGTTGATAAATAAGGTCTAGACATATTCAAACCAGAAAAATCATGTATCAAGCTACCCCTAACCCCTAATTAACTATGTCTTATGAAGTCAAGCATGAAGATAAGTATGTGGTTTTTTGGTTTCAAACATGGAAATTTCAAAAACCCTCTCAAGATCGAGCTTCATTTTGGAGTGACTACGAAGGATACATGCTTACTTTTTCATATTCATGTTTTAAACTTGTTTAAATCATGGTCAAACCTAGGATTTGACAAAGATTCAAATGGGCATAATTTAAAAAAAACAAAAAATGAAAAACCAAGGCACATAGTCTTCTTATGTTATATTGTAAGCATTTAATTAAGTTGATAAACAAGGTCTAGACATATTCAAACCAGAGAAATCATGTATCTACCCCCTAACCTAAACTCTGTCTCATGAAGTCAAGCATGATGATATGTGGTTTTTGGTTTCAAACATGGAAATTTCAAAAACCCTCCCAAGAGCTTCATTTTGAAGTGATTAATTATGAAGCATACATGCATGCTTACTTTTTCATATTCATGTTTTAAACTTATTCAAATCTTGGTGAAACCTAGGATTTGACCAAGATTCAAATCCGTATAAAAATTTAAAAACAAAATAAAAAAACAAGGTCTTCTTATGTTATATAGTAAGCATTCAATTAAGTTGATAAATAAGGTCTAGACATATTCAAACCAGAAAAATCATGTATCTACCCCTAACCCTAAGCATGTATCTCGGTTGTTTGCGCTATGATACAATATCTACCTATGTTACACTAATCTCCTCTCTCCTACTTAATTAGCTGCCACATCAGCAGTTTTGTGGGACCAATGTGTATGATACTAGCTATGATACTAGCACTATCATGTGGGTACCTAAATCTCGAGTCAAAGTTTGACACGAGACCGATGTGGACTTTATTAATGGTGGAAGGGAGTAACAATCATAAGCACATTATTATTATTGATTGAACAACATTTTATTTGATGTGCCATTAGAAGTTTAGAAACTCCTAGCCCCTGGAGGTGGCGTTTTGGCACACACGTGCATATGCACCGATTATTGAAAATAATAAAAAAACAATTATATAAATGTTAAAAAAATCTGACATAATTTTTTTGGTATACATTGTGACATCCTATGTTCATTCATAAGTTTTCGTGGAAAAACAACATTTTGTGTGGTGTGTACAAAAAAGGCAAAAAATGTACGTAGTCGTGTTACAGCATCAAAATTTGTCTTTTTTACAGGAGCCACATTTTTTTTAAAAAAAACTTATGTACCAACATAAAATGTCTAGATATACATGTAAAATTTCAGTTTAGAATTTTTGGACACTTTGAAATGTGGATTCACATAATGGATTCCACTACCTCGACCCCCTTGGATTCCTGAACAGACTTACAGTACTACTAGTAGGGCCTACTATTTATTATTATTATT
The DNA here is from genome assembly GCF_019359855.2 of Lolium perenne. Lineage (NCBI taxonomy): Eukaryota > Viridiplantae > Streptophyta > Magnoliopsida > Poales > Poaceae > Lolium > Lolium perenne. The sequence continues at coordinate 25,300,208 of NC_067244.2, forward strand.
ACCTACTGCAGGTAAAATTTAATCTCATCGAGCGGTAAAATTCCCCGCCAACGCCCAAATATCTCGCGCCGCAAAGTTTCAGATCTGCGAATATTTTTTTCCCTCAAAAGAAGGACTGCGAAATTCCCTTTTTCTCCTATATCGTCCAGCTTCGCCCTAGTTTCGCCCGCAAGCCCTCAGAGAAACCGCTCCTCTTACCTACCTCCCACCTTCACGGCCGCCGCACCGGAAAATCACCGCCGCACTTCGCCGTTCAAGCTGCCACGGCTTCAAACCTCGAGGCTGCCCTATCCGCTTGATCTGCACCTACTCCGGCGTCCACCGCACCGTATCTCGTTCGCCGACTCTATCAACCACCGCACCTGACCAGCTTCGCCGACACCGACGTCCCCGTGCACTGCACATCATCTGCTTCACCGACCTTCTACTTCGGCCGGCGCGCTGAACACTTCATCGACCGCCCAGCATGTCCTTCTCCGACCCCCCAAGATCTGCTTCCCCGGCACCCACCGCAACAGCAGTCCCCTCGCCGACCTCCGCGTCACCCGTAAGAACGCGGAACACGTCTAAACACCGCCCAGAAATAGGTAACCAGACATCCCTGTGCGTTTTGTTCTGTTAGGAGTATTGCAGCTGTGACTGTATTTCTGAATTCGTGCTAGTATATTTTTAACTTACAAGTGCTTTCGTTTGTAACAACCTCATCCTTTAGATTTAAACACGACGCATAAGTATTTTTTTTCCGTGACCTAACCCACCCATTTGCTGAAACTCTACATGGTATCAGAGCCTAGGTTTCCTTCCTGCTAGTGCTAGCCGCCCCAAACAGTACCATACAAGTTCTTCCTTTGACCACAAAAACCACCGTTCAGATGTAGAAATCCAGGCGGCGGGAGGCCGCATCAGGTGCTCTGCGTGGGTTGCGGCTATCACACACAGCGATGCGAGTTGTGTGAGATCGGCGGCTGCTCGCGCGGGGACAAAGAAGAGGGTCAAGATCGTTTTGGTTTAGAAAGGAGAGAAGAGGAAGTGAATCCGTGGCAGAGAGATCTGGATCCGTGCGAGGGGAAGATGTTGGAGGCGTGCGGAGTGGGCCGAGCCTTTGAGCGCAGGGCGGAGCCGGAGGTTGGTGCTGGACGTTGACCAGCGCGAGCCGGTCGATGTGGCCAGGTGCGATCTGCCAGGTTGGCCAGGGCGCGCAGACGAGGCGCCATCCGAGTGGAAGTGAGGAGAAAATGGAGATGTGAGGCTGTGAGGATATGTTGTGATGGAGTTGATGAGGCTGCGATTGAGTCGTGATGGAGTTGATGAGGCTGCGGTTTAGTGGTGATGGTGATGGTTGTGGATATGTCCAGGGGAAAGGCATGCGTGCCCGAGGTGAGACTGGTTGAGGCCTGACCGGGGGATAGGCATGGGTGCTTGAGGAGTGGATGGTTGAGGCAGGAGTTGGCTGGGGGTTTGTGGGAGAGACGGAAGAGGTCAGTGGCCGGGCAGAGTGGAGAAGAGAGGCTGAGGACATTGAGGCGAGTGTGGATGGTTCTGCGGAACTTGTGTGGTGAGGCAGCCGGGGTTGTTGAGGATGTGTATGGTTAGGAGTTGTTCGTATCCCAGATGGTTGAAGCTGGATGTCTTCGCTGCTGATGAAGAGATGAATCGAGATGACAAGATGATGAAAAGTGCAATGCTGTCATGTATCCTAGGAGTTATGCTGAAAGTTCATTACTCGTAGTTGTCATATGTGTCATGTTGTTGCAAGATGGCCATGGTTGTTTACCCATGATCATCTTGAGGGGGTGTGTTGGACCATGAGTGAGTTTAGTAGTAGCGCTGTAGTAATATTGTATCCAGTGTGAGGCCCATAGAGGCCCATGTCCAGTGGTATTGTAACCCTAACTCAGATGATATAAATACAGAGTGTCGTGGTCTGAGTGACCTAACCCACCCATTCGCTGAAACTCTACAAAATATGAGCCACCAATCATGAGCGTTGAATGCTCTACATGTCCACGATTGACAACAACAACAACACCACCAACAACAAAGCTTTATTCCCAAACAAGTTGGGGTAGGCTATACAAGTCCACCATTGACACGATTACAATTTCTCACTATTTGGCCGTAGGCTACTGCTCTAGTTACATCATGTTTGATATCTTTCTGCGATCATGTATTACATGTTTATGCACGTCATAATGTTTCTACTACTGTTTGGTGTCAATTTAATTATAGCAAATCCTTGACTCGTAACTGTTTGTTGTTATTACACGTGCAGCAGGCACATCTTACACTCAGAAACGTAGAGTAAAGCTCGCCTATAATCATGTAAGTACCTGCTGTTTTTTGTATATTGCTTAATGCAAACTTCTATATCTTGGATCCTGTTTACATTTACAATTGGCCTCTCCTTCATGCGAGAGGAGAAACAGTGTGGCACTGTGTTCTTCTGCCCAAGTACCTGATGAGGTCCGTGTGACTCAAAAAAAAGCTCACGTAAGTTCCCTGTTTTTTTTGGAATGTTAATTTACCTCCTGTGTGTAGTTCAATTGCATCATTTTCTGTATGTTGCACTACCTAAGTTGCCTAATGGAATCTAATAAAATATAAACAATGACAATATGGAACATTGCACACTGCCTTTGACCCATCTGGCATCTGGCATGCCTGGGTATAAGTTACATGATTTGGCTATGTTAAACAAGTCCTAAAATTCTATTATGTTAATTTTTTGCCTGTTGCTTCATTGAGTTTGCCTGTTGTTCCATGGCTAGTGCATGAAGTTTGATAGAAATGATCCTAGCTGAAATGATGCACTTCGTGTTTTTTTATTGCTTTATTCCTAACCTAGCTTCCTATTCTACTTGAAACATGATTGCTTTATTCCTAACCTAGCTTCATATTCTACTTGAAACATGATTGCTTTATTCCTAACCTTGCTTCCTATTCTACTTGAAACATTGTGAAAAAATAGTTATATTACTTGTTTAAATGTCTAGCTTTGTTTTTCTGAGTCCCATTGACATGATGTGGTATATCCATATTCAAATGATCTGGCTGTTTATATAATACGCTCCATGTTCAATTGCTTCATTCATTTTCTAGTAATCTACTAGTAAGTAGCACGTGCTTTGCACGTCACGACATATATAATTTTAAAATATATTTCCATATTTTATTTGATGTTGATAATTATTATTTTTTGCTAAAATTAGTCACAAAGCCTAAAGTTTGGCTTTTGAAAAACTAATACACCCTAAAAGAAGTAATGGAAGGAGTAATATGTGAGTTCATTACAATTAAGTTTTTTAGTCAGTATGAAATAGAAGTATACCCTAATACGAAAGTGACAAAACTTTTTCATGGACACCCCATTAGGATTATGTATATTTTTGTGATTAGAGTCGAGAATTTTTAAGGATCTATCTTACCTTTTGCGGCATGCATATTGCACGGCAAGACTATCTAATTTATATATTTCTACCATATTTTTTGAAATTTAAAATACATTATCCAATATCTATGTATAAATTTACTACCTCAATACTTTTTATGTGACCCACACATGGCCACCGTTAGATTTTATATCAAAACTGGGTTGTCATGGGGAAAAAAGTTAGACCTTAATATGAGTAAATACGAAATATTAGTACTAAATTAATATATAATATTGTATCAGCCTTGGTTGGTGGACCAATGAACTTAGTATCTTTGAGCTTGAAGATGGTTCTTGTAACATAGTAATTGCTATTTGTTTTCCTAGCACAGAATTATATATCAATATCTTCACATAACCATGTACGATGAAGATGATATTTTTCATAACACAGTGCCAATGTAGACGATGGCTTGTGCTTCTATAAACTCCCAAAATAAAAATGTTTTCTTGAGTAAAACAAAAGAACGGCTGAGATTAAATGATACATGTTTGCCGTGTATTGTATTGCATTTTAACTTGTTTTGTCTTAGTTTCAGCCTGCAAACAAAGTTGTAATGTCAGTAGGGACAACCCATTTATCAAGTGTTGCGGTCATTTCACGAGCAACAAAGGATGTGGCACGATGCTCTCATTGGTCCACCGAGTCCAAGTACACCAACCGTTCCAGAAGAAATAGATGTACGAGGCTCTATTTTGGATTGCTTGCTATGTTATATCAGCTCAATGATGCTCTTGAAATTGGAGGTCTTTTATTGCATCATATGATGTTGTAACTTGTTTTATCTAAATTTCAGGCTTCAAATAAAGCTACAAAGCCAGAAGCAAGGGCCAATGCCTCAAGTATTGATGTTTCACAAAGCAACAGTGAGAGTGCATATTGCTCGCATAGGCCCATGGTATCTATTGCTCAACTTAATCTGGCACAAAGAGATTTGGGGGATGCACTCCAAGAGGCAGTTGATATATTTGGGCGGGAAAACAAAGATGCTGATGAAATAATTGCCAAAACACGCCAAGAGATACATGAATTGAAAAATAGGCAAACTTTGACAGAAAATGTTCTAAAGAATCTCCTATGCACTTGTCATGGCAAGCCAGTTGTGATGTGTGCAGGAATTGAAGGTGTCTAAATAAACTTTGATTACATTGTTCAGTCAAGTGGATTCTTGATGCCAATGCTGTAATTAATTCTTGCTCAAAATTTCGTTCAAAATTTCCTGGTCTGTAATAATTGCAAATTTTGTTGTTGTACTAAAATTAGATATGTTCCATGTGGCTGCTGTGTTTTGTGTGAAATAATATAATGATGTGTACTTCAATTAAACCATAAATCGGCTGCATGCTGAAAATTTGAATCTGAGCGCACGTGTGAACTGTTTTCTGCTCGTAATGCAATAAAGGCTGTTTCTTCGAAGACTATGAACATGGTAGCCCATTAATAATACCTTAATAATTATGCCTGCTAGCAAGATAGACGGTCCTTATTATAGTCAGGCATGCCAACTTGTATGATTAAAAGTAGTTCGTACACATTAAATCTACCATCTGCATTTTTCTCTGTAATAACTTTTCTTTTTACACAACTCAAAACTTGTCATGCTAATATGAAATTCGAGATGGCAAAACATGGGAAAGATAAAGATATCTCTTTCCTGCGAAATGCTGGGTTTTGAAGCCCAAGTCCAAGTCTTTCTCTGCTCAAGTTTTGGAGGAACAACTCCAAGTAGAACGAGTTGCAACAGCTATGCTAAGAACAAAAGTTAACATGTTGAGATCGAGATTAGAAGCATGTGATGCCCTATTGCACGAGGCCAATCAAGTTCGTTATAATCTCCCAAAGACTTAGAAAATGCCATAGATAATTGGAGATGAACACTACATAGTGAGTACATTGGTCTTGTGAAATGTTTCCTTAGAATAAGGCACCGTTCCTACTTTTGTTGGTGGATGCATTTATCTGCGGTTGGGATCAACTTGGTAGTTGTTCCTGTGGATGTTATATAAATTAATTGCATAGCCTTTTTCAATCAGTTCGAACTTAAATGGTATCATAGCCTTGGTCTCAAGTTTGAATTGTTGAACGCGTGGTTTAATTTAATCTCAGTCGGGCGGCAAAATCTCCCACCAATCCTGAAATATTTCAAACACATTTTTGATTGGGATTAAGAAGATAGGGACATAGATCCAGTGCCCCCACGTTCACAGGGCACATAACACTTGAGATTAAATTATGCGTTCTAGTTCTATACAAAACCCAGTAGGAGGTTGAGCGGCAGCGGCTAGGGTTTAGTGTGGGAGGAGATGATATGCGTACGCTCCTGTTTATATAGGTCGGAGGCACGCGACGGCCGCTGCACGCGTGGCATCGCCATTCGCAGAGGTAGGTGACGACGCGTGCCACCCGAGGCATCGCCATTTTACGCGATCGCAGACTGCCGAAGCGGCGCCGCTGAGAAGACGCATCGACGCTGGGTCACTGCCAAGCGGGCCCGACGAAACGTTCGCCAGACGCGAGCGGACACTTTATGCGTCCACGCAGCGTCCGCGCGACGGATCCGAGACACATATTTGGGCATGTTTGCGTCGCTGCGAACGGCCCAGTCACTATGCGTCGTCCCGCTGGAGTTTGTACCAGATACATTTTTGGCCCGGACAGATGCGCTCGGAACCGAAATCATCTTCTGTTCCCTTCTCTATTTCTTCAGGTTCGAGAGAACACAGCAGCTCTTCAGCTCAGCAGAAATTAATCGGGTCACGCTGTTGCTTTCCTTGCCGTTGGATTGAAACGAATGGTGGATGGGAAGCCTCAGGTCACGTTGTGCCCTGTGAACGTGGGGAAACCTTTGGATCTCTGTCCAGAAGATAGATCATGATCATGGTAGTGACCTATATTCAACGTGATGATGATTTGATTTTGCACTCGGCCTTGAACAGAGGTACTAGTACGGTATCACAATTTTTTATCATTATACTTGGACGGTGGCCAAATTCAAAATCTCATAGCGGCAAAACTTGCCGCCCACAAAATACAAAAATTTCACACGCTTCCAAATTCCTATTCTACCCCTGTGGAGATGCTGACAAAGTCGGTTGGTGGGGGGGTCGCCGTCATTTTTTGGATCACCACCTCCTAGCCCAGGAAACCCTCCCAAAAAAAATACATTTCCTTCAGACCACCCACCGGAACTTCCCAAGTCCCTCTCTCCCACCTCCACGACCACCGCACCGGAACATCCCCGCCGGACTTCCCTGGCCTACCCGAGCCCTCGCGATCCTCGTCATCCGGCTGCCTGCCGGAGCCGCTTCATCGACGCCGTCATCAACCGGACCGGATCATCCCCGCCGAACCTCGAAACCATATGCTCATCCAGCAGTCTACCGCAGTCGCTTCAGCTGCGGTATCGTCCACCCCACCGGAGCCGCTTCGCCGGATCAGTCGTCCACCGCATCGTATCTTGCTCACCGACACCGCTGTGCATGAACCGGATCTGCTTCACCGGCGCCGTGCATGAGCTAAACTCTTCTCTTGTCGCTTTTCTATTGCTTGCACGCAAGTTCTTGTTTAATCTTGGGGGAACCTGTTTGTGCTAACGACGCGCCGTTACTTTTTTGCAGATGAGATGAGTAACCATGAAGTGTAATGGCCGTCTCTCCAACCCCAAGTAGCACATGTAGCGTACTTCATCACCGGATCTATCAACCCCAGGAAGATCTGCTGTGACTCCCACAGAGTGCTTCTCCTAATGTAAGTCCCTTGTTTTAGCGCCATGTTCTTGGTTCAGATGCTTGTTTGTCTGAAGCTCTTTTAGTTCATTCCTAGCTATGACCGTAACACGTTGCTATTTTCTACTTCATTGCTAACTTTAAGCGATTGAACATTTTGGTTTGCATTCCCTGCTCTGTAGATGTAGCCATCATAACTTCTATCTTACTTGTGATCGTTGTTACAAAAATTATAGGTATTATAGTAACATCCTGCTATTATTTAGTTCATGGCCAATTTTAAGTAATTGCACATGTTGGTTCGCATTCCCTGCTCTATAGCTTTTGGCATCGTAACTTCTATATTTGGTTTACATTCCTGCTCTCGTAGATCTAGCCATCATAACTTTATCTTGCTCGATCGTTGTTACAAAAATTATAGGTATTATAGTAACATCCTGCTATTATTTAGTTCATGGCCAATTTTAAGTAATTGCACATGTTGGTTCGCATTCCTGCTCTATAGCTTTTGGCATCGTAACTTCTATATTTGGTTTACATTCCTGCTCTGTAGATCTAGCCATCATAACTTTATCTTGCTGAGTCGTTGTTACAAAAATTATGGCTGCTACTATGTTGTTTGTGCCAATTTTTTACTCCATGAACATGTTGGCTTGCATTCCCTGTACAGGGTGATGCCATTGTTTTGTATCTAGTTCATTGTAAGCTAACAAATTAAGGACTTAGTTTGGCATGCTATCACTCTGCTATCTAGCCTGTAGTACAAATAAACTTGTCATACTACTAGATAATAATTTTGCGTGCCATCTTGTTCTTCAAAAGCTGCATTATTGACTTGTTTCTACGACTTGGCATGACGCTCACATATGGAAAGCTGAACATATTGGTTTGCATTCCCTCTTATACAAGTTCACAGTGATCCCACTATATTGTATCTGGTCCATCCTAAGCTCCAGCATTAACTATCCTCTATGTGTTGCTCATTACAAGTTTATATCCCGAAACATCTTGATTTGCATCCCCTTCACTATAAGTTCAGGAGTATTATTTAGTTCACGGCCAAAATGAAGTAATTGCACTTGGCACATGTTGGTTCACATTCCCTCCTCTTTAGCTTTTGCCATCGTAACTTCTATTTTTGGTCTACATTCCCTGCTCTGTAGATGTAGCCATCATAACTTCATCTTGCTCGATCGTTGTTACAAAATTTATAGCCTGCTACTATGTTGTTCATGCCAATTTTCTACTCCACGAACATGTTGGTTTGCATGGGACTCGACAGTAGTAAGTCTCATTGTTTCATTTTACATGCTCATTATATTGGCTGTTGGTATGCGGCATGCACTCTTTGTTTGCTTATTGTGCGCATTACAATGATCTTGTTATAACGACGAAATGATGAGTTCCAAATTCTTTGGCAAACAATATTGTAGTGTCTTTGCCTTTCCATTGTTGCTGTCTTAACTTGTAATGTCTTTGTTTCAGATATAGGTGCTGCATGGACAACTTAAAAGATTGCCGGATCCCTTCATTGTATTGCTAGGTTTAATTACCATTCAATTTATCTGGGTTCTGTAATATTTTTTCAATGCCTTGCAGCTGATGTAATATTTAGTTAGTTTTTATAGTTCTTTCGCGCATTTTTTCTTTGGTGCTTGTGGTACGTGAGGCTATCCGACGTAAATCAATCCGCGTAAATATTCTCAGTATCTAAATCACGAATTCCCATCCCTTAAACGGCCCAATTAAGCGAAATCACATATGTGCCGGCCCGCAAAATCCTAAAGCGCCTATTACGCCGGCATATAAACAGCAACTAAACGGGCTGGCCCACTTACTTATTGGGCCAGCCCACTTGATTTAATGTGGACCCCACACTTTTATTGGGCCGGCCCACTTTCTTTAAGGTGCACCCCACCACCTACTGGGCCGGCCCACTTGCTTTTGTGGTGGACCCCACATACAAAATGGGCCGGCCCTTTAAGACGAAAGTGGGACCCACCTGTGTTTTGGCCCGGCCCACTAGCGTGTTGGGCCGGCCCACTTGCTATATGGTGGACCCCACATACTAAATGGGCCGGCCCTTTAACAGAAAGTGGGACCCACCTGTGTTTTTGGCCCGGTCTACTAGCATGTTGGGCCGGCCCACTTGCTATAAGGTGGACCCACATACTAAATGGGCCGGCCCTTTAACAGGAAAGTGGGACCCACCAGTGTTTTGGCCTGGCCCACTATCTTGTTGGGCCGGCCCACTTGCTATATGGTGGACCCCTTATACTAAATGGGCCAGCCCTTTAACTGGAAAGTGGGACCCACCTGTGTTTTTGGCCCGGCCCACTATATTGTTGGGCCGGCCCACTTGCTATATGGTGGACCCCACATACTAAATGGGCTGGCCCTTTAACAGGAAAGTGGGACCCACCGGTGCTTTTGGCCCGGCCCATCGGCTTGTTGGGCCAGCCCATTTGATCTAATGTGGACCCCACGTACTAAATGGGCCGGCCCGATAGCAGGAAAGTGGGACCCACATGCTAATTGGGCCGGCCCACTATCTTCTTGGGCCGGCCCAGTTGCTTTAATGTGGACCCCACTTTGTAAATGGGCCGGCCCGGTACCAGGAAAGTGGGTCCCACATGTCTTGTGGGCCGGCCCTTTTGCCTGTTGACCGGTCAATCGAGTGCATTCGGCCCGGCCCACATGCTTAGTGGGCCGGCCCATTAAAGTTTTGACCAGTCAACCTTAGAGGTTAGGCCCGGCCCACGTAACTAATGGACCAGCCCAGCTATATAGTTGACCGGTCAAACTATGTCAGCTGGCCCGGCCCGCAAACTTATTGGGCCGGCCCGCTTAAGACGTGGCAGGCCTCGTGTGGGCCTACCATCTACCACGGGGTTTCAGCCGGTTAACGCCGTTAACTGCCAGTTAACGGCGTCTGCCACGTGTCAGTTTGCATGACGTCAGCAGTCAACGGGCTCCCGGAAACACTTGGGCAACGGTCCGATTTTCCGTGGCGGAAGGGCGCCCAAGCGCGACGGACCGAAAAAATCGTCGTAGGACTTTGCCTGACGCAGTTTCCACAACAGAACCCATATCGTCGGGTTAGGCCCATAGGCGACGAAAAATACCCCTTAGCGGACGATTTTGAGACGTTGTCTATCAGAACTTTTCTTGTAGTGAAGCAAACACTTGTGTGAACTGTGCATTGATTCCTACATACTTGCATATTGTACTTGTTATATTACTCTATGTTGACAATTATCCATGAGATATACATGTTACAAGTTGAAAGCAACCGCTGAAACTTAATCTTCCTTTGTGTTGCTTCAATGCCTTTACTTTGATTTATTGCTTTATGAGTTAACTCTTATGCAAGACTTATTAATACTTGTCTTGAAGTACTATTCATGAAAAGTCTTTGCTATATGATTCACCTGTTTACTCATGTCATCACCATTGTTTTGATCGCTGCATCCACTACATATGTTTACAAATAGTATGATCAAGGTTATGATGGCATATCACTTCAGAAATTATCTTTGTTATCGTTTTACTCGCTGGACGAGCGTAACTAAGCTTGGGGATGCTTGATACGTCTCCGACGTATCGATCATTTCTTATGTTCTATGCCATATTATTGATGATACCTACATGTTTTATGCACACTTTATGTCATATTCGTGCATTTTCTGGAACTAACCTATTAACAAGATGCCGAAGTGCCGTTCTGTTTCTGCTGTTTTGGTTTCAGAAATCCTAGTAACGAAATATTCTCGAATTGGACGAAACGAAGACCCAGGGCCTATTTTTCCACGGAGCTTCCGAAGACCGAAGAACATACGAAGTGGGGCCACGAGGTGGCAGGACCACATGGCGGCGCGGCCAAGGGGGGCCCGCGCCGCCCGTGGTGTGGGCCCCTCGTCCGGCCCCGACTCGCCTCTTCCGCCTACTTAAAGCCTCCGTCGCGAAACCCCCGATGCGAGAAAACCACGATACGGAAAACCTTACCGAGACGCCGCCGCCGCCGATCCCATCTCGGGGGATTACGGAGATCTCCTCCGGCACCCACGGAGAGGGGATTCATCTCCCGGAGGACTCTACACCGCCATGGTCGCCTCCGGAGTGATGAGTGAGTAGTTCACCCCTGGACTATGGGTCCATAGCAGTAGCTAGATGGTTGTCTTCTCCTCATTGTGCTTCATTGTTGGATCTTGTGAGCTGCCTAACATGATCAAGATCATCTATCTGTAATTCTATATGTTGTGTTTGTCGGGATCCGATGGATAGAGAATACCATGTCATGTTAATTATCAAGTTATTACACATGTGTTGTTTATGATCTTGCATGCTCTCCGTTACTAGTAGAGGCTCTGGCCAAGTTTTTACTTTTAACTCCAAGAGGGAGTACTTATGCTCGATAGTGGGTTCATGCCTGCATTGACACCGGGACAAGCTGACGAGAAAGTTCTAAGGTTGTGTTGTCTTGTTGCCACTAGGGATAAAACATTGGCGCTATGTCCGAGGATGTAGTTGTTGATTACATTACGCACCATACTTAATGCAATTGTCTGTTGCTTTGCAACTTAATACTGGAGGGGGTTCGGATGATAACCTGAAGGTGGACTTTTTAGGCATAGATGCAGTTGGATGGCGGTCTATGTACTTTGTCGTAATGCCCAATTAAATCTCACTATACTTATCATGTCATGTATGTGCATTTTTATGCCCTCTCTATTTGTCAATTGCCCGACTGTAATTTGTTCACCCAACATGCTTTTATCTTATGGGAGAGACACCTCTAGTGAACTGTGGACCCCGGTCCATTCTTTTAATACTGAAATACAAATCTGCTGCAATACTTGTTTTTACTATTTTCTCTGCAAACAATCATCTTCCACACAATACGGTTAATCCTTTGTTACAGCAAGCCGGTGAGATTGACAACCTCACTGTTTCGTTGGGGCAAAGTACTTTGGTTGTGTTGTGCAGGTTCCACGTTGGCGCCGGAATCTCTGGTGTTGCGCCGCACTACATCCCGCCGCCATCAACCTTCAACGTGCTTCTTGGCTCCTCCTGGTTCGATAAACCTTGGTTTCTTTCTGAGGGAAAACTTGCTGCTGTGCGCATCATACCTTCCTCTTGGGGTTGCCCAACGAACGTGTGAAATACACGCCATCATTGGTCATCATCATGAACTTCCATGGGCCGAATGTGTCCAATGCCCATATGCTTGATGGCATTAGATGGATCATCATCATTACCTGCAACACATGGAACAACTTGCTCCACTTGGGAGCCATTATCCTCCAAGAACACCACGTCACAAGATACTTCAATAGTCCCAGTGGACCGGTTGTAGTACCTATAGGCGTGAGAGTTCTCCGCATAACCAACAAATATGCCCTCTATAGTTCTAGTTTCAAATTTACCGAGCTTTCCTTTGTTGTTCTTAACAAGACATTTGCATCCAAAGACACGAATATACGTGACATTAGGCTTGTTACCGGTAAGAAGCTCGTATGGAGTTTTGTTGTGGAGGGGACGGAGGAAGAGCCGGTTGGAGTAGTGGACGGCCGTAGAGATGGCTTCTCCCCAAAAATTGTGGGGTGAGTTGAATTCACTCAACATGGTTCTTGCCATCTCAATGATAGTCCGGTTCTTCCTTTCAACAACACCATTTTGTTGAGGGGTGTATGGCGCCGAAAACTCATGCTTGATGCCCTCATCATCAACAAACTCTTGCATAGTATAGTTCTTGAACTCGGTTCCATTGTCGGTCCTAATCGCCTTGATCTCGGATTCATATGTACATTGAGCTTTCTTGGCGAAGGTGATGAACTCTCTATGTGTCTCATCCTTAGACTTAAGGAGAAAGACCCAAGAGTATCTTGAGTAATCATCAACAATGACAAGTCCATACTTGCTTCCACCAAGAGTATCATAATGTGATGGCCCAAAGAGATCCAAATGAAGGAGCTCCAAAGGCCTAGATGTGGTGACAATACTCTTGATAGGATGTTTCTTCTTGAGTTGTTTTCCGGCTACACATGCACTGCATACACGATCTTTCTCAAAAGAAATGCCGGTTAGTCCAACAATGTGCTCACCCTTTAGGAGTTGTTTAAGATTTCTCATGTTAACATGACCAAGGCGGCGATGCCACAACCATCCTTCATCATGCTTGGCCGCCATTAGACATGTGGAGGGAGAGGGGCTCTCTTTCGAGAGGTCAACCACATAAAGGTTGTTCTCCACATGTCCAACAAGGACCAATTTGAGATTGTCACTCCTAAAGACTTGCACATAATACTTAGTAAAATATGAATTGTAACCGGCATCAGCAAGATGATATATAGAAAGTAAGTTATAACCAAGGTATTCAACAAGCATGACCGTCTCAAGGCACAAGTCCTTAGAGATTGCCACCTTGCCATACCCAAGTACCTTTCCCTTTGAGTTGTCACCAAAGGTGATGCTTGACTTCTTGTTGATATCCTCAATAAATTGATCAAGCACACCTCTTCCTCCGGTCATATGATTGGTGCATCCACTATCAAACACCCATTTTGGACCACCGGAGGCATACCCCTACAAAATCAAGTAGAGGATTTAGGAACACATCGATTAATGGGTTCCTTTGCAATGGCAACAATATATTTTGGTACCCAAATTGAGTACTCTCTATAAGCATAGCCATTAGGAGGGCCAACATAGTTAGCATAAACATCACCATAATAATCAACAAATAATGCATAGTGATCGTTTGGCCCCGTGCGGTCACCACTAGTGGCTTTGCCCCTTGAGACTTTGCCATTATTAGTGACCTTCTTGTTCCTATCTTGAGCGGGTTTCTCCTTGTTGTAGTTCTTCTTCTTGTGAGACTTGGGAACATATCCAAGTCCAAACTTTTGATTGTTTGACCTTTGCTTACTCAAGAGGTCATCCAATCCCATCTTGTTCTTGGCGGTGGTGAACTTTGCAAGTTCCTTTGTTAACCTAACATTTTCCTCAAGAATAGATGCATGCTCACAAGAGGATTCATTAGGATGATAGTCGAGACCATATTTAGTCACCAAAGATTCAAGATATGCATTGGTCTCAACATGCAAAGAGAGTTCCTCTTGTAAACGAACATGTTCCTCAACAAGCTTAGCATGCTCACTAGTAAAAGATGTAGGGGAACTAGCATGCTTTTCAACAACAATGGAATCCTTCATTGATTCAAGTGCTTTCATGTAGGTTTCTTGGAGTAGGTCATGGTTCTCTCCAAGTTTCTTGAGCTCATCCTTTACAAGCTTGTTAGCTCTTTCAAGGTGGTCAAGATCCCTAGTGAGAGAAGCATGAGCAACTTCAAGTTCCTCCTTTGAGGTATGGAGCACTTGAGTCAAAGATTGAGCCCTATCAATAGTTTCTAGGTCCTTAACTTTATCAAGTTCATAAGTTTCAATTTGTTGCTTAAGGCCTTGAGATATGCACCTTTCGGTTTTTAGCTCTTGTCTTAGGAGATTGAATCTCCGTTCCTTTTCATCCAATTGATATTCTAATTCCTCAATGGACTCATCCTTTTCCTTGAGTGAGTCCATCAAGAAATCAAACTTGACAAGAGCTTCACCACGAAGGGTGCATCTAACATCATAGAGTTCCTTAAGCACAATTAATTCTTCTTGATTTTCGTTTTCATCATCAAGGACACTAGATAGGGGAGGTGGAGGTTCCATTACCTTGGTTTCCCTTGCCATAAGACAAGAGCCAACGATTGTAGAGGAGGAAGAGTCATCGGAGTCATCATCTTGAGTTATTCTTGCCATGAAGGAAGAACCAACATCATTCTCCGTGGAGTAGTCCTTGGAGTAGTCATATGTGAAGAGTGACCCGGGCTTGGAGAAAGCCAAGCCGGCCACCCCGGCCTCCTTCTCCTCATCTTCATCTTCATCATCGGACAAGTACTCGGCTCCAACAAAAGCTCTTCCCTTGTTCTTCTTGAATCGATCGTTGATTGGGTTTGGCTTCAATCTTGGCTTGACCCCTTTGATGAATCTTGGCTTGTCTACCCTTTTCTCATAAGGGCACTCATTTGCAAAGTGGCTATCTTCATCACAATTGTAGCAAGTTCTCTTCTTCTTCTTGTCATTGAGGAGCATTGGAAACTTTGCCTTGTATTTCTTGGCAAAGAAAGCAAAGTCGGTAGCCATGTCACTAGTTGAAGTCATCTCTTCTTCTTCTTCAATTTCATAGTCTTCTTTGCTCCCATGATCGGCCCTAGCTTTGAGAGCAAGGTTGTGTGACCCTTCATGGTTGTGCGAGGCTTCATCCACACGGTTCATTGCCATGAGCCTCTTTCCCGCTTTGGCCATGTTTTCATTGGCGGCCACATAGGAAACGAGATCATCGGAGTTGAGATCGGCACTCTTGGTCATGATTTGCAAGTTGAGTGCAAGGTTGGTGTCTTCTTGCTTGACGACAATCATAGCGATGACCTTGGACTTTATGAATGCTTCATTCATCTCGAAGCCATCATTGTACTTCTCAACACCAAGTCCCTTGACCCTTACTCTAAGAGCACCAAGCCTAGCATAGGCATCGGATACGGATTCTCCATCTCGAATCATGAACTGGTGGGCCTCTTGCTTTGCGGTCTCATAAAGAGCTGATTGGATAAAATCGGTTCCCTCTTGGAGTACTATGATCCGATCCCACAACTCTTTAGCGGAGACAATGTCATCGACTTGATCAAGGAGCTTGCGGTTGATGCCACTTCTAATCTTGTCACGTGCGGAGGCATTGAGTTGACGGTTGTAGAACTCGGTGGAGGTCAACCGAGTAGGATCTTGTGGCTGCCGATGTCCATGAACAATGAGCTCCCATAGCTCCACACTGCAGCTGCGAATATGAGATTCCATAGCAGATTTCCAATGTGGAAAGTGAGTTCCATCAAAATGGGGAACGGTCCCACTATGGTTTATATGAGGCATGGGTGAAGTGTTTTTGGGATAGTCATGGTTAACTTCATGGAAATTCCACTAGTTGATTTCTTAAGCATGGAAGACATTTCTGTCATTTGGTTTTGTAGCTCATCCTCCTTTTTCTTCTTCTCGGCATCATATGCCAAGAATCTAGATTTCATCTCTTTAACCGAAAGGTTAGAGTCGCCATCTAGAACCTCGAAGAGTTTATCCATCTCACTCTTAAGGCGGTGAAGCCCTTAATAAGAGTCCAGGCTCTGATACCAATTGAAAGTATAGAGATGGTAAACCTAGAGGGGGGGTGAATAGGTTTCTACAGATTTTAATTCTTTCTTTGCAATATTAGGCTTTGCGGAATATAAAGGTGAGCCTAATGCAAACTAGGTGAAGCAACCTATATGAGGATACAACTAACTCGAGCACGAAGGCTCTCACAGGCAGTTAAATCACAAGTAAGGAGTTCGGTTAGAGATAACCGATGGCACGCGGAGACGAGGATGTATTCCCGTGTTCCCTTGCTTTGCAACAAGGTACGTCACGTTTGGAGGAGTGGAGGTCCCACGAAGGATTCCCCGCGCCACGAAGGCTCACCCTATTCTCCGGAGCCTATCCCACTGAGGAATAGCTCACTCACTTGTGGTAGACTTTGAGGTAGCCTCCAAACCTTCACAATCTTGCCCGGAGCAAATCCACAGCCCGGATGCTTCCGGACTCCTCTTGCCCACCTAGGGTTTCCAAGGAACCCTAGGAAGCAAGCTTCTCAATGAATACAAGGGGGAATGAGATTTGGCTTGGTAGATCGGGTCCTCCTCTAACGATTCCCCGGAGGGATTTGAGTTTGGGTGGAGGAGGAGGGAGATCTGAGGCTTTTGGTGTTTCTAGCAATGGAGTAAGAGAGAGAGAGCTCAAGAACAGCTTGTAGTGTAGTGCCTAACTGTTCAGAGGTAGGAGAAGGCCTATTTATAGTGTTCTTCGAAATATGGCCGTTGGTCACTTGCCACATCAGCAGATTCCTCGAGGAACCCGGTCGACCAGACTTAGCGTCGGACAGGACCGGTCCACAGCCCGGTCAGACCGGGCCACAGACCGGGCCGGCCGGTTTTCAACCGGAGCTGGGACCGGGTCTTGACCGGGCAGGCGTCTGAGGTTACTGGATGGCGCCCGGATGGCACAGGCGCAAAGGCCGGTTGCAGACCGGGCCGCTCGGTCTGGTGCCCGGTCCGACCGGGCCATGGACCGGAGCAGCCGGTCCAAACCGGGCTGGCGACCGGACGCTGACCGGAGGGCTTGCCCTTCTTTACTGGAACATGCCCGGATGGCACCGGTGCTGGGTCCGGTTGGTGACCGGGCTGTCCGGTGCCAGGGCCGGTCCGACCGGATCTGGGACCGGCCAGGCTCTGAAAAACTTGCTGATTTTTCGTCGAATTGGGGGGGTCTCCCGTTGCCTTCTTGTTCCATTGCTACACCATCATACCTCTTTGGCTAATACCTGAAAGTCATCTTGTAGACATGTATTAGTCCAAATACTCTAGCACGGTGTCATAGATACCAAAATAATGGATAAGGGTAAAATACCCTTACAGTGGGTCCCTACTATTAAGGTTGCTATTTATGGTGAAACTTTTTATGCCCGTTGTGATATTATGTCAGAGTTTTGCCTTATGCCTAAAAGTATTTATGAATCTTTGAAACTTTGGGGACTTACTGAAGGTGGAGAAGGAATAACTCTTGCTGATAATTCTGTTATAATTCCAAGGGGATAGCTGAAGGTGTGTTCACAATCTTTCTTGGAAGAACGATATCCACTGATTATCTCGTTATTGAATGTGTAGGGACAGGACAAATCACACTTGGAAGATCCCTGCTGAAACTCTTGGGAGCAACCGTAGATGTGGGAAAAGACACTCTAAATTTTACCTCGAGTGTGGATTCTGTGACCGGGTGTATACGTGAGCACGCGTCCGTTGCTTGACACGTGGCACACCTAAAGATTCCCTGTTACAATCATTGTTCCCTAAACAAAGCCCGTCAGCCCTAACGATAATCCCAAAACACGTAGGACCCACTCGTTTGAATTCAAAAAAGTGGGCCAGGTGTTTTTTTTCATGGACCCTACACTTCGGAATTCAAATGTATGGGACCCAAAACATAATATGGCCCCACTTATTTGAATTCAAATGTCGGGTCCCACCGAACTGGACCCTACATTTCGAATTTAAATTCTGGTTGGTCGCACTTCCGTCGACAAGCTATTTTCCTTCATTCACTTTCGTAACCCCCCAGTGCAGCCATTTCTCACCATTGCAAACAGGTAACACTTCCCAGCATTGCACACATCTAAAATTTCCAAGTCCAAATTGCGTACACTATCCAATATCGTGGTTGCGATTAGTTCGTTCGTCCATATGGGCTGCAACGCCCAAAAGAACTTATCATTAATGTCCGTCAGCGCAGCCGAGTTCGCTCATTGATTACGGAACACAAACACGTTATATCTGATTAACAGTACATGTGGAAATCGGTTGGATTCATACATGATTTCACACACAACATAACAAATACTACCATCCTACAATCTAGACTGATATGTGAGCTACATGAGCAGTGCAATTACATGTTGGGCCAAGACGTTGGGGAAGATAAACAGTAGAACTCTTATTTTGTCCCGATGCGCGGGATCTGTCCCTTCCATCAGCTGCTACATTATTTCCTTGCAACCGGTCAACCTGAAAAATAGAACAGTGCACTATCTGACGGATCACGTGTCCAGGTTGTTAGCACTCACGAGATGTACTGTTTAACACCTTGCAGGTTGTTAGCACTCACGAGGTGTACAGCATAATATGATACGGAACGTTTAGAAAGGTACATACGACTTGTGCAGGAAATTACCTCCAGCGCCAGCGAAGCCCGTGTGGCCGATATGGTACAACTAAATGAAATAGCTAACTTCAATCCCAACTCCGGCTGAGCACGACAACGCCTATATATAGCAAGCCAATGGGTGGGTCCGGCCAGTTGGTTTCTTATGTTTTCGATGGGACCCCGCTAACGTCACTGTGGTAACTCTTGTGGCTATCAGGCGACCCGTCAGAACGATCGCTGTAATCCATCGCCTTGTTAAGATGAATCAGGACCTCATGCTCGTACACACATACTGGTCCAGACCTCGTCGGTGGATCAGCAACGATACCCAGTTCAGGGAAGTGTAGAAGAGGAGAATCGATCTCGACAGGCTCTTCAATCTTCAAGGTCCCCCGGCGCGCTAAACTGTTCACATCCTCCATCCATACCCACAGGCGGTAGCAAGCCGTCTCCTGCTCAGAAAGTGCTTGATCGTCGACAGAATCGACGATTGCCTCGCCAGCGAATAGCGGAGCGACGGACAAGGGGTCGTGGGCATGCTCAGGCACTCGCTCGATGCGACCCTCACCTTGAAAGGTAGCACCGCGGGCATTGCCCTACGGAGACGAGCCCATGGCGTCAGCATGAATGAAGCACCGCCAAGGACCACGGGGCCTTGCACAACGAGAGCGGCCCTCCTAGTAGCCGGATCTGCAAAATACAATAGGAACTCCCCAGGAGCATGGACGGTAACCTCCACGAGACAGGGTACCATCCGAAACCTTGCGGCAAACAGCTCAGCAACATGAGCAATAGCCATGTTCTGCCTCACCCCACCAATGACGGCGACAACCGCATGCAGGCTTAGCCTCCGATCAGCGGAAGCCACGACCGCTGTGCGCGGCGCTAAAGCAACAACAAGGTCACGCCGGGCACGGCCGGGCACAACAGCTCCTGGAAATGCCATTGCCCTGATTACAGATACCTTACTTCCTACACTACATGTGCTGCCAGCTGCTCTCTATATATGCTTACCAACAAGTAGAAGCGGGTGGATCAGAGCGCCACTATTTACGATGGTATTTTCAGAACTTGGCGGGAAAAGCTACACTGCCTACCCGCGCTATTTTCCGACTTGACGGCAACTGTGCGCGCGCGAAACAAAACGCGCCAAAGTTTTCGGTAACAATTGGGGCCTCCAATGATTGAGAGGCGGGGACTGCAGCCCAGGATAAACCAGTGATAAAACACAATCAAGTGGACAACGACCACTCCGCAGAACCGAATCTCAATGCATATCCTGTGGTATCTGGCGCGTGCTCACGTATACACCCGGTCACCAGGCTTCTTCCGATTTTACCTCTACACCCGGATGCGGTCATGTATTCCCTAGACCAAAGAGTAAGAATAAGAGTAAAAGGGGTAGGCGTAAAGCCCTTGGTAATAATGTTAATGCTTCTTCTCTTGATGTTACTTGATTTTCACTTTCTGCGCCTAGCTGAAAGGCGTTAAAGAAAAGCGCTTATGGGAGACAACCCATTATTTTATTTCTGCAATTTTTGTTTTATATTTGAGTCAAGGTGCTTGTTACTACTGTAGCAATACCTTTGTATCTTTATTTTCTTGCATTGTTGAGCCAAGTAAAGTCTTTGATAGAAAGTTGATAGTAGATTTGGATTTCTGCGCAGAAACAGATTTTTAGCTGTCAGAAATTTGAGCTTTTATCTCTGTAGAAAAATCTAAAAATTCTGACAAAATTCATGAGTAATCCTCAGATATGTACGCAACTTTCATTCAACAGGAGCTTTTCCATCTGAGCATGTTAAGTGCCTCGAAAAAATTCATTCTTACGGATTGTTCTGTTTTTGACAGCTGCCTTTTATTTCGCGTTGCCTCTTTTACTGTGTTTGAGTGGATTTCTTTGCTCCATTAAATTTCAGTAGCCTGGGATAATGTCCAGAAGTGTTGGGAATGATTGTGTCCATGCTGAACATGTGAAGTTTTGATTATGCACTAACCCTCTAATGAGATTGCTTTGAGTTTGGTGTGAAGGAAGTTTTCAAGGATCAAGAGAGGAGGATGATATAATTTGATCAAGACGATTGAAAAGTCTAAGCTTGGGGAATGCCCCTGTGGTTCATCCCTGCATATTTCAAGAAGACTCAAGCATCTAAGCTTGGGGATGCCCAAGGCATCCCCTTGTTCATCAAACTTATCAGGTCACCTCTAGTGAAACTATATTTTAATTCCGTCACATCTTATATGTTTTACTTAGAGCGTCCGTGTGCTTTTATTCTCGTTTGTTATTTTAGTTTTCCTAATAAATCGGATCCTAACATGCTTGTGTGGGAGAGAGACATGCTCCGCTTTTTCATTTGAACACTTGTGTTCTTCGTTTTATTTTTCATGTTCATGGCGAAAGCTGAAAGCCGCAACACTTATTGTTATTTGGTTGGAAACAGAAAATGCTTCATGTGGTAGTTGGTATATTGTCTTGAATAATTTGATACTTGGCAATTGTTTTGAGATCTCAAGTAGATCATGTTTAAGCTCTTGCATCATGTAGTTTAAACCTATTAGTGGAGAACTACCGTAGAGCTTCTTGAAATTTGGTTTGCATGATTGGTCTCTCTAAGGTCTAGATATTTTCTGGTAAAAGTGTTTGAGCAACAAGGAAGACAGTGTAGAGTCTTATAATGCTTGCAATATGTTCTTACATAAGTTTTGTTGTACCGGTTTATACTTGTGTTTGCTTCAAACAACCTTGCTAGCCAAAGTCTTGTACTGAGAGGGAATGCTTCTCGTGCATCCAAAACCTTGAACCAAAACCTATGCCATTTGTATCCACCATAACTACCTACTATGTGGTATTTTTCTGCCATTCCAAGTAAATACTTCATGTGCTACCTTTAAACGATTCAAAACTTTATTACTCCTTATTTGTGTCAAATTTTTATAGCTCATGAGGAAGTATGTGGTGTTTTATCTTTCAATCTTGTTGGGCAGACTTTCACCAATGGACTAGTGGCATATACATCCGCTTATCCAATAATTTTGCAAAAAGAGCTGGCAACAGGGTACCCAGCCCCAATTAATTAACTTTCATTAATAATTCTCTTCACATGTTTTGCCCCGATTTATCAGTAAGCAACTTAATTTTGCAATAGACACTCCTCCATGGTATGTGAAATTTTGGAAGACACCCGAGGATTCGGTTAGCCATGGCTTGTGAAAGCAAAAGGTTGGGAGAAGTGTCATCTATAAATAAAACTAAAATACATGTGTAAACAAAAGAGAAGAGGGATGATCTACCTTGCTGGTAGAGATAACGTCCTTCATGGGAGCCGCTCTTTGAAAGTCTGTTTGACAAGGGGGTTAGAGTGTCCACTACCATTCGTTGACAACAACAAACACCTCTCAAAACTTTATTTTTATGCTCTCTATATGATTTCAAAACTTGAAAAGCTCTAGCACATGATTTAATCCTTGCTTCCCTCTGCGAAGGGTCTTTCTTTTACTTTATGTTGAGAAAGTTTACCTACTTCTTTATATCTTAGAAGCAAACACTTGTGTCAACTGTGTGCATTGATTCTTACATGCTTGCTTATTGCACTTATTATATTACTTTGTGTTGGCAATTATCTATGAGATATGCATGTTGAAGTTGAAGGAAATTGCTGAAACTTAAATCTTCCTTTGTGTTGCTTCAAAACCTTTTATTAAGAACCTATTGCTTTATGAGTTAACTCTTATGCAAAACTTTTTGATTCTTGCCTTGAAAGTACTATTCATGAAAAGTTTTTGCTATATGATTCAGTTGTTTAGTCATTATCTTTTTGTTAGCAAACTATAGACCATTGCTTTGAGACACTTCATTCATCTCATATGCTTTACAATAGTATTGATCAAGATTATGTTGGTAGCATGTCACTTCAGAAATTATTCTTTTTATCGTTTACCTACTCGAGGGCGAGTAGAAACTAAGCTTGGGGATGCTTGATACGTCTCCAACGTATCTATAATTTCTTATGTTCCATGCTAGTTTTATGACAATACCTACATGTTTTATTCACACTTTATAATGTTTTTATGCATTTTCTGGGACTAACCTATTAACAAGATGCCACAGTGCCAGTCCCTGTTTTCTGCTATTTTTGATTTCAGAAAAGTTGTTTTACAAATATTCTCGGAATTGGACGAAACAAAAGCCCACGGCCCTATTTTCCACGGAGTGTTCCAGAAGACCGAAGAGGAGTCGAGGAAGGCCAGCAGGGGGGCCCTCCCCATATGGCGGCGCGGGGGGCCCCACTGCCGCGCCGAGACGTGGGGAGGGAGCCCCTGGCTTCCCCGACGCTGCCCCTTCGCCTATCTATTCCTTCGTCCCCGAAAACCCTAGTACCGAGAGCCAAAATACCAAAACAGTTACAGAGACGCCGTCGCCGTCAACCCTAACTCGGAGGGTTCATAAGATCTCCTCCGGCACCCTGCCGGAGAGGGGAATCATCATCGGAGGGCTCTACATCACCATGCCCGCCTCCGGACTGATGCGTGAGTAATTCATCCTTGGACTACGGGTCCATAGCAGTAGCTAGATGGTTGTGTTCTCCTATTGTGCCATCATGTTTAGATCTTGTGAGTTGCCTATCATGATCAAGATCATCTATTTGTAATGCTACATGTTGTGTTTGTTGGGATCCGATGAATATGGAATACTATGTCAAGTTGATTATAGATCTATCTTATATGTGTTGTTTATGATCTTGCATGCTCTCCGTTGCTAGTAGAGGCTCTGGCCAAGTTGATACTTGTGACTCCAAGAGGGGGTATTTATGCTAGATAGTGGGTTCATGCCTCCATTGAATCTGGGACAGTGACAGAAAATTCTAAGATTGTGGATGTGATGTTGCCACTAGGGATAAAACATCAATGCTTTGTCTAAGGATATTTGTATTGTTTACATTACGCACAGTACTTAATGCAATTGTCTGTTGCTTGCAACTTAATACTGGAAGGGGTGCGGATGCTAACCCGAAGGTGAACTTTTTAGGCATAGATGCACGCTGGATGGCAGTCTATGTTCTTTGTCGTAATACCCTAAGTAAATCTCATAGTAGTCATCATGATATGTATGTGCATTGTTATGCCCTCTCTATTTGTCAATTGCCCAACTGTAATTTGTTTACCCAACATGTTATTTATCTTATTGGAGAGACACCACAAGTGAACTGTGGACCCCGGTTCATTCTTTTACATCTAAAATACAACCTACTGCAATCATTATTCTCTTTTGTTTTCTGCAAGCAAACATCATTTTCCACACCATACGTTTAATCCTTTGTTTTCAGCAAGCCGGTGAGATTGACAACCTCACTGTTAAGTTGGGGCAAAGTAGTTTGATTGTGTTGTGCAGGTTCCACATTGGCACCAGAATCCTTGGTGTTGCACCGCACTACACTCCTTCACCAACAACCTTCACGTGATCTTCATCTCCTACTGGTTCGATAACCTTGGTTTCTTACTGAGGGAAAACTCATCATACCTTCCTCTTGGGGTTCCCAACGGACGTGTGCTTTACCGTCACAAGTGAAAGGACACGGATGTCGCCTAGAGGGGGGGGTGAATAGGCGGTTTAAAACTTTTACGAGATGGGCTTAACAAATACGGAATAAAACTAGCGTTTACTTTGTCAAGCCCAAAGCCTATATACTATGGTTCACCTATGTGCACCAACAACTTATTCTAAGCAAAGGTTCACCTATGTGCACCAACAACTTAAGCTAAGCAATACAAGCAAGTATGTGATAGCAAGATATATATAACTTCAAGCACGATGGATATCACAAGGTAAAGTGCATAAGTAAAGAGCTCGGGTATAGAGATAACCGAGGCACGTGGGAGACGATGATTTATCCCGGAGTTCACACTCTTGCGAGTGCTAATCTCCGGTGGAGAGGTGTGGTTGCTTAGTGCTCCCGAACGCCACAAGAGGCTCACCTTGAGGTGTGGTTGCTCGACGCACACCAACGCCACAAAGGCCTCACCCCAAGATGCGGTACTCACACCACACACCGAACGCCACGAAGGCGCCTCACCTAAATCTCCGGTGACCCTCGCCACAAAGGCCTAGGTCACGGTTCCACTAAGGGATTTCCTTCGAGGCGGAAACCGGGCCTTACACAAAGATTGGGGCACACATCCACAACTTAATTGGAGGCTCCCAACAAATCGCCACAAAGGCCTAGAATCCGTCTAGGGTTCCAAGAACCCAAGAGTAACAACTTTCTTGCTTTCACCTCCACGAATCACCGTGGAGAACTCAAACCGATGCACCAAATGCAATGGCAAGAACACCACAAAGATGCTCAAGTCCTTCTCTCTCAAATTCCAACAAAGCTACAAAAGCTATTGGGGGAATAAGAGAGGAAGAACAAAGGAATTCACAAAGAACACCAAGATCAAGATCTAGAGAGTTCCACTCACAAAGAGATGGATTTGATTAGTAGAAAAGTAGATCTAGATCTCCTCTCTCTTTTCCCTCAAATGGGGGCAAGAATCATGGAGGGATTGAGAGATAGTGCAAGCTTCTCTAGTTCAACAATGGAGCAGAGAGAGTGAGAGAAGCACCAGCCCAAGGAGGAAGAAGGGGGTATTTATACCCCCCAAGAAAATCGAGCCGTTGGGCAAAACCAGGGCCGGATATTCCGGCCCAAGTTGGGGCCGGATAATCCGCCCCCCCCCCCCGGATAATCCGGCCTCAGGGACAAAACCTGGTAAAAATCCGGCCAAATGTCCGGCCCCTATCCAGAGCTGCTTTTCTTCTGGTCCTTAGCCGATTTCGAGGGCCCCGGATATTTTGGAAATATCCGGCCCGGAAAATCCGGCCTAGCAAACTGCAGAAACACCAAAACTAAAACGGGCATAACTTTAGCATCCGGATTCCGATTTTGATGATCTTGGGCTTGTTTTGAAGCTAGGAACAAGCTCTACAAGATCATGCAGGAAACCATCATAGTCTAACAAGGGAGGATAGAAACAAATGATGAAAGGTTTGACCTATCTAAAAAAGACATACCGGTAAAACCTCCAATCTCGAAAATGCAACAAGTTGCCCGTGCAAAAACCATTCTTGATGAACTAGAGCTTGTCATGAGAATAAGCACAAGATCTAAATCATCACATGGATAAGATCCAAATAATAACCAAGAAACATGATGAACCAAACTCGAAAACGCAACAAGTGATCTATGCAAAATCCGTTTTCGATGAACTAGAGCTTGTCATGAGAATAAGCACAAGCTCTAAAACATCACATGGATAAGGTCCAAATAACAACCAAGAAAGATGATGCAAGGATGCAAAGGTTTGAGCTCTCTCCGAATGATACGATCGAGTTACTCACTTGAGAGCCCTCTTGATAGTACGGCAACTAAACTATAAACCGGTCTCCAACTACACTATGAGACCGGTGAGAAAGAAACCCTATCAAGAGCAAACCTTATACTTGCGCATTCCACTTGAGCTTGATGACGATGATCTTGACCTCAACAAGATGGAACGCCTTTCTTGCTTGTGCTTGCTTGACGAAGTCTTGTAGATTGCTCCCCCATAATCCACCATAAGAGAGCTTCTTCTTCGGCGCATCTTCACTTAACCATGACCACCATGTGGATTGCTCCCCCATAATACACCATGGGAGAGCTTCTTCTTCGGCGCATCTTCACATGTCCATGATCATCATATGGATGGCAAGACTCAAGCAAAAGATCTCTTCGAGATGGCTCATTTTGAACTTGCACTTCATTTCTCCATGGCAAGCTTCAAGCTTATGAACTCTTCGAGTTGGCTCATCTTGAACTTGCACTTCATTTCTTCATTCTTCATCATGTTGATGTCTTGAAGTAACTTGAGGGCTCACTTCATCTTCATCTTCAAGACATACTTGACACTTGATATCCTTCATCGATTTCTTCTTATTGCAACCTAATACAAACATGTTGATGTCTTGAAGTAACTTGAGGGCTCACTTCATCTTAATCTTCAAGACATACTTGACACTTGATATCCTTCATCAAATTCTTCTTATTGCAACCTTGAAGCCAACATATGGTTCAAGAATTGCCTATGGACAACTCCTACAAATATAACTTAATGCAAACATTAGTCCATAGGGATTGTCATTAATTACCAAAATCACACATGGGGGCTCCATGCACTTTCAACAAGCAGTTGGCAGATGGGACACCGCGTCCCTAACCTTGCGGGGGTTGATCGGAGTGGATAGCAGCGAAATTTGGGGAAAGAAGAACGGGTTGGTTGTTTGCGGTTGGGGACCTCGCAGTCAAAGCTCAAGAATAAACCGACCTCCGTCTTGCACCACTCCAGCCAAACAAGCAACCGCCTCGCATGCACGTACCACGCTGCGACACGTCACGAGCAACCACAGGCCAGCAGAATCCTGGAAGCTTAGAGCTCTTCTAAAATTAGAAAATAAAAAAGCAATTTTTTTCTTACCTAAAGGAGATGATTTGGAAATGCATTCAAGGCTCGAAGGAGAAATTGTTGTCCAAGGCAAGGAAAAAAATTCTTATAAAGGCGGTAGCACAAGTAGTCTTAGTCTATGTTATGGCTCGTTTTGACCTCAGAAAAGGCTTCTATGATCATATATGCACGATAATATGCAGATACTAGTGCAGCCAGATGGAGATGGAAAATGGTATGCATTGGGTAAGTTGGGACAAATTGACCATGCCCAAGAATGATGGTGGCTAGGGATTCAGAAACATACACCATTTCAACATTGCTATGCTAGCAAGAGAGGCATGGAGATTGCTAAATAACCCTGAAGCCTTGTTCACAAGGGTACTCTCAGGAAAATATTTCCCAGATGGACAGATCCGAAATGCAAAGCCAAAAAGAGGTATGTCGTACACGTGGAGAAGCATACTCAAAAGAATAGACTTACTGAACAAATGAATTATTTGGAGAGTGGGCAATGGAACAAAATAAACATATGGAATGATCCATGGATACCAAGGGGCATAACAAGAAGAGTGATATCCAGAAAGAAAAAAAACATAATTAATCTTCTTCGAGGCCTGATCGTCCCTACCACAAATACCTGGGATGTTCATATGCTGAACCAAACACTGGAGAAAGAAGATGTCCAAGATGTACTTCAAATAGCAGTGTTTAACCAATTCGAGGATTTTCTAGCCTGGCATTATGGTAAAGGGGATTTTCCGTCAAATCTGCATACAAGGTTGCAAGGGACTGGGAGGCTCATACATCCATACATGGGAAGCCATCAAACTCTGAAAACAACCAGGAAATGAGAAGCAACCAATGGAAATGGATGTGGTCTTTACCTCTTCCTAGCAAAATAATTCATTTCTTATGGAGGTTAACAACAAATAGCCTTCCCTTACGCATAAATCAGAAGAGGAGAGGTATGGATGTTGATACTAGATGCCCATTATGCTTCAGATTAAATATAGATGGAGGCCATGTATTTCTTAGGTGCAAGCTGGTCAAACAAATGTGGAGGCAACTACAAATGGAGGAGCCAAGAGAGAAGCTATGTGGAGCTTCAAATGCTATGCTCCTATTGGAAACGATCCTTAATCTATAAGAGGAAGAAAAACTAATGACATTTGCACGCTTTGGATATGGTGGGCAGAGAGGAACAAGGCCAACTAAGGTACAACTATTAGAAAACCTCAACAAATAGTTTCATCGGTTATATCTCGCACTATGGAGCACAAGGCCCTGGGCAAAAATGAACTAAAACAAAAGAGACATTTACAATATAAATGGACTCTTCCTATGAATAGCTTTGTCAAGATCAACACAAATGGTGCTTTTCGAGAATCATCTAGATCAAGAGGCTGGGGTTTCATTTTGAAGAATGATCAGGGTGTCCCCGTGGCGGCTAGATGTGGTCATATCCAAGGGATTGGATCTGCTTTGCAATTTGAAGCCATAGCTACACTTCAAGCCATCAAAATCACATCCCAGATGGGATGCAATAGAGTACAATTAGAGATGGACTCCTATGTCCTGAAGAAAGCTATCACATCAAAGGAGTATGATCTAGCACCAATAGGATCCCTTTAAAAAAGAAATAAAGGTTTTACTTTGTAATTTTTATGATGACATAAATCTGTCTGTTTGTAAAAGATCTTGTAATGTAATTGCACATGAACTAGCTGTGTGAGGCGCTCTATTTGAAGATGGCAACCAGGAGATCTCGTTTGCTGATATTCCACAATTTGTATTTGACTTATGTGCTAACAATATGTCCAGCACTCTGTTTTAATGGAATGATATCGTAAAAAAAGAATATTGTACTTGTTCTCTACCACTTTAGCCTTCCCAAAACAAAAGATTAACCTACATCAAGAAGAGACTGAAAGTGCATGGAGCCCCCATGTGTGGTTTTGGTAATTAATGACAAATCCTATGGACTAATGTTTGCATTGAGTTATATTTGTAGGAGTTGTCCATAGGCAATTCTTGAACCATATGTTGGCTTCAAGGTTGCAATAAGAAGAATTTGATGAAGGATATCAAGTGTCAAGTATGTCTTGAATATGAAGATGAAGTGAGCCCTCAAGTTACTTCAAGACATCAACATGATGAAGAATGAAGAAATGAAGTGCAAGTTCAAGATGAGCCAACTCGAAGAGTTCATAAGCTTGAAGCTTGCCATGGAGAAATGAAGTGCAAGTTCAAGATGAGCCATCTCGAAGAGATCCTTTGCTTGAGTCTTGCCATCCATATGGTGATCATGGATATGTGAAGATGCACCGAAGAAGAAGCTCTCCCATGGTGGATTATAGGGGAGCAATCCACATGGTGGTCATGGTTATGTGAAGATGCGCCGAAGAAGAAGAGCAATCCACAGGGCCAAGTACAAGTCAAAGACCCGGCCAAGATTGTTTGCTTCAAGTGCAAAATTGAAGGGCACCATGTTAGATCTTGCCCTTTGAAGAAGAAGCAAAAAGGGAAGCGGCCTCAAGCTCAAACTCATATTCAACCTCAAGTTGAAGAAATGCCACTTCCCAAGAAGAATCAAGCCAATGCTCCCATTGTGGAGAAATCTAGTGAGAAGAAGGAGAAGAAAAGAACTTGCTACATATGCCGCGAGAAGGGCCACATCTCCTCCTTTTGCACTATTGGTACCTCATCCAACTCTATCACCGTTGATGATGTTTATTCTCTTCGTAAGGATGAGGGTGGCAATGTGTTTGCCAAATTTGTTGGTGCTCAAAGTGGTGTCAAGAAAAGAACCATTTGGGTTGCCAAGCCTATTGTGACTAACCTCTTAGGACCCAACTTAGTTGGGGACCAACAATGCAAAACTTGATCAATAGGTGCTTGTTGGAGGGCATTGGAGACTTGGCTACATCATGAAGAATTAAGGGATCTTCATCATTTATATTATCTCAAGCCAAGTCTTTTGGTTATCTTACTTCTATCGTATACCCAATGTTCCTCCTTGCGGTAACATGTGCTCAACTCATTTATATTGAAAGTTACTCGCCCCTTTGCATGTGTTAGTTTTGTTCCTAACATGTGTTTGTATATGTTGTGCATCCTACTTGTTTTTCTTGAGAAATCAAGTCTATGAATGGTAGGTTGCACACCATGTATTTGTGCTTGTGTTGGAGCCTCTTTGCATCTTGTTGTATCTTATATGGCTCTTATGAGAGATTAATGGACTATAACATTTTGGGGGAGTGATATGCCTTTAGGAAT
Organism: Lolium perenne; assembly: GCF_019359855.2. Lineage (NCBI taxonomy): Eukaryota > Viridiplantae > Streptophyta > Magnoliopsida > Poales > Poaceae > Lolium > Lolium perenne. The sequence goes on from NC_067244.2 coordinate 25,330,925, forward strand.
TTCACAATCCTAACAATGTGTGTACATGAGGAATATCACTTAGAATTGATATTGCAAGATTATCTAGTCTCTATGTGGTATGGCATCTTCATGAGAAATTCAAATTCTAATGTCCATTAATATCTCTAGTTGGATCTTATTTGCCTCTTGTGAAAATAAATTCCTTATCACATTATGGGGGAGTAATAAGCTTTGTGTATATTACAAGCCTATAAAATGTGAACATTTGAGGTTGTGACACATAGAATTGATATTGTAAATTATCTCTCTCATATGTGGCAAGTTTGCTCAAACAAGTTCCAATTTGCTTAAATGGCTTCATTGCTAATATCTTTGTGGATCTTATTTGTGAAAGTTTTTCTTGGCATGGTTTTTCACAATGTGTCCCTCAATACATTTTTGGAAAACCATGTGCTTCAAGTCATACTATTAATTACTTTGCATGTTGGTATGAATGCTATTAATTGCTTTGCATGTTGGTATGAATACTATTAATTGTTTTGCATGTTGGTATGAATACTATTAATTGCTTTGCATGTTGGTATGACTAATTGAAGCTATCAAGAAACTCTCTTTGCATGATGGTTAACTCTTATCTTTTACCATATGCTTTATTTGGTGTAAAAATGATCTTACATATACTTACAAACTACCACCGGAAAATATTTCCTAATACCTCTTGTCCTAGGACAATTGGCAATCTATTATTGGGTAGAAATTTATTGATCATATTTACATTGGCTCTTGTGTTTAAATTGTCTTATTTATTGCCATGAATGTGTTGTGCTTTGACTCCCATGTGTCTTCCTTGCATCTTATGGATCCAATTTGTCTATTCAAACTTTCTTAGCATTTTAGTAGATATAGGCAGCGTGATGATCCTAGTTTTGTGCATTTAGTATTCATATGCAAAATCCTAGATAATGCACAAATCTTGGGGGAGCTCTCCTATATTTGTTAGAATGCTTAACATCTCTTGATCATTATCAAAAATTTGGTTTTGGGAGACATAAACTTTCTTTTTGGTACTTTGTGCCATCATAAAAAGTGTTGAGGGTTTGGTTTGTTTGTTAGAACCTTGCTCTCTTGGGAGTTGGTTATCTCATTCCTTTGTGTTTAGGTTTAATTAGCTTTTTATAATGAGATAATTCTTTGGAGTCAATCTTGTGTTGATTTGATTCTTTGATATAATTTGGACAACCATTGTCTCTTGATTTATTTGGTGTCTTGTCCAAATTGTATCTTTCTTTGGTTCTTGAAAGTATTGTGCATGCATCGTCAATATATGTCTATCTTATGGCATGTGTTACTTTCTTTAATCCAATATATAGGGTAAACTCCATCACATCCTAATTTAGCTAAAATGTGCATGAAATTCAATTTCATATCTATATGCACATAGTATTGTGGAGTTTGTCCTATATGTTGTAGTGTGTCTAACTACTTTGGACCCAATTAGTTTGGGGACCTTTTTGTACTTACCTTTGTGTTAGGTACAATGGATATGCATTGGATGCTTGTCTCACTCTTGGGGAGAAGTGGTGACTCAACGGTAACTTGAGGCAAGCTAGGATGGTCAACGAACACATATGTACTACATCCTCACCAATGCTATCTCGGTAACAAGTATCTTCTCATGCATATTTTTCTAGCATCCAACCATGTGGTTGCATCTTGGCATGAATCTCTTGATTTGCAAATGTTGTGCTTCTTGCTAAAGTCTTAACAAAACCTCTTTATTACGAATGTGAGTAATTTGAGATGAATACATATGTTGGGAAGTATATAAAATCATGATCATGATTCACCCATCCCATCTATGCCTATCTAGCAATTTTATTGCATATCAATTCCTCAAGCCTCTCACATGTGCAATATCGATGAAAGTGCAAATTGAGTTATTTCTTTTAGTATCCTCGTTTGTGATACTTGTTGCCTTTCTCAAAGCATCCCAACTATCTTCTACCCCTTGTGGATATTTGTGATGAATTTTATGTGTTTATAGGTGGAAGTTCATGAATGTACCATAAGATAAAATTGAGCCTTTGGCCATGCTATTAAGCAAAAATTCTTATTGGTATATTGCATGACTTTGTCTTGGATATCATGCTATATCTCTTGCGTATCTATTTTGTGTGTGCATGTTTCTTTGTGGATAAATAGCTTTGTGATATTGCCCACTTAGAGAAACTTATACACATAAGAGATGATACATCTTCTTTTGATATCTTATTTATTTATTGTGTGTTGACTGGTCATGCTAAGCATATAATTCATTGAAGACTATGTAATAGTCTTATAATATGCTTTATCATGCCTTTCACATATCCTCTTGGTTGAGCCTTTTTATTATGGTGCCTCTTTCTTGTTGCTCAACTATTTGTTTGTTGCAAGTGTTAAGCTTATTTTTTCTATCTATGATCTATTGCAAATGTTTGTGTTTTAAATGGTAATGTGGGAGTGAGGATTCCATGTTATGCATATTGTATTCAAATACAACATTTTAATTTATGCATGTACCTTGGGGAGCTTCCTCATTTGATTTAGAGCACTATCTTTTGGTGATCATTAGAGTTTGATTCACTTGGTATCTTTTGTTTTTTTAATGATATTATGGGAGTGATGATTCCATGTTTGTGCACTTTATACTCCAATGCAAGTTGTCTAGTTTTGTGCACAAACCTTGGGGAGCTTCCTCATATTATTTATAGTAATCTTCTTGATCTTATCATAATATCTATCTTTCTTTTGGTATCTTCTTTGTGGTTCATTTGGTTGCTTGCATCATTTGTTGAAGCTTATAGACTTTGTTATCTTTTTGCAATCTTTGATCCTATCTATAGTGTGATTCCTTCCGAATATTCGTCATTGGATACGTGCATTTGATTCCACTCAAATTATGAGAAATGCACACGCTATGGAGGAACTCTCACTATATTGACCTTCTAAATTTTTCACCCATTTCGGCAATTGGTGCCAATGGGGGAGAAGTTTGGAGGGTTTAAGGGAATTTGGTTATGTCTTTGCTTTGTGCTTAAGCATGTGCCTTTATTGCATTCCATCTTGTTGCTTTGCATAGTTGAATAGTTAGAGGAAACTCCACTAGGCTTTGAATGCCAATATATGCAATGAAAGTCAAGATCATTCACACACGCATATATTATGGGGGAGTTTGCTCTATATATTCAACTTGCTTGCTACTTCAATTTCTTATATAAACCCTCTCAAAGAGATTGTCATCAATTACCAAAATGGGGGAGATTGAAAGTGCATGGAGCCCCCATGTGTGGTTTTGGTAATTAATGACAATCCCTATGGACTAATGTTTGCATTGAGTTATATTTGTAGGAGTTGTCCATAGGCAATTCTTGAACCATATGTTGGCTTCAAGGTTGCAATAAGAAGAATTTGATGAAGGATATCAAGTGTCAAGTATGTCTTGAAGATGAAGATGAAGTGAGCCCTCAAGTTACTTCAAGACATCAACATGATTAAGAATGAAGAAATGAAGTGCAAGTTCAAGATGAGCCAACTCGAAGAGTTCATAAGCTTGAAGCTTGCCATGGAGAAATGAAGTGCAAGTTCAAGATGAGCCATCTCGAAGAGATCCTTTGCTTGAGTCTTGCCATCCATATGGTGATCATGGATATGTGAATATGCACCGAAGAAGAAGCTCTCCCATGGTGGATTATAGGGGAGCAATCCACATGGTGGTCATGGTTATGTGAAGATGCGCCGAAGAAGAAGCTCTCCCATGGTGGATTATGGGGGAGCAATCCACAAGACTTCGTCAAGCAAGCACAAGCAAGAAAGGCGTTCCATCTTGTTGAGGTCAAGATCGTCGTCATCGAGCTCAAGTGAAATGCACAAGTTTAAGGTTTGCTCTTGATAGGGTTTCTTTCTCACCGGTCTCATAGTGTAGTTGGAGACCGGTTTATAGTTTAGTTGCCGTACTATCAAGAGGGCTCTCGAGTGAGTAACTCGATCGTATCGTTCGGAGAGAGCTCAAACCTTTGCATCCTTGCATCATCTTTCTTGGTTGTTATTTGGACCTTATCCATGTGATATTTTAGAGCTTGTGCTTATTCTCATGACAAGCTCTAGTTCATCGAAAACGGATTTCGCATAGATCACTTGTTGCGTTTTCGAGTTTGGTTCATCATCTTTCTTGGTTTTATTTGGATCTTATCCATGTGATGTTTTAGAGCTTGTGCTTATTCTCATGACAAGCTCTACTTCATCGAGAATGGTTTTTTGCATGGGCAACTTGTTGCATTTTCAAGGTTGGAGGTTTTTACCGGTATGTCTATTTTTAGATAGGTCAAACCTTTCATCATTTGTTTCTATCCTACATTGTTGGATCATGATGGTTCCCTGCATGATATTGTAGAGCTTGTTCCTAGCTTTAAAACAAGCCCAATATCATCAAAATCGGAGTCCGGATGCTAAAGTTATGCTCGTTTCAGTTTGATGTTTCTGCCAGTTTTCAGGGGGCGGATATTCCGGCCCAAGTTTGGGGCGGATAATCCGGCCCCCCCGAAAAATCCGGTTTTTGGGAAAATCCGGCCAAATATCCGGCCAAATGTCCGGCCCCTGATACGTCTCCGATGTATCGATAATTTCTTATGTTCCATGCCACATTATTGATGATATCTACATGTTTTATGCATACTTTATGTCATATTTATGCATTTTCCGGCACTAACCTATTAACGAGATGCCGAAGAGCCAGTTGCTGTTTTCTGCTGTTTTTGGTTTCAGAAATCCTAGTAAGGAAATATTCTCGGAATCGGACGAAATCAACGCCCAGCATCCTATTTTTCCACGAAGCTTCCAGAACACCCGAGAGCCGCCAGAGGAGGGCCCTGTGGGCCCCAGACGACAGGGTGGCGCGGCCCAGGCCTTGGCCGCGCCCCCCTAGTGTGTCGTCGCCTCGTCGACCCTCCGACTCCGCCTCTTCGCCTATATAAAGGTCCCTGACCTAAAAACCTCGACACGTTCGACGAAACCAGAGAAAACCTTCCAGAGCCGCCGCCATCGCGAAGCCAAGATCTGGGGGACAGGAGTCTCTGTTCCGGCACGCCGCCGGGACGGGGAAGTGCCCCCGGAAGGCTCCTCCATCGACACCACCGCCATCTCCATCAACGCTGCTGTCTCCCATGAGGAGGGAGTAGTTCTCCATCGAGGCTCGGGGCTGTACCGGTAGCTATGTGGTTAATCTCTCTCCTATGTGCTTCAATACAATAATCTCATGAGCTGCCTTACATGATTGAGATTCATATGATGATGCTTGTAATCTAGATGTCATTATGCTAGTCAAGTGGATTTTACTTATGTGATCTCCGGAGACTCCTTGTCCCACGTGTGTAAAGGTGACAGTGTGTGAACCGTGTGGGTCTCTTAGGCTATATTTCACAGAATACTTATTCACTGTTATGAATGGCATAGTGAAGTGCTTATTTATATCTCTTTATGATTGCAATGTGTTTTGTATCACAATATATATGTGTGCTACTCTAGTGATGTTATTAAAGTAGTTTATTCCTCCTGCACGGTGTAATGGTGACAGTGTGCATCGTGTAGTACTTGGCGTAGGCTATGATTGTGATCTCTTGTAGATTATGAAGTTAACTATTGCTATGATAGTATTGATGTGATCTATTCCTCCTTTCGTAGTGTGAAGGTGATAGTGTGCATGCTATGTTAGTACTTGGTTTGGTTATGTTGATCTGTCGTGCACTCTAAGGTTATTTAAATATGAACATCGAATATTGTGGAGCTTGTTAACTCCGGCATTGAGGGTTCGTGTAATCCTACACAGTTAGTGGTGTTCATCATCCAACAAGAGAGTGTAGAGTCTAGCATCTATTTATTTATTCTGTTATGTGATCAAAGTTGAGAGTGTCCACTAGTGAAAGTATGATCCCTAGGCCTTGTTCCTAAATACTGCTATCGCTGCTTGTTTACTGTTTTACTGCATCTGTACTTCCTGCAATATTACCACCATCAACCACACGCCAGCAAGCACTTTTCTGGCGTCGTTACTACTGCTTATATTTATTCATACCACCTGTATTTCACTATCTCTTTGCCGAACTAGTGCACCTATACATCTGACAAGTGTATTAGGTGTGTTGGGGACACAAGAGACTTCTTGCTTTGTGGTTGCAGGGTTGCATGAGAGGGATATCTTTGACCTCTTCCTCCCTGAGGTCGATAAACCTTGGGTGATCCACTTAAGGGAAACTTGCTACTGTTCTACAAACCTCTGCTCTTGGAGGCCCAACACTGTCTACAAGAATAGAAGCTCCCGTAGACATCAAGCACTTTTCTGGCGCCGTTGCCGGGGAGGAAAGGTAAAAGGCACTCATACTCCGGTCCCAGGTAAAGTACTTTTCTGTTGCCGTTGTGTGTGTGCTCGAAGCTATTTCCTTTAGATCCTGCAATTGCATCTTTTTGTTTTTTGTTTACACTAGTTAGGCATAATGGACAACAATGAGCTTCTTATTCTATTTCCTGATTTAAGACATGGATGGTTTGATGCGAAAATTAAAAAACCTATGGAACATATTAGTATGAACGCTTTGAACACCATTGTTGCTAGTGATATGGAAAATTCTAAGCTTGGGGAAGCTGGTTTTGATGAGCATGATCTTTTTAGTCCCCCAAGCTTTCAGGAGAAAATTTACTTTGATGATGCTTTGCCTCCTATTTATGATGATTATAATGATAGTAGTCTTTTAGTACCGCCTGTTATGGAGGATAAATTTTATTATGATTACAATATGCCTCCTATATTTGATGATGAGAATAATAATGATAGCTACTTTGTTGAATTTGCTCCCACTACAACTAATAAAATTGATTATGCCTATGTGGAGAGTAATAATTTTATGCATGAGACTCATGATAAGAATGCTTTATGTGATAGTTATATTGTTGAGTTTGCTCATGTTGCTACTGAAAGTTATTATGAGAGAGGAAAATATGGTTGTAGAAATTTTCATGTTACTAAAACACCTCTCTATGTGCTGAAATTTTTGAAGCTACACTTGTTCTATCTTCCTATGCTTGTTACTTTGCTCTTCATGAACTTGTTTATTTACAAGACTCCTATGCATAGGAAGCATGTTAGACTTAAATTTGTTTTGAATTTGCCTCTTGATGCTCTCTTTTGCTTCAACTACTATTTCTTGCGAGTGCATCTTTAAAACTGCTGAGCCCATCTTAATGGCTATAAAGAAAGAACTTCTTGGGAGATAACCCATGTGTTACAGTACTTTTATTTTTTATTTGTGTCTTGAAGTTGTTACTACTGTAGAAACCTCTCCTTATCTTAGTTTTGTTGCATTGTTGTGCCAAGTAAAGTCTTTGATAGTAAGGTTCATACTAGATTTGGATTACTGCGCAGAAACAGATTTCTTGCTGTCACGAATCTGGGCCTAATTCTCTGTAGGTAACTCAGAAAATTATGCCAATTTACGTGAGTGATCCTCAGATATGTACGCAACTTTCATTCAATTTGAGCATTTTCATTTGAGCAAGTCTGGTGCCTCAATAAAATTCGTATTTACGGACTGTTCTGTTTTGACAGATTCTGCCTTTTATTTTGCATTGCCTCTTTCGCTGTGTTGGGTGGATTTCTTTGTTCCATTACCTTCCAGTAGCTTTGAGCAATGTCCAGAAGTGTTAAGAATGATTGTGTCACCTCTGAACATGTGAATTTTTGATTATGCACTAACCCTCTAATGAGTTGTTTTGAGTTTGGTGTGGAGGAAGTTTTCAAGGGTCAAGAGAGGAGGATGATATACTACGATCAAGGAGAGTGAAAGCTCTAAGCTTGGGGATGCCCCGGTGGTTCATCCCTGCATATTTCAAGAAGACTCGAGCATCTAAGCTTGGGGATGCCCAAGGCATCCCCTTCTTCATCGACAAATTATCAGGTTACTTCTCTTGAAACTATATTTTTATTCGGTCACATCTTATGTACTTTACTTGGAGCGTCTGTATGCTTTTGTTTGTATTTTTGTTTGAATAAATGCTTGTGTGGGAGAGAGACACGCTTCGCTGGTTCGTATGAACACATGTGTTCTTAGCTTTTAATTTTCATGGTGAAGGTTGAAACTGCTTCGTTAATTGTTATATGGTTGGAAACGGAAAATGCTACATGTAGTAATTGGTAAAATGTCTTCAATAATGTGATACTTGGCAATTGTTGTGCTCATGTTTAAGCTCTTGCATCATATACTTTGCACCTATTAATGAAGAAATACATAGAGCTTGCTAAAATTTGGTTTGCATAATTGGTCTCTCTAAGGTCTAGATAATTTCTAGTAAAGAGTTTGAACAACAAGGAAGACGGTGTAGAGTCTTATAATGTTTACAATATGTCTTTTATGTGAGTTTTGCTGCACCGGTTCATCCTTGTGTTTGTTTCAAATAACTTTGCTATCCTAAACCTTGTATCGAGAGGGAATGCTTCTCATGCATCCAAAATCCTTGAGCCAATAACTATGCCATTTGTGTCCACCATACCTACCTACTACATGGTATTTCTCCGCCATTCCAAAGTAAATTGCTTGAGTGCTACCTTTAAAATTTCCATCATTCGCCTTTGCAATATATAGCTCATGGGACAAATAGCCTAAAAACTATTGTGGTATTGAATATGTACTTATGCACTTTATCTCTTATTAAGTTGCTTGTTGTGCGATAACCATGTTTCTGGGGACGCCATCAACACTTTGTTGAATATCATGTGAGTTGCTATGCATGTCCGTCTTGTCTGAAGTAAGGGAGATTTACCACTAGTTGAATGGTTAGAGCATGCATACTGTTAGAGAAGAACATTGGGCCGCTAACTAAAGCCATGAATCATGGTGGAAGTTTCAGTTTTGGACAAATATCCTCAATCTCATATGAGAACATTAATTGTTGCTAATTGCTTATGCATTAAAGAGGAGTCCATTATTTGTTGTCTATGTTGTCCCGGTATGGATGTCTAAGTTGAGAATAACCAAAAGCGAGAAATCCAATGCGAGCTTTCTCCTTAGACCTTTGTACAGGCGGCATAGAGGTACCCCTTTGTGACACTTGGTTGAAACATATGCTATGCAATGATAATCCGTGTTAATCCAAGCTAATTAGGACAAGGTGCGGGCACTATTAGTATACTATGCATGAGACTTGCAACTTGTAAGATATAATTTACATGATACATATGCTTTATTACTACCGTTGACAAAATTGTTTCTTGTTTTCAAAACCAAAGCTCTAGCACAAATATAGCAATCAATGCTTCCCTCTGCGAAGGGCCTTTCTTTTACTTTTATGTTGAGTCAGTTCACCTATCTCTCTCCACCTCAAGAAGCAAACACTTGTGTGAACTGTTCATTGATTCCTACATACTTGCATATTGTACTTGTTATATTACTTTACATTGACAATATTCATGAGATATACATGTTATAAGTTGAAAGCAACCGCTGAAACTTAATCTTCCTTTGTGTTGCTTCAATACCTTTACTTTGATTTATTGCTTTATGAGTTAACTCTTATGCAAGACTTATTGATGTTTGTCTTGAAAGTACTATTCATGAAAAGTCTTTGCTTTATGATTCAGTTGTTTACTCATGTCATTACCATTGTTTTGATCGCTGCATTCATTACATGTGTTTACAATAGTATGATCAAGGTTATGATGGCATGTCACTCCAGAAATTATCTTTGTTATCGTTTACCTGCTCGGGACGAGCAGAAACTTAGCTTGGGGATGCTGATACGTCTCTCACGTATCGATAATTTCTTATGTTCCATGCCACATTATTGATGATATCTACATGTTTTATGCATACTTTATGTCATATTTATGCATTTTCCGGCACTAACCTATTAACGAGATGCCGAAGAGCCAGTTGTTGTTTTCTGCTGTTTTTGGTTTCAGAAATCCTAGTAAGGAAATATTCTCGGAATCGGACGAAATCAACGCCCAGCATCCTATTTTTCCACGAAGCTTCCAGAACACCCGAGAGCCGCTAGAGGAGGGCCCTGTGGGCCCCAGACGACAGGGTGGCGCGGCCCAGGCCTTGGCCGCGCCCCCCTAGTGTGTCGTCGCCTCGTCGACCCTCCGACTCCGCCTCTTCGCCTATATAAAGGTCCCTGATCTAAAAACCTCGACACGTTCGACGAAACCAGAGAAAACCTTCCAGAGCCGCCGCCATCGCGAAGCCAAGATCTGGGGGACAGGAGTCTCTGTTCCGGCACGCCGCCGGGACGGGGAAGTGCCCCCGGAAGGCTCCTCCATCGACACCACCGCCATCTCCATCAACGCTGCTGTCTCCCATGAGGAGGGAGTAGTTCTCCATCGAGGCTCGGGGCTGTACCGGTAGCTATGTGGTTAATCTCTCTCCTATGTGCTTCAATACAATAATCTCATGAGCTGCCTTACATGATTGAGATTCATATGATGATGCTTGTAATCTAGATGTCATTATGCTAGTCAAGTGGATTTTACTTATGTGATCTCCGGAGACTCCTTGTCCCACGTGTGTAAAGGTGACAGTGTGTGAACCGTGTGGGTCTCTTAGGCTATATTTCACAGAATACTTATTCACTGTTATGAATGGCATAGTGAAGTGCTTATTTATATCTCTTTATGATTGCAATGTGTTTTGTATCACAATATATATGTGTGCTACTCTAGTGATGTTATTAAAGTAGTTTATTCCTCCTGCACGGTGTAATGGTGACAGTGTGTGCATCGTGTAGTACTTGGCGTAGGCTATGATTGTGATCTCTTGTAGATTATGAAGTTAACTATTGCTATGATAGTATTGATGTGATCTATTCCTCCTTTCGTAGTGTGAAGGTGACAGTGTGCATGCTATGTTAGTACTTGGTTTGGTTATGTTGATCTGTCGTGCACTCTAAGGTTATTTAAATATGAACATCGAATATTGTGGAGCTTGTTAACTCCGGCATTGAGGGTTCGTGTAATCCTACCCCCTTAGTGGTGTTCATCATCCAACAAGAGAGTGTAGAGTCTAGCATCTATTTATTTATTCATTATGTGATCAAAGTTGAGAGTGTCCACTAGTGAAAGTATGATCCCTAGGCCTTGTTCCTAAATATCGCTATCGCTGCTTGTTTATCGTTTTACCGCATCTGTACTTCCTGCAATATTACCACCATCAACCACACGCCAGCAAGCACTTTTCTGGCGTCGTTACTACTGCTTATATTTATTCATACCACCTGTATTTCACTATCTCTTTGCCGAACTAGTGCACCTATACATCTGACAAGTGTATTAGGTGTGTTGGGGACACAAGAGACTTCTTGCTTTGTGGTTGCAGGGTTGCATGAGAGGGATATCTTTGACCTCTTCCTCCCTGAGTTCGATAAACCTTGGGTGATCCACTTAAGGGAAACTTGCTACTGTTCTACAAACCTCTGCTCTTGGAGGCCCAACACTGTCTACAAGAATAGAAGCTCCCGTAGACATCAAGCACTTTTCTGGCGCCGTTGCCGGGGAGGAAAGGTAAAAGGCACTCATACTCCGGTCCCAGGTAAAGTACTTTTCTGTTGCCGTTGTGTGTGTGCTCGAAGCTATTTCCTTTAGATCCTGCAATTGCATCTTTTTTTTTTTGTTTACACTAGTTAGGCATAATGGACAACAATGAGCTTCTTATTCTATTTCCTGATTTAAGACATGGATGGTTTGATGCGAAAATTAAAAAACCTATGGAACATATTAGTATGAATGCTTTGAACACCATTGTTGCTAATGATATGGAAAATTCTAAGCTTGGGGAAGCTGGTTTTGATGAGCATGATCTTTTTAGTCCCCCAAGCTTTCAGGAGAAAATTTACTTTGATGATGCTTTGCCTCCTATTTATGATGATTATAATGATAGTAGTCTTTTAGTACTACTGTTATGGAGGATAAATTTTATTATGATTACAATATGCCTCCTATATTTGATGATGAGAATAATAATGATAGCTACTTTGTTGAATTTGCTCCCACTACAACTAATAAAATTGATTATGCCTATGTGGAGAGTAATAATTTTATGCATGAGACTCATGATAAGAATGCTTTATGTGATAGTTATATTGTTGAGTTTGCTCATGTTGCTACTGAAAGTTATTATGAGAGAGGAAAATATGGTTGTAGAAATTTTCATGTTACTAAAACACCTCTCTATGTGCTGAAATTTTTGAAGCTACACTTGTTCTATCTTCCTATGCTTGTTACTTTGCTCTTCATGAACTTGTTTATTTACAAGACTCCTATGCATAGGAAGCATGTTAGACTTAAATTTGTTTTGAATTTGCCTCTTGATGCTCTCTTTTGCTTCAACTACTATTTCTTGCGAGTGCATCTTTAAAACTGCTGAGCCCATCTTAATGGCTATAAAGAAAGAACTTCTTGGGAGATAACCCATGTGTTACAGTACTTTTATTTTTTATTTGTGTCTTGAAGTTGTTACTACTGTAGAAACCTCTCCTTATCTTAGTTTTGTTGCATTGTTGTGCCAAGTAAAGTCTTTGATAGTAAGGTTCATACTAGATTTGGATTACTGCGCAGAAACAGATTTCTTGCTGTCACGAATCTGGGCCTAATTCTCTGTAGGTAACTCAGAAAATTATGCCAATTTACGTGAGTGATCCTCAGATATGTACGCAACTTTCATTCAATTTGAGCATTTTCATTTGAGCAAGTCTGGTGCCTCAATAAAATTCGTATTTACGGACTGTTCTATTTTGACAGATTCTGCCTTTTATTTTGCATTGCCTCTTTCGCTGTGTTGGGTGGATTTCTTTGTTCCATTACCTTCCAGTAGCTTTGAGCAATGTCCAGAAGTGTTAAGAATGATTGTGTCACCTCTGAACATGTGAATTTTTGATTATGCACTAACCCTCTAATGAGTTGTTTTGAGTTTGGTGTGGAGGAAGTTTTCAAGGGTCAAGAGAGGAGGATGATATACTACGATCAAGGAGAGTGAAAGCTCTAAGCTTGGGGATGCCCCGGTGGTTCATCCCTGCATATTTCAAGAAGACTCGAGCATCTAAGCTTGGGGATGCCCAAGGCATCCCCTTCTTCATCGACAAATTATCAGGTTACTTCTCTTGAAACTATATTTTTATTCGGTCACATCTTATGTACTTTACTTGGAGCGTCTGTATGCTTTTGTTTGTATTTTTGTTTGAATAAATGCTTGTGTGGGAGAGAGACACGCTTCGCTGGTTCGTATGAACACATGTGTTCTTAGCTTTTAATTTTCATGGTGAAGGTTGAAACTGCTTCGTTAATTGTTATATGGTTGGAAACGGAAAATGCTACATGTAGTAATTGGTAAAATGTCTTCAATAATGTGATACTTGGCAATTGTTGTGCTCATGTTTAAGCTCTTGCATCATATACTTTGCACCTATTAATGAAGAAATACATAGAGCTTGCTAAAATTTGGTTTGCATAATTGGTCTCTCTAAGGTCTAGATAATTTCTAGTAAAGAGTTTGAACAACAAGGAAGACGGTGTAGAGTCTTATAATGTTTACAATATGTCTTTTATGTGAGTTTTGCTGCACCGGTTCATCCTTGTGTTTGTTTCAAATAACTTTGCTATCCTAAACCTTGTATCGAGAGGGAATGCTTCTCATGCATCCAAAATCCTTGAGCCAATAACTATGCCATTTGTGTCCACCATACCTACCTACTACATGGTATTTCTCCGCCATTCCAAAGTAAATTGCTTGAGTGCTACCTTTAAAATTTCCATCATTCGCCTTTGCAATATATAGCTCATGGGACAAATAGCCTAAAAACTATTGTGGTATTGAATATGTACTTATGCACTTTATCTCTTATTAAGTTGCTTGTTGTGCGATAACCATGTTTCTGGGACGCCATCAACACTTTGTTGAATATCATGTGAGTTGCTATGCATGTCCGTCTTGTCTGAAGTAAGGGAGATTTACCACTAGTTGAATGGTTAGAGCATGCATACTGTTAGAGAAGAACATTGGGCCGCTAACTAAAGCCATGAATCATGGTGGAAGTTTCGATTTTGGACAAATATCCTCAATCTCATATGAGAACATTAATTGTTGCTAATTGCTTATGCATTAAAGAGGAGTCCATTATTTGTTGTCTATGTTGTCCCGGTATGGATGTCTAAGTTGAGAATAACCAAAAGCGAGAAATCCAATGCGAGCTTTCTCCTTAGACCTTTGTACAGGCGGCATAGAGGTACCCCTTTGTGACACTTGGTTGAAACATATGCTATGCAATGATAATCCGTGTTAATCCAAGCTAATTAGGACAAGGTGCGGGCACTATTAGTATACTATGCATGAGACTTGCAACTTGTAAGATATAATTTACATGATACATATGCTTTATTACTACCGTTGACAAAATTGTTTCTTGTTTTCAAAACCAAAGCTCTAGCACAAATATAGCAATCAATGCTTCCCTCTGCGAAGGGCCTTTCTTTTACTTTTATGTTGAGTCAGTTCACCTATCTCTCTCCACCTCAAGAAGCAAACACTTGTGTGAACTGTTCATTGATTCCTACATACTTGCATATTGTACTTGTTATATTACTTTACATTGACAATATTCATGAGATATACATGTTATAAGTTGAAAGCAACCGCTGAAACTTAATCTTCCTTTGTGTTGCTTCAATACCTTTACTTTGATTTATTGCTTTATGAGTTAACTCTTATGCAAGACTTATTGATGTTTGTCTTGAAAGTACTATTCATGAAAAGTCTTTGCTTTATGATTCAGTTGTTTACTCATGTCATTACCATTGTTTTGATCGCTGCATTCATTACATGTGTTTACAATAGTATGATCAAGGTTATGATGGCATGTCACTCCAGAAATTATCTTTGTTATCGTTTACCTGCTCGGGACGAGCAGAAACTTAGCTTGGGGATGCTGATACGTCTCTCACGTATCGATAATTTCTTATGTTCCATGCCACATTATTGATGATATCTACATGTTTTATGCATACTTTATGTCATATTTATGCATTTTCCGGCACTAACCTATTAACGAGATGCCGAAGAGCCAGTTGTTGTTTTCTGCTGTTTTTGGTTTCAGAAATCCTAGTAAGGAAATATTCTCGGAATCGGACGAAATCAACGCCGAGCATCCTATTTTTCCACGAAGCTTCCAGAACACCCGAGA
Organism: Lolium perenne; assembly: GCF_019359855.2. NCBI lineage: Eukaryota > Viridiplantae > Streptophyta > Magnoliopsida > Poales > Poaceae > Lolium > Lolium perenne. The sequence continues at coordinate 25,346,135 of NC_067244.2, forward strand.
GCCGCTAGAGGAGGGCCCTGTGGGCCCCAGACGACAGGGTGGCGCGGCCCAGGCCTTGGCCGCGCCCCCCTAGTGTGTCGTCGCCTCGTCGACCCTCCGACTCCGCCTCTTCGCCTATATAAAGGTCCCTGATCTAAAAACCTCGACACGTTCGACGAAACCAGAGAAAACCTTCCAGAGCCGCCGCCATCGCGAAGCCAAGATCTGGGGGACAGGAGTCTCTGTTCCGGCACGCCGCCGGGACGGGGAAGTGCCCCCGGAAGGCTCCTCCATCGACACCACCGCCATCTCCATCAACGCTGCTGTCTCCCATGAGGAGGGAGTAGTTCTCCATCGAGGCTCGGGGCTGTACCGGTAGCTATGTGGTTAATCTCTCTCCTATGTGCTTCAATACAATAATCTCATGAGCTGCCTTACATGATTGAGATTCATATGATGATGCTTGTAATCTAGATGTCATTATGCTAGTCAAGTGGATTTTACTTATGTGATCTCCGGAGACTCCTTGTCCCACGTGTGTAAAGGTGACAGTGTGTGCACCGTGTGGGTCTCTTAGGCTATATTTCACAGAATACTTATTCACTGTTATGAATGGCATAGTGAAGTGCTTATTTATATCTCTTTATGATTGCAATGTGTTTTTTATCACAATATATATGTGTGCTACTCTAGTGATGTTATTAAAGTAGTTTATTCCTCCTGCACGGTGTAATGGTGACAGTGTGTGCATCGTGTAGTACTTGGCGTAGGCTATGATTGTGATCTCTTGTAGATTATGAAGTTAACTATTGCTATGATAGTATTGATGTGATCTATTCCTCCTTTCGTAGTGTGAAGGTGACAGTGTGCATGCTATGTTAGTACTTGGTTTGGTTATGTTGATCTGTCGTGCACTCTAAGGTTATTTAAATATGAACATCGAATATTGTGGAGCTTGTTAACTCCGGCATTGAGGGTTCGTGTAATCCTACACAGTTAGTGGTGTTCATCATCCAACAAGAGAGTGTAGAGTCTAGCATCTATTTATTTATTCTGTTATGTGATCAAAGTTGAGAGTGTCCACTAGTGAAAGTATGATCCCTAGGCCTTGTTCCTAAATACTGCTATCGCTGCTTGTTTACTGTTTTACTGCATCTGTACTTCCTGCAATATTACCACCATCAACCACACGCCAGCAAGCACTTTTCTGGCGCCGTTACTACTGCTTATATTTATTCATACCACCTGTATTTCACTATCTCTTCGCCGAACTAGTGCACCTATACATCTGACAAGTGTATTAGGTGTGTTGGGGACACAAGAGACTTCTTGCTTTGTGGTTGCAGGGTTGCATGAGAGGGATATCTTTGACCTCTTCCTCCCTGAGTTCGATAAACCTTGGGTGATCCACTTAAGGGAAACTTGCTGCTGTTCTACAAACCTCTGCTCTTGGAGGCCCAACACTGTCTACAAGAATAGAAGCTCCCGTAGACATCAGCCCCCATCCAGGGGCATGTTTTCTCATGGTCCTTAGCCGTTTTTCGGGCCCCGGATATTTTGCAAATATCCGGCCCGGAAAATCCAGCCTAAGCATAACCAAACGGTCATATTTCGATGGGAGGGGGTATTTAAGCCCCCCTTCTTCCTCCTTGGGATGTTACCTCTTCCCCTTTGTGCTCTCCACCATTGTTGACCTAGAGAGCTTGCCATATCCCTCTACTCCTCCTATACTTCTTGAATCATTTTGGAGGAAAAGGAAGAGGAGATCTAGATCTACATTTCTACCAATCAAGTCCCTCTCTTTGTGAGGGGAATCCACTAGATCTAGATCTTGGAGAAATTTGGTGTTCCTCCTCTTATTTGTTCTTCCTCTCTTATTCCCCCAATAGCTTTTGTAGCTTTGTTGGAATTTGAGAGATAAGGACTTGAGCATTTTTGTGGTGTTCTTGCCATTGCATTTGGTGCATCGGTTTGAGTTCTCCACGGTGATTCGTGGTGGTGAAAGCAAGAAGGTTGTTACTCTTGGGTTCTTGGAACCCTAGACGGATTCTAGGCCTTTGTGGCGATTTGTTGGGAGCCTCCAATTAAGTTGTGGATGTGTGCCCCAATCTTTGTGTAAGGCCCGGTTTCCTCCTCGAAGGAAATCCCTTAGTGGAACCGTGACCTAGGCCTTTGTGGCGAGGGTCACCGGAGATTTAGGTGAGGCGCCTTCGTGGCGTTCGGTGTGTGGTGTGAGTACCGCATCTTGGGGTGAGGCCTTTGTGGCGTTGGTGTGCATCGAGCAACCACACCTCAAGGTGAGCCTCTTGTGGCGTTCGGGAGCACTAAGCAACCGCACCTCTCCACCGGAGATTAGCACTCGCAAGAGTGTGAACTCCGGGATAAATCATCGTCTCCCGCGTGCCTCGATTATCTCTATACCCGAGCTCTTTACTTATGCACTTTACCTTGTGATAGCCATCGTGCTTGAAGTTATATATATCTTGCTATCACATACTTGCTTGTATTGCTTAGCATAAGTTGTTGGTGCACATAGGTGAACCATTGCTTAGAATAAGTTGTTGGTGCACATAGGTGAACAATAGTATATAGGTATTGGGCTTGACAAATTAACGCTAGTTTTATTCCGCATTTGTTAAGCCCATCTCGTAAAAGTTTTAAATCGCCTATTCACCCCCCCTCTAGGCGACATCCGTGTCCTTTCAGAGACGCACAAATTCCATGACGTGATCGACCATGTCGTTACCCACCCGAAGAGTGGAACATGCGTTATTGCAGTTGTAAGTTCACGTGCATCGTCATTTTATCTATGGACATGTCTTGGCATATCCTCATAATTTGCATTTGTAGGTGCTGCGGGCCATGGAGTATTTCAAGGAAAAGTGGAACATGACTTCCACATGGTCCATTGTTGGAACAACTTGAAGGAGGCTTCGAACGGACCACGTCGATGTAGAATAGGATGTCCCTGGCTAGAATGCGCTTCCATCTCATCCTAGTGGCAAAAAATCAACCAAGGCCGTTCTCGCATGCGAAGCTTCAGCCCTTGCGTTGAGCGAGACCACGAAGGAGATGCTTGCCGACTCAGAAGATATCATGGACAAGCGGAACGAGAAGAAGCATCTGGAGAAGGAGGTCACGGTTGCCATCTACATCAACCTCACCAAAGAGGCTATAGAGGTGCAAAGTCTTGACGTCGAGGCCAAGTGTCAGGCGGAGGACACCAAGATCGTGCTCACCGACTTGAGCAACATGTGTGACGACCATCGCTCATGGTACAAGAAGAAGCGAGCCAAGATCCGCCAACGGGGCGCATGATCACCCGTATCTACATCGTGAGCATTATGACCTCCTTCTACCCTTAGCTACTCATCGCCCTCTTGTGTCCCTTTTGTAACTTAAATTCGTAATGAACAATATGCCCACTGTGCAATGGGAATACTCCCTCTGTCCCACGGAAGTTGTCTCAGATATACATCCCAATTTTGATAAATATGAGACATTTTTGTGGGACGGAGGGAGTACATTTAGACGTAATTAATGCCAGTGATGTCGCGGTTTGAATGGCCTAAATATGGAGGAATTGCCGACGCAAACGGTTAACCGTGAGTTGATGACAATTTCCACGACACCAACTAACGGACGCGACCACTTTTAAGATGTCGTAACATACCCTAGTGTCCACATCGTACCAAAAGACTGTACTCCCTCCGTCCTAAAAGAAGCTTCTCAACTTTTTTGTAGATACAGATGTATCTATATCTAAAATATGTCTATAAACAACCAAATCTAGACAAAGTTTTTGTTTTTTGCAATGGAGGGAGTATATATATTTTTTTAAATCTGGATATTTTCCGAAAGTAGTAGTAGAAAAATAAAAGAAAAAACAGAGATTCCGTTTACTGGGCCGGCCCAACAAGGCGCTGGAGGGGAATCGCTGCGTGCGTGTAGGGCGACCCGTGCGGCGAGAGAAGAAGTCAGATTCAGATCTGTCTCTTCTTCCCCATCGCGCCGCCATTTACGCGAGATACCTGAAATATCGAGTAAATGACAAAAAACTACCACAATTGAGGCAGTCGTGTCATGGAACTACCAAAAGTGTTCGGTTTGTCACATGAGTGAGTAGTTCACCCCTGGACTATGGGTCCATAGCAGTAGCTAGATGGTTGTCTTCTCCTCATTGTGCTTCATTGTTGGATCTTGTGAGCTGCCTAACATGATCAAGATCATCTATCTGTAATGCTATATGTTGTGTTTGTCGGGATCCGATGGATAGAGAATACCATGTTATGTTAATTATCAAGTTATTACCTATGTGTTGTTTATGATCTTGCATGCTCTTCGTTATTAGTAGAGGCTCTGGCCAAGTTGATGCTAGTAACTCCAAGATGGAGTATTTATGCTCGATAGTGGGTTCATGCCTGCATTGACACCTGGGACAGTGACAGAAAGTTCTAAGGTTGTGTTGTGCTGTTGCCACTAGGGATAAAACATTGATGCTATGTCCGAGGATGTAGTTATTGATTACATTACGCACCATACTTAATGCAATTGTCTGTTGTTAACAACTTAATACTGGAGGGGGTTCGGACGATAACCTGAAGGTGGACTTTTTAGGCATAGATGCTGTTGGATGGCGGTCTATGTACTTTGTCGTAATGCCCAATTAAATCTCACTGTACTTATCATGACATGTATGTGCATTGTTATGCCCTCTCTATTTGTCAATTGCCCGACTGTAATTTGTTCACCCAACATGCTTTTATCTTATGGGAGAGACACCTCTAGTGAACTGTGGACCCCGGTCCATTCTTTTATACTGAAATACAAATCTGCTGCAATACTTGTTCTTTACTGTTTTCTCTGCAAACAATCATCTTCCACACAATACGGTTAATCCTTTGTTACAGCAAGCCGGTGAGATTGACAACCTCACTGTTTCATTGGGGTAAAGTACTTTAGTTGTGTTGTGCAGGTTCCACGTTGGCGCCGGAATCTCTGGTGTTGCGCCGCACTACATCCCGCCGCCATCAACCTTCAACGTGCTTCTTGGCTCCTCCTGGTTCGATAAACCTTGGTTTCTTTCTGAGGGAAAACTTGCTGCTGTGCGCATCATACCTTCCTCTTGGGGTTCCCAACGAACGTGTGAGTTACACGCCATCAATGTTATCCACTCATTACTATTTGCCAAAGATGAAGCGGGATGTGGAGCGCCTATGCAACCGTTGCACTACATGCCTTCAAGCTAAGTCCACCACCAACCCTTATGGTCTTTACACACCATTGCCTATTCCATATGCACCATGGACCGATATTACCATGGATTTCATCCTAGGATTGCCTCGCACTAAGCATGGTCATGATTCCATATTTGTAGTAGTGGATAGATTCTCTAAGATGGCTCATTTCATACCTTGCCATAAGAGCGATGATGCTTCACACATTGCTTCATTGTTTTTCAGGGAAATTGTTCGCCTACACGGAATACCGGCAAGCATTGTGTCGGATCGAGACGTCAAGTTCATGAGCTATCTATGGAAGTCGCTCATGGCAAAGTTTGGAGTGAAGCTATTGTTCTCATCATCTTCGCACCCGCAAACGGACGGACAAACGGAAGTGGTCAATCGAAGCCTCTCCACTCTCCTACGCATCGTAGTGAAGAAAAACTTGAAGTCATGGGAGGAGTGCCTTCCACACGCGGAGTTCGCCTACAATCGAGCCCAGCACAAGACAACATCACGGAGCCCCTTCATGATCGTCTACGGCTTCGAACCTCCCACGGCACTCGACATACTACCACTTCCCCTTCATGAGAGGACGAACATGGACTTCGACAAGCGCACCGCCGCCATGAAGAAACTACATGAAGAAACAAGAGCGACCATACAAGAACATGTGCTTCGTCACGCCAACCGCCTCAACGCCAAGAAGAAGGAAAGAATATTTCAAGGAGACCTCGTTTGGATCCACCTCCGGAAGGAAAGATTTCCTCATGAGCGCAACTCAAAGCTCAGGCCAAGAGGAGATGGCCCCTTCAAGGTCCTCAAACGCATCAACAACAACGCCTACGCCATCGACATCCCGACCTCCAAGTACTTGGTGAGCAACACGTTCAACGTCTCGGACTTGTCACCCTATCATGGAGATGAGGAGGAGCACGATTCGAGGACGACTCTTTCCGAAGGGGGGGGGGGAGATGATGTAGCCCCGCTCACCAACGATGCTACACCAAGACCAACAAGTCCCCCAAGTGGACCGATGACGCGAGCTCGGGTTAAAGCGCTACACGATGAGGTGAACTCGCTCCTCACCACCCTTGATCTCGGTACCCCTTTGGATGGAATGCTACCTCATGCCGATGTGCTTTGTGTCAATAGGTACAAGGCGCATCAAGACCCCGGAGAGGAGGATACGCCATGGTCAAGGGAAGGAGAGGAGCAGCGGGACTTGGAGATGAGCACGAAGCTGGACCCGACGACACTCGAAGCGCACGAAGGAAGAAGAGGAAGATGGCCGGCCCAGGACCCAGTCGGACCGGCCCCACACCAGACCATCCGGTCCCAGGCCCGGTCAACCGGGCGCCCAACCGGATTTCCCTCGGTCCTGACCAGCATCGTACCGGAAAGCAACCGGACGGAAACTTGCGAGGTTTCCGGTTGGCGCCCGGTCGACCGGCCCCATGACCGGACCACCCGGTCACAGGCCCGGTCTGACCGGCCCCAGACCGGATCCGACGGGAATGACTCACCAAACTACCTAAGTTATCTACTTGTGTACCTTTTCGCCTTGTTGGCCATGTAGGCCTATATAAGTAGTCTGGACCCCTCCTTTACCCGTTAGACTTGAATTGAGCTTAAACACTACTTTGAGCTTTGTCTCCCTAGGGTTAGCATCCCTTTGTAATCAAGGCATCCTTGTTGTTGATTTGGCTATTGTTGAGTGAGATTCTAGTGCAATCCCTCTCTCTCCCTCACCAATCTCCTTTCTCCAACACCAATCTCTCACCGGGAATTCTGCCGCGTGCCTCTTCCGGGTGATTCTATTGGCGTGGTCCATCGAGCCACGGGGGTAAGTATCGGGTGTATCGGGTTGGTGTGCGTGCGTGAGTACCGGCGTTCTTCGTGTTCTTCGTGTTCCTCGCGCTCTCCCACCTTTTCCCCCTCGATTTTGGGTCAAATTGCGAGATCGGGCCAAACCCTAGATCTCAGATCACATCACATGGTATCAGCAGCTCTTGGTTACCGCGATTTTGACCCTCCACCCACCCGATTTCGTTCCTAGAAAATTTTCCCAAAATCCCCACAAATAGCCCTAAATTGCCTTTTGACCGATCTGTGATTTGGTTGCGTTTTGAGTGGTTTTGGTCCGTGGATTCGGTGTTGTTGTGCTTGATCTACTATTTCCCCAACTTTTAGCCTCCAATTCCATCGTTTCCCGTCGATTTGCTCTTTTGGTTTTGGTTTGGAGAAGAACAGGAGAGAGAAACCGCGAAATCCGGTTGAGAAACCCGGTTGATCGGCCCCCAGACCGGACCCTTGCGTTGAGCGAGACCACGAAGGCGATGCTTGCCGACTCTGAAGATATCATGGCCAAGCGGAATGAGAAGAAGCATCTGGAGAAGGAGGTCACGGTTGCCATCTACATCAACCTCACCAAAGAGGCTATAGAGGTGCAAAGTCTTGATGTCGAGGCCAAGTGTCAGGCGGAGGACACCAAGATCGTGCTCACCGACTTGAGCAACATGTGTGACGACCATCGCTCATGGTACAAGAAGAAGCGAGCCAAGATCCGCCAACGGGGCGCATGATCACCCGTATCTACATCGTGAGCATTATGCCCTCCTTCTACCCTTAGCTACTCATCGCCCTCTTGTGTCCCTTTTGTAACTTAAATTCGTAATGAACAATATGCCCACTGTGCAATGGGAATACTCCCTCTGTCCCACGGAAGTTGTCTCAGATATACATCCCAATTTTGATAAATATGAGACATTTTTGTGGGACGGAGGGAGTACATTTAGACGTAATTAATGCCAGTGATGTCGCGGTTTGAATGGCCTAAATATGGAGGAATTGCCGACGCAAACGGTTAACCGTGAGTTGACGACAATTTCCACGACACCAATTAACGGACGCGACCACTTTTAAGATGTCGTAACATACCCTAGTGTCCACATCGTACCAAAAGACTGTACTCCCTCCGTCCTAAAAGAAGCTTCTCAACTTTTTTGTAGATACAGATGTATCTATATCTAAAATATGTCTATAAACAACCAAATCTAGACAAAGTTTTTGTTTTTTGCAATGGAGGGAGTATATTTTTTTTTTGAAATCTGGATATTTTCCGAAAGTAGTAGTAGAAAAATAAAAGAAAAAACAGAGATTCCGTTTACTGGGCCGGCCCAACAAGGCGCTGGAGGGGAATCGCTGCGTGGGAAAGGGGTCGACCACGGCGAGAGAAGAAGTCAGATTCAGATCTGTCTCTTCTTCCCCATCGCGCCGCCATTTACGCGAGATACCTGAAATATCTCATTTCCACCAAATCACGGAGAGCCGCATCGAGACCGCGACCATGGCCGCCGGCGAAGACCACATCTCGCGTCTCACGGACGATCTGCTGCGCCTTATTCTCCGTCTCGTCCCCGCGAAGGAGGGCGCGTTCACCACCATGCTTTCCAGGAGGTGGCGCCCGCTCTGGACGTCCTCCGGCGCCGTCAACATCGTCGCGCGCATCCTGGAGAACGACGAGCAGCACGTGATGGAGAGTACCGCGTTCTACGCCAGGCGCGACAGATTCGTCGCTGGCACCTTCAAGGCTCTCGACGCATTCCACAAGGCCGCCATCCTTGATCCGGTCAAGACTCTCACTCTGCGCGTAGAGGGCCAAGCCGGTAACATAATCCGGGACTACCTCAACCGCGACGCGGACTGGCGCGGCCGTCCCCAAGTCTTAGCCAAACTCCTCTCCCACCCGGCGGCGCGCAAGCTCGAGGAGATCCGGATCGCCGCCGTCGACAACATTGACGGGGAGCCGATGCTCTTCGAGCAGATCGACCGCGAGGCAGATCCCAACTCCTTTCGGGTTCGCCTCTACACGCTCAGCATCGGCTCACTCCCGTCACGCACCATCCGGGTTCTGGATCTCACCAACTGCGGCGAGCTCGCTCCGGCGTCGTCCGAGTTGCCATTCCCGCTGCTTGTGTCTCTGCGTCTTCGACACTGCAACGTCCCACTTGAAGTTCTCCAGGGGCTGATCCGCGCCGCGCCAAAGCTGTCCTCCATCTATCTTGAGTACGTGCTCCTGGAGGAGCAGCAAAGCTTCCAAGAAGATGATGACCCGCCACAAGATGCGGTCCTGCGCCTGCTCTCCTGCCCGTCTGCCAGGGTTCTTGTCATTGACAGGTGCTGCATCAAGGAGGAGGGAACCTTCCGCATCTATGCCCCGCTCCTGTGGCGATTCGAGTACACTGGGGTTATTCGCAATCTCCTGCTCAGCCCTCCACCCCTTGATCTGGTCCAGGCAGAAGTCACCCTTGTCGATTACCGTCGCAAGCTAGAAAGGGACCCTGTTGCCGCTCGCCACAACTTTTGGTCCATTGTCCGAGGGTTGTGCCATGCCAGGCAACTCACTTTGCATATCTTCCACATTGAGGAGTTTGCTGTCGCAACCAAGGCAGACCAGGCCACTCTGCTCCCAGTGCTCCCTAATCTCAAGCGGCTCAAACTCGATGGAGTCTTCTGGCCCACTCGCACGGAAGCGGCAACGACAATCGGGAACTTGCTACGCTGCTGCCCTGCGCTCGTGCATCTCAGGCTAAACCTTAGAACACATCAAGAGATGCAGACCGTGTCCGAATCGGACGCCCTTGCTTTCCTCAAAAGAAAGTATGAAGATGAGTTCAAAGAGTCGATCAGCCGCTTGGAGCGCCATAGAACGCAGCAGGCGGTGGCAGCGAGGGACAAGGAAGAGGATTTCAAAGAGTCAACCAGCCGCTTTAAGCGCCGTAGAACGCTGCAGGCAGTGACAGCCACTGACAATGAGGATGACGTTTACTTTGATGACACGGTTCCTGATTTGGCTGGGCTAAGTGATCACACGTTTGAATGCCTGGAGAGCAGTCTGAGAACAGTGAGCTTACAGTTCCTGTATGCGGAGAAGAACCGTTTCGCAGTCTACCTGGTCAAGTACTTCATCAAGCGTGGCAAGGTTCTTGAGAAGATCTTCGTAGATCCAGGAAATCAGAGGTTTGGGGATCGCATGAGCATCAAAATTGAGAAGTGGGTCACCTGTTTGTCCACAAGAAGGATTAAAGTCTTGCCTCTTCTAAGGGATTGAATTGTGTCAGGCTTCATTCTTGTTAGTCTTTTTTGGAATCTGAATTGTGTTACACTCGTGTTGGAAGCTGGCTGTTTATTTTGCCTTAAATGCAGAACCTAGTCTTTTACTACTACCTTTTACCTTGGTAGTTTGGTTCAGTGTCGTTTTGTTGGTTCAATGTAATAGTAGTAGTACTTTACTGTTTGGAAACAACATTCTGCATTCAGACACTTAAAGCTCTTCTGTGTTATTTTTGTGCAACAGGGTTTCATTTTGCATTCAGTGAATTAGATATTCTACATCCCCGTTTTGGCTATTTGGATCATTCAATTAAATTGTACACTTTTTAATGCATGAGTAGTATATCATTTAGGGTGTTCTATTTATGTTCAAGGTAGAGAAGGTCCTCAAAAAATTATGTGCTCCTCTTGCTTTTGAATTGCAGTAAAATGGTCATTGGGAATTGTGTTGGTCAGAGGCAAATATATTTATCAGTACATGTACTTCTTATCAGGGGAAAATGTACTCATAGCTCGATGTTTAGTTGCAGTGCTAATTAATAACTCACAACTTGAGGATCATGATCTTATGGAACATTTTATTTCTGGTAATGTAAATTCCGGAGCAGCCACTAAAAATAGACAAGATACGGACTAAAATAAGTTCATGTTTGGTACTTTGTTGTAGTAATAACCCATTAGTTCAACTTGGATAGTCTGACTAGAGAATAATGAGCTGGGCAAGGGTACTCTAGCTACAACTTGTGATCCTTTGTACAGGACTATTCTGTGCCGCAGTGATAAATATTGCTAACTGTCAGGTAGTGAACTGTAGCAGGCTTCGTCCTTGTTTATCTTCTACAATCTGAATGGTGCAAAACTGGTGATAGAGAACTGGCTGCTCATTTGCCTTGCATTCAGAATTTGGTGATTTGCCTTGCATTCTTACTGTTTGGAAAGACAGTTAAAGCTCTCCTCTGTTATTTTGTTTGCAACAGTGTTTCATTTTGCATTCTGTGAATGAGATATTCTACATCCCCGTTTTGGCTATTTGGATCATCCAATTAAATTGTCCAACTTTTTAATGCATGAGTGGACCTATCAGCAATATACTACTCCCTCCATCTCATGAAAGTTGTCTGAGTTTTATCTGAATTCGGATGTATCTAGACACTAAATAGCAACTAGATACATCTAAATTTTGATAAATCTCAGACAAGTTTCATGAGACGGAGGGAGTATATCATTTAGGGTGTTCTATTTATGTTCAAGGTAGAGAAGGTCCTCAAAAAATTATGTGCTCCTCTTGCTTTTGAATTGCAGTAAAATGGTCATTGGGAATTGTGTAGGTCAGTGGCAAATATATTATGTGTTTGAGGGACGTCGATTCACAGTCGCGTCCCCCAAACAGATATATAGATTTTTTAAATTTGATCAAAACAGCCAAATTCATTCAAACTTGTTATATATTATATGGATTTGAATAAAATTCAATGAAATTTAAACCTAAACCCTAATCTAGTAGTACTTGCGGCGCCTAGAGGGATCGTAGTACTGGTGGAAGTTGTACACGTTGTCTTTGACGCTTGTCGCGCTTGTCGGGCTTGTCTTTCACCGCGCCGCTGGGCCCAACTTCATCATCGTTGTTGAGGTCGACGATTGGCATCCCCGCGTCACGGATGGACATGGCGATCACCACGTCGACGTCACCCCTCCAGGCGTCCTTGTCATTCATGGATGCCATGAACACCGCGTGCAACCCTGGCCAGCCCTCAGGATCATCGCTGTTGGTGATGAGGAGCTGCCGCCGCTCGTACTCCACTATCTGACCTCCGGCTTCGGAACAAAGAGAGCATCACCGGCACACTCGAAAGTGGGTTGAGAGGAAGGAATGACTGAAACGATCGAGTGCTGGCTGGTGAGGTGTGTGTAGCGTAGTGCTGATGTTAGATAAAGGTATTCAACAAATGATGTTCAATAAATGATGTTTGAAATCACCACAACTTAAAATAAAAGATGTCCTCAAGGTATATTCAGCACAATGAAATCTCTACGTATGAGAAAGATTATGTGTCTTCACAATGAAGCCAGAAGATGGACCAGCCAATAAAAAAGAGAAAAACAGCTCGTAACAGACACTGGATGATCTTTTTTCCTAGCAATATTCCAAATGTTATTAACTCGCAAAAAAACCACCCCAACTCATTATAAATTTATGAATTGCCCTTTGATTCGGAGAACTATCACATATGTGCACGACCTTCTATATTGTTTGATCCTTCTATACTACTGTACAAGTCTACAACAGATTCAATCTCTTTGTTTCTGCACACGCGCAAATAGGCAGCCAGGTTGCACTGTTCGTAACTGTTTCAGCCAATGCATGAAACAAGTTAGTAGCAGAGAGAATGCGACAAAAAAAAATTTGAAACAGAAAACAGAACATCAGTCAAAAGCGCATAACGCCACAACTCTGCCAAGCCAACTTATCTCAAATCACTGTCGCCGAACTGTAATTCTGTGACCGTCAACCCAAAAAATGCCACGTCGCACCACCACAAGCATGACCATCCATGGACCCAGCCCAGCCCTGCTCAAGTTGGCTGATGTTTTCTACGAATCACGTTTGCTTGGGGCAGGAGCTTTCGCTTTCCAAATCGTCGAGAAACTTGTTGCAGGCGTTCATGGTGCGGGCATCTAGCAGACCGTGCTTCCAGAGCTTGATCATAACGAGTCGCCAACACCTATTCATCCGGCGTAAAAAAATATATAAATCAACTCACGGGCATGTATGGTGAGGTGATCATAGCAGATTTCTGAAGTGGTCGTTTACCATCGCAGAGCAGGGTTTTGCACGAGCTCTTGTCCATGCTGCCGGGAGAATGCGTCACAAGCCCAACGTATATGACCATCGGCTAGTACCCTGCAGTTAATGTTTACAGTATGAAAACCAGAATATGTATCTCCGGGATACAAGACAACTTTTTGTTCCAATGGCTCTTCCCTGACGAAACAAAATTCCGAGTAGCATGCTTTAATGTACCATACCATCCTGGACAAAGATTGAATACATAGCTACATATATGGTGCCGAATCAAGCAGAATGGAGTGCCATTATAAGTTCCAGTGGCTGTTTGTGATGGAAATAGCGCAACAAATTTCAGAAAATAAATTCTACAGGTGAATTAGTGATCATTTGGACATCTTGGGGCCTTATGTGCCATCTATTTAGTAGAATTCCGATAACGATGCTATAGATCCTCATTAGTACAATGGGAAAAAAATCCAGTGGGCGATCCATAAGCAACAACATTTTAATGGCATATAACTAAATTTACCATTAATGTTATATGATTTCTATCCAATCATAGGAGTAATACTATTGTGGCTATATATCAGCATTCAGTAATCCAAATTGACCTGGTGAAACTAAGCCAAAGTTTGGTCACCCTGTCTATACCTTTCCAGGAAATTACCTAGTCATTAGCTTTTTATTCATTTGTGCAGGAGTTATGTTTTTTTGCAAAGAACCCCTTCCACCGATCTGTTCCGTCCTGAAAATCTGGGAACGAATCTGTTCCCATCCAGAAAATCTGGAAACCAATCTATTCCCGTCCAGAAAATGTGGAAACCAATATATTCCCGTCCAGAAAATGTGGAAACCAATCTGATTATGGAAAGAATAGCGGGAGAGAGGGAGTACATGACGCGATCGCTTATGGAAACAGGATTATTCTCTGAGATCTGATTTCAGTTTCCCATTTTGTCTCTAAGATCGCTAGGGGGTTTTGTGTCAAAAAAATGGCTTGCGCTAATTTCCGTGCCAAAATACAATAGGCACTATAGAAAGGAACGGAGGGAGTATTGCCAAGTGAAAGAAAATGATTAAACTTTTCCCCAGAGATAAACTTTCTTGGAGGATTTTTTTTTCAAATGATTCTTTTGTTTTTTACTTATTTCACCAAATTTAGCAGTAAAGGTAACGAGGACTACTGCTTTCCACCAAGCTCTGCAATTGACAGACCTCTATACTTTAGACCTATACTAAAAATTAGTGATGAAATAATAGAAACAAAGGTTAACTTTCCCCATAAGTAAAATAAAGTGTAAATATAATGTTCCTCCATATGTGCAGGCGTTATGTTGTAGATATACATGTCTGTTTCAGTAGATACATGTGACCACAGAAGTGAGAGCCTAATTTACAACAAGCATACACATAGTGTGCTCAATCACATACAGAAAGATAGCTAAGTGTTGCATAATTGCAATCACCTGTGCCTTCAGAGAATGGAAGAACTGGTGTTCCAGCAGTAGACGACTGCCAGATGATTATAAACACAAACAAACAAGTTAGTTGGATAACTTCTATCATAAGAGCCTCAAGAACAATTAAATGGGAAGTAGAAGGATATCAAGGGCATAAACAGAATGGAGTACTTTCTGGGGTCAGCTCGATCAATGGATAGCTTCGTTGTCTTCCCAAACAGTGGAACTGCTGGTGTTAACTGATTGTTACAATGCAATGCTGGATGAGAATCAATTGATGTTTGCACCACAGAAATCCCTGAAAATATAGGCAACATCAGGAAAATCCCTAAAAATTTCAGGTAACATAGGAAGAAAATATGCAACCAATTTCAGGCAAATTGCTAGTCAGGAAAAGAAGGGGAAAACAGGGACAGGACACCTCAATACTGAGAGTGGCAGAGCATAAGAAAACAGATATCCTAGCATCATAGTCAGGAGACCATATCAACACAGAGTGGCAGAACAAATAACCAGTTCACCAGTATCTAGCCAGGAGACCATATCAACACTGAGGTAAAGGTTGAAGTACTGACCTTTCTAGGGTTCCTAGCATGTAGTGCATAAAGTGCTAATAAAGTTAGTTATGAAACATAGTCCAAGCAAAAACTATCAACTAATGTTGGAAACTCAAAGGAGAGAACATGTCCAATTGAAGGATGGTAGCTGTTCCATCAGTTTAACAAGCTGGTATGAGTTCATGAAGGTAGCACGCAATAAAAAGTAGAAAAAATCTTATATGCCACCAACTGTTGAATGTAATCCTAATCTGCCAGAGAAGAAATTTATCTTGCTTCAGTGCTAGCCATTTTCAAAACCATGAATAAATTCCCCACCACCATCCATCCCCTGTCCTATTGATGTTAAGTGGATTGTGAAGCGAACATATTGCCCTTCTGTGGAAAACTCAGTAGCATAAGGAAAAGAAAGGTGATAGCCTCATCACCTTCACACCATTAGCACAAGCGATAACACGTCAAGCTCTAGCTCAGGTGAGCCATCATGAATTCATCGTCACAAGCCTGGACCTTGCTACTGAGTGCTGCTGTGCTCACGCTTCCTTGATGGTGGATGCAGATGATGCTATGAACTAAAGTTGTTCGGAGGTTGATCTGGGATTCAAAAGGGGCGAGGGGAGAACTCACATTTGGGTCTGTAATCTGACAGGATTCTCGAGGGCGCATTTCAGCAAAAAAAATGGGGGGAGTTGGTGACAATGGGGCTGACCACAGTAGCAAATGAGGTTAAGGGTTTAGAAATGGCTGACACTAAAATACAGATTTTATTGGTGACAAACTGAGAATCCTGTCAACATTTGATGGCATATCATTTCTTTTCTCTGAGAAAAACACATCAAACATGATAAGAAATATGAAACATTTCAACCTGCTAATTCTGGATAAAAGATCAGAAATGCAATGGTGTTTTCATTTGAATGTAATTTGTTTAATATGCCAAGATCCCATAAGATCCTTGTAGTGTGTTTTCATTTGAAATGCATTTTCGTTTGGGGCATAATCCACCTCAGACCCTTGTACATGACCCATGTTTTCTGGTGACCTTGATTCCCCAATACCTTTGTCCACAGGAACAGTCTTTCGAGGTGATCCTGGTTCCATGATATGGGGATGTACATGCTTGGTCTTCTCGATTGTTGTTCCTAATCTTCTACACCTCTTCTTAAACCTTGATCTGATGGAACACAGTTAGACAACTTGAGTAGAGAATTCAGCGTTGTTAAAAGTAATGGAGTATGAACGCACCGGTAGAGAAATACTCTCTTGCTTCGGTCATCTCCTGCAGTAGTTAGAAGCTGGAAATTGAACAGAGAATTAGTTTTCCCAACTTAAGCAGTACTTTGACGAAAATGCAGTCCAGATCATGTGGGGAAGGATTTCATCCGATCTAGGTGCACCCTTGCCTTTTGAATTCAGAGGAAGCAAAACAAAGCAAGGACCAACAATTTGATTGCATTGGTGTAATCTCCACACACAAAAAATAGCCGAAATTAGTGTAATATCCATAGACATGTTATACTTGAAACACTACTATCCATAGACATGTTATATCCATATTAGTGTAATATATATAGACATGTTATACTTGAAACACTAGTGAAGTATTGGATTCAGTGACAAGGTCTCCAAATATACCAACATCATCTTATTTCTCGGTTAGTGCAAGGGCGGACCCAGATAAATTCATAGTGGGGGCAGGAGTTTTGAGTGAGGGGGTTGGCTTAGTAAATTCAAAAAAATTAGACACTTCTCATGAATTCTATTTCTAATAGAATTTGTCACATTTGAGACCTAGGCCTAGCCCCCATTCGGGTCTCTTTGGGTCCGTCCCTGGGTTAATGAATGGTAAAGTACATTCGAAATCCTTTATCAAAATTTACCTCCGCTCGCCTGGTATCAATCTTCAGACTTACATTAACAGCTTGGTAGTCTTCAGATACCTGCGTCCACAAGAAAATAGAACTAATTAGCAAACATGTGTGTTTGAATAAGATTTTGCAATGGAGATTTCAGAGGATAACAAACCCAGAATTCAAAGTGGAACAGCTCGTGTGATGAGGTTAAATGATATTCCAGACCCTAGTACCACAAAAAAGAATGACAATGTGATACATGGATTAAGTAAACAAAAACAGAAGCCTAATGGTTTAGAAAAGAGTATAGTAGAACTGTGGAGAAAGAAAATAGAAAGTGAGTTTCCTCAATAGAAAATAGAAACATCAATGTTTCAGTGTAAGAAAACAAAATAAATGCCTTAATCAAAAAATTAGGCTGGTGAGATGATCTTCAGAGCCATCGCTTAACAGCAACCAGAAACATATGATGGTAGATAAAATACAGGACATTTTGCTTCAAATTTTACCTTGAAGCTTCCACACTGTACCAAGCAAAATGAGCAAGAAAAATCTTCCGTAACTGGTAAGAAGGTAAGCATATAAAGAAGAAATAGGAATCATGATCACAAAGAATAAAAAAACATCAAGGCTAACATATATCGGAAATTCCAAATAGTGATGCATAACTGAAGTAAAACAGGTACCTTCTCGCAAAAGAAAGAAGTCAAAAAAGGAAACTAACAGTGGATCTTCACCATGAACAGCAGTCAAAGAAAGTAGCAACATATGATAGCGCAGATCTAGCTTGATGTCAGAAAGATGAACAATACCCTAGAAATAACTGTGAAAAAATATTTCTCTTTTGTTTCAAAAATCATACAGGCACACATGCGCAGCAAAATCACTATAGATGGTAATGAAATGGCAACTTTAACTCCAGGACCATGTGCAAAATAAAAAGTAACAACATAAAGTTACCTAGTAGTTTACTTTCTTGTGTATCAATACACATAAATATTTACATGATGAATATTAAAGTAAAATATCTTGTCTTGCAGTTCTTCAAGGATCACAAATGTTTGACACAATAAAAAAAAATTACTAGCATAAAAAGAAAAACTTGCCACGATGCTGGTGCTCCTTCAAGTTCTTGTGTTAATGTGGAGTTTGTGCTAACAAAGGCCATTTCTAATATCCTATGCAATTAGTGGTATTAAATAAATTCATGATACTGAAGTCAGATTTTTTAAGTTAGGACCTAGGATACAGTCCTAAACTCCTAATCTCTTAGAATTTGGTTGAAGTGAGGCTCTTTTTAAGCTTGTAAGGAAATATAAATATATATTCTTTCTACCCATCCCTTTACAATTGTTTTGTTCTCCCTGCTGGTATATCTTCATAGTTTCTCCTATTCGCCCTCTGTAGCGCCTGTTGTTCATCCACTCTCAGTCAAACTTATTTCGTAACCAAAACAAGTTCACAACTAAATTTCCTTACTCACGTACATAACATGGATACAAAAGAAAAGTCATTAGGTTCTGGGTTCTGTTCCAAAACAAGATACATGGAATGGGAGAACATTGGGCCTAGGACAAATGGCACTGCATGATGCAAACAAGTAACGCAATCGGGAAGAGACCAAGGTTGGGGAGAGAGAGAGAACCTTCACTTTTTAGGAACTTTTTGCAGTGCTTGTAGTTAAAGAGTACATTCCCTGTTCTTAACCTGTAGAATCAATATTCGCAGTAAAATTGGTTACATAATATATGAAATGTATTTGACAAAAAATGGAACTCGACTACTCAAGAAAGCTGCAAACATGCTATAAGTAAGCCTCTTGTAACCAATGGCCGGGTACAGGATAGACCAACTTCTGGTACCTAAGTATCGATTTGACACTCTTCCAAGCCGTCAAATCACCACGCAAAAAACACGCAATGATCTGATCAACACATGAACACGTCCAGGAGTGTCCATTGGTTTCTGTCCCCACCTTGTCTCCTCTCATTTATCATCATGACGAAAGTGGGATATCATCATGTCTTTTGCACCAGCATCTTGTGCATCTATGCTTGCTCGTAGCTCATATGAACCCTGTAACACAAAAAGGTCGAGGATCTAAGCAAAGTTACTGGAAATGACTCGAAATTTTCAGCAAACTAAGGTGTTGCTATCCTTAAAACAATATTTACCCGATAAATTTGGAAGCGATAATAATTAGATTACACAAAGATACAGAGAAGAGCTTACTGTAGCATATGCCTTTTGAGAGCAAAATGTCAAGCAACTGCCATCCAAGAGAAATGTTGGCTGTGTGTGTACCAAAAGAAGAAAAGCAGAGTCAACAAACAATTTATATAGAAAGCTAAGACGATGGAGAAATCTAAGGGACCTGGTAATGAGAACAAGGAGAAATGTTCAAGAGACATATATACTTCATAACTTGCAGATTTTTTTCTCGAGAAAACGCAAAAACTTTGTGTCTTGATGCATCGATAATTTGATAGAAAAGAGAGTTATGAACAAGCCCAAGAGAGGACTACACCCGAGTTTACAACACGGAGCGCCAAAGAACTAGGTACTACGGGAAGTAGGGTTGCCAGCCCCTTCAGGCCCGCCATTGCCCAATCTAGGGCCTCCACCCGGATGAAAACAAGGGTGGACATTGGGTTGAGTGCCATCAAAGATGACTGCGTTGCACTGCTTCCAGGATCTACCATGCCATGAGCAAGATCAAAAACAAGGTGCCCTTCCCAGCGGACTTGGGGACAAAGCGAATGGTGCGAAGCCACAAGTCCACAAAGCAATCCCCGGGTCTGTCAATTTTGAGAGTTTATCACGTGCACCTATAAGTTGATTCAAAATATACCTTTCATTGTGGGCAATTTTCCACTTTCATTGGGTGCCAATTTACCACAAGTGGTTAGGTCTTGTACTGTTCTACAAGCCTATCCCTCCACTTCAGCAAGCACCCAAAACATTCAATGTTGAATACGTGTTAATTTGCACCATCTATAAACGTACAATTGGAATTTGCCCCAGATGCTGAAGCTTGGACAGTTTTTGTGTTAAATATAAAAGTGAAGGCAGTCAAATACTATCAATTGTTAAACATACAGGTAGCAAGCATAACAAATCGTCGAAACTCAAAAAGTGGCAAAGTGAAGTGAATGTGGTAAGGTGATTTCTTTTCCTGAAGCAAGTGTCATATAACAATGGCAGCTCATATGCCCAATGATTATGAATCAAGCAGACAATTAATACTCAGGAAAAAATGCAACAGAACATCAGAATATGCAACTCATACTTAAACTTTGCAACTAACCTCTATGAAGCCTGGGCTCATACTTATTTGTGGAGTCAATTCCACAGTACGCCCCAAACTTAAAGTTACGCAATTATCCAGAGCTGAGCAAAGTAAATCAATTGGTATTTTACCCCAGGTACATTGGCCTCCAAGCTCTGATAAAATGTACCAGATGTATAAGAATTAGCCCATCAATATGACCACAAACGTATTGTTCGTTCTTGAGATGTAAAACTGGTGTTTATATTTAATGATCTTCAAAGGCACAAGTTTGAGACTATATTTGCCTAGGTGGAAGTTATAACAAAGAGAATCCCCTGAACATAGTGAAAGGTGAATATTGCCCACAATGGAGAGGGGGCCTATTGGCCTATCCTTGTTGAAAACTAACCACTACCTTTTAGGATAGTTTATTGCTTTGATGATCTTAACTACTCTAAAAGAAAGGCAAACGTAGCCAATTATTGTGCAATTAACACAATACATTTTTTCAGTTACAAATGGACGGACAGCATGTTTACTGACTTCCAAGTCCAGAATAAGAGCTATAAAGTTTTAACGAACAGGTATACCGTATAAACTGTTGAATGTCGTCTAATGTCTTGCAAGCATATGAATAAGTTCATAAGATACCACATACCACGGTACGAGTAAAGAGTACTTGTCAGGAGACGAGGTTGAACAAGGTATAGAGTGATACCGATGATCAAACCTCGGACAAGTAAAATATCGCGTGACAAAGGGAATTGGTATCGTATGTGAATGGTTCATTCGATCACTGAAGTCATCGTTGAATATGTGGGAGCCATTATGGATCTCCAGATCCCGCTATTGGTTATTGGTCGGAGAGAGTACTCAACCATGTCCGCATAGTTCGCGAACCGTAGGGTGACACACTTAAAGTTGGATGTTGAAATGGTAGAACTTGAATATGGAATGGAGTTTGAATATTTGTTCGGAGTCCCGGATGAGATCCCGGACATCACGAGGAGTTCCGGAATGGTCCGTAGAATAAGATTCATATATAGGAAGTCATTTTATAAGATTTAAAATGATCCGGAAGGTTCTATGGAAGGTTCTAGAAGGTTCTAGAAAAGTCCGGAAGAAACCAGTAAGGAAGGCGGAGTCCCGGAGGGACTCCACCTCCCATGGCCGGCCAACCCTAAGGGGGAGGAGTCCCAAGTGGACTCCCCTAAGGGGGCCGGCCAACCCCTCACAAGGAAGGGTGGGAATCCCACCTCTAGTGGGAGTCCTAGCTTGGGTAGGTTTCATGTGATATGGAAGGTTTTGGTTTGGGGTCTTATTCGAAGACTTGTAGACCAACTCTTGGGTGTTCCACCTATATAATGAGGGCCAAGGGGAGGGGGCCGGCCACCCCAACAACACAAGGTGGCCGCACCACCTAGATGGCCGGCGCCCCTGAAAGTATAGAGATGGTAAACCTAGAGGGGGGGGGGGTGAATAGGTTTCTACAAATTTTAATTCTTTCTTTGCAATATTAGGCTTTGCGGAATATAAAGATGAGCCTAATGCAAACTAGGTGAAGCAACCTATATGAAGATGCAACTATCTCGAGCACGAAGGCTCTCTCAGGCAGTTTAAATCACAAGTAAGGAGTTCGGTTAGAGATAACCGATAGCACGCGGAGACGAGGATGTATTTCCGTGTTCCCTTGCTTTGCAACAAGGTACGTCACGTTTGGAGGGGTGGAGGTCCCACGAAGGATTCCCCACGCCACGAAGGCTCACCCTATTCTCCGGAGCCTATCCCACGAAGGAATAGCTCACTCACTTGTGGTAGACTTTGAGGTAGCCTCCAAACCTTCACAATCTTGCCCGGAGCAAATCCACAGCCCGGATGCTTCCGGACCCCTCTTGCCCACCTAGGGTTTCCAAGGAACCCTAGGAAGCAAGCTTCTCGATGAATACAAGGGGGAATGAGATTTGGCTTGGTAGAACAGTAGATCGGGTCCTCCTCTAGTGATTCCCCGGAGGGATTTGAGTTTGGGTGGAGGAGGAGGGAGATCGGAGGCTTTTGGTGTTTCTAATAATGGAGTAAGAGAGAGAGAGCTCAAGAACAGCTTGTAGTATGTTGCCTAACCCTTCCAAGGTAGGAGAAGGGGTATTTATAGTGTTCTTCAAAATCTGGCCGTTGTGACTTGCCACCTCAGCATTTTCCTCGACAAACCCGGTTGACCGGACCACAGACCGGAGAGCCCGGTCGTGAGGCCGGTCAGACCGGATCAGTGACCGGACCTCCTTTGTGTCGTCCTGGCGCTCCTCCGGTTGGTGGCCGGTTGGCGCCCGGTTTGCGCCCGGTCGACCGGACGGAGCACCGGACCCGCCGGTCGGTAGCCCGGTTGACCGGGCGGCAACCGGATCTGCTGGCTCCTCGTTTGGAGCCCGGTTACCGCCCGGTTGACCGGCCAGCAAGCCGGACTGGCCGGTTGCTGGCCCGGTTGGACCGGGCTGTAGACCGGATTTCTCATGTAACCCCTTTTTGATTGTTGTTGAAATGGGGGGTCTCCTTTAGCCTTCTTGTTCCTTTGATACACCATTTACGCCTCATTGCCTAATACCTGAGATTATCCTTATAAACATATTAGGCCAAATACTTTAGCACGGTGTCATCATTACCAAAATTATGGATAAGGGTAAAATACCCTTACAATCTCCCCCTTTTTGGTATACGATGACAAACCGAGCTAGAGTCACAAATAGATATTATGATAAGCTCTAAACCTTGATTCCATATAAGATATTACGACACCTCCCCCATAATGTGTGCACTTGGAGAATTTGCGTTTGAATGCAAAGTGCACCATTTGTGAAACATGAGAAGCTTCCCCAATATCTTTAGGAAACAAGCATGGTATGGAGATGTGCATATCAAGATATATAAGCATAGCACACATAATCATCCTAACATAGAGTAGCACACATAATAGTCGTCCATACACATCCATACATGAATTATTGGAAATAGCAAATGGTTCTTGAAAAACTCAAAGTAAACAAGCACAAGCCATATAAAATCCAAATAAAGCAACTCCCATGGCTTGTGGCAATCAACGAAACCCGTGGTCCTAGACTCTACTCTCTTCCCCCCCTTTGGCATCGGAACACCAAAAAGGCGAAGAAAAGAGGAGAGATGCTATCGCACCCATCAGTAGTGACCAAGCCCGATCGAGGAGGAGCTCTCGCCATCACCATCGCGTGCATCATCATCACCCGCATCATCATCAGCATCATCATCAGTAGGAGTGGGAGCACGAGCAGTCCTAGTAGGAAGAGCACCATGAGCGTACACTGAGAAGTCGAAGTTCTGGAGCATCTCATCGGTAAGAGGAGGCATCTCCCACTGAGGTGCTACCACAGGCTCCATCTCAGGTCCAGGAGGAGGAACAGGGTGGTTCCTTGAGGCCATGAAGTCATTCTGGCGCCTCCGTGTCTCCTGGGTCATAGTAAGGGTCTGATGTGCAACATCATTGCTGTTCTTGCACATTTGCCACATGCTGGTGAAGAATCGAGCGGCCCCATGCTGGGAGCGCCGAGAGTGACTGGAGCTAGCATCATGATCATGGTGTGCCTTGGAACGGCGCTCAGAGGTGGACATCATGGAGGGAACGTCTGGACGAGTGGCCTCCTGAATGGGGAACCTGAATGAGTCCATGATGACTCGTTCACCAAGAACGTTCTGAGGAGCGGGAACAATGTAGTTGATTAGCCGCTGAACATACTAAGCGTAGTTGGGAGTCATGCGGTCCATAATGGCTCTCTTCAGTTCACAGTAGATAAGATCACAGCCATCAATCTTCCTTACCCTGTCAGGATGACAATAGTACATCAAGTTGAGGTGATAGTTCCGGACTTCACTGGAGTCGCCAGACTTGCTGATGAGGCTCTCACGGAACATCTTGGCAAGTACCAGATAGGAGTAGTACATCCCAGAGATAGTGGGAGGTCCAGGCGTAGGGTTCGCAGGATAGCAGAAGGAGATGTCACCCTTAGTAAGCCTGGACCGTGAATGAATCCTGTACCCTGGATTACTGTCATCACCACAACCCATGGCTGCACGGAACTGAGAGTAGGAGCATGAGTACTTCTCCCTGCCGGTCATCCAGGTGAGGGTGCGGTCCACATCATCATGGAAGAAGACGGTGCAGTGAAACTGACGGACAAGGATGGGACAAAAGGTAGGATCATCTTGGGTATCATCAGGCTTGAGGCACACAAGGTCATACAATCCCATACCCTTCAGGGTTTGAACCACAAAGCGGTACTTTGTGGTGTCATGTAAGGCAAGCTCGTCAGGATTGATGGCCTTGGGTGATACAACATTACCATGCTTCATAAACTCATGAGAATCATAGTAACCATCCCAGAGGGCTGCTTGTGTCTTGGTCCAGAAGGACTTATCCCCACCAGTGTAAGTCGGCTTCTCAAAGCGATACGGATTCACTGTCCTCCATTCCTGCCACTCAAGACGGTTTGCATTCCCAACATTGATAGTTGGCACCATCTCATCATCCTCTTGGGCGACATGCTTATCCTTTTTCTTGCTACCAACGGACTTGGTTCTACCCTGAGCTGAGCTGCCAATGTCAGTACCTTGATGAGCTTGAGGGGGTGCACGACTGCTAGAACGGCGGGGAGGATCAGCAGTCCTTCCTCTCTTGGCAACATTGCCACGGTTGGGCTCACCACTCCAACTACCTGTGAATGAGAAAAATAGAGCATGGATAGCAGTGGGGTAAGTGTACATGTCATCAGTAAGAGGGAAGCCAAAATAGCATAGCATATATCCAAGTGTAGTGATGAAATTGTGCGAAAACTGGGCAAGCCGGCGCACAGGCCGTTCCAACCGGGCAGCAGACCGGACAGGCCGGTTGGCGCCCGGTTGACCGGGCATCGAGCCGGCCGGTTGAGCGGCCGGTCGACCGGGCTGGTGACCGGGTCTGTCGAGTTGTGATATTTTGCCCAGATTTTCTACCACAAAACCATGCAAAAGCTCATAAACTTGAATATAGACTATAGCAATATAGTGGAGAAGTGCATTGTGGTGTGAGACACTCTAAAGGCATGAGGACTTACAAACCCTAACCCTAACCCTAAGTTTTCTCAACTTTCCTCAACATGTGGCAATGGGAGAGGGAAAGCAAGAAGGAGAGGGAATAGAAGGGAGATTTACCCGATGACATTGTCCTTGTTGCCCAAGTGAGCAAGAAGAACACGTGAAGAGGACTTGAGGGCCAAATCCCCAAGATCTCCCAAACGAGCTTGAGAAGGACCAAATCCTTCGGTGAAGAAGCTTGAGAGACCCCGATCTACGGTTGGGTGAAGTTTGGGGAGAAACTAGCGGTGGGAAGGACCTAGGCTGTGGTGGAGATGGTCAGGGCGCCGGCCATGGAGTGTGGAGGTTGGGGAACAATGGGGAAGATGACCCCAAGGGGTATCCCTTCCCCAATATATAGTAGGCAGCGCGACCGGTCAGGAGTCCGGTCGACCGGGCTGGTGACCGGCTGACCCGGCCCAGACCCCGGTTGCCGCCCGGTCAACCGGACCATCCGGTCAGGGACCCGGTCCAACCGGGTCAGGGACCGGCCAGCCCAGATTTGTCTAATTTTGCCTCGTTTTTGCCCCTATGCTTTGTGTAAATGTGTGTGAGTGCTCAAATGATGACATGTACATATAACTAGATAGATGATGATGAGATGAGCATAGACATGGGGTTGGAAACACAAAGTTCTCTAGGCATACCCATTGGAGAGAAAATCCAAACAAGATGTGAATAGCAACAATGGGCATGATTCGAAGTGTATATCAAGAATCATAAGTCATTTTGGAAATGATGCTCGCAATAAGATCATTGGGCCTTATATAGTCAAATCAAGTTGTAATGAAGGCTCAATGAGGGGCGGTGGATTACTCCCCCTATGTGAAAGCGCAAATGTCATGTGACTGCGAAGAGACATGCTTGGGTCCATATAATGACATTGGGTCTATTTATGTTGCACACATAGGTATGCATCATACCAAGACATGGTAAGATGACTATCCCCATATGTGCTATGCCTCTAAGCTAGATAGCAAGATAAATGCAAGAATATAGTGCAAGAAGTTAATCAATCCAAGTTTTTAGGATCAAGAATACCAAGTTCTCCTCTCAAGTTAACAAAGCGGGCTTCATCCAAAGGCTTAGTGAAAATATCCGCCAATTGATAGGTTGTTCCCACATGAGTGAGATCAATATCCTTATTGGCAACATGATCACGTAGGAAGTGATGGCGAATGTCAATATGTTTGGTGCGACAATGTTGAACCGGGTTATTGGCGATCTTTATTGCACTTTCATTGTCACAAAGAAGAGGCACCGTACCAAGAGACACACCATAGTCTTTCAAGGTTTGCTTCATCCATAACAATTGAGTGCAACAAGATGCCGCGGATATGTATTCGGCTTCGGCGGTGGATAGGGCGGTGGAGTTTTGTTTCTTGGATGACCAACTCACCAATGACCGGCCAATAAATTGGCAAGCCCCGGAGGTAGACTTCCGATCAACCTTATCACCGGCCCAATCGGAATCCGAATAGCCAATGAGTTCAAAGGTTGACCCCTTTGGATACCATAGCCGAGAGTAGGAGTGAGAACAAGGTATCTTAGTATCCGTTTGACCGCCACTAAATGGCTCTCCTTGGGAGCGGATTGAAAACGAGCACACATCCCTACACTTAGCGTGATATCCGGCCTAGAGGCACAAAGGTAGAGCAAGGATCCTATCATGGAGCGGTATACCTTTATGTCCACATCCTTCTCACCGTCACATGAACCAAGTTGCCCCTTTACGGGCATGGGTGTCTTCATTGGACTCGCATTGGTCATGTTGAATTTCTTGAGCATGTCCCTCACATACTTTTCTTGAGAGATGAAGGTGCCTTTTGCAAGTTGCCTCACTTGGAAGCCTAGAAAGAACTTCAACTCTCCCATCATGGACATCTCAAATTTCCTAGTCATCAATAGCTCAAAAGCTTTGTTATGATTGGGGTTAGTTCCACCAAAGATAATATCATCAACATATATTTGACATATAAAGAGGCCACCCCCTTTAACCCGCTTGGTGAAAAGGGTGGAATCGACCGTACCCATGCAAAACCCATCATGTAGTAAGAAATCCCTAAGGAACTCATACCAAGCACGTGGATCTTGCTTGAGACCGTAGAGTGCCTTATGGAGTAAATACACGTGGTTGGGTCGGCATGGGTCTTCGAAACCCGGGGGTTGAGCCATATATGCGGTTTCTTTTAGGGGACCATTCAAAAATGCACTTTTCACATCCATTTGGTATAATTTGAAATTGTGGAAAGATGCAAATGCAAGCAAAAGACGAATAGCTTCAAGACGGGCTACCGGCGCAAAGGTATCCTCAAAATCCATACCTTCTATTTGGGCAAACTCTTGCGCCACTAACCTTGCTTTGTTTCGTATGACAATGCCATTCTCATCTTGCTTGTTCTTGAATACCCATTTGGTCCCAATGACATTGATGCGATGATCCTTGGGTCTCTCAACTAGAGACCATACTTCATTACGAGTGAAACACTCCAATTCTTCTTGCATGGCAATTACCCAATCCGGATCGACCAAGGCTTCATGTACCTTAAGTGGTTCAAAACTAGACACAAAAGCATGATGTTGACAATAAGTGATAAGTAATGCATGGTGTCTACGAGTTACCACTCCTCTTGAGATGCTACCAAGGACTTGATCCACTTTCATGTCACTCGCCCTTGTAGCGGCCTTGATCTTCCGAACGGTCCCTTCATGATCAATGAATTCATCTCTTGCTAGTACTTGATCATGAGGAACACTACAAGAAAAGTTCTGATAGACAACGTCTCAAAATCGTCCGCTAAGGGGTATTTTTCGTCGCCCATGGGCCTAACCCGACGATATGGGTTCTGTTGTGGAAACTGCGTCAGGCAAAGTCCTACGACGATTTTTTCGGTCCGTCGCGCTTGGGCGCCCTTCCGCCACGGAAAATCGGACCGTTGCCCAAGTGTTTCCGGGAGCCCGTTGACTGCTGACGTCATGCAAGCGACACGTGGCGACGCAGATTAGCGCGATTAACGGCGTTAACAGCTGAAACCCCGTGGTAGATGGTAGGCCCACACGAGGCTGCCACGTCTTAAGCGGGCGGCCCATTAAGTTTGCGGGCCGGGCAGTGACTTAGTTTGACAGGTCAACTATATAGCCGGGCTGGTCCATTAGTTACGTGGGCCGGGCCTAACCTCTAAGGTTGGTGGTCAAAACTTTAATGGGCCGGCCCACTAAGCATGTGGGCGGGCCGAATGCACTCGTTTGACCTGGTCAACGAGCAAAAGGGCGGCCCACAAGACATGTGGGACCCACTTTCTTGGTATCGGGCGGCCCATTTACAAAGTGGGGTCCATATTAAAGCAAGCTGGGCCGGCCCAAGAAGTTAGTGGGCCGGCCCAATTAGCATGTGGGTCCCACTTTCCTGTCTCAGGCCGGCCCATTTAGTACGTGGGGTCCACATTAGATCAAATGGTGGCCCAACAAGCCGATGGGCGGGCCAAAAGCAGGTGGGTCCCACTTTCCGATTAAAGGGGTGGCCGTTTAGTACGTGGGGTCCACCATATAGCAAGTGGGCCGGCCCAACAAGATAGTGGGCCGGCCCAAAATATCAGGTGGTTCCCACTGTCGAAATAAAGGGCCGGCCCATTTAGTATGTGGGGTCCACCACAAAGCAAGTTGGCCGGCCCAACAAGATTGTTGGCAGGGCCAATAACACTGGTGGGTCCCACTTAACTGATAAAGGGCCGGCCCATTTAGTATGTGGGTTCCACCATATAGCAAGTGGGACGGCCCAAGAAGGTGGTGGGCCGGGCCAAAAACTCTCGTAGGTCCCACTGACGGCTTAAAGGGCCGGCGCATTGAGTAGGTGGGGTCCACCATATAGCAAGTGGGCGGCCCAACACGCTAGTGGGCGGGCCAAAAACAATAGTGGGTCCCACTTTCTGTAAAGGGCCGGCCCATTTAGTACGTGGGGTCCACCATAGCGCAAGTGGGCGGCCCATCCGGAGAGTGGGCCGGGCCAAAAGCGAAGGTGGGGCCCACTTTCGTCTTAAAGGGCCGGCCCATTTAGTTTGTGGGGTCCACCACAAAAGCAATTGGGCTGGCCCAACTAGTTAGTGGGCCGGCCCAGTAGTGGGTGGGGTCCACCTTAAAGCAAGTGGGCCGGCCCAATTAGGGTGTGGGGTCCACAGTAAAACAAATGGGCTGGCCAATAAGTAAGTGGGCCAGCCCGTTTAGTTGCTGTTTATATGCCGGCGTAATAGGCGCTTTAGGATTTTGCGGCGGCACATATGTGATTTCGCTTAATTGGGCCGTTTAAGGGATGGGAATTCGTGATTTAGATATCGAGAATATTTACGCAAAGCATTGATTTACGTCGGATAGCCTCACTTACCACAAGCACCAAAGAAAAAATGCGCGAAAGAACTATAAAAACTAACTAAATATTACATCAGCTGCAAGGCTTTGAAAAAATATTACAGAACCCAGAGAAATTGAATGGTAATTAAACCTAGCAATACAATGAAGCGATCCGGCAATCTTTTAAGTTGTCCATGCAGCACCTATATCTGAAACAAAGACATTACAAGTTAAGACAGCAACAATGGAAACGCAAAGACACTGCAATATTGTTTGCCAAAGAATTTGGAACTCATCATTTCGTCGTTATAACAAGATCATTGTAATGCGCACAATAAGCAAACAAAGAGTGCATGCCGCATACCAACAGCCAATATAACAGAGCATGTTAGAATGAAACAGCAGGCTTACTACTGTCGAGTCCCATGCAAACCAACATGTTCAGGGAGTACAAAATTGGCATGAACAACATAGTAGCGAGGCTATAAATTTTGTAACAACGTTGAGCAAGATGAAGTTATGATGGCTACATCTACAGAGCAGGGAATGTAAACCAAAAATAGAAGTTACGATGGCAAAAGCTAAAGAGGAGGGAATGTGAACCAACATGTGCCAAGTGCAATTACTTCATTTTGGCCGTGAACTAAATAATACTCCTGAACTTATAGTGAAGGGGATGCAAATCAAGATGTTTCGAGATATAAACTTGTAATGAGCAACACATAGAGGATAGTTAATCTTGGAGCTTAGGATGGACCGGATACGAGAATATAGTGGGATCACTGTGAACTTGTATAAGAGGGAATGCAAACCAATATGTTCAGCTTTCCATATGTGAGCGTCATGCCAAGTCGAGAGAAACAAGTCAATAATGCAGCTTTTGAAGAACAAGATGGCACGCAAAATTATTATCTAGTAGTATGACAAGTTTATTTGTACTACGAGGCTAGATAGCGAGTGATAGCATGCCAAACTAAGTCCTTACTTTGTTAGCTTACAATGAACTAGATACAAAACAATGGCATCACTGTAGTACGGGGAATGCAAGCCAACATGGTCATGGAGTAAAAAATTGGCACAAACAACATAGTAGCAGGCCATAATTTTTGTAACAACGACTGAGTAAGATAAAGTTATGATGGCTAGATCTACAGAGCAGGGAATGTAAACCAAATATAGAAGTTACGATGCCAAAAGCTATAGAGCAGGGAATGCGAACCAACATGTGCAATTACTTGAAATTGGCCGTGAACTAAATAATAGCAGGATGTTACTATAATTCCTATAATTTTTGTAACAACTTGGCGAGCAAGATAGAAGTTATGATGGCTACATCTACGAGAGCGGGGAATGCAAACCAAAATGTTCAATCGCTTAAAGTTAGCAATGAAGTAGAAAATAGCAACGTGTTACGGTCATAGCTAGGAATGAACTAAAAGAGCTTCGGACAAACAAGCATACTGAACCCCGAACATGGCGCTAAAACAAGGGACTTACATTAGGAGAAGCACTACGTGGGAGTCACGACAGATCTTCACAGGGTTGATAGATCCGGTGATGAAGTACGCTACATGTGCTACTTGGGGTTGGAGAGACGGCCATTACACTTCATGATTACTCATCTCATATGCAAAAACGTAACGGCGCGTCGTTAGCACAAACAGGTTCCCCCAAGATTAAACAAGAACTTGCAGGCAAGCAATAGAAAAGCGACAGTAGAAGAGTTTAGATCCTGCACAGCGCGGGTGAAGCAGATCCGGTTCATGCACGGCGCTGTCGGGGAGCTAGATCCGATGCGGTGGACGACGGATCCGGCGAAGCGGCTCCGGTGGGGTGGACGATACCGCAGCTGAAGCGACTGCGGTAGACTGCTGGATGAGCATATGGTTTCGAGGTTCGGCGGGGATGATCCGGTCCGGTTGATGACGGCGTCGATGAAGCGGCTCCGGCAGGCAGCCGGATGACGAGGATCGCGAGGGCTCGGGTAGGCCAGGAAAGTCCGGCGGGGATGTTCCGGTGCGGTGGTCGTGGAGGTGGTAGAGAGAGGGACTTGGGAAGTTCCGGTGGGTGGGTCTCAGATGAGAGAGTGAGGGAAATGAATTTTTTTGGGAGGGTATCCGGGGCTAGGGAGGTGGTGATCCAAAAAATGACGGCGGACCCCCACAAACCGACTTTGCTTTGTCATCTCCACGGGGGTAGAATCGAATTTGGAAGCGTGTGAAATTTTTGTATTTTGTGGGCGGGAAGTTTTGCCGCTATGAGATTTTGAATTTCGCTAAGGTCCAAGTATAATGATAAAAAATTGTGAGACCGTACTAGTACCTCTGTTCAAGGCCATTTGTAAAATCAAATCATCATCAAGTTGAACATCGGTTACTACCATGATCATCATCGGACACAGATCTGGTGACATGCACCTGAAATTGGTGCATCCGTTGCAAAGTATAATGCTAAAATTTTGAGTGACCGTACTAGTACTTATGTTCAAGCCCGAGTGCAACATCAAATCATCATCACGTTGAAAATTTGTTACCATGATCATGATCTATCTCTAAATTTGGCGCATCCGCTAAATCTGGCAAAGTATAATGATAAAGAAATCGTGAGACAGTAGTAGTACTTCTGTTCAAGGTCGAGTGCAACATCAAATCATCATCACGTTTAAAATATGTTACCATGAGCATGATCTACCTCTGAAAATGGGCGCATCCGCTAAAACTTGCAAAGTATAATGATAAAAAAATTGTGAGACCGTACTAGGACTTATGTTCAAGGTCGAGTGCAACATCAAATCATCATTACATTGAAAAGTGTGTTACCATGATCATGATCTATCTCTGAATTTGGCGCATCCGCTAAATCTCGCAAATATAATGATAAAAAAATTGTGAGAATGTACTAGTACTTATGTTCAAGGCCGAGTGCAGGATCAAATCATCATCACGTTGAAATTCGTTACAACGATCATGACATATCTCTAAAATTGGCGCATCCGCTAAATCTCGCAAAGTATAATGATAAAAAAAATTGTGAGACTGTACTAGTACTTGTGTTCAAGGCCGAGTGCAGGATCAAATCATCATCACGGTGAAATTTGTTACAACGATCATGACATATCTCTGAAATTGGCGCATCCGCTAAATCTTGCATGTGGCGCATGTCAGTGCGGAGCAACAGGCCGGTGCTATCAAGGTTGAGGCGTCAGTAGCGTCATCGGGCTCTCCTCTTTTGATAGATCTTCTACATGGCGTGGCGCACCGCCCATCGAGAAGCAGTCACATGTGATACCGAGGTGGAGACGTCGCCGGCCTCCTCGAGGCGCGGCCGCCCTTCTACGAGCCAGCGTCGACTCAAGGTATGAATCCATGCGTTATCGCGCCCCTTCTTCCGATGAAGTGGGGTGCCTTAGATTTATTGTTCTTCTCTTACGATTATTTCGAGCCGAACATGTGTGCTCTTTCTCTGAATATATTGCTTGAAAAGCTAACCAAGTTAATTAAATTCACTTCGTTCTTAATCTTGCGTGCTAATTTTGTTATTTTTTTGTGACAGTGGTGCGCGCAAGGAGATTTATTTGTGGGTGTGCTGAGCTGTTAGGCCTAAGTCGAAATCCTCAGCTAAACGAGGCATCAGCTTAACACATAAAAAAGGTGTTCAATCTCGCCCACAATGTCCTTTTCTTTCCTCTTCCTTTATTGGAACTTGTTTTGCAGACAAGGAAAGTGGCACGTGTAATGTGAGTAAAACCCTCTTAGCCAAAATCAGCTACAAGCAAGATTTTCTGTATTGTAGATGCCCCAATTGACTCTAATCCCCAATGTAGTCTTTTTTTTATGTCAGTATAGACTTCTTTACATGGCATGCATTTGCCTAATGAGCAGCATTGTATTGCCATTCTAGCCAACCTGATCGATATGTCAAGCTTCATGCACGAGATGCCATGTTTAATTTACTCCCTCACTCCGATCCATATTTCTTGGTGTAAAATGAATGTGAATCGAAGGGAGTACTTTTCTTAGATAGTACTATACCATTTCAAAAAAAAAAATACTAGTACTTCGTAATACTACATCACAAATGCATCAAAAGAGTACTACCATCACAAGACCACCACGGTTGTACTAGTAGAGTTTAATACTGAACTTCCAAAGGGAATAAGATTACACATATGAACTTTAAACAGGACCAGGAGCATGAGGGCCAGCGGCGGGGCGTTGGCGGGAACAAGCCGGGCAAGACGTAATTACGGAGGAAGAGGCCATATGCTGCGTGCTTGGCCTTGGTTGCGGGCGGTGCTTCCACGATGTACTTAGGCCTACACCCGTCGCATCTTTGGATCAGGCTGCGGATGTCCTTCGGAGGATTTTGCCACAGAATGGGCAAAATAGCTCCCAGCGCATGCGGAAAGCAATTTCACCACCCTTCGACCGCTTCGTAACGTAGCGGCTCTTACATCCCCTGCGCTCCTTGTTGTCGTCCATGTCATCGAGAATATTCCTGTGAATTATAAAGTACATAATAATCAGGTGCTTAATGAAAGATCGAATAAATCTTGCACTATCATAAGCAAACCTTAGAAACCCTAAAATTAAATGTGTAGAACAAGTAAATGGTAGAAGAAATCATACTAAATCACGAGAAAACCCTATGAACAGCAATGAACATAAGCCACAACAATTGCAAGTCCACTAAGTATGAACAGATAAATTAATTATATGACAAATCAAGCCAACTACATGGCAGATTAGTCGAAATGAAACTAGAATCTGACCGTACGAACCGTAGAATCAAGTACGTCTACAAGAACAAGGTAGGGGATCAAATCAATCAAGAACCAGGTTCGTGCAAACCACGCGAACAGTAATATGACACAAAAAGGATCGGGACAGTTTCGGTAAAAGAGCAGTACCTCCTCGTCGTCACCCTCGACATCCTCCTGGAACTGAACGTTTGGGCCGAAATCGTCGAAGGGGTCGAGGTCCGCGTCCAGCACCGGGTCTAGGAAGACCTCGCCGTGGTGGCCTGCAACGCCTTGCGGATCTTCGGCGGGAGCAACGGCGTTGCTATCCACCTTCTCCTCGACAGCCAGGACGCCCGTTTCGACCGAGGTCGAAGAATCGGACAAGCGAGAGGAGACGAGTGGCCTGGGTGCCGGTGAAGCCTCACCACGCGCGACGGCCACTACCGCAGAGGCATCCTCTGCGCGAGCGGCCGCCGATTGCTCGCCTCGTACGCAAGACCTGTCTTCATGCTGCTGCGGTTGGAAACGAGGAAGTCGATGCCTCGGAGGTGCGGTGAGTTGATGGGAGGGAGAGGACGAGCTCGCGAGAGAGACGATGAGGTCGATTATTTTATAGCCTCTGACTCTCTGTATCAGAGGGGCATTAGTTGTGGACGCGATAGACGATGAGGCCGATTAGTTGTGGACGCGTGAAGTCGTGCATGTACTCGATTCTCACGTATACCAATACTTCCAAACGTCATAAGTAATTCACAATCATTCAGAATAATATGAGACCTTAACATTTTATTGTTTGTGTCAGATATTGTCCATGAAAAATAACATCCTTCAAAAAATAAATCCCCTATGCCAATCCGGTCATGCCCGTCTACTCCAACTAGCTTCCTCGAGTAATTTGTCACCTTACATTCTTAAAATGAACCAAAATTTGGCACAGGGGCATCACATGGAAAATGATGTTACCATTCTCTCTTCCCATTTTTGTTTGAATTTTTCAAAATTGTCATGCCCTAACGGAAAAAATGTATGTTCCTTCTATGAAGCATGTATCAGAATGGCATTACCAAAACACTGGGGTGGCGGGGCACATGGTGGTGTGATGATACATCACATTTGGACCACACAACACAATTTGGACCAACCAAAAAAATTCAACCACCCTACACAAACCCTGGTCAAAACTAGTTTGACCAATATTACAAAAGTTGTACATAATTCAGAAACCGTCGAAATATACGAATCATTCAGAGTCAATACGAAGACAAAGCAATTATGCCAAAAGACGAAGGCGAGAGGAGGAACGAGGTCTTGCTATATTGCACAACAAAGCCAAATTCAACTTTTCATCGATTCCAAAATTCTGGCTGCAATTAGCACACCCTGGTCTCTGATGTCGCAATAGTTGGCTGCTTTGGGAGCGGAGACACTCGACTTCCTTCTTCAACTTATCGCACTGCGTGCGAACTTTCAAGTACTTCGTCTCGAAATATTGCGCATGTTCAGCATGCAACTCCACTTCTGTTGAAAACTTTCACGATCCACGGTTGCAATCACACTGACCAGCCTTGTCAGTGACCACACTCATCGGTGGCTGGGCGCGTAGTTCCTCGACTTCCTTCCTCAACTTCTTACACTCCGCGAGAACGTCTGAGTACCGTTTATCAAAAGAAGATTGCTCGGAACGGGCATTCTCCTCCGATATGGCACGATCTAAAATGCACCTGCCCACGAGGTGGCGGATTTTCTTATGAAGGAAGGTGTTGTGGCCCTTGATCTGGTCCAGTTTCGCGGAGAATCGTGTTATCACATCTGCATTGCAAATTCAACAGCAATGAAGTATGCAGAGTGCGATTGAGGGGGAGAAATAAACAAATGGAGTGCCAACCTCTTCAATATGCACGAGAGCTGCAAAGTCCTTGTCCATAGGAACCTCTTCAACTATGGAACCGCCATCCCTGGAAGAAAGACAGGTTAAGTAGTTGGATCGGCAGCCAGCAAGGAGGCGGCACGGCAATGGAAACATACACGGCCGAAGATGCACACACGCGCACTTGGCTGCTCCTCTCCCGGAGGCGAGCATTCGTCTCGATTACGCATTCAGGATACCAAACCTATGCAAGAGTTTGAGGTTTCTGTTCTGAAGGGTGGTGTTGTGGCCATTTAATCTCATAATCCCTTCCTGCATGGAAAAATTCACCAGTAACGAATCAGGGATCCTTTTTCATTCAAAGGATATGAAAATCATAAGATTAGGAAAAGCATAGGATTTTGTATACATTAGAGAGGGTGTATGCGCTATTTTATGGGCTATTTTGGAATGTACAAAATGAAGTCGTGTTTAATAAACCCAAATCTCATCCCTTCTTGCAGGTTATCCCTATGATTATTCACTAGATCCGTATGTTTCTTATCTCCAGCCCGAGGATCAGCTGGATATCATGGAGTGCAGGTGCAGCGACTAGAGACAGCCGCACGGGATTTTACGATGGGGTGGCTGGCGGTTTCCTCATAGAATTACTAACGATGTGTTTTTGCCTTTTT
The DNA here is from genome assembly GCF_019359855.2 of Lolium perenne. Taxonomy (NCBI): domain Eukaryota; kingdom Viridiplantae; phylum Streptophyta; class Magnoliopsida; order Poales; family Poaceae; genus Lolium; species Lolium perenne. The sequence goes on from NC_067244.2 coordinate 25,383,136, forward strand.
GGCACCCGCTGTTTTCTATGTTTCGTTGGTGGATCTTTGTGTCGACTCTAGCTGATCCGTGAGAAGTTGTCATAATTTGTGTATGAACTGAAGAAAGCAATAAAGCAGCCATATACATCATTTTGATGCAGAGGCTGTGATATGTCCCCCATTTCGAAAAAAGGAACAAACAAAGGATATATTTCTATAAATCAAACAACTAATGTAGGGAAGAACCCATAGGATCTAAATGCTACACAATTCTTATAGAAGTCCTACGAATTAAAGAAGCCCTCATGCAGTACGGAGATGAAGAGGAAGAAAAAAAAAGCAATGGATATACTTCGTATATTATAGTGCATACATTATTAATGCTCTTGAGAGCTAACAAGTGCTCATCAAACAACGGGTCCTCGATAGCTAAGTACGAAGTGGATCCTGCGGTAGAAAGCACGAGCCTGGAACCGTCGGCCCTGGAAGATGATAGCCGGTTTAGTTGGCACCGCTTGCGACAAGGACTCAACGAAAATCCGGCATGGCGATGGAAACATACCAGGGAGCTTCGTACCCACCAGGTTGGCGAGAAACGAGCGATTTCTCAACTTGGGTAGGAATGGCGCTGAAACCAGCCGCCATGGAAGAAAGACGGTTAAATTGTTTGATCCGCTAGCCAGCCAGAAGGCAGAGAAACTTCGGCATGGCGATGGAAACATACCGGGGAGCTACGTACCCACCATCTTGGCGAAACACGGTCGATTTCTCGGCATCGGTAGGAAGGGCGACACTTGAGCAGGCGGCCCTGGAAGAAAGACGGTCAAATAGCTGGTTCTCCCGGGTAAAAAAAATAGTTGGATCTGTTTGCCTTGCTGTAATCTGCGTTCATGGGGGCAAAGAAAGCACATGGCGATAAAAACCTACCAGGACTCTTGCTGGATTACTCTGCCCTGACCCAACAAGCCCGAAGCAGACTGAGCTTGCGATGGAAGCGCGGGCGAGCTTGCGATGGAAGCGCAGACTGAGCTTGCGATGGAAGCGCAGACATGCCTGTCCGCCGGCGCCGCTGGTACACATTCAAAGTCGGAGTTTGCAGGACTTTCAGCGGGATGGATTTCACCGCGGATTTAGTCTCAGACAACAACGCCTCCTTCCTCTTCTTACACTTCTTCATGTTCTTCTTAGACAACTTGTTGAACGATGGATGAATCGCTGGAGGAAGAAGGAAGGGACAAGCAGGTGGGGATAGAAGGGGTCGGTGTAGAGCTCTCGGGGAGGGTTCCCGGGGAGGAGGATGAAAACTGGAGCGAACGGGGACAGGGGGATGGGACTGGGCAATCTTGTCCGTCCATCCAAAATCAAAGGGCGGGAGCACATAAGACTTTGGGCCATTGACAGGCTGGTCCTGCCACAGGCGGACCCCAAGTTTCAGCGATTCAATGTCAGTGAAAAGAATCTTGTTCGGGGTCGGCCGCGGAAGCCAAATCTCTGTGTCCCAAAGTCTACTAGTAGTCTACTCCTATATAGGTATAGCTGCATAGCCATCATACCATTGCATTGATCGAGCTGTACGCCTTTACCACTACGATTCAGGTCCAAAATATTAGTGTTCTCTTGTCAAATCAAAGGCCATGTCGGTTTGACGAAATGGACGTTCTTTAACTCACAAACTACTCCAAGGACATCATTTACGGACTACTCGGTTCGGCAAAAAGATTCTTGAAGCCATGTACATATTTTCCGGATCGATTTAGTAATTTGCTACAACTGTAATATTATTTCCAATTTTCAGCAATTTATTTGAATTTTAGGATTTTACTTATAAATTTCGCTAATTGACATGTGTAGGAAAGATAGAAAACAACTAGTGTATGCATGACCAATTAATCTGACTAAATAAATCTTATAGTGGCCACTTTGCATCACTCAAACTGAGAGTGCATGTTAGATTCATATGATAGAATAATGGAGAATCGCTATGACATATGCCTCCTTGAATCCTACGGGAAAGAAATCTACGGGAATTGGTAGAGCTAGGTGTGTGATGGTATCATAGGAAAGACAAAGGAAATTTCTATATAGATTGAGAGTGCATAGCATAGTTGTCACAGATGCATATGAATTTTTCCAAGAGGTCTAACCTCTTACTAGAAATCCCATAGGGTTGTACTAGTATAAGAAAACAATACATAGAAATTTTGGAGGATTCAATTCTTCAAATCAAACAAGCTATATAGGCGAAAATCATATCCTTTGATTCGTACAATTTGTATAGGAGTTATGTAGGATTTGACTATAGGAGTTATGTAGGATTTGACTATAGGATTTGAATATTTGTACGGTTGTGTAATATTTTTACCCAGATCAATTCACATACCACCGGTTATGTATTTTTTTGGGCTATAAAAATAGGAGGTGTGGTATATTTGATGTGTGTAGAGATAATCTCACCATCTTATAGCCACCCCTAACATTTCGAGCAAACAAAAAAAAAATCTATACCACTACCCACCTCTCGTCCTACACTCAATTCCTACACAACCAAACAACAAAAATTGGCTATCCCTAGCCAGGTGGTTGGGGATACTCTCACCCCATAAACCTATCTCCTAAACCAAACAACCCCTAATATGGAGGGAAGGAAAACCTAGTATACGATCTGTACAAAAACACATAAAGCAATCTGGAACCGTCCACATAGAATCAACGGGCCAGAGCAGATGCCTTCTTTGGGAAGGGTCTTGCGCGGAAGCCAAGGAATCCTCTGCGTCGACAATCTGGTGTAGCAGTAAAATACACCATCATAGGGGAACATTGATGGAGTCACTACAATGCGTCCGAATCCGGGTATAGTCTTGTCATATCAATGGCCATGTCAGTTTCTCCAGATATAATCTATCCGTTAGCTAGTACTACTACTCTAGAGGCTGACGCCACATGCAGAAGTTGTACGACTACGACTACTATCGAGTATCGACTAGTCCGATCACGTCCAGGTCCCAACTACTCAAAAATGGCCGTAAAGAAAATGCAGAAGTAGGATGGGGCCACGACAAAAGACATAGTACATCTATTTATGGACAGAGGTAGTATCATATCAGCATGCATTAGCATCTCATTTGCAACTAGTTGCACTCGCATCCTATTATCGGATATCACACTTCTGCACTTTTAAAAAATATGAAGAAAAACAAAACTGGGACACATATTATGTTGTGTATTGCTCCACAGGTCACAGATGTAAAAAAAAAATCTAGCTTGCACAAAAAAGACAAATGATATGTGAATAGTTAAGGAATATTATTCACTTTGGTCTTTTCTTTTTTCCACAGCTCACATATGGTCACTTTTTGAAACAAATGTTTAGATGTGCGCAAGATACAACATAACCCGTGACTATGATTTGAATTTACATTTTTTTACAAACTCGAAATGTGACATCCAACAATAAGATGAGGGATCAACTAGTTGCGAAATGTTTGCACTCCTGACCATGCATCTGAATCTATCTACTAGACTACTACAACAACATACAAAATGCACCAGTTTTGAACTAGACATGTAACAGCAGTACTAACCGTTGGTTTCCAAAATCTAACGCTTGTGATTAGAGGGATTCGCGTCAAGAGATACCACAACAGCATACACTTCTTTCTAGAACCATCATGTAGCCATTATGTAGAAGAAGAAAAAAGCAGGGTCACACCAATATCACACGTCCCACTCGATAGTAAGAAAGGTTCCAAGTTATTGTTCCCATTTCTCAACTGGTCATACCTTTTTCGATGGTGTAACCTACGTAGTATAAGTTATATATTAGTTGTATGGAAAGTTTGAGCAACATTTAGAACATAATTTTGTACTCCTAATTGGTCCAACATGCATGCTAAGATTGGGGTCTTCACCTTGAAACGGCGAGCGCCGAAAAGCGGGTCAAAATCGCCCAGATCCTCGAAGATATCTACAGCCGCAGCCGATGTATGAGAGACGGAGTGGGAAACGAGTGGGGCGATGTATGAGAGACAGAGTGGGGGTGTAGTATGTACTATGCATTGTGGAGTATAGTAAGACGGCGAGACGGTGAGGTCAGAGTGATTAAGACTAGTCACAATGGGAAGTACGTAGTACGTAGTATCATACACTACTAGTTTGTGATACTACCTCCACAATGCATAGTATCATAATATGGTTCATACTTATGTCATATTTAAAGTTTTGTAGAATCTTAATGCAAATGTGTGTACATGATGTATTTGTCATGAAGTTTTCTAAGTTTTCTAGGTTTATGTGTTATAATACTACTCTCACCTCATAATTGATGTGACACATTAGATTTTTGCCAACATGGCATGTATGATACTACTTACGAGCCTTAAAAGCACTTTTTGTGATGTTGATCAAATTGTACTCTAAAATTGTCACTGGACAACAGGTCGGCCTATTGCAAACTTGTTTGAATGAGCTAAAATAGTTAGAAATCTAGAAAATTTGTCACTTCAATGAATTTTCATCCTATAATGTTTACTTAATTTGAAAAACGAATGGGGACGTTTGCCATAATGGGACAATCATTTCTACAAAAAAGAATAAGATGGAAAGTCTCGCAATGTTATTTATCATGACAACATTGACAATGTCACAACCGTGGGGTGATTAGGGAATCCACTCCGCTAGAAAAAACAAACTTATATAAGGCATGTGTGGCAATGCAGTTTGTCTACCTTATACACATATCTCGATGTGTAGCTATATATGGATTTTATTTTCCAGCTTTAGATGATCAGTTTATAGTTCACCATTTAATTAGAATTCATAATTTTTGGGAATAAAATACTTGGAGGTACCCTGCAAGTGTGGTACCACAAACAAAGCCCAAACATGGGTCCCAATAGTACAACATTGCGCGCATATATAGGAAGTTTGACCAAATTTGAAACCAACCAAATGAGGTAGAAACAAATCAAAAAAAATGTTGTGAAACATGTGCATGGAGCCATCACATGACATGTACTTACTACTAACAAGTAAAAAATATAAAACCCTATCATACATAGAGGTTTGGGGTGAAGAGTTATTATTCACACACATATAGAATAAATATGGACTACTTTCGGCTTTCTACCCATTAATTTGAGCAAGCTTCATGCAGTGTCCACTTCAAACTTGACAACATTGGAACCATAGCTGCTTGAGTTCGCCTCGCTAGCCTCTTCCCATATGTAAGCTTAATTAATTGGTTACACTACAAAAACCACAGTCAACTTCTGAATAATGCATGCATTGCCCCCCTTTTGCACATATGCAACTTTGCAAAGTAGGGATTTTTGGTTTACCACACATAAGTGTGTTGTTTTCTTTTTATTAGGACCCATGTTTGGTAGCCACATTTTTTCCAAAGCCAAAGTGTGGTTAGCAACAAAAAAAAAGCTAGTATATATGGCTAGCCACCAAATTGTGGCTTAAAATATTAAAGCCAAACTTTGTAAAAAAAAGTTGAGTCTATGACAAATGGACCATATATACATGCAATGAAGTGTGATAAGCCAAATTGTGGCAAAAAACCAAACACATGCCAAATAAACTATATGCATGGCTGCCAAATTTTGGCTTCTTGACAAATTGTGGCTAGGAACCAAACATGCCCTTGCTGGCCAAAGGGGTCCAAATATGTGTTTTGTTTATTCGCTATCATGTGCAGTGTGTGCAAAATACCACAAATCAAAATTTACGGGTAGGCCAAACATGCATGCATGGTAGGCGAATCGCCATTTCGAAGGCTAATTTGTCAAACTAGCTTACCATGAAACCATCATTTGTACTCCAATTAATTAAGTTTGGATATGAATGGTGGTCATCAACCAAACTAATAAGAATTCAAAATTTGGGATGATATAGGGATGTGCCCTATTGTTGTGGAATCAGAAAACATTAATTAGCCAACGAAAATGTGGGTTGCATCCAAGTATTGTTGCTCACAAAGTCGATTGCCAAGAAGTTTTTGCCTAAATTTGAAAAAAATGCCAAAAATGAGGTTCAAACTTATTGAAATCAGCAAGCAAGGCAATCACGAAGTCACCAATTACTACTTTTATCTAGGAAAAATAACAAACATGATGGCATGCAAATATTCTTGAGAAGCAGAATCATTCTGTAAATATTTTTTTGAACCATGCATGTTGGACATTGATTCTCTTCTTGCCACATGGGTGAGCTAGCTTGGTTATCGCAAGAACCATGCATGGCGAACTTTCGAATCATGACCCCTTTTTTAAGAGATCAATGAAAAACTTCTTATTTTCGACTATACTTTGCCAAATACAGTTTTTTGGTTTTCCACATAAAGTCTTTTCATTTTTATTGGCCGAATTAAGGGGGCAAAATTAAAAGGATGTATTTGTGAAGTGGATCCTTCTTAGTCACTCTAAAATGAAGCTTTTGGGGGGTTCTTGAAATTTCCATGTTTGAAACCCAAAACCACGTCTCTTCATGCTTGACTTCATAAGACGGAGTTTAGGGTTAGGGTAGATACATGATTTGTCTGGTTTGAATATGTCTTGACCTTGTTTATCAACTTGAATGCTTAATATATGACATAAGAATACTATGTGCTTTGGTTTTCATTTTTTGATTTTTTCTGAATTTTTATGCCCATTTGATCTTGGTCAAATCCTAGGTTTAACCAAGGTTTAAACAAGTTTAAAACATGAAAATGAAAAGGTAAGCCTGCATCCTTCTTAGTCACTCCAAAATGAGGCTTTTGGGAAGGTTTTTGTAATTTCCATGTTTGAAACCCAAAACGACTTCTCTTCGTGCTTGACTTCATAAGACAAAGTTTAGGGTTAGGGGTAGATACAAGATTTTTCTGGTTTGAATATCTCTAGACCTTGTTTACCAACTTGAGTGCTTACTATATATGACATAAGAAGGCTATGTGCTTTGGTTTTTCAGTTTTTTTGAATTTTTATACCCATTTGAATCTTGGTCAAATCCTAGGTACGGTTTGTACAAGATTTGAACATGTTTAAAACATGAAAATAAAAGGTAAGCATGGATCCTTCTTAGTAACTCTAAAATGAAGCTTTTGGGAGGTTTTTGAAATTTCCATGTTTGAAACCCAAAACCACTTCTCTTCATGCTTGATCGACTTCATAAGACAGAATTTAGGGTTAGTGGGTAGATACATGATTTGTCTGGTTTGAATATGTTTAGACCTTGTTTATCAAATTGAATGCTTACTATATGACATAAGAATACTATGTGCTTTAGTTTTCAATTTTTTGATTTTTTCTGATTTTTTTTGCCCATTTGATCTTGGTCAAATCCTAGGTTTAACCAAGATTTAAACAAGTTTAAGACATGAAAATGAAAAGGTAAGCCTGCATCCTTCTTAGTCACTCCAAAATGAAGCTTTTGGGAAGGTTTTTGAAATTTCCATGTTTGAAACCCAAAACCACTTCTCTTCATGCTTTACTTCATAAGACAGAGTTTAGGGTTAGGGGTAGATATACGTGATTTGTCTAGTTTGAATATGTCTAGACCTTGTTTTATCAACTTGAATTCTTACTATATGACATAAAAAAACTATGTGGTTTGGTTTGATAGTTCATTGTTCATAATTCATAGTTGATCATACATACGGATGATACATACAGAATTGCGCGATCCTTATCGCGACTTCTAACCTATCTAGTTGTCGAGGAAGATGATGGTCGCGTTCTCCTCCGCATCCCGCGCCTCCTTCTCCTTCACGGCGGCGATGGCCGCCGCCTTGTCTTCTTCCTCCGCCCTCTTCTTGTCGGCATCGTCCTTGAGGGACGCGGCCAGCGCCTTCAAGAAGAGGGGGTCTTCCCCTTCCTCCGCCTCCTCCGCCTCCTCGCTGGCTGGCGGCGCGAATCCGCCGCTGGTGCTCGCCTCCCACGCCGCCTTCGACCGGCGGTTCCTCTCCCGGTCGGCGCGCCATTTGTTGAAGACGGGGCCGCTCATCGGTTTGAGTGGCGGATCCGCCTTGTACTGCAGCCCGCCGGGGCGAACTCGCGGAGCGACGACGGCATGTACAGGGGAGCCTGCACACGCACGCCGCGCGCCGACTCCCGGCGGTGGACTGCTTGCACTGGAGCCGCCACGCCTCCTCGAGCGTGTCCGGCGCGCGGGATCGCTTTGATCCGCTCGCGGGCGACGCGGAACTGGTACGGCGTGAATACATGGCGAGCGGCGAAGAATCACCGCCCTGCAATCAAGGCCAAGCACGCAGCATATGGCCTCTTCCTTACGTCTTTTGACTGGTTTGTTGCCGGTCAACGCCCCTGCTGGCCCTGATGCTCCTGGTCCTGTTTAAAGTTCAGCATTAAACTCTACTATACAACTGTCGTGGTCTTATGATGTACAGTAGTACTCTTTTGATGCATTTGTGATGTAGTAGTACTATACTTTTTTTTGAACTGATATAGTACTATCTAAGAAAAGTACTCCCTCCGATTCACATTCTTTTTAGCACCAAGAAATATGGATCGGAGCGAGGGAGTAAATTGGCATCTCGTGCATGAAGCTTGACAGATTGATCGGGTTGGCTAGAACGGCTAAACAATGCTGCTCATTAGGCAAATGCATGCCATGTACGATAGTATACATCCAGTAAAGAAGTCTATACTGACATAAAAAAAGACTACATTGGGGATGAGAGTCAATTGGGGCATCTGCAATACAGAAAATCTTGCTCGTAGTTGATTTTGGCTAAGAGGGTTTTGTGCCCATACTTGTATCTTGGTCAAATCCTAGGTTTGACAATGATTTAAACAAGTTTAAAATATGAAAATGAAAAGGTAATCATGGATACTTCTTAGTCACTCTAAAATGAAGCTTTTGGGAGGTTTTTGATATTTCCATGTTTGAAACCAAGAACCACTTCTCTTCATGCTTGGCTTCATAAGATAAAGTTTAGGGGTTAGGGGGTAGATACATGATTTGTTTGGTTTGAATATGTCTAGACCTTGTTTATCAGCTTGAATGCTTACTATATGACATAAGAAGACTATGTACTTTGGTTTTTCATTTTTTTTAATTTTTTAATTTTATGCCCATTTGAATCTTGGTCAAATACACTAGCTATGACCAAGATGTAAACAAGTTTAGTACATGAAAATGAAAAGGTAAGCATGGATCCTTCTTAGTCACTCTAAAATGAAGCTTTTGGCGGGTTCTTGAAATTTCCAAGTTTGAAACCCAAAACCACTTCTCTTCATGCTTCACTACATAAGACAGAGTTTAGGGTTAGGGGTAGATACATGATTTTTCTTGTTTGAATATATCTAGACCTTGTTTATATCAACTTTAATGCTAACTATGTGACATAAGAAAACTATGTGCTTTGGTTTTTAATTTTTCTAATTTTTTTATTTTGATGCACATTTGAATCTTTGTCAAATCCTAGGTTTGACCAAGATTTAAATAAGTATAAAACATGAAAATGAAAAGGGGAAGCCTGTATCCTTCTTAGTCACTCTAAAATGAAGTTTTTGGGATGTTCTTGAAATTTTCATGTTTGAAACCCAAAACCACTTCTCTTCATGCTTGACTTCATAAGATATAGTTTAGGGGCTAGGGGATAGATACATGATTTCCCTAGGTTTGAATATGCATGTCCAAACCTTGTTTATCAACTTGAAGGTAAGCCTGAATCCTTCTTAGTCACTCTAAAATGAGAAGCTTTTGGGAGTTTTTTGAAATTTCCATGTTTGAAACCCAAAACCACTTCTCTTCATGCTTGACTTCATAAGACAAAGTTAATTTAGGGTTAGGGGGTAGATGCATGATTTGTCTAGTTTGTTGTTTAGACCTTGTTTATCAACTTGAATGCTTACTATATGACATAATAATACTATGTGCTTTGGTTTTCATTTTTTTTATTTTTTCTGAATTTTTATGCCCATTTGATCTTGGTCAAATCCTAGGCTTAACCAATATTTAAACAAGTTTAAAACATGAAAATGAAAAGGTAAGCCTGTATCCTTCTTAATTAGTCACTCCAAAATGAAGCTTTTGGGAAGGTTTTTGAAATTTCCATGTTTGAAATCCAAAATGACTTCTCTTCGTGCTTGACTTCATAAGACAAAGTTTAGGGCTAGGGGTAGAAACATGATTTTTCTGGTTTGAATATGTCTAGACCTTGTTTATCAACTTGAGTGCTTACTATATGACATAAGAAGGCTATATGCTTGGGTTTTTCATTTTTTTGGAAATTTTATGCCCATTTTTGAATGTTGATCAAATCCTAGGTACGGTTTGACCAAGATTTGAACAATTTTAAAACATGAAAATAAAAGGTAAGCCCGGCCTGGATCCTTCAGTCACTCTAAAATGAAGCTTTTGGGGGGTTCTTGAAATTTCCAAGTTTGAAACCCAAAACCACTTCTCTTCATGCTTGACTACATAAGACATACAGAGTTTAGGGTTAGGGGTAGATACATGATTTTTCTTGTTTGAATATATCTAGACCTTGTTTATATCAATTTTAATGCTAACTATATGACATAAGAAAACTATGTGCTTTGGTTTTTAATTTTTCTGATTTTTTATTTTGATGCACATTTGAATCTTTGTCAAATCCTAGGTTTGACCAAGATTTAAACAAGTATAAAACATGAAAATGAAAAGGGGAAGCCTGTATCCTTCTTAGTCACTCTAAAATGAAGTTTTTGGGATGTTCTTGAAATTTTCATGTTTGAAACCCAAAACCACTTCTCTTCATGCTTGACTTCATAAGATATAGTTTAGGGGCTAGGGGATAGATACATGATTTGCCTAGGTTTGAATATGCATGTCCAAACCTTGTTTATCAACTTGAATGCTTAGTATATGACATAAGAAGACTATATGCTTTTGTTTTTCATTTTTCTGATTTTTTTAAATTTTATGCCCATTTGAATCTTTTGGTCAAATCCTTGGTTTAATTTGACACGGATTTAAACAAGTTTAAAATATGAAAATGAAAAGGTGGTAAGCAGGCATGGATCCTTCTTATATATATTAGTCACTCTAAAATGAAGCTTTTGGGAGGTTTTTGAATTCTCCATGTTTGAAACCCAAAACCACTTCTCTTCATGTTGTTGACTTCATAAGATAGAGTTTAGGGGTTAGGGGTATAGATACATGATTTGTCTTGTTTGAATATGTGTCTAGACCTTGTTTATCAACTTTAATGCTTACTATATGACATAAGAACACTATGTGCTTTAATTTGGTTTTTAATTTTTATAATTTATTTTGAATTTTGATGTACATTTTGAATCTTGGTCAAATCCTAGGTTTGACCGAGATTTGAACAAGTTTAAAACAAGAAAATAAAAGGTAAGCCCGCCAGACTGGATCCTTCTTAGTCACTCTATAATGAAGCTTTTAGGGGGGTTGTTGAAAATGTAAGCATGTATCCTTCTTAGTACGTCACACCACAATGAAGCTTTTGGGAGGGTTTTTTAAATGTCCATGTTTGAAACCCAAAACGACTTCTCTTCGTGCTTGACTTCATAATTAAGACAAAGTTTAGGGTTAGGGGTAGATACATGATTTTTCTGGTTTGAATATGTCTAGACTTTGTTTATCAACTTGAGTGCTTACTATATGGCATATATAAGAAGCTAGGCTATGTGCTTTGGTTTTTTTTTTTTTTTTGAATTTTTATGCCCATTTGAATCTTGGTCAAATCCTAGGTACGTACGGTTTGACCAAGATTTGAACATGTTTAAAACATGAAAATAAAAGGTAAGCATGGATCCTTCTTAGTCACTCTAAAATGAAGCTTTTGGGAGGTTTTTGAAATTTCCATGTTTGAAACCCAAAACCACTTCTCTTCATGCTTGGCTTCGTAAGATAGAGTTTAGGGTTTGGGGTAGATACGTACATGATTTTTACGCCCATTTGAATCTTCGTCAAATCCTAAGTTTGACCAAGATTTGAACAAGTTTAAAACATGAAAATGAAAAGGGTAAGCCTGGATCCTTGTTTAGGGTTAGGGGGTAGATACATGATTTTTGTGGTTTGAATATGCCAGACCTTGTTTATCACCTTGAATGCTTACTATATGACATAGGAAGACGGCGTGCTTTTTTTTTTGATTTTTTTTGAATTTTTATGCCCATTTGAATCTTGGTCAAGTCATAGGTTTGACCAAGATTTAAACATGTTTAAAACATGAAAATGAAAAAGTAAGCCTGGATCCTTCTTAGTCACTCCAAAATGTACCAATTGATAAATGAGTTAACTTGGCTTCATGGAAAAAATAATGTCATGTAAATGATTTAACTTGGCTTTCGTACCCTTGAATCCATAGGAAACTTTGTATAAATGTAGTAGTATAATAATCAACCGAGTTTTTACATCAACAGGTCTGTCACTTACGTGTGGTGCCCATGCGTGAGGTCCCACACTTCAGTGAGCACAAGTCACGTGCAATAGGTACGCAAACTCCCAGCCATTTTCTTTGTCAAGAGAAGACGCATCAGGATGCGTATCGGAAGTATGTGGGTCCTTACGGATCCTTCGGTTGTCCCTCTCACAAAAAAAAACAAATCTCTCTCATTCTCGGCCTCGCTCGACTCGCTCGCTCGCTCGCTCGCTCGCTCTGCTCACTGACAAACCCTGCACAAAAGTCAACATCATCACACGAAAAAGCTGAGACAGCATAATTCTCTCCCTTCTTCTCTCCTTCCGAGTGATCCCTCTTCCTCCGAGTTTCACTCGACGGGCAAACACACATGTGCTGCATAGTAATAATAAAAAAGTAGAAAAATCGACCTACGAATCTATGATTAAATAGGTTAAACTAGGGTTTTGCCCACTACTACAGATCATGTTCAAAAATATCCAACTACTAGTTCGATTTTGGGCTACTAATATAAAATTAAAATAAGTTGAACTAGTATTCCTCTAAAAAATCATTTTGGTATGCATTGTTTGATACTTTTCATAGCTATAGTGCATCACAAATTTATGATTTCATGCTTTGCTTTGCCAATTTCGATTTTTTCTAACCACCTTCTCTTTGATTTCAAATTTAGGTCAAACTATCGATGCCTACTATGTGTTCTACTTGAATTGGATGCAGCGTGCGCACATGTTTTGCCATTGTTTTGGGCTTCCACACATCTTTGGGGCATCCAAGTATTTAAGTTACCTTGTTTTTTTGAATTGTAATTCATACCCTTCCTCCCAATTTTTATGCCCATTTGAATCTTGGTCAAATCCTAAGTTTGACCAAGATTTGAACAAGTTTAAAACATGAAAATGAAAAGGTAAGACTGAATCCTTCTTAGTCACTCTAAAATGAGAAGCTTTTGGGAGTTTTTGAAATTTCCATGTTTGAAACCCAAAACCACTTCTCTTCATGCTTGACTTCATAAGACAGAGTTAATTTAGGGTTAGGGGGTAGATACATGATTTGTCTAGTTTGTTGTTTAGACCTTGTTTATCAACTTGAATGCTTACTATATGACATAATAATACTATGTGCTTTGGTTTTCATTTTTTTTTTGATTTTTTCTGAATTTTTATGCCCATTTGATCTTGGTCAAATCCTAGGCTTAACCAATATTTAAACAAGTTTAAAACATGAAAATGAAAAGGTAAGCCTGTATCCTTCTTAATTAGTCACTCCTAAATGAAGCTTTTGGGAAGGGTTTTTGAAATTTCCATGTTTGAAATCCAAAACGACTTCTCTTCGTGCTTGACTTCATAAGACAAAGTTTAGGGCTAGGGGTAGAAACATGATTTTTCTGGTTTGAATATGTCTAGACCTTGTTTATCAACTTGAGTGCTTACTATATGACATAAGAAGGCTATATGCTTGGGTTTTTCATTTTTTTTGGAAATTTTATGCCCATTTTTGAATCTTGATCAAATCCTAGGCACGGTTTGACCAAGATTTGAACAATTTTAAAACATGAAAATAAAAGGTAAGCCCGGCCTGGATCCTTTAGTCACTCTAAAATGAAGCTTTTGGGGGGTTCTTGAAATTTCCAAGTTTGAAACCCAAAACCACTTCTCTTCATGCTTGACTACATAAGACATACAGAGTTTAGGGTTAGGGGTAGATACATGATTTTTCTTGTTTGAATATATCTAGACCTTGTTTATATCAACTTTAATGCTAACTATATGACATAAGAAAACTATGTGCTTTGGTTTTTAATTTTTCTGATTTTTTATTTTGATGCACATTTCAATCTTTGCCAAATCCTAGGTTTGACCAAGATTTAAACAAGTATAAAACATGAAAATGAAAAGGGGAAGCCTGTATCCTTCTTAGTCACTCTAAAATGAAGTTTTTGGGATGTTCTTGAAATTTTCATGTTTGAAACCCAAAACCACTTCTCTTCATGCTTGACTTCATAAGATATAGTTTAGGGGCTAGGGGATAGATACATGATTTGCCTAGGTTTGAATATGCATGTCCAAACCTTGTTTATCAACTTGAAGGTAAGCCTGAATCCTTCTTAGTCACTCTAAAATGAGAAGCTTTTGGGAGTTTTTTGAAATTTCCATGTTTGAAACCCAAAACCACTTCTCTTCATGCTTGACTTCATAAGACAAAGTTAATTTAGGGTTAGGGGGTAGATACATGATTTGTCTAGTTTGTTGTTTAGACCTTGTTTATCAACTTGAATGCTTACTATATGACATAATAATACTATGTGCTTTGGTTTTCATTTTTTTTGATTTTTCCTGAATTTTTATGCCCATTTGATCTTGGTCAAATCCTAGGCTTAACCAATATTTAAACAAGTTTAAAACATGAAAATGAAAAGGTAAGCCTGTATCCTTCTTAATTAGTCACTCCAAAATGAAGCTTTTGGGAAGGTTTTTGAAATTTCCATGTTTGAAATCCAAAACGACTTCTCTTCGTGCTTGACTTCATAAGACAAAGTTTAGGGCTAGGGGTAGAAACATGATTTTTCTGGTTTGAATATGTCTAGACCTTGTTTATCAACTTGAGTGCTTACTATATGACATAAGAAGGCTATATGCTTGGGTTTTTCATTTTTTTGGAAATTTTATGCCCATTTTTGAATGTTGATCAAATCCTAGGGACGGTTTGACCAAGATTTGAACAATTTTAAAACATGAAAATAAAAGGTAAGCCCGACCTGGATCCTTCAGTCACTCTAAAATGAAGCTTTTGGGGGGTTCTTGAAATTTCCAAGTTTGAAACCCAAAACCACTTCTCTTCATGCTTGACTACATAAGACATACAGAGTTTAGGGTTAGGGGTAGATACATGATTTTTCTTGTTTGAATATATCTAGACCTTGTTTATATCAATTTTAATGCTAACTATATGACATAAGAAAACTATGTGCTTTGGTTTTTAATTTTTCTGATTTTTTATTTTGATGCACATTTGAATCTTTGTCAAATCCTAGGTTTGACCAAGATTTAAACAAGTATAAAACATGAAAATGAAAAGGGGAAGCCTGTATCCTTCTTAGTCACTCTAAAATGAAGTTTTTGGGATGTTCTTGAAATTTTCATGTTTGAAACCCAAAACCACTTCTCTTCATGCTTGACTTCATAAGATATAGTTTAGGGGCTAGGGGATAGATACATGATTTGCCTAGGTTTGAATATGCATGTCCAAACCTTGTTTATCAACTTGAATGCTTAGTATATGACATAAGAAGACTATATGCTTTTGTTTTTCATTTTTCTGATTTTTTTTAAATTTTATGCCCATTTGAATCTTTTGGTCAAATCCTTGGTTTAATTTGACACGGATTTAAACAAGTTTAAAATATGAAAATGAAAAGGTGGTAAGCAGGCATGGATCCTTCTTATATATATTAGTCACTCTAAAATGAAGCTTTTGGGAGGTTTTTGAATTCTCCATGTTTGAAACCCAAAACCACTTCTCTTCATGTTGTTGACTTCATAAGATAGAGTTTAGGGGTTAGGGGTATAGATACATGATTTGTCTTGTTTGAATATGTGTCTAGACCTTGTTTATCAACTTTAATGCTTACTATATGACATAAGAACACTATGTGCTTTAATTTGGTTTTTAATTTTTATAATTTATTTTGAATTTTGATGCACATTTTGAATCTTGGTCAAATCCTAGGTTTGACCGAGATTTGAACAAGTTTAAAACAAGAAAATAAAAGGTAAGCCCGCCAGACTGGATCCTTCTTAGTCACTCTATAATGAAGCTTTTAGGGGGGTTGTTGAAAATGTAAGCATGTATCCTTCTTAGTACGTCACACCACAATGAAGCTTTTGGGAGGGTTTTTTAAATGTCCATGTTTGAAACCCAAAACGACTTCTCTTCGTGCTTGACTTCATAATTAAGACAAAGTTTAGGGTTAGGGGTAGATACATGATTTTTCTGGTTTGAATATGTCTAGACTTTGTTTATCAACTTGAGTGCTTACTATATGGCATATATAAGAAGCTAGGCTATGTGCTTTGGTTTTTTTTTTTTTTGAATTTTTATGCCCATTTGAATCTTGGTCAAATCCTAGGTACGTACGGTTTGACCAAGATTTGAACATGTTTAAAACATGAAAATAAAAGGTAAGCATGGATCCTTCTTAGTCACTCTAAAATGAAGCTTTTGGGAGGTTTTTGAAATTTCCATGTTTGAAACCCAAAACCACTTCTCTTCATGCTTGGCTTCGTAAGATAGAGTTTAGGGTTTGGGGTAGATACGTACATGATTTTTACGCCCATTTGAATCTTCGTCAAATCCTAAGTTTGACCAAGATTTGAACAAGTTTAAAACATGAAAATGAAAAGGGTAAGCCTGGATCCTTGTTTAGGGTTAGGGGGTAGATACATGATTTTTGTGGTTTGAATATGCCGGTCCTTGTTTATCACCTTGAATGCTTACTATATGACATAGGAAGACGGCGTGCTTTTTTTTGATTTTTTTGAATTTTTATGCCCATTTGAATCTTGGTCAAGTCATAGGTTTGACCAAGATTTAAACATGTTTAAAACATGAAAATGAAAAAGTAAGCCTGGATCCTTCTTAGTCACTCCAAAATGTACCAATTGATAAATGAGTTAACTTGGCTTCATGGAAAAAATAATGTCATGTAAATGATTTAACTTGGCTTTCGTACCCTTGAATCCATAGGAAACTTTGTATAAATGTAGTAGTATAATAATCAACCGAGTTTTTACATCAACAGGTCTGTCACTTACGTGTGGTGCCCATGCGTGAGGTCCCACACTTCGATGAGCACAAGTCACGTGCAATAGGTACGCAAACTCCCAGCCATTTTCTTTGTCAAGAGAAGACGCATCGGGATGCGTATCGAAGTATGTGGGTCCTTCTGGATCCTTCGGTTGTCCCTCTCACAAAAAAAAAACAAATCTCACACATTCTCGGCCTCGCTCGACTCGCTCGCTCGCTCGCTCGCTCCGCTCACCGACAAACCTGCACAAAAGTCAACATCATCACACGAAAAAGGGGAGACACCATAATTCTCTCCCTTCTTCTCTCCTTCCGAGTGATCCCTCTTCCTCCGAGTTTCACTCGACGGGCAAACACACATGTGCTGCATAGTAATAATAAAAAAGTAGAAAAATCGACCTACGAATCTATGATTAAATAGGTTAAACTAGGGTTTTGCCCACTACTACAGATCATGTTCAAAAATATCCAACTACTAGTTCGATTTTGGGCTACTAATATAAAATTAAAATAAGTTGAACTAGTATTCCTCTAAAAAATCATTTTGGTATGCATTGTTTGATACTTTTCATAGCTATAGTGCATCACAAATTTATGATTTCATGCTTTGCTTTGCCAATTTCGATTTTTTCTAACCACCTTCTCTTTGATTTCAAATTTAGGTCAAACTATCGATGCCTACTATGTGTTCTACTTGAATTGGATGCAGCGTGCGCACATGTTTTGCCATTGTTTTGGGCTTCCACACATCTTTGGGGCATCCAAGTATTTAAGTTACCTTGTTTTTTGAATTGTAATTCATACCCTTCCTCCCAATTTTTATGCCCATTTGAATCTTGGTCAAATCCTAAGTTTGACCAAGATTTGAACAAGTTTAAAACATGAAAATGAAAAGGTAAGACTGAATCCTTCTTAGTCACTCTAAAATGAGAAGCTTTTGGGAGTTTTTTGAAATTTCCATGTTTGAAACCCAAAACCACTTCTCTTCATGCTTGACTTCATAAGACAGAGTTAATTTAGGGTTAGGGGGTAGATACATGATTTGTCTAGTTTGTTGTTTAGACCTTGTTTATCAACTTGAATGCTTACTATATGACATAATAATACTATGTGCTTTGGTTTTCATTTTTTTTTTTGATTTTTTCTGAATTTTTATGCCCATTTGATCTTGGTCAAATCCTAGGCTTAACCAATATTTAAACAAGTTTAAAACATGAAAATGAAAAGGTAAGCCTGTATCCTTCTTAATTAGTCACTCCTAAATGAAGCTTTTGGGAAGGGTTTTTGAAATTTCCATGTTTGAAATCCAAAACGACTTCTCTTCGTGCTTGACTTCATAAGACAAAGTTTAGGGCTAGGGGTAGAAACATGATTTTTCTGGTTTGAATATGTCTAGACCTTGTTTATCAACTTGAGTGCTTACTATATGACATAAGAAGGCTATATGCTTGGGTTTTTCATTTTTTTTGGAAATTTTATGCCCATTTTTGAATCTTGATCAAATCCTAGGCACGGTTTGACCAAGATTTGAACAATTTTAAAACATGAAAATAAAAGGTAAGCCCGGCCTGGATCCTTTAGTCACTCTAAAATGAAGCTTTTGGGGGGTTCTTGAAATTTCCAAGTTTGAAACCCAAAACCACTTCTCTTCATGCTTGACTACATAAGACATACAGAGTTTAGGGTTAGGGGTAGATACATGATTTTTCTTGTTTGAATATATCTAGACCTTGTTTATATCAACTTTAATGCTAACTATATGACATAAGAAAACTATGTGCTTTGGTTTTTAATTTTTCTGATTTTTTATTTTGATGCACATTTCAATCTTTGCCAAATCCTAGGTTTGACCAAGATTTAAACAAGTATAAAACATGAAAATGAAAAGGGGAAGCCTGTATCCTTCTTAGTCACTCTAAAATGAAGTTTTTGGGATGTTCTTGAAATTTTCATGTTTGAAACCCAAAACCACTTCTCTTCATGCTTGATTTCATAAGATATAGTTTAGGGGCTAGGGGATAGATACATGATTTGCCTAGGTTTGAATATGCATGTCCAAACCTTGTTTATCAACTTGAAGGTAAGCCTGAATCCTTCTTAGTCACTCTAAAATGAGAAGCTTTTGGGAGTTTTTTGAAATTTCCATGTTTGAAACCCAAAACCACTTCTCTTCATGCTTGACTTCATAAGACAAAGTTAATTTAGGGTTAGGGGGTAGATACATGATTTGTCTAGTTTGTTGTTTAGACCTTGTTTATCAACTTGAATGCTTACTATATGACATAATAATACTATTGTTGACTGCCAAAACCCACCGGCGGGCAGCGGCCTGTCAACACTGTAGAGCCGGGAAGAGCCTAGAGCTGCGGCTGGCTGAGACCCCTCCGAGCGACGGCCCGCAATGCTCTTCTGGTCACACGCGGCGATGCGAAGTGCAAGGGCGTGCCACCTGACCTATACCTGGTCAGGAAGGTGATGGGGGATGCCTCGCTTAGTTTCCTGCATGGCATACACGTAAACATTAAATACGAGCCTCGATCGGCTCTCAGGTTATCCTGTGAATCGGCTCAAAGAGCCGATCCACCCATGATTCGTGCGGGGTGCACGAATACTTGGTGATCCTGCTTGATCAAGATATAGCTAATGAGATCTACGACGATTTAGGGTTTTCACCGCATAATCGGATCATCCTACTCCAGGTTGGGCCTCGCGGCCACGCACGGTGCTCGTAAGACGATCCTAAACAAGGCCTACAAACCAACAATGAAGTTGATCCTCGGAACATCCTGTTTAGGACTTGCGAACGCCACCCTACGTGCCACTGGATCCTCCCCCCCTTTGTAAGGCCTAACTATTGCAGATATTAAACTAATCCTTGCATAACAAGGAGCAATCGTAACGGATCAGATCTACTAGATGATGAACAAGCAGGGTGCCGCCCCCACGCCTGAGATAGGCGTGAGGGCGGCTAGATATGCAAGGGTTGCACTACGTAAGCATGTTATACGAAGAGCTATGCTAACCCTAACACATCTATGATAACTACGCTGCGCGCCATCAAAGACGCTTCAGTACGCGCAACGCATGAACAACGTGGGGCTTGTGCTGCCTAGATCGCAAGATGCGATCTAGGCAGCATGTCGCTTACCTGGTAGAAACCCTCGAGACGAAGGAGTTGGCGATGCGCCGAGATTGGTTTGTTTTGGGGTGAACGTTGTGTTGTTGTTTATTCCATAAACCCTAGATACATATTTATAGTCCAAGGGACTTTCTAACGTGGGAATATCCCACCGTGCATGATACAAACTCTAACTTTTGATCTAAGATATAATCTACTAAAACTAAAGATACACGGGCAATCTAGCCCAAATTCTCCGCGCAAGGCCGCTTCAGAGATCTTCCACGTGTAGTCTTCTAAGCCCATCTCTCTTACGGCCCACCTCTGGATTTGTCTGGAATCTGGTGATAACACATGCCCCCCTGGTTTTGGAAATAATTTTTTCCAAAATCATTAAGCTTTCCTTCGTCGGGTCATGTCGTGGCAGAGCAGAGCTGTTGCAGTATCCGTTATCATTATGCCCTGTCCTCTCAGCTTCTCTGCAAAATTTGACAGCTCTGACATTACCCCTTCGGAAACTGTGATGGCAGTAATTCCCACCAGGTTTCTCATTATTTACCCGTGCCGACTGATCAGTCATCTTTATCCCCTTCCTCTGTTCCAGCCATCGGCACTCCAAAAAACCCTTCTGCGCACCATGTCCTCTTCTTCCTCTGCCTCGTCGGGACTTTCCTTCGAGTCCTCTTCTCCCGAGCCGATGCCAGTACCGAGCCCACAAGAAGTCCATGCGGCCAACATCCGCCGCGCCATTGAGGCCGGGGAGGAGTCAGACCATGACTTCTCCATCTGGTCCGAGGACGACCAATCCTCGACAGACGGGGAGAGCGACCTCAGCTTCCTCGCCCACGGGAAATCGGAAGAGAAGAGCGATGACGATCGCTTCTCCTGGGATGACTTTACCTTCTCCGAGGTGAAGGAGGAGGAAGAGGAAGAGGAGGACGACGACGACAGCCCCTCCGACGAGCCGCCGGCCAAGCGCCATTGCCCCTGGCCAGGGAATCTCAGTGATTATGATAGCGACGATGACGACGATGACGTGGGGGACGAGGACAACGAAGGTCCTGCCGGCGGCCGCTACAGCAGCGACGACGAGCCCGCCGGGAGCAGCGCCGACAGCGCTGACGACGGTGACGACGAGGGCAGTGACGGCCCGTAGAATAGGACCTCTAGAATAGGATCAGCAACAGTAGACGGGGCAATGTATCCCCTTAGTACTCCCTTTTGAGAGCAATCAGCTCTTCTATGTAAGAAATCTGGTTTATCAATGAAGAACTTTTCCCCAATTTGATTTTGCCGATTTCTTCAGAATTTAATTGAGCCGATTCCCTCTTCTGCTGACCCCGCCGATCGTCACTTAGCCAATGCCCAACGAGCCGATGACATCGCACCAGTATCTTAATGCCCCATCCCTTTGAGCTTTGGCGGACAACTAGGCAGATCGACGTTCTCACGAGAGCCCCAGAACCACTGCCGACACGACTTGCTCCTGAAGTCGATACCACTGGGTTTTCAGCCCGATGAAATCTCAATCGGCTTCTTAAGAACGGAAAATTCTACGCCAGCAGTTGCCCCCCCCGAGCCTCTATCAAGGCGAGCATATCAGTGGACTAACCAAATGTGTCGCCGTCGGTTCCCAAGTCATGATGCGGAACCAGCCGATTTTAGCAAAATCGGCTCTCCAGAGCAGAGAACCTTCAGGGTGAGCTGCCCCCCGAGCTTCTTCAGTCCACTTTTCGCGCCTTGCAGGTCAGATCAGCTCCTTCCCTGTGGTGGATCTGATGCAACCCATCCTTAACCTGATCTGCACATTACTCGCAAAAGGAAACCAGAGGTTCTTAAAGAGAAAATCGAAGTCATCAAGCCACTCGACTGAGGAGCTCTTCCATTAGAATCTCTCTTCGTGACTCCCTTCCTGCTCGCATTGACCCTTTCCACTCATAACAGCTGTACCTCTTGAGTCGATGGCCACGTATCTGCATCGGCTAAACTTTTGTGTTTTTTTTTATTTAGCCGATTTTTCCGAATCGGCCCCCAATATTCCACTGCACGCATGTCTGCACATGTTTATCTGCATATGTTCATCTGACTATATGCCCCCCGAGCCGAATCTGCCAAATGACTGCAGATATCGGCTTTCATGGTTAGTCAGGACACTGCACTTGTACGTCGGCTTCGCAAAGATTCATGCTGACTTTCATCTGCCGACGTGGCCGCTGCCCAGTAGATCGCTGCTGACCACAAACAGAATACGTGCAGAAGATAATTTTGGCCGATTGCTGGAATCGGCCTCCACATTGCTTGTTCGATGAAGATTTTGTAATGTTCCTCCATAAAATTTTTGGGGCCGATCACAAGGATCAGCCTCACCCGGTTTGCTCATTGTTTTAATCTTGCTACTCGGTTAGGCTGGATAAAACTAACCCAACCTTTGACTTGATGCGCCTGCTGTCATCCACCTTGAGTGCATCGTATAATCGTGGAGCACTAGGCTCTGTTGGCCAGACAAGCACCATGTTTGTGCCAGCCGATGTTTCATCATCGGCTTTCTTTTGCTTGGGACGCCACTCCATTCTCCGTGGACGACCCTCCTCATCCAGGGCTCGCTGAACCTTTGCAGCCAGATCAGGCCGTGCCTTCCTTAGCGTATGCAGGTATAACCTTTCGGCTTCCTCCAGGCCGCGCAACCGCTGAACCCTGCGTTTTTGTGAACGGCTGAGTCCGTCAGGGCACCACCTTGGACGGTGGTACCTGTCTTCTTCTTCTTCTAGTCCCTCGTCTTCGGAATCCTCAATATCTGCCCAACGAGGTGACTCAGCACGTTTGCTCTGTGGCGGGAGAGGCCCTAAGCGCTCAAACACAGACACGTTGGCTGCCTCCTTCTTCTTCTTGTTGCATTCTGGGCAATTGCCGATTGTGGGCAATCGGCTCATTCCTGAATCCCAGCGATGTACGAAGAAAGGGCAGTCCGGTGTGCGGCGTTGTCATCTTGCTCCCTTGATGTGTCCGTGGCACGGCGCTCGTGCTCCTCCTCATCGCGATCCTGCCGACGATGTCTTCTGGCTTCTCTAGCCAGACGATCTCCTTCATCATCATAGTTGGACCGTCGGCGTTGGTCATACTGACTCACATATTTGTTGAGGAGGTGATTAGAGAGAGGTCGTTGATATCTTATGTTCTTCACTTCTCCCTCTGTAACGTGGCGCTTGCCATCATGATGGAGCCGATCGCGTGGAGCGGCCTCCTCTGTATCCTTGCTATGAGAGCAGCTGCCCTCATCTCCATCTTTGCCAGAGTGGTTCCCAGGTCCTACCATGTTGATGCTGAATGTGGGACCTGACTGGCAGCCCTCGGGGTAGATGACTTCTACCATGTTAACGGCGGGGAAGGGCTGGGTGTCTACCTTCATGGCGTACTGGTTAAAAATTAAACGCCCCTTCTCTATCGCCGCTTGGATGTGCTGATGCCACACCCTGCAGTCGTTGGTGGCATGGGAGAGCGAGTTGTGGAATTTGCAGTACGGCTTTCCATTTAGCTCTTGCGCCGTGGGGAACTTGAGACCTTCAGGAATCGTCAACTGTTTCTCCTTGAGCAGGAGGTCGAAGATTTGTTCAGTCTTGGTCACGTCAAAATCAAATCCCCTGGGCGGCCCTGGTGGCTTTACCCATTTGCAGGACACGGGGGTTCCTCCCGAGTCCACTCAGCCTTGCTACTTCTTGGTCTCCCGCGAGCACTTCACCTTCCTCTGTATCGACCATGACTACTGCACGCTTGAACTTGTCTTGGTACAGGTCTGGGTGGCGCTGTTCATATGCTGATAGTTTCTGAACCATGTGCGCCAGCGAGGGATAATCTGCTTGGGAGGCCATGTCCTTGAGCTGTGTTGCAAGGCCAGCTACTGCCAACTCGACTGCTTCCTTTTCAGTTATACGAACCGAATAACATCGGTTCCTAAGATTCCTGAAGCGCTGAATATACTCTGTCACCGTTTCTCCGCGCTTCTGACGTAGTTGTGCTAGATCGGCAATGCTAGACTCGGAAGCTTCTGAATGATATTGCATATGGAATTGTTCTTCCAATTGCTTCCAAGACTGGATGGAGTTTGCTGGCAAAGAGGTGTACCATCCAAAAGCCGATCCCGTGAGGGACTGTGAAAAGAACCTCACGCGTAGCTGATCCGACACTGAAGCCGGTCCTAGTTGCGCCAAATATCGGCCGATGTGCTCGATGGAGCTGGAGCCATCCGATCCACTGAATTTGGAGAAGTCAGGGAGCCGATATTTAGGTGGCAGTGGGATCATCTCGTACTCGTCGGGGTACGGCTTGGAATAGCCGATTGCCCTTCTTTTCGGCACCATGCCGAACTGGTCTCTCAGTATGGTACTGATCTGATCCGCTGTGCTGGCTGCAGGAGATGCACTCTGAAGATTCGCCGGGGTGGCATACTTAGCCAGCCATGTTTGCTTTTCCAGCTCTGAGCCAACTGCAGGAGCTGGGCCCTGGAGTTTCGTCGGGGTGGCGTACTTAGTTAGCCACGTCTGCTTCTCAAGCTCTGTTGCTGACGTTCCTCCTGTTTGCGCCGGAGTCCCTGATGTTGTGGCCTGGTTTGAGAGTGCCCAGTTGCCACAATCTGGCACATACGTGCACGCGTATCCTTGAGGGATCTCCTTAGGCGCCTCAGTCAAGAACTGGTAGTCACTAGGATCACCACCAATCTTGTAGACGACGAATGCCGGTGTAGCCGGCACTTCAGGTGGTGCTGCCAACGCATACGGCAGCGGTGGACGGGACTGGAGTGGCAACTCTCCTTGATGCGTCCCGAGAGCTGGTCCTGACGGCGAGTACTGGTGGCTCATGATCTCCTGGATCACGCGCAGAGCGAGACGCTCCAACACGTTGACCAAGTTTTCAGAGTGGCGGTGTAGCGAGTGAGCCACCAAGTAGTTGATCTCCTGCCGTAGGCCCCTGGTGCGTTCCTCCGACGGGGCAGAGAGATCTATCCCATCGAGTGCACCTTGTGGCGAGAATCCCTTCCATCTGATGCCATGGGTACGGGTTCTCTGAAAAGAGCCGATGAGGTCGGCTTCGAGGGTGACCTTGATCTCGTCATATTTCTTCTTGAGCTCAGCAGGCAGCTCCTCGT
Organism: Lolium perenne; assembly: GCF_019359855.2. Classification (NCBI taxonomy): domain Eukaryota; kingdom Viridiplantae; phylum Streptophyta; class Magnoliopsida; order Poales; family Poaceae; genus Lolium; species Lolium perenne. The sequence goes on from NC_067244.2 coordinate 25,408,549, forward strand.
AGGTGACTGGCGTGCCGTCCGCCGCCATCTCAGATGTAGATGGCGATGTGGTTGATGTAGACGATTGTCCCACCGGGCGTGCCAGAATGTGTTGACTGCCAAAACCCACCGGCGGGCAGCGGCCTGTCAACACTGTAGAGCCGGGAAGAGCCTAGAGCTGCGGCTGGCTGAGACCCCTCCGAGCGACGGCCCGCAATGCTCTTCTGGTCACATGCGGCGATGCGAAGTGCAAGGGCGTGCCACCTGACCTATACCTGGTCAGGAAGGTGATGGGGGATGCCTCGCTTAGTTTCCTGCATGGCATACACGTAAACATTAAATACGAGCCTCGATCGGCTCTCAGGTTATCCTGTGAATCGGCTCAAAGAGCCGATCCACCCATGATTCGTGCGGGGTGCACGAATACTTGGTGATCCTGCTTGATCAAGATATAGCTAATGAGATCTACGACGATTTAGGGTTTTCACCGCATAATCGGATCATCCTACTCCAGGTTGGGCCTCGCGGCCACGCACGGTGCTCGTAAGCCGATCCTAAACAAGGCCTACAAACCAACAATGAAGTTGATCCTCGGAACATCCTGTTTAGGACTTGCGAACGCCACCCTACGTGCCACTGGATCCTCCCCCCCTTTGTAAGGCCTAACTATTGCAGATATTAAACTAATCCTTGCATAACAAGGAGCAATCGTAACGGATCAGATCTACTAGATGATGAACAAGCAGGGTGCCGCCCCCACGCCTGAGATAGGCGTGAGGGCGGCTAGATATGCAAGGGTTGCACTACGTAAGCATGTTATACGAAGAGCTATGCTAACCCTAACACATCTATGATAACTACGCTGCGCGCCATCAAAGACGCTTCAGTACGCGCAACGCATGAACAACGTGGGGCTTGTGCTGCCTAGATCGCAAGATGCGATCTAGGCAGCATGTCGCTTACCTGGTAGAAACCCTCGAGACGAAGGAGTTGGCGATGCGCCGAGATTGGTTTGTTTTGGGGTGAACGTTGTGTTGTTGTTTATTCCATAAACCCTAGATACATATTTATAGTCCAAGGGACTTTCTAACGTGGGAATATCCCACCGTGCACGATACAAACTCTAACTTTTGATCTAAGATATAATCTACTAAAACTAAAGATACACGGGCAATCTAGCCCAAATTCTCCGCGCAAGGCCGCTTCAGAGATCTTCCACGTGTAGTCTTCTAAGCCCATCTCTCTTACGGCCCACCTCTGGATTTGTCCGGAATCTGGTGATAACAACTATGTGCTTTGGTTTTCATTTTTTTTGATTTTTTCTGAATTTTTATGCCCATTTGATCTTGGTCAAATCCTAGGCTTAACCAATATTTAAACAAGTTTAAAACATGAAAATGAAAAGGTAAGCCTGTATCCTTCTTAATTAGTCACTCCAAAATGAAGCTTTTGGGAAGGTTTTTGAAATTTCCATGTTTGAAATCCAAAACGACTTCTCTTCGTGCTTGACTTCATAAGACAAAGTTTAGGGCTAGGGGTAGAAACATGATTTTTCTGGTTTGAATATGTCTAGACCTTGTTTATCAACTTGAGTGCTTACTATATGACATAAGAAGGCTATATGCTTGGGTTTTTCATTTTTTTGGAAATTTTATGCCCATTTTTGAATGTTGATCAAATCCTAGGTACGGTTTGACCAAGATTTGAACAATTTTAAAACATGTCCAAACCTTGTTTATCAACTTGAATGCTTAGTATATGACATAAGAAGACTATATGCTTTTGTTTTTCATTTTTCTGATTTTTTTTAAATTTTATGCCCATTTGAATCTTTTGGTCAAATCCTTGGTTTAATTTGACACGGATTTAAACAAGTTTAAAATATGAAAATGAAAAGGTGGTAAGCAGGCATGGATCCTTCTTATATATATTAGTCACTCTAAAATGAAGCTTTTGGGAGGTTTTTGAATTCTCCATGTTTGAAACCCAAAACCACTTCTCTTCATGTTGTTGACTTCATAAGATAGAGTTTAGGGGTTAGGGGTATAGATACATGATTTGTCTTGTTTGAATATGTGTCTAGACCTTGTTTATCAACTTTAATGCTTACTATATGACATAAGAACACTATGTGCTTTAATTTGGTTTTTAATTTTTATAATTTATTTTGAATTTTGATGCACATTTTGAATCTTGGTCAAATCCTAGGTTTGACCGAGATTTGAACAAGTTTAAAACAAGAAAATAAAAGGTAAGCCCGCCAGACTGGATCCTTCTTAGTCACTCTATAATGAAGCTTTTAGGGGGGTTGTTGAAAATGTAAGCATGTATCCTTCTTAGTACGTCACACCACAATGAAGCTTTTGGGAGGGTTTTTTAAATGTCCATGTTTGAAACCCAAAACGACTTCTCTTCGTGCTTGACTTCATAATTAAGACAAAGTTTAGGGTTAGGGGTAGATACATGATTTTTCTGGTTTGAATATGTCTAGACTTTGTTTATCAACTTGAGTGCTTACTATATGGCATATATAAGAAGCTAGGCTATGTGCTTTGGTTTTTTTTTTTTGAATTTTTATGCCCATTTGAATCTTGGTCAAATCCTAGGTACGTACGGTTTGACCAAGATTTGAACATGTTTAAAACATGAAAATAAAAGGTAAGCATGGATCCTTCTTAGTCACTCTAAAATGAAGCTTTTGGGAGGTTTTTGAAATTTCCATGTTTGAAACCCAAAACCACTTCTCTTCATGCTTGGCTTCGTAAGATAGAGTTTAGGGTTTGGGGTAGATACGTACATGATTTTTACGCCCATTTGAATCTTCGTCAAATCCTAAGTTTGACCAAGATTTGAACAAGTTTAAAACATGAAAATGAAAAGGGTAAGCCTGGATCCTTGTTTAGGGTTAGGGGGTAGATACATGATTTTTGTGGTTTGAATATGCCAGACCTTGTTTATCACCTTGAATGCTTACTATATGACATAGGAAGACGGCGTGCTTTTTTTTTGATTTTTTTTGAATTTTTATGCCCATTTGAATCTTGGTCAAGTCATAGGTTTGACCAAGATTTAAACATGTTTAAAACATGAAAATGAAAAAGTAAGCCTGGATCCTTCTTAGTCACTCCAAAATGTACCAATTGATAAATGAGTTAACTTGGCTTCATGGAAAAAATAATGTCATGTAAATGATTTAACTTGGCTTTCGTACCCTTGAATCCATAGGAAACTTTGTATAAATGTAGTAGTATAATAATCAACCGAGTTTTTACATCAACAGTCTGTCACTTACGTGTGGTGCCCATGCGTGAGGTCCCACACTTCAGTGAGCACAAGTCACGTGCAATAGGTACGCAAACTCCCAGCCATTTTCTTTGTCAAGAGAAGACGCATCAGGATGCGTATCGGAAGTATGTGGGTCCTTCTGGATCCTTCGGTTGTCCCTCTCACAAAAAAAAAAACAAATCTCTCTCATTCTCGGCCTCGCTCGACTCGCTCGCTCGCTCGCTCGCTCGCTCTTGCCCACTGACAAACCCTGCACAAAAGTCAACATAATCACACGAAAAATGGGAGACACCATAATTCTCTCCCTTCTTCTCTCCTTCCGAGTGATCCCTCTTCCTCCGAGTTTCACTCGACGGGCAAACACACATGTGCTGCATAGTAATAATAAAAAAGTAGAAAAATCGACCTACGAATCTATGATTAAATAGGTTAAACTAGGGTTTTGCCCACTACTACAGATCATGTTCAAAAATATCCAACTACTAGTTCGATTTTGGGCTACTAATATAAAATTAAAATAAGTTGAACTAGTATTCCTCTAAAAAATCATTTTGGTATGCATTGTTTGATACTTTTCATAGCTATAGTGCATCACAAATTTATGATTTCATGCTTTGCTTTGCCAATTTCGATTTTTTCTAACCACCTTCTCTTTGATTTCAAATTTAGGTCAAACTATCGATGCCTACTATGTGTTCTACTTGAATTGGATGCAGCGTGCGCACATGTTTTGCCATTGTTTTGGGCTTCCACACATCTTTGGGGCATCCAAGTATTTAAGTTACCTTGTTTTTTTGAATTGTAATTCATACCCTTCCTCCCAATTTTTATGCCCATTTGAATCTTGGTCAAATCCTAAGTTTGACCAAGATTTGAACAAGTTTAAAACATGAAAATGAAAAGGTAAGCTGAATCCTTCTTAGTCACTCTAAAATGAGAAGCTTTTGGGAGTTTTTTGAAATTTCCATGTTTGAAACCCAAAACCACTTCTCTTCATGCTTGACTTCATAAGACAGAGTTAATTTAGGGTTAGGGGGTAGATACATGATTTGTCTAGTTTGTTGTTTAGACCTTGTTTATCAACTTGAATGCTTACTATATGACATAATAATACTATGTGCTTTGGTTTTCATTTTTTTGATTTTTCTGAATTTTTATGCCCATTTGATCTTGGTCAAATCCTAGGCTTAACCAATATTTAAACAAGTTTAAAACATGAAAATGAAAAGGTAAGCCTGTATCCTTCTTAATTAGTCACTCCAAAATGAAGCTTTTGGGAAGGGTTTTTGAAATTTCCATGTTTGAAATCCAAAACGACTTCTCTTCGTGCTTGACTTCATAAGACAAAGTTTAGGGCTAGGGGTAGAAACATGATTTTTCTGGTTTGAATATGTCTAGACCTTGTTTATCAACTTGAGTGCTTACTATATGACATAAGAAGGCTATATGCTTGGGTTTTTCATTTTTTTGGAAATTTTATGCCCATTTTTGAATCTTGATCAAATCCTAGGCACGGTTTGACCAAGATTTGAACAATTTTAAAACATGAAAATAAAAGGTAAGCCCGGCCTGGATCCTTTAGTCACTCTAAAATGAAGCTTTTGGGGGGTTCTTGAAATTTCCAAGTTTGAAACCCAAAACCACTTCTCTTCATGCTTGACTACATAAGACATACAGAGTTTAGGGTTAGGGGTAGATACATGATTTTTCTTGTTTGAATATATCTAGACCTTGTTTATATCAACTTTAATGCTAACTATATGACATAAGAAAACTATGTGCTTTGGTTTTTAATTTTTCTGATTTTTTATTTTGATGCACATTTGAATCTTTGCCAAATCCTAGGTTTGACCAAGATTTAAACAAGTATAAAACATGAAAATGAAAAGGGGAAGCCTGTATCCTTCTTAGTCACTCTAAAATGAAGTTTTTGGGATGTTCTTGAAATTTTCATGTTTGAAACCCAAAACCACTTCTCTTCATGCTTGACTTCATAAGATATAGTTTAGGGGCTAGGGGATAGATACATGATTTGCCTAGGTTTGAATATGCATGTCCAAACCTTGTTTATCAACTTGAATGCTTAGTATATGACATAAGAAGACTGTATGCTTTTGTTTTTCATTTTTCTGATTTTTTTAAAATTTTATGCCCATTTGAATCTTTTGGTCAAATCCTTGGTTTAATTTGACACGGATTTAAACAAGTTTAAAATATGAAAATAAAAAGGTGGTAAGCAGGCATGGATCCTTCTTATATATATTAGTCACTCTAAAATGAAGCTTTTGGGAGGTTTTTGAATTTTCCATGTTTGAAACCCAAAACCACTTCTCTTCATGTTGTTGACTTCATAAGATAGAGTTTAGGGGTTAGGGGTATAGATACATGATTTGTCTTGTTTGAATATGTGTCTAGACCTTGTTTATCAACTTTAATGCTTACTATATGACATAAGAACACTATGTGCTTTAATTTGGTTTTTAATTTTTATAATTTATTTTGAATTTTGATGCACATTTTGAATCTTGGTCAAATCCTAGGTTTGACCGAGATTTGAACAAGTTTAAAACAAGAAAATAAAAGGTAAGCCCGCCAGACTGGATCCTTCTTAGTCACTCTATAATGAAGCTTTTAGGGGGGTTGTTGAAAATGTAAGCATGTATCCTTCTTAGTACGTCACACCACAATGAAGCTTTTGGGAGGGTTTTTTAAATGTCCATGTTTGAAACCCAAAACGACTTCTCTTCGTGCTTGACTTCATAATTAAGACAAAGTTTAGGGTTAGGGGTAGATACATGATTTTTCTGGTTTGAATATGTCTAGACTTTGTTTATCAACTTGAGTGCTTACTATATGGCATATATAAGAAGCTAGGCTATGTGCTTTGGTTTTTCATTTTTTTGAATTTTTATGCCCATTTGAATCTTGGTCAAATCCTAGGTACGTACGGTTTGACCAAGATTTGAACATGTTTAAAACATGAAAATAAAAGGTAAGCATGGATCCTTCTTAGTCACTCTAAAATGAAGCTTTTGGGAGGTTTTTGAAATTTCCATGTTTGAAACCCAAAACCACTTCTCTTCATGCTTGGCTTCGTAAGATAGAGTTTAGGGTTTGGGGTAGATACGTACATGATTTTTCTAAGTATTTTTACGCCCATTTGAATCTTCGTCAAATCCTAAGTTTGACCAAGATTTGAACAAGTTTAAAACATGAAAATGAAAAGGGTAAGCCTGGATCCTTGTTTAGGGTTAGGGGTAGATACATGATTTTTGTGGTTTGAATATGACAGACCTTGTTTATCACCTTGAATGCTTACTATATGACATAGGAAGACGGCGTGCTTTTTTTGATTTTTTTGAATTTTTATGCCCATTTGAATCTTGGTCAAGTCATAGGTTTGACCAAGATTTAAACATGTTTAAAACATGAAAATGAAAAAGTAAGCCTGGATCCTTCTTAGTCACTCCAAAATGTACCAATTGATAAATGAGTTAACTTGGCTTCATGGAAAAAATAATGTCATGTAAATGATTTAACTTGGCTTTCGTACCCTTGAATCCATAGGAAACTTTGTATAAATGTAGTAGTATAATAATCAACCGAGTTTTTACATCAACAGGTCTGTCACTTACGTGTGGTGCCCATGCGTGAGGTCCCACACTTCGATGAGCACAAGTCACGTGCAATAGGTACGCAAACTCCCAGCCATTTTCTATGTCAAGAGAAGACGCATCGGGATGCGTATCGAAGTATGTGGGTCCTTCTGGATCCTTCGGTTGTCCCTCTCACAAAAAAAACAAATCTCTCTCTCATTCTCGAAGCCTCGCTCGACTCGCTCGCTCGCGCGCTCGCTCGCTCCTGCGCACTGACAAACCCTGCACAAAAGTCAACATCATCACACGAAAAAGGGGAGACACCATAATTCTCTCCCTTCTTCTCTCCTTCCGAGTGATCCCTCTTCCTCCGAGTTTCACTCGACGGGCAAACACACATGTGCTGCATAGTAATAATAAAAAAGTAGAAAAATCGACCTACGAATCTATGATTAAATAGGTTAAACTAGGGTTTTGCCCACTACTACAGATCATGTTCAAAAATATCCAACTACTAGTTCGATTTTGGGCTACTAATATAAAATTAAAATAAGTTGAACTAGTATTCCTCTAAAAAATCATTTTGGTATGCATTGTTTGATACTTTTCATAGCTATAGTGCATCACAAATTTATGATTTCATGCTTTGCTTTGCCAATTTCGATTTTTTCTAACCACCTTCTCTTTGATTTCAAATTTAGGTCAAACTATCGATGCCTACTATGTGTTCTACTTGAATTGGATGCAGCGTGCGCACATGTTTTGCCATTGTTTTGGGCTTCCACACATCTTTGGGGCATCCAAGTATTTAAGTTACCTTGTTTTTTTGAATTGTAATTCATACCCTTCCTCCCAATTTTTATGCCCATTTGAATCTTGGTCAAATCCTAAGTTTGACCAAGATTTGAACAAGTTTAAAACATGAAAATGAAAAGGTAAGCCTGAATCCTTCTTAGTCACTCTAAAATGAGAAGCTTTTGGGAGTTTTTTGAAATTTCCATGTTTGAAACCCAAAACCACTTCTCTTCATGCTTGACTTCATAAGACAGAGTTAATTTAGGGTTAGGGGGTAGATACATGATTTGTCTAGTTTGTTGTCTAGACCTTGTTTATCAACTTGAATGCTTACTATATGACATAATTATACTATGTGCTTTGGTTTTCATTTTTTTTTTGATTTTTTCTGAATTTTTATGCCCATTTGATCTTGGTCAAATCCTAGGCTTAACCAATATTTAAACAAGTTTAAAACATGAAAATGAAAAGGTAAGCCTGTATCCTTCTTAATTAGTCACTCCAAAATGAAGCTTTTGGGAAGGGTTTTTGAAATTTCCATGTTTGAAATCCAAAACGACTTCTCTTCGTGCTTGACTTCATAAGACAAAGTTTAGGGCTAGGGGTAGAAACATGATTTTTCTGGTTTGAATATGTCTAGACCTTGTTTATCAACTTGAGTGCTTACTATATGACATAAGAAGGCTATATGCTTGGGTTTTTCATTTTTTTTTGGAAATTTTATGCCCATTTTTGAATCTTGATCAAATCCTAGACATGGTTTGACCAAGATTTGAACAATTTTAAAACATGAAAATAAAAGGTAAGCCCGGCCTGGATCCTTTAGTCACTCTAAAATGAAGCTTTAATTTGGGGGGTTCTTGAAATTTCCAAGTTTGAAACCCAAAACCACTTCTCTTCATGCTTGACTACATAAGACATACAGAGTTTAGGGTTAGGGGTAGATACATGATTTTTCTTGTTTGAATATATCTAGACCTTGTTTATATCAATTTTAATGCTAACTATATGACATAAGAAAACTATGTGCTTTGGTTTTTAATTTTTCTGATTTTTTATTTTGATGCACATTTGAATCTTTGCCAAATCCTAGGTTTGACCAAGATTTAAACAAGTATAAAACATGAAAATGAAAAGGGGAAGCCTGTATCCTTCTTAGTCACTCTAAAATGAAGTTTTTGGGATGTTCTTGAAATTTTCATGTTTGAAACCCAAAACCACTTCTCTTCATGCTTGACTTCATAAGATATAGTTTAGGGGCTAGCTAGGGGATAGATACATGATTTGCCTAGGTTTGAATATGCATGTCCAAACCTTGTTTATCAACTTGAATGCTTAGTATATGACATAAGAAGACTATATGCTTTTGTTTTTCATTTTTCTGATTTTTTTTAAATTTTATGCCCATTTGAATCTTTTGGTCAAATCCTTGGTTTAATTTGACACGGATTTAAACAAGTTTAAAATATGAAAATGAAAAGGTGGTAAGCAGGCATGGATCCTTCTTATATATATTAGTCACTCTAAAATGAAGCTTTTGGGAGGTTTTTGAATTTTCCATGTTTGAAACCCAAAACCACTTCTCTTCATGTTGTTGACTTCATAAGATAGAGTTTAGGGGTTAGGGGTATAGATACATGATTTGTCTTGTTTGAATATGTGTCTAGACCTTGTTTATCAACTTTAATGCTTACTATATGACATAAGAACACTATGTGCTTTAATTTGGTTTTTAATTTTTATAATTTATTTTGAATTTTGATGCACATTTTGAATCTTGGTCAAATCCTAGGTTTGACCGAGATTTGAACAAGTTTAAAACAAGAAAATAAAAGGTAAGCCCGCCAGACTGGATCCTTCTTAGTCACTCTATAATGAAGCTTTTAGGGGGGTTGTTGAAAATGTAAGCATGTATCCTTCTTAGTACGTCACACCACAATGAAGCTTTTGGGAGGTTTTTTTAAATGTCCATGTTTGAAACCCAAAACGACTTCTCTTCGTGCTTGACTTCATAATTAAGACGAAGTTTAGGGTTAGGGGTAGATACATGATTTTTCTGGTTTGAATATGTCTAGACTTTGTTTATCAACTTGAGTGCTTACTATATGGCATATATAAGAAGCTAGGCTATGTGCTTTGGTTTTTCATTTTTTTTTTGAATTTTTATGCCCATTTGAATCTTGGTCAAATCCTAGGTACGTACGGTTTGACCAACATTTGAACATGTTTAAAACATGAAAATAAAAGGTAAGCATGGATCCTTCTTAGTCACTCTAAAATGAAGCTTTTGGGTGGTTTTTGAAATTTCCATGTTTGAAACCCAAAACCACTTCTCTTCATGCTTGGCTTCGTAAGATAGAGTTTAGGGTTTGGGGTAGATACGTACATGATTTTTCTAAGTATTTTTACGCCCATTTGAATCTTCGTCAAATCCTAAGTTTGACCAAGATTTGAACAAGTTTAAAACATGAAAATGAAAAGGGTAAGCCTGGATCCTTGTTTAGGGTTAGGGGGCAGATACATGATTTTTGTGGTTTGAATATGCCAGACCAATGCTTACTATATGACATAGGAAGACGGCGTGCTTTTTTTTTGATTTTTTTTGAATTTTTATGCCCATTTGAATCTTGGTCAAGTCATAGGTTTGACCAAGATTTAAACATGTTTAAAACATGAAAATGAAAAAGTAAGCCTGGATCCTTCTTAGTCACTCCAAAATGTACCAATTGATAAATGAGTTAACTTGGCTTCATGGAAAAAATAATGTCATGTAAAAGATTTAACTTGGCTTTCGTACCCTTGAATCCATAGGAAACTTTGTATAAATGTAGTAGTATAATAAGATCGGAGGAAGTATAGTTGGAGATGAATGGCCCACCAAGTCTCTGCCTCGAAGTTTGCTCTTTGACCAGATAAGTATTACTACTCGCGAGGTGCCGAGGAGACGGGGAGGCCAAATTTAAGGACTAACCTTTGCTCTTGCCGTCTTCCTCAGTTCACCACTTTGTTTACCTCTTGGAATACTACTTCGCCACCATGACCGGGAGCAAGTCTCGCCACAGAAGGGCTCGTGCGGCTGCGGCGAAGCTGAGGGAAACCCAGCAATGCCGTCCCTGTGCCTTTGTCGAGGTGCCTTCGCGCAAGAGTCTTCAAGGGCGTCGCAGCCCGCGATCGCCACCTTCAAAGCGATCCTCCGTTATTGCGCATCTTTCTATGTCTTTCACAACTTATCATCCCCTCCTTTTCTTACCTTCTCTCAATCGTATATTCAGGTCGGGCGGCCTTAGTTTTCCCGCAGCCCTCCTGCCTGCGGAAACATCTTCCACGGAGCCAAGTTCTCAAAGCAGCGAGGTATAGACATTCGTGCAAATTGGGATTCCCATTTTCTCTTTCTTGGTACTTCTCTGGGTACACTTCTGATTTTGTGCTCCATCCCCATCTGATAGAAGTCCCGCTACGAGATCGGGCCCATTTTAGAAATGGTTATGGGCGATTTCTGCGTCGAGACGGCGGACAGAAGCGCCCTCGCCGATGAGTGCATGAGACTTTATTCTGAGCTCGCCACTGAGAAGATCCGGATTCGCATTCTCGACGATATCGCCATGAAATCGTTCACTGCGAGTAATGAGATCCAGCGGCGGAGCCTCGGCCAGGCGGAGACCATGGACAAACTCGCCGGACTGATCCTGAACCTCACGGTTAGGACGGACAAACTAGAGGCCGAGCTGTCACAGGAGAAGGCTCTCAACTCCGAGCTGAAGCGTCAAGCAGGCTCAAGGTAGATCTTGACCAGGTCACTGTGTACCACTAGCTGCAATCCTTGATGACTGCTGTGTCACCTGGCTTCCGAGTTTCTGAAGATTAATTTTCGAAATTTTGTTCGTAAAATTGGCCTGTGGAAATGTAAACAAACTAGTACTCTTACTTTATCTTCTATTTCTAAATAGGAGCACCCCACTACAAGGGCTTCTCTCAACATGCAGCTATGCCACATCATTTGCCTATTTGTCTAAGCATGCAATCTCCACGTCATCAATCAGATTAAAAGCCCACATTATCTACAGTTCAATAAAAAAACCCGAGCATGTCATCTGCTTGCTGCACGATCCTTGGTCTTCTCCGTTAATTAGTTGTATCCTGCAGGTCACCTCTCCAACAGTATGCATGCCACTGCGTTGTCTTCTCTATCTGCTCCACTTCCTGATCCTCCACCATAATAACACATAAGAAACTGATGGAAAGGCAGCAGATCGTGAGGAAGGAACTGATGGAGGCATCCAAGCAGTCATCGTCTCCCTTTAAATTGATTGGTCTTATCATGAGCCAATCCATTCCTGACATCCAGACGGCAATTTAGATTAGCTTCTAGGCGATTATCACAAATATATACCGACGAGTAACCCTTGCCTCTTCTCAACATTCTGCCAGTTTTTCAGACGACTTTCTCAGATTTCGTTGGGCCGATTGCAAGGGAGATGCATGATTGTCAAGCCCCAAACCATTGTTTTTTAAAGTATATCTTTCAGGTAAATCGTGTCCCGGCAATCATTTGGTATTTCATTACAATACCAGCTGATTTCTTCCGCGAGAATTGGGAAGGAATCACCATGCAAGATTTAGTATCTCAGTATTCTGCATGTATGTTCCTCAATCCTCAAATTCAATTCATGACCCAGTCAGTTCTTAATCTAACTATTGAAACATAGCCATATGTCCGCTTCGATCGTGTGCTCAAACGCACACAACTTATGGATGCAGATAGGCAGCAGAGGTTCGTTAAATATCATGTTGATGTATCTGTTGTAAAGAAAGAAAATCTTTATGCAGGCATACGATCCGGCAAACGTCACCCCAATTCATGTTGGATTTATTGGCTGTAAGTACTTTTTCAGTCCACTATTTTGCTGACATTTGGTATCAATACTTTTGTTCACTACAATTTTTTAAAAGTACAATTGATAATTCATTCTTACACAGGCTCCCATTGCTACTAACACTTACGTGGGTGTCTCTTCCTTTTTTTAAGAACAGTTCGAGGACGATGGCTGACCAGATATATAATACAATAGAACAGGTTAAAGGAAACTTGATCAAGTATCAGGACCATGATTTTTCTTGCATATTGTCTTGGTAATGTTGCTTGGGTGTACAGTGTCAACTTCTACCTTAGCAACACTGAACAAAGATACCATCGAGAAGTTCTTGACATTTAATTCTTCTATTTTAAAATGTAAATCCATAACTCTTACATTTCATTTGCATTATCAAGTTCATTTTGTACCTAATAGTTATGCATTTTTAAGCATGTTCCCGCAGCAAAGCGCGGGGTATCAACTAGTTATATTAGTACTTGTGTCAATGTAGTAGTTGTGTCTGAGTCGAGTCAATGTTGAGTCGTTGAGTCACCTAGTATTATTATTATGGTGGTGTACTTGTGTTCATGTACTTGTTTCAGACAGGTATTGCTGTTTTGGTGAAGGAGACATGCATCACCCATTTTTGGTGGGGTTAATTGGTTCTAGGATTAATTGGTTCTATGCCACTCCTCAGTTCACAAGTTGTGTTTATGCCATTCCAAAAACTGAAGTTGTGTTTATGCCACTCTCAATTCTCAATACCCCCTTCCATGTCATTTTCAACAATACAACATGAAAACGGTTCAATAAATAGTCGTATTTCAGTTTATACTTTCGTATTGACCAAAATAATCCTGTGTTCAGATTTGGAGCGACTTTTGGGTGTTTCGGGCACACAAGAAATCCAAATTTTTCAAATTCGCAAAAATTAGAACTTCTCAGAAAATCTATTTTTTTATAGGAAATCAAAAACACCGAAACGAGTATACTGTTTTAATTTGAGCCATTTATGTGCAGATTTGCATAAAAAGACCGACATTTTAAATTCTGTCTAGAAATTGGTAAAATTTTGTCCAAAAAAACAAACTTCGAAAAATCTGATAATTTTACAGAATGTCAAGAACACTAATATGAGTCTACTATTCTAATATGAGCCATTTCTGGGCACATATGATCCATTAAACATAGGTGCAAAGTACGGTCCAGATTATCTGAGAGTATGTACAAACTGTAGTTCAGAGAAGTCGTTTTGGGTTTCAAACATGGAAATTTCAAGAACATCCCTAAAAGCTTCATTTTAGAGTGAGTAAGAAGGATCCAGGCTTACCTTTTCATTTTCATGTTTTAAACTTTTTTAAATCTTGGTCAAACCTAGGATTTGACAAAGATTCAAATGTGACGAAAAATTAAAAAATCATAAAAATGAAAAACCAAAGTACATAGTCTTCTTATGTCATATAGTAAGCATTCAAGTTAATAAACAAGGTCTAGACATATTCAAACCATACAAATCATGTATCTACCCCTAACCCTAAACTCTGTCTTATGAAGTCAAGCATGAAGAGAAGTGGTTTTGGGTTTCAAACATGGAAATTTCAAAAACCTCTTAAAAATTCATTTTAGAGTGACTAAGAAGGATATGATGCAGGCTTCCCTTTTCATTTTCTTGTCTTAAACTTGTTTAAATCTTGGTCAAACCTAAGATTTGACCAAAAGATTCAAACGGGCATAAAATTCAAAAAAATCAGAAAAATGAAAAACAAAAGCATATAGTCTTCTTATGTCATATAGTAAGCATTCAAGTTGATAAACAAGGTCTAGACATATTCAAACCGTAAAAATCATGTATATATCTACCCCTAACCCTAAACTCTGTCTTATGAAGAGAAGTGGTTTTGGGTTTCAAACATGGAAATTTCAAGAACCTCCCAAAAGCTTCATTTTAGAGTGTGACTAAGAAGGATCCAGGCTTACCTTTTCACTTTCATGTTCTAAACTTGTTTAAATCCTAGTCAAACCTAGGATTTCACAAAGATTCAAATATATGGGTATAAAATACAAAAAAATAGAAAAATGAAAAACGAAAGCACATAGTCTTCTTATGTCATATAGTAAGCATTAAAGTTGATAAACAAGGTCTAGACATATTCAAACTAGACAAATCGTGTATCTCCCCCCTAGCCCCTAAACTCTGTATTATGAAGTCAAGCATGAAGAGAAGTGGTTTTGGGTTTCAAACATGGAAATTTCAAAAACCTCTTAAAAATTCATTTTAGAGTGACTAAGAAGGATGCAAGCTTCCCTTTTCATTTTCATGTCTTAAACTTGTTTAAATCTTGGTCAAACCTCTAAGATTTGACCAAAAGATTCAAACGGGCATAAAATTCAAAAAAAAAATCAGAAAAATGAAAAATAAAAGCATATAGTCTTCTTGTGTCATATAGTAAGCATTCAAGTTGATAAACAAGGTCTAGACATATTCAAACCAGAAAATCATGTATATATCTACACATAACCCTAAACTCTGTCTTATGAAGTCAATCATGAAGAGAAGTGGTTTTGGGTTTCAAACATGGATGTTTCAAGAACCTCCCAAAAGCTTCATTTTAGAGTGTGACTAAGAAGGATCCAAGCTTACCTTTTTCATTTTCATGTACTAAATTTGTTTAAATCCTGGTCAAACCCAGGATTTCACAAAGATTCAAATATATGTGTATAAAATATAAAAAATAGAAAAATGAAAACCAAAGCACATAGTCTACTTATGTCACATAGTAAGCATTCAAGTTGATAAACAAGGTCTAGACATATTCAAACCAGAAAAATCATGTATATATCTACCCCTAACCCTAAACTCTGTCTTATGAAGTTAATCATGAAGAGAAGTGGTTTTGGGTTTCAAACATAGGAATTCCAAGAACCTCCCAAAAGCTTCATTTTAGAGTGTGACTAAGAAGGATGATCCAGGCTTACCTTTTCATTTTCATGTTCTAAACTTGTTTAAATCCTGGTCAAAACTAGGATTTCACAAAGATTCAAATATATGGGTATAAAATTCAAAAAATAGAAAAATGAAAAACCAAAGCACATAGTCTTCTTATGTCATATAGCAAGCATTAAAGTTGATAAACAAGGTCTAGACATATTCAACCTAGACAAATCATGTATCTACCCCCTAAACCCTAAACTATGTCTTATGAAGTCCAGCATGAAGAGAAGTGGTTTTGGGTTTCAAACACGGAAATTTCAAAAACCTCTTACAAAATTCATTTTAGAGTGACTAATTAAGAAGGATGCATGCTCCCCTTTTCATTCTCATGTCTTAAACTTGTTCAATTCTTGGTCAAACCTAAGATTTGACCAAAAGATTCAAACGGGCATAAAAAAACTAGAAAAATGAAAACCAAAGCACATAGTTTTCTTATGTCATATAGTAAGCATTCAAGTTGATAAACAAGGTCTAGACATATTCAAACCAGAAAATCATGTATATATCTACCCCTAACCCTCAACTCTGTCTTATGAAGTCAATCATGAAGAGAAGTGGTTTTGGGTTTCAAACATGGAAATTTCAAGAACCTCCCAAAAGCTTCATTTTAGAGTGACTAAGAAGGATCCAGGCTTACCTTTTCATTTTCATGTTTTAAACTTGTTTAAATCCTGGTCAAACCTAGGATTTGACAAAGATTCAAATATATGGGCATAAAATTCAAAAAATAGAAAAATGAAAAACCAAAGCACATAGTCTTCTTATGTCATATAGTAAGCATTAAAGTTGATAAACAAGGTATAGACATATGCAAACTAGACAAATCATGTATCTACCCCCTAACCCCTAAACTCTGTCTTATGAAGTCAAGCATGAAGAGAAGTCGTTTTGGGTTTCAAACATGGAAATTTCAAGAACATCCCAAAAGCTTCATTTTAGAGTGACTAAGAAGGATCCATGATTACCTTTTCATTTTCATGTTTTAAACTTGTTTAATCTTGGTCAAACCTAGGATTTGACCAAGATTCAAATGGGCACAAAATTTAAAAAATCAGAAAAATGAAAAACCAAAGTACATAGTCTTCTTATGTCATGTAGTAAGCATTCAAGTTGATAAAATGGTTCATGCCGGCGTCTTAGCTCCTCAAAAAAAATTATACACCAATTGATTTGACGAATTGATGATTTACTCTAGTCTGCTTCTAGACCATGCAGCTAGCGAGTATTCATATGTACTGCATGGAGCCCCCAACTTTTGACTTCCCGTGTCGGAAAAGGCCTGTTTAATAATGTGGGGCGATGAGGTATCCCGAAGTATCTAGAGGGTTCCAAAGAGCCTGTGCTTTCAGCATCGTCGGTCAAGGGAAGGATGGGTGACGAATCCGTGCATTCACAGCCGTTAGATCTGAAGAGTCCTTGTATGATGAGCGGTAGATAGCACCTCTAAGCTGCAAATCAACAGCTTCAATTACTTCAAATGAGCATTGGCCGGAAGGCTGACAGAGTGAAAAAATTCAAATTCAAAAACTCATGTATAGAATAGAAAAAAAAATAACATGTAGATAGAATAGAGGTATAGATAGATTAGCCCAAAAAAGAAGAGGACGGGGAAATTTCGAACGCTCGCCTTTAACTCAGCAGACACCTCCTCGCGCACCTAAACTTTCGAACGCGCGCCCAATATTTCGAACGCTCGCCTTTAACTCAGCACCCAGCCCACCTTGTTCTTCTCTAGACACCTCCTTCGGCGCGCGCTGTTCTTCTCTAGACACACCCTCGGTGAACCAGGCCGCGCACCAAAACTTCCCCACGCTGTCTATCAGCCGCGCCCGGCGATCGCTGGTGGCGCTGTTCTTCTCCAGCCGCACCGGCAGCGCGGTCACCGGTAGATCCTCACGGTATGCATGCTATCTTCAGGCCTGGGCAAGTACGATTCATTATAGCTCAATCGAAGTCGGGCCGTCGCCAGCCCTTATAAGTTCGTTAGTTCGTTCGAATCGATCGGTTGATATTGTTTTCCTCTCGATGTGTTTGTTTGACATTGTTTTCCGCTTTAACTATTTGCTCGAATTCGCTCAGAAATGCATAATCGTTTGTTTGTAAGGCAAAGAGGAAATCATATCATGGCTTATCATCATGGGTATAACCTTTTTAGCTAGATTTTGCTGTTTGGGATCTATGATCCTTTTAGTTGCTGCTCTCCAAGAACATTTTCCCTCTTTTTTATTACAGTCAAAAATACACAATGAGGAAACCACCATCCAGCCTAAAAAATAGACCTCGCTTGGTTTGCTGAAATCGGCTCAAATAACGTGGCATTTAGTTATATAGTTTTATATTCGACTGTTTGCTCAGATATGTTGGTTTACATTCATACGCAACCTTGTTGGGCAAGTATGGACACAGCTTCGATGACTTTCGTGTCAAAATTCCAGCGGTTGAGTGATTTTTGGTTGGATACATTCCTGTGCGTTCGATCGGCTTTTGATGGCTGTTATTGAGACAAAGTCATGGCTGGACTTTTGACGCAGCTCCAGTGACGTTCAGGTCAAAAGCCCAGCGTTGACTTTGGTTCAATATCAGCCATCCAAAGCCAATCGAACACACATGAATGTATCCAACCAAAAATCACTCTACAATAAGTCTTTTCCAGACTAAAACAATGTTTATTCCCAAACTATTTTTTTTTAATCCGACCAATCTTTCCCGGAATGCAAAAGAAATATATAAGATTTACTGGAATGTTGTTCTTTTTACTGGACAGTTTGAATTTTAATTTTAAAGTTGGTTGTAAAACATAAAATGAGGTTTATTGATAAACAATATGGCTGAATCTGATGAAACTCCCCAGAATGCTTAACCCGACATATAAGATTTACTGGATTTTTGTTTCAAAAACTTCTAGGCAAGATTTAATTTTAAGTTTAAAATTTTCTCGTGAAACTTAAAATGGTAAATTTTGGATCCATTCTCGTGCGTTCGATTGGCTTTTGATGGCTGTTATTGAAACAAGTGTTAATTGGTTCTATGCCACTCCTCAATTCACAAGTTGTGTTTATGCCATTACAAAAACTGAATTTGTGTTTATGCCACTCTCAATTCTCAATATCCCCTTCTATATATGCCATTTTCAATACTCCACTATAATAAATATAGCATATCTATGATAGTACTCTATGATACCACCCACTATGCACCCATGTTCCAAACACCACTCCCGCTGACTGTACCTTATTGTATCGAGCGATAAGCTTGATGAGCAACCCAAACAAACAAAAAAAGACTGTACCTTATTGTACTTGCTCTTACCCATATCTTCTCTTTCTCTTTCATCGCGAGTGCAGCTAATTCAGTTAGTCTTCCAATGAATATTAATATTTTGTCTCAATGATGTCATGTTTCGACTAACAATTAGCACTTTTGAATTCTTAGATTGCTTTTTCACACGATGCACTTCTTTTAATTTATTTTACCACATTTCAATGTCAACCTTGACCAAATAAATAGGACAACAATATCACGATCATATAATACATAAGCAGCATTGTTAGAATCGTGTTGGAAAATACTTTCTAATGATACCAGTTTTATATCAATTTTTTATATATACTTCATCCTGAAAAATATGTTTCAACTTCATCAAAACTTGCATGTATCTGCAAACTAAACTCATCTAAATACATGTATATCTACATAAAATTGAAACATCATTTTTAAATAGAGAGATATAGATTAATATTTTTTCGAAGATAAAATACGAAAAACAAGGGTGCATTGTTTATTGAAATGGAGTGAGTAGTATATATAAAATCATTTTAGTTGCCAATGATCATGTTGAGGGCCTCTATTTCTTGTTTTGCTCAGGCCCTCCGTATTCTCAGGTACGGCCCTGGTGGTCTATGAACCTGTATGTAATCTTATTACTTTTGGCTTCTTTGCACTGCTAATAGATCGGCGGAATTACGGCAAAAAAGAAGAAAGAATGTGTTGGTATTGTATTTCTTTCGATAGATCTGTTCGCCCCTCCCCCCCCAAGCATTTACAGATGGCACAAGAGATTCAAGGATGAAATTGCTCTCCTTGTTCATAAGGCAAAGAGGAAATCATATCATGGGTAGAACATTTTATATATATTTTGCTGTTTGGGATCTATGATCCTTTTAGTTGCTGCTCTCCAGCAACTTTTGTACATATTTCCCTCTTTTTATTAAAAAAAAATACAAAGTGGGGAAACCCAGTGGTCAGCCTAAAAAAAATCTGTTCGCTAGGTAGCCGTAGTTTTGCACTCAGTTCGTTTGCTGAAATCGGCTCAAATAATGTAGCATTTATAGTTGAAATAGCTTATCGCTTCTCTGACCATCTATCTCCTCAACAGATGGACAGAACTTGGATATTATTTCACTCATTAAACACACCAACATATTTGAGTGGTATTGAAGACTTCATGAAGCACGTTAGTGATTTTACTGACGGCGACAAGACAAAGGAAGTGATTTGTCCATGCCGCGTATGTTTGAATATTGGGTCCAAGCCTCAACATGTAGTCTCAGATCATTCATTCGTTTATGGGATGGACCAGACATATATCAGGTGGATTAACCATGGTGAACACTATGATCAGCCTGACATTATTGATCCTCTTTATTCTGATGGTTATCAGCCTAAAGATCTCGTCCAGGATGAGGCTACTGCTAATTTGTTACAGGATCTGTATCCATATGCAAGCCAACAGCCCCATGGTTATCACAAAAAGCCTCTTTTCCATGACCTGATAGAAGATGCTAAGCGCTTAGTGGCCCCTGGTTCTGTTATGTCAAGATTCGAATTAATTGTGAAATTACTTCATGGCAAGTCATACCAGGGGATTACCAATAAAGCGTTCAATGCAGTTGCGAAGACATACAGCGATGCACTCCCTGGGGCTGGACTGCCAAAATCCTTTTATGAGGTGAAGCAGTACATCAAGGTACTGGGACTTGGATATGAGAAGATTGATTTTTGCAAAAATAACTGTGCACTGTTTTGGATGGAGTATAATGACCTCGATGAATGTCCAGTATGTAAGGAATCAAGATGGAAACATGATGGAGCTGGTGGTAAGAAAAAGATTCCTTGGAAGGTTCTAAGATACTTTCCACTTGTACAAAGATTGCAGAGGTTGTTTGCTTCAGAACAAACATCTCGGGAAACAAGATGGCACAAAGAGATTCTCACGCCCGACCCTGATTTACTGAGGCATCCTGCTGATGGCTATGAATGGAAGCAATTCGACCTGGATCATCCAGCATTTTGCTGCAGATCCAAGGAACCCGAGACTTGGCCTTGCTACAGATGGATTCAACCCATTTGGCAACATGAGCAACTCGTATAGCATGTGGCCGATTACTAGTTACACCTTACAACCAGGCTCCCCGGACATGCACCGATCAGTGAATCGTATGATGGCCTTACTCATCCCAGGTCCCAAATCTCCTGGGAAGGATTTTGATGTGTTCATGTAGCCTCTTATTAGAGACTTGCAAACATTATGGGAGGGTGTCCCTACACGGGATGTGTGTCAACCTAAAGAACAAAATTTTCTATTACGTCTTCTTTGTGATGTATTGCACCCATGATTATCCAGCTTTGGGCACTATGTCGTGCGAGTAACATCAGAAGTTATAATGCATGTGTTCACCGTGGATACCGATCACTGGGCAAGTGAGGATAATAAACAAGATATGCTATATGGGCCATCGCCGTTTCCTTCCATTAGATCACGGTTCCGGAAAAATAGAAAAAAATTGCAATTTATTGGTGGTCGTGTCTGTAAAAAGACTAAACCGCAGCACTTTAAGAGTCACGAGTTGGAGGCGCACCTAGAAGCGGTCAGAAATGTTAAACCAGGAAAACCACCAGCCGCCACACAGGTACAGCGAGAGAAGGATACAGAAGATGCAACAGTTAGTAGCTTGAGATAGAAAAAGGAAGAAGAGAGGAGATGAACTGAGTCTAGCAGCTACCAAAAGGAAGATGGGAGGTGAAATAGCAGCATGTACCAAGAGGAAGGAAATGGAAAATGATAGACCGAGAATATTTTATAAGCGCAGGACCACTCTTTGGGACTTGCCGTATTGGGCTGGTAAGAAGCTTCGGCATAATATTGATATCATGCACATGGAGAAGAATATATGTGACAGCATTGTCGGCACATTACTCAACATTCCATCCAAGACAAAAGATAGCTCAAATGCTAGGATTGATTGTGCAACATTGAATGTTAACAGCACTTGCAAGCTGGATCGTAATGACAAAGTGAACAAAGGCAAGGAAAAACATTATAAATTTCGAGGCGCGGAATTCACATTGCCGATGCCTAAAAGGAGATTATTTTGTGAGTACCTCCGAGGTGTCATGTTCCCGTTCGGATTTGCTTCCAACATTGCAAATTGTCTCAATGCTGAAGGAAACAAGCTCCAAGGGTTGAAAACTCACGATTGTCATATCCTGCTGCAAAGGCTTTTAGCTATTGGCATTAAAGATTTAGTGAAGCCAAATATGTACAACGTGATTGCGAGTTGGGAAGGTTCTTTAGGGAAATATGTAGTAAAACTCTAAGCGTAGCTGTTGTAGAACGTCTTAAGGTGGACATAGCAGTAATCCCGTGCAAGCTAGAGCTGATATATCCTCCAGCCTTCTTTGATGTGATGGTGCATTTGGCTGTTCATCTACCCGATGAGGCACTTTTAAGAGGTCGATGCAGTATGGATGGATGTACCCTATAGAACGTCGATCGTGCACTTTCAAGAATACGATTAGGAACAAAGCTAGACCGGAGGCTTGCATTGCAGTGGCGTATATTGCTGCTGAAGCATATACATTTGCCTCAAGATATATTCCTGATATTGAGACCAGATTCAACCGGGTCGCAGAATTTTGGAAGTTGGAGGATCTGTTTTTAATCATGGTGTTGAGCTAATAGGAAAGAGGACCGAAAAAACATTAGAGCAGTCTGAATTTGAACAATTGTCTTGGTATGTGCTGAATAATGCTACGAGAGGCCGATGAATATGTTAAGTGAGTACTATGCACACGAAATACTCGGTTCCTCGCATATACTATGAACTTGTATCAAAATGAAATATATTCAGCTGACTTGGCTATGTTTTGCAAAGTTGTACATGGAAACGAATGGAAAGCTATCGGCACGTGGGAGTGGGTTTCGGACTGGTTTGAGAAATATGTAAGATGTTCAATTGCACTCGACTTGTCTATGTGTTTTCACATGAGATGACCTCTTGTCTATTTTGTAATCGTAGATCTCCAAACTCCATGCGGAGAATCCAGGCGCTGTTAGTGCTGATCTCCTTGTCCTATCACGTGGTCCAGATAAGAGGGTGTTGGTAGCTGCAGCTTGCAATGCCAATGGTGTCCATTACAGCTCCTATGAGCGTGAACAACATTTGAAGACACGAAATAGTGGCATCACAACCAGTGGAGATCACTTGACAACCGTAAAGAAGAGATCGAGTCATTTGACCATTATGGTCACATAGAAGAGGTTATTCAATTGTTCTATAGTGATAAGGTTCTTGTCCGATCTGTGGTTCTATTTAAGTGTTATTGGTACAACCAAGATCCAAACAAGGGCAAAGGTGCCGTAAATGATGGGTATTTCATATCGCTTAATACTACGCTCGGTGGTACAAGGATGATCCTTATATTTTGGTACCTCAAGCGGCCAAGGTACTTTTCTTGGAAGACAGATCTAGAAAAGGATGGCAGTATGTGCAAAAGTTTGTGGCAAGGAACATATATGATTTGGATGAGAATGCAGATCCAATAATTGGTGCCCAGCAAGATGATTTCGCTGGTTGTATGCAAACTAAAGTTGCTGACATTGATGAAACCTCGTTGGATACAGGTATCCCTGCACATGATGGAGAAGTAGATTTCACTGTTGAGGTTAGCATAGTCGACAAAGAGATGGATAAACTGAAGCTACCTGGTGAATCTCAGGAGGAGAATGGACACGACGAGCAGGATGAGACCATGCACGAATATCAGAATGAAGACGGAGGTGATGATGATGATGATGATGATTAGACTCTTGTCTCTGTATCATGCTGTGAGATGAAGAACCATGATTTGTTTTAATTTTTCTATTTGGAAAATGTATGAGTCCTGAAGACAATTATCTGTTGGATTGTAATCCCATGATGACTAATTATTTATGTTTGTTGTCCTACTAAAAGTTGGTCAAACTTAATTGTGTGGAAGTAATCCCATGCTGTTTGATTCATAGGGTCATATCCCATAGGAAAATAGAATGATAATACTTGATCAAACTAATGCAGAATATCTTATAACCACAATCAAATAGAATTTCTCTTGACATAGGATTCAAGTTGGCATGGCATCCCTATCATACAGGGGTTTTATTCATACTATGCTACAAATCGAAAATATGATGGGTCAGCACTTTATCGCGGCAGATAGGGCAGCTGGCGTTCGTTACAAACCAGGAGAAGATGCACTTCCTATGGAACGGGTGTTTGCATCCCCGGAGACGCACCGTTGTGCGCCGCGACAGCCCCAGCATGCATATGCTGCAGTGGCCGTCCTCCGGCGCAACTAGGACCCAACTGTCCTGCAGCGCCGGCAAGTTGACGATGAGCCGGTGGTCCACCCTAAGGGTGAGGTCGAAGTGGAGGCCACCGAGCCGACGACACCCCTGCTGCCACATCAGGTGCATAACATCGTAAGGCATGATGATGTCCCACTCCTCCTCCGTGAGGTTCAGGTTCTTGAGCAGCCATACACGGGCAAGAATCTCGCGCATAGTTCGCACGACATTGCCCCCACTACGCAGCTCCCTCGGAGGCAAGCCAAGATCCAGCACCACCTCTTCGCAGGGTGTAGTGGTGATATCGTCCTCATCCAGTGGGGCAGGGAGGGGGCCGGCCATCCTCCTGAGCTCGTACGTCCTCGAGAAGAAGATGTGCACTTTCATAGTGTACGGGGACGCCTCGCCCTCGCCCACGGCCGGCGGCTCGCCGACGGAGAAGTCGGTCGTGCTTGCCGACACACGGCAGGCACGGAAGACATGTGGGCCAGACTCGATGATGCGCTCGCGTGAGGAGCGCTCTAGTAGGGGCGTCGCCGCCATTGGGGATTCTTCGGAGGGCTGTAGACTGGCGGCTAGTCGACGGTGAGGTGGTTGGTGTGAGATCTCTGGGATGAGGCCAGGGGAAGTGGGCGAAGTGCTCGGGACTAGGGACTGCCCTCAACTTTCCGCAGTAGTATGATAATAGTAATTGGTGGACGAGGGAGACTAGTCCAGAGACTACCCAAAGTTGATAAATCATGTTCGAGGGAAAATGCCCAAGATTTATTATCAAAATTCAAGCTAATTTCGCCGATTTTGTTCTGCCGTTCATTAGACATCATCCAACGGCCTTGGTCTCGGGATTCGCTGCTATGTTGTCATCTACTATTTTCTACCCAATTCCGTAAACATCCATAAAGCTAGTAGATAGCTTTCCTGCTTGTTGGCCCCAACCCATTTTTTTAATCTTTTCTTCCTTATCCCCTTCGCTCATGCTAGCAGCTACTTGCAGCCATTGCTACACCAGCGAGGTGATCTCTATGATAGGCACGGTTTTAGTAAGACAGCAAGTTGTAGATAGCTAACCATGAGACACATGCCTCTCTGGTTGAGACTGAGCTCGCTCTTGTGATTGGGCTCCAATGGTCGAGGTGAGTCACAATGCAATGACAGAGGTTTGTGCTGAATTAATTAGCACAGAGGCGTAACTAGCACTAGATGGAGAAGGCATAGTACACATATCGGACACGAAGTCGCGTCTGGCGAGCAGCTCGCATTCACTTGCATCAGTGCGGTACAACAAAGATGATGAAGAAGGATTGGAGCTTTGAAGGTAGTCAGAAAAGTTACAAAAATTAATACGTGCAAAACTTAACCTGTATAAACGCAAATGCATGGATAATTTTACATTTATGAATGAGAAAGACATGTCAATTTTCAGTACGACATGGTTTGATTTGTCAAATTTGATGCTCCTTAATGCATTTTAAGTGAAAATTATAGGTTTATTCATTATAATTGCCGATTTTTAACGTTACGTGCAGCTGACTAGCAAACTATAAGTGTGTGATTGCTTGCTTCCAAAATAAGGATATGTAATCATTTTGTATAAGGTAGTACCAATTAGTCGTTATATTGCAGAACTTAAAGAGTTTTGAGAGATTCAACTCGTTGCTACTCCATAAGAATGGTCATGTTGACAAATTTGATCCAAGTGTTGAACAGAGCGTAAACATTTCAAAAACTTGAGCATGGAACAGGCTAGGGGTAAATGCCCCAAGGCCAGCCGAGCCTATCGTAGGTGCCGTCCCGAGGAGGAAGTACCTTAATTTGGGGCGCGCGCGGACGCCGCGGTACCCCGAGCTCGAGACGCCGCCGCACCGGTAGCTCGACCCGCGACGAGGCATGGCGGCGGCGGCGAAGCGGAGCGGCGGCGGCGGAAGGTAAAGCTCCCGCCGACAAACATATTAGGCACAAATGGGCAACCTTCAGTAACTCCATGTTCCATTTTTTTGTCGGATAACCCCATGTACCACCTTCCCAATAGAAAAGTACTGTTCAACCTTCCTGTTGGGCCCAATATTTCACTTTTGGGTTGCCAAGGAACATCTACATGGTAATTGTTATCGGTCTACTTGATCCCATTGTCGAAGCCCAATAACTACAAATGGGCCTTTCTGCTCATGCAATTTCGGCCCTTTTCTAATGAAACACAGATCCTATGATTGGCAAATAAAAATACACGGAGATTGTACATAAAAGTTGTTTTTATTTATTTTGAATTATAGGGTTCCAATTTTTGAAACTGCTCATGCCCAATATGAAAATCCTTGATCGCTCCATACCCACATGGATAACGGTATTTTTAAAAATTCATAAAGTGGATTTGAAATTTAAAACATATCCTAATAATTCCTTGATTTGATCTATCAACTTGCAAGATCTTGGAGCCAAAGAGCTTGTATTAGTCTCGAAAATAATACCGATAAACCTGTCGTTAACAAGAAATGAAGGTTTATCGTTCGTAGAGGATGCCATGTGGGACCCATGAGACAAGAGCGTCCTCAACGTTTCAAAGAAAAAGGCAAGTAGCCCGAAAATAGGGGTAAAAAATAAATCCTACAAAGGAAACATTTATAGTTCATAGAGGCTGACATGTGGGACCGATGAGCAAGCAGCATCCTCAT
The DNA here is from genome assembly GCF_019359855.2 of Lolium perenne. Classification (NCBI taxonomy): domain Eukaryota; kingdom Viridiplantae; phylum Streptophyta; class Magnoliopsida; order Poales; family Poaceae; genus Lolium; species Lolium perenne. The sequence continues at coordinate 25,435,323 of NC_067244.2, forward strand.
CATTTCGAAGTCGGCAGGGATCAGAAGAAAAAGGCAAATAGCCATAAATTAGGGGTCAAAAATAAATCCAAAAAGGAAACTTTTCTTCTTAATAGAGGATGACATGTGGGACCGACCTGCCAGCAGCGTCCTCATCGTTTCAAAGGCCGCAGGGATCAAAAGAAAAGGCAAGTAGCCCGAAAATAGGGGTAAAAAATAAATCCAACAAAGGAAAGGTTTATTGTTCATAGAGGCTGACATGTGGGACCCATGAGCCAGCGGCGACCTCAATTTCAAAGGCGGCATATGATCGAAAAGAAAAAGGCAAGTTAGCAAAAATCAGTGGGTAAAAAAAATCTAAGAAATGAAACTTTATTGTACAGTCCCATGAGCCAGCACCTTACTCAACGTTTCAGTGGCGGCATGAGATAGAAAGAAAAAGGAAAGTGACCAAATATCAGGAGCAAAAAATAATCCAAGAAAAGAAACTTTTATTGTACATAGAGGATGACATATGGGTCCCACTTATACAAGCTCTTTCGCTCCAAGATCTTGCAAGTTGATTGTACATAGAGGATGACATGCGGGCCCCTTGTGTCAGCAGCTTACTCAACGTTTCCAAGGCGGCAGGGGATCAAAAGAAAAAGGAAGTAGCCAGAAATTAGCGGTCAAAATAACTCCAAGGAAGGAAACTTTTATTGTTCATAGAGTATGACATGCGGGACCCATGCGCTAGCAGCTTCCTCAACGTTTCAAAGGGGGCATGAGATCGAAAGAAAAAGACAAGTGACCAAATATCAGGAGCCTAAAATAATCCAAGAAAAGAAACTTTATTGTACATAAAAGATGACATGCGGGTCCCATTTTGCAGCAGCGGTGTCAACGTTTCAAATGCGGCTTGAGATCAAAAGAAAAAGAGTAGCCAGAAATTAGGGGTAAAAACTCCCGAGAAAAGAAAGTTGATTGTACATAGAGGATGACATGCGGGTCCCATGACCCAAAGACCTTACTCAACGTTTCGTAGGCGGCATGAGATCGAAAGAAAAAGGAAAGAGACCAAATACCAGGAGCAAAAAATAATCCAAGAAAAAGAAACTTTTATTGTACATAGAGGATAACATATGGGTCCCACTTATACAAGCTCTTCCGCCCGAAGATCTTGCAAGTTGATTGTACATAGAGGATGACATGCGGGCCCCTTGTGTCAGCAGCTTAATCAACGTTTCCAAGGCGGCAGGGGATCAAAAGAAAAAGGAAACAGCCAAAAATAAGAGGGTGAAAAAAATCCAAAAAAAGAAACTTTTATAGTATCGAGGATGACATGTGGGTCCCATGAGCCAGCAGCTTCCTCAACGTTTCAGAGGCTGCATGAGATCGAAAGAAAAAGGCAAGTGACCAAAAATAAGGGGGTAAAAAAATCCAAGAAAAGAGACTTGATTGTACATTGAGGATGACATGCGGGTCCCACCAAATGCAGCCTTACTAACGTTTCCAAGGCGGCAGGGGATGAAAAGAAAAATGAAATAGCCAAAGATCAGAGGGTGAAAAAATCCAAGAAAAGAAACTTTTGTAGTACATAGAGGATGACATGCGGGTCCCATGGGCCAGCAGGTTCCTCAACGTTTTCAAGGGCGGCATGAGATCGAAAGAAAAAGGCAAGTGACCAAATATCAGGAGCCAAAAATAATCCAAGAAAAGAAACTTGATTGTACATAGAGGATGACATGCGGGTCCCATTGTGCGGCAGTGGTCCCAACGTTTCAAATGCGGCTTGAGATCAAAAGAAAATGAAAGTAGCCAGAAATTAGGGGGTCAAAAAAAAAACTCCAAGAAAGGAAAGCTTTATCGTTCATACAGGCTGACATGTGGGACCTATGAGGTAGCAGCTTACTAAACGTTTCAAAGGCGGCAGGGGATCAAAAGAAAAAGGAAATAGCCAAAAATCAGAGGGTGAAAAAAATCCAAGAAATCAAACTTTTATTGTACATAGAGGATGACATGCGGGTCCCATGAGTCAGCAGATTCCTCAAAGTTTCAAACGTGGCATGAGATCGAAAGAAAAAGGCAAGTGACCAAATATCAGGAGCCAAAAATAATCCAAGAAAAGAAACTTTATTGTACATAGAGGATGACATGCGGGTCCCATTTTGCCAGCGGTCTCAACGTTTCCAAGGCGGCACGGGACCAAAAGAAAAATGAAGTAGCCGTAAATCGGGGGTGAAAAAAATCCAAGAAAAGAAAGATTTCAATTGGGCTGCATCTGGACATCTGGGCCTTCGAACTATCCTTCTGGGCCTTTTGACTCGTACAATTTCAGCCCACTCTAGAACATGAAAGTTCGGATTTTTCTCAAAAAAAAAAACAGGAAAGTCCTATGTTTCGCCAAAAAAAAAACAAGGAGATTCAAGATATAAGTTGTAAAAATAAAGATTTAATTTATCCGTTTGCAATAGCTCAGAGCGAAATACACTGTTTATTGTTTGCAAAATAATCAAGATATCACATGTTTCTTGTACGGGGAGGCTGACATCAGGGACCCACGAGCCAGCAGCGTCGTCAACGTTTCAAAGGCGGCAGGGGATCGAAAATAAATAAAAAACAAATATCAGTTGGTAAAAAAATCCAAGAAAAGAAAACATTTATCGTTCTGAGAGGATGACATGCGGGACCGATGAGGCAAGAAAGCATCCTCAACGTTTCCCAAAGTGCGGCAGGGGATCAAAGAAAAAAGGAAATAGCCAGAAATTAATTAGGGGTTCAAAATAAATCCATCAAAGGAAAGTTTTATTGTTCATAGAGGATGACATGTGGGACCGACCTGCCAACAGCGTCCTCATCGTTTCAAAGGGGGCAGGAGATCAAAAAAAAAAGGCAAATAGCCAGAAATTAGGGGTAAAAAATAACTCCAAGAAAGGAAACTTTTATTGTTCGTAGAGGATGACATGCGGGGCCCATGAGCCAGCAGCTTACTTAACGTTTCAAAGGCGGCATGAGATCGAAAGAAAAAGGCAAGTGACAAAATATCAGGAGCCCAAGATAATCCAAGAAAAGAAACTTTATTTACATAGAGGATGACATGCGGGTCCCATTTTGCAGCAGCGGTCCCAACGTTTCAAATGCGGCTTGAGATCAAAAGAAAAAGAAAGTAGCCAGAAATTAGGGGGTCAAAAAAAATCCAAGAAAATAAATTTGTTGGACTTAGAGGATGACATGCGGGTCCCATGAGCTAGCAGCTTACTCAACGTTTCCAAGGCGGCAGGGGATCAAAAGAAAAAGGAAATAGCCAAAAATCAGAGGGTGAAAAAAAACAAAGAAAATGAACTTTTATAGTACATAGAGGATGACATGCGGGTCCCATGAGCCAGCAGGTTCCTCAACGTTTCAAACGTGGCATGGAATCGAAAGAAAAAGGCAAGTGACCAAATATCAGGAGCCAAAAATAATCCAAGAAAAGAAATTTTATTGTACGTAGAGGATGACATGCGGGTCCCATGTTGCAAAGCAGCGGTCTCAACGTTTCCAAGGCGGCACAGAACCAAAAGAAAAATGAAGTAGCCGTAAATCGGGGGTGAAAAAATCCAAGAAGAAAGATTTCAATTGGGCTGCATCACGGACATCCGGGCCTTCGAACTATCCCGCTAGGCCTTTTGACTCGTACAATTTCAGCCCACTCCAAAACAGGAAAGTTCCGAATTTTCTAAAAAAGCAGGAAAGTCCTATGCTTCGCAAAGACAAAAAAACAAGGAGATTCAACATATAAGTTTGTTTATGTAAAAATAAAGATTAATTATCCGTTTGAAATAGCTCAGAGCGCAATACATTGTTTATTGTCTGTAAAATAATCAAGATATCATATGTTTCTTGTACGGGGAGGCTGACATCGGGGACCCATGAGCCAACAGCGTCGTCAACGTTTAAAAGGCGGCAGGGGATGGAAAGAAAAAATAAACCAAAAATCTGTTGGTAAAAAATCCAAGAAAAGAAACATTTTCGTTCTGAGAGGATGACATGCGGGACCCATGAGGCGGCGGCAGGCCTCGGCGTTTATTGTTCATAGAGGTTGACATGTGGGACCCGTGAGCCAGGCGTCCTCAACGTTTTAAAGGCTGCAGGTGATCGAAAGAAAAAATAAGCCAAAAATCGTTTGGTCAACAAAATCCAAGAAAATAAACATTTACCGTTACGAGAGGATGACATGCGGGACCCATGAGGCAATGACATCCTCAACGATTCCAAGGCGGTAGGGGAAATATCCAGAAATTAATTAGGGGTTCAAAATAAATCCATCAAAGGAAACTTTTATTGTTCATAGAGGATGACATGTGGGACCGACCTGCCAACAGCGTCCTCATCGTTTCAGAGGGGGCAGGAGATCAAAAGAAAAAGGCAAATAGCCAGAAATTAGGGGTAAAAAATAACTCCAAGAAAGGAAACTTTTATTGTTCGTAGAGGATGACATGCGGGACCCATGAGCCAGCCTTACTCAACGTTTCAAAGGCGGCATGAGATCGAAAGAAAAAGGCAAGTGACAAAATATCAGGAGCCAAAGATAATCCAAGAAAAGAAACTTTATTGTACGTAGAGGATGACATGCGGGTCCCATTTAGCAGCAGCGGTCTCAACGTTTCAAATGCGGCTTGAGATCAAAAGAAAAAGAAAGTTGATTGTACATAGAGGATGACATGCGGGTCCCATGAGTCAGCAGCTTACCCAACGTTTCCAAGGCGGCAGGGATCAAAAGAAAAAGGAAATAGCCAAAAATCGAGAGGGTGAAATAAATTAAAGAAAATAAACTTTTATAGCACATAGAGGATGACATGCGGGTCCCATGAGCCAGCAGGTTCCTCAACGTTTCAAACGTGGCATGAGATCGAAAGAAAAAGGCAAGTGACCAAATATGAGGAGCCAAAAATAATTCAAGAAAAGAAAGTTTTATAGTACATAGAGGATGACATGCGGGTCCCATTTAGCAGCAGCGGTATCACCGTTTGAGAGGCGGCAGGGGATCGAAAGAAAAAGGCAAGTGAAAAAATATGAGCAGCCAAAAATAATTCAAGAAAAGAAAGTTTTATAGTACATAGAGGATGACATGCGGGTCCCATTTAGCGACAGGTATCACCGTTTGAGAGGCGGCAGGGGATCAAAAGAAAAAAGAAATTGCCAAAAATCGAGGGTGAAAAAACCAAGAAAATAAACTTTTATAGTACATAGAGGATGACATGCGGGTCCCATGAGCCTGCAGGTTCCTCAACATTTCAAACGTGGCATGAGATCGAAAGAAAAAGGTAAGTGACCAAATATGAGGTGCCAAAAATAATTCAAGAAAAGAAAGTTTTATAGTACATAGAGGATGACATGCGGGTCCCAGTTAGCAGCAGCGGTATCACCGTTTGAGAGGCGGCAGGGGATCGAAAGAAAAAGGCAAGTGACCAAATATGAGGTGCCAAAAAAAATCCAAGAAAAGAAAGTTTTATAGTACATAGAGGATGACATGCGGGTCCCATTTAGCAGCAGCGGTATCACCGTTTGAGAGGCGGCAGGGGATCGAAAGAAAAAGGTAAGTGACCAAATATGAGGTGCCAAAAATAATTCAAGAAAAGAAAGTTTTATAGTACATAGAGGATGACATGCGGGTCCCAGTTAGCAGCAGCGGTATCACCGTTTGAGAGGCGGCAGGGATCGAAAGAAAAAGGCAAGTGACCAAATTTGAGGTGCCAAAAAAAACTCCAAGAAAAGAAAGTTTTGTAGTACATAGAGGATGACATGCGGGTCCCATTTAGCAGCAGCGGTATCACCGTTTGAGAGGCGGCAGGGGATCGAAAGAAAAAGGCAAGTGACCAAATTTGAGGTGCCAAAAAAAACTCCAAGAAAAGAAAGTTGATTGCACATAGAGGATGACATGCGGGTCCCATTTAGCAGCAGCGGTCTCAACGTTTCCAAGGCGGCAAGGGATCAAAAGAAAAAGGAAGTAGCCGTAAATCGGGGGTCAAAAAATCCAAGAATAGAAAGAATTTTGGTTCATAGAGGATGACATGCGGGACCCATGATCCTGCATCGTAAACGGCTCGATCGGAGAACGTTGAACGAGATGGCGCGATCGAGAAAAAAAACAATGCCAGAGAGGCTGCCATCTGGGCCCTACATCCCTCGGCGGTGCGGATTTGCGTTGACTCGGCCGGCGAACCCGAGAATTCGCGACGCACCACGTCCCGGGCCACCATACGCGACGTTTTGGCCGCTTTCGTCGGGCTAGGTGGCCTCAAAAACGAGAAAAAAAAAAGTTTTGACATGCACCACGGAGGGACCAAAATCGTCGGCCATGGTACACCAGCAACCACGGCGCGACTTCAACTTCGTCGGCCATGGCAACTTTTCTTGTAGTGGAACCACTTGATCTTGATCATGAGTTGAGGATGTTTCTTGATCATCATCATGGTCTTGCTCTGTGGAATGAGGATCTTCTTCTTGTTCTTCGGATTGTGACTCATCTTGAGTAGAGGATGGTTCTTGAGTTGCACCTGATGGTTCGACTTGAGTTGAGCTAGGCTCCACTTGTGGCGTGCTTGAAACATCTACTCCATCATCTTGATCATCATTATGAACCTCCATGGGCCGGATGTGTCCAATGCCCATATGCTTGATGGCACTAGATGGATCATCATCATTACCTGCAACACATGGAACAACTTGCTCCACTTGGGAGCCATTATCCTCCAAGAACACCACGTCACAAGATACTTCAATAGTCCCGGTGGACCGGTTGTAGTATCTATAGGCGTGAGAGTTCTCCGCATATCCAACAAATATACCCTCTATGGTTCTAGTTTCAAATTTACCGAGCTTTCCTTTGTTGTTTTTAACAAGACATTTGCATCCAAAAACACGAATGTACATGATGTTAGGCTTGTTACCGGTAAGGAGCTCGTATGGGGTTTTGTTGTGGAGGGGACGGAGGAAGAGCCGGTTGGAGTAGTGGACGGCCGTAGAGATGGCTTCTCCCCAAAAGTTGTGGGGTGAGTTGAATTCACTCAACATGGTTCTTGCCATCTCAATGATAGTCCGGTTCTTCCTTTCAACAACACCGTTTTGTTGAGGGGTGTATGGCGCCGAAAACTCATGCTTGATGCCCTCATCATCAACAAACTCTTGCATAGTGTAGTTCTTGAACTCGGTGCCATTGTCGGTCCTAATTGCCTTGATCTCGGATTCATACGTACGTTGAGCTTTCTTGGCGAAGGTGATGAACTCTCTATGGGTCTCGTCCTTAGACTTAAGGAGAAAGACCCAAGAGTATCTTGAGTAATCATCAACAATGACAAGTCCATACTTGCTCCCACCAAGAGTATCATAATGTGATGGCCCAAAGAGATCCAAATGAAGGAGCTCCAAAGGCCTAGATGTGGTAACGATACTCTTGATGGGATGCTTCTTCTTGAGTTGCTTTCCGGCTACACATGCACTACAAACACGATCTTTCTCAAAAGAAATACCGGTTAGTCCCACAATATGCTCACCCTTTAGGAGTTGTTTAAGATTCCTCATGTTAACATGACCAAGGCGGCGATGCCACAACCAACCTTCGTCATGCTTGGCCGCCATTAGACATGTGGAGAAGGAGGGGCTCTCTTTCGAGAGGTCAACCACGTAAAGGTTGTTCTCCACATATCCAACAAGGACCAATTTGAGATTGTCACTCCTAAAGACTTGCACATAATATTTAGTGAAATATGAATTGTAACCGGCATCGGCAAGATGATATATAGAAAGTAAGTTATAGCCAAGGTGTTCAACAAGCATAACCGTCTCAAGGCACAAGTCCTTAGAGATTGCTACCTTGCCATACCCAAGTACCTTTCCCTTTGAGTTGTCACCAAAGGTGATGCTTGACTTCTTGTTGATATCTTCAATGAATTGATCAAGCACACCTTTTCCTCCGGTCATATGATTGGTGCATCCACTATCAAACACCCATTTTGGACCACCGGAGGAATACCCCTACAAAATCAAGTAGAGGATTTAGGAACCCTTGATTAATGGGTTCCTTTGCAATGGCAACAATATCTTTTGGTACCCAAATTGAGTACTCTCTATAAGCATAGCCATTAGGAGGGCCAACATAGTTAGCATAGACATCACCATAATAATCAACAAATAATGCATAGTGATCGTTTGGCCCCGTGCGGTCACCACTAGTGGCTTTGCCCTTTGAGGCTTTGCCATTGTTAGTGACCTTCTTGTTCTTATCTTGAGCGGGTTTCTCCTTCTTGTAGTTGTTCTTCTTGTGGGACTTGGGAGCATATCCAAGTCCATACTTTTGATTGTTTGACCTTTGCTTACTCAAGAGGTCATCCAATCACATCTTGTTCTTGGCGGTGGTGAACTTTGCAAGTTCCTTTGTTAGCCTAACATTTTCCTCAAGAATAGATGCTTGCTCACAAGAAGATTCATTAGGATGATAGTCAAGACCATGTTTGGTCACTGATGGCGTGTAACTCACACGTTCATTGGGAACCCCAAGAGGAAGGTATGATGCGCACAGCAGCAAGTTTTCCCTCAGAAAGAAACCAAGGTTTATCGAACCAGGAGGAGCCAAGAAGCACGTTGAAGGTTGATGGCGGCGGGATGTAGTGCGGCGCAACACCAGGGATTCCGGCGCCAACGTGGAACCTGCACAACACAACCAAAGTACTTTGCCCCAACGAAACAGTGAGGTTGTCAATCTCACCGGCTTGCTGTAACAAAGGATTAACCGTATTGTGTGGAAGATGATTGTTTGCAGAAAACAGTAGAACAAGTATTGCAGTAGATTGTATTTCAGTAAAGAGAATTGGACCGGGGTCCACAGTTCACTAGAGGTGTCTCTCCCATAAGACAAACAGCATGTTGGGTGAACAAATTACAGTTGGGCAATTGACAAATAAAGAGGGCATGACCATGCACATACATATCATGATGAGTATAGTGAGATTTAATTGGGCATTACGACAAAGTACATAGACCGTCATCCAACTGCATCTATGCCTAAAAAGTCCACCTTCAGGTTATCATCCGAACCCCCTCCAGTATTAAGTTGCTAACAACAGACAATTGCATTAAGTATGGCGCGTAATGTAACTAGTGACTACATCCTTGAACATAGCACTAATGTTTTATCCCTAGTGGCAACGCACAACACAACCTTAGAACTTTCTCATCCTTTGTCCCAGTGTCAATGCAGGCATGAACCCACTATCGAGCATAAGTACTCCCTCTTGGAGTTACAAGCATCTACTTGGCCAGAGCATCTACTAGTAACGGAAAGCATGCAAGATCATAAATAACACGTAGATATAACTTTGATAATCAACATAACAAGTATTCTCTATTCATCGGATCCCAACAAACACAACATATAGAATTACAGATAGATGATCTTGATCATGTTAGGCAGCTCACAAGATCCGACAATGATAGCACAATGGGGAGAAGACAACCATCTAGCTACTGCTATGGACCCATAGTCTAGGGGTAGACTACTCACTCATCACACCGGAGGCGACCATGGCGGCGTAGAGTCCTCCGGAGATGATTCCCCTCTCCGGCAGGTGCCGAGGCGATCTCTGGATCCCCCGAGATGGGATCGGCGGCGGCGGCGTCTCCGGAAGGTTTTCCGTATCGTGGCTCTCGCATGCGGGGGTTTCGTCACGGAGGCTTTAAGTAGGCGGAAGGGTAGGTCAAGAGGCGGCACGGGGCCCACACCACAGGGCCGCGCGGCCAAGGGGGGCCGCGCCGCCCTAGGGTTTGGCTCCCTCGTGGCCCCTCTTCGTCTCTCCTTCGGACTTCTGGAAGCTTCGTGGAAAAATAGGCCCCTGGGCTTTGATTTCGTCCAATTCCGAGAATATTTCGTTACTAGGATTTCTGAAACCAAAAACAGCAGAAAACAAAGAATCGGCACTTCGGCATCTTGTTAATAGGTTAGTTCCAGAAAATGCACGAATATGACATAAAGTGTGCATAAAACATGTAGATAACATCAATAATGTGGCATGGAACATAAGAAATTATCGATACGTCGGAGACGTATCAGCATCCCCAAGCTTAGTTCTGCTCGTCCCGAGCAGGTAAAACGATAACACAGATAATTTCTGGAGTGACATGCCATCATAATCTTGATCATACTATTTGTAAAGCATATGTAGTGAATGCAGCGATCAAAACAATGTATATGACATGAGTAAACAAGTGAATCATAAAGCAAAGACTTTTCATGAATAGCACTTCAAGACAAGCATCAATTAAGTCTTGCATAAGAGTTAACTCATAAAGCAATAATTCAAAGTAAAAGCATTGAAGCAACACAAAAGAAGATTAAGTTTCAGCGGTTGCTTTCAACTTGTAACATGTATATCTCATGGATATTGTCAACATAGAGTAATATAATAAGTGCAATAAGCAAGTATGTAGGAATCAATGCACAGTTCACACAAGTGTTTGCTTCTTGAGGTGGAAAGAAATAGGTGAACTGACTCAACATTGAAAGTAAAAGAATGGTCCTCCATAGAGGAAAAGCATCGATTGCTATATTTGTGCTAGAGCTTTGATTTTGAAAACATGAAACAATTTTATCAACGGTAGTAGTAAAGCATATGCATCATGTAAATTACATCTTATAAGTTGCAAGCCTCATGCATAGTATACTAATAGTGCCCGCACCTTGTCCTAATTAGCTTGGACTACCGGATCATCACAATGCATTGTTTTTACCAAGTGTCACAAAGGGGTACCTCTATGCCGCCTGTACAAAGGTCTAAGGAGAAAGCTCGCATTGGATTTCTCGCTATTGATTATTCTTCAACTTAGACATCCATACCGGGACAACATAGACAACAGATAATGGACTCCTCTTTTATGCATAAGCATATAACAACAATTAATAATTTTCTCATTTGAGATTTGAGGATTGTTGTCCAAAACTGAAACTTCCACCATGGATCATGGCTTTAGTTAGCGGCCCAATGTTCTTCTCTAACATATGCATGCTTAACCATAAGGTGGTAGATCTCTCTTACTTCAGACAAGACGGACATGCATAGCAACTCACATGAAATTCAACAATGAATAATTGATGGCGTCCCCAGTAAACATGGTTATCGCGCAACAAGCAACTTAATAAGAGATAAAGTGCATAATTACATATTCAATACCACAATAGTTTTTAAGCTATTTGTCCCATGAGCTATATATTGCAAAGGTGAATGATGGAATTTTAAAGGTAGCACTCAAGAAATTTACTTTGGAATGGCGGGAAAATACCATGTAGTATAGGTAGGTATGGTGGACACAAATGGCATAGTGGTTGGCTCAAGTATTTTGGATGCATGAGAAGTATTCCCTCTCGATACAAGGTTTAGGCTAGCAAGGCTTATTTGAAACAAACACAAGGATGAACCGGTGCAGCAAAACTCACATAAAAGACATATTGAAAACATTATAATACTCTACACCGTCTTCCTTGTTGTTCAAACTCAATACTAGAAATTATCTAGACCTTAGAGAAACCAAATATGCAAACCAAATTTTAGCATGCTCTATGTATTTCTTCATTAATGGGTGCAAAGCATATGATGCAAGAGCTTAAACATGAGCACAACAATTGCCAAGTATCACATTACCCAAGACATTTATAGCAATTACTACATGTATCATTCTCCAATTCCAACCATATAACAATTTAACGAAGGAGAAACTTCGCCATGAATACTATGAGTAGAAACCAAGGACATACTTGTCCATATGCTACAGCGGAGTGTGTCTCTCTCCCATAAAGTGAATGCTAGGATCCATTTTATTCAAACAAAACAAAAACAAAAACAAACCGACGCTCCAAGCAAAGCACATAAGATGTGATGGAATAAAAATATAGTTTCAGGGGAGGAACCTGATAATGTTGTCGATGAAGAAGGGGATGCCTTGGGCATCCCCAAGCTTAGACGCTTGAGTCTTATTAGAATATGCAGGGGTGAACCACCGGGGCATCCCCAAGCTTAGAGCTTTCACTCTCCTTGATCATGTTGCATCATACTCCTCTCTTGATCCTTGAAAACTTCCTCCACACCAAACTCGAAACAACTCATTAGAGGGTTAGTGCACAATATAAATTGACATATTCAGAGGTGACACAATCATTCTTAACACTTCTGGACATTGCATAATGCTACTGGACATTAGTGGATCAAAGAAATTCATCCAACATAGCGAAAGAGGCAATGCGAAATAAAAGGCAGAATCTGTCAAAACAGAACAGTTCGTATTGACGAATTTTAAAATGGCACCAGACTTGCTCAAATGAAAATGCTCAAATTGAATGAAAGTTGCGTACATATCTGAGGATCATGCACGTAAATTGGCTTAATTTTCTGAGCTACCTACAGGGAGGTGGACCCAGATTCGTGACAGCAAAGAAATCTGGAACTGTGCAGTAATCCAAATCTAGTACTTACTTTTCTATCAACGGCTTAACTTGGCACAACAAAACACAAAACTAAGATAAGGAGAGGTTGCTACAGTAGTAAACAACTTCCAAGACACAAAATAAAAACAAAGTACTGTAGGTAAAAACATGGGTTGTCTCCCATAAGCGCTTTTCTTTAACGCCTTTCAGCTAGGCGCAGAAAGTGTGTATCAAGTATTATCAAGAGACGAAGTGTCAACATCATAATTTGTTCTCATAATAGAATCAAAAGGTACCTTCATTATCTTTCTAGGGAAGTGTTCCATACCTTTCTTGAGAGGAAATTGATATTTTATATTACCTTCCTTCATATCAATAATAGCACCAACAGTTCGAAGAAAAGGTCTTCCCAATATAATGGGACAAGATGCATTGCATTCAATATCCAAAACAACAAAATCAACGGGAACAAGGTTATTGTTAACGGTAATATGAACATTATCAACTTTACCCAAAGGTTTCTTTGTAGAATGATCAGCAAGATTAACATCCAAATAACAATTTTTCAGTGGTGGCAAGTCAAGCATATTATAAATTTTCTTAGGCATAACAGAAATACTTGCACCAAGATCACATAAAGCATTACAATCAAAATCTTTAACCTTCATCTTAATTATGGGCTCCCAACCATCTTCTAGCTTTTTAGGAATAGAGGCTTCACGCTCTAGTTTCTCTTCTCTAGCTTTTATGAGAGCATTTGTAATATGATGCGTGAAAGCCAAATTTATAGCACTAGCATTAGGACTTTTAGCAAGTTTTTGCAAGAACTTTATAACTTCAGAGATGTGGCAATCATCAAAATTCAAACCATTATAATCTAAAGCAATGGGATCATCATCCCCAATGTTGGAAAAAATTTCAGCAGCTTTATCATGTGCAGTTTAATGATTTTAGCAGATTTAGCGAGTTTTTCGCGCTTTGCATTAGAAGTGGAAACATTGCTAACACCAATTATTTTATTAGTATGAGTAGGAGGTGCAGCAACATGTGTAGCATTAGCATTACTAGTGGTGGTAATAGTCCAAACTTTAGCTATATTCTTCTCTTTAGCTAGTTTTTCATTTTCTTCTCTATCCCACCTAGCACGCAGTTCAGCCATTAATCTTATACTCTCATTAATTCTAACTTGAATGGCATTTGCTGTAGTAACAATTTTATTATGATGATTCTCATTAGGCAAAACTTTTGATTTCAAAAGATCAACATCAAAAGAAGACTAGCGACTTTAGAAGCAAGTATATCAATTTTCCCAAGCTTTTCTTCAACAGATTTGTTAAAAGCAGTTTGTGTACTAATAAATTCCTTAAGCATGGCTTCAAGTCCAGGGGTGAATTCCTATTATTGTTGTAAGAATTCCCATAAGAATTACCATAGCCGTTGCCATTATTATAAGGATATGGCCTATAGTTGTTACTAGAATTGTTAGGTAAGCATTGTTGTTGAAATTATTATTTTTAATGAAGTTTACATCAACATGTTCTTCTTGTGCAACCAATGAAGCTAATGGAACATTATTAGGATCAATATTAGTCCTATCATTCACAAGCATATACATAATAGCATCGATCTTATCACTCAAGGAAGAGGTTTCTTCGACAGAATTTACCTTCTTACCTTGTGGAGCTCTTTCCGTGTGCCATTCAGAGTAGTTGATCATCATATTATCAAGAAGCTTTGTTGCTTCACCAAGAGTGATGGACATAAAAGTACCTCCAGCAGCTGAATCCAATAAATTCCGTGAAGAAAAATTTAGTCCTGCATAGAAGGTTTGGATGATCATCCAAGTAGTCGATCCATGAGTTGGGCAATTTTTAACAAGAGATTTCATTCTTTCCCAAGCTTGAGCAACATGTTCAGTATCTAATTGTTTAAAATTCATTATGCTACTCCTCAAAGATATAATTTTAGCAGGGGGATAATATCTACCAATAAAAGCATCCTTGCATTTAGTCCATGAATCAATACTATTTTTAGGCAGAGATAGCAACCAATCTTTAGCTCTTCCTCTTAATGAGAAAGGGAACAATTTTAGTTTAATAATATCACCATCTACATCTTTATATTTTTGCATTTCACATAGTTCAACAAAATTATTAAGATGGGCAGCAGCATCATCAGAACTAACACCAGAAAATTGCTCTCGCATAACAAGATTGATAAAGCAGGTGTTTAATTTCAAAGAATTCTGCTGTAGTAGCAGGTGGAGCAATAGGTGTGCATAAGAAATCATTATTATTTGTGGTTGTGAAGTCACACAACTTAGTGTTTTCAGCGTTGGCCATTTTAGCAACAGTAAATAAAGCAAACTAGATAAAGTAAATGCAAGTAAACTAATTTTTTTGTGTTTTTGATATAGCAAACATGATAGCAAATAAAGTAAAACTAGCAACTAATTTTTTTGTATTTTGATTTAGTGCAGCAAACAAAGTAGTAAATAAAACTAAGCAAGACAAAAACAAAGTAAAGAGATTGAGAAGTGGAGACTCCCCTTGCAGCGTGTCTTGATATCCCCGCAACGGCGCCGGGAAAATATGCTTGATGGCGTGTAACTCACACGTTCGTTGGGAACCCCAAGAGGAAGGTATGATGCGCACAGCAGCAAGTTTTCCCTCAGAAAGAAACCAAGGTTTATCGAACCAGGAGGGGCCAAGAAGCACGTTGAAGGTTGATGGCGGCGGGATGTAGTGCGGCGCAACACCAGGGATTCCGGCGCCAACGTGGAACCTGCACAACACAACCAAAGTACTTTGCCCCAACGAAACAGTGAGGTTGTCAATCTCACCGGCTTGCTGTAACAAAGGATTAACCGTATTGTGTGGAAGATGATTGTTTGCAGAAAACAGTAGAACAAGTATTGCAGTAGATTGTATTTCAGTAAAGAGAACTGGACCGCGGTCCACCGTACACTAGAGCTGTCTCTCCCATAAGACAAACAGCATGATGGGTGAACAACTTACAGTTGGGCAATTGACAAATAAAGAGGGCATGACCATGCACATACATATCATGATGAGTATAGTGAGATTTAATTGGGCATTACGACAAAGTACATAGACCGTCATCCAAGCGCATCTATGCCTAAAAAGTCCACCTTCGAGTTATCATCCGAACCCCTCCGGTATTAAGTTGCTAACAACAGACAATTGCATTAAGTATGGCGCGTAATGTAACTAGTGACTACATCCTTGAACATAGCACTAATGTTTTATCCCTAGTGGCAACAGCACAACACAACCTTAGAACTTTCTCATCACTCGTCCCGGTGTCAATGCAGGCATGAACCCACTATCGAGCATAAGTACTCCCTCTTGGAGTTACAAGCATCTACTTGGCCAGAGCATCTACTAGTAACGGAAAGCATGCAAGATCATAAATAACACGTAGATATAACTTTGATAATCAACATAACAAGTATTCTCTATTCATCGGATCCCAACAAACGCAACATATAGAATTACAGATAGATGATCTTGATCATGTTAGGCAGCTCACAAGATCCGACAATGATAGCACAATGGGGAGAAGACAACCATCTAGCTACTGCTATGGACCCATAGTCCAGGGGTAGACTACTCACTCATCACACCGGAGGCGACCATGGCGGCGTAGAGTCCTCCGGGAGATGATTCCCCTCTCCGGCAGGGTGCCGGAGGCGATCTCTGGATCCCCGAGATGGGATCGGCGGCGGCGGCGTCTCTGGAAGGTTTTCCGTATCGTGGCTCTCGGTACTGGGGGTTTCGTCACGGAGGCTTTAAGTAGGCGGAAGGGTAGGTCAAGAGGCGGCACGGGGGCCCCACACCACAGGGCCGCGCGGCCAAGGGGGGGGCCGCGCCGCCCTAGGGTTTGGCTCCCTCGTGGCCCCTCTTCGTCTCTCCTTTGGACTTCTGGAAGCTTCGTGGAAAAATAGGCCCCTGGGCTTTGATTTCGTCCAATTCCGATAATATTTCGTTACTAGGATTTCTGAAACCAAAAACAGCAGAAAACAGCAACTGGCACTTCGGCATCTTGTTAATAGGTTAGTTCCAGAAAATGCACGAATATGACATAAAGTGTGCATAAAACATGTAGATAACATCAATAATGTGGCATGGAACATAAGAAATTATCGATACGTCGGAGACGTATCAGTCACCAAGGACTCGAGATATACATTGGTCTCAACATGCAAAGAAAGTTCCTCTTGTAAACGAACATGTTCCTCAACAAGTTTAGCATGCTCACTAGTAAAGGAAATGGAGGAACAAGCAAGCTTTTCAACATCAATGGGATCCTTCATTGATCCAAGAGCCTTTTTGTAGGATTCTTGAAGTAGATCGTGGTTCTCTCCAAGTTTCTTGAGCTCATCCTTGACAAGCTTGTTAGCTCTTTCAAGGTGGTCAAGATCCCTAGTGAGAGAAGCATGAGCAACTTCAAGCTCCTCCTTTGAGGCATTGAGCTCTTGGGTCAATAATTGAGCCCTATCAATAGTTTCTAGGTCCTTAACTTTATCAAGTTCATAAGTTTCAATTTGTTGCTTAAGGCCTTGAGATATGCACCTTTCGGTTTTTAGCTCTTGTCTTAGGAGATTGAATCTCCGTTCCTTCTCATTCAATTGATATTCTAATTCCTCAATGGACTCATCCTTTTCTTTGAGTGAGTCCATCAAGAAATCAAACTTGACAAGAGCTTCACCACGAAGGGTGCATCTAACATCATAGAGTTCCTTAAGCACAATTAATTCATCTTGATTTTCATTCTCATCATCTAGAACACTAGATAGGGAAGGTGGAGGTTCCATTACCTTGGTTTCCCTTGCCATAAGACAAGAGCCAATGATTGTAGATGAGGTAGAGTCATCGGAGTCATCATCTTGAGTTATCCTCGCCATGAAAGAGGATCCAACATCATTCTCCATGGGGTAGTCCTTGGAGTAGTCATATGTGAAGAGTGACCCGGGCTTAGAGAAAGCCAAACCGGCCACCCCGGCCTCCTTCTCCTCATCTTCCTCTTCATCATCGGACAAGTACTCGGCCCCAACAAAGGCCCTTCCCTTGTTCTTCTTGTATCGATCATTGATTGGGTTTGGCTTCAACCTTGGCTTGACCCCTTTGATGAACTTTGGCTTGTCTACCCTTTTCTCATAAGGGCACTCATTTGCAAAGTGGCTATCTTCATCACAATTGTAGCAAGTTCTCTTCTTCTTCTTGTCGTTGAAGAGCATTGGAAGCTTTCCCTTGTACTTCTTGGCAAAGAAGGCAAAGTCGGTAACAATGTCACTAGTTGAGGTCATCTCTTCCTCTTCTTCAAATTCATATTCTTCTTCTTCTCCATGATCGGCCCTAGCCTTGAGAGCAAGATTGCGTGGCGCTTCATGGTTGTGTGAGGCTTCATCAACACGGTTCATTGCCATGAGCCTCTTTCCCGCTTTGGCCATGTTTTCATTGGCGGCCACATAGGAGACTAGATCATCGGAGTTGAGGTCGGCACTCTTGGTCATGATTTGCAAGTTGAGTGCAAGGTTGGTGTCTTCTTGTTTGACGGCAATCATAGAAATGACCTTGGACTTTATGAATGCTTCATTCATCTCGAAGCCGTCATTGTACTTCTCAACACCGAGTCCCTTGACCCTTACTCTAAGAGCACCGAGTCTTGCATAAGCATCGGCCACGGACTCTCCTTCTCGAATCATGAATTGATGAGCCTCTTGCTTTGCGGTCTCATAAAGAGCGGATTGGATCAAAACGGTTCCCTCTTGGAGTACTACGATTCGATCCCACAACTCTTTAGCGGACTCTATGTCATTGACTTGATCAAGGAGCTTGCGGTTGATGCCACTCCTAATCTTGTCACGGGCGGAGGCGTTGAGTTGACGGTTGTAGAATTCGGTGGAGGTCAACCGAATGGGATCTTGTGGCTCCCGGTACCCATGAACAATGATCTCCCACAACTCCACGCTGCAGCTGCGAATATGAGATTCCATAGAAGATTTCCAAAAAGGAAAGTGAGTTCCATCAAAATGGGGAACATTCCCACTATGGTTTATATGAGGCATGGGTGAAGTGTTTTTGGGATAGTCATGGTTGACTTCGCGATAACTCCCTAGTGAGGCCGAAGCCGTACTAGGAGGCCCACTAGTCAAGTTCTTAAGCATGGTAGACATTTCTGCCATTTGGCTTTGTAGCTCATCCTCCTTTTTCTTCTTCTCGGCATCATATGCCAAGAATCTAGATTTCATCTCTTTAACCGAAAGGTTAGAGTTTTCATCTAGACCCTCGAATAGTTTTTCCATCTCACTCTTAAGGCGGTGAAGCCCTTAATAAGAGTCCAGGCTCTGATACCAATTGAAAGTATAGAGATGGTAAACCTAGAGGGGGGTGAATAGGTTTCTACAAATTTTAATTCTTTCTTTGCAATATTAGGCTTTGCGGAATATAAAGATGAGCCTAATGCAAACTAGGTGAAGCAACCTATATGAAGATGCAACTATCTCGAGCACGAAGGCTCTCTCAGGCAGTTTAAATCACAAGTAAGGAGTTCGGTTAGAGATAACCGATAGCACGCGGAGACGAGGATGTATTCCCGTGTTCCCTTGCTTTGCAACAAGGTACGTCTCGTTTGGAGGGGTGGAGGTCCCACGAAGGATTTCCCACGCCACGAAGGCTCGCCCTATTCTCCGGAGCCTATCCCACGAAAGAATAGCTCACTCACTTGTGGTAGACTTTGAGGTAGCCTCCAAACCTTCACAATCTTGCCCGGAGCAAATCCACAGCCCGGATGCTTCCGGACCCCTCTTGCCCACCTAGTGTTTCCAAGGAACCCTAGGAAGCAAGCTTCTCGATGAATACAAGGGGGAATGAGATTTGGCTTGGTAGAACAGTAGATCGGGTCCTCCTCTAGTGATTCCCCGGAGGGATTTGAGTTGGGGTGGAGGAGGAGGGAGATCGGAGGCTTTTGGTGTTTCTAATAATGGAGTAAGAGAGAGAGAGCTCAAGAACAGCTTGTAGTATGTTGCCTAACCCTTCTAAGGTAGGAGAAGGGGTATTTATAGTGTTCTTCAAAATCTGGCCGTTGTGACTTGCCACCTCAGCATTTTCCTCGACAAACCCGGTTGACCGGACCACAGACCGGAGAGCCCGGTCGTGAGGCCGGTCAGATCGGATCAGTGACCGGACCTCCTTTGCGTCGTCCTGGCGCTCCTCCGGTTGGTGGCCGGTTGGCGCCCGGTTTGCGCCCGGTCGACCGGACGGAGCACCGGACCCGCCGGTCGGTAGCCCGGTTGACCGGGCGGCAACCGGATCTGCTGGCTCCTTGTTTGGAGCCCGGTTACCGCCCGGTTGACCGGCCAGCACGCCGGACTGGCCGGTTGCTGGCCCAGTTGGACCGGGCTGTAGACCGGATTTCTCCTGTAACCCCTTTTTGATTGTTGTTGAAATGGGGGGTCTCCTTTAGCCTTCTTGTTCCTTTGATACACCATTTACGCCTCATTGCCTAATACCTGAGATTATCCTTATAAACATATTAGGCCAAATACTTTAGCACGGTGTCATCGTTACCAAAATAATGGATAAGGGTAAAATACCCTTACAGCCCCCCTCTCCCCAAACCCTAGCCACCCCACTCCTCCTTCTTCCCCGCACGCTTAGCGAAGCTCCGCCGGGATTCTCCACCACCACCGACACCACGCCGTCGTGCTGCCGGATTCAAGAGGAGCTACTACTTCCGCTGCCCGCTGGAACGGGGAGGTGGACGTCGTCTTCATCAACAACCGAACGTGTGACCGAGTAGTACGGAGGTGCTGCCCGTTCGTGGCGCCGTGATCAAGATCTTCTACGCGCTTTTGCAAGCGGCAAGTGAACGTCTACCGCAGCAACAAGAGCCTCATCTTGTAGGCTTTGGAATCTCTTCAAGGGTGAGACTCGATAATCCCCTCGTTGCTACCGTCTTCTAGATTGCATCTTGGCTTGGATTGCGTGTTCGCGGTAGGAAAATTTTTGTTTTCTATGCAACGAATCCCTACAGTGGTATCAGAGCCGTGTCTATGCATAGATGGTTGCACGAGTAGAACACAATGGTTTTGTGGGCGTTGATGCTCTTGTTATCTTTAGTTTGAGTACTTTGCATCTTTGTGGCATAGTGGGATGAAGCGGCTCGGACTAACTTTACATGACCGCGTTCATGAGACTTGTTCCTCGTTCGACATGCAACTTGTATTGCATAAGAGGCTTTGCGGGTGTCTGTCTCTCCTACTATAGTGAAGATTCAATTTACTCTTCAATTGACAACATTAGTATCACCGTTGTGGTTCATGTTCGTAGGTAGATTAGATCTCTCTCGAAAACCCTAAGCCACGTAAAATATGCAAACCAAATTAGAGACGTCTAACTTGTTTTTGCAGGGTTTAGTGATGTGATATGGCCATAATGTGATGATGAATATGTATGAGATGATCATTATTGTATTGTGGCAACCGGCAGGAGCCTTATGGTTGTCTTTAAATTTCATGTTGAGTAGTATTTCAAAATAGTTGTAATAGTTGCTACATGGAGGACAATCATGAAGACGGCGCCATTGACCTTGACGCTACGCCGACGATGATGGAGATCATGCCCAAAGATGATGAAGATCATGTCCGTGCTTTGGAGATGAAGATCAAAGGCGCAAAGACAAAAGGGCCATATCATATCACATATGAACTGCATGTGATGTTAATCCTTTTATGCATCTTATTTTGCTTAGATCGCGACGGTAGCATTATAAGATGATCCCTCACTAAAATCTCAAGATAATAAAGTGTTCATCCTTAGTAGCACCGTTGCCAAGACTTGTCGTTTCGAAGCATCTCGTGATGATCGGGTGTGATAGAATCAACAAGTGCATACAACGGGTGCAAGACAGTTTTGCACATGCGGATACTAAGGTGGCCTTGACGAGCCTAGCATGTACAGACATGGTCTCGGAACACGTGATACCAAAAGGTAGAGCATGAATCATATGGTTGATATGATGAACACTTTGAGTGTTCGCCATTGAAATCACACCTTGTCTCGTGATGATCGGACTTAGGTGCGGTGGATTTGGTTCGTGTGATCACTAAGACAATGCGAGGGATATTGTTTTGAGTGGGAGTTCACCTAGATTTTTAATTATGTTGAATTAAAATTTGAACTCAATTTGTCATAAACTTAGTCTAAACTTTTGCAAATATATGTTGTAGAGATGGCGTCCCCAATCAATTTTAACCAGTTCCTAGAGAAAGAAAAACTTAAGAGCAACGGTAGCAACTTCACCGACTGGTTCCGTCATGTGAGGATCTTCCTCTCTGGCGGAAATCTGCAATATGTGCTTGATGCACCGCTAGGTGACCCTCCTGCAGAAACTGAAACCGATGAAGTAAAAGCTGTTTACGCGACTCGGAAAACTCGGTACTCTCAAGTTCAGTGTGCCATCCTGTGCAGTCTGGAATCCGATCTGCAAAAACGTTTGGAGATCCACGATCCTCATGAGTTGATGAATGAGATGAAAGCTATATTCGAGACTCATGCGGCCGTGGAATGCTATGAAGCATCGAAACATTTCTTCACTGTATGATGGAAGAAGGCAGCTCCGTTAGTGAGCACATGCTCGCCATGACCGGGCATGCGAACAAACTCGTGACTTGGGAATAGTGATTCCTAACAGATCGGGATTAATCGTGTCCTTCAATCACTGCCACCAAGTTACAAGAACTTTGTGATGAACTACAATATGCAGAACATGAACAAGGAGTTACCTGAACTCTTTGGCATGCTAAAAGCTGCTGAGATTGAGATCAAGAAAGAGCACCAAGTGTTGATGGTCAACAAGACCACCGGTTTCAAGAAACAGGGGCAAGTCTAAGGGAAATTCAAGAAGGGTGGCAAGAAAGCTGCCACACCTCCTATGAAACCTAAGAACGGCCCTAAGCCCGATCTTGAGTGCTATTATCGCAAGGAGAAGGGACACCGGAAGCGTAATTGCTCCAAGTATCCGGCTGATCCGAAGAGCGGCCTTGTCAAGAAGAAGAAAGAAGGTATATCGATATACATGTTATAGATGTTTATCTCACTCGGTTCTCGTTCTAGTACTGGGTATTTGATACTGGTTCGGTTTCTCATATTTGTAACTCAAAACAGGAACTAAAGACTAAACGAAGACTACCGACAGATGAAGTGACAATGCGCGTTGGAAACGGATCCAAAGTCGATGTGATCATTGTCGGCACACTTCCTCTACATCTACCTTCGGGATTAGTTTTAAGCCTAAATAATTGTTATTTTGTACCCGCGTTGAGCATGAACATTATATCTGGATCTTGTTTAATGCAAGACGGTTATTCATTCAAGTTTGAGAATAATGGTTGTTCTATTTTTATGAATAATATCTTTTATGGTCGAGCACCTGAAAAGAATGGCTTATTTCTGTTAGATCTCGATAGTAGTGATACGCATATACATAACATTGATGCTAAGCGAATTAAATTGAATGATAATTCTACTTATATGTGGCACTGTCATCTTGGTCATATTGGAGTGAAACGCATGAAGAAACTCCATACCGATGGATTACTTGAATCACTTGACTTTGAGTCACTTGATAGATGCGAAGCATGTCTAATGGGAAAAATGACTAAGACTCCATTTTCTGGTATGATGGAGCGAGCTACTGACTTATTGGAAATCATACATACCGATGTGTGCGGACCAATGAGCGTAGCATCGCGCGGTGGTTATCATTATGTTCTAACCTTCACAGATGATCTGAGTAGATATGGGTATATCTATTTCATGAAACATAAATCCGAAACTTTCGAGAAGTTTAAGGAATTCCAAAGTGAAGTAGAAAATCAACGTAACAAGAAGATTAAATTTCTACGATCTGGTCGTGGAGGTGAATATCTGAGTTATGAGTTTGGCATGCATTTAAAGAAATGCGGAATACTTTCACAATTGACACCGCCAGGAACACCACAACGAAACGGTGTGTCCGAACGTCGTAATCGAACTCTCTTAGATATGGTTCGTTCTATGATGTCTCTTACTGATTTGCCGTTATAATTTTGGAGTTATGCATTAGAGACAGCCACATTCACTTTAAATAGAGCACCATCAAAATCCGTAGAAACAACACCGTATGAATTATGGTTTAATAGGAAACCTAAGCTGTCGTTCCTTAAAGTTTGGGGTTGCGAAGCCTATGTAAAGAAGTTACAACCGGACAAGCTAGAACCCAAAGCGGAGAAATGCGTCTTCATAGGATACCCTAAGGAAACTATAGGGTACACTTTCTATCACAAATCCGAAGGCAAAATCTTTGTTGCTAAGAACGGAACCTTTCTTGAGAAAGAATTTCTCACTAAAGAAGTGACTGGAAGAAAAGTAGAACTCGATGAGATTGATGAATCTATACTCGTTGATCAGAGTAGCGCAGTACCGGAAGTTGTACCTGTACCGCCTACGCCGGCAACAGAGGAAGCTAATGATAATGATCATGAAACTTCGAACGAGGAAACTACTGAACCTTGCATATCGACAAGGGAACGTGCCACTCCTGATTGGTATGATCCTTGTCTAAATGTCATGATTGTGGATAACAATGATGAGGACCCTGCGACGTATGAAGAAGCGATGATGAGCCCAGATTCCAACAAATGGCAAGAAGCCATGAAATCCGAAATGGGATCCATGTATGATAACAAAGTATGGACTTTGGTAGACTTACCTGATAGCCGCAAGGCTGTCGAGAATAAATGGATCTTCAAGAGAAAAACAGATGCTGATGGTAATATTACTGTCTATAAAGCTCGACTTGTCGCAAAGGGTTTCCGACAAATTCAAGGAGTTGACTACGATGAGACTTTCTCACCTGTAGCGAAGCTAAAATCTGTGAGGATTTTGTTAGCAATAGCTGCATTTTTCGATTATGAGATTTGGCAGATGGATGTCAAAACGGCGTTCCTTAATGGAGACATTGAGGAAGAGTTGTATATGGTACAACCCAAAGGTTTTGTCGATCCTAAAAATGCTGACAAAGTATGCAAACTTCAGCGTTCAATCTATGGACTGAAGCAAGCATCAAGAAGTTGGAACCGACGCTTTGATAAGGTGATCAAAGACTTCGGGTTTATACAGTGTCATGGAGAGGCCTGTATTTACAAGAAAGTGAGTGGGAGCTCTGTAGCATTCCTGATATTATATGTAGATGACATATTATTGATCGGGAATGATATAGAACTATTAAGCAGTGTAAAAGGTTATTTGAATAATAGTTTTTCAATGAAAGACCTTGGTGAAGCATCGTATATATTAGGCATCAAGATTTATAGAGATAGATCAAGACGCCTAATAGGGCTATCACAGAGTACATACCTGGACAAGATTCTAAAGAA
This sequence comes from Lolium perenne, assembly GCF_019359855.2. Lineage (NCBI taxonomy): Eukaryota > Viridiplantae > Streptophyta > Magnoliopsida > Poales > Poaceae > Lolium > Lolium perenne. The sequence continues at coordinate 25,460,174 of NC_067244.2, forward strand.
GTTTAGAATGGAAGAAAGTAAGAAAGGGTTCTTACCTATGTTACCAGGCAAGGTCTTGAGTAAGACTCAAGGACCGACTACGGTAGAAGAAAGAGAAAGGATGAGTAATATCCCCTATGCCTCGGCAGTAGGATCTATCATGTATGCCATGCTATGTACTAGACCGGATATAGCACATGCTGTTAGTTTGACTAGCAGATATCAAAGTGATCCAGGAATGGAACACTGGACAGCGGTCAAGAATATCCTAAAGTACTTAAAAAGAACTAAGGATATGTTTCTTTGTTATGGAGGTGACCAAGAGCTCGTTGTAAGTGGTTACACCGATGCAAGTTGGAACACTGATCCTGATGACTCTAAGTCACAGTCTGGGTACGTGTTTATATTGAATGGTGCTGCGATGGTGGGCAAGCTCGAAGCAGTGCACGGTGGCGAAGTCTTCAACAGAATCAGAGTACATAGCGGCTTCAGAGGCTTCACCAGAAGCGGTATGGATGAAGAGGTTCATTGTAGAGCTCGGTGTGGTTCCTAGTGCATTGGACCCATTAATCATTTACTGTGATAACATGGGTGCCATCGCCAATGCACAAGAACCAAGGTCACACAAGAGGCTGAAGCATATCAAGCTGCGTTACCACTCGATTCGCGAGTAGATCGAAGATGGAGAAGTAAAGATTTGCAAAGTACACACTGATCTGAATGTAGCAGATCCGTTGACTAAAGCTCTCCCTAGGGCAAAGCATGACCAACACCAGAATGCCATGGGTGTTAGGTATATTACAATGTAATCTAGATTATTGACTCTAGTGCAAGTGGGAGACTGAAGGAGATATGCCCAAGAGGCAATAATAAAGTGGTTATTATATATCTTTATGTTTATGATAAATGTTTATATACCATGCTATAATTGTATTAACCGAAACATTGATACATGTGTGATATGTAAACAACAAAGAGTCCCTAGTATGCCTCTTAACTAGCTTGTTGATTAATAGATGATTAGTTTCATAATCATGAACATTGGATGTTATTAATAACAAGGTTATATCATTGTATGAATGATGTAATGGACACACCCAATTAAGCGTAGCATAAGATCACGTCATTAAGTTATTTGCTATAAGCTTTCGATACATAGTTACCTAGTCCTTATGACCATGAGATCATGTAAATCACTTATACCGGAAAGGTACTTTGATTACATCAAACGCCACTGCGTAAATGGGTGGTTATAAAGGTGGGATTAAGTATCCGGAAAGTATGAGTTGAGGCATATGGATCAACAGTGGGATTTGTCCATCCCGATGACGGATAGATATACTCTGGGCCCTCTCGGTGGAATGTCGTCTAATGTCTTGAAAGCATATGAATAAGTTCATAAGAGACCACATACCACGGTACGAGTAAAGAGTACTTGTCAGGAGACGAGGTTGAACAAGGTATAGAGTGATACCGATGATCAAACCTCGGACAAGTAAAATATCGCGTGACAAAGGGAATTGGTATTGTATGTGAATGGTTCATTCGATCACTGAAGTCATCGTTGAATATGTGGGAGCCATTATGGATCTCCAGATCCCGCTATTGGTTATTGGTCGGAGAGAGTACTCAACCATGTCCGCATAGTTCGCGAACCGTAGGGTGACACACTTAAAGTTGGATGTTGAAATGGTAGAACTTGAATATGGAATGGAGTTCGAATATTTGTTCAGAGTCCCGGATGAGATCCCGGACATCACGAGGAGTTCCGGAATGGTCCGGAGAATAAGATTCATATATAGGAAGTCATTTTATAAGATTTAAAATGATCCGGTGAAATTTTGGAAGGTTCTAGAAGGTTCTAGAAAAGTCCGGAAGAATTCACTTTGGAAGGCGGAGTCCCGGTGGGACTCCACCACCCATGGCCGGCCAACCATAGAGGGGGGAGTCCAAGGTGGACTCCACCAAGGGGGCCGGCCACCCCCCTACATGGAAGGGTGGGAATCCCACTTGAGGTGGGAGTCCCACCTTGGGTAGGTTTCCCTACAAAATGGAAGGTTTTGGGTTGGGGTCTTATTCGAAGACTTGTAGTCCAACACTTGGGGTTCCACCTATATAATGAGGGGCCAAGGGGAGGGGGCCGGCCACCACAAAGCCACAAGCTGGCCGCACCCCATAGAGGCCGGCCACCCCCTCTCCCCAAACCCTAGCCGCCCCACTCCTCCCCCTCTCCCGCAACGCTTAGCGAAGCTCCGCAGGAGATCTCCATCGCCACCGCCACCACGCCGTCGTGCTGCCGGATTCAAGGAGGAGCTACTACTTCCGCTGCCCGCTGGAACGGTGATACATCTCCGACGTATCGATAATTTCTTATGTTCCATGCCACATTATTGATGTTATCTACATATTTTATGCACACTTTATGTCATATTCGTACATTTTCTGGAACTAACCTATTAACAAGATGCCAAAGTGCCAGTTGCTGTTTTCTGCTGTTTTTGGTTTCAGAAATCCTAGTAACGAAATATTCTCGGAATTGGACGAAATCAACGCCCAGGGTCCTATTTTGCCACGAAGCTTCCAGAAGTCCGAAGAGGAGACGAAGAGGGGCCACGAGGGGGCCACACCCTAGGGCGGCGCCCCCCCCCCCCTTGGCCGCGCGGCCCTGTGGTGTGGGGCCCTCACGCCGCCTCCTGACCTGCCCTTCCGCCTACTTAAAGCCTCCGTCGCGAAACCCCCTGTACCGAGAGCCACGATACGGAAAACCTTACTGAGACGCCGCCGCCGCCAATCCCATCTCGGGGGATTCAGGAGATCGCCTCCGGCACCCTGCCGGAGAGGGGAATCATCTCCCGGAGGACTCTACGCCGCCATGGTCGCCTCCGGAGTGATGTGTGAGTAGTCTACCCCTGGACTATGGGTCCATAGCAGTAGCTAGATGGTTATCTTCTCCCCATTGTGCTATCATTGTCGGATCTTGTGAGCTGCCTAACATGATCAAGATCATCTATCTGTAATTCTATATGTTGCGTTTGTTGGGATCCGATGAATAGAGAATACTTGTTATGTTGATTATCAAAGTTATGTCTATGTGTTGTTTATGATCTTGCATGCTCTCCGTTACTAGTAGATGCTCTGGCCAAGTAGATGCTTGTAACTCCAAGAGGGAGTATTTATGCTCGATAGTGGGTTCATGCCTCCATTGATATCTGGGACAGTGACAGAAAGTTCTAAGGTTGTGGATGTGCTGTTGCCACTAGGGATAAAACATTAGTGCTATGTTCAAGGATGTAGTTACTAGTTACATTACGCGCAATACTTAATGCAATTGTCTGTTGTTAGCAACTTAATACTGGAGGGGGTTCGGATGATAACCTGAAGGTGGACTTTTTAGGCATAGATGCAGTTGGATGGCGGTCTATGTACTTTGTCATAATGCCCAATTAAATCTCACTATACTCATCATAATATGTATGTGCATGGTCATGCCCTCTTTATTTGTCAATTGCCCAACTGTAATTTGTTCACCCAACATGCTGTTTATTTTATGGGAGAGACACCTCTAGTGAACTGTGGACCCCGGTCCAATTCTCTTTACTGAAATGCAATCTACTGCAATACTGTTCTACTGTTTTCTGCAAACAATCATCATCCACACTATACATCTAACCCTTTGTTACAGCAAGCCGGTGAGATTGACAACCTCACTGTTTCGTTGGGGCAAAGTACTTTGGTTGTGTTGTGCAGGTTCCACGTTGGCGCCGGAATCTCTGGTGTTGCGCCGCACTACATCCCGCCGCCATCAACCTTCAACGTGCTTCTTGACTCCTACTGGTTCGATTAAACCTTGGTTTCTTACTGAGGGAAACTTGCCGCTGTGCGCATCACACCTTCCTCTTGGGGTTCCCAACGGACGTGTCAACTACACGCATCAAGCAAATTTCTGGCGCCGTTGCCGGGGAGATCAAGACATGTTGCAAGGGGAGTCTCCACTTCTCAATCTCTTTACTTTGTTTTTGTCTTGCTTAGTTTTATTTACTACTTTGTTTGCTGCACTAAATCAAAATACAAAAAAAATTAGTTGCTAGTTTTACTTTATTTGCTATCTTGTTTGCTATATCAAAAACACAAAAAAAAATAGTTACTTGCATTTACTTTATCTAGTTTGCTTTATTTACTACTGCTAAAATGAGTAATCCTGAAGTTGAAGTTCGTACGTTTAAGCAACAAGGGGGAGAATGTTTAAGAGATGCTTGGAATAGAATTAGTACTGCCCATAATAGGTGCACTAAGAAACACTCCACCACTATTTTACTCAGGAATTTTTATGTTGGTATCTCTAGCTGGAATAGGTATGTTCTTGATTGTCTCGCGGGAGGTAACTTCTTAAGTACTCCTGCATTAGAAGCTAGCTGCATTATTGAGAGTCTATTTGGAATACCACCTGTTGATGAAGTTAAAATTGAAATCTCTCTTGAAGATGTTATGAAAAAATTGGAAACCTTAGAGAAAAAATTTCCAAGTATTGAAACTAAATTGGAAATGTTACTTGATAAAACTGATGAACTTGATAAATCCTTAGGAGGAATTGATGAAAGAATTAGTGTCCTAGGAACTTGTGTTGTCCATGATGATCAAACCAATAGGATTGGCGAACTTGAAAAAGCTATGGGAACCTTGAGTTCAACATTTTCTTCTCCTAAATATAAGGAGAAAGCTTATGTGGGTAAGGAGCAAAAGTTTATGTATGCCTCTAAAGTGCCCAAACCAAAGAAATATTATTATAGGCCTAAAATTGACAAAGCCCTTAGTACCACTACAGATGGAGGAGCTTATGATAACAATGCACCATCTCTTGATAATACTTGATACACACTTTCTGCGCCTAGCTGAAAGGCGTTAAAGAAAAGCGCTTATGGGAGACAACCCATGTTTTTACCTACAGTACTTTGTTTTTATTTTGTGTCTTGGAAGTTGTTTACCAGTAGCAACCTCTCCTTATCTTAGTTTTGTGTTTTGTTGTGCCAAGTAAAGTCTTTGATAGAAAAGTTCATACTAGATTTGGATTACTGCCCAGTTTCAGATTTCTTTGATGTCACGAATTCCGACCTGCCTCTCTGTAGGTAGCTCAGAAAAATATGCCAATTTACGTGAGTGATCCTCAGATATGTACGCAACTTTCATTCAATTTGAGCATTTTCATTTGAGCAAGTCTGGTGCCTCGATAAAATTCGTCAATACGAACTGTTCTGTTTTGACAGATTCTGCCTTTTATTTCGCATTGCCTCTTTTGCTATGTTGGATGAATTTCTTTGATCCATTAATGTCCAGTAGCTTTATGCAATGTCCAGAAGTGTTAAGAATGATTGTGTCACCTCTGAATATGTTAATTTTTATTGTCGCTAACCCTCTAATGAGTTGTTCTAAGTTTGGTGTGGAGGAAGTTTTCAAGGATCAAGAGAGGAGTATGATGCAACATGATCAAGGAGAGTGAAAGCTCTAAGCTTGGGGATGCCCCGGTGGTTCACCCCTGCATATATCAAGAATACTCAAGCGTCTAAGCTTGGGGATGCCCAAGGCATCCCCTTCTTCATCGACAACATTATCAGGTTCCTCCCCTGAAACTATATTTTTATTCCATCACATCTTATGTGCTTTGCTTGGAGCGTCGGTTTGTTTTTGTTTTTTGTTTTGTTTGAATAAAATGGATCCTAGCATTCACTTTATGGGAGAGAGACACGCTCCGCTGTAGCATATGGACAAGTATGTCCTTAGTTTCTACTCATGGTATTCATGGCGAAGTTTCTCCTTCGTTAAATTGTTATATGGTTGGAATTGGAAAATGATACATGTAGTAATTGCTATTAATATCTTGGGTAATGTGATACTTGGCAATTGTTGTGCTCATGTTTAAGCTCTTGCATCATATGCTTTGCACCCATTAATGAAGAAATACATAGAGCATGCTAAAATTTGGTTTGCATATTTGGTTTCTCTAAGGTCTAGATAATTTCTAGTATTGAGTTTGAACAACAAGGAAGATGGTGTAGAGTATTATAATGTTTTCAATATGTCTTTTATGTGAGTTTTGCTGCACCGGTTCATCCTTGTGTTTGTTTCAAATAAGCCTTGCTAGCCTAAACCTTGTATCGAGAGGGAATACTTCTCATGCATCCAAAATACTTGAGCCAACCACTATGCCATTTGTGTCCACCATACCTACCTACTACATGGTATTTTCCGCCATTCCAAAGTAAATTGCTTGAGTGCTACCTTTAAAATTCCATCATTCACCTTTGCAATATATAGCTCATGGGACAAATAGCTTAAAAACTATTGTGGTATTGAATATGTAATTATGCACTTTATCTCTTATTAAGTTGCTTGTTGTGCGATAACCATGTTCACTGGGGACGCCATCAACTACTCTTTGTTGAATTTCATGTGAGTTGCTATGCATGTTCGTCTTGTCTGAAGTAAGAGAGATCTACCACCTTATGGTTAAGCATGCATATTGTTAGAGAAGAACATTGGGCCGCTAACTAAAGCCATGATCCATGGTGGAAGTTTCAGTTTTGGACAAATATCCTCAATCTCATATGAGAAAATTATTAATTGTTGTTACATGCTTATGCATAAAAGAGGAGTCCATTATCTCGTTGTCTATGTTGTCCCGGTATGGATGTCTAAGTTGAGAATAATCAATAGCGAGAAATCCAATGCGATCTTTCTCCTTAGACCTTTGTACAAGCGGCATAGAGGTACCCCTTTGTGACACTTGGTTAAAACATGTGCATTGCGATGATCCGGTAGTCCAAGCTAATTAGGACAAGGTGCGGGCACTATTAGTATACTATGCATGAGGCTTGCAACTTGTAAGATATAATTTACATGATATATATGCTTTATTACTACCGTTGACAAAATTGTTTCATGTTTTCAAAATCAAAGCTCTAGCACAAATATAGCAATCGATGCTTTTCCTCTATGGAGGACCATTCTTTTACTTTCAATGTTGAGTCAGTTCACCTATTTCTCTCCACCTCAAGAAGCAAACACTTGTGTGAACTGTGCATTGATTCCTACATATTTGCTTATTGCACTTATTATATTACTCTATGTTGACAATATCCATGAGATATACATGTTACAAGTTGAAAGCAACCGCTGAAACTTAATCTTCCTTTGTGTTGCTTCAATGCCTTTACTTTAAATTATTGCTTTATGAGTTAACTCTTATGCAAGACTTATTGATGCTTGTCTTGAAGTGCTATTCATGAAAAGTCTTTGCTTTATGATTCACTTGTTTACTCATGTCATATACATTGTTTTGATCGCTGCATTCACTACATATGCTTTACAAATAGTATGATCAAGGTTATGATGGCATGTCACTCCAGAAATTATCTGTGTTATCGTTTTACCTGCTCGGGACGAGCAGAACTAAGCTTGGGGATGCTGATACGTCTCCGACGTATCGATAATTTCTTATGTTCCATGCCACATTATTGATGTTATCTACATGTTTTATGCACACTTTATGTCATATTCGTGCATTTTCTGGAACTAACCTATTAACAAGATGCCAAAGTGCCAGTTGCTGTTTTCTGCTGTTTTTGGTTTCAGAAATCCTAGTAACGAAATATTCTCGGAATTGGACGAAATCAACGCCCAGGGTCCTATTTTGCCATGAAGCTTCCAGAAGTCCGAAGAGGAGACGAAGAGGGGCCACGAGGGGGCCACACCCTAGGGCGGCGCGGCCCCCCCTTGGCAGCGCGGCCCTGTGGTGTGGGGCCCTCGCGCCGCCTCCTGACCTGCCCTTCCGCCTACTTAAAGCCTCCGTCGCGAAACCCCCTGTACCGAGAGCCACGATACGGAAAACCTTACTGAGACGCCGCCGCCGCCAATCCCATCTCGGGGATTCAGAGATCGCCTCCGGCACCTGCCGGAGAGGGGAATCATCTCCCGGAGGACTCTACGCCGCCATGGTCGCCTCCGGAGTGATGTGTGAGTAGTCTACCCCTGGACTATGGGTCCATAGCAGGAGCTAGATGGTTGTCTTCTCCCCATTGTGCTATCATTGTCGGATCTTGTGAGCTGCCTAACATGATCAAGATCATCTATCTGTAATTCTATATGTTGCGTTTGTTGGGATCCGATGAATAGAGAATACTTGTTATGTTGATTATCAAAGTTATGTCTATGTGTTGTTTATGATCTTGCATGCTCTCCGTTACTAGTAGATGCTCTGGCCAAGTAGATGCTTGTAACTCCAAGAGGGAGTATTTATGCTCGATAGTGGGTTCATGCCTCCATTGATATCTCTGGGACGGATGACAAAGTTCTAAGGTTGTGGATGTCTTGTTGCCACTAGGGATAAAACATTAGTGCTATGTTCAAGGATGTAGTTACTAGTTACATTACGCGCAATACTTAATGCAATTGTCTCGTTGTTAGCAACTTAATACCGGAGGGGTTCGGATGATAACTCGAAGGTGGACTTTTTAGGCATAGATGCAGTTGGATGGCGGTCTATGTACTTTGTCGTAATGCCCAATTAAATCTCACTATACTCATCATAATATGTATGTGCATGGTCATGCCCTCTTTATTTGTCAATTGCCCAACTGTAATTTGTTCACCCAACATGCTGTTTATTTTATGGGAGAGACACCTCTAGTGAACTGTGGACCCCGGTCCAATTCTCTTCGAAATGCAATCTACGCAATCGTTTCTACCGTTTTCTGCAAACAATCATCATCCACACTATACATCTAACCCTTTGTTACAGCAAGCCGGTGAGATTGACAACCTCACTGTTTCGTTGGGGCAAAGTACTTTGGTTGTGTTGTGCAGGTTCCACGTTGGCGCCGGAATCTCTGGTGTTGCGCCGCACTACATCCCGCCGCCATCAACCTTCAACGTGCTTCTTGACTCCTACTGGTTCGATTAAACCTTGGTTTCTTATCGAGGAAACTTGCCGCTGTGCGCATCACACCTTCCTCTTGGGGTTCCCAACGGACGTGTCAACTACACGCATCAAGCAAATTTCTGGCGCCGTTGCCGGGGAGATCAAGACATGTTGCAAGGGGAGTCTCCACTTCTCAATCTCTTTACTTTGTTTTTGTCTTGCTTAGTTTTATTTACTACTTTGTTTGCTGCACTAAATCAAAATACAAAAAAATTAGTTGCTAGTTTTACTTTATTTGCTATCTTGTTTGCTATATCAAAAACACAAAAAAAAATAGTTACTTGCATTTACTTTATCTAGTTTGCTTTATTTACTACTGCTAAAATGAGTAATCCTGAAGTTGAAGTTCGTACGTTTAAGCAACAAGGGGGAGAATGTTTAAGAGATGCTTGGAATAGAATTAGTACTGCCCATAATAGGTGCACTAAGAAACACTCCACCACTATTTTACTCAGGAATTTTTATGTTGGTATCTCTAGCTGGAATAGGTATGTTCTTGATTGTCTCGCGGGAGGTAACTTCTTAAGTACTCCTGCATTAGAAGCTAGCTGCATTATTGAGAGTCTATTTGGAATACCACCTGTTGATGAAGTTAAAATTGAAATCTCTCTTGAAGATGTTATGAAAAAATTGGAAACCTTAGAGAAAAAATTTCCAAGTATTGAAACTAAATTGGAAATGTTACTTGATAAAACTGATGAACTTGATAAATCCTTAGGAGGAATTGATGAAAGAATTAGTGTCCTAGGAACTTGTGTTGTCCATGATGATCAAACCAATAGGATTGGCGAACTTGAAAAAGCTATGGGAACCTTGAGTTCAACATTTTCTTCTCCTAAATATAAGGAGAAAGCTTATGTGGGTAAGGAGCAAAAGTTTATGTATGCCTCTAAAGTGCCCAAACCAAAGAAATATTATTATAGGCCTAAAATTGACAAAGCCCTTAGTACCACTACAGATGGAGGAGCTTATGATAACAATGCACCATCTCTTGATAATACTTGATACACACTTTCTGCGCCTAGCTGAAAGGCGTTAAAGAAAAGCGCTTATGGGAGACAACCCATGTTTTTACCTACAGTACTTTGTTTTTATTTTGTGTCTTGGAAGTTGTTTACCAGTAGCAACCTCTCCTTATCTTAGTTTTGTGTTTTGTTGTGCCAAGTAAAGTCTTTGATAGAAAAGTTCATACTAGATTTGGATTACTGCCCAGTTTCAGATTTCTTTGCTGTCACGAATTCCGACCTGCCTCTCTGTAGGTAGCTCAGAAAAATATGCCAATTTACGTGAGTGATCCTCAGATATGTACGCAACTTTCATTCAATTTGAGCATTTTCATTTGAGCAAGTCTGGTGCCTCGATAAAATTCGTCAATACGAACTGTTCTGTTTTGACAGATTCTGCCTTTTATTTCGCATTGCCTCTTTTGCTATGTTGGATGAATTTCTTTGATCCATTAATGTCCAGTAGCTTTATGCAATGTCCAGAAGTGTTAAGAATGATTGTGTCACCTCTGAATATGTTAATTTTTATTGTCGCTAACCCTCTAATGAGTTGTTCTAAGTTTGGTGTGGAGGAAGTTTTCAAGGATCAAGAGAGGAGTATGATGCAACATGATCAAGGAGAGTGAAAGCTCTAAGCTTGGGGATGCCCCGGTGGTTCACCCCTGCATATATCAAGAATACTCAAGCGTCTAAGCTTGGGGATGCCCAAGGCATCCCCTTCTTCATCGACAACATTATCAGGTTCCTCCCCTGAAACTATATTTTTATTCCATCACATCTTATGTGCTTTGCTTGGAGCGTCGGTTTGTTTTTGTTTTTTTGTTTTGTTTGAATAAAATGGATCCTAGCATTCACTTTATGGGAGAGAGACACGCTCCGCTGTAGCATATGGACAAGTATGTCCTTAGTTTCTACTCATGGTATTCATGGCGAAGTTTCTCCTTCGTTAAATTGTTATATGGTTGGAATTGGAAAATGATACATGTAGTAATTGCTATTAATATCTTGGGTAATGTGATACTTGGCAATTGTTGTGCTCATGTTTAAGCTCTTGCATCATATGCTTTGCACCCATTAATGAAGAAATACATAGAGCATGCTAAAATTTGGTTTGCATATTTGGTTTCTCTAAGGTCTAGATAATTTCTAGTATTGAGTTTGAACAACAAGGAAGACGGTGTAGAGTATTATAATGTTTTCAATATGTCTTTTATGTGAGTTTTGCTGCACCGGTTCATCCTTGTGTTTGTTTCAAATAAGCCTTGCTAGCCTAAACCTTGTATCGAGAGGGAATACTTCTCATGCATCCAAAATACTTGAGCCAACCACTATGCCATTTGTGTCCACCATACCTACCTACTACATGGTATTTTCCGCCATTCCAAAGTAAATTGCTTGAGTGCTACCTTTAAAATTCCATCATTCACCTTTGCAATATATAGCTCATGGGACAAATAGCTTAAAAACTATTGTGGTATTGAATATGTAATTATGCACTTTATCTCTTATTAAGTTGCTTGTGGTGCGATAACCATGTTCACTGGGGACGCCATCAACTACTCTTTGTTGAATTTCATGTGAGTTGCTATGCATGTTCGTCTTGTCTGAAGTAAGAGAGATCTACCACCTTATGGTTAAGCATGCATATTGTTAGAGAAGAACATTGGGCCGCTAACTAAAGCCATGATCCATGGTGGAAGTTTCAGTTTTGGACAAATATCCTCAATCTCATATGAGAAAATTATTAATTGTTGTTACATGCTTATGCATAAAAGAGGAGTCCATTATCTGTTGTCTATGTTGTCCCGGTATGGATGTCTAAGTTGAGAATAATCAATAGCGAGAAATCCAATGCGAGCTTTCTCCTTAGACCTTTGTACAAAGCGGCATAGAGGTACCCCTTTGTGACACTTGGTTAAAACATGTGCATTGCGATGATCCGGTAGTCCAAGCTAATTAGGACAAGGTGCGGGCACTATTAGTATACTATGCATGAGGCTTGCAACTTGTAAGATATAATTTACATGATATATATGCTTTATTACTACCGTTGACAAAATTGTTTCATGTTTTCAAAATCAAAGCTCTAGCACAAATATAGCAATCGATGCTTTTCCTCTATGGAGGACCATTCTTTTACTTTCAATGTTGAGTCAGTTCACCTATTTCTCTCCACCTCAAGAAGCAAACACTTGTGTGAACTGTGCATTGATTCCTACATATTTGCTTATTGCACTTATTATATTACTCTATGTTGACAATATCCATGAGATATACATGTTACAAGTTGAAAGCAACCGCTGAAACTTAATCTTCCTTTGTGTTGCTTCAATGCCTTTACTTTAAATTATTGCTTTATGAGTTAACTCTTATGCAAGACTTATTGATGCTTGTCTTGAAGTGCTATTCATGAAAAGTCTTTGCTTTATGATTCACTTGTTTACTCATGTCATATACATTGTTTTGATCGCTGCATTCACTACATATGCTTTACAAATAGTATGATCAAGGTTATGATGGCATGTCACTCCAGAAATTATCTCGTGTTATCGTTTTACTCGCTCGGGACGAGCAGAACTAAGCTTGGGGATGCTGATACGTCTCCGACGTATCGATAATTTCTTATGTTCCATGCCACATTATTGATGTTATCTACATGTTTTATGCACACTTTATGTCATATTCGTGCATTTTCTGGAACTAACCTATTAACAAGATGCCAAAGTGCCGATTCTTTGTTTCTGCTGTTTTTGGTTTCAGAAATCCTAGTAACGAAATATTCTCGGAATTGGACGAAATCAACGCCCAGGGTCCTATTTTGCCATGAAGCTTCCAGAAGTCCGAAGAGGAGACGAAGAGGGGCCACGAGGGGGCCACACCCTAGGGCGGCGCGGCCCCCCCTTGGCAGCGCGGCCCTGTGGTGTGGGGCCCTCGCGCCGCCTCCTGACCTGCCCTTCCGCCTACTTAAAGCCTCCGTCGCGAAACCCCCTGTACCGAGAGCCACGATACGGAAAACCAGCCAGAGACGCCGCCGCCGCCAATCCCCTCTCGGGGGATTCAGGAGATCGCCTCCGGCACCCGGCCGGAGAGGGGAATCATCTCCCGGAGGACTCTACGCCGCCATGGTCGCCTCCGGAGTGATGTGTGAGTAGTCTACCCCTGGACTATGGGTCCATAGCAGTAGCTAGATGGTTGTCTTCTCCCCATTGTGCTATCATTGTCGGATCTTGTGAGCTGCCTAACATGATCAAGATCATCTATCTGTAATTCTATATGTTGCGTTTGTTGGGATCCGATGAATAGAGAATACTTGTTATGTTGATTATCAAAGTTATGTCTATGTGTTGTTTATGATCTTGCATGCTCTCCGTTACTAGTAGATGCTCTGGCCAAGTAGATGCTTGTAACTCCAAGAGGGAGTATTTATGCTCGATAGTGGGTTCATGCCTCCATTGATATCTCGGGACGGATGTAAAAGTTCTAAGGTTGTGGATGTGTTGTTGCCACTAGGGATAAAACATTAGTGCTATGTTCAAGGATGTAGTTACTAGTTACATTACGCGCAATACTTAATGCAATTGTCTGTTGTTAGCAACTTAATACTGGAGGGGGTTCGGATGATAACCTGAAGGTGGACTTTTTAGGCATAGATGCAGTTGGATGGCGGTCTATGTACTTTGTCGTAATGCCCAATTAAATCTCACTATACTCATCATAATATGTATGTGCATGGTCATGCCCTCTTTATTTGTCAATTGCCAACTGTAATTTGTTCACCCAACATGCTGTTTATTTTATGGGAGAGACACCTCTAGTGAACTGTGGACCCCGGTCCAATTCTCTTTACTGAAATACAATCTCTTGCAATCTTTGTTCTCTTTTCTGCAAACAATCATCATCCACACTATACATCTAATCCTTTGTTACAGCAAGCCGGTGAGATTGACAACCTCACTGTTTCGTTGGGGCAAAGTACTTTGGTTGTGTTGTGCAGGTTCCACGTTGGCGCCGGAATCTCTGGTGTTGCGCCGCACTACATCCCGCCGCCATCAACCTTCAACGTGCTTCTTGACTCCTACTGGTTCGATTAAACCTTGGTTTCTTACTGAGGGAAACTTGTCGCTGTGCGCATCACACCTTCCTCTTGGGGTTCCCAACGGACGTGTCAACTACACGCATCAAACGGGGAGGTGCACATCGTCTTCATCAACACCGAACGTGTGACCGAGTACGGAGGTGCTGCCCGATTGTGGCACCGTCAAGATCTTCTACGCGCTTATGCAAGCTGCAAGTGATTGTCTACCGCAGCAACAAGAGCCTCATCTTGTAGGCTTTGGAAATCTTCAAGGGTGAGTCTCGATCATCTCCCCGTTGCTCCCGTCTTCTAGATTGCATCTTGGCTTGGATTGCGTTCTCGCGGTAGGAATTTTTTGTTTTCTATGCAACGAATCCCTACAAAAAAATCAACCAAGGCCGTTCTCGCATGCGAAGCTTCAGCCCTTGCGTTGAGCGAGACCACGAAGGAGATGCTTGCCGACTCAGAAGATATCATGGCCAAGCGGAACGAGAAGAAGCATATGGAGAAGGAGGTCACGGTTGCCATCTACATCAACCTCACCAAAGAGGCTATAAAGGTGCAAAGTCTTGACGTCGAGGCCAAGTGTCAGGCGGAGGACACCAAGATCGTGCTCACCGACTTGAGCAACATGTGTGACGACCATCGCTCATGGTACAAGAAGAAGCGAGCCAAGATCCGCCAACGGGGGCGCATGATCACCCGTATCTACATCGTGAGCATTATGACCTCCTTCTACCCTTAGCTACTCATCGCCCTCTTGTGTCCCTTTTGTAACTTAAATTCGTAATGAACAATATGCCCACTGTGCAATGGAATACTCCCTCTGTCCCACGGAAGTTGTCTCAGATATACATCCCAATTTTGATAAATATGAGACATTTTTGTGGGACGGCGGGGGTACATTTAGACGTAATTAATGCCAGTGATGTCGCGGTTTGAATGGCCTAAATATGGAGGAATTGCCGACGCAAACGGTTAACCGTGAGTTGACGACAATTTCCACGACACCAATTAACGGACGCGACCACTTTTAAGATGTCGTAACATACCCTAGTGTCCACATCGTACCAAAAGACGGTACTCCCTCCGTCCTAAAAGAAGCTTCTCAACTTTTTTGTAGATACAGATGTATCTATATCTAAAATATATCTATAAACAACCAAATCTAGACAAAGTTTTTGTTTTTTGCAATGGAGGGAGTATATTTTTTAAAAAAAATCTGGATATTTTCCGAAAGTAGTAGAAAAATAAAAGAAAAAACAGAGATTCCGTTTACTGGGCCGGCCCAACAAGGCGCTGGAGGGGAATCGCTGCGTGGGAAAGGGGTCGACCACGGCGAGAGAAGAAGTCAGATTCAGATCTGTCTCTTCTTCCCCATCGCGCCGCCATTTACGCGAGATACCTGAAATATCTCATTTCCACCAAATCACGGAGAGCCGCATCGAGACCGCGACCATGGCCGCCGGCGAAGACCACATCTCGCGTCTCACGGACGATCTGCTGCGCCTTATTCTCCGTCTCGTCCCCGCGAAGGAGGGCGCGTTCACCACCATGCTTTCCAGGAGGTGGCGCCCGCTCTGGACGTCCTCCGGCGCCGTCAACATCGTCGCGCGCATCCTGGAGAACGACGAGCAGCACGTGATGGAGAGTACCGCGTTCTACGCCAGGCGCGACAGATTCGTCGCTGGCACCTTCAAGGCTCTCGACGCATTCCACAAGGCCGCCATCCTTGATCCGGTCAAGACTCTCACTCTGCGCGTAGAGGGCCAAGCCGGTAACATAATCCGGGACTACCTCAACCGCGACGCGGACTGGCGCGGCCGTCCCCAAGTCTTAGCCAAACTCCTCTCCCACCCGGCGGCGCGCAAGCTCGAGGAGATCCGGATCGCCGCCGTCGACAACATTGACGGGGAGCCGATGCTCTTCGAGCAGATCGACCGCGAGGCAGATCCCAACTCCTTTCGGGTTCGCCTCTACACGCTCAGCATCGGCTCACTCCCGTCACGCACCATCCGGGTTCTGGATCTCACCAAC
Source organism: Lolium perenne (assembly GCF_019359855.2). Lineage (NCBI taxonomy): Eukaryota > Viridiplantae > Streptophyta > Magnoliopsida > Poales > Poaceae > Lolium > Lolium perenne. Next base: position 25,476,240 of record NC_067244.2, read on the forward strand.
TGCGGCGAGCTCGCTCCGGCGTCGTCCGAGTTGCCATTCCCGCTGCTTGTGTCTCTGCGTCTTCGACACTGCAACGTCCCACTTGAAGTTCTCCAGGGGCTGATCCGCGCCGCGCCAAAGCTGTCCTCCATCTATCTTGAGTACGTGCTCCTGGAGGAGCAGCAAAGCTTCCAAGAAGATGATGACCCGCCACAAGATGCGGTCCTGCGCCTGCTCTCCTGCCCGTCTGCCAGGGTTCTTGTCATTGACAGGTGCTGCATCAAGGAGGAGGGAACCTTCCGCATCTATGCCCCGCTCCTGTGGCGATTCGAGTACACTGGGGTTATTCGCAATCTCCTGCTCAGCCCTCCACCCCTTGATCTGGTCCAGGCAGAAGTCACCCTTGTCGATTACCGTCGCAAGCTAGAAAGGGACCCTGTTGCCGCTCGCCACAACTTTTGGTCCATTGTCCGAGGGTTGTGCCATGCCAGGCAACTCACTTTGCATATCTTCCACATTGAGGAGTTTGCTGTCGCAACCAAGGCAGACCAGGCCACTCTGCTCCCAGTGCTCCCTAATCTCAAGCGGCTCAAACTCGATGGAGTCTTCTGGCCCACTCGCACGGAAGCGGCAACGACAATCGGGAACTTGCTACGCTGCTGCCCTGCGCTCGTGCATCTCAGGCTAAACCTTAGAACACATCAAGAGATGCAGACCGTGTCCGAATCGGACGCCCTTGCTTTCCTCAAAAGAAAGTATGAAGATGAGTTCAAAGAGTCGATCAGCCGCTTGGAGCGCCATAGAACGCAGCAGGCGGTGGCAGCGAGGGACAAGGAAGAGGATTTCAAAGAGTCAACCAGCCGCTTTAAGCGCTCGTAGAACGCTGCAGGCAGTGACAGCCACTGACAATGAGGATGACGTTTACTTTGATGACACGGTTCCTGATTTGGCTGGGCTAAGTGATCACACGTTTGAATGCCTGGAGAGCAGTCTGAGAACAGTGAGCTTACAGTTCCTGTATGCGGAGAAGAACCGTTTCGCAGTCTACCTGGTCAAGTACTTCATCAAGCGTGGCAAGGTTCTTGAGAAGATCTTCGTAGATCCAGGAAATCAGAGGTTTGGGGATCGCATGAGCATCAAAATTGAGAAGTGGGTCACCTGTTTGTCCACAAGAAGGATTAAAGTCTTGCCTCTTCTAAGGGATTGAATTGTGTCAGGCTTCATTCTTGTTAGTCTTTTTTGGAATCTGAATTGTGTTACACTCGTGTTGGAAGCTGGCTGTTTATTTTGCCTTAAATGCAGAACCTAGTCTTTTACTACTACCTTTTACCTTGGTAGTTTGGTTCAGTGTCGTTTTGTTGGTTCAATGTAATAGTAGTAGTACTTTACTGTTTGGAAACAACATTCTGCATTCAGACACTTAAAGCTCTTCTGTGTTATTTTTGTGCAACAGGGTTTCATTTTGCATTCAGTGAATTAGATATTCTACATCCCCGTTTTGGCTATTTGGATCATTCAATTAAATTGTACACTTTTTAATGCATGAGTAGTATATCATTTAGGGTGTTCTATTTATGTTCAAGGTAGAGAAGGTCCTCAAAAAATTATGTGCTCCTCTTGCTTTTGAATTGCAGTAAAATGGTCATTGGGAATTGTGTTGGTCAGAGGCAAATATATTTATCAGTACATGTACTTCTTATCAGGGGAAAATGTACTCATAGCTCGATGTTTAGTTGCAGTGCTAATTAATAACTCACAACTTGAGGATCATGATCTTATGGAACATTTTATTTCTGGTAATGTAAATTCCGGAGCAGCCACTAAAAATAGACAAGATACGGACTAAAATAAGTTCATGTTTGGTACTTTGTTGTAGTAATAACCCATTAGTTCAACTTGGATAGTCTGACTAGAGAATAATGAGCTGGGCAAGGGTACTCTAGCTATACTATCTATTCATACAACTTGTGATCCTTTGTACAGGACTATTCTGTGCCGCAGTGATAAATATTGCTAACTGTCAGGCAGTGAACTGTAGCAGGCTTCGTCCTTGTTTATCTTCTACAATCTGAATGGTGCAAAACTGGTGTTAGAGAACTGGCTGCTCATTTGCCTTGCATTCAGAATTTGGTGATTTGCCTTGCATTCTTACTGTTTGGAAAGACAGTTAAAGCTCTCCTCTGTTATTTTGTTTGCAACAGTGTTTCATCAGTTTGGAAGAATTTTTTTTAGGATGCCAAAGAGTTGTCTATATTCGGATGTATCTATACACTAAATTGTGGCTAGGTACATTCAAATTTAGACAAACTTTTGGCATCTATTTATGGACAGAGGTAGTACTTTTATCATGGCAAAATTTACTCATAGCTCGCATTTTAGTTGCAGCCCTAATTTACAGTAATAATTCATAACTTGAGGATCCTGATCTTATGGATCATTTTATTTCTGGAATGTAAATTCTGGTGCAGCATACATTATACCAGAGACCTCGACTCTAGCAGAGATGTTAGTCTACTGAGTGCTTCGGTATTGCCAGCGCAGATGTGTTGTCCTCTGTTTTGCTTATAGAACATGCTAATTTTTGTGATATGAAATCCTGTAGGTTATTTTGCAGCGAACGCACTGCTCCAGAGTTGTTTTGCAGGTGGTGGCTGTGTTTCTTTGCCCCGACATGTCTCAGTCATCACAGAAAATGAGGCAATGTCTACAGAAATGACAGTTAATTCAATTCTTGAAGAGATAGTTTGATGTGCGAATCTGAAGGACATTGAACTAACATGCATATGTAAAAAATCTGGCCAAGCCAATGTTTCTGAAAAAATGTAGCCAAGTCACCTCTGGGGGACAATATTGTTTGTTGTGCGAATCTGAAGGACATTGAATTAACATGGCAATTCCTTGAAAGAACTACTACATCACTAAGAAGCCAAACTGTTGTTATATCTATTCACGTTAATATAACTTTTACCTGCCGCTATGAACAAGAAAATTGTTGTTGCGTTTGCTTATTTCTGTTTGTTTTTTTAGAGCTTGGCCAGACATGCTTTTGTCGAAAGTTTTCACTACCCGTGTCACCAACGGCCCATTTGGTTATCTTTTTGCTTGTGACACAATTTACTATCGCATCCCAAACTGCAAACTGTTCTCCACTATAGTGGCCTGTACTGACATGCAATCTAATCCAACTGCCTCGTAGTGAAACAATTTAGAGGTATTCCACACATGATGTTTGAAATCACTGCAGCTAAATTAAACATGACTCAGGGTATACTCAACACATTGAAATCTCTATGTATGAACAAGTTTATGTGGCTTCACAGTGAAGCCAAAAGCTAAACTGCCAAAAGAAGAAAAAAGAAAACAGCTCGTAACACTGACATTGAATAATCCCTTTTGAGCAATATTGTGAATACTATTAACTCACAAAGAATCAGCCCAATTCATTATAAAAATTATGAATTACCCTTTGATTAGGAGAACCATCACATGTGGACAACCTTCAATATTGTTTGATCCTACTACAGCAGGTCTAATCTTTTTATTCTTCATACGCGCAAACCACAAGGACAGGTTTCACTATTCGTAACTGTTTCAAGCAATGCATGAAACAAACCGAGAGCATCTCCAGTCGTATCCCCAAATCGCACCGATCGAGGGTTTGTATGCACTTTTTCTTCATGCCGTGTTTGAGGGACGTCGATTCACAGTCGCGTCCCCCAAACAGAAATATAGATTTTTTAAATTTGATCAAAACAGCCAAATTCATTCAAACTTGTTATATATTATATGGCTTTGAATATAATTCAATGAAATTTAAACCTAAACCCTAATCTAGTAGTACTTGCGGCGCCTAGAGGGATCGTAGTACTGGTGGAGGTTGTACACGTCGTCGTCGACGACGTCCTGCTTGCCGCGCTCGTCGGGCTCGTCTTTCACCGCGCCGCTGGGCCCAACTTAATCATCGTTGTTGAGGTCGACGATTGGCATCCCCGCGTCGCGGATGGACATGGCTATCGCCACGTCGACATCACCCCTCCAGACGTCCTTGTCATTCATGGATGCCATGAACACCGCGTGCAACCCTAGCCAATCCTCAGGATCATCGTTGTTGGTGATGAGGAGCTGCCGCTGCTCGTACTCCACTATCTGCACAGCCTTCATGGCATCCTCGCCATCCTGCTCCTCCTTCACCTCCGGCTTCGGAACAAGGAGGGCACCACCGGCACACTCGAAAGTGGGTTGAGAGGAAGGAATGACTGAAACGATCGAGTGCTGGCTGGTGACGTGTGCGTAGCGTAGTGCTGATGTTAGATAAAGGTATTCAACAAATGATGTTCAATAAATGATGTTTGAAATCACCACAACTTAAAATAAAAGATGTCCTCAAGGTATATTCAGCACAATGAAATCTCTACGTATGAGAAAGATTATGTGTCTTCACAATGAAGCCAGAAGATGGACCAGCCAAAAAAAAAAAAAAAACAGCTCGTAACAGACACTGGATGATCTTTTTTCCTAGCAATATTCCAAACGTTATTAACTCGCAAAAAAACCACCCCAACTCATTATAAATTTATGAATTGCCCTTTGATTCGGAGAACTATCACATATGTGCACGACCTTCTATATTGTTTGATCCTTCTATACTACAAGTCTACAACAGATTCAATCTCTTTGTTTCTGCACACGCAAATAGGCGGCCAGGTTGCACTGTTCGTAACTGTTTCAGCCAATGCATGAAACAAGTTAGTAGCAGAGAGAATGCGACAAAAGAAAAGTTGAAACAGAAAACAGAACATCAGTCAAAAGCGCATAACGCCACAACTCTGCCAAGCCAACTTATCTCAAATCACTGTCGCCGAACTGTAATTCTGTGACCGTCAACCAAAAAAATGCCACGTCGCACCACCACAAGCATGACCATCCATGGGGCAGCCCTGCTCAAGTTGGCTGATGTTTTCTCCAAATCATGTTTGCTTGGGGCAGGAGCTTTCGCTTTGCAAGTCGTCGAGAAACTTGTTGCAGACGTTCATGGTGTGGGCGTCTAGCAGACCGTGCTTCCAGAGCTTGATCATAACGAGTCGCCAACACCTATTCATCCGGCGTAAAAAAAATATATAAATCAACCCACGGGCATGTATGGTGAGGTGATCGTAGCAGATTTCTGAAGTGGTCGTTTACCATCGTAGAGCAGGGTTGTGCACGAGCTCTTGTCCATGCTGCCGGGAGAATGCGTCACAAGCCCAACGTATATGGCCATCAGCTAGTACCCTGCAGTTAATGTTTACAGTATGAAAACCAGAATATGTATCTCCAGGATACAAGACAACTTTTTGTTCCAATGGCTCTTCCCCTGACGAAACAAAATCTGGTAGCATGCTTTAATGTACCATTACCATCCAGGACAAAGATTGAATACAGAGCTACATATATGGTGCCAAATCAAGCAGAATGGAGCGCCTTTATAAGTTCCAGCGGCTGTTTGCGATGGAAAGAACGCAACGACTTTCAGAAATCAAATTCTACAAGTGAATTATTTGTCATTTCGACATCTTGGGGCCTTCTGTTCCATCTTATTTAGTATAATTCCGATAACGATGCTATAAATCCTCATTAGTACAATGGAAAAAAGATATTCCAGTGGCAGATCCATAAGCAACAACATTTTAATGGCATATAACTAAATTTACCATTAATGTTATATGATTTCTATCCAATCATAGGAGTAATACTATTGTGGCTATATATCAGCATTCAGTAATCCAAATTGACCTGGTGAAACTAAGCCAAAGTTTGGTCACCCTGTCGATACCTTTCCAGGAAATTGCCTAGTCATTAACTTTTTATTCATTTGTGCAGGAGTTGCTTTGTGCGAATAAAAATGGCTAAAACATGACTTATTAGTACAAACAGCTAGAGTGGGTTCACCAATGCCCAAGCTGTGTACCCCCAAAAATAATAATAAAATAAGAAATAGTTGCAGCAGGTCAAATCTCTCCTATTTACCGTGATAGCCAGAAACAAAGAAGGAAATGTTGGGATAAGCCTGACCTTTGTCTTCGAACAAATGAATTCCACATATGCATAATATGCTTCTCGTCTTTTGTAACATTAGAGAAACCATCAAGCCTCTGCATTTACTCAGCAAAGTTAAGATAACAAGAATCAACAATTTGTGCAGGTGAATGTAGAAGCCTGCAAATATTCCAAGTTAGAGCGGAGAAAAAAGATTATCACATCTTACCGTCATATCTTCAAAGTCAGTGATGTCATTATCAATTTCATCTTCACTGTCATGATCTGCCAAAACTTCTTCTAGTTCCATTCTCTAGAAAATGTAAAACCACGGCCAAGCTAAATTTCAGTTGCAGGGCGTAAAATTACAGTACGAATGACTACATTATTATGATCTTACAAAATTAAACATCAGTAGAGATGGTCGAATCACAAATAACAAACATATGAGAGAGATGTAGCAAGACAATTGGAATGTCTAGCAAAGAACAATGTCAAATAACAGACTGCCACTAACAATACCATAAAAATTAATATTGACAAGTGAAAGAAAATGATTAAACTATTCCCCGGAGATAAACTTTTCTAGAGGATTTTTTTTCAAATGATTCTTTTGTCTTTTACTTATTTCACCAAATTAGCAGTAAAGGTAACAAGGACTACTGCTTTCACCAACCTCTGCAATTGACAGACCTCTATACTTTAGACCTATACTAAAAATTAGTGATGAAATAATAGAAACAAAGGTTAACTTTCCCCATAAGTAAAACAAAGTGTAGATATAATGTTCCTCCATATGTGCAGGCGTTATGTTGTAGATATACATGTGTGTTTCAGTAGATACATGTGACCACAGAAGTGAAAGCCTAATTTGCAACAAGCATACACATGTGTGCTCAATCACATACATAAAGATAGCTAAGTGTTGCATGATTGCAATCACCTGTGCCTTCTGAGAATGGAAGAACTGGTGTTCCAGCAGTAGACCACTGCCAGATGATTATAAGCACAAACAAACAAGTTAGTTGAATAACTTCTATCAGAAGAGCCTCAAGAACAATTAAATGGGAAGTAAAAGGATATCAAGGGCATAAACAGAATGGAGTACTTTCTGGGGTCAGCTCGATCAATGGATAGCTTCGTTGTCTTCCCAAACAGTGGAACTGCTGGTGTTAAATGATTGTTACAACGCAATGCTGGATGAGAATCAATTGATGTTTGCACCACAGAAGTCCCTGAAAATATAGGCAACATCAGGAAAATCCCTGAAAATTTCAGGTAACATAGGAAGAAAATATGCAACCGATTTCAGGCAAATTAATAGTCAGGAAAAGAAGGGGAAAACAGGGACAGGACACCTCAATACTGAGAGTGGCAGAGCATAAGAAAACAGATATCCTAGCATCATAGTCAGGAGACCATATCAACACAGAGTGGCAGAACAAATAACCAGTTCACCAGACAGTATCTAGCAAGGAGACCATATCAACACTGAGGTAAAGGTTGAAGTCCTGACCTTTCAAGGGTTCCTAGCATGTAGTGCATAAAGTGCTAATAAAGATAGTTATGCACAGCATAGTCCAAGCAATAAAAAAAACATAGTCCAAGCAAAAACTATCAACTAATGTTGGAAACTCAAAGGAGAGAACATGTCCAATTGAAGGATGGTAGCTGTTCCATCAGTTTAACAAGCTGGTATGAGTTCATGAATCATGAAGGTAGCACGCAATAAAAAATAGAAAAAATCTTATATGCCACCAACTGTTGAATGTAATCCTAATCTGCCAGAGAAGAAATTTATCTTCCTTCAGTGCTAGCCATTTTCAAAACCTTGAACAAATTCCCCACCACCATCCATCCCCTGTCCTATTGATGCTAAGTGGATTGTGAAGCGAACATATTGCCCTTCTGTGGAAAACTCAGTAGCATAAGGAAGAGAAAGGCGATAGCCTCATCACCTGCACACCATTAGCACAAGCGATAACACGCCAAGCTCTAGCTCAGGTGAGCCATCATGAATTCATCGTCACAAGCCTGGACCTTGCTACTGAGTGCTGCTGTGCTCACGCTTCCTTGATGGCGGATGCAGATGATGCTATGAACTAAAGTTGTTCGGAGGTTGATCTGGGATTCAAAAGGGGCGAGGGGAGAACTCACATTTGGGTCTGCAATCTGACAGGATTGTCGAGGGCGCATTTCAGAAAAAAAATGGGGGGGAGTTGGTGACAATGGGGCTGACCACAGTGGCACATAAGGTTAAGGGTTTAGAAATGGCTGACACTAAAATACAGATTTTATTGGTGACAAACTGAGAATCCTGTCAACATTTGATGGCATATCATTTCTTTTCTCTGGGAAAAACACATCAAACCTGATAAGAAATATGAAACATTTCAACCTACTAATTCTGGATAAAAGGTCAGAGATGCAATGGTGTTTTCATTTGAATGTAATTTGTTTAATATGCCAAGATCCCATAAGATCCTTGTAGTGTGTTTTCATTTGAAATGTATTTTCGTTTGGGGCATAATCCACCTCAGACCCTTGTACATGACCCATGTTTTCTGGTGACCTTGATTCCCCAATACCTTTGTCCACAGGAACAGTCTTTCGAGGTGATCCTGGTTCCATGATATGGGGATGTACATGCTTGGTCTTCTCGATTGTTGTTCCTAATCTTCTACACCTCTTCTTAAACCTTGATCTGATGGAACACAGTTAGACAACTTGAGTAGAGAATTCAGCGTTGTTAAAAGTAATGGAGTATGAACGCACCGGTAGAAAAATACTCTCTTGCTTCGGTCATCTCCTGCAGTAGTTAGAAGCTGGAAATTGAACAGAGAATTAGTTTTCCCAACTTAAGCAGTACTTTGACGAAAATGCAGTCCAGATCATGTGGGGAAGGATTTCATCCGATCTAGGTGCACCCTTGCCTTTTGAATTCAGAGGAAGCAAAACAAAGCAAGGACCAACAATTTGATTGCATTGGTGTAATATCCACACACACAAAATAGCCGAAATTCGTGTAATATCCATAGACATGTTATACTTGAAACACTAGTATCCATAGACATGTTATATCCACATTAGTGTAATATACATAGACATGTTATACTTGAAACACTAGTGAAGTACTGGATTCAGTGACAAGGTCTCCAAATATACCAACATCATCTTATTTCTCGGCAAGGGCGGATCCAGGTAAATTCATAGTGAGGGCAGGAGCTTTGAGTGAGGGGGCAGGCTTAGTAAATTCAAAAAAATTAGGCACTTCTCATGAATTCTATTTCTAATAGAATTTGTCACATTTGAGTGGAGACCTAGGCCTAGCCCCCATTCGGGTCTCTTTGGGTCCGTCCCTGGGTTAATGAATGGTAAAGTACATTCGAAATCCTTTATCAAAATTTACCTCCGCTCGCCTGGTATCAATCTTCAGACTTACATTAACAGCTTGGTAGTCTTCAGATACCTGCGTCCACAAGAAAATAGAACTAATTAGCAAACATGTGTGATTGAATAAGATTTTGCAATGGAGATTTCAGAGGGTAACAAACCCAGAATTCAAAGTGGAACAGCTCATGTGATGAGGTTAAATGATATTCCAGACCCTAGTACCACAAAAAAGAATGACAATGTGAGACATGGATTAAGTAAACAAAAACAGAAGCCTAATGGTTTAGAAAAGAGTATAGTAGAATTGTGGAGAAAGAAAATAGAAAGTGAGTTTCCTCAATAGAAAATAGAAACATCAATGTTTCAGTGCAAGAAAACAAAAAAAAATGCCTTAATCATAAAATTAGGCTGGTGAAATGATCTTCAGAGCCATCGCTTAACAGCAACCAGAAACATATGACGGTAGATAAAATACAGGACATTTTGCTTCAAATTTTACCTTGAAGCTTCCACACTGTACCAAGCAAAATGAGCAAGAAAAATCTTCCGTAACTGGTAAGAAGGTAAGCATATAAATAAGAAATAGGAATCATGATAACAAAGAATAAAAAAACATCAAGGCTAACATATATCAGAAATTCCAAATAGTGATGCATAACTGAAGTAAAACAGGTTCCTTCTCGCAAAAGAAAGAAGTCAAAAAAGGAAACTAACAGTGGATCTTCACCATGAACAGCAGTCAAAGAAAGTAGCAACATATGACAGTGCAGATCTAGCTTGATGTCAGAAAGATGAACAATACTCTAGAGATAACTCATGAAAAAATATTTCTCTTTTGTTTCAAAAATCATGCAGGCACACATGCGCAGCAAAATCACTATAGATGGTAATGAAATGGCAACTTTAACTCCGGGACCATGTGCGAAATAAAAAGTAACAACATAAAGTTACCTGGTAGTTTGCTTTCTTGTGTATCAATACACATAAATATTTACATAATGAATATTAAAGTAAAATATCTTGTCTTGCAGTTCTTCAAGGATCACAAATGTTTGACACAATAAAAAAATTACTAGCATAAAAGAAAAACTTGCCACGATGCTGGTGCTCCTTCAAGTTCTTGCGTTAATGTGGAGTTTGCGCTAACAAAGGCCGTTTCTAATATCCTATGCAATTAGTGGTATTAAATAAATTCATGATACTGAAGTCAGATTTGTTAAGTTAGGACTTAGGATACAGTCCTAAACTCCTAATCTCTTAGCATTTGGTTGAAGTGAGGCTCTTTTTAAGCTTGTAAGGAAATATAAATATATATTCTTTCTACCCATCCCTTTACAATTGTTTTGTTCTCCCTGCTGTTATTTATATCTTCATAGTTTCTCCTATTCGCCCTCTGTAGCGCCTGTTGTTCATCCACTCTCAGTCAAACTTATTTCGTAACCAAAACAAGTTCACAACTAAATTTCCTTACTCACGTACATAACATGGATACAAACGAAAAGTCATTAGGTTCTGGGTTCTGTTCCAAAACAAGATACATGGAATGGGAGAACATTGGGCATAGGACAAATGGCAGTGCATGATGCAAACAAGTAACGCAATCGGGAAGAGACCAAGGTTGGGGGGAGAGAGAGAGAGAGAACCTTCACTTTTTAGGAACTTTTTGCAGTGCTTGTAGTTGAAGAGTACATTCCCTGTTCTTAACCTGTAGAATCAATATTCGCAGTAAAACTGGTTACATAATATATGAAATGTATTTGACAAAAAATGGAACTCGACTACTCAAGAAAGCTGCAAACATGCTATAAGTAAGCCTCTTGTAACCAATGGCCGGGTAGAGGATAGACCAACTTCCGGTACCTAAGTATCGATTTGACACCCTTCCAAGCCGTCAAATCACCACGCAAAAAGCACGCAATGATCTGATCAACACATGAACACGTCCAGGAGTGTCCATTGGTTTCTGTCCCCACCTTGTCTCCTCTCATTTTCCTCTTGCATTGTATGGCCCTTCTCACTTGTCACCCCTTTCACTTTAAGCATCAAATCCTATCTTCCCCACACCCACTTCCATAGTCGCTACAAGAGAGCCAAGGTGGCGCTAGAAGCCATTCGCCTGACCGGCACCCCCTAAGGCATGAGGTGTCGGAAGCCAGCAAAGCAGGACGAAGTTGCGGCTGCAACATCCTCCATGTGCTGTAAGGCAGCGGTGGCATCCTGGATGTGCAACACAAAAAGTAGGTGTGTGACTGAAGATTTCTACCCAGTTGAAAGTTGAACACACAAACTACTTGATGTTTTCCGGAATCTCAATGGAAAGGTGCCCAAAATGAGCTTCCCACGTTCTCAGTTGAAAGGTCCAAGAAACTGGGTGTTCATTTCACTCCCAGTTAGAAGTTAATCAGTTCATAGTTTGTTTAAATCTCAGTTGGAAATCCCTGAATCAATAGTTTTTGTGAATCTTAGTTGAAAGACCAAATTTAGAAGTATTCGAGTACAACAGGGAATAGGGGATGTCGCCATGGTGCGGCGGATGTGAGTGGCGGTGCTGAATAGCCATTAACATATTGATTCATATCATTTAAACTGTATATTTTACTAGTTACTGATAATCCAGCACAAGCTAGAAAAAACATCTTATAAAGCTGTGCCTCCGCGTGGTTCTTGAGAGCAAGCACTTGCAATCTACTCAACCTAGTTGATACGGATGCTTTTATGCTAAACCATCTAAGGAAAGCATGTAATGATTTGCCGCTCCTTCTCATGACACTCCAAGAGCAAATGAAATATCGCATTCGAGGGATAAAGCACATAAGCATTAATGAATAAAACATGCATTTCCTTTAATGACAGGTAATAAACAGAATTAGGGAACAAAGCTTCATTAAATTTCAGAAATGAGCTATGTATGATGGGTTACTGTTACCTTATGATATGTGGTAATGACGAAAGTGGGATATCATCATATGAGTAACAACTATAAGGAGATAAATGCATGTCTTTTGCACCAGCCTCTTGTGCATCTATGCTTGCTCGTAGCTCATATGAACCCTGTAACACAAAAAGGTCGAGGATCTAAGCAAAGTTACTGGAAATAACTCGAAATTTTCAGCAAACTAAGGTGTTGCTATCCTCAAAACAATATTTACCCGATAAATTTGGAAGCGATAATAATTAGATTACACAAAGAAACAGAGAAGAGCTTACTGTAGCATATGCCTTTTGAGAGAAAAATGTCAAGCAACTGCCATCCACGAGAAATGTTGGCTGTGTGTGTACCAAAAGAAGAAAAGCAGAGTCAACAAACAATTTATATAGAAAGCAAAGATGATGGAGAAATCTAAGGGACCTGGTAATGAGAACAAGGAGAAATGTTCAAGAGACATATATACTTCATAACTTGCAGATTTTTTTCTCGAGAAAACGCAAAAACTTTGTGTCTCGATGCATCAATAATTTGATAGAAAAGAGAGTTATGAACAAGCCCAAGAGAGGACTACACCCAAGTTTACAACACGGAGCGCCAAAGAACTAGGTACTACAGGAAGAAGGGTTGCCAGCCCCTTCGGGACCCGCCATTGCCCAATCTAGGGCCTCCACCCGGATGAAAACAATGGTGGACATCGGGTTGAGTGCCATCAAAGATGACTGCGTTGCACTGCTTCCAGATCTACCATGCCATGAGCAAGATCAACAACGAGGTGCCCTTCCCAGCGGACTTGGGGACAGAGAGAATGGTGCAAAGCCAGCAGTCCACAAAGGAATCCCCGGGTCTGTCAATTTTGAGAGTTTATCACGTGCACCTATAAGTTGATTCAAAATATACCTTTCATTGTGGGCAATTTTCCACTATCATTGGGTGCCAATTTACCACAAGTGGTTAGGTCTTGTACTGTTCTACAAGCCTATCCCTCCACTTCAGCAAGCACTCAAAACATTCAATGTTGAATACGTGTTAATTTGCACCATCTATAAACGTACAATTGGAATTTGCACCAGATGCTGAAGCTTGGACAGTTTTTTTGTTAAATATAAAAGTGAAGGCAGTCAAATACTACCAATTGTTAAACATACAGGTAGCAAGCATAACAAATCGTCGAAACTCAAACAGGTGGCAAAGCGAAGTGAATGTTGTAAGGTGATTTCTTTTCCTGAAGCAAGTGTCATATAACAATGGCAGCTCATATGTCCAATGATTATGAATCAAGCAGACAATTAATACTCAGGAAAAAATGCAATAGAACATCAGAATATGCAACTCATACTTTAATAACTTTGCAACGAACCTCTATGAAGCCTGGGCTCATACTTATTTGTGGAGTCAATTGCACAGTACGCCCCAAACTTAAAGTTACGCAATTATCCAGATCTGAGCAAAGTAAATCAATTGGTATTTTACCCCAGGTACATTGGCCTCCAAGCTCTGATAAAATGTACCAGATGTATAGGAATTAGATCATCAATATGACCACAAACGTATTGTTCGTTCCGGAGATGTAAAACTGGTGTTTATGTTTAATGATCTTCAAAGGCACAAGTTTGAGACTATATTTGCCTAGTGTGGAAGTTATAACAAAGAGAATCCCCTGAACGTAGTGAAAGGTGAATTTATATTGCCCACAATGGAAACTTTTACCTTTTAGGATAGTTTATTGCTTTGATGATCTTAACTACTCTAAAAGAAAAGCAAACATAGCCAATTATTGTGCAATTAACACAATACATTTTTTCAGTTACAAATGGACGGACAGCATGTTTACTGATTTCCAAGTCCAGAATAAGAGCTATAAAGTTGTAACTAACAGGTATACCGTATCAACTGTTGAATGTCTGCCACACAATGTCAACCATGACTTACTTTGGCGAGAAGAATACTCCATGTGGTTCTCTGAGAAGTTTTCACTAAGATGTTGTCCAAGTTGGCCTTTTGAAATAAAGATAAAAGTGGAATCAAAATTGCTGATAGCAAAGAAGTGTTATCCAGAAATAATCACATAGGATGCATACTATACCACAACTAATAAGGATAATGTTATGGTTTGAAACTTGCGAGGTTGCTAAACTCTTCAAATCGGGGATGCTGAATGTGGCTTTACTGTGGTCACTGTCTCCAGATTCACTAAAGGAAGTCAGGAGACAAGCCCGGCTGAATCGATACACTGGAGAATTCTGCAATATGAAGCTACAATTGAGAAAGGAGACCATCTGGTAGACACATAGAACTATCTTGTATGAACTACAATAAGTGCTTACCCCATCAAGCGGATCATTACTGGTAGCTCTAGCAAACAGAACATAGAGAGGAAAAATACCATGTGCTGGCAACTCAGTATTCGTGCTTCCAGAAATTGATACCGATATCTGTATCCTACAGTTATTAACACAAACATAGGTCAGTATGTGCCCGAAAAACAAGTTTCAACTTTCAATCATGTCATTTGTATATCACGGAGTTTACTCTTTCAAAAATTCTTAAGTAACTTGGTAGGCTTTGTTCAACCGAGCTGACATTCAGGTCTAGTACGAAATTAGTTCATGAAAATTACTAAGAGCGCCAAATTCCATTCTAGACATGAAATAATGTATCCACGCAGTGAGAAATACTTCAAATTTGAATTGTTTAATAAATTACCTCCTTTTCCGTTTTGCGTCTATCTTATAAGAAAGACATCTTTGAAGCGAAGGGGGCTGCAAAATTCAACTGAGTCACTGGTGTCTAAAAATAAAGTTAACACAGACCATGTTAGAATATGGGATAAAACTTTACATTTTTAATGGCTCTTAGTTGAATAATATTGTACAGCTCAACTGGTTTGCGGTATAATGCCAAACATTCCTCAAGGGTGAGTTCCTCATCTGGAGATAACTGAGCTCTTGACTGCTGACCGCACATCTGGTCTGCAGACCTGGGGTAACTGAATGCGCATCCATTGTTCCTGCACGAAAAGCAGATGCATCAAAGAAAAATAGGGTGCCATCTCACATCAAGAACAAGGGACCCACCCACTATACATGCAAAACAGCTTGAGTACTTCCCATTACTAGCCAAGGTACCACACAGATTTCCGGTGAGTAATCGTTAACTGCCAAATATAGCCATTTACCATCAAAACTCACATGGAACGATATATAAACCTAAAGACATCAGACCCAACATAGTTCACAGTGGGGTACACAATTATTCAGACCTTGTCTAAAATCATCCAATGGTTTATTAATAATAGTGTACCTTTATTATTCGCAAAAGATCATGTGATTTGGATACAGATCCTATTTACCTGACATTGACATACCCTTGCAGTTTGCGAAAAGCTATAGAGAGATTCTCAAAGCATATAAGGCAAAAATAACAGTACAACTAGCAAAGCGGGTAGCGGATTACACTGCGTGATGGTTAGGTAAAGCTAGACCAGGCATCCTCGCTGTGAAGCACTTGGATTCCCTTGGGATCCCGGGGAACCGCTGAAATCAGCACGCGCAAGCACATCAACAAGCGTCTGCACAAAGCAACCTATGCACATATCAGTAAAATGGCATATAAGATTCGAACAAAGTATCGATGAACTGGATCGGATCCCTGCAGGTAGGTCTGACTGCTCTGTGAAGGAGCAGTACTAGTGCAGTATAATGGGTAAGCCCTTGAGGCTCAGTGAGTTCATATATATGGGGAAAGTGTGATCTGTGCAATTAAGTATGGCCATTCGCATTTGGTTCCCTGCAACCAAGGAATACATGTGCACCAGCCGCCAGCGGTAGATTAATTTTACTTGTAACAAGCATGGCCGGATTAGGGAAGAAAGTGTTACCATCTATCTAGTCTTTCCATGGATGCATGGAGACGCAAGCTTTGCGTTTTCGCGAAAACTGTAGCTGGCGGTGGCCATGTTTCCAAATGAAAGCAAAACAGGAAAGGTAAAAGGTTGCCTCCTAACTGATGAAGCAAAACAGAAAAGGTAAAAGGTTGCCTCCTAACTGATGAAGCAAAACAGAAAAGGTAAAAGGTTGCCTCCTAGTCCTAGGGCCTGAGCACGCAAAATTTACACCCAGTCCAGACGGGGCCCTGCCCTGGAGTAGTGAAATGGAAGAATTACTGGCTGCCGGTACGGCCAGCTCGGGGATAGCGTGTGAGAACAATCGCCCTAGCAATCGAAAGCCGTGGTAGTGGGGATTAGCAGGCCTGGAGCGTGGGAATTCGAAGAGGGAGGCTGGAATTTACCAAGTTAGAAGAGTTCACGGGACCGCTGTCGCGGGCTCCGACTCACAGGCACGTGACGGAAGCACGAAGCGGGAGGCGGGAGAAGGCCGCCGCCGGCGGAAGGCGCGAGGGCGGCGGCGCCCGGAGGAGGAGGAAGTGAGCTCCTGTAGCGTGGAGATTGGATTTGATTTTGAGGGAGATTTGATTTTTGAGGGAACGGGCTATGCGGAGGGTGGCCTCCAGGGAGCCCTCTGCCCGTTTTGACGCACGCACGCACGCACGCACGTGGTATTTTTCATTTCGTGTTCTGCGTTGCCGTGCAGTTTATTTTATTTTACTCCCTCCTTATGAAACATGTTTTATGAGACGGAGTGAGTATTTTTATTTGTGTTATAGTAGTTATTTTAATTTGCACTAAAACAATTAATACAAGAGAAATATACCATCAACTTAGCGACGTCATCCTATCCGTCAGGGGGTATTTTGCTGGGAGTCGACGCAGATAAATATGATGTTTTGGCAAAAGAATGCGGATCCTTCTATGTGAGTTTATCTTTACTTCAGAGGGATGTGAATGTGAAGTGGGAGTGTCTTGTGGTGTATGGCCCAGCTCATCATGATGCTTCCGAGATGTTCCTCAGAGACCTGGATACTAAGCTGTGTAGAACTGATTTGCCAATTCTGCTAGCTGGTGACTTCAACTTGATTAGATCGCCTGCTGATAAGAACAATGATAACATTGATGTGCCTCTCATGTCCTTGTTCAATGATTTATTGCTCACCACCAATTGAAGGAGTTAAGGAGTTCTGGCAGTAAGTACACCTAGTCTAATAAGCAGATATCTCCGAATATGTGTGTTTTGGATCGTGTTTTGGTCTCTACTGAGTGGGAGTTTCTGTTCCCGTTGGCTACTGTCAAGGTGGATACTCGTATTGGATCAGATCACTCGCCCTTGCTTGTTTCTGATGTTGGTATCTCCAGTATAAAGACTAATCGTTTCTACCTGGAAAAACAATGGTTTACTATGCCAGATTTTAGGGAGTTTGTGACGTGTAAATGGATCAATGCTTTGTTGTCATATACAGGCGATGGTACTGCAATTGATTGTTGGCACCATTGTTCTACTTTGCTCAGGAAAGCGTTGCGGGGTTGGGGAGCTAATGTTAATGCAGATATTAAAAAGCAGAAAATAGACTTGCTGTGTAAAATCAAAGACATTGATAGCATTGCAGATACTGTGGGTTTGTCTGCTAATCATTGGAAAATTAGGTATGACCTGGAACACCAGCTTGAGGAAGTTCTTGTGTGGGAGGAAGCTTATTGGAGTCAGCGTGCTCATATCCAATGGCTCAATGAGGGTGATTCTAACACGGCCTTTTTCCACTCCTTTGCTAATGGGCGTAGGCGTAAGTGCGCTATCTTCTCTTTGATGGGAGATGATGGCGAAGTGTTTGAGGGAGCTCAGCTTCATGACCATATTTATAGTTTTTATAAGAAGCTTTTCAGTCGTGACCAAGGAGGGGGTTTGCGCCTACAAGAATCTATCTGGTCAGGGGATCAGGTGGTCTCCCCTGAGGATAATCTTCTTCTTACCAGGCCTTTTTCCATGGAGGGAATATGTGGGGTTATTTCTGAAATGAAGCTAAACACTGCTCCCGGCCCGGATGGTTTCCCCGTTTTATTCTTCAAGAAATGTTGGGGGCTTCTAAAATTCTTGGTTAAAGGTATTCTTGATGATTTGTTTCATGGTAGAGGGAGTATTGGTCGTATCAACTATGGAGTTTTGTCTCTGATCCCGAAAGTACAAGGTGCCACAAGCTTGAAGCAGTACAGACCTATTGCGGTCCTGAATGTGATTTTTCGAGCTGTTACTAAAGTCTTTGCTGCTAGGTTGGCTCCAGTTGCTCTTTCTGTCATTAATCCTTGTCAGATCGGATTCATCAAAGGGCGTCAGATATATGACGGGGTAGTTGTTATTGAGGAGGTCCTCCATGATCTGAGGGTAAAAAAAGCCTCAGGGATTATTCTGAAGCTTGACTTTGAGAAAGCCCACGATAGGGTAGATTGGGAGTTTATGGAGGAGGTTCTCAGGCTTAAAGGGTTTCATCATAGCTGGGTATCTTGGGTCATGAAGACTGTGAGGAATGGGCACTTGGCTATTAATATTAATGGTGAGCAAGGTCCCTTTTTCTGTTCCTCTAGGGGAGTTAGACAAGGGGATCCCTTGTCTCCTCTCCTGTTTGACTTCGTGGTGGAGGCCCTGGCTGCTATCATTGATAAAGCTAGGTTGGCTGGTCATTTGTCTGGGTTAGCTTCTGATCTGGTTGATGGTGGAGTTAACCTTTTGCAATATGCCGATGATACAATCATCTTGCTTGGCAAAACTGATTCCAATGTTCTGCATCTTAAGTTCTTGCTATATTGCTTTGAAAGTATGTCAGGCATGAAGATTAATTATCATAAAAGTGAGGTGTTTGTTCTTGGGTGTGATGTGGCGGAGCAGTAAAGAATTGCTAATCTTTTCAACTGTAAGCTTGATCGTTTGCCAATGGTTTACCTTGGCATGCCCATTGGGGAGTACAAACTGAATAATGACCAGTTCCTTCCTCTTGTGTCAAAAACTACTAAGAAGATGGATCCCTGGCAGGGCAAGCTGATGTCCTCTGCAGCAAGGTTGACATTATCTAATGCCTGCCTTGCAAATCTGCCTAAGTTCCAAATGGTGTTTTATTTGCTTGGGGAGGGTGTGCATGGGGAGCTTGACAAGGTCAGAGGCAGGTTCTTTTGGGAGGGCTGTTCTCAGGATTTCAAGTACCATATGATGAAATGGGAGAATGTGTGTAGGCCTAAGGATTTTGGCGGCTTAGGTATTATCAATACTAGATACATGAATATAGCTTTGCTATTGAAATGGATCTGGAAGCTTTTTAATGGTCCTCAAGATCTTCCCTGGGTTCAGATTATTAACAAGAAGTATTTGAAGCATGGGGAGTCGATTCTAATGAACACTTCCAAGGGTTCTCAGTTTTGGAATGGCCTGCAAAGTGTCAAGCAATGGTTCGTCTTTGGAGCGGTTCATGTTGTGGGGGATGGCAAGCATACTCGGTTTTGGCATGATGTCTGGGTTGGGAAAGTTCCACTTCGTGTGGCTTTTCCTTCTTTATTTTGGGCCGCTTCTGAAAACGAGTCGTCAGTTGCAGCCAACTACTGCTTGGTTTCTCATTCTTGGGATGTCAAATTCAAGCGAACTTTTGGAGCTGCTGATGTGTTGCATTGGGAACAACTCGAGATGTTGCTTGATCCGGTTTTTCTCTCTGACCAAAGAGATACCGTTAGATGGGCGTTCGAAAAAGATGGCTAGTACTCGACCAAGTCCATGTACAGATGGTTAGCCTTCAGGGGGTTTCCGACCCTTTTCTTCAAAGGACATGGAAACTGAAGATTCCTGCTAAAATTAAGTTTTTCCTTTGGCAAGTGATCCATGATAGATTGCCGACTCGGGAGCAAATTCTTATTCGTCATGGCAATACTTCTGGGAAATGTCCTATATGTGATGGGTTGGAGAGCATCAATCACCTCTTGTTTTGTTGCCCGCAAGCTGATTTTGTTTGGTCCATTTTTGCCTCTGTTGTTGGGTGGCCGGCGGGTCCTAGCTGTGTGATGGAACTTCTTGCTATTTCTAAACAAAATGATGGAGCTAAATTTGATTTTGTCTGGGTGGGAGCTTCTGCTGTGTTGTGGGCGCTGTGGAACACTCGCAATAAACTGATCTTTGAAGGAAAAATCCTAAAGCAACCTACTGATGTATTTTTCCTGATTTTTTCTTATTTGCAGTCCTGGAGACCTCTCTGGTCAGGCAGCCTGTTGGAGGTGATCGATTGGGTCGTTGCAAGATGCAGGAAGAAGATTAAGAGATTCCGGAGGCGTGTAGATCATGGGTGATGGAGGTCCATAGTTACAAGTTTGTTGACAAAAAGATGAGATGTGAACTTCAGGGAGTTTTGGATGCTTTGAAGCTTGTGGGAGTAATTCATGTTCTGGGAGTTTTCAGACTGCGGTGGTTTGGGCTTCATTTTCGTCCAGGCGGCGCTTTCCCTTCGTTTGTCTTCTTGGTGCCTGTGTGTGGTAAAGTGCGTTGTAGGTTCTAGTAGGTGTGTGTTACCGTCCGAAACCCACCGGCGAGCAGCGACGAGTAACACCGTAGAGCCGGGAGGCTCCCAGGACTGCGGTTGGCCCTGGTCCCTCGGGCGATGGCCCGCAATGCTCCTGGTACGCACGTCCGATGTTGATGCAAGGGCGTGCCACCTGACCTATACCTGGTCAGGAAGGTGATGGATTGCTTCGACTTAGTTTCCTGCATGGCAAACACGTAAACATTGAATACGAGCCCCGATCGGCTCTTAGGTTACTCTGTGGATCGGCTCTAAGAGCCGATTGCCCCATGGAACACGTTGGATTTTACATTAACATGGGGATCCTGCTTAATCAAAATCAAGCCAAACTAATCTACGATAGTCTAGGATTTTCACCGCATAACCGGAACATCCTACGCGTAGTTGAGCCTAGCAGATACGTAAGATGATAGAAAACTAGCCCTAAAGAGGCCTAAAAACCAACATGAAGTTGATCCCCGGAACAATCCCTTTAGGACTTCATAAACCACACCTTACGTACTACCGGATCGTTCAACCCGTTTATAAGGCCTAACCATGCGGATATCAAACCAATCCTTGAAGAAAAAGGAACAACTATAACGGATTAGATCTACTAGCTAAAGAACAAGCAAGATGCTGCCCTTACACCTAGGATAGGTGTAAGGGCAGCCAGATATTGAGGGATAGCGTAGCTAAACAAGTACATCGTGAAAGCATCGACGCCAACCCCAAAACACCTGAGATAAGGGTGTTGCTCGCCATCAAAAAGGCTTCAGCACGAGCAACACCAAGAACGAATAAACCGATACTGCCTAGATCGCACAATGCGATCTAGGCAGCATGTTGCTTACCCGGGAGAAACCCTCGAAACAAGGGGTGGCGATGCGCCTAGATTGATTTGTTGACCCTAGATACATATTTATAGTCCGTAGACTCTCTAATTTGGGAATAATCCCAACCGTGCACGAGCTAAACTCTATCTTAATCCTAACCGACACGTATCCTATTATATTTTACAGATACACGGGCAATTTAGCCCAAACTCTCGTACAAGGCCGATTCATGTATATTTTCCATACATATTCTCCAAGCCCATCTCAATCACGGCCCACCTCTGATTTGGCTAAAATCTGGTGATAACACATGCCCCCCTGGTTTTGGTAATGATAATTTCAAAACCACTATGTTTTTCTTCGTAGGGTCATGTCGTGGCAGAGCAGAACCGTTGCAGTATCCTTCATCATGATGCCTGATACGTCCAAAACGTATCTACTTTCCCGAACACTTTTGCTATTGTTTTGCCTCTAATTTGTGTATTTTAGATGCAACTAACACGGACTAACGCTGTTTTCAGCAGAACTGCTCTGGTGTCTCGTTTTTGTGCAGAAATCCAACTTTCAGGAAAATCCTCGAAATTTATGCAGAAGGCCCTATTTTCCCAGAACACTGACGGAGCCAGAAGGACAAGTCAGGTGGAGGCCCGAGGGCCCAACACCATAGGGCGGCGCGGCCCAGGGGGGCCCGCGCGGCCATGTGGTGTGGCCCCCTCGGCTGGCCTCCGACGCCCTCCTTCGGACTACTTATCGCCCTCGACCTAAAAACGCACGGGAGGAAGTCGAAGTCGCCAGAAACCCTCCAGAACGCCGCCACATCGCGAAACTCCGTCTCGGGAGCCAGAAGTCTCCGTTCTGGCACTCCGCCGGGACGGGGAATTGGAGGAGATCATCGCCGCCATCACCACCGACGCCTCTCCATCAACCAGCAATGTTTCCCCCATCCATGTGTGAGTAATTCCCCCGCTGTAGGCTGAAGGGGATGGTAGGGATTGGATGAGATTGGTCATGTAATAGCATTAGATTGTTAGTGCATAGTGCCTAGTGTCCGTAATTGGTACTTTGATGATATTGTTGCAACTTGTTATGCTTAATGCTTGTCACTAGGGCCCGAGTGCCATGATCTCAGATCTGAACATGTTATTGTTTCATCGTGATATTTATTGTTTATGATCTTACCTGCAAGTTGTATACACATGTCGCTGTCCGGAACCAATGGCCTCGAAGTGACAGAAATCGGGACAACCGGAGGGGATGGTAGTGATGTGAGGATCACATGTGTTCACGGAGTGTTAATGCTTTGCTCCGGTACTCTATTAAAAGGAGTACCTTAATATCCAGTAGATTCCCTTGAGGCCCGGCTGCCACCGGCTGGTAGGACAAAAGATGTTGTGCAAGTTTCTCATTGCGAGCACGTACGACTATAATTGGAACACATGCCTATTGATTGCTTTGTACTTCGACACCGTTTTATTATTATCTGCAAATGCCCTGCTATGATTGTTACATGAGTTTCTCTCATCCATGCAACGCCCGTTATCCGTCCCCGTGCCTACAGTATTTTAATCCTGTTGTTTACTATAATTACTACCGCTTGTCTTTGTTACTCGTCTGCTGTTATTCTACTACCGCTACTATTATAAAACTGTTACTTATCGATAAACTCTTGCGAGCAAGTCTGTTTCCAGGTGCAGCTGAATTGACAACTCCGCTGTTAAGGCTTCCAAGTATTCTTTGTCTCCCCTTGTGTCGAATCAATAAATTGGGTTTTACTACCCGCGAAGACTGCTGCGATCCCCTATACTTGTGGGTTATCAAGACTGTTTTCTGGCGCCGTTGCCGGGGAGCATAGCTTTATTTGGAAGTTCACTTGGATTGATATTGTTCGCTGCAAATTCTCCATCATGGGTAAAACTCGCGATCCTAAAGTCGCCATATTACCATCCACTACAAGAAAAGGTACAACTCTGAGTACCTCTGCTACACTTGATTCACCATCTGTGATAAGTCAACTTGTTTCACCGCCGCAAGCTTCACTTGCTGGTACTTCTGCTGAATCTGAAAACTCTCATAATATTGATAATGTTTCTGCTGTGTTTGATGATAGTGGTTCATTGGGATCTTTTCTAGATGCTACAATTGCTAGGTCTAGACAAATTGAAAATACTGAAATTCCTGATGTTACTACACCTGTTAATTCGCCTGAACTTGATTATTCTAGTGATGATCCTGATGAAGATTATGTGGAGCTTAATGATGATTTTATTAATAGATGCAATGCTACTACTGATGCAAGAAAAATTAAAAAGTTTCTCGCACAATATACTGTTAGACATAAGTTATCTCCTGATCCTGAATTTGCCACATCTCCTATATGCATTAAGGATAAAGATTATGATTTTTCTCTTGATCTATCTCATATAGCTATTGTAGAGAAAACACCCTTTTGTGGTACTGAAAAAGAAAGTGTTGTAGAACACATGATTGAACTTTCTTCTATGAGTAGCTTGTTTTCTGATGATGTCAAGATGCGTACTTACTTTGTCGCTAAATTTTTTCCTTTCTCATTAAAGGATGATGCTAAAACTTGGTATAATAATTTGCCTCCTGATTCTATTAAAAGTCCAACTGAGCTGCGTGATGTTTTCTTTCGAAAATACTTTCCTGCTAGTGCTCAACATATTGCTTTACAGAAAATTTATAGGTTTGACCAGGGAGATTAAGAGAAATTGCCTGAGGCTTGGACAAGATTTTGTTCTCTTATCAGAGCTCGACCTGGACATGATTTAGAAAAGAATGATCTACTTGATATATTTTATAGTGGACTAACCATTGAATCTAGAGCATATTTGGATAGTTGTGCTGTTTGTGTGTACAGAAAAGAACTCCTGCATTTAAGTCAAGAATTATTGGCTAGAATAAGCCGGAATCATGATGATTGGAATATACCTGAACCAACTCCAACGCCAATATTGAAGAAGAGGGGTTTAATTGAATTGAATGATGAAGATATGAGGGAAGCTAAGAAGTCTCTCAAGGAAAAAGGTATTAAATCCGAAGATGTGAAGAATCTACCTCCCATAGAAGATATATGTGAGATAATTCCCCCTCCATCCATGATCGAGGTAAACTCCCTTCAACGCTTTACTAGGGAAGATATTCCGTATTCAAAACCTCCTGCTCAATGCTTAGATGAGTTTGATAATTATATTGTTAAGCAAGAAAATTTTAATATGAGAGTAGAGAATCATCTAATGGAAAATTCTCAAGCTATTAGCAATTTGCATGATATTGTGGAGAGAACCTCCAATGATGTTAAGATGCTTGTTAAACATTTTCAAATGGTTCAAACTCAAATTGATCAACTCACTAAAGTGCAAAATGATTTACTAAAAAATAATTCTAAAGAGAAACATGCTTATGAAGTAACAACTAGAGGTGGTGTCTCTACCCAGGATCCTCTATATCCTGAAGGGCATCCCAAAAGAATTGAACAAGATTCTCAACGAATTGAACCTAGTGCTCCTTCTAAGGAAAAGAAGAAGAAACATAAAAAGGTTGTAGAATCCTCTGAACCTGTTAATGATCCTAATAGTATTTCTATTTCCGATGCTGAAACTGAAAGTGGTAATGAACATGATAATGGTAATGATAATGATAAGAATGATGCTTCTGATAAAGAAGAAGTTGAAGATGAACCTGAAAAGCATGCTAAAAATAAAAAGTATACTAAAGAAGATTTTATTGCTAAGAAACATGGTAATGAAAGAGAACCTTGGGTGCAAAAGCAAATGCCTTTTCCTGCTAAGAAACTAAAATCAAAGGAAGAAGAACACTATAATAAATTTTGTGATTGGATGAAACCTTTATTCTTGCAAATCCCTTTGACTGATGCTATTAAATTGCCTCCTTATTCAAAGTATATGAAAGATATTGTTACTAACAAAAGGAAAATCCCCAATGAGGAAATTTCCACCATGCTTGCTAATTACTCTTTCAATGGCAAAGTTCCAAAGAAGTTGGGCGACCCAGGTATACCTACTATTCCTTGTTCTATTAAGAATAATTATGTTAAAACTGCTCTATGTGACTTGGGAGTCGGTGTTAGTGTTATGCCTTTTTCTCTTTATAAGAGACTTTATTTAGATAAGTTGATACCTACTGATATATCTTTGCAAATGGCTGATAAATCTACTGCTATTCCTGTTGGTATATGTGAGGATGTTCCTGTTTAAGTTACTACTAACTGCTTGATATTAACTGATTTTGTTGTGTTGGAAATGCCTGAAGATGATAATATGTCTATTATTCTTGGGAGACCTTTTCTTAACACCGCAGGGGATGTTATTGATTGCAACAAAGGGAAGGTTACTTTCAATGTTGATGATAAGGAGCATACCGTTTATTTCCCCAAGAGGATTGATAAAGTATGTGGAGTCAATACTATTTCTAATGTGAGAACTATCAAAATTGGAACAATTGATTGTCCTATATATGAGCCTAAAGAAGAATATCAAACTCTTATGATTGGATCCATATCAATACAATTCAAGGTAACATGATTGATTTGAGGTTTATTTCTTCCTATGCTATGTAAAATTTATTTGGTGGCAAGACTTGATCAACCTTGTTAACAAATACTTTTTATATGCATAGAGGAGGTAAACAACATCTCTTTCTTCCTCCACTTGTTTTACTCGCTGTAGCAATACATTTGTATCTTTACTTTATTGCATTATTGTGCCAAGTGAAGTCTCTAATAGAAGGTTGATACTAGATTTGGATTTCTGCGCAGAAACAGATTTCTATCTGTCACGTATTTGAGTATGTCTTTCTGTAGGTAATTTAGAAAAATCTGCCAATTTACGTGAGTTATCCTCAGATATGTACGCAACTTTCATTAGTTTTGAGTTTTCTTATTTGAGCAACGGAAGTACCTCTTAAAAATTTGTCTTTACTGGCTGTTCTGTTTTGGCAGATCCTGTCTCTGTTTTTTGCATTGTCTCTTGTAGACTTTAAGTAAGGCTTTCTAGACGTGGAGAGCTGTAGCTAATGTTTTATTGAGTTCTTGCAATGTGTCACTATAGGACTAAAGTGGATTAAAGTTTTTGAGTACTAACCCCTCTAATGAAGTTTATGAGAAGTTTGGTGTGGCAGAAGTTTTCAAAGGTCAAGAGAGAAGGATGATATAATGTGATCAAGAAGAGTCAAAAGCCTAAGCTTGGGGGGAGGTATACCGGCATCACTCATTCTTTGCATATTATGGTTGCGGGATACTTGTACATACTTGTTTAGTTTGTTTGAGTGGTTTTCTAATGAGATGGAGATGATATTTGGGGAAGTGCTGATTGAAAACAGATTCTGGGCTGTCACCATAAAAATTCTCAAAAACAGCCAGAATGTTATTTTGCGAAGCCAATTTTTGAGCATGTTCCCCAGGTTGTTATCTAACTTTCATTAGTTGAACACTTTTCGATTTGAGCAGTGGAAGAATTTCTTAAAAATCGAGTACTGTACTGCTGTCAAGTTTGACGAACTTCTGCTGCTTTGTGTTTATGTGACTCTTCTAGTTTGCCATTTCTTGTTTTCGCTTTGTTTTTTTCCTAAAACACAAAAAGACCAAAAATATTTCTGTTGTTTCTCTTCACCATTTGTTTATTTTGGTTTCTTGCTTTTACTTTGCTTTATTTGCTATCGTTGGTTTGCTATAAGAAAATCCAAAAAGATTTTGCTTTGTTCGCTTGTTTCCTCTTGTTCTTGTTTCCAATTCGAAAACACCAAAAATATTTGCTGTTCTTCTTTGGTTTGTAAAGTTCATTTTGAGTTCAATGGTCTTCGGTGGCTGGAGCGTGGTTTTCATTTCATATTATCCAAGCTACACAAGTGAAAGGCAATAATGACGATCTACGACAATTGGATTGTGGTGAGAGGCTGGTATGAAGTCTATTTGTTTTCATTTTTGTACATATACTCATCCATGTGAGCATGCTTAGTTGGTTCATGTGAGGTATATGTCATTTGAGAAAGTCTAGTAGTTCATGATCTCTCATGTATAGCTCCAATTTATTAATATGAGTAGCATGTCATGGATGTTTGCTTGCATTGTTTTATTCATAAGTAGGTATGACATTGTGTTATCCTCCTCTGAATAATTCATTTATATCAACTTGGCACATGCTCACGCATGCATATGACTGAACAAAAGTCAATTAAGCCTCGATGATTTACACTGCTTCAGAGTTCTTGTATCACTTTTATTCCTCCGTTAATTTATTTTGCCGCAAGCATGATTATGACAGTTACTGCTCTCTTGATTTGTCGCTCCCCAGTCTATTGCTAGCCTTCATTTGTACTGAGCGGGAACGCTGCTCGTGCTTCCAAACACCTGAAAACCAAGTTGTTCCAAAGTGTCCACCATAAATACCTATGCATGGCATTTCAAACCATTCCAAGTAAATTCTCATGCGCTACCTTTAAAACCTTCAAAATGCTTCTCAATTTGTGTTAATGTTTCATAGCTCATGAGGAAGTATGTGGTGTTTAACTTTCAACCTTGTCATTTACTCTTGACGGACTTTCATTATGGACTAGTGGCACATCCGCTTATCCAATAATTTTGCAAAAAGAGCTGGCAATGGGGTTCCCAGCCCCGATTAATCAAATTTCATTAATAATTCTCTTCACATGTTTTGCTCTGATTCATCAGTAAGCAACTTAATTTTGCAAATAGACACTCCTCCATGGTATGTGATTGATGGAAGACACCCGAGGATTCGGTTAGCCATGGCTTGTGTAAGCAAAGGTTGGGGGGAGTGTCACCTATAATAAAACTAAAATACGTGTGTAAACAAAAGAGAAGAGGGATGATCTACCTTGCTGGTAGAGATAACGTCCTTCATGGGAGCCGCTCTTGAAAGTCTGGTTGGCGAGGTAGTTGGTGTACCCATTACCATTCGTTGACAACAACAAACACCTCTCAAAATAATTTTACTCTTGTTTAAAAAATGAAAAGCTCTAGCGCATGTTAATCCCTGCTTCCCTCTGCGAAGGGTCAATCTTTTACTTTTATGTTGTGTCTCCATCCTTTCTTTGAGCACTTTCTTGAGAGCACAACTGTCATTCTTAGTACAATATGCTTGTCTCAAAATATGATTGATTGTAGTATAACTTTGATGCTTTTATCTTTGACAATCACTATTTCTAGTCTTTCTATGAACTTCAGAGGTGCCTGAGCATTTATGTTTTGTTGATCAAATATGGGCAAGCGAGATACCACTTTATCATAATCTTTTATGAACATTGCAATCCTGCTTATAGACATGATTCATGATGCTTATTATTAATTGTTGGTACCTCTCCATGATTGACATAGCTGTTAGATGATCTTATTTGCATGCATCTTATTATGAACTGCCTAAGTGTTAGCCATAGCATGAGAATATATACATCATATGAACAAATGTGTTCGTGAAAGTTATTTTATTGCATCAGTTGTTAACTGAATTGCTTGAGGACAAGCAATAAGCTAAGCTTGGGGGGAGTTGATACGTCCAAAACGTATCTACTTTCCCGAACACTTTTGCTATTGTTTTGCCTCTAATTTGTGTATTTTGGATGCAACTAACACGGACTAACGCTGTTTTCAGCAGAACTGCTCTGGTGTCTCGTTTTTGTGCAGAAATCCAACTTTCAGGAAAATCCTCGGAATTTATGCAGAAGGCCCTATTTTCCCAGAACACTGACGGAGCCAGAAGGACAAGTCAGGTGGAGGCCCGAGGGCCCCACACCATAGGGCGGCGCAGCCCAGGGGGGCTCGCGCGGCCATGTGGTGTGGCCCCCTCGGCTGGCCTCCGACGCCCTCCTTCGGACTACTTATCGCCCTCGACCTAAAAACGCACGGGAGGAAGTCGAAGTCGCCAGAAACCCTCCAGAATGCCGCCACATCGCGAAACTCCGTCTCGGGAGCCAGAAGTCTCCGTTCTGGCACTCCGCCGGGACGGGGAATTGGAGGAGATCATCGCCGCCATCACCACCGACGCCTCTCCATCAACCAGCAATGTTTCCCCCATCCATGTGTGAGTAATTCCCCCGCTGTAGGCTGAAGGGGATGGTAGGGATTGGATGAGATTGGTCATGTAATAGCATTAGATTGTTAGGGCATAGTGCCTAGTGTCTGTAATTGGTACTTTGATGATATTGTTGCAACTTGTTATGCTTAATGCTTGTCACTAGGGCCCGAGTGCCATGATCTCAGATCTGAACATGTTATTGTTTCATCGTGATATTTATTGTTTATGATCTTACCTGCAAGTTGTATACACATGTCGCTGTCCGGAACCAATGGCCCCGAAGTGACAGAAATCGGGACAACCGGAGGGATGGTAGTGATGTGAGGATCACATGTGTTCACGGAGTGTTAATGCTTTGCTCCGGTACTCTATTAAAAGGAGTACCTTAATATCCAGTAGATTCCCTTGAGGCCCGGCTGCCACCGGCTGGTAGGACAAAAGATGTTGTGCAAGTTTCTCATTGCGAGCACGTACGACTATAATTGGAACACATGCCTATTGATTGCTTTGTACTTCGACACCGTTTTATTATTATCTGCAAATGCCCTGCTATGATTGTTACATGAGTTTCTCTCATCCATGCAACGCCCGTTATCCGTCCCCGTGCCTACAGTATTTTAATCCTGCTGTTTACTATAATTACTACTGCTGTCTTTGTTACTCGCTCGTTATTCTACTACTCATCGTTATAAAACGGTTACTACTGATAAACTCTTGCGAGCAAGTCTGTTTCCAGGTGCAGCTGAATTGACAACTCCGCTGTTAAGGCTTCCAAGTATTCTTTGTCTCCCCTTGTGTCGAATCAATAAATTGGGTTTTACTACCCGCGAAGACTGCTGCGATCCCCTATACTTGTGGGTTATCAATGCCTTGCCTTCTCAACTTCTCTGCACGATTTGACAGTCTTTTGGCACCACTTCCTCGGAAATTGCTATGGCATTAAATCTCCACTATATCCCCTTTATTTAACCGCGCCAAACAGTTCGCCTCTTCATCCCCTTGCTCTGTACTAGCCATCGGCCCAAAAAAACCCCTTCCTCCGTAGCCATGTCTTCCTCTTCCTCCTCCTCTGCCTCATCGGGTCTCTCTTTCCAATCCTCCTCCTCCAGCGAGCCGATACCAGAGCACGACCTAATGGCGCAGTACGAGAAGGAAGCTCCCGAGCATTGGGACGAGGAGGAGTGGGACTTCACCGTCAAGAAGAACAACACACCCCTTGCCATTGTTGGGTCAGACGACGATTTGTCCCTGACCGACGGGGAGGCGGACCTCGGGTTCCTTGCCGACGGGGAACTGGAGGCGGAGAGCGAGGACGACCTCTTCTCCTGGGCGAGCTTCTCCTCCTACGACGAGGAGGAAGAAGAGGAGGAGGATGATTCCTCCTCCGACGAGTACCCGCCGGCAAAGCGCTTCCGCGCTTGGTCGGAGGACGACGACGACGATGATGATGAGGAGGAAGAAGCCCCGGCCGAGGGCTACGGCAGCAGCGACGAGGAGCTCGCCGGAAGCAGCGCCGACGGCAGCTACGACGGCGACGACGAGGCCAGTGACAGCCCTTAGAATAGGAAGTACTACTGTAGGACTAGTAGTAGTTCTTGAGCAATCGGCTCTTCTTTTGTTCTTCCTTCCTTGAGCAATCGGCTCTTCGTTGTAAAAAACCCCTTTTATTAATGAAGAAGTGTTTCCAACTAATCCTGCCGATAGTCAAAGTCAGTCAACTCTCAAAGAGCCGATGGCATCGCATCGGTCTTCACCATAAAACGCAAGTAAGGCCAAATCAGTTGCCTATTCAAACAGTAACCTGCACCCTTCGTCCGAGAGAATAAACTCAGATCCCCAAATCGCCGCCCGAACAGATCCAACTCACGACCGTCCGAATCTCAAATCACATCCGCGCCCAAATCATCTCCGCAGCGAATCCAATGGCGGAGGCATCCAACGCCAACGCTACGGTTGCTGGTCTGAAGGTAATCCTTAACTGTTCCTCGCCATCCGAATAAGTACTAGGATTAACAGCAAACACCTGAATTAATGCCCTATTTCACTATTAATTTTAGGTTTCAGACATTCTGCTGCCGCATCCTTCTCTCCCAGATTCTCTTTGTCTTGGTCCTCGTTCTTCCGAGAGTCCTGCTCATTTGATTTCATGCGAGGCCAATAGAATTCCTTTCGTGAACCAGAATTTAGAGCTGACTTCTTGGGCCGACTGCCTGCGAGCCTGGCCTAATCCTCCTGAGGGTTGGGTGGCATGGTACCGTAGAGTATCCAAAACTCACTATGCCACCTGGGAAGCTATAGGGATAGCCGATGCTTTGTCATTATCACTTTCTCCCCTTGAGAAAAACGAGAACCTTTTGAAAACCATCGGCTACTTTTGGTCTGATGCACTGAATTGCTTCATGTTTGGCCATGGCCCCATGACACCAACCCTGCTAGACGTGGCCATGATCACAGGCCTAGACATTGCATCCCCAAGCCCTTCAGCTTTTAAGCTGCCAAAGGTTCCTTTCACCCTCTCCTCCAAAACAGAGTGTACAAGCTGGGGTGCCTACCTCAAATGTTACATGAAAACCAAAGGCCCTGTGACAGAGAGAGAACATACAGCCTTCTTGAATTTCTGGTTGGAACACTTCATATTCTGTGGCCCTTCACTCGCCCCAACCAAGAATTACCTTTCTCTAGCCTATGAGCTTGCCAAAGGCACTCAGCTTGGCATCGGCAAACTATTCCTTGGAGAAGTCTATCGATCTCTCCAACTGATGTCTGTCAAACTGTTCTCCCAAAAGACAGTTAAAACAGGAGGCCCCTGGTGGTTTATTCAGCTATGGGCTCAGCTGTACTTCCAAAACCAGATCCCAAACTCTCCACCTTTGACCACTTGCGCCTTCCCAGATGCTAATGGGAAGCATATCCAATGCACTAGCTACGGCCAAGCTCTCTATAGCCTTCCAGGCAGCAAACTGATCCCTAAAGAGGCATCAGAGTGGTTCAGGATTTTCTTCCAGGGCCTGGACAATCCCCTGTTCTTTCCTTATACCGCGTCTGGAGATTTTGAAAATCCAATCTCCTTTAGGCTAGACAACTTTGCCGATGACCCTAGCACTCGGCATTTATATTCCATTATGATCCGTCCCTGCTTCCTTCCAGTTGGTATGAGCACCTCCAATAGGATCATCAAACCTGGTTATGAGTCTTACCAACCGGTCGTAGTAGCCCGGCAGTTTGGTCTCGGGTAGGTGTCTCCACACTTCTTCCTTCACCACTTGACAGAAAGTAGAGCCGAGTTGCCTGATGTCATCACCAGCCAAAGGTGTTACTCCTTCTTTGATGCTCTAGCCATTCCAATCCCTCACAACCTCCATTTCATCTCGTCAACCGATGGCTTCGAGACTTGGTGGTCAATGTGGAAGACCCACGCCTTCAGGAGAGCTCTAGGACCATTGCTGAAGCAACTTGATGCTGAATATGATATCCCTGCAGAACAGGTATCACTACTCACAAATTTCTTGCAGTGGTTCGTAATGATTGCTTGTCACCTGACTCTGTTTCCTTGTAGCAACAAGATGGTCCAGAACCTGTACATGAGGATGGCTCCTCATTCCAGTTCCTTCCTCCGGCTCCCGTGGTTCTCTTCTGCAAGGGCTCACCACCCCTGAAGAAGGTTGTGATGCAGAGTCAGCCGATTCCGCCAGAATCGGCTCCTAAGAGCGCAGCATCTTCTGGGCCAGCTGCCCCCCGAGCCTCAATCAAGGCGAGAAAAGCAGTAAGGAAAGTATCTGCCAGGAAAACCTTGAAGCGCCAAAGCCCTACTCCTTCTCAAGAGAGTTTACACGTAAGTTGATCCATGCCTTGGTTAACTTCATCTATCTTTCCAGGCTTTTTGCAACATGCTTGTATTTCTCTCACAGGCCTCTACTGAAGAAAACTCTAGCGAGGAGACACGGTCCAGTCGAGAACATTCGAGCTCGGGCAACTCTGGGAGAACCACCACACAAAGCCAGCCAGACTTGCCACCGTCGGCTTCCAAGAAAAGGTCAGCCCCCGAACCTGCTTCCTCCCAAGCTCCCATCAGAACAGGGCTACGCACAAAGAGCCAATGCGTCAAGAGAGCTCGCAAAGAACCGCAAGCTTCTTCACCGAGTCAGGAGGTTTCAAATGTAATTACTCCTCCTGGTTCCTATTTCATACCAACCCTTTGCTACTCGCATCGGCTAACCACTTTCTTTGGAGGCTGAGAATACGTCTAGCGGAGAAGTCGAGGAGGTAGTGATGCCAACCACCACCCTAGATCTAGCAACCTCCCGAAGTGCAGCTGACAAGGCTGTCAACTTGGCCAAGCCCACAGCGGAAACGCCCGAGCTGATCACCTCACCGTCGGTTGTCCCTCTGGTCTTAGGAGAGGTACACTTCTTCCCCTTAACTTCACCTTTCTTCTTCACTGCATACTGACGCTGCTCTCGTTTGTTTGTCAGGGTTGTGACCTCTCAAGCTTGCTAACGTTCGACCCTGAATCAATAGAGCCAGCTACTTCCAAGGTAAACGAAGAGCTAGGACCCAACACTACCAATGGCCAACTCCAGCGCCTCAAGGCTTTGCTCTCCTCCACAATTGAAACATTGGTTGAAAACCCCGAGGAAGTGAAGGGCATCCTTGAGGACATTCAGCCCCATCTCCCAGTGACATTGCAAGTGAAACTCTGGCCGGTCGTGACTCTGTCAGCCTTCAGATCGAGGGTGAAGTTGGCTCGTCAGAGAATCGACCTACGCCACGCCCAACTTCCGTTGAGAGCCGATATTGCAAACAAGTGCCAACGGCTCAATGAGAAAAAGGCTGCCTTGGACGCCAAAACTGACACCTCTGTTAGCAGTACCGAACTTGAGACCCTGCGCAAGGAACTGGAGGATCTTGAAGAGAGGGTCAGAGCAACCAAACAGCTTATCCAAGACAAGGAAGCTCTCATTGCCCGCTCTCAAGGGGAAGCAGAAGACCTCAAGGTTGAACTGAAGACTGATCTGG
The DNA here is from genome assembly GCF_019359855.2 of Lolium perenne. Classification (NCBI taxonomy): domain Eukaryota; kingdom Viridiplantae; phylum Streptophyta; class Magnoliopsida; order Poales; family Poaceae; genus Lolium; species Lolium perenne. Next base: position 25,510,895 of record NC_067244.2, read on the forward strand.
CTGAAATACGTGCTCTGAACGGACAGCTGGTGACGGGCAAGGACGAAGATGACGAGGCCGAGATCGCCGAGGTGGATCGTGTCCGTGCTGACGCCCTCCATGCGCTTGAGGCATTTCTTCATTAAACCCTTTTCATGTAATGATAACTGCTCAACTGGGTTTGGTCTGGAGTCGATGTCTGTGCATCGGCTGTACTTGTATGTTTTACTCTGGCCGATTTTTTTATGCATCGACCCCCCATATTTCACTGCCTATCATCCGCTTATCCGCTTATGTGCCCCCCCGAGCCGAATCTTTCAAGTGATTGAAGATATCGGCTCTCCAATCATCCCGTTTGTACGGCTTGCTGAATCCGGCATCCAACAATCCCTCGATTTATTCTAGAATATCGGCCTTCATCTGACGTGAACGTTACTGGAATGGCCGAAATTCTTTCTTGAAAGGGAGTCGATGCTCAACTTTTTGCTGATAAAAGTTGGTCGTGGCTTAGCCCCAGGACCAATGTCAACCTCTTCTAGCTCATCAGCCGATGTAAACCCATGTCCTAGTTTTCCGTCGCCTGCTAGATCAATACTGAAAACAGGCAAAACGTATGATGAGGATAATATGGGCCGATTGCTAGAATCGGCCCCCATTTTGATTGCATTACTCAATGAAGGTTTACAACTTGTTCGTGCTCTACTATATCGACGTGACATACTTGAGTCGAGATCATCTCTTCTTATCTTTTGGGGCCGATCACAAGGATCGGCCTTGTCACGTGAGCCCATAGACGTTGCTCTTACTATACTGTCAGGCCGGTGGATAAGACCAGCCTCACCCCGTTTTTTGTCACCTCGATGCGCTCGCAACCGTCCAGACTGACTCCAGAGAGTGGCTCTTGGTCCACCGCGTCCCAAATGTTCATGCCAGCCGTTGAAATTTCGGCTGTGTCATCTGCATGGACGACCTCCACTTCATCGCCATCCCACTATATCAAGCATTGGTGCATTGTGGATGGAATGCAGCAATTGGCGTGAATCCAATCTCTCCCTAGTAGGACGGCGTAGGTGCTCTTGCTATCGACGATGAAGAACAACGTAGGGATGGTTTTTCAGCCTACTGTCAGATCCACGCTTAGAACACCTTGCGCTTCTGATGCTTGGCCGTTGAAGTCGCTCAATGTGACGTTGGTTTTGATCAGATCCGCGCTAGAGCGTCCCAGACGACGTAGCATGGAGTACGGCATTATGTTGACTGCCGCTCCCGTGTCAACCAGCATCTTGTTGACAGGCTGCCCGTTGATATATCCTTTCACGTACAAAGCCTTCAAATGTCTGTAGCTTCTTTCTCGCGGCTTTTCAAAGACAACTGGCTGTGGGCCGCAGTCAAGTTGTGCCACAGATGCCTCTTCTGATCTTGGAGCGCAAAACTCCGACGGAAGTATGAACACCATGTTGGTGCCAGCCGATGTCTTATCATCGGCTTTTTTCGGTTTAGGGCGCCATTCCTGCTTCTATGGGCGGCCCTCCTCGTCCAGAGTTTGCTGAATTTTCTCGGCCAGATCGGGCCGTGCCTTCCTCAACGTGTGCAGGTATAACCTCTCGGCTTCCTCCAAGCTACGTAGCCGCTGTATCCTGCGTTTCTGAGAGTGACTGAGTCCGTCAGGGCACCACCTTGGCCGGTGGTATCTATCTTCTTCTTCTTCATCGCCGTCTAACTCCTCGAGATCTTCCTCTCGAGAGGACTCAGCTTGTTTGTTCCGATGCGGGAAAGGTCCTAGACGTTTGAACACTGACACATCTGCCGCGTCCTTCTTCTTTGACCTACACTCTGGGCAGCTTTCGATTGTCGGCAATCGGCTCATTCCTGAATCCCAGCTATGTTTAAAGAACGGGCAGTCCCAGTGACGGTCCATGTCTTCTTGCTCCTTTGACCTTCCCTTGGCACGGTGCTCATATCTTTCGTCGTCTCTATTATACCGACGATACTTTCTGTCATTTACGTTAGGCCGATGAGCTACGTCATCGTCTGTATCATACCATCGGCGTTGGTTATGCTGATGCTCATATTTGTTAAGAAGGTGCTCTGAGAGTGGTCGCTGGTACCACACGCTTCTCACTTGATCCTCGGTCACGTACCGTTTGTCATCGTATCGGGGCCGATCGCGTGAACCGGCATCCTCCTTGTCCTTGCCACGAGAACGACTGCTCTCTTTTTTGTCCTTGCCAGGGTGGTATACAGGCCCTGCCATGTTGATACTGAATGAGAAATCTGGCTGATGCCTCGTGGGGTAACTATACTCCACCATGTTGACAGCAGGGAACGGTTGTGTGTCCACTTTCATGGCATACTGGCTAAAAATCAGACGGCCTTGTTCTATCACCATTTGGATCTGCTGACGCAACACTTTGCAGTCGCTGGTGGTATGTGTGAATGAATGATGCCACTTGCAGTATGGCCTTCCGTTCATCTCTTGGGCTGTAGGGACTCTATGGCCTTCGGGTAACTTCAGCTGCTTCTCTTTAAGCAAGAGATCGAAAATCTGCTCAGCTTTGCTCACGTCAAAGTCGAACCCTTTTGCAGGACCTTGTGGTTTAACCCACTTGCAGGACACGGGGTTTGCCCCCCGAGCCCATTCAGCCACGGCCACTTCCTGATCTCCTGCCGAATCTTCATCTTCTTCTACCTCGATCAAAGCTTCGGGCATTTGAACTTGTCCTGGTACAATTCTGGATGGCGCTGTTCATATAATGATAGTTTCTGAACCATATGCGCCAGGGAGGTATACTCTGCCTGAGAAGCTATGTCCTTGATTGGCGATGCAAGTCCTACCACTGCCAGATCAACGGCTTCTTTCTCACTCAAACGAGCCGAATAGCATCGGTTCCTCACAGTTCTGAAGCGCTGAATGTACTCTGACACTGTCTCTCCACTCCTCTGCCGCACTTGTGCCAAATCGGCAATGCCAGCTTCGGAAGCATCTGAGTGATATTGTATGTGGAACTGTTCTTCCATCTGCTTCCACGTTCGGATTGAGTCTGGGGGCAGCGAGGTGTACCACCCAAAAGCCGATCCTGTGAGAGACTGCGCGAAAAATCTCACGCATAGCTGGTCTGATGCTGAGATCATGCCCAAATGTGCCAAATATCGGCTCACGTGTTCAATTGAGCTAGAGCCTTCTGACCCACTGAACTTTGAGAACTCTGGGAGCCGATATTTGGGTGGCAGTGGTATTAGATCATACTCATTAGGATACGGCTTGGAATAGCCGATTGCCCTTCTCTTTGGCACCATGCCGAACTAGTCTCTCAAGATCGCACTGATCTGGTCCACTGTAGGAGCTGCAGGGGCTGAACTTTGCTGATCTGCTGCGGTGGCGTACTTAGCTAGCCACGCCTGTTTATCGGCGTCTCCTCCAGTAATTCCTCCTGTGACTCCAGAAATTGCTCCTGTGGCTCCAGAAATTCCTGCTGTTGTAATCTGGTTCGTGCGCGCCAAATTATTGCAATCTGGCACATACATGCACGTGTATCCGTGCGGGATTTCCTTAGGTGGTTCCAGCATGAACTGGTAATCAGCAGGATCGCCTCCAATCTTGTGGACGACGAAAGCCGGCGAACCCCGTGGCTCTGGAGCTGCAAGCGCGAACGGTAGCGGCGGCCTGGTCTGGAACGGTAGTTCTCCCTGGTGAGTCCCTAGGACCGGGCCTGACGGGTGATACGTCTCCAACGTATCGATAATTTCTTATGTTCCATGCCACATTATTGATGTTATCTACATGTTTTATGCACACTTTATGTCATATTAGTGCATTTTCTGGAACTAACCTATTAACAAGATGCTGAAGTGCCGATTCTTTGTTTCTGCTGTTTTTGGTTTCAGAAATCCTAGTAACGAAATATTCTCGGAATTGGACGAAATCAACGCCCAGGGGCCTATTTTTCCACGAAGCTTCCAGAAGTCCGAAGACGAAACGAAGAGGGGCCACGGGGTGGCCAAACCCTAGGGCGGCGCGGCCCCACCCCTGGCCGCGCCGGCCTGTGGTTTGGGCCCCCCGTGCCGCCTCTTGACTTGCCCTTCCGCCTACTTAAAGCCTCCGTGACGAAACCCCCAGTACCGAGAGCCACGATACGGAAAACCTTACTGAGACGCCGCCACCGCCGATCCCATCTCGGGGGATCCAGGAGATCGCCTCCGGCACCCTGCCGGAGAGGGGATTCATCTCCCGGAGGACTCTACACCGCCATGGTCGCCTCCGGAGTGATGTGTGAGTAGTCTACCCCTGGACTATGGGTCCATAGCTGTAGCTAGATGGTTGTCTTCTCCCCATTGTGCTATCATTGTCGGATCTTGTGAGCTGCCTAACATGATCAAGATCATCTATCTGTAATTCTATATGTTGCGTTTGTTGGGATCCGATGAATAGAGAATACTTGTTATGTTGATTATCAAAGTTATATCTACGTGTTGTTTATGATCTTGCATGCTTTCCGTTACTAGTAGATGCTCTGGCCAAGTAGATGCTTGTAACTCCAAGAGGGAGTACTTATGCTCGATAGTGGGTTCATGCCGCATTGACACCGGGACAAGTGATGAAAGTTCTAAGGTTGTGTTGTGCTGTTGCCACTAGGGATAAAACATTGATGCTATGTCTAAGGATGTAGTTGTTGATTACATTACGCACCATACTTAATGCAATTGTCTCGTTGCTTTGCAACTTAATACCGGAGGGGTTCGGATGATAACTTTGAAGGTGGACTTTTTAGGCATAGATGCAGTTGGATGGCGGTCTATGTACTTTGTCGTAATGCCCAATTAAATCTCACTATACTCATCATGATATGTATGTGCATGGTCATGCCCTCTTTATTTGTCAATTGCCCAACTGTAATTTGTTCACCCAACATGCTGTTTGTCTTATGGGAGAGACACCTCTAGTGAACCGTGGACCCCGGTCCAATTCTCTTTACTGAAATACAATCTACTGCAATACTTGTTCTACTGTTTTCTGCAAACAATCATCTTCCACACAATACGGTTAATCCTTTGTTACAGCAAGCCGGTGAGATTGACAACCTCACTGTTTCGTTGGGGCAAAGTACTTTGGTTGTGTTGTGCAGGTTCCACGTTGGCGCCGGAATCCCTGGTGTTGCGCCGCACTACATCCCGCCGCCATCAACCTTCAACGTGCTTCTTGGCTCCTCCTGGTTCGATAAACCTTGGTTTCTTTCTGAGGGAAAACTTGCTGCTGTGCGCATCATACCTTCCTCTTGGGGTTCCCAACGAGCGTGTGAGTTACACGCCATCAAGCATATTTTCTGGCGCCGTTGCCGGGGAGATCAAGACACGCTGCAAGGGGAGTCTCCACTTCTCAATCTCTTTACTTTGTTTTTGTCTTGCTTAGTTTTATTTACTACTTTGTTTGCTGCACTAAATCAAAATACAAAAAAATTAGTTGCTAGTTTTACTTTATTTGCTATCTTGTTTGCTATATCAAAAAATCTTATAAAAATATTTTACTTGCATTTACTTAATCTAGTTTGCTTTATTTTTGTTGCTAAAATGGCCAACGCTGAAAATACTAAGTTGTGTGACTTCACAACCACAAATAATAATGATTTCTTATGCACACCTATTGCTCCACCTGCTACTACAGAAGAATTCTTTGAAATTAAACCTGCTTTACTGAATCTTGTTATGCGAGAGCAATTTTCCAGTGTTAGTTACTGATGATCTGCTGCCCATCTTAATAATTTTGTTGAACTATGTGAAATGCAAAAATATAAAGATGTAGATGGTGATATTATTAAACTAAAATTGTTCCCTTTCTCATTAAGAGGAAGAGCTAAAGATTGGTTGCTATCTCGCCTAAGAATAGTATTGATTCATGGACTAAATGCAAGGATGCTTTTATTGGTAGATATTATCCCCCTGCTAAAATTATATCTTTGAGGAGTAGTATAATGAATTTTAAACAATTAGATACTGAACATGTTGCTCAAGCTTGGGAAAGAATGAAATCTCTGGTTAAAAATTGCCCAACCCATGGACTGACTACTTGGATGATCATCCAAACCTTCTATGCAGGACTAAATTTTTCTTCACGGAATTTATTGGATTCAGCTGCTGGAGGTACCTTTATGTCCATCACTCTTGGTGAAGCAACAAAGCTTCTTGATAATATGATGATCAACTACTCTGAATGGCACACGGAAAGAGCTCCACAAGGTAAGAAGGTAAATTCTATTTAAGAAACCTCTTCCTTGAGTGATAAGATTGATGCTATTATGTCTATGCTTGTGAATGATAGGACTAATATTGATCCTAATAATGTTCCATTAGCTTCATTGGTTGCACAAGAAGAACATGTTGATGTGAACTTCATTAAAAATAATAATTTCAACAACAATGCTTACCGGAACAATTCTAGTAACAACTATAGGCCATATCCTTATAATAATGGCAACGGCTATGGTAATTCTTATGGGAATTCTTACAACAATAATAGGAACACACCCCCTGGACTTGAAGCCATGCTTAAAGAATTTATTAGTACACAAACTGCTTTTAACAAATCTGTTGAAGAAAAGCTTGGGAAAATTGATATACTTGCTTCTAAAGTCGATAGTCTTGTCATTGATGTTGATCTTTTGAAATCAAAAGTTTTGCCTAATGAGAATCATCATAATAAAATTGTTACTACATCAAATGCCATCCAAGTTAGAATTAATGAGAATATAAGATTAATGGCTGAACTGCGTGCTAGGTGGGATAGAGAAGAAAATGAAAAACTAGCTAAAGAGAAGAATGTAGCTAAAGTTTGGACTATTACCACCATTAGTAATGCTAATGCTACACATGTTGCTGCACCTCCTACTAATACTAATAAAAGAATTGGTGTTAGCAATGTTTCCACTTCTAATGCAAAGCGCGAGAAACTGCCTGAAATCGCTAAAGCTCATTAAATCGCTCGTGATAAAGCTGCTGAAATTTTTTCCAACATTGGGGATGATGATCCCATTGCTTTAGATTATAATGGTTTGAATTTTGATGATTGCCACATCTCTGAAGTTATTAAGTTCTTGCAAAAACTTGCTAAAAGCCCTAATGCTAGTGCTATAAATTTGGCTTTCACGCATCATATTACAAATGCTCTCATAAAAGCTAGAGAAGAGAAACTAGAGCGCGAAGCCTCTATTCCTAAAAAGCTAGAGGATGGTTGGGAGCCCATCATTAAGATGAAGGTTAAAGATTTTGATTGTAATGCTTTATGTGATCTTGGTGCAAGTATTTCTGTTATGCCTAAGAAAATTTATAATATGCTTGACTTGCCACCGCTGAAAAATTGTTATTTGGATGTTAATCTTGCTGATCATTCTACAAAGAAACCTTTGGGTAAAGTTGATAATGTTCGTATTACCGTTAACAATAACCTTGTTCCCGTTGATTTTGTTGTTTTGGATATTGAATGCAATGCATCTTGTCCCATTATATTGGGAAGACCTTTTCTTCGAACTGTTGGTGCTATTATTGATATGAAGGAAGGTAATATAAAATATCAATTTCCTCTCAAGAAAGGTATGTAACACTTCCCTAGAAAGAGAATGAAGTTACCTTTTGATTCTATTATGAGAACAAATTATGATGTTGACACTTCGTCTCTAGATAATACTTGATACACACTTTCTGCGCCTAGCTGAAAGGCGTTAAAGAAAAGCGCTTATGGGAGACAACCCATGTTTTTACCTACAGTACTTTGTTTTTATTTTGTGTCTTGGAAGTTGTTTACTACTGTAGCAACCTCTCCTTATCTTAGTTTTGTGTTTTGTTGTGCCAAGTTAAGCCGTTGATAGAAAAGTAAGTACTAGATTTGGATTACTGCGCAGTTCCAGATTTCATTGCTGTCACGAATCTGGGTCTACCTCCCTGTAGGTGGCTCAGAAAATTAAGCCAATTTACGTGCATGATCCTCAGATATGTACGCAACTTTCATTCAATTTGAGCATTTTCATTTGAGCAAGTCTGGTGCCATTTTAAAGTTCGTCAATACGAACTGTTCTGTTTTGACAGATTCTGCCTTTTATTTCGCATTGCCTCTTTTGCTATGTTGGATGAATTTCTTTGATCCACTAATGTCCAGTAGCATTATGCAATGTCCAGAAGTGTTAAGAATGATTGTGTCACCTCTGAATATGTCAATTTATATTGTGCACTAACCCTCTAATGAGTTGTTTCGAGTTTGGTGTGGAGGAAGTTTTCAAGGATCAAGAGAGGAGTATGATGCAACATGATCAAGGAGAGTGAAAGCTCTAAGCTTGGGGATGCCCCGGTGGTTCACCCCTGCATATATTAAGAAGACTCAAGCGTCTAAGCTTGGGGATGCCCAAGGCATCCCCTTCTTCATCGACAACATTATCAGGTTCCTCCCCTGAAACTATATTTTTATTCCATCACATCTTATGTGCTTTTTCTTGGAGCGTCGGTTTGTTTTTGTTTTTTGTTTTGTTTGAATAAAATGGATCCTAGCATTCACTTTATGGGAGAGAGACACGCTCCGCTGTAGCATATGGACAAGTATGTCCTTGGTTTCTACTCATAGTATTCATGGCGAAGTTTCTCCTTCGTTAAATTGTTATATGGTTGGAATTGGAAAATGATACATGTAGTAATTGCTATAAATGTCTTGGGTAATGTGATACTTGGCAATTGTTGTGCTCATGATTAAGCTCTTGCATCATATGCTTTGCACTCATTAATGAAGAAATACATAGAGCATGCTAAAATTTGGTTTGCATATTTGGTTTCTCAAAGGTCTAGATAATTTCTAGTATTGAGTTTGAACAACAAGGAAGACGGTGTAGAGTCTTATAATGTTTTCAATATGTCTTTTATGTGAGTTTTGCTGCACCGGTTCATCCTTGTGTTTGTTTCAAATAACCTTGCTAGCCTAAACCTTGTATCGAGAGGGAATACTTCTCATGCATCCAAAATACTTGAGCCAACCACTATGCCATTTGTGTCCACCATACCTACCTACTACATGGTATTTTCCGCCATTCCAAAGTAAATTGCTTGAGTGCTACCTTTAAAATTCCATCATTCACCTCTGCAATATATAGCTCATGGGACAAATAGCTTAAAAACTATTGTGGTATTGAATATGTAATTATGCACTTTATCTCTTATTAAGTTGCTTGTTGTGCGATAACCATGTTTACTGGGGACGTCATCAACTATTCATTGTTGAATTTCATGTGAGTTGCTATGCATGTCCGTCTTGTCTGAAGTAAGAGAGATCTACCACCTTATGGTTAAGCATGCATATTGTTAGAGAAGAACATTGGGCCGCTAACTAAAGCCATGATCCATGGTGGAAGTTTCAGTTTTGGACATATATCCTCAAATCTCAAATGAGAAAATTATTAATTGTTGTTACATGCTTATGCATAAAAGAGGAGTCCATTATCTTTTGTCTATGTTGTCTCGGTATGGATGTCTAAGTTGAAGAATAATCAATAGCGAAAAATCCAATGCGAGCTTTCTCCTTAGACCTTTGTACAGGCGGCATAGAGGTACCCCTTTGTGACACTTGGTTAAAACAGTGCATTGTGATGATCCGGTAGTCCAAGCTAATTAGGACAAGGTGCGGGCACTATTAGTACACTATGCATGAGGCTTGCAACTTATAAGATATAATTTACATGATGCATATGCTTTATTACTACCGTTGACAAAATTGTTTCATGTTTTCAAAATCAAAGCTCTAGCACAAATATAGCAATCGATGCTTTTCCTCTATGGAGGACCATTCTTTTACTTTCAATGTTGAGTCAGTTCACCTATTTCTCTCCACCTCAAGAAGCAAACACTTGTGTGAACTGTGCATTGATTCCTACATATTTTCTTATTGCACTTATTATATTACTCTATGTTGACAATATCCATGAGATATATATGTTACAAGTTGAAAGCAACCGCTGAAACTTAATCTTCTTTTGTGTTGCTTCAATGCCTTTACTTTGAATTATTGCTTTATGAGTTAACTCTTATGCAAGACTTATTGATGCTTGTCTTGAAGTGCTATTCATGAAAAGTCTTTGCTATATGATTCACTTGTTTACTCATGTCATATACATTGTTTTGATCGCTGCATTCGCTACATATGCTTTACAAATAGTATGATCAAGATTATGATGGCATGTCACTCCAGAAATTATCTGTGTTATCGTTTTACCGCCGGGACGAGCAGAACTAAGCTTGGGGATGCTGATACGTCTCCAACGTATCGATAATTTCTTATGTTCCATGCCACATTATTGATGTTATCTACATGTTTTATGCACACTTTATGTCATATTCGTGCATTTTCTGGAACTAACCTATTAACAAGATGCCGAAGTGCCGATTCTTTGTTTTGCTGTTTTTGGTTTCAGAAATCCTAGTAACGAAATATTCTCGGAATTGGACGAAATCAACGCCCAGGGGCCTATTTTTCCACGAAGCTTCCGTAAGTCCGAAGACGAAGCGAAGAGGGGCCACGGGGTGGCCAAACCCTAGGCGGCGCGGCCCCACCCCTGGCCGCGCCGGCACGTGGTTTGGGCCCCCGTGCCGCCTCTTGACTTGCCCTTCCGCCTACTTAAAGCCTCCGTGACGAAACCCCCAGTACCGAGAGCCACGATACGGAAAACCTTCCAGAGACGCCGCCACCGCCGATCCCATCTCGGGGGATCCAGGAGATCGCCTCCGGCACCCTGCCGGAGAGGGGATTCATCTCCCGGAGGACTCTACACCGCCATGGTCGCCTCCGGAGTGATGTGTGAGTAGTCTACCCCTGGACTATGGGTCCATAGCTGTAGCTAGATGGTTGTCTTCTCCCCATTGTGCTATCATTGTCGGATCTTGTGAGCTGCCTAACATGATCAAGATCATCTATCTGTAATTCTATATGTTGCGTTTGTTGGGATCCGATGAATAGAGAATACTTGTTATGTTGATTATCAAAGTTATATCTACGTGTTGTTTATGATCTTGCATGCTTTCCGTTACTAGTAGATGCTCTGGCCAAGTAGATGCTTGTAACTCCAAGAGGGAGTACTTATGCTCGATAGTGGGTTCATGCCTGCATTGACACCGGGACAAAGGATGTAAAGTTCTAAGGTTGTGTTGTCTTTGTTGCCACTAGGGATAAAACATTGATGCTATGTCTAAGGATGTAGTTGTTGATTACATTACGCACCATACTTAATGCAATTGTCTGTTGCTTTGCAACTTAATACTGGAGGGGGTTCGGATGATAACCTGAAGGTGGACTTTTTAGGCATAGATGCAGTTGGATGGCGGTCTATGTACTTTGTTGTAATGCCCAATTAAATCTCACTATACTCATCATGATATGTATGTGCATGGTCATGCCCTCTTTATTTGTCAATTGCCCAACTGTAATTTGTTCACCCAACATGCTGTTTGTCTTATGGGAGAGACACCTCTAGTGAACTGTGGACCCCGGTCCAATTCTCTTTACTGAAATACAATCTACTGCAATACTTGTTCTACTGTTTTCTGCAAACAATCATCTTCCACACAATACGGTTAATCCTTTGTTACAGCAAGCCGGTGAGATTGACAACCTCACTGTTTCGTTGGGGCAAAGTACTTTGGTTGTGTTGTGCAGGTTCCACGTTGGCGCCGGAATCCCTGGTGTTGCGCCGCACTACATCCCGCCGCCATCAACCTTCAACGTGCTTCTTGGCTCCTCCTGGTTCGATAAACCTTGGTTTCTTTCTGAGGGAAAACTTGCTGCTGTGCGCATCATACCTTCCTCTTGGGGTTCCCAACGAGCGTGTGAGTTACACGCCATCAACGGGGAATATTGGTGCTTCATTATTTCCTGAACCACGCGGATCGCGATGCGCTCCAAAGTGTTCACCAGGCTTTCAGAGTGCCGGTGAAGAGAATGAGCCGCCATGTAATTAACTTCTTGGCGCAGAGCTCTGGTGCGCTCCTCTGAAGGGGTAGACAGATCTACTCCATCGAGAGCACCCTCGGGTGAGAACCCTTTCCACCTGATGCCATGTGAACGGGTCTTTGTGAAAGAGCCGATGAGATCGGCTTCGAAGATGGCTTTGATCTCATCATACTTTTTCTTGTGATCCTCAGGCAGCTCTTCGTACTTGACTGGTTCGTCCGCCATCTCAGAGGCAGATGTCGATGTCGTTGTTGTTGACGGTCCCACCGGGCGTGCCAGAATGTGTTACCGTCCGAAACCCACCGGCGAGCAGCGACGAGTAACACCGTAGAGCCGGGAGGCTCCCAGGACTGCGGTTGGCCCTGGTCCCTCGGGCGACGGCCCGCAATGCTCCTGGTACGCACGTCCAATGCTGATGCAAGGGCGTGCCACCTGACCTATACCTGGTCAGGAAGGTGATGGATTGCTTCGACTTAGTTTCCTGCATGGCAAACACGTAAACATTGAATACGAGCCCCGATCGGCTCTTAGGTTACTCTGTGGATCGGCTCTAAGAGCCGATTGCCCCATGGAACACGTTGGATTTTACATTAACATGGGGATCCTGCTTAATCAAAATCAAGCCAAACTAATCTACGATAGTCTAGGATTTTCACCGCATAACCGGAATATCCTACGCGTAGTTGAGCCTAGCAGATACGTAAGATGATAGAAAACTAGCCCTAAAGAGGCCTAAAAACCAACATGAAGTTGATCCCCGGAACAATCCCTTTAGGACTTCATAAACCACACCTTACGTACTACCGGATCGTTCAACCCGTTTATAAGGCCTAACCATACGGATATCAAACCAATCCTTGAAGAACAAGGAACAACTATAACGGATTAGATCTACTAGCTAAAGAACAAGCAAGATGCTGCCCTTACACCTAGGATAGGTGTAAGGGCAGCCAGATATTGAGGGATAGCGTAGCTAAACAAGTACATCGTGAAAGCATCGACGCCAACCCCAAAACACCTGAGATAAGGGTGTTGCTCGCCATCAAAAAGGCTTCAGCACGAGCAACACCAAGAACGAATAAACCGATACTGCCTAGATCGCACAATGCGATCTAGGCAGCATGTTGCTTACCCGGGAGAAACCCTCGAAACAAGGGGTGGCGATGCGCCTAGATTGATTTGTTGTGAACGTGATCGTCCTCCTTTCTCAATAACCCTAGATACATATTTATAGTCCGTAGACTCTCTAATTTGGGAATAATCCCAACTGTGCACGAGCTAAACTCTATCTTAATCCTAACCGACACGTATCCTATTATATTTTACAGATACACGGGCAATTTAGCCCAAACTCTCGTACAAGGCCGATTCATGTATATTTTCCATACATATTCTCCAAGCCCATCTCAATCACGGCCCACCTCTGATTTGGCTAAAATCTGGTAATAACAGTGTGCTGGGGAGTTTTTGCTTGCTTGCATCGCGGTTGCTTCTTTTAGTTGAGCTGGTAACCCCAGTTTGTACTTTTGAACTATGTCTGTTCTTTTTGCTTAATGATAAGCAGGGCGATTAGCCTATTTTCTAAAAAAATGTCATCCTATCCTTTCTCCAGGCCCTAGCCGTGTCACCACCAGTAGCAGGGCCCGCGAGAATCAAGAAGAAGCCCGACAGGCTAGCGAGCCCTATATAACTAGGATTCACCTATATGCACCAACAACTTATGCTAAGCAAGACAAGTAACTATGTGATAGCAAGATATAAAAATTCAAGCACGAAGGCTGTCACAAAGTAAAGTGCATAAGTAAAAAGAGCTCGGGTATAGAAATAACCGAGACACGCGGAGACAACGATGTATCCCGAAGTTCACACTTTTGCAAGTGCTACTCTCTGTTGGAGCGGTGTGGAGGCCAAAGTACTCCAAACACCACGAAGAACTCACCGTATCCTCCTCAAGCTTTCCAACCAAAAGGGAAGTGCTCGATCCACTAAGGAACCCTTGAGGGCGGTCACAAACTCGTACAAGCTTGGGTCAATCTCCACAACTTAATTGGAGGCTTCCAAGAAATCGTCACGAAGGTTTCACGCTTGAGGAATCTCCACAATTTAATTGGATGCTCCTAGAATACCACTAAGATCACCAAGCCGTCTAGGGTCCAAAAATCCAAGAGTAACAACCTTCGGGTACAAGCACCTGAATGAAATATGTCACGAACTTTCACCTCTACGTATCACCGCAGAGAACTCAAACCGATGCACCAAATGCAATGGCAAGTCCCTCACTCTAAAATTTCACCAAATCTACAAAATCTATTGGGGAAATAAGAGAGGAAGAACAAATGAGGAGAACACCAAATTTCTCCAAGATCTACATCTAGTGGGTTCCCTCACAAAGAGGGGATTTTTATTGGTAGGATTGTAGATCTAGATCTCTCTTTTTCCTAAATTAAGTGCAAGAATCATGGAGGGATTGAGGAGAAAGGAAGCTCAAGAAGATCAAGAATGAAGGTCAAAAACGTGTTCAAGAACTTGGGAAAGTTTGGGGAAGAAGACCCCTTAAATATCCCCCCACGAAATCTAACCATTGAAAAACGCGCAACAGTTTTCCCCGCAGCAGCCCGGAATGGCTAGCCTGGCCGGACGAGTCTGGCCAGCTGGACCAATACTGGCGGCGAGCAAGCGAAAACACAGAGAAAACTAGAGTTACCCCGGACCTAGGTCCGGGCTGGCCGGACCACTCCGGCGGCTGCACAGGAGCATGCCCAAAAATATCATAACTTGAGCATCCGGACTTCGATTTTGATGATCTTGGGCTCATTTCGAAGTTAGCAACAAGCTCTACAAGATCATGCAGAGAACCATCATAGTCCAACAAAGAAGGTAAAACTAAATGAAAAAAGGTTTAACCTGTCTATAAGAGACAAACCGGTAAACTTCCAACATCGAAAATGCAAAAACTTGAGTTAGGAATTTCCGATTTAGGTGAAATCAATTTTATTAGAAAGAGGATGAAAAGAGATACCACACAAACAGTGAAAATGTTAATAACAAGTGGGGTAGATTTTTCATGAATTTACAGGTGAAACCTCTCAATATGAAGAACTGGGAAAACTCCAATATCGAAAACGCAATAAGTATTTCATGCGGAATCCGTTTTCGATGAACTAGAGCTTATCATGAGAATAAGCACAAGATCTAAAAAATCATATGGATAAGATACAAATAACAACCAAGAAAGATGATGCAAGGATGTAAAGGTTTGAGCTCTCTCCGAATGATACAATCAAGTTACTCACTCGAGAGCCCTCTTGATAGTACGGCCAACTATCCTATAAACTGATCTCCCAACTACACCACGAGATCGGTAAGAAAGAAACTCTATCAAGAAAAAACCTTAACCTTGCGCATTACACCCTAGCTAGATGATGACGATCTTGACCGGAACAAGATGGAACACATTTCTTGATTATGTTTGCTTGATGAAGACTTGCGGATTGCTCGCCCATAATCCACTATGGAAGAGATTCTTGTTCAACGCATCTTCACATATCCATGATCACCATATGGATAGCAAGCTTCAAGCTCATGATCTCTTTGAGATGGCTCATCTTGAATGTGCACACCACTTATTCTTTCTTCATCTTGTTGATGTCTTGAAGATACACATGAGAGCTCACTCAGTCTTCTTCTTCAAGACATACTTGTCATTTGATCTTCTTCATTTTGTTCTTCTTGCTACCTTGAGGCCAACATATGGTTAAAGCATTGCCTATGGATAAATCCTACAAATATAACTCAATGCAAACATTAGTCCATAGGGATGTCATTAATTACCAAAACCATACATGGGGGGTCCATGCACTTTCAATCTCCCCTATTTTGGTAATTGATGACAATCTCTTTGAGAGGGTTTATATAAGGAATTGAAGAAACAAAACAAGTTTAATAAATAGAGCAAAATCCTCCATAATATATGCACATGTGAATGAACTTGAATTTCATTGCATGTGAATGGTGCGGTTTCCGATGGGTTTTTTTGGTGCGGGCTTCGGTTTGTTCTTATTTGGATTGGAGAGAAATGGGTTGGGATATGCGACGGGGTGATTTGGTGCGGGTTGAGAGAGAATGCGGTGCCGAATGGTGTGGTTTGGGTTCGTACCGAAAAAACTGAAATGGGCTAAATCCGTGGGTCAAACCGAGGTTTGAACCAAATTCCCCATGACCTCACGCGTGTGCGTCTGCTCTGGCCCAGTTACCGGCACCATCTCTGCAATGCATGGTACCGACGCGATTCCTTCGTCGGGAAGGGATGGGAAGGAGAGGTTGCGCTGAAAATCTGGATGCCAGGGTGGTTGAAGTCGACGGTGGTAACGGCGGTCGTAAGCGATGAAGGCGAGGTCAGAGGCAGTTATTGCAGGCAGTTCGCATCGATTACTCACGCTAGGAGGGAAAGGGGACCCAACGGTGAAGGTGGGGACGAGCAAAGCAACGACGCGACGACGCTCATTGGCGAGTGCGCGTGGACAGAGCATCTGAGGGAGGGAGAGCACAAGAGAGAGTGGAGAGGATAGAGGATTTACATGGGTGGCGCGATAGCTCTCCAGGACGTCTCCTCTTCCACGGAGTCGGCGGTGGCGACGTGGTGATAGATGGATAGGAGCTCAACACGCTGGTGCTTAAGGTTGAAGACAAAACTGACGAGGATGGCCCACTTGTCTTTGGAAGAAAAGAAAGGAAAAATAGGCTTGGTGCTAGGCTAGTCCAGAATATTTTTTTTACTTTGGCTGGACCCGTGGATTCTTCTTCAGCCATGAATTGGTTTCAAACCGAGGCAAGTCATTCGGGTCGGTGCGGTTTGGGGTCAAATTGTATCCTTTGTTTGTCTGTCCTGAAAGGTTACTAAGAGCAGGCCAATCATTGATGGTCACGAAAAGCAACGCTCGTAGGTTAAATGACTCATGTTTGTACTCATCCCATGCATGTACACCTGGTTTGCTCCACAACTGTAAGAGTTCTTCAAATAATGGCCGTAGGTACACATCAATGTCATTGCCGGGTTGCTTTGGGCCTTGGATGAGCACTGGCATCATAATGAACTTCCGCTTCATGCACAACCAAGGTGGAAGGTTATAGATACATAGAGTTACAGGCCAGGTGCTATGACTGCAGCTCTGCTCCCAAAAAGGATTCATTCCATCTGTACTTAGACCAAACCTTAAGTTCCTCGCGTCATCTGCAAAGTCCGTGAACTCTCTATCGATTGTCCTCCACTTCGACCCATCAGCGGGGTGTCTCAGCATCTCGTCTTTCTTACGGTCTTCTTTGTGCCATCGCAACAACCTGGCATGCTCTTTATTTATGAACAGACGTTTCAACCGTGGTATTATAGGAGCATACCACATAACCTTGGCAGGAACCATCTTCCTGGGGGGCTCGCCCTCAACATCACCAGGGTCATCTCACCTGATCTTATACCGCAGTGCAGTTCATACTAG
This sequence comes from Lolium perenne, assembly GCF_019359855.2. NCBI lineage: Eukaryota > Viridiplantae > Streptophyta > Magnoliopsida > Poales > Poaceae > Lolium > Lolium perenne. The sequence goes on from NC_067244.2 coordinate 25,528,334, forward strand.
ACATTTTTCCAAATTTTCGTACTTAGCGCGGTAGAGGATGCAGTCGTTAATGCATGCATGTATCTTCAGCACCTCTAATCCTAGAGGGCAGAGAACCTTCTTTGCTTCGTTCGTACTGTCAGGCAATTCGTTATCCTTTGGAAACCTCCTCTTCATTATTTTCAGTAACTTCTCAAATGGCTTGTCACATATACCAGCCTCTGCCTTCCATTGGAGCAACTCCAGTGTGGCACCGAGCTTTGTGTTGCCATCTTCGCAATTTGGGTACGATTTTTTTTGATCATCTAACATGCCCTTTAACTTTTGCTTCTCGTTTTCAGTTTCTGCTTCTATGTGTGCATCAGCGATGGCCCGACGAAGATCATCATCAACGGGCTCATCTGATGCCTCTTCATCTTCACCTCCTCCTGCCTCTTCATCTTCATCATGCCCCGTTGTAGTATCACCGTAGTTAGGGTACATATCATCATCCTCTTCTTCTTCTTCTTCTTCTTCTTCTTCTTCTTCTTCTTCTTCTTCTTCTTCTTCTTCCTTGTCTTCCATCATAACTCCTCTTTCTCCATGCTTGATTGATGACCCACAAGTATAGGGGATCGCAACAGTCTTCAAGGGAAGTAAAACCCAAATTTATTGATTCGACACAAGGGGGGGTAAAGAATACTTATAAGCCTTAACAACTGAGTTGTCAATTCAGCTGCACCTGGAAAAGCACTAGTAACAGGGGTGATGTGAAAGCAGCAGTAATATATAAGAGCAGTAGTAACATTAACACAACAGCAGTAACAGTAACACAGGAGCAATGGTACCAGAAAATAGTTGAAACTACTTCCAATGACATGTAGAACGAGTATATGATGATGAAAGATGGACCGGGGTTCCCAACTATCTTCACTAGTGGTAACTCTCCAATAACAAGTGTTGGGTGAACAAATTACATTTGGGCAATTGATAGGATTGAAATAGCATTAAGACAGAACATCAAGATTATTAATTATGTAGGGCATGTTTTCCATATATAGTCATACGTGCTCGCAATGAGAAACTTGTACAACATCTTTTGTCCTACCAACCGGTGGCAGCCGGGCCTCTAGGGAATCTACTGGAAATTAAGGTACTCCTTTTAATAGAGCACCGGAGCAAAGCATTAACACTCTGTGAAAACATGTGATCCTCATACCTACACCTTCCCCTCTAGTTATCCCAGTTGCTGTCACTCTGGGGCCTTTGGTTCCGGACATAGACATGTGCATACAACTTGTAGATACAATCTAAGCAATAATTATAGAGCTTAAATCTAAGATCATGCCACTCGGGCCCTAGTGACAAGCATTAAGCATAACAAGATTGCAGCAACAATAACTTCACAAACTTATATAGATAGACTGATCATAATGTAACAATTCATCGGATCCCAACAAACACAACACCGATTACATCAGATGAATCTCAATCATGTAAGGCAGCTCATGAGATCATTGTATTGAAGTACATGGGGGAGAGAATACCAACTAGCTACAGCTAGAAGCCGTAGTCCATGGGGGAACTACTCACGGAGCATGATGGAGGTGGTGACGTTGATGGAGATGGCTTCCGGGGGCACTTCCCCGTCCCTGCAGGGTGCCGGAACAGAGACTTCTGTCCCCCGAATTGGAGTTTCGCGATGGCGGCGGCGCCCCTGGAGTCTTTCTGGAGTTTCGTCCATCCGTATCGCGTTTTTAGGTCGAAAGGGCTTAAATAGGCGAAGAGGCGGCGCAGGAGGGTGCCTGGGCCCCCCTCACACTAGGCCGGCGCGGCCAGGCCTGGGGCCGGGACGCCATGTTGTGTGGTGGCCCCTGGCCCCTCTCCGACTCTCCTTCGGTGTTCTGGATGCTTCCGGGAAAAATAAGATGTTGGGTCTTCGTTTCGTCGAATTCCGAGAATATTGCCCGAACAGCCTTTCTGGAACCAAAAACAGCAGAAAACAGGAACTGGCACTTCGGCATCTTGTTAATAGGTTAGTTCCGGAAAACGCATAAAAACATTATAAAGTGCAAGCAAAACATGTAAGTATTGTCATAAAACAAGCATGGAACATCAGAAATTATAGGTACATTGGAGACGTATCAGCATCCAAAAGCTTAGTTCCTGCTCGCCCTCGAGTAGGTAAACGATAAAAAGAATAATTTCTGTAGTGACATGCTACTTACATAACCTTGATCATAGTATTATAAAGCATATGAGATGAATGAAGTGACCCAAGGCAATGATCTATAGTTGCTAACAAATAGATAACATATAGCAAAACTTTTCATGAATAGTATTTTCAAGACAAGCATCAAAAGTCTTGCCTAAGAGTTAACCCATAAAGCAATAAATTCAAAGTAAAGGCACTAAAGCAACACAGAGGAAGATTTAAGTTTCAGCAATTGCTTTCAACTTTCAACATGCATATCTCATGGATAATTGTCAACACAAAGTAGAATAATAAGTGCAATAAGCAAGTATGTAAGAATCAATGCACAGTTGACACAAGTGTTTGCTTCTAAGATGGAAGGAAGTAGGTAAACTGACTCAACATAAAGTAAAAGAAAGGCCCTTCGCAGAGGGAAGCAGGGATTAAATCATGTGCTAGAGCTTTTCAAGTTTTGAAATCATATAGAGAGCATAAAAGTAAAATTTTGAGAGGTGTTTGTTGTTGTCAACGAATGGTAGTGGGCACTCTAACCCCCTTGCCAAACAGACTTTCAAAGAGCGGCTCCCATGAAGGACGTGATCTCTACCAGCAAGGTAGATCATCCCTCTTCTCTTTTGTTTACACATGTACTTTAGTTTTTATTTATGGGTGACACTCCTCCCCACCTTTGCTTACACAAGCCATGGCTAACCGAATCCTCGGGTGCCTTCCAACAATCTCATACCATGGAGGAGTGTCTATTTGCAAAATTAAGTTGCTTACTGATGAATCAGAGCAAAACATGTGAAGAGAATTATTAATGAAGTTAATTAATTGGGGGCTGGGAACCCCGCGCCAGCTCTTTTTGCAAAATTATTGGATAAGCGGATGAAGCCACTAGTCCATTGGTGAAAGCTGCCCAACAAGATTGAAAGATAAAACACCACATACTTCCTCATGAGCTATAAAACATTGACACAAATAAGAGATAATAACTTTTTAATTGTTTAAAGGTAGCACATGAAGTATTTACTTGGAATGGCAGAAAAATACCACATAGTAGGTAGTTATGGTGGACACACATGGCATAGGTTCTGGCTCAAGGTTTTGGATGCACGAGAAGCATTTCCTCTCAGTACAAGGCTTTGGCTAGCAAGGTTGTTTGAAGCAAACACAAGTATGAACTGGTACAGCAAAACTTATATAAGAACATATTGCAAGCATTATAAGACTCTACACTGTCTTCCTTGTTGCTCAAACACTTTTACCAAAAAATATCTAGACCTTAGAGAGACCAATCATGAAACCAATTTCAACTAACTCTACGGTAGTTCTCCACTAATAGGTTTAAACTACATGATGCAAGAGCTTAATCATGATCTACTTGAGAGCTCAAAACAATTGCCAAGTATCAAATTATCCAAGACAATATGAGGCATTTTCTTGTTTCCAACCAAATAACAATAAGTGCAATAGCTTCCAACTTTTGTCATTGAACATTAAAAGTAAAACGAAGAACACAAGTGTTCATATGAAAAAGCGGAGCGTGTATCTCTCCCACACAAGGATTGCTAGGATCCGAATTTATTCAAACATAAACAAAAATAAAGACACACATACGCTCCAAGTAAAGTACATAAGATGTGACCGAATAAAAATATAGTTTCAATAGAAGAAACCTGATAAATTGTTGATGAAGAAGGGGATGCCTTGGGCATCCCCAAGCTTAGACGCTTGAGTCTTCTTGAAATATGCAGGGATGAACCACGGGGGCATCCCCAAGCTTATACTTTTCACTCTTCTTGATCATATATCATCCTCCTCTCTTGACCCTTGAAAACTTCCTTCACACCAAACTTCTCATAAACTTCATTAGAGGGTTAGTGCATAATCAAAAATTCACATGTTCAGAGGTGACACAATCATTCTTAACACTTCTGGACATTGCCCAAGGCTACTGAAAGTTAATGGAACAAAGAAATACATGCAACACAGCAAAAGAGGCAATGCGAAATAAAAGGCAGAATCTGTCAAAACAGAACAGTCCGTAAAGACGAATTTTTCAGGGGCACTTAACTTGCTCAAATCAGAAAACTCAAAACTAATGAAAGTTGCGTACATATCTGAGGATCATTCACGTAAATTGGCAGAATTTTCTGAGTTACCTACAGAGAATGTTACCCAAATTCGTGACAGCAAGAAATCTGTTTCTGCGCAGTAATCCAAATCTAGCATCAACCTTCTATTAGAGACTTCACTTAGCACAACATTGCAATAAAATAAAGATAAGGAGAGGTTGCTACAGTAGTAACAACTTCCAAGACACAACAAAACAGTAGCAAAATAAACACATGGGTTATCTCCCAATAAGTGCTTTCTTTATAGCAATTAAGATGGGCTCAGCAATTTTAATGATGCACTCGTAAGAAATGAGAGTTGAAGCAAAAGAGAGCATCAAAAAGCAAATTCAAAACACATTTAAGTCTAATCCACTTCCTATGCATAAGAATCTTGTACACAAATAAATTCATGAAGATCATAGTGACAAGCATAAGAAGATAAAACACAAGTAACCTCAAAATTTTCAGCATGTAGAGAGGTGTTTTAGTACCATGAAAATTTCTACAACCATATTTTCCTCTCTCATAATAATTTTCAGTAGCTTCATGAACAAACTCAACAATATAAATATCATATGCAGCATGCTTTTTATGATTCACAAACACATAATTTTTATCAAGCTCAAAAATAGTGAGATTAAAACTTTCAAACCCACTTTTATCAATTATATAACAAGATGATTGATCAATCTTAAAAGATATGGGACTCCTAGATAAAGTCATGATCTCTCTAATCCCATTTTCATTAGTAGTAAAATTAATATTATCAAATAACATAGGACCATCATCTAGAGATTTATCATAAACATTTGCCAAGCAAAACTCTTTAGTACCATGCATTTCGACATCAGGCACAAACAAAGCATTATCATAAGATTTATCAAAGTAGCATGGATTATCATAGATAACAGTAGCATAATTATTCTCACAAGTTTTACACATAGGAAATATTTCAATAGAATCCACAGGAACATAACATTCATCCGCCTTTGGTAAGCATGGAGGACAATCAAATAGTGTAAGAGATAAAGAGTTACTCTCATTAGAAGGTTGGCATGGGTAGCTAATCCATTCTTCCTCCTTTTGTTCATCACTCTCCTCTTCTTTTTCATCCAATGAGCTTTCAGGTTCATCAATTTCCTCCTCTTTTTCATCCAATGAGCTTTCAGGTTCTTCAATTTCTTCTTCCAATGGTTCCTGCAAATTGTGAGTGCATTCTTGTGCATTAATGAGTCTCTCTTTATAATCAATGATATAAGGATTATCACTGTAGCTTTCTATGCAAAAATTAAGAATAGAAGAGACATAATCTTTAAGGTCCTTACAAACAACACAAGTTTCATAATTTTTAGCAATGAAGGATTCGATCTCAGAAGCTCCCATAAACAAAACAAATTGTTCTACTTCTTCGAACCCAAAATGAATATAGCTATTACAATTATAGTTCTTAATTAAAAATTCCTCACTAAAGCCACATTGAATATTAAGATGTTTAGTATCCTGTTGAGAGCAACAGTTTATATCATGGCGTTTAAGCAAGATTTTAGCAATTGTATTCAGTTTTTCTATCATAGCACTCATAACTTTTCCCGTTCTTGATTCTCTATAATTATTATATAATTCAATAAGCTCCAAATAGGTTGTGGGTTCTCCCATAGCAACAGTTTTTAATTTTTAGGTTTTTCAAATTTTTATGGATTTTCGGGTATATGAGGAAAATAAAACAAGACAAAAATAAACTAGGTAAAAGTACACTAAGCAAAATAATACTAGACAGAAATAAACTAAGCACAAATAAACTAGACAAAAGTAAACTAAGCAAAACAAAATAAAATAAAATAAAAACAGAGAGAGAGAGGTAGAGTGTACTCCCCAGGTGAACTTATGAGTAGAGCTATGCCTCCCCGGTAACGGCGCCAGAAAATAGTCTTGATGACTCACAAGTATAGGGGATCGCAACAGTCTTCGAGGGAAGTAAAACCCAAATTTATTGATTCGACACAAGGGGAGGTAAAGAATACTTATAAGCCTTAACAACTGAGTTGTCAATTCAGCTGCACCTGGAAAAGCACTAGTAACAGGGGTGATGTGAAACCAGCAGTAATATAAGAGCAGTAGTAACAGTAACACATCAGCAGTAACAGTAACACAGGAGCAATGGTACCAGAAAATAGTTGATACTACTTCCAATGACATGTAGAACGAGTATATGATGATGAAAGATGGACCGGGGTTCCCAACTATCTTCACTAGTGGTAACTCTCCAATAACAAGTGTTGGGTGAACAAATTACAGTTGGGCAATTGATAGGATTGAAATAGCATTAAGACAGAACATCAAGATTATTAATTATGTAGGGCATGTTTTCCATATATAGTCATACGTGCTCGCAATGAGAAACTTGTACAACATCTTTTGTCCTACCAGTGGGTGGCAGCCGGGCCTCTAGGGAATCTACTGGAAATTAAGGTACTCCTTTTAATAGAGCACCGGAGCAAAGCATTAACACTCCGCGAAAACATGTGATCCTCATACCTACGCCTTCCCCTCCAGTTATCCCAGTTGCTGTCACTCTGGGGCCTTTGGTTCCGGACATAGACATGTGCATACAACTTGTAGATACAATCTAAGCAATAATTATAGAGCTTAAATCTAAGATCATGCCACTCGGGCCCTAGTGACAAGCATTAAGCATAACAAGATTGCAGCAACAATAACTTCACAACCTTATATAGATAGACTGATGATATTGTAACAATTCATCGGATCCCAACAAACACAACACCGATTACATCAGATGAATCTCAATCATGTAATGCAGCTCATGAGATCATTGTATTGAAGTACATGGGGAGAGAATACCAACTAGCTACAGCTAGAACCCGTAGTCCATGGGGGAACTACTCACGGAGCATGATGGAGGCGGTGGCGTTGATGGAGATGGCTTCCGGGGGCACTTCCCCGTCCTGGCAGGGTGCCGGAACAGAGACTTCTGTCCCCCGAATTGGAGTTTCGCGATGGCGGCGGCGCCCCTGGAGTCTTTCTGGAGTTTCGTCCATCCGTATCGCGTTTTTAGGTCGAAAGGGCTTAAATAGGCGAAGAGGCGGCGCAGGAGGGTGCCTGGGCCCCCCTCACACTAGGCCGGCGCGGCCAGGCCTGGGGCCGCGCCGCCATGTTGTGTGGTGGCCCCCTGGCTCCTCTCCGACTCTCCTTCGGTGTTCTGGATGCTTCCGGGAAAAATAAGATGTTGGGTCTTCGTTTCGTCGAATTCCGAGAATATTGCCCGAACAGTCTTTCTGGAACCAAAAACAACAGAAAACAGGAACTGGTACTTCGACATCTTGTTAATAGGTTAGTTCCAGAAAACGCATAAAAACATTATAAAGTGCAAGCAAAACATGTAAGTATTGTCATAAAACAAGCATGGAACATCAGAAATTATAGGTACGTTGGAGACGTATGATTGATCCAACAATTATAGTTGGGCATGAAACCTTTCCAAAGCAGGTGGGAGTGAATGACTTGCCGGTCAGGGTATTGCGTTAAGTTCCGGCAACTAATACATGGACAACATATAAAACCATCCGCCTGTGGGTTTTCCGTAGCCACACGGATAAAATAATCCAAGCCCGAAGTAAACTTGGGTAGGCGTCGGTCAACGTACATCCATTGCCGCCGGTTCATCTACATCATATAATTAAGTTTATCAAAAAACTATTACAAAACATCATAATATATATAAATAGTGGAAATTAGCACCGTACAAATCAAAGGGTAAAGTTGCTTAACCTTGATCGAGGAGGAAAGAAAGAGGAGAAAACTTAAGTGTCGCTCGGCACCTTATATCATTTTTGTTTTGTGTAAAATCAAGCGGCATCATTCTCTCAGACATTTCATCGAGCACCTCATGTGCATGACAAAGAAAAGCAAACAAGCACTCAACACATACACCTTCCTCCAAGAAAAATGAAGTGAGTGGGCTGCTGGTTGGGGGTGAGATGAATATATAGGGCCAAAAGAGCTTTAGCAGCGGTTCATGTTACGAACTGGTGCTAATGAGCTATCTTTAGCACCGCTTCGTAACATGAACCGGTGCAAAAGCTTCGGCGGCTGCCACGTGTCTGGCGATGAACCTTTAGCACCAGTTCGTGTTACGAACCGGTGCTAAAGATACGGCACGAACCGGTGCAAATGCTCCTGCGGGTCCCCTGGACGTCCAGACAGCACGAACCGGTGCAAATGACCCCCTTTAGCACCGGTTCGTGCCAAATCCGGTGCAAAAGCTCTTTGGAGCAAAAAAAAAAAAATCAAAACCCTTGTTTCTACTAGTGTACGAGAGCTCCCGCGAGCAATACTCGGCGATAGTGTACGTATACGGGCGTGGAGGGACCGCCCCCCTACCACCCCGTCAGAGCATCTTCAGTTCAATTTTGAATCCATCGTCCTCGCCTCTTCTGCCTCTGCTCAACAGCGCATCGGCCAGATCCAGTGTAGATCCGGGATGCTTCTCCATGGCGGCCACCAAGGATTTACCTATCTGCTTCCAGCCCCTATTTTTTTCTGGTCGATTATTCCTCCTGAATCTAAAATGCGCGAGTCCGAGAAAATAGTCTTCACTTATCTCTTAAATAGAGATCATTTCTTAGGTAAAAGAAGATAACCTTCCTTTTCTTCATTCATTCTCCTCCAACTAAAAAAAATCTAACGTGGGAACCGTAAGGAAAGCCTGATGTCACCCCATTTTGTATATGTTCTAACTGTAATTTCTAACCATAATAACAAAGCTAGCATTTCAATGGCTCGATCACGTGAAATCAAAAAGCTCAGCGAACGCTAGAATGGTGCCACAACAGATTATATATACCTCAGGGTATACAGCACAAATTTTAATCAGAACTCACGCACACATATATACACCAATATACGTGTGTATATATTAATTTATTTAAACTAAAACCCATGCTGCTTATTATAGATCGGAGGGAGTAGATTCTTGTACGTATGTACTAGTTTGATAACTTTGATCCATGCATTGACTCGTGCATGCATGGTCATGCCTGCAGGTTGCAGATGGAAGGTGGTACGAACTAAATTATAGACGGAGTCGAGGGCAGTGAAGCTGGATATGCCTGCCGGCGCGCGCACTCGCACGTACACGTACGTTGACGGGCATCTTCCATGGCGATGCCAGCTAGCGCGCTTCAGCGTGTTAACTCGTTGACACTTGCCGGTGGGCACGGCGGGGTGGGCGGTGTAGGCGGGGTAGGAGGCGTCGGTGGGGTGGGCGCCCCGGGAGGGGTTGGCGGGGTCGGTGGGGTGGGCGGGGTGGGCGGAGTCGGAGGGCACCTGCCGGAGGTCGGCGCGAGCAGGGAGATCAGTAGTGCCAGGAGCAGGAGGTGCACAACTGCAATGCGGAACTGGTGCTTGGCGGCCATGGCGCGCGTCCTGCTGCTAGCTTGCAGCGAGAGTACTACGTACTGTGCTATTCTTGGTAGCTCTTGGCTTGCAACCTTCGTTAGGAAAGCACAAGATATATATGGGCGGGCGGGCGGGCGGAGGTGCTTAGATAGGTAGGACTGTACCTAACATCGCGTGGTCTGCGAAAGCCATGACCTCCTCTCGATGGAGAGGTTGTCGTTTCGTTATACTGAAGCTTCCCGTGCCGACATCAAGCAGACCCTCTTTGGACGGATGGAATCGTGCCGACATCTCGCGTACCAGTCTACAGGGGACACCTAGCTGCAGAATGAGATGTGATTGCTCTCCCTTTGATGTTTTTCTTTTTTGGAAACAACAGGACTCTGCTGGGTTGTGTATTTTTACTGATTTTTTGTTGTTGTAAAAGTTACGTACTCCTCAGATACATCCACATTAGCGACGGTTAATAAGAATCGCAGGGAGATATACATCCACATTAGCGACGGTTAATATGAATCGGAGGGAGTACATTATTTTTACTTTTTTTTGTTGTTGTAAAAGTTACGTGCATTATTAACAGAATAACAGAAACTACAGGACCTAGCCACGTAGCGCCTATACCTAGTGTTAGCATACGGAGCGCCACCTGCTCCTGCGAAATCACGAGTTTGAAAACAATTACCCCCGTTTTGAAATATAATACGTTCTAGAAAGCTAAGCTTTAGCTTTTCAAAACATAAACATATCACATTGTGTTTTTTAATGCCCAAGTAGCCATATAGGTGAAAGTGCATAAACTATTTTGTATCTTGTTAGTTTGGAAAAGAAAGAACCCTTTATTGTCCTAAAAGAAAGAAAGTTGTGGTAGTACCTGATGTTTGGGTCCAATACAAGGTTTCAGCTGCGACACATGGAAGACAGGATGGATTCTACTCGAATCAGGGAGCTTCAGCTTGTAGGCAACTTCACCAATGCGCCGAATTACTGTGAACGGACCAAAGAACTTGAACGCGAGTTTGTGGTTAGCTCGACGTGCGACAGACGAATGAATGTATGGCTGAAGTTTCAGGAACACTTCGTCACCAACAGAGAAAGAACGCTCATACCTGTGCTTGTCAGCTTGGTGTTTCATACGTTGTTGCATACGAAGCAAATGTTGTCGGACAGAAGCAATCACCAACTGCCTATCAGTCAACCAAGTCTGGATATCTTCCTCTGCAGTACTGTCGGAAGCTGTCACAGCAAAGTAACAAGGCTGTCGTCCATATATTACCTCGAATGGAGTTTTTCCCAAGGAAGAATGCCAATTGTTGTTGTACCAAAATTCACAGAGGCTCAACCATTTAGACCACTGGTTGGGATGAGCACTGATGAAGCATCTGAGATAGCATTCAATAGATTGATTGACACGCTCCGTCTGACCATCGGTCTGGGGGTGATAGGCAGTGCTCATGTTCAGTTCTGTGCTAGTAGCCTTGAGAACTCCCTGCCAGAATTTGCTAGTAAAGACTGGATCTCGGTCAGAGACTAACACTTTTGGCATGCCATGAAGATGGTAGACACAATCAACAAAGAGGTCAGCCACGGTAGTAGTAGTGTATGGGTGCTTCAAGGGTATAAAGTGTGCATACTTAGAGAATTTGTCGACAACAACCATGATTCAGTTGAATTGGCGAGAAGCTGGCAATCCATCAATGAAATCCATCGTTGCCATCGCCCACGGACCTGAAGGCACAGGCAGAGGCTGTAGTAACCCAGCAGGCAGAGTGCGCTCAGGCTTAGCTTGCTGACAGATATGACAATTGCTGACAAGTGTCTTGACATCCTTTTTCATGCCTGGCCATTTGAAGAGTGAAATCAAGCGGCGATAAGTGACTGGAAACCTGAGTGTCCACCCAAGGGGCTGCTGTGGAAAGCCAACAATATTTGCTGCCGCAATGATGTATTACTACCCACTGATACGTCTCAAACGTATCTATAATTTCTTATGTTTCATGCTACTTTTATGATGATACTCACATGTTTTATACACATTATATGTCATTATTATGCATTTTCCGGCACTAACCTATTAACGAGATGCCGAAGAGCCAGTTGCTGTTTTCTGCTGTTTTTGGTTTCAGAAATCCTAGTAAGGAAATATTCTCAGAATTGGATGAAACCAACGCCCAGGGTCCTATTTTTCCACGAAGCTTCCAGAAGACCGGGGAGAGACGAAGTGGGGCCACGAGGTGGCCAGACACCAGGGCGGTGCGGCCTGGGCCCTGGCCGCGCCGGCCTGTGGTGTGGGGCTCCCGTGAGGCCCCCTGACCTACCCTTCCGCCTACTTAAGCCTTCGTCGATGATAGTTCCAGTACCGAGAGCCACGATACGGAAAACCTTCCAGAGACGCCGCCGCCGCCAATCCCATCTCGGGGGATTCAGGAGATCGCCTCCGGCACCCTGCCGGAGAGGGGAATCATCTCCCGGAGGACTCTACACCGCCATGGTCGCCTCCGGATTGATGTGTGAGTAGTTCACCCCTGGACTATGGGTCCATAGCAGTAGCTAGATGGTCGTCTTCTCCTCATTGTGCTATCATTGTTGGATCTTGTGAGCTGCCTAACATGATCAAGATCATCTATCTGTAATGCTACATGTTGCGTTTGTTGGGATCTGATGAATATGGAATACTATGCTATGTTGATTATCAATCTATTATCTATGTGTTGTTTATGATCTTGCTGCTTGCGCACAGTTGACGTGGGCGTAGTAGCTTCCTTGTGACGGTAAAGCACTCGTCTGTTGGGAACCCCAAGAGGAAGGTATGATGTGTACAGCAGCAAGTTTTCCCTCAGTAAGAAACCAAGGTTTATCGAACCAGTAGGAGCCAAGAAGCACGTTGAAGGTTGATGGCGGCGAGATGTAGTGCGGCGCAACACCAGGGATTCCGACGCCAACGTGGAACCTGCACAACACAACCAAAGTACTTTGCCCCAACGAAACAGTGATGTTGTCAATCTCACCGGCTTGCTGTTACAAAGGATTAGATGTATAGTGTGGATGATGATTGTTTGCATAGAACAGTAAAACAAGTATTGCAGTAGATTGTATTCGATTAAAAGAATGGACCGGGGTCCACAGTTCACTAGAGGTGTCTCTCCCATAAGATAAATAGCATGTTGGGTGAACGAATTACAGTTGGGCAATTGACAAATAGAGAGGGCATGACAATGCACATACATGACATGATGAGTATTGTGAGATTCAATTGGGCATTACGACAAATTACATAGACCGCTATCCAGCATGCATCTATGCCTAAAAAGTCCACGTTCAGGTTATCATCTGAACCCCTTCCGGTATTAAGTTGCAAGCAACAGACAATTGCATTAAGTATGGTGCGTAATGTAATCAATAACTATATCCTCGAACATAGCATCAATGTTTTATCCCTAGTGGCAACAGCACATCCACAACCTTAGAACTTTCTGTCACTGTCCCAGATTTAATGGAGGCATGAACCCACTATCGAGCATAAATACTCCCTCTTGGAGTTACTAGCAAAAACTTGGCCAGAGCCTCTACTAACAACGGAGAGCATGCAAGATCATAAACAACACATAGGTAATAGATTGATAATCAACATAACATAGTATTCTCTATCCATCGGATCCCAACAAACACAACATATAGCATTACAGATAGATGATCTTGATCATGTTAGGCAGCTCACAAGATCCGACAATGAAGCACATGAGGAGAATACAACCATCTAGCTACTGCTATGGACCCATAGTCCAGGGGTGAACTACTCACTCATCACTCCGGAGGCGACCATGGCGGTGTAGAGTCCTCCGGGAGATGAATCCCCTCTCCGGCAGGGTGCCGGAGGCGATCTCCTGAATCCCCCGAGATGGGATTGGCGGCGGCGGCGTCTCTGGAAGGTTTTCCGTATCGTGGTTCTCGGTACTGGGGGTTTCGCGACGAAGACCTTAAGTAGGCGGAAGGGCGGAGTTGGAGGGCTGACGGGGGCCCCACACGCTAGGCCGGCGCGGCCCCCCCTGGGCTGCGCCGCCCTAGTGTGGCGGCGCCCCGTGGCCCCATTTCGTCTCTTCTTCGGTCTTCTGGAAGCTTCGTGTGAAAATAGGCCCCTGGGCGTTGATTTCGTCCAATTCCGAGAATATTTCCTTACTAGGATTTCTGAAACCAAAAACAGCAGAAAACAGCAACTGGCTCTTCGGCATCTCGTTAATAGGTTAGTGCCGGAAAATGCATAAATATGAAATAAAGTATGCATAAAACATGTAGGTATCATCAATAATGTGGCATGGAACATAAGAAATTATCGATACGTCGGAGACGTATCAGCATCCCCAAGCTTAGTTCCTGCTCGTCCCGAGCAGGTAAACGATAACAAAGATAATTTCTGGAGTGACATGCCATCATAACCTTGATCATACTATTGTAAGCATATGTAATGAATGCAGCGATCAAAACAATGTAAATGACATGAGTAAACAATTGAATCATATAGCAAAGACTTTTCATGAATAGTACTTTAAGACAAGCATCAGTAAGTCTTGCATAAGAGTTAACTCATAAAGCAATAATTCAAAGTAAAGGTATTGAAGCAACACAAAGGAAGATGAAGTTTCAGCGGTTGCTTTCAACTTGTAACATGTATATCTCATGGATAGTTGTCAATGTAAAGTAATATAACAAGTGCAATATGCAAGTATGTAGGAATCAATGCACAGTTCACACAAGTGTTTGCTTCTTGAGGTGGAGAGAAATAGGTGAACTGACTCAACATAAAAGTAAAAGAAAGGTCCTTCAAAGAGGAAAGCATCGATTGCTATATTTTTGCTAGAGCTTTGGTTTTGAAAACAAGAAACAATTTTGTCAACGGTAGTAATAAAGCATATGTGTTATGTAAATTATATCCTACAAGTTGCAAGCCTCATGCATAGTATACTAATAGTGCCCGCACCTTGTCCTAATTAGCTCGGATTACCTGGATTATCATCGCAATGCACATGTTTTAACCAAGTGTCACAAAGGGGTACCTCTATGCCGCCTGTACAAAGGTCTAAGGAGAAAGCCCGCATCGGATTTCTCGCTATTGATTATTCTCAACTTAGACATCCATACCGGGACAACATAGACAACAGATAATGGACTCCTCTTTTATGCATAAGAATTCAACAACAATTAATTTTTCTCATATGAGATTGAGGATATTTGTCCAAAACTGAAACTTCCACCATGGATCATGGCTTTAGTTAGCTGCCGAATGTTCTTCTCTAACATTATGCATGCTCTAACCATTCAAGCGGTAAATCTCCCTTACTTCAGACAAGACGAACATGCATAGCAACTCACATGATATTCAACAAAGAGTAGTTGATGGCGTCCCCAGGAACATGGTTATCGCACAACAAGCAACTTAATAAGAGATAAAGTGCATAAGTACATATTCAATACCACAATAGTTTTTAAGCTATTTGTCCCATGAGCTATATATTGTAAAGGTGAAGAATGGAAATTTTAAAGGTAGCACTCAAGCAATTTACTTTGGAATGGCGGAGAAATACCATGTAGTAGGTAGGTATGGTGGACAAAAATGGCATAGTGGCTGGCTCAAGGATTTTGGATGCATGAGAAGTATTCCCTCTCGATACAAGGTTTAGGCTAGCAAGGTTATTTGAAACAAACACAAGGATGAAGCGGTGCAACAAAACTCACATAAAAGACATATTGTAAACATTATAAGACTCTACACCGTCTTCCTTGTTGTTCAAACTCAATACTAGAAATTATCTAGACCTTAGAGAGACCAACTATGCAAACCAAATTTTAGCATGCTCTATGTATTTCTTCATTAATAGGTGCAAAGTATATGATGCAAGAGCTTAAACATGAGCACAACAATTGCCAAGTATCACATTATCCAAGACATTTTAGCAATTACTACATGTATCATTTTCCAATTCCAACCATATAACAATTTAACGAAGAAGAAACTTTCGCCATGAATACTATGAGTAAAGCCTAAGGACATATTTGCCCATATGCAACAGCGGAGCGTGTCTCTCTCCCACACAATGAATGCTAGGATCCATTTTATTCAAACAAAACAAAAACAAAAACAAACCGACGCTCCAAGCAAAGTACATAAGATGTGATGGAATAAAAATATAGTTTCACTAGAGGAACTTGATAATGTTGTCGATGAAGAAGGGGATGCCTTGGGCATCCCCAAGCTTAGACGCTTGAGTCTTCTTGATATATGCAGGGGTGAACCACCGGGGCATCCCCAAGCTTAGAGCTTTCACTCTCCTTGATCATATTGTATCATCTCCCTCTCTTGATCCTTGAAAACTTCCTCCACACCAAACTCAGAACAACTCATTAGAGGGTTAGTGCACAATCAAAATTTACATATTCAGAGGTGACACAATCATTCTTTACACTTCTGGACATTACACAAAGCTACTGAAAGTCAACGAAATCGAAAAATCCATCAAGCATGGCAAAACAGGCAATGCGAAATAAAAGGCAGAATCTGTCAAAACAGAATAGTTCAAAAAGACGAATTTTATTGAGGCACCAGACTTGCTCAAATGAAAATGCTCAAATTTAATGAAAGTTGCGTACATATCTGAGGATCACTCACGTAAATTGGCATAATTTTCTGAGTTACCTACAGAGAATTAGGCCCAGATTCGTGACAGCAAAGAAATCTGTTTCTGCGCAGTAATCCAAATCTAGTATGAACCTTACTATCAACGACTTTACTTGGCACAACAATGCACAAAACTAAGATAAGGAGAGGTTGCTACAGTAGTAACAACTTCCAAGACTCAAATATAAAATAAAAGTACTGTAGTAAAAACATGGGTTGTCTCCCATAAGCGCTTTTCTTTAACGCCTTTCAGCTAGGCGCAGAAAGTGTGTATCAAGTATTATCGAAAGATGGAGCATCTACAGCGGGGTGTGGAGTTTTCTCAACTATGCATTGTATCTTATCTATGTAAGTTTCAGAGGCTCCCTTTTCATTACCCTTAGGCTTGCTAGTCTCATCAAACAAATCTTCAGGAACAATCCAATTAAAATTCTTTTCTAGTGCCTCGCACATTCCCAAGAGCTTGCAAGGTATTGATGTTTTAATATCCCCCTCATAATTAACTTTATTAGTGTACTTTTGTCTATCTTTTTCCATCTTTTCAAGGGTGCTAGCAAAGTTTGTATAAGAGCCAAGCATATTATATTTAGTAAAGACCTTTCTAGCTTCTCTTGCTACATCACCAAATTCTTTAAGAAGGGTTTCTAGGACAAAATCTTTCTTCTCTCCTTCTTCCATATCACTTAGTGTAAGGAACATATGCTGCATTACGGGGTTGAGGTTAACAAATCTAGCTTCTAACATGTGTACTAAAGAAGCAGCAGCAATTTCATAAGTTGGAGCAAGTTCTACCAGGTGTCTATCTTCAAAATCTTCAACCGTACTAATATGAGTGAAAAAATCTTCTATATTATTTTTCCCGAGGATAGACCCTCGGCCTACTGGTACATCCTTAAGAATAAACTTAGGAGGAAACATGATGAAGCAAGTAAAGTAAATGCAAGTAACTAATTTTTTTGTGTTTTTAATATAGCAAACAAGACAGCAAATAAAGTAAAACTAGCAACTAATTTTTTTGTGTTTTGATTTAGTGCAGCAAACAAAGAAAGTAAATAAAATAAAGCAAGACAAAAACAAAGTAAAGAGATTGCGATGTGGAGACTCCCCTTGCAGCGTGTCTTGATCTCCCCGGCAACGGCGCCAGAAATTTAGCTTGATACGCGTACAGCACGCGTCCGTTGGGAACCCCAAGTGGAAGGTGTGATGCGTATAGCAGCAAGTTTCCCTCAGTAAGAAACCAAGGTTTATCGAACCAGTAGGAGCCAAGAAGACGTTGAAGGTTGATGGCGGCGAGATGTAGTGCGGCGCAACACCAGGGATTCCGGCGCCAACGTGGAACCTGCACAACACAACCAAAGTACTTTGCCCCAACGAAACAGTGAGGTTGTCAATCTCACCGGCTTGCTGTAACAAAGGATTAGATGTATAGTGTGGATGATGATTATTTGCAGAGAACAGTAGAACAAGTATTGCAGTAGATTGTATTCGATTAAAAGAATGGACCGGGGTCCACAGTTCACTAGAGGTGTCTCCCCCATAAGATAAATAGCATGTTGGGTGAACAAATTACAGTTGGGCAATTGACAAATAGAGAGGGCATGACAATGCACATACATGATATGATGAGTATTGTGAGATTTAATTGGGCATTACGACAAAGTACATAGACCGCTATCCAGCATGCATCTATGCCTAAAAAGTCCACCTTCAGGTTATCATCCGAACCCCTTCCAGTATTAAGTTGCAAACAACAGACAATTGCATTAAGTATGGTGCGTAATGTAATCAATAACTACATCCTCGGACATAGCATCAATGTTTTATCCCTAGTGGCAACAAGACATCCACAACCTTAGAACTTTCTCACATCGTCCTGCATTTAATGGAGGCATGAACCCACTATCGAGCATAAATACTCCCTCTTGGAGTTAAGAGTAAAAACTTGGCCAGAGCCTCTACTAATAAAGGAGAGCATGCAAGATCATAAACAACGCATAGGTAATAGATTGATAATCAACATAACATAGTATTCTCTATCCATCGGATCCCAACAAACACAACATATAGCATTACAGATAGATGATCTTGATCATGTTAGGCAGCTCACAAGACCCGACAATGAAGCACATAAGGAGAAGACAACCATCTAGCTACTTCTATGGACCCATAGTCCAGGGGTGAACTACTCACTCATCACTCCGGAGGCGACCATGGCGGTGAAGAGTCCTCCGGGAGATGATTCCCCTCTCCGGCAGGGTGCCGGAGGCGATCTCCTGAATCCCCCGAGATGGGATTGGCGGCGGCGGCGTCTCTGGAAGGTTTTTCGTATCGTGGTTCTTGGTACTGGGGGTTTCGCGACGAAGACCTTAAGTAGGCGGAAGGGCGGAGTCGGAGGGCTGACGGGGGCCCCACACGCTAGGCCGGCGTGGCCCCCCCTGGGCCGCGCCGCCCTAGTGTGGCAGCGCCCCGTGGCCCCACTTCGTCTCTTCTTCGGTCTTCTCGAAGCTTCGTGTGAAAATAGGCCCCTGGGCGTTGATTTCGTCCAATTCCGAGAATATTTCCTTACTAGGATTTCTGAAACCAAAAACAGCAGAAAACAGCAACTGGCTCTTCGGCATCTCGTTAATAGGTTAGTGCCGGAAAATGCATAAATATGACATAAAGTATGCATAAAACATGTAGGTATCATCAATAATGTGGCATGGAACATAAGAAATTATCGATACGTCGGAGACGTATCAGTATTGAATATGTACTTATGCATCTTATTTCTTATTAAGTTGCTTGTTGAGCGATAACCATGTTCCTGGGGACGCCATCAACTATCACTTTGTTGAATATCATGTGAGTTGCTATGCATGTTCGTCTTGTCTGAAGTAAGGGCGATTTACCATGAGTTGAATGGTTTGAGTATGCATATTGTTAGAGAAGAACAATGGGCCGCTAACTAAAGCCATGATTCATGGTGGAAGTTTCAGTTTTGGACAAATATCCTCAACCTCATATGAGAATATTATTTGTTGCTAAATGCTTATGCATTAAAGAGGAGTCCATTATCTGCTGTCTATGTTGTCCCGGTATGGGTGTCTAAGTTGAGAATAATCAAAAGCGAGAAATCCAATGCGAACTTTCTTCTTAGACCTTTGTACAGGCGGCATAGAGGTACCCCATTGTGACACTTGGTTAAAACATATGTATTGTGATGATAATCCAGGTAATCCGAGCTAATTAGGACAAGGTGCGGGCACTATTGCTATACTATGCATGAGGCTTGCAACTTGTAGGATATAATTTACATGATACATATGCTTTATTACTACCGTTGACAAAATTGTTTCTTGTTTTCAAAATAAAAAGCTCTAGCACAAAGATAGCAATCCATGCTTCCCTCTGCGAAGGGCCTTTCTTCTACTTTTATTGTTGAGTCAGTTTACCCATTTCCTTCTATCTCAAGAAGCAAACACTTGTGTTAACTGTGCATTGATTCTTACATACTTGCATATTGCACTTATTATATTACTTTATGTTGACAATATCCATGAGATATACATGTTATAAGTTGAAAGCAACCTCTGAAACTTAATCTTCCTTTGTGTTGCTTCAATGCCTTTACTTTGAATCTATTGCTTTATGAGTTAACTCTTATGCAAGACTTATTGATGCTTGTCTTGAAAGTACTATTCATGAAAAGTCTTTGCTATATGGTTCAATTGTTTACTCATTGTATTTGCCATTGCTTCGAATCGCTGCATTCATTACATGTTCTTACAATAGTATTGATCAAGATTATGATAGCATGTCACTTAAGAAATTATCTTTGTTATCGTTTACCTACTCGGGACGAGTAGGAACTAAGCTTGGGGATGCTTGATACATCTCAAACGTATCTGTAATTTCTTATGTTCCATGCTACTTTTATGATGATACTCACATGTTTTATACACATTATATGTCATTATTATGCATTTTCCGGCACTAACCTATTAACGAGATGCCGAAGAGCCAGTTGCTGTTTTCTGCTGTTTTTGGTTTCAGAAATCCTAGTAAGGAAATATTCTCGGAATTGGACGAAACCAACGCCCAGGGTCCTATTTTCCACGAAGCTTCCAGAAGACCGGGGGAGAGACGAAGTGGGGCCACGAGGTGGCCAGACACCAGGGCGGCGCGGCCTGGGCCCTGGCCGCGCCGGCCTTGGTGTGGGGCCCCCGTGAGGCCCCCTGACCTACCCTTCCGCCTACTTAAGCCTTCGTCGATGATAGTTCCAGTACCGAGAGCCACGATACGGAAAACCTTCCAGAGACGCCGCCGCCGCCAATCCCATCTCGGGGGATTCAGGAGATCGCCTCCGGCACCCTGCCGGAGAGGGGAATCATCTCCCGGAGGACTCTACACCGCCATGGTCGCCTCCGGATTGATGTGTGAGTAGTTCACCCCTGGACTATGGGTCCATAGCAGTAGCTAGATGGTCGTCTTCTCCTCATTGTGCTATCATTGTTGGATCTTGTGAGCTGCCTAACATGATCAAGATCATCTATCTGTAATGCTACATGTTGCGTTTGTTGGGATCTGATGAATATGGAATACTATGCTATGTTGATTATCAATCTATTATCTATGTGTTGTTTATGATCTTGCATGCTCTCCGTTGCTAGTAGAGGCTCTGGCCAAGTCATTGCTTGTAACTCCAAGAGGGAGTACTTATGCTCGATAGTGGGTTCATGCCTCCATTAAATCTGGGGGAGTGACCGCAACCTCTAAGGTTGTGGATGTGCTGTTGCCACTAGGGATAAAAAATCAATGCTATATCTAAGGATGTATTTATTGATTACATTACGCACCATACTTAATGCAATTTTCTGTTGTTTGCAACTTAATACTGGAGGGGGTTCGGATGATAACCTGAAGGTGGACTTTTTAGGCATAGATGCATGCTGGATAGCGGTCTATGTACTTTGTCGTAATGCCCAATTAAATCTCACACTACTCATCATAACATGTATGTGCATTGTTATGCTCTCTTTATTTGTCAATTGCCCAACTGTAATTTGTTCACCCAACATGCTATTTATCTTATGGGAGAGACACCACTAGTGAACTGTGGACCCCGATCCATTCTTTTACAACGAATACAATCTACTGCAATACTCGCTTTATTGTTCTCTGCAAACAATCATCTTCCACACTATACATCTAATCCTTTGTTACAGCAAGCCGGTGAGATTGACAACCTCACTGTCACGTTGGGGCAAAGTAATTTGGTTGTGTTGTACAGGTTCCACGTTGGCACCGGAATCCCTGGTGTTGCGCCGCACTACACTCCGCCGCCATCAACCTTCAACGTGCTTCTTGGCTCCTACTGGTTCGATAACCTTGGTTTCTTACTGAGGGAAAACTTACTGCTGTACGCATCACACCTTCCTCTTGGGGTTCCCAACGGACGCGTGCTGTACGCGTATCAAGCTCTTTTTCTGGCGCCGTTGCCGGGGACGTGAAGGAAAATTACACCACAGAGATTTCTAACTCCCACGTCAACTGTGCGCTGATAACCCACAAGTATAGGGGATCGCAACTGTCTTCGAGGGAAGTAAAACCCAAATTTATTGATTTGACACAAGGGGAGGTAAAGAATACTTATAAGCCTTAACAACTAAGTTGTCAATTCAGCTGCACCTGGAAAAGCACTAGTAACAGGGGTGATGTGAAAGTAGCAGTGATATGAGAGCAATAGTAACAGTAACACAGCAGCAGTAATAGTAACACAGTGGCAATGGCACCAGAAAATAGTTGATACTACTTCCAGTGACATGTAGAACGAGTATATGATGACGAGTATTCGACCGGGGTTCCCAGCTATCTACACTAGTGGTAACTCTCCAATAACAAGTGTTGGGTGAATAAATTACAGTTGGGCAATTGATAGGATTGAAATAGCATTAAGACAGAACATCAAGATTATTAATCATGTAGGCATGTTTTCCATATATAGTCATACGTGCTCGCAATGAGAAACTTGTACAACATCTTTTGTCCTACCAAATGGCAGCCGGGCCTCTAGGGAATCTACTGGAAATTAAGGTACTCCTTTTAATAGAGCACCGGAGCAAAGCATTAACACTCTGTGAAAACATGTGATCCTCATACCTAAGCCTTTCCCTCCAGTTGTCCCAATTTCTGTCACTTTGGGGCCTTTGGTTCCGGACATAGACATGTGCATACAACTTGTAGATACAATCTAAGCAATAATTATAGAGCTTAAATCTAAGATCATGCCACTCGGGCCCTAGTGACAAGCATTAATCACAACAAGGTTGCAGCAACAATAACTTCACAAACTTTATAGATAGACTAATCATAATGTATCATCCATCGGATCCCAACAAACACAACACCGATTACATCAGATGAATCTCAATCATGTAAGGCAGCTCATGAGATCATTGTATTGAAGTACATGGGGGAGTGAATACCAACTAGCTACAGCTAGAACCCGTAGTCCATGGGGGAACTACTCACGGAGCATGATGGAGGCGATGGCGTTGATGGAGATGGCTTCCGGGGGCACTTCCCCGTCCCGGCAGGGTGCCGGAACAGAGACTTCTATCCCCCGAATTGGAGTTTAGCGATGGCGGCTGCGCCCCTGGAGTCTTTCTGGAGTTTCGTCAATTGGTATCGAGTTTTTAGGTCGAAAGGGCTTATATAGGCGAAGAGGCAGCGCAGGAGGGGCAACAGGGTGGCCCCACACTAGGCCGGCGCGACCAGGGTGGAGCCCGCGCAGCCCTAGCGTGTGGTGGCCCCCTGGCCCGCCTCCGACTCTCCTTCGGTGTTCTGGGGTCTTCCGGAAAAAATAAGCACTAGTAGGAAAGCCCTTATAGGCAGAGCTTAGTTCTGTGGCGCACCAGTGAAAATGCGCCATAGAATTTTATTTTGTGGCGCACCATGCTAGGTGCGCCACAGAAATAGCTTAATTTTGTGGCGCACTGCTGAACATTGCGTCACAGAAATTGTATGGGGCCCACATCCTGCCACCACCAATTATTAGTGTAGGTATTTCTATGGCGCACATGGTGTGCTGCGCCACAGAAATAACTCTTTCTGTGGCGCACGTGCTTCGGTGTGCCACAGAAGTAGTTGATTCTGTGGCGCACTTGCTCGGGTGCGCCACAGAATTAAGGTAACTTATATCATCTCGCCCGTGCCCTCCCCCGCCTGTTCACCTCTCCCCTCTCCCCTCTCCCCTCCCCTCTCCCCTCTCCTCCGATCCGCCGCGCGCCGCCATGATCGTCGCCATCGCCATCGCCGCCGCCTTCCTCCGTGAGGGCCGCATGCCGCCACGGTCCTCCCATCCCCGACACCTGTAGCACAAGCTGCCGCTACGGCGAGGAGGGGCCGCCGCGAGGAGGGGCCGCTGTCGCGTGAAGGTGGAGGAGCCGCCGCGTCCTCCTCCTCCTCCACCGCTGCCGTCGTAGTCAACCTCCTCCTCCACCCCTGTCGTCGGTGAACTCTCTCCCCTCCCCTCCCTCTTCCTCTCCCGCGCGAGCACAAAGTGCTCGACGAAATGCTCGTGCTTCTAGGTTGTGCTGCTGCTGCTCTGGATGCATTGCTGTTGCTCTGGATGCATTGATGTTGTTGCTCTGGATGCATTGCTGCTAGTTTCTTTGATTCAGTGATGCTGCTCATGTGCAGTATCTGAATAAATTACTTTGTTGCCTGCATATGGATAGTTTCATTTGGAGTTACATGCTATATTGGCTCTATATATATCTGCTCCAAAGGTTCCATTTGGAGCCTGGATTGCTAGTGGTTAGTATATTGTTATGCTGCTAATCCTTGTTGTTGCTTGTCTTAAGCAATAGAAATTGTCTATGCCTCTCTGTACTTGCTTACCATTAACTGGTGAGCTAGTGATGCTTATTGGAGTGTTCTATATCAGTGACACTTCTATGCTGCTACTACATATTGGTGTTGGTTATTGTCAACTTATATCACTTGCTATGCCTGTGTGGCTTACTGGATCATATGTACCTGTTGTTTGTGGAGGTTTACTGCCACTTGTTATTGATGAACCATGTGATGGTAATGATTCAATTTAATTCAATGATGTTAATTTGATTTCCAGGAAATAAATCCATGTCTGAACCTGTACAAGGTAATGAAGACTTGCTCACTTGGTATTGCTTGCTAGTTGGACATTTGGTTGGTTTTGATGCTACTAGTTCATTTAAATGCATGAAATGCTACTATGGTATGCAACTGTGGTATCCTTGTGAAGAAAATGATGGATTCTTGTGAGCTTATGGTATGCTACTATGCTACTGTGGTATCCTTGTGAAGATTTACTTGATGGATTCTTGTGAGCTTATGGTATGCTACTATGCTTATAATGCTCTGATTAGTGGGGATGCTTACTGGATCATGTGCATATAGTTCATATAGTTCCCTAAAAAGAAAGAATGCTCCCTGGCCAGATGCTTGATGTCTTGGCTCAGCCAATGATGCAAAGGCTGAGGCAAAAACTTGGATAAGAACAGATACTAAAATGTGTGATTTAAATGGAATGCTTATGATGGTATACTAAAATAGAGATATTCACATTAGGGAATCATGTAAATGAATGCCACTGTGGTATCCTTTTCTTGTTGGCTTTGATGAAAATAGAGATATCCACAGTAGGGGATCATGTAAATGAATGCCACTGTGGTATCCTTTGAAGAAAAAGGACTGTTTCTGATGGTTTTAAAAGGCTAGGTGGTGCTAGCTGATTCAGTTGGCTACCAAGACTTGTCTCATCTGGTTAGCTGGGATATGCTATGTGTTGTTGCTTGTTTAGGCATATCTATCACTTACTGGATTTACTGGTTCTTGATTGGCCTCTCTTTTGCCAGCATCACTTGGTCTATATACCAAGTGATGAATAATCCCTTTGGAGCATCTGCTCCATGCATGCTATGTGTGTTTGAGCATCTTGACTTATGTCACCATGGTTGCTGGTTTGTTGGTGTTTTTGTACTTGCCGATGATTAGATGGTTGGTCGATCACTCGTACACTCGGGGGTGGAGCAAGTGAGCCTGGTGTGATGGCACAAATATCAATATTTTGTGCATCCTACCTGGCCTCACTTACTCCATCCCTGGATGTTAATATTTGTTTCGACCAACAAAGTATGAGGCATTCCATTTAGTTCATACTAGCTACTTCTTAATTGCATTGGCCTTTCTTCTATTTTAGTGCCGATGATTAGAATGTTTGGTCACCTATACGCCGCAATATACTTTGTAGACGGGCCCCCCTTTCCCCGGCCGCCGTTCCGTGAACGAGTCTTTGACGAGACAACAACGCCGACCTGCCTCTCCGGTGCATCACCACTTTTCTTCTCTCGCCGTCCAGTACGTGAGCGAGTCCTTAATGCAAAGACGGTGTCAGCCTCCCTAGCATCATGCCGACCCCTGTTGCCATGCTTCAGGCCGTGTCTCAGGCACCCTGCACTCTTCGCCTTTTTGCCCGGTGAACGAATAGACTAATCGTTGGAATAAGGAAGCCGATGACGGCCGATCGCAATTTAATCTTGCGACCGGTCGTCATCGGTTTCCTTATTCCAACGATCAGTCTATTGGTTCACCGGGCAAGAAGGCGAATAGTGCAGGGCGCGGGACACACGGCCTGAAGCACGGCAACACGGCCCGGCATAATGCTGGGCAGGCCGGCACGGTCTTTGCATCAAGGACTCGTTCACTGGACGGCGAGGGACTGCCGTGGTTCTGCACCGGAGAGGCAGATCGGCGTCGTTGTGTCGTCAAGCACCCGTTCACGGAACGGCGGCCGGGGAAAGGGGCCCTTCTGCAAAGTATACTGCGGTGTATACTACAACTATGGTTTCTGACCATAGTATTTGTGTTGACCAACAATGTATGAGGCACTTATTCCATTTTGTCATTCCATTTGCTTTGAGATTTTCAAAATGCCAATGATTAAAATGTTTGGTCACCGTACACTCGGGGGCGGCGTAAGTGAGCCTGGTAGGATAGCACAAATATCAATCTCTTGTGCATCGGACTTGGTCTCACTTACACCGTCCCTGAATGTTAATATTTGTGTTGACCAACAATGTATGAGGCATTTATTCCATTTCTCTTGTGCATCGGACTTGTTGGTCTCACTTTCTTCCATTTTCATCATAGTAGGAACTGGATGAAGGACCCCGATGCAAGCGAGCCTGGTGGGTAGAGATGAGGGAGCAAAGGAGGAACCGGATGAAGACTACTTTGTATCTCGAAATTGTGAATTTTGTATGAATTAAGAGTTGTATGCAAAACATTTGACACTTGCCACTATATATGTATCTCGATCGGGCTCTAAGTAATGTGATGATGATGTCTATGTTATATCTGTGCAATGTACATGATATTTATATTATATCTGAATGTTGCTGTATATAACCTGTATATCTGTATATTGCTGTCTATAAACTGCATGTGTATAGCAGGCAGCACAAAATCGTGTATAATACAAGCAAATTCCGTGGCGCACTGAAAACCAATTCTGTGGCGCACGCTTTTCTGTGGCGCACCTAAGAACACGTGCGCCATAGAAACCTTAATTCTGTGGCGCATGGGCAGGTGCGCCACAGAAACCTTATTTTTGTGGCGAAGTTTCTGTGGCGCACCTCCCATGCGCCACAGAATCCATTTTTGGTGCGCCACTGATGAGGCTTTTCCTACTAGTGAAGGTTCCGGGCGTTGATTTCGTCCGATTCCGAGAATATTGCCCGAACAGCCTTTCTGGAACCAAAAACAACAGAAAACAGGAACTGGCACTGTGGCATCTTGTTAATAGGTTAGTTCCGGAAAATGCATAAAAACATTATAAAGTGCGAGCAAAACATGTAAGTATTGTCATAAAACAAGCATGGAACATCAGAAATTATGGATACGTTGGAGACGTATCATGCGCCTGCACCCACCCAAATTCGCTTCTGGTAACGAAGTAAGCCATCCGAGAAGGAGTAATCACTGGCAAAAGATGGATCAACATCCAATTGCTGAAGCTTTTCTTGGACAAACGAATCTTGACTATAATTGTTGAATCAACATCCAGTATATGTAAATATGAGTACAGGGGGCCGCCATAGGCGGAGTTGTTGGATCTAGTCTAGTTCTAATCCGCGGGTTGCGGTGTCTAGGCGTCGCTTCCGTGATCTATGTTTCTGATTGTGTGTCTAAGGGGTGCCTCTGCCTGGCTTTATATATCAGCCAAGCTAGGGGTTACAAGAGTCCTAGTAGGATTCGTATTGGAGCCTTCTTTCCTTGTAGTTCAAGTTGAGGCGCGTGCAGGATCAGCTTGTTGAGTCCTTGTGCTGGTCTAGCTTCATAGTTTGCACCAGGTATGGCAATGTCGAGTACCCGAAGGGTTATGCCCACGTCAGTAGCCCCCGAGTGTCTGGCCGAAGTGAAGCTTCGGGCAGGGACTAAAGTTGTCTTCGCCTAATGTCTTGATCATCTATTGAATCTTGTGCTTGATGTAGATTCGAAGTTGCTTTCTGTCGGGTGCGCGAAGCGCTCCCGATGGGAGTAGCCCCCGAGTCTATGGGCGGGTGCTTGCAGCCACGCATAGACTCAAGCTGTACTACTCGAAGATCTTGATTGTTGATACCGACGTCTTCAAGTTTATTCTTCTTTGTTGGCGAGGTTGCCATCTTTTCCTCGGGTGCGCGACCAGCGCTCCCGATGGGAGTAACCCCCGAGCCTGTAAATGAATATGAAATAGTTATGTATAGAGTGTAAAATGTTGAGTCGAATACCGTACATGTCTTCGAGTTCCGAGAACATGATGTTGATGACTCTGATGATGTCATAGATAGAGGAGTTGACGATTTGGATGATGTCACAGAGGAACCGATGATTCGGATGATATCCCAGAGGAGTTGATAATTCAGATGATATCCAGGAGGAGCTGATGATTTGGATGATATCCAGGAGGACCCGATGATTTGGGTGATATCCTGGAGGAGCCGATAATTCGGGCGATATCCTGGAGGAGCCGATAATTCAGATGATATCCAGGAGGAGCCGATGATTCCGATGATGGCCCAGAGGAGCCGATGATTTGGATGATGGCCCAGAGGAGCCGATGATTTGGATGATGGCCCAGAGGAGCCGATGATTTTATCGGGTGCGCGTCCAGTGCTCCCGATGGGAGTAGCCCCCGAGTCTGGGCACTGATGCTTGCAAACGTGAGTAGACTCAAGTTGAGCAACTCGATGTATATAGTTTTCGTCAGGTGCCATTGACACATTGTTGTATATTTCAAGGGGCAATCCTTAATGCACCTTGAGCATCGTTGATGCCATTGTTTGTAAGTTTATCGGCAGCAAATTATTTGAGTGATCAGCTCGTGTTGCAGGTTTTGCTAAACTTGTTGTGTGTGCAACTTTGCTTTCAACCGATGCATGTCTTGACAGCAGCTCCCGAATAGATCGGTGGCACTAAATCTGTCGATGACTCCGTCACTCTTTGATACTTCTGCAATGTAAAGTATCGAGCGTGGGTCGTTTTCGTACGTGTTTCATGATCCTTGCTATCTGCGGCACTCTTTGAGGCATCTATAGCGAAGGAAAAGAGCAAGGTCCCCGTTGTTTCATGATCCTTGCTATCTGCGGCACTCTTTGAGGCATCTATAGCGAAGGAAAAGAGCAAGGTCCCCGTTGTTTCATGATCCTTGCTATCTGCGGCACTCTTTGAGGCATCTATAGCAAAGGAAAAGAGCAAGGTCCCCGAAATAATCTTCAGGGGACCGTGAGCACAGTCAAATCTTCAAGAGACTGTGAGCACAGTCAAATCTTCAAGGGACCGTGAGCCCAGTCAAATCTTCAAGGGACTGTGAGCACAGTCAAATCTTCAAGGGACTGTGAGCACAGTCGAATCTTCAAGGGACTGTGAGCACAGTCGATACCGTGAGCACAGTCGAATCATTAAGGGACCGTGAGCACAGTCGAATCTTCAAGGGACCGTGAGCACAGTCGAATCTTTAAGGGACCGTGAGCACAGTCGAATCTTTAAGGGACCGTGAGCACAGTCGAATCTTTAAGGGACCGTGAGCACAGTCGAATCTTCAAGGGACTGTGAGCACAGTCACACAGTCAAATCTTCAAGGGACCGTGAGCACAGTCAAATCTTCATGGGACCGTGAGCACAGTCGAATCTTCAAGGGATCATGAGCACAGTCGAATCTTCAAGGGACCGTGAGCACAGTCGAATCTTCAAGGGACCGTGAGCACAGTCGAATCTTCAATGGACCGTGAGCACAGTCGAATCTTCAAGGGACCGTGAGCCCAGTCAAAATCTTCAAGGGACCGTGAGCACAGTCGAATCTTCAATGGACCGTGAGCACAGTCGAATCTTCAAGGGACTGTGAGCACAGTCGAATCTTCAAGGCACTCGTATTTTCAAAGGCTTTTAGATGGCAATTTCAGGTATAAAGAGTCTTCAAATCTTGCTTGAATTCCAGCGAACCAGCGAAATAGTCGGAGATCTTCATGTCTTCTTGAGTTCCAATGCTCCCGATGGGAGTAAACGTAATAGTTTGAAAATACTCCAAGAGCTCCCGAGTAATTCCAGCGCTCCCGACAAGAGCACATCGGGTTAATATAATATGATATTCATTGAATATTCCAGATGATGAATCCACTGACCCGAGAGTGCATCGGGAGAAGATATATCCAGAGTTGAAGAAGACAAATTCAGTAGTCCGGCTGCGACGAGGCCAATATGGAAGCAGGTCGCACTGCGGGCGCAGTCGAAGTAATCATCCGTCCAAAATAGTTGACGTGGCGGGCGCAGTTGAAATGCCACCAAAGATAATCCATGTGGAAGGCGCAGTCGAAATAGTTCCGCGGCCAGAGATAGTCCATGCGGCGGGCGCCAGGCAAACGTGGTCGATGAAGAGGACGCAGTCGATGTAGCGGACCCGCGGCGGGTTAGCATCCGAATATATCGAGTCCGTAATATCGGGTCCATAACAGGCGAGCCCCCGAGCGCGCAAGTGCACAACAGCTGGCGCAGTGGCGGGGCGCAGTCGACCAGGCAGAGCGGTCGAAGCTTTGTTTCAATCTGGTAGTCTTGTATCGGATGTTCGTCGCTGATGAACTTGGTTGGCTTGATCCATGTAGGGTGGTGAACATCGCTGAAGAAAGCGCAGCCGATGTGGCTGATCCGTAACGGGTAAGCTCCCGATGCAGTCGCGCGACGCCCGACCGAAGGTAGTCAAAGCTTGATCCGATCAGATTAGTGGAGATTCTGGTCCACGAATAATCCACGAACATTCGCTCTTCCCTTTTGTCTGAACTCGACGATCCTTGCGTGTGTGTGCGTTTGGCTGCAGTCGTTCGCGTCCGGTTGTCGTCGCGTGACTTCTTTTAGCTTTCCATGGCCTTTTGATTGCTGCTAGTCCTCCACGCGTACAATGGTTGCGGTAGTCTGGTTGTCCTTGGCAGTTGCTTCAATTGATGAGCCGATATATTCACGTAGACTCACCGCGCGTAAAGCGCTAGTTTCGACGACCGGCGGCGATGCAGAGTATAACGATTTTGCCGGCTCAGCGATCTGTTCCTTTTTTTTAGATGCGATCTAAACGCTGACGATGATGATGATGATGGATCCCGCCCGGATAACGAAATCCAGTCGTCGCTCTTCTCACAGACGGCGCCAATTAACGAGGCGGTTCCTCGACAATGCCCACCATGAGGGGCTTGGGTTTTAGAGAAAGGTGACGACGGAAGTTTCGGGAGCGAGGCGGTACACGATGTACCTAGGTTCACGTCCCCGCGGTGGAGGATCGCTACGTCCTGCTAGCAATCAAGTATATGTAAATATGAGTACAGGGGGCCGCCATAGACGGAGTTGTTGGATCTAGTCTAGTTCTAATCCGCGGGTTGCGGTGTCTAGGCGTGTCGCTTCCGTGATCTATGTTTCTGATTGTGTGTCTAAGGGGTGCCTCTACCTGGCTTTATATATCAGCCAAGCTAGGGGTTACAAGAGTCCTACTAGGATTCGTATTGGAGCCTTCTTTCCTTGTAGTCCAAGTTGAGGCGCGTGCAGGTTCAGCTTGTTGAGTCCTTGTGCTGGTCCAGCTTCATAGTTTGCACCAGGTATGGCAATGTCGAGTACCCGAAAGGTTATGCCCACGTCAACTGCCAACAACCTTATTGAGCCAAGTCGGCTGGACTATCGTAGCTGCATACACTTCAGAAGAATGCACTGGCTTGCGAGACAGGGCATCAGCTGCACCATTCAGGTTGCCTTTCTTGTACACGACCTTGTACTGTAATCCCATCAGTTTTGTTAAAGCCTTTTGCTGCCAACCAGTGTGGAGACGCTGATCATCCAGATGAGTAAAGCTCTTGTGATACGTGCGAATCACAAATTCTCCCATTTGCAAATAGGGATTTCTATTTTCGTGCCCTCGGGTCCTTAGTTGTGCTCAGTTTTCCCCAGCTCCTTAGTTTTTCCTCAGTTTTACCCAAGCGTTTGTCTGAAACCATCACACGTGATGTAACGGCCGGTTGCCCGACGGTTGACCGTTATATTCTGACTAGTGGGGCCACGTAGAGCATGCAAAGACACGTCAGACCATCCATCTTTGTTTGACCGTAAGCATCGCTGTATCCCTGACCAAAACGCGAACGAGTGGGGCTTCGGTATATCAAATGACAAGTGGGGCCATGACGCTGATACAAGGGGCAATACACGGGTAGGATTAGATTTTTAAACGGAGCTCTACAGCGATGGCACGGAGGAGGTGGCATGCGGGGTGCCGAGATGAGATCGACCTCCACAAAGAACTGCATGAGGCGAGACCAGACGCATTAGATAGATATGAACTAGACACGTTTAACCATGCAAAGAAGAGAAGAAATGGTCGACGACATCGACGACCACCTCAAAACTTTGACTGACCGTGTCGGACACGAACGCGAGCAATGTAGAGAAAACTAGTGTCTCTCCTTTCTGGCGTGTATAGGTGGGTGCTAGGAGAGTGTGGTGGCGAAGGGAAAGACCTCGCGGCGGTCTGTGGCGTCCAGCATAGCGGGTCGGCGTGGCCGTGCCCACAGCGGTGTGCATGCATGTTCGGCATTGGCATCAACATGTACGTTCGGCATTGGCCTCGGCGGTATCTCTGGTGTGTCAGTGATCGAATGAGGGGACGGGATTGAGGGTGCATCCCGACGTTGACCTAGCAGTGGCGGCGAGCATAGCCATTCTGACCATGCCGATATCGGCATCGGCATCGTTTGGAGGCTGTGGTGCTCGAATCAAGTTGGGATTTGTTTCTTGTAGGCCAAAATGAATTTGAAACAAGTTTCATGTTGAAGGTTAGGTAACGAAAGTTTGTAACTATCCCAAAATTATACTAGCGCCATGGTGAGGTTCTTTTTGATAGAGCTATACGGTTGGGCAAACTTTTTTGACACTTTTTAGATAGGGTTCCTTGTTGTTACACGTATGGCATCATGTATGGAAAATTTGGGGTAATTTGGAGATGTTCGAAAAAATCACTTTGCTTAAGCGCATGCCGTTTCGTCTCGCTGAAACCAGCTTTTCTAACAAGGTGATTATTTCTACCTTCTCTAAATAACCTCAAATTTCATACAGCTGATCTTCTATACATAGATAGATAGATTGTTTCGTTTTTACATTTTTCGAACTTTTTATTTCCCTTTATAATACCCAATTGATTTTCAGGTCAAAACCTCGAAAAACAGCATCATGTATGGCATCATTTTCACCCTAAATTTCAAATTTTCTGAAACTTTCCCTTTTAGATATTCCTTGTTGTTATAGGTATGCCATCATGTATGCCAAACTTTTGTAACAAATTAGGTTTTTTCTGCCTTCTCTAAATGACCTCAAAAATCGTACGTGATAGGTTTATCATTCTATACAAAGATAGATGGTTTATGATTTTTTGCGTGAAAAGTAATGGTTACAACAAATTGTTGATGGTTTATCATTTTTTGCGTGAAAAGTAATGGCAACAACAAATCGGTGATGGTTTATCATTTTTTGCGTGAAAAGTAACGGCAACAACAAATCGGTGATGGTTTATCATTTTTTTGCGTGAAAAGTAATGGCAACAACAAATCGGTGATGGTTTATTTTTTTTTGCGTGAAAAGTAATGGCTACAACAAATTGTTGATGGTTTATGATTTTTTGCGTGAAAAGTAATGGCAACAACAAATCGGTGATGGTTTATCATTTTTTTGCGTGAAAAGTAATGGCAACAACAAATCGGTGATGGTTTATCATTTTTTTTTGCGTGAAAAGTAATGGCTACAACAAATTATTGATGGTTTATGATTTTTTGCGTGAAAAGTAATGGCAACAACAAATCGGTGATGGTTTATCATTTTTTTGCGTGAAAAGTAATGGCAACAACAAATCGGTGATGGTTTATCATTTTTTTGCGTGAAAAGTAATGGCTACAACAAATTGTTGATGGTTTATGATTTTTTGCGTGAAAAGTAATGGCTACAACAAATCGGTGATGGTTTATCATTTTTTTGCGTGAAAAGTAATGGCAACAACAAATCGGTGATGGTTTATCATTTTTTGCGTGAAAAATAACGCCTAAAAGAGTTTATAATTTTTAGCGCGTGAAAAATAATACAGAAAACCGCCCTTCAGCATACTTAGAGGGTGGAAGCTAATTAACCGCCAACAGAGAGAGAGGGGTTATCCTGCCCGTTCCCTATATCATACGATCAACGGTCGGCGGGCACGATCCGCGTGACATGGGATAGACCAATCAGGGCGATGTTGCACGTCTGCGAGAATTTGTGAAGAGAGAGGGCAAAACTGAGTACTATCAAGAAACCAAGGGCACCTGAGTAGTAAATAGACTAAGGGATTCAAATATGAGATTTTAAAAATGGAAAATGCGTGTTTTGTACAATGAAACCCATCTTGGCCTACCTCAAACTATTTGCAATACCAATATACATCAGTGTGAGAATTGTGGCCTCATTTAGACAAAGTATGATTTGGGGGAAGCTGTTTTGGGAAGGGCTTATTGTGGAAAACCATGCACCTTCATAGCTACTAGGTGATTTGAGAAGTGGCAATTTGTGGTAAAACTTGATTTATCTACGATTTATCTATGATTTGAGAAGTGGCAATTTGTGGTAAAGACTCCATGAGTAAGTGCCACTCTTTTTCGGATTTTTTTGCACATTAAATGACTCATTTAACTAGTTAATCCCATTTGTTGACTCTCTATTGACCAGCCACTTGAGGGTAAAACTGAGTATATTGCACTAGCCAGTATTAGCACTCGAGGGGAAAATTGAGCACACAAAAAATGCTAGTATAAGACTCGAGGGTATACCTGAGTATATCTAAATTTCCAGGGTTAGACTCGAGGACATGTGCAATTGTTGACGCGTAGACGCGGGTCGCGGTGGAGAAGTCTAGACGTGCAATCGTGGACGCGTGTCGCGTTGCAGAAGTCCAAGACGTGCAGACGTGCACCTGTGCACGCGTAGGACGCGGGTCGCATTAACCACCCCTCGCCTTTATAGACGCCTCCTCGCACTCTCTCTGTCGCTCTCACTCGCTCACGCATCGCCAACTCTCTCACGTCCCATCATCTTCTCCAAAGCAAAAAACCCTCTCCCTCTTCCTCCGCCGGAGAGATGGACAAGGAGAATGCCAATCCCATCGTCGAGGTAGGCTCGAAGCGCGACGCCTCCATCTTCGGCGCCGTCCCATCTACGGACGTCGCCGCCGTCGCCGGTGCATCGGAGGCTGCTGCCGCCGGTGGCAGTCAGATCCCGGCGGGATGGGACCCCTACGACCCCGTGCCGTACGTCCCGCCCCCGAACCCCTACGACACCTCCCTGGAGGACCCATGGAACGAGGTAACTACGGTTTGCTTCCTTTTTTGTTCCCCATTCCTTTTTGAACCCTATTTTTGCTGGTGTAGATGGATCTGTAGATGGATGAGTATTGGGCTAATATTTGCGCCGATTTTATTCCATTTTGTTTTGATCACTTCTTGATTTCCTTTAAGATTTGGGGTTCGGCTGTTCGGTTAATTTATGCAAGTAATATTGGATCTCAATCAGTTAATTTATGCAAGTAATCATGGGATCTCAATCAGTTATTTTATGCACTAATCAAAAGATATCAACCGTTTAATTTTGCAAATAATCTCGAATGTGTTCAAGTTCAGATCTAGTTCAGATCTAGAATCTGTTTCTTTGCCTATGATGAATGGTTGGGCACAAATTTTTACAGGGAGGGTTCAGCGAACCATTGCTGTGTACAAATCTGTTGTGCATGAGCTTTAGTTCGCTTACACCTTCCCTGTAGATAGAAATCCATGCTTCCCTCTACGAAGGGCCTTTCTTCTACTTTTATTGTTGAGTCAGTTTACCCATTTCCTTCTATCTCAAGAAGCAAACACTTGCGTGAACTGTGCATTGATTCCTACATACTTGCATATTGCATTTGTTATATTACTTTACATTGACAATATCCATGAGATATACATGTTACAAGTTGAAAGCAACCGCTGAAACTTTATCTTCCTTTGTGTTGCTTCAATACCTTTACTTTGAATTATTGCTTTATGAGTTAACTCTTATGCAAGACTTATTGATGCTTGTCTTTAAGTACTATTCATGAAAAGTCTTTGCTTTATGATTCAATTGTTTACTCATGTCATTTACCATTGCTTTGATCGCTGCATTCATTACATGTGCTTACAATAGTATTGATCAAGATTATGTTGGTAGCATTGTCACTTAAGAAATTATCTTTGTTATCGTTTACCTACTCGGGACGAGTAGGAACTAAGCTTGGGGATGCTTGATACGTCTCAAACGTATCTATAATTTCTTATGTTCCATGCTACTTTTATGATGATACTCACATGTTTTATACACATTATATGTCATTATTATGCATTTTCCTGCACTAACCTATTAACGAGATGCCGAAGAGCCAGTTGCTGTTTTCTGCTGTTTTTGGTTTCACAAATCCTAGTAAGGAAATATTCTCGGAATTGGACGAAATCAACGCCCAGGGTCCTATTTTTGCACGAAGCTTCCAGAAGACCGAAGGGAAGACGAAGTGGGGCCACGAGGTGGCGACACACCAGGGCGGCGCGGCCCAGGCCCTGGCCGCGCCGGCCTGTGGTGTGGGCCCCTCGTGACGCCCCTTTACCTGCCCTTCCGCCTACTTAAAGCCTCCGTCGCGAAACCCCACAGTACCGAGAGCCACGATACGGAAAACCTTACTGAGACGCCGCCGCCGCCAATCCCATCTCGGGGGATTCAAGAGATCGCCTCCGGCACCCTGCCGGAGAGGGGATTCATCTCCCGGAGGACTCTACACCGCCATGGTCGCCTCCGGATTGATGAGTGAGTAGTTCACCCCTGGACTATGGGTCCATAGCAGTAGCTAGATGGTTGTCTTCTCCTCATGTGCTTCATTCTCGGATCTTGTGAGCTGCTTAACATGATCAAGATCATCTATCTGTAATGCTATATGTTGTGTTTGTTGGGATCCGATGGATAGAGAATACTATGTTATGTTGATTATCAATCTACTACCTATGTGTTGTTTATGATCTTGCATGCTCTCCGTTGCTAGTAGAGGCTCTGGCCAAGTCATTACTTGTAACTCCAAGAGGGAGTATTTATGCTCGATAGTGGGTTCATGCCTCCATTAAATCTGGGACAGTGATAGAAAGTTCTAAGGTTTGGATGTGCTATTGCCACTAGGGATAAAACATTGATGCTATGTTCGAGGATATAGTTATTGATTACATTACGCACCATACTTAATGCAATTGTCTGTTGCTTGCAACTTAATACCGGAAGGGGTTCGGATGATAACCTGAAAGTGGACTTTTTAGGCATAGATGCATGCTGGATAGCGGTCTATGTACTTTGTCGTAATGCCCAATTGAATCTCACAATATTCATCATGTCATGTATGTGCATTGTCATGCCCTCTCTATTTGTCAATTGCCCAACTGTAATTTGTTCACCCAACATGCTATTTATCTTATGGGAGAGACACCTCTAGTGAACTGTGGACCCCGGTCCATTCTTTTACATCGAATACAATCTACTGCAATACTTGTTTTACTGTTCTCTGCAAACAATCATCATCCACACTATACATCTAATCCTTTGTAATAGCAAGCCGGTGAGATTGACAACCTCACTGTTTTGTTGGGGCAAAGTACTTTGGTTGTGTTGTGCAGGTTCCACGTTGGCGCTGGAATCCCTGGTGTTGCGCCGCACTACATCTCGCCGCCATCAACATTGAACGTGCTTCTTGGCTCCTACTGGTTCGATAAACCTTGGTTTCTTACTGAGGGAAAACTTGCTTCTATACGCATCACACCTTCCTCTTGGGGTTCCCAACGGACGTGTGTATACACGCTATCATTGCTCAATCTCAGATTTCAACTCAGGAGCTACTCTGTAGGGCCGCATAGACACAGGGCGAGCTCCTGGAATGAGTGGTATCTGGTGATCGTATTGTCTTCTAGGAGGAAGGCCAGTGGGAGCGTCAAACACTAAAGCAAACTGATTCAGCAAGGACTGCAAATCTGGTCGGAGTTTCTGTACTGCATCATCAGGAGCTTCTCACACAATATGCAATTCCAACATAGCATAAGTCTGTCCAGGGTTATCTTCACCATATAACACCACTAACTGGTCAGCAGCTTGGAACGCTATCCAGTGTTGAGCCCAGTGAGATAACATAGGGCTATGCTTTGCCAGCCAATCAAGTCCCAATATACCATCATAGTTTTGCAAATTAAGGATACGGAAGGAGTCACAAAACTGATATCCTTGCGACGACCACTGCAATTCAGAGAACCCTTCGTCACAATGCAAAATCTTCCCACCAGCCACTTGGACTTTGACTGTACTACTGAGCTATTTCTTTCCAGAGAGCAACTAGGCAGCGTGCTGATCAACGAAACACGAAGAACTGCCGGAATAAATTAAGAAAGACAAGTTGTGACCCTGAATTTCTACCATGATTTTCATCGACTTAGCTGCGGAATCGGAGGACACTACGCAGCAGATAGCATCATCAGCTGTTCAGACGATTGCCCTTCAGAGTTTTCTGATTGAGAGTCGTTCTCAGCTATCCTCATATAATCGATCATTTCTTGGACAACATGAAGTTGGATAGCTGCTTTACACTGGTGGTCTCTTCCCCATTTCTCTCCACAAACAAAACAGAGGCCCTTGGAGCGACGATAAGCCTTCAAGCTAGCCCACTTGTCCTAAGCACCCGTTTGGCCGCTCTCTGTCATACGTTTTTTCTTCAATGGGCTTAGTAGTCCACTTAGCTGGCGGCACAGGTGGAGGAGGAGGTAACGGATGAGCTTGTGGACGCCTGGTGGAATGCCCATGAGCACCAAAATGGCTGCTGGCCGGTGCAACACCATCAGCTAATTCCTCATACAACAAGGCTAGTGTATATGAAGTATCCAGATCAACAGGTTGTTGTATTGCCACCAACACTCTCACAGCAGGTTGCAATCCATCAAGGAAACTGATATTTCTCCGACGTATCGATAATTTCTTATGTTCCATGCCACATTATTGATGATATCTACATGTGTTATGCATACTTTATGTCATTATTATGCGTTTTCCGGAACTAACCTATTGACGAGATGCCGAAGGGCCAGTTCCTGTTTTCTGCTGTTTTTGGTTTCAGAAATCCTAGTAAGGAAATATTCTCGGAATTGGACGAAATCAACGCGCAGATCCTTATTTTTTCCGGAAGCTTCCAGAGCATCGAAGAAGTACCGGAGAGGAGCCCTGGGGGCCCCACGCGCCACCCTGGCGCGGCCAGAGGGGGGGCGCCCCCCTAGTGTGTGGGCCCACCAGGCCCCCTCCGAGGCTGCCCTTCCGCCTACTTAAGGTCTCCGTCGCGAAACCCCCAGTACCGAGACCCACGATACGGAAAACCTTACTGAGACGCCGCCGCCGCCAATCCCATCTCGGGGGATTCAGGAGATCGCCTCCGGCACCCTGCCGGAGAGGGGAATCATCTCCCGGAGGACTCTACACCGCCATGGTCGCCTCCGGATTGATGAGTGAGTAGTTCACC
Organism: Lolium perenne; assembly: GCF_019359855.2. NCBI lineage: Eukaryota > Viridiplantae > Streptophyta > Magnoliopsida > Poales > Poaceae > Lolium > Lolium perenne. The sequence goes on from NC_067244.2 coordinate 25,567,834, forward strand.
CCTGGACTATGGGTCCATAGCAGTAGCTAGATGGTTGTCTTCTCCTCATGTGCTTCATTGTTGGATCTTGTGAGCTACCTAACATGATCAAGATCATCTATCTGTAATGCTATATGTTGTGTTTGTTGGGATCCGATGGATAGAGAATACTATGTTATGTTGATTATCAATCTATTACCTATGTGTTGTTTATGATCTTGCATGCTCTCCGTTGTTAGTAGAGGCTCTGGCCAAGTTTTCGCTAGTAACTCCAAGAGGGAGTATTTATGCTCGATAGTGGGTTCATGCCTCCATTAAATGCAGGACGTGACAGAAAGTTCTAAGGTTGTGGATGTGCTGTTGCCACTAGGGATAAAACATTGATGCTATGTTCGAGGATATAGTTATTGATTACATTACACACCATACTTAATGCAATTGTCTGTTGCTTGCAACTTAATACCGGAAGGGGTTCGGATGATAACCTGAAAGTGGACTTTTTAGGCATAGATGCATGCTGGATAGCGGTCTATATACTTTGTCGTAATGCCCAATTGAATCTCACAATATTCATCATGTCATGTATGTGCATTGTCATGCCCTCTCTATTTGTCAATTGCCCAACTGTAATTTGTTCACCCAACATGCTATTTATCTTATGGGAGAGACACCTCTAGTGAACTGTGGACCCCGGTCCATTCTTTTACATCGAATACAATCCCATCGCAATACTTGTTTTACTATTCTCTGCAAACAATCATCATCCACACTATACATCTAATCCTTTGTTACAGCAAGCCGGTGAGATTGACAACCTCACTGTTTCGTTGGGGCAAAGTACTTTGGTTGTGTTGTGCAGGTTCCATGTTGGCGCCGGAATCCCTGGTGTTGCGCCGCACTACATCTCGCCGCCATCAACCTTCAACGTGCTTCTTGGCTCCTACTGGTTCGATAAACCTTGGTTTCTTACTGAGGGAAAACTTGCTGCTGTACGCATCACACCTTCCTCTTGGGGTTCCCAACGGACGTGTGTATACACGCTATCAAGCATATTTTCTGGCGCCGTTGCCGGGGAACGAAGGAAAGCTACACCATTTCCTCCCTCGTCAACTACGCGCCAAGCACTTTTCTGGCGCCGTTGCCGAGGAGGAAAGGTAAAAGGCACTCATACTCCGGTTCCAGGTAACAGTACTTTTCTGGCGCCATTGTGTGCGTGCTCGAAGCTATTTCCTTTAGATCCTGCAATTGCATCTTTTTGTTTCTTGTTTACACTAGTTTGGCATAATGGACAACAATGAGCTTCTTATTCTATTTCCTGATTTAAAACATGGATGGTTTGATCCGAAAATTAAAAAACCCATGGAACATATTAGCATGAACACATTGAACACTATTGTTGCTAATGATATGGAAAATTCTAAGCTTGGGGAAGCTGGTTTTGATGAGCATGATCTTTTTAGTCCCGCAAGCATTGAGGAGAAAATTTACTTTGATGATACTTTGCCTCCTATTTATGATGATTATAATGATAGTAGTCTTTTGGTTCCACCTGTTATGGAGGATAAATTTGATTATGAATACAATATGCCCCCTATATTTGATAATGAGAATAATGATGATAGCTACTTTGTTGAATTTGCTCCCACTACAACTAATAAAATTGACTATGCTTATGTGGAGAGTAATAATTTTATGCATGAGACTCATGATAAGAATGTTTCATTTGATAGTTATATTGTTGAGTTTGCTCATGATGCCACTGGACATTATTATGAGAGAGGAAAATATGGTTGTAGAAATTTTCATGTTACTAAAACACCTCTCTATGTGCTGAAGTTTTTGAAGCTACACTTGTTCTATCTTCCTATGCTTGTTACTTTGCTATTCATGAACTTGTTTATTTACAAGATTCCTATGCATAGGAAGCATGTTAGACTTAAATTTGTTTTGAATTTGCCTCTTGATGCTCTCTTTTGCTTCAAATACTATTTCTTATGAGTGCATCATTAAAACTGCTGAGCCCATCTTAAATGGCTATAAAGAAAGAACTTCTTGGGAGATAACCCATGTGTTATTTTGCTACAGTACTTTATTTTATATTTGTGTCTTGGAAGTTGTTTACTACTGTAGCAACCTCTCCTTATCTTAGTTTTGTGTTTTGTTGTGCCAAGTAAAGTCTTTGATAGCAAGGTTGATACTAGATTTGGATTACTGCACAGAAACAGTTTTCTTTGCTGTCACGAATCTGGGCAAAATTCTCTGTAGGTAACTCAGAAAATTATGCCGATTTACGTGAGTGATCCTCAGATATGTACGCAACTTTCATTCAATTTGAGCATTTTCATCTGAGCAAGTCTGGTGCCTCAATAAAATTCGTCTTTACGGACTGTTCTGTTTTGACAGATTCTGCCTTTTATTTCGCATTGCTTCTTTTGCTATGTGGGATGGATTTCTTTGTTCCATTGACTTCCAGTAGCTTTGAGCAATGTCCAGAAGTGTTAAGAATGATTGTGTCACCTCTAAACATGTGAGTTTTTGATTATGCACTAACCCTCTAATGAGTTTGTTTCGAGTTTGGTGTGAAGGAAGTTTTCAAGGGTCAAGAGAGGAGGATGATATACTATGATCAAGAAGAGTGAAAGCTCTAAGCTTGGGGATGCCCCGGTGGTTCATCCCTGCATATTTCAAGAAGACTCAAGCATCTAAGCTTGGGGATTCCCAAGGCATCCCCTTCTTCATCGACAAATTATCAGGTTCCTCCCCTGAAACTATATTTTTATTCGGTCACATCTTATGTGCTTTACTTGGAGCGTCTGTATGTTTCTTGTTTTTGTTTTTGTTTGAATAAATGCTTGTGTGGGAGAGAGACACGCTCCGCTGGTTCGTATGAACACATGTGTTCTTAGCTTTTAATTTTCATGGCGAAGGTTGAAACTGCTTCGTTAATTGTTATATGGTTGGAAACGGGAAATGCTACATGTAGTAATTGGTAGAATGTCTTGAATAATTTGATACTTGGCAATTGTTGTGCTCATGTTTAAGCTCTTGCATCATATACTTTGCACCTATTAATGAAGAAATACACAGAGCATGCTAAAATTTGGTTTGCATAATTGGTCTCTCTAAGGTCTAGATAATTTCTAGTATTGAGTTTGAACAACAAGGAAGACGGTGTAGAGTCTTATAATGTTTACAATATGTCTTTTATGTGAGTTTTGCTGCACCAGTTCATCCTTGTGTTTGTTTCAAATAACCTTGCTAGCCTAAACCTTGTATCGAGAGGGAATACTTCTCATGCATCCAAAATCCTTGAGCCAACCACTATGCCATTTGTGTCCACCATACCTACCTACTACATGGTATTTCCTGCCATTCCAAGTAAATTGCTTCATGTGCTACCTTTAAACCTTCAAAATGCTTCTCAATTTGTGTTAATGTTTTATAGCTCATGAGGAAGTATGTGGTGTTTATCTTTCAACCTTGTCATTTACTCTTGACAGACTTTCATAATGGACTAGTGGCACATCCGCTTATCCAATAATTTTGCAAAAAGAGCTGGCAATGGGGTTCCCAGCTCCGATTAATCAAACTTCATTAATAATTCTCTTCACATGTTTTGCTCTGATTCATCAGTAAGCAACTTAATTTTGCAAATAGACACTCCTCCATGGTATGAGATTGATGGTAGGCACCCGAGGATTCGGTTAGCCATGGCTTGTGTAAGCAAAGGTTGGGAGGAGTGTCACCCATAAATAAATAAAAACTAAAGTACATGTGTAAACAAAAGAGAAGAGGGATGATCTACCTTGCTGGTAGAGATAACGTCCTTCATGGGAGCCGCTCTTGAAAGTCTGGTTGGCGAGGTAGTTAGAGTACCCATTACCATTCGTTGACAACAACAAACACCTCTCAAAATTTTACTTTTATGCTTTCTATATGATTTCAAAACTTGAAAAGCTCTAGCACATGATTTAATCCCTGCTTCCCTCTGCGAAGGGCCTTTCTTTTACTTTTATGTTGAGTCAGTTCACCTATTTCTCTCCACCTCAAGAAGCAAACACTTGTGTGAATTGTGCATTGATTCCTACATACTTGCATATTGCATTTGTTATATTACTCTATGTTGACAATATCCATGAGATATACATGTTACAAGTTGAAAGCAACCGCTGAAACTTCATCTTCCTTTGTGTTGCTTCAATACCTTTACTTCGAATTATTGCTTTATGAGTTAACTCTTATGCAAGACTTATTGATGCTTGTCTTGAAAGTACTATTCATGAAAAGTCTTTGCTTTATGATTCATTTGTTTACTCATGTCATTACCATTGTTTTGATCGCTGCATTCATTACATATGCTTACAATAGTATGATCAAGGTTATGATGGCATGTCACTCCAGAAATTATCTTTGTTATCGTTTAGCACTGCCGGACGAGCAGAAACTAAGCTTGGGGATGCTGATACGTCTCCGACGTATCGATAATTTCTTATGTTCCATGCCACATTATTGATGATATCTACATGTTTTATGCATACTTTATGTCATTATTATGCGTTTTCCGGAACTAACCTATTGACGAGATGCCGAAGGGCCAGTTCCTGTTTTCTGCTGTTTTTGGTTTCAGAAATCCTAGTAAGGAAATATTCTCGGAATTGGACGAAATCAACGCCCAGATCCCTATTTTTCCCGGAAGCTTCCAGAGCATCGAAGAAGTACCGGAGAGGAGCCCTGGGGGCCCCACACGCCACCCTGGCGTGGCCAGAGGGGGGGCGCCCCCCTAGTGTGTGGGCCCACCAGGCCCCCTCCGAGGCTGCCCTTCCGCCTACTTAAGGTCTCCGTCGCAAAACCCCCAGTACCGAGAGCCACGATACGGAAAACCTTACTGAGACGCCACCGCCGCCAATCCCATCTCGGGGGATTCAGGAGATCGCCTTCGGCACCCTGCCGGAGAGGGGAATCATCTCCCGGAGGACTCTACACCGCCATGGTCGCCTCCGGATTGATGAGTGAGTAGTTCACCCCTGGACTATGGGTCCATAGCAGTAGCTAGATGGCTGTCTTCTCCTCATGTGCTTCATTGTCGGATCTTGTGAGCTGCCTAACATGATCAAGATCATCTATCTGTAATGCTATATGTTGTGTTTGTTGGGAGAATACTATGTTATGTTGATTATCAATCTATTACCTATGTGTTGTTTATGATCTTGCATGCTCTCCGTTGTTAGTAGAGGCTCTGGCCAAGTTTTTGCTAGTAACTCCAAGAGGGAGTATTTATGCTCGATAGTGGGTTCATGCCTCCATTAAATCTGGGACAGTGACAGAAAGTTCTAAGGTTGTGGATGTGCTATTGCCACTAGGGATAAAACATTGATGCTATGTTCGAGGATATAGTTATTGATTACATTACGCACCATATTTAATGCAATTGTCTGTTGCTTGCAACTTAATACCGGAAGGGGTTCGGATGATAACCTGAAAGTGGACTTTTTAGGCATAGATGCATGCTGGATAGCGGTCTATGTACTTTGTCTTAATGCCCAATTGAATCTCACAATATTCATCATGTCATGTATGTGCATTGTCATGCCCTCTCTATTTGTCAATTGCCCAACTGTAATTTGTTCACCCAACATGCTATTTATCTTATGGGAGAGACACCTCTAGTGAACTGTGGACCCCGGTCCATTCTTTTACATCGAATACAATCTACTGCAATACTTGTTTTACTGTTCTCTGCAAACAATCATCATCCACACTATACATCTAATCCTTTGTTACAGCAAGCCGGTGAGATTGACAACCTCACTGTTTCGTTGGGGCAAAGTACTTTGGTTGTGTTGTGCAGGTTCCACGTTGGCGCCGGAATCCCTGGTGTTGCGCCGCACTACATCTCACCACCATCAACCTTCAACGTGCTTCTTGGCTCCTACTGGTTCGATAAACCTTGGTTTCTTACTGAGGGAAAACTTGCTGCTGTACGCATCACACCTTCCTCTTGGGGTTCCCAACGGACGTGTGTATACACGCTATCAGAAACGAGTGATGTAGTGTAATGTATTTGGCTGTACCTCATATGCCAAAATTTGATCCACCAGGTCAGAGAATTTCTGCACATACTCTTCAACGCTGCCGGTCTGAGAGACATGGAACAATCGGTGAAGCAGGAGCTGGTGTTGATTCCGCTGGAAACGAGCATGAACTCCTTGGACAAACTCAGACCAACCCGCATCAGGAAATTTGTTCAGAAACGCCTCCAACCAGGTCGCAGCAGCTCCAGTAAATAGCGACGACGAATAAGAAATCCACATGGTCTCTGGAGTTCCCCATCTGTGAAAATACTCCCCGCATCGCCGTTGCCACAATTTGGAGTTCGCTCCGTCGAATTGTGGCAATTCGACACGCGGGGCCGATGCAACGACATCAGAATAGAGAGGTCCAGTACTGGAAAGCGTACGGAGAGACGAGATCTGGCCGGAGTGCATACTGTGGGGACCCCGGACTAGCTGTCCAAAATCCCTGTTATGTATACAGTTCACGATCCCATGATCAGTGCGTCGTGAACACATAACCGAACTGATATCAAATTACACCATCCATTACAAAGCGAAATAAGAAAATTACAATCAGGTCACATGACCAATACTTACATAATAGCCTCAAAGGGCCTATCTAAACATCAGAGCAGCATCATCACTTCCACAGCGCGGAGCCCAAATCATCTGCCATAACCCTACAGGCAACTGACTGGGAAGACGTTCCTATCTCGCATAGACGTCGCCAAATCTTTCTTCACTTGTCGAACTCCTTCAAGTCTGGCCAAGTAAATAGCCAGGGACAAAGCCGTGAGTACATTTGGAATTGTACTCGCAAACCATCACGAAGGCACTTTGCAAGAGTGCAAGATAACAAGTGCTAATCTAAGATGACAAGAGGGAAGATCTAATTTCTCAAGTGGAAATAGCATGTGAAAGAGAAATAGTTTCTCTTGTGGATATAGCATGAGAAAGAGAAGTAGTTTCTCTTGTGGGTAAGAAAATGGGAAGAGAAGAAGTTTTCTTTGGTGGAGAAAGCATCCTGACTCCACGGTCGGAGGGGACACTTAGGAATTCATCTGAGACATCTCTACATTTCTATAGAAGAAGATACTTCAAAAGAGGAAACTACAACATAAAACACTAGGAGGGGTAAACCCATTTTTGTTTCCTTTCCGACCATCTCCATATGGTCACCACAATTTTCCAGTACCATCCTGGTACTCCAAAACAAAGTCCTTTTCTTTCTTTGTTCAAAACACTTTCGTAAACCAAAACACATCAGGCTAAGCAACAGCCATTCCAACCGTCCATGACCGCGGACGCGGCTATTCGAATAGATTTAACTCTGCATAGTGTGCGCACTTTCCCCACAAGATCTGATAAATCCGCCGGGATCATCCCCGGTTCGTCATACGAAAGTATGCGAGTCTCGGATAATCAGTCGAAGCCTTTCGCCCATTCAACTTAGCAAGAGGTCCTACCCTATGGAGTATGTACCTCCCCGGCACCGTGGCAGCTCACCTCACTTTGAGCGTGGCTCCACCGCCAAGCCAGGAGACCCATAGTGTCTTCCGGACGGGTCAGCCCCGAAGGCCTCCCGTTATACTATTGTCCCAACGATGACAACCCGGACTCGGGGGTAACCGTACCCTTGTATAGTTGTGCGGTGCCTCATGCTAAGAAGAACAAACGTCAAGCTAAGCCCCGTGCCCACGTTGGAGTAGTGTGGTTGCGCTAGTTAATTGTCATGGGTGAGTACTTAGGCGCCAAAGTTTTCATAAACAAGATTTCTCCTTCCAATCACCTTTGCCAAAGTCCTTTCCTTTCATAAACACACACTTAGGTAAGTCCAACTCACCCAAGGTTTTCAAAATTCTTTTCAACAAGGTATTTTTCCAAGGGGTTCCCAACCTATAGTTTTGTGTAGGAACTAAGAGTCACAATGACATGATGCTAACCATCATACCACTAAGGGGATGATGATTGAGGTGCCAAGGGGTCATACATACTTAGGATAAGCATGCATAGGGACAACATAAGTAAGATGATTCGACAAGGGTTATCATCGTACCACTAGGAAGGTGATAATTATAGGTGGTCAAGGGGGCATACATGTTTAGGGGTAAGCATGCATAACATCAACAAGGTGTTCAACATACTTGGGAGCAAGTATGCATAGTGTAGAGGACCAATCATAACACAACATACAAGGAACCAAGTATATAATGGAACAATGAACACAACAAGAAGGATAAATAGCAAGAGATCAAAAGATGGCTTGCCTTGGTTGGCTTATTTGTCCCTGGACTTCTTCAACTCCATTCAAATAAGAATTCCAACAATATAAATAAAATCCTCGTCCGATTTCCACTTCTTCTCTCTGAACATTCGCATCTATCGCCGGAAAATATAAAAGGAACACAATCAATCACATTGCACCAACAAAACAACATTCAAAAATCAACAATCAGTAGCTAATCACTCTACTAAGGGCTAACATACTAAGGTCTGACAGTAACTACAAAACAACTTTAAAAGAGAAACCAATTTATTTCACTTAATGAAAATATGAGAGCCTCACCAATTAGCAATTGTTTCCTTGGGTATCACCATGGCATAGATGAAGTACCCCCTGGTAGATAACACCATGAATAAGACAAGTGCAATGCTTTGGCCTTAAAAACAAACATCTTATATTTTCAAACAATTTTGAATAAGTAGAAAATATTTCCTTCTTTTATTTTGTTAGCAAAACACTACACCAAAAATGGGAAGTAGACCATATACCACACCTTTGGAAAAATTGAGAGAATCTGAGTTTAAGAGGCAGAGATTTCGTTTTCCAAAACATAGGTTGACCATTTTTACTAAAAAGAGTTGGTCAAAGATTTTAAATAAACAAAAGTTTTGGTACAACATTTCATGTGACACACACATATTACTAAAAGTAACAAATACGCATGAATAGAGACAAACAATATTTTTCCTAGATGGCCAGTACTAAAACAAGACTAACCCAATTGGATTCATCCAAAAATATTAATCCTACAATTTTTACAATTATAAACACTAAATAGGATGCAGTGATCATGTTTAATGTACTAAAAATCGTACAAAAATCCTAAAAATATGAGGTCAGTGGCAATGGAAAGATATTGAAATTTCTGATCTAATGCAATTAGTTTCACTGTATTTGGGTTGGTAGATCTCGAGATATTCACATTTTAATCTCTCTGGTTTCTATCAAGTTTTAACAGCAATTTTTGTCAATATTCAAAAGAATAGAAGAGGGCGGGAAAAGCTGGGCCATGCGAGGTTTGAACTTGGGCCGGCCCAGGAACAATTCCAGGTGGAGGTGGAAGAAAAACAAAAAAAAAGGAGAGGAGAGGGGCCCGGGCGGGCCAGGCCGTTGCATGGGCTGACGTGGCCATGCAGGCCACACAGCGCACACACTCGCGATGATCAGGTCGTCGCTCTCCTCGTGACTATGCAGGCGCGGATACGGGCGGAAAAGAGAGAGCGGCGGCCGGGGACTCGCGTGGTGCGCTGGTCGACGGCGACGGAGTTTCGGCGGTGCGGGGCAGCGGCGAGGGTCGAGGGCGTCCGGCCGTGTCCTCCCTTTCCACAGCAGTTCCGCCACGCTGCCATCTCCGACGAGCTTTCCGGGCAGGTGCTGACGGCGGCGGCTGCTACAGGTGGTTCTGGCAGAGAAAAAACGACGCATTAGAAGGAGAGGAGGATGGCGAGCAGGATGGAGCAGAGAGGGAGGGAGGAGGATGTCGGGGGCGAGCTCGTCCTTGCTCGCCACCCTCGCGGTGATCACGTCGGTGATCCCTTCTCCGGCGAGTTGGGAGCAGGGAACGCCCTGGCGCCTCTTTGCGAGAGTTCTGTGAAGGGAGAGGATAGGTGGTGTTAGGAGAGGAGGGCTGGGGCAGTCCCTTTTATAGGCGAGGGAGGCTACGGGAGGGGGAGCCGGCGGTGGCGTTGCCCAATGGGTGGCGAGGGCGGAGGTCAGGGGTGACGTAGGGGCGGTGACGTCCGCAGGAGGACATCAGCAGACGTGCGTGACAAGAGAAAAACGAGCGGGAGAGGGCAGGGATCGAGCGGGAGGAGGGGTATGTGCGTGTGCACGAGGGTTTGGGCATGTGGGACTCGGGCTGGCTTAGAGCAGTTCTTGGTGCGGTCTGCTGGTGGCCTGGTTCGGGTTGGGCTTCGGTTGGGAAGCGGTAAGATGGTCCAGGGGAGAGTTTAGGGTTGGGCCAAGAGGTGGTGCAAGGGTTGGTGCCAAGAGAGGGTGGTCAAAAGAAATAAAGCATGGGCATGGCCGGCCACTTTTTGCATTGCCTAGGTGACATGCATATTGCTAGAATGGGTCAAGGGGGTGGATAGGTAGGGTTGAAGTTGATGGCCATGTCCCAAATAAATCTTTGATATGGTTAAAAAAAATTATAGGAAGAGATTGAAAAAGAGATGAAAACGGTTGATGAACAAAATTCATTCACAAAGTTGTGCTCTCAAAAACTAGTAATGGTAGGAGGTAGATAAAAGGGGTGTGATGGATGCATAGAAGGTGCCATTTGAATTAGAGATTTATTTGCAAGGTATTTCAACACCTCAATTGTCGAGGGACAATTGGGAAGGAATTTAATTTTAAAAAAAATAAAGAGGAGCAAGATAGAAAAATAGGTCTTCAAAAAGCTCTACTCACTTTATTAAACAAGGTAGATTTTCTTAAATAGAAACAAGAGATTAAATAAATAGGGATTATTTTTGGGTGGAAATAAGGTGATATAGAATACCACACACATCTCCCATTTTCTTCGAGAAAATAAATTGAAAGGCAAAATAAAACTAGAAGTGGCTTTATGGTGAAAATTAGGGAAGAATCCTAAAGAGGATTTTTGGCAAATAAAGTATTTTGGGAGAAGTGATCTCAAGGGTAGAGGGTGGCTACATAATGTAACTACCATCTTCACTCTTGGTTTTGAGGAGATTTAACATGGATTTAAAATAAAGACAAGCGGTAAAAGAAGGAGAAGTGATCTAGTGCTGAAACAGTGAGAAGGGTGTAAGATCAAGTGAAAAATATAGGGTGCAAAGGCGTTAAGGTACATGCAAGACGTGGGAGTTGTAAAAGGTGCTGCATAGATGAGATCCATGCATTGAGGTCACCAATAACAGTTGTGGGTGCTTAGAGATCAACTGCCAAAGTTTGAACATTTTAAGCCTGCCAAAGCAGATTGTTGACTTGGCGTCAAAACCAACAAGGATAAGTGGGTACAAGATTGATCTGTTTCAAAGAAAATACACGGTTGGGGAAGTGCTCCTGATAAGGTAGGTCTAAGGCCAAGTGCATTGCTTTAGATGGCAAGGGGTAGCTTAATCCAGGGGCTCCAAAATGGAACCTGGAAATAGGTTTAGGACTTAGCCAAAATTTGTGATGGTTGAGGGTTTTTGACTAGGGTATGAGAGAAGGATGTAGTAAGAAGGAAAACAATTTTTCCTAAACCACACATGTGTTGAATTAGGTGAGTTGCTTGTTTCACCTCTAGGGGTGTTGTTCTTTGGTGTAGCTCAAGACAAAACTCAACAAGCAAATCAAGACAATTCATCTATCAACAGATCAAAGCAATTCATTTCAACAAACAGATCAAGGAAATTCATCTAATTCATCTAAGAAAAAGTTTTTTTGTTCCCCCTGATTTTTGTACTAAGGACAATTAAAAATGGTTGCAAAAGTTGGGGTGTGACAGATCTTCCACCCTTAAAATAATCTCGTCCCGAGATTACAAAGCGTAGGACTGGATAGGTTGACTTATGTTAGACTCATGTTCTCGTAGACGCGAAGTCGCTGATAATGTTATAGCTTCAGCTTCTGAGAGACACGGTAGATTTCTATCGAGGAAAAGCGTTGTGAAGAGGTTGACTACTCCATGCAAGTGTTAGATCTGAAGATTCTTAACGATCCTAGCGGGGTTCATGATTCTAGGAGAGTTAGTGCGCCCCAATGGTGCTTGAGTAGGGTTGAAAACTTTTTAGAGTTAGCTTAAATTTAGTGGAAGACGAAGTCTTCCACCCTTAAAATTGATTATCGGGGGAGGGGTTTGAAAACTCCAAGCTTCGGCCACAGGTCTTGTTGGTGCTTTCGAAGAAGTCATTGATCTCCTGTCTTGTGTTGAAAACATCTTCAGGGGGCGATGTATAATCCACCGCTTCAAGGAGAGTTAACGCATCCCAAGTTTCCAGCGGTGTTTTAGAAAGGTTGAAGATTTTTGGGTTAGCTCCAATTTTTAGTGGAAGACGAAGTCTTCCACCCTTAAGATTTTTCGTCGGGCTCTTGGAAAAACTCAGAGCTTTTGCCTTGTAGTTCTGTCTGGGGCGTCCGAAGAAGGCATCGATCTGCCTCATTCAGTTGAAGAATCTTCAGGGGAGGCGTGTGTAGACCACAGCTTCAATAGATAAACACGGTGTTTACTAAACCATAGAACGCGCGGTAAGTTAGTAAGTTGATAAAACGCCTGGTTGGTATCCATATGAAGTAGCAACAAAGGTCGTCGAAGACAATCTTCAGCTTGAGGGTCGGTGCTAACTTATACTAGCTAAGAAGTGAGCAGGTAAACTACACCTAATCTTGAGCCATGAGGTATCTTCATGAGCTTCACTTGATGAGGACCAGATGAACCATGTGATGTAGCTTGGCTTTGACGCTATTGTTTCTCATCTGGTTTGACGGTGGGGTTAGAGGGTGATTCCAAGAAGTTATCCTCGAGGTTAGCGCGATTATATTCCAAGGTTAGACCAAGTTAGTATGCCTTCTCGCCGAGGTGCATTCACTCTTGAAGGTAGGGGCTTCTGCTTTCTTGGCGTAGTAGAGTCGCTTCAGCATATCTTAAAAGTAGTCAACGTAGATAGGGGTCTGGATTAGTTTTCCGAGGGTTCAAAAACAATTGTTAACGGTTTTATAGTTAGAGTCTTTTGTTAACCTATCCAACTAACTAGCAGTTAACACTCTAACAATGAGGTAGATGAGGGTGAAAATATCCTAGGGAGGCTTTCTAATCTAGGTTTTCACACCAAGAGGGATTTTCATACCCAGAGACCAAGACAATCATACAAACAACAAACAGATAAAAACACTCAAGGCAACACACTAGGGAACTACAAGCAATCAGCACACCAAACAAGGCACTCTAAGTATCTAGGGATACCTAATACGTGGGGGTAGCTCAATTGAAGCGATTGAGTTTGTCCTATCCATCCTATTGGTTTGGGGGTTGGTCACATATGCTGATGTCTTCTTCTTGTTGATATCAACTTCAACAAGGATTCTCGAAGCAGTTGGTGGTGATGCGGCCTGGTGTTGAGTCGTCGATATTGAGGCAGAGGCTAAAACTGTGTAGTCTTCTTGTTCAACCTCCTGGGGACGTAAGGTCTTTGAAGGGGTAGTTGTTGAGGTACTCCCAAAGCCGACAACTTCTCGTGGCTGGCCTAAAAATTACTAGTCAAGAATTGAGGACTTGATCCCTGACGACTGCAAAAGGTGCAAGTCCATGGAGGAACAAGGTCAGCTCCTTGACAGACTTTGGTGATAACCAAAGATATGATGTTATCATCCCTATGTGTGCACGGCTAAGTCGACTTCCACTCTTTAATAGCTGTTGTTGGAGATACACGAGTCTTCCCGAGGGATTGAGATATCTTTGAGTTCGAGTCTCCGGTCTCAGTTGGCGACATCGTCCAATATGTAAGTTTGAAGTGGATGAGACAATAGAGTAAGAATTTTCAAACATTTATAAAGCGGAGAGATAAGAATGTAGAAGTTTTGAAGGAATAAGAGGAGTAGAAGCTATGCTTCCGGTTAAAAAAAAAGAATTTGTTTTGTAAATAGTTTTTCTCAAGTACTTGTTTCCTAACTAACGTCCATGCTAACTAAGGTCTCCTACAGTCAGGATGGCTCTGATACCAGCTCTGTGGGGACCCCGGACTAGCTGTCCAAAATCCCTGTTATGTATACAGTTCACGATCCCATGATCAGTGCATCGTGAACACATAACTGAACTGATATCAAATTACACCATCCATTACAAAGCAAAATAAGAAAATTACAATCAGGTCACATGACCAATACTTACATAATAGCCTCGAAGGGCCTATCTAAACATCAGAGCAGCATCATCACTTCCACAACGCGGAGCCCAAATCATCTGCCATAACCCTACAGGCAACTGACTGGGAAGACGTTCCTAGCTCGCATAGACGTCGCCAAATCTTTCTTCACTTGTCGTACTCCTTCAAGTCTGGCCAAGTAAATAGCCAGGGACAAAGCCGTGAGTACATTTGGAATTGTACTCGCAAACCATCACGAAGGCACTTTGCAAGAGTGCAAGATAACAAGTGCTAATCTAAGATGACAAGAGGGAAGATCTAATTTCTCAAGTGGAAATAGCATGTGAAAGAGAAATAGTTTCTCTTGTGGATATAGCATGAGAAAGAGAAGTAGTTTCTCTTGTGGGTAAGAAAATGGGAAGAGAAGAAGTTTTCTTTGGTGGAGAAAGCATCCTGACTCCACGGTCGGAGGGGACACTTAGGAATTCATCTGAGACATCTCTACATTTCTATAGAAGAAGATACTTCAAAAGAGGAAACTACAACATAAAACACTAGGAGGGGTAAACCCATTTTTGTTTCCTTTCCGACCATCTCCATATGGTCACCACAATTTTCCAGTACCATCCTGGTACTCCAAAACAAAGTCCTTTTCTTTCTTTGTTCAAAACACTTTCGTAAACCAAAACACATCAGGCTAAGCAACAGCCATTCCAACCGTCCATGACCGCGGACGCGGCTATTCGAATAGATTTAACTCTGCATAGTGTGCGCACTTTCCCCACAAGATCTGATAAATCCGCCGGGATCATCCCCGGTTCGTCATACGAAAGTATGCGAGTCTCGGATAATCAGTCGAAGCCTTTCGCCCATTCAACTTAGCAAGAGGTCCTACCCTATGGAGTATGTACCTCCCCGGCACCGTGGCAGCTCACCTCACTTTGAGCGTGGCTCCACCGCCAAGCCAGGAGACCCATAGTGTCTTCCGGACGGGTCAGCCCCGAAGGCCTCCCGTTATACTATTGTCCCAACGATGACAACCCGGACTCGGGGGTAACCGTACCCTTGTATAGTTGTGCGGTGCCTCATGCTAAGAAGAACAAACGTCAAGCTAAGCCCCGTGCCCACGTTGGAGTAGTGTGGTTGCGCTAGTTAATTGTCATGGGTGAGTACTTAGGCGCCAAAGTTTTCATAAACAAGATTTCTCCTTCCAATCACCTTTGCCAAAGTCCTTTCCTTTCATAAACACACACTTAGGTAAGTCCAACTCACCCAAGGTTTTCAAAATTCTTTTCAACAAGGTATTTTTCCAAGGGGTTCCCAACCTATAGTTTTGTGTAGGAACTAAGAGTCACAATGACATGATGCTAACCATCATACCACTAAGGGGATGATGATTGAGGTGCCAAGGGGTCATACATACTTAGGATAAGCATGCATAGGGACAACATAAGTAAGATGATTCGACAAGGGTTATCATCGTACCACTAGGAAGGTGATAATTATAGGTGGTCAAGGGGGCATACATGTTTAGGGGTAAGCATGCATAACAGCAACAAGGTGTTCAACATACTTGGGAGCAAGTATGCATAGTGTAGAGGACCAATCATAACACAACATACAAGGAACCAAGTATATAATGGAACAATGAACACAACAAGAAGGATAAATAGCAAGAGATCAAAAGATGGCTTGCCTTGGTTGGCTTATTTGTCCCTGGACTTCTTCAACTCCATTCAAATAAGAATTCCAACAATATAAATAAAATCCTCGTCCGATTTCCACTTCTTCTCTCTGAACATTCGCATCTATCGCCGGAAAATATAAAAGGAACACAATCAATCACATTGCACCAACAAAACAACATTCAAAAATCAACAATCAGTAGCTAATCACTCTACTAAGGGCTAACATACTAAGGTCTTACAGTAACTACAAAACAACTTTAAAAGAGAAACCAATTTATTTCACTTAATGAAAACATGAGAGCCTCACCAATTAGCAATTGTTTCCTTGGGTATCACCATGGCATAGATGAAGTACCCCCTGGTAGATAACACCATGAATAAGACAAGTGCAATGCTTTGGCCTTAAAAACAAACATCTTATATTTTCAAACAATTTTGAATAAGTAGAAAATATTTCCTTCTTTTATTTTGTTAGCAAAACACTACACCAAAAATGGGAAGTAGACCATATACCACACCTTTGGAAAAATTGAGAGAATCTGAGTTTAAGAGGCAGAGGTTTCGTTTTCCAAAACATAGGTTGACCATTTTCACTAAAAAGAGTTGGTCAAAGATTTTAAATAAACAAAAGTTTTGGTACAACATTTCATGTGACACACACATATTACTAAAAGTAACAAATAAGCATGAATAGAGACAAACAATATTTTTCCTAGATGGCCAGTACTAAAACAAGACTAACCCAATTGGATTCACCCAAAAATATTAATCCTACAATTTTTAAAATTATAAACACTAAACAGGATGCAGTGATCATGTTTAATGTACTAAAAATCGTACAAAAATCCTAAAAATATGAGGTCAGTGGCAATGGAAAGATACTGAAATTTCTGATCTAATGCAATTGGTTTCACTGTATTTGGGTTGGTAGATCTCGAGATATTCACATTTTAATCTCTCTGGTTTCTATCAAGTTTTAACAGCAATTTTTGTCAATATTCAAAAGAATAGAAGAGGGCGGGAAAAGCTGGGCCATGCGAGGTTTGAACTTGGGCCGGCCCAGGAACAATTCCAGGTGGAGGTGGAAGAAAAACGAAAAAAAAGGAGAGGAGAGGGGCCCGGGCGGGCCAGGCCGTTGCATGGGCTGACGTGGCCATGCAGGCCACGCAGCGCACACACTCGCGACGATCAGGTCGTCGCTCTCCTCGTGACTATGCAGGCGTGGATACGGGCGGAAAAGAGAGAGCGGCGGCCGGGGACTCACCAGCGTGGTGCGCTGGTCGACGGCGACGGAGCTCCGACGGTGCGGGGCGGCGGCGAGGGTCGAGGGCGTCCGGCCGTGTCCTCCCTTTCCACAGCAGTTCCGCCACGCTGCCATCTCCGACGAGCTTTCCGGGCAGGTGCTGACGGCGGCGGCTGCTACAGGTGGTTCTGGCCAGAGAAAAAACGGCGCATTAGAAGGAGAGGAGGATGGCGAGCAGGATGGAGCAGAGAGGGAGGGACGAGGATGTCGGGGGCGAGCTCGTCCTTGCTCGCCACCGTCGCGGTGATCACGTCGGTGATCCCTTCTCCGGCGAGTTGGGAGCAGGGAACGCCCTGGCGCCTCTCTGCGAGAGTTCTGTGAAGGGAGAGGATAGGTGGTGTTAGGAGAGGAGGGCTGGGGCAGTCCCTTTTATAGGCGAGGGAGGCTACGGGAGGGGGAGCCGGCGGTGGCGTTGCCCAATGGGTGGCGAGGGCGGAGGTCATGGGTGACGTAGGGGCGGTGACGTCCGCAGGAGGACGTCAGCAGACGTGCGTGACTAGAGAAAAACGAGCGGGAGAGGGCAGGGATCGAGCGGGAGGAGGGGTCTGTGCGTGTGCACGAGGGTTTGGGCATGTGGGACTCGGGCTGGCTTAGAGCACTTCTTGGTGCGGTCTGCTGGTGGCCTGGTTCGGGTTGGGCTTCGGTTGGGAAGAGGTAAGATGGTCCAGGGGAGAGTTTAGGGTTGGGCCAAGAGGTGGTGCAAGGGTTGGTGCCAAGAGAGGGTGGTCAAAAGAAATAAAGCATGGGCATGGCCGGCCACTTTTTGCATTGCCTAGGTGACATGCATATTGCTAGAATGGGTCAAGGGGGTGGATAGGTAGGGTTGAAGTTGATGGCCATGTCCCAAATAAATCTTTGATATGGTTAAAAAAAATTATAGGAAGATATTGAAAAAGAGATGAAAACGGTTGATGAACAAAATTCATTCACAAAGTTGTGCTCTCAAAAACTAGTAATGGTAGGAGGTAGATAAAAGGGGTGTGATGGATGCATAGAAGGTGCCATTTGAATTAGAGATTTATTTGCAAGGTATTTCAACACCTCAATTGTCGAGGGACAATTGGGAAGGAATTTAATTTTTAAAAAAATAAAGAGGAGCAAGATAGAAAAATAGGTCTTCAAAAAGCTCTACTCACTTTATTAAACAAGGTAGATTTTCTTAAATAGAAACAAGAGATTAAATAAATAGGGATTATTTTTGGGTGGAAATAAGGTGATATAGAATACCACACACATCTCCCATTTTCTTCGAGAAAATAAATTGAAAGGCAAAATAAAACTAGAAGTGGCTTTATGGTGAAAATTAGGGAAGAATCCTAAAGAGGATTTTTGGCAAATAAAGTATTTTGGGAGAAGTGATCTCAAGGGTAGAGGGTGGCTACATAATGTAACTACCATCTTCACTCTTGGTTTTGAGGAGATTTAACATGGATTTAAAATAAAGACAAGTGGTAAAAGAAGGAGAAGTGATCTAGTGCTGAAACAGTGAGAAGGGTGTAAGATCAAGTGAAAAATATAAGGTGCAAAGGCGTTAAGGTACATGCAAGACGTGGGAGTTGTAAAAGGTGCTGCATAGATGATATCCATGCATTGAGGTCACCAATAACAGTTGTGGGTGCTGTTGCGGTCAGAAACCCACCGGCGGGCAGCGACGGGCAACACAGGAGAGCCGGGAGCAACTTAGGGCTGCGGCTGGCCCTGGTCCCTCCGAGCGACGGCCCGCAAAGAACTCCGGCACGCACGTCCGATGCTGGTGCAAGGGCGTGCCACCTGACCTATACCTGGTCAGGAAGGTGATGGAGATGCCTCGCTTAGTTTCCTGCATGGCATACACGTAAACATTAAATACGAGCCTCAATCGGCTCTCAGGTTGTCCTGTGAATCGGCTCAAGGAGCCGATCCACCCATGATTCGCACGAGGTGTACGAATATATGGTGGTCCTTCTTGATCAAGATAAAGCTAAAACGATCTACGACGATTTGGGGTTTTCACCGCATAATCGGATCATCCTACTCGTGATTGGGCCTCGCGGTCACGCACGGTGATCGTAAGCCGATCCTAGACAAGGCCTAAAAACCAACACGAGGTTGATCCCCGGAACATCCTGTCTAGGGCTAGCAAACTACACCCTACGTGTCGCTGGATCCTCCAACCCTTTGTAAGGCCTAACTATGCAGATATTAAACTAATCCTTGAAGAACAAGGAGCAACCATAACGGATCGGATCTACTAAATAACGATCAAGCGGGGTGCCGCCCCTACACCTAAGATAGGTGTAAGGGCGGCTAGATGTCTAAGGGTTGCACTACGACAGCATATGATACGAAGAACAATGCTAACCCTAACACATCTAAGATAACTATGTTGCTCGCCATCAAAAAGGCTTCAGTACGGGAAACGCATGAACGACGAATAAACTTGTACTGCCTAGATCGCAAGATGCGATCTAGGCAGCATGATGCTTACCCGGAAGAAACCCTCGAGACAAGGGAGTTGGCGATGCGCCTAGATTGATTTGTGATGAACGTGATTGTTGTTTATTTCATAAACCCTAGATACATATTTATAGTCCGTAGACTTTCTAACGTGGGAATAATCCCCACCGTGCACGAGACAAACTCTAACTAACCGACACGTATCCTCCTATATTACAGATACACGGGCAAACTAGCCCAAACTTTGCATAACAGGCCGATTCACGTATTTCTTCCATGTATATTCTTCAAGTCCATCTTGATCGCGGCCCACCTCTGACTCGGTCAAATTCTGGTGATAACACATGCCCCCCTGGTTTTGGAATTGATAATTCCAAAATCACTCTGCTTTTTCTTTGTCGGGTCATGTCGTGGCAGAACCGTCGCAGTATCCTTCATCATGATGCCTTGCCTTCTCAACTTCTCCGCGTGACCTGGCAGTTTTTTTTTTAGGCACCACTTCCTCGGAAACTGCTGTGGCATTGAATTTCCACTATATCCCCTTTTATTTAACCGCTCCAAACGGTTTGCTTCCGCATCCCCTTCGCATTAGCACTCCAAAAGCCCTCCTGCGCCTCCATGTCTTCTTCCTCCTCTACCTCATCGGATCTTTCCACCCAGTCCTCCTCTTCCCGCGAACCGACGCCGGAGCAGAACCCGGAGGAGGTCCATGCGGCCAACACCCGCCGTGCCATCGAGGCCGGGGAGGAATCCAGCCATGACTTCTCCGTCTGGTCTGAGGACGACAAGTCCTTGACCGACGGAGAAAGTGACCTCCGCTTCCTTGCCAACAGGGAAACGGAGGAGGAGAGCGATGACGATCGCTTCTCCTGCGACGACTTCACCTCTCCCGAGGAGGAGGAGGAGGAGAAGGAGGAGGAGGAGGAGGAGGACGACACCTCCTTCGACGAGCCGCCGGCCAAACGCTTCTGTCCCTGGCCGGGGAACCTCAGCGACTTCGACAGCGACGACGACGACGCTGACGAGGAGGATGAGGACAATGAGGGCCCGGCCGGCGGCCGCTGGAGCAGCGATGACGAGCCCGCCGGGAGTAGCACCGACAGCGGCGACGACGGCGACGACGAGGGCAGCGACGGCCCATAGATAGGACCATTAGCATAGAATCAGTAGTAGTAGACGGGGCAATGTATCCCCTAGTACTTCCTTTTGGGAGCAATCAGCTCTTTATGTAAGAAATCTTGCTTATCAATGAAGAATTCCCCCAATTTGATTTTGCCGATTTCCCTTGAGCCAATTTAGCCGATTTCCCCTCATACTGATTTTACCGATTCGTCCACTTAGCCAATGCTTAATGAGCCGATAGCAACGCATCGGTCCTTTACAATCCATCCTTCAATTCTTCAACTGATGACCTTGAGATCTGGTGGATAATGCGGAGTCTTCAAGAGAGCCTTTAAATTCTTCCCACCGGGCCCAATGATCTTCTTCTGCAAGAACTCACCATTTTTGAAGAAGGTTGCAATGAAGGATCAGCCGATGACGCCCCAATCGGCTTCTAAAGCAGAGCATCTACCGGGCCAGCTGCCCCCCGAGCCTCAGCCAAGGCGAGAATACTGGTGAGGATGCACAGATCAGACAAAAGGCTTTGAACTCAGGTAATCCCGAGACGGCCACCCTGCCGATTTAGCCGCCCTTGACCCCATCGATTGCCTCTTCCTCCGTTGAAAACCGATATTGCAGACGAAACACCAACGGCTTAACGAGCAAAAGGCCGCCTTGTACGCCAAAACTGTCTTCTGAAAGTCCTGCTGCAATCGGCTCATTGCAGCTGAGGAAGCTCTTACTGTAGATCCTGTGTAATTGTACTAGAGTCGATGGCTGTGCATCGGCTTCGTTTCTTAGTTCTAAAGTCGATGTCCTTGCATCGGCTGTATACCATTTTTTTTTACTGGCCGATTTTTCCTATCGGCCCCCAATATTTCACTGCACACCTGTTCATCTGCACATGTTCCTCTGATTAGGTGCCCCCCGAGCCGAATCTGTCAAGAAACTGCAGATATCGGCTCTGTAGTTAACCAAGGCACATGTATTTGCACGTCGGCTCCGGTAGGACCAATGTTGATTTTTCCTAATTCATCAGCCGACGTAAAACCGCTGCCTAGTAGATCGATGTTGAACACAAGCAGAACATGTGGTGAGGAAAATTTTGGCCGATTGCTGGAATCGGCCTCCATATTGATCGAAGCGTTCAATGAAGGTTTTGTAATGTTCCTTCATAGATCTTTGGGGCCGATCCCAAGGATCGGCCTCGCCACGTTTGCTCATCGGTTTGTCCTTGCTACACGGTCAGGCCGGTGGATAAGACCAGCCTAACCTTGCCCTTCGTCACGTCGATGCGCTCGCAGTCGTCCAAATTGATACCTGAGAGTGGCTCTTGGCCTGCTGTTTCCCAAGCGTTCATGCCAGCCGTTGAAATCTCGGCTGAGTCATCGGCCTGGACGACTTCTACCTCATCTCCATCCCACTGTATCACGCATTGGTGCATCGTGGAGGGAATGCAACAGTTGGCGTGGATCCAATCTCTTCCTAGCAGAACAGCATAGGTGCTCTTGCTATCAACGATGAAGAACGTCGTAGGGATGGTTTTCCTTCCTACGGTCAGATCCACGTTCAGAACACCTTGTGCATCAGACGCTTGGCCGTTGAAATCGCTCAATGTCACGTTGGTCTTGATCAGATCCGAGCTAGAGCGTCCCAACCGACGTAGCATAGAGTATGGCATAATGTTGACTGCCGCTCCGGTGTCTACCAGCATCTTGTTGACAGGCCTCCCATCGATATAACCTCACAAGTACAGGGCCTTCAGATGTCTGTAGCTTCTTTCTCGTGGCTTCTCAAAGATAACCGGCCGTGGGCCGCAGTCAAGTTGTGCCACAGGTGCCTCGTCTAATCCTGGAGCACTGAACTCCGTAGGAAGGATGAACACCATGTTGGTGCCAGCCGATGTTTCATCATCGGCTTTCCTTTGCTTGGGGCGCCACTCCATTTTTTGTGGTCGACCCTCTTCATCCAGGGTTCGCTGAATTTTCACGGCCAGATCAGGCCGCGCCTTCCTTAGCGTGTGCAGGTATAACCTTTCGGCTTCCTCCAAGCCGCGCAATCGCTGAACCCTACGCTTTTGGGAATGGCTGAGTCCATCAGGGCACCACCTTGGCCGGTGGTACCTGTCTTCTTCTTCTTCTTCTTCCTCGTCTTCCAAATCCTCGAGATCTTCCATCCGAGGGGACTCAGCGTGTTTGCTTCGAGGTGGGAGAGGCCCTAGACGTTTGAACACAGACACGTTAGCTGCATCCTTCCTCTTCTGTTTACATTCTGGGCAGTTGCCGATTGTAGGCAATCGGCTCATTCCTGAATCCCAGCAGTGTCTGAAGAAGGGGCAGTCCCAGTGCCTATCCTCGTCGTCTTGCTCCCTCGATTTTTCCTTGGCACGGCGCTCGTATTCCTCCTCGTCGCGATCATGCCGACGATGTCTCCTGGCGTCCCTAGCCAGACGGTCTCTATCATCATCGTCGCTGGATCGTCGGCGTTGGCTATATTGACTCACGTACTTGTTGAGGAGGTGATCAGAGAGAGGTCGCTGATATCTTACGTTCCTTACTTCTCCCTCTGTGATGTAGCGCTTGCCATCGTGCCGGAGCCGATCGCGTGGAGCGGCCTCCTCTGTGTCCTTGCTACGAGAGCAGCTGCCCTCGTCTCCATCCTTGCCAGAGTGGTGTCCAGGTCCTACCATGTTGATGTTGAACGAGAATCCTGGCTGGCAACCTTCAGGGTAAGTGCACTCCACCATGTTAACGGCGGGGAAGGGGTGGGTGTCGACCTTCATGGCGTACTGGTTGAAAATCAGACGTCCTTGTTCTATCGCCATTTGGATCTGCTGACGCCACACCCTGCAGTCGTTGGTGGCATGGGAGAACGAGTTATGCCATTTGCAGTATGGCTTTCCATTCAGCTCCTGTACCGTGGGGATTTTGAGGCCTTCGGGTAACTTCAACTGCTTCTCCTTGAGTAGGAGGTCGAAGATTTGCTCGGTTTTAGTCACGTCAAAATCAAACCCTCTGGGCGGACCTGGTGGCTTAACCCATTTGCAGGACACGGGGGTTGCCCCCCGAGTCCATTCAGCCACTGCTACCTCTTGATCTCCCGCAGAGCCTTCGTCTTCATCTGCCTCAACCAGGACTACCGCACGCTTGAATTTGTCCTGGTACAAGTCCGGTGGCGCCTGTTCATATAACGACAGTTCTCGAACCATGTGCGCCGTTGAAGGGTAGTCTGCTTTGGGAGGCCATATCCTTGATTTGTGATGCAAGGCCCACCACCGCCAACTCGATCGCTTCTTTTTCAGTCACACGAGCCGAATAACATCGGTTCCTAAGATTTCAAGCGCCGGACGTATTCTCGCCACGCTTCTCCACGCTTCGACGTATTTGTGCTAGATCGGCAAGGCCAGCCTCGGAAGCCTCGAGTGATACTCGCATGTGGAACTGTTCTTCCAACTGCTTCCAAGTCCGGATCGAGTCCGGTGGCAAACGAAGTGTACCACCCGAAAGCCGATCCCGTGAGGGACCGTGCGAAGAACCTCACACGTAGCTCATCTCGCCGCCGAGATCGTGCCCAGCTGTGCCAAATATCGGCTCACATGCTCGATGGAGCTGGAACCATCTGATCCATTGAACTTGGAGAAATCAGGGAGCCGATATTTGGGTGGTAGAGGGATCAACTCGTACTCGTTTGGGTACGGCTTGGAATAGCCGATTGTCCTCCTTTTCGGCACCATGCCGAACTGGTCTCTCGATCGCATCGATTTGATCCGCGGTACTGGCTGCAGGAGTCGAACTCTGAAGATTTGCCGGAGTGGCATACTTAGCCAGCCATGCTTGCTTTTCCAGCTCTGAGCCAACTGCAGGAGCTGAGCTCTGGAGGTTTGTCGGAGTGGCATATTTAGCTAGCCACGTCTGCTTCTCAAGATCTGTCGCTGACGTTCCTCCTGCTTTTCCAGAAGTCCCTGCTGTTGTAGTCTGGTTTGTGAGTGCCCAGTTACTGCAGTCTGGCACGTATGTGCACGTGTATCCGTGAGGGATCTCCTTAGGCGCCTCGTACAAGAACTGGTAGTCGCTAGGGTCACCACCGATCTTGTAGACGATGAATGCCGGTGAATTCGGCACTTCTGGTGCTGCCAACGCGAATGGCAACGGTGGACGGGACTGGAGTGGCATCTCTCCTTGGAAAGTCCCGAGAGCTGGTCCTGACGGAGAGTATTGACGACTCATGATTTCCTGGATCACTCGAAGAGCAACTCGCTCCAAAGTGTTCACCAGGTTCTCAGAGTGGCGGTGTAGCGAATGAGCTACCATGAAGTTTATCTCCTGACGCAGGGACCTGGTGCGTTCTTCTGACGGGGCGGACAGGTCCACTCCATCGAGCGCACCTCCAGGCGAGAACCCTTTCCACCTGATGCCATGTGAGCGGGTTCTGTGAAAGGAGCCGATGAGGTCGGCTTCGAGGATCGCTTTGACCTCGTCATACTTCTTCTTGAGCTCCTCGGTCAGGTCCTCGTACGTGACTGGGGTGCCGTCCGCCATCTCAGATGTAGATGGCGATGTGGTTGATGTAGAAGATTGTCCCACCGGGCGTGCCAGAATGTGTTGCGGTCAGAAACCCACCGGCGGGCAGCGACGGGCAACACAGGAGAGCCGGGAGCAACTTAGGGCTGCGGCTGGCCCTGGTCCCTCCGAGCGACGGCCCGCAAAGAACTCCGGCACGCACGTCCGATGCTGGTGCAAGGGCGTGCCACCTGACCTATACCTGGTCAGGAAGGTGATGGAGATGCCTCGCTTAGTTTCCTGCATGGCATACACGTAAACATTAAATACGACCTCGATCGGCTCTCAGGTTGTCCTGTGAATCGGCTCAAGGAGCCGATCCACCCATGATTCGCACGAGGTGTACGAATATATGGTGGTCCTGCTTGATCAAGATAAAGCTAAAACGATCTACGACGATTTGGGGTTTTCACCGCATAATCGGATCATCCTACTCGTGATTGGGCCTCGCGGTCACGCACGGTGATCGTAAGCCGATCCTAGACAAGGCCTAAAAACCAACACGAGGTTGATCCCCGGAACATCCTGTCTAGGGCTAGCAAACTACACCCTACGTGTCGCTGGATCCTCCAACCCTTTGTAAGGCCTAACTATGCAGATATTAAACTAATCCTTGAAGAACAAGGAGCAACCATAACGGATCGGATCTACTAAATAACGATCAAGCGGGGTGCCGCCCCTACACCTAAGATAGGTGTAAGGGCGGCTAGATGTCTAAGGGTTGCACTACGACAGCATATGATACGAAGAACAATGCTAACCCTAACACATCTAAGATAACTATGTTGCTCGCCATCAAAAAGGCTTCAGTACGGGAAACGCATGAACGACGAATAAACTTGTACTGCCTAGATCGCAAGATGCGATCTAGGCAGCATGATGCTTACCCGGAAGAAACCCTCGAGACAAGGGAGTTGGCGATGCGCCTAGATTGATTTGTGATGAACGTGATTGTTGTTTATTTCATAAACCCTAGATACATATTTATAGTCCGTAGACTTTCTAACGTGGGAATAATCCCCACCGTGCACGAGACAAACTCTAACTAACCGACACGTATCCTCCTATATTACAGATACACGGGCAAACTAGCCCAAACTTTGCATAACAGGCCGATTCACGTATTTCTTCCATGTATATTCTTCAAGTCCATCTTGATCGCGGCCCACCTCTGACTCGGTCAAATTCTGGTGATAACAGGTGCTTAGAGATCAACTGCCAAAGTTTTAACATTTTAAGCCTGCCAAAGCAGATTGTTGACTTGGCCTCAAAACCAACAAGGATAAGTGGGTACAAGATTGATCTGTTTCAAAGAAAATACACGGTTGGGGAAGTGCTCCTGATAAGGTAGGTCTAAGGCCAAGTGCATTGCTTTAGATGGCAAGGGGCAGCTTAATCCAGGGGCTCCAAAATGGAACCTGGAAATAGGTTTAGGACTTAGCCAAAATTTGTGATGGTTGAGGGTTTTTGACTAGGGTATGAGAGAAGGATGTAGTAAGAAGGAAAACAATTTTTCCTAAACCACACATGTGTTGAATTAGGTGAGTTGCTTGTTTCACCTCTAGGGGTGTTGTTCTTTGGTGTAGCTCAAGACAAAACTCAACAAGCAAATCAAGACAATTCATCTATCAACAGATCAAAGCAATTCATTTCAACAAACAGATCAAGGCAATTCATCTTATTCATCTAAGAAAAAGTTTTTTTATTCCCCCTGATTTTTGCACTAAGGACAATTAAAAATGGTTGCAAAAGTTGGGGTGTGACACATACCTCCGACCGGAGGAGGCTGGTGTGATGCACTGGCCTTCCCCCGGTGTAGCGGATCATCGCCGTGCCCTTGGCCGACAGCTTGATGTCTACGCACGCTTCTATTCCTGTAGACAGTGTTGGGCCTCCAAGAGCAGAGGTTTGTAGAACAGCAGCAAGTTTCCCTTAAGTGAATCACCCAAGGTTTATCGAACTCAGGGAGGTAGAGGTCAAAGATATCCCTCTCAACACTACAAGAAAAGTTCTGATAGACAACGTCTCAAAATCGTCCGCTAAGGGGTATTTTTCGTCGCCTATGGGCCTAACCCGACGATATGGGTTCTGTTGTGGAAACTGCGTCAGGCAAAGTCCTACGACGATTTTTTCGGTCCGTCGCGCTTGGGCGCCCTTCCGCCACGGAAAATCGGACCGTTGCCCAAGTGTTTCCGGGAGCCCGTTGACTGCTGACGTCATGCAACCGACACGTGGCGAGACGCCGTTAATCGCGATTAACGGCGTTAACCGGCTGAAACCCCGTGGTAGATGGTAGGCCCACACGAGGCCTGCCACGTCTTAAGCGGGCCGGCCCATTAAGTTTACGGGCCGGGCCAGCTGACTTAGTTTGACCGGTCAACTATATAGCTGGGCTGGTCCATTAGTTACGTGGGCCGGGCCTAACCTCTAAAGTTGACTGGTCAAAACTTTAATGGGCCGGCCCACTAAGCATGTGGGCCGGGCCGAATGCACTCGTTTGACCGGTCAACAGGCAAAAGGGCCGGCCCACAAGACATGTGGGACCCACTTTCCTGGTATCGGGCCGGCCCATTTACAAAGTGGGGTCCACATTAAGGCAACTGGACCGGCCCAAGAAGTTATTGGGCCGGCCCAATTAGCATGTGGGTCCCACTTTCCTGCTATCGGGCCGGCCCATTTAGTACGTGGGGTCCACATTTGATCAAATGGGCTGGCCCAACAAGCCAGTGGGCCGGGCCAAAAGCACCGGTGGGTCCCACTTTCCTGTTAAAGGGCCAGCCCATTTAGTATGTGGGGTCCACCATATAGCAAGTGGGCCGGCCCAACAAGATAGTGGGCTGGGCCAAAAACACAGGTGGGTCCCACTTTCCACTTAAAGGGCTGGCCCATTTAGTATGTGGGGTCCACCATATAGCAAGTGGGCCGGCCCAACAAGATAGTGGGCCGGGCCAAAACACTGGCGGGTCCCACTTTCCTGTTAAAGGGCCGGCCCATTTAATATGTCGGGTCCACCGTATAGCAAGTGGGCCGGCCCAACACGCTAGTGGGCCGGGCCAAAAACACAGGTGGGTCCCACTTTCCTATTAAAGGGCCGGCCCATTTAGTATGTGGGGTCCACCATATAGCAAGTGGGCCGGCCCAACACGCTAGTGGGCCGGGCCAAAAACACAGGTGGGTCCCACTTTCGTCTTAAAGGGCCGGCCCGTTTAGTATGTGGGGACCACCACAAAAGCAACTGGGCTGGCCCAACTAGTTAGTGGGCCGGCCCAGCAGTGGGTGGGGTCCACCTTAAAGCAAGTGGGCCGGCCCACTTAGAGTGTGGGGTCCACAGTAAATCAAGTGGGCTGGCCCAATAAGTAAGTGGGCCAGCCCGTTTAGTTGCTGTTTATATGCCGGCGTAATAGGCGCTTTAGGATTTTGCGAGCCGGCACATATGTGATTTCGCTTAATTGGGCCGTTTAAGGGATGGGAATTCGTGATTTAGATACTGAGAATATTTACGCAGCATTGATTTCTGTCGGATAGCCTCACTTACCACAAGCACCAAAGAAAAAATGCGCGAAAGAACTATAAAAACTAACTAAATATTACATCAGCTGCAAGGCTTTGAAAAAATATTACAGAACCCAGAGAAATTGAATGGTAATTAAACCTATAATACAATGAAGCGATCCAGCAATCTTTTAAGTTGTCCATGCAGCACCTATATCTGAAACAAAGACATTACAAGTTAAGACAGCAACAATGGAAACGCAAAGACACTGCAATATTGTTTGCCAAAGAATTTGGAACTCATCATTTCATCATTATAACAAGATCATTGTAATGCGCACAATAAGCAAACAAAGAGTGCATGCCGCATACCAACAGCCAATATAACAGAGCATGTTAGAATGAAACAGCAGACTTACTAACGCCGAGTCCCATGAAAACCATCATGTTCATGTAGTACAAAATTGGCATGAACAACATAGTAGCAGGCTATAAATTTTGTAACAACGACTGAGCAAGATGAAGTTATGATGGCTACATCTACAGAGCAGGGAATGTAAACCAAAAATAGAAGTTACGATGGCAAAAGCTAAAGAGGAGGGAATGTGAACCAACATGTGCCAAGTGCAATTACTTCATTTTGGCCGTGAACAAAATAATACTCCTGAACTTATAGTGAAGGGGATGCAAATCAAGATGTTTCGGGATATAAACTTGTAATGAGCAACACATAGAGGATAGTTAATGCTTTGGAGCTTAGGATGGACCAGATACGAATATAGTGGGATCACTCGTGAACTTGTATAAGAGGGAATGCAAACCAATATGTTCAGCTTTCCATATGTGAGCGTCATGCCAAGTCAGAGAAACAAGTCAATAATGCAGCTTTTGAAGAACAAGATGGCACGCAAAATTATTATCTAGTAGTATGACAAGTTTATTTGTACTACAGGCTAGATAGCAGAGTGATAGCATGCCAAACTAAGTCCTTACTTTGTTAGCTTACAATGAACTAGATACAAAACAATGGCATCACCTGTAGTACAGGGAATGCAAGCCAACATGTTCATGGAGTAAAAAATTGGCACAAACAACATAGTAGCAGGCCATAATTTTTGTAACAACGACTGAGTAAGATAAAGTTATGATGGCTAGATCTACAGAGCAGGGAATGTAAACCAAATATAGAAGTTACGATGCCAAAAGCTATAGAGCAGGGAATGCGAACCAACATGTGCAATTACTTAAAATTGGCCGTGAACTAAATAATAGCAGGATGTTACTATAATACCTATAATTTTTGTAACAACGACTGAGCAAGATAGAAGTTATGATGGCTACATCTACAGAGCAGGGAATGCAAACCAAAATGTTCAATCGCTTAAAGTTAGCAATGAAGTAGAAAATAGCAACGTGTTAAGGTCATAGCTAGGAATGAACTAAAAGAGCTTCAGACAAACAAGCATCTGAACCCAGAACATGGCGCTAAAACAAGGGACTTACATTAGGAGAAGCACTCTGTGGGAGTCACAGCAGATCTTCCTGGGGTTGATAGATCCGGTGATGAAGTACGCTACATGTGCTACTTGGGGTTGGAGAGACGGCCATTACACTTCATGATTACCTATCTCATCTGCAAAAACGTAACGGCGCATCGTTAGCACAAACTCGTTCCCCCAAGATTAAACAAGAACTTGCAGGCAAGCAATAGAAAAGCGACAGTAGAAGAGTTTAGATCATGCACGGCGCGGGTGAAGTAGATCCGGTTCATGCACAGCGGTGTCGGTGAGCAAGATCCGATGCGGTGGACGACGGATCCGGCGAAGCGGCTCCGGTGGGGTGGACGATACCGCAGCTGAAGCGACTGCGGTAGACTGCTGGATGAGCATATGGTTTCGAGGTTCGGCGGGGATGATCCGGTCCGGTTGATGATGGCGTCGATGAAGCGGCTCCGGCAGGCAGCCGGATGACGAGGATCGCGAGGGCTCGGGTAGGCCAGGGAAGTCCGGCGGGGATGTTCCGGTGCGGTGGTCGTGGAGGTGGTAGAGAGAGGGACTTGAGAAGTTCCGGTGGGTGGTCTCAGATGAGAGACTGGGGGAAATGAATTTTTTTGGGAGGGTATCCGGGGCTAGGGAGGTGGTGATCCAAAAAATGACGGCCAGACCCCCCACCAACCGACTTTGCTGTCATCTCCACAGGGGTAGAATCGGAATTTGGAAGCGTGTGAAATTTTTGTATTTTGTGGGCGGGAAGTTTTGCCGCTATGAGATTTTGAATTTCGCTAAGGTCCAAGTATAATGATAAAAAATTGTGAGACCGTACTAGTACCTCTGTTCAAGGCCGACTGTAAAATGAAATCATCATCAAGTTGAACATCGGTTACTACCATGATCATCATCGGACACAGATCTGGTGACATGCACCTGAAATTGGTGCATCCGTTGCAAAGTATAATGCTAAAATTTTGAGTGACCGTACTAGTACTTATGTTCAAGCCCGAGTGCAACATCAAATCATCATCACGTTGAAAATTTGTTACCATGATCATGATCTATCTCTAAATTTGGCGAATCCGCTAAATCTGGCAAAGTATAATGATAAAGAAATTGTGAGACAGTAGTACTTCTCGTTCAAGGTCTAGTGCAACATCAAATCATCATCACGTTTAAAATTTGTTACCATGATCATGATCTACCTCTGAAAATGGGCGCATCCGCTAAAACTTGCAAAGTATAATGATAAAAAAATTGTGAGACCGTACTAGGACTTATGTTCAAGGTCGAGTGCAACATCAAATCATCATTACATTGAAAAGTGTGTTACCATGATCATGATCTATCTCTGAATTTGGCGCATCCGCTAAATCTCGCAAAGTACAATGATAAAAAAATTGTGAGAATGTACTAGTACTTATGTTCAAGGCCGAGTGCAGGATCAAATCATCATCACGTTGAAATTTGTTACAACGATCATGACATATATCTAAAATTGGCGCATCCGCTAAATCTCGCAAAGTATAATGATAAAAAAATTGTGAGACTGTACTAGTACTTGTGTTCAAGGCCGAGTGCAGGATCAAATCATCATCACGGTGAAATTTGTTACAACGATCATGCCATATCTCTGAAATTGGCGCATCCGCTAAATCTTGCATGTGGCGCATCTCAGTGCGGAGCAACAGGCCGGTGCTATCAAGGTTGAGGCGTTAGTAGCGTCATCGGGCTCTCCTCTTTTGATAGATCTTCTACATGGCGCGGCGCACCGCCCGTCGAGAAGCAGTCACATGTGATACCGAGGTGGAGACGTCGCCGGCATCCTCGAGGCGCGGCCGCCCTTCTACGAGCCAGCGTCGACTCAAGGTATGAATCCATGCGTTGTCGCGCCCCTTCTTCCGATGAAGTGGGGTGCCTTAGATTTATTGTTCTTCTCTTACGATTATTTCGAGCCGATCATGTGTGCTCTTTCTCTGAATATATTGCTTGAAAAGCTAACCAAGTTAATTAAATTCACTTCGTTCTTAATCTTGCGTGCTAATTTTGTTATTTTTCTTGATAGTGGTGCGCGCAAGGAGATTTATTTGTGGGTGTCTTTGAGCTGTTAGGCCTAAGTCGAAATCCTCAGCTAAACGAGGCCTCAGCTTAACACATAAAAAAGGTGTTCAATCTCGCCCACAATGTCCTTTTCTTTCCTCTTCCTTTATTGGAACTTGTTTTGCAGACAAGGAAAGTGGCACGTGTAATGTGAGTAAAACCCTCTTAGCCAAAATCAGCTACAAGCAAGATTTTCTCTATTGTAGATGCCCCAATTGACTCTAATCCCCAATGTAGTCTTTTTTTTATGTCAGTATAGACTTCTTTACATGGCATGCATTTGCCTAATGAGCAGCATTGTATTGCCATTCTAGCCAACCTGGTCGATATGTCAAGCTTCATGCACGAGATGCCATGTTTAATTTACTCCCTCACTCCGATCCATATTTCTTGGTGTAAAATGAATGTGAATCGAAGGGAGTACTTTTCTTAGATAGTACTATACCATTTCAAAAAAAAAAATACTAGTACTTCGTACTACTACATCACAAATGCATCAAAAGAGTACTACCATCACAAGACCACCACGGTTGTACTAGTAGAGTTTAATACTGAACTTCCAAAGGGAATAAGATTACACATATGAACTTTAAACAGGACCAGGAGCATGAGGGCCAGCAGTAGGGGCGTTGACTGGGAACAAGCCAGGCAAGACGTAATTCTGGAGGAAGAGGCCATATGCTGCGTGCTTGGCCTTGGTTGCAGGGCGGTGCTTCCCCGATGTACTTAGGCCTACACCCGTCGCATGTCGGATCAGGCTGCGGATGTCCTTACGGGAGGATTTTGCCACGTAATGGGCAAAATAGCTCCCGCGCATGCGGAAAGCAATTTCACCACCCTTCACCGCTTAACGTAGCGGCTCTTCTCGTCCCCTCGCGCTCCTTGTTGTCGTCCATGTCATCGTAATATTCCTGTGAATTATAAAGTACATAATAATCAGGTGCTTAATGAAAGATCGAATAAATACTGCACTATTATAAGCAAACCTTAGAAACCCTAAAATTAAATGTGTAGAACAAGTAAATGGCAGAAGAAATCATACTAAATCACGAGAAAACCCTATGAACAGCAATGAACATAAGCCACAACAATTGCAAGTCCACTAAGTATGAACACATAAATTAATTATATGACAAATCAAGCCAACTACATGGCAGATTAGTCGAAATTAAACTAGAATCTAACCGTACGAACCGTAGAATCAAGTAAATCTACAAGACAAGGTAGGGGATCAAATCAATCAAGAACCAGGTTCGTGCAAACCACGCGAACAGTAATATGACACAAAAAGGATCAGGACAGTTTCGGTAAAAGAGCAGTACCTCCTCGTCGTCACCCTCGACATCCTCCACGGAACCGAACGTTTGGGCCGAAATCGTCGAAGGGGTCGAGGTCCGCGTCCAAAGACCGGGTCTAGGAAGACCTCGCCGTGGTGGCCTCGCAACGCCTTGCGGATCTTCGGCGGGAGCAACGGCGTTGCTATCCACCTTCTCCTCGACGGCCGGGACGCCCGTTTCGACCGAGGTCGAAGAATCGGACAAGCGAGAGGAGACGAGCGGCCTGGGTGCCCGGTGAAGCCTCACCCGCCGCGACGGCCACTACCGCAGAGGCAGCCTCGCCGCGAGCGGCCGCCGATTGCTCCGCCTCGTACGCAAGACCTGTCTTCATGCTGCTGCGGTTGGAAACGAGGAAGTCGATGCCTCGGAGGTGCGGTGAGTTGATGGGAGGGGAGAGGACGAGCTCGCGAGAGACGATGAGGCCGATTATTTTATAGTCTCTGACTCTCTGTATCAGAATGGCATTAGTTGTGGACGCGACAGACGATGAGGCCGATTAGTTGTGGACGCGTGAAGTCGGGCATGTACTCGATTCTCACGTATACCAATACTTCCAAACGTCATAAGTAATTCACAATCATTCAAAATAATATGAGACCTTAACATTTTATTGTTTGTGTCAGATATTGTCCATGAAAAATAACACCCTTCAAAAAATAAATCCCCTATGCCAATCCGGTCATGCCCGTCTACTCCAACTAGCTTCCTCGAGTAATTTGTCACCTTACATTCTTAAAATGAACCAAAATTTGGCACAGGGGCATCACATGGAAAATGATGTTACCATTCTCTCTTCCCATTTTTGTTTGAATTTTTCAAAATTGTCATGCCCTAACGGAAAAAATGTATGTTCCCTCTATGAAGCATGTATCAGAATGGCATTACCAAAACCTGGGGGTGGCGGGGCACATGGTGGTGTGATGATACATCACATTTGGACCACACAACACAATTTGGACCAACCAAAAAAATTCAACCACCCTACACAAACCCTGGTCAAAACTAGTTTGACCAATATTACAAAAGTTGTACATAATTCAGAAACCGTCGTAAATATACGAATCATTCAGGAGTCAATATCGAAGACAAAGCAATTATGCCAAAAGACGAAGTCAGAGGAGGAACAGGTCTTGCTATATTGCACAACAAAGCCAAATTCAACTTTTCATCGATTCCAAAATTCTGGCTGCAATTAGCACACCCTGGTCTCCTGATGTCGCAATAGTTGGCTGCTGGGAGCGGAGACACTCGACTTCCTTCTTCAACTTATCGCACTCTGTGCGAACTTTCAAGTACTTCGTCTCGAAATATTGCGCATGTTCAGCATGCAACTCCACTTCCTGTTGAAAACTTTCACAGTCCACGGTTGCAATCACACCGACCAGCCTTGTCGCTGACCACACTCATCGGTGGCTGGGCGCGTAGTTCCTCGACTTCCTTCTTCAACTTCTTACACTCCGCGAGAACATCCGAGTACCGTTTATCAAAAGAAGATTGCTCGGAACGGGCATTCTCCGCCGATATGGCACGATTTAAAATGCCCACCTTACGAGGTGGCGGATTTTCTTATGAAGGATGGTGTTGTGGCCCTTGATCTGGTCCAGTTTCGCGGAGAATCGTGTTATCACATCCTGCATTGCAAATTCAGCAGCAATGAAGTATGCAGAGTGCAGATGAGGGGGGAGAAATAAACAAATGGAGTGCCAACCTCTTCAATATGCCTGAGAGCTGCAAAGTCCTTGTCCATAGGAACCTCTTCAACTATGGAACCGCCATCCCTGGAAGAAAGATAGTTAAGTAGTTGGATCTGGCAGCCAGCAAGGAGGCGATGAAAGCTGCGGCACGGCAATGGAAACATACACGGCCGAAGATGCACACACGTGCACCGGCTGCTCCTCTCCCGGAGACCGAGCATTCGTCTCGATTACGCATTCAGGATACCAAACCTATGCAAGAGTTTGAGGTTTCTGCTCAAGGGTGGTGTTGTGGCCCTTTAATCTCATAATCCCTTCTGCATGGAAAAATTCACCGATAACGAATCGGGGATCCTTTTTCATTCACAGGATATGAAAATCATAAGATTAGGAAAAGCATAGGATTTTGTATACATTAGAGAGGGTGTATGCGCTATTTTATGGGCTATTTTGGAATGTACAAAATGAAGTCGTGTTTAATAAACCCAAATCTCATCCCTTCTTGCAGGTTATCCCTATGATTATTCACTAGATCCGTATGTTTCTTATCTCCAGCCCGAGGATCAGCAGGATATCAGAGTCTGGGTGCAACCGACTAGAGACAGCCGCACGGGATTTTTACAGCCAGGGTGGCTGGCGGTTTCCTCATAGAATTACTTCTTGATGTGTTTTTGCCTTTTTGGCACCTCTTTGTTTTCTATGTTTCGTTGGTGGATCTTTGTGTCGACTCTAGCTGATCCGTGAGAAGTTGTCATAATTTGTGTATGAACCGAAGAAAGCAATAAAGCAGCCATATACATCATTTTGATGCGAGAGGCTGTGATATGTCCCCCATTTCGAAAAAGGAACAAACATAGGATATATTTCTATAAATCAAACAACTAATGTAGGGAAGAACCCATAGGATCTAAATGCTACACAATTCTTATAGAAGTCCTACGAATTAAAGAAGCCCTCATGCGATACGGAGATGAAGAGGAAGAAAAAAGCAATGGATATACTTCGTATATTATAGTGCATACATTATTAATGCTCTTGAGAGCTAACAAGTGCTCATCAAACAACGGGTCCTCGATAGCTAAGTACGAAGTGGATCCTGCGGTAGAAAGCACGAGCCTGGAACCGTCGTCCCTGGAAGATGATAGCCGGTTTAGTTGGCACCGCCTGCCAGCAAGGACTCAACGAAAATCCGGCCTGGCGATGGAAACATACCCAGGAGCTTCGTACCCACCAGGTTGGCGAGAAACGAGCGATTTCTCAACTTGGGTAGGAATGGCGCTGAAACCAGCCGCCATGGAAGAAAGACGGTTAAATTGTTTGATCCGCTAGCCAGCCGTAAGGCGAGAGAAACTTCGGCATGGAAACATACCGGGGAGCTACGTACCCACCATCTTGGCGAAACACGGTCGATTTCTCGGCATCGGTAGGAAGGGCGACACTTGAACGGGCGGCCCTGGAAGAAAGACGGTCAAATAGCTGGTTCTCCCGGGTAAAAAAAATAGTTGGATCTGTTTGCCTTGCTGTAATCTGCGTTCATGGGGGCAAAGAAAGCACATGGCGATAAAAACCTACCAGGACTCTTGCTTGGATTACTTCGCCCCGACCCAACAAGCCCGAAGTGCATCGAGCTATGCGATGGAAGCGCAGACTGAGCTTGCGATGGAAGCGCAGACTGAGCTTGCGATGGAAGCGCAAACATGCCTGTCCGCCGGCGCCGCTGGTACACTTTCAAAGTCGGAGTTTGCAGGACTTTCAGCGGGATGGATTTCACCGCGGATTTAGTCTCGGACAACAACGCCTCCTTCCTCTTCTTACACTTCTTCATGTTCTTCTTAGACAACTTGTTGAACGATGGATGAATCGCTGGAGGAAGAAGGAAGGGTACAGCAGGTGGGGATCGAAGGGGTCGGTGTAGAGCTCTCTGGGAGGGTTCCGGGGAGGAGGATGAAAACTGGAACGAACGGGACAGGGATGGGACTGGGCAATCTTGTCCGTCCATCCAAAATCAAAGGGCGGGAGCACATAAGACTTTGGGCCATTGACAGTTGGTCCCGCCACAAAGCGGAGTAAAAGAATCTTGTTCGGGGTCGGCCGCGGAAGCCAAATCTCTGTGTCCCAAAGTCTACTAGTAGTCTACTCCTATATAGGTATAGCTGCATAGCCATCATACCATTGCATTGATCGAGCTGTACGCCTTTACCACTCTGATTCAGGTCCAAAATATTAGTGTTCTATTGTCAAATCAAAGGCCTTGTCAGTTTGACGAAATGGACGTTCTTTAACTCACAAACTACTCCAAGGACATCATTTACGGACTACTCAGTTCGGCAAAAAGATTCTTGAAGCCATGTACATATTTTCTGGATCGATTTAGTAATTTGCTACAACTGTAATATTATTTCCAATTTTCAGCAATTTATTTGAATTTTAGGATTTTACTTATAAATTTCGCTAATTGACATGTGTAGGAAAGATAGAAAACAACTAGTGTATGCATGACCAATTAATCTGACTAAATAAATCTTATAGTGGCCACTTTGCATCACTCAAACTGAGAGTGCATGTTAGATTCATATGATAGAATAATGGAGAATCGCTATGACATATGCCTCCTTGAATCCTACGGGAAAGAAATCTATGGGAATTGGTAGAGCTAGGTGCGTGATGGTATCATAGGAAAGATAAAGGAAATTTCTATATAGATTGAGAGTGCATAGCATAGTTGTCACAGATGCATATGAATTTTTCCAAGAGGTCTAACCTCTTATTAGAAATCCCATAGGGTTGTACTAGTATAAGAAAACAATACATAGAAATTTTGGAGGATTCAATTCTTCAAATCAAACAAGCTATATAGGGGGGAAATCATATCCTTTGATTCGTACAATTTGTATAGGAGTTACTGTATGTAGGATTTGACTATAGGAGTTATGTAGGATTTGACTATAGGATTTGAATATTTGTACGGTTGTGTAATATTTCTACCCAGATCAATTCACATACCACCGGTTATGTATTTTTTTGGGCTATAAAAATAGGAGGTGTGGTATATTTGATGTGTGTAGAGATAATCTCACCATCTTATAGCCACCCCTAACATTTCGAGCAAAAAAAAAATCTATACCACTACCCACCTCTCATCCTACACTCAATTCCTACACAACCAAACAACAAAAATTGGCTATCCCTAGCCAGGTGGTTGGGGATACTCTCACCCCATAAACCTATCTCCTAAACCAAACAACCCCTAATATGGAGGGAAGGAAAACCTAGTATCTGATACACGTACAAAAACACATAAAGCAATCTGGAACCGTCCACATAGAATCAACGGGCCGAGCGGATGCCTTCTTTGGGAAGGGTCTTGCGCGGAAGCCAAGGAATCCTCTGCGTCGACAATGCGGTGTAGCGATAAAATACACCATCATAGCGGAACATTGATGGAGTCACTACAATGCGTCCGAATCCGGGTATAGTCTTGTCATATCAATGGACATGTCGGTTTCTCCAGATATAATCTATCCGTTAGCTAGTACTACTACTCTAGAGGCCGACGCCACATGCGAGAAGTTGTACGGTACTACGACTACTATCGAGTATCGACTAGTCCGATCACGTCCAGGTCCCAACTACTCAAAAATGGCCGTAAAGAAAATGCAGAAGTAGGATGGGGCCACGACAAAAGACATACATCTAATTATGGACAGAGGTAGTATCATATCAGCATGCATTAGCATCTCATTTGCAACTAGTTGCACTCGCATCCTATTATCGGATATCACACTTCGCACTTTTAAAAAATATGAAGAAAAACAAAGCGGGACACATATTATGTTGTGTATTGCTCCACAGAGTCACGAGATGAGTATGTAAAAAAAAAATCTAGCTTGCACAAAAAAGACAAATGATATGTGAATAGTTAAGGAATATTATTCACTTTGGTCTCTTCTTTTTTCCACAGCTCACATATGGTCACTTTTTGAAACAAATGTTTAGATGTGCGCAAGATACAACATAACCCGTGACTATGATTTGAATTTACATTTTTTTACAAACTCGAAATGTGACATCCGACAATAAGATGAGGGATCAACTAGTTGCGAAATGTTTGCACTCCTGACCATGCATCTGAATCTACCTACTAGACTACTACAACAACATACAAAATGCACCAGTTTTGAACTAGACATGTAACAGCAGTACTAACCGTTGGTTTCCAAAATCTAACGCTTGTGATTAGAGGGATTCGCGTCAAGAGATACCACAACAACATACACTTCTTTCTAGAACCATCATGTAGCCATTATGTAGAAGAAGAAAAAAGCAGGGTCACACCAATATCACACGTCCCACTCGATAGTAAGAAAGGTTCCAAGTTATTGTTCCCATTTCTCAACTGGTCATACCTTTTTCGATGGTGTAACCTACGTAGTATAAGTTATATATTAGTTGTATGGAAAGTTTGAGCAACATTTAGAACATAATTTTGTACTCCTAATTGGTCCAACATGCATGCTAAGATTGGGGTCTTCAACTTGAAACGGCGAGCGCCGAAAAGAGGGTCAAAATCGCCCAGATCCTCGAAGATATCTACAGGCGCAGCCGCTGTATGAGAGACGGAGTGGGAAACGAGTGGGGCGATGTATGAGAGACGGAGTGGGGGTGTAGTATGTACTATAGTAAGACGGCGAGACGGCGAGGTCAGAGTGATTAAGACTAGTCACAATGGGAAGTACGTAGTACGTAGTATCATACACTACTAGTTTGTGATACTACCTCCACAATGCATAGTATCATAATATGGTTCATACTTATGTCATATTTAAAGTTTTGTAGAATCTCAATGCAAATGTGTGTACATGATGTATTTGTCATGAAGTTTTCTAAGTTTTCTAGGTTTATGTGTTATAATACTACTCTCATCTCTCACCTGATAATTGATGTGACACATTAGATTTTTGCCAACATGGCATGTATGATACTACTTACGAGCCTTAAAAGCACTTTTTTGTGATGTTGATCAAATTGTACTCTAAAATTGTCACTGGACAACAGGTCGGCCTATTGCAAACTTGTTTGAATGAGCTAAAATAGTTAGAAATCTAGAAAATTTGTCACTTCAATGAATTTTCATCCTATAACGTTTACTTAATTTGAAAAACGAATGGGGACGTTTGCCATAATGGGACAATCATTTCTACAAAAAAGAATAAGATGGAAAGTCTCGCAATGTTATTTATCATGACAACATTGACAATGTCACAACCGTGGGGTGATTAGGGAATCCACTCCGCTAGAAAAAACAAACTTATATAAGGCATGTGTGGCAATGCAGTTTGTCTACCTTATACACATATCTCGATGTGTAGCTATATATGGATTTTATTTTCCAACTTTAGATGATCAGTTTATAGTTCACCATTTAATTAGATTCATAATTTTTGGGAATAAAATACTTGGAGGTACCCTGCAAGTGTGGTACCACAAACAAAGCCCAAACATGGGTCCCAATAGTACAACATTGCGCGCATATATAGGAAGTTTGAGCAAATTTGAAACCAACCAAATGAGGTAGAAACAAATCAAAAAAATTGTTGTGAAACATGTGCATGGAGCCATCACATGACATGTACTTACTACTAACAAGTAAAAAATATAAAACCCTATCATACATAGAGGTTTGGGGTGAAGAATTATTATTCACACACATATAGAATAAATATGGACTACTTTTGGCTTTCTACCCATTAATTTGAGCAAGCTTCATGCAGTGTCCACTTCAAACTTGACAACATTGGAACCATAGCTGCTTGAGTTCGCCTCGCTAGCCTCTTCCCATATGTAAGCTTAATTAATTGGTTACACTACGAAAACCACGGTCAACTTCGAATAATGCATGCATTGCCCCCTTTTGCACATATGCAACTTTGCAAAGTAGGGATTTTGGTTTACCACACATTAGTGTGTTGTTTTCTTTTTATTAGGACCCATGTTTGGTAGCCACATTTTTCCAAAGCCAAAGTGTGGTTAGCAACAAAAAAAAGCTAGTATGGCTAGCCACCAAATTGTGACTTAAAATATTAAAGCCAAACTTTGTCAAAACTTTGTAAAAAAAAGTTGAGTCTATGACAAATGGACCATATATACATGCAATGAAGTGTGATAAGCCAAATTGTGGCAAAAACCAAACACATGCCAAATAAACTATATGCATGGCTGCCAAATTTTGGCTTCTTGACAAATTGTGGCTAGGAACCAAACATGCCCTTGCTGGCCAAAGGGGTCCAAATATGTGTTTTGTTTATTCGCTATCATGTGCAGTGTGTGCACAATACCACAAATCAAAATTTCACGGGTAGGCCAAACATGCATGCATGGTAGGCGAATCGCCATTTCGAAGGCTAATTTGTCAAACTAGCTTACCATGAAACCATCATTTGTACTCCAATTAATTAAGTTCGGATATGAATGGTGGTCATCAACCAAACTAATAAGAATTCAAAATTTGGGATGATATAGGGATGTGCCCTATTGTTGTGGAATCAGAAAACATTAATTAGCCAACGAAAATGTGGGTTGCATCCAAGTATAGTAACTCACAAAGTCGATTGCCAAGAAGTTTTTGCCTAAATTTGAAAAAAGCCAAAAATGAGGTTCAAACTTATTGAAATCAGCAAGCAAGGCAATCACGAAGTCACCAATTACTACTTTTATCTAGGAAAAATAACAAACATGATGGCATGCAAATATTCTTGAGAAGCAGAATCATTCTGTAAATTTTTTTTTTTGGAACCATGCATGTTGGACATTGATTCTCTTCTTGCCACATGGGTGAGCTAGCTTGGTTACCGCAAGAACCATGCATGGCGAACTTTCGAATCATGACCCCTTTTTTAAGAGATCAATGAAAAACTTCTTATTTTCGACTATACTTTGCCAAATACAGTTTTTTTGGTTTT
This sequence comes from Lolium perenne, assembly GCF_019359855.2. Lineage (NCBI taxonomy): Eukaryota > Viridiplantae > Streptophyta > Magnoliopsida > Poales > Poaceae > Lolium > Lolium perenne. The sequence goes on from NC_067244.2 coordinate 25,610,116, forward strand.
CCACATAAAGTCTTTTCATTTTTATTGGCCGAATTAAGGGGGGCAAAATTAAAAGGATGTATTTGTGAAGTGGCTACCGCGTGTATTGCGCACACTACCACCTATACAATTTTCACAAGCGGGTGACATGGTTGGATGGCCATGCATTTCCATGGTTTGTTGGATTATCTCATCATGTAGTATATAATAAATTTATTTTGTAAATATTTTTCAATTCAAGTATTAACGATGGTTATATTACAACTCAAATAAATTGGGAAAATACTGGGATTCGCCTCCCTATAATCAATCTTGCCCGTCCATTTCCTATCACCTGACTATAGGGAGTACTAGATTTAAATGGCGGATGGAGTTAATTCCTCAACCTCATCGCAGTATTATTCCCATCTGTCCCCACTAAACAACCCCTGGCGGTTCGTTCTCCCTGCATTTCGGCAAGTTCCAAAAAACCCCATTGTTTGCATTTGCTCTCCCTCCCTCCCCCTCAATCCCTCCGATCAGTTCGACGTGCTTCAGTGCTGCCATGGCCGACGGTGGCCTGTTTACGCTGAAGAGGAGCGTCGTTCCCCATGGGACGACCAAGGTGAAAGTGGTCTACACGAATGACCCTTCCATTCTCGAGCACACCCTCAAGATGTACGAACAAAAGCTACTAGAGGACAGGCCCAGGTTCGTCGGCCTCGACCTAGAATACACTGTGAACCAAGTAAGTACCGCCGTCGTTCAGTTGGCCATGGACGACCACGTCCTGGTGTACCATTTCTGCAGGTATGTTCTTCACATGCCTTCCTTTATCCTTTTGTTTTTTATAAATATAGAAACTCTTCCTTTATCTTGGATCTGCTTTTTTATTTCAAAATAGACTAGGTTCTAACTTGTATGAAAACACGAACAAACTAACTTGTATGAAAAATGTGGTCCGGAACGTAATATCCAACATACTTGTATAATTTTTTTTGGATTGACCACGATATCTAGTTTCATGATTTTGGTACTCAAAATTTGCACAAATTTCATGTACTCATACTCACCGATAATCGGCATGGATGTCAAGATATTAACATATAGTAACTGAATCTTAACTTGACACTTAAATAATTAGATTATATAGTCGCAACAATAATTCATGTTATTTTGATGTGTATCACTGATGCAAAATCATTGTTTCATTGCAACAAGTATACAGTTTACTGGAAGAAAAATATGTGTACTATTTCAGCATATACGATCTTACAAGATTGATTTGTGTTAACATGCAGGAGTCCTGATAATCTGCACCTGCAAGAATTCCTTCAACATAAAGGAATTTGTTTCACAAGCCGTTGACATCGGGGGTGACTCTAGCAGGTTTGCTAGAGATGGCATTAAAATTCCTAAACATAATTGGATTGACATTCAGGATATGATCAATTTCAATGGTCTGGCAATAGGATCGGCATGGGTGATTTGGCAGCCGCCATCATTGACCCATCTTACAAAGACATGAAGACCAAGTTCCCTACTAGCAGCCACTATCAATGGGAGTGCATGCCATTGCCTGAAGTAAACTTGAGGTATGCTGCGATTGATGGGTATGTCAGTTTTGAGTTGTACAGGCGACTCAAAAAAATCAATGATGGGCAGCGTCAAGCACAACCAATTCCAAGGGAAGTGGTTTGCCCGGATTGCAAGGAAGCGGCTAGGTTGGCCGCTCTTCCCTGCACAGCGCGACGAGAAGAAGCAGGTGTGTCGGGACAACCTATCGGGAATTTGTATCTTATTGCTTTAGGCACAACATACCATTTGATCCGAAGAATATGCCACCATGGATAAAGGACCCGTGCGAGCCTACTTCGGGGTCTCCGTGGGATGGCGGTTCACATGGTGAGCAAGCTTAGGGCAACGGCTGGATGTGGTGAGCTAGCAAGGGCAGGGCCTGTATCTGGTTGGGAAGCTCCAACAAGGATTCCCGACACACGAAGTGCGAACGAGTGCAGAACTTGGACTGCCAACCCATGGGAGGCAGGTACAAGCGGCACCGGCAAGCGCATCAAGAGGGATGATGATAATTGGTGAACTAGGCTGGCGTTATATGTTTCCAAGATTGTACATAAGTTTAGAATTATGAAGCCCAGGTAGTATTGTTTAGGTGATGTAATTACTTTTGCAACAATGTGTATGAGGTTTCGTAACCACGCATCCTTATTTAAACATGTTTAAAACATGAAAATGAAAAGGTAAGCTTTGCATCCTTCTTAGTCACTCCAAAATGAAGCTTTTCGGAAGGTATTTGAAATTTCCATGTTTGAAACCCAAAACGACTTCTCTTCGTGATTGACTTCATAAGACAAAGTTCAGGCTTAGGGGTAGATACATGATTTTTCTGGTTTGAATATGACTAGACCTTGTTTATCAACTTGAGTGCTTACTATATGACATAAGAAGGCTATGTGCTTTGGTTTTTCTTTTTTTTGAAATTTTATGCCCATTTGAATCTTGGTCAAATCCTAGGTACGGTTTGACCAAGATTTGAACAAGTTTAAAATATGAAAATAAAATGTAAGCCCGGTCTGGATCCTTCTTAGTCACTCTGAAATGAAGCTTTTGGGAGGTTTTTGAAATTTCCATGTTTGAAACCCAAAACCACTTCTCTTCATGCTTCACTTCGTAAGATAGAGTTTAGGGTTAGGGGTAGATACGTACATGATTTTTCTAACTATTTTTATGCCCATTTGAATCTTGGTCAAATCATAGGTTTGACCAAGATTTAAACATGTTTAAAATATGAAAATGAAAAGGTAAGCCTGCATCCTTCTTAGTCAATCCAAAATGAAGTTTTTGGGAAGGTTTTTGAAATTTCCATGTTTGAAACCCAAAAACGACTTCTCTTCGTGCTTGACTTCATAAGACAAAGTTTAGGGTTAGGGGTAGATACATGATTTTTCTGGTTTGAATATGTCTAGACCTTGTTTATCAACTTGAGTGCTTATTATATGACATAAAAAGGCTATGTGCTTTGGTTTTTCATTTTTTATACCCATTTGAATCTTGGTCAAATCCTAGGTTTGACCAAGATTTGAACAAGTTTAAAACATAAAAATAAAAGGTAAGCTCGACCTGGATCCTTCTTAGTCACTCTAAAATGAAGCTTTTGGGGGTTCTTGAAATTTCCATGTTTGAAACCCAAAACCACGTCTCTTCATGCTTGACTTCATAAGACAGAGTTTAGGGTTAGGGTAGATACATGATTTGTCTGGTTTGAATATGTCTTGACCTTGTTTATCAACTTGAATGCTTAATATATGACATAAGAATACTATGTGCTTTGGTTTTCATTTTTTGATTTTTTCTGAATTTTTATGCCCATTTGATCTTGGTCAAATCCTAGGTTTAACCAAGGTTTAAACAAGTTTAAAACATGAAAATGAAAAGGTAAGCCTGCATCCTTCTTAGTCACTCCAAAATGAGGCTTTTGGGAAGGTTTTTGTAATTTCCATGTTTGAAACCCAAAACGACTTCTCTTCGTGCTTGACTTCATAAGACAAAGTTTAGGGTTAGGGGTAGATACAAGATTTTTCTGGTTTGAATATCTCTAGACCTTGTTTACCAACTTGAGTGCTTACTATATATGACATAAGAAGGCTATGTGCTTTGGTTTTTCAGTTTTTGCGAATTGTTATACCCATTTGAATCTTGGTCAAATCCTAGGTACGGTTTGACCAAGATTTGAACATGTTTAAAACATGAAAATAAAAGGTAAGCATGGATCCTTCTTAGTAACTCTAAAATGAAGCTTTTGGGAGGTTTTTGAAATTTCCATGTTTGAAACCCAAAACCACTTCTCTTCGTGCTTGATCGACTTCATAAGACAGAATTTAGGGTTAGTGGGTAGATACATGATTTGTCTGGTTTGAATATGTTTAGACCTTGTTTATCAAATTGAATGCTTACTATATGACATAAGAATACTATGTGCTTTAGTTTTCATTTTTTTGATTTTTTCTGATTTTTTTGCCCATTTGATCTTGGTCAAATCCTAGGTTTAACCAAGATTTAAACAAGTTTAAGACATGAAAATGAAAAGGTAAGCCTGCATCCTTCTTAGTCACTCCAAAATGAAGCTTTTCGGAAGGTTTTTGAAATTTCCATGTTTGAAACCCAAAACCACTTCTCTTCATGCTTTACTTCACAAGACAGAGTTTAGGGTTAGGGGTAATATACGTGATTTGTCTAGTTTGAATATGTCTAGACCTTGTTTTATCAACTTGAATTCTTACTATATGACATAAAAAAAACTATGTGGTTTGGTTTGATAGTTCATTGTTCATAATTCATAGTTGATCATACATACGGATCATACATACAGAATTGCGCGATCCTTATCACGACTTCTAACCTATCTAGTCGTCGAGGAAGATGATGGTCGCGTTCTCCTCCGCATCCCGCGCCTCCTTCTCCTTCACGGCGGCGATGGCCGCCGCCTTGTCTTCTTCCTCCGCCCTCTTCTTGTCGGCATCGTCCTTGAGGGACGCGGCCAGCGCCTTCAAGAAGAGGGGTCTTCCCTTCCTCCGCCTCCTCCGCCTCCTCGCCGGCTGGCGGCGCGAATCCGCCGCTGGTGCTCGCCTCCCACGCTGCCTTCGACCGGCGGTTCCTCTCCCGGTCGGCGCACCATTTGTTGAAGACGGGGCCGCTCATCGGTTTGAGCGGCGGATCCGCCTTGTACCAGAGCCAAGCCGGGGCGAACTCGCGGAGCGACGACGGCATGTACAGGGAGCCTGCACCGCACGCCGCGCGCCGACTCCCGGCGGCGGACTGCTTGCACTGGAGCCGCCACGCCTCCTCGAGCGTGTCCGGCGCGCGGGATCGCTTCGATACGCTCGCGGGCGACGCGGAACTGGTACGGCGTGAATACATGGCGAGCGGCGAAGAATCACCACCCTGCAATCAAGGCCAAGCACGCAACATATGGCCTCTTCCTTACGTCTTTTGACTGGTTTGTTGCCGGTCAACGCCGCCTGCCGGCCCCGATGCTCCTGGTCCTGTTTAAAGTTCAGCATTAAACTCTACTATACAAGCTGTCGTGGTCTTGTGATGTACAAGATTAGTACTCTTTTGTAGCATTTGTGATGTAGTAGTACTATACTTTTTTTGAACTGATATAGTACTATCTAAGAAAAGTACTCCCTCCGATTCACATTCTTTTTAGCACCAAGAAATATGGATCGGAGCGAGGGAGTAAATTGGCATCTCGTGCATGAAGCTTGACAGATTGATCGGGTTGGCTAGAACGGCTAAACAATGCTGCTCATTAGGCAAATGCATGCCATGTACGATAGTATACATCTAGTAAAGAAGTCTATACTGACATAAAAAAAGACTACATTGGGGATGAGAGTCAATTGGGGCATCTACAATATAGAAAATCTTGCTCGTAGTTGATTTTGGCTAAGAGGGTTTTGTGCCCATACTTATCTTGGTCAAATCCTAGGTTTGACAATGATTTAAACAAGTTTAAAATATGAAAATGAAAAGGTAAGCATGGATACTTCTTAGTCACTCTAAAATGAAGCTTTTGGGAGGTTTTTGATATTTCCATGTTTGAAACCAAGAACCACTTCTCTTCATGCTTGGCTTCATAAGATAAAGTTTAGGGGTTAGGGGGTAGATACATGATTTGTTTGGTTTGAATATGTCTAGACCTTGTTTATCAGCTTGAATGCTTACTATATGACATAAGAAGACTATGTACTTTGGTTTTTCATTTTTTTGTTTTTTTTAATTTTATGCCCATTTGAATCTTGGTCAAATACACTAGCTATGACCAAGATGTAAACAAGTTTAAAACATGAAAATGAAAAGGTAAGCATGGATCCTTCTTAGTCACTCTAAAATGAAGCTTTTGGGGGGTTCTTGAAATTTCCAAGTTTGAAACCCAAAACCACTTCTCTTCATGCTTGACTACATAAGACAGAGTTTAGGGTTAGGGGTAGATACATGATTTTTCTTGTTTGAATATATCTAGACCTTGTTTGTCAACTTTAATGCTAACTATATGACATAAGAAAACTATGTGCTTTGGTTTTTAATTTTTCTGATTTTTTTATTTTGATGCACATTTGAATCTTTGTCGAATCCTAGGTTTGACCAAGATTTAAACAAGCATAAAACATGAAAATGAAAAGGGGAAGCCTGTATCCTTCTTAGTCACTCTAAAATGAAGTTTTTGGGATGTTCTTGAAATTTTCATGTTTGAAACCCAAAACCACTTCTCTTCATGCTTGACTTCATAAGATATAGTTTAGGGGCTAGGGGATAGATACATGATTTGCCTAGGTTTGAATATGCATGTCCAAACCTTGTTTATCAACTTGAATGCTTAGTATATGACATAAGAAGACTATATGCTTTTGTTTTTCATTTTCTGGTTATTTTTAAATTTTATGCCCATTTGAATCTTTTGGTCAAATCCTTGGTTTAATTTGACACAGATTTAAACAAGTTTAAAATATGAAAATGAAAAGGTGGTAAGCAGGCATGGATCCTTCTTATATATATTAGTCACTCTAAAATGAAGCTTTTGGGAGGTTTTTGAAATTTCCATGTTTGAAACCCAAAACCACTTCTCTTCATGTTGTTGACTTCATAAGATAGAGTTTAGGGGTTAGGGGTATAGATACATGATTTGTCTTGTTTGAATATGTGTCTAGACCTTGTTTATCAACTTTAATGCTTACTATATGACATAAGAACACTATGTGCTTTAATTTGGTTTTTAATTTTTTTAATTTTTTTTGAATTTTGATGCACATTTTGAATCTTGGTCAAATCCTAGGTTTGACCGAGATTTGAACAAGTTTAAAACAAGAAAATAAAAGGTAAGCCCGCCAGACTGGATCCTTCTTAGTCACTCTATAATGAAGCTTTTAGGGGGTTGTTGAAAATGTAAGCATGTATCCTTCTTAGTACGTCACACCACAATGAAGCTTTTGGGAGGCTTTTTGAAATGTCCATGTTTGAAACCCAAAACGACTTCTCTTCGTGCTTGACTTCATAATTAAGACAAAGTTTAGGGTTAGGGGTAGATACATGATTTTTCTGGTTTGAATATGTCTAGACTTTGTTTATCAACTTGAGTGCTTACTATATGGCATATATAAGAAGCTAGGCTATGTGCTTTGGTTTTTCATTTTTTTTGAATTTTTATGCCCATTTGAATCTTGGTCAAATCCTAGGTACGTACGGTTTGACCAAGATTTGAACATGTTTAAAACATGAAAATAAAAGGTAAGCATGGATCCTTCTTAGTCACTCTAAAATGAAGCTTTTGGGAGGTTTTTGAAATTTCCATGTTTGAAACCCAAAACCACTTCTCTTCATGCTTGGCTTCGTAAGATAGAGTTTAGGGTTTGGGGTAGATACGTACATGATTTTTCTAAGTATTTTTACGCCCATTTGAATCTTCGTCAAATCCTAAGTTTGACCAAGATTTGAACAAGTTTAAAACATGAAAATGAAAAGGGTAAGCCTGGATCCTTGTTTAGGGTTAGGGGGTAGATACATGATTTTTGTGGTTTGAATATGCCAGACCTTGTTTATCACCTTGAATGCTTACTATATGACATAGGAAGACGGCGTGCTTTTGTTTTTTGTTTTTTTTGATTTTTTTTGAATTTTTATGCCCATTTGAATCTTGGTCAAGTCATAGGTTTGACCAAGATTTAAACATGTTTAAAACATGAAAATGAAAAAGTAACCCTGGATCCTTCTTAGTCACTCCAAAATGTACCAATTGATAAATGAGTTAACTTGGCTTCATGGAAAAAATAATGTCATGTAAATGATTTAACTTGGCTTTCGTACCCTTGAATCCATAGGAAACTTTGTATAAATGTAGTAGTATAATAATCAACCGAGTTTTTACATCAACAGGTCTGTCACTTACGTGTGGTGCCCATGCGTGAGGTCCCACACTTCAGTGAGCACAAGTCACATGCAATAGGTACGCAAACTCCCAGCCATTTTCTTTGTCAAGAGAAGACGCATCAGGATGCGTATCGGAAGTATGTGGGTCCTTCTGGATCCTTCGGTTGTCCCTCTCACAAAAAAAAAATCTCTCTCATTCTCGGCCTCGCTCGACTCGCTCGCTCGCTCCTGCTCACTGACAAACCCTGCACAAAAGTCAACATCATCACACGAAAAAGGGGAGACACCATAATTCTCTCCCTTCTTCTCTCCTTCCGAGTGATCCCTCTTCCTCCGAGTTTCACTCGACGGGCAAACACACATGTGCTGCATAGTAATAATAAAAAAGTAGAAAAATTGACCTACGAATCTATGATTAAATATGTTAAACTAGGGTTTTGCCCACTACTACAGATCAAGTTCAAAAATATCCAACTACTACTTCGATTTTGGGCTACTAATATAAAACTAAAATAAGTTGAACTAGTATTCCTCTAAAAAATCATTTTGGTATGCATTGTTTGATACTTTTCATAGCTATAGTGCATCACAAATTTATGATTTCATGCTTTGCTTTGCCAATTTCGATTTTTTCTAACCACCTTCTCTTTGATTTCAAATTTAGGTCAAACTATCGATGCCTACTATGTGTTCTACTTGAATTGGATGCAGCGTGCGCACATGTTTTGCCATTGTTTTGGGCTTCCACACATCTTTGGGGCATCCAAGTATTTAAGTTACCTTGTTTTTTTGAATTGTAATTCATACCCTTCCTCCCAATTTTTATGCCCATTTGAATCTTGGTCAAATCCTAAGTTTGACCAAGATTTGAACAAGTTTAAAACATGAAAATGAAAAGGTAAGCCTGAATCCTTCTTAGTCACTCTAAAATGAGAAGCTTTTGGGAGTTTTTTGAAATTTCCATGTTTGAAACCCAAAACCACTTCTCTTCATGCTTGACTTCATAAGACAGGGTTAATTTAGGGTTAGGGGGTAGATACATGATTTGTCTAGTTTGTTGTTTAGACCTTGTTTATCAACTTAAATGCTTACTATATGACATAATAATACTATGTGCTTTGGTTTTCTTTTTTTTTGATTTTTTCTGAATTTTTATGCCCATTTGATCTTGGTCAAATCCTAGGCTTAACCAATATTTAAACAAGTTTAAAACATGAAAATTAAAAGGTAAGCATGTATCATTCTTAATTAGTCACTCCAAAATGAAGCTTTTGGGAAGGTTTTTGAAATTTCCATGTTTGAAATCCAAAACGACTTCTCTTCGTGCTTGACTTCATAAGACAAAGTTTGGGGCTAGGGGTAGAAACATGATTTTTCTGGTTTGAATATGTCTAGACCTTGTTTATGAACTTGAGTGCTTACGTACTATATGACATAAGAAGGCTATATGCTTTGGTTTTTCATTTTTTTTGAAATTGTATGCCCATTTTTGAATCTTGATCAAATCCTAGGTACGGTTTGACCAAGATTTGAACAATTTTAAAACATGAAAATAAAAGGTAAGCCCGACCTGGATCCTTTAGTCACTCTAAAATGAAGCTTTTGGGGGGTTCTTGAAATTTCCAAGTTTGAAACCCAAAACCACTTCTCTTCATGCTTGACTACATAAGACAGAGTTTAGGGTTAGGGGTAGATACATGATTTTTCTTGTTTGAATATATCTAGACCTTGTTTATATCAACTTTAATGCTAACTATATGACATAAGAAAACTATGTGCTTTGGTTTTTAATTTTTCTGATTTTTTTATTTTGATGCACATTTGAATCTTTGTCAAATCCTAGGTTTGACCAAGATTTAAACAAGTATAAAACATGAAAATGAAAAGGGAAAGCCTGTATCCTTCTTAGTCACTCTAAAATGAAGTTTTTGGGATGTTCTTGAAATTTTCATGTTTGAAACCCAAAACCACTTCTCTTTATGCTTGACTTCATAAGATATAGTTTAGGGGCTAGGGGATAGATACATGATTTGCCTAGGTTTGAATATGCATGTCCAAACCTTGTTTAATTATCAACTTGAATGCTTAGTATATGACATAAGAAGACTATATGCTTTTGTTTTTCATTTTTCTGATTTTTTTTTAAATTTTATGCCCATTTGAATCTTTTGGTCAAATCCTTGGTTTAATTTGACACGGATTTAAACAAGTTTAAAATATGAAAATGAAAAGGTGGTAAGCAGGCATGGATCCTTCTTATATATATTAGTCACTCTAAAATGAAGCTTTTGGGAGGTTTTTGAAATTTCCATGTTTGAAACCCAAAACCACTTCTCTTCATGTTGTTGACTTCATAAGATAGAGTTTAGGGGTTAGGGGTATAGATACATGATTTGTCTTGTTTGAATATGTGTCTAGACCTTGTTTATCAACTTTAATGCTTACTATATGACATAAGAACACTATGTGCTTTAATTTGGTTTTTAATTTTTTTAATTTTTTTTGAATTTTGATGCACATTTTGAATCTTGGTCAAATCCTAGGTTTGACCGAGATTTGAACAAGTTTAAAACAAGAAAATAAAAGGTAAGCCCGCCAGACTGGATCCTTCTTAGTCACTCTATAATGAAGCTTTTAGGGGGGTTGTTGAAAATGTAAGCATGTATCCTTCTTAGTACGTCACACCACAATGAAGCTTTTGGGAGGCTTTTTGAAATGTCCATGTTTGAAACCCAAAACGACTTCTCTTCGTGCTTGACTTCATAATTAAGACAAAGTTTAGGGTTAGGGGTAGATACATGATTTTCCTGGTTTGAATATGTCTAGACTTTGTTTATCAACTTGAGTGCTTACTATATGGCATATATAAGAAGCTAGGCTATGTGCTTTGGTTTTTCATTTTTTTTTGAATTTTTATGCCCATTTGAATCTTGGTCAAATCCTAGGTACGTACGGTTTGACCAAGATTTGAACATGTTTAAAACATGAAAATAAAAGGTAAGCATGGATCCTTCTTAGTCACTCTAAGATGAAGCTTTTGGGAGGTTTTTGAAATTTCCATGTTTGAAACCCAAAACCACTTCTCTTCATGCTTGGCTTCGTAAGATAGAGTTTAGAGTTTGGGGTAGATACGTACATGATTTTTCTAAGTATTTTTACGCCCATTTGAATCGTCGTCAAATCCTAAGTTTGACCAAGATTTGAACAAGTTTAAAACATTAAAATGAAAAGGGTAAGCCTGGATCCTTGTTTAGGGTTAGGGGGTAGATACATGATTTTTGTGGTTTGAATATGCCAGACCTTGTTTATCACCTTGAATGCTTACTATATGACATAGGAAGACGGCGTGCTTTTGTTTTTTGTTTTTTTTTGATTTTTTTTGAATTTTTATGCCCATTTGAATCTTGGTCAAGTCATAGGTTTGACCAAGATTTAAACATGTTTAAAACATGAAAATGAAAAAGTAAGCCTGGATCCTTCTTAGTCACTCCAAAATGTACCAATTGATAAATGAGTTAACTTGGCTTCATGGAAAAAATAATGTCATGTAAATGATTTAACTTGGCTTTCGTACCCTTGAATCCATAGGAAACTTTGTATAAATGTAGTAGTATAATAATCAACCGAGTTTTTACATCAACAGGTCTGTCACTTACGTGTGGTGCCCATGCGTGAGGTCCCACACTTCAGTGAGCACAAGTCACGTGCAATAGGTACGCAAACTCCCAGCCATTTTCTTTGTCAAGAGAAGACGCATCAGGATGCGTATCGGAAGTATGTGGGTCCTTCTGGATCCTTCGGTTGTCCCTCTCACAAAAAAAAAAACAAATCTCTCTCATTCTCGGCCTCGCTCGACTCGCTCGCTCGACTCGCTCGCTCGCTCGCTCCTGCTCACTGACAAACCCTGCACAAAAGTCAACATCATCACACGAAAAAGGGGAGACACCATAATTCTCTCCCTTCTTCTCTCCTTCCGAGTGATCCCTCTTCCTCCGAGTTTCACTCGACGGGCAAACACACATGTGCTGCATAGTAATAATAAAAAAGTAGAAAAATCGACCTACGAATCTATGATTAAATATGTTAAACTAGGGTTTTGCCCACTACTACAGATCAAGTTCAAAAATATCCAACTACTACTTCGATTTTGGGCTACTAATATAAAACTAAAATAAGTTGAACTAGTATTCCTCTAAAAAATCATTTTGGTATGCATTGTTTGATACTTTTCATAGCTATAGTGCATCACAAATTTATGATTTCATGCTTTGCTTTGCCAATTTCGATTTTTTCTAACCACCTTCTCTTTGATTTCAAATTTAGGTCAAACTATCGATGCCTACTATGTGTTCTACTTGAATTGGATGCAGCGTGCGCACATGTTTTGCCATTGTTTTGGGCTTCCACACATCTTTGGGGCATCCAAGTATTTAAGTTACCTTGTTTTTTTGAATTGTAATTCATACCCTTCCTCCCAATTTTTATGCCCATTTGAATCTTGGTCAAATCCTAAGTTTGACCAAGATTTGAACAAGTTTAAAACATGAAAATGAAAAGGTAAGCATGAATCCTTCTTAGTCACTCTAAAATGAGAAGCTTTTGGGAGTTTTTTGAAATTTCCATGTTTGAAACCCAAAACCACTTCTCTTCATGCTTGACTTCATAAGACAGGGTTAATTTAGGGTTAGGGGGTAGATACATGATTTGTCTAGTTTGTTGTTTAGACCTTGTTTATTAACTTGAATGCTTACTATATGACATAATAATACTATGTGCTTTGGTTTTCATTTTTTTGATTTTTTCTGAATTTTTATGCCCATTTGATCTTGGTCAAATCCTAGGCTTAACCAATATTTAAACAAGTTTAAAACATGAAAATGAAAAGGTAAGCATGTATCCTTCTTAATTAGTCACTCCAAAATGAAGCTTTTGGGAAGGTTTTTGAAATTTCCATGTTTGAAATCCAAAACGACTTCTCTTCGTGCTTGACTTCATAAGACAAAGTTTGGGGCTAGGGGTAGAAACATGATTTTTCTGGTTTGAATATGTCTAGACCTTGTTTATGAACTTGAGTGCTTACGTACTATATGACATAAGAAGGCTATATGCTTTGGTTTTTCATTTTTTTTGAAATTGTATGCCCATTTTTGAATCTTGATCAAATCCTAGGTACGGTTTGACCAAGATTTGAACAATTTTAAAACATGAAAATAAAAGGTAAGCCCGACCTGGATCCTTTAGTCACTCTAAAATGAAGCTTTTGGGGGGTTCTTGAAATTTCCAAGTTTGAAACCCAAAACCACTTCTCTTCATGCTTGACTACATAAGACAGAGTTTAGGGTTAGGGGTAGATACATGATTTTTCTTGTTTGAATATATCTAGACCTTGTTTATATCAACTTTAATGCTAACTATATGACATAAGAAAACTATGTGCTTTGGTTTTTAATTTTTCTGATTTTTTATTTTGATGCACATTTGAATCTTTGTCAAATGCTAGGTTTGACCAAGATTTAAACAAGTATAAAACATGAAAATGAAAAGGGGAAGCCTGTATCCTTCTTAGTCACTCTAAAATGAAGTTTTTGGGATGTTCTTGAAATTTTCATGTTTGAAACCCAAAACCACTTCTCTTCATGCTTGACTTCATAAGATATAGTTTAGGGGCTAGGGGATAGATACATGATTTGCCTAGGTTTGAATATGCATGTCCAAACCTTGTTTAATTATCAACTTGAATGCTTAGTATATGACATAAGAAGACTATATGCTTTTGTTTTTCATATTTCTGATTTTTTTTTAAATTTTATGCCCATTTAAATCTTTTGGTCAAATCCTTGGTTTAATTTGACACGGATTTAAACAAGTTTAAAATATGAAAATGAAAAGGTGGTAAGCAGGCATGGATCCTTCTTATATATATTAGTCACTCTAAAATGAAGCTTTTGGGAGGTTTTTGAAATTTCCATGTTTGAAACCCAAAACCACTTCTCTTCATGTTGTTGACTTCATAAGATAGAGTTTAGGGGTTAGGGGTATAGATACATGATTTGTCTTGTTTGAATATGTGTCTAGACCTTGTTTATCAACTTTAATGCTTACTATATGACATAAGAACACTATGTGCTTTAATTTGGTTTTTAATTTTTTTAATTTTTTTTGAATTTTGATGCACATTTTGAATCTTGGTCAAATCCTAGGTTTGACCGAGATTTGAACAAGTTTAAAACAAGAAAATTAAATGTAAGCCCGATAGAATGGATACTTCTTAGTCACTCTATAATGAAGCTTTTAGGGGGGTTGTTGAAAATGTAAGCATGTATCCTTCTTAGTACGTCACACCACAATGAAGCTTTTGGGAGGGTTTTTGAAATGTCCATGTTTGAAACCCAAAACGACTTCTCTTCATGCTTGACTTCATAATTAAGACAAAGTTTAGGGTTAGGGGTAGATACATGATTTTCCTGGTTTGAATATGTCTAGACTTTGTTTATCAACTTGAGTGCTTACTATATGGCATATATAAGAAGCTAGGCTATGTGCTTTGGTTTTTCATTTTTTTTTGAATTTTTATGCCCATTTGAATCTTGGTCAAATCCTAGGTACGTACGGTTTGACCAAGATTTGAACATGTTTAAAACATGAAAATAAAAGGTAAGCATGGATCCTTCTTAGTCACTCTAAAATGAAGCTTTTGGGAGGTTTTTGAAATTTCCATGTTTGAAACCCAAAACCACTTCTCTTCATGCTTGGCTTCGTAAGATAGAGTTTAGGGTTTGGGGTAGATACGTACATGATTTTTCTAAGTATTTTTACGCCCATTTGAATCGTCGTCAAATCCTAAGTTTGACCAAGATTTGAACAAGTTTAAAACATGAAAATGAAAAGGGTAAGCCTGGATCCTTGTTTAGGGTTAGGGGGTAGATACATGATTTTTGTGGTTTGAATATGCCAGACCTTGTTTATCATCTTGAATGCTTACTATATGACATAGGAAGACGGCGTGCTTTTGTTTTTTGTTTTTTTTTTATTTTTATGCCCATTTGAATCTTGGTCAAGTCATACGTTTGACCAAGATTTAAACATGTTTAAAACATGAAAATGAAAAAGTAAGCCTGGATCCTTCTTAGTCACTCCAAAATGTACCAATTGATAAATGAGTTAACTTGGCTTCATGGAAAAAATAATGTCATGTAAATGATTTAACTTGGCTTTCGTACCCTTGAATCCATAGGAAACTTTGTATAAATGTAGTAGTATAATAATCAACCGAGTTTTTACATCAACAGGTCTGTCACTTACGTGTGGTGCCCATGCGTGAGGTCCCACACTTCAGTGAGCACAAGTCACGTGCAATAGGTACGCAAACTCCCAGCCATTTTCTTTGTCAAGAGAAGACGCATCAGGATGCGTATCGGAAGTATGTGGGTCCTTCTGGATCCTTCGGTTGTCCCTCTCACAAAAAAAAACAAATCTCTCTCATTCTCGGCCTCGCTCGACTCGCTCGCTCGCTCGCTCGCTCCTGCTCACTGACAAACCCTGCACAAAAGTCAACATCATCACACGAAAAAGGGGAGACACCATAATTCTCTCCCTTCTTCTCTCCTTCCGAGTGATCCCTCTTCCTCTGAGTTTCACTCGACGGGCAAACACACATGTGCTGCATAGTAATAATAAAAAAGTAGAAAAATCGACCTACGAATCTATGATTAAATATGTTAAACTAGGGTTTTGCCCACTACTACAGATCAAGTTCAAAAATATCCAACTACTACTTCGATTTTGGGCTACTAATATAAAACTAAAATAAGTTGAACTAGTATTCCTCTAAAAAATCATTTTGGTATGCATTGTTTGATACTTTTCATAGCTATAGTGCATCACAAATTTATGATTTCATGCTTTGCTTTGCCAATTTCGATTTTTTCTAACCACCTTCTCTTTGATTTCAAATTTAGGTCAAACTATCGATGCCTACTATGTGTTCTACTTGAATTGGATGCAGCGTGCGCACATGTTTTGCCATTGTTTTGGGCTTCCACACATCTTTGGGGCATCCAAGTATTTAAGTTACCTTGTTTTTTTGAATTGTAATTCATACCCTTCCTCCCAATTTTTATGCCCATTTGAATCTTGGTCAAATCCTAAGTTTGACCAAGATTTGAACAAGTTTAAAACATGAAAATGAAATGGTAAGCCTGAATCCTTCTTAGTCACTCTAAAATGAGAAGCTTTTGGGAGTTTTTTTGAAATTTCCATGTTTGAAACCCAAAACCACTTCTCTTCATGCTTGACTTCATAAGACAGGGTTAATTTAGGGTTAGGGAGTAGATACATGATTTGTCTAGTTTGTTGTTTAGACCTTGTTTATCAACTTAAATGCTTACTATATGACATAATAATACTATGTGCTTTGGTTTTCATTTTTTTTTTTTTTTTTCTGAATTTTTATGCCCATTTGATCTTGGTCAAATCCTAGGCTTAACCAATATTTAAACAAGTTTAAAACATGAAAATGAAAAGGTAAGCATGTATCCTTCTTAATTAGTCACTCCAAAATGAAGCTTTTGGGAAGGTTTTTGAAATTTCCATGTTTGAAATCCAAAACGACTTCTCTTCGTGCTTGACTTCATAAGACAAAGTTTGGGGCTAGGGGTAGAAACATGATTTTTCTGGTTTGAATATGTCTAGACCTTGTTTATGAACTTGAGTGCTTACGTACTATATGACATAAGAAGGCTATATGCTTTGGTTTTTCATTTTTTTTGAAATTGTATGCCCATTTTTGAATCTTGATCAAATCCTAGGTACGGTTTGACCAAGATTTGAACAATTTTAAAACATGAAAATAAAAGGTAAGCCCGACCTGGATCCTTTAGTCACTCTAAAATGAAGCTTTTGGGGGGTTCTTGAAATTTCCAAGTTTGAAACCCAAAACCACTTCTCTTCATGCTTGACTACTTAAGACAGAGTTTAGGGTTAGGGGTAGATACGTGATTTTTCTTGTTTGAATATATCTAGACCTTGTTTATATCAACTTTAATGCTAACTATATGACATAAGAAAACTATGTGCTTTGGTTTTTAATTTTTCTGATTTTTTATTTTGATGCACATTTGAATCTTTGTCAAATCCTAGGTTTGACCAAGATTTAAACAAGCATAAAACATGAAAATGAAAAGGGGAAGCCTGTATCCTTCTTAGTCACTCTAAAATGAAGTTTTTGGGATGTTCTTGAAATTTTCATGTTTGAAACCCAAAACCACTTCTCTTCATGCTTGACTTCATAAGATATAGTTTAGGGGCTAGGGGATAGATACATGATTTGCCTAGGTTTGAATATGCATGTCCAAACCTTGTTTAATTATCAACTTGAATGCTTAGTATATGACATAAGAAGACTATATGCTTTTGTTTTTCATTTTTCTGATTTTTTTTAAATTTTATGCCCATTTGAATCTTTTGGTCAAATCCTTGGTTTAATTTGACACGGATTTAAACAAGTTTAAAATATGAAAATGAAAAGGTGGTAAGCAGGCATGGATCCTTCTTATATATATTAGTCACTCTAAAATGAAGCTTTTGGGAGGTTTTTGAAATTTCCATGTTTGAAACCCAAAACCACTTCTCTTCATGTTGTTGACTTCATAAGATAGAGTTTAGGGGTTAGGGGTATAGATACATGATTTGTCTTGTTTGAATATGTGTCTAGACCTTGTTTATCAACTTTAATGCTTACTATATGACATAAGAACACTATGTGCTTTAATTTGGTTTTTAATTTTTTTAATTTTTTTGAATTTTGATGCACATTTTGAATCTTGGTCAAATCCTAGGTTTGACCGAGATTTGAACAAGTTTAAAACAAGAAAATAAAAGGTAAGCCCGCCAGACTGGATCCTTCTTAGTCACTCTATAATGAAGCTTTTAGGGGGGTTGTTGAAAATGTAAGCATGTATCCTTCTTAGTACGTCACACCACAATGAAGCTTTTGGGAGGCTTTTTGAAATGTCTATGTTTGAAACCCAAAACGACTTCTCTTCGTGCTTGACTTCATAATTAAGACAAAGTTTAGGGTTAGGGGTAGATACATGATTTTCCTGGTTTGAATATGTCTAGACTTTGTTTATCAACTTGAGTGCTTACTATATGGCATATATAAGAAGCTAGGCTATGTGCTTTGGTTTTTCATTTTTTTTGAATTTTTATGCCCATTTGAATCTTGGTCAAATCCTAGGTACGTACGGTTTGACCAAGATTTGAACATGTTTAAAACATGAAAATAAAAGGTAAGCATGGATCCTTCTTAGTCACTCTAAAATGAAGCTTTTGGGAGGTTTTTGAAATTTCCATGTTTGAAACCCAAAACCACTTCTCTTCATGCTTGGCTTCGTAAGATAGAGTTTAGGGTTTGGGGTAGATACGTACATGATTTTTCTAAGTATTTTTACGCCCATTTGAATCGTCGTCAAATCCTAAGTTTGACCAAGATTTGAACAAGTTTAAAACATGAAAATGAAAAGGGTAAGCCTGGATCCTTGTTTAGGGTTAGGGGGTAGATACATGATTTTTGTGGTTTGAATATGCCAGACCTTGTTTATCACCTTGAATGCTTACTATATGACATAGGAAGACGGCGTGCTTTTGTTTTTTGTTTTTTTTTTAATTTTTATGCCCATTTGAATCTTGGTCAAGTCATAGGTTTGACCAAGATTTAAACATGTTTAAAACATGAAAATGAAAAAGTAAGCCTGGATCCTTCTTAGTCACTCCAAAATGTACCAATTGATAAATGAGTTAACTTGGCTTCATGGAAAAAATAATGTCATGTAAATGATTTAACTTGGCTTTCGTACCCTTGAATCCATAGGAAACTTTGTATAAATGTAGTAGTATAATAATCAACCGAGTTTTTACATCAACAGGTCTGTCACTTACGTGTGGTGCCCATGCGTGAGGTCCCACACTTCAGTGAGCACAAGTCACGTGCAATAGGTACGCAAACTCCCAGCCATTTTCTTTGTCAAGAGAAGACGCATCAGGATGCGTATCGGAAGTATGTGGGTCCTTCTGGATCCTTCGGTTGTCCCTCTCCCAAAAAAAAAAACAAATCTCTCTCATTCTCGGCCTCGCTCGACTCGCTGCTCGCTCGCTCGCTCGCTCCCGCTCACCGACAAACCCTGCACAAAAGTCAACATCATCACACGAAAAAGGGAGACACCATAATTCTCTCCCTTCTTCTCTCCTTCCGAGTGATCCCTCTTCCTCCGAGTTTCACTCGACGGGCAAACACACATGTGCTGCATAGTAATAATAAAAAAGTAGAAAAATCGACCTACGAATCTATGATTAAATATGTTAAACTAGGGTTTTGCCCACTACTACAGATCAAGTTCAAAAATATCCAACTACTACTTCGATTTTGGGCTACTAATATAAAACTAAAATAAGTTGAACTAGTATTCCTCTAAAAAATCATTTTGGTATGCATTGTTTGATACTTTTCATAGCTATAGTGCATCACAAATTTATGATTTCATGCTTTGCTTTGCCAATTTCGATTTTTTCTAACCACCTTCTCTTTGATTTCAAATTTAGGTCAAACTATCGATGCCTACTATGTGTTCTACTTGAATTGGATGCAGCGTGCGCACATGTTTTGCCATTGTTTTGGGCTTCCACACATCTTTGGGGCATCCAAGTATTTAAGTTACCTTGTTTTTTTGAATTGTAATTCATACCCTTCCTCCCAATTTTTATGCCCATTTGAATCTTGGTCAAATCCTAAGTTTGACCAAGATTTGAACAAGTTTAAAACATGAAAATGAAAAGGTAAGCCTGAATCCTTCTTAGTCACTCTAAAATGAGAAGCTTTTGGGAGTTTTTTTGAAATTTCCATGTTTGAAACCCAAAACCACTTCTCTTCATGCTTGACTTCATAAGACAGGGTTAATTTAGGGTTAGGGAGTAGATACATGATTTGTCTAGTTTGTTGTTTAGACCTTGTTTATCAACTTAAATGCTTACTATATGACATAATAATACTATGTGCTTTGGTTTTCATTTTTTTTTTGATTTTTTCTGAATTTTTATGCCCATTTGATCTTGGTCAAATCCTAGGCTTAACCAATATTTAAACAAGTTTAAAACATGAAAATGAAAAGGTAAGCATGTATCCTTCTTAATTAGTCACTCCAAAATGAAGCTTTTGGGAAGGTTTTTGAAATTTCCATGTTTGAAATCCAAAACGACTTCTCTTCGTGCTTGACTTCATAAGACAAAGTTTGGGGCTAGGGGTAGAAACATGATTTTTTTGGTTTGAATATGTCTAGACCTTGTTTATGAACTTGAGTGCTTACGTACTATATGACATAAGAAGGCTATATGCTTTGGTTTTTCATTTTTTTTGAAATTGTATGCCCATTTTTGAATCTTGATCAAATCCTAGGTACGGTTTGACCAAGATTTGAACAATTTTAAAACATGAAAATAAAAGGTAAGCCCGACCTGGATCCTTTAGTCACTCTAAAATGAAGCTTTTGGGGGGTTCTTGAAATTTCCAAGTTTGAAACCCAAAACCACTTCTCTTCATGCTTGACTACTTAAGACAGAGTTTAGGGTTAGGGGTAGATACGTGATTTTTCTTGTTTGAATATATCTAGACCTTGTTTATATCAACTTTAATGCTAACTATATGACATAAGAAAACTATGTGCTTTGGTTTTTAATTTTTCTGATTTTTTATTTTGATGCACATTTGAATCTTTGTCAAATCCTAGGTTTGACCAAGATTTAAACAAGCATAAAACATGAAAATGAAAAGGGGAAGCCTGTATCCTTCTTAGTCACTCTAAAATGAAGTTTTTGGGATGTTCTTGAAATTTTCATGTTTGAAACCCAAAACCACTTCTCTTCATGCTTGACTTCATAAGATATAGTTTAGGGGCTAGGGGATAGATACATGATTTGCCTAGGTTTGAATATGCATGTCCAAACCTTGTTTAATTATCAACTTGAATGCTTAGTATATGACATAAGAAGACTATATGCTTTTGTTTTTCATTTTTCTGATTTTTTTTAAATTTTATGCCCATTTGAATCTTTTGGTCAAATCCTTGGTTTAATTTGACACGGATTTAAACAAGTTTAAAATATGAAAATGAAAAGGTGGTAAGCAGGCATGGATCCTTCTTATATATATTAGTCACTCTAAAATGAAGCTTTTGGGAGGTTTTTGAAATTTCCATGTTTGAAACCCAAAACCACTTCTCTTCATGTTGTTGACTTCATAAGATAGAGTTTAGGGGTTAGGGGTATAGATATATGATTTGTCTTGTTTGAATATGTGTCTAGACCTTGTTTATCAACTTTAATGCTTACTATATGACATAAGAACACTATGTGCTTTAATTTGGTTTTTAATTTTTTTAATTTTTTTTGAATTTTGATGCACATTTTGAATCTTGGTCAAATCCTAGGTTTGACCGAGATTTGAACAAGTTTAAAACAAGAAAATAAAAGGTAAGCCCGCCAGACTGGATCCTTCTTAGTCACTCTATAATGAAGCTTTTAGGGGGGTTGTTGAAAATGTAAGCATGTATCCTTCTTAGTACGTCACACCACAATGAAGCTTTTGGGAGGGTTTTTGAAATGTCTATGTTTGAAACCCAAAACGACTTCTCTTCGTGCTTGACTTCATAATTAAGACAAAGTTTAGGGTTAGGGGTAGATACATGATTTTCCTGGTTTGAATATGTCTAGACTTTGTTTATCAACTTGAGTGCTTACTATATGGCATATATAAGAAGCTAGGCTATGTGCTTTGGTTTTTCATTTTTTTTTTGAATTTTTATGCCCATTTGAATCTTGGTCAAATCCTAGGTACGTACGGTTTGACCAAGATTTGAACATGTTTAAAACATGAAAATAAAAGGTAAGCATGGATCCTTCTTAGTCACTCTAAAATGAAGCTTTTGGGAGGTTTTTGAAATTTCCATGTTTGAAACCCAAAACCACTTCTCTTCATGCTTGGCTTCGTAAGATAGAGTTTAGGGTTTGGGGTAGATACGTACATGATTTTTCTAAGTATTTTTACGCCCATTTGAATCGTCGTCAAATACTAAGTTTGACCAAGATTTGAACAAGTTTAAAACATGAAAATGAAAAGGGTAAGCCTGGATCCTTGTTTAGGGTTAGGGGGTAGATACATGATTTTTGTGGTTTGAATATGCCAGACCTTGTTTATCACCTTGAATGCTTACTATATGACATAGGAAGACGGCGTGCTTTTGTTTTTTGTTTTTTTTTAATTTTTATGCCCATTTGAATCTTGGTCAAGTCATAGGTTTGACCAAGATTTAAACATGTTTAAAACATGAAAATGAAAAAGTAACCCTGGATCCTTCTTAGTCACTCCAAAATGTACCAATTGATAAATGAGTTAACTTGGCTTCATGGAAAAATAATGTCATGTAAATGATTTAACTTGGCTTTCGTACCCTTGAATCCATAGGAAACTTTGTATAAATGTAGTAGTATAATAATCAACCGAGTTTTTACATCAACAGGTCTGTCACTTACGTGTGGTGCCCATGCGTGAGGTCCCACACTTCAGTGAGCACAAGTCACGTGCAATAGGTACGCAAACTCCCAGCCATTTTCTTTGTCAAGAGAAGACGCATCAGGATGCGTATCGGAAGTATGTGGGTCCTTCTGGATCCTTCGGTTGTCCCTCTCACAAAAAAAAAAAACAAATCTCTCTCATTCTCGGCCTCGCTCGACTCGCTCGCTCGCTCGCTCGCTCGCTCCTGCTCACTGACAAACCCTGCACAAAAGTCAACATCATCACACGAAAAAGGGGAGACACCATAATTCTCTCCCTTCTTCTCTCCTTCCGAGTGATCCCTCTTCCTCCGAGTTTCACTCGACGGGCAAACACACATGTGCTGCATAGTAATAATAAAAAAATAGAAAAATCGACCTACGAATCTATGATTAAATATGTTAAACTAGGGTTTTGCCCACTACTACAGATCAAGTTCAAAAATATCCAACTACTACTTCGATTTTGGGCTACTAATATAAAACTAAAATAAGTTGAACTAGTATTCCTCTAAAAAATCATTTTGGTATGCATTGTTTGATACTTTTCATAGCTATAGTGCATCACAAATTTATGATTTCATGCTTTGCTTTGCCAATTTCGATTTTTTCTAACCACCTTCTCTTTGATTTCAAATTTAGGTCAAACTATCGATGCCTACTATGTGTTCTACTTGAATTGGATGCAGCGTGCGCACATGTTTTGCCATTGTTTTGGGCTTCCACACATCTTTGGGGCATCCAAGTATTTAAGTTACCTTGTTTTTTTGAATTGTAATTCATACCCTTCCTCCCAATTTTTATGCCCATTTGAATCTTGGTCAAATCCTAAGTTTGACCAAGATTTGAACAAGTTTAAAACATGAAAATGAAAAGGTAAGCCTGAATCCTTCTTAGTCACTCTAAAATGAGAAGCTTTTGGGAGTTTTTTGAAATTTCCATGTTTGAAACCCAAAACCACTTCTCTTCATGCTTGACTTCATAAGACAGGGTTAATTTAGGGTTAGGGGGTAGATACATGATTTGTCTAGTTTGTTGTTTAGACCTTGTTTATCAACTTGAATGTTTACTATATGACATAATAATACTATGTGCTTTGGTTTTCATTTTTTTTTTTGATTTTTTCTGAATTTTTATGCCCATTTGATCTTGGTCAAATCCTAGGCTTAACCAATATTTAAACAAGTTTAAAACATGAAAATGAAAAGGTAAGCATGTATCCTTCTTAATTAGTCACTCCAAAATGAAGCTTTTGGGAAGGTTTTTGAAATTTCCATGTTTGAAATCCAAAACGACTTCTCTTCGTGCTTGACTTCATAAGACAAAGTTTGGGGCTAGGGGTAGAAACATGATTTTTCTGGTTTGAATATGTCTAGACCTTGTTTATGAACTTGAGTGCTTACGTACTATATGACATAAGAAGGCTATATGCTTTGGTTTTTCATTTTTTTTGAAATTGTATGCCCATTTTTGAATCTTGATCAAATCCTAGGTACGGTTTGACCAAGATTTGAACAATTTTAAAACATGAAAATAAAAGGTAAGCCCGACCTGGATCCTTTAGTCACTCTAGAATGAAGCTTTTGGGGGGTTCTTGAAATTTCCAAGTTTGAAACCCAAAACCACTTCTCTTCATGCTTGACTACATAAGACAGAGTTTAGGGTTAGGGGTAGATACATGATTTTTCTTGTTTGAATATGTCTAGACCTTGTTTATGAACTTGAGTGCTTACGTACTATATGACATAAGAAGGCTATATGCTTTGGTTTTTCATTTTTTTTGAAATTGTATGCCCATTTTTGAATCTTGATCAAATCCTAGGTACGGTTTGACCAAGATTTGAACAATTTTAAAACACGAAAATAAAAGGTAAGCCCGACCTGGATCCTTTAGTCACTCTAGAATGAAGCTTTTGGGGGGTTCTTGAAATTTCCAAGTTTGAAACCCAAAACCACTTCTCTTCATGCTTGACTACATAAGACAGAGTTTAGGGTTAGGGGTAGATACATGATTTTTCTTGTTTGAATATATCTAGACCTTGTTTATATCAACTTTAATGCTAACTATATGACATAAGAAAACTATGTGCTTTGGTTTTTAATTTTTCTGATTTTTTATTTTGATGCACATTTGAATCTTTGTCAAATCCTAGGTTTGACCAAGATTTAAACAAGTATAAAACATGAAAATAAAAAGGGGAAGCCTGTATCCTTCTTAGTCACTCCAAAATGAAGTTTTTGGGATGTTCTTGAAATTTTCATGTTTGAAACCCAAAACCACTTCTCTTCATGCTTGACTTCATAAGATATAGTTTAGGGGCTAGGGGATAGATACATGATTTGCCTAGGTTTGAATATGCATGTCCAAACCTTGTTTAATTATCAACTTGAATGCTTAGTATATGACATAAGAAGACTATATGCTTTTGTTTTTCATTTTTCTGATTTTTTTAAATTTTATGCCCATTTGAATCTTTTGGTCAAATCCTTGGTTTAATTTGACACGGATTTAAACAAGTTTAAAATATGAAAATGAAAAGGTGGTAAGCAGGCATGGATCCTTCTTATATATATTAGTCACTATAAAATGAAGCTTTTGGGAGGTTTTTGAAATTTCCATGTTTGAAACCCAAAACCACTTCTCTTCATGTTGTTGACTTCATAAGATAGAGTTTAGGGGTTAGGGGTATAGATACATGATTTGTCTTGTTTGAATATGTGTCTAGACCTTGTTTATCAACTTTAATGCTTACTATATGACATAAGAACACTATGTGCTTTAATTTGGTTTTTAATTTTTATAATTTTTTTTGAATTTTGATGCACATTTTGAATCTTGGTCAAATCCTAGGTTTGACCGAGATTTGAACAAGTTTAAAACAAGAAAATAAAAGGTAAGCCCGCTTGTTTGGATCCTTCTTAGTCACTCTATAATGAAGCTTTTAGGGGGGTTGTTGAAAATGTAAGCATGTATCCTTCTTAGTACGTCACACCACAATGAAGCTTTTGGGTGGGTTTTTGAAATGTCCATGTTTGAAACCCAAAACGACTTCTCTTCGTGCTTGACTTCATAATTAAGACAAAGTTTAGGGTTAGGGGTAGATACATGATTTTCCTGGTTTGAATATGTCTAGACTTTGTTTATCAACTTGAGTGCTTACTATATGGCATATATAAGAAGCTAGGCTATGTGCTTTGGTTTTTCATTTTTTTTGAATTTTTATGCCCATTTGAATCTTGGTCAAATCCTAGGTACGTACGGTTTGACCAAGATTTGAACATGTTTAAAACATGAAAATAAAAGGTAAGCATGGATCCTTCTTAGTCACTCTAAAATGAAGCTTTTGGGAGGTTTTTGAAATTTCCATGTTTGAAACCCAAAACCACTTCTCTTCATGCTTGGCTTTGTAAGATAGAGTTTAGGGTTTGGGGTAGATACGTACATGATTTTTCTAAGTATTTTTACGCCCATTTGAATCGTCGTCAAATCCTAAGTTTGACCAAGATTTGAACAAGTTTAAAACATGAAAATGAAAAGGGTAAGCCTGGATCCTTGTTTAGGGTTAGGGGTAGATACATGATTTTTGTGGTTTGAATATGCCAGACCTTGTTTATCACCTTGAATGCTTACTATATGACATAGGAAGACGGCGTGCTTTTGTTTTTTGTTTTTTTTTTGATTTTTTTTGAATTTTTATGCCCATTTGAATCTTGGTCAAGTCATAGGTTTGACCAAGATTTAAACATGTTTAAAACATGAAAATGAAAAAGTAAGCCTGGATCCTTCTTAGTCACTCCAAAATGTACCAATTGATAAATGAGTTAACTTGGCTTCATGGAAAAAATAATGTCATGTAAATGATTTAACTTGGCTTTCGTACCCTTGAATCCATAGGAAACTTTGTATAAATGTAGTAGTATAATAATCAACCGAGTTTTTACATCAACAGGTCTGTCACTTACGTGTGGTGCCCATGCGTGAGGTCCCACACTTCAGTGAGCACAAGTCACGTGCAATAGGTATGCAAACTCCCAGCCATTTTCTTTGTCAAGAGAAGACGCATCAGGATGCGTATCGGAAGTATGTGGGTCCTTCTGGATCCTTCGGTTGTCCCTCTCACAAAAAAAAACAAATCTCTCTCATTCTCGGCCTCGCTCGACTCGCTCGCTCGCTCGCTCCTGCTCACCGACAAACCACGCACAAAAGTCAACATCATCACACGAAAAAGGGGAGACACCATAATTCTCTCCCTTCTTCTCTCCTTCCGAGTGATCCCTCTTCCTCCGAGTTTCACTCGACGGGCAAACACACATGTGCTGCATAGTAAAAAAAAATCATTAGAAAAATCGACCTACGAATCTATGATTAAATATGTTAAACTAGGGTTTTGCCCACTACTACAGATCAAGTTCAAAAATATCCAACTACTACTTCGATTTTGGGCTACTAATATAAAACTAAAATAAGTTGAACTAGTATTCCTCTAAAAAATCATTTTGGTATGCATTGTTTGATACTTTTCATAGCTATAGTGCATCACAAATTTATGATTTCATGCTTTGCTTTGCCAATTTCGATTTTTTCTAACCACCTTCTCTTTGATTTCAAATTTAGGTCAAACTATCGATGCCTACTATGTGTTCTACTTGAATTGGATGCAGCGTGCGCACATGTTTTGCCATTGTTTTGGGCTTCCACACATCTTTGGGGCATCCAAGTATTTAAGTTACCTTGTTTTTTTGAATTGTAATTCATACCCTTCCTCCCAATTTTTATGCCCATTTGAATCTTGGTCAAATCCTAAGTTTGACCAAGATTTGAACAAGTTTAAAACATGAAAATGAAAAGGTAAGCCTGAATCCTTCTTAGTCACTCTAAAATGAGAAGCTTTTGGGAGATTTTTGAAATTTCCATGTTTGAAACCCAAAACCACTTCTCTTCATGCTTGACTTCATAAGACAGGGTTAATTTAGGGTTAGGGGGTAGATACATGATTTGTCTAGTTTGTTGTTTAGACCTTGTTTATCAACTTGAATGCTTACTATATGACATAATAATACTATGTGCTTTGGTTTTCATTTTTTTGATTTTTTCTGAATTTTTATGCCCATTTGATCTTGGTCAAATCCTAGGCTTAACCAATATTTAAACAAGTTTAAAACATGAAAATGAAAAGGTAAGCATGTATCCTTCTTAATTAGTCACTCCAAAATGAAGCTTTTGGGAAGGTTTTTGAAATTTCCATGTTTGAAATCCAAAACGACTTCTCTTCGTGCTTGACTTCATAAGACAAAGTTTAGGGCTAGGGGTAGAAACATGATTTTTCTGGTTTGAATATGTCTAGACCTTGTTTATGAACTTGAGTGCTTACGTACTATATGACATAAGAAGGCTATATGCTTTGGTTTTTCATTTTTTTTTGAAATTGTATGCCCATTTTTGAATCTTGATCAAATCCTAGGTACGGTTTGACCAAGATTTGAACAATTTTAAAACATGAAAATAAAAGGTAAGCCCGACCTGGATCCTTTAGTCACTCTAAAATGAAGCTTTTGGGGGGTTCTTGAAATTTCCAAGTTTGAAACCCAAAACCACTTCTCTTCATGCTTGACTACATAAGATAGAGTTTAGGGTTAGGGGTAGATACATGATTTTTCTTGTTTGAATATATCTAGACCTTGTATCAACTTTAATGCTAACTATATGACATAAGAAAACTATGTGCTTTGGTTTTTAATTTTTCTAATTTTTTATTTTGATGCACATTTGAATCTTTGTCAAATCCTAGGTTTGACCAAGATTTAAACAAGTATAAAACATGAAAATGAAAAGGGGAAGCCTGTATCCTTCTTAGTCATTCTAAAATGAAGTTTTTGGGATGTTCTTGAAATTTTCATGTTTGAAACCCAAAACCACTTCTATTCATGCTTGACTTCATAAGATATAGTTTAGGGGCTAGGGGATAGATACATGATTTGCCTAGGTTTGAATATGCATGTCCAAACCTTGTTTATCAACTTGAATGCTTAGTATATGACATAAGAAGACTATATGCTTTTGTTTTTCATTTTTTTGGTTTTTTTTAAATTTTATGCCCATTTGAATCTTTTGGTCAAATCCTTGGTTTAATTTGACACGGATTTAAACAAGTTTAAAATATGAAAATGAAAAGGTGGTAAGCAGGCATGGATCCTTCTTATATATATTAGTCACTCTAAAATGAAGCTTTTGGGAGGTTTTTGAAATTTCCATGTTTGAAACCCAAAACCACTTCTCTTCATGTTGTTGACTTCATAAGATAGAGTTTAGGGCGGGGTTAGGGGTATAGATACATGATTTGTCTTGTTTGAATATGTGTCTAGACCTTGTTTATCAACTTTAATGCTTACTATATGACATAAGAACACTATGTGCTTTAATTTGGTTTTTAATTTTTATAATTTTTTTGAATTTTGATGCACATTTTGAATCTTGGTCAAATCCTAGGTTTGAACGAGATTTGAACAAGTTTAAAACAAGAAAATAAAAGGTAAGCCCGCCAGACTGGATCCTTCTTAGTCACTCTATAATGAAGCTTTTAGGGGGGTTGTTGAAAATGTAAGCATGTATCCTTCTTAGTACGTCACACCACAATGAAGCTTTTGGGAGGGTTTTTGAAATGTCCATGTTTGAAACCCAAAACGACTTCTCTTCGTGCTTGACTTCATAATTAAGACAAAGTTTAGGGTTAGGGGTAGAGATACATGATTTTTCTGGTTTGAATATGTCTAGACTTTGTTTATCAACTTGAGTGCTTACTATATCAAGTTGTGTCTGAGTCGAGTCAATGTTGAGTCGTTGAGTCACCTAGTATTATTATTATGGTGGTGTACTTATGTTCATGTACTTGTTTCAGACAGGTATTGTTGTTTTGGTGAAGGAGACATGCATCATCCATTTTTGGTGGGGTTAATTGGTTCTAGGGTTAATTGGTTCTATGCCACTCCTCAATTCACAAGTTGTGTTTATGCCATTCCAAAAACTGAAGTTGTGTTTATGCCACTCTCAATTCTCAATACCCCCTTCTATGCCATTTTCAACAATACAACATGAAAACGGTTCAATAAATAGTCGTATTTCAGTTTATACTTTCGTATTGACCAAAATAAACCCGTGTTCAGATTTGGAGCGACTTTTGGGTGTTTCGGGCACACAAGAAATCCAAAATTTTCAAATTCTGGCGAAAATTAGAACTTCTCAGAAAAATCTAATTTTTTTATAGGAAATCAAAAACACTGAAACGAGTATACTATTTTAATTTGAGCCATTTATGTTTAGATTTGCATAAAAAGGCTAACATTTTCTGTTCTGTCTAGAAATTGGTAAAATTTTGTCCAGAAAATCAAACTTCTTCGAAAAATCTGATAATTTTACAGAATGTCAAGAACACTAATATGAGTCATCCAAGTATTTAAGTTACCTTGTTTTTTTTGAATTGTAATTCATACCCTTCCTCCCAATTTTTATGCCCATTTGAATCTTGGTCAAATCCTAAGTTTGACCAAGATTTGAACAAGTTTAAAACATGAAAATGAAAAGGTGCGCATGAATCCTTCTTAGTCACTCTAAAATGAGAAGCTTTTGGGAGTTTTTTGAAATTTCCATGTTTGAAACCCAAAACCACTTCTCTTCATGCTTGACTTCATAAGACAGAGTTTAGGGTTGGGGGTAGATACATGATTTGTCTGGTTTGTTGTTTAGACCTTGTTTATCAACTTGAATGCTTACTATATGACATAAAAATACTATGTGCTTTGATTTTCATTTTTTTGATTTTTTTCTGAATTTTTATGCCCATTTGATCTTGGTCAAATCATAGGTTTAACCAATATTTAAAGAAGTTTATAACATGAAAATGAAAAGGTAAGCATGCATCCTTCTTAGTCACTCCAAAATGAAAGCTTACATATACTCTTGGAATACTGTTTTGGGTGATTTGTCATTCAAAAATTTGGTATCATTCGGATCGGAGGAAGTATAGTTGGAGATGAATGGCCCACCAAGTCTCTGCCTCGAAGTTTGCTCTTTGACCAGATAAGTATTACTACTCGCGATGTGCCGAGGAGACGGGGAGGCCAAATTTAAGGACTAACCTTTGGTCTTGCCGTCTTCCTCAGTTCACCACTTTGTTTACCTCTTGGAATACTACTTCGCCACCATGACCGGAGCAAGTCTCGCCACAGAAGGGCTCGTGCGGCTGCGGCGAAGCTGAGGGAATCCCAGCAATGCCGTCCTGTCATTGCGTCGAGGTGCCTTCTGCGCAAGAGTCTTCAAGGGCGTCGCTGCCCGCGACTGCCACCTTCAGGCGATCCTCCGTTCTTGCGCATCTTTCTATGTCTTTCACAACTTATCATCCCCTCCTTTTCTTACCTTCTCTCAATCGTATATTCAGGTCGGGCGGCCTTAGTTTTCCCGCAGCCCTCCTGCCTGCGGAAACATCTTCCACGGAGCCAAGTTCTCAAAGCAGCGAGGTATAGACATTCGTGCAAATTGGGATTCCCATTTTCTCTTTCTTGGTACTTCTCTGGGTACACTTCTGATTTTGTGCTCCATCCCCATCTGATAGAAGCCCCGCTACGAGATCGGGCCCATTTTAGAAATGGTTATGGGCAATTTCTACGTCGAGACGGCGGACAGAAGCGCCCTCGCCGATGAGTGCATGAGACTTTATTCTGAGCTCGCCACTGAGAAGATCCGGATTCGCATTCTCGACGATATCGCCATGAAATCGTTCACTGCGAGTAATGAGATCCAGCGGCGGAGCCTCGGCCAGGCAGAGACCATGGACAAACTCGCCGGACTGATCCTGAACCTCACGGTTAGGACGGACAAACTAGAGGCCGGGTACATCACAGGTTAAGGCTCTCAACTCCAAGCTGAAGCGTCAAGCGTGCTCAAGGTAGATCTTGACCAGGTCACCGTGTACCACTAGCTGCAATCCTTGATGACCGCTGTGTCACCCGGCTTCCGAGTTTCTCGAAGGTTAATTTCGAAATTTTGTTCGTAAAATTGGCCTGTGGAAATGTAAACAAACTAGTACTCTTACTTTATTATATTAGTACTTGTGTCAATGTAGTAGTTGTGTCTGAGTCGAGTCAATGTTTAGTCGTTGAGTCACCTAGTATTATTATTATGGTGGTGTACTTGTGTTCATGTACTTGTTTCAGACAGGTATTGCTGTTTTGGTGAAGGAGACATGCATCACCCATTTTTGGCGGGGTTAATTGGTTCTAGGATTAATTGGTTCTATGCCACTCCTCAGTTCACAAGTTGTGTTTATGCCATTCCAAAAACTGAAGTTGTGTTTATGCCACTCTCCATTCTCAATACCCCCTTCTATGCCATTTTCAACAATACAACATGAAAACGGTTCAATAAATAGTCGTATTTCAGTTTATACTTTCGTATTGACCAAAATAATCCTGTGTTCAGATTTGGAGCGACTTTTGGGTGTTTCGGGCACACAAGAAATCCAAAATTTTCAAATTCTGGCAAAAATTAGAACTTCTCAGGAAAATCTATTTTTTATAGGAAATCAAAAACACTGAAACGAGTATACTGTTTTA
The DNA here is from genome assembly GCF_019359855.2 of Lolium perenne. NCBI lineage: Eukaryota > Viridiplantae > Streptophyta > Magnoliopsida > Poales > Poaceae > Lolium > Lolium perenne. The sequence continues at coordinate 25,642,225 of NC_067244.2, forward strand.
ATTTGAGCCACTTATGTGCAGATTTGCATAAAAAGACTGACATTTTTTGTTCTGTCTAGAAATTGGTAAAATTTTGTCCAAAAAAATAAACTTCGAAAAATCTGATAATTTTACAGAATGTCAAGAACACTAATATGAGTCTACTATTCTAATATGAGCCATTTCTGGGCACATATGATCCATTAAACATAGGTGCAAAGTACGGTCCAGATTATACGAGAGTATGTACAAAGCGTAGTACAGAGAAGTCGTTTTGGGTTTCAAACATGGAAATTTCAAGAACAACCCAAAAAGCTTCATTTTAGAGTGAGTAAGAAGGATCCAGGCTTACCTTTTCATTTTCATGTTTTAAACTTGTTTAAATCTTGGTCAAACCTAGGATTTGACCAAGATTCAAATGGGCCGAAAATTAAAAAAATCATAAAAATGAAAAACCAAAGTACATAGTCTTCTTATGTCATATAGTAAGCATTCAAGTTGATAAACAAGGTCTAGACATATTCAAACCATACAAATCATGTATCTACCCCCTAACCTAAACTCTGTCTTATGAAGTCAAGCATGAAGAGAAGTGGTTTTGGGTTTCAAACATGGAAATTTCAAAAACCTCTTAAAAATTCATTTTAGAGTGACTAAGAAGGATATGATGCAGGCTTCCCTTTTCCTTTTCTTGTCTTAAACTTGTTTAAATCTTGGTCAAACCTAAGATTTGACCAAAAGATTCAAACGGGCATAAAATTAAAAAAAAATCAGAAAAATGAAAAACAAAAGCATATAGTCTTCTTATGTCATATAGTAAGCATTCAAGTTGATAAACAAGGTCTAGACATATTCAAACCAGAAAAATCATGTATAGATCTACCCCTAACCCTAAACTCTGTCTTATGAAGAGAAGTGGTTTTGGGTTTCAAACATGGAAATTTCAAGAACCTCCCAAAAGCTTCATTTTAGAGTGTGACTAAGAAGGATCCAGGCTTACCTTTTCACTTTCATGTTCTAAACTTGTTTAAATCCTAGTCAAACCTAGGATTTCACAAAGATTCAAATATATGGGTATAAAATACAAAAAAATAGAAAAATGAAAAACGAAAGCACATAGTCTTCTTATGTCATATAGTAAGGATTAAAGTTGATAAACAAGGTCTAGACATATTCAAACTAGACAAATCATGTATCTCCCCCTTAACCCCTAAACTCTGTATTATGAAGTCAAGCATGAAGAGAAGTGGTTTTGGGTTTCCAACATGGAAATTTCAAAAACCTCTTAAAAATTCATTTTAGAGTGACTAAGAAGGATGCAAGCTTCCCTTTTCATTTTCATGTCTTAAACTTGTTTAAATCTTGGTCAAACCTAAGATTTGACCAGAAGATTCAAACGGGCATAAATTTCAAAAAAAATCAGAAAAATGAAAAACAAAAGCATATAGTCTTCTTGTGTCATATAGTAAGCATTCAAGTTGATAAACAAGGTCTAGACATATTCAAACCAGAAAATCATGTATATATCTACCCATAACCCTAAACTCTGTCTTATGAAGTCAATCATGATGAGAAGTGGTTTTGGGTTTCAAACATGGATATTTCAAGAACCTCCCAAAAGCTTCATTTTAGAGTGTGACTAAGAAGGATCCAGGCTTACCTTTTTCATTTTCATGTACTAAACTTGTTTAAATCCTGGTCAAACCCAGGATTTCACAAAGATTCAAATATATGTGTATAAAATATAAAAAATAGAAAAATGAAAACCAAAGCACATAGTCTACTTATGTCACATAGTAAGCATTCAAGTTGATAAACAAGGTCTAGACATATTCAAACCAGAAAAATCATGTATATATCTACCCCTAACCCTAAACTCTGTCTTATGAAGTTAATCATGAAGAGAAGTGGTTTTGGGTTTCAAACATTGGAATTCCAAGAACCTCCCAAAAGCTTCATTTTAGAGTGTGACTAAGAAGGATGATTCAGGCTTACCTTTTCATTTTCATGTTCTAAACTTGTTTAAATCCTGGTCAAAACTAGGATTTCACAAAGATTCAAATATATGGGTATAAAATTCAAAAAAATAGAAAAATGAAAAACCAAAGCACATAGTCTTCTTATGTCATATAGCAAGCATTAAAGTTGATAAACAAGGTCTAGACATATTCAACCTAGACCAATCATGTATCTACCCCCTAACCCCTAAACTCTGTCTTATGAAGTCCAGCATGAAGAGAAGTGGTTTTGGGTTTCAAACATGGAAATTTCAAAAACCTCTTACAAAATTCATTTTAGAGTGACTAATTAAGAAGGATGCATGCTCCCCTTTTCATTTTCATGTCTTAAACTTGTTTAATTCTTGGTCAAACCTAAGATTTGACCAAAAGATTCAAACGGGCATAAAAAAATCAGAAAAATGAAAACGAAAGCACATAGTTTTCTTATGTCATATAGTAAGCATTCAAGTTGATAAACAAGGTCTAGACATATTCAAACCAGAAATCATGTATATATCTACCCCTAACCCTAAACTCTGTCTTATGAAGTCAATCATGAAGAGAAGTGGTTTTGGGTTTCAAACATGGAAATTTCAAGAACCTCCCGAAAGCTTCATTTTAGAGTGACTAAGAAGGATACAGGCTTACCTTTTCATTTTCATATTTTAAACTTGTTTAAATCCTGGTCAAACCTAGGATTTGACAAAGATTCAAATATATGGGCATAAAATTCAAAAAAATGGAAAAATGAAAAACCAAAGCACATAGTCTTCTTATGTCATATAGTAAGCATTAAAGTTGATAAACAAGGTCTAGACATAAGCAAACTAGACAAATCATGTATCTACCCCCTAACCCCTAAACTCTGTCTTATGAAGTGAAGCATGAAGAGAAGTCGTTTTGGGTTTCAAACATGGAAATTTCAAGAACATCCCAAAAGCTTCATTTTAGAGTGACTAAGAAGGATCCATGATTACCTTTTCATTTTCATGTTTTAAACTTGTTTAATCTTGGTCAAACCTAGGATTTGACCAAGATTCAAATGGGCACAAAATTTAAAAAATCAGAAAAATGAAAAACCAAAGTACATAGTCTTCTTATGTCATGTAGTAAGCATTCAAGTTGATAAAATGGTTCATGCCGGCGTCTTAGCTCCTAAAAAATTATACACCAATTGATGTGACGAATTGATGATTTACTCTAGTCTGCTTCTAGACCATGCAGCTAGCGAGTATTCATATGTCTTGCATGGAGCCCCCAACTTTTGACTTCCGTGTCGGAAAAGGCCTGTTTAATAATGTGGGGCGATGAGGTATCCCGAAGTATCTAGAGGGTTTCAGTGTTTCAGGCTTTCAGCATCGCCAGTCCAAGGGAAGGATGGGTGACGAATCCGTGCATTCACAGCCGTTAGATCTGAAGAGTCCTTGTATGATGAGCGGTAGATAGCACCTCTAAGCTGCAAATCAACAGCTTCAATTACTTCAAATGAGCATTGGCCGGAAGGCTGACAGAGTGAAAAAATTCAAATTCAAAAACTCATGTATAGAATAGAAAAAAATAAAAAACATGTAGATAGAATAGAGGTATAGATAGATTAGCCCAAAAAGAAGAGGACGGGGAAATTTCGAACGCTCACCTTTAACTCAGCGAGACACCTCCTCGCGCACCTAAACTTTCGAACGCGCGCCCAATATTTCGAACGCTTGCCTTTAACTCAGCACCCAGCCCACCTTGTTCTTCTCTAGACACCTCCTTCGGCGCGCTGTTCTTCTCTAGACACACCCTCGGTGAACCAGGCCGCGCACCAAAACTTCCCCACGCTTTCTATCGGCCCGCGTCGGCCGGCTGCGGGTGGCGCCGTTCTTCTCCAGCCGCACCGGCAGCGCGGTCAGCTGGTAGATCCTCACGGTATGCATGCTATCTTCAGGCACAGGCAAGTACGATTCATTATAGCTCAATCGAAGTCATTCGCCGTCGCCCAGCCCTTATAAGTTCGTTAGTTCGTTCGAATCGATCGGTTGATATTGTTTTCCTCTCGATGTGTTTGTTTGACATTGTTTTCCGCTTTACCTATTTGCTCGAATTCGTTAAATGCGTACAGCTGTTTGTTTGTAAGGCAAAGAGGAAATCATATCATGGCTTATCATCATGGGTATAACCTTTTTAGCTAGATTTTGCTGTTTGGGATCTATGATCCTTTTAGTTGCTGCTCTCCAGTAACATTTTCCCTCTTTTTTATTACAGTGAAAAATACACAGCGAGGAAACCACTGTCCAGCCTAAAAAATAGACCTCGATTGGTTTGCTGAAATCGGCTCAAATAACGTGGCATTTAGTTATATAGTTTTATATTCGACCTGTTTGCTCAGATATGTTGGTTTACATTCATACGCAACCTGTTGGGCAAGTATGGACACAGCTTCAGTGACTTTCAGGTCAAAATTCCAGCGGTTGAGTGATTTTTGGTTGGATCCATTCCTGTGCGTTCGATCGGCTTTTGATGGCTGTTATTGAGACAAAGTCATGGCTGGACTTTTGACGCAGCTCCAGTGACGTTCAGGTCAAAAGCCCAGCGTTGACTTTGGTTCAATATCAGCCATCCAAAGCCAATCGAACACACATGAATGTATCCAACCAAAAATCACTCTACAATAAGTCGTTTCCAGACTAAAACAATGTTTATTCCCAAACTATTTTTTTGAATCCAACCAATCTTTCCCGGAATGCAGAAGAAATATATAAGATTTACTGGAATGTTGTTCTTTTTACTGGACAGTTTGAATTTTAAGTTTAAGTTGGTTGTAAAACATAAAATGAGGTTTATTGATAAACAATATGGCTGAATCTGATGAAACTCCCCCAGAATGCATAACCCGACATATAAGATTTACTGGATTTTTGTTTCAAAAACTTCTAGGCAGTACGAATTTTAAGTTTAAAATTTTCTCGTGAAACTTAAAATGGTAAATTTTGGATCCATTCTCGTGCGTTCGATTGGCTTTTGATAGCTGTTATTGAAACAAGTGTTAATTGGTTATATGCCACTCCTCAATTCACAAGTTGTGTTTATGCCATTACAAAAACTGAAGTTGTGTTTATGCCATTACAAAAACTGAAGTTGTGTTTATGCCACTCTCAATTCTCAATATCCCCTTCTATATATGCCATTTTCAATACTCCACTATAATAAATATAGCATATCTATGATAGTACTCTATGATACCACCCACTATGCACCCATGTTCCAAACACCACTCCCGCTGACTGTACCTTATTGTATCGAGCGATAAGCTTGATGAGCAACCAAAACAAACAAAATAAGACTGTACCTTATTGTACTTGCTCTTACCCATATCTTCTCTTTCTCTTTCATCGCGAGTGCAGCTAATTCAGTTAGTCTTCCAATGAATATTAATATTTTGTCTCAATGATGTCATGTTTCGACTAACAATTAGCACTTTTGAATTCTTAGATTGCTTTTTCACACGATGCACTTCTTTTAATTTATTTTACCACATTTGAATGTGAACCTTGACCAAATAAATAGGACAACAATATCACGATCATATAATACATAAGCAGCATTGTTAGAATCGTGTTGGAAAATACTTTCTAATGATACCAGTTTTATATCAATTTTTTTTATATACTTCATCCTGAAAAATATGTTTCAACTTCATCAAAACTTGCATGTATCTGCAAACTAAACTCATCTAAATACATGTATATCTACATAAAATTGAAACATCATTTTTAAATAGAGAGATATAGATTAATATTTTTTCGAAGATAAAATACGAAAAACAAGGGTGCATTGTTTATTGAAATGGAGTGAGTAGTATATATAAAATCATTTTAGTTGCCAATGATCATGTTGAGGGCCTCTATTTCTTGTTTTGCTCAGTCCCTCCGTATTCTCGAGTACGGCCCTGGTGGTCTATGAACCTGTATGTAATCTTATTACTTTTGGCTTCTTTGCACTGCTAATAGATCGGCGGAATTACGGCAAAAAAGAAGAAAGAATGTGTTGGTATTGTATTGCTTTCGATAGATATGTTCGCCCCTCCCCCCCAAGCATTTACAGATGGCACAAGAGATTCAAGGATGAAATTGCTCTCCTTGTTCATAAGGCAAAGAGGAAATCATATCATGGGTAGAACATTTTATATATATTTTGCTGTTTGGGATCTATGATCCTTTTAGTTGCTGCTCTCCAGCAACTTTTGTACATATTTCCCTCTTTTTATTAAAAAAAATATAAAGTGGGGAAACCCAGTGGTCAGCCTAAAAAAAATCTGTTCGCTAGGTAGCCGTAGTTTTGCACTCAGTTCGTTTGCTGAAATCGGCTCAAATAATGTAGCATTTATAGTTTTATATTCGACCTGTTTGCTCAGGTATGTTTGCTTACATTCGTACATGACCTGTTTGTTGAAATAGCTTATCGCTTCTCTGACCATCTATCTCCTCAACAGATGGACATAACTTGGATATTATTTCACTCATTAAACACACCAACATATTTGAGTGGTATTGAAGACTTCATGAAGCACGTTAGTGATTTTACTGACGGCGACAAGACAAAGGAAGTGATTTGTCCATGCCGCGTATGTTTGAATATTGGGTCCAAGCCTCAACATGTAGTCTCAGATCATTTATTCGTTTATGGGATGGACCAGACATATATCAGGTGGATTAACCATGGTGAACACTATGATCAGCCTGACATTATTGATCCTCTTTATTCTGATGGTTATCAGCCTGAAGATCTCGTCCAGGATGAGGCTACTGCTAATTTGTTACGGGATCTGTATCCATATGCAAGCCAACATCCCCATGGTTATCACAAAAAGCCTCTTTTCCATGACCTGATAGAAGATGCTAAGCTCTTAGTGGCCCCTGGTTCTGTTGTGTCAAGATTTGAATTAATTGTGAAATTACTTCATGACAAGTCATACCAGGGGATTACCAATAAAGCGTTCAATGCAGTTGCGAAGACATACAGCGATGCACTCCCTGGGGCTGGACTGCCAAAATCCTTTTATGAGGTGAAGCAGTACATCAAGGTACTGGGACTTGGATATGAGAAGATTGATTTTTGCAAAAATAAGCGTACCTTTGTTTTGGATGGAGTATAATGACCTCGATGAATGTCCAGTATGTAAGGAATCAAGATGGAAACATGATGGAGCTGGTGGTAAGAAAAAGATTCCTTGGAAGGTTCTGAGATACTTTCCACTTGTACAAAGATTGCAGAGGTTGTTTGCTTCAGAACAAACATCTCGGGAAACAAGATGGCACAAAGAGATTCTCACGCCCGACCCTGATTTACTGAGGCATCCTGCTGATGGCGATGAATGGAAGCAATTCGACCTGGATCATCCAGTGTTTGCTGCAGTTCCCAGGTACCTGGGACTTGGCCTTGCTACAGATGGATTCAACCCATTTGGCAACATGAGCAACTCGTATAGCATGTGGCCAGTACTAGTTACACCTTACAACCAGGCTCCCTGGACATGCACCGATCAGTCGAACTGTATGATGGCCTTACTCATCCCAGGTCCCAAATCTCCTGGGAAGGATTTTGATGTGTTCATGCAGCCTCTTATTAGAGACTTGCAAACATTATGGGAGGGTGTCCCTACACGGGATGTGTGTCAACCTAAAGAACAAAATTTTCTATTACGTGTTCTTTGTCTTGTATTGCACCCATGATTATCCAGCTTTGGGCACTATGTCGGGCGAGTAACATCAGGTTATAATGCATGTGTTCACCGTGATACTGATCAATTGGCGGTGAGGATAATAAACAAGATATGCTATATGGGCCATCGCCGTTTCCTTCCATTAGATCACGGTTCCGAAAAAATAGAAAAAATTGCAATTTATTGGTGATCATGCCTGTAAAAAGACTAAACCGCAGCACTTTAAGAGTCACGAGTTGGAGGCGCACCTAGAAGCGGTCAGAAATGTTAAACCAGGAAAACCACCAGCCGCCACAGCAGGTACAGCAGAAGGATACGAGAAGATGCAGCAGCAGTAGTAGCAGATAGAAAAAGGAAGAAGAGAGGAGATGAACTGAGTCTAGCAGCTACCAAAAGGAAGATGGGAGGTGAAATAGCAGCATGTACCAAGAGGAAGGAAATGGAAAATGATAGACCGAGAATATTTTATAAGCGCAGGACCACTCTTTGGGACTTGCCGTATTGGGCTGGTAAGAAGCTTCGGCATAATATTGATATCATGCACATGGAGAAGAATATATGTGACAGCATTGTCGGCACATTACTCAACATTCCATCCAAGACAAAAGATAGCTCAAATGCTAGGATTGATTGTGCAACATTGAATGTTAACAGGCACTTGCAACTTGATCGTAATGACAAAGTGAACAAAGGCAAGGAAAAACATTATAAATTTCGAGGCGCGGAATTCACATTGCCGATGCCTAAAAGGAGATTATTTTGTGAGTACCTCCGAGGTGTGATGTTCCCGTTCGGATTTGCTTCCAACATTGCAAATTGTCTCAATGCTGAAGGAAACAAGCTCCAAGGGTTGAAAACTCACGATTGTCATATCCTGCTGCAAAGGCTTTTAGCTATTGGCATTAAAGATTTAGTGAAGCCAAATATGTACAACGTGATTGCAGAGTTGGGAAGGTTCTTTAGGGAAATATGTAGTAAAACTCTAAGCGGAGAGCTTGTAGAACGTCTTAAGGTGGACATAGCAGTAATCCTGTGCAAGCTGAGCTGATATATCCTCCAGCCTTCTTTGATGTGATGGTGCATTTGGCTGTTCATCTACCCGATGAGGCACTTTTAAGAGGTCGATACAGTATGGATGGATGTACCCTATAGAACGTCGATCGTGCACTTTCAAGAATACAGTTAGGAACAAAGCTAGACCGGAGGCTTGCATTGCAGTGGCGTATATTGCTGCTGAAGCATATACATTTGCCTCAAGATATATTCCTGATATTGAGACCAGATTCAACCGGGGTCGCAGAATTTTGGAAGTTGGAGGATCTGTTTTTAATCATGGTGTTGAGCTAATAGGAAAGAGGACCGAAAAAACATTAGAGCAGTCTGAATTTGAACAGCTGTCTTGGTATGTGCTGAATAATGCTACAGAGGCTGATGAATATGTTAAGTGAGTACTATGCACACGAAATACTCAGTTCCTCGCATATACTATGAACTTGTATCAAAATGAAATATATTCAGCTGACTTGGCTATGTTTTGCAGGTTGTACATGGAAACGAATGGAAAGCTATCGGCACGTGGGAGTGGGTTTCAGGACTGGTTTGAGAAATATGTAAGATGTTCAATTGCACTCTGACTTGTCTATGTGTTTTCACATGAGATGACCTCTTGTCTATTTTGTAATCGTAGATCTCGAAACTCCATGCGGAGAATCCAGGCGCTGTTAGTGCTGATCTCCTTGTCCTATCACGTGGTCCAGATAAGAGGGTGTTGGTAGCTGCAGCTTGCAATGCCAATGGTGTCCATTACAGCTCCTATGAGCGTGAACAACATTTGAAGACACGAAATAGTGGCATCACAACCAGTGGAGATCACTTGACAACGAGAAAGAAGAGATCAGAGTCATTTGACCATTATGGTCACATAGAAGAGGTTATTCAGTTGTTCTATAGTGATAAGGTTATTGTCCGATCTGTGGTTCTATTTAAGTGTTATTGGTACAACCAAGATCCAAACAAGGGCAAAGGTGCCGGAAATGATGGGTATTTCATATCAGTTAATACTACTGCTCAGTGGTACAAGGATGATCCTTATATTTTGGTACCTCAAGCGGCCAAGGTACTTTTCTTGGAAGATAGATCTAGAAAAGGATGGCAGTATGTGCAAAAGTTTGTGGCAAGGAACATATATGATTTGGATGAGAATGCGGATCCAATAATTGGTGCCCAGCAAGATGATTTCGCTGGTTGTATGCAAACTAAAGTTGCTGACATTGATGAAACCTCGTTGGATACAGGTATCCCTGCACATGATGGAGAAGTAGATTTCTCTGTTGAGGTTAGCATAGTCGACAAAGAGATGGATAAACTGAAGCTACCTGGTGAATCTCAGGAGGAGAATGGACACGACGAGCAGGATGAGACCATGCACGAATATCAGAATGAAGACGGAGGTGATGATGATGATGATGATTAGACTCTTGTCTCTGTATCATGCTGTGAGATGAAGAACCATGATTTGTTTTGATTTTTCTATTTGGAAAATGTATGAGTCCTGAAGACAATTATCTGTTGGATTGTAATCCCATGATGACTAATTATTTATGTTTGTTGTCCTACTAAAAGTTGGTCAAACTTAATTGTGTGGAAGTAATCCCATGTTGTTTGATTCATAGGGTCATATCCCATAGGAAAATAGAATGATAATACTTGATCAAACTAATGCAGAATATCTTATAACCACAATCAAATAGAATTTCTCTTGACATAGGATTCAAGTTGGCATGGCATCCCTATCATACAGGGGTTTTATTCATACTATGCTACAAATCGAAAATAAGATGGGTCAACACTTTATCGCGGCAGATAGGGCAGCTGGCGTTCGTTACAAACCAGGAGAAGATGCACTTCCTATGGAACGGGTGTTTGCATCCCCGGAGACGCACCGTTGTGCGCTGCGACAGCCCCAGCATGCATATGCTGCAGTGGCCGTCCTCCGGCGCAACTAGGACCCAACTGTCCTGCAGCGCCGGCAAGTTGACGATGAGCCGGTGGTCCACCCTAAGGGTGAGGTCGAAGTGGAGGCCACCGAGCCGACGACACGCCTGCTGCCACATCAGGTGCATAACATCGTAAGGCATGATGATGTCCCACTCCTCCTCCGTGAGGTTCAGGTTCTTGAGCAGCCATACACGGGCAAGAATCTCGCGCATAGTTCGCACGACATTGCCCCCACTACGCAGCTCCCTCGGAGGCAAGCCAAGATCCAGCACCACCTCTTCGCAGGGTGTAGTGGTGATATCGTCCTCATCCAGTGGGGCAGGGAGGGGGCCGGCCATCCTCCTAAGCTCGTACATCCTCGAGAAGAAGATGTGCAATGTCATAGTGTACGGGGACGCCTCGCCCTCGCCCTCGCCCACGGCCGGCGGCTCGCCGACGGAGAAGTCGGTCGTGCTTGCCGACACACGGCAGGCACGGAAGACATGTGGGCCAGACTCGATGATGCGCTCGCGTGAGGAGCGCTCTAGTAGGGGCGTCGCCGCCATTGGGGATTCTTCGGAGGGCTGTAGACTGGCGGCTAGTCGACGGTGAGGTGGTTGGTGTGAGATCTCTGGGATGAGGCCAGGGGAAGTGGGCGAAGTGCTCGGGACTAGGGATTGCCCTCAACTTTCCATGATAGTATGATAATAATTGGTGGACGAGGGAGACTAGTCCAGAGACTACCCAAAGTTGATAAATCATGTTCGAGGGAAAATGCACAAGATTTATTATCAAAATTCAAGCTAATTTCGCCGATTTTGTTCTGCCGTTCATTAGACATCATCCAACGGCCTTGGTCTCTGGGATTATTTGCTACATGTTGTCATCTACTATTTTCTACCCAATTCCAGAAACATCCATAAAGCTAGTAGATAGCTTTCCTGCTTGTTGGCCCCAACCCATTTTTTTAATCTTTTCTTCCTTATCCCCTTCGCTCATGCTAGCAGCTACTTGCAGCCATTGCTACACCAGCGAGGTGATCTCTATGATAGGCACGGTTTTAGTAAGACAGCAAGTTGTAGATAGCTAACCATGAGACACATGCCTCTCTGGTTGAGACTGAGCTCGCTCTTGTGATTGGGCTCCAATGGTCGAGGTGAGTCACAGCTGCAATGACAGAGGTTTGTGCTGAATTAATTAGCACAGAGGCGTAACTAGCACTAGATGGAGAAGGCATAGTACACATATCGGACACGAAGTCGCGTCTGGCGAGCAGCTCGCATTCACTTGCATCAGTGCGGTACAACAAAGATGATGAAGAAGGATTGGAGCTTTGAAGGTAGTCAGAAAAGTTACAAAAAATAATATGTGCAAAACTTAACCTGTATAAACGCACATGCATGGATAATTTTACATTTCTGCATGAGAAAGACATGTCAATTTTCAGTACGACATGGTTTGATTTGTCAAATTTGATGCTCCTTAATGCATTTTAAGTGAAAATTACAGGTTTATTCATTATAATTGCCGATTTTTAACGTTACGTGCAGCTGACTAGCAAACTATAAGTGTGTGATTGCTTGCTTTCAAAATAAGGATATGTAATCATTTTGTATAAGGTAGTACCAATTAGTCGTTATATTGCAGAACTTAAAGAGTTTTGAGAGATTCAACTCGTTGCTACTCCATAAGAATGGTCATGTTGACAAATTTGATCCAGTGTTGAATAGAGCCAGAAACATTTCAAAAACTTGAGCATGGAAGAGGCTAGGGGTAAATGCTCCAAGGCCAGCCGAGCCTATCGTAGGTGCCTTCCCGAGGAGGAAGTACCTTAATTTGGGGCGCGCGCGGACGCTGCGGTACCCCGAGCTCGAGACGCCGCCGTACCGGTAGCTCGACCCGCGACGAGGCATGGCGGCGGCGGCGGAAGCGGAGCGGCGGCGGCGGAAGGTAAAGCTCCTGCTGACAAATATTTTAGGCACAAATGGGCAACCTTCAGTTACCCATGTTCCATTTTTTTTGTCAGGATAACCCCATGTACCACCTTCCCAATAGAAAAAAGTACTGTTCAACCTTCCCCTGTTGGGCCCAATATTTCACTTTTGGGTTGCCAAGGAACATCTACATGGTAATTGTTATCGGTCTACTTGATCCGGCTGTCGAAGCCCAATAACTACAAATGGGCCTTTCTGCTCATGCAATTTCGGCACTTTTCTAATGAAACACAGATCCTATGATTGGCAAATAAAAATACACGGAGATTCTACATAAAAGTTGTTTTTATTTATTTTGAATTATAGGGTTCCAATTTTTGAAACTGCTCATGCCCAATATGAAAATCCTTGATCGCTCCATACCCACATGGATAACGGTATTTTTAAAAATTAATAAAGTGGATTTGAAATTTAAAACATATCCTAATAATTCCTTGATTTAATCTATCAACTTGCAAGATCTTGGAGCCAAAGAGCTTGTATTAGTCTGCGAAAATAATACTGATAAACCTGTCGTTAACAAGAAATGAAGGTTTATCGTTCAGAGAGGATGCCATGTGGGACCCATGAGACAGTAGCGTCCTCAACGTTTCAAAGAAAAAGGCAAGTAGCCCAAAAATAGGGGTAAAAAATAAATCCTACAAAGGAAACATTTATAGTTCATAGAGGCTGACATGTGGGACCGATCACGCGTTGCATCCTCATCATTTCGAAGTCGGCAGGGATCAGAAGAAAAAGGCAAATAGCCAGAAATTAGGGGTCAAAAATAAATCCAAAAAGGAAACTTTTATTCTTAATAGAGGATGACATGTGGGACCGACCTGCCAGCAGCGTCCTCATCGTTTCAAAGGCCGCAGGGGATCAAAAGAAAAAGGCAAATAGCCAGAAATTAGGGGTAAAAAATAAATCCAACAAAGGAAAGGTTTATTGTTCATAGAGGCTGACATGTGGGACCCATGAGCCAGCGGCAACCTCAATTTCAAAGGCGGCATATGATCGAAAAGAAAAAGGCAAGTTAGCAAAAATCAGTGGGTAAAAAAAATCTAAGAAATGAAACTTTATTGTTGTTGACGTCCGAAACCCACCGGCGGGCAGCGACGGGCAACACCGTAGAGCCGGGAACAACCTAGGGCTGCGGCTGGCCGAGGTCCCTCCGAGCGACGGCCCGCAAAGCCTTCTGGTCACACATCCGATGCTGATTGCAAGGGCGTGCCACCTGACCTATACCTGGTCAGGAAGGTGATGGAGATGCCTCGCTTAGTTTCCTGCATGGCATACACGTAAACATTAAATACGAGCCTCGATCGGCTCTCAGGTTATCCTGTGAATCGGCTCAAGGAGCCGATCCACCCATGATTCGTACAAGGTGCACGAATATATGGTGGTCCTGCTTGATCAAGATAAAGCTAATGAGATCTACGACGATTTAGGGTTTTCACCGCATAATCGGATCATCCTACTCAGGATTGGGCCTCGCGGCCACGCACGGTGATCGTAAGCCGATCCTAGACAAGGCCTAAAAACCAACACGAGGTTGATCCCCGGAACATCCTGTCTAGGACTAGCAAACGACACCCTACGTGCCGCTGGATCCTCCAACCCTTTGTAAGGCCTAACTATTGCAGATATTAAACTAATCCTCGATGAACAAGGAGCAATCGTAACGGATCGGATCTACTAAATAATGATCAAGCGGGGTGCCGCCCCTACACCTAAGATAGGTGTAAGGGCGGCTAGATACGTCAGGGTTGCACTACGATAGCATGTTACGCGAAGAACTATGCTAACCCTAACACATCTATGATAACTACGTTGCTCGCCATCAACAAGGCTTCAGTACGAGCAATGCATGAACAACGTGGAGCTTGTGCTGCCTAGATCGCAAGATGCGATCTAGGCAGCATGTTGCTTACCGGTAGAAACCCTCGAGACGAAGGAGTTGGCGATGCGCCGAGATTGATTTGATTGGTTGAACGTTTGTTGTTGTTTATTCCATAAACCCTAGATACATATTTATAGTCCAGGGGACTTTCTAACGTGGGAATAATCCCCACCGTGCACGATACAAACTCTATCTAAGATGCGATCTACTATATTACAGATACATGGGCAACCTAGCCCAACTTCGCATATAAGGCCGATTTACGTACTTCTTCAATACATAATCTTAAGACCCAATCTTGATCGCGGCCCACCTCTTACTTGGTCAAATTCCGGTGATAAGAATTGTACAGTCCCATGAGCCAGCACCTTACTCAACGTTTCAGTGGCGGCATGAGATAGAAAGAAAAAGGAAAGTGACCAAATATCAGGAGCAAAAAATAATCCAAGAAAAGAAACTTTTATTGTATCGAGGATGACATGCGGGACCCATGCGCTAGCAGCTTCCTCAATGTTTCAAAGGGGGCATGAGATCGAAAGAAAAAGACAAGTGACCAAATATCAGGAGCCAAAAATAATCCAAGAAAAGAAACTTTATTGTACATAAAAGATGACATGCGGGTCCCATTTTGCAGCAGCGGTGTCAATGTTTCAAATGCGGCTTGAGATCAAAAGAAAAAGAGTAGCCAGAAATTAGGGGTAAAAAAAAACTCCCAGAAAAGAAAGTTGATTGTACATAGAGGATGGCATGCGGGTCCCATGACCCAGCACCTTACTCAACGTTTCAGAGGCGGCATGAGATCGAAAGAAAAAGGAAAGAGACCAAATACCAGGAGCAAAAAATAATCCAAGAAAAATAAACTTTTATTGTACATAGAGGATGACATATGGGTCCCACTTATACAAGCTCTTCCGCCCCAAGATCTTGCAAGTTGATTGTACATAGAGGATGACATGCGGGCCCCTTGTGTCAGCAGCTTAATCAACGTTTCCAAGGCGGCAGGGGATCAAAAGAAAAAGGAAACAGCCAAAAATAAGAGGGTGAAAAAAATCCAAGAAAAGAAACTTTTATAGTATCGAGGATGACATGTGGGTCCCATGAGCCAGCAGCTTCCTCAACGTTTCAGAGGCTGCATGAGATCGAAAGAAAAAGGCAAGTGACAAAAATAAGGGGGTAAAAAAAATCCAAGAAAAGAGACTTGATTGTACATAGAGGATGACATGCGGGTCCCACCGGTCCATGACTTACTAACGTTTCCAAGGCGGCAGGGGATGAAAAGAAAAAGGAAATAGCCAAAGATCAGAGGGTGAAAAAAATCCAAGAAAAGAAACTTTTGTAGTACATAGAGGATGACATGCGGGTCCCATGGGCCAGCAGGTTCCTCAACGTTTTCAAGGGCGGCATGAGATCGAAAGAAAAAGGCAAGTGACCAAAAATCAGAGGGTGAAAAATAATCCAAGAAAAGAAACTTTTATTGTACATAGAGGATGACATGCTGTCCCAACGTTTCAAATGCGGCTTGAGATCAAAAGAAAAAGAAAGTAGCCAGAAATTAGGGGGTCAAAAAACTCCAATAAAATAAAATTGATTGTACATAGAGGATGACATGCGGGTCCCATGAGTCAGCAGATTCCTCAACGTTTCAAACGTGGCATGAGATCGAAAGAAAAAGGCAAGTGACCAAATATCAGGAGCCAAAAATAATCCAAGAAAAGAAACTTTATTGTACATAGAGGATGACATGCGGGTCCCATTTTGCAGCAGCGGTCTCAACGTTTCCAAGGCGGCACAGGACCAAAAGAAAAATGAAGTTGCCAGAAATCAGGGGGTGAAAAAAATCCAAGAAAAGAAAGATTTCAATTGGGCTGCATCTAGACATCTGGGCCTTCGAACTATCCTTCTGGGCCTTTTGACTCGTACAATTTCAGCCCACTCCAGAACATGAAAGTTCGGATTTTTCTCAAAAAAAAAAAAAACACAGGAAAGTCCTATGCTTCGCCAAAACAAAAAACAAGGAGATTCAAGATATAAGTTGTAAAAATAAAGATTTAATTTATCCGTTTGCAATAGCTCAGAGCGAAATACACTGTTTATTGTCTGCAAAATAATCAAGATATCACATGTTTCTTGTACGGGGAGGCTGACATCAGGGACCCATGAGCCAGCAGCGTCGTCAACGTTTCAAAGGCGGCAGGGGATCGAAAATAAAAATAAACCAAATATCAGTTGGTAAAAAAATCCAATAAAATAAAACATTTATCGTTCTGAGAGGATGACATGCGGGACCGATGAGGCAGCAGCATCCTCAACGTTTTCAAGGCGGCAGGGGATCAAACAAAAAAAAAGGAAATAGCCAGAAATTAATTAGGGGTTCAAAATAAATCCATCAAAGGAAAGTTTTATTGTTCATAGAGGATGACATGTGGGACCGACCTGCCAACATCGTCCTCATCGTTTCAAAGGGGGCAGGAGATCTAAAGAAAAAGGCAAATAGCCAGAAATTAGGGGTAAAAAATAACTCCAAGAAAGGAAACTTTTATTGTTCGTAGAGGATGACATGCGGGACCCATGAGCCAGCAGCTTACTTAACGTTTCAAAGGCGGCATGAGATCGAAAGAAAAAGGCAAGTGACAAAATATCAGGAGCCCAAGATAATCCAAGAAAAGAAACTTTATTTACATAGAGGATGACATGCGGGTCCCATTTTGCAGCAGCGGTCCCAACGTTTCAAATGCGGCTTGAGATCAAAAGAAAAAGAAAGTAGCCAGAAATTAGGGGGTCAAAAAAATCCAAGAAAATAAAGTTGATGGACATAGAGGATGACATGCGGGTCCCATGAGCTAGCAGCTTAGTCAACGTTTCCAAGGCGGCAGGGGATCAAAAGAAAAAGGAAATAGCCAAAAATCAGAGGGTGAAAAAAAACAAAGAAAATGAACTTTTATAGTACATAGAGGATGACATGCGGGTCCCATGAGCCAGCAGGTTCCTCAACGTTTCAAACGTGGCATGAGATCGAAAGAAAAAGGCAAGTGACCAAATATCAGGAGCCAAAAATAATTCAAGAAAAGAAACTTGATTGTACATAGAGGATGACATGCGGGTCCCAATTAGCAGCAGCGGTATCACCGTTTGAGAGGCTGCACGGGATCGAAAGAAAAAGGCAAGTGACCAAATATCAGGAGCCAAAAATAATCCAAGAAAATAAATTTTATTGTACGTAGAGGATGACATGCGGGTCCCATTTTGCAGCAGCGGTCTCAACGTTTCCAAGGCGGCACAGAACCAAAAGAAAAATGAAGTAGCCAGAAATCAGGGGGTGAAAAAAATCCAAGAAGAAAGATTTCAATTGGGCTGCATCTGGACATCTGGGCCTTCGAACTATCCTGCTTGGCCTTTTGACTCGTACAATTTCAGCCCACTCCAAAACAGGAAAGTTCCGAATTTTCTAAAAAAACAGGAAAG
Organism: Lolium perenne; assembly: GCF_019359855.2. NCBI lineage: Eukaryota > Viridiplantae > Streptophyta > Magnoliopsida > Poales > Poaceae > Lolium > Lolium perenne. The sequence continues at coordinate 25,660,219 of NC_067244.2, forward strand.
TCCTATGCTTCGCAAAGACAAAAAACAAGGAGATTCAACATATAAGTTTGTTTATGTAAAAATAAAGATTTAATTATCCGTTTGAAATAGCTCAGAGCGCAATACATTGTTTATTGTCTGCAAAATAATCAAGATATCATATGTTTCTTGTACGGGGAGGCTGACATCGGGGACCCATTAGCCAACAGCGTCGTCAACGTTTTAAAGGCGGCAGGGGATGGAAAGAAAAAATAAACCATAAATCTGTTGGTAAAAAATCCAAGAAAAGAAACATTTTTGTTCTGAGAGGATGACATGCGGGACCCATGAGGCAGCAGCATCCTCAGCGTTTATTGTTCATAGAGGTTGACATGTGGGACCCGTGAGCCAGCAGCGTCCTCAACGTTTTAAAGGCTGCACGTGATCGAAAGAAAAAATAAGCTAAAAATCGTTTGGTCAACAAAATCCAAGAAAATAAACATTTACCGTTCTGAGAGAATGACATGCGGGACCCATGAGGCAGCAGCATCCTCAACGATTCCAAGGCGGCAGGGGAAATATCCAGAAATTAATTAGGGGTTCAAAATAAATCCATCAAAGGAAACTTTTATTGTTCATAGAGAATGACATGTGGGACCGACCTGCCAACAGCGTCCTCATCGTTTCAGAGGGGGCAGGAGATCAAAAGAAAAAAGGCAAATAGCCAGAAATTAGGGGTAAAAAATAACTCCAAGAAAGGAAACTTTTATTGTTTGTAGAGGATGACATGCGGGACCCATGAGCCAGCAGCTTACTCAACGTTTCAAAGGCGGCATGAGATCGAAAGAAAAAGGCAAGTGACAAAATATCAGGAGCCAAAGATAATCCAAGAAAAGAAACTTTATTGTACGTAGAGGATGACATGCGGGTCCCATTTAGCATAAGCGGTCTCAACGTTTCAAATGCGGCTTGAGATCAAAAGAAAAAGAAAGTTGATTGTACATAGAGGATGACATGCGGGTCCCATGAGTCAGCAGCTTACCCAACGTTTCCAAGGCGGCAGGGGATCAAAAGAAAAAGGAAATAGCCAAAAATCAGAGGGTGAAAAAAAAATAAAGAAAATAAACTTTTATAGCACATAGAGGATGACATGCGGGTCCCATGAGCCAGCAGGTTCCTCAACGTTTCAAACGTGGCATGAGATCGAAAGAAAAAGGCAAGTGACCAAATATGAGGAGCCAAAAATAATTCAAGAAAAGAAAGTTTTATAGTACATAGAGGATGACATGCGGGTCCCATTTAGCAGAAGCGGTATCACCGTTTGAGAGGCGGCAGGGTTCAAAAGAAAAAGAAATTGCCAAAAATCAGAGGGTGAAAAACCAAGAAAATGAACTTTTATAGCACATAGAGGATGACATGCGGGTCCCATGAGCCTGCAGGTTCCTCAACGTTTCAAACGTGGCATGAGATCGAAAGAAAAAGGCAAGTGCCCAAATATGAGGTGCCAAAAAAAACTCCAAGAAAAGAAAGTTGATTGCTCATAGAGGATGACATGCGGGTCCCATTTAGCTGCAGCGGTCTCACTGTTTGAGAGGCGGCAGGGGATCGAAAGAAAAAGGCAAGTGAACGAATATGAGGTGCCAAAAATAATCCAAGAAAAGAAAGTTTTATAGTACATAGAGGATGACATGCGGGTCCCATTTAGCAGCAGCGGTATCACCGTTTGAGAGGCGGCAGGGGATCGAAAGAAAAAGGCAAGTGCCCAAATATGAGGTGCCAAAAAAAAATCCAAGAAAAGAAAGTTTTATAGTACATAGAGGATGACATGCGGGTCCCATTTAGCAGCAGCGGTATCACCGTTTGAGAGGCGGCAGGGGATCGAAAAAAAAGGCAAGTGACCAAATATGAGGTGCCAAAAAAATCCAAGAAAAGAAAGTTTTATAGTACATAGAGGATGACATGCGGGTCCCATTTAGCAGCAGCGGTATCACCGTTTGAGAGGCGGCAGGGGATCGAAAAAAAAAGGCAAGTGACCAAATATGAGGTGCCAAAAAAAACTCCAAGAAAAGAAAGTTGATTGCACATAGAGGATGACATGCGGGTCCCATTTAGCAGCAGCGGTCTCAACGTTTCCAAGGCGGCAAGGGATCAAAAGAAAAAGGAAGTAGCCAGAAATCAGGGGGTCAAAAAAAATCCAAGAATAGAAAGAATTTTGGTTCATAGAGGATGACATGCGGGACCCATGATCCTGCATCGTAAACGGCTCGATCGGAGAACGTTGAACGAGATGGCGCGATCGAGAAAAAAAACAATGCCAGAGAGGCTGCCATCTGGGCCCTACATCCCTCGGTGGTGCGGATTTGCGTTGACTCGGCCGGCGAACCCGAGATTTCGAGATGCACCACGTCCCGGGCCACCATACGCGACGTTTTGGCCGCTTTCGTCGGGCTAGGTGGCCTCAAAAACGAGAAAAAAAAAGTTTTGACATGCACCACGGAGGGACCCAAAATCGTCGGCCATGGTACACCAGCAACCACGGCGCGACTTCAACTTCGTCGGCCATGGCAACTTTTCTTGTAGTGCAAGCAACCCTGCAATTAAGATACAAGAAGTTTCTTGTGTCCCCAACACACCTAATACACTTGTCAGATGTATAGGTGCACTAGTTCGGCGAAGAGATAGTGAAATACAAGTAATATGGATGATTGGAAGTAGTAATTGCAATCTGAAATAAAGATGGCAGCAAGCGAACATGTAGCAGAACTTGTTGGAAACGGTGTTTCAATGCTTAGAAACAAGGCCTAGGGATCATACTTTCACTAGTGGACACTCTCACAATGATCACATAAATAAATAACTTCTCTTCACTTGTGCTACTTCAAACACTCTCTTGTTGGATAACAAACACCATTCATTGTGTAGGGCTATAAAAGCACACCTCAAGCCGGAGTAAACAAGATCCACAACATCCGGAGTTCATATTAAAGTAACCTATAGAGTGCATAATAGACCGTTGCAATTTAGACCGAGTACTAACATAGCATATAAACTGTCAACAATAGCTATGAAAGGGGGAATAGATCACATCAATACTATCATAGTAATAGTTAACTTCATAATCTACAAGAGATTACAATCATAACCTACGCCAAGTACTACATGATGCACACACTGTCAACTTTACATCATGGAGGAGGAATAGACTACTTTAATAACATCACTAGAGTAGCACATAGATTAATAGTGATACAAAGCTCATGATCACATAAAGATCACACCATGGGAGAGAGAGATGAACCACATAGCTACCGGTAGAGCCCTCAGCCTCGGGGGAGAACTACTCCCTCCTCATCATGGGAGACAGCAATGGCGATGAAGATGGCGGTGGTGTCGATGGAGATGACTCCGGGGGCAATTCCCCGTCCCGGCGGCGTGCCGGAGTAGAGACTTCTGTCCCCCGAAACGGAGTTTCGCGATGGCGGTGGCGCCCCTGGAGTCTTTCTGGAGTTTCGTCGATTGGTCTAGGGTTTTCGGGTCGCGAGGGATTATATAGGCGAAAGGGCGGCGCAAGGGGGTGCCTGGGGGGCCCACCCCATACCTGGGCGCGCCCCCCTCCTTGGCCGCGCCGCCAGGTGGTGTGGGGCCCCCTTGGCCCTTCTCCGCCTCCTCTTCGGTGTTCTGGGTCCGTCTCGGTAAAATAGGAGGTTTGGCTTTTGTTTCGTCGAATTCCGAGAATATTGCCCGAACAGCCTTTTTGGAACCAAAAACAACAGAAAACCGGAACTGACACTGTAGCATCTTGTTAATAGGTTAGTCCCGGAAAATGCATAAAGTCATTATAAACTGTGAGCAAAACATGTAGGTATTGTCATAAAACTAGCATGGAACATCAGAAATTATAGATACGTTGGAGACGTATCAAGCATCCCCAAGCTTAGTTCCTACTCGCCCTCGAGTAGGTAAACGATAACAAGGATAATTTCTGAAGTGACATGCTACCAACATAATCTTGATCAATACTATTGTAAAGCATATGCGATGAATGAAGTGATTCAAAGCAATGGTAAAGATAATGACTAAACAACTGAATCATATAGCAAAGACTTTTCATGAATAGTACTTTCAAGACAGGCATCAATAAGTCTTGCATAAGAGTTAACTCATAAAGCAATAAATTCTTAATAGAAGGTTTTGAAGCAATACAAAGGAAGATATAAGTTTCAGCAGTTGCTTTCAACTTCAACATGTATATTTCATGGATAATTTGTCAACACAAAGTAGTATGATGAGTGCAAATAAGCAAGTATGTAGGAATCAATGCAGACAGTTGGCACAAGTGTTTGCTTCTAAGATAGAAAGAAGTAGGTAAACTGACTCAACATAAAGTAAAAGAAAGGCCCTTCGCAGAGGGAAGCAGGGATTACTCGTGTGCTAGAGCTTTTATTTTGAAAACATGGAAACAATTTTGTCAACGGTAGTAATAATTCATATGTGTTATGCATAAAACATCCTATAAGTTGCAAGCCTCATGCATCGAATACCAATAGTGCTCGCACCTTGTCCTAATTAGCTCGGATTTCCATGGATTATCATTGCATTACATATGTTTCAACCAAGTGTCACAAAGGGGTACCTCTATGCCGCCTGTACAAAGGTCCAAGGAGATATATCGCATTTGATTTCTCATTTTTGATAGATCTCAACTTGAGGACATCCATACCGGGACAACATAGAAAACATATAATGGACTCCTCTTTAATGCTTAAGCATTCAACAACAGATAATATTCTCATAAGAGATTGAGGATTAATGTCCAAACTGAAACTTCCACCATGATACATGGCTTTAGTTAGCGGCCCAATGTTCTTCTCTAACAATATGCATACTCAAACCATTTAATCATGACAAATCACCCTTACTTCAGACAAGACGAACATGCATAGCAACTCACATGATATTCAACAAAAGTGTGATAGTTGATGGCGTCCCCAGAAACATGGTTACCGCTCAACAAGCAACTTATAAGAAATAAGACACATAAGCTACATATTCTTTACCACAGTAGTTTTTAAGGCTACTTTCCCATGAGCTATATATTGCAAAGACAAGGAATGAAATTTTAAAGGTAGCACGCAAGCAATTTACTTGGAATGGCAGAGAAATACCACATAGTTGGTAGTTATGGTGGACACAAATGGCATAAGTTTTGGCTCAAGGTTTTGGATGCACGAGAAGCATTCCCTCTCAGTACAAGGCTTTGGCTAGCAAGGTTGTTTGAAGCAAACACAAGTATGAACCGGTACAACAAAACTTACATAAGAACATATTGCAAGCATTACAAGACTCTACACTGTCTTCCTTGTTGTTCAAACACTTCTACCATAAAATATCTAGACTTTAGAGAGACCAATCATGCAAACCAAATTTCAACAAGCTCTACGGTAGTTCTCCACTAATAGGTTTAAACCACATGATGCAAGAGCTTAAACATGATCTACTTGAGAGCTCAAAACAATTGCCAAGTATCAAATTATTCAAGACAATATACCAATTACCACATGAAGCATTTTCTGTTTCCAACCAAATAGCAATAAATGCAGCAGCTTTCAACTTTTTCCATGAACATTAAAAGTAAAACGAAGAACACAAGTGTTCAAATGAAAAAGCGGAGCGTGTCTCTCTCCCACACAAGCATGATAGGATCCAATTTATTCAGAGAACTAAGATAACAAAACGAAAATAAAAACACACAGACGCTCCAAGTAAAGCACATAAGATGTGATGGAATAAAAATATAGTTTCACTAGAGGTGACCTGATAAGTTATTGATGAAGAAGGGGATGCCTTGGGCATCCCCAAGCTTAGATGCTTGAGTCTTCTTGAAATATGCAGGGATGAACCACGAGGGCATCCCCAAGCTTAGACTTTTCACTCTTCTTGATCATATTATATCATCCTCCTCTCTTGATCCTTGAAAACTTCCTTCTCACCAAACTCAAAACAATCTCATTAGAGGGTTAGTGCATAATCAAAAATTCACATGTTCAGCAAGGACACAATCATTCCCAACACTTCTGGACATTACCCAAGGTTACTGAAATTTAATGGAGCAAAGAAATCCACTCAAACACAGTAAAAGAGGCAATGCGAAATAAAAGGCAGAATGTGTCAAAACAAAACAGTCCGTAAAGACGAATTTTTTCGAGGCACTTAACTTGCTCAGTTGAAAAAGCTCAAATTGAATGAAAGTTGCGTACATATCTGAGGATTACTCATGAATTTGTGCAGACTTTTTAGACTCTCCTACAGAGAGATCAACTCAAATTCGTGACAGCTAAAAATCTGTTTCTGCGCAGAAATCCAAATCTAGTATCAACCTTCTATCAAAGACTTTACTTGGCACAACAATGCAATAAAATAAAGATAAGGAGAGGTTGCTACAGTAGTAGCAACTTCCAAGACACAACAAAACAGTAGCAAAATTAAAACATGGGTTATCTCCCAAGAAGTGCTTTCTTTATAGCCATTAAGATGGGCTCAGTAAATTTAATGATGCACTCGCAAGAAATAAGAGTTGAAGCAAAAGAGAGCATCAAAAGTAAATAAGATACACTTTTAAGTCTAACCCACTTCCTATGAAAAGGAATCTTGTAAATAAACAAGTCATGTAAGCATAATGCAACAAGCATAGAAAGGCAACACAAGCGCTACTTCAAGATTCTCAACATAATGAAGGGAAACTTAATATTATTAAGATGCATATAACCATGTTTCCCTCTCTCATAATAACTTTCAGTAGCATCATTGATGAAATCCACAATATAACCATCACTTAAAACATTCTTATCATGGTTCATTTGCATAAAAGTATCATTAATTTTGGCATAAGAAGAACTCTTCTCATTAATAGTAATTGGAGCGGGATCATTATCAAGAATTTGAACATGGTAAACAAGTTGCATACTAAGGGAATTGTTTTTGGCAATCCCATCATAACTATAACAAGTTTCATAAGGATAATTATAACCTATGTCATAGCATTCTTTATAATAATTGTCAAAAATTGGAGGCATAGTGTCATCATAAGAAATAGAATAGTTATCTTCCACAGTGTGTTCATCTGTAATCATACCATCATTGTTACTAGAAGGAGATGTATCAAACATATAATCATCAGTAGCAAAAGGATTTTAAAACACCTCATCCCCAAGCTTAGAGCTTTCTATATCATTATGGGAAGAAGCATGGATAGTACTAATACTATGGCAATTATTAACATCATCATTTTGCAGAATTAGTTTCCCAGAGATTTTCAATATTAAAAGTAGTGTGCTCTTCTAAATCATGATCACTAATGTAGGTAAAGGGCATAGGAAGATCATTGTACTCAGATTCATTATCATAATAATCATTAGGAGCAACATACTTACTGTTACCTATCGTTATCTCATACACGCGGGGATATGCCGTTACCTCTTTCTTTTTATTCCCCCTCTTCTTCTTCTTCTTCTTCTTCTTCTTCGTTTCCTTCTTCTTCTTCTTCTTCTTTTCCTTCTCCTCGTTCCCTTCTTTAGGAGGAAGAGGCTTGAAGGGAGGCTTCTCCACATAACCTGATTTATTTCCAGAAACAATAGAAGAAACTTGGGAGGGTTCCTCCTTTTCATTAATAAGTTCAAAACACACAGCGGTCCTATCATATTTTGGCAAAGTGTCATCTTCTAAATATTTTGTATGTAAGTATTTGTATGGAAATTATAAATGCAATAAGAAAGACACCCATGCAGGACACTATTAATATCAAGAGCACTCATATCCACCAAAGAAGTTTTTCGCAATAACTCTTCACACTCCAAAAATAATGTAAGTTCATCATGCTGATTAGGAATGATTTCATCATCACAATACAAATTTGCAGCACTCATGGGGTTCGAATTATCATTGGAGGAGCATTGCAAATTAAAATGACCCACTCTATGGCAAAGTTCACAAATAAAAGGATAGAGGGCACAAACTTTTTCACCAAGATCATCTAGAGCCCTAGACCACTTTCTAGTTTTTTTCATTCCTGTGATGGATACAATATTCTTCTTCAATTTTATTCTTTTCACAAGGTCTATGAACTCCACAAAAATTAACATGCTTATAGGAAATAGCATTCTCAGGAGTTCGAGCATGTTCATTGCAATCATTAACAACAATTTCATTTCCCATGCACGTGTCTTTAAAAGGTTCATGATACATGTACCAATTTTATTTAGGAACACTAATATGAGAAGCAAAGGCTCTATAGCAATCGACCATAATTTGAGGATCAAGACCATATTTAGCACTAAGCTCTTGAAAATCAGCGGTTTGAGCGAAAGACTTAATGCATTCATATTCATAGTTTATACCTGATTCTTTACCTTTGTCGTTCTCCCAATCTTCAGTATTCTCCTGAATCCGATCAAGAAGGTCCCATTTAAACTCTTCTTTGTTGCGTGTGAATGATCCAGAACAAGTAGTATCCAGCAAGGTTTTATCTTGAAAAGAAAGTCTTGCATAGAAATTATCAATGATGATATTACCAGGAAGCTCATGAATGGAGTATTTGAGCATTAAAGACTTCAATCTTCCCCATGCTTGGGCAATACTCTCTCCATCATGAGGCCATCAATTATATATGCGGTTTCGGTCTTTGTGAATTTCACTTGGAGGATAGAATTTAGAATAAAATAGAGGCATAATATCCTTCCAATCAAGAGAATGCCTATTCTTCAGCAATTTATACCAATGCGCCGCTTTACCAGACAGCGACATAGAGAATAGTTTCTTCCTAACTTCATCCATAGAAATACCTGCACACTTGAACAACCCGCATAATTCATGTAAAAACAATAAATGATCTCCAGGATGGACAGTTCCATCCCCTTCATAGCGGTTATTCACAACACGTTCAATAATTTTCATAGGTATTTTATATGGAATACTTTCAACAGGTGGATTTGGAATATCACAAGAATCATTAAAATTACCACATGTTGGAGACAAAGCATTATCAAGGCAAAATACTTCTTCCAAAGCTGAGGAGCAAAAAGGATTTTTAGATAAACTAGCTTCCCCAAGCTTGGGTTTTTCCATAGCATTAAAAATAATGTGTCCAAAGAATTTATACTAATAACATTACTACCACTATTATGCAGACAAACTTCCATAGGTGTTTTAATTTTCTCTTCAAACACCTCATGTCCTAACTCAAGATAGATACTATCAAGATCTCTAATTTTGTTTTTGTTTTCCATTAAGCCTAACTAGTGAAATAAACACAGAGAAACAAAAAGATGCAATTGCAGGATCTAAAGGAAATAACTTCGAGCACTCACACACCGGCAACAGTGCTAGAAAATAGCTTAGTAGTTGGAGGATGTGAATACCTTTTACCTTACCTCCCCGGCAACGGCGCCAGAAAATAGCTTGATGTCTACGCACGCTTCTATTCCTGTAGACAGTGTTGGGCCTCCAAGAGCAGAGGTTTGTAGAACAGCAGCAAGTTTCCCTTAAGTGAATCACCCAAGGTTTATCGAACTCAGGGAGGTAGAGGTCAAAGATATCCCTCTCAAGCAACCCTGCAATTAAGATACAATAAGTCTCTTGTGTCCCCAACACACCTAATACACTTGTCAGATGTATAGGTGCACTAGTTCGGCGAAGAGATAGTGAAATACAAGTAATATGGATGATTGTAAGTAGTAATTGCAATCTGAAATAAAGATGGCAGCAAGCGAACATGTAGCAGAACTTGTTGGAAACGTTGTTTCAATGCTTAGAAACAAGGCCTAGGGATCATACTTTCACTAGTGGACACTCTCAACAATGATCACATAAATAAATAACTTCTCTTCACTTGTGCTACTTCAAACACTCTCTTGTTTGATAACAAACACCATTCATTGTGTAGGGCTATAAAAGCACACCTCAAGCCGGAGTAAACGAGCTCCACAACATCCGGAGTTCATATTAAAGTAACCTCTAGAGTGCATAATAGACCGTTGCAATTTAGACCGAGTACTAACATAGCATACACACTGTCAACAATAGCTATGAAAGGGGGAATAGATCACATCAATACTATCATAGTAATAGTTAACTTCATAATCTACAAGAGATTACAATCATAACCTACGCCAAGTACTACATGATGCACACACTGTCAACTTTACATCATGGAGGAGGAATAGACTACTTTAACAACATCACTAGAGTAGCACATAGATTAATAGTGATACAAAGCTCATGATCACTGATACGTCTCCAACGTATCTATAATTTCTGATGTTCCATGCTAGTTTTATGACAATACCTACATGTTTTGTTCACACTTTATATCGTTTTGATGCATTTTCCGGAACTAACCTATTAACAAGATGCCACAGTGCCAGTTCCTCTTTTCTGTTGTTTTTGGTTCCAAAAAGGCTGTTCGGGCAATATTCTCGGAATTCGACGAAACAAAGACCAAATAGCTTATTTCACCGGGAATGTTCCGGAAGTCCGAAGGGGAGACGAAGATGGGCCAGGGGGGGCCCACACCACACCTAGGCGCGGGCCCAAGCCTGGCCGCGCCACCAGGTGGGGAGGATGCCCTGGTGCCCTTCCGATGCCGCCTCTTCGCCTATTTAACCCCTCGTGACCTAAAACTTCGAGACGGATTGACGAAGCTCCAGAAAAGTTACTGTGACGCCACCGCCATCGCGAAACTCCGTTTCGGGGGACAGAAGTCTCTGTTCCGGCACCCTGCCGGGACGGGGAATTGCCCCCGGAATCATCTCCATTGACACCACTGCCATCTTCATCGCCATCGCTGTCTCCCATGATGAGGAGGGAGTAGTTCTCCCCCGAGGCTGAGGGCTCTACCGGTAGCTATGTGGTTAATCTCTATCTCCCATGGTGTGATCTTTATGTGATCATGAACTTTGTATCACTATTAATCTATGTGCTACTCTAGTGATGTTATTAAAGTAGTTTATTCCTCCTCCATGATGTAATGTTGACAGTGTGTGCATCATGTAGTACTTGGCGTAGGTTATGATTGTAATCTCTTGTAGATTATGAAGTTAACTATTACTATGATAGTATTGATGCGATCTATTCCCCCTTTCATAGCTATTGTTGACAGTGTGTATGCTAAGTTAGTACTCGGTCTAAATTGCAACGGTCTATTATGCACTCTAGAGGTTACTTTAATATGAACTCCGGACGTTGTGGAGCTTGTTTACTCCGGCTTGAGGTGTGCTTTTATAGCCCTACACAATGAATGGTGTTTGTTATCCAACAAGAGAGTGTGAGAAAGTAGCACAAGTGAAGAGAAGTTATTTATTTATGTGATCATTGTTGAGAGTGTCCACTAGCGAAAGTATGATCCCTAGGCCTTGTTTCCAAATATCGAATCACCGTTTATTTATTGTTCTACTGCATGTTTACTTGCTGCCATATTTATTTCAGATTGTTATTACCACTTATATTCATCCATATCACTTGCATTTTACTATCTCTTCGCCGAACTAGTGCGCCTATACATCTGACAAGTGTATTAGGTGTGTTGGGGACACAAGAGACTTCTTGTGTCGTAATTGCAGGGTTGCTTGAGAGGGATATCTTTGACCTCTACCTCCCTGAGTTCGATAAACCTTGGGTGATTCACTTAAGGGAAACTTGCTGCTGTTCTACAAACCTCTGCTCTTGGAGGCCCAACACTGTCTACAGGAATAGAAGCGTGCGTAGACATCAAGCTATTTTCTGGCGCCGTTGCCGGGGAGGTAAGGTAAAAGGTATTCACATCCTCCGACTACTAAGCTATTTCCTAGCACTGTTTCCGGTGTGTGAGTGCTCGAAGCTATTTCCTTTAGATCCTGCAATTGCATCTTTTTGTTTCTTGTTTTTATTTCACTAGTTAGGCTTAATGGAAAACAACAAAAAAAATAGAGATCTTTATGAACTTTATATTGAATTAGGACATGATGTGTTTGAAGAGAGAATTAAAAAACCCATGGAACTTTGTTTGCAAAATAGTTGTAGCAATGTTATTAGCATGAACTCTTTGAACACTATTATTGCTAATGCTATGGAAGAATTTAAGCTTGGGGAAGCTGGTTGTGATATTTTTAGTCTCCCAAGTTTTGAGGAGAAAATTTTCTTTGATGATACTTTGCCTCCCATTTATGATGATTATAATGATAGTGGTATTTTCGTGCCACCTACTATGGAGGATAAAGTTAATTATGATTATACCATGCATGCAATTTATGATAATTACAATGATGGTTGTGATAGTTTTACTCCCACTATTACTAATAAAATTGATTATGCTTATGTGGAGAGTAATGATACTTTTATGCATGTGAATAAGAATGCTTTGTGTGATAGTTATATTGTTGAGTTTGTTCATGATGCTATTGGAAATTATTATGAGATAGGGAAACATGGTTATATGCATCTTAATAATATTAAGTTTCCCCTCTTTATGTTGAGAATCTTGAAGTTGCTCGTGTTTTATCTTCCTATGCTTGTCACTTTGTTCTTCATGAATTTATTTGTGTACAAGATTCCTTTTCATAGGAAGTGGGTTAGGCTTAAATTTGTTTCATACTTGCTTTTTGATGCTCTCTTTGCTTCAACTCTCATCCTTATGTGAGCATCATTAAAATTACTGAGCTCATCTTAATGCCTATAAAGAAAGCACTTCTTGGGAGATAACCCATGTTTTTATTTTTGCTACTGTTTTGTTGTGTCTTGGAAGTTGTTACTACTGTAGCAACCTCTCCTTATCTTTACTTTATTGCATTGTTGTGCCAAGTAAAGTCTTTGATAGAAAGGTTGATACTAGACTTGATTTACTGCGCAGAAACAGATTTCATGCTGTCACGAATTTGAGTAGCCCCGTCTGTAGGTAACTCAGAAAAATCTGCCAATTTACGTGCGTGATCCTCAGATATGTACGCAACTTTCATTGAATTTGAGCATTTTCATCTGAGCAAGTTAAGTGCCCCAGAAAAATTCGTCTTTACGGACTGTTCTGTTTTGACAGATTCTGCCTTTTGTTTCACATTGCCTGTTTTGCTATATTGGATGGATTTCTTTGTTCCATTAACTTTCAGTAGCTTTGTGCAATGTCCAGAAGTGTTAAGAATGATTATGTCACCTCTGAATATATGAATTTTTGATTATGCACTAACCCTCTGATGAGTTTAATTTCAGTTTGGTGTGGAGGAAGTTTTCAAGGATCAAGAGAGGAGGATGATACAATATGATCAAGAAGAGTGAAAAGTCTAAGCTTGGCGATGCGTGATACGTCTCAAACGTATCTATAATTTCTTATGTTCCATGCTACTTTTATGATGATACTCGCATGTTTTATACACATTATATGTCATTATTATGCATTTTCCGGCACTAACCTATTAACGAGATGCCGAAGAGTCAGTTGCTGTTTTCTGCTGTTTTTGGTTTCAGAAATCCTAGTAAGGAAATATTCTCGGAATTGGACGAAATCAACGCCTAGGGTCCTATTTTTCCACGAAGCTTCCAGAAGACCGAGGGAGAGACGAAGTGGGGCCACGGGGTGGCCACACACCCGGGCGGCGCGGCCCAGGCCCTGGCCGCGCCGGCCTGTGGTGTGGGGCCCTCGTGACGCCCCCTGACCTACCTCTTCGCCTACTTAAGCCTTCGTCGATAATAGCCCCAGTACCGAGAGCCACGATACGGAAAACCTTCTAGAGACGCCACCGCCGCCAATCCCATCTCGGGGGATTCAGGAGATCGCCTCCGGCACCCTGCCGGAGAGGGGAATTATCTCCCGGAGGACTCTACACCGCCATGGCCGCCTCCGAATTGATGTGTGACTAGTTCACCCCTGGACTATGGGTCCATAGCAGTAGCTAGATGGTCGTCTTCTCCTCATTGTGCTATCATTGTCTGATCTTGTGAGCTGCCTAACATGATCAAGATCATCTATCTGTAATGCTACATGTGCGTTTGTTGGGATCCGATGAATAATGAATACTATGCTATGTTGATTATCAATCTATCTATGTGTCGTTTATGATCTTGCATGCTCTCCGTTGCTAGTAGAGGCTCTGGCCAAGTCATTGCTTGTAACTCCAAGAGGGAGTATTTATGCTCGATAGTGGGTTCATGCCTCCATTGAATCTGGGGGAGTGACAGCAACCTCTAAGGTTGTGGATGTGCTGTTGCCACTAGGGATAAAACATCAATTCTATATCTAAGGATGTATTTGTTGATTACATTACGCACCATACTTAATGCAATTGTCTGTTGTTTGCAACTTAATACTGGAGGGGGTTCGGATGATAACCTGAAGGTGGACTTTTTAGGCATAGATGCATGCTGGATAGCGGTCTATGTACTTTGTCGTAATGCCCAATTAAATCTCACACTACTCAACATAACATGTATGTGCATTGTTATGCTCTCTTTATTTGTCAATTGCCCAACTGTAATTTGTTTACCCAATATGCTATTTCTTATGGGAGAGACACCTCTAGTGAACTGTGGACCCCGGTCCATTCTTTTACATCGAATACAATCTACTGCAATACTCGCTTTACTGTTTTCTGCAAACATCATCTTCCACACTATACATCTAATCCTTTGTTACAGCAAGCCAGTGAGATTGACAACCTCACTGTTACGTTGGGGCAAAGTAATTTGGTTGTGTTGTGCAGGTTCCACGTTGGCGCCGGAATCCCTGGTGTTGCGCCGCACTACACTCCGCTGCCATCAACCTTCAACGTGCTTCTTGGCTCCTACTGTAGGTAACTCAGAAAATTATGCCAATTTACGTGCATGATCCTCAGATATGTACGCAACTTTCATTAGTTTTGAGTTTTCTCATTTGAGCAAGTCTGGTGCTCCAGAAATATACGTCTTTACGGACTGTTCTGTTTTGACAGATTCTGCCTTTTATTTCGCATTGCTTGTTTTGCTATGTTTGATGGATTTCTTTGTTCCATTAACTTTCAGTAGTGTTGTGCAATGTCCAGAAGTGTTAAGAATGATTGTGTCACCTCTGAACATGTGAAATTTTTGGCTATGCACTAACCCTCTAATGAGTTTGTTTCGAGTTTGGTGTGGAGGAAGTTTTCAAGGATCAAGAGAGGAGGATGATACAATATGATCAAGGAGAGTGAAAGCTCTAAGCTTGGGGATGCCCCCGGTGGTTCATCCCTGCATATTTCAAGAAGACTCAAGCGTCTAAGCTTGGGGATGCCCAAGGCATCCCCTTCTTCATCGACAAAATTATCAGGTTCCTCTAGTGAAACTATATTTTTATTCCATCACATCTTATGTGCTTTACTTGGAGCGTCTGTATGTTTTTGTTTTTGTTTTGTTTGAATAAAGTTTGATCCTAGCATTCATTGTGTGGGAGAGAGACACGCTCCGCTGTTGCATATGTACACATATGTCCTTAGGCTTTACTCATAATATTCATGGCGAAGGTTGAACTGCTTCGTTAGATTGTTATATGGTTGGAAACGGGAAATACTACATGTGGTAATTGGTATAACATCTTGAATAATGTGATACTTGGCAATTGTTGTGCTCATGTTTAAGCTCTTGCATCATATACTTTGCACCTATTAATGAAGAAATACATAGAGCTTGCTAAAATTTGGTTTGCATAATTGGTCTCTCTAAGGTCTAGATATTTTCTAGTAAAGGTCGAACAACAAGGAAGACGGTATAAAGTCTTATAATGCTTACAGTATGTCTTTTATGTGAGTTTTGCTGTACCGGTTCATACTTGTGTTTGCTTTAAACAACCTTGCTAGCCTAAACCTTGTATCGAGAGGGAATACTTCTCATGCATCCAAAATCCTTGTGCCAAACACTATGCCATTTGTGTCCACCATACCTACCTACTACATGGTACTTCTCCGCCATTCCAAAGTAAATTGCTTGAGTGCTTCCTTTAAAATTTCCATTCTTTATCTTTGCAATATATAGCTCATGGGACAAATAGCCTAAAAACTATTGTGGTATTGAATATGTACTTATGTTTCTTATTTCTTATAAGTTGCTTGTTGTGCGATAATCATGTTCCTGGGGACGCCATCAACTATTTCTTTGTTGAATATCATGTGAGTTGCTATGCATGTTCGTCTTGTCTGAAGTAAGGGCGATTTACCATGAGTTGAATGGTTTGAGTATGCATATTGTCAGAGAAGAACATTGGGCCGCTAACTAAAGCCATGATTCATGGTGGAAGTTTCAGTTTTGGACAAATATCCTCAACCTCATATGAGAATTTATCTGTTGCTAAATGCTTATGCATTAAAGAGGAGTCCATTATCTATTGTCTATGTTGTCCCGGTATGGATGTCTAAGTTGAGAATAATCAAAAGCGAGAAATCCAGTGCGAACTTTGTCCTTAGACCTTTGTACAGGCGGCATAGAGGTACCCCATTGTGACACTTGGTTAAAACATATGTATTGCGATGATAATCCAGGTAATCCGAGCTAATTAGGACAAGGTGCACGCACTATTGGTATACTATGCATGAGGCTTGCAACTTGTAGGATATAATTTACATAACACATATGCTTTATTACTACCGTTGACAAAATTGTTTCTTGTTTTCAAAATAAAAGCTCTAGCACAAATATAGCAATCCATGCTTCCCTCTGCGAAGGGCCTTTCTTCTACTTCTATTGTTGAGTCAGTTTACCCATTTCCTTCTATCTTAGAAGCAAACACTTGTGTTAACTGTGCATTGATTCCTACATACTTGCATATTGCACTTGTTATATTACTTTATGTTGACAATATCCATGAGATATACATGTTACAAGTTGAAAGCAACCGCTGAAACTTTAATCTTCCTTTGTGTTGCTTCAATGTCTTTACTATGAAACTATTGCTTTATGAGTTAACTCTTATGCAAGACTTATTGATGCTTGTCTTGAAAGTACTATTCATGAAAAGTCTTTGCTATATGATTCAGTTGTTTACTCATTACATTAACCATTGTTTCGGATCGCTGCATTCATTACATGTGCTTACAATAGTATTGATCAAGATTATGATAGCATGTCACTTAAGAAATTATCTTTGTTATCGTTTACCTACTCGGGGCGAGTAGGAACTAAGCTTGGGGATGCTTGATACGTCTCAAACGTATCTATAATATCTTATGTTCCATGCTACTTTTATGATGATACTCACATGTTTTATACACATTATATGTCATTATTGTGCATTTTCCGGCACTAACCAATTAACGAGATGCCGAAGAGTCAGTTGCTGTTTTCTGCTGTTTTTGGTTTCAGAAATCCTAGTAAGGAAATATTCTCGGAATTGGACGAAATCAACGCCCAGGGTCCTATTTTTCCACGAAGCTTCCAGAAGACCGAGGGAGAGACGAAGTGGGGCCACGGGGTGGCCACATACCAGGGCGGCGCGGCCCAGGCCCTGGCCACGCCGGCCTGTGGTGTGGGGCCCTCGTGATGCCCCCTGACCTACCTCTTCGCCTACTTAAGCCTTCATCTATAATAGCCCCAGTACCGAGAGCCACGATACGGAAAACCTTCCAGAGACGCCGCTGCCGCCAATCCCATCTCGGGGGATTCAGGAGATCGCCTCCGGCACCCTGCCGGAGAGGGGAATCATCTCCCGGAGGACTCTACACCGCCATGGTCGCCTCCGGAATGATGTGTGAGTAGTTCACCCCTGGACTATGGGTCCATAGCAGTAGCTAGATGGACGTCTTCTCCTCATTGTGCTATCATTGTCTGATCTTGTGAGCTGCCTAACATGATCAAGATCATCTATCTGTAATGCTACATGTGCGTTTGTTGGGATCCGATGAATAATGAATACTATGCTATGTTGATTATCAATCTATCTATGTGTCGTTTATGATCTTGCATGCTCTCCGTTGCTAGTAGAGGCTCTGGCCAAGTCATTGCTTGTAACTCCAAGAGGGAGTATTTATGCTCGATAGTGGGTTCATGCCTCCATTGAATCTGGGGGAGTGACAGCAACCTCTAAGGTTGTGGATGTGCTGTTGCCACTAGGGATAAAACATCAATTCTATATCTAAGAATGTGTTTGTTGATTACATTACGCACCATACTTAATGCAATTGTCTGTTGTTTGCAACTTAATACTGGAGGGGGTTCGGATGATAACCTGAAGGTGGACTTTTTAGGCATAGATGCATGCTGGATAGCGGTCTATGTACTTTGTCGTAATGCCCAATTAAATCTCACACTACTCATCATAACATGTATGTGCATTGTTATGCTCTCTTTATTTGTCAATTGCCCAACTGTAATTTGTTTACCCAATATGCTATTTCTTATGGGAGAGACACCTCTAGTGAACTGTGGATCCCGGTCCATTCTTTTACATCGAATACAATCTACTGCAATACTCGCTTTACTGTTTTCTGCAAACATCATCTTCCACACTATACATCTAATCCTTTGTTATAGCAAGCCAGAGAGATTGACAACCTCACTGTTACGTTGGGGCAAAGTAATATGGTTGTGTTGTGCAGGTTCCACGTTGGCGCCGGAATCCCTGGTGTTGCGCCGCACTACACTCCGCCGCCATCAACCTTCAACGTGCTTCTTGGCTCCTACTGGTTCGATAACCTTGGTTTCTTACTGAGGGAAAACTTGCTTCTATACGCATCACACCTTCCTCTTGGGGTTCCCAACGGACGTGTGTATACACGCTATCAATGCCCCCGTGGTTCATCCCTGCATATTTCAAGAAGACTCAAGCATCTAAGCTTGGGGATGCCCAAGGCATCCCCTTCTTCATCGACAACTTATCAGGTCACCTCTAGTGAAACTATATTTTTATTCCGTCACATCTTATGTGCTTTACTTGGAGCGTCTGTGTGCTTTTATTTTCATTTTGTTATCTTAGTTCTCTGAATAAATTGGATCCTATCATGCTTGTGTGGGAGAGAGACACGCTCCGCTGTTTCATATGAACACTGGTGTTCTTAGCTTTACTTTTAATGTTCATGGCGAAGGCTGAAAACTGCTTCGTTCATTGCTATTTGGTTGGAAACAGAAAATGCTTCATGTGGTAATTGGTATATTGTCTTGAATAATTTGATACTTGGCAATTGTTGTGCTCAAATAGATCATGTTTAAGCTCTTGCATCATGTACTTTGCACCCATTAATGAAGAACTACCATAGAGCTTGTTGAAATTTGGTTTGCATGATTGGTCTCTCTAAAGTCTAGATATTTTCTGGTGAGGGTTTGAACAACAAGGAAGACAGTGTAGAGTCTTATAATGCTTGCAATATGTTCTTATGTAAGTTTTGCTGTACCGGTTCATACTTGAGTTTGCTTCAAACAACCTTGCTAGCTAAGCCTTGTATTGAGAGGGAATTCTTCTCGTGCATCCAAAATCTTGAGCCAAAACCTATGCCATTTGTGTCCACCATACCTACCTAGTATGTGGTATTTCTCTGCCATTCCAAAGTAAATTGCTTGAGTGCTACCTTTAAAATTCCATTCTCTGTCTTTGCAATATATAGCTCATGGGAAAAATAGCTTAAAAACTATTGTGGTATTGAATATGTCGCTTATGTATCTTATTTCTTATAAGTTGCTTGTTGAGCAGTAACCATGTTCCTGGGGACGCCATCAACTATTTCACCTTTGTTGAATATCATGTGAGTTGCTATGCATGTTCGTCTTGTCTGAAGTAAGGGTGATTTATCATGATCAAATGGTTTGAGTATGCATATTGTTAGAGAAGAACATTGGGCCGCTAACTAAAGCCATAATCCATGGTGGAAGTTTCAGTTTGGACAACAATCCTCAATCTCATATGAGAATATTATCTGTTGTTGAATGCTTATGCATTAAAGAGGAGTCCATTATCTGTTGTCTATGTTGTCCCGGTATGGATGTCTAAGTTGAGAATAATCAAAAGCGAGAAATCCAATGCGAACTTTCTCCTTAGACCTTTGTACAGGCGGCATAGAGGTACCCCTTTGTGACACTTGGTTGAAACATATGTTATGCAATGATAATCCATGTAAATCCAAGCTAATTAGGACAAGGTGCGAGCACTATTGGTATTCTATGCATGAGGCTTGCAACTTATAAGATGTCTTATGCATAACACATATGAATTATTACTACCGTTGACAAAATTGTTTCTATGTTTTCAAAATAAAATCTCTAGCACAAATATAGCAATCCATGCTTCCCTCTGCGAAGGGCCTTTCTTTTACTTTTATGTTGAGTCAGTTTACCTACTTCTTTCTATCTTAGAAGCAAACACTTGTGTCAACCGTGTGCATTGATTCCTACATACTTGCTTATTTGCATTCATCATATTACTTTGTGTTGATAATTATCCATGAGATAAACATGTTGAAGTTGAAAGCAACTGCTGAAACTTATATCTTCCTTTGTGTTGCTTCAAAACTTTCTACTAAGAATCTATTGCTTTATGAGTTAACTCCTATGCAAGTCTTATTGATGCTTGTCTTGAAAGTACTATTCATGAAATGTCTTTGCTATATGATTCAGTTGTTTATTCATTGTCTTTACCATTGCTTCGAATCACTTCATTCATCTCATATGCTTTACAATAGTATTGATCAATATTATGATAGCATGTCACTTCAGAAATTATCCTTGTTATCGTTCACCTACTCGAGGGCGAGTAGGAACTAAGCTTGGGGATGCTTGATACGTCTCAAACGTATCTATAATTTCTTATGTTCCATGCTACTTTTATGATGATACTCACATGTTTTATACATACTTTATGTCATTATTATGCATTTT
Organism: Lolium perenne; assembly: GCF_019359855.2. Classification (NCBI taxonomy): domain Eukaryota; kingdom Viridiplantae; phylum Streptophyta; class Magnoliopsida; order Poales; family Poaceae; genus Lolium; species Lolium perenne. The sequence continues at coordinate 25,681,000 of NC_067244.2, forward strand.
CCGGCACTAACCTATTGACGAGATACCGAAGAGCCAGTTGCTGTTTTCTGCTGTTTTTGGTTTCAGAAATCCTACAAAGGAAATATTCTCGGAATTGGACGAAATCAACGCCCAGGGTCTTATTTTTCCACGAAGCTTCCAGAAGACCGAAGGGGATACAGAGTGGGGCCACGAGGGCCCGTACCCATAGGGCGGCGCGGCCAGCATGGGGCCCACGCCGGCCTATGGTGTGGGGCCCCTGCGCCGCCTCCAACCCTGCCCTTCCGCCTACTTATTGCCTTTGTCGTGAAAACCCCTGTACCGAGAGCCACGATACGGAAAACCTTCCAGAGACGCCGCCGCCGCCAATCCCATCTCGGGGGATTCAGGAGATCGCCTCCGGCACCCCGCCAGAGAGGGGAATCATCTCCCGGAGGACTCTTCATCACCATGATCGCCTCCGGATTGATGTGTGAGTAGTTCACCCCTGGACTATGGGTCCATAGCAGTAGCTAGATGGTTGTCTTCTCCTCATTGTGCTATCATGTTAGATCTTGTGAGCTGCCTATTATGATCAAGATCATCTATTTGTAATGCTACATGTTGTGTTTGTTGGGATCCGATGAATATGGAATACTATGTCAAGGTGATTATCAATCTATCATATATGTGTTGTTTATGATCTTGCATGCTCTCCGTTGCTAGTAGAGGCTCTGGCCAAGTTGATACTTGTAACTCCAAGAGGGAGTATTTATGCTCGATAGTGGGTTCATGCCTCCATTAAATGCAGGACGGTGTGAGAAAGTTCTAAGGTTGGGGATGTGCTGTTGCCACTAGGGATAAAACATCAATGCTTTGTCTAAGGATATTTGTGTTGATTACATTACGCACCATACTTAATGCAATTTTCTGTTGTTTGCAACTTAATACTGGAAGGGGTGCGGATGCTAACCCGAAGGTGGACTTTTTAGGCATAGATGCATGCTGGATAGCGGTCTATGTACTTTGTCGTAATGCCCGATTGAATCTCACTCTACTCATCATGATATGTATGTGCATTGTTATGCCCTCTTTATTTGTCAATTGCCCAACTGTAATTTGTTCACCCAACATGCTATTTCTTATTGGAGAGACACCACTAGTGAACTGTGGACCCCGGTCCAATTCTTTTACATCTGAATACAATCTACTGCAATCATTGTTCTTTACTGTTCTTCGCATACAAACATCATTTTCCACACCATACATTTAATCCTTTGTTACAGCAAGCCGGTGAGATTGACAACCTCACTGTTAAGTTGGGGCAAAGTATTTTGATTGTGTTGTTGTCGTCGTGGCGAACGAGCAGATGCCATGGGATGGCTTGAGTTGGGGCCGAATGTGCGCTAGAGGATTCGGGGGAGGGTTTGTGATAAGATTGGACGAACTTCCGGATGCTTTCCTCAAGAACACAACCAAGGGTAGCGAAACAAGAAGAAGAACACAAGGATGAACTCCGCTCTAGATCTTTCTCTTTATTGCTCTTAGCAAATTACAGGTTTGTGGTTACAGGAACGTAGGTGCTAGGTCGTCCCTCAGATCGTGCCCGTAATGGGGCTACCTCCTCTCCTTATATAGGGGAGAGGTGGCTTACAGAGCAAGAAACCCTAATGGCATCTAAATGGCATCTAATGGCATCTTACAGCATCTTTGACTAGACAAACTACTTTTACAAAGTCACTTTAGTCAAAAAGGGCGGCGCCGGCTTCTTTAACCACAGAGGCTGACGCCCCCGGTTGCTTTTGGCGTCATCCTCCACCTTTGGCGTCAGGGCTTCGCTTAAAGCTACTTTGCTTAGCTCATACTTGTCTTCTAGCTCCTTAGAGAATCTTTGACCAGTCTTGCCGACGTGCTACAGTGACCCTGGTACCGGTTTTCCGGTACCTTTGCCTGTTATGCCGGTATCTTTTTACCGGTATCTTTTTACCGGTATCTTTGCTCCGGTGCCTTTACTCCGGTATACCCCTCATGGTATACCGGATTGTTTCATCCAACACTGTTGAACTCAGCCATCATAATCCGGTTTACTCTTCAATCCGGTATCTTATTCTTTTATCCGGTATCTTTGGTTAGAGACGACCATGTCCGGTATCAATATTAAACCGGTATCTTGATGGCTCATACCATCCGGTTTGGCATGCCTTTGGCATACCGGGGGTCATCCCCCCAACATTAGTCCCCGAAGCTGGTATAGTCCGGTGGATCCTACCCAACGGACCATGCCAGGTTCTATTTTCTCAAGGTACCGGTTTAAACCTTCTGGCGTCTAGTTGAAAACCTTCCGGCGTCTCTACCGAAACCATCTCATCACACCAAATTCAGCTTTGGTATACTTGCTCCGGTATCTTTGCTCCGGTATCTTTGCTCCGGTGCCTTTACTCCGGTATACCCCTCATGGTATACCGGATTGTTTCATCCAACACTGTTGAACTCAGCCATCATAATCCGGTTTACTCTTCAATCCGGTATCTTATTCTTTTATCCGGTATCTTTGGTTAGAGACGACCATGTCCGGTATCAATATTAAACCGGTATCTTGATGGCTCATACCATCCGGTTTGGCATGCCTTTGGCATACCGGGGGTCATCCCCCCAACATTAGTCCCCGAAGCTAGTATAGTCCGGTGGATCCTACCCAACGGACCATGCCAGGTTCTATTTTCTCAAGGTACCGGTTTAAACCTTCCGGCGTCTAGTTGAAAACCTTCCGGCGTCTCTACCGAAACCATCTCATCACACCGAATTCAGCTTTGGTATACTTGCTCCGGTATCTTTGCTCCGGTATCTTTGCTTCGGTATCTTTGCTCCGGTGCCTTTACTCCGGTATACCCCTCATGGTATACCGGATTGTTTCATCCAACACTGTTGAACTCAGCCATCATAATCCGGTTTACTCTTCAATCCGGTATCTTATTCTTTTATCCGGTATCTTTGGTTAGAGACGACCATGTCCGGTATCAATATTAAACCGGTATCTTGATGGCTCATACCATCCGGTTTGGCATGCCTTTGGCATACCGGGGGTCATCCCCCCAACATTAGTCCCCGAAGCTGGTATAGTCCGGTGGATCCTACCCAACGGACCATGCCAGGTTCTATTTTCTCAAGGTACCGGTTTAAACCTTCCGGCGTCTAGTTGAAAACCTTCCGGCGTCTCTACCGAAACCATCTCATCACACCGAATTCAGCTTTGGTATACTTGCTCCGGTATCTTTGCTCCGGTATCTTTGCTCCGGTATCTTTGATCCGGTATCTTTGTTGTCAAAAACTTTCTCGGTGAAGTCGAGAATATGTGGGGAGCAGTGCCTGTCAGAGACATACGCACTGTTTCTGACGCGTCATGCCAGGTTCCCATTCCAAACGTACCGGATTAATCCTTCCGGTTTCCATTTAAACTCATCCGGCTCCTTGCCGAACCCACTTAGCTGAACAACCATCATCGAACACCTCCGGCTTCTTTCTGTCGGTTCCTTGGTCTTCAATGCTTGTCTTGACGAAGTCCAGAATACCCCGAAACTTGTGCCTGTGAGAGACATGCGCCTTGTACAGCGTGCCGCCGTCAGGCTTCAAATCCTTCGTCTCCCTCGCGCAGTTAATGTGGCGCACCGGATCCATGTGACCCTTCCGGAACTCGGGCCGCCGGTTCCGGCTATGATGACAACGACTGTGTTGTGCTTGAGGTATTTACATCACTTGCGTTATCTTGTGCTTTCTTTGTGGCGCCGATTTCAGCCGACTGGTAACCCTCGGTGCTATAGCACGTGACTTCCATTGGTGCCAAAGTCGGGGATCCTCCGGCTTCCATAGTGCAGAAGGCTTCGGCTTTTGATGCCAGAAGCAGCGCTGCTCCGGCTGCCAAGCGCCCTCAGGCCGAAAGAGGAAGAACCAGATTGCGGTCTCCTTCGGGTGAACCTTATCATCACAGCCTTCCGGTTTGCACCCTTGCATTTGCCCATACTGGGCGTGCTGCAAGGGAAGCCGGCGAGAAGGTCTCAGCGCAGCCGGGCCGGATCACTGAGCTCAACCGCAGCGAGGTCAACCTGGGCCCGCTGCTAGAAAACGCTGAGAAGTGGAACCAGGCGGAGTTGTCTCCGGCTACCCGCGGCCCGGGCAAGGACAAGCTTCCGGTCGTTGTTACTTCCGGTTCGCGGAGCACGGCGCAGCACTTGAGCCGGCTTACGCGCGTCGTCAAGGAGTTTGACACCACTTGGCACGATGCCAGCGGCAACGTGGTGGTAAGCCGCACACCTTAAACTTCAAAGCTTCATCTTTCAAATCTATGCCGGTTTTCAACTTCCCAGCTTATATGTACATCCTCCCAGTCCCCGAGTTTCGGGTTGAGAATGCAGTTCTTAGCGCGAAACTTTGCTGGAAACAAAAAACCGGCATAGCCAGTCCCCGAGTTTCGGGTTAAGCACGCAGTACTTAGTGCGAACTTACCAAGAGACCGGCATCGTTTTTTCTTTTTTTCTTTTTTTTTATACCGGTATATACAGTCCCCGAGTTTCGGGTTAAGCACGCAGTACTTAGTGCGAACTTACCAAGAGACCGGCATCTTTTTTTTTTTTAATACCGGTATATACAGTCCCCGAGTTTCGGGTTAAGCACGCAGTACTTAGTGCGAACTTGCCAAGAAACCGGCATCTTTTTTTTTTATTATACCGGTATATAGCCTTCTTGAGCGTTTACCGGAATAGATTTTGCCATCTTGGGCATGTTTGACATTTTGCCTTCTTGGGCTTGTCACATATCGGTGTATAGCCTTCTTGGCGTATACCGGATTGAAATTTTGCCATCTTGGCATGTTTGACATTTTGCCCTCTTGGGCTTGTCACATACCGGTGTGTATAGCCTTCTTGGCGTATACCGGATTGAAATTTTGCCATCTTGGCATGTTTGACATTTTGCCCTCTTGGACTTGTCACATACCGGTGTGTATAGCCTTCTTGGCATATACCGGATTGAAATTTTGCCATCTTGGCATGTTTGACATTTTGCCCTCTTGGGCTTGTCACATACCGGTGTGTATAGCCTTCTTGGCGTATACCGGATTGAAATTTTGCTATCTTGGCATGTTTGACATTTTGCCCTCTTGGACTATGTCAAGATGATATTCGACGAGCTATGGCCACTGGTCAACCCAGATATGCAGTGGTTTGACTCAGTAGTCAATGCCACGTTACTTGTGACATGATGTAGCTGACTTTGGCGTGATACTTTGGCCAACCAGAATAAACAACGATCTGGGATATTAGATGGTGCCATGATAAACGGCGATCTGAGAGTTTGGATGATGCCATGATAAACGGCGATCTGAGATACTAGATGGTGCCATGATATACGGCGATCTGAGAGTTTGGATGATGCCATGATAAACGGCGATCTGAGATACTAGATGGTGCCATGATATACGGCGATCTGAGAGTTTGGATGATGCCATGATAAATGGCGATCTGAGATACTAGATGGTGCCATGATATATTATGAGCTAAGAAAAATGATGGTAGCGATGAATTTTCATCGGAAAACAGTTGTGCCTGAAGACAGGGTTAGTCGATGCATATACATCATAAATATTTTACCTTAGTTGCAAGTCGACGCACATGAAGGTCGGCCCGGCTTTGCTCGAGCCCTGCTTTGTCCGAGCTTCGCTGCCCCTAAACAAGCCACAGAAATACCTGCTACTTCCGCCCAAGCCCCGGAGAGCTCATCTCCATTTTACATGTGAAAACTCTGTTCCTGTCTCATGAAAAGCAACCACGTGAAATTTTCCCGGTATACCGGGTGGGAGTTGTATTAATGCGTTAAGCCCTCTTGGTGGTGCTGACTTTAACCGGTACACCGGTAGACTTATAAGTTGAGCCGGTATTTACATGATTAAGACCTTGCCGGTTTGTTTTGGTTTTGCTCTGATCCTTGCATTGTGAAGATTCCGGATTTGTTTCCGAATCCAATCCGATGCACACTTGGTTCTTTTGCTTTGGCTCTGCCTACCTTTTTTGGGCGTTCGGCATATGAGACTCAAAGTTCTTTTGCCAAGCAAGCACTTTCTTGAATTTAGAAATAATTCGGAATGTTTCACAAAAAACCGGTATGACCGGGGTTAGTTAAATTTTCTTCTGGATTGTTCGTTTTCGGTCCCTTTTTCGTTTTTCACGTGCTTAGGACCTTCCGGTTTATCTTGCTTGCCATGAAGCCGGGTTTCGGACAGCAGCAAAGTCGAAGACTCCGGTAGGTTTAGCACGTTACCAGACCGGAAGAGCGAACCTTAAGCAAACAAACCGGTATACGGAAAGAATAAACATATTGCATGCAATTTCGATAGAGGCAGTCCCCAAGATTCATTCGAGGTACCGGCATACTACAGACAGCAAATCAGGCAGAGAAAAGAACTCCTTACATTACCGGGGTTAATAGCGATAGGCGTGGCCAACGAGCCAATGGCGGCCTGCAGCAGGGTTGCTGCCGGTGGCGCGGTAGAGGTGCCGGGATGATCCCGTCGGGCTCCGTTGGATGCTTTGCCAAGTGCCCGAACTTGACGGGCCCAGCGCCCTCCTCAGCTGCCGCTTCGCCAACGCCTCCTGCGCCGGCCATCATAACCTCGACGCTGCCGGCTGCGCGGTCGGTGCGCAGCCCGCGAGTTGGTGAAGATCTTGGCGGGTCTTGGCGCCTCCAGTACCGGCGAGAGGTACTGGCGCTCCGAGACGGTGCCGAGGTAGACGCGGTGGCTGCTGAACTCGATGATGCGGCCGTTCTTGGGGAAGATGTCGCCGTTGGCGAAGCAGCCCGCGTTGTCGTTGATGAAGTCTGTGTCGAGGACGCGGTCGATGAGCGCGGTGACGACACGCTCGCCGTCGATGGTGAGGAGGCCCGCCCGAATATGTACTCCAGCAAGCGCAGCTGCTGGCCCCACGGTGGGCGCCAACTGTCGTCGTGGCGAACGAGCAGATGCCATGGGATGGCTTGAGTTGGGGCCGAATGTGCGCTAGAGGATTCGGGGGAGGGTTCGTGATAAGATTGGACGAACTTCCGGATGCTTTCCTCAAGAACACAACCAAGGGTAGCGAAACAAGAAGAAGAACACAAGGATGAACTCCGCTCTAGATCTTTCTCTTTATTGCTCTTAGCAAATTACAGGTTTGTGGTTACAGGAACGTAGGTGCTAGGTCGTCCCTCAGATCGTGCCCGTAATGGGGCTACCTCCTCTCCTTATATAGGGGAGAGGTGGCTTACAGAGCAAGAAACCCTAATGGCATCTAAATGGCATCTAATGGCATCTTACAGCATCTTTGACTAGACAAACTACTTTTACAAAGTCACTTTAGTCAAAAAGGGCGGCGCCGGCTTCTTTAACCACAGAGGCTGACGCCCCCGGTTGCTTTTGGCGTCATCCTCCACCTTTGGCGTCAGGGCTTCGCTTAAAGCTACTTTGCTTAGCTCATACTTGTCTTCTAGCTCCTTAGAGAATCTTTGACCAGTCTTGCCGACGTGCTACAGTGACCCTGGTACCGGTTTTCCGGTATCTTTTTACCGGTATCTTTGCTCCGGTGCCTTTACTCCGGTATACCCCTCATGGTATACCGGATTGTTTCATCCAACACTGTTGAACTCAGCCATCATAATCCGGTTTACTCTTCAATCCGGTATCTTATTCTTTTATCCGGTATCTTTGGTTAGAGACGACCATGTCCGGTATCAATATTAAACCGGTATCTTGATGGCTCATACCATCCGGTTTGGCATGCCTTTGGCATACCGGGGGTCATCCCCCCAACAGTTGTGCAGGTTCCACGTTGGCGCCGGAATCCCTGGTGTTGCGCCACACTACACTCCGCCACCAACAACCTTCACGTGTTCCTTGACTCATACTGGTTCGATAAACCTTGGTTTCTTACTGAGGGAAAACTTGCTGCTGTACTCATCATATCTTCCTCTTGGGGTTCCCAACGGACGAGTGCTTTACCGTCACAAGGAAGCTACTTTCTGGCGCCGTTGCAATCCAACTCCCACGTCAACTACGCGCAAGCACACCTCTATCGCCGCCACCCACGAATAAACTTTGCCGCCGGACCCGTAGCAGACGCCACCGCCTACTGCCCCGTCCCGTCATGCTTTTGCCGCGCCGGCTAGCACGCGAGGCTCGCCATGATGCCAGCGACCCCGTGCCGTCCTTACCTTGCCCCTTCGCGCACCGGAGATGCCGCGCCATGCTCGACCTCCACGGGCACCCGCAGCACTCCTCCGATTCTATAAATAGAGCACCCCCGCTCCTCCATTCTTCACACCATCACACTCTCCTCCCGTCTCTGCTTCTCCTCGACCAAAGCTTTAGCCACATCCTCGCCGGAGTAGTGCCAATTTGACGACCGGAGCCCGCCAGTACCCGCGCACATCGTCGTCGACTGGAGCCACCCTGAGCGACGCCAACTGTACCTGGAGCCTCGCCGTCCATGCCAACATCGCCGCGCACCCCTGATACGTCTCCAACGCATCGATAATTTCTTATGTTCCATGCCACATTATTGATGTTATCTACATGTTTTATGCACACTTTATGTCATATTCGTGCATTTTCTGGAACTAACCTATTAACAAGATGCCGAAGTGCCGATTCTTTGTTTTGCAGTTTTTGGTTTCAGAAATCCTAGTAACGAAATATTCTCGGAATTGGACGAAATCAACGCCCAGGGGCCTATTTTTCCACGAAGCTTCCAGAAGTCCGAAGACGAGACGAAGAGGGGCCACGGGGTGGCCAAACCCTAGGGCGGCGCGGCCCCACCCCTGGCCGCGCCGGCCTATGGTGTGGGCCCCCCGTGCCGCCTCTCGACTTGCCCTTCCGCCTACTTAAAGCCTCCGTGACGAAACCCCCAGTACCGAGAGCCACGATACGGAAAACCTTACTGAGACGCCGCCGCCGCCGATCCCATCTCGGGGGATCCAGGAGATCGCCTCCGGCACCCTGCCGGAGAGGGGATTCATCTCCCGGAGGACTCTACGCCGCCATGGTCGCCTCCGGAGTGATGTGTGAGTAGTCTACCCCTGGACTATGGGTCCATAGCTGTAGCTAGATGGTTGTCTTCTCCCCATTGTGCTATCATTGTCGGATCTTGTGAGCTGCCTAACATGATCAAGATCATCTATCTGTAATTCTATATGTTGCGTTTGTTGGGATCCGATGAATAGAGAATACTTGTTATGTTGATTATCAAAGTTATATCTACGTGTTGTTTATGATCTTGCATGCTTTCCGTTACTAGTAGATGCTCTGGCCAAGTAGATGCTTGTAACTCCAAGAGGGAGTACTTATGCTCGATAGTGGGTTCATGCCTGCATTGACACCGGGACAATGTGACAGAAAGTTCTAAGGTTGTGTTGTGCTGTTGCCACTAGGGATAAAACATTGATGCTATGTCTAAGGATGTAGTTGTTGATTACATTACGCACCATACTTAATGCAATTGTCTGTTGCTTTGCAACTTAATACTGGAGGGGTTCGGATGATAACCTGAAGGTGGACTTTTTGGGCATAGATGCAGTTGGATGGCGGTCTATGTACTTTGTCGTAATGCCCAATTAAATCTCACTATACTCATCATGATATGTATGTGCATGGTCATGCTCTCTTTATTTGTCAATTGCCCAACTGTAATTTGTTCACCCAACATGCTGTTCGTCTTATGGGAGAGACACCTCTAGTGAACTGTGGACCCCGGTCCAATTCTCTTTACTGAAATACAATCTACTGCAATACTTGTTCTACTGTTTTCTGCAAACAATCATCTTCCACACAATACGGTTAATCCTTTGTTACAGCAAGCCGGTGAGATTGACAACCTCACTGTTTCGTTGGGGCAAAGTACTTTGGTTGTGTTGTGCAGGTTCCACGTTGGCGACGGAATCCCTGGTGTTGCGCCGCACTACATCCCGCCGCCATCAACCTTCAACGTGCTTCTTGGCTCCTCCTGGTTCGATAAACCTTGGTTTCTTTCTGAGGGAAAACTTGCTGCTGTGCGCATCATACCTTCCTCTTGGGGTTCCCAACGAACGTGTGAATTACACGCCATCAAGCATATTTTCTGGCGCCGTTGCCGGGGAGATCAAGACACGCTGCAAGGGGAGTCTCCACATTGCAATCTCTTTACTTTGTTTTTGTCTTGCTTAGTTTTATTTACTACTTTGTTTGCTGCACTAAATCAAAACACAAAAAAATTAGTTACTTGTTTTACTTTACTTAATATCATGCATGTTTTTATTTCACTAGTTAAGCATAATGGAAAACAACAGAAATATGAGAGATCTTTATGAACTTTATCTTGAATTAGGACATGATGTGTTTGAAGAGAGAATTAAAAAACCCATGGAACTTTATATACATGCTAATGGGAATGTTATTACTATGAATGCTTTGAACACCATTGTTGCTAATGCTATGGAAAATTCTAAGCTTGGGGAAGCTGGCTTTGATGAGCATGATCTTTTTAGTCCCCCAAGCATTGAGGAGAAAATTTTCTTTTATGATTACAATATGCCTCCTATATATGATGATAGCCACTTTGTTGAATTTGCTCCCACTACAACTAATAAAATTGATTATGCTTATGTGGAGAGTAATAATTTTATGCATGAGACTCATGATAAGAATGCTTTATGTGATAGTTATATTGTTGAGTTTGCTCATGATACTACTAAAAGTTATTATGAGAGAGGAAAATATGGTTGTAGAAATTTTCATGTTACTAAAACACCTCTCTATGTGCTGAAATTTTTGAAGCTATACTTGTTTTATCTTCCTATGCTTGTTACTTTGCTTTTCATGAACTTGTTTATTTACAAGATTCCTATGCATAGGAAGCATGTTAGACTTAAATGTGTTTTGAATTTGCCTCTGGATGCTCTCTTTCGCTTCAACTACTATTTCTTATGAGTGCATCATTAAAACTGCTGAGCCCATCTTAATGGCTATAAAGAAAGAACTTCTTGGGAGATAACCCATGTGTTATTTTACCTACAGTACTTTGTTTCTATTTTGTGTCTTGGAAGTTGTTTACTACTGCAGCAACCTCTCCTTATCTTAGTTTTGTGTTTTGTTGTGCCAAGTTAAGCCGTTGATAGAAAAGTAAGTACTAGATTTGGATTACTGCGCAGTTCCAGATTTCTTTGCTGTCACGAATCTGGCTCTACCTCCCTGTAGGTAGCTCAGAAAATTAAGCCAATTTACGTGCATGATCCTCAGATATGTACGCAACTTTCATTCAATTTGAGCATTTTCATTTGAGCAAGTCTGGTGCCATTTTAAAATTCGTCAATACGAACTGTTCTGTTTTGACAGATTCTGCCTTTTATTTCGCATTGCCTCTTTTGCTATGATTGGATGAATTTCTTTGATCCACTAATGTCCAGTAGCATTATGCAATGTCCAGAAGTGTTAAGAATGATTGTGTCACCTCTGAATATGTCAATTTATATTGTGCACTAACCCTCTAATGAGTTGTTTCGAGTTTGGTGTGGAGGAAGTTTTCAAGGATCAAGAGAGGAGTATGATGCAACATGATCAAGGAGAGTGAAAGCTCTAAGCTTGGAGATGTCCCGGTGGTTCACCCCAGCATATATCAAGAAGACTCAAGCGTCTAAGCTTGGGGATGCCCAAGGCATCCCCTTCTTCATCAACAACATTATCAGGTTCCTCCCCTGAAACTATATTTTTATTCCATCACATCTTATGTGCTTTTTCTTGGAGCGTCGGTTTGTTTTTGTTTTTTTTGTTTTGTTTGAATAAAATGGATCCTAGCATTCACTTTATGGGAGAGAGACACGCTCCGCTGTAGCATATGGACAAGTATGTCCTTGGTTTCTACTCATAGTATTCATGGCGAAGTTTCTCCTTCGTTAAATTGTTATATGGTTGGAATTGGAAAATGATACATGTAGTAATTGCTATAAATGTCTTGGGTAATGTGATACTTGGCAATTTTTGTGCTCATGATTAAGCTCTTGCATCATATGCTTTGCACCTATTAATGAAGAAATACATAGAGCATGCTAAAATTTGGTTTGCATATTTGGTTTCTCTAAGGTCTAGATAATTTCTAGTATTGAGTTTGAACAACAAGGAAGACGATGTAGAGTCTTATAATGTTTACAATATGTCTCTTATGTGAGTTTTGCTGCACCGGTTCATCCTTGTGTTTGTTTCAAATAAGCCTTGCTAGCCTAAACCTTGTATCGAGAGGGAATACTTCTCATGCATCCAAATACTTGAGCCAACCACTATGCCATTTGTGTCCACCATACCTACCTACTACATGGTATTTTCCGCCATTCCAAAGTAAATTGCTTGAGTGCTACCTTTAAAATTCCATCATTCACCTTTGCAATATATAGCTCATGGGACAAATAGCTTAAAAACTATTGTGGTATTGAATATGTACTTATGCACTTTATCTCTTATTAAGTTGCTTGTTGTGCGATAACCATGTTCACTGGGGACGCCATCAACTATTCATTGTTGAATTTCATGTGAGTTGCTATGCATGTCCGTCTTGTTTGAAGTAAGAGCGATCTACCACCTTATGGTTAAGCATGCATATTGTTAGAGAAGAACATTGGGCCGCTAACTAAAGCCATGATCCATGGTGGAAGTTTCAGTTTTGGACAAATATCCTCAATCTCAAATGAGAAAATTATTAATTGTTGTTACATGCTTATGCATAAAAGAGGAGTCCATTATCTGTTGTCTATGTTGTCCCGGTATGGATGTCTAAGTTGAAGAATAATCAATAGCGAGAAATCCAATGCGAGCTTTCTCCTTAGACCTTTGTACAGGCGGCATAGAGGTACCCCTTTGTGACACTTGGTTAAAACAGTGCATTGTGATGATCCGGTAGTCCAAGCTAATTAGGACAAGGTGCGGGCACTATTAGTACAATATGCATGAGGCTTGCAACTTATAAGATATAATTTACATGATGCATATGCTTTATTACTACCGTTGACAAAATTGTTTCATGTTTTCAAAATCAAAGCTCTAGCACAAATATAGCAATCGATGCTTTTCCTCTATGGAGGACCATTCTTTTACTTTCAATGTTGAGTCAGTTCACCTATTTCTCTCCACCTCAAGAAGCAAACACTTGTGTGAACTATGCATTGATTCCTACATACTTGCTTATTGCACTTATTATATTACTCTATGTTGACAATATCCATGAGATATACATGTTACAAGTTGAAAGCAACCGCTGAAACTTAATCTTCTTTTGTGTTGCTTCAATGCTTTTACTTTCAATTATTGCTTTATGAGTTAACTCTTATGCAAGACTTATTGATGCTTGTCTTGAAGTGCTATTCATGAAAAGTCTTTGCTATATGATTCACTTGTTTACTCATGTCATATACATTGTTTTGATCGCTGCATTCACTACATATGCTTTACAAATAGTATGATCAAGATTATGATGGCATGTCACTCCAGAAATTATCTGTGTTATCGTTTTACCTGCTCGGGACGAGCAGAACTAAGCTTGGGGATGCTGATACGTCTCCAACGTATCGATAATTTCTTATGTTCCATGCCACATTATTGATGTTATCTACATGTTTTATGCACACTTTATGTCATATTCGTGCATTTTCTGGAACTAACCTATTAACAAGATGCCGAAGTGCCAGTTGCTGTTTTCTGCTATTTTTGGTTTCAGAAATCCTAGTAACGAAATATTCTCGGAATTGGACGAAATCAACGCCCAGGGGCCTATTTTTCCACGAAGCTTCCAGAAGTCCGAAGACGAGACGAAGAGGGGCCACGGGGTGGCCAAACCCTAGGGCGGCGCGGCCCCACCCCTGGCCGCGCCGGCCTATGGTGTGGGCCCCCCGTGCCGCCTCTTGACTTGCCCTTCCGCCTACTTAAAGCCTCCGTGACGAAACCCCCAGTACCGAGAGCCACGATACGGAAAACCTTACTGAGACGCCGCCGCCGCCGATCCCATCTCGGGGGATCCAGGAGATCGCCTCCGGCACCCTGCCGGAGAGGGGATTCATCTCCCGGAGGACTCTACGCCACCATGGTCGCCTCCGGAGTGATGTGTGAGTAGTCTACCCCTGGACTATGGGTCCATAGCTGTAGCTAGATGGTTGTCTTCTCCCCATTGTGCTATCATTGTCGGATCTTGTGAGCTGCCTAACATGATCAAGATCATCTATCTGTAATTCTATATGTTGCGTTTGTTGGGATCCGATGAATAGAGAATACTTGTTATGTTGATTATCAAAGTTATATCTACGTGTTGTTTATGATCTTGCATGCTTTCCGTTACTAGTAGATGCTCTGGCCAAGTAGATGCTTGTAACTCCAAGAGGGAGTACTTATGCTCGATAGTGGGTTCATGCCTCCATTGACACTGGACATTGACAGAAAGTTCTAAGGTTGTGTTGTGCTGTTGCCACTAGGGATAAAACATTGATGCTAGGTCTAAGGATGTAGTTGTTGATTACATTACGCACCATACTTAATGCAATTGTCTGTTGCTTTGCAACTTAATACTGGAGGGGGTTCGGATGATAACCTGAAGGTGGACTTTTTAGGCATAGATGCAGTTGGATGGCGGTCTATGTACTTTGTCGTAATGCCCAATTAAATCTCACTATACTCATCATGATATGTATGTGCATGGTCATGCTCTCTTTATTTGTCAATTGCCCAACTGTAATTTGTTCACCCAACATGTTGTTCGTCTTATGGGAGAGACACCTCTAGTGAACTGTGGACCCCGGTCCAATTCTCTTTACTGAAATACAATCTACTGCAATACTTGTTCTACCGTTTTCTGCAAACAATCATCTTCCACACAATACGGTTAATCCTTTGTTACAGCAAGCCGGTGAGATTGACAACCTCACTGTTTCGTTGGGGCAAAGTACTTTGGTTGTGTTGTGCAGGTTCCACGTTGGCGCCGGAATCCCTGGTGTTGCGCCGCACTACATCCCGCCGCCATCAACCTTCAACGTGCTTCTTGGCTCCTCCTGGTTCGATAAACATTGGTTTCTTTCTGAGGGAAAACTTGCTGCTGTGCGCATCATACCTTCCTCTTGGGGTTCCCAACGAACGTGTGAATTACACGCCATCAACCCCTTCGACGACCGCCGGAGCACCGGTAGGCTCTCCTACCCCCGACCCTCGCCGCCAGAGCCACGGCATCTCGTCGGAGACGACGATGCTCGTGCGCCGTTGGATCTCCTTCTAATCCTACGCCTCACGTCGCTCGTACCGTTTCACTCTTTAAGTCACGCTGACAGTGGGCCCCACTGGCAGGCAGCCCACTCGCGCGAGACGCGCAGATGGGCTGGCCCAAGCCTTTTTCCTCTCCGCGGCCCAGCTTTCTTTCCCGCGCAGGCCCACGCATTTGAAATCAAATTAATTCAACTCTGTCAAATTCAATACTGGCACTGTTTTCAAAATTGAATAGTTTCAAATCTACAGAACCAAATTCAATAAATTTTATATATTTGGAAAGCTCAAGAAAAGATCTAAATAACTACACTGTTTATACCCCTAGATGTGTTGCAGAATTAAAGTAGCAAAAATAACAAGGCATGGCCTTTTCAAACTTCAAACTTTATTTAAAATTCAACCAAAAGTGATTTTGAGTTGATTCCAACTCTCATAAATCACATTTGATAAACTATACTTGTTTATGTAAAAAGATAACCTAGTTGTTTGTATGATCATGGACTAGAGCAAAATAATGGCTATGGAGCCATTTCTAGTCCATTTAAATCATCCAAATTAATTTGTTTAAATAGTATGAGAGTTACTCTCTCACTTAAATCTTTGTCTTAAGTAATCAAATATGAGGTAATGATCTTAGTCTATAGCACCTCATGTTTAATTACTTAATGATATTAAATTGTTCCAAAGTAGTATTTAAATTGCATGAGATGAAGTATCTCATTTAAATATTTTCCCCAAATGATAATTATGAAGTGTTGACCTTGGTCAACATATGAGCATACTTTAGTATTGGAGGAAATTAAATCCTAAGAA
This sequence comes from Lolium perenne, assembly GCF_019359855.2. Lineage (NCBI taxonomy): Eukaryota > Viridiplantae > Streptophyta > Magnoliopsida > Poales > Poaceae > Lolium > Lolium perenne. Next base: position 25,697,057 of record NC_067244.2, read on the forward strand.
GATTCAATGAGAGGAAATTATTTTCTCTTACAAGTTTCTTCAAACACAAATCAACCCCCTGTTGACGTCCGAAACCCACCGGCGGGCAGCGACGGGCAACACCGTAGAGCCGGGAACAACCTAGGGCTGCGGCTAGCCGAGGTCCCTCCGAGCGACGGCCCGCAAAGCCTTCTGGTCACACGTCCGATGCTGATTGCAAGGGCGTGCCACCTGACCTATACCTGGCCAGGAAGGTGATGGAGATGCCTCGCTTAGTTTCCTGCATGGCATACATGTAAACATTAAATACGAGCCTCGATCGGCTCTCAGGTTATCCTGTGAATCGGCTCAAGGAGCCGATCCACCCATGATTCGTACGGGGTGCACGAATATATGGTGGTCCTGCTTGATCAAGATAAAGCTAATGAGATCTACGACGATTTAGGGTTTTCACCGCATAATCGGATCATCCTACTCAGGATTGGGCCTCGCGGCCACGCACGGTGATCGTAAGCCGATCCTAGACAAGGCCTAAAAACCAACACGAGGTTGATCCCCGGAACATCCTGTCTAGGACTAGCAAACGACACCCTACGTGCCGCTGGATCCTCCAGCCCTTTGTAAGGCCTAACTATTGCAGATATTAAACTAATCCTTGATGAACAAGGAGCAACCGTAACGGATCGGATCTACTAAATAATGATCAAGCGGGGTGCCGCCCCTACACCTAAGATAGGTGTAAGGGTGGCTAGACATGCGAGGGTTGCACTACGATAGCATGTTACACGAAGAACTATGCTAACCCTAACACATCTATGATAACTACGTTGCTCGCCATCAAAAAGGCTTCAGTACGAGCAACGCGGGAACAACGTGGAGCTTGTGCTGCCTAGATCGCAAGATGCGATCTAGGCAGCATGTTGCTTACCGGTAGAAACCCTCGAGACGAAGGAGTTGGTGATGCGCCGAGATTGATTTGGTTGGTTGAACGTTGGTTGTTGTTTATTCCATAAACCCTAGATACATATTTATAGTCCAGGGGACTTTCTAACGTGGGAATAATCCCCACCGTGCATGATACAAACTCTAACTTTTAATCTAAGATACAATCTACTATAACTAAAGATACACGGGCAGTCTAGCCCAAACTCTTCGCGCAAGGCCGCTTCAGAGATCTTCCACATGTGATCTTCCAAGCCCATCTCCCTTACGGCCCACTTCCTGATTTGGCCAAAATCTGGTGATAACACATGCCCCCCTGGTTTTGGCAATGATAATTTCAAAACCACTCTGTTTTTCCTTCGAAGGGTCATGTCGTGGCAGAGCAGACCTGTCGCAGTATTCTTCATCATGATGGCTTGCCTTCTCACCTTCTCTGTATGATTTGACAATTCTGGCCTCACCCCCTCGGAAACTGCAACGGCATTGAATCTCTACTAGGCTCCTCTTATTTAACCGTGCCGATTGATTAGCCCTCTTCATCCTTTCTCCGTTCCAGCCATTGGCACCCACAAACCCTCCTACGCTACCATGTCTTCTTCCTCCTCTTCCTCTTCCGGTCTTTCCTATGGGTCTTCCTCCTCCCGCGAGACGCCTCCGGACGTACGCGCACCAGAAGAATGGGACCAGGAGGACCATGCCTCCTCCGTCTGGTCCGAGGATGACAAGTCCCTGACCAGCGGGGATGAAGATCTCCAGTTCCTAGCCGATGGGGAACTGGAATCGGAAAGCGAGGATGACTTGTTCCCCTGGGACGGCTGTCCCTCTTCCGAAGAAGAGAAGGAGGAAGACGAAGACGACTCCCTCGAGGGCTACCCACCGGCGAAACGTCTCCGCATGTGGTGGGACGACGACGACAGCGATGATGATGAGGAGGATGAAGCTCCCATAGAGGGCTACGGAAGCAGTGACGAAGAGCCCATCGGCAGCAGTGCCGATGAGAGCTCCAAGGACGATGACGAGGGCAGCGACGGTCCGTAGATAGGATCCACTAGTAGCAGTTTGGTCAGCAGATCCTTCTTTTTGTACCTCTCCCTTTGAGCAATCGACTCATTCTTTGTAAGGAATCTTGTTTATCAATGAAGAATTCCTCCAGTTTTGACTTTGCCGATTCCTTTTATGCTAATTTAGCCGATTGTCAATTCGGTCAATGGCTAATGAGCCGATTGCCATGCACCAGTTCCTCAAAATTTCTGCGCAGTCAGTTGCCCCCCGAGCCTTTATTAAGGCGAGAACAGCAGTGAGTCAACCAAACGTGCCACCATCTGCTTTTCGAGTCATAATGCAGAGCCAGCCGATTTCAACAAAATCGGCTCCCCAGAGCAGAGAACTTTCAGGGCGAGCTGCCCCCCGAGCCTCAATCAAGGCGAGAATACCAGCATGGATGCACAGATCAAACAAAAAGGCTCTGACCTTAGGTAATCTGGTAATCCGAGATAGCCACCATGAAGAATCAGCCAGACTTGCCCCCATCGATCAGTTTCCTTCCACTGGGCGCCGATGTTCCACTGGTCTTGTGTAACTGTACTAGAGTCGATGGCTGCGCATCGGCTTCGCTTCTTGTGCAAAATTTTTTTTTATTTTTATTGGCTGATTTTTCCTAATCGGCCCCCAATGTTTCACTGCACGCATGTTTACACATGTTTATCTGCACATGTTCATCTGACTATATGCCCCCCGAGCCGAATCTGCCGGATGACTGCAGATATCGGCTTTTGTGGTTAGCCAGGGCACTGCACTTGCACGTCGGCTCCGCGAGGATTCGTGCTGATTTTCATCCGCCGACGTGGCCGCTGCCCAGTAGCTCGATGCTGAACACAAGCAGAACATGTGGTGAAGATAATTTTAGCCGATTGCTGGAATCGGCCTCCATATCGATCGAAGCGCTGACTGAAGGTTCTGTAATGCTCCTTCATAATTTTTGGGGCCGATCACAAGGATCAGCCTCGCCACGTTTGCTCATCGCTTTGCTTCAACTACTTGGTCAGGCTGGTGGATAAAACCAGCCCAACCTCTGACTTGATGCGCTTGCTATCGTCCACCTTGAGTGCATCGTAGAATCGTGGAGCACTAAGCTCCGTCGGAAGGACGAGCACCATGTTTGTACCAGCCGATGTTTCATCATCGGCTTTCCTTTGCTTGGGACGCCACTCCATCTTCCGTGGAAGACCCTCTTCGTCCAGGGTTCGCTGAACTTTCGCAGCCAGATCAGGTCGTGCCTTCCTCAGCGTATGCAAGTACAACCTTTCGGCTTCCTCCAGGCCGCGCAATCGCTGAACCCTGCGCTTTTGTGAACGGCTGAGTCCATCAGGGCACCACCTTGGACGGTGGTACCTGTTTTCTTCTTCTTCTTGTCCCTCGTCTTCTGAATCCTCGAGATCCGCCCACCGAGGGGACTCAGCGCGTTTGCTTTGTGGTGGGAGAGGCCCTAAGCGCCTGAACACAGATACGTTGGCTGCCTCCTTCTTCTTCTGGTTGCATTCTGGGCAATTGCCGATTGTGGGCAATCGGCTCATTCCTGAATCCCAGCAGTGTCTGAAGAAGGGGCAGTCCCAGTGCCTGTCGTTGTCATCTTGCTCCCTTGATTCTTCTTTGGCACGGCGCTCGTGCTCCTCCTCATCGTGATTGTGCCGACGATGTCTTCTGGCTTCTCTAGCCAGACGATCTCTTTCATCATCATCGCTGGATCGTCGGCGTTGGTCATACTGACTCACATACTTGTTGAGGAGGTGATCAGAGAGGGGTCGTTGATATCTTATATTCTTCACTTCTCCCTCTGTGACGTAGCGCTTGCCATCATGACGGAGCCGATCGCGTGGAGCGGCCTCCTCTGTATCCTTGCTACGAGAGCAGCTGCCCTCGTCTTCATCCTTGCCAGCGTGATGTCCAAGTCCTACCATGTTGATGCTGAACGAGGATCCTGGCTGGCAACCTTCAGGGTAAGTGCATGCTACCATGTTAACGGCGGGGAAGGGTTGGGTGTCGACCTTCATGGCGTACTGGTTGAAAATCAGACGCCCTTTTTCTATCGCCGCTTGGATGTGCTGACGCCACACCCTGCAGTCGTTGGTGGCATGGGAGAGCGAGTTATGCCATTTGCATTATGGCTTTCCGTTCAGCTCTTGCACCGTGGGAAATTTGAGACCTTCAGGAATCGTCAGCTGCTTCTCCTTGAGCAGGAGGTCGAAGATTTGCTCAGTTTTGGTCACGTCAAAATCAAACCCCCGGGGCGGGCCTGGTGGCTTTACCCATTTGCAGGACACGGGGGTTCCTCCCCGAGTCCATTCAGCCACTGCTACCTCTTGACCTCCCGCAGAAACTCCGTCTTCCTCTGCATCGACCAGGACCACTGCACGTTTGATTTTATCCTGGTACAGGTCCGGGTGGCGCTGTTCATATGCCGACAGTTTCTGAACCATGTGCGCCAGTGAGGGGTAGTCTGCTTGGGAGGCCATGTCCTTGAGCGGTGTTACAAGGCCCGCTACTGCCAACTCGACTGCTTCCTTTTCTGTTATACGAACCGAATAACATCGGTTCCTAAGATTCCTGAAGCGCTGGGTGTATTCTGTCACTGTTTCTCCACGCTTCTGATGTAATTGTGCTAGATCGGCAATGCCAGACTCAGAAGCCTCTGAATGGTACTGCATATGGAACTGCTCTTCCAACTGCTTCCAAGTCCGGATGGAGTCTGGTGGTACCGAGGTGTACCATCCGAAAGCCGATCCCGTGAGGGACTGTGAGAAGAGCCTCACGCGTAGTTGATCCGACACTGAAGCCTATCGGCCTACGTGCTCGATGGAGCTGGACCCATCTGATCCACTGAATTTGGAGAAATCAGGGAGCCGATATTTAGGTGGCAGCGGGATCATCTCGTAGTCGTCAGGGTACGGCTTGGAATAGCCGATTGCCCTCCTTTTCGGCACCATGCCGAACTGATCTCTCAGTATGGTACTGATCTGATCCGCTGTGCTGGCTGCAGGAGTTGAACTCTGAAGATTCGCCGGGGTGGCGTACTTAGCCAGCCATGTTTGCTTTTCCAGCTCTGAGCCAACTGCAGGAGCTGAGCTCTGGAGGTTCGTCGGGGTGGCGTACTTAGTTAGCCACGTCTGCTTCTCAAGCTCTGTCGCTGACGTCCCTCCTGCTTTCCCAGAAGTCCCTGATGTTGTGGCCTGGTTTGTGAGTGCCCAGTTACCACAATCTGGCACATACGTGCACGTGTACCCGTGAGGGATCTCCTTAGGCGCCTCAGGCAAGAACTGGTAGTCACTAGGGTCACCACCGATCTTGTAGACGACGAATACCGGTGAAGCCGGCACTTCTGGTGCTGCCAACGCATATGGCAGCGGCGAACGGGACTGGAGTGGCAACTCTCCTTGATGTGTCCCGAGAGCTGGTCCTGACGGCGAGTACTGGTGCCTCATGATCTCCTGGATCACGCGAAGAGCGATACGCTCCAACGTGTTGACCAGGTTCTCAGAGTGGCGGTGTAGCGAGTGAGCCACCAAGTAGTTGATCTCCGGCCGCAGGGACCTGGTGCGTTCTTCCGACGGGGCAGAGAGGTCTATCCCATCTAGTGCACCATTAGGCGAGAACCCCTTCCACCTGATGCCATGTGAACGGGTTCTGTGGAAAGAGCCGATGAGGTCGGCTTCGAGGATGACTTTGATCTCGTCATACTTCTTCTTGAGTTCGTCGGTCAGATCCTCGTATGTGACTGGCGTGCCGTCCGCCATCTCAGATGTAGATGGCGAGGTGGTTGATGTAGAAGTCGGTCCCACCGGGCGTGCCAGAATGTGTTGACGTCCGAAACCCACCGGCGGGCAGCGACGGGCAACACCGTAGAGCCGGGAACAACCTAGGGCTGCGGCTGGCCGAGGTCCCTCCGAGCGACGGCCCGCAAAGCCTTCTGGTCACACGTCCGATGCTGATTGCAAGGGCGTGCCACCTGACCTATACCTGGCCAGGAAGGTGATGGAGATGCCTCGCTTAGTTTCCTGCATGGCATACATGTAAACATTAAATACGAGCCTCGATCGGCTCTCAGGTTATCCTGTGAATCGGCTCAAGGAGCCGATCCACCCATGATTCGTACGGGGTGCACGAATATATGGTGGTCCTGCTTGATCAAGATAAAGCTAATGAGATCTACGACGATTTAGGGTTTTCACCGCATAATCGGATCATCCTACTCAGGATTGGGCCTCGCGGCCACGCACGGTGATCGTAAGCCGATCCTAGACAAGGCCTAAAAACCAACACGAGGTTGATCCCCGGAACATCCTGTCTAGGACTAGCAAACGACACCCTACGTGCCGCTGGATCCTCCAGCCCTTTGTAAGGCCTAACTATTGCAGATATTAAACTAATCCTTGATGAACAAGGAGCAACCGTAACGGATCGGATCTACTAAATAATGATCAAGCGGGGTGCCGCCCCTACACCTAAGATAGGTGTAAGGGCGGCTAGACATGCGAGGGTTGCACTACGATAGCATGTTACACGAAGAACTATGCTAACCCTAACACATCTATGATAACTACGTTGCTCGCCATCAAAAAGGCTTCAGTACGAGCAACGCGGGAACAATGTGGAGCTTGTGCTGCCTAGATCGCAAGATGCGATCTAGGCAGCATGTTGCTTACCGGTAGAAACCCTCGAGACGAAGGAGTTGGCGATGCGCCGAGATTGATTTGGTTGGTTGAACGTTGGTTGTTGTTTATTCCATAAACCCTAGATACATATTTATAGTCCAGGGGACTTTCTAACGTGGGAATAATCCCCACCGTGCATGATACAAACTCTAACTTTTAATCTAAGATACAATCTACTATAACTAAAGATACACGGGCAGTCTAGCCCAAACTCTTCGCGCAAGGCCGCTTCAGAGATCTTCCACATGTGATCTTCCAAGCCCATCTCCCTTACGGCCCACTTCCTGATTTGGCCAAAATCTGGTGATAACACCCCCTCTTATGATTAATGTGTGATGCTAGAGTAATTGGTGTGAATCATTTGTGTGCTTAGTCTAGCCCTTAAGAATTGCTTGGTGATTGTATACCTCGTATCCGTTTATAGACGTTAGTACCGAGGAATACCAGGAGGAGGAGGTCTATGAGGAGGAAGAAGAACACTTTGATTAATACACCACTCAAGGCAAGCTATACCCTTGAAAGCTCACAAGTGCAAAGCTCTAATGGAGCAAGGCACCATTACCCTTCTATTTCTGTTTAAGGATCCAACCCCAATTTTTATTCTTACAAGCTTTTACTTTATTTATCAAAGCTTACTTTATAGTTAACTTTGGTCTAAGTCTAGAGTGTTTCAAGAACATCAAAAGTAGCCTAGAGAAATACAAGTTAGATTAGCACCCCCCATGACTAGTTGCTAGTGCTGAACTAAAAATGAATACTCTAGATGGGAACATGTGAAAACCAATGACTTTGAAAACCTTGGAATGATGAGTCATTCTATTGAAAGATTTTGAAGTTGAATATGACAGGAATGACTTGGTGACTTTGACAAAAACTGATGATTGGGTTTGGATGCGATACCTTTCCAAATTTTGAGTACCCCCACAATAACTGATTATGGGTAAGGCTTAACTAGAAGCTTATGTGCTTTAGTAGGGGTTCCCTCTAACAAGCGTTATAGAGGTTATGCCGAGGCTGCCTCCGTTGAAAGTGAAATGACGTGAAATGAGGTGAATGTACGACCCAAGCCCTATGCAGTTTCCGGGATAACAGTTGGCTATCACCGGGAGGCCAAACTCATGGGGAGAGGTGCCTATACTAGAGTTTATAAGTGAAAGGTTATGGTTGATGATCCGCTTACTGAGTTATGATATTCAGGGTCATCCCTGATGGATGTAATCAAAAGTTGTGGCACAAGTGTGCAACCTCTTCAGAGTGTAAAACTATTCGAATAGCCGTGTCCACGGTTACGGACGATTGGAAAGGCCATACTGTACCGTTGTCAGATGTTTCTAAAATGAAGGGTGAAGTGAATGGTGATTTTGACTTGAAAACAACATGGTTGTGGGAATGAAACTAATGTTCCCACTTGAGTTAAGTTAGGCAAATGAGGAGTCTTTCTTTTATAAGGTTTATGAAATAAAATTGGCTTTATGAAAATAAACCTATAGCTTAGAACCCCTTAATAAAATTGATAGTACTTACACTAGTATTAGTTTGCGAGTACTTTAAAGTACTCGTGGTTGTGTCCTTGGCTATTCCAATGGCCAGACTATGAAGAGGAGCAGCAGTACCAGGATGATGGACAACAGGACGTCTACGATAATTAGGATCATCTCCTAACGTCAAGCGTTGCCTGTGGATTAGATGGACTACTACTACTTCGCTTCCGCTATGTGTTGTTTTTGTTGATCATTAGATCAACTATTATTGTAAGTTTGGATCATATGATCCGTTGTTGTAAGAAGACTATGGTTTGTAATGAATGATGACTCTATGATATCAACTGTTATGTCTCGCAAAAACAATCTTCCTGGGATTGCGATGTATGGCATAATAGGCATCTGGACTTAAAAATCCGGGTGTTGACAAGTTGGTATCAGAGCCATTGTTTGACCTTAGGAGACCCTAGTTAGAATGGACGTCTGAAAAATTTAGTTTCGAAAACAAATGAAGTGAATACCTTTGAAAAACTTACTCACCCTCTTACCCTTGAGATCTTTTACAAAAGGGAAATTGATGCTCTACCTTTTGTTTGAAATTCTACATAAAATTTTGACACACTTGCACTTCTCTAACTTACTCATCTAATTCTCTTACAGATGGATCAAGTGAACAACACCAAGTTTTACCAGCTGGGGAATGGCGGGGACCTGATCTTCGGGAGGGACTTGCATGCCCTGTCGGAGTTCCTTGGACGCCTGCACCCGGAGTTCTTCGGAACTCAAGTCAATGACCAGCCCGGAGGGGAACTTCAGTGGATCGTCACCGCTGATCTGAGGGGCAAGATGGAGCCTCCCCGGTCCGAGAGGATCCAGTTCTTCATCATGGAGAACAACTGGCTGGACGGACTCGCTCGTGCTCTTCAGGAAGCACTTGCCCGTCTGTGCGGGTAGAACGTGATGGCAATCCAAGGGGCTCTCTTTGCTCACCTAGCAAGGCATGACTCCATTGGAGGACCCATGGACCTGCCGTCCCACCCCGAGCTGAAGCATCACGTGGAGCATCTAGACTACATGCTGCACGAGACCCAGAAGGAGCTGGACAACTCCCGCCACTATGCCAACCAGACTCACACCCACATAACGCAGCAGACCGACACCATCAGGATCCTTGCCCATGAGCGCAAGACACTCCGCCGTCAGCGCGCCAAGAAGGACTACACCATCGCTCGCCTCCGCGCGAAGATAGTGTCCTTGGAGGCCACTGTCAAAGCGCAAGAGGAACAGCTGAGGGACCTCAAGGGAGAAGGAGAAGACATTCAGGGGGGAACTGCCTTCCTGAGTGATGATGATGACGACTATGAGGAGGATGAGGACTTGGACTTCCACACTGATGTGGAAGGCTATGAGTTCATGGAGACTGGAGAGGATGGCTTCATCCCGATCGATGTGGATGATGAGGAGTAGTTTCACTTGAGCACTTGCGTAGGTGTGAGTTGTATCCAATCCCTTGTATCGTAGAGTGGTGGAATGGTTCTTAAAACCATTGATGTGTTAGCTTGTAATGTGTGTTGTTTGAATGAATGAAAGTGTTGTTGTTTTCAACATGACAAGTACTCAAAGTTTAAATTTCTAAAACTTACCAAAAAACAAGCCATAGAAGAATTCTCTCTTATCTCATGATCTCTCTCAATGTTCAGATGGCCCCTTCAACCTGCAGCACCAATCAGGATGCCATGATGCAAATGCTGCAGATGATGATGGCCGATAGAGAGGCTGAAAGAGCTGAAAGACAAGCCAACATTGCAGCACTGCAATAGATTGCCAACAGCAACCAAGGCCATGGAAACCATGACCACCCTGGGTCAAAGCTGAAGAACTTTCAGAACACCAACCCACCGATGTTCAGCAAGACTGAAGAGCCACTAGATGCGGTGATTGGCTCCAGACCATGGAGAATAACTTAGAAGTTCCGGGAGTAGAAGCCGCAGAAAAAGTATTGTTCGCCACCCACTATTTGGCGGGACCTGCAAGAGCTTGGTGGACCAGCACCCGTGCCATGAATGCAGGACAGGTAATGACTTGGGCAGATTTCAAGCTCAAGTTCAGCAAGTATCACGTGCCCCCGGGTGTGATAAAGAAGATGAGGGATGAGTTCCGGGAACTCAAGCAAGGCAGAATGTCCGTGGTAGAATACCGCGACAGATTCCTTAGTCTGTCAAGGTACGCCCCGGATGAAACCGACACCACTGAGAAGAGGAATGAAAGATTCCTGAACGGACTGCATGATGAGATGCAGACTGTGCTGGTCAACATCCCCTTTGCAGACTTAGAAGCCCTGGTGGACTCCGCCATCCAGATGGAGGGAAAACTGCATCAAGCCAATGAGAACCGCAAACGCCGCATGATGAATCAGAGTGGGCCCAGCAATACCCCAAGGTATCGCCCCAGCTCAAGCGGAGGATTCAACCCCAGGAATAACAAGCCCCATGTGCCGCTGTCACGTCTGAGTTTTCAGAATCGGAGTGGGGGACACCCAAGGCTAGGAGGCTACAACAACAACAACAACCATCATGCCAACAACAACAACTTCAACCGTGCCCCTATGAGAGCCCCTGGCAACCACAACAACTCCAACACAGCTCCAAGGACTGGGAGCATTGTTGTTCCCATCACTCCCAAGGACAAGTCCACAATCACTTGTTATGAATGCGGAGTGGTGGGTCACTACTCCAATGAGTGCCCCAAAAGGTTAGCCAAGACTGCCCCCAACACCTCTGCTCCTGCTCAGCAGCAACGCCGTGTCTCCACCGGCAGGAAGTTCACCCCGAACAACCCGAACAACCGCAGCGGCCACCTCTTTCACATGAGTGCCGAAGAAGCCCAGGAAGCACCAGATGTCATGCTGGGTATGTTCTTTGTTAACTCAATACCTGCAAGAGTGTTGTTTGATTCTGGAGCATCGCATTCGTTTGTTACTGAAGATTTTGCATGCACTAGTAAGATTCAACCAATCAGTTTGAAGCATGTCATGATAGTTCAAATACCTGGTTCAACAACTAAAGCTAGAAAAATTTGCAAAGATGTACCCATCCGAATACATGAAATAGACTTTTATGCAAATTTGATAGTACTGGGAGCCAAAGGGTTGGAAGTAGTACTGGGTATGGATTGGATGTCGAAACATCATGGACTGATTGATTGTGCCAAGAAGGCCATCACCATGACTAGTAGCACCGGAGTGTTAGTAGAACACGTGTCTGAAAGGCTGCCCAGAAAGTTCACCTGCAACCAGAGTTTAGCCAAACCAACCTTGGATCAGATCAGGGTCGTCTGTCGATACCCCGATGTGTTTCCTGATGATCTACCCGGTATGCCCCCAGATCGGGATATCGAGTTTATCATTGAGTTAATCCCTGGAACAGGACCGATAGCCCAGAGAGCCTATAGTATGAACCCGGCAGAGTTAGTGGAACTGAAGAAGCAACTGGATGATATGCTACACAAAGGTCTGATTCGACCAAGTGCGTCGCCTTGGAGATCCCCAGTTTTGTTTGTGGATAACAAGGACGGTGCCACTCGTTTATGTACGGATTACCGTAAGCTTAACGATGTCACCATCAAGAACAAATACCCCTTGCCAAAGATAGAAGACCTGTTTGACCACCTGACCGGTGCCAAAGTGTTCTCTAAGATTGATCTTAGGACTGGTTACCATCAACTGAAGATTCGCGCCACCGATATCCCCAAAACTGCCTTCACCACAAGATATGGATTGTATGAGTACAATGTCATGTCGTTTGGGTTGACTAATGCCCCAGCTTATTTCATGAATCTCATGAATAAGATCTTTATGAACTTTCTGGATAAGTTTGTCATTGTCTTCATCGACGACATCCTAATCTACTCCAAATCAGAAGAAGAACATGAGCAACATTTGGAAGTTATCCTAGATACCCTTCGGGAGCATCAGTTGTACGCCAAGTTCAGCAAATGTGAGTTTTGGTTAAAGGAAGTAGGATTCCTAGGACACATCTTGTCTGTAGGAGGAATTGCCATAGATCCAGCTAAAATCAAGACCGTTGAAGAATGGAAAGCCCCAACCACTCAAACGGAAGTCCGTGCATTTCTCGGATTGGCGGGATATTACCGCCGGTTTGTTGAAGGATTCTCCAGCATAGCAAGACCAATGACTCAATTATTGAAGAAAGATAAGAAGTTTGAATGGACTGAGAAATGTGAAGAAAGTTTCCAGCAGCTCAAGAGGAGATTGACCTCAGCCCCAATATTGATCATGCCGGACATCACCAAGCCATTTGACGTCTATTGTGACGCATCCAACATTGGTCTTGGATGTGTGTTGATGCAAGAAGGAAAAGTGATATCATACCTATCAAGGCAACTGAAGCAACATGAGCAAAACTATCCTACCCATGACTTGGAGTTAGCCGCCGTAGTCTTAGCCTTGAAAGTATGGCGTCACTACCTCATGGGTAATCGATGCGAGTTCTACTCGGATCACAAGAGCCTGAAGTATATTTTCACCCAGAAAGAGCTGAATATGAGGCAGAGAAGATGGATTGAGTTGATCAAGGATTATGACATGGAAATTCACTATCACCCCGGGAAGGCCAATGTGGTAGCGGATGCCCTGAGTAGACAGCCAAGTCAGCTGAACTCCATGATCGCAATAGAACAACCTAGTTTGTATCAAGAATTTGAACAGTTTAGGCTCGAGCTAGTTAGTGAAGGATTCCTAGCAAGCATTGAGCTTCAGCCCACTTTGATGAGTCGGATCAAGGAAGCCTAGAAGGGAAATGCTAGCATTGATGGCATCAAGAGTCAAATAGCTGCCGGAAAGGCACCTGCATTTACCGAAGATGAAGAAGGAGTCCTTTGGTACAACAGACGCCTATGCGTGCCGTCAGATTCGGAGTTGAAACAAGTCATTTTGAAGGAGGCCCATGACACTCTTTACTCCATTCATCCCGGAGGAACCAAGATGTACCAAGACTTGAAGGAACAATTTTGGTGGCAAGGAATGAAGCGAGAGATTGGAAGTTACATCGCCAAGTGTGATATCTGTCAGCGAGTCAAGGCCAAGCATCAGCGACCCGCAAGATTACTACAACCCTTGCAGATTCCTGAATGGACGTGGGATTCTGTAGGAATGGATTTCATCACCGGATTGCCCAAATCAAGTAGAGGAAATGATTCTATTTGGGTAGTGGTTGATGGATTAACCAAGGTCGCCAATTTCATCCCCGTCAAGACCACTTATCAAGGCCCTAAGCTAGCTGAGTTATACATCTCAAGAATAGTCAGCCTGCACGGGACTCCCAAGTCAATTGTGTCAGATAGAGGATCCCAATTCACCTCCAGATTCTGGCAGAAAGAACATGAAGGACTAGGAACCCGTCAGAACTTCAGCACAACTTATCACCCGCAGACTGATGGACAGACCGAGAGAGTCAACCAGATACTCGAGGATATGTTGAGAGCCTGTGTGCTAGAATATGGATCTAAGTGGGAAGACTGCTTGCCTTATGCAGAATTCTCATACAACAACAGTTACCAAGCCAGTTTACAAATGGCCCCCTTTGAAGCCTTGTACGGAAGGAAGTGCCGTACCCCTGTGAATTGGTCAGAAGTCGGAGATAGTCAAGTCTTCGGCCCCGATATTCTCCGAGAAGCTGAAAAGAAGGTTCACAAGATCCGTGAATACCTCAAGACCGCTCAGTCAAGACAGAAGAGTTATGCCGACAAGAGACGCCGAGAGATGACCTTCGATATCGGAGATTTTGTGTATCTCAAAGTATCACCCCTTAAAGGAATGCAGAGATTCCAACTCCGAGGAAAGCTTGCACCCTGATATGTTGGACCCTTCAAAGTCCTGAGTCGCCGAGGAGAAGTATCTTATCAACTAGAACTGCCGGAGGAAATGGCAGCTGTGCATAATGTGTTTCACATATCCTTACTGCGGAAGTGTTTAGAAGTTCCGGAGAAGACGGAAGTTTTCAAGAACATCGATCACAGATCAGTGGATATCAACAAGGACTTGACCTATCGCGAATTACCTATTCGCATCCTGGAAGAAGCTTTCAGAACCACCCGCACCAGGAGTATCAAGTTCGTGAAGATTCAATGGAGTAACCATACCGAAGAAGAAGCCACTTGAGAGCGAGAAGAAGATATGAAGAAGGAATTCCCAGATCTCTTTAGTACCTAGTTTTATTTAAGATCTCGGGACGAGATCTTTTGTAAGGCGGAAGGGTTTGTAACATCCCAAGTTTTCAAATCAATAAAGACAAGGAATCCAATTGTTCAAACTTTAGAACTAACAAAAACTTTTAATTAAATATGGTGCCATGCTTAGTGTTGCATTTGTGCATAGTGATCCTGCATGAGTGAATTGATTTTTTCTTTGATGATTGTTGTGAGCTCAGTGAAGATGCTTAAACCCTAGGGCATGATCATGGAACTCAAAAAGAGAGAAAGAAGAGAAATGGAAAATACGCATAAATCACTCACATACACTTATGGCCATTTTGCAAATCCTCAACCAAGGCCATAATAACTTGTGCCAATGCTTGGGAAACCTCAATAGACCAATAACAAACACTTCTGAATCAAAGAAACACATTTCAAAGCAAAGGAAAATTCAAATCTTGATCACATATGATAATGGTCAAATTTGGAATTTATATCATCATACCCACTTTGAGCCCCTGGATTAAGAGTTTCTTAAACTAAACCCTCCCATCTTTTTCCACCTCATCCAAGAGCATATCAAGAGGAACACTTTTTGTGTTGACCACCATGGTTGACTCTGTATCTATTGCTTAATATAAAGTTGACAAGTGGCAACTTTGAAACAAAGAGAAGATCATCCACATTTTGAAATCTCACAAACCACCACCATTTTGCACACCACCACCACCACTATGCTCCATTTATTATTCAAATGCACTCCACCAAAAATCATTGAAAAATTCAACAAAAATGTTCTTGCGGCCATTTCATCAAACACATGGCAGGCAGGAATCTAACTTTACAACACATGCTATTACCCAACAGTTCTTTGCCTAAACTCGAGACCAACCCTGATCAAAATTGTACCTCCATGTCCCCTGCATCAAACCAAGCCATTAGTTTGCTGATTAAAGCATGGACATGGCCAGTGCAAGCCCATGCCAAGCATCCTTGCCACCTCCATGCCACCTCCCATCTCTGGTCCTCTCCCTCTCTTTTCACCTTGTCACAGAGCATCCCCAGACCTCCCTGAGCACGCCCATGCCAAGCCCTGACACGCGAGAGGCCGGAATTGGCCAGCCCCGTACGTGCCCAGAGTGTCCAGGACGTGCCAGCCTGCGCGGTGAGCGCGCACTGGACGCGCCAGAGCGGCAGCACGCGCCGCCGCATCCGTCCTCCCCTGACCCTCCTTCTCTGCACACATCATCATCTCACTAACGGCTACCAGCTAGACATGCTCGAGCGCCTGCACCACCTCTATCGCCGCCACCCGCGAATAAACTTTGCCGTCGGACCCGTAGCAGACGCCACCGCCTACTGCACCATCCCGTCATGCTTTTGCCGCGCCGGCTAGCATGCGAGGCTCGCCATGATGCCAGCGACCCCGTGCCGTCCTTACCTTGCCCCTTCGCGCACCGGAGATGCCGCGCCATGCTCGACCTCCACGGGCACCCGCAGCACTCCTCTGATTCTATAAAAAGAGCACCCCCTGTAACATCCCAAAATTTTTAAAAAAAACAAAGACAATGAATTTCCCTTTTTCCTAATTTTGGAACCAACAATTTTTTTTATTAAATTAAGTTTGATACATAGTGATCTTGCTTAATTCTTGTTCTCTTGCCATGTTTGCTTGTTAAAGTATTTTGAAATACTCTTAAACCCTAAACCTCACACCCCTTTTTACCATCCAAGTTAAAATAAAATAAAAAGAATTTAAATAAGAAAAAGGCATATGTGCATATGGCTATTTTTATAAATCTTTACCCTAGACCTTTCTACTTTGTTTAGAGGTTTGGAAAACCTTCATACACCTTACCTAGTACTTATCAAACCAAAACCAAAGTGAAACAAAAGAAAATAAAAATGCCATAGAGGCATATGAGAGTAAAATCCAAATTTGTGAATTTGAGGATCTTGACCCTAGGACTTGTTGTGAATGGTTGGATCACTCCTCTATACCATTTCAACACTCAACAACATCATTTGGGTCAAGCCAAGTCAAATTAAAAATCAAATGCAATATATGCATAGAGGCATATGTGGCACATACCCATTATAACCAATTCTTGTCCTATGCCTTTATACCTTACCCAAATGGTGTGAAACCATCTCTAAACCTAATCTAACACTAAATTGACCCTCAACCTTTCCCAAGTAAAGCAAGGGGAACAATTTACAAGATTAAGAAAAATTGACACATCACGTCTTATGTGTTATGGCTATTTTTGCAAATCTTTGAACTAGACCATTTGGAATGGTTTCAATGGTTTGGAAATGTCCTAAACTAATAAGAATCACTTTGGAGTAAAGAAAAATCAAATCAAAAAGAAAGAAATCAAATAGGGAGAAAATCCCATTTTCACTCACATACACATTTAGCCATTTTTGCAAATCTTCACCCAAGGCCACTTTGGCTTGTGCCATTGTTTGTAAAACACTTATATATCAATAACACACCCATTTGAATCAAAGAAACCCAATTAAAATCAAAGATGAATTCAAATTCAACTTACATATGATAATGGTCATATGGCCACTTTATAAAATCTTCACCACTTTACCCCCCTGGTTTTGACTTTTCTTAAACCAACCTTGACCAACTCTTGCCATGTCATCCAAGACCATGTCAAGATGAAACACTTTGCTGTTGACCATCAGTGCTGATGTTGACCGGGTTGACCAGAATAGAATTGACAAGTGGAGACTTTGAAACTATGTGAAGATCAACCCCCATTTTGAAATCTCACAAACCTTCACCAAATCCACCACCACCACCATTCTACCTCTCTAATTATATGAATGAGATCCACCAAAAAGATTTCCAAAATTTGACCAAAATGCTCTTGCGGCCATTGTGTCGAATACCTTGCTGGCAGTATTTCAGAATTGGCACACACCCTATTACACAACAGATTTTGGCCTAAACCTCTTTTGATCAGAGATGATCATTGATCCCCTGTGTCCCCTGCATCATGCCAATACCTGTTCTTGATGATTAAAGCATGGGAGAGGCAGAACTCGACCATGCCGTGCACCATGCGCCCCTCCATGCCATCTCCCCTCTCAGCTCTCTCCTCTCCCTTTAATCATGTCCAGTAGCTTCCCCATGCATCACTGAGAAGGACCACCCCAGCCATTGGCCAGGAAGACGCACCTACTGGCCAGGAACGTACAAGCCCAGAGCTCCCAGGCATGCCAGCCGTGCGCACTCATATGTCCAAAACGTATCTACTTTCCCGAACACTTTTGCTATTGTTTTGCCTCTAATTTGTGTGTTTTGGATACAACTAACACGGACTAACGCTGTTTTCAGCAGAACTGTTCTGGTGTCTCGTTTTTGTGCAGAAATCCAACTTTCAGGAAAATCCTCGGAATTTATGCAGAAGGCCCTATTTTCCTAGAATACTGATGGAGCCAGAAGGACAAGTCAGGTGGAGGCCCGAGGGCCCCACACCATAGGGCGGCGCGGCCCAGGGGGGCCGCGCGGCCATGTGGTATGGCCCCCTCGGCTGGCCTCCAACGCCCTCCTTCGGACTACTTATCGCCCTCGACCTAAAAACGCACGGGAAGAAGTCGAAGTCGCCAGAAACCCTCCAGAACGCCGCCACATCGCGAAACTCCGTCTCGGGAGCCAGAAGTCTCCGTTCTGGCACTCCGCCGGGACGGGGAATTGGAGGAGATCATCGCCGCCATCACCACCGACGCCTCTCCATCAACCAACAATGTTTCCCCCATCCATGTGTGAGTAATTCCCCCGCTGTAGGCTGAAGGGGATGGTAGGGATTGGATGAGATTGGTCATGTAATAGCATTAGATTGTTAGGGCATAGTGCCTAGTGTCCGTAATTGGTACTTTGATGATATTGTTGCAACTTGTTATGCTTAATGCTTGTCACTAGGGCCCGAGTGCCATGATCTCAGATCTGAACATGTTATTGTTTCATCGTGATATTTATTGTTTATGATCTTACCTACAAGTTGTATACACATGTCGCTGTCCGGAACCAATGGCCCCGAAGTGACAGAAATCGGGACAACCGGAGGGGATGGTAGTGACGTGAGGATCACATGTGTTCACGGAGTGTTAATGCTTTGCTCTGGTACTCTATTAAAAGGAGTACCTTTGTCGTCGTGGTGAACGAGCAGATGCCATAGGATGGCTTAAGTTGGGGCCGAATGGACGCTAGAGGATTCGGGGGAGGGTTTGCGACTAGATGGGATGAACCTCCGGTTGCTTTCCTCAAGAACACAGCACAAGGCAGGTAAACAAGAAGAAAGACAAAAGGAAGAACTCTGCTCTAGATCGCTCGCTTCATTGATCTCAACCAAGGTTACAAGTTTCTGAATACATGCGTCGTGCTGTCTCATTGTCTCTACATCGTGCCCGTAAGAGGCTTTACCCCCTCTCCTTATATAGGGGAGAGGGTGGCTTACAGTGCAAGAAACCCTAATGGCATCTTTGACTGGACAAACTACTTTACAAAGCTACTTTAATCATGGATGACGCCGGGGTCTTCTTTAATCAGGGACGCTGACGTCCTCTGGCTTCTTTCAGCGTCACCCTTCTCTTTGGCGCCAGGGCTCCGATTAAAGTCACTTTGCTTAGCTCATCCTTGTCTTCTAGCTCCAGAGGGAATCTTTGACCAGTTGTGCCGACATGCTCTCCTTCCGGTATCTTCTTTATCCGGTTCCGGTATACCCCTCTTGGGGATACCGGCTTAGCTCTTAGGCAAATATGCAACTTTGCCTTCCGGCTGAGATATTAAACCGGTATCTTGATGGCCCAAACCATCCGGTTTGGCATGCCTTTGGCATACCGGGGGTCATCCCCCCAACATTAGTCCCCGAAGCTGGTATAGTCTGACGGATTCTATCCTACAGACCATGCCAGGTTCTCATATCAGAGGATTCCGGTTTAATATTTCCGGCCTTTAACTTAGATCCGGCATCCCTACCCGGAGTTACGCTTTCTATCTTTATGTTGTATCTCCCGCTATCTTATTCTCCGGTATTCCGGCCATTAAATGCCTCCTCGGCGAGGTCGAGAATTTCTCGGGCCCCGCACCTGTCAGTGACATGCGCACTGTGACTGACAAGCCAGTGTCAGGGGTCACTTCCCTTCGACTCCCGCGCGCACATTTAATGCTCCACAGCGGATCCCCGTCGCTCCTTCGGATCGGTGTGCCCCTCCGTGTGGCTTTCTGTTTCCTCGCGTGTATTACTGCGCCACGTGGCGGCCCACGGTGCGAACCGTCGCGGCCCATGGTGCGAACCGCCGCGGCCCGACGGTTTTGAGCCCATCTCCCCTCTTCTTTATAAGGAGAACCGCCCCCTCTTCTTCCTCTTCTCGCATTCGCCTCCCTTCACGCACAGTGCTCCTCGCTCTCTTCGCCTTCGCCGTTCTCCGTCCGCCGCCGTTCGCTCGAGCCCTGCCGCCCGGCGAACTTGCGCCGCTCCTCCGCCGGACTTCGCCGTGCGGAAAACCCTCGCAGCGTCTCCTCTGCGACCGCTGCATTCACGCCTCTTCGCGCCTTCCTCCGCTCCGCCGTCGTGGGAGCTCCTCGGTGACCGCAGGCCCACTGCTTCGCCGGTGAACTTCTTCCCTAGCGACTGCGCCGCCTCAGGTTGGTTCCAATCTCAGTTTGCTCGCCCTTTGCTTGTTTTCTAGATCTTGGGTCGACAGTGTTTTTATTTGCCCTTTTCTTTTGATTTCCTCTTACTCGTAGATCTTCGCGCGAGGGCCAACTGTGGGATTTCTGTTTTTCTACCTTTAAACCAATGTCTAGCGAGGAATCTTCCTCTGCTTCCTCCTCTGCCTCTTCTTCCGGTAGCCGGCGTAGGCAACCTTCTGATAGATCCGCCGATTCCGCTTCGATGGATACCGATTCCGGTAGCCACGGAGAATCCGGTAGCTCTAGCCAAGCTTCCGGTGTAAATCCTTCCGCTGTCACCCGTGGAGCCTGGATGGGCTCCAACGTCACTGAGTATGAGATCGACTGGTTATACCGGTCCCGCAGGATTCCGGAAGGAGTAACCTGCCGGCTTCCCGGTGACGAGATCGAACCGGAGCTTGAGCCCAGTGAACATGTTGTTTTCCTCGCTCACTTTGAGCGCGGCTTCGGCCTTCTTGCTTCGCCCTTCTTCCGGAAGTTCTTAGATTTCTATGAACTTCAGCCTCATCACCTCCCTGGTAACGCCATTTTTTATCTCTCTTGCTTTGCCACCTTCATGGAGGCCTATGTCGGCATTCATCCCCTCCGTGAGACGTTTGCCCGTTTCTTCGCCCTGCGGATCAATTCCGTTCAGGGCAAGGACATCCCTGCGCCCAAGCCCCCCGTTCAGTGCGGGTCTTGCATCATCGGCTCCCGTCAGGGGAGCCCCTTTTTCAAGTTCGCCGGTCTCGAGTCATGCCGGGCATGGCAAGGGACCTTCTTTTATGTGAAAAATAGCGGCGCCGCGGATCTCATTGATCTGCCGCCTTTCAATCCGGCGCCGCCCAGCAAGGCCAACTGGAGCTACAATCCGAGGTCGGGTCATACGGAAACTAACCGGGTGGTACGCCATATGGCGAACTTGATGACGGAAACCAACATCTGCTCCGACGATATTATTCGCACCTTTATCTCGTGTCGGGTGCTTCCTCTCAAGCGCCGGCAGCACAAGATGAGCGAGATGTACGGCCCCGGCGATCCCACCAAGATTACCGGCCTCCCTCTCAGCAAAAGGGACATCGTCCGCAAGGCTAAGCAGATCTGCCAGACTGCCATGCCGGATGATTGGGAATGGGGCCTTCTTCCTTTCAGTACTACTAACCCTCCGACCCAGGAAGTAAGAGATTGTGCAACTCGGGTCGGTTTACCGGTAACGTTCCTGCTGTTGTTAACCTTCTTTTTATCTGTTTCAGGTCAAGGACCGCTTCCCTTCTATTCACGCAGAGCGACGAGGCCCCTGCGTGAAGCGTGCGTTAGACTCCGTTGATCCGGATCCTTTTATCCGGTGGCTGGATTTGAAGATGGGCAAGACTAAGGCTTCACGCCTCGGCCCTTCCGTGCCCAAGCCAACCGGTTCCGCGGACGACCTGACCATTCTCGAGGTAGTCCTCCTTTTCGATTTCTCATATCTTTCATCATTGCTCTTTCGTAGATGTTTTCTCACTTATCTCAATCCTATAGGTTCACGAGCACGTGCCGCCGCTGCAAGCCGAGGCTGGCCACGAGTTCGTGGAGAAGCTCACGGCCCACAGCCAGAAGAATAAGGCGCCGGCATCTGATGCCGGTTCCAGCGAGGCCCCTCCCTCAAAGCGCTTCCGGACAGAGCCTTTGGGGCAGAAGGAAGTGGGTATGCGGCGCTATAAGCGCAAGCAGATTCTGACCTCCTCTGGGTAAGCTCCTGTTTCCCTGCTTGTTTCTTTATGCCAAGTTCTTTTTCCGATTTCTTTTTCCAACCCTTTATTTTTCTTTTATTTAGCCCTGCACTTAAGCTTGGCCCAAGGCCGGAGGGCCCTGAAGGTACCGCGAGGACCTCAACTCCTCCTCCTCACTCAAGCCCGGCACCATCTGGTGCCGGCAACATCTCTGCCTCCCCTCTGGGGGGCACTCCAAGTTCGGGGTGCGCGGCCCCAACACCGCCCGAACACCACGCGGAGGAGGACCTTGTCTCCCCTCCAGAAACTCAAGACGCAGGCGCCAGCAACATCGGCGCCGAAGAAGAAGATGACGGGCAGGCGGAACCTCTGGTTCCTCCTGTCCCGAAGAAGAAGAAGACTCCCGCGCCGGAAACTTCCGTGCCGGGAGGTTCCAAATCGGGTGAGGCGCCTAGCGCTCCCCTTTCTCCAAGACCTGCTCCAACGCCACCGCCGGAAACTCCTCGCACTGAGGCGACCGGCGCCACTCCGACTCCGCCGCCGCCCAAGACCTCCAAGCTCGTCAAGGCCAAGGCGGCGGCCTCCAACGTCCCCTCCGGCGGTCCGCAGCCCTTGGTGCTGCACGCCAGCCGCGCCGCCAGTGCCGCCAGCGAGAGGGCAACCGGCCTGCTTGGCCGGATCACTGAGTTCCAACGCCAAGGCCAGGAGCTGGGGCACCTTCTACCCTATGCGGAGAAGTGGAACGCCGCGGACATGTCCCCGGCGACCCGCGGCATAGGTGACAAGGTATCAACTTGTCAATGCCTATGGATTGTAGGCTAGGGTTTAGTTGGAAGTAGAGGGTAAGTAGATCTCGAAGGTTTCAGCCGGAAAGTACTCGACGAATATGAAAACTAGGGTTTGCAGACAATGATTCGATCCTCTTTTCGTCCCTCGCCTCCCCCTTTATATAGGAGGTGGAGCCGAGGGATTCGTGCTATACAAGTTACAGAGTCCGGGACGGTTTCTAACTCATCCCGCCAGATTACAAATAACACTTCCTATTACAACTCTTGACTTTCCTTGATATATCTTGGGCTCCCGAATCTTCTTATTCTTCGGGTAGTGGGCCTTCAGTAAACCCCGGGTACTATCTTCGGCAGGCCCATTTGGGATGCCTATGTCAGTAGCCCCCGAGATTTTGCTTGAATCGTAGAATCAGGGAAAATCTCCACTGTTTATTTTTATTCGAAAGCTTTAACTTTTTTATATTTCTTCACATAAGATTCTATATTGTACAGGGATAATGGTAGTTGGGGCTAGTTCATCTGACGGATCAGGTACTAGTTAACTGCTCTAGTGGCAATCCGCAAAAACCTACTTCAAAATCACGTCCCTGGACATGATCTCGGGATACTGGTGTAAACTTCGACAGGTGCCGCTTAAGGTCTTACCATTCTGTCGAGTCCCAGTCAAATTTATCGGGTACCTAACGCGTCCGTTAGGATTTTTCTTCGTATCTGTTGATACGGATAAAAGTAGCAGAGCGCAGTCTTCGGCGATGCCACGCCCAGCAGAACGGATCTGGGGTCTTACCTTCGCAAATTTGCGGCATTCAGAAATTGATCGCAACTTCGGCGTTCTGAGAATATATTGTCGAGTGCTTTTCCGGCTGTTGGAATGGCACATTTTATCGAGTCAAATATGACTTATACTGCTCTCCCGATGGGAGTATATGTAGAGTTAACTACAACTCGAAATATACTCTCTTGCTTTTCTATTTTTCCTTTGTTAATTTCATCGGGCACGCGAACAGCGTTCCCGATGGGAGTAGCCCCCGAGGCTACAGCCAAGAACTTGTGCTTGGTTGTAGGCTCAACATTTTAGTCCACCTTGTCGCTATATTGTCATTATTTCTCAATATGATCTTTTTCTTCTTCTTCTTTTTTTATCCCTCGGGTGCGCGAACAGCGCTCCCGATGGGAGTAGCCCCCGAGGCTACAGCCAAGAACTTGTACTTGGTTGTAGGCTCCGCAATTTCTATATTGTCATAGTCGAATTTTTACTTTTTGTCGAAGTAGCCCCCGAGCATTTGGGGAAAAACTTGTTTTTGATCAAAGGCTCCCGAAGTATTGAATAATTCTTCCTGTCGCCAATCTTCTTTAACTTTTCTTATCGACATGCTTCCCTTAACCAAATTTACTTCATCCCTCTCGAATAGTCGTGATCTTTCTGCCCTGTGGGTCCATTGCTTCCACCACGTTAACACGTCGTGCAAGTGGGGGACACACGTCCTCCGCTTTTTCTGGCGCACGTACGCAACGCCTATCTCGGTAAAAATACCTTTTTACCCTTGTATCTAGAAGATCTATTCTCACCATACGATTTCTTCATCCAACGGCACACTGCTTCACCCGATTCTTATATAAACCTTTCTTCAACCTCCGTTCATCCCCTCGCTTGCGCCGCTCACCTGTTCCTCTTCGCAAAACTTCTCCTGCGCCCAATCTCTCTCTAATTTTCCGCACTCACACACATTGCTCTGTCATTGCCATTGATGCCACCGCGCTTGCGTCTGACTCGCCACAGCACTCCGGAATCCAAGATGGCCGCCGAGGATCTTGAGTGGGAGAGATCCAAAATCTCCAACCAAGACACCAACATGCTGAAGAGGCTTGGCCTCATGAAGAAGGAGGACGCCATCCGCTTCCCTAGCGAAGAAAGCTACCCCAAGCCTCCAATGGAGTATCGGGTTAGTTTTGTTGATCATCTCATCCGCGGCCTCTCGACCCCAATCCACGATTTCCTCCGCGGTCTTCTTTTTGTTTATGGGATTCAATTGCACCAATTGACTCCCAATTCCATCCTTCACATTTCTATTTTCATCACACTTTGTGAATGCTTCCTCGGAATCCCTCCCAATTGGGCTCTGTGGAAACGCATCTTCTGCCTCCGCCGCAATGGCTCCCACAATGTCACTTATAACATAGGTGGCGTTGTTATCTGTGTTCGCACTGATGTCGACTATTTCGACGTCAAATTTCCTGATTCTGTCCAAGGATGGCGCAAAAAGTGGCTCTACATTCACGAAGAAAGCGCCAACTCCGTTGAGCACAACATAGTTCCTTTCGACGGAAGTGCCAAAATTCAGCGCCGCCGCTCCTGGGATGCCGAAGCTTCCGAGGAAGAGAAAAAGGCGACAGAGCCGCTCATGTCTCGTATTCGCCAGCTTCAAAATACTCGAGGCAAAGAGCTTTCTGGTGTTCAAATCACTGCCTATTTCCTTAGGATTAGAGTGCAGCCTCTCCAGGCTCGCAAAAATCCCCTTTGGACATATTCTGGTAAAAATGACGCCAACAGAATCTCCGGTGATCTTTCCACCAAGGACTTGGAGAAGTTGATTCGAAGACTTTCTCGCTCGGGTAAAGACCCAATTCCTTCCTCTTGTCGCGTGGAACCCAGCGCCGCCAATCCACTCCCCGAGGTATTTTGTCTTGCCGAAGTTTTTACCTTATTTTGCACTTTCTACGCACCTCATTATATTGTCATCTCTTTTAATTTTCCTTCTGGTCACTATTTTTTACAGAACCATCCTACCATGACTTCCCTTCCTCCTCTTCCGGAGGGTGGAGAAGTCGAAGAACAGGCCATCGTTGCCGAAGATACTCAAGGTTCTGCTATTCGTGAAAGTGAAGTCGCGGGTTCTCACAAATCTGCGGCTTCTCATGAAAAAGAAGTTGAGTCCGGCCGGTGAATCGACGCAATCCCTTCCTCCTGCTGTTTCTCCCAAGAACAAAAGGAAAAGGACTGATGTTGAAGATTCTGGCACCTCTAAGGCTGAAGAAGTTGTTCCTTCTCATCCGAAGGCAACTTACGATCTTTATGCTGAATCCCTCATCAGCTCGTAAGTCGTCTTTATTTCTCTCTATTTTTGTACTCGAAATATTTAGCTTGTCTTGCTTTTTATGCTGCCGATTTTTTGATTATTAGCGATGACGAGGAAGAAGTTCCAACTATCGACGTGGCTCCTCGGACAAGCACGTCACGCATCGTACTTGCCTCGTACACGCTAGTTGAAGGAGAAGAAACCTCGCCTCCTCAACAAAACGTCGTCACCACTACTCCGCCATCAAGCCCCCTTGCTTCTTCACCAAAAAGGGCAAGGGTTGAAAAGATTATTGAACCTGCCCCTCAGTTGGGCAGTTCGTCGACTCTGCTCCTAGATGATGTAAGCTTGTCGACATCTATATTTTCCTTATTTTGTTTTTTCACACCTTTTCTCTTTTTCATGCCGATGTTTTTCTTTCTGTGTTCACGTTGAACAGCCTATGATCAAGGATCTTCTCCGCATCGGTTCCCAATTTGTTGGGTACCGTGAATATGCTAATAGAGCCGAAGGTAACGACTTTTGTACTTGCTGTTTTTCCTTGATTTTTTACTCTTGGTGCTTGTCGCGATTTTTGATCTTTCTCCTCTCTTTTTTCATATCTCGACAGAGAAACTTGCAGAGGCTAACGAACGCGCCGACGCACTTTCTCGAAAACTTGAGCAAAGTGAGGCGGCTCGCAAGAAAGCGGACCTCGCTGCTAGCAAAGCCAAGACCGAAGCTGATGAAGCCAAGGCGAAAGCTGCTGGTGTCGAGGAACTGCAGAAAAAGCTTAAGGATGCTACAGCTGCTTTAGATGAGCACAAAGCTGCGCAAGCTTCTCGTGAAGAAGGAATCCTCAAGCGCCTGAAGACTCAGAGTCGCCGTACTTTCGGTAATTTTACTGCTCCCTTCTATTTTTAGGAGAATCTTTGTTTCTTGTCTTTTCACTAATACTTTGTTTCCTTGACAGTCCAAACAAACCAGGATTTTGACCTGACGAATCCTGTCGATGATCCGGTCCTTGACGCACTTTCCTATCTGGAGCTTCATGGGTCCGAGATTCGTGAAGGTGTATCGAATGCTAATGCAGTATTGTCGGCATTGTTCCCCTACTTCTTCCCGAAGAAGGAGGAGCCTGCGACTTTCCTCAACCTTGCCAAGATGTTCAATACACCGGAAGACCTTGGACTGAAGATGCGCCAAGAGAATATGAAGGTTGCCGTTGAAAACACTGTCGCCTTGGTTGCTTACAGTCGACAGACTATCGACTGGATGAAAGTTGGCGACACCGAGCAAATAGAACAATCAAGGTGGAAGTCGCTGATCAAGGCGGCCAAGCCCAACACGAAGAAGATCTTGGCCTATCTCGGGATTAAGCCAGCGTCGACTCCTAGCTCGTCAAGGCCGGAGGTCTAGTTGCATGCCTCTGTTTTTCTTTGTTTCTTTTGCTTTTGTCGCCAAAGTAGTCGTTTAGCGACACGTATTTCCTTAGCTCCACTGTAATGCCCTTGTAATTATTCCAAGAGATTAATGAAAAATTCTATCTTTGCTTGTCGTTTGACTTTATCCTGTTTATATTTCAGTTGATATTTGATAACTATACTCCAACTTCCGCTCCTTCCAATGTGTCGCCTTCTTCTTCTCACGCGAGGAGAACTTTTGCTGATACTGCACCTGTCGACGATACCTTGTCGCAAGAACTGGACGAACTTCGACAGCAGCTTCAGTATGCAAAGAAGCAAACACTTGTGATGATGGAACAATCTCGCAAGTCATCTGAAGCCGAAAAAGTTGCTCTCCAGCAAGCTCGCGAGGCCGTGGCTGCCAAGGAGTTTGCTGCTTCCGAGGCTGAAAAGGCGACTACTCGAGAAAATTTCATGCTCGAATTAATGAATGAAGCCAGTGCAGATATGTTGGGTATGCCTGTTTCATCCTCTGATATCTTTCATCTTCATGCTATTGTCTCTTAAAGGTTTCCACTTCTTTGTTCTGATAGGTGCCTTTACTGATGCTGCTACCGAGGAAGAGAGAGTAAGTGCTAGGACAAACCTCCTTGTTAATCTTTCCCTGGATCATGGTTCTTTGTTTTGGGCTACCCCGGAGAGGACCCGCCAAATTGTCAGATTTCAAGATCGCACCTCTCAAACTCGCGATTTCCTTGACTTCTGTACCAAGACCTTGTCCATGGTTTACAACTCCATGTTTCCTCGGAACGTCCAACCAAAAACTCTTCCTGAATTGATGGAAAGGTTTAAGGATGCTCGCAGTATCCATGATTTTGTCAGAGCTCAACTAGTAGCTGGCGCCAGATTTGCTCTTATCATGCTCCAGATCTGCCACTCGAAACTTGACCTTACCCAGGTTGTCGAGAAGGTTCACCAAAAGGTAAAACGTCGGAGAGTTGGTGTTGACAGGATTAACACGAAGGTTACGCCCATAGCCGAAGAAATGATTGAGGACCTGCTTCGGATGGATGCCGACTTTTTTGCCGATGGCCATTATGCCGATTTTCTTGGTGCTGCTCCTGAGGAAAACAGAGTTACTCTTGATGACATACTGAATCAAGACTAGTTATTTTCTTCTTGTAGATATTTCTTCTTTGTAATCCATGACTATATTGTAAAGCAATCATTATATTTCTCTGTTTGTCTAGCCCCCGAGTGTTTCGGTGACTTTATTATATTTGTATATTTGCGAGGTTTTAAACCAAGGCATATATATACTTAAGGTGAATATGAGCCCCCGAGCTTTTTACTGAGTACTATTTTGTATTTTTATTGACCCACGAGGTATTTGAATACCAAGGCAAGGTTTTTCTTTTGTCGATGAACTATATTGAAATTCGTCGGAGCAAAGATTTTGGTCATGTCGATAAAGAAGAAAAGTTATATTGTCACTATCTTTATTTATATTGCAGCACCGCGAGCCCGCCTCATTAAAAACCTTCTCCGGCCCCACTCGGTGCCCCGAAAAAGGAAAAGAGTGCGTCTGAAAGCTCGCGGGCGTTTCAGTACATTGAAGTTTTACAAGGACTATATTTCGACTCTAGGCGTAGAACCGCCTAAGTTGCGCCACGTTCCAGGGGTTTGGCTCCTCCACCCCTGTCTTCTTGTCCTTTATCCTATATGCTCCTCCTCCGATTACTTCCGTGACGATGTAAGGGCCAAGCCATGGTGACTCGAGTTTTTCATGACTTTTTTGCGTGAGCCGAAGAACTAGGTCGCCCACCTGAAAAGATCTTGGCCGCAAACGTCGACTGTGGTAATTCTTCAAGTCCTGTTGATATTTGGTTACCCGAGATAAAACTTCATCTCGAGCTTCATCAAGTGCGTCGACGTCGTCCTCTAGCGCTCTTCTCGATGTTTCTTCATCATATTCAGCGACACGTGGAGAGTTGTGCTCTATCTCGATTGGTAGTACTGCTTCTGCTCCATGAACCAGAAAAAACGGAGTTTCCTGCGTTGCTGTGTTTGGTGTTGTTCGGATGCTCCACAACACGCTTGGTAGTTCTTCTGGCCAGGTATGTCGAGCTTTTTCCAGTGGTCCTAACAAGCGCTTCTTGATGCCATTGCAGATGATACCATTGGCTTTCTCGACTTGCCCATTGGTTTGAGGATGTGCAACTGACGCAAAGTTCAGCTTGATACCCACCTCTTCGCAATAATCTTTGAATTCATGGGATGTGAAGTTACTGCCGTTGTACGTGACGATGCTATGGGGCACTCCAAATCTGAAGACGAGGCCTTTTACGAATTTTATTGCGGATGCTCCATCTGGTGAATTTATCGGCTTCGCTTCTATCCATTTTGTAAACTTGTCGACAGCTACTAGCATGTACTCCTTTCCTCCTGGCCAGGATTTGTGTAACTTACCCACCATATCAAGTCCCCATTGAGCAAAGGGCCATGACAATGGTATTGGTGCTAGCTCTGCTGCCGGAGAGTGAGGTTTTGCGGCAAACCTTTGACACGCGTCGCAAGTTCTTACTATGTCCTTGGCGTCCTCGATTGCTGTCAACCAGTAGAATCCTGCTCGAAAAACTTTGGCTGCGATAGCTCGACTACTTGCGTGGTGGCCACATATTCCCTCGTGTACATCCTTCGAATTATTCTTCCTTCCTCTCGGTGTGACGCACCTTCGCAAGACGCCCGAAATACTTCGCTTATACAATTCTCCCTCGACCACCGTGAAAGCTTTGGAGCGTCGAATTACTCGCCTTGCCTCAACCGGATCGTCGGGTATTTCTTTCCTCGGGATGTATGATATGTACGGCTGCATCCACGGTATCTGTATCACCATGACCAGGTCCTGATCTTCTTCTTCGTCCTCTTGCTTTTCCTTGGTAGCCCCCGAGGGTTTCTTCTCCTTCTTTTTTGATTTTGTCGACTTAGTGGATCTCTCTGTTATTTCTTCCCAGAATACACCTGGCGGGACTGCAAGGCATTGCGACCCGATGTTTGCAAGAACATCGGCTTCGTCGTTGCTCAATCTGCTAATATGGTTTACTTCGCATCCATCGAACAACTTCTCGAGTTCGTTGTATACCTCCTTGTATGCCATCATGCTATCATTGACTGCATCACATTGGTTCATAACTTGCTGTGCCTCCAGTGTGAGTCGCCAAAGATTTTTAGTCGAGTTGCTCCAGGCTTTCGCCATCTTCATTCCATGTATGAGAGCCTCGTATTCTGCTTCATTGTTAGATGCGTTAGGGAACGTCATCCGGAGGATGTACTTCAACTTGTCGCCTTCGGGTGATATGAGTACTACTCTGCGCCAGCTCCTTCCGGACTTTTGGACCCGTCGAAGTTCATGGTCCAAGTTCTCGATAAACTGGAGGTCCCGTATTTTGCAACTCCATCCACTCTGCGATGAAGTCCCGCGATATTTGCGATTTTATTGCTTTTCTTTTTCATACGTGATGTCCCGAGGGGAAAGTTCTATTCCCCAAAGGGAGACACGACCCGTAGCTTCGGGTTGTTCAAGTATATTTGACAAGGGAGCTTCATTGACCACTATGATCGGATGTGCCGAAAAATAGTGGCGCAATTTCGTGCTGTCGTGAATACTCCATATGCTATCTTTTGGTACTGCGGATACCTTTGTTTAGATGGTGATAGAACCGCCGACGAAGTATGCGGCCTCTGCACGCCGTGGAGTTTTCCTTCTTCTTCCCTTTCGACAACTAGCACCGTGCTCACCACTTGGGGTGTGGCTGCGATATATAGCAGGAGGGGTTCCCTTTCTTTTGGTGCCACCAGAATTGGCGGTGTCGAAATTGTGCGCTTCAAATCCTCGAAAGCTCTGTCGGCTTCTTCGTTCCACTGAAATTTATCTCCTTGTTTTATCAAAGCGTAGAACGGCAGTGCCTTTTCTCCCAGCCTAGCGACGAATCTACTCAAAGCTGCGACTCGCCCCGTTAGCTGTTGTATCTCCTTCAACTTTGTTGGCTTCCTCATTGTTACGATAGCCTGTATTTTGTCGGGATTTGCTTCAATCCCTCTTGCTGATACTAGAAACCCCAAAAGTTCTCCTGGGACGCCAAAGGAACACTTCGTCGGGTTCAGTTTGAGGCAGAACTTATCAAGGTTGTCGAAGGTTTCCTTGAGATCCTCGATCAGCGTTGCCCCTTTTTTGATGTTATGACGACATCATCAATGTATACTTGCACGTTCTTCCCAATCTGTGTCGCCAAACACTTCTGCATCATCCTTTGATATGTTGCTCCCGCATTTTTTAGACCAAAGGGCATTGTTCTGTAGCAAAACACGCCATAAGGTGTAATAAACGCGGTCTTTACTTCATCATCTTCTTTCAATCTGATCTGGTTATAACCAGAATATGCATCCAGGAAGGAAAGACGTTCACATCCAGCCGTGGAGTCGATAATTTGATCGATCCTCGGGAGGGGAAAGTGATCCTTTGGACAATGTTTATTGACACACGTAAAGTCGACGCACATGCGAAGGACCTTAGTGTTTTTCTTCGGCACCAGCACAGGATTTGCTACCCATGTGGCTTCTGTGAATATCTCTTTGATAAAACCAGCTTCTTGTAGTCGATTAATTTCTGACAGCATGGCTTTGCGGTTTGGTTCCGAAAAACGTCGCAAAGGTTGTTTGATTGGTCTCGCTAGTGGATCCAAGTTTAGGTGGTGCTCGGCAAGTTCCTGGGTACTCCTGGCATGTCAGCTGGACACCATGCGAAGATTTTCCAGTGCTCACGGAGGAACTCGACGAGCGCGCTTTCCTATGCGATATCCATGTCGTTTGCGATAGATGTCGTCTTTTTTGGGTCTGTCGGGTGAATCTGCACCTCTTTTGAATTTTTCTCGGTACTGAAAGTTGATTCTTTGTTTGGCCTTCCAACGTCTGGCAGTACGTCGTAATCAGTCATGCTTTTTGACGCCAAGTACTCAGCTTGCATCCCGAAGGTTTCTGACAACCGGTGGAAATCCTTGTCGCACTTATCGGCTAAGGCAAAGCTTCCTTTAACTGTGATTGGTCCCTTTGGTCCAGGCAACCTCCACAACAAGTATGTATAGTGTGGCACTGCCATAAATCTAGCATATGCTGGTCGTCCCAACAGAGCGTGATATTGCGACGGAAAATCCACGACTTCAAACTCGAGCCTCTCGATTCTATAATTTTCTCGGGTCCCAAACTGAACGTCGAGATTGATCTTTCCCAATGGATAACTTGGTTTCTCCGGTGTGATGCCATGGAACCTTGTGTCTGTTGGTTTCAAGTTTGCTAAGGATATGTTCATCTTCCTCAATGTATCTGCATACATAAGGTTTAAGCTGCTGCCGCCGTCTATGAACACTCGAGAGACATCAAATCCCGCGATAAGCTTCTTTGGCGAGAATAAGTGCTGACTGCCCTGGTCGAGGAACTTGCTGCGGATGATCTGCTATTGTGAAGCCGATATCTTGTCCCGACCAATTAAGGTACTCAACTGTTGGTGGAGGCATTTTCTCCGCCATAAACACCTGTCGTGAGATTACTTTCGAGCTCTATTGGACGGCCTTCCCTTGAATCATCAACACCGCTCCATTGGAATTAGGATCAACATAAGGTGGTGGTGCGAGTGCTGCCGCTATTCTCGAGCTGATGCCGATTGTCGTCTGTAATCGCGGGAGGAGGCGGCAAGTGAATCTCGCTTCTGGGTTCTCGAGGATTTCTCTGTGCTGCCCGCGCATTAGCGTTCTCTGCATACCGCAACATTGCTTGAAAATTTCGACAATCCTTCTGCAAGTGCCCTGACTGTCTTTTTCCGTTGCTGTCGAGGAAAAAATGCATCTGGCACGGTCCGTTCATCATCTCTTCGGGGGACACGAAAGGTCTTGGGAACCTAGGCCCGCTATTTTGCCTGTTGCGTAAATCATCCCTGTTATCACCTCGCTGCTCACTGCTTCTCTGGTAATCATCTCTGTTGCTTCCTCCTGTGTTTGTCCGAAAACCTCGCCGAAATTTGTCTGGAGCGTCGTAGTTACGGTACGTCCGAGGAAATCTTCGCCTCGGTTGATAGTTTCGACCGCGGTCCTCCTCTGGCGACCTGTGTCGTTTGTTGTGGACGGCGTCTTCTCCGTCTGCCCATTTATTTGCTATCTCCATTAACGCGGATACTGTCTTTGGATTGGTCCTTCCCAAGTCTTCGACGAAATCTCCACGCCTGACTCCTGCGACAAACGCATCTATTGCTCTCTCGTCAGATATATTTTCTGCTGAGTTTTTAATGATATTCCACCTCTGGATGTACTTCCTCATTGGCTCATCTGGCTTCTGCCAACACGCTCTCAACTCCTCTAACGACGCGGGTTTTTTGCACGTGGATCTAAAGTTCTTGACGAACACATCCTCGAAACTTTCCCAGCTGTCGATGGATCCTGGAGCGAGTTTCTTTATCCAAGATCGTGCGGCTCCACTCAAATGCACCTGGATACTTTGCATGGCTGTTGCCCTAGTTCCTCCTGTGAGCTTCACCGTCTCCAGATAGTCGACTAGCCAATCCTCTGGATCTTGAAGGCCGTCGAACTTCTTGAAATTATCGGGTAACTTGAATCCTGAGGGGACTCGAGTTTTCCGGACTCTCCTCGTAAAGCATGGCAAGCCACACATATCTTCGTCGGTCAATTCCGGAGATTGCCGATGATCCCTTCTGCTTTGCCGCGCTCTGTCGACTCTTGCCTGTGCTGCTGTGTCTCTTGCTCCACTTGGCCCTTCAGGTGCTGCCGCTGTTGCTGCTGCAGGTCGTGGACTATTTTGCCTTGCCACTCCTTTGGGAGGCGTTGATACAAACGCTGTCCCCATAGCTCCAACTCCTGCTACCGCCATATTGTACAATGTTTCCCTTGGATCACCTGGAGGTGGTTTAGACGCAAGGATAAAAGCATGTGTCGCCATATACCCAGCCTCTGGTGTCTTAGGGATGATGTTTCCTCTTGTATCTATCGACATGAAGGACATGTCGAGGTTTTGGACCAAGTGCTCTCTTTCTGCTTCGGGTATGTGTTGCAGCCTTGATCTTGCTCTGTTCCGCGCCTCCCGGTGGCTATCACCCGTAGTTCTAGATTGTCGACTTAGATCTGCCCTTCTCCTGCTGGATGCAGAAGCTGCCTCCTTTCTCCTGTTCAACTCAGCTGTCTGTTTTTCCAATTCCCTGGCAGCTCGTGCGAGCCTATATTGATATGCTTGCAATTCTTCTGGTGTGGCTGTGGTAGCCATTGGTTCTGTGCCGTTCATAGCTCTCGTGGCTCTGTCCCACGCTGCTTGTGAAAGTTGAACTCTATCTCGCGGCTCTGGCCCGACGTATTTGTTGCCCAGGCCTTGTCGCAGATTGGAGGGATCGACGTATGGATTTCCCAAACTGTCGAAAGCCTCAGATGTCTCCTCTTGATCTTCAATGGCGTAAATCTGATGATACTTTGTACTCAGATCTACGTTGGGTTTGGTGACATCATCGTTGAGATTGATGAAGACCTTGCCCACTGTGAGAGATTTGTCGATGAAGTCGTAACTGTCGACATCGCTTGAGCCATCGCTTATATATGAGTCCGCAGATGACTCAAACGACATGTCGTTGAAGATCTTGGCGAGTTTCTCTCTTGCTCTGGTGCTGACGTAGCGTGTCGCCGAGGTTTCTTCTTCTCCTGACTCGGTTGACGATGCATAGTTTGAAAAATCGGAATCGACCACCGACGATCCCGACGAAATCGGAATCTCGACACGATACGATCCTTCCTCGATCCATTGTGTTGCTTGCGGTTGACGATGTCGAAGATCTTGAGCGTGCCATCGAGATCAGCTCCTTACGCCTCTAGTTCCCACAGACGGCGCCAATTGACAAGGTATCAACTTGTCAATGCCTATGGATTGTAGGCTAGGGTTTAGTTGGAAGTAGAGGGTAAGTAGATCTCGAAGGTTTCAGCCGGAAAGTACTCGACGAATATGAAAACTAGGGTTTGCAGACAATGATTCGATCCTCTTTTCGTCCCTCGCCTCCCCCTTTATATAGGAGGTGGAGCCGAGGGATTCGTGCTATACAAGTTACAGAGTCCGGGACGGTTTCTAACTCATCCCGCCAGATTACAAATAACACTTCCTATTACAACTCTTGACTTTCCTTGATATATCTTGGGCTCCCGAATCTTCTTATTCTTCGGGTAGTGGGCCTTCAGTAAACCCCGGGTACTATCTTCGGCAGGCCCATTTGGGACGCCTATGTCAATAGGCAAGGACCGGCTGCCGCTGCCTGACCCTGCCGGAGACCGATCCTCTGAGGAGCACTTTATGCGGCTGCGCCGGGCCGTTAAGGAGCTGGATAGTGCGTGGTATGACGCCACGAACAATCTGATGGTAAGTCCCACTAACTTTCTTCAACTTTTTTCGGTTTTTCCCTGCTTCCGGTTCTTTTCTATCTCTTTCTCAATTTCATGCCGGTTTTTCTCTTATCTTTATTGAATCTTATCTATCTTCCCAGTCCCCGAGTTTTGTGTTGAGAGCGTAGCTCTTAGCACAAAACTCAACTTAGAAACGCACAAAACCGGCATGCCTAGTCCCCGAGTTTCGGGTTAAGATCTTTGGTCTTAGCGCGAAACTTATCTTGGAAATGCGCGAAACCGTTATGCCCAGTCCCCGAGTTTCGGGTTAAGAACTTTGTCCTTAGGGCGAAACTCTAACTAATCTCTTTGTCTTGAACAGCACACAGCTGACGCCCGGAAGGTCCTCTTTGAGGAGCTTCTATGGGAGCACCGGGAGCTTGCTGAGGCACACGACAAGTGCCAAGGTAAACTTTTTTGTACCTCCGGCATCTTTCTACCGGAAAGCTTTCTTTCTCTTAACATTCATGATTTTCGTTTAACAGTCATCCCGGAAGCTTCTATCGAGGCCCTCAAGGCGCAGCTTGCCGCCGCCCAGCGTACGTCTTCCTGTTTTCCTGCTGACTTGCTCCTTCTTGATTTTGCCAGTGCAACTTTTACTAACATTCTCCTTCCGTGTTCCAGAGGAAAAGGACCAGCTCATCCGGCAGCACCAGGAGGAGCTGAGCGCCCAGAGGACCAGCTACCAGGAGCTCAAGGGTCAGCTCATCCAGCTTGGTCTCGATCACGCCACGGCGCTGAAGGCTGCCGAAACCGCTGCGGCGGCCAAGCTGCATGAAGCGCTGGAGGACGCCGGCAACTCCACTGCGGTGTTGCAGGCTGAGCTGGAGGAGCTTGCCAAGGCGCGGAAAGCTGCCGAGGACAAGGCCGCACGGTTGGAGGCGGGGCAGAAGGAGTATGATCAGCTGATCATGCGAACTGATGCACATGCCCTCCGTAAGTTTTTTCCTTTTTCCTTTTCCGGCTTCTGCTTATAATTTTGTTTCTTCTTGTTGCATCTTCTTAGCCTTTTTCTTTCTTTGCGTAGGTCTCTTCCCGGACTCCCAGGCGTTTGCCGTGAAGAAGGTTGGAGAGCATCGCGTTAGCCAGCCCAACGAGAACCTTGGTGCGCCATGGGACCCCTACGACCATCTGGTTGCGCTAAATGCGCGGGTCTCCCATATGCGCACCATCGATCGGAATCTCTCAGACATTCCTGATGTAGCTACCCAGCTCTTTAGGACTCTCTGGCCTGGAGAAGTGGTGCCAGACACCTTCTCCCTCATCAGCGACCGCCTCAAGGGTGCCGGCAGAAGGATCCGGGAGTGGCAGTGCTCTGCCGCACGTGCCGGAGCCGACTCCGCGCTTCGCGTTGCCTGCTCCTGGTACCCGGAGCTGGACTTGGACGCCCTCACCGGAGTGCGCGAAGGCGCCGAAACCGATCTGGACCCGGTCCTCACCGCCAAGCGGCAGGATCGCGCGTACCGTATCGCGGAGTACGCCGACGCGCGCACCTTCATCGCTGCTCCCTCAGGCATCAAGGATTATCTGAGCGAAGAGGAGGAGGATGAAGGCGAGGAGGAAGAGAACGATGCCGAAGCCGGCGACGCGCCTCCGGAAGCTCCAGAAGCCGGTGCCTCTGCTCCCGAAGCTCCTTCTGCTTAAGTACTGTCTGTTATCTGCTTGCCTGTCTTAACTTAAAACAATGCTCGTCAAATTCTACCCCGGTATACCGGGGTTTTATGATGTAATATAAAACTTAGCCTTTTGGCTTTATGCCGGTGTGCTATACCGGTAAGTCATTAAGTTGTGTTTGCCTAACTTAGCATTTTGCTCGCAATTTTGCTTTTTTATCTTGCACTGTGAAGATTTCGAGATTGTTTCTGCATTCAATTTGATGCACACTTGGTTCTTTTGCTTTGGCTCTGCCTACCCTCTGGGTTTTTTGGCGTATGAGTCACAAAGTTCTTTTGCCAAGCAAGCACTTTCTTGAACTTAGAAATAATACAAAAATTTTCACAAAAAACCGGTATAACCGGGGTTAGTTAAACTTTTCCGGATTGTTTGTTCCCATCTCCTCTCTTCGTTGTTCACGTGCTTAGTTCCTACCGGTTTATCTTGCTTGCCATGAAGCCGGGTTTCGGACAGCAGCAGAGTCGAAGACTCCGGTAGGTTTAGCACGTTACTAAACCGGAAAGAAAAAATGTTCTGCAACCAACCGGCAACTGAAAAAATAAACATATTACATGCAATTTTCGGTAGAGACAGTCCCCGAGATTCAATCGAGGGTGCCGGCATCCTTTATTCATAGCATATAAGGTACAAAAAGGAACTTCTTACAACACAGCCTCATGCATAGAAGGGACGCAAAAGAGCTACATTCCATGGGCGCTTGGTTTCTTCCCCTGACCTGTTCGCCTTTCCTTTCTTAGCTTCCTGCGCGTCAACCAAGTAATAGGCATCATTGTGTAGAGCCTTGCTCACAATGAAAGGTCCTTCCCATGGGGGAGATAACTTATGTCGGCCCTCAGTGCGCTGCACTAGGTGCAATACCAGATCTCATTCCCGGAATGTTCTCGGGTTAACCTTGCGGTTATGATAGCGTCTTAAGTTTTGCTAGTAAATGGCTGTTCTTGCCAGGGCCAGCTCTCTTGCTTCTTCTAGCAAGTCCACATCATTTTCTCTTGCCTCTTTCACCTCTTCTTCGGTGTATTGTTGAACTCTTGGTGAATCATGTATGATATCGGTTGGAATTACGGCTTCAGCCCCATAGACCATGAAAAAAGGAGTGTATCCGGTAGACCGGTTCGGAGTCGTTCTTATGCTCCACAACACTGATGGTAGTTCATCGAGCCAACACCCCGGTGTCTTTTCAAGAGGTTCAATTAGCCTGGGCTTGATACCGGAAAGTACCAAGGCATTTGTTCTTTCCACTTGGTCATTGCCTTGTGGGTGCGCGACTGAGCACAAATCCAGCCGGATATTGTTATCTTCACAAAATCTTTTGAACTCACCTTGAGCAAAGTTTGTGCCATTGTCAGTAATTATGCTATGCGGGTATCCATACCGCAAGATAACATCTTTTAAGAATTTTACGGCTGTATGCCCATCACATTTTGCAATGGGCTTTACCTCTAGCCATTTGGTGAATTTATCCACCATCACTAGGATGTGGGTAAAACTGCTTCTAGCGGTTTTAAAAGGACCAACCATGTCAAGGCACCAAACAGCAAATGGCCATGTTAACGGTATTGTTTTTAGCCCGGATGCTAGGGTATGATTTTGCTTGGCGTACCTCTGGCACCCATTGCATTTTCGTACTAAATCCTCAGCATCCTCCAAAGCAGTGAGCCAATAGAAGCCGTGCCGGAATACTTTTGCAACCAGCGCCCTTGATGAAGCATGGTGCCCACATTCTCCTTGGTGAATTTCCACGAGCATTTCTTTTCCCTCTTCCGGTTCCATGCATCTTTGAAGGACACCGGTAACGCTTCTCTTGTATACCTCACCATTGATAATGGTGTAAGCTTTGGACCTTCTCTGGATCCTTCTTGACTCATTTTCGTCAACCGGCAAGGTGCCGTTGATCAGGAATTCCTTAATAGGTTTAACCCAAGATGGTGCTTCCCGGACTGTGAATACCGGTACATCTAGTTCCATGCTATCCACTAGCATTGCTTCTCCTAGGATAGACGCAGCAGTCCCCGAGTTTACCGGAGCAGTCCCCGGGTTTATTTCATCAATATCCATTGGTACAAC
This sequence comes from Lolium perenne, assembly GCF_019359855.2. Classification (NCBI taxonomy): domain Eukaryota; kingdom Viridiplantae; phylum Streptophyta; class Magnoliopsida; order Poales; family Poaceae; genus Lolium; species Lolium perenne. Next base: position 25,736,246 of record NC_067244.2, read on the forward strand.
ATGTGATTCCGGTACGAAAATTGATTCCGACTTCGGGCTTGGTTTGATCGATGGTTCTCTTAAATGTGCCAAGGCTATTCCAGGTGGGATTTCTTGCCTGGACGATCCGAGCTTGGACAAAGCGTCCGCGGCTTCATTTTCTACGCGCGGCACATGGTGAAACTCACAGCCCTCGAAGAAGCCGGAAATCTTCTGCACATGAAACCGGTATGAAGCCATGTTGGCATCTTTTGCATCCCAATCGCCGGAACACTGCTGCACCACGAGGTCTGAATCACCATAGCAGATGATCCGGTGCGCACCGATTTCTTTTGCGATTTTGAGTCCATGTATTAGAGCCTCATACTCAGCCACATTGTTTGACGCTCTGAAGTGCACTTGCAAAACATACCGGAGATGATCTCCCTTAGGTGAGGTAAGTACGACACCAGCACCTAGACCCTCCTTGAGCTTGGATCCGTCAAAGTGCATCTTCCAGTATTCTATCTTTTGCTCTGGCGGCTTGTACTGCATTTCCGCCCAATCAACGAGAAAATCAGCCAAAGCTTGCGATTTTATGGCATCCCTTCTTTCGTACTCCGGTACATAGGGTGATATCTGGATTGCCCATTTCGCGATCCTGCCGCTAGCATCTTTGTTACACATGATATCGGAAATGGGAGCCTCGCTCACCACTTTCATGGGGTGTTCTTCAAAGTAGTGCTTAAGCTTTGTGGCGGCCATGAACACGCCATAAGTCATTTTTTGGAAGTGAGGGTAGTTTTGTTTCGAGAGGGAGAGCACTTCGCTCAGGTAGTATACCGGTCTTTGCACGGTCTTTCCTTCCTCTTCTCTTTCAACCACAACCACTACACTCACAACCCGGTTTGTTGCTGCTATGTATAGCAACATGGGCTCCCTTTCCAAAGGTGAAGCCAATATGGGTGCGGTAGCCAGCATCTTTTTTAGCTCCTTGAACGCCGCATCTGCCTGAGGGGTCCAGACGAACGTATCAGATTTTTTCATCAAGGCATACAGGGGCAGAGCTTTTTCTCCCAACCTGCTTATGAACCGGCTTAGTGATGCCAAGCTTCCGGTGAACTTTTGCACATCTTTTAGATCGTGCGGTATGGTCATTCTTTCGATCGCCCGGATTTTTATCGGATTCACCTCTATTCCCCGGCTTGATACGAGGAAACCAAGCAACTTGCCGGCTGGGACACCAAAAGTGCATTTTGCCGGATTAAGTTTCATCCGGAACCTTCTTAGGTTATCAAATGTTTGCCGGAGATCATCGATTAAGGTTTCTTTTTTCTTAGTTTTTATCACGACATCGTCGACATAGACTTGTACGTTTTTACCGATTTGATCATACAAGCATTTTTGCATACAGCGCTGGTACGTTGCGCCAGCGTTGCGCAAACCGAAAGGCATTGTGACATAGCAATAAGCCCCGTGCGGGGTGATAAACGCGGTCTTTATTTGATCCTCCTTTTTCAAGGGGATTTGGTGGAAACCGGAGTAGGCATCCAGGAAAGACAACAGTTCACATCCAGCGGTGGAATCAATCACTTGATCGATTCGTGGTAACGGGAAAGGATCTTTTGGGAAAGCCTTGTTCAGGTTGGTGTAGTCGATGCACATGCACCATACCTTTGGAGCTTTTGCTTCAAGGTTTTCTTCTTTCTTCTTTTCGACCATCACCGGATTGGCTAGCCACTCTGTGTGCAGCACTTCCACAATGAAACCGGCAACCAACAGCTTTGTTACCTCCTCTCCAATGATCTTTCTTCTGTCTTCAGCAAACCGGCGCAACGGCTGCCTTACCGGCTTAGCATCTTTCCGTACGTTTAGACAGTGCTCAGCCAGCTCCCTCGGAACACCTACCAAGTCATCAGTAGACCAGGTGAAGATATTCCGATTCTCACGGAGGAAGCTGGTGAGCGCGCTTTCCTATGCCTCAGTGAGGCCGGCGCCGATGCGGACGGTGCGCTCAGGGTAAGCCGGGTCCAGCACAATGTCTTTAGTTTCATTGGTTGGCTTGAATGCCGGTGTGCCCAGACTTCCACTCATTGCCGCTAAACTCAACTGTGAAGATTGAGCCAGCGCAACCGCGGTCTGCATTCTTTTCTTTTCCTCTGCAATCACCAGCGATTCGGCTAGATTTGATCCGGCGGAAGCGGTTTCCAGTGACACTTTATAATTTCCTACCACAGTTAAGGGTCCACGAGGTGCCGGCATCTTCATCTTGAGATATGCGGTGTGAGTCAAGGCCATGAAAGCAGCCAATGCCGGTCTCCCCAGCAGTGCATGGTAAGGACTATCCAAATCCACCACCTCGAACAAAAGGTTTTCCACCCGGCAATTATCACATCCACCGAACGAGACATCCACCCGAACTTTTCCCATGGGCGAACAAGACAACCCCGGAACGATTCCGTGGAAAGTTGTGTGCGTCGGCTGCAGCATATTCTCGGTTATTCCAAGTGTGTGCATGGTGTGCCGGTACATGATGTTTATGCTACTCCCATTGTCTATCAGCACTTTGCTGAATTCGACCCGAGCGTTTGGCCCGTGCATGATTGGGTCCACAACTAGAGCGTAACCACCCGGATTAGGCATTATTTTCAGGTGATCCTTGAGCGACCAGCTTATCTCTTGATCAGACCAGAGCATGTACTTTGGAACTGCCGGCATCACCGCGTTCACTTCCATGGAACGGCGTCGCAGGCTCTGCTTGTCTGTTGGCTCAGTAACGAACACAACACAGCACATATCTGGGTCATAATAAACATTTCGGCCCAAAGGTGCCGGCGGAGGTGGTTGGCCACCGGCGTCTCCCACCTGATGGACCTGTTGTGGTGGAGGCCTGTTTTGCTGGGGCTGCACCGGTATAGCATTTGGTCCGGTAAGCGGGGGTGGTGGTGGTAATTTTCCAGCGTCTTTTGCTGCACCTTGGCCCATTAACCTTCTGGTCCAAGTACAATCTTTTGTCAAATGATTTGCCGGCCTTCCGGGGTTTGGTGTGTGCCACCGGCATGGTTGATCCATTGCGGATTCCATGGTGTACCTTTGCTCATTATTTTGCCAAGGTTTCTTCTCCACCCATTGTTTCTTAGGACCCGCCCATGGCTGCGATCCGGTTTTTTGCCTCTGGCTCCCGCTGGCGCCGGAATTTTCCTGCACCGCGGCTACTTGCTGTGGACCATACCTTCGATCCGGAAACTCTTCCCTTCGTTTGTTTTGCCGGTTGTCCCGGTATGGCTCTTGACGTTGCTGTGGTTGGTTATTTTGCTCTGGCTCAGCTTGTACTGCCGGTTGCATTGGGTCTCCCAATGCGTAGCTATCTGCCACACGTATCATTTCTGCCAATGTTGCCGGCATGTTCCGTTGCAACTTTTGCCACAGCGGTGAACCTCTTCTGCACCCACTGCTAAACCAAGCTATGGCTTGTGCTTCTATCACCCCTTCACAGGAGTTCCTTGTGGTGTTCCACCGGGCCAGGTAATCCCGGTCTGTTTCATTTTGGCGTTGTATGCACAGAGCGAGCTGCTGCGGCCTCTTTGGCCTCCGGTAGGTGCTGCTAAAATTGCTCACAAAGGCTTCCTCGAAGTCCAACCAGCCGTTTATGCTTCCGGCTGGTAAGTTGTTCAGCCAGATTCTTGCCGGTCCCACTAGGAACGACGGTATGATTCTCACGGCCCAGCGGCGATTTCCGCCTCTGGCTACCGTTCCTCCGCCACCAGCGACATAAACCGCGGTGACGTAATCTGCGAGCCAGTCTTCCGGCTTAGTGGTGCCATCGTATGTTTTTGTGTCACGCGGCAATTGGAAATTGCGCACTGGCGGTCCCTCTTTCATGATCCTTGGACCAAAACATTTTGGACCCGGAGGTCCTTCTTCCTCGATTATTTCAGACAGGTACACCCTGTCCAGACGGTGCCTCGCATCCCGTTCTGGTATGTGCCTTTCTCCCACACGATCTCCCAACGGGTTCCGGTATGCTACGGGTCTGTCAGCTGTTGAATCAGCCTCATCATAAGGTTCCGGTACCGCGGCCCTTGCCTACCGGTACCTTGGGGGAATCTCATCTTCCTCTTCATATGCAGCCCTTGCCGCTTGATAAGTTTTCCCGGTTCCATGTTTACCGGCATGATTGTTTCCGGCATAGCCCCTTTTGGCATAGCCTTGATCTGCCCCTTGGCTTTTTCTTCCGGCATCATATTGCCCGGCTTTTTGTTTTCCGGCAAGGACCGGATCATACACAGTCATCTGCTGCGCATTCACTTCCTTTTCCCTTCTTTTATCCGGATGAGGGGACGATGCTTGTCCCTGAGACTTGCTACCGGCATTTTTTGTCGAACGCGCGGATTTCGAAGCCACAGCTTTGTTCAGCTTAGCCAGCTGCTCAGCATTTTGCTGCTCGATGGTTTCAAGCAGGTCCCGGACGCGCTCTTGCTGTTTTACTAGAGCATCCCCGAAAAGCGATTCGCACAGCTCTACCGCAGCTTTGGCAGCTCTTATAGTTTTATCCGGGCTACTGTACTTGGGCTTTTCTATGATGCTTACAGATGCAGAGGCACTTTTGCCGGCTAGAATCTCTTTGCGCAGATCCTGATCTAGATTGCGAGCTTTAAGCCGGTTTTCCGGTACCCTAGCAGCATGCGCACTAACAGAAGCAAAGCCATGGGCAGCATTATACTCACGTAGGGTTAGGTTCAGCTCGCGCTGCACCCGGATGATGTCCTTGCCGTTCTCGAGCAGCTTCTGGCGTTGCGCCTCCAGCTCCGCTTGCGCTGCTGCCGGGTCGATGTTCTGCGTGATGGGGGTGGCGAGGATGTTCATGGCCGCTTGGAGTGGTGCCTCCGGTAGCGTTGAGGATGCTCCCGCAACACCAGGGTCGCGCTCCAGCGGTGGCTTGGCCGCGCGGGTTGAAACCGCACGCCCAGCACCTTCTTCCACAGCTTCTTTGCCGGCGACGACCGCGCCTGCTATCATCACCTCCACGCTGCCTGGAGCACGGCCAGCATGTAGCCATCTTGGCGGATCCGGCACCACCAGCACCGGCGAGAGGCGCTAGCGCACAGGGACAGTGCCGAAGTAGATGCGGTGGCTGCCGAACTCGAGTATGCGGCCGTTTTTGGGGAGGATGCCGCCGTTGGCGAAGCAACCCGTGTTGTCGTTGATGAAGTCCATGTCGTAGAAACGCTGCACCAGCGCGGACACCGTTCGCTGGCCGGCGGCGTCAAGGATGCCCGCCCGAATGTGAACTCCATCAAGCGCCACTTTCTGCCCCACGGTGGGCGCCAACTGTCGTCGTGGTGAACGAGCAGATGCCATAGGATGGCTTAAGTTGGGGCCGAATGGACGCTAGAGGATTCGGGGGAGGGTTTGCGACTAGATGGGATGAACCTCCGGTTGCTTTCCTCAAGAACACAGCACAAGGCAGGTAAACAAGAAGAAAGACAAAAGGAAGAACTCTGCTCTAGATCGCTCGCTTCATTGATCTCAACCAAGGTTACAAGTTTCTGAATACATGCGTCGTGCTGTCTCGTTGTCTCTACATCGTGCCTGTAAGAGGCTGTACCCCCTCTCCTTATATAGGGGAGAGGGTGGCTTACAGTGCAAGAAACCCTAATGGCATCTTTGACTCGACAAACTACTTTACAAAGCTACTTTAATCATGGATGACGCCGGGGTCTTCTTTAATCAGGGACGCTGACGTCCTCTGGCTTCTTTCAGCGTCACCCTTCTCTTTGGCGCCAGGGCTCCGATTAAAGTCACTTTGCTTAGCTCATCCTTGTCTTCTAGCTCCAGAGGGAATCTTTGACCAGTTGGCATACCGGGGGTCATCCCCCCAACAACCTTAATATCCAGTAGATTCCCTTGAGGCCCGGCTGCCACCGGCTGGTAGGACAAAAGATGTTGTGCAAGTTTCTCATTGCGAGCACGTACGACTATAATTGGAACACATGCCTATTGATTGCTTTGTACTTCGACACCGTTTTATTATTATCTGCAAATGCCCTGCTATGATTGTTACATGAGTTTCTCTCATCCATGCAACGCCCGTTATCCGTCCCCGTGCCTACAGTATTTTAATCCTGCTGTTTACTATAATTACTACTGCTGTCTCTGTTACTCTGCTGCTGTTATTCTACTACTGCTACTGTTGTAAAACTGTTACTACTGATAAACTCTTGCGAGCAAGTCTGTTTCCAGGTGCAGCTGAATTGACAACTCCGCTGTTAAGGCTTCCAAGTATTCTTTGTCTCCCCTTGTGTCGAATCAATAAATTGGGTTTTACTACCCGCGAAGACTGCTGCGATCCCCCATACTTGTGGGTTATCAAGACAGTTTTCTGGCGCCGTTGCCGGGGAGCATAGCTTTATTTGGAAGTTCACTTGGATTGATATTGTTCGCTACAAATTCTCCATCATGGGTAAAACTCGCGATCCTAAAGTCGCCATATTACCATCCACTACAAGAAAAGGTACAACTCTGAGTACCTCTGCTACACTTGATTCACCATCTGTGATAAGTCAACTTGTTTCACTGCCGCAAGCTTCACTCGCGGGTACTTCTGCTGAATCTGAAAACTCTCATAATATTGATAATATTTCTGCTGTGCTTGATGATAGTGGTTCATTGGGATCCTTTCTAGATGCTACAATTGCTAGGTCTAGACAAATTGAAAATACTGAAACTCCTAATGCTGCTACACCTGTTAATTCACCTGAACTTGATTATTCTAGTGATGATCCTGATGAAGATTATGTGGAGCTTAATGATGATTTTATTAATAGATGCAATGCTACTACTGATGCAAGAAAAATTAAAAAGTTTCTCGCACAATATACTGTTAGACATAAGTTATCTCCTGATCCTAAATTTGCCACATCTCCTATATGCATTAAGGATAAAGATTATGATTTTTCTCTTGATCTATCTCATATAGCTATTGTAGAGAAAACACCCTTTTGTGGTACTGAAAAAGAAAGTGCTGTAGAACAAATGATTGAACTTTCTTCTATGAGTAGCTTGTTTTCTGATGATGACAAGATGTGTACTTACTTTGTCGCTAAAATTTTTCCTTTCTCATTAAAGGATGATGCTAAAACTTGGTATAATAATTTGCCTCCTAGTTCTATTAAAAGTCCAACTGATTTGCGTGATGTTTTCTTTCGAAAATACTTTCCTGCTAGTGCTCAACATATTGCTTTACAGAAAATTTATAGGTTTGACCAGGGAGATAAAGAGAAATTGCCTGAGGCTTGGACAAGATTTTGTTCTCTTATCAGAGCTCGACCTGGAGATGATTTAGAAAAGAATGATCTACTTGATATATTTTATAGTGGACTAACCATTGAATCTAGAGCATATTTGGATAGTTGTGCTGATTGTGTTTTCAGGAAAAGAACTCCAGACGAAGCTGAAGAATTATTGGCTAGAATAAGCCGGAATTATGATGATTGGAATATACCTGAACCAACTCCAACGCCAATATTGAAGAAGAGGGGTTTAATTGAATTGAATGATGAAGATATGAGGGAAGCTAAGAAGTCTCTCAAGGAAAAAGGTATTAAATCCGAAGATGTGAAGAATCTACCTCCCATAGAAGATATATGTGAGATAATTCCCCCTTCATCCATGATCGAGGTAAACTCCCTTCAACACTTTACTAGGGAAGATATTCCGTATTCAAAACCTCCTGCTCAATGCTTAGATGAGTTTGATAATTATATTGTTAAGCAAGAAAATTTTAATATGAGAGTAGAGAATCATCTAATGGAAAATTCTCAAGCTATTAGTGAATTGCATGATATTCTGGAGAGAACCTCCAATGATGTTAAGATGCTTGTTAAACATTTTCAAATGGTTCAAACTCAAATTGATCAACTCACTAAAGTTCAAAATGACTTGTTAAAAAATAATTCTAAGGAGAAACATGCTTATGAAGTAACAACTAGAGGCGGTGTCTCTACCCAGGATCCTCTATATCCTGAAGGGCATCCCAAAAGAATTGAACAAGATTCTCAACGAATTGAACCTAGTGCTCCTTCTAAGAAAAAGAAGAAGAAACATAAAAAGGTTGTAGAATCCTCTGAACCTGTTAATGATCCTAATAGTATTTCTATTTCCGATGCTGAAACTGAAAGTGGTAATGAACATGGTAATGATAATGATAAGAATGATGCTTCTGATAAAGAAGAAGTTGAAGATGAACCTGAAAAGCATGCTAAAAATAAAAAGTATACTAAAGAAGATTTTATTGCTAAGAAACATGGTAATGAAAGAGAACCTTGGGTGCAAAAGCAAATGCCTTTTCCTGCTAAGAAACTAAAATCAAAGGAAGAAGAACACTATAATAAATTCTGTGATTGGATGAAACCTTTATTCTTGCAAATCCCTTTGACCGATGCTATTAAATTGCCTCCTTATTCAAAGTATATGAAAGATATTGTTACTAACAAAAGGAAAATCCCCAATGAGGAAATTTCCACCATGCTTGCTAATTACTCTTTCAATGGCAAAGTTCCAAAGAAGTTGGGCGATCCAGGTATACCTACTATTCCTTGTTCTATTAAGAATAATTATGTTAAAACTGCTCTATGTGACTTGGGAGCCGGTGTTAGTGTTATGCCTTTTTCTCTCTATAAGAGACTTTATTTAGATAAGTTGATACCTACTGATATATCTTTGCAAATGGCTGATAAATCTACTGCTATTCCTGTTGGTATATGTGAGGATGTTCCTGTTCAAGTTACTAATAACTGCTTGATATTAACTGATTTTGTTGTGTTGGAAATGCCTGAAGATGATAATATGTCTATTATTCTTGGGAGACCTTTTCTTAATACCACAGGGGCTGCTATTGATTGCAATAAAGGAAAAGTTACTTTCAATGTTGATGATAAGGAGCATACCATCTATTTCCCCAAGAGGATTGATAAAGTATGTGGAGTTAATACCATTTCTAATGTGAGAACTATTAAAGTTGGAACTATTGATTGTCCTATATATGAGCCTAAAGAAGGATATCAAAATCTTATGATTGGATCCATATCAATACAATTCAAGGTAACATGATTGATTTGAGGTTTATTTCTTCATATGTTATGTAAAATTTATTTGGTGACAAGACTTGATCAACCTTGTTAACAAATTCATTTTATAAGCATAGAGGAGGTAAACAACATTTCTTTCTTCCTCCACTTGTTCTACTCGCTTTAGCAATACCTTTGTATCTTTATTTTATTGCAATGTTGTGCCAAGTAAAGTCTCTAATAGAAGGTTGATACTAGATTTGGATTTCTGTGCAGAAACAGATTTCTATCTGTCACGAATTTGAGTAGGTCTCTCTGTAGGTAACTCAGAAAAATCTGCCAATTTACGTGAGTGATCCTCAGATATGTACGCAACTTTCATTAGTTTTGAGTTTTCTGATTTGAGCAACGTAAGTACCTCTTAAAAATTCGTCTTTACTAGCTGTTCTGTTTTGGCAGATTCTGTCTCTGTTTTTTTGCATTATCTCTTGTAGACTTTAAGTAAGGCTTTCTAGACGTGGAGAGCTGTAGCTAATGTTTTATTGAGTTCTTGCAATGTGTCACTACAGGACTAAAGTGGATTAAAGTTTTTGAGTACTAACCCCTCTAATGAAGTTTATGAGAAGTTTGGTGTGGCAGAAGTTTTTCAAAGGTCAAGAGAGAAGGGTGATATAATGTGATCAAGAAGAGCCAAAAGCCTAAGCTTGGGGGGAGCATGACTCCACCAGCAGCATGACTCCGAGGACGCCGAGCCCTCCTACGATTACACCGTCACGTACCCGGGTGCTTCCTCTAGCACATACCCGGAATATGATCCATCTTCGTCGTACCACGGAGATGCTACCTCATGGCCTCGATGGGACTGAACTCCACTTAGGCCAAAAGCCTAAGCTTGGGGGGAGGTATACCGGCATCACTCATTCTTTGCATATTATGATTGCTGGATACTTGTACATACTTGTTTAGTTTGTTTGAGTGGTTTTCTAATGAGAGGGAGATGATATTTGGGGAAGTGCTGATTGAAAACAGATTCTGGGCTGTCACCATAAAAATTCTCAAAAACAGCCAGTAAGTTATTTTGCGAAGCCAATTTTTGAGCATGTTCCCCAGGTTGTTATCTAACTTTCATTAGTTGAACACTTTTCGATTTGAGCAGTGGAAGAATTTCTTAAAAATCGAGTACTGTACTGCTGTCAAGTTTGACGAATTTCTGCTACTTTGTGTTTATGTGACTCTTCTAGTTTGCCATTTCTTGTTTTCGCTTTGTTTCTTTCCTAAAACACAAAAAGACCAAAAATATTTCTGTTGTTTCTCTTCACCATTTGTTTATTTTGGTTTCTTGCTTTTACTTTGCTTTATTTGCTATCGTTGGTTTGCTATAAGAAAATCCAAAAAGATTTTGCTTTGTTCGCTTGTTTCCTCTTGTTCTTGTTTCCAATTCGAAAACACCAAAAATATTTGCTGTTCTTCTTTGGTTTGTAAAGTTCATTTTGAGTTCAATGGTCTTCGGTGGCTGGAGCGTGGTTTTCATTTCATATTATCCAAGCTACACAAGTGAAAGGCAATAATGACGATCTACGACAATTGGATTGTGGTGAGAGGCTGGTATGAACTCTATTTGTTTTCATTTTTGAACATATACTCATCCATGTGAGCATGCTTAGTTGGTTCATGTGAGGTATATGTCATTTGATAAAGTCTAGTAGTTCATGATCTCTCATGTTTAGCTCCAATTTATTAATATGAGTAGCATGTCATGGATGCTTGCTTGCATTGTTTTATTCATAAGTAGATATGACATTGTGGTATCCTCCTCTGAATAATTCATTTATATCGACTTGGCACATGCTCACGCATGCATATGACTGAACAATAGTCAATTAAGCCTCGATAATTTACATTGCTTCAGAGTTCTTGTATCACTTTTATGCCTCCGTTAATTTATTTTGCCGCAAGCATGATTATGACAGTTATTGCTCTCTTGATTTGTCGCTCCCAGTCTATTGCTAGCCTTCATTTGTACTGAGCAGGAACGCTGCTCGTGCTTCCAAACACCTGAAAACCAAGTTGTTCCAAAGTGTCCACCATAAATACCTATGCATGGCATTTCAAACCATTCCAAGTAAATTCTCATGCGCTACCTTTAAAACCTTCAAAATGCTTCTCAATTTGTGTTAATGTTTCATAGCTCATGAGGAAGTATGTGGTGTTTAACTTTCAACCTTGTCATTTACTCTAGACGGACTTTCATAATGGACTAGTGGCACATCCGCTTATCCAATAATTTTGCAAAAAGAGCTGGCAATGGGGTTCCCAGCCCCGATTAATCAAACTTCATTAACAATTCTCTTCACATGTTTTGCTCTGATTCATTAGTAAGCAACTTAATTTTGCAAATAGACACTCCTCCATGGTATGTGATTGATGGAAGGCACCCGAGGATTCGGTTAGCCATGGCTTGTGTAAGCAAAGGTTGGGGGGAGTGTCACCCATAATAAAACTAAAATACGTGTGTAAACAAAAGAGAAGAGGGATGATCTACCTTGCTGGTAGAGATAACGTCCTTCATGGGAGCCGCTCTTGAAAGTCTGGTTGGCGAGGTAGTTGGTGTACCCATTACCATTCGTTGACAACAACGAACACCTCTCAAAATAATTTTACTACTGTTTTAAAAATGAAAAGCTCTAGCGCATGTTAATCCCTGCTTCCCTCTGCGAAGGGTCAATCTTTTATTTTTATGTTGTGTCTCCATCCTTTCTTTGAGCACTATCTTGAGAGCACAACTGTCATTCTTAGTACAATATGCTTGTCTCAAAATATTATTGATTGTGGTATAACTTTGATGCTTTCATCTTTGACAATCTCTATTTCTAGTCTTTCTATGAACTTCAGAGGTGCCTGAGCATTTATGTTTTGCTGATCAAATATGGGCAAGCGAGATACCACTTTATCATACTCTTTTATGAACATTGCAATCCTGCTTATAGACATGATTCATGATGCTTATTATTAATCGTTGGTACCTCTCCATGATTGACATAGCTGTTAGATGATCTTATTTGCATGCATCTTATTATGAACTGCCTAAGTGTTAGCCATAGCATGAGAATATATACATCATATGAACAAATGTGTTCGTGAAAGTTCTTTTATCGCATCAGTTGTTAACTGAATTGCTTGAGGACAAGCAATAAGCTAAGCTTGGGGGGAGTTGATACGTCCAAAACGTATCTACTTTCCCGAACACTTTTGCTATTGTTTTGCCTCTAATTTGTGTGTTTTGGATACAACTAACACGGACTAACGCTGTTTTCAGCAGAACTGTTCTGGTGTCTCATTTTTGTGCAGAAATCCAACTTTCAGGAAAATCCTCGGAATTTATGCAGAAGGCCCTATTTTCCCAGAATACTGACGGAGCCAGAAGGACAAGTCAGGTGGAGGCCCGAGGGCCCCACACCATAGGGCGGCGCGGCCCAGGGGGGGCCCGCGCGGCCATGTGGTGTGGCCCCCTCGGCTGGCCTCCGATGCCCTCCTTCGGACTACTTATCGCCCTCGACCTAAAAACGCACGGGAAGAAGTCGAAGTCGCCAGAAACCCTCCAGAACGCCGCCACATCGCGAAACTCCGTCTCGGGAGCCAGAAGTCTCCGTTCTGGCACTCCGCCGGGACGGGGAATTGGAGGAGATCATCGCCGCCATCACCACCGACGCTTCTCCATCAACCAGCAATGTTCCCCCCATCCATGTGTGAGTAATTCCCACGCTGTAGGCTGAAGGGGATGGTAGGGATTGGATGAGATTGGTCATGTAATAGCATTAGATTGTTAAGGCATAGTGCCTAGTGTCCGTAATTGGTACTTTGATGATATTGTTGCAACTTGTTATGCTTAATGCTTGTCACTAGGGCCCGAGTGCCATGATCTCAGATCTGAACATGTTATTGTTTCATCGTGATATTTATTGTTTATGATCTTACCTGCAAGTTGTATACACATGTCGCTGTCCGGAACCAATGGCCCCGAAGTGACAGAAATCGGGACAACCGGAGGGGATGGTAGTGACGTGAGGATCACATGTGTTCACGGAGTGTTAATGCTTTGCTCTGGTACTCTATTAAAAGGAGTACCTTAATATCCAGTAGATTCCCTTGAGGCCCGGCTGCCACCGGCTGGTAGGACAAAAGATGTTGTGCAAGTTTCTCATTGCGAGCACGTACGACTATAATTGGAACACATGCCTATTGATTGCTTTGTACTTCGACACTGTTTTATTATTATCTACAAATGCCCTGCTATGATTGTTACATGAGTTTCTCTCATCCATGCAACGCCCGTTATCCGTCCCCGTGCCTACAGTATTTTAATCCTGCTGTTTACTATAATTACTACTGTTGTCTCTGTTACTCTGCTGCTGTTATTCTACTACTGCTACTGTTGTAAAACTGTTACTACTGATAAACTCTTGCGAGCAAGTCTGTTTCCAGGTGCATCTGAATTGACAACTCCGCTGTTAAGGCTTCCAAGTATTCTTTGTCTCCCCTTGTGTCGAATCAATAAATTGGGTTTTACTACCCGCGAAGACTGCTGCGATCCCCTATACTTGTGGGTTATCACGCACTCACCACGCTCTGGGCGCACCAGAACGCGTGCGTGCCCCGTCGCCTCCGTCAACCCCTACGCCTCTACCTCTGCATCACGCTTCACCGCACCACCAGCTACACGCTAGACAAGCTCGAATGCACGCGTTGGACACGTCGCCGTCGTCATGATCGAATTTCTGCCGCCACGGTACTGCGAGGATGGCGATGATACTAGCACGCACCCGTCCTCCCCTCGCTGTCCCTACACGCGCGTCGTGACCGCCATGATCGCAGCCACCTAGCGCGCCCCCTAACTTTCCCTTTCGCGACCTCTAGCGCCATTGTCATCGATGATCCTCCACGGCACCTCGCAACACTTCCCGCAGCTATAAAAGGAGCGCCCCTCCCCTCAATTCGATCACACCATCTGCTTCCCCTCCTCACACTGACTCGCCTCGACCACCACACTTGCTCGATTAGCCACCGTAGAGCTCAAATTGCAAGATCACTGCCTGTGCGCCGTCGCCGAAGCTCGCCGGAGATAGACGCCGTCCCCGAGGACGCCACTACTACCAGGAGATTCGCCGTCATCGACAACGCCGTCGCAGCCCTTCTCCGACGACCACCGCGCTGCCGGTGAGCCATCGACCCCCTCCCCTCGCCGCGCCAGAGCCTCCCTCTCGCCGTCGACGATGATGAGCGTGGGCCGTTCGATCGTCTTATGATCCTGCGGCCCTCAGTAGATCATACCGGTTCGCTGTTATAACGCGCTGATGGCTGGGTCCCACCAGTCAGGTGGCCCGCAGGCAAACTGCCAAGCTGGGCCGGCCCATTTAGTTTCCCGCCGCGTTCAAATTTCAAATCAGGTTTAAAGCATTTCAGTATATTTTGCTCACAGATGCTTTGCTAGAAATCAAATAATTTCAAATCTACTGGACCATTTTGGACAAACTTTATATTGTTGGAAAGCCCATGAAATGCTCCATCTAACCCCACTGGTTTCAACCCCATAGCTTGTGTAGATTTTGAATAGTGAAATTGACAAGACAGAGACTTTTCAGTATTCAACTAAATCTAGAAAATCAACCAATTTGAATTTTGAAGTGAATCCAATTGCTATAATTCACATTTCACAAACTCTAATTTACTATGCAAAAATATGATATGGGTTCTGTACATGATCATGGGATAGATTCAAAAATTGGCTATGTAGTCAATACTAGCTCATTTAAATCAATTTCAAATTTAAGTTTTCAAATCTATGAGGTGTAGCACCTCATTTAAATCACTTTCCCAAGTGTTATGAAGTAATGTGATGACCCATACTGCATGGGCTCATACTTGCTCATTTGGGGAACTTAAATCAAAATGGTATTTAATTTGCAATGGGTATTTAAATCACATGACATGAGGAATCTCATTTAAATCATTTTTTTCTCAAATGATAAGTGTGAAGTGTTGACCTTGGTCAACATGTGATCATCCCTAGTTATTTGAGAAGATTAAATCTTAAGAAGATTCAATGAGAGGAAATTATTTCTCCAAAGAACTACATAGAAACCCTAATTCCAGTTTTAATGAGAGGAAATTATTTTCCTAAGACTAAGTAAGAAACCCTAGAATAATTTGTGAATAGATGTTAAGTAGTGATGCTAGATCATTGGTGTGAGCCAATAAGGCTAATTAAGTCTACTTAAGTGTTGTTTGGTGATTGTATCCTCGTACTCGTTTATAGACGCTAGTACCGGAGACTATCAAGAGGAGGAGGTCTTCTACCAAGAGGAAGAAGAACACTTTGATCACCTCACCAATCAAGGCAAGCTAACACTCTTGCAAAGTTCCCATGTGCAAAGCTCTACCAGAGCAAGGCACCATTACATTTTACTTTATGGTCCTATCCCAAGTTTTTACTTTACAAGCTTTCTTGTATTTTTATTTATCAAAGTTACTTTTGATTTATGATTCACTTGGTTTAGTTATGGAATAGTAAAAGAGCATCACACTTATCCTAGAGAGCCATAAGCTACTTAGCACCCCTCATAACTAGTTGCTAGTGCTAAAGATTAAAAGTGACTACTCTAGTTGGGAACTTGTGAATTGAAATGACTTTGAAAACCTTGGAATGATGAGTCATTCTATTGAAAGATTTTGAAGGTGAATATGACTTGTGAATGACTTGGTGAATTTTACCGAAACTGATGGTTGGGTTCGGATGCGATACCATTCCAATTTTACAAGTACCCCCACAATACCTGAATCTGGGTAAGGCTTAGCTGGAAACTTATGTATTTTAGTATGGGTTCCCTCTGAACAAGCGTCATAGGGGTTATGCCGAGGCTGCATCCATTGAAAGTGAAATGACGTGAAATGAGGTGAATGTCCTACCCAAGCCCTGTGCAGTTCCCGGGTTGACCGTTTGTTTTCACCGGGAGGCCAAGCTCATGGGGAGAGATGCCTGTACTAGGATATGTAAATGAAAGGTTAGGATTGGTAGTTCGCGTACTGCGTACGATAAATCAGGGCCAGTTACCCCTGATGAACTATTGCAATTGTTGTGGCACAAGTGTACAACCTCTGCAGAGTTTAACCTATTCGAATAGCCGCGTCCGCGGTCAAGGACAGTTGGAAAGGCCATACTGTTCCGTCATCAGAACTTTTCTAAAAATATGAATGGTGACTTGTGATTTGAATTGAAAGGTGACTTTGACTTCGAATCACAACTGAGTTGTGGGAATGACACTAATGTTCCCACTTGAGCTAAGCTAGGCAAATGAAGAGTTGTTTATTAAAGTGCGTATGAAATAAAACTGGCTTTTTGCAAATGAAACTAGAGCTTAGAACCCCCTTACTATAGTTGATAGTATTTTACATTAGTATTAGTTTGCGAGTACTTTAAAGTACTCATGGTTGTGTCCCTGGCTATTCAAATGGCCAGACTATGAAGAGGAATACCAGAACCCGAAAGAAGGACAGCAGGACGTCTACGACAACTAGGATCACTCCTGACGTCAACAGTTGCCTGTGGAACAGATGGACCAAGACCGCTACTATTTCGCTTCCGCTATGTGTTTTGTATTTGGATCTCTAGATCCCCTATGTTGTAATAAGACTGGATCATGTGATCCTTTATTTGTAAGACGATTATGGTATGTAATGAATGATGTGTTGTGATATCAATCTATTATGTCTCGCAAAAACAATATTCCTAGGATTGCGAGGAATGGCATAATAGGCATCTGGACTTAAAAATCCGGGTGTTGACACCCCCGCTCCTCCATTCTTCACACCATCACACTCTCCTCCCATCTCTGCTTCTCCTCGACCAAAGCTTTAGCCACATCCTCGCCGGAGTAGCACTAATTTGACGACCGGAGCCCGCCAGTAACCGCGCACATCGTCGTCGACTGGAGCCACCCCGAGCGACGCCAACTGTACCTGGAGCCTCGCCGTCCACGCCAACGTCACCGCGCACCACTCCGACGACCGCCGAAGCACCGGTAGGCTCTCCTACCCCCGACCCTCGCAGCCAGAGCCACGGCATCTCGTCGGAGACGACGATGCTCGTGCGTCGTTGGATCTCCTTCTAATCCTACGCCTCACGTCGCTCATACCGTTTCGCTCTTTAAGTCATGCTGACAGTGGGCCCCACTGGCAGGCAGCCCACTCGCGCGAGACGCGCAGATGGGCTGGCCCAAGCCTTTTTCCTCTCTGCGGCCCAGCTTTGTTTCCCGTGCATGCCCACACATTTGAAATCAAATTAATTCAAATCTGTCAAATTCAATACTAGCACTGTTTTCAAAATTGAATAGTTTCAAATCTACTGAACCAAATTCAACAAATTTTATATATTTGGAAAGCTCAAGAAAAGATCCAAATAACTATAATGGTTACACCCCTAAATGTGTTGTAGAATTAAAGTAGCAAAAATAACAAGGCAGGGCCTTTTCAAACTTCAAACTTTATTTAAAATTCAACCAAAAGTGATTTTGAGTTGATTCCAACTCTCATAAATCACATTTCATAAACTCTACTTGTTTATGTAAAAAGATAACCTAGTTGTTTGTAAGATCATGGACTAGAGCAAAATAATGGCTATGGAGCCATTTCTAGTCCATTTAAATCATCCAAATTAATTTGTTTAAATAGTATGAGAGTTACTCTCTCACTTAAATCTTTGTCTTAAGTAATCAAATATGAGGTAATGATCTTAGTCTATAGCACCTCATGTTTAATTACTTAATGATATTAAATTGTTCCAAAGTAGTATTTAAATTGCATGAGATGAAGCATCTCATTTAAATCTTTTCCCCAAATGATAATTATGAAGTGTTGACCTTGGTCAACATATGAGCATACTTTACTATTGGAGGAAATTAAATCCTAAGAAGATTCAATGAGAGGAAATTATTTTATCCTACAAGTTTCTTAAAACACAAATCAACCCCCGCTTATGATTAATGTGTGATGCTAGAGTAATTGGTGTGAATCATTTGTGTGCTTAGTCTAGCCCTTAAGAATTGCTTGGTGATTGTATACCTCGTATCCGTTTATAGACGCTAGTACCAAGGAATACCAGGAGGAGGAGGTCTACGAGGAGGAAGAAGAACACTTTGATCAATACACCACTCAAGGCAAGCTATACTCTTGCAAGCTCACAAGTGCAAAGCTCTAATGGAGCAAGGCACCATTACCCTTCTATTTCTGTTTAAGGATCCAACCCCAATTTTTATTCTTACAAGCTTTTACTTTATTTATCAAAGCCTACTTTATAGTTACCTTTGGTCTAAGTCTAGAGTGTTTCAAGAACATCAAAAGTAGCCTAGAGAAATACAAGTTAGATTAGCACCCCTCATGACTAGTTGCTAGTGCTGAACTAAAAATGACTACTGTAGATGGGAACATGTGAAAACCAATGACTTTAAAAACCTTGGAATGATGAGTCATTCTATTGAAAGATTTTGAAGTTGAATATGATAGGAATGACTTGGTGACTTTGAAAAAAACTGATGATTGGGTTTGGATGCGATACCTTTCCAATTTTTGAGTACCCCCACAATACCTGATTATGGGTAAGGCTTAACTACAAGCTTATGTGCTTTAGTAGGGGTTCCCTCTAACAAGCGTCATAGAGGTTATGCCGAGGCTGCCTCCGTTGAAAGTGAAATGACGTGAAATGAGGTGAATGTACGACCCAAGCCCTGTGCAGTTCCCGGGATAACAGTTGGCTATCACCGGGAGGCCAAACTCATGGGGAGACGTGCCTATACTAGAGTTTATAAGTGAAAGGTTATGGATGATGATCCGCATACTGAGTTATGATTATTCAGGGTCATCCCTGACGGATGTAATCAAAAGTTGTGGCACAAGTGTGCAACCTCTGCAGAGTGTAAAACTATTCGAATAGTCGTGTCCACGGTTACGGACGATTGGAAAGGCCATACTGTACCGTTGTCAGATGTTTCTAAAATGAAGGGTGAAGTGAATGGTGATTTTGACTTCAAAACAACATGGTTGTGGGAATAACACTAATGTTCCCACTTGAGTTAAGTTAGGCAAATGAGGAGTCTTTCTTTTATAAGGTTTATGAAATAAAATTGGCTTTATGAAAATAAACCTATAGCTTAGCACCCCTTAATAAAATTGATAGTACTTACACTAGTATTAGTTTGCGAGTACTTTAAAGTACTCATGGCTGTGTCCCTAGCTATTCCAATGGCCAGACTATGAAGAGGAGCAGCAGTATCAGGATGATGGACAGCAGGACGTCTACGATAATTAGGATCATCTCCTAACGTCAAGCGTTGCCTGTGGATTAGATGGACTACTACTACTTCGCTTCCGCTATGTCTTGTGTTTGTTGATCATTAGATCAACTATATTGTAAGTGTGGATCATGTGATCCGTTGTTGTAAGAAGACTATGGTTTGTAATGAATGATGACTCTATGATATCAACTGTTATGTCTCGCAAAAACAATCTTCATGGGATTGCGATGTATGGCATAATAGGCATCTGGACTTAAAAATCTGGGTGTTGACAAGGTGAAACTGATCAGAAACCACCACGCCAAACCTCTTGTTATCCCCTCTTGATAGTACGGGAAACCTAGCTACAAACCAAAACGAAAAATGCCGGGCTTCCCTTCACTTCGCTTCACGAAACCGGGGATACTCCGCACCATTTGCTTGTTTTTAGAAATATCTAGATATACTCAAGCAAACAGTTAGTATCCAAGTGTTGTTAACAAACATCAAAACCAACTTAGGAGATGAAATGCTCTTTCAAGTGTTACCATTTTTAATGACCCATGGTTCATTGTTGATGGAGCAGTATTACCACTTTTAATGACCCATGGTTCACTGTAGCAGAATCAGTGTTACCATTTTACATGAACTTTGGTTCACTGTTGTATGAGCAGCGTTACCACTTTAGTTGTCACATGAATCATAGGGACATTACCAGGATTACCACTATGATTAGATGGGCAAATGATGTTTTTTAATAAGCCAAAGCTCCACTTAGACAAATATTTGTGTAGATGATAGAAATATTCCATACCAGTTTTTGTGTTATTTACCGATACAATTCAAATGTATTGACCATGCGTGGCTGCAACGTATCATGTTGCAGGTTATTCAGACGATGAGTAAGGAACCGTTAGGGGTTACGAGTCTATACTCGACATGCTCGCTTGTGGCACATCAAGGTGAAGGACTCCATGCTGTATATGAATGTTCGTTGTAAGCTTTGATATTATGGTAGCCTCTTGCTATGCAATTTCTAAGTTATTATGTAAGTACTGGATCATGCGATGTAATAAAGATCTTTATTTTTTGGTATCATATCTTAAACTGTGTGTGATAGCAATTGATCCAGAGCCTATCACAGAAAAGCACAGGGATCGGCACTCTACCGGGTGAGGTCACTACATTCAGTGGGAGGCGACATTCCCGTCGATAGCGAGGCACCTGTGGTGACTTCATCAATCTCAGGACTCGCCGGATCAGTTTCTTGGACTCAGTCTCTCGGAGGTTGTCATAGGGGTAGGGTGTGCGTGTGTGCGTTCATAGGGGTGAGTGTATGTACGCATTTGTGAGCGTCTGCATCTATACTGAGTTTTGCAAAAAGAAAATAGTTTGGAGATATTCATGGTATGTAATACTCATCTTTGGCATTACTTATTTTTTTGGAGAATATACAATCATGGTCCAGATTTTGTGCAAAGCTAGTAATTTCTTAGAACCCTAGAGTCACAAGGTTTGCAGGTAAGAGAAACTGAAAGGAAAAAATAGTCGAGTGCTGGCAACATATATCAATCATAGGAAAGCACCATGATCACCAACAATGTTAAGACCTAACACAATAGAAGAAGCGGAAATAGGAAACTTTTTACTCCTTTTTTTACTCTTTTTAAAATTTTGATGAGCAAAGGAATTGGACTGAGGGCCAGCTTTCAAGTAGCAAAAGGTGGGCATTAAAGAAGGAGAGTACATGGTATGAACCCCTGGATCTAGGCGATGTGATGGCGGGGAACTACAAGCATTCGTGTTGACGTCGTTTGCTGCAGCGAAATTTCATCCTTTGAGATTTAATTGAAATTGTTAGTTAGGAAATATCAACCATATGAAAGTATTGAGACAGAAAATATAGTACCTATGGCCCTAACATAGTGAATAAGCAGCCCATAAGTAAAGTATCAATTCTTTTTTTTTGCAATATAAACACATCCTCTTGTCATAAATATTGCAACAGAGTAGGCAACAACAATCAAGAAATTAACATGAGAGTACCAGAATATTACAATTATTTATAATTTGGCAATGCGTATAGTGAATTCAATACTTTAATTCCGATAAATTGTTGCTCTGTCCTTTATAGGTGTGGTGCTCAGCAAGTTGGGGATTTGGGAAATACAGACCAGAGGAAATTTGTGTCATTAAATCTATTTTCGATCTAGTTGTATTATCTGTACCGCTTAGTTGTGCTAGGGATTTATGTAAAGTTTGTATTAATTGTACCGCTTATTTTTTCGAGTGTAGGTAAATTGCAACCTTGGTTCCACTGTATTGTTGCTGGTTTAACTAATTGTCCTTGTCTCATCACTTAGTTGCCTTTCGGGTGTAGGTAAGTTGCAGTCTTGGTTCCACTTTGTTGTTTGATTTAACTAAGTTCTGATTATCAGATCACCTAGTTACCTTTTGGGTGTAGGTAAGTTGCAGTCTTGGTTCCACGTTGTCGTTGTTGGTTTATCTAAGTCGTAATTATCCCACCACCTAGTTGTTTCTTCGGATGTAGGTAAATTGCAACTTTGGTTCCACTGTGCTGTTGCTGGTTTAACTAAGTTGTTGTTATCTCATCACCTAGTTGCCTTTCGGGTGTAGGTAAATTGCAGTCTTGGTTCCACTATGTTGTTTGGTTTAACTAAGTTATGGTTATCAGATCACCTAGTTGCCTTTTGGGTGTAGGTAAGTTCCAGTCTTGGTTCAACTTTGTTGTTGTTGGTTTATCTGAGTCGTAGTTATCCTAGCAATTAGTTGCTTTTCGGGTGTAGATAAGTTGCACTCTTGGTTCTACCGTGTTGGTGTTGGTTTACCACAAAGTTGTAGGGGCTGTTTTGATTAAACCCCGGTGTGCCTGCCAATTTTTTGGCGTCAGTTTTCACCTCCGTTCGGTTGCCCACGATTTGGCACCCAACCAAGCAGCACCAAAGCCTTGTGGGCGTGAAAATATTTTTGTAAGCTTGGTCCTGGCGCAGAACCAAACGCACCCGTAGTTATCTCATCACCTAGTTGATTTTCGGGGTACTTAAGTTGCAATCTTGGATCCACTTCATTGTTTGTTGTTTTAACAAAGTTGTAATCATCCCATTACCTATTGCGACCCTACAAATAAAAGTACATGGTTTTGGTCCTTTGCACATGCATATTTCATTGATTTAGGGCTTTTAAGTTCTTTATCAAATTTAATTAAGTTGCTTACTCATCATTAAGTTGTTTTATATCCAGGTTATTTTGCCCCCCCTCAAGTTGATAGTGATATACAAAAGCATGGCATCCATTTTTTCATTTGATGAGTGGCTTAACCATTTTAATTTAGTTACTTATTGTTCCGTATTAAGTTGTTTTGCATATCCATGGATTAGGTTTTTGTTTGTTTGAACAGAAAATACAACAAAAACCTAGTCTATGCCCTGGTGCAGCTAAGTTGTAGTAATCAGATCACCTAGTTGTTTTGGGAGTGCAGCTAAGTTGCAGCTACTTGGTTGTACTCTGTATTGTTATTGTCCTGTAGATGATAGTTTCTAGTTGTCTTTTTTTGTTGTGTTCAAATACTGCTGGACTTGTGCATGATTTTCTAGGATTCTCCATTGGTGATGATGGCATGCATTCTCTGAACTAGGTTTTTTTCTTGATTCAAGCAGCCAAACACGTTATTAGGATCATCTGAAGGGAGATGAATGAGAGATGTTGCCTTGCAAAGGAAGAAGAGAGAGAGGGGCGTCACGTTGTCTGGGAGGGGTAGAATTTTAGTGTGTGATAGCCTGAGACAACGCGGAGGAAACCTGATCGTGGGGAACTTCTGTTTTTGGTTCGGGTTCTTTCCATTTCTGGGTTTGTGTGGGCTGGGAAAAGTTTCCAAATCTAGAGCGATGGCTGGTTTAAACTAACCAGCTACCGATTGCTCCCTAGACGTGTCCAAAAAAAACGCTCAAGGTCTACTGAATTGTTGAGCATAGCCCTCATCGCACGCTCAGAAAAAATCCCATGCTCTAATCCCTAGTGCACGGTAGGTTGAAATAAATAAAATCGTAGCGCATCTTATGTCTCGTTTGGAATTTTTGAGTCGTAGTGTGGCAGCCAACAAGCGTTTGGAGCTGTAGGAGTGCATGCTAGTAATTTCAAAGTATTTTCTTTATCAAGTTCTAAGACATACATATTTTATTGTTTTCATGTTCTTAGTAGCTGTATTAATTCATGGATCCGCTAAACTGAATATTTCACGGACAAATTATTTTGTTAAGTAGACTTGTATTTGACCCTAAAAAAAATTACGTTAAATTTTGCCCCTGTAAACCTCAATTCCTGGATCCGCCACTGCCCCCCATGATAGGTTCTCTTCAGAATCATTCCATGTGCTCCTCTTCTTCACCTTGGCGATCTATCCTTCCCAAGACGTCCTCCATCCAGACATCTCTTCCAGCCATGGACGGATCCACATTGGGTCAAGGGTGTACATCTGAACACCCAAATTTTTCTGTAACTTCTGCATACATATTTTATACATTGGACATATATGTCAATTACGTTATTGTTTGGATCTGTATACTTAGTATTCAACCGTCCATGCTATGTAGTATGGTTGTGCTGTAATTTTCTTGCCTTGTAATCTCTTAACCTTTTATATATCGTACAAGAAACTAAATTAAAATCTCTACTTTGGACCACTCTCCAATTTGAACACCCAAAGTTGAAATCCTGGATCCGTCCCTGCTTCCAGCTCCTATGGCATGGTTCACACCGACATCAAGTTAGTGAGGAAATAAAGAAAGCTCTACGAAGTCATAGCTTTGAAAAGAGTATAAAAAACTATGGTTGAAAATGGGCATTGACAATTCAACAGGATGATAAATACGGATGAAGCCCGGTGATCAGGGGGGTACGTGAGCACCCCCTGGCTACTTGACACGTGTCTAACGGCATCCAATAATCCGTTAACACTGTCCATGTCCTCAGCGTGGGACCGCTTCATGGAGAGAATAAAAAAGGCAGATGCTTTGTGGTCACATCTGGCGCAACCTCTTCCCTTTGGTCTCGACAGTCCTGCCGGCAGCACACATCCCGCTTCTCATCATGCATCATAAAGAATATACAGATGAATAAATTCAGTACTCATCATGCATCAAAAAGAATATACAGATGCATGAAAAATTCATCAGTGCACTTAGATATCATCACTAGACAGTCCTAGACAGTATATTAGTTGATTTACTGTGAACCACTTACCTCCAGAATACCTAATCCCTCTCTGTTCTTAATTCGTAGTGCCCATAATTTGCAATTTCCGTGATTCGATTTGGCTCAAACTCTTGATTCCTGCAGGCGGACTCTGTCCTCTGGTAGCAGCAGCAGCGGTGGCGGCCCATGGAGGAGGAATCCCACTGCCCGCTATGCTGGGAGAGCACCAGCGACCAGTGGTGGCACGCCACGCCCGTCGACTGGGCGGCCACTACGACGTCGTCAGGGAGCTCCTCCGCCTGGACGCCAACCTCCTCATCAAGCTCACCTCCCTTCGCCCCATCCGCCGCCTCGAGTCCTTCTGGGACGATGACATGCCCTTCGCTGGTAGTGTTTCATGGATGTTTCTGGATGTAGAAATTGAGGGAGCGGGAGATAACGGGAAGAGGAGTGGTGTCGGGGACCATGGGAGCGAGACCCCAGCAGCTCACGGTGGGGCGAGGCCCTTCCCGATGGCGCAAGGTGAGGAGGGGATCATCAGCGAGCCCGACAGCAAGGCGAAGGCCCTTCCATTGCCGACAGCCCACGACGCAAGGTGAGTAGGGGATCGTTGGGACGGCCCTTCCATTTTCGACGGGCGACGACGTAGGCAGAGGCCGTCCCCGTAGCGGCCATCCGTGGCGGTGAGGGCGACGGGCTACCCGCGGCGCTGCCGGGGCTCGGCAGGAACGCGGCCGGAGCGTCGGAGCGCGGCAGGAGCGAGCGCCGGAGCGAGCGCCAGAGCTGATCCCTTCCTCGCGTCTTCCGTTTTCGATTTGGGGGAGGAGGCAAATTCGATGAGGGGAACACCGCTCAAGCCTACTCTTCTCGTCGCGCGCCTCAGCCTCCTCATCTCGTCCTCCTCGCGGGCGTCTTCCTGGTGGATTTAATCGGAGGGGCGGGGCGCGCATGAGGCCGACGGGATCGCTGCTCCACCCGCCCCCGTCGGTTCCATGGCGGCCGTTCCTGGGCGGCGTCGGGGCCTGGGTCGAGGCCGCTCATCTCAAGGTCGAGGCCGCTCCAGATCGACGCGGACCTTAGCTCCGCCGGCCGCTACCAATTCCTGCTCCGACCAGCCGCCACCAATCTCTCCTCCGGCCGTCCGCGAGGCGGTCAAGGCGGAGCCCGCGAAGGTGCTGGCATGGGGATGAGTTGGGGATGGGGATGGGAACGAGAGTAGAGGAGAGGAGAATCGCGGTCGCCACGTGAAAAAGAAATTGGGATTTCACGGCCGTTTCATCGCCGTGAGCATCTACTCGCGGAGAGCGAATCTAAAAGCAAATCCAACGTTGTCTAGGGGGTGCTCACGTACCCCCCTGATCACCAAATCCACTCTCATGATAAATAATAGGGATTTCTATTTTCGTGCCCTCAAGTCCTTAGTTGTACTCAGTTTTCCCCAGCTACTTAGTTTTTCTTAGTTTTTCCCCAAGCCCTTGTCCGAAACCCGCAGAAGGAGCTCGAACGGGAGGATTCCCGTTTAGTTGACCGTTCCGTGCTGATGTGTGGGGCCGCGTCGTGTGGGGCCGCGTCGTGTGGGGCTGGTAGAAAGCGACCGCGTGGGACAGGATGAGACCGCATTTGGTTGTACGTGATCAGGAGCTGGGTTCTATCTCTTTCGGCCCAAATTGGCATTTTTAAGACCGTATTTTTTCCTCTTTCTCTCTATCTTTTTTCACCAAATTAGTATCAAATCTAGAGAAGCTTCTATTTCTATCTTTCTTCAGTTATTTGTGCCTTTTGGCCCTCGTTTTTTGCCCAATATGGCAGCAAATCTAGTACTCCCTCTGGTCCATATGTATCTAGTTAAATCTAGAAGCAAATCTCGATGCTAATGTACGCTAAATTCACACCGTCATAATAAATCGAGAAAACAAAGTAGGGCCAACAAAGTATAGTAAAATAGGGATAGATAATAGGGATCCCCCCTAGATAATAAGCTGCATACAACAGCCAACATAATAACAGGTTCGAGGTTCTTCACAGCACCAACATACTAACAACATAACAACAAAATAAAAAGTTGCTTTGCAGTAGCAGCACACATCCTGGACTCCGTCTACCCCATATGGCTCTTCCTCCAGTTCTTGCTCCCCTGTCCCTTGACCTTGGGCACCTTGGGCTTGATTGGAGGCATGCGCCCGGCGGCGATCTCCACCCGCTGCAAGTTGCGGAGGTGAATGCCGAGCGCCTTGTGCCTGGCGCGGAAGGAGTAGACGTTCACTGTCGCGCCGACCTTGGGGAAGATCCTTCCGATGTCCTCAGCATGTGTGAGGAGGCAGTTGAAGTCGTTGCCGCCGAGTCTCCTAGTGCAGAAGGGGCACCTCTAGAAACCTTTGGCGAAGTAGGAGGTGTATTGGCCGACCTGCAGCCTCCGCAGCACCTGTCGAGCCTTGGTGTGCTGATCCTCCTCATCGCTGCCGATGTCGTTGCCAGACACCTGATACATATCAAACTGAAACTACGAGTGAATGAGTTGCAACAACGACACGTAACGTGCATGATAACGAAGTTAGGAAAAACAGAGGCAGCCTCAGTTAGAGTGGACACGATTATATATCTACAGGGATGGGGTTAGCGAATCAAAGCTCATGCACAATAGATTTGTATACAGCAATGGTTCGCTGAACCCGCCCTATAAAAATTTGTGCCCAACAATTCATTATAGACAAAGAAATAGATTCCAGATCTGAATTTGAACACATTCCAGATTATTTGCAAAATTAAACGATTGATATCTTTCGATTCGTGCATAAAATAACTGATTTAGATCCCATGATTACTTGCATAAATTAACTGATTGAGATCTCATTATTACTTGCATAAATTAACCGAACGTCCGAACCCCAAATCTTAAATGAAATCATGAAGAGATCAAAACAAAATGGAATAAATCGGTGCAAATATTAACCCAATACTCATCCTACCTATAGATCGGCACTAATAGTTACTAGGGAACCAGCAAAAATAGGGTTGAAAAAGGAATGGGGAACAACAAGGGAGCAAACCGTAGTTACCTCGTTCCAAGGATCGTCCATGCAAGTGTCGTAGGGGTTCGACGGCGAGATGTACGACACCTCCTCATAGGGGTCCCATTCCGGCGGGATCTGACCGCCACCGGCGGCAGCCTCCGATGCACCGGCGGCGGCGGCCGTAGAGGGGACGGCGTCGAAGAGGGAGGCACCGCGCTTGGAGTCGACGGCGTCGAGGACGATGGGATTCACATTCTCCTTGTCCATCGCCGGCAGAGGAGAGGGAGAGGGAGAGGGTTTTTTCCTTTGGAGAAGATGATGGGACGTGAGAGGCGGCATTGCGTGAGGGAGTGAGCGTGACAGAGATAGTGAGAGGAGGCGAACAGGGAGAGGCAATCTAGGCGAGGGGTCGTTAATGCGACGCGCGTCCTACGCGTCCACTATTGCACGTCTGCACGTCTTGGACTTCTGCACTGCGACACGCGTCCATGATTGCACGTCGACTTCTGCACCGCGACCCGCGTCTACGCGTCAACAATTGCACGTCTTCCACTTCTGCACCGTGATACGTCTCAAACGTATCTATAATTTTTTATGTTCCATGCTACTTTTATGATGATACTCACATGTTTTATACACATTATATGTCATTATTATGCATTTTCTGGCACTAACCTATTAACGAGATGCCGAAGAGCCAGTTGTTGTTTTCTGCTGTTTTTGGTTTCAGAAATCCTAGTAAGGAAATATTCTCGGAATTGGACGAAATCAACGCCCAGGGGCCTATTTTCACACGAAGCTTCCAGAAGACCGAAGGAGTCATGAAGTGGGGCCACGAGGCGCCCAGACACCAGGGCGGCGCGGCCTGGGCCTTGGCCGCGCCGGCCTATCGTGTGGGACCCTCGTGTGGCCCCCTGACCTGCCCTTCCGCCTACATATAGTCTTCGTCGCGAAACCCCCAGTACCGAGAGCCACGATACGGAAAACCTTCCAGAGACGTCGCGGCCGCCAATCCCATCTCGGGGGATTCAGGAGATCGCCTTCGGCACCCTGCCGGAGAGGGGAATCATCTCCCGGAGGACTCTACACCGCCATGGTCGCCTCCGGATTGATGTGTGAGTAGTTCACCCCTGGACTATGGGTCCATAGCAGTAGCTAGATGGTCGTCTTCTCCTTATGTGCTTCATTGTCAGATCTTGTGAGCTGCCTATCATGATCAAGATCATCTATCTGTAATGCTATATGTTGTGTTTGTTGGGATCCGATGGATAGAGAATACTATGTTATGTTGATTATCAATCTATTACCTATGTGTTGTTTATGATCTTGCATGCTCTCCGTTATTAGTAGAGGCTCTGGCCAAGTTTTTGCTAGTAACTCCAAGAGGGAGTATTTATGCTCGATAGTGGGTTCATGCCTCCATTAAATCTGGGACGGTGACAGAAAGTTCTAAGGTTGTGGATGTGTTGTTGCCACTAGGGATAAAACATTGATGCTATGTCCAAGGATGTAGTTATTGATTACATTACGCACCATACTTAATGCAATTGTCTGTTGTTTGCAACTTAATACTGGAAGGGGTTCGGATGATAACCTGAAAGTGGACTTTTTAGGCATAGATGCATGCTGGATAGCGGTCTATGTACTTTATCGTAATGCCCAATTGAATCTCACAATACTCATCATGTCATGTATGTGCATTGTCATGCCCTCTCTATTTGTCAATTGCCCAACTGTAATTTGTTCACCCAACATGCTATTTATCTTATGGGAGTGACACCTCTAGTGAACTGTGGACCCCGGTCCATTCTTTTACATCGAATACAATCTACTGCAATACTTGTTCTACTGTTTTCTGCAAACAATCATCATCCACACTATACATCTAATCCTTTGTTACAGCAAGCCGGTGAGATTGACAACCTCACTGTTTCGTTGGGGCAAAGTACTTTGGTTGTGTTGTGCAAGTTCCACGTTGGCGCCGGAATCCCTGGTGTTGCGCCGCACTACATCTCGCCGCCATCAACCTTCAACGTGCTTCTTGGCTCCTACTGGTTCGATAAACCTTGGTTTCTTACTGAGAGAAAACTTGCTGCTGTACACATCATACCTTCCTCTTGGGGTTCCCAACAGACGAGTGCTTTACCGTCACAAGGAAGCTACTACGCCCACGTCAACTGTGCGCAAGCATCTCTTTTTCTGGCGCCGTTGCCGGGGAGATCAAGACACGCTGCAAGGGGAGTCTCCACAATCCAATCTCTTTACTTTGTTTTTTGTCTTGCTTTATTTTATTTACTACTTTGTTTGCTGCACTAAATCAAAACACAAAAAAATTAGTTGCTAGTTTTACTTTACTTGCTATCTTGTTTGCTATATCAAAAACACAAAAAAAAATTAGTTACTTGCATTTTATTTAGTTACTTGCATTTTACTTTTGTTACCATGTCTAGTTCTGCACTTGTTACTTCTTCACCTGAAGAATTAGTCTTCACTTTTAAACAAGGGGATGAGGAGAGTTTTAAAGATGCTTGGTCCAGAATTTTTACTTCTTATCGTAAAGCTGAACCTCAAATGACTCTAAGTTTGCTCCTTAGTAACTTTTATTTTGGTCTTATGATTCGCTATAGATATGCCTTGGATGCTTTAGTGGGAGGAGATTTCCTTCATTGCAATGGGGATCAAGCTTTTAATGCCATAAAAAAATTGATTGCATCACATGATTCAGCTAATAACTTTGATTCAGCCCTTATTAACATTTATAATAGATTAAACACTCTTGAGACAAGTGCATCTCGCTTGAATGACAACTATCGCTATGTTCGTAACCGTCTTGAACAAGTTTTAGTGAACTCTGAACCTTCATTATGGGATCCTACCATTAAAATTGTTATCGGTGATCAAACTCTTCATGCCAATTGTGATATTATGTCTGAATTTTGCCTTATGCCTAAGAGTATTCATGAATCTTTGAAACTTTGGGGATTCGTTGAAGGGGGGGAAGGAATAACTCTTATTGATAACTCTGTTATAATCCCTAAGGGAATAGCCGCATGTGTGCATACAACCATTCTTGGAAGAACAATATCCATTGATTATCTTGTTATTGAATGTGTAGGAACAGGACAAATCACACTCGGAAGATCCCTGCTGAAACTATTGGGAGCAGTCATAGATATGGGAGAAGGCACCCTGAAATTCACCTCTACACCAGGGGGAAGACATATATTCCCTAAATCAAAGGGTAAGAAAAAGAACAAGAAAGGTAAGGGCAAAACCCAACGTAAGGTTGATACACCATCTCTTGATAACACTTGATACACACTTTCTGCGCCTAGCTGAAAGGCGTTAAAGAAAAGCGCTTATGGGAGACAACCCATGTTTTTACTACAGTACTTTTGTTTTATATTTGAGTCTTGGAAGTTGTTTACTACTGTAGCAACCTCTCCTTATCTTAGTTTTATTGCATTGTTGTGCCAAGTAAAGTCTCTAATAGAAGTATGATACTAGATTTGGATTACTGCGCAGAAACAGTTTTCTTTGCTGTCACGAATCTGGGTCTAATTCTCTGTAGGTAACTCAGAAAATTATGCCAATTTACGTGAGTGATCCTCAGATATGTACGCAACTTTCATTAGTTTTAAGTTTTCTCATCTGAGCAAGTCTGGTGCCTGTTAAAAATACGTCTTTACGAACTGTTCTGTTTTGACAGATTCTGCCTTTTATTTTGCATTGCCTGTTTTGTCATGCTTGATGGATTTTTCGATTCCATTGTCTTTCAGTAGCTTTGTGCAATGTCCAGAAGTATAAAGAATGATTGTTTTACCTCTGAATATGTGAATTTTGATTATGCACTAACCCTCTAATGAGTTTGTTTTGAGTTTGGTGTGGAGGAAGTTTTCAAGGATCAAGAGAGGAGGATGATACAACATGATCAAGGAGAGTGAAAGCTCTAAGCTTGGGGATGCCCAGGTGGTTCACCCCTGCATATATCAAGAAGACTCAAGCGTCTAAGCTTGGGGATGCCCAAGGCATCCCCTTCTTCATCGACAACATTATCAGGTTCCTCTAGTGAAACTACATTTTTATTCCATCACATCTTATGTGCTTTGCTTGGAGCGTCTGTTTGTTTTTGTTTTTGTTTTGTTTGAATAAAATGGATCCTAGCATTCATTGTGTGGGAGAGAGACACACTCCGCTGTTGCATATGGACAAATATGTCCTTAGGCTTTACTCATAGTATTCATGGCGAAAGTTTCTTCTTCGTTAAATTGTTATATGGTTGGAATTGGAAAATGATATATGTGGTAATTGGTATAATATCTTGAATAATGTGATACTTGGCAATTGTTGTGCTCATGTTTAAGCTCTTGCATCATATACTTTGCACCTATTAATGAAGAAATACATAGAGCATGTTAAAATCTGATTTGCATGTTTGGTTTCTCTAAGGTCTAGATAATTTCTAGTATTGAGTTTGAACAACAAGGAAGACGGTATAGAGTCTTATAATGTTTACAATATGTTTTTTATGTGAGTTTTGCTGCACCGCTTCATCCTTGTGTTTGTTTCAAACGACCTTGCTAGCCTAAGCCTTGTATCGAGAGGGAATACTTCTCATGCATCCAAAATCCTTGGGCCAACCACTATGCCATTTGTGTCCACCATACCTACCTACTACATGGTATTTCTCCGCCATTCCAAAGTAAATTTCTTGAGTGCTACCTTTAAAATTTCCATTCTTTATCTTTGCAATATATAGCTCATGGGACAAATAGCTTAAAAACTATTGTGGTATTGAATATGTACTTATGCACTTTATCTCTTATTAAGTTGCTTGTTGAGCGATAACCATGTTTCATGGGACGCCATCAACTACTCTTTGTTGAATATCATGTGAGTTGCTATGCATGTTCGTCTTGTCTGAAGTAAGGGAGATTTACCGCTTGAATGGTTAGAGCATGCATAATGTTAGAGAAGAACATTGGGCCGCTAACTAAAGCCATGATCCATGGTGGAAGTTTCAGTTTTGGACATATATCCTCAATCTCATATGAGAACACTAATTGTTGCTACATGCTTATGCATAAAAGAGGAGTCCATTATCTGTTGTCTATGTTGTCCCGGTATGGATGTCTAAGTTGAGAATAATCAAAAGCGAGAAATCCAATGCGAGCTTTCTCCTTAGACCTTTGTACAGGTGGCATAGAGGTACCCCTTTGTGACACTTGGTTAAAACATGTGCATTGCGATGATAATCCAGGTAATCCAAGCTAATTAGGACAAGGTGCGGGCACTATTAGTATACTATGCATGAGGCTTGCAACTTGTAAGATATAATTTACATAACACATATGCTTTATTACTACCGTTGACAAAATTGTTTCTTGTTTTCAAAATCAAAGCTCTAGCACAAATATAGCAATCGATGCTTTCCTCTTTGAAGGACCTTTCTTTTACTTTTATGTTGAGTCAGTTCACCTATCTCTCTCCACCTCAAGAAGCAAACACTTGTGTGAACTGTGCATTGATTCCTACATACTTGCATATTGCACTTGTTATATTACTTTGCATTGACAACTATCCATGAGATATACATGTTACAAGTTGAAAGCAACCGCTGAAACTTCATCTTCCTTTGTGTTGCTTCAATACCTCTACTTTGAATTATTGCTTTATGAGTTAACTCTTATGCAAGACTTATTGATGCTTGTCTTGAAGTACTATTCATGAAAAGTCTTTGCTTTATGATTCAATTGTTTACTCATGTCATTTACCATTGTTTCAAATCGCTGCATTCATTACATGTGCTTACAATAGTATTGATCAAGATTATGTTGGTAGCATTGTCACTAAGAAATTATCTTTGTTATCGTTTACCTACTCGGGACGAGTAGGAACTAAGCTTGGGGATGCTTGATACGTCTCAAACGTATCTATAATTTCTTATGTTCCATGCTACTTTTATGATGATACTCACATGTTTTATACACATTATATGTCATTATTATGCATTTTCCGGCACTAACCTATTAACGAGATGCCGAAGAGCCAGTTGCTGTTTTCTGCTGTTTTTGGTTTCAGAAATCCTAGTAAGGAAATATTCTCGGAATTGGACGAAATCAACGCCCAGGGGCCTATTTTCACACGAAGCTTCCAGAAGACCGAAGGAGTCACGAAGTGGGGCCACGAGGCGCCCAGACACCAGGGCGGCGCGGCCTGGGCCTTGGCCGCGCCGGCCTGTCGTGTGGGGCCCTCGTGTGGCCCCCTGACCTGCCCTTCCACCTACATATAGTCTTCGTCGCGAAACCCCCAGTACCGAGAGCCACGATACGGAAAACCTTCCAGAGAAGTCTGATACGTCCCCGACGTATCCATAATTTCTGTCGTTCCATGCTTGTTTTATGACAATACTTACATGTTTTGCTTGCACTTTATGATGATTTCATGCATTTTCCGGAACTAACCTATTAACGAGATGCCACAGTGCCAGTTCCTGTTTTCTGCTGTTTTTGGTTCCAGAAAGGCTGTTCGGGCAATATTCTCGGAATTGGACGAAATCAACGCCAAACCTCCTATTTTTCCCGGAAGCATCCAGAACACCGAAGAGGAGTCGGAGAGGGGCCAGAGGGCCACCAGACCATAAGGCGGCGCGGCCTAGCCTGGGCCCGCGCCACCCTATGGTGTGGCGCCCCCAGGTGCCCCCCTGCGCCGCCTCTTCACCTATAAAATCCCTTTCGACCTAAAAACGCGAGACCAATTGACGAAACCCCAGAAAGACTCCAGGGGCGCCGCCGCCATCGCGAAACTCCAATTCGGGGGGACAGAACTCTGTTCCGGCACCCTGCCGGAACGGGGAAGTGCCCCCGGAAGCCATCTCCATCAACGCCACCGCCTCCATCATGCTCCGTGAGTAGTTCCCCCCATGGACTACGGGTTCTAGCAGTAGCTATGTCGGTATACTCTCCCCCATGTACTTCAATACAATGGTCTCATGAGCTGCCTTACATGATTGAGATTCATCTGATGTAATCGGTGTTGTGTTTGTTGGGATCCGATGGATGATACATTATGATTAGTCTATCTATAAAGTTTGTGAAGTTATTGTTGCTGCAATCTTGTTATGCTTAATGCTTGTCACTAGGGCCCGAGT
Organism: Lolium perenne; assembly: GCF_019359855.2. Classification (NCBI taxonomy): domain Eukaryota; kingdom Viridiplantae; phylum Streptophyta; class Magnoliopsida; order Poales; family Poaceae; genus Lolium; species Lolium perenne. The sequence goes on from NC_067244.2 coordinate 25,770,966, forward strand.
GGCATGATCTTAGATTTGAGCTCTATATTGTTGCTTAGATTGTATCTACAAGTTGTATGCACATGTCACTGTCCGGAACCAATGGCCCCGAAGTGACAAGAATCGGGACAACCGGAGGGGATGGCGGTGATGTGAGGATCACATGTTTTCACGGTGTGTTAATGCTTTGCTCCGGTACTCTATTAAAAGGAGTACCTTAATATCCAGTAGTTTCCCTTGAGGCCCGGCTGCCACCGGCTGGTAGGACAAAAGATGTTGTGCAAGTTTCTCATTGCGAGCACGTACGACTATATACGGAAAACATGCCTACATAATTAATAAGCCTGATGTTCTATCTTAATGCTTTGATTCCTATCAATTGCCCAACTGTAATTTGTTCACCCAACACTTGTTATTGGAGAGTTACCACTAGTGTAGATCGCTGGGAACCCCGGTCCATCTGTCATCATAATATACTCGTTCTACATGTCATTGGAAGTAGTATCAACTATTTTCCGGTGCCATTGCTCTCATATTGCTATTACTGCTGCTGTGTTACTGTTACTACTGCTCTCATATTACTGCTACTTTCACATCACCCCTGTTGCTAGTGCTTTTCCAGGTGCAGCTGAATTGACAACTCAGTTGTTAAGGCTTATAAGTATTCTTTACCTCCCCTTGTGTCGAATCAATAAATTTGGGTTATACTACCCTCGAAGACTATCGCGATCCCCTATACTTGTGGGTTATCAAGACTGTTTTCTGGCGCCGTTGCCGGGGAGGCATAGCTCTACTCATAAGTTCACCTGGGGAGTACACTCTACCTCTCTCTCTGTTTTATTTTATTTTGTTTTGCTTAGTTTACTTTTGTCTAGTTTATTTTAGCTTAGTTTATTTCTGTCTAGTATTAGTTTGCGTAGTTTACTTTTGCTTAGTTTATTTTTGTCTTGTTTTATTTGTCTCATATACCCAAAAATCCATAAAATTTTGAAAAACCAAAAAATTAAAAACTACTGTTATGGGAGAACCAACAACCTACTTGGAGCTCATAGAATGTTATAATAATTATAGGAAATCAAGAGCTGGTGAAATAATGAGTGCTATGATAGAAAAAGTGGATACAATTGCTAAAATCTTGCTTAAACGCCATGATATAAACTGTTGCTCTCAACAGGATACTAAACATCTTAAATTTCAATGTGGCTTTAGTGAGGAATTTTTAATTAAAAACTATAATCGGAATTGCTATATTCATTATGGGTTCGAAGAGGTAGAACAATTTGTCGTGTTTATGGGAGCCTCTGAGATTGAATCCTTCATGGTTGAGAATTATGAAACTTGTGTTGTTTGTAAGGACCTTAAAGATTATGTCTCTTCTATCCTTAATTGTTGCATAGAATGCTTCGGTAATAATCCTTATATCATTGATTATAAAGAGAGACACATTAATGCACAAGAATGCACTCACAATTTGCAGGAACCGGTGGAAGAAGAAATTGATGAACCTGAAAGCTCATTGGATGAAAAAGAGGAGGAAATTGATGAACCTGAAAGCTCATTGGATGAAAAAGAAGAGGAGAGCGATGAACAAAAGGAGGAAGAATGGATTAGCTACCCATGCCAACCTTCTAATGAGAGTAACTCTTTATCCCTTACACTATTTGATTGTCCTCCATGCTTACCGGAAGAGGTTGAATGTTATGTTCCTGTGGATTCTCTTGAAATAGTACCTATGAGTAATACTTGTGAGAATAATTATGCTACTGTTATTTATGATAATCCATGCTACTTTGATAAATCTTATGATAATGCTTTGTTTGTGCCTGATGTCGAAATGCATGGTACTAAAGAATTTTGCTTGGCAAATGTTTATGATAAATCTCTAGATGATGGTCCTATGTTACTTGATAATATTAATTGTGCTACTAATGAAAATGGGATTGGAGAGTTCTTGACTTATTCTATGAGTCCCATATCTCTTGAGAATGATCAACTACCTTGTTATATTATTAATAAAAGTAAGTTTGAAAGCATTAAATCCACTATTCTTGAACTTGATAAAAATTATATGTTTGTGGATCATGAAAAGTATGCTGCATGTGATAGCTATATTGTTGAGTTTGTTCATGAAGCTACTGAAAATTATTATGAGAGAGGAAAATATGGTTGTAGAAATTTGTATGGTACTAAAACACCTCTCTATGTGCTGAAATTTTTGAAGTTACACTTGTTCTATCTTCCTATGCTTGTTACTTTGCTTTTCATGAACTTGTTTATTTACAAGATTCCTATGCATAGGAAGCATGTTAGACTTAAATGTGTTTTGAATTTGCTTCTTGATGCTCTCTTTTGCTTCCAATACTATTTCTTGCGAGTGCATCATCAAAACTGCTGAGCCCATCTTAATGGCTATAAAGAAAGTAACTTCTTGGGAGATAACCCATGTGTTATTTTGCTACAGTACTTTGTTTTATATTTGTGTCTTGGAAGTTGTTTACTACTGTAGCAACCTCTCCTTATCTTAGTTTTGTGTTTTGTTGTGCCAAGTGAAGCCTCTAATCGAAGGTTGATACTATATTTGGATTTCTGCGCAGAAACAGATTTCTATCTGTCACGAATCTTGGTCCAATTCTCTGTAGGAAACTCAGAAAATTATGCCAATTTACGTGCGTGTTCCTCAGATATGTTCGCAACTTTCATTAGTTTTGAGTTTTCTGATTTGAGCAACGGAAGTATTTTATTAAAATTCGTCTTTACTGGCTGTTCTGTTTTGGCAGATTCTGTCTCTGTTTTTTGTATTGTCTCTTGTGGACTTTAAGCGAGGTTTTCTAGACGTAGAGAGCTGTAGCTAATGTTTTATTGAGTTCTTGCAATGTGCCACTACAGGACCAAGGTGGATTCAAATTTTTTGAGTACTAACCCCTCTAATGAAGTTTATGAGAAGTTTGGTGTGAAGGAAGTTTTCAAGGGTCAAGAGAGGAGGATGATATATGATCAAGAAGAGTGAAAAGTCTAAGCTTGGGGATGCCCCCGTGGTTCATCCCTGCATATTTCAAGAAGACTCAAGCGTCTAAGCTTGGGGATGCCCAAGGCATCCCCTTCTTCATCAACTTATCAGGTTCCTCCCCTGAAACTATATTTTTATTCGGTCACATCATATGTGCTTTACTTGGAGCGTCTGTGTGTTTATTTTCGTTTTGTTTTTGTTTGAATAAGATCGGATCCTAGCAATCCTTGTTTGGGAGAGAGACATGCTCCGCTTTTTCATATGAACACTTGTTCTTCGTTTTACTTTTAATGTTCAATGATAAAAATTGGAAGCTACAATACTTATTGTTTGGTTGGAAACAGAAAATGCCTCATATGTTGTGGATAATTTGACACTTGGCAATTGTTTTGAGCTCTCAAGTAGATCATAAGTTTTTGCATGTAGTTTAAACCTATTAGTGGAGAACTACCGTAAAGCTTGTTAAAATTGGTTTGCATAATTGATCTCTCTTAAGGTCTAGATATTTTCTGGTAAAAGTGTTTGAGCAACAAGGAAGACAATGTAGAGTATTATAATGCTTGCGATATGTTCTTATGTAAGTTTTGCTGTACCGGTTCATACTTGTGTTTGCTTCAAACAACCTTGCTAGCCTAAGCCTTGTATCGAGAGGGAATACTTCTCATGCATCCAAAATCCTTGAGCCAACCACTATGCCAATTGTGTCCACCATACCTACCTACTATGTGGTATTTCCTGCCATTCCAAAGTAAATTGCTTGAGTGCTACCTTTAAACAATTCAAAATTTATCACCTCTGATTTGTGTCAATGTTTTATAGCTCATGAGGAAGTATGTGGTGTTTAGCTTTCAACCTTGTCATTTACTTTTGACGGACTCTCATATGGACTAGTGGCACATCCGCTTATCCAATAATTTTGCAAAAAGAGCTGGCAATGGGATTCCCAGTCCCAAATTAATTAAACTAATTAGACACTCCTCCATGGTATGTGATTGTTGGAAGGCACCCGAAGGATTCGGTTAGCCATGGCTTGTGTAAGCAAAGGTTGGGAGGAGTGTCATCATAATAAAACTAAAATAAAAAGGCACTCCTTCATGGTATGAGATTGTTGGCAGGCACCCGAGGATTCGGTTAGCCATGGTTTGTGAAAGAAAGGTTGGAAGGAGTGCCACACAAAAATAAAATAAAATGGGAGCCGCTCTTAAAAGTCCGGTTGGCGAGGTAGTTAGTGTACCCATTACCATTCGTTGACAACAACAAACACCTCTCAAAATTTTACTTTTTATGCTCTCTATATGTTTTCAAAACCAAAGCTCTAGCACAAATATAGCAATCGATGCTTTCCTCTTTGAAGGACCATTCTTTTACTTTTATGTTGAGTCAGTTACCTACTTCCTCCCACCTTAGAAGCAAACACTTGTGTTAACTGTGCATTGATTCTTACATACTTGCATATTTGCATTCATCATATTACTTTGTGTTGACAATATCCATGAGATATGCATGTTGAAAGTTGAAAGCATCCGCTGAAACTTATATCTTCCTTTGTGTTGCTTCGATGCCTTTACTTTGAATTTATTGCTTTATGAGTTAACTCTTGTGCAAGACTTTTGATGCTTGTCTTGAAAGTACTCTTTATGAAAAGTTTTGCTATATGTTATCTACTTGTTAGCAACTATAGATCATTGCCTTGAGTCACTTCATTCATTTCATATGCTTTGTAATAGTATGATCAAGGTTATGTAAGTAGCATGTCACTACAGAAATTATTCTTTTTATCGTTTACCTGCTCGGGACGAGCAGGAACTAAGCTTGGGGATGCTGATACGTCCCCGACGTATCCATAATTTCTGTCGTTCCATGCTTGTTTTATGACAATACTTACATGTTTTGCTTGCACTTTATGATGATTTCATGCATTTTCCGGAACTAACCTATTAACGAGATGCCATGATGCATGTGGTTGGCACGTCCGTTGGGAACCCCAAGAGGAAGGTGTGATGCGCACAGCGGCAAGTTTCCCTCAGTAAGAAACCAAGGTTTAATCGGACCAGTAGGAGTCAAGAAGCACGTTGAAGGTTGATGGCGGCGAGATGTAGTGCGGCGCAACACCAGGGATTCCGGCGCCAACGTGGAACCTGCACAACACAACCAAAGTACTTTGCCCCAACGAAACAGTGAGGTTGTCAATCTCACCGGCTTGCTGTAACAAAGAGTTAACCGTATTGTGTGGAAGATGATTGTTTGCAGAAAACAGTAGAACAAGTATTGCAGTAGATTGTATTTCAGTAAAGAGAATTGGACCGGGGTCCACAGTTCACTAGAGGTGTCTCTCCCATAAGACGAACAGCATGTTGGGTGAACAAATTACAGTTGGGCAATTGACAAATAAAGAGAGCATGACCATGCACATACATATCATGATGAGTATAGTGAGATTTAATTGGGCATTACGACAAAGTACATAGACCGTCATCCAACTGCATCTATGCCTAAAAAGTCCACCTTCAGGTTATCATCCGAACCCCCTCCAGTATTAAGTTGCTAACAACAGACAATTGCATTAAGTATTGCGCGTAATGTAACTAGTGACTACATCCTTGAACATAGCACTGATGTTTTATCCCTAGTGGCAACAGCACATCCGTAATCTTAGTGGTTCTTGTCACTCCTCCAGATTCACGGAGACATGAACCCACTATCGAGCATAAATACTCCCTCTTGGAGTTACTAGCATCAACTTGGCCAGAGCATCTACTAATAACGGAGAGCATGCAAGATCATAAACAACACATAGATATAACTTTGATAATCAACATAACAAGTATTCTCTATTCATCGGATCCCAACAAACGCAACATATAGAATTACAGATAGATGATCTTGATCATGTTAGGCAGCTCACAAGATCCGACAATGATAGCACAATGGGGAGAAGACAACCATCTAGCTACTGCTATGGACCCATAGTCCAGGGGTAGACTACTCACACATCACACCGGAGGCGACCATGGCGGCGTAGAGTCCTCCGGGAGATGATTCCCCTCTCCGGCAGGGTGCCGAGGCGATCTCCTGGATCCCCGAGATGGGATCGGCGGCGGCGGCGTCTCTCGGAAGGTTTTCCGTATCGTGGTTCTCGATCGGGGGTTTCGTCACGGAGACTTTTTATAGGCGGAAGGGCAGGTCAAGAGGCGGCACGGGGCCCCACACCACAGGGCCGCGCGGCCAAGGGGGCCGCGCCGCCCTAGGGGTGTGGCCCCTCCGTGGCCCCTCTTCGTCTCTCCTTCGGACTTCTGGAAGCTTCGTGAGAAAATAGGCCCTGGGCTTTGATTTCGTCCAATTCCGAGAATATTTCCTTACTAGGATTTCTGAAACCAAAAACAGCAGAAACAAAGAATCGGCACTTCGGCATCTTGTTAATAGGTTAGTTCCGTAAAATGCACGAATATGACATAAAGTGTGCATAAAACATGTAGATAACATCAATAATGTAGCATGGAACATAAGAAATTATCGATACGTCGGAGACGTATCAGCATCCCCAAGCTTAGTTCTGCTCGTCCGAGCAGGTAAAACGATAACACAGATAATTTCTGGAGTGACATGCCATCATAATCTTGATCATACTATTTGTAAAGCATATGTAGTGAATGCAGTGATCGAAACAATGTATATGACATGAGTAAACAAGTGAATCATATAGCAAAGACTTTTCATGAATAGCACTTCAAGACAAGCATCAATAAGTCTTGCATAAGAGTTAACTCATAAAGCAATAATTCAAAGTAAAGGCATTGAAGCAACACAAAAGAAGATTAAGTTTCAGCGGTTGCTTTCAACTTGTAACATGTATATCTCATGGATATTGTCAACATAGAGTAATATAATAAGTGCAATAAGCAAATATGTAGGAATCAATGCACAGTTCACACAAGTGTTTGCTTCTTGAGGTGGAGAGAAATAGGTGAACTGACTCAACATTGAAAGTAAAAGAATGGTCCTCCATAGAGGAAAAGCATCGATTGCTATATTTGTGCTAGAGCTTTGATTTTGAAAACATGAAACAATTTTGTCAACGGTAGTAATAAAGCATATGCATCATGTAAATTATATCTTATAAGTTGCAAGCCTCATGCATAGTGTACTAATAGTGCCCGCACCTTGTCCTAATTAGCTTGGACTACCGGATCATCACAATGCATTGTTTTTACCAAGTGTCACAAAGGGGTACCTCTATGCCGCCGGTACAAAGGTCTAAGGAGAAAGCTCGCATTGGATTTCTCGCTATTGATTATTCTTCAACTTAGACATCCATACCGGGACAACATAGACAACAGATAATGGACTCCTCTTTTATGCATAAGCATATACCAACAATTAATAATTTTCTCATTTGAGATTTGAGGATTGTTGTCCAAAACTGAAACTTCCACCATGGAGCATGGCTTTAGTTAGCGGCCCAATGTTCTTCTCTAACATATGCATGCTTAACCATATGGTGGTAGATCTCTCTTACTTCAGACAAGACGGACATGCATAGCAACTCACATGAAATTCAACAATGAATAGTTGATGGCGTCCCCAGTGAACATGGTTATCGCACAACAAGCAACTTAATAAGAGATAAAGTGCATAATTACATATTCAATACCACAATAGTTTTTAAGCTATTTGTCCCATGAGCTATATATTGCAAAGGTGAATGATGGAATTTTAAAGGTAGCACTCAAGCAATTTACTTTGGAATGGCGGAAAATACCATGTAGTAGGTAGGTATGGTGGACACAAATGGCATAGTGGTTGGCTCAAGTATTTGGATGCATGAGAAGTATTCCCTCTCGATACAAGGTTTAGGCTAGCAAGGCTTATTTGAAACAAACACAAGGATGAACCGGTGCAGCAAAACTCACATAAAAGACATATTGAAAACATTATAAGACTCTACACCGTCTTCCTTGTTGTTCAAACTCAATACTAGAAATTATCTAGACCTTAGAGAAACCAAATATGCAAACCAAATTTTAGCATGCTCTATGTATTTCTTCATTAATGGGTGCAAAGCATATGATGCAAGAGCTTAAACATGAGCACAACAATTGCCAAGTATCACATTACCCAAGACATTAATAGCAATTACTACATGTATCATTTTCCAATTCCAACCATATAACAATTTAACGAAGGAGAAACTTCGCCATGAATACTATGAGTAGAAACCAAGGACATACTTGTCCATATGCTACAGCGGAGCGTGTCTCTCTCCCATAAAGTGAATGCTAGGATCCATTTTATTCAAATAAAACAAAAAACAAAAACAAACCGACGCTCCAAGAAAAAGCACATAAGATGTGATGGAATAAAAATATAGTTTCAGGGGAGGAACCTGATAATGTTGTCGATGAAGAAGGGGATGCCTTGGGCATCCCCAAGCTTAGACGCTTGAGTCTTCTTAGAATATGCAGGGGTGAACCACCGGGTGCATCCCCAAGCTTAGAGCTTTCACTCTCCTTGATCATGTTGCATCATACTCCTCTCTTGATCCTTGAAAACTTCCTCCACACCAAACTCAAAACAACTCATTAGAGGGTTAGTGCACAATATAAATTGACATATTCAGAGGTGACACAATCATTCTTAACACTTCTGGACATTGCATAATGCTACTGGACATTAATGGATCAAAGAAATTCATCCAACATAGCGAAAGAGGCAATGCGAAATAAAAGGCAGAATCTGTCAAAACAGAACAGTTCGTATTGACGAATTTTAAAATGGCACCAGACTTGCTCAAATGAAAATGCTCAAATTGAATGAAAGTTGCGTACATATCTGAGGATCATGCACGTAAATTGGCTTAATTTTCTGAGCTACCTACAGGGAGGTGGACTCAGATTCGTGACAGCAAAGAAATCTGGAACTGTGCAGTAATCCAAATCTAGTACTTACTTTTCTATCAACGGCTTAACTTGGCACAACAAAACACAAAACTAAGATAAGGAGAGGTTGCTACAGTAGTAAACAACTTCCAAAACACAAAATAAAAACAAAGTACTGTAGTAAAATAACACATGGGTTATCTCCCAAGAAGTTCTTTCTTTATAGCCATTAAGATGGGCTCAGCAGTTTTGATGATGCACTCGCAAGAAATAGTATTTGAAGCAAAAATAGAGCATCAAGAGGCAAATTCAAAACACATTTAAGTCTAACATGCTTCCTATGCATAGGAATCTTGTAAATAAACAAGTTCATGAAGAGCAAAGTAACAAGCATAGGAAGATAAAACAAGTGTAGCTTCAAAAATTTCAGCATATAGAGAGGTGTTTTAGTAACATGAAAATTTCTACAACCATATTTTCCTCTCTCATAATAACTTTCAGTAGTATCATGAGCAAACTCAACAATATAACTATCACATAAAGCATTCTTATCATGAGTCTCATGCATAAAATTATTACTCTCCACATAAGCATAATCAATTTTATTAGTTGTAGTGGGAGCAAATTCAACAAAGTGGCTATCATCATATATAGGAGGCATATTGTAATCATAAAAGAAAATTTTCTCCTCAATGCTTGGGGGACTAAAAAGATCATGCTCATCAGAGCCAGCTTCCCCAAGCTTAGAATTTTCCATAGCATTAGCAACAATGGTGTTCAAAGCATCCATAGTAATAATATTCCCATTAGCATGCATATAAACTTCCATGGGTTTTTTAATTCTCTCTTCAAACACATCATGTCCAAATTCAAGATAAAGTTCATAAAGATCTCTCATATTTTTTTTGTTTTCCATTATGCTTAACTAGTGAAATAAAAACATGCATGATATTAAGTAAAGTAAAACAAGTAACTAATTTTTTGTGTTTTTGATATAGCAAACAAGATAGCAAATAAAGTAAAACTAGCAACTAATTTTTTTGTATTTTGATTTAGTGCAGCAAACAAAGTAGTAAATAAAACTAAGCAAGACAAAAACAAAGTAAAGAGATTGAGAAGTGGAGACTCCCCTTGCAGCGTGTCTTGATCTCCCCGGCAACGGCGCCAGAAATTTGCTTGATGCGTGTGGTTGGCACGTCCGTTGGGAACCCCAAGAGGAAGGTGTGATGCGCACAGCGGCAAGTTTCCCTCAGTAAGAAACCAAGGTTTAATCGGACCAGTAGGAGTCAAGAAGCACGTTGAAGGTTGATGGCGGCGAGATGTAGTGCGGCGCAACACCAGGGATTCCGGCGCCAACGTGGAACCTGCACAACACAACCAAAGTACTTTGCCCCAACGAAACAGTGAGGTTGTCAATCTCACCGGCTTGCTGTAACAAAGAGTTAACCGTATTGTGTGGAAGATGATTGTTTGCAGAAAACAGTAGAACAAGTATTGCAGTAGATTGTATTTCAGTAAAGAGAATTGGACCGGGGTCCACAGTTCACTAGAGGTGTCTCTCCCATAAGACGAACAGCATGTTGGGTGAACAAATTACAGTTGGGCAATTGACAAATAAAGAGAGCATGACCATGCACATACATATCATGATGAGTATAGTGAGATTTAATTGGGCATTACGACAAAGTACATAGACCGTCATCCAACTGCATATATGCCTAAAAAGTCCACCTTCAGGTTATCATCCGAACCCCCTCCAGTATTAAGTTGCTAACAACAGACAATTGCATTAAGTATTGCGCGTAATGTAACTAGTGACTACATCCTTGAACATAGCACTAATGTTTTATCCCTAGTGGCAACAAGACATCCGTAATCTTAGTGGTTCTTGTCACTCCTCCGCATTCACGGAGACATGAACCCACTATCGAGCATAAATACTCCCTCTTGGAGTTACTAGCATCAACTTGGCCAGAGCATCTACTAATAACGGAGAGCATGCAAGATCATAAACAACACATAGATATAACTTTGATAATCAACATAACAAGTATTCTCTATTCATCGGATCCCAACAAACGCAACATATAGAATTACAGATAGATGATCTTGATCATGTTAGGCAGCTCACAAGATCCGACAATGATAGCACAATGGGGAGAAGACAACCATCTAGCTACTGCTATGGACCCATAGTCCAGGGGTAGACTACTCACACATCACACCGGAGGCGACCATGGCGGCGTAGAGTCCTCCGGGAGATGATTCCCCTCTCCGGCAGGGTGCCGGAGGCGATCTCCTGGATCCCCCGAGATGGGATCGGCGGCGGCGGCGTCTCTGGAAGGTTTTCCGTATCGTGGTTCTCGGTACTGGGGGTTTCGTCACGGAGACTTTTTATAGGCGGAAGGGCAGGTCAAGAGGCGGCACGGGGGCCCCACACCACAGGGCCGCGCGGCCAAGGGGGGGGGCCGCACCGCCCTAGGGTGTGGCCCCTCCGTGGCCCCTCTTCGTCTCTCCTTCGGACTTCTGGAAGCTTCGTGAGAAAATAGGCCCCTGGGCTTTGATTTCGTCCAATTCCGAGAATATTTCCTTACTAGGATTTCTGAAACCAAAAACAGCAAAACAAAGAATCGGCACTTCGGCATCTTGTTAATAGGTTAGTTCCAGAAAATGCACGAATATGACATAAAGTGTGCATAAAACATGTAGATAACATCAATAATGTAGCATGGAACATAAGAAATTATCGATACGTCGGAGACGTATCATGCCACAGTGCCAGTTCCTGTTTTCTGCTGTTTTTGGTTCCAGAAAGGCTGTTCGGGCAATATTCTCGGAATTGGACGAAATCAACGCCAAACCTCCTATTTTTCCCGGAAGCATCCAGAACACCGAAGAGGAGTCGGAGAGGGGCCAGAGGGCCACCAGACCATAAGGCGGCGCGGCCTGGCCTGGGCCCGCGCCACCCTATGGTGTGGCGCCCCCAGGTGCCCCCCTGCGCCGCCTCTTCGCCTATAAAATCCCTTTCGACCTAAAAACGCGAGACCAATTGACGAAACTCCAGAAAGACTCCAGGGGCGCCGCCGCCATCGCGAAACTCCAATTCGGGGGACAGAACTCTGTTCCGGCACCCTGCCGGAACGGGGAAGTGCCCCCGGAAGCCATCTCCATCAACGCCACCGCCTCCATCATGCTCCGTGAGTAGTTCCCCCATGGACTACGGGTTCTAGCAGTAGCTATGTCGGTATACTCTCCCCCATGTACTTCAATACAATGGTCTCATGAGCTGCCTTACATGATTGAGATTCATCTGATGTAATCGGTGTTGTGTTTGTTGGGATCCGATGGATGATACATTATGATTAGTCTATCTATAAAGTTTGTGAAGTTATTGTTGCTGCAATCTTGTTATGCTTAATGCTTGTCACTAGGGCCCGAGTGGCATGATCTTAGATTTGAGCTCTATATTGTTGCTTAGATTGTATCTACAAGTTGTATGCACATGTCACTGTCCGGAACCAATGGCCCCGAAGTGACAAGAATCGGGACAACCGGAGGGGATGGCGGTGATGTGAGGATCACATGTTTTCACGGTGTGTTAATGCTTTGCTCCGGTACTCTATTAAAAGGAGTACCTTAATATCCAGTAGTTTCCCTTGAGGCCCGGCTGCCACCGGCTGGTAGGACAAAAGATGTTGTGCAAGTTTCTCATTGCGAGCACGTACGACTATATACGGAAAACATGCCTACATAATTAATAAGCCTGATGTTCTATCTTAATGCTTTGATTCCTATCAATTGCCCAACTGTAATTTGTTCACCCAACACTTGTTATTGGAGAGTTACCACTAGTGTAGATCGCTGGGAACCCCGGTCCATCTGTCATCATAATATACTCGTTCTACATGTCATTGGAAGTAGTATCAACTATTTTCCGGTGCCATTGCTCTCATATTGCTATTACTGCTGCTGTGTTACTGTTACTACTGCTCTCATATTACTGCTACTTTCACATCACCCCTGTTGCTAGTGCTTTTCCAGGTGCAGCTGAATTGACAACTCAGTTGTGAAGGCTTATAAGTATTCTTTACCTCCCCTTGTGTCGAATCAATAAATTTGGGTTATACTACCCTCGAAGACTATCGCGATCCCCTATACTTGTGGGTTATCAACGTCGCCGCCACCAATCCCATCTCGGGGGATTCAGGAGATCGCCTCCGGCACCCTGCCGGAGAGGGGAATCATCTCCCGGAGGACTCTACACCGCCATGGTCGCCTCCGGATTGATGTGTGAGTAGTTCACCCCTGGACTATGGGTCCATAGCAGTAGCTAGATAGTCGTCTTCTCCTTATGTGCTTCATTGTCGGATCTTGTGAGCTACCTATCATGATCAAGATCATCTATCTGTAATGCTATATGTTGTGTTTGTTGGGATCCGATGGATAGAGAATACTATGTTATGTTGATTATCAATCTATTACCTATGTGTTGTTTATGATCTTGCATGCTCTCCATTATTAGTAGAGGCTCTGGCCAAGTTTTCTAGTAACTCCAAGAGGGAGTATTTATGCTCGATAGTGGGTTCATGCCTCCATTAAATCTGGGACGGATGTGAAAAGTTCTAAGGTTGTGGATGTGCTGTTGCCACTAGGGATAAAACATTGATGCTATGTCCAAGGATGTCGTTATTGATTACATTACGCACCATACTTAATGCAATTGTCTGTTGTTTGCAACTTAATACTGGAAGGGGTTCGGATGATAACCTGAAAGTGGACTTTTTAGGCATAGATGCATGCTGGATAGCGGTCTATGTACTGTGTCGTAATGCCCAATTGAATCTCACAATACTCATCATGTCATGTATGTGCATTGTCATGCCCTCTCTATTTGTCAATTGCCCAACTGTAATTTGTTCACCCAACATGCTATTTATCTTATGGGAGAGACACCTCTAGTGAACTGTGGACCCCGGTCCATTCTTTTACATCGAATACAATCTACTGCAATACTTGTTCTACTGTTTTCTGCAAACAATCATCATCCACACTATACATCTAATCCTTTGTTACAGCAAGCCGGTGAGATTGACAACCTCACTGTTTCGTTGGGGCAAAGTACTTTGGTTGTGTTGTGCAGGATCCACGTTGGCGCCGGAATCCCTGGTGTTGCCCCGCACTACATCTCGCCGCCATCAACCTTCAACGTGCTTCTTGGCTCCTACTGGTTCGATAAACCTTGGTTTCTTACTGAGGGAAAACTTGCTGCTGTACACATCATACCTTCCTCTTGGGGTTCCCAACAGACGAGTGCTTTACCGTCACAAGGAAGCTACTACGCCCACGTCAACTGTGCGCAAGCACACCGCAACACGCGTCCTCGAGTCTAACCCTGGAAATTTAGATATACTCAGGTATACCCTCGAGTCTTATACTAGCATTTTTTGTGTGCTCAGTTTTCCCCTTGAGTGCTAATACTGGATAGTGTAATATACTCAGTTTTACCCTCAAGTGGCTGGTCAACAGAGAGTCAACAAATGGGATTAATCTAGTTAAATGAGTCATTTAATGTGCAAAAAATTCCAAAAAAGATAAAACCATAGTGGCACTTACTCATGGAGTCTTCTTACGCGACCAGCCACGTTGGGAACCATAACAATCATAGATAAATCAAGTTTTACCATAAATTGCCACTTCTCAAATCACCTAGTAGCTATGAAGGTGCATGGCTTTCCACAATAAGCCCTTTCCAAAACAGTTTTCCCCAAAACATACTTTATCTGAATGAGGCCACAATTTTCACAATCATGTATATTTGTATTGCAAATAGTTTGAGGTAGGCCAAGATGGGTTTCATTGTACAAAACATGCATTTTTCAATTTTTAAATCTCTTATTTGAATCCCTTAGTCTGTTTACTACTCACGTGCCCTTGGTTTCTTGATACTGCTCAGTTTTTCCCAATCTTGCCCAGATTGGTCTAGCCCATGTCACGCGGATCATGCCCGCCAACCGTTGATCGTATGATCTAACGGGCAGGATAACCCCTCTCTCTCTCTCTCTCTGACCGGGTCCACCACCCTCTCTTTCTCTCTGTCGGTGGCTAGCTTCCACCCTCTATGTATGCTAATACCCACTTTGGCACCGGAATCAGCAAGTTTGGTTTTCTGTATTATTTTTCACGCGCTAAAAATTATAAACTCTTTTAGGCATTACTTTTCATGCAAAAAATGATAAACCATCACCGATTTGTTTTAGTCATTACTTTTCACGCAAAAAATGATAAACCATCACCGATTTGTTGTAGCCATCCCTCCGGTCTTATTTAATTGACTCAGATTTAGTATAAAATTGTACTTTTCACACTAAAATGATAAACTAACACTGATTTTTTGTAGCCATTACTTTTCAAGCAAAAAATGATAAACCATCACCGATTTATTGTAGCCATCCCTCCGGTCTTATTTAATTGACTCAGATTTAGTATAAAGTTGTACTTTTCACGCTAAAAATGATAAATCATCACCGATTTCTTGTAGCCATTACTTTTCATGCTAAAAATGATAAACGAAACAATCTATCTATCTTTGTATTTGAAGTTTGGGAGGGTTCACCATCTACATATGTTAACTTTCGAGGTTTTGACCTGAAAATCAACTGGGTATTATAAAGGGAAATAAAAGTTCAAAAAATGTAAAAACGAAACAATCTACCTATCTTTGTATAGAAGATCATTGCTTGCGCGTAGTTGACGTGGGAGTTGGATTGCAACGGCGCCAGAAAGTAGCTTCCTTGTGACGGTAAAGCACACGTCCGTTGGGAACCCCAAGAGGAAGGTATGATGAGTACAGCAGCAAGTTTTCCCTCAGTAAGAAACCAAGGTTTATCGAACCAGTAGGAGTCAAGGAACACGTGAAGGTTGTTGGTGGCGGAGTGTAGTGCAGCGCAACACCAGGGATTCCGGCGCCAACTTGGAACCTGCACAACACAATCAAAATACTTTGCCCCAACTTAACAGTGAGGTTGTCAATCTCACCGGCTTGCTGTAAATAAAGGATTAAATGTATGGTGTGGAAAATGATGTTTGTATGCGAAGAACAGTAAAGAACAATGTTTGCAGTAGATTGTATTCAGATGTAAAAGAATTGGACCGGGGTCCACAGTTCACTAGTGGTGTCTCTCCAATAAGAAATAGCATGTTGGGTGAACAAATTACAGTTGGGCAATTGGCAAATAAAGAGGGCATAACAATGCACATACATATCATGATGAGTAGAGTGAGATTCAATCGGGCATTACGACAAAGTACATAGACCGCTATCCAGCATGCATCTATGCCTAAAAAGTCCACCTTCGGGTTAGCATCCGCACCCCTTCCAGTATTAAGTTGCAAACAACAGACAATTGCATTAAGTATGGTGCGTAATGTAATCAACACAAATATCCTTAGACAAAGCATTGATGTTTTATGCCTAGTGGCAACAGCACATCCACAACCTTAGAACTTTCTGTCATTGTCCCAGATTTAATGGAGGCATGAACCCACTATCGAGCATAAATACTCCCTCTTGGAGTCACAAGTATCAACTTGGCTAGAGCCTCTACTAGCAACAGAGAGCATGCAAGATCATAAACAACACATATATGATAGATTGATAATCAACTTGACATAGTATTCCATATTCATCGGATCCCAACAAACACAACATGTAGCATTACAAATAGATAATCTTGATCATGATAGGCAGCTCACAAGATCTAACATGATAGCACAATGAGGAGAAGACAACCATCTAGCTACTGCTATGGACCCATAGTCCAGGGGTGAACTACTCACACATCAATCCGGAGGCGATCATGGTGATGAAGAGTCCTGCAGGAGATGATTCCGCTCTCCAGCAGGGTGCCGGAGGCGATCTCCTGAATCCCCCGAGATGGGATTGGCGACGGCGGTGTCTCTGGAAGGTTTTCTGTATCGTGGCTCTCGGTACAGGGTTTTTCGCGACGAAGGCTATCAGTAGGCGGAAGGGCAGGGTTGGAGGCAGCGCAGGGGCCCCACACCATAGGCCGGCGCGGGCCCCATGCTAGCCGCGCTGCCCTATGGGTACGGGCCCTCGTGGCCCCACTCCGTATCCCCTTCGGTCTTCTGGAAGCTTCGTGGAAAAACAAGACCCTGGGCGTTGATTTCGTCCAATTCCGAGAATATTTCCTTTGTAGGATTTCTGAAACCAAAAACAGCAGAAAACAGCAACTGGCTCTTCGGCATCTTGTCAATAGGTTAGTGCCGGAAAATGCGTAATAATGACATAAAGTGTGTATAAAACATGTGAGTATCATCATAAAAGTAGCATGGAACATAAGAAATTATAGATACGTTTGAGACGTATCAAGCATACCCAAGCTTAGTTCCCACTCGCCCTCGAGTAGGTAAACGATAACAAGGATAATTTCTGAAGTGACATGCTATCATAATCTTGATCAATACTATTCTAAAGCATATGAGATGAATGAAGTGATTCGAAGGAATGGTAAAGACAATGAATAAACAACTGAATCATATAGCAAAGACAAGCATCAATAAGACTTGCATAGGAGTTAACTCATATAGCAATAGATTCTTAGTAGAAAGTTTTGAAGCAACACAAAGGAAGATATAAGTTTCTGCAGTTGCTTTCAACTTCAACATGTATATCTCATGGATAATTGTCAACACAAAGTAATATGATGAATGCAAATAAGCAAATATGTAGGAATCAGTGCACACGGTTGACACAAGTGTTTGCTTCTAAGATAGAAAGAAGTAGGTAAACTGACTCAACATAAAAGTAAAAGAAAGGCACTTCGCACAGGGAAGCGTGGATTGCTATATTTGTGCTAGAGCTTTTATTTTGAAAACATAGAAACAATTTTGTCAACGGTAGTAATAATTCATATGTGTTATGCATAAGACATCTTATAAGTTGCAAGCCTCATGCATAGTATACCAATAGTGCCCTCACCTTGTCCTAATTAGCTTGGATTTACATGGATTATCATTGCATAACATATGTTTCAACCAAGTGTCACAAAGGGGTACCTCTATGCCGCCTGTACAAAGGTCTAAGGAGAAAGTTCGCATTGGAATTCCCGCTTTTGATTATTCTCAACTTAGACATCCATACCGGGACAACATAGACAACAGATAATGGACTCCTCTTTAATGCATAAGCATTCAACAACAGATAATATTCTCATATGAGATTGAGGATTGTTGTCCAAACTGAAACTTCCAGCATGGATCATGGCTTTAGTTAGCGTCCCAATGTTCTTCTCTAACAATATGCATACTCAAACCATTTGATCATGATAAATCACCCTTACTTCAGACAAGACGAACATGCATAGCAACTCACATGATATTCAACAAAGGTGAAATAGTTGATGGCGTCCCCAGGAACATGGTTATCGCTCAACAAGCAACTTATAAGAAATAAGATACATAAGCGACATATTCAATACCACAATAGTTTTTAAGCTATTTTTCCCATGAGCTATATATTGCAAAGACCAAGAATGGAATTTTAAAGGTAGCACTCAAGCAATTTACTTCGGAATGGCAGAGAAATACCATGTAGTAGGTAGGTATGGTGGACACAAGTGGCATAGTTTTTGGCTCAAGGATTTGGATGCACGAGAAGTATTCACTCTCAATACAAGGCTTAGGCTAGCAAGGTTGTTTGAAGCAAACTCAAGTATGAACCGGTACAGCAAAACTTACATAAGAACATATTGCAAGCATTATAAGACTCTACACTGTCTTCCTTGTTGTTCAAACCCTCACCTGAAAATATCTAGACTTTAGAGAGACCAATCATGCAAACCAAATTTCAACAAGCTCTATGGTAGTTCTTCATTAATAGGTGCAACGTACATGATGAAAGAGCTTAAACGTGATCTATTTGAGCACAATAATTGCCAAGTATCAAATTATTCAAGACATTATACCAATTACCACATGAAGCATTTTCTGTTTCCAACCATATAACAATGAACGAAGCAGTTTCAGCTTCGCCATGAACATTAAGAGTAAAGCTAAGAACACATGTGTTCATATGCAACAGCGGAGCGTGTCTCTCTCCCACACAAGGAATGCTAGGATCCGATTTTATTCAAACAAAAACAAAAATAAAAACATACAGACGCTCCAAGTAAAGCACATTAGATGTGACGGAATAAAAATATAGTTTCACTAGAGGTGACATGATAAGTAGTCGATGAAGAAGGGGATGCCTTGGGCATCCCCAAGCTTAGATGCTTGAGTCTTCTTGAAATATGCAGGGATGAACCACGGGGGCATCCCCAAGCTTAGAGTTTTCACTCTTCTTGATCCTATTGTATCATCCTCCTCTCTTGATCCTTGAAAACTTCCTCCACACCAAACTCAAAACAAACTCATTAGAGGGTTAGTGCATAATCAAAAATTCACATATTCAGAGGTGACATAATCATTCTTAAAACTTCTGGACATTGCACAAAGCTACTGAAAGTTAATCGAACAAAGAAATCCATCAAACATAGCAAAACAGGCAATGCGAAATAAAAGGCAGAATCTGTCAAAACAGAACAGTACGTAAAGACGAATTTTTCTGGGGCACTTAACTTGCTTAGATGAAAATGCTCAAATTGAATGAAAGTTGCGTACATATCTGAGGATCACGCACGTAAACTGGCAGATTTTTTTGAGTTACCTACAAATGGGGCGGCTCAATTTCGTGAAAGTAAGAATTCTGTTTCTGCGCAGTAATCCAAATCTAGTATCATCTTTACTATCAAAGACTTTACTTGGCACAACAATGCAATAAAATAAAGATAAGGAGAGGTTGCTACAGTAGTAAAAACTTCCAAGACTCAAATATAAAACAAAAGTGCTGTAGTAAAATAATGGGTTGTCTCCCATAAGCGTTTTTCTTTAACGCCTTTCAGCTAGGCGCAGAAAGTGTGGATCAAGTATTATCAAGAGATGAAGCATCAACATCATAATTTGTTCTAATAATACAATCAAAAGGTAACTTCATTCTCTTTCTAGGGAAGTGTTCCATACCTTTCTTGAGAGGAAATTGATATTTAATATTACCTTCCTTCATATCAATAATAGCACCAACAGTTCGAAGAAAAGGTCTTCCCAAAATAATGGGGCAAGATGCATTGCATTCAATATCCAAGACAACAAAATCAACGGGGACAAGGTTATTGTTAACCGTAATGCGAACATTATCAATCCTCCACAAAGGTTTTTTTGTAGAATTATCAGCAAGATTAACATCCAAATAACAATTTTCAATGGTGGCAAGTCAAGCATATTATAGATTTTCTTAGGCATAACAGAAATACTTGCACCAAGATCACATAAAGCATTACAATCAAAATCATTGACCTTCATCTTAATGATGGGCTCCCAACCATCTTCTAACTTCCTAGGAATAGAAGTTTCAAGTTTTAATTTATCCTCTCTAGCTTTAATGAGAGCATTTGTAATATGTTTTGTAAAGGCCAAATTTATAGCACTAGCGTTAGGACTTCTAGCAAGTTTTTGTAAGAACTTAATAACTTCAGAGATGTGAAAATCATAAAAATCTAAACCATTATGATCTAAAGCAATGGGATCATTATCCCCAATATTTTGAAAAATTTCAGCAGTTTTATCACAAGCAGTTTCAGCAGTTTTAGCAGTTTCAGGCAGTTTTACACGCTTTGCATTAGGAGTAGAAACATTGCCAACACCAATTATTTTACCATTGATAGTAGGGGGTGTAGCAACATGTGAAGCATCAACATTACTAGTGGTGGTAATAGTCCAAACTTTAGCTATATTATTCTCTTTAGCATTTTCTTCTTTTTCCCACCTAGCACGCAATTCAGCCATCAATCTAATATTTTCATTAATTCGAACTTGGATAGCGTTTGTTGTAGCAAATAACTTAATATCTTTAGTTTCATTAGGCATAACTTTCAATTTCAAAAGATCAACATCAGCAGCAAGACTATCAACTTTAGAAGCAAGAATATCAATTTTACCAAGCTTTTCTTCAACAGATTTGTTAAAAGCAGTTTGTGTACTAATAAATTCTTTAAGCATGGCTTCAAGACCAGGGGGTACACTCCTATTATTGTTGTGAGAATTACCATAAGAATTACCATAACCATTACCATTATTTGAAGGATATGGCCTATAGTTGTTACCAGAATTATTCCTATAAGCATTGTTGTTGAAATTATTGTTTTTAATGAAGTTCACGTCAACATGCTCTTCTTGAGCAACCAATGAAGCTAAAGGAACATTATTAGGATCAACATTAGATCTACCATTCGCAAGCATAGACATAATAACATCAATCTTATCACTCAAGGAGGAGGTTTCTTCAACAGAATTTACCTTCTTACCTTGTGGAGCCCTTTCCGTGTGCCATTCAGAGTAATTTATCATCATATCATCAAGAAGCTTTGTTGCGGCGCCTAAGGTAATGGACATAAAAGTACCTCCAGCAGCTGAATCCAATAGGTTCCTTGAAGAAAAATTCAATCCTGCATAAAAGGTTTGGATGATCATCCAAGTAGTCAGCCCATGAGTGGGGCATTTCCTGACCAAAGATTTCATTCTTTCCCATGCTTGAGCAACATGCTCATTATCCAATTGCTTAAAATTCATTATGCTACTTCTCAAAGATATAATTTTAGCAGGAGGATAATATCTACCAATGAAAGCATCCTTACATTTAGTCCATGAATCAATACTATTCTTAGGCAAAGATAGCAACCAATCTTTAGCTCTTCCTCTTAAGGAGAAAGGAAACAATTTTAATTTTATAATGTCACCATCTACATCCTTATATTTTTGCATTTCACAAAGTTCAACAAAATTATTAAGATGGGCAGCAGCATCATCAGAACTAACACCAGAAAATTGCTCTCTCATAACAAGATTTAGTAAAGCAGGTTTAATTTCATAAAATTCTGCTGTAGCAGCAGGTGGAGCAATAGGTGTGCATAGGAAATCATTATTATTTGTGCTTGTAAAGTCACACAACTTAGTATTCTCAGGAGTACCCATTTTAGAAGTAGTAAATAAAGCAAACTAGATAAAGTAAATGCAAGTAACTAATTTTTTTGTGTTTTTAATATAGAGAACGCAAACAAGACAGTAAATAAAGTAAAGCAAGTAACTAATTTTTTTGTATTTTGATATAAGAAAGCAAACAAAGTAGTAAATGAAATAAAGTAAAGCAAGACAAAAACAAAGTAAAGAGATTGGAAGTGGGAGACTCCCCTTGCAGCGTGTCTTGATCTCCCCGGCAACGGCGCCAGAAAAAAGAGCTGCTTGCGCGTAGTTGACGTGGGAGTTGGATTGCAACGGCGCCAGAAAGTAGCTTCCTTGTGACGGTAAAGCACACGGCCGTTGGGAACCCCAAGAAGAAGGTATGATGAGTACAGCAGCAAGTTTTCCCTCAGTAAAAAACCAAGGTTTATCGAACTAGTAGGAGTCAAGGAACACGTGAAGGTTGTTGGTGGCGGAGTGTAGTGCGGCGCAACACCAGGGATTCCGGCGCCAACTTGGAACCTGCACAACACAATCAAAATACTTTGCCCCAACTTAACAGTGAGGTTGTCAATCTCACCGGCTTGCTGTAAACAAAGGATTAAATGTATGGTGTGGAAAATGATGTTTGTATGCGAAGAACAGTAAAGAACAATGTTTGTAGTAGATTGTATTCAGATGTAAAAGAATTGGACCGGGGTCCATAGTTCACTAGTGGTGTCTCTCCAATAAGATAAATAGCATGTTGGGTGAACAAATTACAGTCGGGCAATTGACAAATAGAGAGGGCATGACAATGCACATACATGATACGATGAGTATTGTGAGATTTAATTGGGCATTACGACAAAGTACATAGACCGCTATCCAGCATGCATCTATGCCTAAAAAGTCCACTTTCAGGTTATCATCCGAACCCCTTCCGGTATTAAGTTGCAAGCAATAGACAATTGCATTAAGTATGGTGCGTAATGTAATCAATAACTACATCCTCGGGCATAGCATCAATGTTTTATCCCTAGTGGCAACAGCACATCCACAACCTTAGAACTTTCTCACATCGTCCTGCATTTAATGGAGGCATGAACCCACTATCGAGCATAAATACTCCCTCTTGGAGTCACAAGTATCAACTTGGCCAGAGCCTCTACTAGCAATGGAGAGCATGCAAGATCATAAACAACACATATATGATAGATTGATAATCAACTTGACATAGTATTCCATATTCATCGGATCCCAACAAACACAACATGTAGCATTACAAATAGATGATCTTGATCATGATAGGCAGCTCACAAGATCTAACATGATAGCACATTGAGGAGAAGACAACCATCTAGCTACTGCTATGGACCCATAGTCCAGGGGTGAACTACTCACACATCAATCCGGAGGCGATCATGGTGATGAAGAGTCCTCCAGGAGATGATTCCCCTCTCCGGCAGGGTGCCGGAGGCGATCTCCTGAATCCCCCGAGATGGGATTGGCGACGGCGGCGTCTCTGTAAGGTTTTCCGTATCGTGGCTCTCGGTACAGGGGTTTTCGCGACGAAAGCTATAAGTAGGCGGAAGGGCAGGGTTGGAGGCGGCGCAGGGGCCCCACACCATAGGCCGGCGCGGGCCCCATGCTGGCCGCGCCGCCCTATGGGTACGGGCCCTCGTGGCCCCACTCCGTATCCCCTTCGGTCTTCTGAAAGCTTCGTGGAAAAATAAGACCCTGGGCGTTGATTTCGTCCAATTCCGAGAATATTTCCTTTGTAGGATTTCTGAAACCAAAAACAGCAGAAAACAACAACTGGCTCTTCGGCATCTTGCCAATAGGTTAGTGCCGGAAAATGCGTAATAATGACATAAAGTGTGTATAAAACATGTGAGTATCATCATAAAAGTAGCATGGAACATAAGAAATTATAGATACGTTTGAGACGTATCAATCATCTGTATGATTTTTTAGCTTATTTAGAGAAGGTCGAAAAAACCTAACTTGTTACAAAAGCTAGTTTCAGTTAGACCTAACCAAGTTTAGCATACATGATGCCATACCTATAACAACAAGGAATATCTAAAAAGTTTCACAAAATTTAAAATTTAGGGTGAAACTGATGCCTTTTTCGAGGTTTTGACCTGAAAATCAACTAGGTATTATAAAGGGAAATAAAAAGTTCGAAAAATGTAAAAACGAAACAATGTATCTATCTCTATATAGAAGATCATCTGTATGAAATTTGAGGTCATTTAGAGAAGGTAGAAAAAAATCACCTTGTTAGAAAAGCTGGTTTCAGCGAGACGAAACGGCATGCGCTTACACAAAGTGATTTTTTTGAACATCTCCAAATGATCCCAAATTTGCCATACATGATGTCATACGTGTAACAACAAGAAATATCTAAAAAGTGTCAAAAACTTGTGCCGAACCGTATAGCTCTATCAAAAAGAACCTTACCATGGTGCTAGTAAAAAATTTAGTTACAAACTTTCGTATTTTATCTAACCTTCAACAGGAAACTTGTTTCAAATTCATTTTGGCATACAAGAAACAAATCCCACCTTGATTCGAGCACCACAGCCTCCAAACGATACCGATGCCGATATCGGCATGGTCAGAACGGCTATGCTCGCCGCCACTGCTAGGTCACCGTCGGGATGCACCCTCAATCTCGTCCCCTCATTCGATCACTAACACACCAGAGATACCGCCGAGGCTAATGCCGAACGTACATGCTGATGACAATGCCGAACATGCACGCCGCTGTGGGCACGGCCACGCCGCCCCACTATGTTGGACGCCACAGACCACTGCGAGGTCTTTCCCTTCGCCACCACACTCCCCTAGCACCCATCTATACACGCCAGAAATGAGAGACACTAGTTTTCTCTACATTGCCCGCGTTCGTGTCCGACACCGTCAGTCAAAGTGTTGAGGTAGTCGTCGATGTCCTCGATCATTTCTTCTCTTCTTTGCATGGTTAAACGCGTCTAGTTCATATCTATCTAATGCATCTGGTCTCGCCTCATGCAGTTCTTTGTGGACATCGATCTCATCTCGGCACCCCGCAGGCCACCTCCTCTGTGCCATCACTGTAGAGCTCCGTTTAAAAATCTAATCCTACCTGTGTATTACCCCTTGTATTAGCGTCATGGTCTCACTTGTCATTCGATATAACGAAGCCCCACTCGTCCGCGTTTTGGTCAGGGATACGGCGATGGTTACGGTCAAACAAAGATGGATGGTCTGACGTGTCTCTGCGGGCTCTACGTGGCCTCACTAGTCAGGAGATAACGGTCAAAGTTGTTGTCCCGTCAAGGGCTTGGGCGACCGGCCGTTCCAGCACTTGTGAGGGTTTCAGACAAGGGCTTGGGCGAAACTGAGAAAAAACTAAGCAGCTAGGGAAAACTGAGCACAACTAAGAACCCGAGGGCAAGGAAATAGAAACCCTAAATAATACTAAAATAAGATATCACCAAACGGTAACTTTGATTACAAGTGTCTGGCTTAAATGTGTATCAGCATCAAAATAAAGTAGTGAATGACGAGGTGAGAAAAACAAGAGTATCAAATTAAAAATACGCAAGAAAGAATGTTGTATTTGTATATCAAGAAGTCAAACCACCAAGAACAATTTAACCAGATAAAGAAGGATACTCTTACTCCATCTAGTCTAGTGAGTCATCAACCACATCCACATCTAGGAGTATATCTCCATATCCATCACCAATATGAGTCACCACACCTGTGGCCAATAGTAGTACACTACAAACACAAATCAACGCGACCACCGCGACCACTCACGTCACACCACACCACTCCTTCATGTGAAACCACTGAAGGATGATCCATGCGTGTATGGCTTCCCTTCTGACTCAACCACTCAAAAACAGAACACATGACCTATTAGAATTGCAAAAAATAAGCAAATCATCAATTCAAAGTACTACTAGCTTAGATTATTTTCATCTGGCTATATTTACATTGGAGAAGGGCAAGATTCAAGGAAGAGCAGCACATTCGAGTTTTACGAAAACCCTGCCACCAACTTGAACTATATATGTAACCCCAAATGGTAAGCTTATCGCTGCTGTACACCAACCCTAACTGTTATTAATCATAGCACTTCTAACTTTGCTACTCAAAGATATAAACAATTCAAATGCTACACACGACAAGTACACATCGCGTGCCTGGAGATCACTGTCACATTTGCTCATCCCTTCTTCTTCGCATCCGAGCCCCCCAGGACAGGTTCTCCTCAGAATCCTTCCCCGTGCTCCTCTTCTTCAGCTCGGCGATTTGGCCTTCCCAAGATGTCCTCCATCCAGACTTCTCTTCCATCTCCTGTGGTACGGTTCACGCACGCGGACAGCAGGTTAGCGCGGAACCGAAGGAAGCTCAACAAAAGTCGTAACTTACAAAAGAGTATAATTAACAAACAATGGTTGACAACTGCCATTGACAACTCAGCATCACGATAATGATACTATAAAATAAGATATCACCACACATAGCTCACTCCTGCAATTTTCGTCCATACGTGCAAGGTAGCAAGCTTTAAATTATGGCCCACATGATCTTATGCGGAGGTACAAGAAAATGACTCATCCTTATCCTTTAGAACAGAACTGCGCAATCACACGCATAACTATACTAGTCTGGATACATGTGCAGTGCACGTCTTGGCATCATGGAGTGCTTTTGGTAAAGGGGAAAGAAAGCAATAGACTTGGTAAATACAGTAAATTCAAGGCAAAAGTATACTGTCGATGTTTTTTCCTGTAGTTTGAAACCTCTCAGTTAATGATGAGTAAGCCATGTGCTAAGCCAGGCTGGATGACACATGCTTATGCTAAATTAGAAGTGTGTGAACTGAATTGAATTGAATAGAGTCTGTCAGATTACTGAAGAGGAATCTTATTACAGCTAGTATTGAGGATTGGACTAACAATTAATATTATTACACAGAAAAATCAGACATGATAAACATAAGCAGAAATGGTAAACCCGTGCTTGTTTAAGCACCTCATTTGTAAAAGAAATCATCTAAGTTAAAAAGTTTGGAAAAAAGAACACATCTAAGTTGGGAGATCGATCCTTTATGAAGCACTTGTATGTAAAAATTTCCACTAGAAACGTAGACGAAGTAATCAGAAAAGGGAGCAAAGAGGCGGAGTGGAGATCGACCTGGTGGTAGAAGGCGGAATTGGAGGCGTGGCGGCGCGAGGCGGGGTCGAAGGCGAGCCTGCAGACTCCGCGGGCGAGCGCCTGGTCGTAGCTGCTGCGGCGGCTGGGGTCGGAGAGCGTCTCGTAGGCCTGCTGGACCTGGATGAAGCGGCGGGTGTGCTCCTTGGCGGCGTCCGGCGGGGAGACGTCCGGGTGGTACTTGCGCGCCATCCGGCGGTACGCCGCGCGCACGTCCTCGAAGCTGCTCCCCTCCGCCGAGATCCCCAGCAGCTCGTAGAAGGTCGGCTGCGGCAGCTCCGCCGTGCGCACGCCTCCCCCGGCCGCCCACGCTGCCCGCGCCCGCAGCTGCGTGCGGCGAGGAAGAGGGCGGACGAATTGGTGGGCGCCGCCGGCGGCGAGGCCGAAGGCGGCTGCAGAGGAAGTGGTGAGGTGGGGCATGTCGTCCTGTTGTTTGTGGCACTTGGATTGGATCTCGCAACTGCTGTGATCTCGCACTGGATAGTTAGCTACACTACACTAGAATTAAAGCTTCCATTTTTTATGTCCCTGGAACGAAATGCGTGGAGAAGATATGCTGCGAGGAGTCCCTTTCCTCTTCTGTCATTGGCTTGATTTTTATGAGCTTCTGGGTTTTTTTTTTCAAGTAATTTTTATGTCCTTTTGTTGGTAGAGAGTGTATATCGGGTTCTCTACCTGAAGCCACGCAATTCTTGTGATGTGGATTTCTTGTTCGCTGTGGAAACACAGGTTCAGCAGTATGTTCCAGAAGTTATGCATGAATGGCTGTAATTTATTTTCTTTTCACTTGAGAAAAAAAAAGATGGCCCTACATATGCTCATCGTCCCTTTTCCTGCACACAAACAGGCTTGGAACCTTCTGGACTGAATAAGACCTGCATCCATAGATTTATTTTTCACCTCAGGGCATCTCCAGCGGCGCGACGCAAATGGTCGCTGAGCGACCGTTTTCGTCCGCCGTGACCGGAAATGCGTCTGGGTCCTGCTGGGCGACGCAGTGATCGCCCGTCAGCGAGACGCAAACCTGGCCCAAATATGCGCCAGTTTGCGTCTCATGACGCTACGGTCGCGCCGAGTGACCGCCGAAAAGACGTAGGACCCGCGTCGCTGGCAGCGAGGCCGATATAATTCCCGCCACTGGCCATTCCCCGCGCGAAAAAGCAAACTAGACCGGCGCGAAACATTCCAGAAGCGATGGACGTCCTCGCCGCCGCAGCCACCGCCATGGATGCGGATCAAACCCTCGCCGCCGCACCCGCCGCCGCCCCACACTCCCCCGTAGCCACGACCGTAGCCACAATGGAGGGTCCGCCGGAAGCAAAGCGGGCCGGCACCAGCGGCGGCCGGGAGGCAAAGGCGAAGGCTGCAAAGAAGGTGCTCTCCCCGGAGGAGAAAGTGATCGAGGCCGCGAAACGTCGCTGCCGGCGCAGGAACTAGAAGATGAAGATTTCCGCGGCCGCCAACCAGCAGGCGTGGCAGATGCAGATCAAAGCCGGCGTCGCGCAAGTAGCCCTCCATCCGACCTTGGCGGAGGGCTACATGCTCGTCAAGAGAGAGGGGATCGCCGGCGTCGCTCCTCCGTCCTCGTCAGTCAGCTCGGTAAGTTCCCAGCTGCGTCCTGGAACTCCCGCTCCCTTGCAGGGCCACCCGGCGTCGCGGTTCGCGTCCGGCCTGCCGCCGGTGGAGTTGACCGGGGCGGCGGAGCAGTTCAACGGGGTGGCTGTTCCCGACCTCAACCGGACTCCTAGAAGCGGTGACTCCAGCTCGGGCGCGACACAGAAGACGCGCCAGGTGCCGGAGGAGAGCATGCCGCAGCCCCGCATCCTGTTCGACGAAATGGCGTCGGCTGCCCCGACGATGGACGACCCGGTACGTGAGCTCTCTCAATGTGTGCGTTCGCCGTGTTTCATGCGTCTGACGTCCGGTGATTCGTAGGAGTATTGGAAGGACCGCCGTGAGGCTGACATCCAGGAAATTATCTTCGGCGGCGGCTTCGTTCGCGGTGATCCGGTCGGGACCCCGCTGGATGACTGGGAGCCAACGGCAGATGAACGCGCGGAGGACATCGAAACCGCACGCCTGTTCGCCACCCAGCAGACGCAGCCAACACCCGTGTCGGTGGACGACTTCGACGACGCGCCAACAAAGCCTGCGAAGAAGAAGGGGGAGAGCCACAGGACACAAGGCTTCGTCGACGAGGAGGACAAGTGCTTGTGCGAAGCATGGCTTGCATCGAGCAATGATTGCATTAATGGCGCGTAGCAAAAGGGCAAGGTCTATTGGGCCAAGGTCTCGCAGCAGTACAACGAGACCTGGCGGCACCCGCCCTACAATATCACAAACCCTCGGACGTTAGAGTCCCTCCGAAAAAGATGGAACTACATCAAGCAAGAGACAGCCAAGTTTTGCTCGGCGGTCGAACATGCTGTTAACAACCCCGTAAGCGGCGCTGGCGTCATGACAGTGGTAAACACGATAGAACCATCATCATTCAACACTATGTGCATCATTCTATGTACATCATTGGCGGCTATGAATGCAGGTATCCCGCGCCTTGGAGAAGTTCAGGGCGACGCATAAGAAGGGCTTCCATATGGTCCATTGCTGGAACGTGCTCAAGAACGCCAACAAGTGGATGACAAGCTATGCGGCCTACAACGAAGCTGTGAGGAATGGGACAGCGATCTACCTCGACGGCGAGGACGACGATCAAGGCCGTCCAGCCCTTCCACCTCGTCCACGAGGCCACAAGGCTACCAAGGCCGATCTACAGCGGGAGGCGCAGGCCCTTGCGTTCACCATGAGCATGGAGAAGATGATGGCCGACAATCGTGCCGCCTTGGCTGCTAGGGACGAGAAGAGGCGTCTGGAAAAAGAGGCCGCAGCTGCCATCTACCACAACCTCGCCAAAGAGGTAATTGAGGTCCAAAAGGCAGACGCCGAGGCCAAATTGCTTGACGCCGAGGCTAGGAGGATGGACGCCAAGGCCAAGATCCTTGCAGAGGACACTAGGATCATGCTAGCCGACTTGAGCAGCGTCGACAACGACACCAGGGCCTGGTTCATGAAGAGGCGCGCCGAAATCCGCGCGCGAGACGCCTGATCGCCGGCGCCATGTGCCCAGCACCTTGGCCTCCTTTTGGACATTTTTATTGCTGCACAGGCCTTGTTGTGCCCCTTTTGGTCTCCACTTTGCGCATTCCGATATGCAAAGTGGGGTGAACTTGTTTCAGCCCTCAAAATGCGGCTGTAAATTTGGTGCAAAAGTTTATGCGTGCTTCTATTTTTTGAATTCTGGCCTGCGCCCAAAATGCGTCGTGTAATAACATAGGAACAACGAAGGGTAGATTTAGAGATGGGATGTGCATTTCATCGCAAAACGGGGGAAATTTTCACGCCTTATTGCAACTAAACCTAAGAGGGATCGAGGTTCTCTCTCATTTTGCACTTAGGGTTAGGCAATTTGAGTTAGGGAAATTTCGACATGATCTCTTTTGTATCTTGTTGATTTGGGGAATTGATTTCATTTGACAAGTGTTAATACATTTAACAATAAGCATTGAACAATATAATTATGGAATTCATAATTTAAACACAACTTATGAAATCAAATAACTTTGAATTACAAAGTGAATAATGAATATAAACATCACACAAATTCAAAAGCTCATAAACAAAAACTTGGGCTTTATTGATATCACAACACAGATTACATTGTCTTTACAATATTCTTGATACAAGAATTGATAAATAATAAACAGAAATGAAAATTAAGATTACAATATTGCTCCTAAACTAAAACCTAGACTAAATGACTTGGAGAATATCTTCTGGTCATGTCCATCTTCAAAAACCTGCAAAGTAAAACACCAACACTAGCCAGAATGTTAGTGTTAGCCAAAGAATTCAGTTTGGACAGAACCAAGTGTCATGCACACTTGTGCTTGTCCAAAACCAGGGACAGCACAAGATAAGGGCAGTGAGACCAAACCTGAGCACCACCAGGGGCTCAAGTTTCAGCATATGAGAGCACACAGCTCATGTGTGCTGGGCAGGCCACAGCAAGGCAAGACACCAGCTTAGTCACCAAAGCAAGCCAGGCTTGTGTGTCAATACAAGAACAGAAGTAGGGTTCATATAAAAGGGACACAAACCCTAGAAATAGTCACCAGTCGACCAGATAGGGATTCACCAGGTAAGGGTGAAGCAAGAACAAGCACAGTTCATCCAGTTCTTACTCAAGAACAGAACCAACACACACAACCACCCAACCACCAGAAATCATGGTGACCTGAGAAGATCATCCAAGACCTGGAGGTGAAGGGCTGTGACACAAACCCAAGTCTGCATCAACAAAACATTTCTTTCTAGGAGCTGGAACAAGGTATACCAAATACCTGGACAGATCCAATGGATCTGATCCATCACATATACATGAAATAAGCATGGGATGAGCAGATGCTCATATGGGTAGATCATCACTTGGTTTTCACCAAGGATTACTGCCAGTCAAAAGCCACTAAAATAAAAAGCATCTAGGTACAGATCTTATACACAGAAACTAGCACATATGCACAGATGCACACACTAGCCAGATTTGATGCATAGATAGCACCAGTAGATGGCAAAGATTAGCAGCTAAGACTACACAGTAAATCCTAAGCATACAACCATCGTAAACCCTAGATTTCTTCACGTGCAAGCATATTGGCATTCATATTTATTATGATCCCCAAATATGCAAGCAAAGATGAGTAGCCAACAAGATCCAACCAACCATGTGAGCAACCAACAGTAGCAAGGCTACCGAGGTCACATCACACTTAGCACCAATTAAGAGAAAGCCAAATATATCACATCATTATCCGTAAATGGATTCAGACTCTAATTGCTTGTAAAAGAATCATGAATAGCAAATTCGAGACACAAGCAAGTAATTCAATCATCACGCATAAGCGAGTTCATCATAATTTAAGTAATACAAGCATGAATTTATCACAGATCCATGCTAAGCATTGACAGTAGCATACCGTTAAGCAACATGATTTAATCCATAGCCACTAGAGCAAATCTAGATAGATAAGATGGGCAACAAAGACAAGTAAGCAACATCATAGTGATGCTTGAGCATCAGCATCACAAGATAATTGAATCATTTAGTCACAGTATTAACCAGTAAGCTATCACTGATAATTGAATTGATCAAATGGATCAATTATAGCAAGCCAAGTTACACAGAGAGGTTAGCCAACAAGCAAGGAATGATCCAATGGATCATTGGCTTGCATAGGAAGCACTGAAGCATATCACAGGCACCACTGGCACACACACAAGTGTCACAGATGCATCACAAGTACACCTAGACAAGCAAGCATGATATACCAGTAAGCACAAGCAAGTCATAACCAAGCATAGCATGGCATAGATAGCTGTTGAGCAAGCACAGTAGAGCATGGCAAGTACAGAGCATGCTAGGAGCAGCAGAGAAGCAAGCACAGCATGAATAGCAAGCAAAGCAGCATGTGCCAGTACCAATAACTGGTAATTGGGCCATGAGCTTGCAGTAGACATAAGCACAGGAAAATTGCGCAGCAATAGCATGGCTCTGCGTGATCACAGGACCACCAGAGAGCAACAGAGCATGAGGAGGAAGAAGAACAGTAACAAGGGGAGGCGCACAGAAGAGAAGGTGGAGATGCAACACTTACTTGCGCCTGGAAGCAGAGGCTAGGGCATGGCGAGGTAGTGCTCGCGCGGCCCTAACAGCTGCGAGTCCAGGGAAGGCGCCGACGTTACGCCGGCGAACCCAGACACGAACAAGCACCACCGTAGCAAGCACCTGAGGCGACGGCACGAGTACTGTGAGCAGCACCCACGCCAGGTCAACCCCAGGCGCGTACCCATCGTCGGCGAGGACGAGATCTCGCCGGAGTTCGTCGAGGCGAATCTCCACGAGATCCAGGACGGAGGCGATTCGCCAGGAGAGGACGAGAAGGGGAAAACTGCGTGGACAGATCGATAGATCTGCACGCGGCGGTTCAGGTTCGGTAGGTGGCTACGGCGGAGGAGCACGGCGATGGCCGGAGCGAGGCGGCGGCCATGGCGGCGACGCCATCGCCACGGGTGTCGCCAGAGGTTAGGGTTAGGTCGAGCGAGTGAGAGGGCCGAGTGAGTGAGAGTGAGGTGGGCCGCTTCGGCGCCACCGAACCCAAAAGGGGATCAGCCTTATTGGGCCGTCCCTGGGTTTAGGTTATTGGGCTGGGCCCAATATGGGTCCAGGGGGTATTTTGGTCTTTTAACATTTAATAAAAGGCAAGAACTTTACCAAATTTTGATAAATCAAATACAATTCTAAAAATCCATTAAAAATTGGATTAATGAATGAAAAATAAATCTTAACAAGAATAAAATATGAAATGGAATTTATGAAACAAATTCAAAATTATGAATTTTAAGAATTTAAATAATAACTTGGAATTTAAAATTATTATTTCCTTGTATTTAAAATTCAAGGAAAAATCTCAAATAAGTTCAAATACTTATTTTCAAACATTTCAAAATGAAATTCTAATATTCCAAGTCATTTCTTTTGAAAAAGGGTATTTTTCCCAGAAAAATACTATACTCCTTTTATTTCCAAAAACTATAGAGGTAACTCTATAATTTTCAACTATTTTTGGAATGATTAAAGGAATCACCAAGTAAATAGTTTTACTTTGGATTGTTGTACTTTGTGTGAATTAAAATGGTTTACACTTTTAAATCAATTGTAAATTACTGTCAAAGACATAAATCTTAAACGCAACCCTAAATTGCTATAACTCAGCGGGGTAAAGGGATTTAACATAAAATAATACATCCATGATTGCATTATTTGGATTTTATAACATTGTCCTTACCGGACAATGATGCTTCTTACAGAACCCGAGGTCCAGGTTCCATCAACTGCATTGAACTGCACTATCTCGCAGTCCACAGGCAAGTTCACCCTTGCTCATGTCAACTTGAGTATTTTCTACTACTTTAATGCAAATCTATATACTTATCATTCCTGCATCGCAAATGAAATGTTACTTTACAACTATGAATATGACTATGTGGCTGGCAATGGAACCATGGTATGTGTTGATATGGTGGAGGTTCCATTGCAATGGGTTATATCACCCTAGGATTAATTACCAATGCCGTCCAGTGATTCTAGCGCCGTACAAACCGCATTGACCATGAGATCTATAATGGCTCTGGGGAAGCCAGCCGTATCTTTTCCCTTCTGCACACCAACGGATCGGAGAGCCGGTGGGGTGCTGGAGGCACTGCCGCAATAGGTTGGGATAGCCTTTTAAATCCCCATCCATTAGTGATGATAAGCTCTACGATCTATGAGGGATTATCCGGAGTACACCATGAGTAAAGCCGTATTATCGGGGGAAGTCTACTGGAGGTGTACGGTTGGACAAAAGGGTGGGTTTGCGGTCATGAGAAGGCGGTGTGGGCTTGGATCTTTATACCTGGCCTCACACCAAAGGAAGTGTGAACGGGGGCAAGTCCATGCGGATGGCAAAAAGGGTGAGATCTCTTGTGGGAAAAGTAACGCACCTCTGCAGAGTGTATCAAATTGTGGCTGTCACTCCTTGTTCCGGGAAGGGAACTGCGAACGCGGCAGGAAAGGAACTCCACGAAGTTCTAGTCAACCTGTGAAGACTGACGGGCATAGTTTTCATAATAAAAGCAACCTTTTGAAGAAATGATTTCAAAAACATGCATTGACCTGCGATTTCCTGATCAATGGTCGTAGCTAGTGCATCAAACACCTTTTTACTCTTTTAGAACTTGCTGAGTACCTCTGTACTCACTTTCTTTCGACACCCTTGCTAGACTATGATCCGGAAGTGGAGGCCATCAACGATGGAGCACCAGAAGGAAGTTACGAGCTGGTCTACGAAGAACCTGATCTTACCAGCGGAGTGGAAGGCGTAGACTATGGGATAGTCTACGGACCAGATGACACGGAGGTGGAGGAGTAGTGACATACCCTAGCATCATAGAGCCGAGCAACGTAGAACTTACCTAAATAAGTTGTTGAGCTCTTTATATTTGTTATGAGTTGTAATCGTACTTAAGTAGTATCTTAGGGTGTTCTCATAGGACCTGTGAGAATACCAACTTGTTAAGACAATGTTTGTAATAAAGTATGGAGTGTTATGACCTGCAATGTTTCTGTTGTACCACTCTGAGGGATATGGCAAATTGTGAAGAAGTCCCTTCACAAAGATCATATCAACGACTTGTATACTACAACATGCAGTGGTATGCTGGGTCACCGCAGCTGGTATCAGAGCAAATGTTGCGACCTTAGGCTGGAAAAACCTAGTATAGGGAAGAAACCTGTAGGAGTCTAGTAGAAATAGTAAAGGATTCTCTAGAAATATGGTGATTATTCACTTGAGAATAGCAAAACCATATATTTTAGTGCGATAATTCTTTATTATAGCTATTATGATGCATTATCACTACTAATATTCTGCTTTTGTATACAGCCATAATGGCGAACACTTTTCCTAAGAGGACTTTGAGGAAGGTTGAGGGATGGCTCGGTGATTATGATGGACCAATAACAGCTCTCCTGTGTGGGATGCTGAAGGAACTTCATTGTGATCCACGGATACCTGTTATCAAGTATACCTACTATGATGGGGAAATCCTAGCCAAGTGCAGAGTATCAGTCCAACTACCGGAAAAACTGCTGATGAGTCGTATAATGCCATACGGAGAAGCCAAAACTATCACCACAGCCTACCATATGGGCCTATTCAAGGCAATCCTTGAGATAAGGCAGCACAAGTCAGTAGAACTGCTATGTTCAGAGTTTTCTCATATACCTCATGCCGAGGAAGATGAGGATCCCACTCAATCATTTGGTGTTAGCACACGTAAGTCCTGAAGCTGCAAAGACAAAGACATGGATAGCTGTAAGTCTTTATTGACCACGATGTACCTTTTACACATGAAGATGAGAGGTGAGATTGACCACATGCTAGCTGAGTTCACGGACCCTGATAAAGTCCAAACTCGGATGCGTGATTTGAGGGCACAACCACAACATACTACACCTTTCTTTAGCCTAGACAGCTATGTAGATTTGAGTGACCAGTTGCCCAAGAGAGATCCACTTACACCTAACTTTGTCCCGCACTATCCACACGTGTCAGCATCATATGAGTCTGGATATGGGGGAGATGATTCCAGGAACCTAAACTGCTCGGAGTCACCAATCGAGAATTCGACTGGTTGGCGTTTCAGGGAACCATTTGGAGATGAAGGAGAACCCATCACTTGTGAGTCAGAGGATGAAGGAGGTGCGGTTAACCAGAATGTTAACCAAAGCTTTGGGCAGGAAGAGAAAGACACCAACTCCATTTCTTTAGATTTGGAGATGGGGTTACCCAAAACATCCCGATGCGTCGTAGGTGAGAGTTCTGGAACAAAGAAAAAGAAGAAGAAGAAGATGAGGGGTCAAGTGAATAGGAATCCTCCATGGATGACAGGAGAAGAGGAGCTGTATTCCACTGGGGATATGTATGAGTCTTTATCTAGTTACTTTAGCATGATAGATCTCTGTCTCGGCACTTCGTCCGATTCAGACTACATACCTACGGGAAGAACCTTCATTCCGGACGGTGTTCGGAGGACAGACCGCTGTACCGGATGGACCCCAGGGATGTACGCGGAGGCGAGCTATGATGATGAGGAGTAGAGCTCCGAGGAAGAATAAAGTAATCTAGGTGGTATTGTATTAGAACGTATTTTAAATTCCCGTTGGCTTGGGCTTTGAGCCAAATAAGTGGTTTATATGTACCACATGTAATATAAGTTTGTGAGTGTGTTATGTATTATACAAAGTATATGCATAATAAATGTTTGTTTTGTATTTGCTTCTTGATTTCATTGTGTGACTAGTTCTGGGCATTGAGTTGAGCTCAGAAAGCATTGGCATGGTGTAATTATGAGTAATCGCTCTTTGTTACAGGACTAGGGGGAAATGGCGTTAGTAGAAACCGAAGAGGCTCGCAGAGAGCGGGAAGCCAGAGAGAAAGAGGAGGCAGATGCAGCAGCTAGAGCAGAGAACGCACCACCACCACCACACCCAATGAAGCACCCAGACTTCCAACAGTATATGAGGTCAATGGAGGAAGATAGGAGGCGTTACCAGGAAAGCCAGAGCAAGAACATGCAAGATTTCTTTACCCACGTCATCAATGATAGGGGTAATGAAGGCAAGGGAGTAACTCTATCGGACTTCCAAAATGCAAGACCACTACCATTTACATCAGCTCCAGAACCAATGGATGCTGAAGATTGGCTCATGGATACGGAACGGAAGTTGAAGAACGTTGGTTGCAACGATGAGGAGAAGATCAGATATACCACTTATCTGTTGTCAGGACCAGCAGCGTCATGGTGGGAGAACCTTGTAGCAGTACACCCTCCTGATAAGGTGTTCACCTGGGAGGAGTTCAAGAAGAAGTTCCGGGATGCTCATGTTCCGGACAACGTGGTGGAGCTGAAGAAGAGGGAATTTGAAGAACTAAGACAGAATACTGCACCAATCATGCAATATGTTCGGGATTTCAACAGGTTATCCAGGTATGCACCTGAGGATGTAGATACAGAGGAGAAGCGGAAGAAGCGGTTCATGAAAGGCATGAATCCATACATGAAGATGCAACTAAGGTTGGCACGGACTGCCGAATTCCAGGAACTGATTGACTCGGCAATCACTTTCGAGGATGATTACCGGCAAGTCCAAGAGGACAGGAGGAAGAGGGCTCGTATGGAGCCAAGAAAGTACCCAATCAGTAAACCAACACCTGATCGGAGTTTCAAACCCCGATACCGACCTACTACTGGTAATCAATACAACCGGGGAGGTCAGAGTCAGAACCCAATCAACCAAATCATCTGCAATAATTGTGGCCTGAGGGGTCATTTGCAGAAGGATTTTCAGAAACCCAGAATCATCTGTTATGGTTGTGGGAAGGAAGGACACATCAAGCCGGAGTGTCCAAACAAGGCATCTTGGAGCGGACAGAGCTCTGGAGGACGAGGTGGAAACAACAACAACAACAACCGCAACAACAACAACAACAACAACAATAAGAGGGGAAAGCCTTATGGAAAGCTGAATTGCACATCTTTGGAACAAGCGGAAGAGTCGGACCAAACAGTCTTAGGTACGCTAAGCATTCTTACTCATCCTGGCAAAGTATTATTTGATACTGGAGCAACCACATCATTTCTTGCATTGGAGTTTGTGGAAAAGTTCGGGCTTAGATGTTCTAAGTTAGAAACCCCTATAACTGTTCTATCCGCGGGGGGAACGATCTTAGTAACCCACGTGAAAGAAGCACAAGTCCTAACCATATGTGACTGTGTGTATTTCGCGGACCTATTCATCATACCCATGAAGGACATATCAGTCATCCTAGGGATGGATTGGTTGACAGAAAATGGAGCGGTGATTAACTGTGGAGACAAAACAGTATCACTTCGCAACTCCATCGGAGGTCGAATAGTGTTCCAAGGAGATAAGTACAGTGAGTTGGAGATCGGATTGGAACTAAATAGCCTGAAGGAAGTGAGAATTGAAGATATTCCTGTAGTGAATGAGTTTAAGGATGTATTTCCTAAGGAACTACCGGGAATGCCACCCGATAGAGAGATAGAATTCACAATCGATCTGATTCCGTGCACGCACCAATAGCACAACCACCATATAAGATGGGGCCAAAGGAGTTAGTGGAACTGAAAGCTCAGATAGATGAACTGGAACAGAAGGGATTTATTCAAGAAAGTGTGTCACCATGGGGTACACCAGTTATTTTTGTGGATAAAAGAGATGGAGGAAAGAGAATGTGTGGAGATTACAGAAATTTGAACAATGTAACTATCAAGAACAAGTATCCTTTACCTAGAATTCAAGACCTTTTTGATCAAGTTCAAGGAGCGGGAGTCTTCTCAAAGATAGATTTAAGGTCAGGATACCATCAAATCAAGATCAAGAAGGAGGATGTACCAAAAACAGCATTTGTATCAAGGTATGGACACCATGAATACTTGGTTGTACCATTTGGACTAACAAATGCACCAGCAATTTTCATGAATTTGATGAACAAGATATTCATGAAGTACTTGGACAAGTTTGTGATAGTGTTCATAGATGATATTCTAATCTATTCCAAAGATAAAGAAGAACATGCCAAGCATTTGAAGATAGTTCTGCAAACTTTGAGGGAACATCAGCTATATGCGAAGTTTAGCAAGTGCAAATTTTGGTTAGATAGTGTTGAATTTCTTGGACATGTTATAACCAAAGAAGGCATAGCGGTGAATCCAAGCAAGGTTCAGTCCGTATTGGAATGGAAATCACCTAAAAATGCTAAGGAGATACGAGGATTTCTTGGTATGGCAGGCTATTATCGGAGATTCATAGAGGGATTTTCGAAGATTGCAGGACCAATGACCAAGTTACTCAAGAAAAATACTCCATTTGTGTGGACTGATGAGTGTGAAGCCAGCTTCCAAACACTCAAAGATAAGTTAACCACAGCACCGGTATTAGCAGTTCCTGAACCTGGAAAGGATTATACGGTGTATTGTGATGCTTCCAAGAATGGACTTGGATGTGTTCTTATGCAAGATCGTAAGGTAATAGCTTATGGATCAAGACAGTTGAAACCACATGAACACAACTACCCAGTACATGATCTCGAGTTAGCGGCAGTTGTGTATGCTTTGAAGAGTTGGAGACAATTTCTATATGGATCCAAGTGTGAGTTATACACCGATCACAAAAGTTTGAAATATTTCTTCACCCAGAAAGAATTAAACATGAGACAGAAGAGATGGTTAGAGTTAATTAAGGATTACGACCTTAAGATCAACTATACACCAGGCAAGGCCAATGTAGTAGCAGATGCCCTAAGTAGGAAGAGTACGGAAAATCAACCTACGGAATGGGAGATTCCAAAGGAACTTCAGAAAGAGCTAGAGGAGGCTCAGATTTTGTTTATTCAAGGTGATGTCAAAGGAAGTATAGCAACCATGAGGATTATGGATGAGATGTACTCAGACTTGAAATATGAGATTATCCGAAAGCAAGCGGATGATTTGTTCATCCAAGAGGAAATCAAGAGGATTGGCGAAGGAAGACCATCGGAATTCCATCTAGGGGATTTTGATTCATTATACTTCCAGAAAAGGATCTGTGTACCAGATGATCCCGAAGTAAAGTCAATCATATTAAAGGAAGCACATGAAACCCCTTATTCAATACATCCGGGAAGTACTAAGATGTATATGGATTTGAAGGAGATGTTCTGGTGGAACAACATGAAAAGAGAAATAGCACAATATGTCTCGGAATGTCATACATGTCAACGAGTGAAGGCAGAGCATCAGAGTCCTGCGGGATTACTCAAACCACTAGAGATACCGGAATGGAAATGGGATGAAATCAGAATGGATTTTGTTACTGGTCTACCAATGACTAGTAAGAAGAAGGATATGATATGGGTAATAGTGGACAGACTTACCAAGAGTGCTCATTTCATAGCCGTTAACACAAAAGATACTGCAGAAAAGCTTGTGGATATATATGTGAAGGAAATTGTGAGTAAGCATGGAGTACCAAAGAAGATAGTCTCAGATAGAGGTTCAATTTTCACATCAGCATT
This sequence comes from Lolium perenne, assembly GCF_019359855.2. Classification (NCBI taxonomy): domain Eukaryota; kingdom Viridiplantae; phylum Streptophyta; class Magnoliopsida; order Poales; family Poaceae; genus Lolium; species Lolium perenne. The sequence continues at coordinate 25,811,828 of NC_067244.2, forward strand.
CTGGAAACAACTACAAGAAGCTTTGGGATCTAAATTGGATTTCAGTACAGCATATCATCCACAAACCGGAGGACAAACCGAAAGAACCAATCAGATACTTGAGGACATGCTTAGAGCCTGTGCTCTGAACTTTGGAGGCTCATGGGAAGACCATTTACCTTTAGCAGAGTTCTCATATAACAATAGTTATCAGAGTAGCATCCAGATGGCACCGTACGAAGCATTGTACGGAAGGAAGTGTAAATCACCAATTTGTTGGTTTGAAACCGGAGAAAACAAGGAGTTTACACCGGACTACATCAAGGAAAGACAAGAAGTCATCGAAGTGATCCGGGATAGACTCAAAATAGCTCAGAGTCGTCAGAAGAGTTACGCCGACTTAAAGAGAAGAGATTGGGAATCGAAAGTGGGAGACATGGTTTATCTGAAGGTTAGCCCAATGAAAGGACTTAAGAGGTTCGGAGTGAAAGGAAAGTTAAGCCCTCGATATATAGGACCATTTAAGATACTCAGTCAGAATCGAGGAACAGCTTTTGAGTTGGAGTTACCGGCACAACTAAATCAAGTTCATAATGTGTTTCATGTATCACAACTCAGAAAGTGTTTGAAGGCACCGGATGATCCCATCACATATGAAGAAATAGAATTGCAATCTGACCTAACTTATGTGGAAAGACCGGAAAAGATCTTAGAAGTACAGTGGAAGAAGTTAAGAAACAGGGCAATCAAATACTGTAAAGTGCAATGGCAACATCATCCTGAGCGAGAAGCAACTTGGGAGACGGAAGAAGAATTAAGGAAGTCTTACCCCGAGATGTTCAGGTACCAATCTTAACTTCGGGACGAAGTTTCTGTTAAGGGGGAGAGGCTGTAATAACCCAGAACATAGGAACAACGAAGGGTAGATTTAGAGATGGGATGTGCATTTCATCGCAAAATGGGGGAAATTTTCGCGCCTTATTGCAACTAAACCTAAGAGGGATCGAGGTTCTCTCTCATTTTGCACTTAGGGTTAGGCAATTTGAGTTAGGGAAATTTCGACATGATCTCTTTTGTATCTTGTTGATTTGGGGAATTGATTTCATTTGACAAGTGTTAATACATTTAACAATAAGCATTGAACAATATAATTATGGAATTCATAATTTAAACACAACTTATGAAATCAAATAACTTTGAATTACAAAGTGAATAATGAATATAAACATCACACAAATTCAAAAGCTCATAAACAAAAACTTGGGCTTTATTGATATCACAACACAGATTACATTGTCTTTACAATATTCTTGATACAAGAATTGATAAATAATAAACAGAAATGAAAATTAAGATTACAATATTGCTCCTAAACTAAAACCTAGACTAAATGACTTGGAGAATATCTTCTGGTCATGTCCATCTTCAAAAACCTGCAAAGTAAAACACCAACACTAGCCAGAATGTTAGTGTTAGCCAAAGAATTCAGTTTGGACAGAACCAAGTGTCATGCACACTTGTGCTTGTCCAAAACCAGGGACAGCACAAGATAAGGGCAGCAGCAGACCAAACCTGAGCACCACCAGGGGCTCAAGTTTCAGCATATGAGAGCACACAGCTCATGTGTGCTGGGCAGGCCACAGCAAGGCAAGACACCAGCTTAGTCACCAAAGCAAGCCAGGCTTGTGTGTCAATACAAGAACAGAAGTAGGGTTCATATAAAAGGGACACAAACCCTAGAAATAGTCACCAGTCGACCAGATAGGGATTCACCAGGTAAGGGTGAAGCAAGAACAAGCACAGTTCATCCAGTTCTTACTCAAGAACAGAACCAACACACACAACCACCCAACCACCAGAAATCATGGTGACCTGAGAAGATCATCCAAGACCTGGAGGTGTGATACGTCTCCGACGTATCGATAATTTCTTATGATCCATGCCACATTATTGATGTTATCTACATGTTTTATGCACACTTTATGTCATATTCGTGCATTTTCTGGAACTAACCTATTAACAAGATGCCGAAGTGCCAGTTGCTGTTTTCTGCTGTTTTTGGTTTCAGAAATCCTAGTAACGAAATATTCTCGGAATTGGACGAAATCAAAGCCGAGGGGCCTATTTTTCCACGAAGCTTCCAGAAGTCCGAAGGAGAGACGAAGAGGGGCCACGAGGGAGCCAAACCCTAGGGCGGCGCGGCCCCCCCTTTGCCGCGCGGCCCTATGGTGTGGGCCCCCCGTGCCGCCTCTTGACCTGCCCTTCCGCCTACAAATAGCCTCCGTGACGAAACCCCCAGTACCGAGAGCCACGATACGGAAAACCTTACTGAGACGCCGCCACCGCCGATCCCATCTCGGGGGATCCAGGAGATCGCCTCCGGCACCCTGCCGGAGAGGGGAATCATCTCCCGGAGGACTCTACACCGCCATGGTCGCCTCCGGAGTGATGAGTGAGTAGTCTACCCCTGGACTATGGGTCCATAGCTGTAGCTAGATGGTTGTCTTCTCCCCATTGTGCTATCATTGTCGGATCTTGTGAGCTGCCTAACATGATCAAGATCATCTATCTGTAATTCTATATGTTGCGTTTGTTGGGATCCGATGAATAGAGAATACTTGTTATGTTGATTATCAAAGTTATATCTACGTGTTGTTTATGATCTTGCATGCTTTCCGTTACTAGTAGATGCTCTGGCCAAGTAGATGCTTGTAACTCCAAGAGGGAGTACTTATGCTCGATAGTGGGTTCATGCCTGCATTGACACCGGACGATGATGAAAGTTCTAAGGTTGTGTTGTGCTATTGCCACTAGGGATAAAACATTGATGCTATGTCTAAGGATGTAGTTGTTGATTACATTACGCACCATACTTAATGCAATTGTCTGTTGCTTTGCAACTTAATACTGGAGGGGGTTCGGATGATAACCTGAAGGTGGACTTTTTAGGCATAGATGCAGTTGGATGGCGGTCTATGTACTTTGTCGTAATGCCCAATTAAATCTCACTATACTCATCATGATATGTATGTGCATGGTCATGCCCTCTTTATTTGTCAATTGCCCAACTATAATTTGTTCACCCAACATGCTATTTATCTTATGGGAGAGACACCTCTAGTGAACTGTGGACCCCGGTCCAATTCTCTATACTGAAATACAATCTACTGCAATACTTGTTCTACCGTTTTCTGCAAACAATCATCTTCCACACAATACGGTTAATCCTTTGTTACAGCAAGCCGGTGAGATTGACAACCTCACTGTTTCGTTGGGGCAAAGTACTTTGGTTGTGTTGTGCAGGTTCCACGTTGGCGCCGGAATCTCTGGTGTTGCGCCGCACTACATCCCGCCGCCATCAACCTTCAACGTGCTTCTTGACTCCTACTGGTCCGATTAAACCTTGGTTTCTTACTGAGGGAAACTTGCCGTTGTGCGCATCACACCTTCCTCTTGGGGTTCCCAACGGACGTGCCAACCACACGCATCAAGCAAATTTCTGGCGCCGTTGCCGGGGAGATCAAGACACGCTGCAAGGGGAGTCTCCACTTCTCAATCTCTTTACTTTGTTTTTGTCTTGCTTAGTTTTATTTACTACTTTGTTTGCTGCACTAAATCAAAATACAAAAAAATTAGTTGCTAGTTTTACTTTATTTGCTATCTTGTTTGCTATATCAAAAACACAAAAAAATTAGTTACCTGCATTTACTTTATCTAGTTTGCTTTATTTACTGTTGCTAAAATGGCCAACGCTGAAAATACTAAGTTGTGTGACTTCACAACCACAAATAATAATGATTTCTTATGCACACCTATTGCTCCACCTGCTACTACAGCAGAATTCTTCGAAATTAAACCTGCTTTACTGAATCTTGTTATGCGAGAGCAATTTTCTGGTGTTAGTTCTGATGATGCTGCTGCCCATCTTAATAATTTTGTTGAACTATGTGAAATGCAAAAACATAAAGATGTAGATGGTGATATTATTAAACTAAAATTGTTCCCTTTCTCATTAAGAGGAAGAGCTAAAGATTGGTTGCTATCTCTGCCTAAGAATAGTATTGATTCATGGACTAAATGCAAGGATGCTTTTATTGGTAGATATTATCCCCCTGCTAAAATTATATCTTTGAGGAGTAGCATAATGAATTTTAAACAATTAGATACTGAACATGTTGCTCAAGCTTGGGAAAGAATGAAATCTCTGGTTAAAAATTGCCCAACCCATGGACTGACTACTTGGATGATCATCCAAACCTTCTATGCAGGACTAAATTTTTCTTCACGGAATCTATTGGATTCAGCTGCTGGAGGTACCTTTATGTCCATCACTCTTGGTGAAGCAACAAAGCTTCTTGATAATATGATGACCAACTACTCTGAATGGCACACGGAAAGAGCTCCACAAGGTAAGAAGGTAAATTCTGTCGAAGAAACCTCTTCCTTGAGTGATAAGATTGATGCTATTATGTCTATGCTTGTGAATGATAGGACTAATATTGATCCTAATAATGTTCCATTAGCTTCATTGGTTGCACAAGAAGAACATGTTGATGTAAACTTCATTAAAAATAATAATTTCAACAACAATGCTTACCGGAACAATTGATCTGAGGCTTACAAAGCTTGGCTCGATTTATTTCTTAGCTCTTTAGTTTAAGCATTCTGTACTCCTTGTACAGCTTGCTCTTTTTTCTTTTTTTCTTCTTTTCTTTCTTTCTTTCTTTCTTGCTTTTCTTTTTCTTTTTTCTTCTTCTTCTTCTTCTTTTTCTTTTTCTTTTGTAACCTTGTACATTGTTGCCTTTTATAATAAAAATTGCAGTGGGGTTTTACCCCACTGTTTCACCCTCAAAAAAAAAAAAAAAAACAACTATAGGCCATATCCTTATAATAATGGCAACGGCTATGGTAATTCTTATGGGAATTCTTACAACAATAATAGGAGTTCACCCCCTGGACTTGAAGCCATGCTTAAAGAATTTATTAGTACACAAACTGCTTTTAACAAATCTGTTGAAGAAAAGCTTGGGAAAATTGATATACTTGCTTCTAAAGTCGATAGTCTTGTTGCTGATGTTGATCTTTTGAAATCAAAAGTTTTGCCTAATGAGAATCATCATAATAAGATTGTTACTACAGCAAATGCCATTCAAGTTAGAATTAATGAGAATATAAGATTAATGGCTGAACTGCGCGCTAGGTGGGATAGAGAAGAAAATGAAAAACTAGCTAAAGAGAAGAATGTAGCTAAAGTTTGGACTATTACCACCACTTGTAATACTAATGCTACACATGTTGCTGCACCTCCTACTACTAATAATAAAAGAATTGGTGTTAGCAATGTTTCCACTTCTAATGCAAAGCGCGAAAAACTGCCTGAAACTGCTAAAACTGCTGAAACTGCCTGTGATAAAGCTGCTGAAATTTTTTCCAACATTGGGGATGATGATCCCATTGCTTTAGATTATAATGGTTTGAATTTTGATGATTGCCACATCTCTGAAGTTATAAAGTTCTTGCAAAAAGTTGCTAAAAGTCCTAATGCTAGTGCTATAAATTTGGCTTTCACGCATCATATTACAAATGCTCTCATAAAAGCTAGAGAAGAGAAACTAGAGCGTGAAGCCTCTATTCCTAAAAAGCTAGAGGATGGTTGGGAGCCCATCATTAAGATGAAGGTTAAAGATTTTGATTGTAATGCTTTATGTGATCTTGGTGCAAGTATTTCTGTTATGCCTAAGAAAATTTATGATATGCTTGACTTGCCACCGCTGAAAAATTGTTATTTGGATGTTAATCTTGCTGATCATTCTACAAAGAAACCTTTAGGTAAAGTTGATAATGTTCGCATTACCGTTAACAATAACCTTGTTCCCGTTGATTTTGTTGTCTTGGATATTGAATGCAATGCATCTTGTCCCATTATATTGGGAAGACCTTTTCTTCGAACTGTTGGTGCTATTATTGATATGAAGGAAGGTAATATAAAATATCAATTCCCTCTCAAGAAAGGTATGGAACACTTCCCTAGAAAGAGAATGAAGTTACCTTTTGATTCTATTATGAGAACAAATTATGATGTTGACACTTCATCTCTTGATAATACTTGATACACACTTTCTGCGCCTAGCTGAAAGGCGTTAAAGAAAAGCGCTTATGGGAGACAACCCATGTTTTTACCTACAGTACTTTGTTTTTATTTTGTGTCTTGGAAGTTGTTTACTACTGTAGCAACCTCTCCTTATCTTAGTTTTGTGTTTTGTTGTGCCAAGTTAAGCCGTTGATAGAAAAGTAAGTACTAGATTTGGATTACTGCGCAGTTCCAGATTTCTTTGCTGTCACGAATCTGGGTCTACCTCCCTGTAGGTAGCTCAGAAAATTAAGCCAATTTACGTGCGTGATCCTCAGATATGTACGCAACTTTTATTCAATTTGAGCATTTTCATCTGAGCAAGTCTGGTGCCATTTTAAAATTCGTCAATACGAACTGTTCTGTTTTGACAGATTCTGCCTTTTATTTCGCATTGCCTCTTTTGCTATGTTGGATGAATTTCTTTGATCCACTAATGTCCAGTAGCATTATGCAATGTCCAGAAGTGTTAAGAATGATTGTGTCACCTCTGAATATATCAATTTATATTGTGCACTAACCCTCTAATGAGTTGTTTCGAGTTTGGTGTGGAGGAAGTTTTCAAGGATCAAGAGAGGAGTATGATGCAACATGATCAAGGAGAGTGAAAGCTCTAAGCTTGGGGATGCCCCGGTGGTTCACCCCTGCATATATCAAGAAGACTCAAGCGTCTAAGCTTGGGGATGCCCAAGGCATCCCCTTCTTCATCGACAACATTATCAGGTTCCTCCCCTGAAACTATATTTTTATTCCATCACATCTTATGTGCTTTTTCTTGGAGCGTCGGTTTGTTTTTGTTTTTGTTTTGTTTGAATAAAATGGATCCTAGCATTCACTTTATGGGAGAGAGATACGCTCCGCTGTAGCATATGGACAAGTATGTCCTTGGTTTCTACTCATAGTATTCATGGCGAAGTTTCTCCTTCGTTAAATTGTTATATGGTTGGAATTTGAAAATGATACATGTAGTAATTGCTATAAATGTCTTGGGTAATGTGATACTTGGCAATTGTTGTGCTCATGATTAAGCTCTTGCATCATATGCTTTGCACCCATTAATGAAGAAATACATAGAGCATGCTTAAATTTGGTTTGCATATTTGGTTTCTCTAAGGTCTAGATAATTTCTAGTATTGAGTTTGAACAACAAGGAAGACGGTGTAGAGTCTTATAATGTTTTCAATATATCTTTTATGTGAGTTTTGCTGCACCGGTTCATCCTTGTGTTTGTTTCAAATAAACCTTGCTAGCCTAAACCTTGTATCGAGAGGGAATACTTCTCATGCATCCAAAATACTTGAGCCAACCACTATGCCATTTGTGTCCACCATACCTACCTACTACATGGTATTTTCCGCCATTCCAAAGTATATTGCTTGAGTGCTACCTTTAAAATTCCATCATTCACCTTTGCAATATATAGCTCATGGGACAAATAGCTTAAAAACTATTGTGGTATTGAATATGTAATTATGCACTTTATCTCTTATTAAGTTGCTTGTTGTGCGATAACCATGTTCACTGGGGACGCCATCAACTATTCATTGTTGAATTTCATGTGAGTTGCTATGCATGTCCGTCTTGTCTGAAGTAAGAGAGATCTACCACCTTATGGTTAAGCATGCATATGTTAGAGAAGAACATTGGGCCGCTAACTAAAGCCATGATCCATGGTGGAAGTTTCAGTTTTGGACATATATCCTCAATCTCAAATGAGAAAATTATTAATTGTTGTTACATGCTTATGCATAAAAGAGGAGTCCATTATCTGTTGTCTATGTTGTCCCGGTATGGATGTCTAAGTTGAAGAATAATCAATAGCGAGAAATCCAATGCGAGCTTTCTCCTTAGACCTTTGTACAGGCGGCATAGAGGTACCCCTTTGTGACACTTGGTAAAAACAGTGCATTGTGATGATCCGGTAGTCCAAGCTAATTAGGACAAGGTGCGGGCACTATTAGTACACTATGCATGAGGCTTGCAACTTATAAGATATAATTTACATGATGCATATGCTTTATTACTACCGTTGACAAAATTGTTTCATGTTTTCAAAATCAAAGCTCTAGCACAAATATAGCAATCGATGCTTTTCCTCTATGAGGACCATTCTTTTACTTTTCAATGTTGAGTCAGTTCACCTATTTCTCTCCACCTCAAGAAGCAAACACTTGTGTGAACTATGCATTGATTCCTACATACTTGCTTATTGCACTTATTATATTACTCTATGTTGACAATATCCATGAGATATACATGTTACAAGTTGAAAGCAACCGCTGAAACTTAATCTTCTTTTGTGTTGCTTCAATACCTTTACTTTGAATTATTGCTTTATGAGTTAACTCTTATGCAAGACTTATTGATGCTTGTCTTGAAGTGCTATTCATGAAAAGTCTTTGCTATATGATTCACTTGTTTACTCATGTCATGTACATTGTTTTGATCGCTGCATTCACTACATATGCTTTACAAATAGTATGATCAAGATTATGATGGCATGTCACTCCAGAAATTATCTGTGTTATCGTTTTACCTGCTCGGGACGAGCAGAACTAAGCTTGGGGATGCTGATACGTCTCCGACGTATCGATAATTTCTTATGATCCATGCCACATTATTGATGTTATCTACATGTTTTATGCACACTTTATGTCATATTCGTGCATTTTCTGGAACTAACCTATTAACAAGATGCCGAAGTGCCGATTCTGTTTTCTGCTGTTTTTGGTTTCAGAAATCCTAGTAACGAAATATTCTCGGAATTGGACGAAATCAAAGCCCAGGGGCCTATTTTTCCACGAAGCTTCCAGAAGTCCGAAGGAGAGACGAAGAGGGGCCACGAGGGAGCCAAACCCTAGGGCGGCGCGGCCCCCCCCCCCGTGGCCGCGCGGCCCGATGGTGTGGGCCCCCCGGGCCGCCTCTTGACCTGCCCTTCCGCCTACAAATAGCCTCCGTGACGAAACCCCCAGTACCGAGAGCCACGATACGGAAAACCTTACTGAGACGCCGCCACCGCCGATCCCATCTCGGGGGATCCAGGAGATCGCCTCCGGCACCCTGCCGGAGAGGGGAATCATCTCCCGGAGGACTCTACACCGCCATGGTCGCCTCCGGAGTGATGAGTGAGTAGTCTACCCCTGGACTATGGGTCCATAGCTGTAGCTAGATGGTTGTCTTCTCCCCATTGTGCTATCATTGTCGGATCTTGTGAGCTGCCTAACATGATCAAGATCATCTATCTGTAATTCTATATGTTGCGTTTGCTGGGATCCGATGAATAGAGAATACTTGTTATGTTGATTATCAAAGTTATATCTACGTGTTGTTTATGATTTTGCATGCTTTCCGTTACTAGTAGATGCTCTGGCCAAGTAGATGCTTGTAACTCCAAGAGGGAGTACTTATGCTCGATAGTGGGTTCATGCCTGCATTGACACCTGGGACAAAGGATGAAAGTTCTAAGGTTGTGTTGTGCTGTTGCCACTAGGGATAAAACATTGATGCTATGTCTAAGGATGTAGTTGTTGATTACATTACGCACCATACTTAATGCAATTGTCTGTTGCTTTGCAACTTAATACTGGAGGGGGTTCGGATGATAACCTGAAGGTGGACTTTTTAGGCATAGATGCAGTTGGATGGCGGTCTATGTACTTTGTCGTAATGCCCAATTAAATCTCACTATACTCATCATGATATGTATGTGCATGGTCATGCCCTCTTTATTTGTCAATTGCCCAACTGTAATTTGTTCACCCAACATGCTGTTTATCTTATGGGAGAGACACCTCTAGTGAACTGTGGACCCCGGTCCAATTCTCTATACTGAAATACAATCTACTGCAATACTTGTTCTACTGTTTTCTGCAAACAATCATCTTCCACACAATACGGTTAATCCTTTGTTACAGCAAGCCGGTGAGATTGACAACCTCACTGTTTCGTTGGGGCAAAGTACTTTGGTTGTGTTGTGCAGGTTCCACGTTGGCGCCGGAATCTCTGGTGGTGCGCCGCACTACATCCCGCCGCCATCAACCTTCAACGTGCTTCTTGACTCCTACTGGTCCGATTAAACCTTGGTTTCTTACTGAGGGAAACTTGCCGCTGTGCGCATCACACCTTCCTCTTGGGGTTCCTAACGGATGTGCCAACCACACGCATCAAGGTGAAGGGCTGTGACACAAACCCAAGTCTGCATCAACAAAACATTTCTTTCTAGGAGCTGGAACAAGGTATACCAAATACCTGGACAGATCCAATGGATCTGATCCATCACATATACATGAAATAAGCATGGGATGAGCAGATGCTCATATGGGTAGATCATCACTTGGTTTTCACCAAGGATTACTACCAGTCAAAAGCCACTAAAATAAAAAGCATCTAGGTACAGATCTTATACACAGAAACTAGCACATATGCACAGATGCACACACTAGCCAGATTTGATGCATAGATAGCACCAGTAGATGGCAAAGATTAGCAGCTAAGACTACACAGTAAATCCTAAGCATACAACCATCAGAAACCCTAGATTTCTTCACAGGCAAGCATATTGGCATTCATATTTATTATGATCCCCAAATATGCAAGCAAAGATGAGTAGCCAACAAGATCCAACCAACCATGTGAGCAACCAGTCAGTAGCAAGGCTACTGAGGTCACATCACACTTAGCACCAATTAAGAGAAAGCCAAATATATCACATCATTATCCAGAAATGGATTCAGACTCTAATTGCTTGTAAAAGAATCATGAATAGCAAATTCAGACACAAGCGAGTAATTCAATCATCACTGCATAAGCAGTTCATCATAATTTAAGTAATACAAGCATGAATTTATCACAGATCCATGCTAAGCATTGACAGTAGCATACTGTTAAGCAACACAGTTTAATCCATAGCCACTAGAGCAAATCTAGATAGATAAGATGGGCAACATCACAAGTAAGCAACATCATAGTGATGCTTGAGCATCAGCATCACAAGATAATTGAATCATTTAGTCACAGTATTAACCAGTAAGCTATCACTGATAATTGAATTGATCAAATGGATCAATTATAGCAAGCCAAGTTACACAGAGAGGTTAGCCAACAAGCAAGGAATGATCCAATGGATCATTGGCTTGCATAGGAAGCACTGAAGCATATCACAGGCACCACTGGCACACACACAAGTGTCACAGATGCATCACAAGTACACCTAGACAAGCAAGCATGATATACCAAAGAAGCACAAGCAAGTCATAACCAAGCATAGCATGGCATAGATAGCTGTTGAGCAAGCACAGTAGAGCATGGCAAGTACAGAGCATGCTAGGAGCAGCAGAGAAGCAAGCACAGCATGAATAGCAAGCAAAGCAGCATGTGCCAGTACCAATAACTGGTAATTGGGCCATGAGCTTCCAGTAGACATAAGCGCAGGAAAATTGCGCAGCAATAGCATGGCTCTGCGTGATCACAGGACCACCAGAGAGCAACAGAGCATGAGGAGGAAGAAGAACAGTAACAAGGGGAGGCGCACAGAAGAGAAGGTGGAGATGCAACACTTACTTGCGCCTGGAAGCAGAGGCTAGGGCATGGCGAGGCAGTGCTCGCGCGGCCCTAACAGCTGCGATTCCAGGGAAGGCGCCGACGTTACGCCGGCGAACCCAGACACGAACCAGCACCACCGTAGCAAGCACCTGAGGCGACGGCACGAGTACTGTGAGCAGCACCCGCGCCAGGTCAACCCCAGGCGCGTACCCATCGTCGGCGAGGACGAGATCTCGCCGGAGTTCGTCGAGGCGAATCTCCACGAGATCCAGGACGGAGGCGATTCGCCAGGAGAGGACGAGAAGGGGAAAACTGCGCGGACAGATCGATAGATCTGCACGCGGCGGTTCAGGTTCGGTAGGTGGCTACGGCGGAGGAGCACAGCGATGGCCGGAGCGAGGCGGCGGCCATGGCGGCGACGCCATCGCCACGGGTGTCGCCAGAGGTTAGGGTTAGGTCGAGCGAGTGAGAGGGCCGAGTGAGTGAGAGTGAGGTGGGCCACTTCGGTGCCACCGAACCCAAAAGGGGATCAGCCTTATTGGGCCGTCCCTGGGTTTAGGTTATTGGGCTGGGCCCAATATGGGTCCAGGGGGGTATTTTGGTCTTTTAACATTTAATAAAAGGCCAGAATTTTACCAAATTTTGATAAATCAAATACAATTCTAAAAATCCATTAAAAATTGGATTAATGAATGAAAAATAAATCTTAACAAGAATAAAATATGAAATGGAATTTATGGAACAAATTCAAAATTATGAATTTTAAGAATTTAAATAATAACTTGGAATTTAAAATTATTATTTCCTTGTATTTAAAATTCAAGGAAAAATCTCAAATAAGTTAAAATACTTATTTTCAAACATTTCAAAATGAAATTCTAATATTCCAAGTCATTTCTTTTGAAAAAGGGTATTTTTCCCAGAAAAATACTATACTCCTTTTATTTCCAAAAACTATAGAGGTAACTCTATAATTTTCAACTATTTTTGGAATGATTAAAGGAATCACCAAGTAAATAGTTTTACTTTGGATTGTTGTACTTTGTGTGAATTAAAATGGTTTACACTTTTAAATCAATTGTAAATTACTGTCAAAGACATAAATCTTAAACGCAACCCTAAATTGCTATAACTCAGCGGGGTAAAGGGATTTAACATAAAATAATACATCCATGATTGCATTATTTGGATTTTATAACATTGTCCTTACCGGACAATGATGCTTCTCTGACGTAACCCGAGGTCCAGGTTCCATCAACTGCATTGAACTGCACTATCTCGCAGTCCACAGGCAAGTTCACCCTTGCTCATGTCAACTTGAGTATTTTCTACTACTTTAATGCAAATCTATATACTTATCATTCCTGCATCGCAAATGAAATGTTACTTTACAACTATGAATATGACTATGTGGCTGGCAATGGAACCATGGTATGTGTTGATATGGTGGAGGTTCCATTGCAATGGGTTATATCACCCTAGAATTAATTACCAATGCCGTCCAGTGATTCTAGCGCCGTACAAACCGCGTTGACCATGAGATCTATAATGGCTCTGGGGAAGCCAGCCGTATCTTTTTCCTTCTGCACGCCAACGGATCGGAGAGCCGATGGGGTGCTGGAGGCACTGCCGCAATAGGTTGGGATAGCCTTTTAAATCCCCATCCATTAGTGATGATAAGCTCTACGATCTATGAGGGATTATCCGGAGTACACCATGAGTAAAGCCGTATTATCGGGGGAAGTCTACTGGAGGTGTACGGTTGGACAAAAGGGTGGGTTTGCAGTCACGGAGAAGGCGGTGTGGGCTTGGATCTTTATACCTGGCCTCACACCAAAGGAAGTGTGAACGGGGGCAAGTCCCTGCGGATGGGAAAAAGGGTGAGATCTCTTGTGGGAAAAGTAACGCACCTCTGCAGAGTGTATCAAATTGTGGTTGTCACTCCTTGTTCCGGGAAGGGAACTGCGAACGCGGCAGGAAAGGAACTCCACGAAGTTCTAGTCAACCAGTGAAGACTGACGGGCATAGTTTTCATAATAAAAGCAACCTTTTGAAGAAATGATTTCAAAAACATGCATTGACCTGCGATTTCCTGATCAATGGTCGTAGCTAGTGCATCAAACACCTTTTTACTCTTTTAGAACTTGCTGAGTACCTCTGTACTCACTTTCTTTCGACACCCTTGCTAGACTGTGATCCGGAAGTGGAGGCCATCAACGATGGAGCACCAGAAGGAAGTTACGAGCTGGTCTACGAAGAACCTGATCTTACCGGCGGAGTGGAAGGCGTAGACTATGGGATAGTCTACGGACCAGATGACACGGAGGTGGAGGAGTAGTGATATACCCTAGCATCATAGAGCCGAGCAACGTAGAACTTACCTAAATAAGTTGTTGAGCTCTTTATATTTGTTATGAGTTGTAATCGTACTTAAGTAGTATCTTAGGGTGTTCTCATAGGACCTGTGAGAATACCAACTTGTTAAGACAATGTTTGTAATAAAGTATGGAGTGTTATGACCTGCAATGTTTCTGTTGTACCACTCTGAGGGATATGGAAAATTGTGAAGAAGTCCCTTCGCAAAGATCATATCAACGACTTGTATACTACAACATGCAGTGGTATGCTGGGTCACCGCACGTCGCCCCGCTGGAGCCAGCCCCAGACGCAAACGGACACGCGACCATTTCCGCGTCCGCCTCGCGACGCAAACGGACGCCCGCGGACATTTTGGGTGTCCGAAATGCGTCGCGCCGCTGGAGATGCCCTCAGAATTCATATTAAGACGGACTTTTTTTATGAGGTCAAGTTCCTCTTCATCTAGTTAGTTAAGCTGCTTCACAATTCATATTTGTATCAACCACACAACGCTATAGATAATAATCATATACGAAACAATACAGCAGCATGCGTGCTGTATCTTTATACTCTGTCAACAAAACATTCACAGACACAAGCCACCATGGGTGCATGCATGCATCAATCTGATCCGTCGGAACAGAAAGCCTGTCCATATAAAGATGTCAAAAGTTTATTTAAATTTAAATGTATCTAGATCTTGTATAGTATATAGATAAATCCAGATTTAAACAAACTATCATATGGGCGTACATGGTTTGCTGGCCGCAAAACTATCATATATGGGCTTACCGATGTAGCCTTACACGCTTTTAGGTACTGCTAAGAGCAATTTCGCTTCTCCTGCCATTATTCGAAGGTTTGTATTATGTATATTTAGGAAGTACTCTTCATGTTAGCTAAAGTTATAAGTCAGTGTCAATTTTTTTTGTTATACCGCACGAACTATGCTGAACGTATCAGTTTGAGCATGTTACCCATTTTAATTAGGTCCGTGAGAATCATAAAGTCATCTTTTGTTGGCTGGACGTGGAATTGAACTTCTCATGTTATTGTTAAACACCGGGGCACCATCTGCATTACATTCAATGTTAATTCGATCTCTACATAACACCGTGTTATTAATTTTTTTGACTGGTCATTCAAAGGTTTGCTACTTTGATATGTATATTCAATATGAATGTGCGTGCTGCAATTTCAAAATTCTTTTCATGTGTGTGAATGGAAATTTTAGTTGAATCTACCTTTTGCCTATATATGTAGGCAATACGAGATAACATCCCTTTTTTTGCATCTTCTCATGATGCGATATAAGAACAATGTAAAAAAAGAAAAGCATATATGTGAGTTTATTAGTTCTAACTTGATATAGATATATGCCACCTATTAACACATTGTAATTCAAAGTTTTCAAGTTGTATCAACCGCCTCTATTCTCTAAATTCTTAAATATTTTTACGGTTCTTTCCTCAAAATGGACGGGTGTGGCAAAGCGTGCCTTTATGGTCTAGTTTGATACCTAAAATGAGTCGAGCCGCTACATATGCTTTGCACCTAAGTCAGGGAGAGATCTCTGCACTTAAACGGATGGATCCACGCGATGCGAGTAGTTTGCAAGAGATTTTTTTTTCTTAAAGTGTCGGTGACGTATTTAGAATGAGAAGTAAGCTCATTCTTGTCATAGCGAAAACAAATACGGATAGCTTCCATTCCAGTCACATACTCACATCTTATTGCCGTTTTATAATTTGGAATTAAGACATGGATCAGCCAGAGTTTATATGCTCAAAATCAACTTATACTAGAGTAAATTACAGTACTTGTAGGTTCTAATCGACTAGTCGAAGATGCAGTTTTCCGGCGTGTTCATGGCCCATCCTTGGATCTCGTCTCTGAGCATGTCCTGAATCGACAATTCGCCCCGAACAATTCCGCAATAGAGCGTTTTAAGAAAGGGAGCATTGCAGAGCAAGAATTTGGCGAGCGTCCTCTGCGCCCTCCCGCCGTGGTAATGCGCAAAGTTGATCTCCCTCACTCGTTTCCTCAAGCACGGGATGATCACCGCCGGCGCGGCGAGGACCTCGTACTTGTTGCACCTCAGCTGGTGCGCGCGGACGAGCTCCCCCTCCTTGCAGTCGTGCCAGCTTTTGCGCGCGTGCAACCCCTCTTTGCTGGGGTCCGTGTCCAGAGACAGCGAGAGCACCTCCAGGTTCGGGGCGTGCAGGAGGATCCTGCTCACGGCTGCGATGGCTGCCTCGCCGTCGCCGTCGCCGTGCGGGAGGAGCCCGGTTAGCTCGAGGTGGAGGAGGCGCCTGAATGCAGGCAACGACCTTGCCAGAGCGTCGTGCTCCACGCCGCAACCCAGACGTGCAGACCGCAGGTGCAGATGCTTGGTGGAAGCAACTAGCTGCAGAAACTTTCCCAATTTTGCGAGCTCCTTCTCCGACGAGACCTCCTTGCCGCAGATATCGATCATGCACGACGTGGGTTTCCAGCGGCCGCCGCAACGAAGGGCCAGGAGAGGCGTGTCGGGCACCGCGCCGAGGTACTCCAGGGTGTGGAGCTTTTCGTTGACTTCAACGACGACCAGGCTGTGGCAGCACCGGAGGGCGAGCTTGCGGAGTCGGCGGTTGCCATGGAGGTACAGCGCGGTCACCGTCCCGCAGGCCTCGAGCGTTAGGTCGGCCAAGCGCGGGCAGGCGTAGACGAGCCTCTGCACGTTCCGCTCGCAGTCGGTTACACGAACAAGGAGCAACGCCTCGAGGGACGGCAGGCTGATGGTGTCCGGCGGGGAGAGCTTGCAGGGGCCGAGGCTGAGCGACCGCAGCGCGGCGCTGGAGAAGAGCATCTTCGGGACGGTGTACTGCGGCCAGCATGAACTTTCGTCGTCGTCGGAGACCGACATGCGCCTCGGTCGGCTATTCACTTCCTCCTCCTCGTCGTCGGTGGATCGGCTGCGCTTACGACTACCGGAGGCGCGGCAGAGGGAGTATGGACGGGAGCATACGGGCACGCGGCGAAGGCGAAGGTCGAGCTCGAGCCCTACAGGAGCAGGGGCGGCGTGCTTGAGGGCGTAGGACACCCAGTGGTCCACCGTGGAGGCGTCCTCGCGGCGGTAATAGTTCAGGGCGACGCGAAGCACGCGCAGCTGCGGCGCAGGTGCCGTAGGCACGAGGTGCCGCGCCAAGAGGGCGGCGGTCACGGTGGTGCCAAATGGCGGCTTCGGGTTTGGGTCGACAGGGCGGCCATAGCTCCAAGACCCATAGTCCTCATAGTCCGGGATGGGGCTCTCCGGCTGCTCCAGCGTGACGGCGTCGACGCCGGCGTAGACGTTGCGCCACCGGCTCGATAGCGCCGACGCACGCCCCGCTTCCTTAGCCGGGAGGAAGGAGAGGATGCGCCACAGCGTGGCGTCGCTGAGCTTGCTCAGCCGGTCCTCTCGCCGCCTCCGTCCGACCTGCATCGCGATAGGCTCGTACGGCAACAAATCGATTAGCTAGATCAGAAACTCACGTCCACAGCACAGTATATATTTGGGTTTCGAAATTCCAGTCATCATACCGTCATACGTGTTCGTATTCGAATCGGACCGGGCATGACGGGACAGCGGCGGGCTGATTTATGGACAGCAAGACCGTTTGAAAGCAGATTAGCTAACGCTTCGTTTGGATGTAAAGTATTGGAGCCTTGGAATTGAATTGTGTGTAATACCAAAGGTGACTGCTGAGCGTCCCCCAGGGGATTAGATTTCTAATCCCCCGGGTGGACAGCCGTTGGATGTGCTTGATTGGACCGTCCAGATCGTGACACGTGTCACAGTATACCTTAATCCCACTTTTGCTACCATAATGTACCAAAGTAGCAAAAAACGGTTCGTTTGTAGCAAAATCGACCCAATTGTAGCAAAACACGGTTCACCCAAAATACACACAGATCTCATCGGAGACTCGCCGGAGACTATGTAGCAAACATGTTGTACTATTGTAGCAAAACAATTATGGTATTGTAGCAAAACCGATCACATTGGAGACCTCGCAAAAAAACTCGCCGGAGATGTCACCCAGGAACTCGCCGGAGTCATCGCCGGAAACCTCACCGGAGACATGGTAGCAAAAAATATATGCTAAAGTAGCAAAAAAACACAAAAATTGTAGCAGCTTTTTTTTTTTTTGCTATTGTAGCAAAACCGACCTCACCGGACACCTCGTCGGAGAACTTATAGCAGAAATACAGAACAATTGTAGCAACGATATATAGAACAAAAGTAGCAAATCCGACTTCGCCGGAGAAGTTTGCCAGAAACATCGGAGCTACAATATTATACCAATTGTAGCGGCGCGACTGGCCGTGTGTAGCAGCGCCGACGAACTTGTGTAGCGGCGCGGCCGGCCGTGTGTAGCAGCGAGTTGGCTAGCACCCGTTTGGTGCTCTCCGAAGCCATGGCTGCCTCAAGCTGCTAGCTCCATGGCGAGGGCGCTGGCCATGGAAGTTGGAGAAACGACGGGAGAGGTCGGAGCGACGCCTCGTAGGCTGCAGGAAGCCCAGGGTCGAGCGCGGTGCGAGCTCCGGGCGAGCTCCGAACAGAGAAAGGCGGGCTATGGAGGCCCGGAGCATTGACGGGGAACATCAACAACGCGCGGCAACGCGGAGGCCAGCCATGAACCCGGCAGCGGCGCATAGGCCGTCCATGAGCTCGTCGGTCGGAGCTACGCGAGTAGATATGGAGGTTGAGAGGGAAGCGCTGCAGAGGTTCCCGACGCCGGCTGCCGGAGCTAGGCGAGCAGAGCATGTTCGGCCATGTCCGGAGGTGAATGAAGACTGGAATTGGAGGCGGCGACATGAGCGAAGCCATGGAGCTCGCCAGCGGCGGAGCAGGTCGCGTGGGGACGGAGCGAGGCGCCATAGGGGGTCGTCGGGCCGAGAGCTGGGCGGTCTCCGGCACAGAGCTGCCTGATGCAGTTGTGTGGTGCAGGGAAAGAGAAAAAAGGAGAACGGTGAGGAAGAGATAAGGTTGGGGCCCACACGGACACGCGTCGCGCTGTGCGTGCGGAGGAACGGAGGAGTATTCCCCCGGGGGAAGACAAGCGTTTCCCAATACCAAATCAGACTCCGTATTGAAATGGGCACAAATACCAATTCTATTGTTTGGTTCTGCAAAATATTGCTACATGGAATCTGATAAGATAGCAATACCAAATTTGTGTTTGGATGTACATGCCACGGTAATTGAATCATTGACCCATCTTCTCTGATCCACCGCGTCCACCATACATCTCCACTGTGGCGCCTGCCTCCCAATCAATCGTTCCCATGGTGCAGCACCCATCAGCACCCAGCCAGAGGGCGAGCTTCACGAACACCGCCAATGAGTACTCTGCAAAGGCGTCGCCGCCGAATGGCTAAAGGTCGCCGGACAATAGCTAGCCATCCCCGCTCTACTAATAAGTTAGTGCTTCATTCACACCTTATCAGAAACGTAGAGAGGAACGCGCTGCCGGAGAAGGTACACGCTCGTGCACGTCCATGCAACGTTTTGAAGTTTTTCAATCTTCCTCACCAGGTTCCCTGAAATATTACGTCGCCCTTGTGCCGGAGAAGCCGACGGCCATGGATTTGGTCGTTGCAGCCCATGGTAAAAGGAACTTGCTGGCGGCTATGGTCGGGGGCGGACCTCTGGCAGCTGTGTTCGGCGGAGAATCTCTAGCGGCGGTGGTCGGCGACGAACATCCGGCGCCGGCAGGCGGCGGCGCGAACCTCTGGCGGCAGCGATCGGCGAAGAACATCCGACGGCAGCAGCGGTCGGCAGCGAACATCCTGTGGCGGTGGCCAGATGCGAAGCTCCGGTGGTCTCTGAAAATTTGTTGTTGACGAGAAGGAGAGCCAATTCCACACAATACGGAGGGATGAGGCTCCGTATTGGTGAAGGGGTTTTTTTAGTTGTAGTCCGATTCTGTGGTATTGGGCTGCCAATTCTAGTCTTCAATTCCAAAGCCAACCAAACAAGAGAATCCGTGAAGCCAATTCCAATTCCCAATTCTGTGCTCCAATACTGTGCATCCAAACGGGGTGTAAGTAAATTCAATTCAGCTGATCTACTCCGACTCGGACTGGAACTGAATCGCGCGTCGAGCTCTACTCTAATACCGGAAAACGACTCAATCCTTTATTACAACCGAGCCGTGCAAGCAGATCTCAATAAGAGAATCGACACGATCGAAATCGCTCGAGTCGTAAGCATGCCGACGATGGCCGGCGGCGGCGACCGTCTCTCTGGCCTCAGCGACGACCTCCTGCGTCGCATCCTCCACTTCGTCCCCGCCCAAGAGGGCGCGTTCACCAGCGTGTTGTCAAGGAGATGGCGCCCGCTCTGGCGCTCCTGTGGCGCCGTCAACCTCGAGGCCCGCGCCCTCAAGGGCAGCCACGACGACCGCTACTGCAAAGAAGCCCGTGGCCGCTTCTTCGCTAGGCGTGACGCCGTCGTCTCTGCCGCGCACAAGGCGCTCGACACCGCCGCCGCCGCAGAAGCCGACGGCGACGGTCCCGTCAGGAAGCTCACCTTCCGCGTGGAGGCACACACCGAAGACGAGGTCCGCGACTTCCTGCACCGCGACGTGGCGTGGCGCGACAAGCACGACGTGTTCGCCGGGGTGCTCTCCCACCGTGCGGCGCGCCGCCTTGAGGAGCTCCAGATCGCCGCGGTGGACTCGGACGACGGGAAGCCCATGCACTTTGAGACGTCCAAGTATGAGGCCTCCGGGAACATACACGGGCTCGGGATCTTCCCGCTCGCCGTAGGCTCCCTGCCGTCCAAGACCCTCCGCGTGCTGGAGATCACCAACTGCAGCAAGCTCGAGCCAGCATCGCCGCCGGTGTTCTTCCCACGGCTGGAGTCTCTACGGCTGCGACACTGCAACATGCCTCTCAACAATCTCCAGGACATCATCGACGCCGCGCCGTTGCTAGCCATCATCCACCTTGATTCTATCCTCCTAGAGTACGACGAGAAGCGCCACGGGAACGGGCGCCGAGACTCTCGCCGTGACAATGCCCCGCCGCCAGAGCAAGATAGGCTGAACCGCTCCCTCCGCTGCCGGACAGCCATCTCGCTGGTCATGGACAGGTGCTCCTTCAAGGAGGAGGGCACCCTGCAGATCTACGCGCCCATGCTGCGCCGCTTCCGGTACCGGGGAGTTCTCCGGCATATCTCGCTGAGCCCGCCGCCCCTCCATCTGGCACGGGCGGAGCTGACTCTCACCGAGTACGGCTACCTACGACACAGAGACCCACGCGTCGCCCGCCAGAGCTTCTGGGGAACCGTCCGTGGCTTCATCCACGCCAAGGAGATGAAGCTGAAGGTGCGCCACCTGGAGGAGATCGCCACCACCAACGAGAAGAGGCAGGCCAAGCTCCTCCCGGTGCTCCCCAGCCTCGAGCGCCTTCACCTCCAGGGAGTGTACACGGCCCCCGGCAACATGTCGGCAGCGGCGATCGAGAACCTGCTCCGCTGTTGCCCAGCGCTGCGCGATCTCCGGATCGACCTTAGCACGTCGCAGGAAGACGCCAAGAGGAAATTCCAGTACGGGCAAGACTTCTTAGAAAGGAAGCACCGCTCCGAGTTTGAAGAGTCCGTCCAGCGTTTCAAGCGCCGCCGGACACAGCCGATGGTGGGCGCCGGAGACGACGACGATGGCCACGTTAATTACTTCGACGAGGTCTCTGATCTGCCCGGCCTAAGTGGTCACTCGTTCGAATGCCTGCGAAAGTGCCTCAGACGTGTCGGCCTGCAGTTCCAGCGCCAGACAACCGACTGCTTTGGTACCAAGCTCGTCAAATTCTTCGCCCAAGATGCCAAGGTTCTAGAAGAATTGTGCATCGATGCCGGAAACGAGAGGATACATGACCACATGAAACTCAAAGTTGAAAAATGGGTTGCTCATTTATCATCCACCAAAAGAAGAAGGATCAACTCAATTGGTGCAACAAAGCTTCAAGTATTGTCTCTTCCAAGATCATACATTTGGGAAGAATTGGTGTAAATCCCTTTAGATACTCAACTAGCATGGAGCTTGGTTTTATCTTATCTTTTCAAGGTCTTATACGTAGACTGAACTAGTACAAAATATAATTTAAGAAAATTTAGGGATATGTACTCCATCTGTTTTTATCTATGGTTTATGAGAGAGGACTTTCTTTCATATGTGCTCAGTGCGCACCCATATTTGGACATTTGGACTGTTTATACTGCATCAAGATCTATGTTCTTTTTTTCCCTCTCAAACAACTTCTCATTTTTGTATCGATCACACATTCTTTGAACTTGAAATTTTGCAGATCACTTAAAGATAACAACTAGAATGTGCGAAAAACATTTCATATTTTTTTATGTATATATATATTTCAAGAATTTACTTTGAATTTTAAAATAATTTGAAATTGCAAAAAATTATAAACTATTTTTCCGCCATTCTATTTGTTACTTTTTATTGACTTGCAAAAAAATCAAATCGATATTATATAATTTGAGAGAGATAAAAAAAAAAAAACGTTAAAAAATGTAAAGGTGCTCTATTCAAGAGTAAACACGAAAAAAGAAACCTTAACTCGTGTGGAGCGGCTCTTGCCCGGGCATACAATGACAATGAGGATCTAATTTGGAAGCCCTCGTCATTAAAAAGCGACCAGTGAAAACAAAATGATTGCTTGGTTTAACAGCCTAAACAATAAATCATTAGAAACTTTCAGACTAAGCAATTAATACAATAATGTCAACATGAATTGAAATATTCTCCACTTATGCATTTACTCTCTTTAGGAGAGAACCCCATTCAAGATCGCAACACCATAAGACCTTGTTTGGTACTAATGTATTTGTAGAGATTAGTGAAGAATTCCCCACCAAACCCCAAATCCACACGTATTCATAAAAACATATTTGGTTCTAGTTTTTTTAGGGATATTTGGTTCTAGTATATTGGGCTAATTTAGTCCCACTTTTTCCTACCCAATACTCTACCCTACCTAGTGGATTTGAGGGGATTGGGTAAAGGTAAGAAGGATTTCACCCAATCATGTAAAGATTATCCCCACTAATCCCACCAAACCTATTGTAACTACTAAGGCCCAAGAGATTACCACTCGTAAGAACAGCTCAAGTTCGATAAGCTCCCATCCAAACAAAAAACTAAAACACATATCTTCACTATAGTATCCACCCATCCTCCAAAGAAACAGAACCAACGGTATATTAAGATATTACCACTAGTAACTTCCAAAGGATTTGATCCTTTCTTACTTCGCAGCCACAGAAGAAACATCAGAGCTTATCAGTGCATACCAGTACCAGGCCACCAAACACCGAACCAACGACGTCGATGAACAAAAACTATCCATCAGTGAGTAAATCCTAAGTGCACCATGCCTTCTCCTCCCAAATCGTACTTACTCTTTCTAGGAGCGCCAAAAAAAGCTGTCTCACTGCAAGTCACTTGTATTACTCTGCTCCTCTTGTTGAGGTGTGGTATCCGGCTTGAGAGGCGGCCTCTCGGCGCTGCCATTGCTCCGGCTACGAGCAGCTGAGACCACGTGCATGATCATCCCCTCTGCGGTGTTGATCGCTTCCCGTGTCCCACTGATCACCACCTCCCTGCATATGCATCACACACAGAAAGTTACCAGATTGCAGGCTTGTGTATCTCGAAGCTCAAATCATGATGCGTCCAGTCCACACACGGACAGAGAAAACCGACATACCTGTCAGTAGTCCCAGCTATGAACTCACCCTTCGCCGAAGTCCTGATCCATGCGCCGGTGAACTGAACTCCAAGGAACCAATTAACAATTAATTAGCTAAAGCCATCCTCCAGTCCAGTGGCATGCATGTAAGTTTGACTTGGCACACAAATTAACGGGATGCCAGCAAAATATGTTAAGACCAAACCGTTCAGAAATACTACAGTACTACCCCATGCATGCATGTTAACAGTGCATATTAGTGATTCAGGATACCTGTATGATCTCCCTTATTTTCCTCCCACCACAACCAATGACAGCACCAATATGCTCGTCGGCAATAGCAATGGTGAGAGACTCACAGGCATCATCATTGTTATCAGGTGATCTGATGGGCGTGTTCGACTGAAGAAATTCAAGAAAACATGGTTCAGATTTCACAACAAGCGGCATATACAACTGGTTCACTGGACATAAACAGTAAATGGTATACTTGGAAAATTATTAACATGCTGTGTGACAAAATAGATAGAGGCATTTCATGAATAATCACGCTATGCATATGTGAAGCACAAAGGTACAAGGGACTGGGTTGCAGGAAGCTACACCCAGATTTGAATATGTACTTCAGATTAACAGGTTGGAGTCAAGCCCGCAATTCTCATTCATTCCTTCCGAAAAGAAACTTACATATTTCTTCTCCAGAAATATAACAGCCAGTTATACATTTTCTAAAGCACAAAGTACACTATAGTAGGGGTCAACTGAGCAAGGGCTTCAACTTTCTACATGGAAAAGATGATGCTCCTTTTGTCGTTTCTTAGCTTTGTTTGGAAATGGAATCAAGATCTAGTGTATGGCCAACAAGCATTATTACGGAAGAGAAATAAATAATCCCCTTTCTTTTCTTACAATAACTATCTAATACCCTACTAGCATCCATTATTTTTTATTTACCCATTTAAAGCACTTCTTAAAAGATATCTATTGAGAAGCCCTATTAATGCATTAAAGAAGCAATCCAGATAAGAGGAGAATCAGAACATGTACCAGTAGATTTCAATAACAACATCTTACCCTGCTGTGGTATCTTTCGACATGCTCATCTGGCCCATAGTCTTCACACCCAAGAAAGAGAGCGCCTGATTATTTGGGAGCACGATTAGCCAATTAGTTACTGGAGAAAGGTGACAAATTACGGTCTAGTAGCTCAATGCCTGCGAATCATTATGACTAGTCCAGGATCTCGATACACAAGAATACCATAAAAGAATATGAAAGCAACCTATTCTTCAAGTTCAGTCTTGCTGCAAGCCTTTGACAGATACTATACCAAACTACCCCAAGGCAGACAAGATGTGAATGAGGAGGGATCCAACCCAAAACTGAGTAGCAGGCAATACATTTACAAGAAAAAAGCCGAAAATTAAGACAGTAGTAGCGTCCAGTGCTAAAATTAATGCAGACAAACCTGCATAGATACGTGAGTAGCGATCGTCCTCCAGCAACTCAGAAAGTATCAAGAATATCGCCTGCAGCTGGTTGTCCAAGTTTCCTGTGATTGTAACCAACCTATCTTGAAGACCATAGTGTTTGTCGTGCCGTGAGATCACAATTCCAGCATTTGATGCTTCAGCCAGTGACCTAAATGGTAAACAAAAAAAGGGAATAGGGATCAAACCTGTAATTTCTCAAAAGTAGAAATAAACAGATGCTGCCTAGGCACCCAAACAAACAGTGAACTAGAAGAAGCAGAGCTGAAGCTGAATTTTTTCACAGCATGCCTCTGTGTTTATATGTGATCCCATGCACAAAGGTGGTTTAACTATAAGAATCTCACAGTAATAGGTTAGAACCATAGACTGTAATGTGCAAATTAAATGGTATGATCACATAACTGACCAAATTGTGTGGACACGTTCTATGTGGCAACCCAAAACACGCAATTGCACTGCCGTAAACCAAATACGCACATAGATTAATAGATACACAGAGAGAAAAGGATCAAAACAATAACAGTGTTTTTTTTGTGCCAATTAGGAAACATGCAATTCCAAATGAAATGTAGTTAGATACAGAGCAAAATGTTCCCTGGAGATAGATGCTTCGTCGCAAGTACATCACACACAGCAAGATTGGGCGTGGGGAGCTGGAGGAAAGCAATGCGTACTTGATGTTCGTTCCTCCTTTGCCAATGAGCACGCCGCAGCACGCGTCGGGCACCACGAGCACGACGGTGGCCCGCTCGTCGATCACCTGGCCACCCTGAGGCCACCAGAGCAGAGCAGAGCAGAGGATTAACCAACCAACTGAAGACCATCATCAGACTGAACCGAAACGAAACAAACCCGAGCAGAGCAGGGTACGGTACAGACCTGGTAGAGGATTTTCTGGAGTATGATCTCGGCGGCGTCCATGACCTGGTGGAAGAGGCCGGAGACGAGGAGGACCCTGCGGCCGGTACCGGGGAGGAGCTGGCCGCGGCGGGAGACCTTGACGAGCGCCCCGGAGGTGGACTTGAGGGCGGTGACGGCGGAGCCGCCCCTGCCGATGATGCCGCCGGCCTCGGAGTCGGAGACCAGGATCCTGGCGTGCGTCCGCTGCTCCCACAGGTCATCTGAAATGGGGTTCCGACATTAAATTGAGGTAATTGAAAGGCAAACCCTCGCATAAACCCTCGTTTCCGGGGGAAGGAGATGGATCCGAGGATTCGGTGTAGGAGGGAGGAAGCGGCGGTGAAGCGAAGGGAATGCGGGTGGCCTACCTTCGTAGCGGTCGTCGTCGGAGGCCGGCGGCGAGGAAGCCATGGGAGCGAGGAGAAGGTCAGGTGGCCGCCGCCTCGCTTCCTCGCTTTTGGTGGTGCCGTGGGTTCCCTTCTTCCTCTGCTCTCTTTCCTATCGTTTGTGACACCACGCTCACGCCTGCCGGGTCCAGCCAGTCAGCCACACAGACCCTTTTTTCACCCATTTTTATGTTCACAGGAAAATGGGAACCAGTTAATTGAAACAGCTTGCAGTCGAAGCAACTCTTTTCTAAAGAAACTTCTCAACTTTATCTAAATATGGAGGTATATAGATATATTTTAGCTATCGATTTATCTGTATCCAAAAAGTAGATTCATTAAAACCAATTCCTTCAAATCATTCTAAGCAACTTAGCAGTCTGGAATTTATCCAAATTTAAATATATCTAATTACTAAATAGTACTTAAATATATTTAAAAAATTAACAAATCTCGGACAAACTTTAGAGATGGATGTAGTACGAAAAAGGAAAAGATCCAAGGTGAGATGAAACCAGTGATATATTTTTTAATAAGGAGAGTGGTGAGACATCACAGAAATAAACACTGAGCACAAGACTTTGAACCTGGGCGATTTTGACAAAAATAATCTATTTCTGAAAAAAAGCACGGAATGACCCTATGGCAAACTATTTCACCGAACTAACCCTTTTGTGGCGCCATACCTGTCTGTGCGGCGCCCATACGAACGGCGCCACACATCCGACGTGGCGTGGTCGACGCTGCGCGCCGTTGATCAGCCGACGTGGCAGGATGTGTGGCGCCGTTCGCATGGGCGCCACACGTTGAAAGTGTGGAGCTGTTTCGAAGGGCGCCACACATCCACTTATGTGCGGCGCCCGCGCCTGCCCCCGACCCCTCCTCATTTCCTGCTCAGCTCCTCTTCCTCCTCCTCTGACCAGCCACCCCACCTCTCTCCCCACCCAATCCCTCTCAAATCTTGGTGGATTTCGTTGGATATGTCCGTGGAGATTGTTCCCAACCCGTTCCTTGAGGTAATCTCCTCCGTTCCCCTTCTTTTGATCCAATGAATTGATGGATTTGGTTGGATCTACATGTGAAACCCTAGATGTGAAACCCTAAGTTGATTTGAGGGTGGATCTAGATTTGGTTAGATCTTAGGGTTTGTTGAAGTAGGACAAGTGGTAGGGCTAGGTTGTATGGGTAGAAACCCTAGGTTGATTTGTGTTGATTATGGCTAACTAATGAACACATGTATGTATGTGTTGTTCACATTATGCTAGGGCGTGGAAAGAATTGTTCATGTTCATCATGTGGACAAGGATGCTTTTTTGAAGAGAAACCTAGAGCTAGACCCGGAAGAGGTTGACTTGGTGTTTCACCGTAGCCCTAGCTTTGTCGAGGTGGTAGCACAAGTGAGGATTGAGTTGAATTGGAATGGGAAAAATGATGGTGTTGAGCTAGAGGGAAGACATAATGTGGGGTAAGGAATGCACGCCCGTTGGAAGACAATGTGTATCAACTCCGAGCAACGTTGGTCCGTTTACAAGGAGATGGTGGCTGAGTCACAAGACAAGGCTCTGGAGTTGTTTGCAACCAAGACGGTTGATGCTAATATCGAGCTTGACCTTAACTGGCGCTCCTCCCCCATTGATGCTAGGAGTCCACCACCCATGAGCCAAGAAGAAGCCACCGAATCTCCCATTGTCCAATCTCCCATTGCCCAAGATGCACCATTGGAGAAGGAGTATGACGAGCATGACGATGGTGATAATGGTTCGAGATGAATTACAACAATGTCGGTGATTTGGATGCATATTTGACGCAAGGGGACATGGACCACTCCATTCCTTATTCCCGATGCAAGAGCACATGCATATGAGTGGGCACCGCATATGCCAGAAACCTGCCTCCTCCAAGCACTTGGGGTTGAGGTCACTCATCGCCGAGCCAATATGGTCAAAGCTACCATATGGCTCCCAATCCACCTTCAGCATACAAATATTTCAAAATTTACAACATGCCAGTGGAATTTATGAAAAATATAGCAAAAGAGTGATGGCTTCAGAAAGGTTACCTGCTCAGCGGTAAGAGTGTCCAACTCCTCAGTGTAGTACCATTGGATCGTTCGTCATCTCCGAGACATGGTCCCACAAGTATGCCCAAGTGGGCTCCCGATCAAGGTTCTCGTAATGAGCCCATCGCCTCTTGTTGTATCTCTCGGGCTTTGCCCAACTGGTAGGTGTTCCCAGCTCCATATGGAAAGTAGGAGCATGCATCCACCAATACCGCCGACACCAGTCTTGCGACAACCTTCGTCCAACTGCGTACATACGAACTTTGGTTAGTACTTTGTCAAGCATACTACTATACAAGAATATTAAAGTATGAAAATCATTACCTGACGGTACAGGTAGGAAAGTGTCATTGTTCCCCAACTCCACTTGTGCTCCAACTTCGTCAGCGCCTTGAGCCAACAAATGAGCCAACTTCCCACCACTGTCAGCAAAGAGAGTCCTAGAAATGACATACCACAAATACACTCAGGTGTATGTCCGGACAGTGTCACGGTTGGCCCCTTCCGAGCATTCTCCAAAGTTAGCCTTGATCCACTTGAAATTTGCGCCGGAGGGAGCTCTATCTTTTTTATTTGCTGGCTCCGGAGGAGCCATGCCAATAAGGTCCTCCATCTGCTTGCGCCACCCATCAGAAGATGTGTTCATACACAGTGCTGATACGTCTCCGACGTATCGATAATTTATTATGTTCCATGCCACATTATTGATGATATCTACATGTTTTATGCATACTTTATGTCATATTTATGCATTTTCCGGCACTAACCTATTAACGAGATGCCGAAGAGCCAGTTGCTGTTTTCTGCTGTTTTTGGTTTCAGAAATCCTAGTAAGGAAATATTCTCGGAATTGGACGAAATCAACGCCCAGGGGCCTATTTTTCCACGAAGCTTCCAGAAGACCGGAGGACTAACGAAGTGGGGCCACGAGGCGGCGCCACACTAGGGCAGCGCGGCCCAAGCCCTGGCCGCGCCGGCTAGCGTGTGGGCCCCTCGTGACTCTCCCGACTCTGCCCTTCCGCCTACAAATAGCCTTCGTCGCGAAACCCCCAGTACCGAGAGCCACGATACGGAAAACCTTCCAGAGACGCCGCCGCCGCCAATCCCATCTCGGGGGATTCAGGAGATCGCCTCCGGCACCCTGCCGGAGAGGGGAATCATCTCCCGGAGTACTCTTCACCGCCATGGTCGCCTCCGGAGTGATGAGTGAGTAGTTCACCCCTGGACTATGGGTCCATAGCAGTAGCTAGATGGTTGTCTTCTCCTTATGTGCTTCATTGTCGGATCTTGTGAGCTGCCTAACATGATCAAGATCATCTATCTGTAATGCTATATGTTGTGTTTGTTGGGATCCGATGGATAGAGAATACTATGTTATGTTGATTATCAATCTATTACCTATGTGTTGTTTATGATCTTGCATGCTCTCCGTTATTACTAGAGGCTCTGGCCAAGTTTTTACTCTTAACTCCAAGAGGGAGTATTTATGCTCGATAGTGGGTTCATGCCTCCATTAAATTTGGGACAAGGATGAAAGTTCTAAGGTTGTGGATGTGCTGTTGCCACTAGGGATAAAACATTGATGCTATGTCCGAGGATGTAGTTATTGATTACATTACGCACCATACTTAATGCAATTGTCTGTTGTTTGCAACTTAATACTAGAAGGGGTTCGGATGATAACCTGAAGGTGGACTTTTTAGGCATAGATGCATGCTGGATAGCGGTCTATGTACTTTGTCGTAATGCCCAATTAAATCTCACAATACTCATCATATCATGTATGTGCATTGTCATGCCCTCTCTATTTGTCAATTGCCCAACTGTAATTTGTTCACCCAACATGCTATTTATCTTATGGGAGAGACACCTCTAGTGAACTGTGGACCCCGGTCCATTCTTTTAATCGAATACAATCTACTGCAATACTTGTTCTACTGTTCTCTGCAAACAATCATCATCCACACTATACATCTAATCCTTTGTTACAGCAAGCCGGTGAGATTGACAACCTCACTGTTTCGTTGGGGCAAAGTATTTTGGTTGTGTTGTGCAGGTTCCACGTTGGCGCCAAAATCCCTGGTGTTGCGCCGCACTACATCTCGCCGCCATCAACCTTCAACGTGCTTCTTGACTCCTACTGGTTCGATAAACCTTGGTTTCTTACTGAGGGAAAACTTGCTGCTGTACGCATCACACCTTCCTCTTGGGGTTCCCAACGGACGAGTGCTTTACCGTCACAAGGAAGCTACTTTGGCGCCGTTGCAATACGTCAACTACGTGCAAGCAGCTCTTTTTCTGGCGCCGTTGCCGGGGAGATCAAGACACGCTGCAAGGGGAGTCTCCACATCGCAATTTCTTTACTTTGTTTTTGTCTTGCATTATTTTATTTACTACTTTGTTTGCTGCACTAAATCAAAACACAAAAAAATTAGTTGCTAGTTTTACTTTATTTGCTGTCTTGTTTGCCATATTAAAAAACAAAAAAATTAGTTACTTGCATTTACTTTATCTAGTTTGCTTTATTTACTGTTGCTAAAATGGGTACTCCTGAAAATACTAAGTTGTGTGACTTCACAACCACAAATAATAATGATTTCTTATGCACACCTATTGCTCCACCTGCTACTACAGCAGAATTCTTTGAAATTAAACCTGCTTTACTAAATCTTGTTATGCGAGAGCAATTTTCTGGTGTTAGTTCTGATGATGCTGCTGCCCATCTCAATAATTTTGTTGAACTTTGTGAAATGCAAAAGTATAAAGATGTAGATGGTGACATAATAAAATTAAAATTGTTCCCTTTCTCACTAAGAGGAAGAGCTAAAGATTGGTTGCTATCTCTGCCTAAGAATAGTATTGATTCATGGACTAAATGCAAGGATGCTTTTATTGGTAGATATTATCCCCCTGCTAAAATTATATCTTTGAGGAGTAGCATAATGAATTTTAAACAATTGGATACTAAGCATGTTGCACAAGCATGGGAAAGAATGAAATCTTTGGTTAAAAATTGCCCAACCCATGGACTGACTACTTGGATGATCATCCAAACCTTTTATGCATGACTGAATTTTTCTTCGCGGAACCTATTGGATTCAGCTGCTGGAGGTACCTTTATGTCCATCACTCTTGGTGAAGCAACAAAGCTTCTTGATAATATGATGATTAATTACTCTGAATGGCACACGGAAAGAGCTCCACAAGGTAAGAAGGTAAATTCTGTCGAAGAAACCTCTTCCTTGAGTGATAAGATTGATGCTATTATGTCTATGCTTGTGAATGGTAGGACAAATGTTGATCTTAATAATGTTCCGTTAGCTTCATTGGTTGCTCAAAAAGAACATGTTGATGTGAATTTCATTAAAAATAACAATTATAATAATTCTAGGCCATATCCTGCTAATGGTAACTCTTATGGTAGATATGCTTCACCTAATGAGGAAAAGATGTTAGAAATTGAAAGATCCACCAAGAACTTTATGCAATCACAATATGAGCAAAATAAAATGTTTACTAAAACTATGAATGAGCAATCTACCTTGTTGAAGAATATAGGAAATCAACTTGAAAATCTGAATATGGAGATCTCTGGGTTGCAAACTAAACTTGCAAATGCTGAAAACTGAATCTCATACATGTCTGCGTCACAATCTTCTTTAATTAATAAAATGGCTGCTAAACCTGAGGATATAGATAATAAAATTGTTACTACAGCAAATGCCATCCAAGTTAGAATTAATGAGAATATAAGATTGATGGCCGAATTGCGTGCTAGGTGGGAAAGAGAAGAAAATGAAAAAGAAGACAATATAGCTAAAGTTTGGACTATTACCACCACTAGTAATGCTAATGCTACACATGTTGCTGCACCTCCTACTAATAATGGTAAAAGAATTGGTGTAGGCAATGTTTCCACTTCTAATGCAAAGCGCGAAAAACTCACGAAATGCTAAAATCATTAAAGCTGCTAAAACTGCTGAAATTTTTTCCAACATTGGGGACAATGATCCCATTGCTTTAGATTATAATGGTTTGGATTTTGATGATTGCCGTATCTCTGAAGTAATAAAGTTCTTACAAAAACTTGCAAAAAGTCCTAATGCTAGTGCTATAAATTTGGCTTTCACAAAACATATTACAAAGGCTCTCATAGAAGCTAGAGAAGAGAAACTAGAACGCGAAACTTCTATTCCTAGGAAGCTAGAGGATGGTTGGGAGCCCATCATTAAGATGAAGGTCAATGACTTTGATTGTAATGCTTTATGTGATCTTGGTGCAAGTATTTCCGTTATGCCTAAGAAAAATCTATAATATGCTTGACTTGCCACCATTGAAAAATTGTTATTTGGATGTTAATCTTGCTGATAATTCTACAAAGAAACCTTTGGGGAGAGTTGATAATGTTCACATTACCGTTAACAATAACCTTGTCCCCGTTGATTTTGTTGTCTTGGATATTGAATGCAATGCATCTTGCCCCATTATATTGGGAAGACCTTTTCTTCGAACTGTTGGTGCTATCATTGATATGGAGGAAGGTAATATTAAATATCAATTTCCTCTCAAGAAAGGTATGGAACACTTCCCTAGAAAGAGAATGAAGTTACCTTTTGATTCTATCATTAGAACAAGTTATGATGTTGATGCTTCATCTCTTGATAATACTTGATACACACTTTCTGCCGCTAGCTGAAAGGCGTTAAAGAAAAGCGCTTATGGGAGACAACCCATGTTTTTACTACAGTACTTTTATTTTATATTTGAGTCTTGGAAGTTGTTACTACTGTAGCAACCTCTCCTTATCTTAGTTTTGTGCATTGTTGTGCCAAGTAAAGTCGTTGATAGTAAGGTTCATACTAGATTTGGATTACTGCGCAGAAACAGATTTCTTTGTTATCACGAATCTAGGCCTACTTCTCTGTAGGTAACTCAGAAAATTATGCCAATTTACGTGAGTGATCCTCAGATATGTAGGCAACTTTCATTCAATTTGAGCATTTTCATTTGAGCAAGTCTGGTGCCCCAATAAAATTCATCTTTATGAACTGTTCTGTTTTGACAGATTCTGCCTTTTATTTCGCATTGCCTGTTTTGCCATGCTTGATGGATTTTTCGATTCCATTGACTTTCAGTAGCTTTGTGCAATGTCCAGAAGTGTTAAGAGTGATTGTGTCACCTCTGAACATGTAAATTTTGATTGTGCACTAACCCTCTAATGAGTTGTTTTGAGTTTGGTGTGGAGGAAGTTTTCAAGGATCAAGAGAGGAGAATGATACAATATGATCAAGGAGAGTGAAAGCTCTAAGCTTGGGGATGCCCCGGTGGTTCACCCCTGCATATATCAAGAAGACTCAAGCGTCTAAGCTTGGGGATGCCCAAGGCATCCCCTTCTTCATCGACAACATTATCAGGTTCCTCTAGTGAAACTATACTTTTATTCCATCACATCTTATGTACTTTGCCTGAAGCGTCTGTTTGTTTTTGTTTTGTTTGAATAAAATGGATCCTAGCATTCATTGTGTGGGAGAGAGACACGCTCCGCTATTGCATATGGACAAGTATGTCCTTAGGCTTTACTCATAGTATTCATGGCGAAAGTTTCTTCTTCGTTAAATTGTTATATGGTTGGAATTGGAAAATGATACATGTAGTAATTGCTAAAATGTCATGGATAATGTGATACTTGGCAATTGTTGTGCTCATGTTTAAGCTCTTGCATCATATACTTTGCACCTATTAATGAAGAAATACATAGAGCATGCTAAAATTTGGTTTGCATAATTGGTCTCTCTAAGGTCTAGATAATTTCTAGTATTGAGCTTGAACAACAAGGAAGACGGTGTAGAGTCTTATAATGTTTACAATATGTCTTTTATGTGAGTTTTGCTGCACCGCTTCATCCTTGTGTTTGTTTCAAATAACCTTGCTAGCCTAAACCTTGTATCGAGAGGGAATACTTCTCATGCATCCAAAATCCTTGAGCCAACCACTATGCCATTTGTGTCCACCATACCTACCTACTACATGGTATTTCTCCGCCATTCCAAAGTAAATTGCTTGAGTGCTACCTTTAAAATTTCCATTCTTCACCTTTACAATATATAGCTCATGGGACAAATAGCTTAAAAACTATTGTGGTATTGAATATGTACTTATGCACTTTATCTCTTATTAAGTTGCTTGTTGTGCGATAACCATGTTCCTGGGGACGCCATCAACTACTCTTTGTTGAATATCATGTGAGTTGCTATGCATGTTCGTCTTGTCTGAAGTAAGGGAGATTTACCACTAAAATGGTTAGAGCATGCATAATGTTAGAGAAGAACATTGGGCCGCTAAATAAAGCCATGATCCATGGTGAAAGTTTCAGTTTTGGACAAATATCCTCAATCTCATATGAGAAAATTAATTGTTGCTACATGCTTATGCATAAAAGAGGAGTCCATTATCTGTTGTCTATGTTGTCCCGGTATGGATGTCTAAGTTGAGAATAATCAATAGCGAGAAATCCGATGCGAGCTTTCTCCTTAGACCTTTGTACAAAGGCATAGAGGTACCCCTTTGTGACACTTGGTTAAAACATGTGCATTGCGATGATAATCCAGGTAATCCGAGCTAATTAGGACAAGGTGCGGGCACTATTAGTATACTATGCATGAGGCTTGCAACTTGTAGGATATAATTTACATAACACATATGCTTTATTATTACCGTTGACAAAATTGTTTCTTGTTTTCAAAACCAAAGCTCTAGCACAAATATAGCAATCGATGCTTTCCTCTTTGAAGGACCTTTCTTTTACTTTTATGTTGAGTCAGTTCACCTATCTCTCTCCACCTCAAGAAGCAAACACTTGTGTGAACTGTGCATTGATTCCTACATACTTGCATATTGCACTTGTTATATTACTTTGCATTGACAACTATCCATGAGATATACATGTTACAAGTTGAAAGCAACCGCTGAAACTTCATCTTCCTTTGTGTTGCTTCAATACCTTTACTTTGAATTATTGTTTTATGAGTTAACTCTTATGCAAGACTTATTGATGCTTGTCTTGAAGTACTATTCATGAAAAGTCTTTGCTTTATGATTCATTTGTTTACTCATGTCATTTACATTGTTTGGATCGCTGCATTCATTACATATGCTTACAATAGTATGATCGAGGTTATGATGGCATGCCACTCCAGAAATTATCTTTGTTATCGTTTACCTGCTCGGGACGAGCAGAAACTAAGCTTGGGGATGCTGATACGTCTCCGACGTATCGATAATTTCTTATGTTCCATGCCACATTATTGATGATATCTACATGTTTTATGCATACTTTATGTCATATTTATGCATTTTCCGGCACTAACCTATTAACGAGATGCCGAAGAGCCAGTTGCTGTTTTCTGCTATTTTTGGTTTCAGAAATCCTAGTAAGGAAATATTCTCGGCATTGGACGAAATCAACGCCCAGGGGCCTATTTTTCCACGAAGCTTCCAGAAGACCGGAGGACTAACGAAGTGGGGCCACGAGGCAGCGCCACACTAGGGCGGCGCGGCCCAAGCCCTGGCCGCGCCGGCCTAGCGTGTGGGCCCCTCGTGACTCTCCCGACTCTGCCCTTCCGCCTACAAATAGCCTTCGTCGCGAAACCCCCAGTACCGAGAGCCACGATACGGAAAACCTTCCAGAGACGCCGCCGCCGCCAATCCCATCTCGGGGGATTCAGGAGATCGCCTCCGGCACCCTGTCGGAGAGGGGAATCATCTCCCGGAGGACTCTTCACCGCCATGGGCCTCCGGAGTGATGAGTGAGTAGTTCACCCCTGGACTATGGGTCCATAGCAGTATCTAGATGGTTGTCTTCTCCTTATGTGCTTCATTGTCGGATCTTGTGAGCTGCCTAACATGATCAAGATCATCTATCTGTAATGCTATATGTTGTGTTTGTTGGGATCCGATGGATAGAGAATACTATGTTATGTTGATTAGCAATCTATTACCTATGTGTTGTTTATGATCTTGCATGCTCTCCATTATTAGTAGAGGCTCTGGCCAAGTTTTTACTCTTAACTCCAAGAGGGAGTATTTATGCTCGATAGTGGGTTCATGCCTCCATTAAATGCAGGACAGATGAGAAAGTTCTAAGGTTGTGGATGTGTTGTTGCCACTAGGGATAAAACATTGATGCTATGTCCGAGGATGTAGTTATTGAGTACATTACGCACCATACTTAATGCATTTGTCTGTTGTTTGCAACTTAATACTGGAAGGGGTTCGGATGATAACCTGAAGGTGGACTTTTTAGGCATAGATGCATGCTGGATAGCGGTCTATGTACTTTGTCGTAATGCCCAATTAAATCTCACAATACTCATCATATCATGTATGTGCATTGTCATGCCCTCTCTATTTGTCAATTGCCCAACTGTAATTTGTTCACCCAACATGCTATTTATCTTATGGGAGAGACACCTCTAGTGAACTGTGGACCCCGATCCATTCTTTTAATCGAATACACCCATCGCAATACTTGTTCTACTGTTCTCTGCAAACAATCATCATCCACACTATACATCTAATCCTTTGTTACAGCAAGCCGGTGAGATTGACAACCTCACTGTTTCGTTGGGGCAAAGTACTTTGGTTGTGTTGTGTAGGTTCCACGTTGGCGCCGGAATCCCTGATGTTGCGCCGCACTACATCTCGCCGCCATCAACCTTCAACGTGCTTCAAGGAAGCTACTTTGGCGCCGTTGCAATACGTCAACTACGTGCAAGCAAGTGCCTCGCCATGAATAGGAAGACCAAGGATCATGGAAACATCCTGAAGAGTAGGGGTCATCTCGCCGGCCCTCAAGTGGAAGGTGTGCGTCTCCGGCCTCCACCGGTTGACAAGTGCAGTGAGTGCCGCGACGTTCATGTTCGGCGACCCCCGGCTTACAAGCGTGATGAACGAGAGAAGACTGGTAGGTTGGATGTGCTCCGTGTATCGCTCGTCATACGGCATGTCCTTCATGCTACCGTGGTAACGAATCTTCAAGGGCTCAAGAACCTACAAGCACATCCAATATTATGCCATATTCAATGAAATAAAACAAGAGGTGTTAAAAAATAAATATTAGTACCTTCCTCTTTTCCGTGATATGATATGCCCGGTATTCCTTGTCATACTGATGATCTAGGAGCCACACCATCCTACATTTTTTTCACAAATACACACAATAAGAACTACCATATTGTGACCATACATGTTCTATATTTGTGTTCTCCTAAAAAATATGAGCCATTCCTAAGAAAATACTAGGACAATAGAATGCATTTGCTTAGCAAATATTAGCCATTTCAACACATACA
This sequence comes from Lolium perenne, assembly GCF_019359855.2. Lineage (NCBI taxonomy): Eukaryota > Viridiplantae > Streptophyta > Magnoliopsida > Poales > Poaceae > Lolium > Lolium perenne. The sequence goes on from NC_067244.2 coordinate 25,849,756, forward strand.
TACATACATACATACATAGGGTTTTAACACATACATGTAAAATTTCATATCTAGAGTTCCAACAATTCTATGGTTCAAACACATGCATACATGAGGCTATCAATTTCAACACAGACTACAATATAGATTCCACCAACCAACATTTCAAATCTAGTTTCCATGTCTAAGGTTCATGTCCAAATCTAGCGAAATCTATGAAATTAGTGGATGAATCGAAAGGATTCGAAAGGGGATTACCTTGAAAAATGGATGGGGAAGGATTTGGCCGGTCAGATCCGACAAATTCGTGGCCGATTTGGTCGGCGCGGAGGAGAGGTGGCCGGCGGCGGCGGTTCCGTGTTCCAGAGAAGAAAAGAAGAGGGAAGAAGAAGAGGGTCGGGCTGGGCGGGCTCGGGCGCCACACATAAGTGGATGTGTGACGCCCTTCGGAACGACACCACACGTCCCTGCCACGTCGGCTGGTCAACGGCGCGCAACATCGACCACGCCACATCGGCATGGATGTATGGCGTCGTTTGCATGGGCGCCACACAGTGAAGTGTGGTGCCGATGGCAAGGGCGCCACACAAAAGGATTAGTCCGGTGAAATAGTTTGGCCAGAGGGTCATTCCGTGCTTTTCTTTCAGAAATAGGTTATTTTTGTCTTGAACCTGGGTGTGCCATGTGCACAACTGTGAGTTAGACACTGAGATGAGGCTTCTTATCGGTGATACGGACTAGGTACTTTGTCGTCTGTGGGGCTCCTGCTCCCACCAATCCCTTCAAACCATTCCAAGCAACTTAGCGGAATTTATCCAAATTTAGATGTATCTAGTTACTAAATAATACTTACATATATTAAAATTTTCACAAATCTCGGACAAACTTTAGAGATGGATGTAGTACGAAAAAGGAAAAGATCCAAGGTGAGATGAAACCAGTGGTATTTTTTAACAAGCAAAGCGCAGAGCACAGGCTTTGAACTTGGGTGTGCCATGTGCACAAATGTAAGTTAGATACTGAGATGAGGTTCCTTATCGATGACAAGGACTAGGTACTTTGCCAGATTCATTGTAATCCATTCCTTAGAGCACCTCCAGCCGTCTCCCCGATGAGGCCCCCGGCACCCCTTTCTTCATCTGGACGGCGTTATTCGGCCCAACCGCACCCCGGGTTTCTCGTTTTTGATGGGATTCGTAGCATAGAAAACAAAAAATTTCCTACCGCAAGAACGCAATCCAAGCCAAGATGCAATCTAGAAGAAGGTAGCAACGAGGGGATGAACGAGACTAACCCTTGAAGAGTTCCAAAGCCTACAAGAGGAGGCTCTCGTTGCTGCGGTAGACGATCATTTGCCGCTTTCAAAAGCGCGTAGAAGATCTTGACGGTGCCACAATCGGGCAGCACCTCCGTACTCGGTCACACGTTTGGTGTTAATGACGACGTTTTTCTCCCCGTTCCAGCGGGCAGCGGAAGTAGTAGATCCTCCTCGGAATCCCGGTAGCACGACGGCGTGGTGGCGGTGTCGATGGAGATCTCCGGCGGAGCTTCGCTAAGCGTATGCGGGAGATGTGGTGGAGGAGGAGCGCTAGGGTTTGGGAGAGGGGGTCTAGGGCGCCGGCCACTTGGGGGCTGCGGCCTAGGAGGGCTTGGTGTGGCCGGCCCCTCCCCTATGCCCCTTATTATATAGGTGGAAGCCCCAAGAGTTGTATCCCAAGTCTTCGGATAAGACCCCAACACCAAAACCTACCTTTGGTGGGAAACCTACTCAGGATGGGAGTCCCACTCTAGGTGGGATTCCCACCTTTCCTTGAGGAAGGGTGGCCGGCCACCTCAGGTGGAGCCCACCTGGGACTCCTCCCTTAGGGTTTGGCCGGCCAAGCTTGTGGAGTCCCTCTGGGACTCCACCTTCCATAGTGCCTTTCTTCCGGACTTTTCTAGAACCTTCTAGAACCTGCCATAAATGCACCGGATCATTTCCAAACTTGGAATATGACTTCCTATATATGAATCTTATTCTCCGGACCATTCCGGAACTCCTCGTGATGTCCTGGATCCCATCCGAGACTCCGAACAAAACTTCGAACTCCATTCCATATTTCCATATCTACTTAAACGACATCAAACCTTAAGTGTGTCACCCTACGGTTCGTGAACTATGCAGACATGGTTGAGACTTCTCTCCGACCAATAACCAATAGCGGGATCTGGAGATCCATAATGGCTCCCACATATTCAACGATGACTTAGTGATCGAATGAACCATTCACATACAATACCGATTCCCTTTGTCACGCGATATTTTACTTGTCCGAGGTTTGATCATCGGTATCTCTATACCTTGTTCAACATCGTCTCCTGACAAGTACTCTTTACTCGTACCGTGGTATGTGGTCTCTTATGAACCATTCATATGCTTGCAAGCTAATTAGACGACATTCCACCGAGAGGGCCCAGAGTATATCTATCCGTCATCGGGATGGACAAATCTCACTGTTGATCCATATGCCTCAACTCATACTTTCCAGATACTTAATCCCACCTTTATAACCACCCATTTACGCAGTGGCGTTTGATGTAATCAAAGTACCCTTCCGGTATAAGTGATTTACATGATCTCATGATCGAAGGACTAGGTAACTATGTATCGAAAGCTTATAGCAAATAACTTAATGACATGATCTTATGCTACGCTTAATTGGGTGTGTCCATTATGTCATTCATATAATGACATAACCTTGTTATTAATAACATCCAATGTTCATGATCATGAAACGATGATCATCTATTAATCAACAAGCTAGTTATACAAGAGGCTTACTAGGGACTCTTTGTTGTTCACATAACACACATGTATCAATGTTTCGGTTAATACAATTATAGCATGGTATGTAAACATTATCATAAACTCAAAGATATATTATAATAACCATTTTCTTATTGCCTCTTGGGCATATCTCCAACAGTCTCCCACTTGCACTAGAGTCAATAATCTAGTTTACATTTGTAAAGATATAACACCTTGGCCTTCCGGTGCTTTATCATGTTTTGCTCACGGGAGAGGTTTTAGTCAACGGATCTGACACACTCAGAAACGTATGTATTTTGCAATTCATTTGCGTCTTAACGCATCACTCATTTTCCTAATGAGTCGGCATTAAATATGTTTGGTCTTCTGGTGGAACCTTAATTCCGCAGTCTGAAATATGTCACTAATATTGTCACACACAATATAGCTTCAAAGTTCTGACACTATCGGAACTACACCAAGTTCTCAAAGAACTTCTTGACTTAACATCCTTATTCATTATCAAAACAATGACATACTCTACCTTCATTTGTAGAATCCGTCACAATATTTAGAATTCTTCTAAATCTAGCATAGACAACTTCTAGCTCATTGTGCTACCTTTTAAACAACACTTAGTCTAATTTGAGATTGAAATATTATTTTATATGTGACAAAACAAATATCGGTGCAACACCTTACAGCGATTTGTTTGTCATTTTTCCATACAAAACTATATATATATATCCTTTGTTCTTCTAAAGCACTCAAGGATATTCTTACTGTTATCCAATGATCATCATATGAATCATTCTGATATATGCTCATAACACTTTAGAGCACAGAACATCTGATTTTGTACATATTATTCGTGATCTAAAATCACTCATGTGTTTTTACTCGTCGAGTGTCAAATACACTCAAGTCTTGTGAAACCTTCACATGAAAAGAACACTTTCTTAATATTTCTATATTGAACTACTTCAATATCCATTCTATGTACTTTAACTTAAACTTATTATGTGTTTCAATCTATCTTCATAGATCTTGACACTAAATAGGTTTTAGTTCATACCCTTTTCATTGAAATTAATTCTCAATGAAACCTTTTAATCAAGTATATAATTACATTATTTATAACCAACTATATGTCATCTACATAAAGTATTATAAATATGTCTTAGCGCTCCCACTTAATTTCATCCGGTGAAGATTCCAACTCCGCGATACTTCTTTCATCCAATTGAAGTTTGTATACCTATCTAGTATTCCACGGACCAGCAAAACTCTTGGTTGTATCTTGTATACACCTTTAATACATACTTCTGATAAGTAATGTATTTTGCCATCCTACTAGCATAATCCTCATAGACTATAAGCATTGCTACGGAAGATCTAATCTTATCGTAGTCAACTCTTTGAACTTTGTCGTAAACAACTTTTCGACAAGTCGAGCTTCTTCAAGGATATACCATCCAAGTCCATCAATTTTATAGATTCATTTACTTTCAAAAAGTATTCATCTATCATGGATTTCATGGCGCATGGTCGTTTTAACGGAGTCGGGGCCCATCACAACTTCTTTGTTTGTAGTTGGTTTATCATTGTTCAAAATCAATCCTTTGTCCACAAATCATTTATTTGATCACAAAGTAAACCATACCTACAAGGTTCAATAAGTACTTCGATCTCCATGGCTAAAACACTTTGTAGTCATGGAAGCCATGATCGTCGTGGCCGCTTCCGGAACCAATTTCCGATGCTGCGCTACTCTGATCATTATGCTCAGGTTCATAAACCTTATCAAGTTCTATTGTCCTCCCACTCAAATACTTCGCTAGAAAACAATTTCTTGGAAATAAGCAAGTAACATTGACAAACACTTTTGTCTTTTACTTCATAGTGGAAAAAATTCCCAATCAATTCTTTGGGATAACCAACAAAGACATTTATCCGATTTTGGTTGAAAACTCTTAGACCAAAATTTAAAGAAAGGACTATTAGGGTTTATACCCATGCCATAACTTGTATGGTGTCATTTCATCGGATCATGATGATGCTCTATTTAGTGTAAAAGCGGTAGTCTCTAAAGCATAATACACAAAAATATAATGGCATCAATATTTTATCTCATCATTGACCCAACAAGGTTTGGATACATCTCTCGGATACTCCATCATCACTATGATACTCCAAGAAACGTGAGTTGTAGAACTATTTCATAACTCTCTTAGATGTTCGCTAAAACTAGTAATTCAAATATTTCCACTATGATCCAATCATAGATATTTGACTTTTCTATTACGATGATTTCCACTTCATACTGAAATTTATTTGAATCCATTCAAATGTTTCAAACTTCTTCCTTATCGAATATATCCACATATATATACTCAATTCATTGTTGGAAGTTTTCATGAAGTAGAAGAATCTCCCGCACACAACTATGCCTTGTGAACCATATACATCATCATGTATGTTTCCACTAAGTTAGTTGCCCGTTCAAAACTTGGCCTATGAACAGTATTTCAGTCATTCCTTTTAGAAGAGATTTGCAAGCGTCAAATGATTCAAAAATCAAATGAATCCAATAATCCATTTGCATGGAGTTTCTTCATGCGTTCCTTTCCAATATGACCTAAATGGCGGTTCCACAAATTAGTGGAATTCAAATCATTTGCCTTATGGCATTTTAGCGTCAGTATTATGTGTGTGTGTTTCACCATTAAGATTTATAATAACTTATCCATCGTACATGGAGTAATGTCATAATTTGAACAACTCATTGTTTTCATTTGACCGGAATAAAATAACAATTATTAAGTTCTTTATTATAAATTCTAAGGGCTAGGTAGAATGCCAACGACAAACATAATAACACTTTATTATGTTCCAGACGTGCATTATTACCATATTCCTTATCAGTCACTTAGGTCATCGTATTCTTGTATTGCGTTGTATTGTATGACATCTCATACCAACCAATATGGTACAAATACCCAAGAATTTCATTATGTGACCAAACAAGGAATACATCCATAACATGTATATAATTTATATACACCTGAGCTAGACTTTCTAGTCTTTTCTTTCTTTTTGCCAAAATATCTTTTGTAGTTTCTCTTTTAGCTTTCCTCATTATTCAGAAAAACACTTCAACATCATTAACTTCTAGGTTTGTTGGTCAAATACCAATAACCTTGAGGTTCTTACTTTGAAGTTGATCATCATATGACAAGTGTTCCAGATTTCACTATTAGTAACCTTTTAATATGACGAACAAATTTCACTCATAATTTTATCCATCATATCATGACGACTTTTCGAGACCATGTCTATACATGCTAGGCTCGTAAAGTTTAACCTCAGTATTTGCATGTGCAAATCTGGCTTGCACCCATTGTATGCACACGTAGAATCTATAACACCCGATCATCACGTGATGCTTCGAAACGATGAGTCTTAGCAACGGTGCATACTAAGGACGATCACTTCATGGATATGCGAATATCGTTAGTGCCCCAATAGTTGGAGGATTGGGACGCCTTGCGTCTTCAATTTTCGTACATTCCCATAAAACTTATGAGTTTATGTAGTCTCACCAAATTATATTCTATCATCTTGCAATAAGGTCTTAGATATCACATATATCTCATACCTTGATTATTTCTAAAAACTAAATTTTCAGTTCCTTACTTTTCAAACAGATTTGAACTTCAAGTTTCACGGAGACAAGATAACTTTAGGTACTAATTGAAACCATAGCTCTTTGAATCAACAATGTGAGGTTTACTAAAAATTTGCAATATGACTTAATCATTTCTTGATTCTTTAACAATACGGTACCAGTCCGTAAAGTTTATTGTCAGATTTTAACAGTATTTCTATCTCAATAACAAGACTAGCGCATGGTAGAATACAGATGCCAATACTACAAAATTAATTCAAAATACTACTCACACTATGTTTATGATAATTAGTTCATGTTTTAATCTAATTACTAATGAACTCCCACTTAATACAACATCCCTCATAGTTGTTAAGTGGTACACGATCCACATTCACTACACCAAAACCGATCATCACGTGAGATGATGTAGCTTCAATGGTGAACATCAACATGGTGATCATATCATCCATATAACTCGTGTTCAACCTTTCGGTTTCCGTTGTCCCGAGGCCATGTCTGTACATGCTAGGATCGTCAAGCAAACCCAAGTATTCTGCTTGTGCAACATGGCTTACACCCGTTGTATGTTGAGTTTATCACACCCGATCATCACGTGATGCTTCAAAACGACGAACAATGCAACGGTGCATACGAGGGGAGAACACTTTATTATCTTGATATTAATGTGAGGGATCATCTTATAATGCTACCATCGCGTTTTAAGCAAAATAAGATGCATAAAGGATTAACATCACATGCAATTCATATGTGATATGATATGGCCCTTTAGTCTTTGCGCCTTCGATCTTTATCTCCAAAGCACGGACATGATCTCCATCATCAACGGGCATGATCTCCATCATCGTCGGCGTAGCGTCAAGGTCCATGGCGCCGTCTTCATGGTTGTTCACCTCATGTAGCAACTATTACAACTACTTTGAAATACTACTCAACATGAAATTTAAAGACAACCATAAGGCTCCTGCCGGTTGCCACAATACAATAATGATCATCTCAAACATATTCATCATCACATCATGGCCATATCACATCACCAAACCCTGCAAAAACAAGTTAGACATCTCTAATTTGGTTTGCATATTTTACGTGGTTTAGGGTTTTCGAGTAAGATCCAATCTACCTACGAACATGAACCACAACGGTGATACTAGTGTTGTCAATAGAAAGAGTAAATTGAATCTTCACTATGGTGGGAGAGACAGACACCCGCAAAGCCACTTATGCAATACAAGTTGCATGTCGAACGTGGAGCAAGTCTCATGAACGCGGTCATGTAAAGTTAGCCCGAGCCGCTTCATCCCACCATGCCACAAAGATGCAAAGTACTCGAACTAAAGACAACAAAGCATCAACGCCCACAAAACAATTGTGTTCTACTCGTGCAACCATCTATGCATAGACTCGGCTCTGATACCACTGATGGGATTCGTAGCATAGAAAACAAAAAATTTCCTACCGCAAGAACGCAATCCAAGCCAAGATGCAATCTAGAAGACAGTATGAACGAGGGGATGAACGAGACTAAACCTTGAAGAGTTCCAAAGCCTACAAGAGGAGGCTCTCGTTGCTGCGGTAGACGATCACTTGCCGCTTTCAAAAGCGCGTAGAAGATCTTGACGGTGCCACAATCGGGCAGCACCTCCGTACTCGGTCACACGCTCGGTGTTGATGACGACGTCCTTCTCCCCGTTCCAGCGGGCAGCGGAAGTAGTAGATCCTCCTTGGAATCCCGGCAGCACGACGGCGTGGTGGCGGTGTGTTATCACCAGATTTTGGCCAAATCAGGAGGTGGGCCGTAAGGGAGATGGGCTTGGAAGATTACACGTGGAAGATCTCTGAAGCGGCCTTACACGAAGAGTTTGGGCTAGATTGCCCGTGTATCTGTATTATAGTAGATCGCATCTTAGATTAAAAGTTAGAGTTTGTCTCGTGCACGGTGGGGATTATTCCCACGTTAGAAAAGTCCCCTGGACTATAAATATGTATCTAGGGTTTATGGAATAAACAACAACCAACGTTCAACCACAAATCAATCTCGGCGCATCGCCAACTCCTTCGTCTCGAGGGTTTCTACCGGTAAGCATCGTGTTGCCTAGATCGCATCTTGCGATCTAGGCAGCACAAGCTTTATGTTGTTCACGCGTTGCTCGTACTGAAGCCTTTTTGATGGCGAGCAACGTAGTTATCTTAGATATGTTAGGGTTAGCATTGTTCTTCGTATCATATGCTATCGTAGTGCAACCCTTGCATATCTAGCCGCCCTCACACCTATCTTAGGTGTGGGGGCGGCACCCCGCTTGATCATTATTTAGTAGATCCGATCCGTTACGGTTGCTCCTTGTTCTTCAAGGATTAGTTTAATATCTGCAATAGTTAGGCCTTACAAAGGGTTGGAGGATCCAGCGGCACGTAGGGTGTCGTTTGCTAGTCCTAGACAGGATGTTCCGGGGATCAACCTCGTGTTGGTTTTTAGGCCTTGTCTAGGATCGGCTTACGATCACCGTGCGTGGCCGCGAGGCCCAATCGTGAGTAGGATGATCCGATTATGCGGTGAAAACCCTAAATCGTCGTAGATCGCATTAGCTTTATCTTGATCAAGCAGGACCACCATATATTCGTGCACCTCGTACGAATCATGGGTGGATCGGCTCCTTGAGCCGATTCACAGGATAACCTGAGAGCCGATCGAGGCTCGTATTTAATGTTTACGTGTATGCCATGCAGGAAACTAAGCGAGGCATCTCCATCACCTTCCTGACCAGGTATAGGTCAGGTGGCACGCCCTTCCATCAGCATCGGACGTGTGTACCAGAGGCTTTGCGGGCCGTCGCTCGGAGGGACCAGGGCCAGCCGTAGCCCTAAGTTGTTCCCGGCTCTACTATGTTGCCCGTCGCTGCGCGCCGGTGGGTTTTGACCGCAACACATTCTGGCACGCCCGGTGGGACAAGCTTCGTCATCAACCACATCGCCATCTACATCTGAGATGGCGGACGGCACACCAGTCACGTACGAGGATCTGACCGACGAGCTCAAGAAGAAGTATGATGAGGTCAAAGCAATCCTCGAGGCCGACCTCATCGGCTCTTTCCACAGAACCCGTTCACATGGCATCAGGTGGAAGGGGTTCTCGCCTAATGGTGCACTCGATGGGATAGACCTCTCTGCCCCGTCAGAAGAACGCACCAGGTCCCTACGTCAGGAGATCAACTACCTGGTGGCTCACTCGCTGCACCGCCACTCTGAGAACCTGGTGAACACTCTGGAGCGTGTCGCTCTCCGGGTGATCCAGGAGATCATGAGGCACCAGTACTCTCCGTCAGGACCAGCTCTCGGGACACACCAAGGAGAGATGCCACTCTAGTCCCGTCCACCGCTGCCATTTGCGTTGGCAGCACCAGAAGTGCCGAATTCACCGGCATTCGTCGTCTACAAGATCGGTGGTGACCCTAGTGACTGCCAGTTCTTGCATGAGGCGCCTAAGGAGATCCCTCACGGGTATATGTGCACATACGTGCTGCATGCGAATCGGGCGCTCACAAACCAGGCCGCGACATCAGGGACTTACGGGAAAGCGGGAGGAACGTCGGCAACGGATCTTGAGAAGCGAGACGTGGCTAACTAAATATGCCACCCCGACGAACCTCCGGAGCTCAGCTCCTGCGGTTGGCTCGTAGCTGGAAAAGCAAGCATGGCTGGCTAAGTACGCCACCCCGGCGAATCTTCAGAGTTCAACTCCTGCAGCCAGCACAGGCGGATCAGATCAGTACTATACTGAGAGACCAGTTCGGCATGGTGCCGAAAAGGAGGGCAATCGGCTATTCCAAGCCGTACCCCGACGAGTACGAGTTGATCTCGCTACCACCCAAATATCGGCTCCCTGATTTCTCCAAGTTCAGTGGATCAGATGGTTCCAGCTCCATCGAGCATGTGAGCCGATATTTGGCACAGCTAGGAACGGCCTCAGCGTCGGATCCACTACGCGTGAGGTTCTTCTCACAGTCCCTCACGGGATCGGCTTTCGGGTGGTACACTTCGTTGCCACCAGACTCGATCCGGACTTGGAAGCAGTTGGAAGAACAGTTCCACATGCAGTATCACTCAGACGCTTCCGAGTCTGGCCTTGCCGATCTAGCACAAATACGTCAGAAGCGGGGAGAAACTGTGGCAGAATACATCCAGCGCTTCAGAAATCTTAGGAACCGATGTTATTCGGTTCGTGTGACTGAAAAGGAAGCAGTCGAGTTGGCAGTGGTGGGCCTTGCATCACAAATCAAGGACATGGCCTCTCAAGCAGACTACCCTTCACTGGCGCACATGGTTCAGAAACTGTTGGCATATGAACAGTGCCACCCGGACTTGTACCAGGATAAATTCAAGCGTGCGGTAGTCCTGGTTGAGGCAGACGAAGATGAAGGCTCTGTGGGAGATCAAGAAGTAGCAATGGCTGAATGGATTCGGGGGGCAACCCCCGTGTCCTGCAAATGGGTCAAGCCACCAGGTCCGCCCAGAGGGTTTGATTTTGACGTGACCAAAACTGAGCAAATCTTCGACCTCCTACTCAAGGAGAAGCAGTTGAAGATACCCGAAGGCCTCAAAATCCCCATGGTACAGGAGCTGAACGGAAAGCCATACTGCAAATGGCATAACTCGGTCTCCCATGCCACCGACGACTGCAGGGCATGGCGTCAGCAGATCCAAATGGCGATAGAACAAGGACGTCTGATTTTCAACCAGTATGCCATGAAGGTCGACACTCACCCCTTCCCCGCCGTTAACATGGTGGAGTGCACTTACCCTGAAGGTTGCCAGCCAGGATCCTCGTTCGGTATCAACATGGTAGGACCTGGGCACCACTCTGGCAAGGATGGAGACGAGGGCAGCTGCTCTCGTAGCAAGGACACAGAGGAGGCCGCTCCACGCGATCGGCTCCGTCATGATGGCAAGCGCTACATCACAGAGGGAGAAGTGAAGAACATAAGATATCAGCGACCCCTCTCTGATCACCTCCTCAACAAGTATGTGAGTCAGTATGACCAACGCCGACGATCCGGTAATGAGGACGAAAGAGATCGTCTGGCTAGGGAAGCCAGAAGACATCGTCGGCATGATCGCGATGAGGAGGAGCACGAGCGCCGTGCCAAAGGAAAATCAAGGGAGCAAGACGACAACGATAGGCACTGGGACTGCCCCTTCTTCAGACACTGCTGGGATTCAGGAATGAGCCGATTGCCCACAATCGGCAATTGCCCAGAATGCAACCAGAAGAAGGAGGCAGCCAACGTGTCCGTGTTCAAACGTCTAGGGCCTCTCCCAACACGAAGCAAACGCGCTGAGTCCCCTCGTTTGGAAGATCTCGAGGATTCAGAAGACGAGGGAGAAGAACAAGAAGACAGGTACCACCGTCCAAGGTGGTGCCCTGACGGGCTCAGCCGTTCCCAAAAGCGCAGGGTTCAGCGATTGCGCGGCTTGGAGGAAGCCGAAAGGTTATACTTGCATACGCTAAGGAAGACGCGACCTGATCTGGCTGCGAAAGTTCAGCAAGCCCTGGATGAAGAGGGTCGTCCACGGAAAATGGAGTGGCGCCCCAAGCAAAGGAAAGCCGATGATGATACATCGGCTGGCACAAACATGGTGCTCGTCCTTCCGATGGAGCTTAGTGCTCCAGGATTAAACGACACACTCAATTTGGACGACTGCGAGCGCATCGACGTGACGAAGGGAAGGGTTAAGCTGGTCTTATCCACTGGCCTGACCATGTAGCAAGAACAAAGCGATGAGCAAACATGGCGAGGCTGATCCTTGTGATCGGCCCCAAAAATCTATGAAGGGACATTACAGAACCTTCATTGAGCGTTTCGATCAATATGGAGGCCGATTTTCAGCAATCGGCCAAAATTATCTTCACCACAGGTTCTGCTTACGTTCAACATTGATCTATTGGGCAGCTGTCACGTCGGCGGATGAGAGTCAACACGAATCCTAGCGGAGCCGACGTGCAAATACAGTACCTTGGCTAACCACAAAGCCGATATCTGCAGTCACCTGGCAGATTCGGCTCGGGGGGCATCCAATCAGATGAACAGGTGCAGATGAACCTGTGTGCAGTGAAACATTGGGGGCCGATAGATGAACCTGTGTGCAGTGAAACATTGGGGGCCGATAGAAAATCGGCCAGTAAAAAATTTTCAAAGCCGATGCACAGCCATCGACTCTAGTATAACTACGCATGATCTGCTGGCTGCGTGTTCAAACAATGAGAGCTTCACCAAGGTGGGGCCTTCTGCTTCCTCGAGGGGGCAAACAATGAGAGCTTCCGTAGCTGCAATGAGCCGATTGCAATGGTACTATCAGAGGTCAATGTTGGCGTACAACATCGGTTCAACAGGGGAAGAGGCAATCGATGGGGTCGAGAGCGGCTGACTCGGCAAGGTGGCTACCTCAGAATTACTTGAGTTCCAAGCCTTTAGTCGGATCTATGCATCCTCGTCGGTGTTCTCGCCTTGGTTGAGGCTCGGGGGGGCAGCTGGCCCGGTAGATGCTCTGTTTAGGAGCCGATTGATATGTCATCGGCTCATCCTTCGTGGCAACCTTCTTCACAGAATGATGAGTGCAGGCAGAAGAGGATCGCTGAAACTGGTGGGAGGAATTTAAGGGCCCTCTTGAAGATTCCACATTATCCACCAGATCTTAGGATCATCAGTCGAAGAATTGAAGGATGGATTTTAAAGGACCGATGCGTTGCTATCGGCTCATTACGCATTGGCTAAGGGGACAAATCGGCAGGATCAGTATGAGAGGAAATCGGCAAAATCAAATCAAAGGAAATTTTTCATTGATAATAAGATTTCTTACAAAGAGAAGCCGATTGTTCGACAAAAGGAGACAGATTACTACTGCTAACCCTATGCTAGTAGATCCCTACTCTAAGGGCTGTTGTTGTCTTCGCCATCGCTGGGGTAGCCACCGTCATTGCTGCTGTCGACGAGTTCCTCGTTGCTGCTACTGTGACCTTCAGCAGAGGCTTCTTCCTCATCATCATCATCGTCCTCGTCTGACCAAGCCCAGCCCCGGATGCGCTTTGGTAGTGGTTCGTCGGAGGAGGTGTCGTCCTCTTGTTCCTTCTTCAGGTCGGAGGAGACGTCTTCGTCTTCATCATCCTCTTCTTCTTTGGTGACGGAGGTGAATTTACCCCGGAAGGGAGGGTCGTCGTCGTCGCTCTCCGCCTCCAGTGCTCCGTCAACCAGGTACCGGAGGTCATCTTCCCCGTCGGTTAGGGGCATGGCCCCATCTGACCAGACGAGGTCCTCACCCTCTGGCACGAAGTCGAAGTCCCACTCCCGCTTGTCCCAATGCTTGGGAGCACGACGGTTGTACGCCTCCATCTGGTCGTGCTCTGGAACCGACTCGCTTGAGGAAGAGGATTGGAGAGAAACGGAAGAGGAGGAAGAAGACGACATGGCTATGGAAGAAGAGGGTTTTTTGGTGCCGATGGCTGGAACAGAAAAGGGGATGAAGAGGGCTAATCAATTGGCATGGTTAAATAAAGAGGAGCCTAGTAGAGATTTAATGCCATTGCAGTTTCCGAGGGGATGGAGCCAGAATTGTCAAATCATATGGAGAAGGTGAGAAGGCAAGTCATCATGATGAAGAATACTGCGACGGTCTGCTCTGCCACGACATGACCCTTCGAAGGAAAAACAGAGTGGTTTTGAAATTATCATTACCAAAACCAGGGGGGCATGTGTTATCACCAGATTTTGGCCAAATCAGGAGGTGGGCCGTAAGGGAGATGGGCTTGGAAGATTACACGTGGAAGATCTCTGAAGCGGCCTTACACGAAGAGTTTGGGCTAGATTGCCCGTGTATCTGTATTATAGTAGATCGCATCTTAGATTAAAAGTTAGAGTTTGTCTCGTGCACGGTGGGGATTATTCCCACGTTAGAAAAGTCCCCTGGACTATAAATATGTATCTAGGGTTTATGGAATAAACAACAACCAACGTTCAACCACAAATCAATCTCGGCGCATCGCCAACTCCTTCGTCTCGAGGGTTTCTACCGGTAAGCATCATGCTGCCTAGATCACATCTTGCGATCTAGGCAGCACAAGCTTTATGTTGTTCACGCGTTGCTCGTACTGAAGCCTTTTTGATGGCGAGCAACGTAGTTATCTTAGATATGTTAGGGTTAGCATTGTTCTTCGTATCATATGCTATCGTAGTGCAACCCTTGCATATCTAGCCGCCCTCACACCTATCTTAGGTGTGGGGGCGGCACCCCGCTTGATCATTATTTAGTAGATCCGATCCGTTACGGTTGCTCCTTGTTCTTCAAGGATTAGTTTAATATCTGCAATAGTTAGGCCTTACAAAGGGTTGGAGGATCCAGCGGCACGTAGGGTGTCGTTTGCTAGTCCTAGACAGGATGTTCCGGGGATCAACCTCGTGTTGGTTTTTAGGCCTTGTCTAGGATCGGCTTACGATCACCGTGCGTGGCCGCGAGGCCCAATCGTGAGTAGGATGATCCGATTATGCGGTGAAAACCCTAAATCGTCGTAGATCGCATTAGCTTTATCTTGATCAAGCAGGACCACCATATATTCGTGCACCTCGTACGAATCATGGGTGGATCGGCTCCTTGAGCCGATTCACAGGATAACCTGAGAGCCGATCGAGGCTCGTATTTAATGTTTACGTGTATTCCATGCAGGAAACTAAGCGAGGCATCTCCATCACCTTCCTGACCAGGTATAGGTCAGGTGGCACGCCCTTGCATCAGCATCGGACGTGTGTACCAGAGGCTTTGCGGGCCGTCGCTCGGAGGGACCAGGGCCAGCCGCAGCCCTAAGTTGTTCCCGGCTCTACTGTGTTGCCCGTCACTGCCCGCCGGTGGGTTTTGACCGCAACACGGTGTCGATGGAGATCTCCGGCGGAGCTTCGCTAAGCGTATGCGGGAGATGTGGTGGAGGAGGAGCGCTAGGGTTTGGGAGAGGGGGTCTAGGGCGCCGGCCACTTGGGGGCTGCGGCCTAGGAGGGCTTGGTGTGGCCGGCCCCTCCCCCATGCCCCTCATTATATAGGTGGAAGCCCCAAGAGTTGTATCCCAAGTCTTCGGATAAGACCCCAACACCAAAACCTACCTTTGGTGGGAAACCTACTCAGGATGGGAGTCCCACTCTAGGTGGGATTCCCACCTTTCCTTGAGGAAGGGTGGCCGGCCACCTCAGGTGGAGCCCACCTGGGACTCCTCCCTTAGGGTTTGGCCGGCCAAGCTTGTGGAGTCCCTCCAGGACTCCACCTTCCATAGTGCCTTTCTTCCGAACTTTTCTAGAACCTTCTAGAACCTGCCATAAATGCACCGGATCATTTCCAAACTTGGAATATGACTTCCTATATAAGAATCTTATTCTCCGGACCATTCTGGAACTCCTCGTGATGTCCTGGATCCCATCCGAGACTCCGAACAAAACTTCGAACTCCATTCCATATTTCCATATCTACTTAAACGACATCAAACCTTAAATGTGTCACCCTACGGTTCGTGAACTATGCAGACATGGTTGAGACTTTTCTCCGACCAATAACCAATAGCAGGATCTGGAGATCCATAATGGCTCCCACATATTCAACGATGACTTAGTGATCGAATGAACCATTCACATACAATACCGATTCCCTTTGTCACGCGATATTTCACATGTCCGAGGTTTGATCATCGGTATCTCTATACCTTGTTCAACCTCGTCTCCTGACAAGTACTCTTTACTTGTACCGTGGTATGTGGTCTCTTATAAACCATTCATATGCTTGCAAGCTAATTAGACGACATTCCACCGAGAGGGCCCAGAGTATATCTATCCGTCATCGGGATGGACAAATCTCACTGTTGATCCATATGCCTCAACTCATACTTTCCAGATACTTAATCCGACCTTTATAACCACCCATTTACGCAGTGGCGTTTGATGTAATCAAAGTACCCTTCCGGTATAAGTGATTTACATGATCTCATGATCGAAGGACTAGGTAACTATGTATCGAAAGCTTATAGCAAATAACTTAATGACGTGATCTTATGCTACGCTTAATTGGGTGTGTCCATTATGTCATTCATATAATGACATAACCTTGTTATTAATAACATCCAATGTTCATGATCATGAAACGATGATCATCTATTAATCAACAAGCTAGTTATACAAGAGGCTTACTAGGGACTCTTTGTTGTCCACATAACACACATGTATCAATGTTTCGGTTAATACAATTATAGCATGGTATGCAAACATTATCATAAACTCAAAGATATATTATAATAACCATTTTATTATTGCCTCTTGGGCATATCTCCAACAGTTTTCCCTCAGAAAAGGGCCTAAATCCATCCGGAGAGCCCAATCCATCCGGAGAGCCCAATCCATCCACGGCCTTCCGGGGTGCGCTCGTGGAGTCCGGACGAGAGAAAAGCGGAGACGGGCTCGCTTTATCGGCGAGAAAACACGCGAACCCCACCACTTTCTCGTCGCAAATCCCCCTCCCCCCTCGTAGCCCTCTCGCCGCCGGCACCAACCCTCGCCAATCCACCAGCTTGTTGCCTATATTCCGCCACCCCTCCTCCCACCAGCCTATATTCCGTCGACTTCCTCCCGGCTTCCTATATTCCGCCGTCGGGCTACTCCTCGCGCTCCGCGTCTCGCCTTGTGTCAACCGCAATGCATCAGATGTGGGAGGTGATGAACTATTGTGTGTGCTTACACAACATGATTATTAAGAATGAGCGAAAGTATCCGGTTCCTCTGAGCGAGTGATGACCCACAAGTATAGGGGATCGCAACAGTCTTCGAGGGAAGTAAAACCCAATTTATTGATTCGACACAAGGGGAACCAAAGAATATTTGTAAGCCTTAACAGCGGAGTTGTCAATTCAGCTGCACCTGGAAACAAACTTGCTCGCAATAGTTTATCAGTAGCAACAGTTTTATAGCAAACGAGAGTGAAATATAAGCAGTAGTGTAATAAAGACAGCAGTAGTGATTATAGTAAACATCAGGATTAAAATACTGTAGGCATAGGGATGGATGAACGGGGGCTGCATGGATAAGATAACTCACGTAATAATCAAGACAAGGCATTTGCAGATAATAATAAAACAATATCCAAGTAATAAATAACCATAGGCATGTGTTCCGTATATAGTCGTACATGCTCGCAATGAGAAACTTGCACAACATCTCTTGTCCTACCAGCCGGTGGCAGCCGGGCCTCTAGGGAAACTACTGGTAATTAAGGTACTCCTTTTAATAGAGTACCGGAGCAAAGCATTAACACTCTGTGAACACATGTGATCCTCATATCACAGCCTTCCCCTCCGGTTGTCCCAATTTCTATCACTTTGGGGCCTCGGGTTCCGGATAGCAATATGTGTATACAACTTGCAGGTACGATCATAAAACAATGAATATCATCATGAATCAATAACATGTTCAGATCTGAAATCATGGCACTCGGGCCCTAGTGACACGCATTAAGCATAACAAGTTGCAACAATATCATAAAAGTACCAACAACGGATACTAGGCACCATGCCCTAACAATCTTATGGCTATTACATTAACAATCTCATCCAATCCCTACCATCCCCTTAAGCCTACATCAGGGATTTACTCACACATGGATGGGGAAAACATGGATGGTTGATGGAGAGGCGTCAGTGGCGATGATGGCGATGATCTCCTCCAATTCCCCGTCCCGGCAGGGTGCCAGAACGGAGTTTCTGATCCCGAAATAGGGTTTTCGATGACGACGGAGTTCTGGATGTCTTCTGGAAAATTTGTCGAACCCCCGTGCGTTTTTAGGTCAAGGGCTTTAAGTAGTCCAGAGGGGAGCGCCTGGGGCTGGCCGAGGCGGCGTCCCCATGTGGCGGCGCGGCCAGGGGCCCAACGCGCCACCACGTGGTGTGCGCGCCTCGTGGCCCCCCTCCGTCTCGTCTTCTGGCTCCGTGGGTCTTCTATAAAAATACGCCTATTGCTATTATTTCCAGGGATTTTCCTGAATGTTGATTTTGTGCAAAAAATAAGACACCAGGGCAATTCTGCTGAAAACAGCGTTAGTACGTGTTAGTTGTATCCAAAATACACAAATTAGATGCAAAACAATAGCAAAAGTGTTCGGGAAAGTAGATGCGTTTTGGACGTATCAACTCCCCCAAGCTTAGCTTATTGCTTGTCCTCAAGCAATTCAGTTAATAACTGAGTGCGATAAAAGAACTTCCACGAACACATTTGCTCATATGATGTAAATATTCTCATTATATGGACGAGTACTTAGGCAACTCATAATAAGATAAATGCAAATAAAGTCATCTAATAGTTATGTCAATCATGAAAAAGATACCAACAAACTAATAATAAGCATCATGAAACATATCTATCAGCAGGATTGCAATGCTCATAAAAAGATATGATCATGTGGTATCTCGCTTGCCCATATTTGTACAGCAAAACATAAATGCCCAGGCACCTCTGAAGTTCATGGGAAGACTAGAAGTAAAGATTATCAAAGATAAAAGCATCAAAATTATACCACAATTAACCATATTCTGGGACAAACGTATTACACTAAGAATGACAATTATGCTCTCAAGAAGGTTGCTTGTGATGGTAAAGCACACGTCCGTTGGGAACCCCAAGAGGAAGGTGTGATGCGTACAGCAGGAAGTTTTCCCTCAGAAAGAAACCAAGGTTATCGAACCAGTAGGAGATGAAGGCCACGTGAAGGTTGTTGGTGGAGGAGTGTAGTGCGGCGCAACACCAGGGATTCTAGCGCCAACATGGAACCTGCACAACACAATCAAAATACTTTGCCCCAACTTAACAGTGAGGTTGTCAATCTCACCGGCTTGCTGTAAACAAAGGATTAAACGTATGGTGTGGAGAATGATGTTTGTTTGCAAATAACAGCAGAGAACAATGATGGCAGTAGATTGTATTTCAGATGTAAAAGAATGGACCGGGGTCCACAGTTCACTAGTGGTGTCTCTCCAATAAGATAAATAGCATGTTGGGTGAACAAATTACAGTTGGGAAATTGACAAATAGAGAGGGCATAACAATGCACATACATATCATGATGACTGATACGTCTCAAACGTATCTATAATTTCTTATGTTCCATGCTACTTTTATGATGATACTCACATGTTTTATACACATTATATGTCATTATTATGCATTTTCCGGCACTAACCTATTAACGAGATGCCGAAGAGCCAGTTGCTGTTTTCTGCTGTTTTTGGTTTCAGAAATCCTAGTAAGGAAATATTCTCGGAATTGGATGAAATCAACGCCCAGGGGCCTATTTTGCCACGAAGCTTCCAGAAGTACGAGGGAGAGACGAAGTGGGGCTACGAGGTGGCGACACACCAGGGCGGCGCGGCCCAAGCCCTGGCCGCGCCGGCCTGTGGTGTGGGCCCCTTGTGACGCCTCTTTACCTACCCTTCCGCCTACTTAAAGCCTCCGTCGTGAAACCCCCAGTACCGAGAGCCACGATACGGAAAACCTTACTGAGACGCCGCCGCCGCCAATCCCATCTCGGGGGATTCAGGAGATCGCCTCCGGCACCCTGCCGGAGAGGGGATTCATCTCCCGGAGGACTCTACACCGCCATGGTCGCCTCCGGATTGATGAGTGAGTAGTTCACCCCTGGACTATGGGTCCATAGCAGTAGCTAGATGGTTGTCTTCTCCTCATGTGCTTCATTGTCGGATCTTGTGAGCTGCCTAACATGATCAAGATCATCTATCTGTAATGCTATATGTTGTGTTTGTTGGGATCCGATGGATAGAGAATACTATGTTATGTTGATTATCAATCTATTACCTATGTGTTGTTTATGATCTTGCATGCTCTCCGTTGTTAGTAGAGGCTCTGGCCAAGTTTTTGCTAGTAACTCCAAGAGGGAGTATTTATGCTCGATAGTGGGTTCATGCCTCCATTAAATCTGGGACAGTGACAGAAAGTTCTAAGGTTGTGGATGTGCTGTTGCCACTAGGGATAAAACATTGATGCTATGTCCGAGGACATAGTTATTGATTACATTACGCACCATACTTAATGCAATTGTCTGTTGCTTGCAACTTAATACCGGAAGGGGTTCGGATGATAACCTGAAAGTGGACTTTTTAGGCATAGATGCATGCTGGATAGCGGTCTATGTACTTTGTCGTAATGCCCAATTGAATCTCACAATATTCATCATATCATGTATGTGCATTGTCATGCCCTCTTTATTTGTCAATTGCCCAACTGTAATTTGTTCACCCAACATGCTATTTATCTTATGGGAGAGACACTGATACGTCTCAAACGTATCTATAATTTCTTATGTTCCATGCTACTTTTATGATGATACTCACATGTTTTATACACATTATATGTCATTATTATGCATTTTCCGGCACTAACCTATTAACGAGATGCCGAAGAGCCAGTTGCTGTTTTCTGCAGTTTTTGGTTTCAGAAATCCTAGTAAGGAAATATTCTCGGAATTGGACGAAATCAACGCCCAGATCCCTATTTTTGGACGAAGCTTCCAGAACACCCGAGAGCCGCCAGAGGGAAGCCCTGGGGGCCCCACACGCCACCCTGGCGCGGCCAGAGGGGGGGGCGCGCCCCCCTAGTGTGTGGGCCCACCAGGCCCCCTCCGAGGCTGCCCTTCCGCCTACTTAAAGCCTCTGTCGCGAAAACCCTGATACGATTGACGAAACCCGCAGAAACCTTCCAGAGCCGCCGCCATCGCGAAGCCAAGATCTGGGGGACAGGAGTCTCTGTTCCGGCACGCTGCCGGGATGGGGAAGTGCCCCCGGAAGGCTTCTCCATCGACATCACCGACATCTTCATCAACGCTGCTGTCTCCCATGAGGAGGGAGTAGTTCTCCATCGAGGCTAAGGGCTGTACCGGTAGCTATGTGGTTCATCTCTCTCTCTATGTACTTCAATACAATGATCTCATGAGCTGCCTTAAATGATTGAGATCCATATGATGATGATTGTAATCTAGATGTCGTTATGCTAGTCAAGTGAATTTTACTTATGTGATCTCCGGAGACTCCTTGTCCCACGTGTGTAAAGGTGACAGTGTGTGCACCGTGTGGGTCTCTTAGGCTATATTTCACAGAATACTTATTCACTGTTATGAATGGCATAGTGAAGTGCTTATTTATATCCCTTTATGATTGCAATATGTTTTGTATCACTATTCATCTATGTGCTACTCTAGTGATGTTATTAAAGTACTCTATTCCTCCTCCATGATGTAATGGTGACAGTGTGTGCATCATGTAGTACTTGGCGTAGTTTATGATTATGATCTCCTGTAGATTATGAAGTTAACTATTACTATGATGGTATTAATGTGATCTATTCCTCCTCTCATAGTATGAAGGTGACAGTGTGCATGCTATGTTAGTACTTGGTATAGTTGTGTTGATCTATCATGCACTCTAAGGTTATTTAAACATGAATATCGAATATTGTGGAGCTTGTTAACTCCGGCATTGAGGTGCTCTTGTAGCCCTACGCAATTGGTGTTCATCATCCAACAATAGAGTGTAGAGTGGTTTTATTATGTGATCAATGTTGAGAGTGTCCACTAGTGAAAGTACGATCCCTAGGCCTTGTTCCCAAATACTGCAATCTCCGCTTATTTACTGTTTTACTGCATGTTTACTTACTGCACGCCAGCAAGCACTTTTCTGGCGCCGTTACTACTGCTCATATACTTATTCATACCACCTGTATTTCACTATCTCTTCGCCGAACTAGTGCACCTATTAGGTGTGTTGGGGACACAAGAGACTTCTTGCTTTGTGGTTGCAGGGTTGCTTGAGAGGGATATCTTTGACCTCTTCCTCCCTGACTTCGATAAACCTTGGGTGATCCACTTAAGGGAAACTTGCTGCTGTTCTACAAACCTCTGCTCTTGGAGGCCCAACACTGTCTACAAGAATAGAAGCTCCCGTAGACATCAAGCACTTTTCTGGCGCCGTTGCCGGGGAGGAAAGGTAAAAGGCACTCATACTCCGGTTCCAGGTAACAGTACTTTTCTGGCGCCATTGTGTTTGTGCTCGAAGCTATTTCCTTTAGATCCTGCAATTGCATCTTTTTGTTTCTTGTTTACACTAGTTTGGCATAATGGACAACAATGAGCTTCTTATTCTATTTCCTGATTTAAGACATGGATGGTTTGATCCGAAAATTAAAAAACCCATGGAACATATTCGCATGAACACTTTGAATACCATTGTTGCTAATGATATGGAAAATTCTAAGCTTGGGGAAGTTGGCTTTGATGAGCATGATATTTTTAGTCCCCCAAGCATTGAGGAGAAAATTTACTTTGATGATACTTTGCCTCCTATTTATGATGATTATAATGATAGTAGTCTTTTGTTGCCGCCTGTTATGGAGGATAAATTTGATTATGATTACAATATGCCTCCTATATTTGAAGATGAGAATAATAATGATAGCTACTTTGTTGAATTTGCTCCCGCTATTACTAATAAAATTGATTATGCTTATGTGGAGAGTAATAATTTTATGCATGAGACTCATGATAAGAATGCTTTATGTGATAGTTATATTGTTGAGTTTGCTCATGATACTACTGAAAGTTATTATGAGAGAGGAAAATATGGTTGTAGAAATTTTCATGTTACTAAAACACCTCTCTTTTTGCTGAAAATCTTGAAGCTGCACTTGTTTTATCTTTCTATGCTTGTTGCATTATGCTTCATGAATTTGTTTACTTACAAGATTCCTTTTCATAGGAAGCATGTTAGGCTTAAATTTGTTTTGAATTTGCCTCTTGATGCTCTCTTTTGCTTCAAATACTATTTCTTATGAGTGCATCATTAAAACTGCTGAGCCCATCTTAATGGCTATAAAGAAAGAACTTCTTGGGAGATAACCCATGTGTTATTTTGCTACAGTACTTTGTTTTATATTTGTGTCTTGGAAGTTGTTTACTACTGTAGCAACCTCTCCTTATCTTAGTTTTGTGTTTTGTTGTGCCAAGTAAAGTCGTTGATGGTAAGGTTCATACTAGATTTGGATCACTGCGCAGAAACAGATTTCTTTGCTGTCACGAATCTGGGCAAAATTATCTGTAGGTAACTCAGAAAATTATGCCAATTTACGTGAGTGATCCTCAGATATGTACGCAACTTTCATTCAATTTGAGCATTTTCATTTGAGCAAATCTGGTGCCTCTTTAAAATTCTTCTTTACGGACTGTTCTGTTTTGACAGATTCTGCCTTTTATTTCGCATTGCTTCTTTCGCTATGTGGGATGGATTTCTTTGTTCCATTGACTTCCAGTAGCTTTGAGCAATGTCCAGAAGTGTTAAGAATGATTGTGTCACCTCTGAATATGTGAATTTTGATTATGCACTAATCCTCTAATGAGTTTGTTTCGAGTTTGGTGTGGAGGAAGTTTTCAAGGATCAAGAGAGGAGGATGATATACACTATGATCAAGGAGAGTGAAAGCTCTAATCTTGGGGATGCCCCGGTGGTTCACCCCTGCATACATCAAGAAGACTCAAGCGTCTAAGCTTGGGGATGCCCAAGGCATCCCCTTCTTCATCGACAACATTATCAGGTTCCTCCCCTAAAATTATATTTTTATTCCATCACATCTTATGTACTTTACTTGGAGCGTCGGTTTGTTTTTGTTTTTGTTTTGTTTGAATAAAGTTGGATCTTAGCATTCATTGTGTGGGAGAGAGACACGCTCCGCTGTTGCATATGGACAAATATGTCCTTAGGCTTTACTCATAGTATTCATGGCGAAAGTTTCTTCTTCGTTAAATTGTTATATGGTTGGAATTGGAAAATGATATATGTGGTAATTGGTATAATATCTTGAATAATGTGATACTTGGCAATTGTTGTGCTCATGTAAGCTCTTGCATCATATACTTTGCACTTATTAATGAAGAAATACATAGAGCATGCTAAAATCTGATTTGCATGTTTGGTTTCTCTAAGGTCTAGATAATTTCTAGTATTGAGTTTGAACAACAAGGAAGACGGTATAGAGTCTTATAATGTTTACAATATGTCTTTTATGTGAGTTTTGCTGCACCGCTTCATCCTTGTGTTTGTTTCAAATAACCTTGCTAGCCTAAACCTTGTATCGAAAGGGAATACTTCTCATGCATCCAAAATCCTTGAGCCAACCACTACGCCATTTGTGTCCACCATACCTACCTACTACATGGTATTTCTCCGCCATTCCAAAGTAAATCGCTTGAGTGCTACCTTTAAAATTTCCATTCTTTACCTTTACAATATATAGCTCATGGGACAAATAGCTTAAAAACTATTGTGGTATTGAATATGTACTTATGCACTTTATCTCTTATTAAGTTGCTTGTTGTCCGATAACCATGTTTCTGGGGACGCCATCAACTACTTTTTGTTGAATATCATGTGAGTTGCTATGCATGTCCGTCTTGTCTGAAGTAAGGGAGATTTACCACTCATTTAATGGTTAGAGCATGCATACTGTTAGAGAAGAACATTGGGCCGCTAACTAAAGCCATGAATCATGGTGGAAGTTTCAGTTTTGGACATATATCCTCAATCTCATATGAGAACATTAATTGTTGCTACATGCTTATGCATAAAAGAGGAGTCCATTATCTATTGTCTATGTTGTCCCGGTATGGATGTCTAAGTTGAGAATAATCAAAAGCGAGAAATCCAATGCGAACTTTCTCCTTAGACCTTTGTACAGGCGGCATAGAGGTACCCCTTTGTGACACTTGGTTAAAACATGTGTATTGCGATGATAATCCCGGTAATCCAAGCTAATTAGGACAAGGTGTGGGCACTATTAGTATACTATGCATGAGGCTTGCAACTTGTAAGATATAATTTACATAACTCATATGCTTTATTACTACCGTTGACAAAGTTGTTTCTTGTTTTCAAAACCAAAGCTCTAGCACAAATATAGCAATCAATGCTTCCCTCTGCGAAGGGCCATTCTTTTACTTTTATTGTTGAGTCAGTTCACCTATCTCTCTCCACCTCAAGAAGCAAACACTTGTGTGAACTGTGCATTGATTCCTACATACTTGCATATTGCACTTGTTATATTACTTTACATTGACAATATCGATGAGATATACATGTTACAAGTTGAAAGCAACCGCTGAAACTTTATCTTCCTTTGTGTTGCTTCAATACCTCTACTTTGAATTATTGCTTTATGAGTTAACTCTTATGCAAGACTTATTGATGCTTGTCTTTAAGTACTATTCATGAAAAGTCTTTGCTTTATGATTCAATTGTTTACTCATGTCATTTACCATTGTTTCAAATCGCTGCATTCATTACATGTGCTTACAATAGTATTGATCAAGATTATGTTGGTAGCATTGTCACTAAGAAATTATCTTTGTTATCGTTTACCTACTCGGGACGAGTAGGAACTAAGCTTGGGGATGCTTGATACGTCTCAAACGTATCTATAATTTCTTATGTTCCATGCTACTTTTATGATGATACTCACATGTTTTATACACATTATATGTCATTATTATGCATTTTCTGGCACTAACCTATTAACGAGATGCCGAAGAGCCAGTTGCTGTTTTCTGCTGTTTTTGGTTTCAGAAATCCTAGTAAGGAAATATTCTCGGAATTGGACGAAATCAACGCCCAGATCCCTATTTTTGGACGAAGCTTCCAGAACACCCGAAAGCCGCCAGAGGGAAGCCCTGGGGGCCCCACACGCCAACCTGGCGCGGCCAGAGGGGGGCCGCGCCCCCCTAGTGTGTGGGCCCCCCAGGCCCCCTCCGAGGCTGCCCTTCCGCCTACTTAAAGCCTCCGTCGCGAAAACCCTGATACGATTGACGAAACCCGCAGAAACCTTCCAGAGCCGCCGCCATCGCGAAGCCAAGATCTGGGGGACATGAGTCTCTGTTCCGGCACGCTGCCGGGATGGGGAAGTGCCCCCGGAAGGCTTCTCCATCGACATCACCGCCATCTTCATCAACGCTGCTGTCTCCCATGAGGAGGGAGTAGTTCTCCATCGAGGCTAAGGGCTGTACCGGTAGCTATGTGGTTCATCTCTCTCTCTATGTACTTCAATACAATGATCTCATGAGCTGCCTTACATGATTGAGATCCATATGATGATGATTGTAATCTAGATGTCGTTATGCTAGTCAAGTGAATTTTACTTATGTGATCTCCGGAGACTCCTTGTCCCACGTGTGTAATGGTGACAGTGTGTGCACCGTGTGGGTCTCTTAGGCTATATTTCACAGAATACTTATTCACTGTTATGAATGGCATAGTGAAGTGCTTATTTATATCCCTTTATGATTGCAATATGTTTTGTATCACTATTCATCTATGTGCTACTCTAGTGATGTTACTAAAGTACTCTATTCCTCCTCCATGATGTAATGGTGACAGTGTGTGCATCATGTAGTACTTGGCGTAGTTTATGATTATGATCTCCTGTAGATTATGAAGTTAACTATTACTATGATGGTATTAATGTGATCTATTCCTCCTCTCATAGTATGAAGGTGACAGTGTGCATGCTATGTTAGTACTTGGTATAGTTGTGTTGATCTATCATGCACTCTAAGGTTATTTAAACATGAATATCGAATATTGTGGAGCTTGTTAACTCCGGCATTGAGGTGCTCTTGTAGCCCTACGCAATTGGTGTTCATCATCCAACAATAGAGTGTAGAGTGGTTTTATTATGTGATCAATGTTGAGAGTGTCCACTAGTGAAAGTACGATCCCTAGGCCTTGTTCCCAAATACTGCAATCTCCGCTTGTTTACTGTTTTACTGCATGTTTACTTACTGCACGCCAGCAAGCACTTTTCTGGCGCCGTTACTACTGCTCATATACTTATTCATACCACCTGTATTTCACTATCTCTTCGCCGAACTAGTGCACCTATTAGGTGTGTTGGGGACACAAGAGACTTCTTGCTTTGTGGTTGCAGGGTTGCTTGAGAGGGATATTGTCAACACCCGGATTTTTAAGTCCAGATGCCTGTCATGCCATACATCGCAATCCCAGGAATATTGTTGTTGCGAGACATAACAGTTGAATATCATAAGTCATCATTCATTACATACCATAGTCGTCTTACAAATAGAGATCACACGATCCCATATTACACACAGAGTTGATCTAGGGATCAACATTCACCAAGTTCATAGTTTCATAGCGGAAGCGTAAAGTAGAAGGGACTCTCTAGTCCACAGGCCAACGTCTGACGTCAGAAGGCTCCCTAGTTGTCGTGGGCGTCCTGCTGGTCGTCTTCTTCAAACTGTTGTTCTGCTTCAGAATCTGGCCATTTGAATAGCCAGGGACACAGCCGTGAGTACTTTAAAGTACTCGCAAACTAATATCACGGTAAATACTAAAAGTTCTAGTAAGGGGGTACTAAGCTCTAGTTTATTTTGCATAAAGCTAATTTTATTTCACAAACATTTTTGTAAACCACTCTTCATGTGCTAACTAACTCAAGTGGGAACATTAGTGTCATTCCCACAACCAGGTTGTGATTCCAAGTCAAAGTCTCCATTCAAGTTCAAAACCATAAGTCATCCTTCAGCATTCATAGTTTTCGAAAAGTTCTGATGACGGAACAGTATGGCCTTTCCAACTGTCCATAACCGAGGACGCGGCTATTCGAATAGGTTTAACTCTGCAGAGGTTGTACACTTGTGCCACAACAATTGCAATAGCTCGTCAGGGGTAACTGGCCCTGATTTATCGTACGCAGTACGCGAACTACCAATCATAACCTTTCATTTACACATCCTAGTATAGGCACCTCTCCCCATGAGCTTGGCCTCCCAGTGAAGACCAACTGTCAACCTGGGAACTGCACAGGGCTTGGGCCGGACATTCACCTCATCGCGCATCATATCGTATCATCTCAGTTGTTGTGGTAGAGGCAGCTTTCGGCATAACCCCGATGATGCTTGTTTAGAGGGAACCCATACTAAGACACACAAACTTCCAGTTAAGCCCTACCCAGATTCAGGTATTGTGGGGGTACGGTAAAATTGGAATGGTATCGCATCCGAACCCAACCATCAGTATTTTTGAAACATTCACCAAGTCATTCACCAGTCATATTCACCTTCAAAAGAAATCATTCAATGGAATGCATCTTCATCCCAAGGTTTCGAAACTCCTTTAAAAATCTCTCAATAGAATGACTCGTCATTCCAAGGTTTTCGAAATCATTTCAGTTCCCAGTCTCCCACATGGAGTAGCCACTTTCAAATCAGCACTAGCATCTATGCAAGAGGGATGCTAAGTATTTGGTTTGTTTCTAGGCTAAGTTTGATACTCTTGTACTAGTCCAATACTAGCCAAGTGAATCATGAATCAAAAAGTACTTTGCTAAAACAAAGGTAAATAGAGTTTGTAAGTACAAACTGGAAATTAAGATCATAAGCCTACAGTAAAATAGGGGAAGGCTTTGCTCATAGAGAGCTTAGCAAGTTGCAAGATTATTATCTTGCAACCAAAATGGTTTGCCTCAAGCTAGCTTGCATTGGTGGTAGCTTGCTAACTTTACTACTTTAGTCACCAACTTGTATTTTGACCAAAGTTAACTATAAAAGTAACCCATCTAGAAAACAAGTAAGAATTTGTAAAATCAAAACTTAGGATGGGTTCATAGAATAAAAGGTAAGAAACATGGTGCCTTGCCCCAAGGGGCGTTGCACCTTGCAAGAATATTAGTTTGCAAACAATATCTTAGCTTGCAAACAATATCACCTTGCAAGGGTAATTTCTATCAGTGCTAGCTTGCCTTGGTATGAAGTGAGGGTCTAAGTTCTCTTCTCCTTTCTCCTTGTTGTAGAAGTCCTCCCCTTCCTGATGGTCTCCGGTACTAGCGTCTAAAATACGAATACGGGGTACACAATCATCATACCAAACTTACATACTACTAAGCACACGCAAGTTTTACACAAATTAACTAGCATCACACTTTACTATTAAGTGGGTGGAGGGGTTCTTCTTATTTAAGAAAAAGATATTTCCTCCCAATTATCTTATTAAGATTTAATTTCTCTTATGAACACAATATGACCTAGGTTGACCAAAGTCAACCTCTTCATACTCCTCATTTGAGAAAATGATTTAAATGAGGTTTCATACCTCATACAATTTAATATTAACAGGGGTACAGATTTTTAAGGTCACCAACTACTCAATATGAGATTATATAGACCATGGTCCATACCTCATGTTGAAAAACTTGAGAACAAGATTTAAATGAGAAGGAAACCTCTCATAAGATTTAACACATATTTGTAACTAGATTAACAACTACCATTGAGGTGATTGCACCACCTCAACAATTCATTGGCTATTCTAACATTGCTTGTACTTATACCAATACTACACTTAGAGTGCATTGGTTGTGTGGCTTGAGGAAAATAATTTCCTCTCCTTACATGTAAGTGATAGTTTCCATCTAGTGTTTGAGAAATACCTTTCTCTTACTGAAAACTTCTTAAGATTTAATTTCTCCAACATTCATGCATGAAATCAGGTTGACCCAAGTCAACCATTCGTCATCATGAAGTGGGAAATAGATTTAAATGAGGTAAAATACCTCATACCATTTAATAACACTACCTATGATTTAAATCTCTTAGTAATTCATATAGGTGATTTTGGCCAGGGGTCCAAACATCACATGAATTCCTTTGAGACAAGATTTAAATGAAGTATAAGACTTCATATGAATTACTTAATAATTTTGGACAATATCAACTAGTTAAACTAGCCATATTGCACATTTCTTAAACTAGGGCATGATCATGCAAAGTGACCACACCATTTTATTTCATAAACAATTAGTACAAGTCAAAAGTGAGCTAAAGGAGTTGGAATTTACTCAATAGCTATTTTGGTTGATTTTTAAGAATTACTCTAAGGCAGAAAAGTCCCTGTCTTGTTATTTTTGTCAGATTATTTCTACACAAGACCTTGAGGTGGGACAAGTGGCATTGGGTAGATATTTTCCTAAGCTTTCCAACCAAATAAAATTCACTAGATTTGGTTTAGCCAATTTGAAATGGTTAAATTTCAAAGTGGAGGCAGTATTGAAAAAGTTTGAAAAGGATTTAAATAAAATTTCCTAGACGGGCTGGCGGGAAACTAAACAGGCCGAACTATTTAAAACGCAGCGAAGACGAGTTGGGCCGGCCCAGCAGCGCGTCCAGCGCGCAGCGGGCCAGCTGACAACGGGCCCCACTAGTCAGCGGGTCTTACTTACCGAAACGGTACGGGGGCTGAGGGGCGTAGGATCAGAAGCGGATCGGACGGCTGGGGATCGTCGTCGTCGTCGACGAGAGGCAGACGCGGGCACGGCGGAGGTAGGGGGTCGGAGCGGTCGTCGGAGCTCCGGCGGTCGACGGCGAGGTGCGCAGCGACGTTGTCGAGGACGGCGGTCCTCCTGGTAGCAGTGGCGTCTCCGGGGAGGGCTCCAATCGGCGGCGGCGTCTGCGGCAGCTTGCGGGTCTCCGGCGAGCAATTGGCTGGCTAGTGGCGGCGATGTGCGATGGAGAGGGGCGGAGGAGATTCAGAGGGAGGAGAGGAGTGGATTTGCTGTGAAGGTGAAGGCGCGGGGACGGCTCCTTTTATAGGGGCGAGTTGGCCGTGAGGGTGTGCGGCGAGGGCGACAGCAGGGCGGCGGTTCCGGCGGGCTAGAGGGCTGGGCAACGACGTGGCAGTGTTCAGCAAGTCCAGGCGGTTCTCCTGGAGGTGACAGCGGGGTCGGGCGGTGTCGGACGGCGACGCATTGCTTCCGCGTCCGCGGCGGCGTCCGCGGGAAAATGTCGACGGTGTCGACGGCGGCAGGCAGCGCGAGGACACGGGACCGTGTCAGGCGGGTTCAGGGTGCGGCGGTGATGCTCGACGCGTAGCCAGGGGGTCCGGGGAAGGCGGCGTTCGTCGGCGTCGCACGTGGCCAGGGCGTGTCCACGGGCGCGCGCACGACGTGGTCGGCATGGTCCTGGGCTGATCTGGGCGCATGGGTTTCGGCCGCTGTCGTCGTTCATCTTGACAGGGGCAAGGCTAGGGAGGTAGAGGGAGGTGAGGTGGAGCTGAATGGCAGCAGGGCCATGGCTGGAGGTGAAGGAGAAAGGAGGGGGCACGGCATGGCCGGCATGCTATGGCATGGCCATGGCTAGGCCATGTCTTGCCCTTCCCTAGGGTTGCTGTGGTGGTGTGAGGCAGAGAGGGGGCAAGGGGACAGTATGGTGTAGGTTGGGGGAGATTATGGGTAGTAGAACACTATTTCAAATAGTGTTGCATTTATGCCATATTTGGAAATTGCCAAATTTGCTCAAATTTGATTGAGTTCAAAAGGTTGACCAAAAAGACAAGAGTGGGTTTGGTTTGGTTCTAAATGACCAGAGGCAAAGAGAGGTGGTGGTGGAATTTAGAAATTCAAAATATGTCAATTTTCACTAAGTGGGAGATTGTTCCACTTAATTCAAAGTGCCAACTTTGGATGAGCAAAGCAATTGATCAAGAAGAATTTTGGCAAGGTGGTCTTTACAAAAAGTGTTCATCTTGATGTCCTCTTAGATGACATGTAAAGAGTTGGGAAAGTTTAGTTTGAAAAACTTGAAATGGAGAGGCTCAAAGTAGGGACCAGAATAATTATGGCAGATTTGACCATTATCACATGTGATCCCCAATTGAGTTTGAATTTGATTTGAATTGAGTTTCTGGGATTCCAAAAGTTGTAATAAATGTTTAGTAACATTATTCAACTAATGGTGAAGGCCAAAATGGGCTAGGGTCAAGATTGAGAAAAATGGCATAAGCCATATGTGAGGGTTTTGTGATTTTCTCACTTTTAATCTTTTATTTTTCTTGGCCTTGCTTTGACAAGGGTGAGGTTTATTTGCGGTTAGAAGAAGTTGGATGAAAGGTTCCAACCATTTTGAGGCAAGGTTGGTGCCTAGATCAAGGTTTGATGAAATGGCCCTAAGTATATGTGAGGAAAATGGAAATATCCCACTATTGGGTTTCTCTCCATTTGATTGGACTTGACTTGACTCCAATGTCATTTTTATTAGTTTAGAAGCAATTTCAAACCATTGAAACCATTTCAAATGGTCTTGCTCCAAGATTTGCAAAATTGGCCAAAACACATAGGAGATGACAAGTCAATTTTTCTTATTCTTGTAAGGTGCTCCCCTTGCTTTACTTGGGCAAGGTGGAGGGTCAAGTTAGGGTTAGATTGGGTTCAGAGATGGTTTCACACCATTTGGTAAAAGTAGAAGGGCATAGGACAAGAATTGGTGAAAATGGCTACGGGTCACATATGCCTCTATGCATATGTGGCACTTGATTTTTATTGAACTTGGCTTGACCCAATTGATGTTGTTGAGAGTTGAAAAGGTATATAGGAGTGATCCACCCATTCCACTTCAAGTCTAGGGTCAAGATCCTCAATTTCACAAATTGATATTTTGCTCTCATATACCTCTATGGCATTATTACTCTCTTTTTGAAAACCTTGTGTTCCACTTTGGATTGTGTTGGAAAAGTACTAGATAAGGTTTAAGAATACTTTCCAATTCTCTACATAAAGTAGAGAGGCCTAGGGGAAGTTTTACAAAATAGCCATAGGCATATATGCTTCTTTCTAAAATAAGATTTTTCCTTTTTTATTCTATTTTTCAAAGATTGATGTCAAGAGGGATGTGGTTTAGGGTTTAACACGTTTTACAATGGTTCACTACCATTTAGTAAAATAAGAGAAGGTAGGGTTCAAGATTTACCTATTAGGGCTATAGGCCCACATATAGCTTTCTTCTATTTTGGGTTTCTCAAAACAAGATCCAAATGATTTTGGAAAAGGTTTAGGGTTTAGGGTTCTTCTTATTTGATTTCTTTCTCTTCTTGTTTTTATTTGGTTTGTGATCTTTACTTGATCACTCTAGGGTTTTAGGGTGGGTCACATAAGCATACTAACACTCATCAAGGCAAGAACACAAGTAATAGATAGGAGCAATAAGCCTAATACCTTATATAAGAAAAGTTTTTGTTGGTTCTCATTTTTGGAAAAAGTAAATTCCTTTTTGCTTTGTTTTGAAATTTGGGGTGTTACAAACCCTTCCCCCTTAAACAAATCTCGTCCCGAGATTTTAAGAGGAGTTAGGTTCCTAGGAGAGATTGGGCGGTTTGATTTAGTAGGAGACATACTTGTCATGTTCCGAGAGGTTTCTTGTGTTTCGGTGGCCTTCAGGTTGTAGTAGCGACCGTTGCGGTTGTTCGGGTAGTTTGGAGCAAACTCCCTTCTGGTTGCGATATGGTGCTGCTGCTGTACAGATGCAGCGGGGTTGGCGGCGATCTTGGAAAGCTTCTTGCGACATTCATTGGAGTAATGACCCGCAGTTCCACATTCATAGCAGGTTACCGTTGACTTGCTTGTTTGTGCGATGGGTACAGCATTGCTTCCAGTCCTTGAGGCTTTGTTGGCGGCTTTCATCGGGCACTTGTTAGAATAATGACCAGTAACACCACATGCGTAGCAGGTCACATTGGACTTGGCTCTAGGGGTATGGTGGGGTACTGGGATGAGCCGTTCTAAGGATGCTATCTTCACGCGGAGGCGGGCAATGAGGTAGTCCTTCTTGGCTTGCTGATGGCGAAGTGCCTTGCGCTCCATGGCAAGGATGTTGATGGCGTCAGTCATCTTGGCGTGCTCAGGGTGTATCTGCTTGGCTTGGGCACGGGAGTTGTTGCGGGTAGGAGGGGCCATCTGAACATTGAAGTAGATGATAAGATAAGAGGGAAACTTCTATGGTTTGTTTGAGTTAAAATTCAATAATTGAAAACTTGAAAACTTGAGTAGTGTTGAAGGGGGTAAAAACCAGCAACACTTTTTCATTCATACCAAACATCACACATTACAAATCTAACACACCGTTGGTTTGAAGAACCATTCATTCGTGCTACGATACATGGGGATCCTGATACCACTCACACCTACTTAAGTGCTGAGGTGATACTACTCTTCCGGGTGGAATCTTCTTCTTCACGGGTGAGATGCTTGACGATAGGCGAGGGCGTTGTCCAAATCCCTGCGGGTTTTGTACTGCCTGAAGTCCTGAGGTGCTTCAGAGGGGTTCATCTTTGGTTGTGGTGGGGGCATGGTCATTGGTTCTCCCCAGGGGTCATGTCTTGGGTAGTAGATGAAGCGAGTGTTCTTGATCTTGTCCTTATTTTGTCCACACAGACGAAAAATTGCTTCTTGCATCGCTTCTGCTAGTCCTTCCTTCCAAGTGTTTCCCGTTACAGCAATCCAAATGGTTTCCCATACCGGGGCATCAAGCTTCCTTCGTAGATCAGTAGAAACGTCCCACTGAGGTGGTTCTCCTGACTTAGCTTTGAGTGGCATTCCGAAGAACTTGGGGTACGGGTGTCCTAGATAATCCACTAGTTGCTTCAACTCTTTTTCGAACTTGAGGTCGCCTTCGGGACCAAGCTGATAGGACTCCCATCGGTACGTCATCTGTGAGCAAAGAGGAGTAAATTAGAGAA
Source organism: Lolium perenne (assembly GCF_019359855.2). Lineage (NCBI taxonomy): Eukaryota > Viridiplantae > Streptophyta > Magnoliopsida > Poales > Poaceae > Lolium > Lolium perenne. The sequence continues at coordinate 25,884,847 of NC_067244.2, forward strand.
GTAGTCAAGTGTGCAAGTTTTTATGTAGGCTTGCAAGAAAGTAGAGTATAGATTTCTCATCTTTTTGAAAAAGGATTTCAAGGATAAGGGTAAGAACAAGTTTTCACAAATATTCACTTCATTGGTTTTTGAAACTAAGTTTTTCAGACGTCCATTCTAACTAGGGTCTCCTAAGGTCAAACAATGGCTACTGATACCAACTTGTCAACACCCGGATTTTTAAGTCCAGATGCCTGTCATGCCATACATCGCAATCCCAGGAATATTGTTGTTGCGAGACATAACAGTTGAATATCATAAGTCATCATTCATTACATACCATAGTCGTCTTACAAATAGAGATCACACGATCCCATATTACACACAGAGTTGATCTAGGGATCAACATTCACCAAGTTCATAGTTTCATAGCGGAAGCGTAAAGTAGAAGGGACTCTCTAGTCCACAGGCCAACGTCTGACGTCAGAAGGCTCCCTAGTTGTCGTGGGCGTCCTGCTGGTCGTCTTCTTCAAACTGTTGTTCTGCCGTAATCTGGCCATTTGAATAGCCAGGGACACAGCCGTGAGTACTTTAAAGTACTCGCAAACTAATATCACGGTAAATACTAAAAGTTCTAGTAAGGGGGTACTAAGCTCTAGTTTATTTTGCATAAAGCTAATTTTATTTCACAAACATTTTTGTAAACCACTCTTCATGTGCTAACTAACTCAAGTGGGAACATTAGTGTCATTCCCACAACCAGGTTGTGATTCCAAGTCAAAGTCTCCATTCAAGTTCAAAACCATAAGTCATCCTTCAGCATTCATAGTTTTTCGAAAAGTTACGATGACGGAACAGTATGGCCTTTCCAACTGTCCATAACCGAGGACGCGGCTATTCGAATAGGTTTAACTCTGCAGAGGTTGTACACTTGTGCCACAACAATTGCAATAGCTCGTCAGGGGTAACTGGCCCTGATTTATCGTACGCAGTACGCGAACTACCAATCATAACCTTTCATTTACACATCCTAGTATAGGCACCTCTCCCCATGAGCTTGGCCTCCCCGTGAAGACCAACCGTCAACCTGGGAAGCGCACAGGGCTTGGGCCGGACATTCACCTCATCGCGCATCATATCGTATCATCTCAGTTGTTGTGGTAGAGGCAGCTTTCGGCATAACCCCGATGATGCTTGTTTAGAGGGAACCCATACTAAGACACACAAACTTCCAGTTAAGCCCTACCCAGATTCAGGTATTGTGGGGGTACGGTAAAATTGGAATGGTATCGCATCCGAACCCAACCATCAGTATTTTTGAAACATTCACCAAGTCATTCACCAGTCATATTCACCTTCAAAAGAAATCATTCAATGGAATGCATCTTCATCCCAAGGTTTCGAAACTCCTTTAAAAATCTCTCAATAGAATGACTCGTCATTCCAAGGTTTTCGAAATCATTTCAGTTCCCAGTCTCCCACATGGAGTAGCCACTTTCAAATCAGCACTAGCATCTATGCAAGAGGGATGCTAAGTATTTGGTTTGTTTCTAGGCTAAGTTTGATACTCTTGTACTAGTCCAATACTAGCCAAGTGAATCATGAATCAAAAAGTACTTTGCTAAAACAAAGGTAAATAGAGTTTGTAAGTACAAACTGGAAATTAAGATCATAAGCCTACAGTAAAATAGGGGAAGGCTTTGCTCATAGAGAGCTTAGCAAGTTGCAAGATTATTATCTTGCAACCAAAATGGTTTGCCTCAAGCTAGCTTGCATTGGTGGTAGCTTGCTAACTTTACTACTTTAGTCACCAACTTGTATTTTGACCAAAGTTAACTATAAAAGTAACCCATCTAGAAAACAAGTAAGAATTTGTAAAATCAAAACTTAGGATGGGTTCATAGAATAAAAGGTAAGAAACATGGTGCCTTGCCCCAAGGGGCGTTGCACCTTGCAAGAATATTAGTTTGCAAACAATATCTTAGCTTGCAAACAATATCACCTTGCAAGGGTAATTTCTATCAGTGCTAGCTTGCCTTGGTATGAAGTGAGGGTCTAAGTTCTCTTCTCCTTTCTCCTTGTTGTAGAAGTCCTCCCCTTCCTGATGGTCTCCGGTACTAGCGTCTAAAATACGAATACGGGGTACACAATCATCATACCAAACTTACATACTACTAAGCACACGCAAGTTTTACACAAATTAACTAGCATCACACTTTACTATTAAGTGGGTGGAGGGGTTCTTCTTATTTAAGAAAAAGATATTTCCTCCCAATTATCTTATTAAGATTTAATTTCTCTTATGAACACAATATGACCTAGGTTGACCAAAGTCAACCTCTTCATACTCCTCATTTGAGAAAATGATTTAAATGAGGTTTCATACCTCATACAATTTAATATTAACAGGGGTACAGATTTTTAAGGTCACCAACTACTCAATATGAGATTATATAGACCATGGTCCATACCTCATGTTGAAAAACTTGAGAACAAGATTTAAATGAGAAGGAAACCTCTCATAAGATTTAACACATATTTGTAACTAGATTAACAACTACCATTGAGGTGATTGCACCACCTCAACAATTCATTGGCTATTCTAACATTGCTTGTACTTATACCAATACTACACTTAGAGTGCATTGGTTGTGTGGCTTGAGGAAAATAATTTCCTCTCCTTACATGTAAGTGATAGTTTCCATCTAGTGTTTGAGAAATACCTTTCTCTTACTGAAAACTTCTTAAGATTTAATTTCTCCAACATTCATGCATGAAATCAGGTTGACCCAAGTCAACCATTCGTCATCATGAAGTGGGAAATAGATTTAAATGAGGTAAAATACCTCATACCATTTAATAACACTACCTATGATTTAAATCTCTTAGTAATTCATATAGGTGATTTTGGCCAGGGGTCCAAACATCACATGAATTCCTTTGAGACAAGATTTAAATGAAGTATAAGACTTCATATGAATTACTTAATAATTTTGGACAATATCAACTAGTTAAACTAGCCATATTGCACATTTCTTAAACTAGGGCATGATCATGCAAAGTGACCACACCATTTTATTTCATAAACAATTAGTACAAGTCAAAAGTGAGCTAAAGGAGTTGGAATTTACTCAATAGCTATTTTGGTTGATTTTTAAGAATTACTCTAAGGCAGAAAAGTCCCTGTCTTGTTATTTTTGTCAGATTATTTCTACACAAGACCTTGAGGTGGGACAAGTGGCATTGGGTAGATATTTTCCTAAGCTTTCCAACCAAATAAAATTCACTAGATTTGGTTTAGCCAATTTGAAATGGTTAAATTTCAAAGTGGAGGCAGTATTGAAAAAGTTTGAAAAGGATTTAAATAAAATTTCCTAGACGGGCTGGCGGGAAACTAAACAGGCCGAACTATTTAAAACGCAGCGAAGACGAGTTGGGCCGGCCCAGCAGCGCGTCCAGCGCGCAGCGGGCCAGCTGACAACGGGCCCCACTAGTCAGCGGGTCTTACTTACCGAAACGGTACGGGGGCTGAGGGGCGTAGGATCAGAAGCGGATCGGACGGCTGGGGATCGTCGTCGTCGTCGACGAGAGGCAGACGCGGGCACGGCGGAGGTAGGGGGTCGGAGCGGTCGTCGGAGCTCCGACGGTCGACGGCGAGGTGCGCAGCGACGTTGTCGAGGACGGCGGTCCTCCTGGTAGCAGTGGCGTCTCCGGGGAGGGCTCCAATCGGCGGCGGCGTCTGCGGCAGCTTGCGGGTCTCCGGCGAGCAATTGGCTGGCTAGTGGCGGCGATGTGCGATGGAGAGGGGCGGAGGAGATTCAGAGGGAGGAGAGGAGTGGATTTGCTGTGAAGGTGAAGGCGCGGGGACGGCTCCTTTTATAGGGGCGAGTTGGCCGTGAGGGTGTGCGGCGAGGGCGACAGCAGGGCGGCGGTTCCGGCGGGCTAGAGGGCTGGGCAACGACGTGGCAGTGTTCAGCAAGTCCAGGCGGTTCTCCTGGAGGTGACAATGGGTCGGGCGGTGTCGGACGGCGACGCATTGCTTCCCGCGTCCGCGGCGGCGTCCATGGAAAATGTCGACGGTGTCGACGGCGGCAGTAGCGCGAGGACACGGGACCGTGTCGGGCGGGTTCGAGGGTGCGGCGGTGATGCTCGACGCGTAGCCAGGGGTCCGGGAAGGCGGCGTTCGTCGGCGTCGCACGTGGCCAGGGCGTGTCCACGGGCGCGCGCACGACGTGGTCGGCATGGTCTGGGCTGATACGGGCGCATGGGTTTCGGCCGCTGTCGTCGTTCATCTTGACAGGGGCAAGGCTAGGGAGGTAGAGGGAGGTGAGGTGGAGCTGAATGGCAGCAGGGGCCATGGCTGGAGGTGAAGGAGAAAGGAGGGGCACGGCATGGCCGGCATGCTATGGCATGGCCATGGCTAGGCCATGTCTTGCCCTTCCCTAGGGTTGCTGTGGTGGTGTGAGGCAGAGAGGGGGCAAGGGGACAGTATGGTGTAGGTTGGGGGAGATTATGGGTAGTAGAACACTATTTCAAATAGTGTTGCATTTATGCCATATTTGGAAATTGCCAAATTTGCTCAAATTTGATTGAGTTCAAAAGGTTGACCAAAAAGACAAGAGTGGGTTTGGTTTGGTTCTAAATGACCAGAGGCAAAGAGAGGTGGTGGTGGAATTTAGAAATTCAAAATATGTCAATTTTCACTAAGTGGGAGATTGTTCCACTTAATTCAAAGTGCCAACTTTGGATGAGCAAAGCAATTGATCAAGAAGAATTTTGGCAAGGTGGTCTTTACAAAAAGTGTTCATCTTGATGTCCTCTTAGATGACATGTAAAGAGTTGGGAAAGTTTAGTTTGAAAAACTTGAAATGGAGAGGCTCAAAGTAGGGACCAGAATAATTATGGCAGATTTGACCATTATCACATGTGATCCCCAATTGAGTTTGAATTTGATTTGAATTGAGTTTCTGGGATTCCAAAAGTTGTAATAAATGTTTAGTAACATTATTCAACTAATGGTGAAGGCCAAAATGGGCTAGGGTCAAGATTGAGAAAAATGGCATAAGCCATATGTGAGGGTTTTGTGATTTTCTCACTTTTAATCTTTTATTTTTCTTGGCCTTGCTTTGACAAGGGTGAGGTTTATTTGCGGTTAGAAGAAGTTGGATGAAAGGTTCCAACCATTTTGAGGCAAGGTTGGTGCCTAGATCAAGGTTTGATGAAATGGCCCTAAGTATATGTGAGGAAAATGGAAATATCCCACTATTGGGTTTCTCTCCATTTGATTGGACTTGACTTGACTCCAATGTCATTTTTATTAGTTTAGAAGCAATTTCAAACCATTGAAACCATTTCAAATGGTCTTGCTCCAAGATTTGCAAAATTGGCCAAAACACATAGGAGATGACAAGTCAATTTTTCTTATTCTTGTAAGGTGCTCCCCTTGCTTTACTTGGGCAAGGTGGAGGGTCAAGTTAGGGTTAGATTGGGTTCAGAGATGGTTTCACACCATTTGGTAAAAGTAGAAGGGCATAGGACAAGAATTGGTGAAAATGGCTACGGGTCACATATGCCTCTATGCATATGTGGCACTTGATTTTTATTGAACTTGGCTTGACCCAATTGATGTTGTTGAGAGTTGAAAAGGTATATAGGAGTGATCCACCCATTCCACTTCAAGTCTAGGGTCAAGATCCTCAATTTCACAAATTGATATTTTGCTCTCATATACCTCTATGGCATTATTACTCTCTTTTTGAAAACCTTGTGTTCCACTTTGGATTGTGTTGGAAAAGTACTAGATAAGGTTTAAGAATACTTTCCAATTCTCTACATAAAGTAGAGAGGCCTAGGGGAAGTTTTACAAAATAGCCATAGGCATATATGCTTCTTTCTAAAATAAGATTTTTCCTTTTTTATTCTATTTTTCAAAGATTGATGTCAAGAGGGATGTGGTTTAGGGTTTAACACGTTTTACAATGGTTCACTACCATTTAGTAAAATAAGAGAAGGTAGGGTTCAAGATTTACCTATTAGGGCTATAGGCCCACATATAGCTTTCTTCTATTTTGGGTTTCTCAAAACAAGATCCAAATGATTTTGGAAAAGGTTTAGGGTTTAGGGTTCTTCTTATTTGATTTCTTTCTCTTCTTGTTTTTATTTGGTTTGTGATCTTTACTTGATCACTCTAGGGTTTTAGGGTGGGTCACATAAGCATACTAACACTCATCAAGGCAAGAACACAAGTAATAGATAGGAGCAATAAGCCTAATACCTTATATAAGAAAAGTTTTTGTTGGTTCTCATTTTTGGAAAAAGTAAATTCCTTTTTGCTTTGTTTTGAAATTTGGGGTGTTACAGATATCTTTGACCTCTTCCTCCCTGACTTCGATAAACCTTGGGTGATCCACTTAAGGGAAACTTGCTGCTGTTCTACAAACCTCTGCTCTTGGAGGCCCAACACTGTCTACAAGAATAGAAGCTCCCGTAGACATCAGACACCTCTAGTGAACTGTGGACCCCGGTCCATTCTTTTACATCGAATACAATCTACTGCAATACTTGTTTTACTATTCTCTGCAAACAATCATCTTCCACACTATACATCTAATCCTTTGTTACAGCAAGCCGGTGAGATTGACAACCTCACTGTTTCGTTGGGGCAAAGTACTTTGGTTGTGTTGTGCAGGTTCCACGTTGGCGCCGGAATCCCTGGTGTTGCGCCGCACTACATCTCGCCGCCATCAACCTTCAACGTGCTTCTTGGCTCCTACTGGTTCGATAAACCTTGGATTCTTACTGAGGGAAAACTTGCTGCTGTACACATCATACCTTCCTCTTGGGGTTCCCAACAGACGAGTGCTTTACCGTCACAAGGAAGCTACTACGCCCACGTCAACTACACGCTAGCAGCATATTTTCTGGCGCCGTTGCCGGGGAGATCAAGACACGCTGCAAGGGGAGTCTCCATATCGCAATCCCTTTACTTTGTTTTTGTCTTGCTTTATTTTATTTACTACTTTGTTTGCTGCACTAAAACAAAACACAAAAAAATTAGTTGCTAGTTTTACTTTACTTGCTATCTTGTTTGCTATATCAAAAACACAAAAAAAAAATTAGTTACTTGCATTTACTTTATCTAGTTTACTTTATTTACTGTTGCTAAAATGAATACTGCTGAGAATACTAAGTTGTGTGACTTCACAACCACAAATAATAATGATTTCTTATGCACACCTATTGCTCCACCCGCTACTACGGCAGAATTCTTTGAAATTAAACCTGCTTTACTGAATCTTGTTATGCGAGAGCAATTTTCTGGTGTTAGTTCTGATGATGCTGCTGCCCATCTCAATAATTTTGTTGAACTTTGTGAAATGCAAAAGTATAAAGATGTAGATGGTGACATAATAAAATTAAAATTGTTCCCTTTCTCACTAAGAGGAAGAGCTAAAGATTGGTTGCTATCTCTGCCTAAGAATAGTATTGATTCATGGACTAAATGCAAGGATGCTTTTATTGGTAGATATTATCCCCCTGCTAAAATTATATCTTTGAGGAGTAGCATAATGAATTTTAAACAATTAGATACTGAGCATGTTGCACAAGCATGGGAAAGAATGAAATCTTTGGTCAAAAATTGCCCAACCCATGGACTGACTACTTGGATGATCATCCAAACCTTTTATGCAGGACTGAATTTTTCTTCACGGAACCTATTGGATTCAGCTGCTGGAGGTACCTTTATGTCCATCACTCTTGGTGAAGCAACAAAGCTCCTTGATAATATGATGATAAATTACTCTGAATGGCACACGGAAAGAGCTCCACAAGGTAAGAAGGTAAATTCTGTCGAAGAAACCTCTTCCTTGAGTGATAAGATTGATGCTATTATGTCTATGCTTGTGAATGATAGGACAAATATTGATCCTAATAATGTTCCGTTAGCTTTATTGGTTGCACAAGAAGAACATGTTGATGTAAACTACATTAAAAATAATAATTTCAACAACAATGCTTATCGGAACAATTCTAGTAACAACTATAGGCCATATCCTTATAATAATGGCAACGGCTATGGTAATTCTTATGGGAATTCTTACAACAATAATAGGAATACACCCCCTGGACTTGAAGCCATGTTTAAAGAATTTATTAGTACACAAACTTTTAACAAATCTGTTGAAGAAAAGCTTGGGAAAATTGATATACTTGCTTCTAAAGTTGATAGTCTTGCTGCTGATGTTGATCTTTTGAAATTGAAAGTTATGCCTAATAGGGATAATGAAAATAAAATTGTTACTACAGCAAATGCCATCCAAGTTAGAATTAATGAGAATATAAGATTAATGGCTGAACTGCATGCTAGGTGGGAAAGAGAAGAGAATGAAAAACTAGCTAAAGAGAATCATGTAGCTAAAGTTTGGACTATTACTACCACTAGAAATGCTAATGCTACACATGTTGCTGCACCTCCTACTAATAATGGCAAAAGAATTAGTGTAGGCAATGTTTCCACTTCTAATGCAAAGCGCGAAAAACCACCTGAAACTGCTAAAACTGCTGAAACTGCCTGTGATAAAACTGCTGAAATTTTTTCCAACATTGGGGACAATGATCCCATTGCTTTAGATTATAATGGTTTAGATTTTGATAATTGCCACATCTCTGAAGTTATAAAGTTCTTACAAAAACTTGCTAAAAGTCCTAATGCTAGTGCTATAAATTTGGCTTTCACAAAACATATTACAAATGCTCTCATAAAAGCTAGAGAAGAGAAACTAAAACTTGAAACTTCTATTCCTAGGAAGCTAGAGGATGGTTGGGAGCCCATCATTAAGATGAAGGTCAATGACTTTGGTTGTAATGCTTTATGTGATCTTGGTGCAAGTATTTCTGTTATGCCTAAGAAAATTTATGATATGCTTGACTTGCCACCATTGAAAAATTGTTATTTGGATGTTAATCTTGCTGATAACTCTACAAAGAAACCTTTGAGGAGAGTTGATAATGTTCGTATTATGGTTAACAATAACATTGTCCCCGTTGATTTTGTTGTTTTGGATATTGAATGCAATGCATCTTGTCCCATTATATTGGGAAGACCTTTTCTTCGAACTGTTGGTGCTATCATCGATATGAAGGAAGGTAATATTAAATATCAATTTCCTCTCAAGAAAGGTATGGAACACTTCCCTAGAAAGAGAATGAAGTTACCTTTTGATTCTATTATTAGAACAAATTATGATGTTGACACTTCGTCTCTTGACAATACTTGATACACACTTTCTGCGCCTAGCTGAAAGGCGTTAAAGAAAAGCGCTTATGGGAGACAACCCATGTTTTTACTACAGTACTTTTGTTTTATATTTGAGTCTTGGAAGTTGTTTACTAATGTAGCAACCTCTCCTTATCTTAGTTTTATTGCATTGTTGTGCCAAGTAAAGTCTCTAATAGAAGTAAGATACTAGATTTGGATTACTGCGCAGAAACAGTTTTCTTTGCTGTCACGAATCTGGTAAAATTCTCTGTAGGTAACTCAGAAAATTATGCCAATTTACGTGAGTGATCCTCAGATATGTACGCAACTTTCATTAGTTTTAAGTTTTCTCATCTGAGCAAGTCTGGTGCCTGTTAAAAATTCATCTTTACGAACTGTTCTGTTTTGACAGATTCTGCCTTTTATTTTGCATTGCCTGTTTTGCTATGTTAGATGGATTTCTTTGTTCCATTGACTTTCAGTAGCTTTGTGCAATGTCCAGAAGTATAAAGAATGATTGTGTCACCTCTGAATATGTGAATTTTGATTATGCACTAATCCTCTAATGAGTTTGTTTCGAGTTTGGTGTGGAGGAAGTTTTCAAGGATCAAGAGAGGAGGATGATATACACTATGATCAAGGAGAGTGAAAGCTCTAAGCTTGGGGATGCCCCGGTGGTTCACCCCTGCATACATCAAGAAGACTCAAGCGTCTAAGCTTGGGGATGCCCAAGGCATCCCCTTCTTCATCGACAACACTATCAGGTTCCTCTAGTGAAACTATATTTTTATTCCATCACATCTTATGTACTTTACTTGGAGCGTCGGTTTGTTTTTGTTTTTGTTTTGTTTGAATAAAGTTGGATCTTAGCATTCATTGTGTGGGAGAGAGACACGCTCCACTGTTGCATATGGAAAATATGTCCTTAGGCTTTACTCATAGTATTCATGGCGAAAGTTTCTTCTTCGTTAAAATGTTATATGGTTGGAATTGGAAAATGACATATGTGGTAATTGGTATAATATCTTGAATAATGTGATACTTGGCAATTGTTGTGCTCATGTTTAAGCTCTTGCATCATATACTTTGCACTTATTAATGAAGAAATACATAGAGCATGCTAAAATCTGATTTGCATGTTTGGTTTCTCTAAGGTCTAGATAATTTCTAGCATTGAGTTTGAACAACAAGGAAGACGGTATAAAGTCTTATAATGTTTACAATATGTCTTTTATGTGAGTTTTGCTGCACCGCTTCATCCTTGTGTTTGCTTCAAATAACCTTGCTAGCCTAAACCTTGTATCGAGAGGGAATACTTCTCATGCATCCAAAATCTTTGAGCCAACCACTATGCCATTTGTGTCCACCATACCTACCTACCACATGGTATTTCTCCACCATTCCAAACTAAATTGCTTGAGTGCTACCTTTAAAATTTCCATTCTTTACCTTTACAATATATAGCTCATGGGACAAATAGCTTAAAAACTATTGTGGTATTGAATATGTACTTATGCACTTTATCTCTTATTAAGTTGCTTGTTGTGCGATAACCATGTTCCTGGGGACGCCATCAACTATTTCTTTGTTGAATATCATGTGAGTTGCTATGCATGTTCGTCTTGTCTGAAGTAAGGGTGATTTACCACTCATTTAATGGTTAGAGCATGCATATTGTTAGAGAAGAACATTGGGCCGCTAACTAAAGCCATGAATCATGGTGGAAGTTTCAGTTTTGGACAAATATCCTCAATCTCATATGAGAACACTAATTGTTGCTACATGCTTATGCATAAAAGAGGAGTCCATTATCTGTTGTCTATGTTGTCCCGGTATGGATGTCTAAGTTGAGAATAACCAAAAGCGAGAAATCCAATGCGAGCTTTCTCCTTAGACCTTTGTACAGGTGGCATAGAGGTACCCCTTTGTGACACTTGGTTAAAACATGTGTATTGCAATGATAATCCCGGTAATCCAAGCTAATTAGGACAAGGTGCGGGCACTATTAGTATACTATGCATGAGGCTTGCAACTTGTAAGATATAATTTACATAACTCATATGCTTTATTACTACCGTTGACAAAATTATTTCTTGTTTTCAAAACCAAAGCTCTAGCACAAATATAGCAATCAATTCTTCCCTCTGCGAAGGGCCATTCTTTTACTTTTATTGTTGAGTCAGTTCACCTATCTCTCTCCACCTCAAGAAGCAAACACTTGTGTGAACTGTGCATTGATTCCTACATACTTGCATATTGCACTTGTTATATTACTTTACATTGACAATATCCATGAGATATACATGTTACAAGTTGAAAGCAACCGCTGAAACTTCATCTTCCTTTGTGTTGCTTCAATACCTTTACTTTGAATTATTGCTTTATGAGTTAACTCTTATGCAAGACTTATTGATGCTTGTCTTTAAGTAATATTCATGAAAAGTCTTTGCTTTATGATTCAATTGTTTACTCATGTCATTTACCATTGTTTCAAATCGCTGCATTCATTACATGTGCTTACAATAGTATTGATCAAGATTATGTTGGTAGCATTGTCACTAAGAAATTATCTTTGTTATCGTTTACCTACTCGGGACGAGTAGGAACTAAGCTTGGGGATGCTTGATACGTCTCAAACGTATCTATAATTTCTTATGTTCCATGCTACTTTTATGATGATACTCACATGTTTTATACACATTATATGTCATTATTATGCATTTTCCGGCACTAACCTATTAACGAGATGCCGAAGAGCCGATTCTTTGTTTTCTGCTGTTTTTGGTTTCAGAAATCCTAGTAAGGAAATATTCTCGGAATTGGACGAAATCAACGCCCAGGGGCCTATTTTGCCACGAAGCTTCCAGAAGTACGAGGGAGAGACGAAGTGGGGCCACGAGGTGGCGACACACCAGGGCGGCGCGGCCCAAGCCCCGGCCGCGCCGGCCTATGGTGTGGGCCCCTCGTGACGCCTCTTTACCTACCCTTCCGCCTACTTAAAGCCTCCGTCGCGAAACCCCCAGTACCGAGAGCCACGATACGGAAAACCTTACTGAGACGCCGCCGCCGCCAATCCCATCTCAGGGGATTCAGGAGATCGCCTCCGGCACCCTGCCGGAGAGGGGATTCATCTCCCGGAGGACTCTACACCGCCATGGTCGCCTCCGGATTGATGAGTGAGTAGTTCACCCCTGGACTATGGGTCCATAGCAGTAGCTAGATGGTTGTCTTCTCCTCATGTGCTTCATTGTCAGATCTTGCGAGCTGCCTAACATGATCAAGATCATCTATCTGTAATGCTATATGTTGTGTTTGTTGGGATCCGATGGATAGAGAATACTATGTTATGTTGATTATCAATCTATTACCTATGGGTTGTTTATGATCTTGCATGCTCTCCGTTGTTAGTAGAGGCTCTGGCAAAGTTTTTGCTAGTAACTCCAAGAGGGAGTATTTATGCTCGATAGTGGGTTCATGCCTCCATTAAATCTGGGACGGATGTGAGAAAGTTCTAAGGTTGTGGATGTCTTTGTTGCCACTAGGGATAAAACATTGATGCTATGTCCGAGGACATAGTTATTGATTACATTACGCACCATACTTAATGCCATTGTATGTTGCTGGCAACTTAATACCGGAAGGGGGTCGGATCATAACCTGACAGTGGACTGGTTAGGCATAGATGCATCTTTGGATAGCGGTCTATGTACTTTGTCGTAATGCCCAATTGAATCTCACAATATTCATCATATCATGTATGTGCATTGTCATGCCCTCTTTATTTGTCAATTGCCCAACTGTAATTTGTTCACCCAACATGCTATTTATCTTATGGGAGAGACACCTCTAGTGAACTGTGGACCCCGGTCCATTCTTTTACATCGAATACAATCTACTGCAATACTTGTTTTACTGTTCTCTGCAAACAATCATCTTCCACACTATACATCTAATCCTTTGTTACAGCAAGCCGGTGAGATTGACAACCTCACTGTTTCGTTGGGGCAAAGTACTTTGGTTGTGTTGTGCAGGTTCCACGTTGGCGCCGGAATCCCTGGTGTTGCGCCGCACTACATCTCGCCGCCATCAACCTTCAACGTGCTTCTTGGCTCCTACTGGTTCGATAAACCTTGGTTTCTTACTGAGGGAAAACTTGCTGCTGTACACATCATACCTTCCTCTTGGGGTTCCCAACAGACGAGTGCTTTACCGTCACAAGGAAGCTACTACGCCCACGTCAACTACACGCTAGCAATGACTAATATGAGATTTACTTAGGGCATTACGACAGAGAACATAGACCGCTATCCAGCATGCATCTATGCCTAAAAAGTCCACCTTCGGGTTAGCATCCGCACCCCTTCCAGTATTAAGGCTCAGTTCTTTTGGCGGCTTCTCCGAGAAGCTGCCCTCCCCCTAGCTTCCTGGGGAAGCCGCCCCCAAAATTTTGAAAGGCTTCCGAAATGGTTTAGGCTAGACTAATCCGGAAGCCTCCCTAAATTTTTGGTGCGGCTTCTCCAGGAAGCTGGGGGGAGGCCAGCTTCTCGGAGAAGCCGCCAAAAGAACTGAGCCTAAGTTGCAAACAACAGACAATTGCATTAAGTACTGTGCGTAATGTAAACAATACAAATATCCTTAGACAAAGCATTGATGTTTTATCCCTAGTGGCAACATCACATCCATAACCTTAGAACTTTCTGTCACTGTCCTAGATTCAATGGAGGCATGAACCCACTATCGAGCATAAATACCCCCTCTTGGAGTTACAAGTATCAACTTGGCCAGAGCCTCTACTAGCAACGGAGAGCATGCAAGATCATAAACAACACATATATGATAGATCGATAATCAACTTGACATAGTATTCCATATTCATCGGATCCCAACAAACACAACATGTAGCATTACAATAAGATGATCTTGATCATGATAGGCAGCTCACAAGATCTAAACATGATGGCACAAGAGGAGAAGACAACCATCTAGCTACTGCTATGGACCCATAGTCCAAGGATGAACTACTCACACATCAGTCCGGAGGCGGGCATGGTGGTGTAGAGCCCTCCGGTGATGATTCTCCTCTCCGGCAGGGTGCCGGAGGCGATCTCTTGAATCCCCCGAGATGGGATTGGCGGCGACGGCATCATAGTATGTTTTCTCGTATCGTGGATCTCGATACTAGGGTTTTCGCGATGGAGAGTTTAAGTAGGCGAAGGGGTAGAGTCGGGGGGCGCCCGAGGGTCCCACCCCATAGGGCGGCGCGCCCCCCTCTTGGCCGCGCCGCCAGGTGGGGTGGCCACCTCGTGGCCCCTCTCTGTCTCTCCTTCGGTCTTCTGGAAGGCTCCGTGGAAAATAATTCCGAGAATATTTCCTGTGTAGGATTTCTGAAACCAAAAACAGCAGAAAATAGGAACTGGCACTTCGGCATCTTGTTAATAGGTTAGTGCCGGAAAATGCATCAAAATGATATAAAGTGTATATAAAACATGTGAGTATTGTCATAAAACTAGCATGGAACATAAGAAATTATAGATACGTTTGAAACGTATCAAGCATCCCCAAGCTTAGTTTCTGCTCGCCCTCGAGTAGGTAAACGATAACAAGGATAATTTCTGAAGTGACATGCTACTATCATAATCTTGATCAATACTATTGTAAAGCATATGAGATGAATGAAGTGATTCAAAGCAATGGTAAAGATAATGACTAAACAACTGAATCATATAGCAAAGACTTTTCATGAATAGTACTTTCAAGACAAGCATCAATAAGTCTTGCATAAGAGTTAACTCATAAAGCAATAAATTCTTAATAGAAGGTTTTGAAGCAACACAAAGGAAGATATAAGTTTCAGCAGTTGCGTTCAACTTCAACATGTATATCTCATGGATAATTGTCAACACAAAGTAATATGATGAGTGCAAATAAGCAAGTATGTAGGAATCAATGCACACAGTTGACACAAGTGTTTGCTTCTAATATGGAAGGAAGTAGGTAAACTGACTCAACATAAAGTAAAAGAAAGGCCCTTCGCAGAGGGAAGCTGAGATTACTCATGTGCTAGAGCTTTTTATTTTGAAAACATAGAAACAATTTTGTCAACGGTAGTAATAATTCATATGTGTTATGCATAAAACATCCTATAAGTTGCAAGCCTCATGCATCGAATACCAATAGTGCTCGCACCTTGTCCTAATTAGCTCGGATTTCCATGGATTATCATTGCATTACATATGTTTCAACCAAGTGTCACAAAGGGGTACCTCTATGTCACCTGTACAAAGGTCCAAGGAGATAGATCGCGTTTGATTTCTCATTTTTGATAGATCTCAACTTGAGGACATCCATACCGGGACAACATAGAAAACAGATAATGGACTCCTCTTTAATGCTTAAGCATTCAACAACAGATAATATTCTCATAGGAGATTGAGGATTAATGTCCAAGCTGAAACTTCCACCATGATACATGGCTTTGGTTGGCGGCCCAATGTTCTTCTCTAACAATATGCATACTCAAACCATACAACTCATGGCAAATCACCCTTACTTCAGACAAGACGAACATGCATAGCAACTCACATGATATTCAACAAATAAAAGTTGATGGCGTCCCCAGAAACATGGTTACGGCTCAACAAGCAACTTATAAGAAATAAGATACATAAGCGAAATATTCTTTACCACAATAGTTTTTAGGCTACTTTCCCATGAGTTATGTATTGCAAAGACAAGGAATGAAATTTTAAAGGTAGCACACAAGCAATTTACTTTGGAATGGCAGAGAAATACCACATAGTAGGTAGTTATGGTGGACACAAATGGCATAAGTTTTGGCTCAAGGTTTTGGATGCACGAGAAGCATTTCCTCTCAGTACAAGGCTTTGGCTAGCAAGGTTGTTTGAAGCAAACACATGTATGAACCGGTACAGCAAAACTTACATAAGAACATATTGCAAGCATTATAAGACTCTACACTGTCTTCCTTGTTGTTCAAACACTTTTACTAGAAAATATCTAGACTTTAGAGAGACCAATCATGCAAACCAAATTTCAACAAGCTCTACAGTAATTCTCCACTAATAGGTTCAAACTACATGATGCAAGAGCTTAAACATGATCTATTTGAGAGCTCAAAACAATTGCCAAGTATCAAATTATTCAAGACAATATACCAATTACCACATGAAATATTTTCTGTTTCCAACCAAATAGCAATAAACGAAGCGGTTTTCAACCTTCGCCATGAACATTAAAAGTAAAGCTAAGAACACTAGTGTTCATATGAAACAGCGGAGCGTGTATTTCTCCCACACAAAGAATGCTATGATCCGAATTTATTCAAACAAAACAAAAAAATAAAAGCATACAGACGCTCCAAGTAAAGCACATAAGATGTGACGGAATAAAAATATAGTTTCACTAGAGGTGACCTGATAAATTGTTGATGAAGAAGGGGATGCCTTGGGCATCCCCAAGCTTAGATGCTTGAGTCTTCTTGAAATATGCAAGGATGAACCACGGGGGCATCCCAAAGCTTATACTTTTCACTCTTCTTGATCGTATTATATCATCCTCCTCTCTTGACCATTGAAAACTTCCTCCACACCAAACTCAAAACAATCTCATTAGAGGGTTAGTGCATAATCAAAAATTCACATGTTCAGAGAGGACACAATCATTTCTAATACTTCTGGACATTACCCAAAGCTACTGAAAGTTAATGGAACAAAGAAATCCATTCAACACAGTACAAGAGGCAATGTTAAATAAAAGGCAGAATCTATCAAAACAGAACAATCCGTAAAGACGAATTTTTTCGAGGCACTTAACATGCTCAGATGAAGAAGCTCAAATTGAATGAAAGTTGCGTACATATCTGAGGATTACTCATGAATTTTTGCAGATTTTTCTGAGTTTCCTAGAGAGAGATCTACTCAAATTCGTGACAGCTAGAAATCTGTTTCTGCGCAGAAATCCAAATCTAGTATCAACCTTACTATCAAAGACTTTACTTGGCACAACAATGCAGTAAAATAAAATAAGGAGAGGTTGCTACAGTAGTAACAACTTCCAAGACACAAATATAAAACAAAAATTGTAGAAATAAAATAATGGGTTGTCTCCCATAAGCATTTTTCTTTAACGCCTTTCAGCTAGGCGCAGGAAGTGTAAATCAAGTAACATCAAGAGAAGAAGCATCAACATCATAATTTGTTCTAATAATAGAATCAAAAGGCAACTTCATTCTCTTTCTAGGGAAGTGTTTCATACCTTTCTTAAGAGGGAATTGATATTTAATATTTCCTTCTTTCATATCAATAATAGCACCAACAGTTCGAAGAAAGGGTCTTCCCAAAATAATAGGACAAGATGCATTGCATTCAATATCCAAGACAAAAAAATCAACGGGGACAACGTTATTGTTAACCGTAATGTGAACATTATCAATCCTCCCCAAAGGTTTCTTTATAGAATTATCAGCGAGATTAACATCCAAATAACAATATTTCAATGGTGGCAAGTCAAGCATATCATAGAGTTTCTTAGGCATAACGGAAATACTTGCACCAATATCACATAAAGCATTACAATCAAAATCATTGACCTTCATCTTAATGATGGGCTCCCAACCATCTTCCAACTTCCTAGGAATAGAAGTTTCAAGTTTTAATTTCTCTTCTCTAGCTTTTATGAGAGCATTTGTAATATGTTTTGTAAAGGCCAAGTTTATAGCACTAGCATTAGGACTTTTAGCAAGTTTTTGCAAGAACTTAATAACTTCAGAGATATGACAATTATCAAAATCAAAACCATTATGATCTAAAGCAATGGGATCATTGTCCCCAATATTCTGAAAAATTTCAGCACTCTTATCACAAACAGTTTCAGCAGTTTCAGGCAATTTTGCATGCTTTCCACAAGGAGTAGAAACATTGCCAACACGAATTATTTTACCATTGATAGTAGAAGGTTTAGCAGCATGCGAAACATTATCATTACTAGTGGTGGTGGAAGTCCAAACTTTAGCTACATTATTCTGTTTAGCTAGTTTTTCTTCTCTTTCCCACCTAGCATGCAATTCAGCCATCATTCTAATATTGTCATTAATTCGAACTTGGATAGCATTTGCTGTAGTAAGAATTTTGTTATCATTATCCTCAGGTTTAGCAGCCATTTTATTAATTAAAGAAGCTTGTGACTCAGACATGTATGAGATTCGGTTTTCAGCATTTGAAAGCTTAGTTTGCAAACCAGAAATTTCCATATTCAAATTTTCAAGTTGAGTCCCTATATTTTTCAACAAGGCAGATTGTTCATTCATGGTTTTAGTAAACAATTGATTTTGCTCATATTGTGATTGCATAAAGCTCTTAGTAGCTCTCTCAATTTCTAGCATCTTTTCCTCACTAGGCAAAACAGATCTACCATAAGAATTACCATAATCATTACCATTATTAGAAGGATATGGCCTATAGTTGTTACCAAAATTATTCCTATAAGCATTGTTGTTGAAATTATTACTTTTAATGAAGTTCACATCAACATGATCTTCTTGAGCAACCAATGAAGCTAAAGGAACATTATTAGGATCAACATTATATCTACCATTAACAAGCATAGACATAATAACATCGATCTTATCACTCAAGGAGGAGGTTTCTTCAACATAATTTACCTTCTTACCTTGTGGAGTCCTTTCAGTGTGCCATTCCGAGTAGTTGATCATCATATCATCAAGAAGTTTTGTTGCAGCACCCAAAGTGATGGACATAAAAGTACCTCCAGCAGCTGTAAATAGGTTCCTTGAAGAAAAATTCAATCCTGCATAAAAGGTTTGGATGATCATCCAAGTAGTCAGTCCATGGGTAGGGCAATTCTTTACCAAAGATTTCATTCTTTCCCATGCTTGGGCAACATGTTCATTATCCAATTGCTTAAAATTCATTATGCTACTTCTCAAAGATATAATTTTAGCAGGAGGATAATATCTACCAATGAAAGCATCTTTACATTTAGTCCATGAATCAATACTATTCTTAGGCAAAGATAGCAACCAATCTTTAGCTCTTCCTCTTAAGGAGAAAGGAAACAATTTCAATCTTATAATGTCCCCATCTACATCCTTATACTTTTGCATTTCACAAAGTTCAACAAAATTATTAAGATGGGCAGCAGCAGCATCAGTACTAACACCAGAAAATTGCTCTCTCCTAACAAGATTTAGTAAAGCAGGTTTAATTTCATAAAATTCTGCTGTAGTAGCTGGTGGAGCAATAGGAGTGCATATAAAATCATTATTATTGGTGCTAGTAAAGTCACACAACTTGGTGTTCTCAGGAGTATTCATTTTAACAGCAATAAAAATAAATAAAGCAAACTAAATTAAGTAAAGTAAAACAAGTAACTAATTTTTTTGTGTTTTTGATATAAAGAAAGCAAACAAGACAGAAAATAAAATAAAGTAAAGCAAGACAATAAACAAAGTAAAGAGATTGGATGTGAGCGACTCCCCTTGCAGCGTGTCTTGATCTCCCTGGCAACGGCGCCAGAAAAAGAGTTGCTTGTGACGGTAAAGCACACGTCCGTTGGGAACCCCAAGAGGAAGGTGTGATGCTGTCAACACCCGGATTTTTAAGTCCAGATGCCTATTATGCCATTCATCACAATCCCAGGAATATTGTTTTTGCGAGACATAACAGTTAAATATCAAAGAGTCATCATTCATTACAATACCAACATAGTCATTACACAAATAGGATCACATGATCCAGTCTCATTACAACATTTGATCTATTGATCATTACACAAATACGTAGCGGAAGCGAAGTAGTAGTGGACTATCTATTCCACAGGCAACGCTTGACGTTAGAAGCTCCTAGTTGTGGTAGACATCCTGCTAGTCGTCATCCTCGTACTGCTGCTCGGCTTCATAGTCTGGCCATTTGAATAGCCAGGGACAAAGCCGTGAGTACTTTCAAGTACTCGCAAACTAATACTAATGTAAGTACTAACATTGCTATTTAGAGTGTTCTAAGCTCTAAGGTTATTTGCATGAAGCCAATTTTAGTTTAGAAACATTTTAGTAAACAACTCCTCATGTGCTAACTAACTCAAGTGGGAACATTAGTGTCATTCCCACAACTCTTGTTGTGATTCAAATTCCAAGTCACCGTTCAAGTTCAAATTCACAAGTCAAAAGGATATAAATTTCTGATGACGGAAACAGTATGGCCTTTCAACTGTCCATGACCGCGGACGTGGCTATTCGAATAGGTTTACACTCTGCAGAGGTTGCACACTTGTGCCACAACATTCGATTACATCCGTCAGGGATAAACCCCGAATAATCGTAACTCAGTACGCAGATCATCAACCGTTAACCTTTCACTTACACATCCTAGTATAGGCACCTCTCCCCATGAGCTTGGCCTCCCGGTGATAGCCAACTGTTATCCCGGGAACTGCACAGGGCTTGGCCGTACAATTCACCTCAATTCATGTCATTTCACTTTTAACGGACGCAGCCTCGGCATAACCTCTATGACGCTTGTTTAGAGGGAACCCATACTAAGACACATAAATTTCCAGCTAAGCCTTACCCATAATCAGGTATTGTGGGGGTACTCAAGAATTGGAATGGTATCACATCCAACTCAATCATCAGTTTTTAACCATTTCACCAAGTCAAATTCATGTCATATTCACCTTCAAAATCTCTCAATGGAAATGACTCATCATTCCAAGGTTTTCACCATCATCATTTCACAAACACATGTTCCCATCTAGAGTAGTCAATTTTTATTTAGCGCTAGCATCTAAGTATGAGGGGTGCTAAATAATTTGCTTTGATTCTAGGCTAACTTTGATACTCTTGTACTAATCTAATACTAACCAAGTGAATCATAAATCAAAAAGTACTTTGATAAAACAAAAGTAATAAAGCTTGTAAAGTAAAACTTGGAAATACGATCATAAACATAAAGTAAATGGGGTAATGCCTTGCTCATGGTGAGCTTTGCACTTTGCAAGAGTATTATCTTGCCTTGGTTGGGAAATTGGTCAAAGTGGTCTTCTTCTCCTTGGAAGTAGACCTCCTCCTCCTCTTGATACTCCTCGGTACTAGCGTCTAAAATACGAATACGGGGTATACAATCATCATACCAAACTTAAGTACTAAGCTAAGCACACACATGAATCACACAACTTATGCTAGCATCACACATTACTATTAAGTTGGTGGATTTGTTTTCTTACTTAAGAAAAATAAGTTCCTCTCATACTAATTAAAGTGTTACTTTTAAGTCCTTAGAGAAATAATTTCCTCTCATTATCTTATTACAATTTAATTTCCTTCATGAAAGGTATATGACCTAGGTTGACCAAAGTCAACCTCTTCATACTCATCATTTAAGAAAATGATTTAAATGAGGTGGAGCACCTCATGCAATTTTAATCCTAACAAGGTGATGATTTAATATCATCAAACAAATCATATGAGAACTAAATGACCAGAGTCTCTATCACATTTTGAAATGTTCATGACAAGATTTAAATGAGAGAAAAACTCCCATGTGATTTTTAAATAGTTTTGGACAATATCTTTGACTAGAAATATCCATATAGTCCTTTAATTAAACTAGACCATGATCATTCAAAGTAAGCATGGCATATTTTTGCAGAAACAATTAGTGCATGTGAAATGTGAGCTATAGGAGTTGGAATCAACTTAATAGCATTTGTGGTTGATTTTTAATAATTATTCTAAGTCACAAAATTCCCTGCCTTGTTTATTTTGCTACTTTAATTCTACAAAATGTCTAGCTTTTAAACCAGTGTAGTTGGATTGAGCTTTTTATAAGTTTTGCAAATATATAAAATTTGTAAAATTTGGCCAAGTAGATTTGTCCCTATTGATTTTTGAAGTTGACATCAGATTGCAATATTTATCTAATTTGGAAAATTCGAATTTGAACTACGTGGGCTGGCGGGAAACTAAACGGGCTGTGCAGAGGGAGAGAGAGACTGGGCCGGCCCAGCTTCGCAGCGGGCCAGCTGACAGCATGGGGGCCACGCGTTAGTGGGGCGTAGCAAGCGAAGCGGTACGCGCAACGCGAGCCGTGCGATTAGAACGAGATCGCACGGTCGAGGGAGGTCTTCTTCTCCTGCGAGAGGGGAACTTACTGGCGGTGGAGGTAGGGGGTCGGCGAGCTCGTCGGAGCTCCGGCGGTCGTCGAAGGTGTGCGCAGCGACCTTGTCGTCGATGAGGAAGCGCCTGGTAGCAGTTGCGTCGTCTGGGGCGGCCTCCTTCTCCGGCGATCATTGGCGATGAAGCGCGGCAGTGATCTTGCAATTGGAGCTCTCTGGTGGCTAATCGAGCAAGGCGAGGTGGCTAGGCGAGTCAGTGTGAGGAGGGGAAGTGAGAGGCGTGCTTGGTTTGATGAGAGGGGCGCTCATTTTAGTGGCGAGAGGTGGCCGTGGCGGAGCTGGCAGGTTGTCGATGGCGTTGACGTTCCAGGGCGGCGAAGGGGCAAGGGATGGGTGCGTACGGTTGGTGATGTCCAGGCGATCATCACGCTGCCCTTGGAACAGCAAACGGTGGTCTGACGCGATGGTGAGCTTGACGGGAGCGGGCAGCACCGTGGCGGACGGTCGTCGGAGTGGGAGTCGCCTGCGGCGTTCCCGCGGGCCAATGGCCATGTCTGGGCGGTGCACGGTGACGTCGTGAGTCGATTGGCGCAGAGAGTCAGGGCGGAGGTGACGCGAGGGAGCGGGGCAGCTGATGCTCTGGGCGTGCCAGGGTGCTCGCCGTGCGCGCACTGGCGCATGCGTGTGCATGCCTGGGCACGTCTAGCCACGTCGATTTCTACCCGTTGCGATGGGATTTTTCGTCGAGGCTGGGTCTGGTCATGCTTAGGAGAGTGAGAGGCGTCTGCTGGACATGGTGGTACATGCTGGAGATGACCAGAGAGGGAGAGAGCATGTGGGTGGCATGCCATGCCACGGCATGGAAACTTTGGGTCAAGGTGAGCGAGCTCCAGTGTTTGCAGGTGATGGAAATGGTGCAGGAGAGTGAGGTGAGGCTTCCAGGGCAGCAGAGGTGGCCAGGGTTGGACCTGGTCTCCTCCAATTTCCAGCATGGGCACAATATTACACCCTTCCTGCAAGGTGTTCGATCATATGGCCGCAAGAAAAAGATTTTTGAATTTTTGAAAGATTTTTGGTGGATTGTCATCATATATTATTTGAAGTAGATTGGTGGTGGTGGTGGTCAAAATGGTGTTGGTTTGCAAAATCACATTTGGCATATGATCTTACATATGTTCATGGTCCCTACTTTGCTTGCTTACCATTTGAATATGGAACAGAATTTGGGATGATGGTTTTGGGCAAAGTTGTTCACCTTGTTGTTGTCTTGGATGAGGTGCAAAGAGTTGGTAGAGTGTAGAAGGGAAATCTCTAAATATCAGGGCTCAAAGTGGGCATCAGGCTAAAAATGGCACATGTGACCATAATTGCATGTGAGCTCAAATTTGATTCAAATTTGATTTGAGTTGAGTTTCTTTGATTCAAAAAGTGTTAATAAGTGTTTAGTATCCATTTACAACCAATGGTGCAAACCAAAATGGTCTAGGTTAAGAATTTGCAAAAATGGCATAAGCCATGTGAGGGTTTTGTGATTTTCTACTTTTTCTACTTTTCTTCTTCTTGGCTTCTCTTTGACATGGGTGAGGTTTATTTGGTGTTAGAATGAGTTGGGTAAAGGGTTCAAACCATTTTGGGGCAAAGTGGGTGCCTAGGTCAAGATTTGTTATTTTGGCTAAGTGCCACATATACCTCTATGCATATGTTTGATTTTATTTTGTTACTCACTTGAATTGGTTGGTAAGTACTTGGTTGAGTGTGTTGAGGTATTTCCAAACCATCTACCAAGGTAGACAATCAAGGTTTTATCATTTGCAAAACGTAGCCATAGGCTTGCATATGCTTCTTTCTTATTTAAGATCTTTTCTCTTTATTTTATTTTTCCAAAGGTTGGTGAGACGAGGGATGAGGTTTAGGGTTTGGTAAGTTTTGCAATGGTTCACCACCATTTAGCAAAGTAAGAAAGGTAGGGTTCAAAATTTACATATTAGGGTTATATGCCCACATATGTCTTTTTCTTTATTTTGGGTTTCTCAAAATAGATCCAATTGGTCTTGAGAAGCTTAGGGTTTAGGGTTTTGAAAATGTGTTCACAGTAATAAACAAACAATCATGGCAAAGCACAAGTATTAGGTAGGAGCACTATGCATAGCACTCTATGTAAGAAAAGTTTTTGTTGGTTCTCATTTTTGGAAAAAGGAAATTCATTTTCTCTTTGTTTTAAAAATTTGGGGTGTTACAAACCCTTCCCCCTTAAACAAATCTCGTCCCGAGATTTTAAGAAAAGTTAGGTTCCTAAGAGAGATTGGGCGATATGATTTAATAGGAAAACATACTTGGCATGGCCTGAGGTGCTTCTTGGGCTTCTGTGGCAGTCATGTTGTAGAGGCGGCTGTTGTTGTTGTTCTGGTTCCTTCTGGCGGCAAAGCGGCACTGGTTCTGAGAAGGTGCAGCGGTGTTGGCGGCAATCTTGGCTAATCTCTTGGGGCACTCATTGGAGTAATGCCCAACCACTCCACACTCATAACAAGTGATAGTGGCCTTGTCTTTGGTTGCGACGGGGATGGCGTTGCTTCCAGTCCTAGGGCCAGTGTTGTTGTTGTTGTTGTTCCCGTTGTTGTTGTTGCTGTTGGGGTTGGTGGTGTTGTTGTGATTGTTGTTGTTGTTTCCTCCGGGCTTCGGGGGTCCTCCCTGGTTATTGGTGTAGTTTGGGCGGTAAGTCTAGGCAGTGGGCTTGTTGTATCTTGGAGTAAATCCTCCAGATGAGTTGTTGCGGTACTTCTGGGTATTGCTGGACCCATGCTGGTTCATCATCCGGCGCTTGCGGTTCTCGTTGGCTTGGTGAAGCTTCCCTTCCATCTGGATGGCGGAGTCCACCAGGGCTTCTAGGTCAGCAAAGGGAATGTTGACAAGT
The DNA here is from genome assembly GCF_019359855.2 of Lolium perenne. Taxonomy (NCBI): domain Eukaryota; kingdom Viridiplantae; phylum Streptophyta; class Magnoliopsida; order Poales; family Poaceae; genus Lolium; species Lolium perenne. The sequence goes on from NC_067244.2 coordinate 25,910,145, forward strand.
ACTGTCTGCATCTCGTCGTGTAATCCATTCAGAAATCTTTCCTTCAGCTTGATACGTCCAATTTGCATCACTATTTTATATCATAATTTGCTGTTATTCATTGATATATTTCATATTTGGACACAATACTTATGTTATTTCATCTATTTTGCATGTTTCATCATTATTGGAGGATCAAGCACCGGAGCCAGGATTCTGCTGGAAAAAGCACCGTCAGAACGCAATATTTCGGAAGATCAACTGTGGAAGGAAATTATACCAAAAATCCTATTTTTCCAGATGACGAAGGAAGCCAGAAGGGGGAGCCGAGGGGACCCAAGGTGGGCCCAGACCACAGGCCGGCGCGGCCCATTGCCTGGTCGCGCCACCTGGTGAGGAGGGGGCCCCACAGCCCCTCTCGCCTCCTTTTCTTCGCAAAATCCTTCATCCCGAAGACCTAAGCCACAGAGGGTACCTCGCGAAGAGTTACAGCCGCCTCTGCGGGGCGGAGAACACCAGAGAGAAAAGAGCTCTCCGGCGGCTGAGATCCGCCGGGGAAATTCCCTCCCGAAGGGGGTAATCGACGCCATCGTCACCGTCATCGAGCTGGACATCATCTCCATCATCATCACCATCATCTCCACCATCATCACCGCCGTCTCCACCGCTGCACATCGTCACCACCGTAGCAATTTGGGTTTGATCTTGATTGTTTGATAGGGGAAACTCTCCCGGTATTGATTTCTACTTGTTGTTGATGCTATTGAGTGAAACCGTTGAACCAAGGTTTATGTTCAGATTGTTATTCATCATCATATCACCTCTGATCATGTTCCATATGATGTCTCATGAGTAGTTCGTTTAGTTCTTGAGGACATGGGTGAAGTCTAAATGTTAGTAGTGAACTATGGTTGAGTAGTATTCAATGTTATGATATTTAAGTTGTGGTGCTATTCTTCTAGTGGTGTCATGTGAACGTCGACTACATGACACTTCACCGTTATGGGCCTAGGGGAATGCATCTTGTACTCGTTTGCCAATTGCGGGGTTGCCGGAGTGACAGAAACATGAGCCCCCGTTGGTATATCGATGCAGGAGGGATAGCAGGATCTCAGAGTTTAAGGCTGTGGTTAGATTTATTCTTAATTACTTTCTTGTAGTTGCGGATGCTTGCAAGGGGTATAATCACAAGTATGTATTAGTCCTAGGAAGGGCGGTACATTAGCATAGGTTCACCCACACAACACTTATCAAAACAATGAAGATTAATTAGCCGTATGTAGCGAAAGCACTAGACTAAAATCCCGTGTGTCCTCAGGAACGTTTGGTCATTATAAGTAAACAAACCGGCTTGTCCTTTGTGCTAAAAAGGATTGGGCCACTCGCTGCAATTGTTACTCTCGCACTTTACTTACTCGTACTTTATTCATCTGTTACAGCAAAACCCGCTGAATACTTGTCTGTGAGCATTTACAGTGAATCCTTCATCGAAACTGCTTGTCAACACCTTCTGCTCCTCGTTGGGATTGACATTCTTACTTATCGAAGATACTACGATACACCCCCTATACTTGTGGGTCATCAAGACTATTTTCTGGCGCCGTTGCCGGGGAGTGAAGCGCTATTGGTAAGTGGAATTGGTAAGGGAAACTTTTACTGTTAGTGCTGATTTTATTTCTGCCTGCTGCTATAATTCATTATGGAGAGATCTTCTCTCGAATGTTTGTTTGGAAAATCTACTACTACTGCAAAGGTAGTGGATAAGGCGCCAGGTGAGGAAGAGATACCATACAAAATACCTATGAAAATTATTGAACGTGTAGTGGATAACCGTTATACAGGGGATGGAACTGTCCACCCTGGAGGTCATTTACTGTTCTTACATGAATTATGCGGTTTATTCAAGTGTGCAGGTATTGCTATGGATGAAGTGAGGAAGAAACTATTCTCTATATCGCTTTCTGGTAAAGCGGCGCATTGGTATAAATTACTGGATAATGGGGATTCTCTTGAATGGAATGATATTGTGCCCCGGTTTTATTCTAAGTTCTATCCTCCAAGTGAAATTCATAAGGATCGGAACCGCATATATAATTTTTGGCCTCATGATGGAGAGAGTATTGCCCAAGCGTGGGGGAGATTGAAGTCTTTAATGCTCAAATGCCCCATTCATGAGCTTCCTGGTAATGTTATTATTGATAATTTCTATGCAAGACTTTCTTTTGAAGACAAGACCTTGCTGGATACTTCTTGTTCTGGATCATTTATGCGCAACAAAGAAGAGTTTAAAAGGGACCTTCTTAATCGGATCCAGGAAAATACTGAAGGATGGGAAATCGACAAAGAAAGAGAATCAGGTATAAATTATGATTACAAATGCATTGAAGCTTTTATGGATACTGATAAATTTCGTAATATGAGTGCTACTTATGGTCTTGATTCTCAAGTTGCTGCCAATCTTTATAAAGCTTTTGCCTCTCATTATGAATTGCCTAAGAAGAATTTTGATAAGTATCATGAACCGTATAAAGATAAAATTGGTTCATCTATTAATAAATGCGTTGTAGTTGAAACTATTGATCATGTTATTCCTGAAGCTTATATTGAAAAAACTCCTTTCCCTGCTAAAATGAAGGAGTACTCTGTTATAAATAGTGCGGTTCATAAAAGTGAAAAGAAACCTATAGAACCTGAAGAACAAATAAAAGTTGAACCTGTTGTTGCAATAGTTAAAGATCTTGTGACTGAAAATGTGGAGGATGGTCATATTATTTTCTGTGAAGATGCTTCTAATATTGTTTCACGTCCTAATAAACCCAAACAAGTTAGTGTTCCTATGCTATCTGTTAGAATTGGTGATCATTGCTATTATGGTTTATGTGATATTGGTGAAAGTGTTAGTGCTATTCCTTATGAGCTTTACACGGAGATTATGCACGAAATTGATTCTTGTGAACTTGAAGATATTGATGTGGTTATTCAGCTGGCTAATAGAGAAACTATTTCTCCAATTGGTATTGTTCGAGATGTGGAAGTTCTATGTGGTAAGATTAAATATCCTGCCGACTTTTTGGTACTTGGTTCTGCTGCTAGTGATTATTGTCCTATCATTTTTGGTAGACCTTTTCTAAATACTTGTGGAGCTATTATAGATTGCAAGAAAGAGAAAATTTTGACTAAATTTGCTGGTGAATCTTATGAGTTTAACTTCTCTAAATTTACCAAAACTCCTTATAAAGCTGATTTGCCTAATGATGATTTTAAATTTGAAAAGTGTGCATCTATTGTTCTTGTTCCTAATAATCCTTTGCATCAACATTTGGAGAATAGTGAGAGTGAAGTTTTTAGGAAAGAAAGAGATGAGCTTGAGGAAATTTTTCTTCGCCAACCTATTCTTAAGCATGATTTACCGGTGGAAGATCTGGGTACAACACCGCCACCAAAGGAAGATCCTATCTTTGATTTAAAACCTTTGCCTGATAATCTTAAATATGCTCATATTGATGATAAGAAAATATATCCTGTTATTATTAGTTCTAAGCTTACAGAGTTTGAAGAAGAAAGGCTATTGGAAATATTGAAGAAACACCGAGGTGCTATTGGCTACACTCTTGATGACTTGAAGGGGATTTCTCCCTCTATTTGCCAACACGCCATTAATATGGAAGATGATGCGAAGCCTGTTGTTGAACCTCAGCGTCGTCTAATTCCTAAGATGAAGGATGTGGTAAGAAATGAGGTATTACGACTTCTTGAAGCTAGTATTATATATCCTATTGCTGATAGTAGATGGATTAGTCCTGTGCATTGTGTTCCTAAGAAAGGAGGAATGACTGTTGTGCCTAATGATAATGATGAGCTCATACCTCAAAGAGTAGTTGTAGGTTATAGAATGTGCATTGATTTTCGTAAAGTTAATAAAGTTACTAAGAAAGATCATTATCCTTTGCCTTTGATTGATCAAATGTTAGAAAGGTTATCCAAAAATACTCATTTTTGCTTTCTTGATGGTTATTCTGGGTTTTCACAAATTGTTAAAACTAAGGATCAAGAGAAAACCACTTTCACTTGTCCCTATGGAACCTATGCTTATAGACGTATGCCTTTTGGTTTATGTAATGCTCCTGCTACTTTTCAAAGATGCATGTCTGCTATTTTTCATGGCTTTTGCGAGAGTATTGTAGAGGTATTCATGGATGATTTTTCTGTCTATGGGAATTCTTTTGATAATTGTTTGCGGAACCTTGATAAAGTTTTGCAGAGATGTGAAGAAACTAACCTTGTTCTTAATTGGGAGAAATGCCACTTTATGGTTAATGAAGGAATTGTATTGGCACATAAAATTTCCGAGAGAGGTATTGAAGTTGATAGAGCTAAAGTTGAAGCAATAGAGAAGATGCCCTATCCTAGGGATGTTAAAGGTATTCGTAGTGTTCTTGGTCATGCTGGGTTTTATAGGAGGTTTATTAAAGACTTCTCTAAGATTTCAAAGCCTCTTACTAATCTTCTTCAAAAAGATGTACCTTTTGTTTTTGATGATGATTGTAAGGAAGCTTTTGAAACTCTAAAGAAAGCCTTAACAACTGCTCCTATAGTTGAACCTCCTGATTGGAACTTACCATTTGAAATTATGTGTGATGCTAGTGATTTCTTGTAGGCGCTGTTCTTGGACAGCGAGTAAATAAAAAATTGAATGTTATTCATTATGCTAGTAAAACTCTTGATGCTGCTCAAAGAAATTATGCTACTACTGAAAAAGAATTGTTAGCTGTAGTCTTTGCTTGTGATAAGTTTAGATCTTATATTGTTGATTCAAAAGTTACTATTCATACTGATCATGCTGCAATCAGATACCTTATGCAAAAGAAAGATGCTAAGCCAAGGCTTATTAGATGGGTACTTTTGTTGCAAGAATTTGATTTACATATTGTAGATAGGAAAGGTGCTGATAATCCTGTTGCTGATAATTTGTCTAGATTGGAAAATATTGCTTATGATCATGTTCCTGTTAATGATAGTTTTCCAAATGAACAATTGGCTGTAATAAAGGTGAGCTCGCGAGACAGTCCTTGGTATGCTGATTATGCTAACTTTATTGTTTCCAAGTACTTGCCTCCGACCTTTTTAGCTCAGCAAAGGAGGAAATTCTTTTATGACTTGAGGCATTATTTCTGGGATGACCCACACTTATATAAAGAAGGAGTGGATGGTATTCTGCGAAGATGTGTTCCCGAATATGAACAGCAGGAGATATTGAGTAAATGCCATGGGAGTGCTTATGGAGGACATCACGCCGGAGATAGAACCGCGCAAAAGGTTCTACAATCAGGTTTTTATTGGCCAACTCTCTTCAAAGATGCAAGGAAGTTTATTTTATCTTGTGATGAATGCCAAAGGGTTGGTAATATCTCCAGACGCAATGAAATGCCTATGAATTATACTCTTGTTATTGAACCGTTCGACTGTTGGGGATTTGACTTCATGGGACCTTTTCCCTCTTCAGAAGGTAACACTCATATACTTGTTGCTGTTGATTATGTTACTAAATGGGTGGAAGCCATACCTACAAAAAGTGCTGATTGTGAGACCTCTTTAAGAATGCTTTTAGATATTATTTTTCCTCGATTTGGAGTTCCTAGATATATTATGACTGATGGAGGTTCTCATTTTATTCATGGTGGTTTTAGAAAAACTCTTGCTAAATATGGCATTAATCATAGAATTGCTTCCGCTTATCATCCTCAAACTAGTGGGCAAGTAGAACTATCAAATAGAGAAATTAAATCTATCTTGCAAAAGACTGTTAATAAAAATAGAAAGAATTGGGCTAGTAAATTGAAGGAAGCACTATGGGCTTATAGAACTGCTTATAAAAATCCCATGGGAATGTCACCTTATAAAATGATTTATGGAAAAGCTTGTCATTTACCCTTAGAACTAGAGCACAAAGCTTATTGGGCTGTTAGAGAATTAAATAAAGATCCTAAACTAGCTGGTAATAAGAGGTTGATGCAATTGAGTTCTCTAGATGAATGGAGAAGTGAAGCTTATGAAAATGCTAAACTCTTTAAAGAGAAAGTTAAAAAATGGCATGATAGAAGGATTATCAAAAGAGAATTTAATATTGGGGATAAAGTCCTATTGTATTGGTCTCGTCTCAGATTCTTTGCAGGGAAATTGCTCTCGAAATGGGAAGGACCATATGTTGTTGAGGAGGTGTATCGTTCAGGAGCAATAAAAATTAGCTCTCTCCAAGGCAATGTCACACAAGTGGTAAATGGACAAAGACTCAAGCATTATATCTCAGGTGATTCTTACAATGTAGATGTTGATGTTATTCGAGTGGAAACACCGGAGGCTTTCATCAAAGGACAAATTGACAGTCCGCCAGAACTCGACTTTGAATAGGTAATAGTACTGGTAATAAAAAGTCCGCAATTTACTTTCCGAACAATGTTTTTGCTGTTTTTCGAAAATAAGAAAAATTACGAGATCGAAACGGAGTGGAAGAGACGCACGAGGTGGCGCCCCCATAGGCCGGCGCGGGCCCTACCCTGGCCGCGCCGCCCTATGAGGAGGCCGCCTCGTCGCCTCTTTCCGACTCTGGTTCGACCTGGTACCTTCCGTTCGTTGTGAAAATTTATTCTATATAATCCCCCGGATCCCTGGAGGTCCGTATATCGCTTTCTCGACGTGTTTTGTTTTGAGCTGTTTCTGCCAGGTTCTGCTCCGGATCTAGATCCATCATGTCTTCGTCGGAAGCTCCGAAGGACAGCTCCTGCAAGGATGTCGGCAACTTGTACATGGAGGAGTTGAGGATGCACCCCAAGGAGTTGCTGCTCGTTGAGGGATAACTGCAGATCAAGGATGTCCAGGGTCCTAAAGGAAAAGGAAGCTTGGAAGACAGGATGGAGAAGCTAGAACAAGAGGTCTTCAAATACAAGAAGATGGCTGAGCGTGAGGTGGATATCTTTCACAAGATTGTGTCTGAACTCATTGCTGAACACGAGAAGGAAACTGCAAAGCTTTGGGGCGACATCCTCTCACTTCACGACACCACCAACAAACTCCAAGCACAACTCTATGATGTTCAGAATCAGAACTGTGAGTATGAAAACAGGTTTAAATACATAAGCCGTGCTGCTAGTTTCAGGATCCCCGAGACCAAGATGTCATTTCTTGATGGAGAGCCTCTTCCCTGGAAGTTTGATGACGGGAGTTCATCACCACCATCGCCAAAGGAGTAATTCATCATCGGTATTGGCATCCCCTTGGTTTGTTCCAAGCTTGGGGGAGTGCCGCGGTATCACATCATCACTACCTTTTACTTTTTACTATCAAGTAGTGTCATATCATGAGTAGGGAAGTTATCATATAAGATGGGTTGCAGTATGGAAGTATCTCTCCTTTAGTTGGTTGTCTATGTATCCCTTGGTGTGAGTTATCGTTATGAAATATTAATGAGAAGTCTTATCATTTACATATTGCACATCTTATTTTAGGTTGCAATCTCTATTATATGATTTACCTTGTTCTTAGTATTGGTATCACTTTGGGAGCATCGAATAAATCTATTTGGTTTTGGCAAACTTAGCATTGGTCAATAGCAACAACACTTTGAGGTTTAAGTAGAAAAGAGAAATACATGTAGTTGTTTCATTGTCTTTCTTTCTTGTTAGCTCATAGCTTATTATTCTGAAGTTAAAATTGTTTGTGCTTACAAGGAAGATGCATGATTGTTTCTATCACATGTATATTTGTTTGTTTCCTTCAACTCTTATGCTTTCTAATTAACCTTGCTAGCCAAAGACCTGTACTGAGAGGGAATACTTCTCGTGCATCCAAACCTTAACCCAAACCTATGTCATTTGTGTCCACCATACCTACCTACTACATGGTATTTTCTGCCATTCCAAGTAAATACTTCGTGTGCTACCTTTAAACAATTCAAAATTTAGTATCTCTTATTTGTGTCAATGTTTTATAGCTCATGAGGAAGTATGTGGTGTTTTATCTTTCAATCTTGTTGGGCAACTTTCACCAATGGACTAGTGGCTTCATCCGCTTATCCAATAATTTTGCAAAAAGAGCCGGCAATGGGATTCCCAGTCCCAAATTAATTAAACTAATTAGACACTCCTCCATGGTATGTGATTGATGGACGGCACTCGAGGATTCGGTTAGCCATGGCTTGTGTAAGCAAAAGTTGGGGGGAGTGTCATCATAATAAAACTAAAATAAAAAGGCACTCCTTCATGGTATGAGATTGTTGGCAGGCACCCGAGGATTTGGTTAGCCATGGTTTGTGAAAGAAAGGTTGGAAGGAGTGCCACACAAAATGAAAATAAAATGGGAGCCGCTCTTTGAAGGTTTGTCTGGCAAGGGGGTTAGAGTACTCGCTACCAGTCGTTGACAACAACAAACACCTCTCAAAATGTTACTTTTATTCTCTTTATATGATTTCAAAACTGAAAAAGCTCTAGCACATGATTTAATCCCTGCTTCCCTCTGCGAAGGGCCTGTCTTTTTACTCTATGTTGAGTCAGTAAACCTATTTCCCTCCATCTCAAGCAAGCATTTGAGTTGTTGTGATCAAACCATTATATTGTGATTTGCTTCATCATGTCTTTTATTCTTCCTTGTTTAGTACAAGTTTTATCTGAATGAATACAGCTTTGCAAGTTATCAATGATCATTATGATTGAGTATGCAAGTTTACCATAAGCTTTAACATAAGAGCGCTGCTCAATAGATAAGTATAATCTGTTAACTGTTCTCTGACCAAGAACGAAGTTTGCCATCACCAACTATGATTTCTTATGCACCTTTATTTGTGATTACCTTATACTTGTTTCAAGTTGAATTATATGAGGAAGTTGTTTACTAGAATGTCTTGTGTGAATGAATATGATGCTTCTTGTCCGTATTTTATTTATCGACTCTTCACTCCATAAACATGTGGTCCTGTTTACCGAGTTCAGTTTCGCTTGGGGACAAGCGAAGTCTAAGCTTGGGGGAGTTGATACGTCCAATTTGCATCACTATTTTATATCATAATTTGCTGTTATTCATTGATATATTTCATATTTGGACACAATACTTATGTTATTTCATCTATTTTGCATGTTTCATCATTATTGGAGGATCAAGCATCGGAGCCAGGATTCTGCTGGAAAAAGCACCGTCAGAACGCAATATTTCGGAAGATCAACTGTGGAAGGAAATTATACCAAAAATCCTATTTTTCCAGATGATGAAGGAAGCCAGAAGGGGGAGCCGAGGGGACCCAAGGTGGGCCCAGACCACAGGCCGGCGCGGCCCATGGCCTGGCCGCCCCACCCGGTGAGGGGGGGCCCACAGCCCCTCTCGCCTCCTTTTCTTCGCGAAATCCTTCGTCCCGAAGACCTAAGCCACAGAGGGTACCTCGCGAAGAGTTACAGCCGCCTCTGCGGGGCGGAGAACACCAGAGAGAAAAGAGCTCTCCGGCGGCTGAGATCCGTCGGGGAAATTCCCTCCCGGAGGGGGTAATCGACGCCATCGTCACCGTCATCGAGCTGGACATCATCTCCATCATCATCACCATCATCTCCACCATCATCACCGCCGTCTCCACCGCTGCACATCGTCACCGCCGTAGCAATTTGGGTTTGATCTTGATTGTTTGATAGGGGAAACTCTCCTGGTATTGATTTCTACTTGTTGTTGATGCTATTGAGTGAAACCGTTGAACCAAGGTTTATGTTCAGATTGTTATTCATCATCATATCACCTCTGATCATGTTCCATATGATGTCTCGTGAGTAGTTCGTTTAGTTCTTGAGGACATGGGTGAAGTCTTAATGTTAGTAGTGAACTATGGTTGAGTAGTATTCAATGTTATGATATTTAAGTTGTGGTGCTATTCTTCTAGTGGTGTCATGTGAACGTCGACTACATGACACTTCACCTTTATGGGCCTAGGGGAATGCATCTTGTACTCGTTTGCCAATTGCGGGGTTGCCGGAGTGATAGAAACCTGAGCCCCCGTTGGTATATCGATGCAGGAGGGATAGCAGGATCTCAGAGTTTAAGGCTGTGGTTAGATTTATTCTTAATTACTTTCTTGTAGTTGCGGATGCTTGCAAGGGGTATAATCACAAGTATGTATTAGTCCTAGGAAGGGCGGTACATTAGCATAGGTTCACCCACACAACACTTATCAAAACAATGAAGATTAATTAGCCGTATGTAGCGAAAGCACTAGACTAAAATCCCGTGTGTCCTCAGGAACGTTTGGTCATTATAAGTAAACAAACCGGCTTGTCCTTTGTGCTAAAAAGGATTGGGCCACTCGCTGCAATTGTTACTCTCGCACTTTACTTACTCGTACTTTATTCATCTGTTACAGCAAAAACCCCTGAATACTTGTCTGTGAGCATTTACAGTGAATCCTTCATCGAAACTGCTTGTCAACACCTTCTGCTCCTCGTTGGGATCGACATTCTTACTTATCGAAGATACTACGATACACCCCCTATACTTGTGGGTCATCACCGCTTCTCGTTGGTGTCGGTTTCGTCCGGGGCGTACCTTGACAGAGTAAGGAACCTGTCGCGGTATTCTACCACGGACATTCTGCCTTGCTTGAGTTCGTGGAACTCGTCTCTCATCTTCTTAATCAGTCCTTGGGGCACATGGTACTTGCTAAACTTCAGCTTGAAGTCTTCCCAGGTCATCATCTGTCCCGCATTCATTGCGCGGGCGCTTGTCCACCAGGCTCGTGCAGGTCCTGATAGATAGTGGGTGGCGAATAGCACTTTCTCTGTGGCTTCAACTCCCGCAACTTCGAGGTTATTCTCCATTGTCTGGAGCCAGTCATCGGCATCGAGGGGCTCTTCGGTCTTGCTGAAAATAGGTGGGTTGGTGTTCTGAAAGTTCTTCAGCTTTGACCCTGGGTGGTCGTGGTTTCCATGGCCTTGGTTGTTCTGAGCAATCTGCTGCAGTGCAGCAATGTTGGCTTGGCGTTCAGTTCTCTCGGCTTCTCGGTCTGCCATCATCATCTCCAGCATTTGCATCATGGCGTCTTGGTTGGTGCTGCGGGTTGGTGGGGCCATCTGATCATTGAGGTAGATGCTAAGATAAGAGGGAATTTCTATGGTTTGTTTGGGTGTTTAAAGTTCAAAAAGTTCAAAACTTGAAAACTTGAGTAGTGTTGAGGGGGTAAAAACCAACAACACTTTTGCATTCATACCAAACATCACACATTACAAATCTAACACACCGTTGGTTTGAAGAACCATTCATTCGCTCTACGATACAAGGGGATCCTGATACAACTCACACCTACTCAAGTGCTAGAGTGATACTACTCTTCAGGGTGGATTCTTCGTCTTCACGAGTGATGTGCCTGGCAAAAGGCGAGGGCGTTGTCCAACTCCTTGCGGGTCTTGTACAGCATGAAGTTCAGGTGGGCTACATAGTGGTTCATCTCCGTGTGCGGGGGCATGGTCATCGGTCTTCCTGTTAGGTCATGTCTTGGGTAGTAAACAAAGCGAGTGTTCTGGATCTTGTTCTCATTTTGTCCACACAGACGGGAAATTGCTTCTTGCATAGCTCTGACTAGTCCTTCCTTCCAAGTGTTTCCCGTTACAGAAAACCAAATGGTTTCCCATATTGGGGCTCCAAGCTTTCTTCGAAGATCTGCAGTGACTTCCCACCGAGGTGGTCCTCCTGAGTGATTGGTGAGGGGTACTCCGAAGAACTCGGGATACGGGCGTCCTAGATATTCCACCAGTTGCGTCAAATCCTTCTCGAACATCAGGTTTCCTTCGTGGCCAAGCTGATAGGACTTGCAGGTGTACTCCATCTATGAGCATTTAGGATGAGTAAGTTAAAGAAGTAGTCAAGTGTGCAAAGTTTAAGATAATTCTATAAAGAAAAAGTAGAGCACGAATTTCCCATTTTGAAAAGATCTCAAGGATGAGAGTGAGAATAAGTTTTTCACAAATATTCACTTCTTTGGTTTTGAAACTAAGTTTTACAGACGTCCATTCTAAGTAGGGTCTCCTAAGGTCAAACAATGGCTCTGATACCAACTTGTCAACACCCGGATTTTTAAGTCCAGATGCCTATTATGCCATTCATCGCAATCCTAGGAATATTGTTTTTGCGAGACATAACAGTTGAATATCAAAGAGTCATCATTCATTACAATACCAACATAGTCATTACACAAATAGGATCACATGATCCAGTCTCATTACAACACTTGATCTATTGATCATTACACAAATACGTAGCGGAAGCGAAGTAGTAGTGATCTATTCCACAGGCAACGCTTGACGTTAGAAGCTCCTAGTTGTGGTAGACGTCCTGCTGGTCGTCATCCTCGTACTACTGCTCGGCTTCATAGTCTGGCCATTTGAATAGCCAGGGACAAAGCCGTGAGTACTTTCAAGTACTCGCAAACTAATACTAATGTAAGTACTAACATTGCTATTGAGAGTGTTCTAAGCTCTAAGGTTATTTGCATAAAGCCAATTTTAGTTTAGAAACATTTTAGTAAACAACTCCTCATGTGCTAACTAACTCAAGTGGGAACATTAGTGTCATTCCCACAACTCTTGTTGTGATTCAAATTCCAAGTCACCGTTCAAGTTCAAATTCACAAGTCAAAAGGATATAAATTTCTGATGACGGAAACAGTATGGCCTTTCCAACTGTCCATGACCGCGGACGCGGCTATTCGAATAGGTTTACACTCTGCAGAGGTTGCACACTTGTGCCACAACATTCGATTAAATCCGTCAGGGATAAACCCCGAATAATCGTAACTCAGTACGCGGATCATCAACCGTTAACCTTTCACTTACACATCCTAGTATAGGCACCTCTCCCCATGAGCTTGGCCTCCCGGTGATAGGCAACTGTTATCCCAGGAACTGCACAGGACTTGGCCGTACAATTCACCTCAATTCACGTCATTTCACTTTTAACGGAGGCAGCCTCGGCATAACCTCTATGACGCTTGTTTAGAGGGAACCCATACTAAGACACATAAATTTCCAGCTAAGCCTTACCCATAATCAGGTATTGTGGGGGTACTCAAGAATTGGAATGGTATCGCATCCAACTCAATCATCAGTTTTTAACCATTTCACCAAGTCAAATTCATGTCATATTCACCTTCAAAATCTCTCAATGGAAATGACTCATCATTCCAAGGTTTTCACCATCATCATTTCACAAACACATGTTCCCATCTAGAGTAGTCAATTTTTATTTAGCGCTAGCATCTAAGTATGAGGGGTGCTAAATAATTTGCTTTGCTTCTAGGCTAACTTTGATACTCTTGTACTAATCCAATACTAACCAAGTGAATCATAAATCAAAAAGTACTTTGATAAAACAAAAGTAATAAAGCTTGTAAAGTAAAACTTGGAAATAGGATCATGAACATAAAGTAAATGGGGTAATGCCTTGCTTATGGTGAGCTTTGCACTTTGCAAGAGTATTATCTTGCCTTGGTTGGGAAATTGGTCAAAGTGGTCTTCTTCTCCTTGGAAGTAGACCTCCTCCTCCTCTTGATACTCCTCGGTACTAGCGTCTAAAATACGAATACGGGGTATACAATCATCATACCAAAATTAAGTACTAAGCTAAGCACACACATGAATCACACAACTTATGCTAGCATCACACATTACTATTAAGTTGGTGGATTTGTTTTCTTACTTAAGAAAAATAAGTTCCTCTCATACTAATTAAAGTGTTACTTTTAAGTCCTTAGAGAAATAATTTCCTCTCATTATCTTATTACAATTTAATTTCCTTCATGAAAGGTATATGACCTAGGTTGACCAAAGTCAACCTCTTCATACTCATCATTTAAGAAAATGATTTAAATGAGGTGGAGCACCTCATGCAATTTTAATCCTAACATGGTGATGATTTAATATCATCAAACAAATCATATGAGAACTAAATGACCAGAGTCTCTATCTCATTTTGAAATGTTCATGACAAGATTTAAATGAGAGAAAAACTCCCATGTGATTTTTAAATAGTTTTGGACAATATCTTTGACTAGAAATAGCCATATAGTCCTTTAATTAAACTAGGCCATGATCATTCAAAGTAAGCATGGCATATTTTTTTAGAAACAATTAGTGCATGTGAAATGTGAGCTATAGGAGTTGGAATCAACTTAATAGCATTTGTGGTTGATTTTTAATAATTATTCTAAGTCACAAAATTCCCTGCCTTGTTTATTTTGCTACTTTAATTCTACAAAAGGTCTAGCTTTCAAACCAGTGTAGTTGGATATAGCTTTTTATAAGCTTTCCAAATATATAAAATTTGTAAAATTTGGCCAAGTAGATTTGTCCCTATTGATTTTTGAAGTTGACATCAGATTGCAATATTTATCTAATTTGGAAAATTCGAATTTGAACTACGTGGGCTGGCGGGAAACTAAACGGGCTGTGCAGAGGGAGAGAGAGACTGGGCCGGCCCAGCTTCGCAGCGGGCTAGCTGACAGCGTGGGGACCACGCGTCAGTGGGGCGTAGCAAGCGAAGCGGTACGCGCAACGCGAGCCGTGCGATTAGAACGAGATCGCGCGGTCGAGGGAGGTCTTCTTCTCCGGCGAGAGGGGAACTTACTGGCGGCGGAGGTAGGGGGTCGGCGAGCTCGTCGGAGCTCCGGCGGTCGTCGGAGGTGTGCGCAGCGACCTTGTCATCGATGAGGAAGCGCCTGGTAGCAGTTGCGTCGTCTGGGGTGGCCTCCTTCTCCGGCGATCGTTGGCGATGAAGCGCGGCAGCGATCTTGCAATTGGAGCTCTCTGGTGGCTAATCGAGCAAGGCGAGGTGGCTAGGCGAGTCAGTGTGAGGAGGGGCAGTGAGAGGCGTGCTTGGTTTGAGGAGAGGGGCGCTCCTTTTATAGTGGCGAGAGGTGGCCGTGGCGGAGCTGGCAGGTCGTCGATGGCGTCATCGTTCCAGGGCGGCGAAGGGGCAAGGGATGGGCGCGTACGGTTGGTGACGTCCAGGCGATCATCACGCTACCCTTGGAACAGCAAACGGTGGTCTGACGCGACGGTGAGCTTGACGGGAGCGGGCAACACCGTGGCGGACGGTCGTCGGAGTGGGCGTCGCCTGCGTTGTTCCCGCGGGCCAATGGCCATGTCTGGGCGGTGCACGGTGACGTCGTGAGTCGATTGGCGTAGAGAGTCAGGGCGGAGGTGACGCGAGGGAGCGGGGCAGCTGATGCTCTGGGCGTGCCAGGGTGCTCGCCGTGCGCGCACTGGCGCGTGCGTGTGCACGCCTGGGCGCGTCTGGCCACGTCGATTTCTACCCGTTGTGATGGGATTTTTCGTCGAGGCTGGGTCTGGTCGTGCTCAGGAGAGTGAGAGGCGTCTGCTGGACATGGTGGTACAGGCTGGAGATGACCAGAGAGGGAGAGAGCATGTGGGTGGCATGCCATGCCACGGCATGGAAACTTTTGGTTAAGGTGAGCGAGCTCCAGTGTTTGCAGGTGATGGAAATGGTGCAGGAGAGTGAGGTGAGGCTTCCAGGGCAGAAGAGGTGGCCAGGGTTGGACCTGGTCTCCTCAAATTTCCAGCATGTGCACAATATTACACCCTACCTGCAAGGTGTTCGATCATATGGCCGCAAGAAAAAGATTTTTGAATTTTTGAAAGATTTTTGGTGGATTGTCATCATATATTATTTGAAGTAGATTGGTGGTGGTGGTGGTCAAAATGGTGTTGATTTGCAAAATCACATTTGGCATATGATCTTACATATGTTTCATGGTCCCTACTTTGCTTGCTTACCATTTGAATTTGGATTATAATTTGGGATGATGGTTTTGGGCAAAGTTGTTCACCTTGTTGTTGTCTTGGATGAGGTGCAAAGAGTTGGTAGAGTGTAGAAGGGAAATCTCTAAATATCAGGGCTCAAAGTGGGCATCAGGCTAAAAATGGCACATGTGACCATAATCTCATGTGAGCTCAAATTTGATTCAAATTTGATTTGAGTTGAGTTTCTTTGATTCAAAAAGTGTTAATAAGTGTTTAGTATCCATTTACAACCAATGGTGCAAACCAAAATGGTCTAGGTTAAGAATTTGCAAAAATGGCATAAGCCATATGTGAGGGTTTTGTGATTTTCTACTTTTTATTCTTTTCTTCTTCTTGGCTTCTCTTTGACATGGGTGAGGTTTATTTGGTGTTAGAATGAGTTGGGTAAAGGGTTCAAACCATTTTGGGGCAAAGTGGGTGCCTAGGTCAAGATTTGTTATTTTGGCTAAGTGCCACATATACCTCTATGCATATGTTTGATTTTATTTTGTTACTCACTTGAATTGGTTGGTAAGTACTTGGTTGAGTGTGTTGAGGTATTTCCAAACCATCTACCAAGGTAGACAATCAAGGTTTTATCATTTGCAAAACGTAGCCATAGGCTTGCATATGCTTCTTTCTTATTTAAGATCTTTTCTCTTTATTTTATTTTTCCAAAGGTTGGTGAGACGAGGGATGAGGTTTAGGGTTTGGTAAGTTTTGCAATGGTTCACCACCATTTAGCAAAGTAAGAAAGGTAGGGTTCAAAATTTACATATTAGGGTTATATGCCCACATATGTCTTTTTCTTTATTTTGGGTTTCTCAAAATAGATCCAATTGGTCTTGAGAAGCTTAGGGTTTAGGGTTTTGAAAATGTGTTCACAGTAATAAAAAAACAATCATGGCAAAGCACAAGTATTAGGTAGGAGCACTATGCATAGCACTCTATGTAAGAAAAGTTTTTGTTGGTTCTCATTTTTGGAAAAAGGAAATTCATTTTCTCTTTGTTTTAAAAATTTGGGGTGTTACAAACCCTTCCCCCTTAAACAAATCTCGTCCCGAGATTTTAAGAAAAGTTAGGTTCCTAAAAGAGATTGGGCGATATGATTTAATAGGAAAACATACTTGGCATGGCCTGAGGTGCTTCTTGGGCTTCTGTGGCAGTCATGTTGTAGAGGCGGCTGTTGTTGTTGTTCTGGTTCCTTCTGGCGGCAAAGCGGCACTGGTTCTGAGAAGGTGCAGCGGTGTTGGCGGCAATCTTGGCTAATCTCTTGGGGCACTCATTGGAGTAATGCCCAACCACTCCACACTCATAACAAGTGATAGTGGCCTTGTCTTTGGTTGCGACGGGGATGGCGTTGCTTCCAGTCCTAGGGCCAGTGTTGTTGTTGTTGTTGTTGTTCCCGTTGTTGTTGTTGCTGTTGGGGTTGGTGGTGTTGTTGTGATTGTTGTTGTTGTTTCCTCCGGGCTTCGGGGGTCCTCCCTGGTTATTGGTGTAGTTTGGGCGGTAAGTCTGGGCAGTGGGCTTGTTGTATCTTGGAGTAAATCCTCCAGATGAGTTGTTGCGGTACTTCTGGGTATTGCTGGACCCATGCTGGTTCATCATCCGGCGCTTGCGGTTCTCGTTGGCTTGGTGAAGCTTCCCTTCCATCTGGATGGCGGAGTCCACCAGGGCTTCTAGGTCAGCAAAGGGAATGTTGACAAGTACTGTCTGCATCTCATCGTGTAATCCATTCAGAAATCTTTCCTTCAGCTTGATACGTCCAATTTGCATCACTATTTTATATCATAATTTGCTGTTATTCATTGATATATTTCATATTTGGACACAATACTTATGTTATTTCATCTATTTTGCATGTTTCATCATTATTGGAGGATCAAGCACCGGAGCCAGGATTCTGCTGGAAAAAGCACCGTCAGAACGCAATATTTCGGAAGATCAACTGTGGAAGGAAATTATACCAAAAATCCTATTTTTCCAGATGACGAAGGAAGCCAGAAGGGGGAGCCGAGGGGACCCAAGGTGGGCCCAGACCACAGGCCGGCGCGGCCCATTGCCTGGTCGCGCCACCTGGTGAGGAGGGGGCCCCACAGCCCCTCTCGCCTCCTTTTCTTCGCAAAATCCTTCGTCCCGAAGACCTAAGCCACAGAGGGTACCTCGCGAAGAGTTACAGCCGCCTCTGCGGGGCGGAGAACACCAGAGAGAAAAGAGCTCTCCGGCGGCTGAGATCCGCCGGGGAAATTCCCTCCCGAAGGGGGTAATCGACGCCATCGTCACCGTCATCGAGCTGGACATCATCTCCATCATCATCACCATCATCTCCACCATCATCACCGCCGTCTCCACCGCTGCACATCGTCACCACCGTAGCAATTTGGGTTTGATCTTGATTGTTTGATAGGGGAAACTCTCCCGGTATTGATTTCTACTTGTTGTTGATGCTATTGAGTGAAACCGTTGAACCAAGGTTTATGTTCAGATTGTTATTCATCATCATATCACCTCTGATCATGTTCCATATGATGTCTCATGAGTAGTTCGTTTAGTTCTTGAGGACATGGGTGAAGTCTAAATGTTAGTAGTGAACTATGGTTGAGTAGTATTCAATGTTATGATATTTAAGTTGTGGTGCTATTCTTCTAGTGGTGTCATGTGAACGTCGACTACATGACACTTCACCGTTATGGGCCTAGGGGAATGCATCTTGTACTCGTTTGCCAATTGCGGGGTTGCCGGAGTGACAGAAACATGAGCCCCCGTTGGTATATCGATGCAGGAGGGATAGCAGGATCTCAGAGTTTAAGGCTGTGGTTAGATTTATTCTTAATTACTTTCTTGTAGTTGCGGATGCTTGCAAGGGGTATAATCACAAGTATGTATTAGTCCTAGGAAGGGCGGTACATTAGCATAGGTTCACCCACACAACACTTATCAAAACAATGAAGATTAATTAGCCGTATGTAGCGAAAGCACTAGACTAAAATCCCGTGTGTCCTCAGGAACGTTTGGTCATTATAAGTAAACAAACCGGCTTGTCCTTTGTGCTAAAAAGGATTGGGCCACTCGCTGCAATTGTTACTCTCGCACTTTACTTACTCGTACTTTATTCATCTGTTACAGCAAAACCCGCTGAATACTTGTCTGTGAGCATTTACAGTGAATCCTTCATCGAAACTGCTTGTCAACACCTTCTGCTCCTCGTTGGGATCGACATTCTTACTTATCGAAGATACTACGATACACCCCCTATACTTGTGGGTCATCAAGACTATTTTCCGGCGCCGTTGCCGGGGAGTGAAGCGCTATTGGTAAGTGGAATTGGTAAGGGAAACTTTCTTGTTAGTGCTGATTTTATTTCTTTCTTTGCTATAATTCATTATGGAGAGATCTTCTCTCGATTGTTTACTTGGGAAATCTACTACTACTCAAAAGGTAGTGGATAAGTCGCCAGGTGATGAAGAGATAACATACAAAATAACTATGAAAATTATTGAACGTGTAGTGGATAACCGTTATACAGGGGATGGAACTGTCCACCCTGGAGGTCATTTACTGTTCTTACATGAATTATGCGGTTTATTCAAGTGTGCAGGTATTGCTATGGATGAAGTGAGGAAGAAACTATTCTCTATATCGCTTTCTGGTAAAGCGGCGCATTGGTATAAATTACTGGATAATGGGGATTCTCTTGAATGGAATGATATTGTTCCCGTTTTTAATCTAAGTTCTATCCTCCAAGTGAAATTCATAAGGATCGGAACCGCATATATAATTTTTGGCCTCATGATGGAGAGAGTATTGCCCAAGCGTGGGGGAGATTGAAGTCTTTAATGCTCAAATGCCCCATTCATGAGCTTCCTGGTAATGTTATTATTGATAATTTCTATGCAAGACTTTCTTTTGAAGACAAGACCTTGCTGGATACTTCTTGTTCTGGATCATTTATGCGCAACAAAGAAGAGTTTAAAAGGGACCTTCTTAATCGGATCCAGGAAAATACTGAAGGATGGGAAATCGACAAAGAAAGAGAATCAGGTATAAATTATGATTACAAATGCATTGAAGCTTTTATGGATACTGATAAATTTCGTAATATGAGTGCTACTTATGGTCTTGATTCTCAAGTTGCTGCCAATCTTTATAAAGCTTTTGCCTCTCATTATGAATTGCCTAAGAAGAATTTTGATAAGTATCATGAACCGTATAAAGATAAAATTGATTCATCTATTAATAAATGCGTTGTAGTTGAAACTGTTGATCATGTTATTCCTGAAGCTTATATTGAAAAAACTCCTTTCCCTGCTAAAATGAAGGAGTACTCTGTTATAAATAGTGCGGTTCATAAAAGTGAAAAGAAACCTATAGAACCTGAAGAACAAATAAAAGTTGAACCTGTTGTTGCAATAGTTAAAGATCTTGTGACTGAAAATGTGGAGGATGGTCATATTATTTTCTGTGAAGATGCTTCTAATATTGTTTCACGTCCTAATAAACCCAAACAAGTTAGTGTTCCTATGCTATCTGTTAGAATTGGTGATCATTGCTATTATGGTTTATGTGATATTGGTGAAAGTGTTAGTGCTATTCCTTATGAGCTTTACACGGAGATTATGCACGAAATTGATTCTTGTGAACTTGAAGATATTGATGTGGTTATTCAGCTGGCTAATAGAGAAACTATTTCTCCAATTGGTATTGTTCGAGATGTGGAAGTTCTATGTGGTAAGATTAAATATCCTGCCGACTTTTTGGTACTTGGTTCTGCTGCTAGTGATTATTGTCCTATCATTTTTGGTAGACCTTTTCTAAATACTTGTGGAGCTATTATAGATTGCAAGAAAGAGAAAATTTTGACTAAATTTGCTGGTGAATCTTATGAGTTTAACTTCTCTAAATTTACCAAAACTCCTTATAAAGCTGATTTGCCTAATGATGATTTTAAATTTGAAAAGTGTGCATCTATTGTTCTTGTTCCTAATAATCCTTTGCATCAACATTTGGAGAATAGTGAGAGTGAAGTTTTTAGGAAAGAAAGAGATGAGCTTGAGGAAATTTTTCTTCGCCAACCTATTCTTAAGCATGATTTACCGGTGGAAGATCTGGGTACAACACCGCCACCAAAGGAAGATCCTGTCTTTGATTTAAAACCTTTGCCTGATAATCTTAAATATGCTCATATTGATGATAAGAAAATATATCCTGTTATTATTAGTTCTAAGCTTACAGAGTTTGAAGAAGAAAGGCTATTGGAAATATTGAAGAAACACCGAGGTGCTATTGGCTACACTCTTGATGACTTGAAGGGGATTTCTCCCTCTATTTGCCAACACGCCATTAATATGGAAGATGATGCGAAGCCTGTTGTTGAACCTCAGCGTCGTCTAATTCCTAAGATGAAGGATGTGGTAAGAAATGAGGTATTACGACTTCTTGAAGCTAGTATTATATATCCTATTGCTGATAGTAGATGGATTAGTCCTGTGCATTGTGTTCCTAAGAAAGGAGGAATGACTGTTGTGCCTAATGATAATGATGAGCTCATACCTCAAAGAGTAGTTGTAGGTTATAGAATGTGCATTGATTTTCGTAAAGTTAATAAAGTTACTAAGAAAGATCATTATCCTTTGCCTTTGATTGATCAAATGTTAGAAAGGTTATCCAAAAATACTCATTTTTGCTTTCTTGATGGTTATTCTGGGTTTTCACAAATTGCTGTTAAAACTAAGGATCAAGAGAAAACCACTTTCACTTGTCCCTATGGAACCTATGCTTATAGACGTATGCCTTTTGGTTTATGTAATGCTCCTGCTACTTTTCAAAGATGCATGTCTGCTATTTTTCATGGCTTTTGCGAGTATTGTAGAGGTATTCATGGATGATTTTTCTGTCTATGGGAATTCTTTTGATAATTGTTTGCGGAACCTTGATAAAGTTTTGCAGAGATGTGAAGAAACTAACCTTGTTCTTAATTGGGAGAAATGCCACTTTATGGTTAATGAAGGAATTGTATTGGCACATAAAATTTCCGAGAGAGGTATTGAAGTTGATAGAGCTAAAGTTGAAGCAATAGAGAAGATGCCCTATCCTAGGGATGTTAAAGGTATTCGTAGTGTTCTTGGTCATGCTGGGTTTTATAGGAGGTTTATTAAAGACTTCTCTAAGATTTCAAAGCCTCTTACTAATCTTCTTCAAAAAGATGTACCTTTTGTTTTTGATGATGATTGTAAGGAAGCTTTGAAACTCTAAAGAAAGCCTTAACAAGCTGCTCCTATAGTTGAACCTCCTGATTGGAACTTACCATTTGAAATTATGTGTGATGCTAGTGATTTTCTTGTATTGTTCTTGGACAGCGAGTAAATAAAAAATTGAATGTTATTCATTATGCTAGTAAAACTCTTGATGCTGCTCAAAGAAATTATGCTACTACTGAAAAAGAATTGTTAGCTGTAGTCTTTGCTTGTGATAAGTTTAGATCTTATATTGTTGATTCAAAAGTTACTATTCATACTGATCATGCTGCAATCAGATACCTTATGCAAAAGAAAGATGCTAAGCCAAGGCTTATTAGATGGGTACTTTTGTTGCAAGAATTTGATTTACATATTGTAGATAGGAAAGGTGCTGATAATCCTGTTGCTGATAATTTGTCTAGATTGGAAAATATTGCTTATGATCCTGTTCCTGTTAATGATAGTTTTCCAAATGAACAATTGGCTGTAATAAAGGTGAGCTCACGAGACAGTCCTTGGTATGCTGATTATGCTAACTTTATTGTTTCCAAGTACTTGCCTCCGACCTTTTTAGCTCAGCAAAGGAGGAAATTCTTTTATGACTTGAGGCATTATTTCTGGGATGACCCACACTTATATAAAGAAGGAGTGGATGGTATTCTGCGAAGATGTGTTCCCGAATATGAACAGCAGGAGATATTGAGTAAATGCCATGGGAGTGCTTATGGAGGACATCACGCCGGAGATAGAACCGCGCAAAAGGTTCTACAATCAGGTTTTTATTGGCCAACTCTCTTCAAAGATGCAAGGAAGTTTATTTTATCTTGTGATGAATGCCAAAGGGTTGGTAATATCTCCAGACGCAATGAAATGCCTATGAATTATACTCTTGTTATTGAACCGTTCGACTGTTGTGGATTTGACTTCATGGGACCTTTTCCCTCTTCAGAAGGTAACACTCATATACTTGTTGCTGTTGATTATGTTACTAAATGGGTGGAAGCCATACCTACAAAAAGTGCTGATTGTGAGACCTCTTTAAGAATGCTTTTAGATATTATTTTTCCTCGATTTGGAGTTCCTAGATATATTATGACTGATGGAGGTTCTCATTTTATTCATGGTGGTTTTAGAAAAACTCTTGCTAAATATGGCATTAATCATAGAATTGCTTCCGCTTATCATCCTCAAACTAGTGGGCAAGTAGAACTATCAAATAGAGAAATTAAATCTATCTTGCAAAAGACTGTTAATAAAAATAGAAAGAATTGGGCTAGTAAATTGAAGGAAGCACTATGGGCTTATAGAACTGCTTATAAAAATCCCATGGGAATGTCACCTTATAAAATGATTTATGGAAAAGCTTGTCATTTACCCTTAGAACTAGAGCACAAAGCTTATTGGGCTGTTAGAGAATTAAATAAAGATCCTAAACTAGCTGGTAATAAGAGGTTGATGCAATTGAGTTCTCTAGATGAATGGAGAAGTGAAGCTTATGAAAATGCTAAACTCTTTAAAGAGAAAGTTAAAAAATGGCATGATAGAAGGATTATCAAAAGAGAATTTAATATTGGGGATAAAGTCCTATTGTATTGGTCTCGTCTCAGATTCTTTGCAGGGAAATTGCTCTCGAAATGGGAAGGACCATATGTTGTTGAGGAGGTGTATCGTTCAGGAGCAATAAAAATTAGCTCTCTCCAAGGCAATGTCACACAAGTGGTAAATGGACAAAGACTCAAGCATTATATCTCAGGTGATTCTTACAATGTAGATGTTGATGTTATTCGAGTGGAAACATCGGAGGCTTTCATCAAAGGACAAATTGACAGTCCGCCAGAACTCGACTTTGAATAGGTAATAGTACTGGTAATAAAAAGTCCGCAATTTACTTTCCGAACAATGTTTTTGCTGTTTTTCGAAAATAAGAAAAATTACGAGATCGAAACGGAGTGGAAGAGACGCACGAGGGGGCGCCCCCATAGGCCGGCGCGGGCCCTACCCTGGCCGCGCCGCCCTATGAGGAGGCTGCCTCGTCGCCTCTTTTCGACTCTGGTTCGACCTGGTACCTTCCGTTCGTTGTGAAAATTTATTCTATATAATCCCCCGGATCCCTGGAGGTCCGTATATCGCTTTCTCGACGTGTTTTGTTTTGAGCTGTTTCGCTGTGTTCGCTCCGGATCTAGATCCATCATGTCTTCGTCGGAAGCTCCGAAGGACAGCTCCTGCAAGGATGTCGGCAACTTGTACATGGAGGAGTTGAGGATGCACCCCAAGGAGTTGCTGCTCGTTGAGGGATAACTGCAGATCAAGGATGTCCAGGGTCCTAAAGGAAAAGGAAGCTTGGAAGACAGGATGGAGAAGCTAGAACAAGAGGTCTTCAAATACAAGAAGATGGCTGAGCGTGAGGTGGATATCTTTCACAAGATTGTGTCTGAACTCATTGCTGAACACGAGAAGGAAACTGCAAAGCTTTGGGGCGACATCCTCTCACTTCACGACACCACCAACAAACTCCAAGCACAACTCTATGATGTTCAGAATCAGAACTGTGAGTATGAAAACAGGTTTAAATACATAAGCCGTGCTGCTAGTTTCAGGATCCCCGAGACCAAGATGTCATTTCTTGATGGAGAGCCTCTTCCCTGGAAGTTTGATGACGGGAGTTCATCACCACCATCGCCAAAGGAGTAATTCATCATCGGTATTGGCATCCCCTTGGTTTGTTCCAAGCTTGGGGGAGTGCCGCGGTATCACATCATCACTACCTTTTACTTTTTACTATCAAGTAGTGTCATATCATGAGTAGGGAAGTTATCATATAAGATGGGTTGCAGTATGGAAGTATCTCTCCTTTAGTTGGTTGTCTATGTATCCCTTGGTGTGAGTTATCGTTATGAAATATTAATGAGAAGTCTTATCATTTACATATTGCACATCTTATTTTAGGTTGCAATCTCTATTATATGATTTACCTTGTTCTTAGTATTGGTATCACTTTGGGAGCATCGAATAAATCTATTTGGTTTTGGCAAACTTAGCATTGGTCAATAGCAACAACACTTTGAGGTTTAAGTAGAAAAGAGAAATACATGTAGTTGTTTCATTGTCTTTCTTTCTTGTTAGCTCATAGCTTATTATTCTGAAGTTAAAATTGTTTGTGCTTACAAGGAAGATGCATGATTGTTTCTATCACATGTATATTTGTTTGTTTCCTTCAACTCTTATGCTTTCTAATTAACCTTGCTAGCCAAAGACCTGTACTGAGAGGGAATACTTCTCGTGCATCCAAACCTTAACCCAAACCTATGTCATTTGTGTCCACCATACCTACCTACTACATGGTATTTTCTGCCATTCCAAGTAAATACTTCGTGTGCTACCTTTAAACAATTCAAAATTTAGTATCTCTTATTTGTGTCAATGTTTTATAGCTCATGAGGAAGTATGTGGTGTTTTATCTTTCAATCTTGTTGGGCAACTTTCACCAATGGACTAGTGGCTTCATCCGCTTATCCAATAATTTTGCAAAAAGAGCCGGCAATGGGATTCCCAGTCCCAAATTAATTAAACTAATTAGACACTCCTCCATGGTATGTGATTGATGGACGGCACTCGAGGATTCGGTTAGCCATGGCTTGTGTAAGCAAAAGTTGGGGGGAGTGTCATCATAATAAAACTAAAATAAAAAGGCACTCCTTCATGGTATGAGATTGTTGGCAGGCACCCGAGGATTCGGTTAGCCATGGTTTGTGAAAGAAAGGTTGGAAGGAGTGCCACACAAAATGAAAATAAAATGGGAGCCGCTCTTTGAAGGTTTGTCTGGCAAGGGGGTTAGAGTACCCGCTACCAGTCGTTGACAACAACAAACACCTCTCAAAATGTTACTTTTATTCTCTTTATATGATTTCAAAACTGAAAAAGCTCTAGCACATGATTTAATCCCTGCTTCCCTCTGCGAAGGGCCTGTCTTTTTACTCTATGTTGAGTCAGTAAACCTATTTCCCTCCATCTCAAGCAAGCATTTGAGTTGTTGTGATCAAACCATTATATTGTGATTTGCTTCATCATGTCTTTTATTCTTCCTTGTTTAGTACAAGTTTTATCTGAATGAATACAGCTTTGCAAGTTATCAATGATCATTATGATTGAGTATGCAAGTTTACCATAAGCTTTAACATAAGAGCGCTGCTCAATAGATAAGTATAATCTGTTAACTGTTCTCTGACCAAGAACGAAGTTTGCCATCACCAACTATGATTTCTTATGCACCTTTATTTGTGATTACCTTATACTTGTTTCAAGTTGAATTATATGAGGAAGTTGTTTACTAGAATGTCTTGTGTGAATGAATATGATGCTTCTTGTCCGTATTTTATTTATCGACTCTTCACTCCATAAACATGTGGTCCTGTTTACCGAGTTCAGTTTCGCTTGGGGACAAGCGAAGTCTAAGCTTGGGGGAGTTGATACGTCCAATTTGCATCACTATTTTATATCATAATTTGCTGTTATTCATTGATATATTTCATATTTGGACGCAATACTTATGTTATTTCATCTATTTTGCATGTTTCATCATTATTGGAGGATCAAGCACCGGAGCCAGGATTCTGCTGGAAAAAGCACCGTCAGAACGCAATATTTCGGAAGATCAACTGTGGAAGGAAATTATACCAAAAATCCTATTTTTCCAGATGATGAAGGAAGCCAGAAGGGGGAGCCGAGGGGACCCAAGGTGGGCCCAGACCACAGGCCGGCGCGGCCCATGGCCTGGCCGCGCCACCTGGTGAGGAGGGGGCCCCACAGCCCCTCTCGCCTCCTTTTCTTCGCGAAATCCTTCGTCCCGAAGACCTAAGCCACAGAGGGTACCTCGCGAAGAGTTACAGCCGCCTCTGCGGGGCGGAGAACACCAGAGAGAAAAGAGCTCTCCGGCGGCTGAGATCCGTCGGGGAAATTCCCTCCCGGAGGGGGTAATCGACGCCATCGTCACCGTCATCGAGCTGGACATCATCTCCATCATCATCACCATCATCTCCACCATCATCACCGCCGTCTCCACCGCTGCACATCGTCACCGCCGTAGCAATTTGGGTTTGATCTTGATTGTTTGATAGGGGAAACTCTCCTGGTATTGATTTCTACTTGTTGTTGATGCTATTGAGTGAAACCGTTGAACCAAGGTTTATGTTCAGATTGTTATTCATCATCATATCACCTCTGATCATGTTCCATATGATGTCTCGTGAGTAGTTCGTTTAGTTCTTGAGGACATGGGTGAAGTCTTAATGTTAGTAGTGAACTATGGTTGAGTAGTATTCAATGTTATGATATTTAAGTTGTGGTGCTATTCTTCTAGTGGTGTCATGTGAACGTCGACTACATGACACTTCACCTTTATGGGCCTAGGGGAATGCATCTTGTACTCGTTTGCCAATTGCGGGGTTGCCGGAGTGACAGAAACCTGAGCCCCCGTTGGTATATCGATGCAGGAGGGATAGCAGGATCTCAGAGTTTAAAGAATTTGTGGTTAGATTTATTCTTAATTACTTTCTTGTAGTTGCGGATGCTTGCAAGGGGTATAATCACAAGTATGTATTAGTCCTAGGAAGGGCGGTACATTAGCATAGGTTCACCCACACAACACTTATCAAAACAATGAAGATTAATTAGCCGTATGTAGCGAAAGCACTAGACTAAAATCCCGTGTGTCCTCAGGAACGTTTGGTCATTATAAGTAAACAAACCGGCTTGTCCTTTGTGCTAAAAAGGATTGGGCCACTCGCTGCAATTGTTACTCTCGCACTTTACTTACTCGTACTTTATTCATCTGTTACAGCAAAAACCCCTGAATACTTGTCTGTGAGCATTTACAGTGAATCCTTCATCGAAACTGCTTGTCAACACCTTCTGCTCCTCGTTGGGATCGACATTCTTACTTATCGAAGATACTACGATACACCCCCTATACTTGTGGGTCATCACCGCTTCTCGTTGGTGTCGGTTTCGTCCGGGGCGTACCTTGACAGAGTAAGGAACCTGTCGCGGTATTCTACCACGGACATTCTGCCTTGCTTGAGTTCGTGGAACTCGTCTCTCATCTTCTTA
The DNA here is from genome assembly GCF_019359855.2 of Lolium perenne. NCBI lineage: Eukaryota > Viridiplantae > Streptophyta > Magnoliopsida > Poales > Poaceae > Lolium > Lolium perenne. The sequence continues at coordinate 25,938,280 of NC_067244.2, forward strand.
ATCAGTCCTTGGGGCACATGGTACTTGCTAAACTTCAGCTTGAAGTCTTCCCAGGTCATCATCTGTCCCGCATTCATTGCGCGGGCGCTTGTCCACCAGGCTCGTGCAGGTCCTGATAGATAGTGGGTGGCGAATAGCACTTTCTCTGTGGCTTCAACTCCCGCAACTTCGAGGTTATTCTCCATTGTCTGGAGCCAGTCATCGGCATCGAGGGGCTCTTCGGTCTTGCTGAAAATAGGTGGGTTGGTGTTCTGAAAGTTCTTCGGCTTTGACCCTGGGTGGTCGTGGTTTCCATGGCCTTGGTTGTTCTGAGCAATCTGCTGCAGTGCAGCAATGTTGGCTTGGCGTTCAGTTCTCTCGGCTTCTCGGTCTGCCATCATCATCTCCAGCATTTGCATCATGGCGTCTTGGTTGGTGCTGCGGGTTGGTGGGGCCATCTGATCATTGAGGTAGATGCTAAGATAAGAGGGAATTTCTATGGTTTGTTTGGGTGTTTAAAGTTCAAAAAGTTCAAAACTTGAAAACTTGAGCAGTGTTGAGGGGGTAAAAACCAACAACACTTTTGCATTCATACCAAACATCACACATTACAAATCTAACACACCGTTGGTTTGAAGAACCATTCATTCGCTCTACGATACAAGGGGATCCTGATACAACTCACACCTACTCAAGTGCTAGAGTGATACTACTCTTCAGGGTGGATTCTTCGTCTTCACGAGTGATGTGCCTGGCAAAAGGCGAGGGTGTTGTCCAACTCCTTGCGGGTCTTGTACAACATGAAGTTCAGGTGGGCTACATAGTGGTTCATCTCCGTGTGCGGGGGCATGGTCATCGGTCTTCCTGTTAGGTCATGTCTTGGGTAGTAAACAAAGCGAGTGTTCTGGATCTTGTTCTCATTTTGTCCACACAGACGGGAAATTGCTTCTTGCATAGCTCTGACTAGTCCTTCCTTCCAAGTGTTTCCCGTTACAGAAAACCAAATGGTTTCCCATATTGGGGCTCCAAGCTTTCTTCGAAGATCTGCAGTGACTTCCCACCGAGGTGGTCCTCCTGAGTGATTGGTGAGGGGTACTCCGAAGAACTCGGGATACGGGCGTCCTAGATATTCCACCAGTTGCGTCAAATCCTTCTCGAACATCAGGTTTCCTTCGTGGCCAAGCTGATAGGACTTGCAGGTGTACTCCATCTATGAGCATTTAGGATGAGTAAGTTAAAGAAGTAGTCAAGTGTGCAAAGTTTAAGATAATTCTATAAAGAAAAAGTAGAGCACGAATTTCCCATTTTGAAAAGATCTCAAGGATGAGAGTGAGAATAAGTTTTTCACAAATATTCACTTCTTTGGTTTTGAAACTAAGTTTTACAGACGTCCATTCTAAGTAGGGTCTCCTAAGGTCAAACAATGGCTCTGATACCAACTTGTCAACACCCGGATTTTTAAGTCCAGATGCCTATTATGCCATTCATCGCAATCCTAGGAATATTGTTTTTGCGAGACATAACAGTTGAATATCAAAGAGTCATCATTCATTACAATACCAACATAGTCATTACACAAATAGGATCACATGATCTAGTCTCATTACAACACTTGATCTATTGATCATTACACAAATACGTAGCGGAAGCGAAGTAGTAGTGATCTATTCCACAGGCAACGCTTGACGTTAGAAGCTCCTAGTTGTGGTAGACGTCCTGCTGGTCGTCATCCTCGTACTTCTGCTCGGCTTCATAGTCTGGCCATTTGAATAGCCAGGGACAAAGCCGTGAGTACTTTCAAGTACTCGCAAACTAATACTAATGTAAGTACTAACATTGCTATTGAGAGTGTTCTAAGCTCTAAGGTTATTTGCATAAAGCCAATTTTAGTTTAGAAACATTTTAGTAAACAACTCCTCATGTGCTAACTAACTCAAGTGGGAACATTAGTGTCATTCCCACAACTCTTGTTGTGATTCAAATTCCAAGTCACCGTTCAAGTTCAAATTCACAAGTCAAAAGGATATAAATTTCTAATGACGGAAACAGTATGGCCTTTCCAACTGTCCATGACCGCGGACGCGGCTATTCGAATAGGTTTACACTCTGCAGAGGTTGCACACTTGTGCCACAACATTCGATTAAATCCGTCAGGGATAAACCCCGAATAATCGTAACTCAGTACGCGGATCATCAACCGTTAACCTTTCACTTACACATCCTAGTATAGGCACCTCTCCCCATGAGCTTGGCCTCCCGGTGATAGCCAACTGTTATCCCAGGAACTGCACAGGACTTGGCCGTACAATTCACCTCAATTCACGTCATTTCACTTTTAACGGAGGCAGCCTCGGCATAACCTCTATGACGCTTGTTTAGAGGGAACCCATACTAAGACACATAAATTTCCAGCTAAGCCTTACCCATAATCAGGTATTGTGGGGGTACTCAAGAATTGGAATGGTATCGCATCCAACTCAATCATCGATTTTTAACCATTTCACCAAGTCAAATTCATGTCATATTCACCTTCAAAATCTCTCAATGGAAATGACTCATCATTCCAAGGTTTTCACCATCATCATTTCACAAACACATGTTCCCATCTAGAGTAGTCAATTTTTATTTAGCGCTAGCATCTAAGTATGAGGGGTGCTAAATAATTTGCTTTGCTTCTAGGCTAACTTTGATACTCTTGTACTAATCCAATACTAACCAAGTGAATCATAAATCAAAAAGTACTTTGATAAAACAAAAGTAATAAAGCTTGTAAAGTAAAACTTGGAAATAGGATCATGAACATAAAGTAAATGGGGTAATGCCTTGCTTATGGTGAGCTTTGCACTTTGCAAGAGTATTATCTTGCCTTGGTTGGGAAATTGGTCAAAGTGGTCTTCTTCTCCTTGGAAGTAGACCTCCTCCTCCTCTTGATACTCCTCGGTACTAGCGTCTAAAATACGAATACGGGGTATACAATCATCATACCAAAATTAAGTACTAAGCTAAGCACACACATGAATCACACAACTTATGCTAGCATCACACATTACTATTAAGTTGGTGGATTTGTTTTCTTACTTAAGAAAAATAAGTTCCTCTCATACTAATTAAAGTGTTACTTTTAAGTCCTTAGAGAAATAATTTCCTCTCATTATCTTATTACAATTTAATTTCCTTCATGAAAGGTATATGACCTAGGTTGACCAAAGTCAACCTCTTCATACTCATCATTTAAGAAAATGATTTAAATGAGGTGGAGCACCTCATGCAATTTTAATCCTAACATGGTGATGATTTAATATCATCAAACAAATCATATGAGAACTAAATGACCAGAGTCTCTATCTCATTTTGAAATGTTCATGACAAGATTTAAATGAGAGAAAAACTCCCATGTGATTTTTAAATAGTTTTGGACAATATCTTTGACTAGAAATAGCCATATAGTCCTTTAATTAAACTAGGCCATGATCATTCAAAGTAAGCATGGCATATTTTTTGAGAAACAATTAGTGCATGTGAAATGTGAGCTATAGGAGTTGAAATCAACTTAATAGCATTTGTGGTTGATTTTTAATAATTATTCTAAGTCACAAAATTCCCTGCCTTGTTTATTTTGCTACTTTAATTCTACAAAAGGTCTAGCTTTCAAACCAGTGTAGTTGGATATAGCTTTTTATAAGCTTTCCAAATATATAAAATTTGTAAAATTTGGCCAAGTAGATTTGTCCCTATTGATTTTTGAAGTTGACATCAGATTGCAATATTTATCTAATTTGGAAAATTCGAATTTGAACTACGTGGGCTGGCGGGAAACTAAACGGGCTGTGCAGAGGGAGAGAGAGACTGGGCCGGCCCAGCTTCGCAGCGGGCTAGCTGACAGCGTGGGGACCACGCGTCAGTGGGGCGTAGCAAGCGAAGCGGTACGCGCAACGCGAGCCGTGCGATTAGAACGAGATCGCGCGGTCGAGGGAGGTCTTCTTCTCCGGCGAGAGGGGAACTTACTGGCGGCGGAGGTAGGGGGTCGGCGAGCTCGTCGGAGCTCCGGCGGTCGTCGGAGGTGTGCGCAGCGACCTTGTCATCGATGAGGAAGCGCCTGGTAGCAGTTGCGTCGTCTGGGGTGGCCTCCTTCTCCGGCGATCGTTGGCGATGAAGCGCGGCAGCGATCTTGCAATTGGAGCTCTCTGGTGGCTAATCGAGCAAGGCGAGGTGGCTAGGCGAGTCAGTGTGAGGAGGGGCAGTGAGAGGCGTGCTTGGTTTGAGGAGAGGGGCGCTCCTTTTATAGTGGCGAGAGGTGGCCGTGGCGGAGCTGGCAGGTCGTCGATGGCGTCATCGTTCCAGGGCGGCGAAGGGGCAAGGGATGGGCGCGTACGGTTGGTGACGTCCAGGCGATCATCACGCTACCCTTGGAACAGCAAACGGTGGTCTGACGCGACGGTGAGCTTGACGGGAGCGGGCAACACCGTGGCGGACGGTCGTCGGAGTGGGCGTCGCCTGCGTTGTTCCCGCGGGCCAATGGCCATGTCTGGGCGGTGCACGGTGACGTCGTGAGTCGATTGGCGTAGAGAGTCGGGGCGGAGGTGACGCGAGGGAGCGGGGCAGCTGATGCTCGGGCGTGCGTGCAGGTGCTCGCCGTGCGCGCTGACCGGCGCGTGCGTGTGCACGCCTGGGCGCGTCTGGCCACGTCGATTTCTACCCGTTGCGATGGGATTTTTCGTCGAGGCTGGGTCTGGTCGTGCTCAGGAGAGTGAGAGGCGTCTGCTGGACATGGTGGTACAGGCTGGAGATGACCAGAGAGGGAGAGAGCATGTGGGTGGCATGCCATGCCACGGCATGGAAACTTTTGGTTAAGGTGAGCGAGCTCCAGGTGTTTTGCAGGTGATGGAAATGGTGCAGGAGAGTGAGGTGAGGCTTCCAGGGCAGAAGAGGTGGCCAGGGTTGGACCTGGTCTCCTCAAATTTCCAGCATGTGCACAATATTACACCCTACCTGCAAGGTGTTCGATCATATGGCCGCAAGAAAAAGATTTTTGAATTTTTGAAAGATTTTTGGTGGATTGTCATCATATATTATTTGAAGTAGATTGGTGGTGGTGGTGGTCAAAATGGTGTTGATTTGCAAAATCACATTTGGCATATGATCTTACATATGTTTCATGGTCCCTACTTTGCTTGCTTACCATTTGAATTTGGATTATAATTTGGGATGATGGTTTTGGGCAAAGTTGTTCACCTTGTTGTTGTCTTGGATGAGGTGCAAAGAGTTGGTAGAGTGTAGAAGGGAAATCTCTAAATATCAGGGCTCAAAGTGGGCATCAGGCTAAAAATGGCACATGTGACCATAATCTCATGTGAGCTCAAATTTGATTCAAATTTGATTTGATTTGAGTTTCTTTGATTCAAAAAGTGTTAATAAGTGTTTAGTATCCATTTACAACCAATGGTGCAAACCAAAATGGTCTAGGTTAAGAATTTGCAAAAATGGCATAAGCCATATGTGAGGGTTTTGTGATTTTCTACTTTTTATTCTTTTCTTCTTCTTGGCTTCTCTTTGACATGGGTGAGGTTTATTTGGTGTTAGAATGAGTTGGGTAAAGGGTTCAAACCATTTTGGGGCAAAGTGGGTGCCTAGGTCAAGATTTGTTATTTTGGCTAAGTGCCACATATACCTCTATGCATATGTTTGATTTTATTTTGTTACTCACTTGAATTGGTTGGTAAGTACTTGGTTGAGTGTGTTGAGGTATTTCCAAAACATCTACCAAGGTAGACAATCAAGGTTTTATCATTTGCAAAACGTAGCCATAGGCTTGCATATGCTTCTTTCTTATTTAAGATCTTTTCTCTTTATTTTATTTTTCCAAAGGTTGGTGAGACGAGGGATGAGGTTTAGGGTTTGGTAAGTTTTGCAATGGTTCACCACCATTTAGCAAAGTAAGAAAGGTAGGGTTCAAAATTTACATATTAGGGTTATATGCCCACATATGTCTTTTTCTTTATTTTGGGTTTCTCAAAATAGATCCAATTGGTCTTGAGAAGCTTAGGGTTTAGGGTTTTGAAAATGTGTTCACAGTAATAAACAAACAATCATGGCAAAGCACAAGTATTAGGTAGGAGCACTATGCATAGCACTCTATGTAAGAAAAGTTTTTGTTGGTTCTCATTTTTGGAAAAAGGAAATTCATTTTCTCTTTGTTTTAAAAATTTGGGGTGTTACAGATGCGTACAGCAGCAAGGTTGTTGGTGGAGGAGTGTAGTGCGGCGCAACACCAGAGATTCCGGCGCCAATGTGGAACCTGCACAACACAATCAAAATACTTTGCCCCAACTTAACAGTGAGGTTGTCAATCTCACCGGCTTGCTGTAAACAAAGGATTAAACGTATGGTGTGGAGAATGATGTTTGTTTGCAAAGAACATCAGAGAACAATGATTGCAGTAGATTGTATTTCAGATGTAAAAGAATGGACCGGGGTCCACAGTTCACTAGTGGTGTCTCTCCAATAAGATAAATAGCATGTTGGGTGAACAAATTACAGTTGGGCAATTGACAAATAGAGAGGGCATAACAATGCACATACATATCATGATGACTAATATGATATTTACTTAGGGCATTACGACAAAGAACATAGACCGCTATCCAGCATGCATCTATGCCTAAAAAGTCCACCTTCGGGTTAGCATCCGCACCCCTTCCAGTATTAAGTTGCAAACAATAGACAATTGCATTAAGTATTGTGCGTAATGTAAACAATACAAATATCCTTAGACAAAGCATTGATGTTTTATCCCTAGTGGCAACAGCACATCCATAACCTTAGAACTTTCTATCACTGTCCCAGATTCAATGGAGGCATGAACCCACTATCGAGCATAAATACCCCCTCTTGGAGTTACAAGTATCAACTTGGCCAGAGCCTCTACTAGCAACGGAGAGCATGCAAGATCATAAACAACACATATATGATAGATCAATAATCAACTTGACATAGTATTCCATATTCATCGGATCCCAACAAACACAACATGTAGCATTACAATAAGATGATCTTGATCATGATATGCAGCTCACAAGATCTAAACATGATATCACAAGAGGAGAAGACAACCATCTAGCTACTGCTATGGACCCATAGTCCAAGGATGAACTACTCACACATCAGTCCGGAGGCGGGCATGGTGGTGTAGAGCCCTGCGGTGATGATTCCCCTCTCCGGCAGGGTGCCGGAGGCGATCTCCCGAATCCCCCGAGATGGGATTGGCGGCAACGGCGTCACAGTATGTTTTCTCGTATCGTGGCTCTCGGTACTAGGGTTTTCGCGACGGAGAGTTTAAGTAGGCGAAGGGGCAGAGTCGAGGGGCGCCCGAGGGGCCCACCCCATAGGGCGGCGCGCCCCCCCCCCCTCTTGGCCGCGCCGCTAGGTGGGGTGGCCACCTCGTGGCCCCTCTCCGTATCTCCTTCGGTATTCTGGAAGGCTCCGTGGAAAATAAGACCGTGGGCTTTTGTTTTGTCCAATTCCGAGAATATTTCCTGTGTAGGATTTCTGAAACCAAAAATAGCAGAAAACAGGAACTGGCACTTCGGCATCTTGTTAATAGGTTAGTGCCGGAAAATGCATCAAAATGATATAAAGTGTATATAAAACATGTGAGTATTGTCATAAAACTAGCATGGAACATAAGAAATTATAGATACGTTTGAGACGTATCAAAGGTACTCAAAGAAAGGATGGTGACTCAACATAAAAGTAAAAGATTGACCCTTCGTAGAGGGAAGCGGGGATTAACATGTGCTAGAGCTTTTCATTTTTTAAACAAAAGTAAAATTGTTTTGAGAGGTGTTTGTTGTTGTCAACCAATAGTAGTGGGCACTCTAACTACCTTGTCAACCAGACTTTCAAGAGCGGCTCCCATGAAGGACGTTATCTCTACCAGCAAGATAGATCATCCCTCTTCTCTTTTGTTTACACATGTATTTTAGTTTCATTATGGATGACACTCCTCCCAACCTTTGCTTACACAAGCCATGGCTAACCGAATCCTCGGGTGCCTTCCAACATTCACATACCATGGAGGAGTGTCTATTTGCAAATTAAGTTGCTTACTAATAAATCAGGGCAAAACATGTGAAGAGAATTATTAATGAAAATTAATTAATTGGGGCTGGGCACCCCGTTGCCAGCTCTTTTTGCAAAATTATTGGATAAGCGGATGTATATGCCACTAGTCCATTGGTGAAAGTCCGACTGACAAGATTGAAAGATAAAACACCACATACTTCCTCATGAGCTATAAAACATTGACACAAATTGAGAAGTACTTTGAAGGTTTTAAAGGTAGCACATGAAAATTTACTTGGAATGGTTTGAAATGCCATGCATGGGTATTTATGGTGGACACTTTGGAATAACTTGGTTTTCAGGGATTTGGAAGCACGAGCAGCATTCCCGCTCAGTACAAGTGAAGGCTAGCAGTAGACTGGGAAGCGACAATCAAGAGAGCAATAACCATCATAATCATGCTTGCGACAAAATAAAATTAACTAAGGCATAAAAGTGATATAAGAACTCTGAAGCAAAGTAAATCATCAAGGCTTAATTGACTTTTTGTTTTTCAGTCATATGCATTCGTGAGCATGTGCCAAGTCAATTCAAATGAATTATTCAGAGGAGGATCCACAAAGTAAATATTTGCTTGCATTGTTTTATCCATAGATCCCTGTGCAGAAGAAGAGGATGAAGGCTCCACATGCCCATACTGATGTGAAGAACTTGCTGCGTCGGATGACAAGTCAAGGGGGTCCTCGGCCTCCTCCATGCCGTCCCCTGCGTGATGGCCGCACCTCTCTATGTATGCATCAAGTTCATCTTCTGTGACCGACCAACTTTTCCTGGAATCAAGGTTACACAAAGCAGGTGCAGGCAATCCAACTAGCCTTTCAGATTTAATTACTCTCCAGTTTTTCTTGAAAAAGGTTATCTCATAGGACAGGTTATTAAAGTTAGACCAATTAGAAACAAAGTCATGTTTTATCATGGAAACAATATCAAGTTTCTCTATAGAGAGCTGAACATCAAGAGAGTGAGGTTCTACACCATGCATAGCTAGCAAACGAGAGGCAATGAGACCTCCACAAATTCCTCCTTTATCACGGTTAGTAGCAAGCCTAAAAGCTATCAAAGCACCCAAATTATAAGTTCTATCACGTTGCAATGCAGCAGCTAAGAAAACCAAGTCATGGATGGATAACTTATTTGCATTCTTTCTAGCAAGAACGCACTTGGTGATAAAGTAAGTGATACGTCTCAAACGTATCTATAATTTCTTATGTTCCACGCTACTTTTATGATGATACTCACATGTTTTATACACATTATATGTCATATTTATGCATTTTCCGGCACTAACCTATTAACGAGATGCCGAAGAGCCAGTTGTTGTTTTCTGCTGTTTTTGGTTTCAGAAATCCTAGTAAGGAAATATTCTCGGAATTGGACGAAATCAACGCCCAGGGGCCTATTTTCACACGAAGCTTCCAGAAGACCGAAGAGGAGACGAAGTGGGGCCACGAGGTGGCCACACCACAGGGCGGCGCGGCCCAAGCCCTGGCCGCGCCGACCTAGTGTGTGGGCCCCTCGTGTGGCCCCCTGACCTGCCCTTCCGCCTACTTAAAGTCTTCGTCGCGAAACCCCCAGTACCGAGAGCCACAATATGGAAAACCTTCCAGAGACGCCGCCGCCGCCAATCCCATCTCGGGGGATTCAGGAGATCGCCTCCAGCACCCTGCCGGAGAGGGGAATCATCTCCCGGAGGACTCTTCACCGCCATGGTCGCCTCCGGAGTGATGAGTGAGTAGTTCACCCCTGGACTATGGGTCCATAGCAGTAGCTAGATGGTCGTCTTCTCCTTATGTGCTTCATTGTCGGATCTTGTGAGCTGCCTAACATGATCAAGATCATCTATCTGTAATGCTATATGTTGTGTTTGTTGGGATCCGATGAATAGAGAATACTATGTTATGTTGATTATCAATCTATTACCTATGTGTTGTTTATGATATTGCATGCTCTCCGTTGTTAGTAGAGGCTCTGGCCAAGTTTTTGCTAGTAACTCCAAGAGGGAGTATTTATGCTCGATAGTGGGTTCATGCCTCCATTGAATCTGGGGGAGTGACAGCAACCTCTAAGGTTGTGGATGTGCTGTTGCCACTAGGGATAAAACATCAATTCTATATCTAAGGATGTATTTGTTGATTACATTACGCACCATACTTAATGCAATTGTCTGTTGTTTGCAACTTAATACTGGAAGGGGTTCGGATGATAACCTGAAGGTGGACTTTTTAGGCATAGATGCATGCTGGATAGCGGTCTATGTACTTTGTCGTAATGCCCAATTAAATCTCACAATACTCATCATGTCATGTATGTGCATTGTCATGCCCTCTCTATTTGTCAATTGCCCAACTGTAATTTGTTCACCCAACATACTATTTATATTATGGGAGAGACACCTCTAGTGAACTGTGGACCCCGGTCCATTCTTTTAATCGAATACAATCTATTGCAATACTTGTTTTACTGTTTTCTGCAAACAATCATCATCCACACTATACATCTAATCCTTTGTTACAGCAAGCCGGTGAGATTGACAACCTCACTGTTTCGTTGGGACAAAGTACTTTGGTTGTGTTGTGCAGGTTCCACGTTGGCGCCGGAATCCCTGGTGTTGCGCCGCACTACATCTCGCCGCCATCAACCTTCAACGTGCTTCTTGGCTCCTACTGGTTCGATAAACCTTGGTTTCTTACTGAGGGAAAACTTGCTGCTGTACACATCATACCTTCCTCTTGGGGTTCCCAACAGACGAGTGCTTTACCGTCACAAGGAAGCTACTACGCCCACGTCAACTGTGCGCAAGCAGCTCTTTTTCTGGCGCCGTTGCCGGGGACCAGAAAGCTACACAACAGGGATTTCCTCCCTCGTCAACCACGCGCCAGACCTGGACAGCAAGCTCTTTTTCTGGCGCCGTTGCCGAGGAGATCAAGACACGCTGCAAGGGGAGTCTCCACATCCCAATCTCTTTACTTTGTTTTGTCTTGCTTTATTTTATTTACTACTTTGTTTTCTGCACTAAATCAAAACACACAAAAAATTAGTTGCTAGTTTTACTTTATTTACTATCTTGTTTGCTATATCAAAAACACAAAAAAATTAGTTACTTGCATTTACTTTACTTATTTCATCATGTTTCCTCCTAAGTTCACTTTGAAATACATACTGGTAGGACAAGGGTCTATTATTGGGAGAGATAATATAGAAGAATTTTTCACTCATGTTAGTATGGTTGAAGATTTTGAAGATAGACACTTGGTAGAAGTTGCTCCTACTTATGAAATTGCTGCTGCTTCTTTAGTACACATGATAGAAGCTAAATTTGTTAATCTCAATCCTATAATACAACATATGTTTCTTACACTAGGAGATATGGAAGAAGGAGAAAAGAAAGATTTTGTTTTAGAAACCCTTCTCAAAGAATTTGGAGGTATAGCAAGAGAAGCTAGAAAAGTTTTTACTAAATATAATATGCTTGGCTCTTATACCAACTTTGCCAGTATCCTTGAAAAGATGGATATGGATAGAATAAAGTACACTAATAATGTTAATAATGGTGGGGAGATTAAAGTACCGATACCTATTAAACTCCTAGGAATGCATGAAGCACTAGAAAAGAATTTTGATTGGATTGTTCCTGAAAATTTGTTTGATGAGAGTAGCAAGCCTAAGGGTAATGAAAAGGGAGTCTCTGAAACTTACATAGATAAGATACAATGCATTGTTGAGAAAACTCCAAACTCTACTGTTAATGCTTCATCTCTTGATAACACTTGATACACACTTTCTGCGCCTAGCTGAAAGGCGTTAAAGAAAAGCGCTTATGGGAGACAACCCATGTTTTTACTACAGTACTTTTGTTTTATATTTGAGTCTTGGAAGTTGTTACTACTGTAGCAATCTCTCCTTATCTTAGTTTTATTGCATTGTTGTGCCAAGTGAAGTCTCTAATAGAAGGATGATACTAGATTTGGATTACTGCGCAGAAACAGATTTCTTTGCTGTCCCGAATCTGGGCCTAATTCTCTGTAGGTAACTCAGAAAATTATGCCAATTTACGTGAGTGATCCCCAGATATGTACGCAACTTTCATTAGTTTTAAGTTTTCTCATCTGAGCAAGTCTGGTGCCTCAATAAAATACGTCTTTACGAACTGTTCTGTTTTAACAGATTCTGCCTTTTATTTCGCATTGCCTGTTTTGCCATGCTTGATGGATTTTTCGATTCCATTGACTTTCAGTAGCTTTGTGCAATGTCCAGAAGTATAAAAAATGATTGTGTCACCTCTGAATATGTTTATTTTGATTGTGCACTAACCCTCTAATGAGTTTGTTTCGAGTTTGGTGTGGAGGAAGTTTTCAAGGATCAAGAGAGGGAGATGATACAACATGATCAAGGAGAGTGAAAGCTCTAAGCTTGGGGATGCCCCGGTGGTTCACCCCTGCATATATCAAGAAGACTCAAGCGTCTAAGCTTGGGGATGCCCAAGGCATCCCCTTCTTCATCGACAACATTATCAGGTTCCTCTAGTGAAACTATATTTTTATTTCATCACATCTTATGTACTTTGCTTGGAGCGTCGGTTTGTTTTTGTTTTTGTTTTGTTTGAATAAAATGGATCCTAGCATTCATTGTGTGGAAGAGAGACACGCTCCACTGTTGCATATGGACAAATATGTCCTTAGGCTTTACTCATAATATTCATGGCGAAAGCTTCTTCTTCGTTAAGTTGTTATATGGTTGGAATTGGAAAATGATACATGTAGTAATTGCTAAAATGTCTTGGATAATGTGATACTTGGCAATTGTTGTGCTCATGTTTAAGCTCTTGCATCATATACTTTGCACCTATTAATGAAGAAATACATAGAGCTTGCTAAAATTTGGTTTGCATAATTGGTCTCTCTAAGGTCTAGATAATTTCTAGTATTGAGTTTGAACAACAAGGAAGACGGTGTAGAGTCTTATAATGTTTACAATATGTCTTTTATGTGAGTTTTGCTACACCGCTTCATCCTTGTGGTTGTTTCAAATAAACCTTGCTAGCCTAAACCTTGTATCGAGAGGGAATACTTCTCATGCATCCAAATCCTTGAGCCAACCACTATGCCATTTGTGTCCACCATACCTACCTACTACATGGTATTTCTCCGCCATTCCAAAGTAAATTGCTTGAGTGCTACCTTTAAACAATTCAAAATTCATCACCTCTGATTTGTGTCAATGTTTTATAGCTCATGAGGAAGTATGTGGTGTTTATCTTTCAATCTTGTTGGGCAACTTTCACCAATGGACTAGTGGCTTCATCCGCTTATCCAATAATTTTGCAAAAAGAGCTGGCAATGGGATTCCCAGTCCCAAATTAATTAACAAAAATAGACACTCCTCCATGGTATGTGATTGTTGGACGGCACCCGAAGGATTCGGTTAGCCATGGCTTGAGAAAGCAAAGGTGGGGAGGAGTGTCATTTAAATAAAACAAAAATAAAAAGGCACTCCTTCATGGTATGAGATTGTTGGCAGGCACCCGAGGATTCGGTTAGCCATGGTTTGTGAAAGAAAGGTTGGAAGGAGTGCCACACAAAAATAAAATAAAATGGGAGCCGCTCTTTTAAGGTTTGTCTGGCAAGGGGGTTAGAGTACCCACTACCATTCGTTGACAACAACAAACACCTCTCAAAACTATAATTTTATGCTCTCTTTATGTTTTCAAAACCCAAAGCTCTAGCACAAATATAGCAATCGATGCTTTCCTCTTTGAAGGACCTTTCTTTTACTTTTATGTTGAGTCAGTTCACCTATTTCTCTCCACCTCAAGAAGCAAACACTTGTGTGAACTGTGCATTGATTCCTACATACTTGCATATTGCACTTGTTATATTACTCTATGTTGACAATTATCCATGAGATATACATGTTCCAAGTTGAAAGCAACCGCTGAAACTTCATCTTCCTTTGTGTTGCTTCAATACCTTTACTTTGAATTATTGCTTTATGAGTTAACTCTTATGCAAGACTTATTGATGCTTGTCTTTAAGTAATATTCATGAAAAGTCTTTGCTTTATGATTCAATTGTTTACTCATGTCATTTACCATTGTTTCAAATCGCTGCATTCATTACATGTGCTTACAATAGTATTGATCAAGATTATGTTGGTAGCATTGTCACTAAGAAATTATCTTTGTTATCGTTTACCTACTCGGGACGAGCAGGAACTAAGCTTGGGGATGCTTGATACGTCTCAAACGTATCTATAATTTCTTATGTTCCATGCTACTTTTATGATGATACTCACATGTTTTATACACATTATATGTCATATTTATGCATTTTACGACACTAACCTATTAACGAGATGCCGAAGAGCCAGTTGCTGTTTTCTGCTGTTTTTGGTTTCAGAAATCCTAGTAAGGAAATATTCTCGGAATTGGACGAAATCAATGCCCAGGGGCCTATTTTCACACGAAGCTTCCAGAAGACCGAAGAGGAGATGAAGTGGGGCCACGAGGTGGCCACACCACAGGGCGGCGCGGCCCAAGCCCTGGCCGCGCCGACCTAGTGTGTGGGCCCCTCGTGTGGCCCCCTGACCTGCCCTTCCGCCTACTTAAAGTCTTCGTCGCGAAACCCCCAGTACCGAGAGCCACGATACGGAAAACCTTCCAGAGACGCCGCCGCCAATCCCATCTCGGGGGATTCAGGAGATCGCCTCCGGCACCCTGCCGGAGAGGGGAATCATCTCCCGGAGGACTCTTCACCGCCATGGTCGCCTCCGAAGTGATGAGTGAGTAGTTCACCCCTGGACTATGGGTCCATAGCAGTAGCTAGATGGTCGTCTTCTCCTTATGTGCTTCATTGTCGGATCTTGTGAGCTGCCTAACATGATCAAGATCATCTATCTGTAATGCTATATGTTGTGTTTGTTGGGATCCGATGAATAGAGAATACTATGTTATGTTGATTATCAATCTATTACCTATGTGTTGTTTATGATCTTGCATGCTCTCCGTTGTTAGTAGAGGCTCTGGCCAAGTTTTTGCTAGTAACTCCAAGAGGGAGTATTTATGCTCGATAGTGGGTTCATGCCTCCATTGAATCTGGGGGAGTGACAGCAACCTCTAAGGTTGTAGATGTGCTGTTGCCACTAGGGATAAAATATCAATTCTATATCTAAGGATGTATTTGTTGATTACATTACGCACCATACTTAATGCAATTGTCTGTTGTTTGCAACTTAATACTGGAAGGGGTTCGGATGATAACCTGAAGGTGGACTTTTTAGGCATAGATGCATGCTGGATAGCGGTCTATGTACTTTGTCGTAATGCCCAATTAAATCTCACAATACTCATCATGTCATGTATGTGCATTGTCATGCCCTCTCTATTTGTCAATTGCCCAACTGTAATTTGTTCACCCAACATGCTATTTATCTTATGGGAGAGACACCTCTAGTGAACTGTGGACCCCGGTCCATTCTTTTAATCGAATACAATCTACTGCAATACTTGTTTTACTGTTTTCTGCAAACAATCATCATCCACACTATACATCTAATCCTTTGTTACAGCAAGCCGGTGAGATTGACAACCTCACTGTTTCGTTGGGACAAAGTACTTTGGTTGTGTTGTGCAGGTTCCACGTTGGCGCCGGAATCCCTGGTGTTGCGCCGCACTACATCTCGCCGCCATCAACCTTCAACGTGCTTCTTGGCTCCTACTGGTTCGATAAACCTTGGTTTCTTACTGAGGGAAAACTTGCTGCTGTACACATCATACCTTCCTCTTGGGGTTCCCAACAGACGAGTGCTTTACCGTCACAAGGAAGCTACTATGCCCACGTCAACTGTGCGCAAGCAGCTCTTTTTCTGGCGCCGTTGCCGGGGACCAGAAAGCTACACAACAGGGATTTCCTCCCTCGTCAACCACGCGCCAGACCTGGACAGCAGTAAGCAAAATAGCGAATAGATGGAAGTTGAATACTACGAATTTTACCACTCTCATCCGAGAAGCTTCTCCCTTGACAGATCATCTCGTATAGATTCAAGAGTTGCGATGGCAGCCCCCTAATCTTCTCACGTGATCCCCACTGTGGAACTTTAATAGCTGCACAAAAATCATCAAAGGGCAAGTTGATAGTTTTATTGTATATTTTATATTGAACCATGGGGTTAGGTTGGGACCAATGGAATTCAAAATCCTGCACCACTGACATGGTTAGTTTTGCATATTGGTAAGGTTCACCAACAACAAAATCTTCTAACCCTGCATTAGAAATTAGATTTTGAACATCCTGAAAAATTCCTGCACTCTTCATGAAATCGGTGCATGGGTAGTAGGAGGGGAATACCCCCTCTTCACGGTGGACTCTCATAACTTCATGCACCTCCAATTCATGCTGGTTGAGTTGGTGTCTATTCCACTCCATTTTCTGAAATTTTTCAACAATCATTATAAAAGTTGATTTTGAGACATATAAATGAGGGAGACTACTATAGGAACTTGATAGAGTACTAAACATGCATCAAAACTAATTTTTACAACTTAGAACAAGCATGCAAACTCACTTAACATGTCACCTACAGCAGCAAAATACTCAAGATATACTCAACTAAACAAAATTCTATTTAGATAATCGGAGGAGTCACATACCAGAGAACAATTGCTCCAAATCTCAGCAGCAAAGATGGGCTGAGCAAGGAGATCGAAAATCTCGAGCAAGAACAGCAAGAAACTCGGGTTTGAACAATGGTGTCGTGTTTTCCTATGGAAGAGAGTGGAGTGGTAGGTGGATGAGTGAGTGGGGGGCCAGGTGGGGCCCACACCACAGGGCGGCGCGCCCCCCATGCTGGCCGCGCCAGCACATGGGGTGCAGCCCTGGGGTGCCCCACTGGTCAGCCCCAAGTACTCCCAGGTTGCATTTTGAAAAATAGGACCAGTGGTATAATTTTTGTAAATTTTTGAAAACTTCGAAAAATGCACATTTCTGGGTGTTAAAATAACTG
Organism: Lolium perenne; assembly: GCF_019359855.2. Classification (NCBI taxonomy): domain Eukaryota; kingdom Viridiplantae; phylum Streptophyta; class Magnoliopsida; order Poales; family Poaceae; genus Lolium; species Lolium perenne. The sequence goes on from NC_067244.2 coordinate 25,955,377, forward strand.
TTTCAGGGCAGAAAAAGATTTTCAAAATTGTAAACAACTAAAGAATCTTGCAAAACAAGTAGTACTACAGAAAGTAAAACAAGTGTGGAGAAAGAAAGAAATGTTGTTTAGCTCTTCCATGCATTTAAAATGTACTTGTTAACAAGGTTGATTAAGTCTTGTCACCAAATAAATTTTATATTGCATAAGAAAAATTAAACCTCAAATCAATCATGTTACCTTATATTGTATTGATATAGATCCAATCATGATATTTTGATATCCTTCTTTAGGCTCATATATAGGACAATCAATAATTCCCACTTTGATAGTTCTCAAATTAGAAATTGTATTAACTCCATATACTTTATCAATCTTCTTGGGAAAATAAACAGTATGCTCCTTGTCATCAACATTGAAAGTAACTTTTCCTTTATTGCAATCAATAACAGCCCCTGCAGTGTTAAGAAAAGGTCTTCCAAGAATAATAGACATATTATCATCTGGCATTTCCAACACAACAAAATCAGTTAATATTAAGCAATTGTTAGCAACTTGAACAGGAACATCCTCACATATACCAACAGGAACAGCAGTAGATTTATCAGCCATTTGCAAAGATATATCAGTTGGTACCAACTTATCTAAATAAAGTCTCTTGTAAAGAGAAAAAAGCATAACACTAACTCCTGCTCCCAAATCACATAGAGCAGTTCTAACATAATTATTCTTGATGGAGCAAGGGATAGTCGGTATACGTGGGTCTCCCAGCTTCTTTGGAACCTTGCCATTGAAAGAGTAATTAACAAGCATAGTGGAAATCTCCTCATTAGGAATTTTCCTTTTGTTAGAGACAATATCTTTCATATACTTTGAATAAGGAGGAAATTTAATAGCATCAGTCAAAGGGATTTGCAAGAACAAAGGTTTCATCCAATCACAAAATTTATTATAGTGTTCTTCTTCCTTTGATTTGAGTTTCTTAACAGGAAAAGGCATTTGCTTTTGAACCCAAGGTTCTCTTTCATTACCATGTTTCTTAGCAATGAAATCTTCTTTAGTGTACTTTTTATTTTTAGCATGCTTTTCAGGTTCATCTTCAACCTCTTCTTTATCAGAAACATCATTCTTATCATTATCTTTATCATGTTCATTACCACTTTCAGTTTCAGCATCAGAAATAGAAATACTATTAGGATCATTAACAGGTTCAGAAGATTCTACAACAGTTTTATGTTTCTTCTTTTTTCTTATAAGGAGCACTAGTTTCTTTAGTTCGTTGAGAATCTTGTTCAACTCTTTTGGGATGCCCCTCAGGATATAGAGGATCCTGAGTAGAAACACCACCTCTAGTTGTTACTTCATAAGCATGTTTTTCTTTAGAAGTATTTTTTAACAAGTCATTTTGCACTTTAGTGAGTTGATCAATTTGAGTTTGAACCATATGAAAATGTTTAAGAAGCATCTTAACATCATTGGAGGTTCTCTCCACAATATCATGCAATTTACTAATAGCTTGAGAATTGTCCATTAAATGATTCTCTACCCTCATATTAAAGTTATCTTGCTTAACAACATAATTATCAAATTCATCCAAACATTGATCAGGAGGTTTTGAGTAAGGAATGTCTCCTTTATCAAAGCGTTGAAGAGAATGTACCTCAATTGTGGATGAAGGGGGAGTTATCTTACATAAATCTTCTATGGGAGGTAAATTCTTCACATCTTCAGATTTAATACCTTTCTCTTTAAGAGATTTCTTAGCTTCCCTCATATCTTCATCATTTAATTCAATCATACCCCTCTTCTTCAATATTGGTGTTGGGGTTGGTTCAGGTGTAGTCCAATCATCATGATTTTGGCTTATTCTAGCCATTAATTCTTCAGCTTCGTTTGGAGTTCTTTTCCTGAAAACACAACCATCACAACTATCCAGATATGCCCTAGACTCAATGGTTAGTCCACTATAAAATATATCAAGTAACTCATGCTTTTCCAAATCATGTCCAGGCTGAGCTCTAAGAAGAGAGCAAAACCTTGCCCAAGCTTCAGGCAATTTCTCTCCATCTTCCTGGTCAAAATTATAAATTTTTTGCAAAGCAATATGTTGAGCACTAGCAGGAAAATATTTTCGAAAGAAAACATCAAGCAAACCAGTTGGACTATCAATAGAATCAGGAGGCAAACTATTATACCAAGTTTTAGCATCATCCTTTAATGAGAAAGGAAAAAAAATTAGCAACAAAATAAGTATGCTTCTCGATATCATCAGAAAACAAATTACTCAAAGTAGAAAGCTCATTCATGTGTTCTACATCACTTTCTTTTTCAGTACCACAAAAAGGTATTTTCTCAACAATCGATATATGAGATAAATCAAGAGAAAAATCATAATCCTTATCCTTAATGTTTATAGAAGATGTGGCAAATTTAGGATCAGGAGACAGTTTATATCTAATAGCATGTTGTGCAAGAAGCTTTTTAATGTTACTTGCACCAGTAGTAGCATTACATTTATCAATAAAATCATCATCAAGTTCCACATAATCTTCATCAGGATCATCACTAGAGTGTTCAACAGACTCAGGTGAATTAACAGGTGTAACAGTATTTTCATTAGGAATTTCAGTATTTTCAATTTGTCTAGTTCTAGCAATTGTAGCATCTAGAAAAGGACCTAATGAACCATTATCATCAAGCACAGTAGACGCATCATCAAAATTATCAGAGGAATTTTCAGATTCAGCAGAAGTACCAACACGTGAAGCTTGTGGTGGTGAAACAAGTTGACTTATCACAGATGGTGAATCAAGAGCAGCAGAGGTACTCAGAGTTGTACCTTTTCTTGTAGTGGATGGTAATATGGCGACTTTAGCATCGCGAGATTTACCCATGATGGAGGATTTGCAGCGAACAATATCAATTCAGGTGAACTTGCAAATAAAGCTATGCTTCCCGGAAACGGCGCCAGAAAATAGTCTTGATGACCCACAAGTATAGGGGATCGCAACAGTCTTCGAGGGAAGTAAAACCCAATTTATTGATTCAACACAAGGGGAGCCAAAGATATTTGTAAGCCTTAACAGCGGAGTTGTCAATTCAGCTGCACCTGGAAACAAACTTTCTCGCAATAGTTTATCAGTAGCAATAGTTTTATAGCAGTATCAGTAGTGAAATATAAGCAGCAGTGTAATAAAGACAGCAGTAGTGATTATAGTAAACAATAGGATTAAAATACTGTAGGCATAGGGATGGATGAACGGGCGCTGCATGGATAAGATAACTCATGTAATAATCAAGACAAGGCATTTGCAGATAATAATAAAACAGTATCCAAGTACTAAATAACCATAGGCATGTGTTCCGTATATAGTCGTACGTGCTCGCAATGAGAAACTTGCACAACATCTCTTGTCCTACCAGCCGGTGGCAGCCGGGCCTCTAGGGAAACTACTGGGAATTAAGGTACTCCTTTTAATAGAGTACCAGAGCAAAGCATTAACACTCCGTGAACACATGTGATCCTCATATCACAGCCTTCCCCTCCGGTTGTCCCAATTTCTGTCACTTTGGGGCCTCGGGTTCCGGACAGCAATATGTGTATACAACTTGCAGGTAAGATCATAAAACAATGCATATCATCATGAATCAATAACATGTTCAGATCTGTAATCATGGCACTCGGGCCCTAGTGACAAGCATTAAGCATAACAAGTTGCAACAATATCATAAAAGTACCAACAACGGATACTAGGCACCATGCCCTAACAATCTTATGGCTATTACATGAACAATCCCATCCAATCCCTACCATCCCCTTCAGCCTACATCGGGGATTTACTCACACATGGATGGGGGAAACATGGATGGTCGATGGAGAGGCGTCGGTGGCGATGATGGCGATGATCTCCTCCAATTCCCTGTCCCGGCAGGGTGCCAGAACGGAGTTTCTGATCCCGAAATAGGGTTTTCGATGGCGGCGGAGTTCTGGATGTCTTCTGGAAAATTGGTCAAACCCCCGTGCGTTTTTAGGTCAAGGGATTTAAGTAGTCCAGAGGGGAGCGCCTGGGGCTGGCCGAGGCGGCGTCCCCATGTGGCAGCGCGGCAAGGGGCCCACCGCGCCGCCATGTGGTGTGCGCTCCTCGTGGCCCCCCTCCGTCTCGTCTTCTGGCTCCGTGGGTCTTCTGTAAAAATAGGCCCATTGCAATTATTTCCGGGGATTTTCCCGAAAGTTGATTTTCTGCACAAAAATAAGACACCAGGGCAATTCTTCTGAAAACAGCGTTAGTCCGTGTTAGTTGTATCCAAAATACACAAATTAGAGGCAAAACAATAGCAAAAGTGTTCGGGAAAGTAGATACGTTTTGGACGTATCAGCGAGCAAGCTGCACCATATGGCAGAGAGGGTCCTCTTGCATAGCCTAATCACCAGGTGCCGACATCATGGGCTTCGTTGATCGCTATGCGTCAGGAGATTCGAGACTCCACAATGCATCAACAACCGCAGGATCATCTGGTGGAGCACATATGGAGGCTTCGAGGCAACACCAACTAGTTTCCATTTGATTTGTTTCAAAACTTGTTAAATTGTTTGCTTGCTTTGTTGAACTGTAACGTTTATTTGTGAAAATATGCCAAATATTGGCCGAAATTTGTCAAATACGCCGAACTGTGAGTTTATTTGTGAAAATAAAGCCAAATACACCGTTCGTCAGGCACCTAGCTGGGGGCGGCTGGAAGTTCGGCGCTCCCCACGCCAAACTTTTGTCCAATCCGGCGGTTCTTCACCCCGGATTTGGCCGTGGGGAGCGCCAACGGATGGAGGTGCTCTTATAACTCTTGTGCGTAGACATAGACGAGCGAAGCTCACTCACACTTCTTCTTCCGGATCATGTTTTCTCTCTTTGACGTGACCTCTTCGTTGTGTCCTTGGTCATTGCCAATGCAGCTGCCGACCGAGACGCCACCCTCACTACCAAGGCCTTCGAGGAGCACAACTGCACAAGAGGAGTTGTGACGGACGTAGAGAGGGAACCTGAGGGCTACATAGCCTACATTCGTGATTCTCATCTTAAAAAACTGTATGTAATATGATATTTTAGTTTGTGGTGTGTAACTGGATGTTTTTTCATTCCTGATGTGCTTAATTGCACTAGCATAGCTCCTAATTACATTTGTGTACTAGTTGTGCTACTAATTGTCAATATTTAGGTTAACATATTTGGGATGGTTTTTTGCTTTGACAACATATGCCTGCATTTGGAGTGCCAACTTAATGGGTATGTCGGTGAGAACATACTTCACCAATGGTTCGTTAGTGAGTGTTGGTCGGTGGAAGTCTACCTAGAAAGAAAGCAAAGAAATAAAAGGAGAACCAGCAACATACAAAAATGCGTATGCATCCCGACTTTCACATTAATGTCTAGCTACAGCAAAGCCAGGGGGCCGCCCCCTCCCCCCCAGCCCATGGGCTTTTCTCACATTTGCGCCCTAGATTTGAACAAAAAATAGGCTTAAGCTGGCATTTCAGCCCATTTGTCCCCCTTGTAGTTGGCCCAAGCTTAGCCACTGTTACACATGTGTCGCAGAAACGTACATGTCATGCCAAACGTGGAATAAAACGAGAGCTCCACGACTGGAGAGAATCCTCGTGCATTGCAAATGGATTCCACTATTGGGTTGTAAAACTACAAAACAATGCTCCTATACATTATATATTCAAGATATTTATTTATCTCATCTACTAACATGAAACACGAAGGTATAAGAATTTCTTTTTGAAACATAGGCAAAAGTTTTGCCTCATCCATTGATTAAGAAGAGAGTGTCCAATTTATAGGAGAAAACTGAGAGAAAACCGCCAAGCACAGACAAACAGCACACCCACATACACCCACAACTAAGCCTAACAAAGACTCGAACAACAAAGCCACACCCACTCTAGCGAACACAAGAGACCACAAAGCGATACGAACGAACACTCCAAATATGACCTTCAACACCGCGCCAGAAAAAGACAGGCAATGACATTGGAGGGCACCCATCAATCAATTGCGTATCAAGGATAGGCAGCAGCCAAGGTGGCAACAAAAACATAAACCTCTCTGGTGACGATAGATCCGTGCACCATTGCCAACAGTTCAGACTTAGCAACCCATCAACAATTGGAACCACATGCCTGTTATACTCACGCGAAAGGGAGATTGCATCTCAATAGCATCACCCTTCTCAAAGACAAGTGCCTGACTCGGCGGAGAAGCTATGGCCAAGATCTCGTGCAAGTCGAACCTCACTTCCTTGACAGAATGAGGCATAACCACACCACCACATAACTCCAAGAGCTCAGGCCTGGTTTGCATGATCATAGTCATGATCGCCGAACTCGCCCTAGCACGAGGAGAGAAACAACCATATAGGCCCACTCCGCTCGCGTTACTTTGCCAACATCAGGCAGAACCAAAGGATCGGGAGGCGCCTGGGAGAGTGTACCCAACGCAGATTCTGCCCGCTCTAGAAAGCCTCCAATCGCTAGCAGCCAGCCGTGTAAAGGAGTCAACAACCTCGCGAAGAGGAGGAATGGCCTCCTGTACTAACTCAGCTTGCTTCTCCAAAGTGAATTGCATATCTAGGAAAGCTTGCGCATGCAGGTTCTTTGGCAGGATATGAGATTTCAGAAAGAAAATTACATCTGATTAGTATGAACTAAAGGCCTATTTATCCTATTAAGCTTTTGTTCAGGTGATGTCTTCGATCCAGATTACGGATATTTTTTTTCTATACTTATATTTACTGAGTTCTTGGAAAGTGCTTGTTGTGGTGTAGATCACTGTGAATAAGACTTTGAGAGCATTTTAGAATTACGTTGCTCACCGGAGCAAATGTTTTATTTTGGATTTTGTATCAGTGGAGATAGGCCCGTGCAAATGTATCACTTGCAGATGTGCTTACACAAATGAGATTAGAAAAGATAATATGAGGAACAAGTATGTGTCATATATGAATACCAATGCATGAATATGTGGTTAATGGGCCCTAATGACACCATATGGTACTGCCATATGCTCCATGGATTCCGTGATTACTCAGCCGCGCGAGTCTACACAAGTTATTAAGAATAAACATACAAAAGCATGAAGATCAATACAGTCACCGATGTCCCTAGAAAGAAGCCTACAACAAGCCGACTACCCAATTGTCACAGAGGTTCGAACTTGGTTGCAGAAATACTCGTTCTAGTCTCACCTTTTGTCTTTTACCAATCTTTGGATCTTGAGTACCTATCAAGGCCCTGTGATTGAGGCAAAAGACTTGAAACAAATAGATGAATCTCGATCTACTATAGTACACAATAACCTCATAGCAAAAGGTACACATATTGATGCGAGGCTAGGCATCAGCTCAGTCCGCGAGGACTACTCACACATGATTATATCAACGATCATAAAACATTTGTATTGAAAATCCTTGATAGATAAGTAACAAATAGTCTTACAATGTCGCTAATTGCGAAGGAATTAGTTTACAAGTTGATGGCTATGGATATGAAGATGGAGAGTGATGAGTGGGGATAGCGTCGATGGTGACATCATAGATTTGAGGAATGGTGATGGAGATCTGACTAGAGATATATTTTAAGTAAAATGGTCAAAAGTATTTGTCATTCATCACCAGGATGTCACATACATGCCCCTAACAAGACTGGCGTCCTTGAGAGTCAACACATCCAAGCCAGGAATGCCCCACTTTAACACGTGTGCGTGCATCCATCCAGTGCCGACACATGCCTGGACTCTAACATGCGCATGCTCATGTAACCACGAGTGTGTGCCCTAATACCAATTCCAACACCCAAGCCACCCTAGAGCATGCAGTCGTTACTCCTATCAGCTCTCTAGGATATATATACTTGCTCCACATATCAACACACGTCTTTGTGGAGCCTTCGAGAAAAAGATGATCCCTGGCATGCTAATCTTATGTCTTAGGCTAGGATGTCACATATACTTGGTTGAGGAGTGTCGAGATAGAGAAAGGAGTCATAAAAGTGAAAATCAGATCCAAGCATAAAACATGGCTAATTATGCATACAACATGATATTAGATAGGGATGTAAATAAAACTCGAAACTTGCGAGCTTAATGAGTGCTCAAAAACTCGGCTTGGATCGGCCCGAACTCGGGCACTAACGGATCCAGCTCCAGCTAGAAGGCTTTCTGAATTTACATCTGGGACATAAGGCCACATTGCAGCCTCGTGTCATGTTCAGCTTAAATTGGAGCAGATGGGCACCGGCCTTTTCTTTTGTACAATCAAGCTGTTTCCTATGAGGCCTGAATGATTTGGGTGTGCTCCTTCTGAGAATGTAGACATTTGGTAGATCGGAGAATGTAGAGGAGATCGTTTGTATGTATCAATTATTCTTGTGGCATATTCGAATGTATCTAACCTGATCGTCTTGTTGCTGCAGAGATATTCTTTTTATCCGATGGTACTATTTTCACTATTTTATTTTTGTTGCCAGTTATACACAACTTCTAGAACAACATTTCTACTCGACATGCTGATGGTTAGTCACTAGAATCGATCAGCTCCAGTCCATAATTTTGTACACATAATTACAGCTTTTTCTTAGAAATTCGGCACGGAACTGGAAGCAACAGACCTCCAAAAACTAGCCTATAGTGAATCCATCCGCAGCAGAATCTACAGCAAACTACGGATTCTACTTTGCAGTCACCAAACATTTTTCCAGCCTGCCTAGCCTGCCTGATAAGTTCTTTTTACAGCGGGGAGATCGAGAGAGCCAAGGTCTGTGGGATACGGAGTCCACAGTCCTAGTCCTCCCCTGCTCTCCTTCAACCCCTTCTTCACAATCTCATCGACCGTTTTAGCCCACTCGACCTTCGACGAGTGCTCCCTTGTGTGTCTGTGCAAGACAAACAACGAGTTGTACTCGCAGTTTGGGAACATGAAGAATTTAGGAGCGTCTCCGAGCCGATAAGCCACGTAGCCGAAGCTGAGCTGGTCACGGGGCGTGAAAAGATTGACTTCGTTGAACCAGAGGCAGCTGAATAGATCAGTTACCGTTGTGTGCTCCCTGACCAGCACCGCTCCCTCTGGCACATCTGTAGGTACCAAATTCTTCAATCAGCACCCAGAATCAAGGGAACTATGGTAGCAATATGGTTTTTGCCTATCAGCTTCACTTAGTGGGTAATATGTAAATGCACTAACCACTAGGCATCCTTTTCTTTGCGTCCCAAGGCTCCATCCCCTCGTGATAGTATATCTTCAGCTGAAGATCAACCAAAGGCCGAGCATATCGCTTCCTCCGTTTGATTGCATCACCCTCCTCATATATGCTCCTATGATGCTTATGGACAGCTGCTGCAAATGAGTATTTTCCCCTCCAGAGGTATCTGTAAAAATAATTGCCCTGTTAAATCTGTTTTCAGCCCAACAACAAACCAGAAGAATTTGTTTGAGGTTGCAGATAAAAATAGACCTTTCAAGAATAAGCAGCGGATCAACCATAAGCTCCATTTTCCCATCAATCCAAATGCTATACCAAGCTCGAGGAAATAGTCTATGCGTCAATATCTTTGGCACTTTTCCGTTTCTTCTTGGTTCATCAAATGGAAGGTGGTGCAACGTTATAAGTCGCCATATACCAACCCATTTCCCCCCTGCACCGTCGACTTTGACAGTGATGTTATTTTCAATGAAGTCAAGGGATACCTCGTCGACCACCATTAAGAAGCAGAACAGCTTTTGAGAGCGAAGGCTAACATTTGATGGCTGATGAGGAACGTCGTAACCATCAAAAATACCAGAGGCAACCACAAATTTGCATTTCTGTATATACTCCATGTCGACATCATCCATGTCCGCACCGCTGTTCTTCATAAATCCACAGTGCACCTGAGCATATACCACAACATCATTGTCCACTCAGAAGGAAGTTCAGTGAATTAAAAAATAAACCATTAACACTGGAAGATTCCGTACATAAGAAAATAAGAGGTGAGAGTAAGCTATTACTTATGAAGACCTATGATCAATTTGCTTTAGACACAAAGAATAAATTGCAATTGATATTTCATCTTGCAACTTACAAGTTACCAACTTAAGTACAGATTTTAGTAACTTTGTGTGTTCTACTCGAAGAATGAAAAGAATCACACCAATGAGTACATAATTGCAGACAATAAGCTTAGTCGTTTGCATACTTTTCCCAAATTAAAGGTTACCATCTGTAGCAAGCAAACTCCATGAAATTTAAATAGAGTACGTTTCAGGTAAACAGCTTAAGGATGTTTCCAACCCAGATTGTACATCATGTGCGCCTTGTCCGTTAAACTTGCAAAGACGCCACATGCAGAACAAGTGCATAGTGAATCATCAAGCTTCAAATATTCAGAATACTGTTTTTTTTTGTTAAATTCATCAAAAAATACACTACCGAATTGGGTGATTCCTGAGTTAATCATGCAAGTGTATGAATACCATATCCACACATTTAGAAGTGAGGATAAATCCATACATGTTTCAGTGAAAATCTACTGAAATTTAAATAATGTAGCTGTTTCCCACAGATTCATCACTACTCTCTTCAGTATATAACAAACAGAAATGCTACATAGTAGTAGACTTTTGTAAGACAGGGAAGCAGATACACACATGATAAAGGCAACCAATTACCTTCATGGTAGCATTCAGTTTAAAGCTTTCCTCTCTCTGTTTCCAGCTTTGGCGTCCTCCAAACAGCGGCGGAGAATCTTTGTCCTGTTCGTCAACTGTTATGAACGACAGTTTTTTTACGATCGCGTTGGGAGTCCTCTTTGGAATCACAACTGCATCTGGATCATCTGCGATGGGTATCGAGCAACCTGTAGAATAAAGTAACCAGTGTTTAGAATACGAAAGAGGACAAATTAGCGTTTTAACAAAATGGTACGGTATCAATCTTACGGTGAAGTGGTTTCGACGAGAGACCTGTCGGGTCCAAAGCGTAGAGAACTTTACTGTCGTTTTTACAGAGAGCTGCACCGACATAAAACATCGCAGACCATGTTAGAATGATTAAAAAGGATCATCATAGGCAGAAAGCAGTGCTACTCCTAACAGAGAGACCAACATATATTTAATTTCGAAACGTGGTCCGGAATGAACAGAAGCAGCAGCTCTGCCGCATTGTCACACTGCAGTTTTCGGTCACAAAACTCTCTGCGGCTTTCAATCAAGAAAATCTATGCTAGCAATCCTAGAGCAAGCATCATCAATTGAGTGATTAAAATTAATTGAAAGCGGAAAGCATGCCGTCCGGAGATATGTACGCTGATGGCAACTTTACACCAAGCAATCGTCGATCGAGTGGCAACCAAGCAGGCAGAATTAGCACAAAGCATGACGACGACTCGTGAATGGGCAGCAGGAGAGACTGACCGAGTGAGAGAGAAGGGAGTGGGGTGTGTGCGTGACCTGAGAGGAAGGAGACGGAGGAGGTGCAGGACCAGATGTGGAAGACGAGGGCGAGGAGGACGAGCAGCGCCCAGGCGATAGCGGAGACGAGCACGAGCCGCACCGCCCCCCAGCGCCAGACCGCTCGCATCGCGAATCCCTTTGCCTCCGCGCCGCCGCCTGCGTCCAGAGCGACCAGTCGGATCCAATCCAATCAGAGGAAAGTACCAAAGTAGGCAGTTGAGTGCGGGAAACTTGGAATACCTTTGCTTCGCCTCGCCATTGCTACCCTTGGGAGTAGTGGGTTTGGAGCGGGGGACGGCCGGGGAGACTAGGGTTTGGGCGGCGCCAAGATCCTCGGAAGGGACGGGGATGCACCATACTGGAGAGGGAGGAGCAAGAACTGGGAGTCGGGAATAAAATTTGGATACGTAGATACTTTTACAAGTGAAATAATATAGTCTTTCTTTCAAATTGATTATTTGACTTGTTTTTTTATCTACTTAAATTTTAGTTGATTAATTTGAAGCGGGGGAAGTAGTTTCAAATTAATTGACACCGTTTTTCTAATAAGCAAACATGTACTCTACAGTCGATCTTGTTTAGATACGCACCTACCTTATCTAGACAAATGTGGAAGGAGAGGAAATAATTTTTGGCAATTTTATTTGAAGGCTATGCAATCATTAGACATTAAACACGTGAATTTCCCACATAGGCATTTTTAGTCCGAACTTTGCAATTGTGCTCGTCATGCCATCTCCAACACTGGCATCTAAATTGAACACATTTTATGTTCGATAATGTCCGTTTGGCTGCCACACGGATAGTAACGGCGCATCGATGTTCTTCCGTCCGTTTGGGTCGCACGCTAGTAACTCGTCTTACCTCGCGGCGCTGCCATGGCACGCTCGACGGGAAATGTCCATGGCAGATGCGATGGTGCGAGGGGGTGAGCGCGGGATAGTTCATGCGCGGGGAAATGGTGTCTCCTCTCACCCTCACGCCAACCCCTCTCAAACCACTCGTTGACCCTTCCTATTCTTCCTTCTCCAGCGCTCCCTCCTCCACCTCGCCATGCATCGCAAGCTGCAGACAAAGTGGGCAAAGCTCACGTTGGCTGCTCACGAGCGGTTCACGCAGTCCACCAAGCAGCGCGAATCGGAGTGGGTGGCGGCGGAGGTAGAGGACGTGGAGCAGGAGGAGGAGGACCAGATCGTTGATAAGGAGGACGATATCGTGGAGGAAGAGCCGTCGTTCGGCCAACATACCGCCCTAGTTGCCTCCTTCAAGACCGCCCACCGGGATGTGCAAGGCGACTGCGACCTCGCGGCGGTGAAAGCGGCCATCGAGAAGTGTGTGAGGGAGCTCTCCCACCAGCAGGCGACGACGGAGAAGCCGAGCGCACGCGGCAGGCCGAGAGGCCGGCGGAGATCCTAGCCTTTCAGGCGGCCAGCACCAAGATGCAACAAGATTTGAGGAGGGAGAAAAGATATCAAGCTCTTAAGATGGTCAACAATGGATGAGAGAGGGACGAACAACCTTAAGAGGAGAACACCAAATTTCTCCAAAATTTAGATCTATGGATTTCATTACAAAGAGGGGATTTTGATTGGTAGAATTGTAGATCTAGATCTCCACTCTCTTTCCTCTCAAGATGGAACAAGAATCATGGAGGTAATGAGAGATAGGAAAACTAAAGATGTCAACGATGGAGGAGAAAAAACATGCTCAAGACTTGCTCCAAGATTCATGGAGCATTCGGGAAGGAGGGCCCATTAAATAGGTTTCCCAAAATTCAACCGTTGCAGCCAAAATGGTCCCACTAGCGGTACTACCGCTTTTCACCGTTAATACATTGGTGATACCGATCAAGTACCTCTAAAAAAACAGGGGTTGGATGACCTTTAAGCGGTTGTAGAGCGGTACTAGGGTCGGTACTACCGCTTCTGGGAACACCAAACAAACCGATACGAAAACGATCATAACTTGAGCATTGGGACTCCGATTTTCATGTTTTTGGGCACGTTTCGAAGATAGCAACGAGCTCTACAAGGTCATGCAGAGAATCAACATAGTAAAACATGGTACGATATAAAAAATGAAAGGTATGACCTATCTATAAAAAACAATCGGTAAAACCTCCAACCTAAAGAACTCAACAAGTTCTCCAGTCAAAAACCGTTTTGATGAACTAGAGGTTGTCATGGGAATAAACACAAGGTATAAAACATCACTTAGATAAGAGCCAAGAACAACCAAGAAACATGATGCAAAGCAAGCAAGAGTTTGAGCTCTCTCCGAACAATACGACCAAGTGACTCATTCGAGAGCCCTCTTGATAGTAAGACCAACTATCCAACACACCGGTGTCCCAACAACAAGGGTCCGGTAAGAAAGAGACCTTATCGAGAACAAGACTTATACTTGCATATTCCACTTGAACTTGATGATGACGATCTTGACCGCTTCAAGATGGAACACCTTTCTTGATTGTGCTTGCTTGATGAAGTCTTGCAGAACTCTCCCCCATAATCCACCATGGGAGAGCTTCTTCTTTGGCATGTCTTCATGTATCCATGAACATAATATGTATAGAAAGCTCCATCTTCATCCCTCTTCATCAATGCACGGCCCGTCTTCATCCCTCTTCTTTTTCATGGTGCTGGCATCTTGAAGATGCACATGACATCTCAATCTATCTTCTTCAAGACATACTTGTCACTTGATCTTCTTCGTTTTGTCCTTCTTGCAACCTTGAAGCCAACATATGGTTCAAGCATTGCCTGTGGACAAAACCTATAAGAGAAACTCAATGCAAATGTTAGTCCATAGGGATTATCATCAATTACCAAAACCACACATGGGGGCTCCGTGTTCTTTCAATCTCCCCAATTTTAGTAATTGATGACAATCTCTTTGAGAGAATTTATATAAGGATTTTATAGAACAAAACAAGTTGAATATTTAGAACAAATTCCCCTATAATATATGCACTATGTGAATGAACTTGAATTTCATTGCATATATTGGCAATCAGAGCCTGGCGGGGTTTCCTCTAAATATTCAACCATGCAAAGCATCAAGATGCAAGGCATGAAAGGACAATGCTTAATAACAAAACAAAATCATAAAACCAATTCCCTTAAACCCTCTAAACTTCTCCCTCATTGTCACCAATTGCTGAAATGGACAAAATATTTAGAAAGCCAATATAGTGAGAGTTCCTTGATAATGTGTGCATTTCTCATAATATGAGTGGAGTCAAATGCACTTATTCAATGAAGAATACTCGGAGGAAGTCAAACTATATTGAGGATCAAAGATTGAAAATAGATAAGAAGGTGAAGAAGGTGAAGAAGCTTCAACAAATGAAGCAAGCAATCAAATGAAAGATATTATGATAAGACTGAAAAAATTCTTTAAATAACATTTGGAAGCTCTCAGTCATGGTACAATGATAGAGGAGTTAAATAAATCGACTGCATCCATAAGTTCATATATTAAAGGTTTACAACACCAAGCAGAAGGATTAGATAAAGCTCTTCCTAAACTAGTTGATAATCAAGCCACTTTATTAAGCATGTCTGCAGAAAAAACCACAAGGACCACCTGTAATGGGTATGAATTCTACTAATATTGCTGAAAACATACCTTCCACTGTGGAAGAGACTTATAATGAGTTGATGCATTATATTGATCTTCTTGAACCACTTTTGTTGCAACTAGAAACTCCTAATATGATGGAAAAGAAGACAAAGAATCACTTATGGTTATGAATGAAAAACAAGTAGATGAAGTTAAAATGCTTAGTGAAGTAAAAGAACCTCTACTAGATCTTGATAAATGTAGCTTGCATGAACTCATTAAATATTTTATCTAATTATACTTCAAATTAATGTTTATCAAGTGGAATTTGCATGGTTCATACATAGCAAATTATGTCATAAAATAAAAGATAGAAAGATACAATAATGAAGCTACGCTATCATCTAAGCTTGGGGACGCTTGGCTTCATGAGACATTAGTCACTATTGGCAATGAAAATCATCTTGCTATATTGGATCTAGGATCTAGTGTCTCAGTTTTATCAAAAGAACTATATGAAATGCTTGAACTTAAAAACATGAAAAACTTCTCAATATAATAGACCTTTTACTTGTTGATGATTCAACTAAACATGTTTTAGGCAAAGTAAATAATGTCATGGTTGAGTTGCATATGAATTTTATTCCCATTGATTTTGTTATGATGGACACGAGGAGTAAAATATCTAGTCCTATAATATTGGGAAGACCCTTTCTGAGAACTGTATGGGCCATCATTGATTCAAAGGAAGGGAATGTGAAGTTTTAGAAATGTATGGAGCACTTTCCAAGGAAGAAGGAGATAGCACCAAGGCACACAAGCTACCACATGATCTCCACCTATCTTAAATCAAGTAAGCACTCGAATGCTTGTGAAGCTGCCTGAGGAGAGTGGTCTTTCAGTTCCAACATGAGAGGACTGACTGCTTTGGGGTCAAGTTGATCAAATTCTTTGCTGAAAACTCCATGTATCTAGAAGAGATGTGCATCGACATGGGAACTGAGAAATTATGCGAGAACTTGAATCCAAAGGTTGATAAATGGATTTTAGATTCATCCAAATGAATAAAGGTGGACTCAACGGAAAGCAACAAACCTTTTGGTCTCTCCTGGTGAGAGGGGAAATTAATTAATTAGGAAGATTGGTAGCACATCACCAAGGTTGTCTGTTTCTCACAATGGAGAATAATGTGCTGAAGCCCTTTTGTAGGAATGCATTTTGTAACTATTATTTTTAGGTCAACATATGATTTCAAACTTTCGTAATATTTTCATCGAAGTTCTGTACAAATGAGGATGTACTAGGCACCTGTATACATTTCACATGGAAACAAATAAGATTCGTAGATCTATAAAAAGGTGTTTTGCTAGTTCTAAGTGTCCTAAATCATCAAACTTGTATCATGATTCATGCACTTGAGTTACAAACTTACAATTGAGATTTTTGCAGTTACAAATTGAGTTGCAACTGAATTTATTTTAGTGTAAATGAGGTTGCAACTAGGAAAATATCTCTCAACTGCCAGATTTGCTTAGTGATTCATGCTAATCGTGAGAGCTGTGATTCGATGATGTCATCTAATTGAAAACTAAGTTCTCGGTCGTTTAAGAATTAGTCACACCCATAAAAATATTCTAAAATTATATATTATATTTTCCACCGGTTGAACAAATCATTACATTAATTAAAGTAAACATTTTCTTGGACTAGTATGAACATATTTGTGAAATCCATTGAGAATAAGTTTGATGAGGACATCCCTACCTCACTACTACCTCCGTCATTGCCAGTTGAAGATGATCCTGCTGTGAAGCTCAAGTCCAATGAAGTCAGGATTGGACCTATTACAAGGGCTCGTGCGAAGCTACTTAAACAACAGGTGAACTTGTTCCTAAACGATACTTTGATTGATGAGAGCTTTATACTGCCTAAGTGTTATTACTTATGTATGATCAGGTATGAAGAGGGAACAAGCATCGCACGAGGAGGAGAGGAGCAGCTGGACATGAAGATGGACGTGAAGCTGGACAAGGAGCTGGACATGAAGATATTCCATGGACGCGCGAGGGAGGAGCGGGAGGCATGCGCGAGAGAGGAAGAAGAAGTCCAGGCCGTTCCAGCATCCGGTCAGACCGGCCGCCACGCCGGCGCACCCGGTCCCTGGCCCGGTCCAACCGGACCACCCGCCGGATCCAACCCGGCGCCAACCGGACGACGCGCTGATGGCAACAGGACGGGGTACTGCAGAGCACTTCCCGCGCCCGGTCAGCACCCGGCGTCTGGCCCGGTTTGAACCGGACCGCCCGGTCCCTGGCCTGGTCAACCGGACCCCAGACCGGCCGAGTCCGAGTCTGTCTCGACCAGATCTATTCTGGGTCGGTTATTTTCGTACTTTTTCGACCTGAGGTCGTCCTGAACTCCTATATAAGTGCCCAGGACGCCCCCAAAGTAGCTTTAGACCACGTTTAAGATAAACCCTAGTTCTTAGTTGTTTGATATGCAAAACTATTGAATCCCTACACCATATTGCTTGATTTGGTGTAGATCTGAAAGTCTTGTGTGATCTGTCGTTCCATTGGGAATTGGGAGGTTGCAACTTACCGCTTCGTGGTCGGCGGCTACGTGCGCAAGTGTGTGGAGTTGCGAATATCTTGCAGGGTTGAGAGCTGTTGCATTGGCGACAGGGACCAATCGAGAGATCTCGTTGCATCATACAAGTTATCATCCACTACATCGTCATGTTCATCCGCTGTGTTCATCCCGTGATCATCATCACCAGCGTTGCTTACTGAGAAGATCGGGCCACCCCGTATCATCTTGGTATCAGATTATCGGGTTTCCTCGGTAAGCCATCCACAATCCACCCCATAGTTGAGTTGTGAGTGTTTTTCCTATCCAGAAAAAGCCAAAAATATTAGGGTTAGGGTTTGCCATAGCTTTAGATTGCACTAATTTCAAGTTTTAGTTGCTTTTCGTAGTTATTTTTGCGTATCTTTTTCTTCCATCTAGTATTGTTAGGGTTTGAGTCTCCGCTATCATCTAGTTTTATCATAGTGTGTCAGTTTTTGTTACTCCGAGTCCACA
Source organism: Lolium perenne (assembly GCF_019359855.2). Classification (NCBI taxonomy): domain Eukaryota; kingdom Viridiplantae; phylum Streptophyta; class Magnoliopsida; order Poales; family Poaceae; genus Lolium; species Lolium perenne. Next base: position 25,973,488 of record NC_067244.2, read on the forward strand.
TAGCGTACAGTGTGCTTGTTCCCAACCATAGACACAGCCTATCGAAATAAGTGACTAGGAACTTCCCCAGAAGAGACTAGTTTTTGTTATCACCAGATTTTGGCCAAATCAGGAAGTGGGCCGTAAGGGAGATGGGCTTGGAAGATTACATATGGAAGATCTCTGAAGCGGCCTTGCACGAAGAGTTTGGGCTAGATTGCCCGTGTATCTGTAATATAGTAGATCGCATCTTAGATTAAAAGATAGAATTTGACCCGTGCACGGTTAGGTGCACGCCTGAATTAGAAAGTCCCCTGGACTATAAATATGTATCTAGGGTTTATGGAATAAACAATAACCAACGTTCAACCACAAAATCAATCTCGGCGCATCGCCAACTCCTTCTCTCGAGGGTTTCTACCGGTAAGCATCATGCTGCCTAGATCGCATCTTGCGATCTAGGCAGCACAAGCTTTATGTTGTTCATGCGTTGCTCGTACTGAAGCCTTTTTGATGGCGAGCAACGTAGTTATCTTAGATATGTTAGGGTTAGCATTGTTCTTCGTATCATATGCTATCGTAGTGCAACCCTTGCATATCTAGCCGCCCTCACACCTATCTTAGGTGTGGGGGCGGCACCCCGCTTGATCATTATTTAGTAGATCCGATCCGTTACGGTTGCTCCTTGTTTCTTCAAGGATTAGTTTAATATCTGCAATAGTTAGGCCTTACAAAGGGTTGGAGGATCCAGCGGCACGTAGGGTGTCGTTTGCTAGTCCTAGACAGGATGTTCCGGGGATCAACCTCGTGTTGGTTTTTAGGCCTTGTCTAGGATTGGCTTACGATCACCGTGCGTGGCCGCGAGGCCCAATCGTGAGTAGGATGATCCGATTATGCGGTGAAAACCCTAAATCGTCGTAGGTCGTTTTAGCTTTATCTTGATCAAGCAGGACCACCATATATTCGTGCACCTCGTACGAATCATGGGTGGATCGGCTCCTTGAGCCGATTCACAGGATAACCTGAGAGCCAATCGAGGCTCGTATTTAATGTTTACGTGTATGCCATGCAGGAAACTAAGCGAGGCATCTCCATCACCTTCCTGACCAGGTATAGGTCAGGTGGCATGCCCTTGCATCAGCATCGGACGTGTGTACCGTAGGCTTTGCGGGCCGTCGCTCGGAGGGACCAGGGCCACCGCAGCCCTAAGTTGTTCCGGCTCTCTTGTGTTGCCCGTCGCTGCCCGCCGGTGGGTTTTGACCGCAACACATTCTGGCACGCCCGGTGGGACAAGCTTCTTCATCAACCACATCACCATCTACATCTGAGATGGCGGACGGCACTCCAGTCATGTACGAGGATCTGACCGACGAGCTCAAGAAGAAGTATGACGAGGTCAAAGCAATCCTCGAAGCCGACCTCATCGGCTCTTTCCACAGAACCCGTTCACATGGCATCAGGTGGAAGGGGTTCACGCCTGATGGTGCACTCGATGGGATAGACCTCTCTGCCCCGTCAGAAGAACGCACCAGGTCCCTGCGGCAGGAGATCAACTACTTGGTGGCTCACTCGCTACACCGCCACTCGAGAACCTGGTAAACACGTTGAGCGTGTCGCTCTTCGCGTGATCCGAGGAGATCATGAGGCACCGGTACTCGCCGTCGAACCAGCTCTCGGGATGCATCAAGGAGAGTTGCCACTCCGGATCCCGTCCACCGCTGCCATTTGCGTTGGCGGCACTCGAGAGGTGCCGAATTCACCGGCATTCATCGTCTACAAGATCGGTGGTGACCCTAGTGACTGCCAGTTCTTGCATGAGGCGCCTAAGGAGATCCCTCACGGGTACATGTGCACGTATGTGCTGACTGCGATGGCGGGCATTCACAAACCAAAGCCGCGACATCGGGGACTTCGGGAAAGCGGGAGGAACGTCGGCAACAGATCTTGAGAAGCGAGACGTGGCTAACTAAATATGCCACCCGACGAACCTCCGGAGCTCAGCTCTGCAGTTGGCTCGTAGCCGGAAAAGCAAGCATGGCTGGCTAAGTACGCCACCCCGCGAATCTTCGTGAGTTCAACTCCTGCAGCCAGCACAGCCGATCGGATCGATGCTATACTGAGAGACCAGTTCGGCATGGTGCCGAAAAGAAGGGCAATCGGCTATTCCAAGCCGTACCCCGACGAGTACGAGTTGATCCCGCTACCACCTAAATATCGGCTCCCTGATTTCTCCAAATTCAGTGGATCAGATGGTTCCAGCTCCATCGAGCATGTGAGCCGATATTTGGCACAGCTAGGAACGGCCTCAGTGTCGGATCCACTACGCGTGAGGTTCTTCTCACAGTCCCTCATGGGATCGGCTTTCGGGTGGTACACCTCGTTGCCACCAGACTCGATCCGGACTTGGAAGCAGTTGGAAGAACAGTTCCATACGCAGTACCACTCAGAGGCTTCCGAGTCTGGCCTTGCTGATCTAGCACAAATACGTCAGAAGCGTGCAGAAAGGCTGACAGACTACATCCAGCGCTTCAGGAATCTTAGGAACCGATGTTATTCGGTTCGTGTGGTGAAAAAGGAAGCGATCGAGTTGGCGATGGCGGGCCTTGCGGCACCGCTCAAGGACATGGCCTCCCAAGCAGACTACCCCTCACCGGCGCACATGGTTCAAAACTGTCGGCATATGAACAGCGCCACCGGACTTGTACCGGGACAAATTCAAGCGTGCGATAGTCTGGTCGAGGCAGAGGAAGACGAAGTTTCTGCGGGAGATCAAGAGGTAGCAGTGGCTGAATGGACTCGGGGGGCAACCCCCGTGTCCTGCAAATGGGTTAAGCCACCAGGTCCGCCCAGGGGTTTTGATTTTGATGTGACCAAAACTGAGCAAATCTTCGACCTCCTGCTCAAGGAAAAGCAGTTGAAGATACCTGAAGGTCTCAAATTCCCCACGGTTCAAGAGCTGAATGGAAAGCCATACTGCAAATGGCATAACTCGCTATCCCATGCCACCAACGACTGCAGGGTGTGGCGTCAGCAGATCCAAATGGCGATAGAACAAGGACGACTGATTTTCAACCAGTACGCCATGAAGGTCGACACCCAACCCTTCCCCGCCGTTAACATGGTGGAGTGCACTTACCCTGAAGGTTGCCAGCCAGGATCCTCGTTCAGCATCAACATGGTAGGGCTTGGACACCACGCTGGCAAGGATGGAGACGAGGGCAGCTGCTCTCGTAGCAAGGACGCAGAGGAGGCCGCTCCACGCGATCGGCTCCGTCATGATGGCAAGCGCTACGTCACAGAGGGAGAAGTGAAGAACATAAGATATCAGCGACCCCTCTCTGATCACCTCCTCAACAAGTATGTGAGTCAGTATGACCAACGCCGACGATCCAGGGATGAAGACGAAAGAGATCGTCTGGCTAGGGAAGCCAGAAGACATCGTCGGCATGATCGCGATGAGGAGGAGCACGAGCGCTGTGCCAAAGGAAAATCAAGGGAGCAAGACGACAACGATAGGCACTGGGACTGCCCCTTCTTCAGACACTGCTGGGATTCAGGAATGAGCCGATTGCCCACAATCGGCAATTGCCCAGAATGCAACCAGAAGAAGAAGGAGGCAGCCAACGTGTCCGTGTTCAAACGTCTAGGGCCTCTCCCAACACAAAGCAAACGCGCTGAGTCCCCTCGTTTGGAAAATCTCGAGGATTCAGAAGACGAGGGAGAAGAAGAAGAAGACAGGTACCACCGTCCAAGGTGGTGCCCTGACGGGCTCAGCCGTTCCCAAAAGCGCAGGGTTCAGCGATTGCGCGGCTTGGAGGAAGCCGAAAGGTTATACCTGCATACGCTAAGGAAGGCGCGACCTGATCTGGCTGCGAAAGTTCAGCGAACCCTGGATGAAGAGGGTCGTCCACGGAAAATGGAGTGGCGCCCCAAGCAAAGGAGAGCCGATGATGATACATCGGCTGGCACAAATATGGTGTTAATCCTTCCTTCGGAGGATAGCGCTCCAGGATTAAACGATGCACTCAAGGTGGACGACAGCGAGTGCATCGACATGACAGAGGATGAGGTTGGTATGGTCTTGTCCACCGGCCTGACCGAGTAGCAAGGACAAACCGATGAGAAACGTAGCGAAGCCGATCCTTTGGATCGGCCCAAAAAATCTATGAAGGAAAAGCACAATGCCTTCATCGAACGCTTCAATCAATATGGAGGCCGATTCCAGCAATCGGCCAAAATTATCTTCACCACAGGTTCTGCTTACTTTCAGCATTGATCTATTGGGCAGCGGTCACGTCGGCGGATGAGAGTCAACACGAATCCTAGCAGAGCGGACGTGCAAATACAAAGCCTTGGCTAACCACAAAGCCGATATCTGCAGTCACCTGGCAGATTCGGCTCGGGGGGCATCTAATCAGATGAACAGGTGCAGATGAACCTGTGTGCAGTAAAACATTGGGGGCTGATAGGAAAAATCGGCCAGTAAAAAAAAAAAATTTATAGCCGATGCGCAGCCATCGACTCTAGTACAGTTACACAAGACCAAGACCTACCGGCTATGTGCTCAGGTACTTCTGTTTCCTTGGAGGGAATGTACAATGAGAAGCAGCTTCGGATGCAATGAGCCGACAACCCTTTTCGTCAGTTAGGCTGTTGGTGTTTCATCTACAACATCGGCGTTCAGCGGAAGAAGGCTGATCAATGAGGGCAAGTTTGGTTGACTCTTCATGGTGGCTATCTCGGATTACCAGATTACCTAAGGTCAAAGCCTTCTTGTTTGTCCTGTGCATCCTTGCCGGTATTCTCGCCTTGATTAAAGGCTCGGGGGGCAACTAACTTGGTAGATGCTCTATCTCTGGGAGCCGATTGGAGTTGCATCGGCTGACCCTGCATCATAATCTTCTCCGAAAAGCGGTGAGCTGTTTGCAGAAGAAGAAGACTGCTAAAACTACGGAGAGGAGCCGGGTAGGGAAGCCGTCGGCTTTTACAGGGTTTGGACCGTCCTGTTGCGGCAAGAAAAGGGAGGAGACTGGATTCTCAAAATAGCCGATGAACAGTCATCGGCTGTAGGATTGCGAAATATCATGGTCAGGTATCAAATCACAGTCTGAATTTGAGAAGTGCTTGACTGACGGTCTAATCGATATCCGAGTCCGGCTTCGTGGGCGGCTAAGGAAGAAAAATCCGATACGTTGCTATCGGTCTTGGTGTGGCAAGCGGAAGGATTAAGTTTGGATTAATTGAAAGATGAATTGGAAGAACAATTTTCATTAATTCAAAGGAGCGGCTTTACAGGAAAGAGCCGATGGCTCTCAAAAGAGGGATCTGGTGCCTAGTGCACTGCTACTACTAGTCCTATCCTACTAGTCGTCGCTGTCCTCATTGTCGCCGTCGTCGAGGTCGTCGGCGCTGCTCCCAGGAAGTTCCTCGTCGCTGCTGCCCCAGCCCTCGGCCGGAGCTTCGTTCTCCTCGTCATCATCATCATCCTCGCTGTCCGCCCAAGAGCGGAAGCGCTTTGTCGGCGGGTACCCGATGGAGGAGGAAGATTCATCCTCCTCCTCTTCCTCCTCGTCATCATCATCGTCTTCGCTGTCCGCCCAAGCACGGAATCGCTTTGCCGGCAGAAGCTTAGCGGGGGAGGAAGGGCCGCCCTCCTCTTTTTCTTCTTCTTCCTCTACTTCTTCCCCCTTCCCGTCGGAGGAGGTGGGTTTCACCCAGGGATGGAGGTCGTCCTCGCTTTCGCCTATCAGCTCCCCTTCGATGAGGAACTTGAGGTCGTCTTCCCCATCGGTCAGAGGCAGGTCACCCTCTGGCACATGATCGGAGTTCCACTCCGGCTCGCTCGAGGAGAAGGATTGGAGGGAGAGGCCGGAGGAGACGGAGGAAGAGGAAGACATTGCTACAGGGGGAGAGGGTTTTTTGGTGCCGATGGCCAGAATAGAGGAAGGAGATGAAGTGGGCTAACCAATCGGCACAGTTAAATAATAAGGAGCCTAGTGGAGATTTAATGCCATTGCAGTTTCCAAGGAGGTGATGCTAAAGCTATCAAATGTTGCAGAGAAGCTGAGAAGTCAGGGCATCATGATGAAGGATACTGCAACAGTTCTGCTCTGCCACGACATGACCCTTCGAAAGGAAAACAGAGTGGTTTTGAAATTATCATTACCAAAACCAGGGGGGCATGTGTTATCACCAGATTTTGGCCAAATCAGGAAGTGGGCCGTAAGGGAGATGGGCTTGGAAGATTACATATGGAAGATCTCTGAAGCGGCCTTGCACGAAGAGTTTGGGCTAGATTGCCCGTGTATCTGTAATATAGTAGATCGCATCTTAGATTAAAAGATAGAATTTGACCCGTGCACGGTTAGGTGCACGCCTGAATTAGAAAGTCCCCTGGACTATAAATATGTATCTAGGGTTTATGGAATAAACAACAACCAACGTTCAACCACAAAATCAATCTCGGCGCATCGCCAACTCCTTCGTCTCGAGGGTTTCTACCGGTAAGCATCATGCTGCCTAGATCGCATCTTGCGATCTAGGCAGCACAAGCTTTATGTTGTTCATGCGTTGCTCGTACTGAAGCCTTTTTGATGGCGAGCAACATAGTTATCTTAGATATGTTAGGGTTAGCATTGTTCTTCGTATCATATGCTATCGTAGTGCAACCCTTGCATATCTAGCCGCCCTCACACCTATCTTAGGTGTGGGGGCGGCACCCCGCTTGATCATTATTTAGTAGATCCGATCCGTTACGGTTGCTCCTTGTTTCTTCAAGGATTAGTTTAATATCTGCAATAGTTAGGCCTTACAAAGGGTTGGAGGATCCAGCGGCACGTAGGGTGTCGTTTGCTAGTCCTAGACAGGATGTTCCGGGGATCAACCTCGTGTTGGTTTTTAGGCCTTGTCTAGGATTGGCTTACGATCACCGTGCGTGGCCGCGAGGCCCAATCGTGAGTAGGATGATCCGATTATGCGGTGAAAACCCTAAATCGTCGTAGGTCGTTTTAGCTTTATCTTGATCAAGCAGGACCACCATATATTCGTGCACCTCGTACGAATCATGGGTGGATCGGCTCCTTGAGCCGATTCACAGGATAACCTGAGAGCCGATCGAGGCTCGTATTTAATGTTTACGTGTATGCCATGCAGGAAACTAAGCGAGGCATCTCCATCACCTTCCTGACCAGGTATAGGTCAGGTGGCACGCCCTTGCATCAGCATCGGACGTGTGTACCAGAGGCTTTGCGGGCCGTCGCTCGGAGGAACCAGGGCCAGCCGCAGCCCTAAGTTGTTCCCGGCTCTACTGTGTTGCCCGTCGCTGCCCGCCGGTGGGTTTTGACCGCAACAGTTTTACCGCTCGACAGGCTGCTCATTAGGGTTTTGGTGCTTTGCATATTTTGGTGGCCGTGTTATCAAGGAGTTGTGTCATAAAATCAAAAAAATAGAAAAGAAGCAAAAAGAGCTACATAGTTGAGTTACAAAAAGAAATACAAAAAGAAAAGTGAAGTGTTAGTTGACTCAAGTGAAGGCCTAAGTTTTCTTTACTGCATCGGTAGTTGAGCAATCTTGTGCCTGTACCGTTGAGCTTTGCTAGCATCTCTCGAGTGCATTGCAACCTTTTCTCCATATAGTTGCATTGCCACATTTATCGCATTGTGTGAGTATCTTTGGTTGTCTACGGTCAGCGCTAGAGCTTGTTATTGGTGCAAATAGGTAGCTTACCTACAGCCCCACATATATCCTGCTTTGTCGTGTGATTGTTCTTATACCCTTGATATTAGCTTCACTACATCCGTGCACTAGTTGTTACTACAAGTGGTAAGCAACACTAATTTACTTTGGAACGGTAAGATCTCCTTTTCTTATCTCAGTTTTGAGTGAGTTGTGAGAGTACCACCACATATATATTTGTTTTAGTGCACTAACCTACTAACCATGTCTTCTAGTGATGCAAAAATTGTTAACCAGAAAGACAAGGATGCTGCTGATTTGATGACATGGAGGGATTATGAAGCTCTTCGTAATGAGATGCGACGTGAATTCCGCACCGAGGATGATGAGCTTAGGGGCAAGGTCCAAGAGATCTCTGATACGTCTCAAACGTATCCATAATTTCTTATGTTCCATGCTACTTTTATGACAATACTCACATGTTTCATACATACTTTATATCATTTATATGCATTTTCCGGCACTAACCTATTAACGAGATGCCGAAGAGCCAGTTGTTGTTTTCTGCTGTTTTTGGTTTCAGAAATCCTACAAAGGAAATATTCTCGGAATTGGACGAAATCAACGCCCAGGGTCTTATTTTTCCACCGAGCTCCCAGAAGACCGAAGAGCATACGAGGTGGTGCGACGAGGCGCCCAGACCACAGGCCGCGCGGCCTGGGTGGGGCCCGTGCCGCCCTATGGTGTGGGGCCCTCGTGCCTCCACCGACCCTGCCCTTCCGCCTACTTAAACCCTCCGTCGCGAAAACCCTATTACCGAGAGCCACGATACGGAAATACTTCCAGAGACGCTGCCGCCGCCAATCCCACCTCGGGGGATTCAGGAGATCGCCTCCGGCACCCTGCCAGAGAGGGGAATCATCACCCGGAGGGCTCTACATCACCATGCCCGCCTCCGGACTGATGCGTGAGTAGTTCATCCTTGGACTATGGGTCCATAGCAGTAGCTAGATGGTTGTCTTCTCCTCATTGTGCTATCATGTTAGATCTTGTGAGCTGCCTATCATGATCAAGATCATCTATTTGTAATGCTACATGTTGTGTTTGTTGGGATCCGATGAATATTGAATACTATGTCAAGTTGATTATCAATCTATCATATATATGTTTTTTATGTTCTTGCATGCTCTCCGTTGCTAGTAGAGGCTCTGGCCAAGTTGATACTTGTGACTCCAAGAGGGAGTATTTATGCTCGATAGTGGGTTCATGCCTCCATTGAATCTGGGACAGTGACAGAAAGTTCTAAGGTTGTGGATGTGCTGTTGCCACTAGGGATAAAACATCAATACTTTGTCTAAGGATATTTGTGTTGATTACATTACGCACCATACTTAATGCAATTGTCTGTTGTTTGCAACTTAATACTGGAAGGGGTGCGGATGCTAACCCGAAGGTGGACTTTTTAGGCATAGATGCATGCTGGATAGCGGTCTATGTACTTTGTCGTAATGCCCTGATTAAATCTCATAGTAATTATCATGATATGTATGCATCTCTATTTGTCAATTGCCCAACTGTAGTTTGTTCACCCAACATGCTATTTCTTATGGGAGAGACACCACTAGTGAACTGTGGACCCCGGTCCATTCTTTTACATCTGAATACAATCTACTGCAATCTCTGTTCTTTGTTGTTTTCTACAAGCAAACATCATTCTCCACACCATACGTTTAATCATTTGTTTACAGCAAGCCGGTGAGATTGACAACCTCACTGTTAAGTTGGGGCAAAGTACTGTGATTGTGTTGTGCAGGTTGCACGTTGGCGCCGGAATCCCTGGTGTTGCGCCGCACTACACTCCTTCACCAACAACCTTCACGTGGCCTTCAGCTCCTACTGGTTCGATAACCTTGGTTTCATAATGAGGGAAACTTGCTTCTATACGCATCATACCTTCCACTTGGGGTTCCCAACGGACGTGTGCTTCATGCGTTATCAAGCTCTTTTTCTGGCGTCGTTGCCGGGGAGATCAAGACACACTGCAAGGGGAGTCTCTCACATCCAATCTCTTTACTTTGTTATTGTCTTGCTTTACTTTACTTTATTTTCTGCTTTGTTTTGCTTTCTATATCAAAAATACAAAAAATTAGTTACTTGCATTACTTTATTTACTGTCTTGTTTGCTTCCTATATCAAAAACACAAAAAAAAATTAGTTACTAGCTTTACTTTATTTACTTCTGTTCTGCTTAGTTTATTTTTATTACTGTTAAACTGAATACTCCTGAAAACACTAAGTTGTGTGACTTCACTAGCACTAATAATAATGATTTTATATGCACTCCTATTGCGCCACCTGCTACTACAGCAGAATTCTATGAAATTAAACCTGCTTTACTAAATATTGTTATGAGAGAGCAATTTTCTGGTGTTAGTTCTGATGATGCTGCTGCCCATCTTAATAATTTTGTTGAACTTTGTGAAATGCAAAAGTATAAGGATGTAGATGGATATATTATAAAACTGAAATTGTTTCCTTTCTCATTAAGAGGAAGAGCTAAAGATTGGTTGCTATCTTTGCCTAAGAATAGTATTGATTCATGGACTAAATGTAAAGATGCTTTCATTGGTAGATATTATCCTCCTGCTAAAATTATATCTTTGAGAAGTAGCCTTATGAATTTTAAGCAATTGGATAATGAACATGTTGCTCAAGCATGGGAAAGAATGAAATCTTTGGTAAAGAATTGCCCTACCCATGGACTAACTACTTGGATGATCATCCAAACCTTTTATGCAGGACTAAATTTTTCTTCACGGAACCTATTGGATTCAGCTACTGGAGGTACTTTTATGTCCATCACCTTAGGCGCCGCAACAAAGCTTCTTGATGATATGATGATAAATTACTCTGAATGGCACACGGAAAGGACTCCACAAGGTAAGAAGGTAAATTCTGTTGAAGAAACCTCCTCCTTGAGTGATAAGATTGATGTGATTATGTATATGCTTGTGAATGGTAGATCTAATGTTGATCCTAATAATGTTCCTTTAGCTTCATTGGTTGCTCAAGAAAAGAATGTTGATGTGAACTTCATTAAAAATAATAATTTCAACAACAATGCTTATAGGAATAATTCTGGTAACAACTATAGGCATATCCTTCTAATAATGGTAATGGTTATGGTAATTCTTATGGTAATTCTTACAACAATAATAGAAGTGTACCCTCTGGTCTTGAAGTCATGCTTAAAGAATTTATTAGTACACAAACTGCTTTTAACAAATCTATTGAAGAAAAGCTTGGTAAAATTGATATTCTTGCTTCTAAGGTTGATAGTCTTGCTGCTGATGTTGATCTTTTAAAATTGAAAGTTATGCCTAATGAAACTAAAGATATTAAGTCATTTGCTACAGCAAACGCTATCCAAGTTCGAATTAATGAAAGTATTAGATTGATGGCTGAATTGCATGCTAGGTGGGAAAGAGAAGAAAACGAAAAACTTGCTAAAGAGAATAATGTAGCTAAAGTTTGGACTATTACCACCACTAGTAATGTTGATGCTTCACATGTTGCTAAACCTCCTACTATCAATGGTAAAATAATTGGTGTTGGCAATGTTTCTACTCCTAATGCAAAGCGTACAAAACTGCTTGAAACTGCTAAAACTACTGAAACTGTTTGTGATAAAACTGCTGAAATTTTTCAAAATATTAGGGAGAATGATCCCATTGCTGTAGATCATAATGGTTTAGATTTTGATGATTGTCATATCTCTGAAGTTATAAAGTTCTTACAAAAACTTGCTAGAAGTCCTAATGCTAGTGCTATAAATTTAGCCTTTACAAAACATATTACAAATGCTCTCATTAAAGCTAGAGAAGATAAATTAAAACTTGAAGCTTCTATTCCTAGGAAGTTGGAAGATGGTTGGGAGCCCATCATTAAGATGAAAGTCAATGATTTTGATTGTAATGCTTTATGTGATCTTGGTGCAAGTATTTCTGTTATGCCTAAGAAAATCTATAATATGCTTGACTTGCTACCATTGAAAATTTGTTATTTGGATGTTAATCTTGCTGATCATTCTATAAAGAAACCTTTGGGAGGATTGATAATGTTCATACTACGGTTAACAATAACCTTATCCCCGTTAATTTTGTTGTCTTGGATATTGAATGCAATGCATCTTGTCCCATTATTTTGGGAAGACCTTTTTTCGAACTGTTGGTGCTATTATTGATATGAAGGAAGGGAATATTAAGTATCAATTTCCTCTCAAGAAAGGTATGGAACACTTCCCTAGAAAGTGAAAGAAGTTACATTTTGATTCTATTATTAGAACAAATTATGATGTTGATGCTTCTTCTCTTGATAATACTTGATTCACACTTTCTGCGCCTAGCTGAAAGGCGTTAAAGAAAAGCACTTCTTGGGAGATAACCCATGTATGTTTTTACTACTGTTTTGTTGAGTCTTGGAAGTTGTTACTACTGTAGCAACCTCTCCTTATCTTTATTTTATTGCATTGTTGTGCCAAGTAAAGTCTTTGATAGCAGGGTTGATACTAGATTTGGATTACTGCGCAGAAACAGATTTCTTACTGTCACGAAATTAAGCAGTCCCGTCTGCAGGTAACTCAGAAAATTCTGCCAATTTACGTGTGTTATCCTCAGATATGTACGCAACTTTCATTCAATTTGAGCTTTTTCATCTGAGCAAGTTAAGTGCCCCAGAAAAATTTGTCTTTACAGACTGTTCTGTTTTGACAGATTCTGCCTTTTATTTCACATTGCCTGTTTTGCTATGTTTAATGGATTTCTTTGTTCCATTAACTTTCAGTAGCTTTGTGCAATGTCCAGAAGTGTTAAGAATGATTATGTCACCTCTGAATATGTGAATTTTTGATTATGCACTAACCCTCTAATGAGTTTGTTTTGTGTTTGGTGTGGAGGAAGTTTTCAAGGGTCAAGAGAGGAGGATGATACAATATGATCAAGAAGAGTGAAAAGTCTAAGCTTGGGGATGCCCCCGTGGTTCATCCCTGCATATTTCAAGAAGACTCAAGCATCTAAGCTTGGGGATGCCCAAGGCATCCCCTTCTTCATCGACAACTTATCAGGTCACCTCTAGTGAAACTATATTTTTATTCAGTCACATCTTATGTGCTTTACTTGGAACGTCTATTTGCTTTTATTTTTGTTCTTGTTTGAATAAACTCGGATCCTAGCATTCTTTGTGTGGGAGAAATACACGCTCCGCTCGTTCATATGAACACTGGTGTTCTTAGCTTTACTTTTAATGTTCATGGCGAAGGTTGAAACTGCTTCGTTCATTGTTATATGGTTGGAAACAGAAAATGCTTCATGTGGTAATTGGTATATTGTCTTGAATAATTTGATACTTGGCAATTGTTGTGCTCAAATAGATCATTTTTAAGCTCTTGCATCATGTACTTTGCACATATTAATGAAGAACTACCGAAGAGCTTGTTGAAATTTGGTTTGCATGATTGGTCTCTCTAAAGTCTAGATATTTTCTGGTGAAGTGTTTGAACAACAAGAAAGACAGTGTAGAGTCTTATAATGCTTGCAATATGTTCTTATGTAAGTTTTACTGTACCGGTTCATACTTGTGTTTGCTTCAAACAACCTTGCTAGCCAAAGCCTTGTACTGAGAGGAAATACTTCTCGTGCATCCAAATCCTTGAGCCAAAACCTATGCCATTTGTGTCCACCATACCTACCTACTATGTGGTATTTTTCTGCCATTCCAAAGTAAATTACTTGAGTGCTACCTTTAAAATTCCATTCTTTGTCTATGCAATATATAGCTCATGGGAAAATAGCCTTAAAAACTATTGTGGTATTGAATATGTTGCTATGTATCTTATTTCTTATAAGTTGCTTGTTGAGCGGTAACCATGTTTCTGGGGACGCCATCAACTATTACACCTTTGTTGGATATCATGTGAGTTGCTATGCATGTTCGTCTTGTCTGAAGTAAGGGTGATTTTCATGATCAAATGGTTTGAGTATGCATATTGTTAGAGAAGAACATTGGGCCGCTAACTAAAGCCATGAACCATGGTGGAAGTTTCAGTTTGGACACTAATCCTCAATCTCTTATGAGAATATTATCTGTTGTTGAATGCTTATGCATTAAAGAGGAGTCCATTATCTGTTTTCTATGTTGTCCCGGTATGGATGTCCATGGTTGAGATCTATTAAAAACGAGAAATCAAATGCGATTTATCTCCTTGGACCTTTGTACAGGCGGCATAGAGGTACCCCTTTGTGACACTTGGTTGAAACATATGTTATGCAATGATAATCCGTGTTAATCCAAGCTAATTAGGACAAGGTGCGAGCACTATTGGTATTCTATGCATGAGACTTGCAACTTATAAGATGTATTATGCATAACACATATGAATTATTACTACCGTTGACAAAATTGTTTCTATGTTTTCAAAATAAAAGCTCTAGCACAAAAATAGTAATTCATGCTTCCCTCTGCGAAGGGCCATTCTTTTACTTTATGTTGAGTCAGTTTACCTACTTCTTTCTATCTTAGAAGCAAACACTTGTGTCAACTGTGTGCATTGATTCTTACATACTTGCTTATTTGCATTCATCATATTACTTTGTGTTGACAATTATCCATGAGATATACATGTTGAAGTTGAAAGCAACTGCTGAAACCTATATCTTCCTTTGTGTTGCTTCAAAACTCTCTCTACTAAGAATTTATTGCTTTATGAGTTAACTCCTATGCAAGTCTTATTGATGCTTGTCTTGAAAGTACTATTCATGAAAAGTCTTTGCTATATGATTCAGTTGTTTAATTATTGTCTTTACCATTGCTTCGAATCACTTCATTCACTTCATATGCTTTACAATAGTATTGATCAAGATTATGATAGCATGTCACTTCAGAAATTATCCTTGTTATCGTTTACCTACTCGAGGGCGAGTAGGAACTAAGCTTGGGGATGCTTGATACGTCTCAAACGTATCCATAATTTCTTATGTTCCATGCTACTTTTATGACAATACTCACATGTTTTATACATACTTTATATCATTTATATGCATTTTCTGGCACTAACCTATTAACGAGATGTCGAAGAGCCAGTTGCTGTTTTCTGCTGTTTTTGGTTTCAGAAATCCTACAAAGGAAATATTCTCGGAATTGGACGAAATCAACGCCCAGGGTCTTATTTTTCCACGGAGCTTCCATAAGACCGAAGATCATACGAGGTGGGGCGACGAGGCGCCCAGACCACAGGGCCGCGCGGCCTGGGTGGGGCGGGTGCCGCCCTATGGTGTGGGGCCCTCGTGCCTCCACCGACCCTGCCCTTTCGCCTACTTAAACCCTCCGTCGCGAAAACCCTATTACCGAGAGCCACGATACGGAAATACTTCCAGAGACGCCGCCGCCACCAATCCCACCTCGGGGGATTCAGGAGATCGCCTCCGGCACCCTGCCGGAGAGGGGAATCATCACCCGGAGGGCTCTACATCACCATGCCCGCCTCCGGACTGATGCGTGAGTAGTTCATCCTTGGACTATGGGTCCATAACAGTAGCTAGATGGTTGTCTTCTCCTCATTATGCTATCATGTTAGATCTTGTGAGCTGCCTATCATGATCAAGATCATCTATTTGTAATGCTACATGTTGTGTTTGTTGGGATCCGATGAATATTGAATACTATGTCAAGTTGATTATCAATCTATCATATATATGTTGTTTATGTTCTTGCATGCTCTCCGTTGCTAGTAGAGGCTCTGGCCAAGTTGATACTTGTGACTCCAAGAGGGAGTATTTATGCTCGAAAGTGGGTTCATGCCTCCATTGAATCTGGGACAGTGACAGAAAGTTCTAAGGTTGTGGATGTGCTGTTGCCACTAGGAATAAAACATCAATGCTTTGTCTAAGGATATTTGTGTTGATTACATTACGCACCATACTTAATGCAATTGTCTGTTGTTTGCAACTTAATACTGGAAGGGGTGCGGATGCTAACCCGAAGGTGGACTTTGTAGGCATAGATGCATGCTGGATAGCGGTCTATGTACTTTGTCGTAATGCCCTGATTAAATCTCATAGTAATTATCATGATATGTATGCATCTCTATTTGTCAATTGCCCAACTGTAATTTGTTCACCCAACATGCTATTTCTTATGGGAGAGACACCACTAGTGAACTGTGGACCCCGGTCCATTCTTTTACATCTGAATACAATCTATTGCAATCTCTGTTCTCTGTTGTTTTCTACAAGCAAATATCATTCTCCACACCATATGTTTAATCCTTTGTTTACAGCAAGCCGGTGAGATTGACAACCTCACTGTTAAGTTGGGGCAAAGTACTGTGATTGTGTTGTGCAGGTTCCACGTTGGCGCCGGAATCCCTGGTGTTGCGCCGCACTACACTCCTCCGCCAACAACCTTCACGTGGCCTTCATCTCCTACTGGTTCGATAACCTTGGTTTCTTACTGAGGTAAAACTTGCTACTGTACGCATCACACCTTCCTCTTGGGGTTCCCAACGGACGTGTGCTTCACGCGTTATCAATCTCCCAAAAGCTGGATGCTACTAATGCGACCGTCACTACAATGGCAGATCAAATGACGGATATCCAGCGCAGTCTTCGAACTTTAACAATGTCTGTTGAGAATCTTACAAACCAACATCAACAACAAGATGAAGATGCTGATGAAGTACCTGGTCATGGTGATCGTCCTCGTGGTTGGGCTCCACTTGGCCGCCATGGTCGTGGACTTGATGAGGATGATGGATTGGGTAAGCCCAAATTCTCCATACCCAAGTTTGAAGGAGGAGCTGATGTTGAAGAATACCTCACTTGGGAGCTAAAGATTGAGAAATTATGGCGTTTACATCCGAATTACACTGAAGGTAGGAAGATCAAGCTTGCTTATTCTGAATTTGATGGCTATGCATTGCGTTGGTGGGATGCACTCGTTCGTAATCGACAAGAGGATGGTGAGCTACCTATTACCACATGGCGTGCTATGAAGGAGGCGATGAATTCTCGTTTTGTGCCCACTAATTATTTGCGTACAATATATGATAAGTTGACCCTATTGAGGCAAGGTGTGAAGACTGTGGATGAATACTACATGGAGATGAAGATGCTTATGCAGCGTGGCCGTGTCCGTGAGTCTCTAGAGATGACAATGCAGCGTTTTCTCAATGGATTGAAGTATGATATCAAAGGCATTGTTCGTCACTACAACTACACCAATATGAATCAATTCGTACATCATGCAAGAGAAGCTGAATCACAATTGGTTGAGGAAGCGAAGGTTAAGGGTCGTGCTACGGGAGCGGGACGCTTCACGCCTCGCGCGCCCCCACCTACGGCGCCGGCGCCATCGACGCGCTCCGCACCTTACTCTACTCCGCCTAGCAAGCCGGTCTCCAATGTGTCTAACGCAAAGAAGTCCGAATCTGCTGCAAGTACGAGTGGTTCTAGCATGTCTGCTGCGCGCAACCTTGATATGCTTTGTCATACATGTGGTGGCAAGGGTCACTTCAAGAGAGATTGTCCTAACCGCAAAGTCATGATTATCAATGAGGACAATGAGTATGAGACTGGAGATGATGTTGATCCTAATGCTCCAGAAGATGATGACTATGACACTGATGGTGAAGATGCATATCTGTCTGATGCTCGCACTATTGTTGTGTCGCAGCGTGCTCTTAATGTGCTGCCAAATGCATCTACTCAGCACTTTGTTCCAAACAAAAGCTTTAGTTGGTCCTGACAAGGCTTGCAAGGTCATTATTGATGGCGGGAGTTGCCGCAATTTAGCAAGCAAGGAGTTGTGTACCAAGCTGAAGTTGAAGTACCTACCCCACCCGCATCCATACTATATTCAGTGGTTGAGCGACAATGGTGAGATGAAGGTAAACCACATGGTGCGTGTTGAGTTTGAGATTGGACCGTATAAGGATTGCATTGATTTTGATGTGGTTCCTATGACGGTGTGTCACCTACTGTTGGGTCGGCCTTGGCTCTATGACCGTTCTGTGCAACACAATGGCCGTGCCAATACATATCACTTGGAGTTCAAGGGCAAGAAAATTAACTTGTAGCCTATGTCACCACAACAGATTGTCAATGAGTCTCGTCAGAAGATTGAAGTAAACTTGGAGGATGCACCTCTAGATAGAGTGATATAACAAAAAGTGAGAGAGTGAATTCCTTAGTGCTTTTAGCCACCAAAGAAGACATGAGAGAATTTAGTGAGGATCCTACGGTCATGCCTCTTGTGCTTTTGTACAGGGGTACGGTTTTGGTTTCTAATGACATGACCCATCTTCCTCTTGGTGTTTCTAATGTTTTGCAGGAATTCGGTGACGTGTTTCCGGAGGAGGTACCCGCAGGACTACCACCATTGCGTGGTATTGAGCATCAAATTGACATGATCCCCGGAGCCTCGCTGCCCAATAGGGCGCCGTATAGAACAAACCCCGAAGAGACGAAGGAGATACGGAAGCAAGTACAAGCGCTACTCGACAAAGGTTATATCTGCATAAGCCTTAGTCCTTGTGTTGTTCCTGTTATATTAGTTCCTAAGAAAGATGGTACATGGCGTATGTGCGTAGATTGTAGAGCTATAAATGACATTACTATTCGATATCGTCATCCTATTCCCCGTTTAGAGGATATGCTAGATGAATTGAGTGGTGCTGCTGTTTTCTCTAAAATTGATTTGCGTAGTGGTTATCATCAAATTAGGATGAAAGAAGGGGATGAATGGAAAACAACCTTTAAAACATAATTTGGTTTATATGAGTGGTTAGTAATGCCTTTTGGTTTAACTAATGCACCTAGCACTTTCATGAGACTGATGAACCATGTGTTGCGTGATTTTATTGGCAAGTTTGTGGTTGTGTATTTTGATGACATATTAATCTACAGCCGCAATGAATCTGATCATACTATACATATTCGACATGTTTTGCAAGTGTTGCGTGATAATAAACTCTATGGTAATCTTGAGAAGTGCACATTTTGCAAAGATAAGGTCATATTTCTTGGTTATGTTGTCTCTAAGCATGGAGTAGAAGTAGATGTGTCTAAAATTGAAGCTATTCAAAATTGGCCTACTCCCATGAATGTGAGTCAAGTACGAAGTTTTCATGGTCTAGCTGGGTTTTATAGAAGATTCGTGCCCAACTTTAGTACTATTGCTGCACCTTTGAATGATTTGACTAAAAAGGGTGTTGTCTTTGAGTGGGGCGCAGCCCAAGATCATGCTTTTGATGAACTCAAGAGATTGTTAACTTCTGCACCGTTACTTGCACTTTATGATTTCAATAAGCAATTTGAGATTGAATGTGATGCTAGTGGTATTGGAATTGGTGGTGTGTTGATGCAAGAGGATCGCCCAATTGCATATTTTTCTGAGAAACTTTCTGGTGCTAAGTTGAACTATCCTATATATGATAAAGAATTGTATGCTTTAATTAGAGTTCTTGAGGTTTGGCAACATTACTTGTGGCCAAAAGAATTTATCATACATTCTGATCATGAAGCTTTGAAATATCTGAAAGCCCAATCTACTTTGCATAAGCGTCTAGCTAAGTGGGTTGAGTTCATTGAGTCTTTTCCATACATTATTAAGCATAAGAAGGGAAAAGATAATATTATTGCTGATGCTCTATCTAGGAAGAATATGCTCTTAACTCACCTTGATGTTAAAATTCCTGGTTTAGAGGTCCTATAAGATTTGTATGCTACTGATCATGATTTTGCTGAACCATATCGCTTGTGTGCTATTGGTAAAGCATGGGAAAATATCACATACACACTACAAGAAAAGTTCTGATAGACAACGTCTCAAAATCGTCCGCTAAGGGGTATTTTTCGTCGCCTATGGGCCTAACCCGACGATATGGGTTCTGTTGTGGAAACTGCGTCAGGCAAAGTCCAACGACGTTTTTTTCGGTCCGTCGCGCTTGGGCGCCCTTCCGCCACGGAAAATCGGACCGTTGCGCAAGTGTTTCCGGGAGCCCGTTGACTCCTGACGTCATGCAAACTGACACGTGGCAGACGCCGTTAACTGGCAGTTAACGGCGTTAACCGGCTGAAACCCCGTGGTAGATGGTAGGCCCACACGAGGCCTGCCACGTCTTAAGCGGGCCGGGCCAGCTGACATAGTTTGACCGGTCAACTATATAGCTGGGCTGGTCCATTAGTTACGTGGGCCGGGCCTAACCTCTAAGGTTGACTGGTCAAAACTTAAATGGGCCAGCCCATTTAACATGTGGGGTCCACCTTACAAAGAATCGGCCGGCCCAAGAAGCAAGTGGGCCGGGCCAAAACATAGTGGGGCCCACTTTCCTGTAAAAGGGCCGGCCCATTGAGTGTGTGGGGTCCACCATATAGCAAGTGGGCCGGGCCAAAACCACAGGTGGGTCCCACTTTCCAGTTAAAGGGTCGGCCTATTTAGTATGTGGGGTCCACCATATAGCAAGTGGGCCGGCCCAACAAGATAGTGGGCCGGGCCAAAAACACAGGTGGGTCCCACTTTCCTGTTAAAGGGCCGGCCCATTTGGTGTGTGGGGTCCACCATATAGCAAGTGGGCCGGCCCAACAAGATAGTGGGCCGGCCCAAAAACACAGTGGGTCCCACCTTCTGTTAAAAGGTCAGCCCATTTAGTATGTGGGGTCCACCATATTGTAAGTGGGCCGGCCCTACAAGATAGTGGGCCGGGCCAAAACAAAAGTGGGTCCCACTTTCCAGTTAAAAGGCCGGCCCATTTAGTATGTGGGGTCCACCATATAGCAAGTGGGCCGGCCCAACAAGATAGTGGGCCGGGCCAAAAACACAGGTGGGTCCCACCTTCCTGTTAAAGGGCCGGCCCATTTACCATGTGGGACCACCATATAGCAAATGGGCTGGCCCAACAAGATAGTGGGCCGGCCCAATAAGCATGTGGATCCCACTATCGTGTAACCGGGCCGGCCTACTAAAGAAGTGGGCTGGCCGAAAATGAAAGTGGGTCCCACACTACTGTAAGTGGGCCGGCCCAATCTGTTGTAGTGCCCTACTTGTTTGACTAGTCAACTTGCATTAAATTTCATGAGCCTAAAATCTGATATCAATGATACACACAATTACATACACAAATAAAACAAGTAGGAAAATTACAAGGCAATTAATGTGCCCAAATAAAAAAATTACATAGAATCATTGAGGACTTCTATTAGCATCATCAATAACACGTTGACATTTGGCAATCGCCTTGATTGAATCTTGTGTACTCTTTGTCAACATATCACTACAGATCTTAAAGCAGCAATACCATGTCTTTTATAAAGTACAGCCTTGAGATATTTCTTTGTTTGATGAAAGCAATGGTCTAGGTTGACGGCTATGAGAAGATGCATCGGAAGAAATATCAGAACTTTTTGTGGGCCTCACTTCTAATGAAGATTGCTTCATCACAAGCGCATTCGATAATAATGCAAAAAGAGTTAAACGATGAACTATGCAAACATTTATTATGCAATGTAGATATAAGATAATAACAAGTTGCATAAATAAGACAATGTATGGAACTTGTACTAAGCACAAACTTACATCATAATGTTGCACAGGGTCGCTACAGATCCTTTTTTGGCGACTATCTTCTAATGATGACTGCTTCATTAAAATTGCATTACGGTAACATTGCAAACATAGTTACAACAATTAACTATTCAAACATGTATTACGCAATGTAGAGATCAGATAACGACATGTAGCAGAAATAAGCACAAGATAAGATAAGATGCATGTACTAAGCACATCTTGGCTCGTTGCAGGTCCTTCTCTTGCGTGCACTAGTCGTGGTCAACATGCCTGTCATTTTAGGTTCAGCCATCAAGTGAAATGCTAATCCTCCTGCTCCATTGTCCTTAATCTGTGTTTAGATATCACATTTAAGACCAAGTCAGCTGGTTTCAAATAACAAAAAACTTGAGCTGCCAAATGAATAAGCCAATATTTACCAGATATCAGATTAAAACCAACTAGATGTTGCTTTGCATGAGATACGAATTTCAGACATTCAGATTTAGAGTAGGGTAATGCCAAGGTTTTCCACATAAAGTAAACTGGCATTAAGAATGACCAAATGTCAGGTTCAAATCACCTTCGCAGTTTCTCCAAGACAAGCATATCAAATAGGCAGAAACATAGTAAAGCATGAATGGCATTGCTATGGCAGGGTTCCAAGTGTTAATCTCTTGCATAAGGAACAATGCATATAGGTTATAGATAATAACGGAAGTAAACTGCCAAAATTACCAACCAAGAACTCAGATTCCAACCTTCCCTAGCGTCCCTGTTGTTAATGTTGGATGTTCTAATAAGTGGTTCGCATGATCAATCCCTAGGAAAAATAACATTGACAAGTCAGTCTACGATAATACAAAGACCAGACATGCACGCAACAATAACTATATAAGCTAAAGACGAGGTATAAGAGCAAGCAGATTGGAAATACACATAGCATGATTATAAAAGCAGTGTGAGAATAGCAGACACGAGAAAACAGCTAGCAGCTAGCGGTGAGCTAATGACGTGGTATAAGAACAAGCAGATTGGAAATGCCCATAGCATGACTATAAAAGCAGTGCAACAATAGCATGCAGTACAAAAACAGTTGGCAGCAAATGAATGGGTATAAGGCTATAAATATGTGGATGCACACAGGTGTCAGTAGAATGAACAGGATGGTAGCGACCGGATAATGCTTTTGTACTGTACAATATTTAAACAAACTTCATGCGAAGCAACACATCAAGAAAGTTAACGGCATATGAGATCTGCAAATAACTACACAAAACATGGCTAAAGAAACACCGCGATCTAACAGGCCAGCGTACTAACCAAGCTGCGGCGGGGTGGACGGGGGCGGCAACTTGCATTCCAGCGGCGGCGAACGCGGGAGATGATGAATCGACCATGTTTCAGTAGAAGCGGGCGTTAGTGAAGCAGATCTGGTTGGCTGGCAATGGATTCGGTGAAGTTGATACAGCCGCTGCGCCGAGGTAGTCGGTGGCGAGGTCGGCGGTGAAGCAGATCCGTCGGTGGCGAGGTCGGCGGTGAAGCAGATCCGTCGGTGGCGAGGTCGGCGGTGAAGCAGATCCGTCGGTGACGAGGGCGGCGGGGGAGCGGATCAGGTGGGTGGACAGCCAACACGATCAAGGCTACGCTGTGGAGGAGTATGCCGGCGGCGAAGCAGATCTAGTACTGTAGAGAGTCAGAGCTTTGGCGTGTGAGAGTATTTTTGAGCTAATGGGGCGAATGGTTGGTGGGTGGGTGTGGGCCTGTGGGGAGGGTTCGGGATCTAGGCAAGATATTTCATTGTTACCGAATGAGCCCTCCATGGTCGGTGGGTTGTAGCTTCCGGACCAGGGTTAAAAGGGTAAAACTGGTCACGGGATTTTCGAATGGATGTGGCGGGATGATTTGGCGCGCGGCCGAAATTTTCAGTTTCAAGCTACGAGCAGAACGACAAAAAGAATGTTCTTCCCCAGGGAGCTCTCATTTCTTCCTCTTCTCTTTCTCTCTCGAGTCTCTCCCACTCCCCCGGCTCCTCTCCCCCTTCTCTCCGGCGGCCTCGCTGGCCGGAGACGAGGCCGACTTCTCTCTGTATATTGTACACCCTCCGAACTAAATTAATTGATTCAACTTTCCTTAGACGTGTATGTATCTAGAGTAAAAACATGTGTGGATACATCCATATTTAGATAAGCAAAGTTGAGTCAGCTAATTTGGATCCGAGGGAGTTAGTGTTGTTGTAAGCTTAGATCCAGTGTTTCCCATGAGCAGAATGGCGCAATGGAGTCGGGGATCTCGTCATCGGCTTCAGATCTGGCCTATGGTGAATCGGCGGATCTTGCCGGCCAAACCCGATCTGGTGCCATCAATGTGATGGCGCTAACGGTGAGGCTTGCTTTGGTCGGTGCTTCGAGATCCGGCCAATGGGGAAGTCAAGCTGCTAAAGTTCACAAGCTCGGGGCATACGACGGCGTCATCCGTCTTGCCCGTGCACATCTTGGCCTTTTAGCGGCCCTTCTCAGAGCCAATATGCCGTTGCTGAGGCCCTTCTTCTCCTTCGTCCTGGCGACTACCGGCGACACCGTCCCAAGTGGTGCGTCCCTGACGGAGTTGCCGGAAAGGATGCGGAGCAGAGATCGATGTGCGGTCGAGAAGGACTCGATTGATTTTCTTCTATATGTTTTGGGGTCCTTTTTGTAAAGTTGCAGGTTCTATTAGTTATTGTCTAGTACTTTTGGTCCTCTATGTAATTTTTTGGACTAGTTTCCATTGGCACTGATAAACTTGAATTTTGACAAGTTCACAGGGAAAAAAATTCCTTTGCACATATGGCCTATCATGTATAAACATTCTTGAGATTTAAACTATATGTAATGTGCCATGCATTAACCCTAAACCATATATATGTAACTAACCCTAGCTGATCAAACCCTACTTAATTAAAACAAATAACCCTAAACTATACGCATGCACTTTATGCGCAAAGGCGCGGGTGCCTCTAATAATGTGTGTGCGCACTCGATCGATGATCCTAAACCTTATACAACCACAAACCCTAATCCCTAATCCCTAAACCCTAAACACCCTAAACACTAAACCCTATACCCTAAACCCTAACCCTAACCCTAAACCCTAATTAAACCCTATATATAGGCCAACGACACTTAATTGTGCATCAAGCAGGCCAGGGGTGCCTCGCGGTCCTCTAATTAAATTAAATGTGCCATGCATTAACCCTAAACCATATATATGTAACTAACCATAGCTAATCAACCCTACTTAATGAAAACACATAACCCTAAAGTATACTAGCTATAACCCGATCTAATAAAAACATGCTCTATATATAGCAGCTAGCTAGCAAACCTTAGATTAACACCAATTAATATATACATGGCCTATATCGATCATGTTGTATAACATATCCCTGAGATTCATTAATTAATTATATAATTATCGTGATAAATTAATTAACTCCAATTTTGACAAGTTCTCTCGAATGAAAACACATTTGATTAAGTTGCCTCATAATATATATATAATTAGTGTGCATGCATGGCCTACCATGCATTCGTGCATATATTTTAATGTATATTTGAACATATTCTTGGGGATTTCAATCTCTCTCTCTCGATCATCTATATATCGTTGGTGGCCAAAAAACACACATATATATGCATGCAATTTATGCGTAAAGGCGCGGGAGCCTCTAATAATGTGTGTGCGCACTCGATCGATCATCCCTAAACCTTAAACAACCCTAAAACCTTAAATCTCTAATCCCTAATCCCTAAACCTAAACACCCTAAACACTAAACCCTAAACCCTAGACCCTAAACCCTAACCCTAACCCTAACCCTAACCCTAAACCCTAGCTAACCCTAAACCCTAATTAAACCCTATGTATAGGCCAACGACACTTAATTGTGCATCGAGCAGGCCAGGGGTGCCTCGCGGTCCTCTAATTAAATTAAATGTGCCATGCATTAACCCTAAACCATATATATGTAACTAACCCTAGCTAATCAACCCTACTTAATTAAAACACATAACCCTAAACTATACTAGCTAGCTATAACCCGATCTAATAAAAACATGCTCTATATATAGCAGCTAGCTAGCAAACCGTAGATTAACACCAATTAAAATATACATGGCCTATATCGATCATGTTGTATAACATATCCCTAAGATTCATTAATTAATTATATAATTATCATGATAAATTAATTAACTTGAATTTTGACAAGTTCTCTCGAATGAAAACACATTTGATTAAGTTGCCTCATAATATATATATAATTAGTGTGCAAGCATGGCCTACAATGCATTCATGCATATATTTTAATGTATATTTGAACATATTCTTGGGGATTTCAATCTCTCTCTCGATCATCTATATATCGTTGGTGGCCCAAAAAACACACATATATACGCATGCACTTTATGCGTAAAGGCGCGGGTGCCTCGATCTAATAATGTGTGTGCGCACTCGATCGATGATCCCTAAACCTTAAACAACCCTAAAACCCTAAATCCCTAATCCCTAATCCCTAAACCCTAAACACCCTAAACACTAAACCCTAGACCCTAGACCCTAAACCCTAAACCCTAACCCTAACCCTAACCATCTGCCCTAACTAACCCTAAACCCTAATTAAACCCTATGTATAGGCCAACGACACTTAATTGTGCATCGAGCAGCCCAGGGGTGCCTCGCGGTCCTCTAATTAAATTAATTAAATGCGCCATGCATTAACCCTAAACCATATATATGTAACTAACCCTAGCTAATCAACCCTACTTAATTAAAACACATAACCCTAAACTATACTAGATATAACCCGATCTAATAAAAACATGCTCTATATATAGCAGCTAGCTAGCAAACCGTAGATTAACACCAATTAAAATATACATGGCCTATATCGATCATGTTGTATAACATATCCCTGAGATTCATTAATTAATTATATAATTATCGTGATAAATTAATTAACTTGAATTTTGACAAGTTCTCTCGAATGAAAACACATTTGATTAAGTTGCCTCATAATATATATATAATTAGTGTGCATGCATGGCCTACAATGCATTCGTGCATATATTTTAATGTATATTTGAACATATATATTCTTGGGGATTTCAATCTCGATCTCTCTCTCTCGATCATCTATATATCGTTGGTGGCCCAAAAAACACACATATATACGCATGCACTTTATGCGTAAAGGCGCGCGCGGGCGCCTCTAATAATGTGTGTGCGCACTCGATCGATGATCCCAAAACCTTAAACAACCCCTAAAACCTTAAATCCCTAATCCCTAATAATCCCTAATCCCTAAACCCTAAACACCCTAAACACTAAACCCTAAACCCTAAACCCTAACCCTAACCCTAACCCTAACCCTAACCCTAAACCCTAGCTAACCCTAAACCCTAAACCCTAGACCCTAAACCCTAAACCCTAACCCTAACCCTAACCCTAACCCTAACCCTAAACCCTAGCTAACCCTAAAACCCTAATTAAACCCTATGTATAGGCCAACGACACTTAATTGTACGTGCATCGAGCAGGCCAGGGGGTGCCTCGCGGTCCTCTAATTAAATTAAATGTGCCATGCATTAACCCTAAACCATATATATGTAACTAACCCTAGCTAGATAATCAACCCTACTTAATTAAAACACATAACCCTAAACTATACTAGCTAGCTATAACCCGATCTAATAATAACATGCTCTATATGTAGCAGCTAGCTAGCAAACCGTAGATTAACACCAATTAAAATATACATGGCCTATATCGATCATGTTGTATAACATATCCCTGAGATTCATTAATTAATTATATAATTATCGTGATAAATTAATTAACTTGAATTTTGACAAGTTCTCTCGAATGAAAACACATTTGATTAAGTTGCCTCATAATATATATATAATTAGTGTGCATGCATGGCCTACAATGCATTCGTGCATATATTTTAATGTATATTTGAACATATATATTCTTGGGGATTTCAGTCTCTCTCTCTCTCTCTCGATCATCTATATATCGTTGGTGGCCCAAAAAACACACATATATACGCATGCACTTTATGCGTAAAGGCGCGGGTGCCTCTAATAATGTGTGTGCGCACTCGATCGATGATCCCTAAACCTTAAACAACCCCTAAAACCTTAAATCCCTAATCCCTAATAATCCCTAATCCCTAAACCCTAAACACCCTAAACACTAAACCCTAAACCCTAGGCCCTAAACCCTAACCCTAACCCTAACCCTAACCCTAAACCCTAGCTAACCCTAAACCCTAAACCCTAGACCCTAAACCACCCTAGACCCTAAACCCTAACCCTAACCCTAACCCTAAACCCTAGCTAACCCTAAACCCTAATTAAACCCTATGTATAGGCCAACGACACTTAATTGTACGTGCATCGAGCAGGCCAGGGGGTGCCTCGCGGTCCTCTAATTAAATTAAATGTGCCATGCATCAACCCTAAACCATATATATGTAACTAACCCTAGCTAATCAACCCTACTTAATTAAAACACATAACCCTAAACTGTACTAGCTAGCTATAACCCGATCTAATAAAAACATGCTCTATATATAGCAGCTAGCTAGCAAACCGTAGATTAACACCAATTAAAATATACATGGCCTATATCAATTTTAATATATATTTGAACATATTCTAGGGATTTCAATCTCTCTCTCTCGATCATCTATATATCGTTGTTGGTGGCAAAAAACACACACGTACATATATACGCATGCACTTTATGCGCAAAGGTGCGGGGTGCCTCTAATAATGTGTGTGCGCACTCGATCGATGATCCCTAAACCTTAAACAACCCTAAAACTCCCCTAAACCCTAAACACCCTAAACACTAAACCCTAGACCCTAAACACCCTAAACACTAAACCCTAAACCCTAGACCCTAAACACCGTAAACACTAAACCCTAAACCCTAAACCCTAAACACCCTAAACACTAATTAAACCCTAAACCCTAGACCCTAAACACCCTAAACTAAACCCTAGACCCTAGCTAAACACCCTAAACCCTAAACCCTAAACCCTAGCTAACCCTAAACCCTAATTAAACCCTATATATAGGCCAACGACACTTAATTGTGCATCAAGCAGGCCAGGGGTGCCTAGCTCGCGGTCCTCTAGTTAAATTAAATGTGCCATGCATTAACCCTAAACCATATATATAACTAACCCCTAGCTAATCAAACCCTAGTTCATTAAAACACATAACCCTAAACTATACTAGCTAGCTATAACCCGATCTAATAAAAACATGCTCGATCTATATATAGCAGCTAGCTAGCAAATTAAACGGTAGATTAACACCAATTAATATATACGACATGGCCTATATCGATCATATGTTGTATAACATCTCCCAGAGATTCATTAATTAATTATATAATTATCGATGATAAATTAATTAACTTGAATTTTGACAAGTTCTCTCGAATGAAAACACATTTGATTAAGTTTCCTCATAATATATATATAATTGGTGTGCATGCATGGCCTACCATGCATGCATTCGTGCATATATTTTAATATATATTTGAACATATTCTTGGGGATTTCAATCTCTCTCTCTCTCGATCATCTATATATCGTTGTTGGCCAAAAAAACACACACATATACACATGCACTTTATGCGCAAAGGCGCGTGTGCCTCTAATAATGTGTGTGTGCGCACTCGATCGATGATCCATAAACCTTAAACCCTAATTAAATAAACCCTAATCCCTAATCCCTAAACCCCTAAACACCATAAACATTAAACCCTAGACCCTAGACCCTAAACCCTAACCTCCTAACCCTAAACCCTAAACCCTAATTAAACCCTATATATAGGCCAATGACACTTAATTGTGCATCAAGCAGGCCAGGGGTGCCTTAGCTCGCGGTCCTCTAATTAAATTAAATGTGCCATGCATATATATATATATGTGTTTAATTTGGGGATTTCAATCGCTCTCTCGTATGTAGATCTCTCTCTACCTCTCTCTCTCTGTCTCTCTCTCTCTCTCGTTAATTGGTGGCCAACAACACACACATGCATTTTGTGCGCAAAGGATGCGCCTCTAATAATGTGTCTTGTGATCAAATCAATCTAGTTTTGATTAATCATAGCACACAAATAAAGAAGTTGTATTTGAATCCACACAACCTAATCTAAAACACATAACCCCTAACATGGCCTAATTAATTAACCCCTTCTCTCTACCTAATTAGTGGAAATTGCACAAAATCAAAAGGGGTCCCTCACTAATTGTGCATATCTGCTAGATTGTGATAAACTTTTGCCCCATATATATTTGGTGGATGGGTGCATCTTGGCATGTAAAACAATTAGTGTTTGCAAATGGCGTTGTCAAAATTTATGTACAAATGATTTCTTTCCATCCAAAGTGCATAAAATGGGAGTTTTAATGAAGAAAGTACAAATAAAACAGCTCAACATGCTTCCACACCCCGATTTCCACATGAAGTAGAGCATATTTAAAGGATAATTCCAGAGTTTTACTATTTTTCAAGCAACTTTGCTAATTTTCCCCCGCTCACATGACTTTATGTCGATTTAACGAAAATATGGCGAATTTAAACTACATGGGCGGGATAGTTTGAATTGTGCGCGCGGCAAAGGGAACCGCCTATTCCTCAACCTTGTGCATGGCAAATTACACACGCAACTCCATTAAACGCCACCTACCGACCTTAATTATCACCCCGGCGGCCCGGCCGCATGACCCCTGATGTCTACGCCCCCTCCTTTTCCTGTAGACAGTGTTGGGCCTCCAAGAGCAGAGGTTTGTAGAACAGCAGCAAGTTTTCCCTTAAGTGGATCACCCAAGGTTTATCGAACTCAGGGAGGAAGAGGTCAAAGATATCCCTCTCATGCAACCCTGCAACCACAAAGCAAGAAGTCTCTTGTGTCCCCAACACACCTAATAGGTGCACTAGTTCAGCGAAGAGATAGTGAAATACAGGTGGTATGAATATATATGAGCAGTAGCAACAACACCAGAAAAGTGCTTTGCCCAGGACAGTAAACAAGCAGTAGTAACGCAGCAGTAGTAACACAGTAAAACAGTAAACAAGCAGCGATAGCAATATTTAGGAACAAGGCCTAGGGATCATACTTTCACTAGTGGACACTCTCAACATTGATCACATAACAGAATAGATAAATGCATACTCTACACTCTTGTTGGATGATGAACACCATTGCGTAGGATTACACGAACCCTCAATGCCGGAGTTAACAAGCTCCACAATTCAATGTTCATATTTAAATAACCTTAGAGTGCATGATAGATCAACACAACCAAACCAAGTACTAACATAGCATGCACACCGTAACCTTCACACTATGAAAGGAGGAATAGATCGCATCAATACCATCATAGTAATAGTTAACTTCATAATCTACAAGAGATCACAATCATAGCATAAACCAAGTACTTCATGATGCACACACTGCCAACATTACATCATGGAGGAGGAATAGACTACTTTAATAACATCACTAGAGTAGCACATAGATGAATTGTGATACAAAACTCATATGAATCTCAATCATGTAAGGCAGCTCATGAGATCATTGTATTGAAGTACATAGGAGAGAGATTAACCACATAGCTACCGGTACAGCCCCGAGCCTCGACGGAGAACTACTCCCTCCTCATGGGAGACAGCAGCGGTGATGAAGATGGCGGTGGTGTCGATGGAGAAGCCTTCCGGGGGCACTTCCCCGTCCCGGCGGCGTGCCGGAACAGAGACTCCTGTCCCCCAGATCTTGGCTTCGCGATGGCGGCGGCTCTGGAAGGTTTCTCGTACCGTGGCTTTTCCGTATCGAGGTTTTAGGTCCAGGGGCTTTATATAGGCGAAGAGGCGGCGTCAGAAGGTCAACGGGGCGACGACACTATAGGGGGGCGCGGGCCCCCCTTGGCCGCGCCGGCCTAGGGTTTGGTGGCCCTGTGCCCCCTCTCTGGCGGTTCTCGTGTGTTCTGGATGCTTCCGGGCAAAATAGGAACCTGGGCGTTGATTTCGTCCAATTCCGAGAATATTTCTTTACTAGGATTTCTGAAAC
Source organism: Lolium perenne (assembly GCF_019359855.2). Classification (NCBI taxonomy): domain Eukaryota; kingdom Viridiplantae; phylum Streptophyta; class Magnoliopsida; order Poales; family Poaceae; genus Lolium; species Lolium perenne. The sequence continues at coordinate 26,004,866 of NC_067244.2, forward strand.
CAAAAACAGCAGAAAACAGCAACTGGCACTTCGGCATCTTGTTAATAGGTTAGTTCCAGAAAATGCACGAATATGACATAAAGTGTGCATAAAACATGTAGATATCATCAATAAGGTGGCATGGAACATAAGAAATTATCGATACGTCGGAGACGTATCAGCATCCCCAAGCTTAGTTTCTGCTCGTCCCGAGCAGGTAAACGATAAACAAAGATAATTTCTGGAGTGACATGCCATCATAACCTTGATCATACTATTTGTAAAGCATATGTAGTGAATGCAGCGATCAAAACAATGTAAATGACATGAGTAAACAAGTGAATCATATAGCAAAGACTTTTCATGAATAGTACTTCAAGACAAGCATCAATGAGTCTTGCATAAGAGTTAACTCATAAAGCAATAATTCAAAGTAAAGCATTGAAGCAACACATAGGAAGATTAAGTTTCAGCGGTTGCTTTCAACTTGTAACATGCATATCTCATGGATATTGTCAACATAGAGTAATATAATAAGTGCAATATGCAAATATGTAGGAATCAATGCACAGTTCACACAAGTGTTTGCTTCTTGAGATGGAGAGAAATAGGTGAACTGACTCAACATAAAAGTAAAAGAATGGTCCTTCAAAGAGGAAAGCATCGATTGCTATATTTGTGCTAGAGCTTTTATTTTGAAAACATGAAACAATTTTGTCAACGGTAGTAATAAAGCATATGAGTTATGTAAATTATATCTTACAAGTTGCAAGCCTCATGCATAGTATACTAATAGTGCCCGCACCTTGTCCTAATTAGCTTGGACTACCGGATCATCGCAATACACATGCTTTAACCAAGTGTCACAATGGGGTACCTCTATGCTGCCTGTACAAAGGTCTAAGGAGAAAGCTCGCATTGGATTTCTCGCTATTGATTATTCTCAACTTAGACATCCATACCGGGACAACATAGACAACAGATAATGGACTCCTCTTTTATGCATAAGCATGTAGCAACAATTATTTTTCTCATACGAGATTGAGGATATATGTCCAAAACTGAAACTTCCACCATGGATCATGGCTTTAGTTAGCGGCCCAATGTTCTTCTCTAACAATATGCATGCTCCAACCATAAGGTGGTAGATCGCTCTTACTTCAGACAAGACGAACATGCATAGCAACTCACATGATATTCAACAAAGAGTAGTTGATGGCGTCCCCAGGAACATGGTTATCGCACAACGAGCAACTTAATAAGAGATAAAGTGCATATGTACATATTCAATACCACAATAGTTTTTAGGCTATTTGTCCCATGAGCTATATATTGTAAAGGTGAAGAATGGAAATTTAAAGGTAGCACTCAAGCAATTTACTTTGGAATGGCGGAGAAATACCATGTAGTAGGTAGGTATGGTGGACACAAATGGCATAGTGGTTGGCTCAAGTATTTGGATGCATGAGAAGTATTTCCTCTCGATACAAGTTTTAGGCTAGCAAGGTTATTTGAAACAAACACAAGGATGAACCGGTGCAGCAAAGCTCACATAAAAGACATATTGAAAACATTATAAGACTCTACACCGTCTTCCTTGTTATTCAAACTCAATACTAGAAATTATCTAGACTTTAGAGAGACCAAATATGCAAACCAAATTTTAGCAAGCTCTATGTATTTCTTCATTAATGGGTGCAAAGTATATGATGCAAGAGCTTAAACATGAGCACAACAATTGCCAAGTATCACATTACCCAAGACATTAATAGCAAATACTACATGTATCATTTTCCAATTCCAACCATATAACAATTTAACGAAGAAGAAACTTCGCCATGAATACTATGAGTAGAAACTAAGGACATACTTGTCCATATGCAACAGCGGAGCGTGTCTCTCTCCCAAACAATGAATGCTAGGATCCATTTTATTCAAACAAAACAAAAACAAAAACAAACCGACGCTCCAAGCAAAGCACATAAGATGTGACGGAATAAAAATATAGTTTCAGGGGAGGAACCTGATAATGTTGTCGATGAAGAAGGGGATGCCTTGGGCATCCCCAAGCTTAGATGCTTGAGTCTTCTTGAAATATGCAGGGATGAACCACCGGGGCATCCCCAAGCTTAGACTTTTCACTCTTCTTGATCATAGTATATCATCCTCCTCTCTTGACCCTTGAAAACTTCCTCCACACCAAACTCGAAACAAACTCATTAGAGGGTTAGTGCATAATCAAAAACTCACATGTTCAGAGGTGACACAATCATTCTTAACACTTCTGGACATTGCTCAAAGCTACTGGACATTAATGGATCAAAGAAATTCATCCAACATAGCAAAAGAGGCAATGCGAAATAAAAGGCAGAATCGTAAAGACGAATTTTAAAAGGGCACCAGACTTGCTTAAATGAAAATGCTCAAATTGAATGAAAGTTGCGTACATATCTGAGGATCACTCACGTAAATTGGCTTAATTTTCTGAGTTACCTACAGAGAATTTTGCCCAGATTCGTGACAGCAAAGAAATCTGTTTCTGCGCAGTAATCCAAATCTAGTATGAACTTTTCTATCAACGACTTTACTTGGCACAACAAAAAACTAAACTAAGATAAGGAGAGGTTGCTACAATAGTAAACAACTTCCAAGACATAAAAAAAAACAAAGTACTGTAGCAAAATAACACATGGGTTATCTCCCAAGAAGTTCTTTCTTTATAGCCATTAAGATGGGCTCAGCAGTTTTAATGATGCACTCATAAGAAATAGTAGTTGAAGCGAAAGAGAGCATCCAGAGGCAAATTCAAAACACATTTAAGTCTAACATGCTTCCTATGAAAAGGAATCTTGTAAATAAACAAGTTCAAGAAACATAATGCAACAAGCATAGAAAAACTAGACAAGCTTAACTTCAAGATTTTAAGCATATAGAGAGGTGTTTTAGTAACATGAAAATTTCTACAACCATATTTTCCTCTCTCATAATAATGTCCAGTAGCATCATGAGCAAACTCAACAATATAACTATCACATAAAGCATTCTTATCATGAGTCTCATGCATAAAATTATTACTCTCAACATAAGCATAATCAATTTTATTAGTTGTAGTGGGAGCAAATTCAACAAAGTAGCTATCATTATTATTCTCATCATCAAATATAGGAGGCATATTGTAATCATAATCAAATTTATCCTCCATAACAGGCGGCACCAAAAGACTACTATCATTATAATCATCATAAATAGGAGGCAAAGTATCATCAAAGTAAATTTTCTCCTCAATTCTTGGGGGACTAAAAAGATCAAGCTCATCAAAACCAGCTTCCCCAAGCTTAGAATTTTCCATAGCATTAGCAACAATAGTGTTCAAAGCATTCATATTAATAACATTCCCATTAGCATGCATATAAAGTTCCATGGGTTTTTTAATTCTCTCTTCAAACACATTATGTCCTAATTCAAGATAAAGTTCATAAAGATCTCTCATATTTTTGTTGTTTTCCATTATGCCTTACTAGTGTAAACAAGAAACAAAAAGATGCAATTGCAGGATCTAAAGGAAATAGCTTCGAGTACTTACAACGGTGAAAATAGCTTAGTAGCCGAGATCCGGAGTGTGAGTACCTTTTACCTTTCCTCCCCGGCAACGGCCCCAGAAAATAGCTTGATGTCTACGCCCCCTCCTTTTCCTGTAGACAGTGTTGGGCCTCCAAGAGCAGAGGTTTGTAGAACAGCAGCAAGTTTTCCCTTAAGTGGATCACCCAAGGTTTATCAAACTCAGGGAGGAAGAGGTCAAAGATATCCCTCTCATGCAACCCTGCAACCACAAAGCAAGAAGTCTCTTGTGTCCCCAACACACCTAATAGGTGCACTAGTTCAGCGAAGAGATAGTGAAATACAGGTGGTATGAATATATATGAGCAGTAGCAACAACACCAGAAAAGTGCTTTGCCCAGGACAGTAAACAAGCAGTAGTAACGCAGCAGTAGTAACACAGTAAAACAGTAAACAAGCAGCGATAGCAGTATTTAGGAACAAGGCCTAGGGATCATACTTTCACTAGTGGACACTCTCAACATTGATCACATAACAGAATAGATAAATGCATACTCTACACTCTTGTTGGATGATGAACACCATTGCGTAGGATTACACGAACCCTCAATGCCAGAGTTAACAAGCTCCACAATTCAATGATCATATTTAAATAACCTTAGAGTGCATGATAGATCAACACAACCAAACCAAGTACTAACATAGCATGCACACCGTAACCTTCACACTATGAAAGGAGGAATAGATCGCATCAATACCATCATAGTAATAGTTAACTTCATATTCTACAAGAGATCACAATCATAGCATAAACCAAGTACTTCATGATGCACACACTGCCAACATTACATCATGGAGGAGGAATAGACTACTTTAATAACATCACTAGAGTAGCACATAGATGAATTGTGATACAAAACTCATATGAATCTCAATCATGTAAGGCAGCTCATGAGATCATTGTATTGAAGTACATAGGAGAGAGATTAACCACATAGCTACCGGTACAGCCCCGAGCCTCGACGGAGAACTACTCCCTCCTCATGGGAGACAGCAGCGGTGATGAAGATGGCGGTGGTGTCGATGGAGAAGCCTTCCGGGGGCACTTCCCCGTCCCGGCGGCGTGCCGGAATAGAGACTCCTGTCCCCCAGATCTTGGATTCGCGATGGCGGCGGCTCTGGAAGGTTTCTCGTACCGTGGCTTTTCCGTATCGAGGTTTTAGGTCCAGGGGCTTTATATAGGCGAAGAGGCGGCGTCAGAAGGTCAACGGGGCGACGACACTATAGGGGGGCGCAGGCCCCCCCTTGGCCGCGCCGGCCTAGGGTTTGGTGGCCCTGTGCCCCCTCTCTGGCGGTTCTCGTGTGTTCTGGATGCTTCCGGGCAAAATAGGAACCTGGGCGTTGATTTCGTCCAATTCCGAGAATATTTCTTTACTAGGATTTCTGAAACCAAAAACAGCAGAAAACAGCAACTGGCACTTCGGCATCTTGTTAATAGGTTAGTTCCAGAAAATGCACGAATATGACATAAAGTGTGCATAAAACATGTAGATATCATCAATAAGGTGGCATGGAACATAAGAAATTATCGATACGTCGGAGACGTATCAACCCCCCACCCACCCCTACACAACTTATCCCCGTCCGTGCGAAGAGCTTCCCCTCCCCGTCCCGTCCGTGCGAAGAAGAAGCTTCCCCTCCCCGTCGTTCTTCTCGAGACGCACCGGCGGTCAAGTTGATCCACGGTAGGGCTGCTATCTCTAGCTCAATCATGTATCGGGCAAGACGGCCTAACGATTTATATTTTCTTGATGCTGCTAAAAAAATTCGTCAGTATGCTCGAACTAATTGGCACTTTATAGTTTTCCGCTCGATTTGTCATCGATCAATTTGTTCATTTGCGTGGGCATATAGAGTCAGTTCTGCACTCGATCCGTTAATTTGCTGAAATGCCATGGCAGAGTTTTGTACACGATCTGTTTGCTAAAATGTCGATGGGCATTTTTTGTTTTGTACTCGACATGATTGCTGAAATGCATAATCATGTAGTATAGTTTTGTACTCGATGGATATACATTTCCTACTTCGCCTTAAATTAATCACCAACCACTGTATCTCATAATTAAACAGATGGACAGAACTTGGATACTGCATGGACACTTATGTTCCCCTTCATATATAAATGGTGTTCAACCCTTTATGGGGTTTATTAGAGCTCATGAAGGTCACAACCTGGACGTGTATTGCCCGCACTGCACATGTATGAATGGTGAGAAGAGGCCTCACCCTGTAGTGGCAGATCATTTACACATTTTTGGGATGGACCGCACATATGTTAGGCGGGTTTAGCATGGTGAACCATATAATGATCCTTTAGCAGGAGAAGCAGATCTTGCTCACACTGTATGTGTGCTGGCATATGTAGTTAATTATTTATATTGATGCTGCCGCTGTTTCAATCAATAGTTTGTATTGTTGTGCAAGGTTCTGTACTCAAATTTAACTTGTTGCAGATGGATGGACGGGAAGGAGAGAAAAAGCGCTTGCTCCAGGAAACGGGTTTCAGCTCTGGGACATGTGTTGTGCCAGATGAGAAGGTAAATATGTAAAACGGCATTTGTTCAGGTTGCATCCCTTAGATGTTTGTCTAATCGGTTGATGTACTAATTGCAGAAGCATAGAGTTGAAGAGGTCTCTCAGTTTGATGGGAGATTTGAAGATGAATCTCAGTTTGATGCACCTGTGGATGGTACTGATGACAAGCCTTTCATAGACGAAGGTCCTGCACCTGAGATTATCCAGCCTACAGAAGGAGACCGTGGACCGAGTACACAGCTTTGCGTTGAAGTGGATGCACGCCCAGAGATCATCAGGGGCGTCCGGGTAGTCTCAAGACCACCCAGCCCTGATGCACCTGTGGATGGTACTGATGACGAGCCTCTCATAGACGAAGGTCCTGCACCTGAGATTATCCAGCCTACAGAAGGAGGCCGTGGACCGAGTACACAACTTTGCGTTGAAGAGGATGCACACCCGGAGATCATCGGGGCGTCCCGGTAGTCTCGGGACCACCCAGCCACGATGCAAAATGTTGAGCTACTTTATGATTCGTACTCTTATGTTCTGGTGCTGTAGTATGTTATGATTTGTACGCCTTTGGCGCTAGATTAAGCATTCAGTGGATGATCGTGTTGCAAAATTCGACACCCACACAATCAGTTCATCGTATGAGTAGTAGCACAATTACTTCTACAGCGATTCCTGCCAGTGCATTAGTTGGTAGCATGAAACACTTGCAGGTACTCCCCTCTGATTCATATTAATTGACTCAATTCTATCTAGATATGGATGTATCTAGATGCATTTGTTAACTAGACTAACAAACTTGAGTCAGTTAATATGAATCCGTGTAAACCGCCCAGTCCTCGAGCAGCTAGTTTATTGACTCTGGACTCCAAGCCTCTCGCGGCAAGCCATCGACGAAGCTTTGACCAGATCTTGGCCCACAATTTTTTGTGTGTGGCGAATAGCAAAGCTTTGACCAGTTCCTCTCGGGATGCAGCACGCCGGTGAGCTTGCACGGTTGCCATGAGCACTTTCCGGCGGAACTTCCTCTTCAGCGCCCTCAAGCCGCTGCTGCGAGACAGCACGCAGTGCCTCGAGGTGGACGGAATTCTGGATCTCAGGGCGGGGGGTCCGCATCATCCGGGAATGATCTCCAGCGGGTTAACGAGGACATGCATGGCGGCCAGGGGATTTGTTTTTTTTTTGGTTTGAGCTTGGGATTTGGGGTTTTTTCGGATAGGGGAGGAGGAACCGAGGAAGAGGAAGGAACAGCCACGTGCTTGGCGCGTGGCGGTGTGCTTGAATTTCGAATTTTTGTGAAATGTTTCATTTCCCTGCTACAATTCGGGGGTTTCTTGACGCGCCAATGCGTCCCGCCGGGCAGCTTCAAGTGAATTTGGGGTGCCACGCTATGGGCCCTAGTTTCAGTGAGACATGTAATGACTAGTCACATCAGTAAGTTCACTGTGTAATAAAATATGTTACCCCTCCCCTTTATGTAGCACCCCTTCTCTCCCGATCGAGTGCCGATTGCCGACGGATGCAAGCCGCTAGCTCGATCCCCTCCTTTCGCCTCCACCGTCCAGGCATCCAGCTTGGAGGGGCAAGCTGCATCTAGACCAAGCGGATTAGGTAGGACTAGTAATGTTCTTTCCTTTCTCGAGATCGGTTCTTTTTTCCTCTCCTCGATATCTTGCGCATCTCTTTCCTATTACGGGCGAAGGGGTGTCTTTACGGTCACCCTCGAGCTGGGAGTGATTGATGGGGGTGGGGGCGGGGGCTACCTTTGCTTGGATTGGGGTGTTCTTCCTTTATTTGTCGACATTTGCAACCTTTGTAGTTTCTGCTTGATCCTCACCGTATCTTTTGTCGGCTTGTACGGGAAAGGTAAGACCTCGGCGGTGGGGGCAATGGAGCGTAAGGCCACCACGCATGTGGGCGGTTGGCTGAGCCTGAGCTGCGTCCCGGCCCCGCGGCGGTACTCCGTTTGCTTATCCACTCTTTACCTTTTAAGTGTCTCTCTGCATCCTCAATCTGTTCCTGTTACGGAATATGCTTAAAGTAGCACATGTCTTCAGGTGTTTGTGCGTAAAGCCTCTGTGACACCATGCTCTATATTCTCTGTATCAGGTTGGTACCTCCGGGTTCCGTCTTGAGGCTATGGGGAACGAGAATAGCGCCCCACTGCTGCGGGAGCATGGCCCGATCTGCAGCACAAGAAGCGAAATGCCACTTTGCCGAGCTGGGCAGGGACCGCCAGGGGGTAATTTTTTTAACCAACTTACCATGATGTAGTACGAATCGATACTCCCTCAAATCCAAATTAATTGACTCAACTATACGTAGATACGGATGTATCTAGATGTGTTTTAGCTCTAGATACTATCGCCTCCATCCCAAAGCTTTGGGCTTATATTATTTTTAGAAAGTCAAACTATACCATGTTTGACTAAGCTTTTACCAAAAATCAGTAACATGCAAAATACAAAATTAATATCATTAAATAGATAATAAAATATATTTTCCTACGGTATCTACACGGTATTATATTTGTTGATAGAATGTTCTAAAATTTTGGTCAAACATAGCTTGTTTTGATTTCTCAAAAATAAATAAGGCTTAAGCTTTTGGATGGTGGTAGTACCTTCATCTCGAGACAACGCTGAGTTAACTAGTTTTTTGTCTGTCCATAGCTAGTGTTCACGCTGCAAAAGGCTAAGAGCATCCACTATATGCATCGGTCTATCTCATACGGTAATTCAATATCAACTGCTTTGAGGTCTGCCTTTTGTTTTGCTATTCATATGCACTGAAACTTTAGGGCCTTTACTCAAAAGGAAGATCAAAATTGCGGCTGATCGGGCTGCCGGTATGTTGATGCCGCCCCCATCTTCTAAATGCCTCTACAAGCACAAGGCCACGCGCCGGCTGGGTGGTGATCTTTTAATGAATATGGTATATTTTCTTAATCCACAAAACATGCCTTGATTTTTCTCTGTTTATTGTCGGTTTTTTCTATGCTTGCAAAAAGTTTACAACAACAACAACAACAACCAAGCCTTTCAGTCCCAAACAAGTTGGGGTAGGCTAGAGTTGAAACCCATAAGATCTCGAAGCCAAAAGTTTAGAAACACCAAATTCGTTTGCTTACAATCATCATACGGTAATGTTCATCTACTCCAGTTCCCTAACCCAACAAAAAATGATGTTAATTACGATTTTTAGATTAAAAGAGCACCATTAGGCGCTGTTAATTACGACTTTGAGATTAAAATGTCATTTGCAATTGTTAATTACAATTTTGAGACAAATGGTTAGTTTAACCTCGATCTCTTCTGCTCTCCATTTATCCCAACCGAACAAAAATTTAACCATTCCATTCCTACGAAATGGAACCATTCCATTCCATTCCACGCTGTTTGAACCGAACACACCCTTGCATTGTTGTGAACTGTTGTCCATACACGGCCATACCCTTCCACTTACATCCAGCACTATATGCATCGGTCTGTCTCGAGTCATTCAATATCACTGCTGAGATCTGTTCCCATTCTTATGCGAAGCTGAAGCTGCTGCGCCTTTACTCAAGTGGATGCAAAATGAGGCTAATGAGGCTGCTTTGTGAGGACGATGGTGCCGGCACCATCTTAGAAAACCTCTACAAGCACGAGGCCATGGGCCGGTGGGTGGTGACCTTTTAATGAATCTGGTATATTTTCTTAATCCACATACATGATTTCATTATTATCTGTTTAATTCTTGTTGGCTTTGTCTAATGCTTACCAAAAGTTCAGAAACACTGTGTTTGCTTACAATCATCATACACTAATTTTTCACTTTTCAATCTGTCTCATCCAGTATATAAACTGTTGATTTCCATTGGCTTCTTTTGTAATCATTTGCATTGTTGTCAACTGTTCTCTATGCACAACCCTATTCTTCCACTTACACCCGCACTATTTGCATTAGTCTATCTCATAGATTTATTAAATATCAATGATGAGTTCTGTTGCTATTCATATGCGGGATGAAACTTACGTGCCTCTACTCAAATGGATAAAAAATGATCCTGATGAGGCTGCTTTGTGAAGACGATGGTGCCGCCACCATCTTCTGAAAACCTCCTTAAGCACAAGGCCACGGGCAGTTGGGTGGTACCCTTTTCGATAGCAGGTATATTTTCTTAATCCTCATACATGATTTGATTTTTGTCTGTTTATTGCCGGCTTTGTCTAATGCTTACCAATAGTTCAGAAACACACACACCTATTCTTACACTTACATCCAGCACTATATGCATCGGTGTCTCATAGATTCATTTTATATATCACTGCTTTGATGTACATTTGCTCTTCAATTTTCATATGCAGATTGAAACTGCTAACCCTTCATTGGTCAAAAGGATTGCAAGCTGCTGCTGATGAGGCATCTGCGAGAGGCTGCCACCAAGTTCTTGTCGGCCCCACCTTACGGATGCTTATATAAGCTCAAGTCCAAGGACCAGCCGGGCCGTAACCATCCAAGGGTTCGGGTATATTTTCTTAAGCCACATATACATGCCATGATTTATGTACGATATTATCACCGGCTCTGTCTAATGCTTTTTGGAATTCGGAAACACCAAATTAGCATGCTTATATTCATCATACACTAATTTTTCACTGTTCAGGTTTGTAACATAGTGTTATGCACTCGCTTGTCAACATTTGCATTGCTCTGAACTATGCACTTTACACAACCTAATTCTTCCACTTACATTCAGCGCTACGCACCGGTAGTACCTCCCATGTTTCCTTCACCATCCCGATGCCGAGCTTGCGGGAATATGGCGGGCCCATGTACATACCCCGCATATAACACCTCCTATGGCTCTATCTACCTTTCTAGTAGCTCCTTCACGAGTTACGGGTATGTATTCTCGGTGGTTTAGCATGAATTGGCATATAGTAAAGTCTTGTTTTTAGTCTTCCTGCTTCTTACATTAGTATCAATTTTCACATACAGATTGTACCTTGTGAACTTCGTCCAATGATTAACCAGATGTGTCCGCATGAAGGGTCTTTCACTATGCATGGCAATGGCAAATTGATGAACACCTACACGGTCTATGAGGTGTATGTCTACAAGGCATGAGCCATCACATATTTGTATGGACATGATTGGAGAAAGTTTGCTTTTGACTACGGTGCGAAGAAGGGCGACGAGCTGAGGATCGAAACTCAAACGGGCAGATATACGTAGCGCTTACGAGTTGGAGACACTTCCAAATATATAATATGTAACTTTTTTCTACTCATATCTTTTGATAAGCTGTTACGACGGTTGTTCTAAACCATTCCCTCTGTTCTAGCTTGCTGGGTTTAACATTATCAAATCTGCAGATCACCTGATGGAACAGGAGCGGATGGCACAAAGGGCAACCACACCGGCACCGGCACCGGCTTCCCACTCTCTGCATCGGCACCGGTTCTGTGCCAGCTCCGTTCTTGCATCTACCCAGCAGTCCCCTACATCAGCATTGGTTCTGTAGAGGCCCCATATACTACACCGCCCGACGGGCTCTGCATCAGACCTTTGGTTCCTCTAGCTGCACCGTTCTTGCACATGCCCAACAGTCTCTGCATCGGCACCGGTTCCTCTAGAGGCACCGTTCTTGCACACCTGTGAGTCTCCTGCATCGGCACCAGCTCGTGTACCAGCCCAGGGCTCCTGCACCTGCCCGACGGATCACCGAGGTCTCGGCTCATTCTTTGTGGCCACCCGTGTGGTGACCAGGATGCATCTGAAGGCTATGTTCGTGAGTATATGACAGCATAACTGCTCTTATCTTGATGTCTTCTCTGCTCAAAGTCTCACATGGTTCAGTGCATTGGTGCCATTGACTAATTTTTGGTGGTATCTCTTGCTTTGAATCAGAAATTGCCTAAAAGTATCTCCAAGGATCTCAATGCTGGCCGAAGGGACAAGATATCCCTCGTCATGGAGAGTGAAGGTCTCACCGTGGAGGGACGGTACTCCGTCAGTCCCACAGATGGCCGCTTGGCTGTTACTTCCAGGTGGAAAAAGTTCATTGACGGTGCCAAACTTCGCATTGGATCAAAGTTGAAGGTCAAGATCTTTCGATGCCGCTGTGACATGCTGGTCATAAAGTTCGCGGTTGTCTAGTTCTGTTGCCCCATGAGCCCTTAGCAAATGCATTTGTAGTTATACTTATATAAGGTTATCTTATCTGAACTGCTAATTAATTGTATGGGTGGTAAAACTCTGGCAAGCTTTTGCTCTTAGCAAGTATGTATGTATGATCAGCTATTATGATAACTAATGTTTGTGTTCATCTTAATATGCATTTCCGTTTTAGAAAAAAACTTAATTTCTATTTTGGCTGACCTGTTAGGGAACTATCAGATTGAACCCACAACATGATTCAAATAGATTCATTACACCGAGCCACATGTCTTGACCTTGCTATACACTACTTCCATTAATCAGTGCAAGAAGGCTTACAGAGCTGCCCGAACCATGGCAGATTCGAATCCACCTTATCTATCTAGAAATACAACCTTTGCAGAAAGAGGATTTGCAGTATGGGGAGGCTGACATTGGGGACCCATGAGCCAGCAGCGTCGTCAACGTTTTAAAGGTGGCAGGAGATCGAAAGAAAAAATAAGCCAAAAATCAATTGGTAAACAAATTCAAGAAAAGAAATATTTACCTTTCTGAGAGGATGACATGCGGGACCCATGAGGCAGCAGCATCCTCAACTATTTCAAGGCGGCAGGGGATCAAAAGAAAAAAGGAAATAGCCAGAAATTAATTAGGGTCAAAAATAAATCCATCAAAGGAAACTTTTATTGTTCATAGAGGATGACATGTGGGACCGACTTGCCAGCTGCGTCGTCATCGTTTCAAAGGGGGCGGGGATCAAAAGAAAAAGGCAAATAGCGAGAAATTAGGGAAAAAAATAAATCCAACAAAGGAAACTTTTATTGTTCATAGAGGATGACATGCGGGACCCATGAGCCGGACAGCTTCCTCAACGTTTCAAAGTCGGCATGAGATTGAAAGAAAAAGGCAAGTGACATAATATCAGGAGCCAAAAATAATCCAAGAAAAGAAACTTTATTGTACATAGAGGATGACATGCGGGTCCCATTTTGTAGCAGTGGTCTCAACGCTTCCAAGGCGGCACAGGACCGAAAGAAAAATGAAGTAGCCAGAAATCAGGGTGTGAAAAAAAATCCAAGAAAAGAAAGATTTCAATTGGGCTGTATCTGGACATCTGGGCCTTCGAACTATCCTGCTGGGCCTTTTGACTCGTACAATTTCAGCCCACTCCAAAACAGGAAAGGTCGGATTTTTCTCAAAAAAAAAAGGAAAGTCCTATGCTTCGCAAAAACAAAAAACAAGGAGATTCAACATATAAGTTTGTTTATGTAGATATAAAGATTTAATTTATCCGTTTGCAATAGCTCAGAGCGAAATACAACGTTTATTGTACGCAAAATAAAATATCACATGTTTCTTGTACGGGAGGCTGACATCGGGGACCCATGAGCCAGCAGCGTCGTCAACGTTTCAAAGGCGGCAGGGGATCGAAAATAAAAAAAAGCCAAAAATCAGTTGGTAAAAAAATACAAGAAAAGAAAACATTTATCGTTCTGAGAGGATGACATGCGGGACCCATGAGGCAGCAGCATCCTCAACGTTTCAAAGTCGGCATGAGATCGAAAGAAAAAGCCAAGTGACATAATATCGGGAGCAAAAAATAATCCAAGAAAAGAAACTTTATTGCACATAGAGGATGACATGCGGGTCCCATTTTGTAGCAGCGGTCTCAACGTTTCCAAGGCGGCACAGGACCAAAAGAAAAATGAGGCAGCAGCATTCTCAACAATTCCAAGGCGGCAGGGGATCAAAAGAAAAAAAGGAAATAGCCAGAAATTAATTAGGGGTCAAAAATAAATCCACCAAAGGAAACTTTTATTGTTCATAGAGGATGACATGTGGGACCGACCTACCAACAGCGTCCTCATCGTTTCAAAGGGGGCAGGGGATCAAAAGAAAAAGGCAAATAGCCAGAAATTAGGGGTCAAAAATAACTCCAAGAAAGGAAACTTTTATTGTTCGTAGAGGATGACATGCGGGACCCATGAGCCAGCAGCTTACTCAACGTTTCAAAGGTGGCATGAGATCGAAAGAAAAAGGCAAGTGACCAAATATCAGGAGCCAAAAATAATCCAAGATTTATTGTACATAGAGGATGACATGTGGGTCCCATTTTGCGGCGACGGTCTCAATGTTTGTAATGCGGCTTGAGATCAAAAGAAAAAGAAAGTAGCTAGTAATTAGGGGTGAAAAAATCCAAGAAAAGAAAGTTGATGGACATAGAGGATGACATGTGGGTCCCTTGAGCCAACAGCTTACTCAACGTTTCAAAGGGGGCAGGGGATCAAAAGAAAAAGGCAAGCCAAAAATCAGAGGGTGAAAAAAAATCCAACAAAGGAAACTTTTATAGCACATAGAGGATGACATGCGGGTTCCATGAGCCAGCAGGTTCCTCAACGTTTCAAACGTGGCATGAGATCGAAAGAAAAAGGCAAGTGACCAAATATGAGGTGCCAAAAAAAACTCCAAGAAAAGAAAGTTGATTGCTCATAGAGGATGACATGCGGGTCCCATTTAGCTGCAGCGGTCTCACTGTTTGAGAGGCGGCAGAGAATCGAAAGAAAAAGGCAAGTGACCAAATATCAGGAGCCAAAAATAATTCAAGAAAAGAAAGTTTTATAGTCCATAGAGGATGACATGCGGGTCCCATTTAGCAGCAGCGGTATCACCGTTTGAGAGGCGGCAGGGGATCGAAAGAAAAAGGCAAGTGACCAAATATGAGGTGCCAAAAAAAATCCAAGAAAAGAAAGTTTTATAGTACATAGAGGATGACATGCGGGTCCCATTTAGCAGCAGCGGTATCACCGTTTGAGAGGCGGCAGGGGATCGAAAAAAAGGCAAGTGACCAAATATGAGGTGCCAAAAAAATCCAAGAAAAGAAAGTTTTATAGTACATAGAGGATGACATGCGGGTCCCATTTAGCGGCAGCGGTATCACCGTTTGAGAGGCGGCGAGGATCGAAAAAAAGGCAAGTGACCAAATATGAGGTGCCAAAAAAAACTCCAAGAAAAGAAAGTTGATTGCACATAGAGGATGACATGCGGGTCCCATTTAGCAGCAGCGGTCTCAACGTTTCCAAGGCGGCAAGGGATCAAAAGAAAAAGGAAGTAGCCAGAAATCAGGGGGTCAAAAAAAATCCAAGAATAGAAAGAATTTTGGTTCATAGAGGATGACATGCGGGACCCATGATCCTGCATCGTAAACGGCTCGATCGGAGAACGTTGAACGAGATGGCGCGATCTAGAAAAAAAAACAATGCCAGAGAGGCTGCCATCTGGGCCCTACATCCCTCGGCGGTGCGGATTTGCGTTGACTCGGCCGGCGAACCCGAGATTTCGAGATGCACCACGTCCCGGGCCACCATACGCGACGTTTTGGCCGCTTTCGTCGGGCTAGGTGGCCTCAAAAACGAGAAAAAAAAAGTTTTGACATGCACCACGGAGGGACCCAAAATCGTCGGCCATGGTACAACAGCAACCACGGCGCGACTTCAACTTCGTCGGCCATGGCAACTTTTCTTGTAGTGACATGATAGGTTCTTGTTTAGGGCTAACAAACTATGTGTTCCAGAATCGTCTGTGCGTTTGCTCTTATTGCAGGAATCTCATGCTGGAGGTTTGATGGGTCACTTTGGGCGTGAGAAGACGCTACTCATGCTAGCTGACCACTTTTATTGGCCAAAGATGAAGCGGGATGTGGACAAGTATGTGAATATATGTATTACTTGCAACAAGTCCAAGTCCAAGCTGAAGCCTCACGGTTTGTATACTCCTTTACCGGCACCTACTACACCATGGGAAGATATAAGTATGGATTTTGTGTTGGGTTTGCCGCGTACTAAGAGAGGCCATGATTCTATATTTGTGGTAGTGGATAGATTCTCTAAGATGTCACACTTTATTGCCTGCCACAAAAGCGACGATGCGTCACATATTGCTAACCTGTTTTTCAGGGAGATTGTAAGTCTACATGGAGTTCCGAAGACTATTGTTTCTGATCGTGACGTGAAGTTTATGAGCTACTTCTGGAAGACGCTGATACGTCCAAAACGTATCTACTTTCCCGAACACTTTTGCTATTGTTTTGCCTCTAATTTGTGTGTTTTGGATGCAACTAACACGGACTAACGCTGTTTTCAGCAGAACTGCTCTGGTGTCTCGTTTTTGTGCAGAAATCCAACTTTCGGGAAAAACCTCGGAATTTATGCAGAAGGCCCTATTTTCCCAGGAAACTAACGGAGCCAGAAGGGCAATTGAAGTGGAGGCCCGAGGGCCCCACACCATAGGGCGGCGCGGCCCAGGGGGGCCCGCGCGGTCCTGTGGTGTGGCCCCCTCGGCCGGCCTCCGACGCCCTCCTTCGGACTATTTATCGGCCTCGACCTAAAAACGCACGGAGAGAAGTCAAAGTCGCCAGAAACCCTCCAGAACGCCGCCACATCACGAAACTCCGTCGCGGGAGCCAGAAGTCTCCGTTCTGGCACTCCGCCGGGACGGGGAATTGGAGGAGATCATCGCCGCCATCACCGCCAACGCCTCTACATCAACCAGCCATGTTTCCCCCATCCATGTGTGAGTAATTCCCCCGCTGTAGGCCGAAGGGGATGGTAGGGATTGGATGAGATTGGTCATGTAATAGCATAAGATTGTTAGGGCATAGTGCCTAGTGTCCGTAGTTGGTACTTTGATGATATTGTTGCAACTTGTTATGCTTAATGCTTGTCACTAGGGCCCGAGTGCCATGATCTCAGATCTGAACATGTTATTGTTTCATCAAGATAATCATTGTTTATGGTCTTACCTATAAGTTGTATACACATGTCGCTGTCCGGAACCGATGGCCCCGAAGTGACAGAAATCGGGACAACCGGAGGGAATGGTAGCGATGTGAGGATCACATGTGTTCACGGAGTGTTAATGCTTTGCTCCGGTACTCTATTAAAAGGAGTACCTTAATATCCAGTAGTTTCCCTTGAGGCCCGGCTGCCACCGGCTGGTAGGACAAAAGATGTTGTGCAAGTTTCTCATTGCGAGCACGCACGACTATATATGGAACACATGCCTATTGATTGCTTTGTACTTGGACACCGTTTTATTATTATCTGCAAATGCCCTGCTATGATTGTTACATGAGTTTCTCTCATCCATGCAACGCCCGTCATCCGTCCCCGTGCCTACAGTATTTTAATCCTGCTGTTTACTAAAATCACTACTGCTGTCTCTGTTACTCTGCTGCTTTGTTATTTCACTACTCTTGCTATAAACCTGTTACTCTTGATAAACCCTTGCGAGCAAGTCTGTTTCTAGGTGCAACTGAATTGACAACTCCGTTGTTAAGGCTTCCAAGTGTTCTTTGTCTCCCCTTGTGTCGAATCAATAAATTGGGTTTTACTTCCCTCGAAAGCATTGCGATCCCCTATACTTGTGGGTCATCAAGACTATTTTAAAGGCGCCGTTGCTTCGGGAGCATAGCTTTATTTGGAAGTTCACTTGGATTAATATTGTTCGCTGCAAATTCTCCATCATGGGTAAACCTCGCGATACTAAGATCGCCATATTACCATCCACTACAAGAAAAGGTACAATTCTGAATACCTCTGCTGCTCTTGATTCACCATCGTGATTGATAAACTTGTTTCACCGCCACATGCTTCGCATGCGGGTACATCTGCTGAATCTGAACACTCTCATAATATTGATAATGTTTCTGCTGTGCTTGATGATAGTGGTTCATTGGGATCTTTTCTAGATGCTACAATTGCTAGGTCTAGACAAATTGAAAATACTCGAAACTCCTAATGCTACTACACCAGTTAGTTCACCTGAACTTGGTTATTTTAGTGATGATCCTGAGGAAGATTATGTGGAGCTTAATGATGAATTTATTGAAAAATGCAATGCTACTACTGATGCAAGAAAAATTAAAAAGTTGCTTGCAGAACATGCCGTTAGATATAAAGCTGTCTCTGATCCTAAGTTTGCCACATCTCCTATAAACATTAGGGATAAAGATTATGATTTTTCTCTTGATCTATCTCATATAGCTATTGTTGAGAAAACACCCTTTTGTGGTACTGAAAAAGAAAGTCTGTTGAACACATGACCGAGCTATCTACTCTTAGTAGCTTGTTTTACGATGATGTTAAGATGCGTACTTACTTTGTTGCTAAAATATTTCCATTCTCATTAAAGGATGACGCTAAAACTTGGTATAATAATTTGCCACCTAATTCTATTAAAAGTCCGAAAGAATTGCTTGATGTTTTCTTCCGCAAATACTTTCTGCTAGTGCTCAACATATTGCTTTGCAGAGAATTTATAATTTTAATCGGGAGATGAAGAGAAATTGCGAGGCTTGGTCGAGATTCTGCTCTCTTATTAGAGCTCGACACAGAGCATGATTTGGAAAAGCATGATTTACTTGATATATTTTATAGTGGACTAACCATTGAGTCTAGGGCATACCTGGATAGTTGTGCTGGTTGTGTTTTCAGGAAAAGAACTCCAAACGATTTGAAGAATTATTGGCTAAAATAAGCCGGAATCATGATGATTGGACTACGCTTTGAACCGACTCCAACTCCAATATTGAAGAAGCGGGGTTTAATTAAATTGAATGATGAAGATATGAGGGAAGCCAAGAAGTCTCTCAAGGAGAAAGGTATTAAATCTGAAGATGTGAAGAATCTACCTCCTATTGAAGATATATGTGAGATAATTCCCCCTTCATCCATGATTGAGGTAAACTCCCTTCAACGCTTTACTAGGGAAGATATTCCGTATTCGAAACCTCTGCACAATGCTTAGATGAGTTTGATAATTATATTGTTAAGCAAGAAAATTTTAATATGAGAGTAGAGAATCATTTAATGGAAAATTCTCAAGCTATTAGTGAATTGCATGATATTGTGGAGAGAACCTCCAATGATGTTAAGATGCTTGTTAAACATTTTCAAATGATTCAAACTCAAATTGATCAACTCACTAAAGTGCAAAATGACTTGTTAGGGAATAATTCTAAAGAGAAACATGCTTATGAAGTAACAACTAGAGGTGGTGTCTCTACCAGGGATCCTCTATATCCTGAAGGGCATCCCAAAAGAGTTGAACAAGATTCTCAACGCATTGAACCGAGTGCTCATTCTAGGAAGAAAAAGAAGAAGAAACATAAAAATGTTGTAGAATCCTCTGAACCTGTTAATGATCCTAATAGTATTTCTATTTCTGATGCTGAAACTGAAAGTGGTAATGAACATGATAATGATAATGATAATGATAAGAATGATACTCCTGATAAAGAAGAGGTTGAAGAAGAACTTTGAAAAGCATGCTAAAAATAAAAAGTACACTAAAGAAGATTTTATTGCTGAGAAACATGGTAATGAAAGAGAACCTTGGGTGCAAAAGCAAATGCCTTTTCCTGCTAAGAAATTAAAATCAAAGGAAGAAGAACACTATAATAAATTTTGCGATTGGATGAAACCTTTATTCTTGCAAATCCCTTTGGTGATGCTATTAAATTGCCACCTTATTCAAAGTATATGAAAGATATTGTTACTAACAAAAGGAAAATCCCCAATGAGGAAATTTCCACTATGCTTGCTAATTACTCTTTCAATGGCAAAATTCCAAAGAAGTTGGGCGACCCGGTATACCTACTATTCCTTGTTCTATTAAGAATAATTATGTTAAAACTGCTCTATGTGACTTGGGAGCCGGTGTTAGTGTTATGCCTTTTTCTCTTTATAAGAGACTTTACTTAGATAAGTTGATACCTACTGATATATCTTTGCAAATGGCTAATAAATCTACTGCTATTCCTGTTGGTATATGTGAGAATGTTCCTGTTCAAGTTACTACTAAGCGCTTAATATTAACTGATTTTGTTGTGTTGGAAATGCTGAAGATGATAATATGTCTATTATTCTTGGGAGACCTTTTCTTAACACCGCAGGGGCTGTTATTGATTGCAATAAAGGAAAGGTTACTTTCAATGTTGATGATAGGGAGCATACCGTTTATTTTCCTAAGAAGATTGAGAAAGCGTGTGGAGTTAATACTATTTCTAATGTGAGAACTATCAAAGTGGGAACTATTGATTGTCCTATATATGAGCCTAAGGAAGAATATCAAATTCTCGTGATTGGATCCATATCAATACAATTCAAGGTAACATGATTGATTTGAGGTTTATTTCTTCTTATGCTATGTAAAATTTATTTGGTGACAAGACTTGATCAACCTTGTTAACGGATACTTTTTATATGCATAGAGGAGGTAAACAACATATCTTTCTTCCTCCACTTGCTCTAGTTGCTGTAGCACTTTTAATTTGCAAAGTTCTTTAGTTATTTGAAGATTTCGAAATTTTTTTCCTGGCCAGTAATAATAAACTAAATACCCAGAAATGTGCGTTTTTCAAAGTTTTCAAAAATTCACAAAAATTATACCGTTGGTCCTATTTTTCGACGAGGCACACAGGAACACCGAGAGGATGACCTGTGGGGCACCAGAGGGCGCCAGACCACAGGCCGGCGCGGCCAAGGAGGTGGCCGCGCCACCATGTGGTGTGGGCCCCCCTCTGCCCCACTTTGTCATCTCTTTCGCCCAGAACAGTCTCTCTCCCGAAAAAACTCGTACCAAGTTCCTCTCACTCGCGTTTTTGCTCCAGAGCTCCGGATTTTTCGATCTCTTTGCTCAGCCCAGATTTCTGTCTGAAATTTGGCACATTTGCTCTTCGGTATGTGACTCCTCCACCCATCCAAGTAGAATTTCGTTTAGTTGAGTATATCTTGAATATTTTGCTGCTGTAGGTAACATGTTTAGTGAGCTTGCATGCTTGTTCTAAGTGGTAGAAACTAGTTTTGATGCATGATTAGTACTCTAGCAAGTTCCTATGGTAGTTTCCCTCAATTATATGTCACCAAATCAAATTTCTATATTGGTTGTTGAAATTTCAGAAAATGGAGTGGAATAGATATCACTTGAACCAGCAAGAATTGGAAGTCCAACAAGTTATGATAGTCAATCGTGAAGAGGGAGTTTACCCCTCTTACTACCCGTCTTGTGATTTCATGAGAAGCGCGGGGATACTTGAAGATGTTCAAACTCTAATTTCTCGTGCAGGGCTGAGTGACTTTGTTGAAGGAGAGCCAAGACAATATGTGAAATTAACTATGTCTTTTGTGCAGGACTTCAAGTTCAATTGGTCGCGATCTAACCCCACGGTCCAGTATAAAATTTACAATAAAGCTGTCAACTTGCCATTTAGTGCTTTCTATGCAGCAATTAGAGTGCCGCAATGGGGATCATGTGAGAAGATAAAGGGATCGCCACAAGAACTCTCGGATCTCTACAAGATGATTTGCGATGGAAGGAGTTTCTCAGGTGAAAGTGGTAAAATCACTAGTATTCAACTCCCGGCTATCCGCTACTTTGCCTATTTTATTACCAAATGCGTTCTTGCTAAAAAGATTGGTGGTAAGCTTTCTATCCCGGATTTGGCTTTTCTAGCTGCGGCACTGCGAAATAGTAGGTCTTATAATTTGGGGGCATTAATAGCTTATAGACTTGCCACTAACCGTGAGAAAGGTGGAATTTGTGGAGGTCTCATCGCCTCCCGTTTACTAGCTTTTCATAATGTAGAACCTCATCATTTTGATATTCCGTTCCCCATAGAAAAACTTGACATAGCCTCTATGATTAAACATGAATTTGTTTCAGATTCCTCCAGCTTGGGTAACCTGTATTATAGGATGATATTTTATAAGAAAGTTTGGAGAATAACTAAGAAAACTGAGAAATTAGTAAGATTGCCTGCGCCTGTTCTATCTAACCTTGATTCCAGGGGAGATTGGTCGGTTACAGAAGGTGCACTGGATGCACACATAGAGAGAGGAGGCCATCATGCAAGAGACAACATAGAGGTCGAGGAGCACCTCGACTCATCATCCGATGCAGCAAGTTCCTCACATCAACATGGTGGATATGCGGAGCCTCCACGCTTTTCTTCTGCACAGGAGCTTTACTATGACTACTCCATGGACTACCCACCGGCGAGGAACAACGACCCTCGTTGGGGTTGAACTCCACTTAGGCCAAAAGCCTAAGCTTGGGGGGAGGTATACCAGCATCACTCATTCTTTGCATATTATGGTTGCTGGATACTTGTACATACTTGTTTTGTTCGTTTGAGTGGCTTTCTAATGAGAGGAAGATGATATTTGGGGAAATGCTGCCTGAAAACAGATTCTGGAACGTTACTGTAAAAATCTTCAAAAATATCCAGAGCGTCATTTTGAGCTGCAAATTTTTGTGTAGGTTCCCCAGGTTGTTATCTAACTTTCATTAGTTGAACACTTTTCGATCTGAGCAACGTAAGATTTTTGTTAAAATCGATTTCTGTACTGCTGTCAGGTTTTGGCAGATTTCTGCCATTTCGCTTTTCTGTGTTTCTTTTAGTTTGCTATTTCTTGATTTCGCTTTGTTTCCTTCCCAAAACACAAAAAGACCAAAAATATTTCTGTTATTTCTCTTCACCATTTGTTTGCTTTAGTTTCTTGCATTTGTTTCACTTTATTTGCTATTGCTAGTTTGCTATAAGAAAACCCAAAAAGATTTTGCTTTGTTTGTTTGTTTCCTCTTGTTCTTATTTGCAATTTGAAAACACCAAAAATATTTGCTGTTCTTCTCTGGTTTGTAAAGTTCTTTATGAGTTCAATGGTCTTCGGTGGCTGGAGCGTGGTTTTCATTTCATATTATCCAAGCTGCACAGTTGGTGAGAGGCTGGTATGAACTCTATTTGTTTTCATTTTTGTACATATACTCATCCATGTGAGCATGCTTAGTTGGTTCATGTGAGGTATATGTTATTTGGGAAAGTCTAGTAGTTCATGACCTCTCATGTTTAGCTCCAATTTATTAATATGAGTAGCATGTCATGTATGTTTGTTTGCATTGTTTTATTCATAAGTAAGTATGGCATTGTGGTATCCTCCTCTGAATAATTCATTTATATCGACTTGGCACATGCTCACGCATGCATATGACTGAACAAAAAGTCAATTAAGCCTCGATGATTTATATTGCTTCAGAGTTCTTGTATCACTTTTATGCCTCCGTTAATTTATTTTGCCGCAAGCATGATTATGACAGTTACTGCTCTCTTGATTTGTCGCTCCCTAGTCTATTGCTAGCCTTCACTTGTACTGAGCGGGAACGCTGCTCGTGCTTCCAAACACCTGAAAACCAAGTTGTTCCAAAAGTGTCCACCATAAATACCTATGCATGGCATTTCAAACCATTCCAAGTAAATTCTCATGCGCTACCTTTAAAACCTTCAAAATGCTTCTCAATTTGTGTTTATGTTTCATAGCTCATGAGGAAGTATGTGGTGTTTAGCTTTCAACCTTGTCATTTACTTTTGACGGACTCTCATATGGACTAGTGGCACATCCGCTTATCCAATAATTTTGCAAAAAGAGCTGGCAATGGGATTCCCAGTCCCGAATTAATTAACTTAATTAGACACTCCTCCATGGTTTGTGATTGTTGGACGGCACCCGAAGGATTCGGTTAGCCATGGCTTGTGTAAGCAAAGGTTGGGGGGAGTGTCATCATCATAATAAAACCAAAATAAAAAAGGCACTCCTTCATGGTATGAGATTGTTGGCAGGCACCCGAGGATTCGGTTAGCCATGGTTTGTGAAAGAAAGGTTGGAAGGAGTGCCAAATAAATATGCAATAATTCATGGGAGCCGCTCTTGAAAGTCCGGTTGGCGAGGTAGTTAGTGTACCCATTACCATTCGTTGACAACAACAAACACCTCTCAAAATAATTTTACTCCTGTCTTTATAAAAATGAAAAGCTCTAGCGCATGTTAATCCCTGTTTCCCTCTGCGAAGGGTCAATCTTTTACTTTTATGTTGTGTCTCCATTATTTCTTTGAGCACTATCTTGAGAGCACAACTGTCATTCTTAGTACTATATGCTTGTCTCAAAATATGATTGATTGTGGTATAACTTTGATGCATTTATCTTTTGACAATCACTACTTCTAGTCTTTCTATGAACTCCAGAGGTGCCCGGGCATTTATGTTTTGCCAACCAAATACAGGCCAGCGAGATACCACTTTATCATACTCTCTTATGAACATTGCAATCTTGCTTATACACATGATTCATGATGCTTCTTATTAATTGTTGGTACCTCTCCATGATTGACATAGCTGTTAGATGATCTTATTTGCATATATCTCATTATGAACTGCTCGAGTATTAGCCATAGCATGAGAATATATACATCATATGAGCAAATGTGTTCGTGAAAGTTCTTTTATCGCTCAGTTGTTAACTGAATTGCTTGAGGACAAGCAATAAGCTAAGCTTGGGGGGGGGGGGGTTGATACGTCCAAAACGTATCTACTTTCCCGAACACTTTTGCTATTGTTTTGCCTCTAATTTGTGTGTTTTGGATGCAACTAACACGGACTAACGCTGTTTTCAGCAGAACTGCTCTGGTGTCTCGTTTTTGTGCAGAAATCCAACTTTCGGGAAAAACCTCGGAATTTATGCAGAAGGCCCTATTTTCCCAGGAAACTAACGGAGCCAGAAGGGCAATTGAAGTGGAGGCCCGAGGGCCCCACACCATAGGGCGGCGCGGCCCAGGGGGGGCCCGCGCGGCCCTGTGGTGTGGCCCCCTCGGCCGGCCTCCGACGCCCTCCTTCGGACTATTTATCGGCCTCGACCTAAAAACGCACGGAGAGAAGTCGAAGTCGCCAGAAACCCTCCAGAACGCCGCCACATCGCGAAACTCCATCGCGGGAGCCAGAAGTCTCCGTTCTAGCACTCCGCCGGGACGGGGAATTGGAGGAGATCATCGCCGCCATCACCGCCAACGCCTCTACATCAACCAGCCATGTTTCCCCCATCCATGTGTGAGTAATTCCCCCGCTGTAGGCCGAAGGGGATGGTAGGGATTGGATGAGATTGGTCATGTAATAGCATAAGATTGTTAGGGCATAGTGCCTAGTGTCCGTAGTTGGTACTTTGATGATATTGTTGCAACTTGTTATGCTTAATGCTTGTCACTAGGGCCCGAGTGCCATGATCTCAGATCTGAACATGTTATTGTTTCATCAAGATAATCATTGTTTATGGTCTTACCTATAAGTTGTATACACATGTCGCTGTCCGGAACCGATGGCCCCGAAGTGACAGAAATCGGGACAACCGGAGGGAATGGTAGCGATGTGAGGATCACATGTGTTCACGGAGTGTTAATGCTTTGCTCCGGTACTCTATTAAAAGGAGTACCTTAATATCCAGTAGTTTCCCTTGAGGCCCGGCTGCCACCGGCTGGTAGGACAAAAGATGTTGTGCAAGTTTCTCATTGCGAGCACGCACGACTATATATGGAACACATGCCTATTGATTGCTTTGTACTTGGACACCGTTTTATTATTATCTGCAAATGCCCTGCTATGATTGTTACATGAGTTTCTCTCATCCATGCAACGCCCGTCATCCGTCCCCGTGCCTACAGTATTTTAATCCTGCTGTTTACTAAAATCACTACTGCTGTCTCTGTTACTCTGCTGCTGTTATTTCACTACTGCTACTGCTATAAACCTGTTACCTGCGATAAACCCTTGCGAGCAAGTCTGTTTCCAGGTGCAACTGAATTGACAACTCCGTTGTTAAGGCTTCCAAGTGTTCTTTGTCTCCCCTTGTGTCGAATCAATAAATTGGGTTTTACTTCCCTCGAAGACTGTTGCGATCCCCTATACTTGTGGGTCATCAGACGCTGTGGAGAAAGCTGGGGACAAAGATGCTTTTCAGCACTACTTGTCATCCCCAAACTGATGGTCAAACTGAAGTGGTGAATAGGACATTGTCACAACTGTTGAGATCCATGATCAAGAAGAACCTGAAGGAGTGTGAAGAGTGTTTGCCGCATGTGGAGTTTGCTTACAACAGGGCGGTACATTCTACCACAGAGTTGTGTCCCTTTGAGGTGGTGTATGGTTTCAAACCCATTACTCCACTTGATTTGTTGCCTTTGCCCATACATGAGAGAGTCAATATGGAGGCATCAAAGAGGGCAGATTTTGTACGGAAGATACATATGAAGACTAAAGAGTTGATTGAGAAGAAAGGCAAGAGCAATGCTGCAAGGATGAACAAGAAGCGCAAGAAGATATTGTTCAAGCCTGGTGATATGGTCTGGGTACATTTTCGCAAGGATAGGTTCCCGAAGCTGCGGAAGTCCAAGTTGCTTCCTCGTGGTGCTGGTCCTTACAAAGTGCTTGCCAAGATCAATGATAATGCATACTCGATAGATCTTCCACTTGAAGAGTTTGGTGTCAGCAATTCTTTCAATGTAGCTGATTTGACACCATATGACGGAGATGTTGGGATACGTTGCATAGAAAACAAAAAAATTTCCTACCGCGAGAACGCAATCCAAGCCAAGATGCAATCTAGAAGACGGGAGCAACGAGGGGATGATCAAGACTCACCCTTGAAGATTTCCAAAGCCTATAAGAGTAGGCTCTTATTGCTGCGGTAGACGATCACTTGCCGCTTGCAAAAGCGCGTAGAAGATCTTGATCACGGTGCCACGATCGGGCAGCACCTCCGTACTCGGTCACACGTACGGTGTTGATGACGACGTCCTTCTCCCCGTTCCAGCGGGCAGCGGAAGTAGTAGATCCTCCTCGGAATCCCGGCAGCACGACGGCGTGGTGGCGGTGGTGGTGGAGAACTCCGGCAGGGCTTCGCCTATGCGCTGCGGGAGTTTGTATGTGGAGGAGGGGAGGCTAGGGTTTGGGGAGAGGGGGTGCCATGGGCGCCGGCCTCAAGGGGGCAGGGGTGGTGCGGCCAAGCCATGGGCTGTGTAATAACCCAGAACATAGGAACAACGAAGGGTAGATTTAGAAATGGGATGTGCATTTCATTGCAAAACGGGGGAAATTTTCGCGCCTTATTGCAA
The DNA here is from genome assembly GCF_019359855.2 of Lolium perenne. Taxonomy (NCBI): domain Eukaryota; kingdom Viridiplantae; phylum Streptophyta; class Magnoliopsida; order Poales; family Poaceae; genus Lolium; species Lolium perenne. The sequence continues at coordinate 26,032,123 of NC_067244.2, forward strand.
CTAAACCTAAGAGGGATCGAGGTTCTCTCTCATTTTGCACTTAGGGTTAGGCAATGTGAGTTAGGGAAATTTCGACATGATCTCTTTTGTATCTTGTTGATTTGGGGAATTGATTTCATTTGACAAGTAAGATGCATTTGGAATATCAAACATTAAGTATAAATGAATATGGAAATTGAATTCACAATTCAAAAACAAATTATGAATTCAAATAACTTTGAATTTCAAAGTGAATAATAAATACAACATTTATTCCAGAATATAAACATTACACAAATCAAAAGCTCATAAGTAAAATTTGAGCTTTATTGATATCACAACACAGATTACATTGTCTTTACAATATTCTTGATACAAGAATTGATGAATAATAAACAAAAATGAAAATGAAGTTTACAATATTGCTCCTAAACTAAAACCTAGACTAAATGACTTGAAGTATATCTTCATGGTCATATTCATCTTCAAAACCTGCAAGAACAAAACAGCAAGTACTAGCCAGAATGTTAGTGTTAGCAATTTCAGTTTGGACAGTTAACACAAAACATAGAAATTCAGTTTGGACAGTGAAACTGTCACTGCACACTTGTGCTTGTCCAAATTCCGGGACAGCACAAGATAAGACCAGGCAGACCAAACCTGAGCACCACCAGGGGCTCAAGTTTCAGCATATGAGAGCACACAGCTCATGTGTGCTGGGCAGGCCACAGCAAGGCAATGCACAAGCTTAGTCACCAAAGCAAGCCAGGCTTGTGTGTCATTACAAGAACAGAAGTAGAGTTCATATAAAAGGGGCACAAACCCTAGAAACAGTAACCAGTCGACCAGATAAGGAGTCACAAGGTAAGGTGAAGGTAGCACAACATAGTTCATCCAGTTCTTGCTCAAGAACAGAACCAACACACACAACCACTCTACCACCAGAAATCATGGTGACCTGAGAAGATCATCCAAGACCTGGAGGTGAAGGGCTGTGACACAAACCACAAGTCTGCATCAACACAAAATCTCAATCTAGGAGCTGGAACAAGGTATACCAAATACCTGGAAAGATCCAATGGATCTGATTCATCATATGCATGAAATAAGCATGGGATGAGCAGATGCTCATATGGGTAGATCATCACTTGGTTTTCACCAAGGATTACTGCCAGTCTAGAAGCAACTAAAACAGAAATCATCTAGATACAGATCTTGTGCACAGAAACTAGCAAACATGCATAGATGCACACACTAGCAAGATCTCATGCACAGATAGCACCAGTAGATGTATTGCAAGGTTTAGCAGCTAACCAAGACTACACAGAAAATCCTAAGCATGCAACCATCAGGAAACCCTAGATTTCTTCACAGGCAAGCATATTGGCATTCATATTTATTATGATCCCCAAATATGCAAGCAAAGATGAGTAGCCAACAAGATCCAACCAACCATGTGAGCAACCAGTCAGTAGCAAGGCTACTGAGGTCACAGCACACTTAGAACCATCCCCAAGGCCAAGCCAAATACAAAGCATCACTATCCAGAAATGGATTCAGACTCTATTTGCTTGTAAAATAATCATGAACAGCAAATTCATATACAAGCAAGTAATTTAATCATTACTGCATAAGCAGTTCATCATTAATTAATTTATTCCAGCATGAATACATAACAAATTCATGCTATATCTTGACAGTAGCACCCTGTGAGGCAACACAATTTAATCACTGCACCATAGCCACTGGAGCAAGTCCAGTAGCTTGAGTAAGCAACAGCATAGTGATGCTTGAGCATCAGCATCACAAGGAAATTGAATCACTTAGCCACAATATTAACTAGTAAGCTATCACTGACAATCAATTGATCAAATGGATCAATTATAGCAAGCCAAGCTACACAGGGAAGTTAGCCAACAAGCAAGGAATGATCCAATGGATCATTGGCTTGCATAGGAAGCACTGAAGCATATCACAGGCATCACTGGCCTTCACAAGTGTCACAGATGCATAGCAGTACACCTAGACAAGCAAGCATGATATCCCAGTAAGCATAGCAAGCTCATAAGCATGAACAGCATGGCATAGCAAGCAGTAAGCAAGCAACACATGACATGCACAGCCAGCAACACACACTGGCCAGTACCAGAGATTGGTAGATTGGCCAGAGCTTGCAGTTAACAGAAGCACAGGCAAATTGCACAGCAATAGCATGGCTCTGTGTGATCACAGGATCACCAGAGGGCAACAGAACATGAGGAGGAAGAAGAACAGTGGCAAGGGAGGCGCACAGAAGAGAAGGAAGAGATGCCACACTTACTTGCGCCTGGAAGCAGAAGCTAGGGCATGGCGAGGCAGTGCTCGCGCGGCCCTAACAGCTGCAAGTCCAGAGTAGGCGCCGACGTTACGCCGGCGAACCCAGACATGAACCAGCACCACCGTAGCAAGCACCTGAGGCGACGGCACGAGTACTGCGAGCAGCACCCGCGCCAGGTCAAACCCAGGCGCGTACCCATCGTCGGCGAGGACGAGAGCTCGCCGGAGTTCGTCGAGGCGATTCTTCCTGAGATCCAGAACGGAGGCGATTCGCCAGAATAGGAAGAGAAGGGGAAAACTACGCGGACAGATCGATAGATCTGCACGCGGCGGTTCAGGTTCGGTAGGTGGTTACGGCGGAGGAGCACGGCGATGGCCGGAGCGAGGCGGCGGCCATGGCGGCGACGCCATCGCCAGGGCGTCGCGAGAGAGGCTAGGGTTAGAGACGAAAAGCGAGAGAGGGCCGAGTGAGTGAGAGCGGTGGGCCGTTCGGCTCCACCGAGCCGCTATGGGGCAAGCCTTAGTGGGCTGTCCCATGGGCTTAGGTTATTGGGCTGGGCCCAATATGGGTCCAGGGGGTATTTTGGTCTTTTAACATTTAATAAAAGGCCAGAACTTTACCAAATTTTAATAAATCAAATACAACTCTAAAAATCCATTAAAAATTGGATTGATGAATGAAAAATAAATCTTAACAAGAATAAAATATGAAATGAATTTATGAGACAAATTCAAAATTATGAATTTTAAGAATTTAAATAATAACTTGGAATTTTAAACTATTAATTCCTTGTAATTAAAATTCAAGGAAAAATCTCAAATAAGTTCAAATACTTATTTTCAAACATTTCAAAATGAAATTCTATTATTCCAAGTCATTTCTTTTGAAAAAGGGCATTTTACCCAGAAAAATACTATACTCCTTTTTATTCCAAAAACTATAGAGGTAACTCTATAATTTTCAATTATTTTTGGAATGATTAAGGGAATTACCAAGTAAATAGTTTTACTTTGAATTGTTGTACTTTGTGTGAATTAAAATAGTTTATACTTTTAAATCAATTGTAAATTACCGTCAAAGACATAAATCTTAAATGCAACCCTAAATTGATATAACTCAACGGGGTAAAGGGATTCAACATAAAATAATACATCCATGATTGCATTATTTGGATTTTATAACATTGTCCTTACCGGACAATGATGCTTCTTACAGAACCCGAGGTCCAGGTTCCATCAACTGCATTGAACTGCACTATCTCGCAGTCCACAGGCAAGTTCACCCTTGCTCATGTCAACTTGAATATTTTCTACTACTTTAATGCAAAGCTATATACTTATCATTCCTGCATCGCAAATAAAATGTTACTTTCCAACTATGAATATAACTATGTGGCTGGCAATGGAACCATGGTATGTGTTGATATGGTGGAGGTTCCATTGCAATGGGTTATATCACCTTAGGATTAAATTACCAATGCCGTCCAGTGATTCTAGCGCCATACAAATCGCGTTGACCATGAGATCTATAATGGCTCTGGGGAAGCCAGTCGTATCTTTTCCCTTCTGCACGCCAACGGATTGGTAGAGCCGGCGGGGTGTTGGAGGCACTGCCGTAGGTTGGGATGGCCTTTTAAATCCCCATCCATTAGTGATGATGGCTCTACGATCTATGAAGGATTGTCCGGAGTACACCATGAGTAAAGCCGTATTATCGGGGGAAGTCTACTGGAGGTGTACGGTTGGACAAAAGGGTGGGTTTGCAGTCGCGGAGAAGGCGGTGTGGGCTTGGATCTTTATACCTGGCCTCATACCAAAGGAAGTGTGAACGGGGGCAAGTCCCTGCGGATGGCAAAAAGGGTGAGATCTCTTGTGGGAAAAGTAACGCACCTCTGCAGAGTGTATCAAATTGTGGCTGTCACTCCTTGTTCCGGGAAGGGAATTGCGAACGCGGCAGGAAAGGAACTCCGTGAAGTTCTAGTCAACCTGTGAAGACTGACGGGCATAGTTTTCATAATAAAAGCAACCTTTTGAAGAAATGTTTTCAAAACATGCATTGACCTGAGATTTCCTGATCAATGGTCATAGCTAGTGCATCAAACACCTTTTGCTCTTTTAGAACTTGCTGAGTACCCCTGTACTCACTTTCTTTCGACACCCTTGCTAGACTGTGATCCGGAAGTGGAGGCTATCAACGATGGAGCACCAGAAGGAAGCTACGAGCTGGTCTACGAGGAACCTGATCTTACCGGAGGAGTTGAAGGAGTAGACTATGGGATAGTCTACGGACCCGATGACACGGAGGTGGAGGAGTAGTGATATACCTAGCATCATAGAGCCGAGCAGCGTAGAACTTACCTAAATAAGCTGTTGAGCTCTTTCATCTATAGTATGAGTTGTAATCGTACCTTAGTAGTATCTTAGGGTGTTCTCATAGGACCTGTGAGAATACCAACTTGTTAAGACAATGTTTGTAATAAAGTATGGAGTGTTATGACCTGCAATGTTTCTGTTGTACCACTCTGAGGGATATGGCAAATTGTGAAGAAGTCCCTTCGCAAAGATCATATCAACGACTTGTATACTACAACATGCAGTGGTATGCTGGGTCACCGCAGCTGGTATCAGAGCAAATGTTGCGACATTAGGTTGGAAAAACTTAGTATAGGGAAGAAACCTGTAGGAGTCTAGTAGAAATAGTAAAGGATTCTCTAGAAATATGGTGATTATTCACTTGAGAATAGCAAAACCATATATTTTAGTGCGATAATTCTTTATTATAGCTATTATGATGCATTATCACTACTAATATTCTGCTTTTGTATACAGCCATAATGGCATACACGTTTCCTAAGAGGACTTTGAGGAAGGTTGAGGGATGGCTCGGTGATTATGATGGACCAATAACAGCTCTCCTGTGTGGGATGCTGAAGGAACTTCATTGTGATCCACGGATACCTGTTATCAAGTATACCTACTATGATGGGGAAATCCTAGCCAAGTGCAGAGTATCGGTCCAACTACCGGAAAAACTGCTGATGAGTCGTATAATGCCATACGGAGAAGCCAAAACTATCACCACAGCCTACCACATGGGCCTATTCAAGGAAATCCTTGAGATAAGGCAGCACAAGTCAGTAGAACTGCTATGTTCAGAGTTTTCTCATATACCTCATGCCGAGGAAGATGAGGATCCCACTCTGAATCATCTGGTGTTGGCACACAGAAGTCCTGAAGCTGCAGCACAACACATGGACAGCTGTAAGTCTTTATTGACCACGATGTACCTTTTACACATGAAGATGAGAGGTGAGATTGACCACATGCTAGCTGAGTTCACGGACCCTGATAAAGTCCAAGCTCGGATGCATGATTTGAGGGCACAACCCCAATACACGACACCCTTCTTTAGCCTCAACAGCCCTGTAGATTTGAGTGACCAGTTGCCCAAGAGAGATCCACTTACACCCAACTTTGTCCCACACTATCCACAAGTGTCAGCATCGTATGATACTAGATATGGGGGAGATCATTCATGGAATTTAAACTGCTCGGAGTCACCGATCGAGAACTCGACGGGTTGGCGTTTCGGGGAACCTTTCGGAGATGAGGAGGAGCCGATTCCATGTGATACAGGAGATGAGAATGGTGGGGTTAACCAATACGTTGACCAACACTACGGGCAGGAAGAGAAAGGTACTGATTCCATTTCTTTAGATTTGGAGATGGGATTATCTAAACCATCACAGTACGAAGAAGGTGAGAGCTCTGGAGTCAAGAAGAAGAAGAAGAAGAAGAAGATGAGGGGTCAGGTGAATAGAAACCCTTCATGGATGATGGAAGAAGGAGGTATGTATCCTACTGGGGATACATACGAGTCATTGTCTAGCTACTTAGGCATGACTGATCTCTGTCTCGGCACTTCGTCCGATTCAGATTACATACCTACTGGAAGGACCTTTGTTCCGGACGGTGTCCGGAAGACAAGTCGCTGTACCGGATGGACCCCAGGAATGTATGCGGAGGCGAATGAAGACGATGAGGAGTAGAGTTCCAAGGAAGAATAAAGTAATCTAGGTGGTATTGTAATAGAACGTATTTTAAATTCCCGTTGGCTTGGGCTTTGAGCCAAATAAGTGGTTTATATATACCACATGTAATATAAGTTTGTGAGTGTGTTATGTATTATACAAAGTATATGCATAATAAATGTTTGTTTTGGATTTTCTTCTTGATTTTATTGTGTGACTATTTCTGGGCAATGAGTTGAGCTCAGAAAACATTCGCATGGTGTAATTATGAGTAATTGCTCTTTGTTACAGGACTAGGGGGAAATGGCGTTAGTAGAAACCGAAGAGGCTCGCAGAGAGCGGGAAGCAAGAGAAAAAGAGGAGGCAGATGCAGCAGCTAGAGCAGAGAATGCACCACCACCACCACACCCAATGATGCACCCAGACTTCCAACAGTATATGAGAGCAATGGAGGAAGATAGGAGGCGTTACCAGGAAAGCCAGAGCAAGAACATGCAAGATTTCTTTACCCACGTCATCAATGATAGGGGTAATGAAGGCAAGGGAGTAACTCTATCGGACTTCCAAAATACAAGACCACTACCATTTACATCAGCTCCAGAACCAATGGATGCTGAAGACTGGCTCATGGATACGGAACGGAAGTTGAAGACCGTTGGTTGCAACGATGAGGAGAAGATTCGATACACTACTTATCTGTTGTCAGGACCAGCAGCGTCATGGTGGGAGAACCTTGTAGCAGTACACCCTCCAGATAAGGTATTCACCTGGGAGGAGTTCAAGAAGAAGTTTCGGGATGCTCATGTTCCGGACAGTGTGGTGGAGCTGAAGAAGAGGGAATTTGAAGAACTAAGACAGAATACTGCACCCATCATGCAGTATGTTCGGGATTTCAACAGGTTATCCAGGTATGCACCTGAAGATGTAGGTACAGAGGAGAAGCGGAAGAAGCGGTTCATGAAAGGCATGAATCCATACATGAAGATGCAACTGAGGTTGGCACGGACTGCCGAATTCCAGGAACTGATTGACTCGGCAATCACTTTCGAGGATGATTATAGGCAAGTCCAGGAGGACAGAAGGAAGAGGGCTCGTATAGAGCCAAGGAAGTACCCAATCAGTAAACCAATACCTGATCGGAGTTTCAAACCCCGATACAGACCTACTACTGGTAATCAATACAACCGGGGAGGTCAGAATCAGAATCCAATCAGCCAAATCATCTGCAATAATTGTGGCCTAAAGGGTCATTTGCAGAAGGATTGTCAGAAACCCAGAATCATTTGTTATGGTTGTGGGAAGGAGGGACACATCAAGCCGGAGTGTCCAAACAAGGCGTCTTGGAGCGGACAGAGCTCTGGAGGACGAGGTGGAAACAACAACAACAACAACCGCAACAACAACAACAACAACAACAACCGCAACTACAACTACAACAACAAGAGGGGAAAGCCTTATGGAAAGCTGAATTGCACATCTTTGGAACAAGCGGAAGAGTCGGATCAAACAGTCTTAGGTACGCTAAGCATTCTTACTCATCCTGGCAAAGTATTATTTGATACTGGAGCAACCACATCATTTCTTGCATTGGAATTTGTGGAAAGATTCGGGCTTAGATGTTCTAAGTTAGAAACCCCTATAACTGTTCTATCCGCGGGGGGGACGATCTTAGTAACCCACGTGAAAGAAGCACAAGTCCTAACCATATGTGACTGTGTATATTTCGCGGACCTATTCATCATACCCATGAAGGACATATCAGTCATCCTAGGGATGGATTGGTTGACAGAAAATGGAGCGGTGATTAACTGTGGAGACAAAACAGTATCACTTCGTAACTCCATCGGAGGTCGAATAGTGTTCCAAGGAGATAAGTACAGTGAGTTGGAGATTGGATTGGAACTCAATAGTCTGGAGGAGGTGAGAATTGAAGATATTCCTGTAGTGAATGAGTTTAAGGATGTATTTCCTAAGGAACTACCGGGAATGCCACCCGATAGAGAGATAGAATTCACAATCGATCTGATTCCAGGCATAGCACCAATAGCACAACCACCATATAAGATGGGACCGAAGGAATTAGTGGAACTGAAAACTCAGATTGATGAGTTAGAACAGAAGGGATTCATTCAAGAAAGTGTGTCACCATGGGGTACACCAGTTATTTTTGTGGATAAAAGAGATGGAGGAAAGAGAATGTGTGGAGATTACAGAAATTTGAACAATGTAACTATCAAGAACAAGTATCCTTTACCTAGAATCCAAGACCTTTTTGATCAAGTTCAAGGAGCGGGAGTCTTCTCGAAGATAGATTTAAGATCAGGATACCATCAAATCAAGATCAAGAAGGAGGATGTACCAAAAATAGCGTTTGTATCAAGGTATGGACACCATGAATACTTGGTTGTACCATTTGGACTAACAAATGCACCAGCAATTTTCATGAATTTGATGAACAAGATATTCATGAAGTACTTGGACAAGTTTGTGATAGTGTTCATAGATGATATTCTAATCTATTCCAAAGATAAAGAAGAACATGCCAAGCATTTGAAGATAGTTCTGCAAACTTTGAGGGAACATCAGCTATATGCGAAGTTCAGCAAGTGCAAATTTTGGTTAGATAGTGTTGAATTTCTTGGACATGTCATAACCAAAGAAGGCATAGCGGTGAATCCAAGCAAGGTTCAGTCCGTATTGGAATGGAGATCACCTAAAAATGCTAAGGAGATACGAGGATTTCTTGGTATGGCAGGCTACTATCGGAGATTCATTGAGGGATTTTCGAAGATTGCAGGACCAATGACCAAGTTACTCAAGAAAAATACTCCATTTATGTGGACAGATGAGTGTGAAGCCAGCTTCCAAACACTCAAAGATAAGTTAACCACAGCACCGGTGTTAGCAGTTCCTGAACCTGGAAAGGATTACACGGTGTATTGTGATGCTTCCAAGAATGGACTTGGATGTGTTCTTATGCAAGATCGGAAGGTCATAGCTTATGGATCAAGGCAGTTGAAACCACATGAACACAACTACCCAGTACATGATCTAGAGTTAGCGGCAGTTGTGTATGCTCTGAAGAGTTGGAGACAATTTCTATATGGATCCAAGTGTGAGTTATACACCGATCACAAAAGTTTGAAATATTTCTTCACCCAGAAGGAATTAAACATGAGACAGAAGAGATGGTTAGAGTTGATTAAGGATTACGACCTTAAGATCAACTATACACCAGGCAAAGCTAATGTAGTAGCAGATGCCCTAAGTAGGAAGAGTACGGAGAATCAACCTACGGAATGGGAGATTCCAAAGGAAATTCGGAAAGAGTTAGAGGATGCTCAGATTTTGTTTATTCAAGGTGATGTCAAAGGAAGTATAGCAACCAGGAGGATTATGGATGAGATGTACTCAGACTTGAAATATGAGATTATCCGAAAGCAAGCGGATGATTTGTTCATCCAAGAGGAAATCAAGAGGATTGGAGAAGGAAAACCATCAGAATTCCATCTAGGGGATTTTGATTCATTATACTTCCAGAAAAGGATCTGTGTACCGGATGATCCAGAAGTGAAGTCAATCATATTAAAGGAAGCACATGAAACCCCTTATTCAATACATCCGGGAAGTACTAAGATGTATATGGATTTGAAGGAGATGTTCTGGTGGAACAACATGAAAAGAGAAATAGCACAATATGTCTCGGAATGTCATACATGTCAACGAGTAAAGGCAGAACATCAGAGTCCTGTGGGATTACTCAAACCACTAGAGATACCTGAATGCAAATGGGATGAAATCGGAATGGATTTTGTTACTGGTCTACCAATGACTAGTAAGAAGAAGGATATGATATGGGTAATAGTGGACAGACTTACTAAGAGTGCTCATTTCATAGCCGTAAACACAAAAGATACTGCAGAAAAGCTTGTGGATATATATGTGAAAGAGATTGTGAGTAAGCATGGAGTACCAAAGAAGATAGTCTCAGATAGAGGTTCAATTTTCACATCAGCATTCTGGAAACGACTACAAGAAGCTTTGGGATCCAAATTGGATTTCAGTACAGCATATCATCCACAAACCGGAGGACAAACCGAAAGAACCAATCAGATACTTGAGGACATGCTTAGAGCTTGTGCTCTGAACTTTGGAGGCTCATGGGAGGACCATTTACCTTTAGCAGAGTTCTCATATAACAATAGTTATCAGAGTAGCATCCAGATGGCACCGTACGAAGCATTGTACGGAAGAAAGTGTTGATCACCAAATTGTTGGTTTGAAACCGGAGAAAACAAGGAGTTTACACCGGACTACATCAAGGAGAGACAAGAAGTCATCGAGGTGATCCGGGATAGACTCAAAATAGCTCAGAGTCGTCAGAAGAGTTACGCCGACTTAAAGAGGAGAGAATGGGAACCGAAAGTGGGAGACATGGTATATTTAAAGGTTAGCCCAATGAAAGGACTTAAGAGGTTCGGAGTGAAAGGAAAGTTAAGTCCTCGATATATTGGACCATTTAAGATACTCAGTCAGAATCGAGGAACAGCTTTTGAGTTGGAGTTACCGGCACAATTAAGTCAAGTTCATAATGTGTTTCATGTTTCACAACTCAGAAAGTGTTTGAAGGCACCGGATGATCCCATCACATATGAAGAAATATAATTGCAATCTGACCTAACTTATGTGGAAAGACCGGAAAAGATCTTAGAAGTACAATGGAAGAAATTAAGAAACAGAGCAATCAAATACTGCAAAGTGCAATGGCAACACCATCCTGAGCGAGAAGCAACTTGGGAGACGGAAGAAGAATTAAGGAAGTCTTACCCCGAGATGTTCAGGTACCAATCTTAACTTCGGGACGAAGTTTCTGTTAAGGGGGAGAGGCTGTAATAACCCAGAACATAGGAACAACGAAGGGTAGATTTAGAAATGGGATGTGCATTTCATTGCAAAACGGGGGAAATTTTCGCGCCTTATTGCAACTAAACCTAAGAGGGATCGAGGTTCTCTCTCATTTTGCACTTAGGGTTAGGCAATGTGAGTTAGGGAAATTTCGACATGATCTCTTTTGTATCTTGTTGATTTGGGGAATTGATTTCATTTGACAAGTAAGATGCATTTGGAATATCAAACATTAAGTATAAATGAATATGGAAATTGAATTCACAATTCAAAAACAAATTATGAATTCAAATAACTTTGAATTTCAAAGTGAATAATAAATACAACATTTATTCCAGAATATAAACATTACACAAATCAAAAGCTCATAAGTAAAATTTGAGCTTTATTGATATCACAACACAGATTACATTGTCTTTACAATATTCTTGATACAAGAATTGATGAATAATAAACAGAAATGAAAATGAAGTTTACAATATTGCTCCTAAACTAAAACCTAGACTAAATGACTTGAAGTATATCTTCATGGTCATATTCATCTTCAAAACCTGCAAGAACAAAACAGCAAGTACTAGCCAGAATGTTAGTGTTAGCAATTTCAGTTTGGACAGTTAACACAAAACACAGAAATTCAGTTTGGGCAGTGAAACTGTCACTGCACACTTGTGCTTGTCCAAATTCCGGGACAGCACAAGATAAGACCAGGCAGACCAAACCTGAGCACCACCAGGGGCTCAAGTTTCAGCATATGAGAGAACATAGCTCATGTGTGCTGGGCAGGCCACAGCAAGGCAATGCACAAGCTTAGTCACCAAAGCAAGCCAGGCTTGTGTGTCATTACAAGAACAGAAGTAGAGTTCATATAAAAGGGGCACAAACCCTAGAAACAGTAACCAGTCGACCAGATAAGGAGTCACAAGGTAAGGTGAAGGTAGCACAACATAGTTCATCCAGTTCTTGCTCAAGAACAGAACCAACACACACAACCACTCTACCACCAGAAATCATGGTGACCTGAGAAGATCATCCAAGACCTGGAGGTGAAGGGCTGTGACACAAACCACAAGTCTGCATCAACACAAAATCTCAATCTAGGAGCTGGAACAAGGTATACCAAATACCTGGACAGATCCAATGGATCTGATTCATCATATGCATGAAATAAGCATGGGATGAGCAGATGCTCATATGGGTAGATCATCACTTGGTTTTCACCAAGGATTACTGCCAGTCTTGAAGCCACTAAAACAGAAATCATCCAGATACAGACCTTGTGCACAGAAACTAGCAAACATGCATAGATGCACACACTAGCAAGATCTCATGCACAGATAGCACCAGTAGCAGCTAACCAAGACTACACAGAAAATCCTAAGCATGCAACCATCAGGAAACCCTAGATTTCTTCACAGGCAAGCATATTGGCATTCATATTTATTATGATCCCCAAATATGCAAGCAAAGATGAGTAGCCAACAAGATCCAACCAACCATGTGAGCAACCAGTCAGTAGCAAGGCTACTGAGGTCACAGCACACTTAGAACCATCCCCAAGGCCAAGCCAAATACAAAGCATCACTATCCAGAAATGGATTCAGACTCTATTTGCTTGTAAAATAATCATGAACAGCAAATTCATATACAAGCAAGTAATTTAATCATTACTGCATAAGCAGTTCATCATTAATTAATTTATTCCAGCATGAATACATAACAAATTCATGCTATATCTTGACAAGATAGCACCGTGAGGCAACACAATTTAATCATCGCACCATAGCCATCGGAGCAAGTCCAGTAGCTTGAGTAAGCAACAGCATAGTGATGCTTGAGCATCAGCATCACAAGGAAATTGAATCACTTAGCCACAATATTAACCAGTAAGCTATCACTGACAATCAATTGATCAAATGGATCAATTATAGCAAGCCAAGCTACACAGGGAAGTTAGCCAACAAGCAAGGAATGATCCAATGGATCATTGGCTTGCATAGGAAGCACTGAAGCATATCACAGGCATCACTGGCCTTCACAAGTGTCACAGATGCATAGCAGTACACCTAGACAAGCAAGCATGATATCCCAGTAAGCATAGCAAGCTCATAAGCATGAACAGCATGGCATAGCAAGCAGTAAGCAAGCAACACATGACATGCACAGCCAGCAACACACACTGGCCAGTACCAGAGATTGGTAGATTGGCCAGAGCTTGCAGTTAACAGAAGCACAGGCAAATTGCACAGCAATAGCATGGCTCTGTGTGATCACAGGATCACCAGAGGGCAACAGAACATGAGGAGGAAGAAGAACAGTGGCAAGGGAGGCGCACAGAAGAGAAGGAAGAGATGCCACACTTACTTGCGCCTGGAAGCAGAAGCTAGGGCATGGCGAGGCAGTGCTCGCGCGGCCCTAACAACTGCAAGTCCAGGGTAGGCGCCGACGTTACGCCGGCGAACCCAGACACGAACCAGCACCACCGTAGCAAGCACCTGAGGCGACGGCACGAGTACTGCGAGCAGCACCCGCGCCAGGTCAACCCCAGGCGCGTACCCATCATCGGCGAGGACGAGAGCTCGCCGGAGTTCGTCGAGGCGATTCTTCCCGAGATCCAGAACGGAGGCGATTCGCCAGAATAGGAAGAGAAGGGGAAAACTACGCGGACAGATCGATAGATCTGCACGCGGCGGTTCAGGTTCGGTAGGTGGTTACGGCGGAGGAGCACGGCGATGGCCGGAGCAAGGCGGCGGCCATGGCGGCGACGCCATCGCCAGGGCGTCGCGAGAGAGGCTAGGGTTAGAGACGAAAAGCGAGAGAGGGCCGAGTGAGTGAGAGCGGTGGGCCGTTCAGCTCCACCGAGCCGCTATGGGGCAAGCCTTAGTGGGCTGTCCCATGGGCTTAGGTTATTGGGCTGGGCCCAATATGGGTCCAGGGGGTATTTTGGTCTTTTAACATTTAATAAAAGGCCAGAACTTTACCAAATTTTAATAAATCAAATACAACTCTAAAAATCTATTAAAAATTGGATTGATGAATGAAAAATAAATCTTAACAAGAATAAAATATGAAATGAATTTATGAGACAAATTCAAAATTATGAATTTTAAGAATTTAAATAATAACTTGGAATTTTAAACTATTAATTCCTTGTAATTAAAATTCAAGGAAAAATCTCAAATAAGTTCAAATACTTATTTTCAAACATTTCAAAATGAAATTCTATTATTCTAAGTCATTTCTTTTGAAAAAGGGTATTTTACCCAGAAAAATACTATACTCCTTTTTATTCCAAAAACTATAGAGGTAACTCTATAATTTTCAATTATTTTTGGAATGATTAAGGGAATTACCAAGTAAATAGTTTTACTTTGAATTGTTGTACTTTGTGTGAATTAAAATGGTTTATACTTTTAAATCAATTGTAAATTACCGTCAAAGACATAAATCTTAAATGCAACCCTAAATTGATATAACTCAACGGGGTAAAGGGATTCAACATAAAATAATACATCCATGATTGCATTATTTGGATTTTATAACATTGTCCTTACCGGACAATGATGCTTCTTACAGAACCCGAGGTCCAGGTTCCATCAACTGCATTGAACTGCACTATCTCGCAGTCCACAGGCAAGTTCACCCTTGCTCATGTCAACTTGAATATTTTCTACTACTTTAATGCAAAGCTATATACTTATCATTCCTGCATCGCAAATAAAATGTTACTTTCCAACTATGAATATGACTATGTGGCTGGCAATGGAACCATGGTATGTGTTGATATGGTGGAGGTTCCATTGCAATGGGTTATATCACCTTAGGATTAAATTACCAATGCCGTCCAGTGATTCTAGCGCCGTACAAATCGCGTTGACCATGAGATCTATAATGGCTCTGGGGAAGCCAGTCGTATCTTTTCCCTTCTGCACGCCAACGGATTGGTAGAGCCGGCGGGGTGTTGGAGGCACTGCCGTGGGTTGGCCTTTTAAATCCCCATCCATTAGTGATGATGGCTCTACGATCTATGAAGGATTGTCCGGAGTACACCATGAGTAAAGCCGTATTATCGGGGGAAGTCTACTGGAGGTGTACGGTTGGACAAAAGGGTGGGTTTGCAGTCGCGGAGAAGGCGGTGTGGGCTTGGATCTTTATACCTGGCCTCACACCAAAGGAAGTGTGAACGGGGGCAAGTCCCTGCGGATGGCAAAAAGGGTGAGATCTCTTGTGGGAAAAGTAACGCACCTCTGCAGAGTGTATCAAATTGTGGCTGTCACTCCTTGTTCCGGGAAGGGAACTGCGAACGCGGCAGGAAAGGAACTCCGTGAAGTTCTAGTCAACCTGTGAAGACTGACGGGCATAGTTTTCATAATAAAAGCAACCTTTTGAAGAAATGTTTTCAAAACATGCATTGACCTGAGATTTCCTGATCAATGGTCGTAGCTAGTGCATCAAACACCTTTTGCTCTTTTAGAACTTGCTGAGTACCCCTGTACTCACTTTCTTTCGACACCCTTGCTAGACTGTGATCCGGAAGTGGAGGCTATCAACGATGGAGCACCAGAAGGAAGCTACGAGCTGGTCTACGAGGAACCTGATCTTACCGGAGGAGTTGAAGGAGTAGACTATGGGATAGTCTATGGACCCGATGACACGGAGGTGGAGGAGTAGTGATATACCTAGCATCATAGAGCCGAGCAGCGTAGAACTTACCTAAATAAGCTGTTGAGCTCTTTCATCTATAGTATGAGTTGTAATCGTACCTTAGTAGTATCTTAGGGTGTTCTCATAGGACCTGTGAGAATACCAACTTGTTAAGACAATGTTTGTAATAAAGTATGGAGTGTTATGACCTGCAATGTTTCTGTTGTACCACTCTGAGGGATATGGCAAATTGTGAAGAAGTCCCTTCGCAAAGATCATATCAACGACTTGTATACTACAACATGCAGTGGTATGCTGGGTCACCGCAGGCTGCCCCTCCCTCTCCTCCTCATTATATAGGTGGAACCCCAAGGGTTTGCCCAAAGTCTTCGAATAAGACCCCAACAGAAAAACTGCCTTATGGACGAAACCTAGAGGGACAGGGACTCTCCCCTTTCCCCTTTTCTTGGCCGGCCAAGGAGGTGGAGTCCACCATGGACTCCACCCTCCCACTTGGTTGGCTGGTTAGGGTTTCTGGAGTCCCTCCGGGACTCGTCCTTCCATAGTGATTTATTTCCGGATAATTCTAGAAACCACCTTCCATAAATTCACCGGATCATTTCCAAACTTGGAAAGTGACTTCCTATATATGAATCTTATTCTCCGGACCATTCCGGAACTCCTCGTGATGTCCTGGATCCCATCCGAGACTCCGAACAAAACTTCGAACTCCATTCCATATTCCATATCTACTTAAACGACATCAAACCTTAAGTGTGTCACCCTACGGTTCGCGAACTATGTAGACATGGTTGAGACTTCTCTCTGACCAATAACCAATAGCGGGATCTGGAGATCCATAATGGCTCCCACATATTCAACGATGACTTTAGTGATCGAATGAACCATTCACATACGATACCAATTCCCTTTGTCACGCGATATTTTACTTGTCCGAGGTTTGATCATCGGTATCTCTATACCTCGTTCAACCTCGTCTCATGACAAGTACTCTTTACTCGTACCGTGGTATGTGGTCTCTTATGAACCATTCATATGCTTGCAAGCTATTAGACGACATTCCACTGAGAGGGCCCAGAGTATATCTATCCGTCATCGGGATGGACAAATCCCACTGTTGATCCATATGCCTCAACTCATACTTTCCGGATACTTAATCCCACCTTTATAACCACCCATTTACGCAGTGGCGTTTGATGTAATCAAAGTACCTTTCCGGTATAAGTGATTTACATGATCTCATGGTCATAAGGACTAGGTAACTATGTATCGAAAGCTTATAGCAAATAACTTAATGACGTGATCTTATGCTACGCTTATTTGGGTGTGTCCATTATATCATTCACATAATGACATAACCTTGTTATTAATAACATCCAATGTTCATGATCATGAAACGATGATCATCTATTAATCAACAAGCTAGTTATACAAGAGGCTTACTAGGGACTCATTGTTGTTTACATAACACACATGTATCAATGTTTCGGTTAATACAATTATAGCATGATATATAAACTTTTATCATAAACATAAAGATATATAATAACCACTTTTATTATTGCCTCTTGGGCATATCTCCAACAGTCTCCCACTTGCATTAGAGTCAACAATCTAGATTACATTGTAAGGTACTTAACACCTATGGCATTCTGGTGTTGGTCATACTTTGCCCTAGAGAGAGCTTTAGTCAATGGTTCTGACACACTCAGAAACGTATGTATTTTGCAATTCATTTGCGTCTTCACGCATCACTCATTTTCTAAATGAGTCGGCATTAAATATGTATGGTCTCTGAAATATGTCACTAATATTGTCATACACAATATAGCTTCAAAGTTCTGACACTATCGGAACTACACCAAGTTCTCAAAGAACCTCTTGACTTAACATCCTCAGTCATTGTCAAAACAATGACATATTCTGCCTTCGTTTGTAGAATTCGTCACAATATTTAGAACTCTTCTAAATCTAGCATTGTGCTACCTTTTAAACAACACTTAGCCTAATTTTGAGATTGAAATTTTATTTTTATATGTGACAAAACCAATATCGGTGCAACACCTTACAGCGATTTGTTTATCATTTCTCCATACAAAACTATTTATATATCCTTGGTTCTTCTAAAGTACACAAGGATATTCTTACTGTTTGTCTAATGATCATCACATGAATCATTCTGGTATATGCTCCTAACATTTTAGAGCACAGGACATCTGATTGTGTACATATTAATTGTGATCTAAATCACTCATGTGTTTTTACTCATTGAGTGTCAGATACACTCAAGTTTTGTTAAAACTTCACATGACAAGAACATTTTCTTAATATTTCTATATTGAACTACTTCAATATCCTTTCTATGTACTTTGACTTAAACTTATTATGTGTTTCAATCTATCTTCATAGATCTTGACACTAAATATGTTTCAGTCCATATCCTTTCATTGAAGTTAATTCTCAATGAAACCTTTTATAATCAAGTATATAATTACATCATTTATAACCAACTATATGTATCTACATAAAGTATTATAAATATGTCTCAGCGCTCCCACTTAATTTCTTGCAAATGCAAGCCTCTTCATCGTTTCTGATGAAATCAAAAAATCTTCCATGGACGCGCGAGGGAGGAGCGGGAGGCATGCGCGAGAGAGGAAGAAGAAGTCCAGGCCGGTCCAGCATCCGGTCAGACCGGCCGCCACGCCGGCGCGCCCGGTCCCTGGCCCGGTCCAACCGGACCACCCGCCGGATCCAACCCGGCGCCAACCGGACGACGCGCTGATGGCAACCGGACGGGGTACTGCAGAGCACTTCCCGCGCCTGGCCCGGTTTGAACCGGACCGCCCGGTCCCTGGCCCGGTCAACCGGACCCCAGACCGGCCGAGTCCGAGTCTGTCTCGACCAGATCTATTCTGGGTCGGTTATGTTCGTACTTTTTCGACCTGAGATCGTCCTGAACTCCTATATAAGTGCCCAGGACTCCCCCAAAGTAGCTTTAGACCACGTTTAAGATAAACCCCAGTTCTTAGTTGTTTGCTATGCAAAACTATTGAATCCCTACACCATATTGCTTGATTTGGTGTAGATCTAAAAGTCTTGTGTGATCTGTCGTTCCATTGGAAATTGGGAGGTTGCAACTTACCGCTTCGTGGTCGGCGGCTACGTGCGCAAGTGTGTGGAGTTGCGAATATCTTGCAGGGTTGAGAGCTGTTGCATTGGTGACAGGGACCAATCGAGAGATCTCGTTGACAAGGTATTAACTTGTCAATGCCTACGGATTGTAGACTAGGATTTAGTTGGATGTAGAGGGCAAGTAGATCTCGAAGGTTTCAGCTGAAAAGTACTCGACGAATATGAAACTAGGGTTTGAGAAACAATGATCCGATGCTTTCCTTGTCCCTCGACTCCCCCTTATATAGGAGGCGGAGCCGAGGGATTCGTATTGTACAAGTTACAGAGTCCGGGAAGGTTTCTAACTCCTCCCGCAAGATTACAAATAATGCTTCGTATTACAATTCTAGCTTTCCTCAACAATATCTTGGGCTTCCGAGTCTTCTTATTCTTCGGGTAGTGGGCCTTCAATAAACCTCGGGTACTATCTTTGGCAGGCCCATTGGGGATGCCTATGTCAGTAGCCCCCGAGATTTTGCTTGAATCGTAGAGTCAGGGAAAATCTCTACTGTTTATTTTTACTCGACAATTTAAAACTTTTCTATGTTTCTTCACATAAATTTCTATATTGTGCAGGGATAATGGTAGTTGGGGCTAGTTCATCTGACGGATCAGGTACTAGTTAACTGCTCTAGTGGCAATCCGCAAAAACCTACTTCAAAATCACGTCCCTGGACATGATCTCGGGATACTGGTGTAAACTTCGACAGGTGCCGCTTAAGGTCTTACCATTCTGTCGAGTCCCAGTCATTTTTATCGGGTACCTAACGCATCCGTTAGAATTTTTTCTTCGTATCTGTTGATACGGATAAAGTAGCAAACCGACGTCAGAGACGGCGCCACGCCTCACAGAACGGATCTGGGGTCTTACCTTCGCAAAGTTTTGCGGCATTCAGAAATTGATCGCAACTTTGGCGTTATGAGAATATATTGTCGAGTGCTTATTCGGCTGTTGGAATGGCACATTTTATTGAGTCAAAGATGACTTATATTGCTCTCCCGATGGGAGTATATGCAGAGTTATTTATAACTCGAAATATACTCTTTTGCCCTTCTATCTTTCTTCTTTTCATTCTTTTTTTTTATAATTTCATCGGGCACGCGAATAGCGTTCCCGATGGGAGTAGCCCCCGAGGCTACAGCCAAGGACTTGTGCTTGGTTGTAGGCTCCATGCCTTATGCCGCTATATTTTCTTTCTCTCCCGAAGTTTTATAATTTCTCGGGTGCGCGAACAGCGCTCCCGATGGGAGTAGCCCCCGAGGCTATGAACAAATATTTGTATTTGATCATAGGCTCACGCCATTTCTATTTTGTCTTTCTTGATCTTTTCATTTTTTCAAAGTAGCCCCCGAGCATTTGATCAAAGGCTCTCCAATATTTTTGCATGTCACCTTTTTACGCCGCTGTTGAGTCGAATTTTTCTCTCTGACAAGGTGACGTTATTGCTGACGATAGCCACGATTGCGAATCCGAAAATTGCGAGAAGTTTTCTCCCGCTGCCCTGCGGGTCCAAATTATCCATTATCTTGACACGTCGTGTAAGTGGGGGACACACGTCCTCCGCTTTTCCTGGCGCACGTACCGTAACTTCTCCAATGGTAAAGTACTTTTTTACCCTTGTTTCTACGTGGTTATCATCTGCCGCACCCCTTTTCCATCCAACGGTCCGCCGCTTCGCCGCACCTCTATATAAGATCTCCTTCTTCTTCCTCGAGCACTTCCGCTCGCGCCGTTCTCCTACTCTCCTCTGCAAAAACCTCCTCCTGCGCCCCACAATTCCCTAAGCTCATCTTCTCCAAGCTGTATTCCTGCGCCATTGTTGATGCCACCGCGTCGGTTGATCAAGCGCAGCACGCCTGAATCGTCAATGGCTGCCGTAGATCTGGGAAGCGCGGAATGGGAAAGGTCCAAAATTTCCTCTCAAGACATCAATCTCTTGAAAAAGCTAGGGATTAGCAAGAAGCCCAAGGCGCTGTGCTTCCCTAGTGAAGAAAGCTACCCAACCCCTCCAATGGGGTATCGGGTAAGTTTCGTCGACCATCTCATCCGCGGTCTTTCCGCCCCCATTCATCCTTTCCTCCGTGGATTGCTTTTTGTTTATGGTCTTCAACTTCACCACCTCACGCCCAACTCAATCCTCCATATCTCCATTTTCATCACCCTCTGTGAGGCCTTCCTTGGCGTCCAGCCTAACTGGGCACTATGGAAGCGCATTTTCTTTTGTCGCCGCAATGGCTCTCCCAATGTCGCCTATAATATAGGCGGCGTTGTTATTTCTGTTCGCCCCACTGTCGATTACTTCGACGTCAAACTCCCTGACTCAGTTCAAGGGTGGCGCAAGAAGTGGTTGTACATTCAGGAGGAGAACCATGGATGCGCTGAAGACAACATCCCTCCTTTCGATGGTGCCGAGAAAATCCTTCGCCGCCGCTCTTGGGATGCAGAGGCTACCGAGGAAGAAAAAACATCGACAGAGGCCTTGATGACTCGCATCCATGAGTTGCAAAATACTCGTGGCAAAGAATTTGTTAGGTATCCAAATCACAGCGTATTTTCTTAGAACCAGAGTGCAGCCTCTTCAGGCTCGCAAAAACCCTCTCTGGAAGTATGCTGGCGACGAGGACGCAGATCGGTTGTCAGCGGATTTGGAGGTCAAGGATTTAGAAAAGCTTGTCCGAAAAATCTCCTCTCTCAGCAAAAAAGATTCTGTCCCTTCTTCTTGTCGTGTAAAACCGTACAGCGCCACTGATGTCTACGTTCCCCCTCCTTTCCTGTAGACAGTGTTGGGCCTCCAAGAGCAGAGGTTTGTAGAACAGCAGCAAGTTTTCCCTTAAGTGGATCACCCAAGGTTTATCGAACTCAGGGAGGAAGAGGTCAAAGATATCCCTCTCATGCAACCCTGCAACCACAAAGCAAGAAGTCTCTTGTGTCCCCAACACACCTAATAGGTGCACTAGTTCGGCGAAGAGATAGTGAAATACAGGTGGTATGAATAAGTATGAGCAGTAGCAACGGTGCCAGAAAATAGCTTGCTGGCGTGTAGTTGATGGTGGTAGTATTGCAGCAGTAGTAACGCAGTAAAACAGTAAACAAGCAGCGATAGCAGTATTTAGGAACAAGGCCTAGGGATTACACTTTCACTAGTGGACACTCTCAACATTGATCACATAACAGAATAGATAAATGCATACTCTACACTCTTGTTGGATGATGAACACATTGCGTAGGATTACACGAACCCTCAATGCCGGAGTTAACAAGCTCCACAATAATGCTCATATTTTAGTAACCTTTAGTGTAAGATAGATCAAAAGACTAAACCAAGTACTAGCATAGCATGCACACTGTCACCTTCATGCATATGTAGGAGGAATAGATCACATCAATATTATCATAGCAATAGTTAACTTCGCAATCTACAAGAGATCATGATCATAGCATAAACCAAGTACTAACACGGTGCACACACTGTCACCTTTACACACGTGCAGGAGGAATAGAACTACTTTAATAACTTTGCTAGAGTAGCACATAGATAAATTGTGATACAAAACTCATATGAATCTCAATCATGTAAAGCAGCTCATGAGATCATTGTATTGAGGTACATGGGAGAGAGATGAACCACATAGCTACAGCGAAGCCCTCAGCCTCGGGGGTGGATTACTCCCTCCTCATCATGGAAGCAGCGATGGCGGTGAAGATGGCGGTGAAGACGGCGGTGGAGATGGCTCCGGGGGCAATTCCCCGTCCGGGAGGGTGCCGGAACAGAGAGTTCTGTCCCCCGAATTGGAGTTTTGCGACGGTGGCGGCGC
Source organism: Lolium perenne (assembly GCF_019359855.2). NCBI lineage: Eukaryota > Viridiplantae > Streptophyta > Magnoliopsida > Poales > Poaceae > Lolium > Lolium perenne. The sequence continues at coordinate 26,055,006 of NC_067244.2, forward strand.
CCCTGGAGTCTTTCTGGAGTTTCGTCAATTGGTACTGCGTTTTTAGGTCGAAAGGGCTTTTATAGGTGAAGAGGCGGCGCAGGGGGGCACCTGGGGGCGCCACACCCTAGGCCGGCGCGGCCTAGGCCTGGCCCGCGCCGCCATGTGGTGTGGTGGCCCCCTGGCCCCTCTCCGACTCTTCTTCGGTGTTCTGGACGCTTCCGGGAAAAATAGGAGGTTTGGCGTTGATTTCGTCCAATTCCGAGAATATTGCCCGAACAGCCTTTCTGGAACCAAAAACAGCAGAAAACAGAACGGCACCGTGGCATCTTGTTAATAGGTTAGTTCCGGAAAATGCATGAAAATGATATAAAGTGTGAACAAAACATGTTGGTATTGTCATAAAACAAGCATGGAACATCGGAAATTATAGATACGTTGGAGACGTATCAGCATCCCCAAGCTTAGTTCCTACTCGTCCTCGAGTAGGTAAACGATAAAAGATAATTTCTGAGGTGACATGCTACCAACATAATCTTAATCATACCATTGTAAAGCATATGAGATGAATGCAGCGATTCGAAACAATGTAAATGCAATGAGTAAACAAGTGAATCATATAGCAAAGACTTTTCATGAATAATACTTTCGAGACAAGCATCAATAAGTCTTGCATAAGAGTTACTCATAAAGCAATAAATTCATAGTAGAGACATTGAAGCAACACAATGGAAGATTAAGTTTCAGCGGTTGCTTTCAACTTGTAACATGTATATCTCATGGATAGTTGTCAATGCAAAGCAATATAACAAATGCAATAAGCAAGTATATAAGAATCAATGCACAGTTCACACAAATGTTTGCTTCTTGAGGTGGAGAAAGATAGGTGAACAGACTCAACAATAAAAGTAAAAGAATGGTCCTTCAAAGAGGAAAGCATCGATTGCTATATTTGTGCTAGAGCTTTTATTTTGAAAACATGAAACAATTTTGTCAACGGTAGTAATAAAGCATATGTATCATGTAAATTATATCTTACAAGTTGCAAGCCTCATGCATAGTATACTAATAGTGCCCGCACCTTGTCCTAATTAGCTTGGACTACCGGATCATCACAATGCACATGTTTGAACCAAGTGTCACAAAGGGGTACCTCTATGCCGCCTGTACAAAGGTCTAAGGAGAAAGCTCGCATTGGATTTCTCGCTATTGATTATTCTCAACTTAGACATCCATACCGGGACAACATAGACAACAGATAATGGACTCCTCTTTTATGCATAAGCATGTAACAACAATTAATAATTTTCTCATATGAGATTGAGGATATATGTCCAAAACTGAAACTTCCACCATGGATCATGGCTTTAGTTAGCGGCCCAATGTTCTTCTCTAACAATATGCATGCTTAACCATAGGGTGGTAGATCTCTCTTACTTCAGACAAGACGGACATGCATAGCAACTCACATGAAATTCAACAATGAATAGTTGATGGCGTCCCCAGTGAACATGGTTATCGCACAACAAGCAACTTAATAAGAGATAAAGTGCATAATTACATATTCAATACCACCATAGTTTTTAAGCTATTTGTCCCATGAGCTATATATTGCAAAGGTGAATGATGGAATTTTAAAGGTAGCACTCAAGCAATTTACTTTGGAATGGCGGAAAATACCATGTAGTAGGTAGGTATGGTGGACACAAATGGCATAGTGTTGTTTGGCTCAAGGATTTGGATGCATGAGAAGTATTCCCTCTCGATACAAGGTTTAGGCTAGCAAGGTTGTTTGAAGCAAACACAAGCACGAACTAGTACAGCAAAACTCACATAAAAGACATATTACAAGCATTATAAAACTATACATCGTCTTCCTTGTTGTTCAAACATCTTACTAGAAAATATCTAGACTCTAGAGAAACCACTCATGCAAACCCAAATTTTAACAAGCTCTATGTATTTCCTCACTAATGGGTGCAAGGTATATGATGCAAGAGCTTAAACAAGAGCACAACAATTGCCAAGTATTACATTATTCAAGACATCACACCAATTTCTACATGTAGCATTTTCCAATTCCAACCATATAATAATTTAACGAAGCAGTTTCAACCTTCGCCATGAATATTATGAGCTAAGAACACATGTGTTCATACGAACCAGCGGAGCGTGTCTCTCTCCCACACAAGCATTTATTCAAACACAAACAAAAACAAAAGCATACAGACGCTCCAAGTAAAGCACATAAGATGTGACCGAATAAAAATATAGTTTCAAGAGAAGGAACCTGATAATTTGTCGATGAAGAAGGGGATGCCTTGGGCATCCCCAAGCTTAGACGCTTGAGTCTTCTTGAAATATGCAGGGATGAACCACCGGGGCATCCCCAAGCTTAGAGCTTTCACTCTTCTTGATCATAGTATATCATCCTCCTTTCTTGACCCTTGAAAACTTCCTCCACACCAAACTCGAAACAACTCATTAGAGGGTTAGTGCACAATAAAAATTAACATATTCAGAGGTGACACAATCATTCTTAACACTTCTGAACATTGCATAATGCTACTGGACATTAGTGGATCAAAGAAATTCATCCAACATAGCAAAAGAGGCAATGCGAAATAAAAGGCAGAATCTGTCAAAACAGAACAGTTCGTATTGACGAATTTTAAAATGGCACCAGACTTGCTCAAATGAAAATGCTCAAATTGAATGAAAGTTGCGTACATATCTGAGGATCATGCACGTAAATTGGCTTAATTTTCTGAGCTACCTACAGGGAGGTGGACCCAGATTCGTGACAGCAAAGAAATCTGGAACTGCGCAGTAATCCAAATCTAGTACTTACTTTTCTATCAACGGCTTTACTTGGCACAACAAAACACAAAACTAAGATAAGGAGAGGTTGCTACAGTAGTAAACAACTTCCAAGACACAAATATAAAACAAAGTACTGTAGCAAAATAACACATGGGTTATCTCCCAAGAAGTTCTTTCTTTATAGCCATTAAGATGGGCTCAGCAGTTTTAATAATCCATTCGCGGGAAATAGTATTTGAAGCAAAAGAGAGCTTCAAGAGGCAAATTCAAAACAAATTTAAGTCTAACATGCTTCCTATGAAGAGGAATCTTGTAAATAAACAAGTTCATGAAGAGCAAAGTAACAAGCATAGGAAGATAAAACAAGTATAGCTTGAAAAATTTCAGCACATAGAGAGGCATTTTAGTAACATGAAAATTTCTACAACCATATTTTCCTCTCTCATAATAACTTTCAGTAGCAACATTAGCAAACTCAACAATATAACTATCACATAAAGCATTCTTATCATGAGTCTCATGCATAAAATTATTACTCTCCACATAGGCATAATCAATTTTATTAGTTGTAGTGGGAGCAAATTCAACAAAGTAGCTATCATTATTATTCTCATCAAGTGTAGGAGGCATAGTATAATCACAACAAAATTTACTCTCCATAGTAGGTGGCACCAAAAGACCACTATCATTATAATCATCATAAATAGGAGGCAAAGTATCATCAAAGAAAATTTTCTCCTCAATGCTTGGGGGACTAAAAATATCATGCTCATCAAAGCCAGCTTCCCCAAGCTTAGAATTTTCCATATCATTAGCAACAATGGTGTTCAAAGCGTTCATACTAATATCATTGCTACTAGCATGCAAATAAGATTCCATGGGTTTTTTAATTTTTGCATTAAACCATTCATGTCTTGACTCAGGAAATAGAATAAAAAGCTCACAGATGTTGTCCATTATGCCTTACTAGTGTAAACAAGAAACAAAAAGATGCAATTGCAGGATCTAAAGGAAATAGCTTCGAGCACAAACACAATGGCGCCAGAAAAGTACTTTACCTGGAACCGGAGTATGAGTGCCTTTTACCTTTCCTCCCCGGCAACGGCGCCAGAAAAGTGCTTGATGTCTACGTTCCCCCTCCTTTCCTGTAGACAGTGTTGGGCCTCCAAGAGCAGAGGTTTGTAGAACAGCAGCAAGTTTTCCCTTAAGTGGATCACCCAAGGTTTATCGAACTCAGGGAGGAAGAGGTCAAAGATATCCCTCTCATGCAACCCTGCAACCACAAAGCAAGAAGTCTCTTGTGTCCCCAACACACCTAATAGGTGCACTAGTTCGGCGAAGAGATAGTGAAATACAGGTGGTATGAATAAGTATGAGCAGTAGCAACGGTGCCAGAAAATAGCTTGCTGGCGTGTAGTTGATGGTGGTAGTATTGCAGCAGTAGTAACGCAGTAAAACAGTAAACAAGCAGCGATAGCAGTATTTAGGAACAAGGCCTAGGGATTACACTTTCACTAGTGGACACTCTCAACATTGATCACATAACAGAATAGATAAATGCATACTCTACACTCTTGTTGGATGATGAACACATTGCGTAGGATTACACGAACCCTCAATGCCGGAGTTAACAAGCTCCACAATAATGCTCATATTTTAGTAACCTTTAGTGTAAGATAGATCAAAAGACTAAACCAAGTACTAGCATAGCATGCACACTGTCACCTTCATGCATATGTAGGAGGAATAGATCACATCAATATTATCATAGCAATAGTTAACTTCGCAATCTACAAGAGATCATGATCATAGCATAAACCAAGTACTAACACGGTGCACACACTGTCACCTTTACACACGTGCAGGAGGAATAGAACTACTTTAATAACTTTGCTAGAGTAGCACATAGATAAATTGTGATACAAAACTCATATGAATCTCAATCATGTAAAGCAGCTCATGAGATTATTGTATTGAGGTACATGGGAGAGAGATGAACCACATAGCTACAGCGAAGCCCTCAGCCTCGGGGGTGGATTACTCCCTCCTCATCATGGAAGCAGCGATGGCGGTGAAGATGGCGGTGAAGACGGCGGTGGAGATGGCTCCTGGGGCAATTCCCCGTCCGGCAGGGTGCCGGAACAGAGAGTTCTGTCCCCCGAATTGGAGTTTCGCGACGGTGGCGGCGCCCCTGGAGTCTTTCTGGAGTTTCGTCAATTGGTACTGCGTTTTTAGGTCGAAAGGGCTTTTATAGGCGAAGAGGCGGCGCAGGGGGCACTGGGGCGCCACACCCTAGGCCGGCGCGGCCTAGGCCTGGCCCGCGCCGCCATGTGGTGTGGTGGCCCCCTGGCCCCTCTCCGACTCTTCTTCGGTGTTCTGGACGCTTCCGGGAAAAATAGGAGGTTTGGCGTTGATTTCGTCCAATTCCGAGAATAGTGCCCGAACAGCCTTTCTGGAACCAAAAACAGCAGAAAACGAGAGCGCACTGTGGCATCTTGTTAATAGGTTAGTTCCGGAAAATGCATGAAAATGATATAAAGTGTGAACAAAACATGTTGGTATTGTCATAAAACAAGCATGGAACATCGGAAATTATAGATACGTTGGAGACGTATCAGCCACCAATGCGCTTCCCAAGGTAAACTTTGTCGATTGATTTGTTATTGCCTTGCTATCTTTTTGTAACTCCTTTTTTGACATCTTCCCCTGTTTTTATATAGAACCATCCAAATCTTGTCTCTCTTCCTCCCCTTCCTGAAGGTGGAGAAGTCGAGGAAAGGGCCGTTGTCACCGACGATAACCAAGATGCCCCCTCTTTCGTGAATGAACCCGCAGATTCTCAAAAATCTGCGGGATCTTATGAAAAGGAGGCTACCTCTAAAGGCACTGCATCGGCACAATCTCCTCCTCCTGCTGTTTCTCCAAAGAACAAAAGGAAAAGGAATGATGTCGAAGATTCCGGCACCTTCAACGCCGAAGAAACTGTTCCCTCACGTCAGAAGGCAGCTTATGATCCATACCTCGAGGCCCTCATCAGTTCGTAAGTCACCCTTATTTTTTCTTGTACTCGAAGATTTTTGTCTATCTTGTTTTTTTACGCTGCCAACATTTAATCGCAGTGATGACGAGGAAGAAGTACCAGCTTTTGATGTCGCTGCTCGAACGAGTACGTCACATACTCTAGTTGTTTCAGAGACGCCAGTTGAAGGAGAGGAATCCTCGCCTCCTCAACAAAACGTCAGCATTCCTACACCTCCTTCAAGCCCCCTTGTCCCTTCACCGAAAAGGGCAAGGATTGAAACAATCCCGGAGCCTACTCTCCAATTGAGTAGCTCCTCTAACCCTCTCTTGGATGATGTAAGTTCTTAATTTTCTTGTCACTGTCTATATTTCCTCTGTTTGCTTCTTTATGCCATCATATTTTTCCCATATCGACATTTTTTCTTTGTCCTTCTTTGACAGCCTATGATCAAAGAGCTTATTCGCATCGGTGCCCAATTCATTGGGTACCGTGAGTATGCCAGTAAAACTGAAGGTAATGCCTTGCTGCTTCTTTTTGCCCTTGCCTTCTTACTCCTTTGTTGTCGATGTTTTTAACTAAATTTTATCTTTTCTTGGCAGAAAAACTGGCGGAGGTCAACGAGCGTGCCAATACACTTGCTCAAAAATTAGAGCAAAGTGAAGAGGCTCGTAAGAAGGCCGAATCAGATGCTATTCAAGCTAAAGCAGAAGCTGACAAGGCCAAGACCGATGCTGCTGGTGTCGAAGATCTTAAGAAGAAACTTCACGATGCCGAGACTTCGCTGAGCGAGCATATAGCCGCACAATCTGCTCGCGAGGAAGCGATTGTTAAACGCGTAAGGTCGCAAAACCGTCGCTTTGTCAGTAAGTATCTGAACCACTTCACATCCTTTGGACTTTCTTTCCTTCACTCGTTTGTTGATCAATAAGTTTTTATCTTGACAGGTGAAACATCTCAAGAATTTGAGCTTGAGGATCCCGACAATGATCCTCTTCTTGACGCCCTTTCGTTCCTTGAGTTTCATGGAACAGAAGCACGCGAGGGCATTGATCAAGCTAAAGCAGGGCTGTCGCGACTCTTCCCCTACTTCTTCCCAAAGAAAGAGGAACCCGCAACTTTCCTTGCTCTTGCCAAGTGCTTTAATCCGCCAGAAGATCTTGGGCTGAAGGTGCGGCAGGAAAATATGAAGGTCGCTGTTGAAAGCACTGTTGCCTTGGTCGCTGATAGCCAACAAACTATCGACTGGGCGAAAGTAGGCAACACAGAACAGATAGAGCAGACAAAATGGCGATCGTTGATCAAGGCGGCAAAGCCCAACACGAAGAAAATCCTGTCCTATCTCGGGATCAAGCCATCTTCAACTCCTAGCTCATCAAAGCCGGAGGTCTAGTTGAATGCCCCTTCTTTTTCTTTTTATTTTTCCTGTTTCTTTAGCTATTGTCACCATATTAGTTTTGGCGACAATTACCTTAGTAGTCCTTTTGAAGAACTCCTTCTGTAATATCCATGTAAATTTCTTGAAGATCAATGGAATTCTGTCTTGTGCAATCATTTGATATTGGAATTTTCTTTTCCAGTTGATATTTGATAACTACTCTGCCAATCCTCATTCTGCCGATACTTCTCCTGCTTCCTCCTTCTCGAAGAAAACACTAGTCAATGATAACTTCATCGAAGGTTCTTCAAGACAACATTTGTCGCAAGATTTGCAAGAATTACGCCAACAACTCCAATCCATGAAGAAACAAACTCTTGTGATGATGGAACAATCTCGACAAGCTTCCGAGAGAGAGAATATTGCTCTTCAACAGGCAAAAGAAGCTATTGCTGCAAAGGATGCTGCTGTTGCTGAGGCTACCGAAGCTTCCTCTCGAGAAAATTATATGCTTCAGCTAATGACTGACGCCAGCTTGGACATGACAGGTATGTTTCCTGTTTATAACCATGTTGGATGTTGTTTTTTGCTATTTTTCCTTCCTTGTCAATTTATTTGTTGTACTAGGCTCATTTTTGGATACTGCTGCCGAAGATCAACGTGTTGAAGCTCGAGCCAATGTTCTGCTCAGACTCGCTGCACAACATGGTTCTAACTTTTGGGTTACTCCTGAGCGTACCCGTCAAATTGTCAGATTCCAAGATCGCGCGGCTCAGGTCCGTGACTTCCTTGACTTCTGTACGAAGACTTTATTTTTAGTTTATGGAACCATGTTCCCTCGCAACAAGATGCCAGAAACTCTTCCTGCATTAATGGAAAAATTTCGAGATGCTCCTCGAATCCATGGCTTTGTGCGGGCTTAACTCTCTGCTGGCGCAAGATTTGCTATGATGATGATAAAGATTTGCTATCCAAAATTGCCCATGAATCAAATTGTTCCCACGTGCCTGGCTAAAATGTCGAAGAAAAAGAGAAACATGGGCAAGATTGATCATCTGGTGACTCCTGTAGCCGAGGATATGATGGATGAACTTCTTCGAATGGATGCTAAGTTCTTTGTGAAGGGTAGCTATGCCGAGCATAGTACTCGTCCTTCCAATGAACGAATAAGCATAGACCATGTGCTAGGTATCCATTGAGGGTTTTTTCTTTTTTCTTGCTGTAGTTTCACCATTGATACGTCTTTGTAAACATGATCTATATTGTAAAGCTGTCAACTCTGTAAGTATATATTGTTTCTATTTTTGATCGTCAAGCCTCCGAGCCTTTGGCTGGAGCTTATACTATTTTGTTATCCCGAAATTTTTTCTCTTATTGCGAGAAGGTATATATATTTCGCTATCAATGGGCACGAGCCCCCGAGTGTCTTGGTGGTGATGTTCTATATTTTTGTTGCGAGGTTTTCAGACCAAAGCAATAACATTTTGACGAGTGCACTATATTTATAGTTCTTAGCTTCCGATGTTCTATTTGGCGAGGTATTCTTGTACCAAGGCAAAATATTTCGGTAAGTCTGGTTTATCTATATTGTATATATTTTGTAACTTGAAGGCATTGAGCCCCCGAGCGTGTCGAATAATAAGAAGTATATCTCCACTATCTTTATTATATTGCAGCACCGCGAGCCCGCCTCATTAAAAACCTTTCCGGTCCCACTCGGTGCCCCGAAAAGGAAAAGAGTGCGTCTGAAAACTCGCGGGCGTTTCAGTACATTGTATTTTTACAGAGGAGGACTATATTTCGACTCTAAGCGTAGAACCGCCTGAGCTGTGCCACGTTCCAGGGGTTTTTCTCGGGAACCCCTATCTTCTTGTCTTTTATCCTGTACGCTCCTCCTTCGATTACTTCCGTAATGACGTAAGGGCCAAGCCATGTCGACTCGAGTTTTTCAGTGCGCTCTTGATTGAGTCGCAAAACTAAGTCTCCAACTTGAAAGGATCTTTGTCGCAAACGTCGACTGTGGTAGTTTTTTAGGTCCTGCTGATATTTAGTTACCCTTGACAATACTTCGTCTCGAGCTTCGTCGAGTGCGTCGATGTCGTCTTCCAATGCTTTCCTGGAAACTTCTTCGTTGTACTACGTGACTGGGGGAGTCGTGCTCTATTTCTATCGGCGATCGCCTCTGCTCCGTGGACTAGGAAGAACGGGGTCTCTGTGTTCTTGTATTTGGTGTTGTTCGGATGCTCCATAACACACTTGGTAACTCTTCTGGCCAGGTATGTCGAGCTTTTTCCAGTGGTCCTAACAAGCGTTTCTTGATGCCATTGCAGATGATACCATTGGCTTTCTCGACTTGACCATTGGTTTGAGGATGTGCAACTGACGCGAAGTGCAATTTGATGCCTACCTCTACACGATGCGCCTTGAACTCCTTTGACGTAAAGTTCTTTGTCATTGTACGTGACGATGCTTTGTGAGGTACTCCAAATCGAAAAACGATGCCCTTCACGAACTTTATTGCTGATGCTGCATCTGGTGAATTTATCGGCTTCGCTTCTATCCACTTGGTGAATTTGTCAACAGCAACCAACATGTACTCGTATCCTTCTGGCGAAGCTTTGTGTAATTTTCCCACCATATCGAGACCCCATTGTGCAAAAGGCCAAGATAAGGGTATTGGCATTAATTCTGCTGCCGGAGAGTGAGGTTTTGCGGCAAATCTTTGACATGCGTCACAAGTTTGCACTATTTCCTTCGCGTCCTCAATCGCTGTCAACCAGTAGAATCCTGCCCGAAAAACCTTGGCTGCAATAGCTCGACTGCTTGCGTGATGACCACATACTCCTTCGTGTACGACCTTCAGAATTATCCTTCATTCTTCGGGTGTAACGCACCTTTGTAACACACCCGAGATACTTCGCTTGTACAACTCCCCTTTGACCACCGTGAAAGCTTTGGATCGCCTAATAACTCGCCTTGCTTCAAGCTGGATCATCGGGTATTGTTTTTCTTAGGATGTATGATATGTACGCCTGCATCCATGGGATTTGCACCATTAGTACTAGATCCTGTTCCTCTTCTTCTTCTTCCCATGCTTCTTTCGCAGCCCCCGAGGGTTTCTCGCTCTTCTCCTTCTTTGTTAATTTCTTCGGCTTCGTGGATCTTTCTATTATCTCTTCCCGAACACACACAGGGGAATTGCGAGGCACTGCGACCCGATGTTTGCAAGAACATCGGCTTCATCATTGCTCAACCTGCTGATATGGTTTACCTCGCATCCGTCAAATAGTTTCTCCAGCTCATTATACATCTCTTTGTACGCCACCATGCTATCATTGACCGCATCACATTGGTTCATGACTTGCTGAGCTACCAATTGTGAGTCGCCAAATATTTTTAGTCGAGTTGCGCCGCAGGCTTTCGCCATCTTCATCCCATGTATAAGGGCTTCATATTCTGCCTCATTATTAGATGCGTTTGGGAACGTCATCCGCAGGACGTATTTCAATTTGTCGCCTTCAGGTGATATGAGTATTACCCTTGCTCCAGCTCCTTCTAACCTTTTGGACCCGTCGAAGTTCATAGTCCAGGTGACAAGGTATCAACTTGTCAATGCCTATGGATTGTAGGCTAGGGTTTAGTTGGAAGTAGAGGGTAAGTAGATCTCGAAGGTTTCAGCCGAAAAGTACTCGACGATTATAAAAACTAGGGTTTGTAAAACAATGATTCGATTCCCTCTTCGTCCCTCGGCTCCCCCTTTATATAGGAGATGGAGCCGAGGGATTCGTGCTATACAAGTTACAGAGTCCGGGACGGTTTCTAACTCATCCCGTCATATTACAAATAACACTTCCTATTACAACTCTTGACTTTCCTTGATACATCTTGGGCTCCCGAATCTTCTTATTCTTCGGGTAGTGGGCCTTCAGTAAACCCCGGGTACTATCTTCGGCAGGCCCATTTGGGATGCCTATGTCAGTAGCCCCCGAGATTTTGCTTGAATCGTAGAATCAGGGAAAATCTCCACTGTTTATTTTTATTCGAAAGCTTTAACTTTTTTATATTTCTTCACATAAGATTCTATATTGTACAGGGATGATGGTAGTTGGGGCTAGTTCATCTGACGGATCAGGTACTAGTTAACTGCTCTAGTGGCAATCCGCAAAAACCTACTTCAAAATCACGTCCCTGGACATGATCTCGGGATACTGGTGTAAACTTCGACAGGTGCCGCTTAAGGTCTTACCATTCTGTCGAGTCCCAGTCAAATTTATCGGGTACCTAACGCGTCCGTTAGGATTTTTCTTCGTATCTGTTGATACGGATAAAGGTAGCAGAGCGCAGTCTTTGGCGATGCCACGCCCAGCAGAACGGATCTGGGGTCTTACCTTCGCAAATTTGCGGCATTCAGAAATTGATCGCAACTTCGGCGTTCTGAGAATATATTGTCGAGTGCTTTTCCGGCTGTTGGAATGGCACATTTTATCGAGTCAGATATGACTTATATTGCTCTCCCGATGGGAGTATATGTAGAGTTAATTATAACTCGAAATATACTCTCTTGCTTTTCTATTTTTCCTTTGTTAATTCCATCGGGCACGCGAACAGCGTTCCCGATGGGAGTAGCCCCCGAGGCTACAACCAAGAACTTGTGCTTGGTTGTAGGCTCAACATTTTAGTCCACCTTGTCGCTATATTGTCATTATTTCCCAATATAATCTCTTTCTTCTTCTTTTTTTTTTTTATCTCTCGGGTGCGCGAACAGCGCTCCCGATGGGAGTAGCCCCCGAGGCTACAGCCAAGGACTTGTGCTTGGTTGTAGGCTCCCGCAATTTCTATATTGCCATACTCGAAAGTTTACTTTTTGTCAAAGTAGCCCCCGAGCGTTTGGGCAAAAACTTGTATTTGATCAAAGGCTCCCGAAGTATTTAATAATTCCTCCTGTTGCCAATCTTTTTTTTTATTTTTCTTGTCGACATTCTTCCCTTAATGAAAAATGCTTCATCCCTGTTAGTAGTCTTGATTTTTCTGCCTTGTGGGTCCATTGTTTGTACCATGTTGACACGTCGGGCAAGTGGGGGACACACGTCCTCCGCTTTTTCTGGCGCACGTACGGTAACGCCTATCTCAGTAAAAATACCTTTTTACCCTTGTATCTAGGAGATCTTTTGCACCACACGATTTCTTCATCCAACGGCACACTGCTTCACCTGATTCTTATATAAACCTTTCTTCAACCTCCGTTTATCCCCTCGCTTGCGCCGCTCATCTGTTCCTCTTCGCAAAAGCTTCCCCTGCGCCCAACTCTCTCTGATCATCCGCACTTACGAGCACTGCTCTGCCCATTGCCGTTGATGCCACCGCGCACGCGACTCACTCGCCACAGTACTCCGGAATCCAAGATGGCCGCCGAGGATCTTGAGTGGGAGAGATCTAAAATCTCCAACCAGGACATCAACATGCTGAAGAGGCTTGGCCTCATGAAGAAGGAAGACGCCATCCGCTTTCCCAGCGAAGAAAGCTACCCCAAGCCTCCAATGGAGTACCGGGTTAGTTTTGTTGATCACCTCATCCGCGGCCTTTCGACCCCAATTCATGATTTCCTCCGCGGCCTTCTTTTCGTTTATGGGATTCAACTGCACCAGTTGACCCCCAATTCCATCCTTCACATTTCTATTTTCATCACACTTTGCGAATGCTTCCTCGGAATCCCTCCCAATTGGGCTCTGTGGAAACGCATTTTCTGCCTCCGCCGCAATGGCTCCCACAACGTCACTTATAACATAGGTGGCGTTGTTATCTGTGTTCGTACTGATGTCGATTACTTCGACGTCAAATTTCCTGATTCTGTCCAAGGATGGCACAAAAAGTGGCTCTACATTCACGAAGAAAGCGCCAACTCTGTTGAACACAACATAATTCCTTTCGACGGAAGTGCCAAAATTCAGCGTCGCCGCTCCTGGGATGCCGAAGCTTCCGAAGAAGAGAAAAAGGCGACAGAGGCACTCATGTCTCGTATTCATCAGCTTCAAAACACTCGAGGCAAAGAGCTGTCTGGTGTTCAAATCACTGCCTACTTCCTTAGGATTAGAGTGCAGCCTCTTCAGGCTCGCAAAAATCCCCTTTGGACGTACTCTGGCGAAAACGACGCCAACAGAATCTCCAGTGATCTTTCCTCAAAGGACTTGGAGAAATTGATTCGAAGACTTTCTCGCCTGGGCAAGGACCCTATTCCTTCTTCTTGTCGCGTGGAACCATACAGCTCCGCCAATCCACTCCCCGAGGTATTTTGTCTTCCCGAGTTTTTATCTTGTTCCGCACTTTCTCTGCACCTCATTGTATTGTCATTTCTTTATTTTTCCTTTTGTCACTATTTTTTACAGAACCATCCTACTATGACTTCCCTTCCTCCTCTTCCTGAGGGTGGAGAAGTCGAAGAACAGGCTATAATTGCGGAAGATACTCAAGGTTCTGCTATTCCCGAAAGTGAAGTCGCAGGTTCTCACAAATCTGCAGCTTCCCGTGAAAAAGAAATTGAGTCTGAAGCCAGTGAGTCGACACAATCCCTTCCTCCTGCTGTTTCCCCAAGGAACAAAAGGAAAAGGAATGATGCCGAGGTTTCTGGCACCTCTAAGGCTGAAGAAGTTGTTCCTTCAAGTCCGAAGGCAGCTTATGATCCTTATATTGAATCCCTCGTCAGTTCGTAAGTCGTGTTTACTTCTCCCTTTTTTTTTGTACTCGAAATATTTATCTTGTCTTGTTTTTTACGCTGCCGATTTTTTGATCAACAGTGATGACGAGGAAGAAGTACCAACTGTTGACGTAGCTCCTCGAACGAGCACGTCACGCACTGTACTTGCCTCTGACACAGTAGTTGAAGGAGAAGAATCTTCGCCTCCTCAACAAAATGTCGTCACCACTACTCCACCATCAAGCCCCCTTGCTCCTTCACCAAAAAGGTCAAGGGTTGAAAAGATTGTTGAACCTGCCCCTCAGTTGGGCAGTTCGTCGATTCTGCTCTTAGATGATGTAAGTTTGTCGATATCTATATTTTTTATTTTGCTTTTTTCACACCTTCTCGCTCTTTTTGATGCCGATGTTTCTCTTGCTGTGTTCGTCTTGAACAGCCCATGATCAAGGAGCTTCTCCGCATCGGATCCCAATTTATTGGGTACCGTGAATATGCGAACAGAGCCGAAGGTAACGACTTCTATGCTTGCCGTTTTTCCCTGGCTTTTTGCTCCAGTTGTTTGTCGCGATTTTTGATCTTTCTTCTCTCTCTTTTTCATATCTCGACAGAGAAACTTGCAGAGGCCAACGAACGTGCTGACGCACTTGCTCAAAAACTTGAGCAAAGTGAGGCGGCTCGCAAGAAAGCCGAACTCGCTGCTAGCGAAGCCAAGGCCGAAGCTGATGAAGCCAAGGCAAAAGCTGCTGGTGTCGAGGAGCTGCAAAAAAACTTGAGGATGCTACATCTGCCTTAAACGAGCACAAAGCTGCGCAAGCTTCTCGTGAACAAGGAATCCTCAAGCGCCTGAAAACTCAAAGTCGCCGCACTTTCAGTAATTTTGCTGATCCCTTCTATGTTTATGAGAATCGTTGTTTCTTGTCTTTTGACTAATGCTTTGTTTTCTTGACAGCCCAAACAAACCAGGATTTTGATCTGACGAATCCTGTCGATGACCCGCTCCTTGACGCACTTTCCTATCTGGAGCTTCATGGGTCCGAGATTCGTGAAGGTGTGTCGAATGCTAACGCAGCATTGTCGGCATTGTTCCCCTACTTCTTCCCGAAGAAAGAGGAGCCTGCGACTTTCCTTAACCTTGCCAAGATGTTCAATTCACCGGAAGACCTTGGACTGAAGATGCGCCAAGAAAATATGAAGGTTGCCGTTGAGAACACTGTCGCGTTGGTTGCTGACAGTCAACAGACTATTGACTGGATGAAAGTTGGCGACACCGAGCAGATAGAACAATCAAGGTGGAAGTCGCTGATTAAGGCAGCCAAGCCCAACACAAAGAAGATCTTGGCCTATCTCGGGATTAAACCAGCGTCGACTCCTAGCTCGTCAAGGCCGGAGGTCTAGTTGCATGTCTCTGTTTTTCTTTCTGTTTCTATTGCTCTTGTCGCCAAAGTAGCCATTTGGCGACACGTACTTCCTTAGCTCCACTGTAATGCCCTTGTAATTATTCCAAGAGATTAATGAAACCTCTGTCTTTGCTTGTTGTTTGATGTTGTCTTGTTTAAATTTCAGTTGATATTTGATAACTATACTCCATCTTCTGCTCCTTCCAATGTTTCGCCTTCTTCTTCTTGCGCGAGGAGAGCTTTTGCTGATACTGCACCTGTCGACGATACCTTGTCGCAAGAACTGGATGAACTTCGACAGCAACTTCAGTATGCGAAGAAGCAAACACTTGTGATGATGGAGCAATCTCGTAAGTCATCTGAAGCCGAAAAAGTTGCTCTTCAGCAAGCTCACGAGGCCGTGGCTGCTAAGGAAATTGCTGCTTCCGAGGCTGAAAAGGCGACTACTCGAGAAAATTTTATGCTCGAATTGATGAATGAAGCCAGCGCAGATATGTCGGGTATGCTTGTTTCATCCTCCGATATCTTTCATCTTCATGCTATGTCTCTTAAAGGTTTCTACTTCGTTGTTTTGATAGGTTCCTTTACTGATGCTGCTGCCGAGGAAGAGAGGGTAAATGCTAGGACGAAACTCCTTGTTAACCTTTCCCTGGACCATGGTTCTTTGTTTTGGGCTACCCCAGAGAGGACCCGCCAAATTGTCAGATTTCAGGATCGCACCTCTCAAACTCGTGATTTCCTTGACTTCTGTACCAAGACCTTGTCCATGGTTTATAACTCCATGTTTCCTCGGAACATTCAACCAAAAACTCTTCCTGAATTGATGGAAAGATTCAAGGATGCTCGCAGTATCCATGATTTTGTCAAAGCTCAATTGGTAGCTGGCGCCAGATTTGCTCTTATCATGCTCCAGATCTGCCACTCAAATCTTGACCTTACCCAAGTTGTCACGAAGGTTCATCAGAAGGTAAAACGTCGAAGAGTTGGTATTGACCGAATTAACACGAAGGTTTCGCCTATAGCCGAAGAAATGATTGAAGACCTTCTTCGGATGGACGCCGACTTTTTTGCCGATGGCCACTATGCCGATTTTCTTGGTTGCTCTGAAGAAAACAGACTTACCCTTGATGACATCCGAATCAAGACTAGTTATTTTCCTCCTGTAGATAATTCTTCTTTGTGACCCATGACTGTGATTATATTGTGAAGCAATCATTATATTTGTATGTTTGTCTAGCCCCCGAGTATTTCGGTGACTCTTTACTGTATTTGCATATTGCGAGGTTTTGAACCAAGGCATTTATGTATTTATGTCGGATATGAGCCCCTGAGCTTCTTTATTGAGTACTATTTTGTATTTTTACTAGCTCACGAGGTATTTTAATACCAAGGCAAGGTTTTTTCTTTTTTGATGAACTATATTGAAATTTGTCGGAGCGAAGACTTTGAACATGTCGATAAAGAGAAAGGTATATTGACACTATCTTTATTATATTGCAGCACCGCGAGCCCGCCTCATTAAAAACCTTCTCCGGCCCCACTCGGTGCCCCGAAAAAGGAAAAGAGTGCGTCTGAAAACTCGCGGGCGTTTCAGTACATTGAAGTTTTACAAGGACTATATTTCGACTCTAGGCGTAGAACCGCCTGAGTTGCGCCACGTTCCAGGGGTTTGGCTCCTCCACCCCTGTCTTCTTGTCCTTTATCCTGTATGCTCCTCCTCCGATTACTTCCGTGACAATGTAAGGGCCAAGCCATGGTGACTCGAGTTTTTCATGACTTTTTTGCGTGAGCCGAAGAACTAGGTCTCCCACCTGAAAAGATCTTGGCCGCAAACGTCGACTGTGGTAATTCTTCAAGTCCTGTTGGTATTTGGTTACCCGAGATAATACTTCGTCTCGAGCTTCATCAAGTGCGTCGACGTCGTCTTCTAGCGCTTTTCTCGACACTTCTTCATCATATTCGACGACGCGTGGAGAGTTGTGCTCTATCTCAATTGGTAGTACTGCTTCTGCTCCATGAACCAAGAAAAACGGAGTTTCCTGTGTTGCTGTGTTTGGTGTTGTTCGAATGCTCCACAACACACTTGGTAATTCTTCTGGCCAGGTATGCCAAGCTTTTTCCAGTGGTCCTAACAAGCGTTTCTTGATGCCATTGCAGATGATGCCATTGGCTTTCTCGACTTGCCCATTGGTTTGAGGATGTGCAACTGACGCAAAGTGCAACTTGATACCCACCTCTTCGCAATAATCCTTGAATTCGTGGGATGTGAAGTTGCTGCCGTTGTCTGTGACGATGCTGTGGGGCACTCCAAATCTGAAAACGAGGCCTTTTATGAATTTTACTGCGGATGCTCCGTCTGGTGAATTTATCGGCTTCGCTTCTATCCACTTTGTAAATTTGTCGACAGCTACTAGCATATACTCCTTTCCTCCTGGCCAGGATTTGTGTAACTTGCCCACCATATCAAGTCCCCATTGAGCAAAGGGCCATGACAATGGTATTGGTGCTAGCTCTGCTGCTGGAGAATGAGGTTTTGCGGCGAACCTTTGACACGCATCGCAAGTTCTTACTATGTCCTTGGCGTCCTCGATTGCTGTCAACCAGTAGAATCCTGCCCGAAAAACCTTGGCTGCAATAGCTCGACTACTTGCGTGGTGGCCACATATTCCTTCGTGTACATCCTTCAGAATTATTCTTCCTTCTTCGGGTGTGACACACCTTTGCAAGACGCCTGAAATACTTCGTTTATATAATTCTCCTTTGACCACCGTGAAAGCTTTGGAGCGTCGAATTACTCGCCTTGCCTCAACTGGATCGTCGGGTATTTCTTTCCTGAGGATGTATGATATGTACGGCTGCATCCACGGTATCTGTATCACCATGACCAGGTCCTGATCTTCTTCTTCTTCCTCTTGCTTTTCCTTGGTAGCCCCCGAGGATTTCTTCTCCTTCTTTTTTGATTTTGTCGACTTAGTGGATCTTTCTGTTATCTCTTCCCAGAATACACCTGGCGGGACTGCAAGGCATTGCGACCCGATGTTTGCAAGAACGTCGGCTTCGTCGTTGCTCAATCTACTAATATGATTTACTTCGCATCCATCGAACAACTTCTCGAGCTCGTTGTACACCTCCTTGTATGCCATCATGCTATCATTGATTGCGTCACATTGGTTCATAACTTGCTGAGCCACCAACTGTGAGTCGCCAAAGATTTTTAGTCGAGTT
Source organism: Lolium perenne (assembly GCF_019359855.2). Classification (NCBI taxonomy): domain Eukaryota; kingdom Viridiplantae; phylum Streptophyta; class Magnoliopsida; order Poales; family Poaceae; genus Lolium; species Lolium perenne. Next base: position 26,073,518 of record NC_067244.2, read on the forward strand.
GCACCGCAGGCTTTCGCCATCTTCATCCCGTGTATGAGAGCCTCATATTCTGCTTCATTGTTAGATGCGTTAGGGAAAGTCATCCGAAGGATGTACTTCAACTTGTCGCCTTCAGGTGATATGAGTACTACTCCTGCGCCAGCCCCTTCTAGTCTCTTGGACCCATCAAAGTTCATGGTCCAGGTTCTCGATAAGTCTGGGGGTCCTGTGTTTTGCAACTCCATCCACTCTGCGATGAAGTCCGGCAGTATTTGCGACTTGATTGCTTTTCTTTTTTCATACGTGATGTCCCGAGGGGAAAGTTCTATTCCCCAAAGGGAGACACGACCCGTAGCTTCTGGGTTATTCAATATATTTGACAAGGGAGCTTCATTGACCACTATGATCGGGTGTGCCGAAGAATAGTGGCGTAATTTTCGTGCTGTTGTGAACACTCCATATGCTATCTTTTGGTACTGAGGGTACCTTTGTTTTGAGGGCGATAAAACTTCGCTAACGAAGTATACTGGCCTCTGCACGCCGTGGAGTTTTCCCTCTTCTTCCCTTTCGACAACTAGCACCGTGCTCACCACTTGGGGCGTGGCTGCGATATACAACAGGAGAGGTTCCCTTTCTTTTGGCGCCACCAAAATTGGTGGTGTCGAGATTGTGCGCTTCAAATCCTCGAAAGCTCTGTCGGCTTCTTCGTTCCACTGGAATTTATCTCCTTGCTTTATCAAAGCGTAAAATGGTAACGCTTTTTCACCCAGCCTAGCGACGAATCTGCTCAAAGCTGCGACTCGCCCAGTTAGCTGTTGTATTTCTTTCAACTTTGTTGGCTTCCTCATTGTTACGATAGCTTGTATTTTATCGGGATTTGCTTCGATCCCTCTTGCTGAAACTAGAAACCCCAGAAGTTCTCCTGCTGGGACGCCGAAGGAACACTTCGTCGGGTTCAGTTTGAGGCAGAACTTATCAAGGTTGTCGAAGGTTTCCTTGAGATCCTCGATCAGTGTTGCCCCCTTTTTTGATGTTATGACGACATCATCGATGTATACTTGCACGTTCTTCCCAATCTGTGTTGCCAAACACTTCTGCATCATCCTCTGATATGTTGCTCCCGCATTTTTTAGACCAAAGGGCATTGTTCTGTAGCAAAACACGCCGTAAGGTGTAATAAACGCGGTCTTTACTTCATCTTCTTCTTTCAATCTGATCTGGTTATAACCAGAATATGCATCCAGGAAGGAAAGACATTCACATCCAGCCGTGGAGTCGATAATTTGATCGATCCTCGGGAGGGGAAAGTGATCCTTTGGACAATGTTTATTGAGACACGTAAAGTCGACGCACATGCGAAGGACCTTAGTGTTTTTCTTCGGCACCAGCACAGGATTTGCTACCCATGTGGCTTCTGTGAATATCTCTTTGATAAAACCAGCTTCTTGTAGTCGATTGATTTCTGACAGCATGGCTTTGCGATTTGGTTCCGAAAAACGCCGCAAAGGTTGTTTGATTGGTCTCGCTAGTGGGTCCAAGTTTAGGTGGTGCTCGGCAAGTTCCCTGGGTACTCCTGGCATGTCAGCTGGACACCATGCGAAGATTTTCCAGTGCTCACGGAGGAACTCGATGAGCGCGCTTTCCTATGCGATATCCATGTCGTTTGCGATAGATGTCGTCTTTTTCGGGTCTGTCGGGTGAATCTGCACCTCTTTTGAATTTTTCTCGGTACTGAAAGTTGATTCTTTGTTTGGCCTTCCAACGTCTGGCAGTACGTCGTAATCAGTCATGCTTTTTGACGCCAAGTACTCAGCTTGCATCCCGAAGGTTTCTGACAACCGGTGAAAATCCTTGTCGCACTTATCGGCTAAGGCAAAGCTTCCTTTGACTGTGATTGGTCCCTTTGGTCCAGGCATCCTCCACAACAGGTATGTATAGTGTGGCACCGCCATAAATCTAGCATATGCTGGTCGTCCCAACAGAGCGTGGTATTGCGACGGAAAATCCACGACTTCAAATTCGAGCCTCTCGATTCTATAATTTTCTCGGGTCCCAAACTGAACGTCGAGATTGATCTTTCCCAGTGGATAACTTGGTTTCTCCGGTGTGATGCCGTGGAACCTTGTGTCTGTTGGTTTCAAGTTTGCTAAGGATATGTTCATCTTCCTCAATGTATCTGCATACATAAGGTTTAAGCTGCTGCCGCCGTCTATGAACACTCGAGAGACATCAAATCCCGCGATAACTGCTGGCAGAATAAGTGCTGACTGCCCTGGTCGAGGAACTTGCTGCGGATGATCTGCTATTGTGATATCTTGTCCCGACCAATTAAGGTACTCAACTGTTGGTGGAGGCATTTTCTCTGCCATAAACACCTGTCGTGAGATTACTTTCTAAGCTCTATTGGACGGCCTTCCTTTCTGAATCATCGACACTGCTCCGTTGGAGTTAGGATCAACATAAGGTGGTGGTGGAGGTGCTGCCGCTATTCTGAGCTGATGCCGATTGTCGTCTGTAATCGCGGGAGGAGGCGGCAAGTGAATCTCGCTTCTGGGTTCTCGAGGATTTCTTTGTGCTGCCCGTGCATTAGCGTTCTCTGCATACCGCAACATTGCTTGAAAATTTCGACAATCTTTCTGCAAGTGCCCTGACTGTCTTTTACCGTTGCTGTCGAGGAAAAAATGCATCTGGCACGGTCCATTCATCATCTCTTCAGGGGACACGAAAGGCCTTGGGAACCTAGGCCCGCTATTTTGCCTGTTGCGTGAATCATCCCTGTTATCACCTCGCTGTTCATTGCTTCTCTGGTAATCATCTCTATTGCTTCCTCCTGTATTTGTCCGAAATCCTGCCGAAATTTGTCCTGGAGCGTCGTAGTTCTGGTACTGCCGAGGAAATCTTCGCCTTGGTTGATAGTTTCGACCACGGTCCTCTTAGCGACTGTGCCGTTTGTTGTGGACAGCGTCTTCTCCATCTGCCCATTTATTTGCTATCTCCAGTAACGCTGATTATGTCTTTGGATTGGTCCTTCCCAAGTCCTCGACAAAATCTCCACGCCTGACTCCTGCGACAAACGCATCTATTGCTCTCTCGTCAGATATATTTTCTGCCGAGTTTTTGATGATATTCCACCTTTGGATGTACTTTCTCATTGGCTCATCTGGCTTTTGTCGACATGCTCTCAACTCCTCTAACGACGCGGGTTTTTTGCACGTGGATCTGAAGTTCTTGACGAACACATCCTCGAAACTTTTCCAGCTGTCGATGGATCCTGGAGCGAGTTTCTTTATCCAAGATCGTGCGGCTCCACTTAAATGTACCTGGATGCTTTGCATAGCTGTTGCCCTGGTTCCTCCTGTCAGCTTCACCGTCTCCAGATAGTCGACTAGCCAATCCTCTGGATCTTGGAGGCCGTCGAACTTTTTGAAATTATCGGGTAACTTGAATCCTGAGGGGACTCGAGTTTTTCGGACTCTCCTCGTGAAGCATGGTAAGCCGCACATATCCTCGTCATTAAGTTCTGGAGATTGCCGATGATCCCTTCTGCTTTGCCGCGCTCTGTCGACCCTTGCTTGTGCTACTGTGTCTCTTGCTCCACTTGGTCCTTCAGGTGCTGCCGCTGTTGGACTATTTTGCCTTGCCGCTCCTTCGGGAGGCGTTGATACAAACGCTGTCCCCATAGCTCCAACTCCTGCTACCGCCATATTGTACAGTGTTTCCCTTGGATCACCTGGAGGTGGTTTAGATGCAAGGATAAAAGCATGTGTTGCCATATACCCAGCCTCTGGTGTCTTAGGGATGATGTTTCCTCTTGTATCTATCGACATAAACGACATGTCGAGGTTTTGGACCAAGTGCTCTCTTTCTGCTTCGGGTATGTGTTGCAGCCTTGATCTTGCTCTGTTCCGCGCCTCCCGGTGGCTATCACCCGTAGTTCTAGATTGTCGACTTAGATCTGCCCTTCTCCTGCTGGATGCAGAAGCTGCTTCCTTTCTCCTGTTCAACTCAGCTGTCTGTTTTTCCAATTCCCTGGCAGCTCGTGCGAGCCTATATTGATATGCTTGTAATTCCTCTGGTGTGGCCGTGGTAGCCATTGGTTCTGTACCGTTCATAGCTCTCGCGGCTCTGTCCCACGCTGCTTGCGAAAGTTGAACTCTATCTCGCGGCTCTGGCCCGACGTATTTGTTGCCCAGGCCTTGGCGCAGATTGGAGGGATCGACGTATGGATTTCCCAAACTGTCGAAAGCCTCAGATGTTTCCTCTTGATCTTCAATGGCATAAATCTGATGATACTTTGTACTCAGATCTATGTTGGATTTGGTGACATCATCGTTGAGATTGATGAAGACCTTGCCCACTGTGAGAGATTTGTCGATGAAGTCGTGACTGTCGACATCGCTTGAGCCATCGCTTATATATGAGTCCGCAGATGACTCAAACGACATGTCGTTGAAGATCTTGGCGAGTTTCTCTCTTGCTCTGATGCTGAAGTAGCGTGTCGCCGAAGTTTCTTCTTCTCCTGACTCGGTTGACGATGCATAGCTTGCAAAATCAGAATCGACCGCCGACGATCCCGACGAAACCGGAATCTCGACACGATACGATCCTTCCTTCTCGACGCGAAAGTGAAACCTTCCGAACGTCATCTCCATGGGCTCCGCCAGATACGCATATGCATCCAAACGGGAGGGTGGGTGAGGAACAAAATCGACAAGACCAGCAGCGATCTGTTTACCTCGATCCATTGTGTTGCTTGCGGTTGACGATGTCGAAGATCTTGAACGTGCCATCGAGATCAGATCCTTACGCCTCTAGTTCCCACAGACGGCGCCAATTGACAAGGTATCAACTTGTCAATGCCTATGGATTGTAGGCTAGGGTTTAGTTGGAAGTAGAGGGTAAGTAGATCTCGAAGGTTTCAGCCGAAAAGTACTCGACGATTATAAAAACTAGGGTTTGTAAAACAATGATTCGATTCCCTCTTCGTCCCTCGGCTCCCCCTTTATATAGGAGATGGAGCCGAGGGATTCGTGCTATACAAGTTACAGAGTCCGGGACGGTTTCTAACTCATCCCGTCATATTACAAATAACACTTCCTATTACAACTCTTGACTTTCCTTGATACATCTTGGGCTCCCGAATCTTCTTATTCTTCGGGTAGTGGGCCTTCAGTAAACCCCGGGTACTATCTTCGGCAGGCCCATTTGGGATGCCTATGTCACCAGGTTCTTGATAAATCCGGAGGTCCTGTGTTTTGCAACTCCATCCACTCTGCGATGAAGTCTGGTAGAATTTGTGACTTTATTGCCTTTCTTTTTTCATACGTGATGTCCCGAGGGGAAAGTTCTATTCCCCAAAGGGAGACACGGCCTGTAGCTTCTGGATTATTGAGTATGTTGGATAAAGGCGCCTCATTGACCACTATTATCGGATGCGCCAAAAAATAGTGGCGCAATTTTCTTGCGGTTGTGAATACTCCATATGCTAGCTTTTGGTATTGCGGGTACCTCTGTTTTGAAGGCGATAATACTTCGCTGATGAAATATACTGGCCTCTGCACTCCATGGAGTTTTCCTTCTTCTTCTCTTTCGACAACTAGCGCTGTGCTGACCACCTGAGGTGTAGCCGCAATATATAACAGGAGCGGTTCTTTCTCTTATTGCGAGAAGGTATATATATTTCGCTATCAATGGGCACGAGCCCCCGAGTGTCTTGGTGGTGACGTTCTATATTTTTGTTGCGAGGTTTTCAGACCAAAGCAATAACATTTTGACGAGTGCACTATATTTATAGTTCTTAGCTTCCGATGTTCTATTTGGCGAGGTATTCTTGTACCAAGGCGAAATATTTCGGTAAGTCTAGTTTATCTATATTGTATATATTTTGTAACTTGAAGGCATTGAGCCCCCGAGCGTGTCGAATAATAAGAAGTATATCTCCACTATCTTTATTATATTGCAGCACCGCGAGCCCGCCTCATTAAAAACCTTTCCGGTCCCACTCGGTGCCCCGAAAAGGAAAAGAGTGCGTCTGAAAACTCGCGGGCGTTTCAGTACATTGTATTTTTACAGAGGAGGACTATATTTCGACTCTAAGCGTAGAACCGCCTGAGCTGTGCCACGTTCCAGGGGTTTTTCTCGGGAACCCCTGTCTTCTTGTCTTTTATCCTGTACGCTCCTCCTTCGATTACTTCCGTAATGACGTAAGGGCCAAGCCATGTCGACTCGAGTTTTTCAGTGCGCTCTTGATTGAGTCGCAAAACTAAGTCTCCAACTTGAAAGGATCTTGGTCGCAAACGTCGACTGTGGTAGTTTTTTAGGTCCTGCTGATATTTAGTTACCCTTGACAATACTTCGTCTCGAGCTTCGTCGAGTGCGTCGATGTCGTCTTCCAATGCTTTCCTGGAAACTTCTTCGTTGTACTCTGTGACTCTGGGGGAGTCGTGCTCTATTTCTATCGGCAGTACTGCCTCTGCTCCGTGGACTAGGAAGAACGGGGTCTCCTGTGTTGCTGTATTTGGTGTTGTTCGGATGCTCCATAACACACTTGGTAACTCTTCTGGCCAGGTATGTCGAGCTTTTTCCAGTGGTCCTAATAAGCGTTTCTTGATGCCATTGCAGATGATACCATTGGCTTTCTCGACTTGACCATTGGTTTGAGGATGTGCAACTGACGCGAAGTGCAATTTGATGCCTACCTCTACACAGTACGCCTTGAACTCCTTTGACGTAAAGTTGCTGTCATTGTCTGTGACGATGCTGTGAGGTACTCCAAATCGAAAAACGATGCCCTTCACGAACTTTATTGCTGATGCTGCATCTGGTGAATTTATCGGCTTCGCTTCTATCCACTTGGTGAATTTGTCAACAGCAACCAACATGTACTCGTATCCTTCTGGCGAAGCTTTGTGTAATTTTCCCACCATATCGAGACCCCATTGTGCAAAAGGCCAAGATAAGGGTATTGGCATTAATTCTGCTGCCGGAGAGTGAGGTTTTGCGGCAAATCTTTGACATGCGTCACAAGTTTGCACTATTTCCTTCGCGTCCTCAATCGCTGTCAACCAGTAGAATCCTGCCCGAAAAACCTTGGCTGCAATAGCTCGACTGCTTGCGTGATGACCACATACTCCTTCGTGTACGTCCTTCAGAATTATCCTTCCTTCTTCGGGTGTAACGCACCTTTGTAACACACCCGAGATACTTCGCTTGTACAACTCCCCTTTGACCACCGTGAAAGCTTTGGATCGCCTAATAACTCGCCTTGCTTCAACTGGATCATCGGGTATTGTTTTTCTTAGGATGTATGACATGTACGCCTGCATCCATGGGATTTGCACCATTAGTACTAGATCCTGTTCCTCTTCTTCTTCTTCCCATGCTTCTTTCGCAGCCCCCGAGGGTTTCTCGCTCTTCTCCTTCTTTGTTAATTTCTTCGGCTTCGTGGATCTTTCTATTATCTCTTCCCAGAACACACCTGGGGGAATTGCGAGGCACTGCGACCCGATGTTTGCAAGAACATCGGCTTCATCATTGCTCAACCTGCTGATATGGTTTACCTCGCATCCGTCAAATAGTTTCTCCAGCTCATTATACATCTCTTTGTACGCCACCATGCTATCATTGACCGCATCACATTGGTTCATGACTTGCTGAGCTACCAATTGTGAGTCGCCAAATATTTTTAGTCGAGTTGCGCCGCAGGCTTTCGCCATCTTCATCCCATGTATAAGGGCTTCATATTCTGCCTCATTATTAGATGCGTTTGGGAACGTCATCCGCAGGACGTATTTCAATTTGTCGCCTTCAGGTGATATGAGTATTACCCTTGCTCCAGCTCCTTCTAACCTTTTGGACCCGTCGAAGTTCATAGTCCAGGTGACAAGGTATCAACTTGTCAATGCCTATGGATTGTAGGCTAGGGTTTAGTTGGAAGTAGAGGGTAAGTAGATCTCGAAGGTTTCAGCCGAAAAGTACTCGACGATTATAAAAACTAGGGTTTGTAAAACAATGATTCGATTCCCTCTTCGTCCCTCGGCTCCCCCTTTATATAGGAGATGGAGCCGAGGGATTCGTGCTATACAAGTTACAGAGTCCGGGACGGTTTCTAACTCATCCCGTCATATTACAAATAACACTTCCTATTACAACTCTTGACTTTCCTTGATACATCTTGGGCTCCCGAATCTTCTTATTCTTCGGGTAGTGGGCCTTCAGTAAACCCCGGGTACTATCTTCGGCAGGCCCATTTGGGATGCCTATGTCACCAGGTTCTTGATAAATCCGGAGGTCCTGTGTTTTGCAACTCCATCCACTCTGCGATGAAGTCTGGTAGAATTTGTGACTTTATTGCCTTTCTTTTTTCATACGTGATGTCCCGAGGGGAAAGTTCTATTCCCCAAAGGGAGACACGGCCTGTAGCTTCTGGATTATTGAGTATGTTGGATAAAGGCGCCTCATTGACCACTATTATCGGATGCGCCAAAAAATAGTGGCGCAATTTTCTTGCGGTTGTGAATACTCCATATGCTAGCTTTTGGTATTGCGGGTACCTCTGTTTTGAAGGCGATAATACTTCGCTGATGAAATATACTGGCCTCTGCACTCCATGGAGTTTTCCTTCTTCTTCTCTTTCGACAACTAGCGCTGTGCTGACCACCTGAGGTGTAGCCGCAATATATAACAGGAGCGGTTCTTTCTCTTTTGGCGCCACTAGAATTGGTGGTGTCAAAATTTTCCGTTTGAGGTCCTCGAAGGCCCTATCTGCATCTTCGTTCCACTGGAACTTCTCTCCTTGTTTGATTAAAGCGTAGAATGGTAGCGCCTTTTCTCCCAGCCTGGCGACGAATCTGCTTAAAGCTGCGACTCGCCCAGTTAGCTGTTGTATTTCCTTCAACTTTGTTGGCTTCCTCATTGTTACGATAGCTTGGATTTTTTCGGGATTTGCTTCAATCCCTCTCGCCGAGACTAGGAACCCGAGAAGTTCTCCTGCAGGGACGCCGAAAGAACATTTCGTCGGATTCAACTTAAGACAAAATTTGTCGAGGTTATCGAAAGTTTCCTTCAAGTCCTCGATTAATGTTGCCCCCTTTTTTGATGTGATGACGACGTCGTCGATGTACACTTGTACATTTTTCCCAATCTGTGTTGCTAGGCACTTCTGCATCATCCGTTGATATGTTGCTCCCGCGTTTTTCAACCCGAAGGGCATTGTTTTGTAATAAAATACGCCATACGGTGTGATGAACGCTGTTTTGGCTTCGTCGTCTTCTTTTAATCTGATCTGGTTGTAACCAGAATATGCGTCCAAAAAGGAAAGACGTTCACATCCTGCCGTGGAGTCGATAATCTGATCGATCCTTGGGAGGGGAAAGTGATCCTTTGGACAATGTTTATTGAGGCACGTAAAGTCGACACACATGCGAAGGACTTTTGTGTTTTTCTTCGGCACCATCACTGGGTTAGCTACCCAAGTGGCCTCAGTAGATATCTCTTTGATGAAACCAGCTTCTCTAAGTCGATCAATTTCTGACAGCATGGCTTTGCGGTTTGGTTCCGAAAAACGCCGCAAAGGTTGCTTGATTGGTCTCGCAATAGGATCCAAGTTTAGGTGGTGCTCGGCAAGTTCCCTGGGTACTCCTGGCATGTCGGCTGGACACCATGCGAAGATTTTCCAGTGCTCACGGAGGAACTCGACGAGCGCGCTTTCCTATGCGAGGTCCATGTTTGTCGCGATGGATGTCGTTTTCTTCGGATCGGTTGGGTGGATCTGTACTTCCTTAGAATCTTTAGCGGTGTTGAAAGTTGATTCTTTGTTGGGCCTCCCTACGTCTGGCAGCACATCATAATCAGTCATGAGCCTTGACGCTGCGTACTCTGCCTGCATCCCGAAGGTTTCTGATAGTTGATGAAAATCTTTGTCGCATTTATCGGCCAGCGCGAAGCTTCCTTCGACTGTGATTGGTCCCTTAGGTCCAAGTAACCTCCAAAGCAAGTACGTGTAATGTGGTACTGCCATAAATCTGGCGTACGCTGGTCGCCCCAACAAAGCGTGATACTGCGACGGGAAATCCACAACTTCGAATTCCAACCTTTCTATCCTGTAGTTTTCTCGGGTCCCAAACTGAACGTCGAGATTGATCTTCCCCAGTGGGTAACTTGGCTTCTCTGGTGTGATGCCGTGGAAACGTGTGTCGGTTGGTTTCAAATTTGCGAGGGAAATATTCATCTTCCTTAGCGTATCTGCGTACATAAGGTTTAAACTGCTACCGCCGTCTATGAATACTCGAGATACATCGAATCCCGCAATTACTGCTGGTAAGATCAGTGCTGACTGCCCTGGTCGAGGAACTTGCTGTGGATGATCAGCTATTGTGAAGCCAATATCTTGCCCTGACCAGTTTAGGTACTCGACTGTTGGTGGTGGCATCTTCTCTGCCATAAACACCTGTCGCGAGATTACTTTCTGAGCTCTATTGGATGGCCTGCCTTTCTGAATCATCGAGACCGCTCCGTTAGAGTTAGGATCGACATAGGGCGGTGGAGCAGGTGCTGCCGCTATTCTGAGCTGATGTCGATTTTCATCTGTAACCGCGGGAGGAGGTGGCAAGTGAATCTCACTCCTAGGTCCTTGAGGATTTCTTTGTGCTGCCTGAGCATTTGCATGTCCTGCCCATCTTAACATTGCCTGGAAATTTCGGCAATCCTTTTGCAAGTGTCCTGACTGTCTTTTTCCATTGCTATCGAGAAAGAAATGCATCTGACACGACCCGTTCATCATCTCTTCGGGGGACACAAAAGGTCTCTGGATCCTTGGCCCGCTATTTTGCCTGCTATCTCTATTGTCGCCTTGCTGTGCATTACTTCTTTGGTAGTCATCTCTACTGTTTCCTCCATTGTTTCCCCGAAAGCCAGCCGATATTTGGCCAGGTGCATCGTAACTTGAAAATTGACGGGGAAATCGGCGTCTATTTTGAAAATTTCGATTGCGATCTTCCTCTGGTGACCTATGTCGTTTGTTATGTACCGCATCTTCGCCATCTGCCCATCTGTTTGCTATCTCCATTAAAGCTGATACTGTTCTTGGGTTTGTCCTCCCCAAGTCCTCCACGAAATCTCCTCGTCGAACTCCTGCAACAAATGCATCTATCGCTCTTTCGTCAGATATATTTTCTGCCGAGTTTTTGATGATGTTCCACCTTTGGATGTACTTCCTCATTGATTCATCATGCTTTTGTCGACATGACCTCAACTCTTCTAGTGTCGCAGGTTTTTTGCAGGTTGACCGGAAATTTTTGATAAATACGTCCTCAAAACTTTCCCAGCTGTCGATGGAACCTGGGGGAAGCTTCTTTATCCATGATCTGGCGGCTCCGCTCAGGTGTATCTGGATGCTTTGCATGGCTGTCGCTCTGGTCCCGCCTATCAATTTTACTGTCTCGAGGTAATCGACTAGCCAATCCTCAGGGTCTTGCAGTCCATCGAATTTCTTGAAACTATCGGGTAGCTTGAATCCTGATGGAACTCGAGTTTTTCGGACCCGTCGTGTGAAACATGGAAGTCCACACATGTCCTCTTCAGCAAGTTCTGGTGAATGCCGACGTTCCCTTCTTTCTTGTCGCGCTCTATCAACTCTGGCCTGAGTTGTTGTGTCTCTGGCTCCACTTGCTCTTGGTGGATCTTGCACTGCTGCGGTAGGTCTCGGACTATTTTGCCTTGCGGTTCCTTCGGGAGGTGTAGCTGTGAACGCTGCTCCCATGGCTCCACATCCTGCCATGGCCATGTTGTACAACGCTTCTCTTGGATCTCCGGGAGGTGGCCTGGACGCTAAGATGAAAGCTTGTGTCGCCATGTACCCTGCTTCCGGTGTTTTTGGGATAATATTCCCCCTCGTGTCGATTGACATAAAGGACATGTCGAGGTTTTGAATTAGAGTCTCTCTTTCAGCTTCCGGTATATTTTGCAGCCGAGATCTTGCTCTCCTCCGAGCTTCTCTGTGACTATCTCCCGAAGTTTCTGAGTGTCGACTTAATTCCGCTCGTCGCCTACTTGATGCGGAAGCTGCCCCCCTTCTTCTGTTCAAAGCAGCTGTCTGTTTTTCCAATTCTCTTCCAGCTCGGGCGAGTCTATATTGATAAGCTTGCAGTTCTTCGACCGTAGCAGTTGTCTCCATTGGTTCAGAGCCATCCAAAGCTTTCGCAGCTCTATCCCAGGCTGCTTGTGGAAGTTGGACTCTGACACGTGGTGTGGGCCCGGCATATTTAGTGCCCAAACCTCTCCTTAGATCTGAGGGATCGACATAGGGGTTTCCCAAATCGTCGAAAGCCTCTGATGTTTCTTCTTGATCGCGACTTGCTTCTCCAATGGCATAAACTTGGTGATATTTTGGAGTTTTCACTTTGCTTGGTTTAGTGACACCATCATAGAGATTGGTGAAGACCTTCCCAATAGAGATTGATTTGTCGATGAAGTCGAAGCTGTCGGTATCGCTTGAATCATCGCTTATATAGGAGTCCGCAGATGACTCGAAGGACATGTCGCTGAAGATCTTGGCGAGTTTTTCGCTTGCCCTGCTGCCGATGAAGCGTGGCGACGAAATCTCCTTGTCGTTTGACTCGATGGATGATACTGAGTTTGAGAAATCAGGACCAACCGCCGATAATCCCGACGAGATCGGAACTTCGAGACGATACGCTCCTTCTTTCTCGACGCGGAAGTGGAACTTTCCAAACGTCATCTTCATGGGCTCCTCCAGATACGCATATGCATCCAAACGGGAGGGCGGGTGAGAAAAAAATTCAACGAGACCAGTTTCAATCTGTTTACATCTCTCCATGATGTTGCTTGCTACTGATGAAGTCGACGATCTTGAACGTGCCATCGAGATCAGCTCCTTGTCGCCTCTAGATCCCACAGACGGCGCCAATTGACAAGGTATTAACTTGTCAATGCCTACGGATTGTAGACTAGGGTTTAGTTGGATGTAGAGGGCAAGTAGATCTCGAAGGTTTCAGCCGAAAAGTACTCGACGAATATGAAACTAGGGTTTGAGAAACAATGATCCGATGCTTTCCTTGTCCCTCGACTCCCCCTTATATAGGAGGCGGAGCTGAGGGATTCGTATTGTACAAGTTACAGAGTCCGGGAAGGTTTCTAACTCCTCCCGCAAGATTACAAATAATGCTTCCTATTACAATTCTAGCTTGAGAGTGGATTTGTTGCCACCGGGTGGCACTGCCCCCCCGGTGGCTGCCGTCGGATGGAGCGTGGGAGATTCGTGCCGCCACCCCTTGCATGTGACGCGATGCGTTTAAGACTCGTCGAAACTTGCTGAGAACCGGTTCAAACACTAATTAGGCGCTGACGTCTGAGTGATGTGCAGCAGGATGCAGCCGGTGCCGCGCTGCAGCTATCAGTTTTGGCAGTTCACTGTTTGTGACATTGAATGCATCCGTAACACTGGATGAACGTGACACGAGCTAGTAAGCTACGCCGGCAGGAGCGAACTCACCAGGCCCTCGTTGGCCGACCTCACTGCTGAGGTCCAGCTCGAAGCAGGCAGCCGCGTGTACTCATCTTTGCTCGAAAGAAATCAGCCTCCAGTGCTTGTCATCGAGGTGTATAGTATATTTTCTATGCAATAATAAGTAACGTCCATGGATGCTTAAGACCCACCTCACGATTTTACCATTGTGAAAATGAGCGTCTGCCCTGGAGTAGATGTCTTCAGGTGCGTCAAGCAGATGTCAAGGTCTCCTAACTCACATCTGTACCAAGTATTGCTTGCAGTAAATGAGGAACAAAGTTGTACTTCACTGTAAGAGACCAACACGGCCACCTACCAACAATCATTGTAAAACACTTCCTAGCATGCAAATCAGAAATTCACTCTTCACCACACCTTTTCTACACATAGGGCGGCGGATATCAAGGAGTCTTATCACTGCCAGTCTGCCATACTGCAAGACTCAGCGGAATGCATGCTAAAAGCCAGCGTCGATTTGATTCTTGACTGTTTTCACCTGACGCACTGCAGCGCTGCGATATGCTGTGTTCGGGTAGGTGATTTGCAGTGTCTCTGCTAATTAGTGCATGGACTTGATACAAACACACGCAAGGAGCACGAATCACAACGCAGGAACGGACGGCATCGACCGAGGGGGTAGTGCCACCGGGTGGCAACACCTTATTTTGCTTCTAGCTTTCCTCAACAATATCTTGGGCTTCCGAGTCTTCTTATTCTTCGGGTAGTGGGCCTTCAATAAACCCCGGGTACTATCTTTGGCAGGCCCATTGGGGATGCCTATGTCACTCATTGCGTCATACAAGTTATCATCCACTACATCGTCGTGTTCATCCGCTGTGTTCATCCCGTGATCATCATCACCAGCGTTGCTTACTGAGAAAATTGGGCCACCCCGTATCAAAGTTAATTCACGGTCAAGGTTGTATACCAGAGACATGATCCAAAAGAACATTCTTCCTACCTGATTGCACATGTTTTATGTGCAATGATTTTGGTCAGAAGACTGCTGATCATCCAGTGCGAATTTGCAAAAGCCTTCTGAAAATACATGTGCCTCGTCTGGGATATTATGAAAGCAACCTCTCAATTAGATTCTACATATTTGTTTAAGCATAGATTGCAAAAATCCATACCGTCGTGGAGCTTGTTATTTTTGGAGCTTGGGCCTAGGAAGACCATCAAATCTTCAGCCAAGCCTGTTACTAAGACCATCAGAATTTACGCATTTCTTCCAATTTGTTGAGCTTTGGACGCGTCTTAGCAATATCCATCGTGACCCCGAGGTGGAAGAAGGCATCGTTTGGATGGTCATGCTGAGTGGCCAATACTCGGGCAAGTCAGCATATGAGGTGCAATTTTTGGGTTCGACGTCCTCAAGCATGGACAAAAGAGTATGCAAAGCTTGAGCACCTCCGAAAGTCAAGTTTTTTTTTTTGCGTGGCTTGCTATTCAAAATAGGATTTGGACTGCCGATCGCTTGGCCAACTGTGGATGGCCTAATTACGGGCTTTGCTCTCTTTGCAAGCAACGCACAGAAACCTTCGTTCACCTCTCGTCCATTGCCACTTCACCAGTCATATTTGGGGCTTCGTCAAAAATAGGATGGAACTCCCAAACTTGACCCACTTCAATGGATGAACCTTTCGATCTCCGAGTGGTTGACCATGAAGGTGGCCGGTCATATGCCCAACCAGAAGGATCCATCACATTGCTCGTCTCTTGGAAGGTGTCGAACGAGCGAAAATGTAGGGTCTTCCACAACAAGAATGCTATTAAGAGAGACAATTTTTATTGGTTCTAGCGGGTGTCAGACGGTTGGGCTATTTGTGCCGCGAGAGTGATCCTTGTAATAAGCTTAATTTAGTGTAGCATGGCATGTACTTTCATGTAAAACATCTAAATCAATAGATATGGGCAGAGATTTTGACCCTGTTTCAATTTTTTTATGTACAGACGAGGAAAATTCACACCTTATTTTCAACATGGGTTGATGATCGTTTCATGTACTGTCTACTCTCCTGGCACTAAGTAATTGTTGCAGGATAATTTAATGAACCTAGACATAGTTTTGTCTAAATTGGCGACAAATATTTGAAGCCGTGGAAGTATTGATTTTAGATTCAGTTTTTTTCCCCATTTTTCTGCCTGTACAAGGCTCTTGTACTTCAGACCTTCAGTACTTCATTATACCCAAAATCTAGTAGTACTAAAGATATGCAGCATCAAGGCTGCTAGCTACTATAGTAAAACATTGTTAAGTTTGAGAAACATATGAATTCCCCAGCTCGTAGAGACCATCAAAATACTCGGCCGGTGTATGGTCTAGCTACAAAAATGAAAGCACAGGTACCAGCTGGTCTTGCCGACATGGCAAGCTCCCAGCAGCTGGGCTCTGCCGGTGCCAGCTCGCTCCTCCATTTCGGCGCCACCGACGTGCCCAGTTGACCACCGGAGCTGAGTGCGTACGTTATCGCGCCCGACGGCCTCGTTATTCGGCGCGGCACCTACCTGTGTAGGCGTCCGCCTCCAGCAAAACCATCAAACATGGCGAACAAGGCGATAAAACTAGGGTTTATAGTTGTCGCATCAGCAATCTCCACGCTCGGGTGTACGTCCTCGACCTCGATCACTAGCCCCCACGCATGCGCACACCAGTGCGCGTACCTAAGCAGCATCATTTTTCACACACTAATCACACCTGGCCGGCCAGCTGCCACTGAGAATTTCTCGATCATAGACTGAGCACACAAGATCCAACTTAATTGGTTTGGCCCTCCGCGTCGCTCCCCGCGGGCGACGGGAGGGCGACAAACCCTAGGCGCCCGAGCCCCGCTCCTCTCTGCCCCTCCCCGCCGCTGCCGCCGGCGCAGGCCGCCGGGCAAAGCCCGCGCGGTGCCAGCGACGGCGGAGCTGCTCTTCCCCGCGCATGAGAAAGGGAGACGCGGGGTCTCCTCATCTGGTGGCGGTGATCCCAAGTCGGAGCGGTTCCGGCGGCGGCGCATCCTCCTGGGCAGCACGGCGGCGGGTGACGACGAGGCGGTGGCGAGGCTCCTTGGCCGCGGGACAGCGCGGTGGCTCGGGGCTCCACCTGCCTGGCCCAGATCTGGGCCCTTCGGGCTCCACCTGGGTCCGGGCGGGCCGGCTCCCTGCCCAGCGGTGCTCCTCTTGGCGGACGGAGGGACGGCCGGTGCTCGGGGCAGCGAGGTCGGCGGTGCGCATACTGCAGCGTGGAGACATGAACTTCACGAGCCCGCTTGGGCTCGGCCGGGCCAGGTGGGCCTGGTGTGTTCCGGTCGACGCGTCCAGTCGGTGTCCGCAGGCGGCGGTGGAGGTGGTGCCCTCCGGCGTGGCTGCTGACGTGCTGCCTCTCATTCCCGGTTGGCTCGTTCTGTTCGTGATGACCCTGCTTCGTTGGTCATGGTGAGACGGCGGAGGTGTCTGCAAGGCCGTGGTGGCGCATGGTGGTGGGTGGCGAGTGTGGTGGAGCATGATGGAGCGTCCGAGGCGAGGTTGCGAGGGTCGGGAGAAATCCCTGTCGGTTTTTCCGGCACCGATGCGATGACGCCCGCGGGCGCCATCCTTCCTTCTTGAAGGGCGTTGGGTGAAGCCCTGTTTCCTTGTCCTTGCGCGTACCGGGGGAAACCCTAGGACTACTCCGGGCAGCAATGGCGTCGTCGTCGCATCCATTCTTGAAGGTGCTGCTTGGTACGTGGAACTTCAGAGTGCTAGGAGCGTGGTGGGAATTCTCCAACGGGCGCAGCGGTTGCGAGGCATCTCCGTTTTCGTTGATCCGACCCTTTCGGCATTAGTTTCTCTTTTCTTTCTTTTGTGTTTTCTTTTGGACATGCTTGTACTGTTTTCCCCAGCAATGGTTCTATGTTGTATCGGTGTTGTGCTATATTAATATAGCGGGATGAAAGCCTATTTCGAGGAGGATCCAACTTAATTGCTAGCTAGCCGGCCCTCTAGCTCCGCGATCGAATGCGAATATGTACGTGTTTTTGCAAACCCTAGATGGCCAGGTGCCTCTCTAGTCATCTCATCTCCTGGAGGCTATATATAGCGAAGGTATCCCGTACGTGCCTTTGCATCCAGCAAAGAGAGTTAGCTAGCTACCTCGAGTAGACAAGCAAGGTTAGTGGGCTGACTATAGCTAGCACCGAGCTGAGCTGCCTAGCCGAGCTACTAGCTAGCTAGTCACTCAATCATGAAGAAATCGGCCGTTGTTGCTGCGCTAGCTCTCATCTTCTTTGTCGCCGCGGCGGTGCTGCCGGTGGCGACGGTGGCCGTCGCGACGCCGCCGTCCAAGTACACAAAACAGGAGGACGTGACAAGCCAGCTCGTGAAGGGCGTGGGGTCGTTCTCAGTGACCGTGTACAAGCTCCACGAAGGGCGGACCATGTCCTACGCGAGCACATCCCAGTGCTGGTCCGTGCCGTCCCAAGAAGGCTACGAGTACTGGTCGGAGCTAACGGCCAAGGACGGCGCCGGCGCCTATGGCAGGTACTTGTCCATCGTTTGGGGCATCCCGGGGTCGGAGTCCAGGACGTGGAAGCTCCTCAGCTTCAACAGCACCAACTGAAGTGGTGAAGCTATTGAGTATTGACGCCTATCGCGCGCGCGGTTGAGACTCTTTCGTCACTCGTCACACTATAGTACTTGCTTAGTTTACTCTATGGAGATTTATGATTTTTAGTCGTACAGTGTCTTGTGGTGGGCACATTGCGATTTTTGTGTTTTTATCACCATGATGATGTGCTTCTGTATTTTGAAATTAATAAGTGTGGCTACTTATTTTGTCATCCTGGTGTTTTTTTTTACAATATTACCACACCCTCCTTGCAATCTATGTTTGTGGTCCTCCTACAGATGAAGCCCTACTTTTCTTTCGATAAAGATGTTTTCTTAAAAGATTTAAGCATTCCACTCGATTTCTGCATAACAAAAATGCACAGGGTCATTTAAATCTAAAAATTACATCAACAAAATATAATAGAGTGATGCTCTCTACAAGTAAAACTACAATACCCCATATGCATGGTGTAGACTACGATGCCATCCATGTTGGATAAAAGTACCACTCATTCTTTCCTCTAACCATCTATACACACCTAAATAAATAGGTCGCGATGCTCCACAATGTAGGGATGACCATGAACGGACCGTGGCCATGCACCCATAGATGACTTGCATAAGAGAGAAAAATTATGGTTAAAAACCTTGTTGTTTCTGTATAGCTATAGTCACCAAACAACAACAATCGCTCTCACCATAATAAGTAGTTTGAACCTATGATCCACACCACTTAGCCAATTGCTGAATATATTCGCAACGCTGCATGTTGGGTATAAGGTAGAGCCTATCTGGATGACACAGTAAGTGTTTGCACTCTAACAGTAAGTGTTTTATAGTCTCGTCGTGGTGACACAAGACACACATTTTACTTTCATTCCAATTGCATTTTGCCAAGTTATCCTTGGTAAGAATTTACGCCTCGACGAAGATATCATGTGAAAACCTTCGTTATGAGCAGAATCTTCATTTATTGTTGTTATCAACTGATTGAATTAAAGCTTTGTACATAGAATCTACCGAGAATTTACCACTCTCATGTAGATTACATCGAAGTTTGTCGGACCCATGTATCAAATAGACCAAAGCCAAACACTGCAGCCAAGCATTAGAAGGTGCTAGACTAGGAGCAACGAGATATCATCTGAACGACACATTTTGTGGTAAAGTTTCCAACACCTTAGCGAGTGTATCATTTTTGTTTCCCACAATATTATATAGAGTTGGATATTATTCTTGAAGTGTGGTGTTACCTAGCCATTTATCGTTTATGAATCTTATTTCTAATGCTTAATTGAGAACGAACCATATAGGAAGAAGAGCTTCTTCGTCACCATTAGATCAATCCAGAAGTGCGAGTCACTTGGTTTCCAATAAAGCTAAAACAATGTACTGAGCATACACACTTTCACCTAAGTAGGGTTTGTTAGACCCCATCCACGTCAAGGTCATGACTAACAGGACCCCCCCTTCAGCAACGCATCGATGCGTTGCCGAATGTTCATATAAGCGTTGCTAATGTCTACACCAACGGATCTGGTATGCGTTGCCGTTGGTGGCGTTGCAAGAGTCTACAGCAACTCATATACATGCGTTGGTAACTGGCATGGAGAAGCGTTGTAAGATAACAACGCATATAATTAGAGCCTAACAACACTTCATATGCGTTGGTGGTTGCCCCATCTGAATGGGTTTTACAATGCGCATAATAGATATTGCAAAAGTTTGGAGGAGTTGATAGATAGTTCAAATAACTAATGGTAGTTTATATATGGACAACCACAATTATTTGTTCGATGCTGGGAGTGCATCGGAGAGATGCAATATAGTAAACATAAAGACCTCATATATTAAATCAACTATGTAGCTTTACATATAGCAGGATTCAACGAATACATGTTGTGTATTTCTCAAAATGACATTCTAAAACATAATCTACAACTATGAGGTAGTGGCATCATTCTCGAAACTTTCTCTCAGCATCTCAGCCATGCATCATCTGAATATTTTGGCAATCTACAACAATAGCACCAATTTGAGATAAGTAACTTACCATTAGTCAGAAAAAACAAGTGAATAAAATAGTACAATTTAAAATAGCTTCAACATACGAAGGTTGAAGGCCAAGAGATAATTAATCTAACTGCATAACCACTTCTCGGAACACGGAAGGAAGTTGTGTTTATCTTTTCTATATAGACAAAAAACCGAGAACTTTTTCTGTTATATATAAATTATCATTTATTTCAGTAGACTTTTATGTGTCCTCTTCATTCAAATCAAAATAATCTTTCCAGTCTAACACACTCGTTGAGGATAGCTCACTCAGGTGTGGAATCTTACTTACAACAAGTAGCTTGGTGCTAAAAATATTTTAAATAAACTTGTTGTGATTTACAGAGTAAAGTTTAAATTAATATAGGAGATAGAATAAAAGATGTAACTGAGTAATTGTTTAAGAATTTTCTTTTGACTACACCTGTTATAGACTTATAGTTCACTGAGTAAAATATTTTACAGAAATTCTATGATGTGCTGACTCAGTGTGCATCCTTCCGTACATAAATGTACAGAAAATACAATAATTTTCACTATTCAGAAGTAGATGAAGATAGACTAAAAATGCACATGAAACTAAATTCAGACATTTCTTCCCACGTCAGTATGTATACTAGTCCATTGAGATGCCTAGGTCGACTATTAGAGCATCCCCACTCGTTGGCGCTCCCCACGTCCAAATCCGGCGAAATTTTTGTCCGGATTGGAGGAAGATTTGGCGTGGGGGGCAGTATATTTCCAGTCGTGTGCTCCCCAAGCGGCGTTTCTCGGGGAAAAAGAGGACGGCTCGGGGAATCCGGACGAAAGAGGAGACACGTGGGCGTGGGCGGTTGGTTTAGCTTCATCCGGAGTCCCCGAGCGCTCCCCGGGAGGGCGGGGATGGTATGGGGAGTCCGGACGAAAATAGGCTCAAATCCGGATCAAAACGAGGAACCGGGGGCCTGACTGGGCCGTTTTTCGCCGTCCGGATGAAAAAAAGTGGCCGTGGGGGGCTCTGTGGGGAGACGAGTGGAGATGCTCTTATATGTGAGACCTTAACAACATCAGGACCAATGACCTTCTGCACAACCATGGCTTTATATTATATTTTTAGATGCATCACAAAAATACTGAAGCTTTACCTCTCGTATAAAAATGCATAAGCATAAGCATGTTATCACAAGAAACCAAACAGAAATTTCTGATCCAGTGTGTAAAGATTCTGCAATACAATTTCATATCTTTGTCGGTTCCTTCCTTGAGTAGAGAGGATTCCCAATATAATACATGTTGTGCATATCTCCAGCGAATACAATTTTATATCTTAGTAGGCGCCCTCTTTGATGACAGAGCATTCTGCAATAGAATTTCAGAAGTCAGCTCAGTTTCCCGTATTTTTACAACCAACTAGTTAATCCCTGACTAGCTCTGAAAGATGCATACCACACCTTTGAAAAAAACGAGCTGGGCATAGTAATCAACAACACATTTGTCAATTTAGTGAAACCATAGGCACAAGTTAAAGTTGCAGGAATACCGAAGCTACAGTACGTGATGTGGTTCCTGATAGGGTTTGCCAAACTGGAACAGTCCTTCACCTCATTGGCTCCAGAATCACCAATGCGAACACACATATGTCAGCAGCAACGTGATAATGTTCTGGAATCACGTTATGTTAGATTTTCTGCAGTATAAGTCACTAATATTTATGGCACAGGAACATTGACATATTAGATTTTTTTTTGGATAATGATTGACATGTTAGGTACCTCTAGCCTGCTGTAAAATTTGGGGAGCTCGAAAATAAGTAAAAAAGGAAAGAGCAATCAAATGTAGGAACTGGTCACCTGATTAAAGGAGAATCGTGGTGGGGACGATGGTTTGGCACCCCTGGCAGGGGATCTGGGATCGAGGGGCGCCCTTGTTTGAGGAGCGGGAACGACAGGAGACACAAACGGATCCACGAAGCACAATCACCTGAAAAAAAAAACGGATCTCTGCACAGATCGAGTGGTGCCCCGTGCCCGTCGTCGATGGCCGGTTGTGGAGCAGAGTTTCGCTCGTCGGCTCACAGCTGCACATACTTGACGAACCCTAAACATCTCAAGCCATAACGCCAGTGCGAATAATGAAGTACGAACGGATGAACCGACGGCGACCACGATAGAGATAAATAGACGAGACCGACGACCAAGATAGAGATGTAAACGCAGGCCTGAAGTCGGGTGGCAGCGGCGGCCGGGGCGTAGTGGCATGAGAGGATCTGGGAGGGGGAAGATCTGGCCGGAGGTGTATTGCTGCGGGAGGAGAGGACGGGCATTGAGGGGAAATATCAGATCGTGTCTTGTTTTATCTCTCCACTCACACCACGCATGGGGAAGTGGGGAAGTTGTTCTCTAGGAGCGCATGTGGAATCCGTTGGAAGATATGCGTAGCTATAGGGGGGTTCGTGTTGTAGTAAGTTCTCCTTGATTTTAGAGCGACAAACGATACTCTTCTTAGAGCAAGTACAATAAGTCCTAGTCAGCTGACTATAAGGATTAAAATAGTATATTATTGCTTAGTTGGAGGAGAGAGAGGAGGAAAGAGAAGGAGAGTGGGCTCTTATGCAAGAGCCAGCTCTAGCACGTGCTCCTAGGCACTTTGTGAGAGTGAAAGGTGGGTCATACATTGATTAAGTACTACATTTTTATAGCTCACTATTGTATATGTTGGCTCTAAGTTGGCAATAGATGACATGGCACTTGGCTTATAGCCAGCAGCTGGCTACACTATTGGAATTGCTCTTAGCTAGTCGATACCTTCTTTATTTGAATCCATTTTTCTGAAGACACAAGCCGCACATCCATTTATTTCGTTGATAGGAGAGATGAAAAAATAGAAAAATGCTAGGAAGCTTTGGCTCGGCAGCACGGCTGCACGGGGCTCCTATAGGGAAACTAGACGCTTAATGTGTTCTTGTAGATGGAGTCTCGAACTTGTAACTTTTATTTTTGCAAAGCAAGAAATCTCTACATTTAATCTAGTCCCTACAAGTCCACCAAAACGTTCATTTTAACGGATTGCTTTGTCCATCCGGTGCAAAATCTTCAGCAGTTGTTCTCAAACATTAGAAAAATATGCAACACACACATATACTTCGAATATCTTTCATAGATCTATGAGTCTTATTCTTTTCCATGTGAATTTCGTATACAGGCGCATGCGACACTAGTATAAAAAGGGCCTACAATCCCGGTTGATAAGGGCCTTTACAACCGGGATTAGTCATTTGGGACTAAAGGCCCTCCCGGTTGGCGTTCCTCGAGGCAAATGACCTTTATTCCTGATTTGTAACCCCAACTGGGACTAAAGGCTATTTCGTTAATATTTTTTATCCATTTTTTATCTAATTATTTTTCGCTCCCTCTTTTTTTCTTTTCTTTTTTCTCCAAAATTTCTAGTATTTCAGTTATTTGACAAGTTCAGTCTCTAACTACACTTAATCTCTAGTCAAATTAATTATCCGTAGTTAAACTTTCCGCTCGGTCACCCATCCTCCCACTACTCTAGCACTAGCACGTTTAACTTTCAAGTTCCTTCCCGTCCCGCTTCCAAGTGCTTCGCACACATGTTGTTGATAGTAATATCATATCAATCCTATTAACATATTGGTCGATGCCACACTTCTTTATTGTTTGAATTTCCAAAGAATTCTTTTAATAAACAAAATTAATGATATAATAATAATCTTGTATTATAATTTTAAATTATTTTAAATATTAATTTGTATTATACTTATTTTTTATTTTTTTAATAATTTTTTTGCCAAACCTGAAAATTTGAAAATCTAAAAATTGGCTAACTTTATGGTTAAGTAACAATAATATTTATGCAGGATGCAATTATTAATTTAAAAAAACTAAAAAAAATATAAAATCATGAATTTCTAGCAAAAACTAAAATCATCCTACTTTCATATTTTTATTTAGAATTTAGTGAATCTAAAAATTAGCTAACCGGGTAAACCCAGGTGAATTCGGATGTAACTTCTTCCACGATCATTTTGCTATATTATACATTTTTTCCGACGTCGTATGCAAAAGTTAATTTCATTTTACCATTTTCTAAGCTTTTTATGGGAAAAAGGTTGAAATTCAAATTTATTAATTTATCCTAATAGTAGGTTGCGTAACATACAAGAATCTCAAAAGATTATATTTTATGAATTTTCTATCATTTTCTTTTATATTTTACAAAGCTAAAATAGGGATCCACGGGGGGCGGGGGGGGGGGTGGTGGAGGTGCGTGGAGAGCCAAAAAAACCTAGAAATCATTTAGTCCCGGTTCGCTTTACCAACTGGGACTAAAGGTTCCAAATAAACTGGGACTAAAGGCTTTCTAGGATGAACCAGGACCATTGCCTCCCAATAGTCCCGGTTCATTTTTAAACCGTGACTAAAGCTCCCAGGGGTGCTGGACGAAAGCCCTGTTTTCTACTAGTGTGATGTAATGGAACGGAGAGTTCCACCTCCAATTCGCTTTTGCAGAGTGACTCGGGGAATCCCTAGAACCTCCGCTAGCAGGATCTTCCTCCTGGTTGGTTCGGAGTGGTGCGAGTTGGCAATGGAGTGATGTCGAGCTTCCGGCGGCCCGTGGCATGATGACGCAGTAGGTGAGCCGGAGCGAAAGCTTTGGAGCTTGTGGGTTGTAGATCTGGGGTGGCCTTTGTCCTTGATCTGATGGGGAGGCGGGGCGTCAACATGTGGTGATGGTCTGACGAAGGTGTTACTATTCTAGCTACGTTGTTATGGTGGCAGGGTGGCGGCATTGGTTGTGCTGGGAGACGTGAAGGTGGTGTAGGTGCGGTGTGGAGGTGCCCAACCTGCTCGCCGACATCCAGATTACACAAAGGAGAAGCAATTGGTGACCATGGGGAGATTCTTCTGCTGCGTACTCTTGCACCAGGGATCTTGGCGTTCATTGCTTCCGCAGATCCGCCCGAACATTCACCTTGCTCGCAATGATGGAGGAGCTCTAGGCAAAAGCCTAACCTCTTGCCTTGGTCGCTACTGACTGCAGCAGCACCCTAGTGTCGTCTATCTTCTTGGAGGTGTTGTCTTAGAGCTTTGTTCTCGCCCTCGTGGGGTTGTGGCCCTCTGAAAAAATCCCTAGCTTTGTGTCGTCTAAGCGGGTGATGGTGAAGGATATGTGGATACCTCTTTGGAGGCATCACTCGTGTCTGCCTCATCGGCGGTGTGGTGGATGTCAAGGCGGCAACACCGAGAGATTGTATTTGTACGCCAAGGCGGTGGCTTCTGGATTCATAGCGGGTGGTGGCCACATGAGATAGGGACATATTGGCTCGCAATGGCTTGGGTGGCAGTGTTGTGTAACTTGAGCGGCGGTGCTGTCAACTCAGTCGACACGTCCCAGTAGGGTGGTTGGACTTTTAGGCTAGGTGGCGGCAATATATGAGTTGGTGTGATGGTCATGGTCTGCGGCCGGCTTCCCTGGGTAGCTTGGGCTGCGGGTTAACACTTAGTGTGGCATTGCAACTCGAGTGCGAGAGGTGGTATGCTATGGCGGTGACGCTGGAAGGTGTTGATCGCACAGAGCGCGATGAAAAAGCGGCAAGTCGAAGCAGCGGCTTTGAGTGTTTGACAAGTTTGAGGGGTTTTGACGTTGGATCGTGTGAGCAATGAGGTTATCTTTTCAATGGTCGGCATCATGTGGGGCATCATTTCTGACGCTTGGTCTTGTGGGTGCGGTCTTCTTCACCTTTTTGGAGCATCCCTGGTTTTCTCCTTCCGTAGCCGGCGTGGCTTCTTCTTGTCGGCGGTAGTGTGAGTTCAACTAGTTTGGTGGAATGGGGTACCGTTCGTTGTGGTTGTGCACGGGCCTATTATGTTTATGTTGGGTTTGGCTTGGCCCTAATTGAGAGTGACAAGGATGCAAAACATCTCCAGGAAGGCACACCAACTATGATTTATTTGTATTTTCAACCATTTGTTATTTGTTGAATTTGTTGTTGTATCATTTGATTCATATTCTTTCAAAACATTTGTTCTTGTTCGTATTGTTTGTAATATGACAGCAAACATTTGTGTAATAATTCAGATTATTGTTGTATTTTATGAAACATTTGTTGTATCAATTGGTTGATTGTGATATTTTACAAAATCCTTTATTTCCGGTTTTTGTTGCGGGCCGAAGAACGGCCGCGCAGTCCAGGCGCGGCCCGCATATCAGCATATTCATTTGGCGCATCTGAACTGCGTAGCCGTTTTTTGCCCCCCAAAACGCATTTGGGGTCTGGGTACGGTTATTTGCGATTTGCGGTTCAGGCGTTCAGCTAGAGATGCTCTTAGACCAGGGTATCCGATATGTCATGGTACCTGCTCGTCTCCGGCCGCCATCAGTCCCGATCGGCGGTATCGCTTGAACCGGTTGATGGAATCTTGAAGATCGGAGTCGTATTTCTTTTCCAACAAGTCGTGCCCGTACCGAGAACTCGCTCTCTGGCTGAGCTTGATCCTGGCGGAGCACTGGGCAGCGCAGCGTAGCAGGTTCGCGATCGACACCGCCGCCAGTCTTGCCCGGCCCGTGGACCTGTGAGACCCTCGAACTCGAGATGCTCGAGCTTGCGGAACTCCGCTAGGAGCTGAACCCGCCGCGCCTCGCTTGTGATGGCGATCTCCTCGAGGTCGCGCACCCGTAGCTTCATCACCTTGGCGTGGGTGTAGCTGCGGACGAATTGCCAGAAGTTCCGGCGGACATCGCGTGGATCCTTGCCAGTCGAGGAGAGTCAAATCCGCCAGCGGCAGAGTCAGAAAGATGTGCCGGAGGGGCCCCCCTATAACGGAAGCGCAGCAGTCTGGGCGCGTCAATCTCCACTCCACGCAATCACGCATCCTTCTTTCATCCAGCCGAACCAGTCGAGCAGCACGGCGGCCGCCGGGCAGCTGAGGCGGCGAAACACACCCTCGTCTCTGGATTCTCGAGGATGACGGACTCAAGGTGGATGACGGCGAGCACCAGCGCGGCTTGGATGACGCCCTGGAGAACCTTGAGCGGCACCTTGCTGTGGCACAGCCGCATCGACGCGAGCCGCGCGAGCGCGATGGCGGACGACAGCGGCAGCTCGAGGCCGCTGCAGTTGCGCAACTCCAGCACGCGGATGGTCTCCGACGGCAAGAAAGCGAGACGGAGCTGGTAATAAATTCCTAGTGCATCATTAGTTCATTACGCGACTACAAGTCGGATCGAGTCAATCCGCT
Organism: Lolium perenne; assembly: GCF_019359855.2. Classification (NCBI taxonomy): domain Eukaryota; kingdom Viridiplantae; phylum Streptophyta; class Magnoliopsida; order Poales; family Poaceae; genus Lolium; species Lolium perenne. Next base: position 26,100,890 of record NC_067244.2, read on the forward strand.
CGAACCGCGGGGCATCGCATCGAGATGGCGAGATCCACGGCCGTGATCCGCGGCGCAATGGAAGAGGTAGGCCGTTTTGAGAAAATATAATCGCGAACGTTTGCGTCCACAATTTTGGTTGTGTACCGCGTAAGTCGGTAGTTTCGTGCGCAAACGTAAGCCCTGGAGTCATTTATCCCTAGGTTTCTTGCATTTCAAATAAGGATAGGAGGAGAAAATCCTGGAGTTTCGGATCCGTGCGAGACACGTACTAACATAAATCTGCTGCGCATATCATGGATGCAACTTGCGCATTACCGTGGGAGGATCATCAGGTCAGATTTTCGTGATGGCGGCTTGGAAAAGTGAGGACCCGTCTGCATGGTCGGACTTGCCGCCGGAGCTGCTGGGCACCGTCCTCCGCTCCCTGCCGTCCCTCGCTGACCGTGTCCGCCTCCGCGCAGTCTGCCGCCGGTGGCGCAACAGCGCCATCGTGTTCCCTCCGTCGCACCTTCACCTCCCCTGGCTCGCCTTCATCGACGGCACCCTCCTGGATGTCGTCAACAATGCCGCGCACCGCGTGCGCATACCCGACGACGCCGTCTGCTACAGCGCCGGCGAGAACACGTTCTTCCTCGTGCACGACGACGGCCGGTGCTCCCTGGTGGACTTGTTCTACGGCGGCACCGGCACGGCAACCCCTCTCCCCGAGCTAGCCGCACTCCTCCGCGCTTCTAAAGTGGACCCGCGCTACGAGCTGCTGCAGCCAGTCCACAAGGTCGTGGTGTCCACGTCCTCGGCAGAGCTGGAAGAAGATTGCCGCCTCGTCGCGGTCATAATCCGCGGCGGCAATGTCATCATCTCCACCTGCCGGCCGGCGGGGGAGGCCAACGCATGCCTGGCGCTGGATAACTACTTCAATTTCTCCATCGCCGACATCATGTTTTTCCAAGGGAGGATGTACGCCCTGGCCAAGGTCCACGAGGCGCTACAGGCCGTCGACCTCAACAAAGGCCGCATCGACCAGCTGCCAGCGCCGCGACCCCCTGGTATCGAGGTCATACCCGGAGCGGCATCGGCCGAATTCGAGATGATTCAGGAGCCTCATCTTCAGGAAGATCCATGGCCGTATGGTCACGAGGTTGCCGGGCGGTATCTAGTTGAATCCAATGGCAAGCTGCTCATGATCAGGCGGTGGATCCGCAAACCTCTGATGAGCTTTAGTTACTATGCGATGACTGAATTCCATGACGCCGACGGATACGACCTCGACCGGACTCGCCGATTCGAGGTCTTCGAGATTGGCCACCGCCAATGGAACAGCCGGCGCCGGTGGCACAAGGTCCAGAGCCTGCACGGACAGGCGCTCTTCGTGTCATCGCCGTGCTCCAAGGCTGCACCTGCAGCGGACCATGGAGCTCAACAAGACTGCATCTATTTCTCCCACCAGTTCTGTCGGAGGAAGATGGACGACCCCCTTGGTGACTCCGGGGTCTACAGCATGAGAGACGGGACGATCACGCGGCCCTTGCTGCCCGAGCCCGCGGCGGTGTCTGCGTCGCTGCCATGGCTCCGGCGGTTCCCTACGTGGGTTTTCCCTGTTGAAGCATAATTCGGTTTCAGCTGCATACTGGTTGGTTCTCGATCGGTTCCTAGTGCCAAGAGACCAAAGGGGTCCAATAATAAGATGGTAAAGAAACTAATACGTACTAGTACTACTTTCTGCATTCTTTTTTCTAGAGGTCTTAGAGCATGTCTAACAGGCCCCGTATATTTTCGCCCCTTAAAACACGAGTAGAGGGCCCTGTATTCACTTTTCGCCGGCCGAAAAATCGTCCGAGCTAGCAGACCCCGTATGTCTAAACTGTAAAAAGGAATATTCCCAAATATGCCAAAAAAAAAAATCATCTTCTTCATCCTCTCCTTCTTCCTCCTCTGGCCACAGCCACAGCCCTGCCCAGCCCCTGCCCCGCCCCGTCCCGGCCCCCGCTGCCGCGCCTGCCGCCGGCCGCCGCCGCCGGCCCACGGCCGCCGCGCGCTCGCCCGCGCGCCGCACCCGCCCGGCCTACCACGCCCGCGCGCCGCCCCGCGCCAAGGCCGCGCTCGCCCGCGCCGGCCCACGGCCGCGCGCACCCGCCCGCCGCCGCCCGCCAAGGCCGCGCCGCGCGCCGCACCCGCCCGCGCTCGCCGGCCGCGCACCCCGCGCTGCTCCGCCTAGCCAGCGAGCACGCGCGCCGCCTCGCCCCCGCACCCGCCCGGCCGCCTGCTAGCCTCACCCGCGCCCGTAGTCTTGTGCAGCATCTCGATTTGGCGTGATTGGGAGCGTGCAGGAGCTCGATTTGGCGCGATTGGGTGCGTGCAGCAGCTCGATTTGGCGCGATTTGGCGGAAGCAGTTGCGATTTTGTGAAAGTTCAGCGCGCCACGAGTGGGGGGTTGGCCCTGTATTCAGCCTCCCACCCTGTACTTGTAAGGGGCGAGGAGCCGCCCCGTAATCGAAAACAGCAAAAATCGATACGGGGGCCGGTTTTACGGGGTCTGCTAGACGGCCGGGTAGAGCCGAAACCCGTATAATGACGGTTATTATACGGGTTTGCCCCTTTTACGGGGTCTGTTAGACCTGCTCTTATAAGAGCACATCCACAACGCTAGACTCTAATCTGAAGAACGGTTAGGTGAAAAAATCAAATGCCATAAAACTGGACGGCGTCCTTAGGGCATCTCCAACGCGGCGACCCATACCGCACCCGTGCATCCGGATGGGTCTATACGAACAAAACCGCGGCCCAACGCGGGCCACACATTGCAAATGCGGATGGCCGTGGTGTTTGGGGTGACCTAAACACGTCCCAAATCTGGGCCAGGTTTGCGTGGCCGCGAATGGCACGTGGTGTCCTCGCGTGTCCGCCTGGTCCGCATGTCTGGCCCACATGTGGGTGCCCCAGTCCTATTAAATGTGGACTGGGGAGGGGGAGTGTCCATATCCAGTCCCCACTCCACCACTCCACTCCGGCCGCACGAGCTCGGCCTTCCGCGCCGCCATGGCCCCGAAGCGAGAGTTCGAGCCGTCCGCCAACGACCATGAGGCCGGCAGCAGCCGGCGAGCCGCTCCGACGGCTTTCGACATGGGGCCGCCGGCTCCCATCCGCCACCAGATCTACGTCACCGTAGCGGTGGCGCATATCTTCTGGGAGTCCGGCGTTCCAATGCCGTGGGGCGACGTTCACCTCCCCCACGGCTGGCACCTGAGCCCAGGTCGATTTCCGGTGCCGCCGATCCCGGGCTCCGGCCGCGCCCGCGTCGCGGAGATTCCGCGACGGCGCGCACAGCTGCCGGTGGACCTCCAGGAGGACCCCGCCTACAGCGACACATGTGGTTCGAGGTGGAGCACAAAGCACTCCGACGCACGTGCTTCACCTCGGCGACGGCGAGGCCTCGCCCGCAGCCGCGCATGCATGCTAGGAGGGTTGGCCACCGCCCGGCAACCTCTACATCGACGAGCCCGCGGCTACTCCGCCGCGGGCCGAGCCCTTGGAGGACAGCGACCCCGAGCTGCACGGCCGCGTTGGCGGCGTCCCGCGAGGTCAACGACCTCGAGGAGCTGGCCAAATGGCCGCACCTCGCCGAGGCCATGCGCGCCTCCTCGCTGGAGGAGAAGGCCAGGAAGGCCAAGGAGGACGCCGAGTCGCCGACGCGTGGGCGTTCCTCGCCATGGCGCGCCGGCGGGAGGAAGCCACGCGCCAGGGCACGCTACAGGAGGAGGAGTGTAGTTGGACTTTTGACTGGAGTACATGGTTATCTGGACTGCATTGAACTTAAATTGTGGATTTAAGTACAGTTTAAATAAAATCAGTAGAAACATTCTTGTATTTCAGCACAAAACGAAAGTAGGAGCAATAGTGTGAAAAAAGAACTCAATTTGAACTAAGGCGTTTCTCAGCCCTTAGACAATTTTTATCTTTCCAAGAATGCGCAACTTGAGGAGTCCGCGGGACAGGACTTTACGCACGCGCGATATTTCTACATGCCCCGAGTTGGCTCACCTTTATTTGTACATGCTCTCAACAACGACTGCTACATCAGTAGCGGGCCCAACCGTCCAATCAGCGGTGCAACTTATTTTGATGAAAATTTAACCAGGCTTACGATACGTTCATGCTTGATGAAAATATGGGGTCCGCCACTAGCTACATCCCTTGGATTTCCCTCTTTTCCACGGAACCAAAGGCAAGGAGAAGAATTACACAGGACTGGCTGCTACATCCGTAATAAAATAAAGGAAAAAGATCACATGAACACTTAGGAAAACAAAATAAACCTCCTTAAGAGCATCTCCTATCGGACACTCAAAATGTCCTCCAAAGAAACTTGGGACGCGTCCGACACTTAACCTTCTCTAGTTGCGCGTTCAAAAGGCCGCTTTGTTCTAGGCGTGTACCAAATATTGTTCGGTGTCACCAACTCATCCCATCTGTATAGACCCTCTATTAGGAACGCCGAACACAACGTTTACACTTGCTTTTTGGTTGGAGGTCACATTTAGGGACGCAGCTGGGACAGGCACGCCTCCAAACGCGGCACCACACCGCGGCGTCCCCCCCCCCCCCCCCCCAAACGACCAATCTGATGCTTTTACCGGATATCCTTTGGAGGATGCGACTAGAGATGCTGTAACACCAAGAAAGTAAATCAGATAAGAAAGCGAGAGGGATAAATTAAATTAAATTTAGAAGTACAATCAAAAGTATAAAATACTACATTAATTAAAAGATTGCTTATATTTAGTGTAAGAGTGTGTATATATAAAAAAAAGTCTCATATATAGTACATCAATACATTGTATGAATTATTATTATTATTTCGTGTGTGTAGACTGGTGTGTTGTGTCCAATTTGGTAGTTGAAACACATATGCATCAAATCTTTTTTTAGGAACATTCAAATGGTAAATAAAAGATTCAGTAACTTCTACCAAAACATGAGGATTAAGGTCAAACATGTTGCTTAGCTCTTTAAACAATATAGTAGTATAGAAGTTCTCTACACATGAATATTCATATTCAACACGGGGTTTTTTACTTTTATCAAGATCTAGCAATACTGTACAATAAGTCTCTTCCTTCTTTTTGAGTTATGTTAGTAAAACTTCCTTCAGATGAATTATCCAGAAAGTGCCAATGATGTTAGGGTAGCCTCACATATAAATTGATCAATATAATACTCTCAAGAATACTATGACAATGATTCTTACAGATGTGTTCATTAAGCCACCCCAAGCTTGAGCAATACTTTCTTCAACATGAGGCCAAAAACTATAAATATGACAATGATCAACATAAACTTCTTTAGGATTATATTATTTGAGATAGAAAGCCTTCCTTATGCATTCCCAATCAAGACGGTATTTATCATCCAGAGATCTAAACCATATGTGAGCATTACCAGAAAAAGTTAGATATAACAATTCATTTTCACTTCATCATGATGAATACCAGATCTTCAATAGTGTTTAAATAAAGAACATATATCTTCAATAGTGTGTAAATGTCCCATAACACTTTGGCTTTTATCCCCTGAAAAAGTTAGTTTCATAGCCTTTTTGGCAATACCAAAGCGAACTACCGAAGAGAAATAGGGGAAGAAGCTAGAGACGTACACCGGCCACGGACGGCGAGAGTTCTTCTCGCCTCCACGATCCGTCGCTATGCTCGCCATGTGTGATCCTTCCTCCCTCATCTCACTCACTCGCTCTCTCTCTCTCTCTCTCTCTCTTCCCGTGACACGATGAGTCTATAACATTGGTACTAACATCACACACTCCAAGATGTTTTGGTGATATTGCATGACAATAAGTGAAGCAAGAGAGTGATGTGATAACTAGCTATGTTATCATAGCACCACACAATCCAAGACAAGATGAGTCTATAACGTAATAAATGAACAATGTATAAAACCACATACAAGTTATTACCACTATGAAGTTTGTGAAATAGAGTAGTAATTTATACATATTACTACCCATATTTTTTCTACTATGACTAGTCTCATAGACGAAAAGTTGGGGAGAAAAATCAATTGAAAACCAGGTCCCAACAGGAAAAAAAAAAGGCGAACGGGGCACTGACCAAACCGGTCACGCTGAAACGATCAAATACTCAGCCCGCTCGAAGATTGCGCTGGATTGCCGGATCGGACGGCGCAAAAATGTAACCGATGACCAAATGAGAAAGGGAAACGCTGACGATCAGCCGGGGGATTAGAAATCTAATCGTCCCTCCGCGCGTGACGCATCGCTCGGCAGCACATGGCGGGCCCCATCCCATCTTTCTTCTTCCCTTTCTTTTCTCAGCCACACACAGGCGAGCCAACCAACTACGCCTCCCCCCGCACACGCATGAGGAAAGCAACCGCGCCGCCGCCGCCCGTTGGCCGGCCTCGCCCCAACCGCCGTCCTTCGACCGGCCTCCGCGCCGTCTCCTTCTCCCTGGGCTGCTGGACGACATCCGCGCCGCCGCCTTCTCCCCGGGCTCCTGGCCGGCCTCCGCGCCATTGAGGCACTCCAAGCAGCCGCGGCCGCTGCAGCTCGCAGGCCGCCGCGGGCCTTGCAGCTCGCGGGCAATTGATTCGCTCCGCCGCGTTCCACTGGACCCGCCGCCGCGCCCCTGGATCTCACGCCGCCGCGCCTTTGTGTCGGCATGGAGCAGATCGTCGTGGCGCTGGAGCTGCCCACCGGTGGGAGAACACGTTGAAGGGGCAGGGGGCACCGAAGACTTATTTTGTGGTGTTGCTACAATTTTTGTGTTCTTTTGCTACTATAGCATATTATTTTTGCTACCATGTCTCCGATGAGGTCTCCAGTGACATCTCCGGCGAGGTCTCCGATGAGGTCGCTTTTGCTACATTTAGCAGACCTTTTTCGCTACAATATTCTATTTTTTTTGCTACAACATCTCCGGCGAGAATCCATTGAAATTAGTGTTTGCTACATTTGTTATAGGTGTTTGCTACAATAGTATATTTTTCTGCTACAAATTCTCCGGCGAGGTCTCCGGCGAGTCTCCGACGAGGTCGGTTTTGCTACAATAGCAAAACCAAGTTGCTACAATCTTTGTGTGTTTTGGCTACTATAGCATTTTTTTTTGCTACTAAGTCTCCGGTGAGGTTTTCAGTGGGTCTCCGGCGAGGTCTCCGGCGACATCTCCGGCGAGTCTCCGGCGAGACTCCGGCAAGTCTCCGGCGAGGTCTGTGTTTTTAGGTGAAAACAGAGTTTGCTACAATTGAACCGTTTTTTGCTACTTTGGTGCATTATGGTAGCAAAAGTGGGAGAGGAGACTGGTTGGTTTGATCTGACGGCCGGAAACGTTTCAGATCTGTTGATCGGACGGTTGGGGACCTGGGGGATTAGATTTCTAATCCCCCGGGGGACGCCCAGCACTCCCCAATGAGAAATCAGCTAGCTGAAATTTAGAAAAGGTGATCATTATGCAATATATAATGGAAAGAGGTAGCCCGTTTTGAGAAAACATAATCGCCAGCGTTTGCGTCCGCAATTTTGATTGTGCGCGTAAGTCGGTAGTTTCGTGCGCAAACGTAAGCCCTGGAGTCATTTATCCCTTGGTTTCAAATAAGGATAGGAGGAGAAAAAACCGGAATTCGACGATCCGTGCGGCCTAACCATTCATTATGCATCCTATGGTTATCCTGCTGCAACCCATGTTCGTTGTTTTCTCGGCGAAAAGGAAAGTAGAAATACGGAGAATATACTCGCGCGAATGCGTATCCAATCCCATCTCGCATCGCAAAGTCTCTCTAGAAACAAAAATTTCGCACCAGAGGGAAAGACGGCGGCAGGGGCACGGCGCAACCTCAAGGCCGCAAGAAGCATGTCAGTGTCGAGACGTCATACATGATCTAGATCCATGGCGGAGCCGAACACGAAGAATCGGTTGCGGTCATGGGGGATGGCAGCATGGAGCCGTGGACACGGAATCGGTAGCACCGTATGGCGGCGGCCACAATGATGTACAGTGGTCCAAATGCTCTAGCCCAGCTGACTCGGTTGGGAGGCCGCTGCAGCGGAGGAACAGCCGCGAGTCGCGACTCCGCCCTCATATTCCAGAAACACCCGCCGCCATGGCTACGTCCTCCAGGTCTGGTCTATCTCCGTCGCGCTCCGTGCTACCACCCCACAAGGCCACAAGCACAACATATGCTTCCATCAGATGCCACCTCCGACTCGCGACAGCCGCCCTTCCAGCAGCCGCACCTCTCCTCATGATGGCAACACATGCGTACACAGAGACGGAGTCTTGCCACACCCAGGGGTCACGACTCACGAAGAGGAAGATGACGACATTTGCACTCCACAGAGACGCCGACTCAAGGAGAAAGAAATAGACGGGGACGAGCGGGAGATGGAGATCGGAGCGACGCTCGTGCTCTCTCTTCTATCTCCGTTCTTTCTGTTTGGATATCTGTCGGATCGATCGAGAGGACATATATACGGAGTAAATACGGAAAAAACTATCTCGCGGGATGGAAAAACTAAGAGCAACCGCACGATGCTGAACGAAGGGAAGGTCGCACGGATCGTCGCACCAAGAGGCAACAGGCAAGCCGCGTCCCCGTGCGAGACATACTAAGATAAATCTGTTGCGCATATCATGGATATATACGCGTTACCGTCGGAGGATCATCAGGTCAGATTTCCCGTGATGGCGGCTTCGAAAAGTGAGGGCCAGTCTGCATGGCCGGACCTGCCGCCGGAACTGCTGGGTGCCGTCCTTCGCCTCCTCCCATCTCTCGCCGACCGCGTCCGCCTCCGCGCCGTGTGCCGCCCGTGGCGCTCGGGCGCAACCGGGCTCCCGCCGTCGCACCTCCACCTCCCCTGGCTCGTGTTCGGCGACGGCACCCTCCTAGACGTTGCAAACAACGCCGCGCACCGCGGGAACATCCCCGACGACGCCGTGTGCTACAGCGCCGGCGATAACATGCTCTTCGTCGCGCACGACGACGGCCGGTGCTCCCTGGTGGACGCCTTCTCCGGCGCCGCGGCGGCAACCCCTCTCCCAGAGCTAGCCGCACTCCTCCGCGCTCGCAAGGTGAACCCCCGCGACCTGCTTCAGCCAATCACCAAGGTCGCGGTGTCCACGTCCTCGGCAGAGCTGGAAGAAGGCTGCCGCCTCATCGCCGTCGTGATCGACAGCGAAAAGGTCATCATCTCGACGTGCCGGCCGGCCGGCGAGACCAACGCGTGCCTGGCGCTGGACGACTACTTCGACTTCTGCATCGCCGACATCAAGTTTTTCCAAGGGCGGATCTACGCTCTGTCCAAGCGCAACGAGACACTCTGCGCCCTCGACCTCAACAAAGGCCGCATCAACGAGCTGCCGGAATCGCCACCCGGCTTCGAGGTCATACGCGGAGGGTCATCCGACAAGATCAAGATGGATCAGGAGCCTCATCTGCAGGAAGATCCATGGCCGTTTGGCCACATGGTTGCCGGGCGGTATCTAGTCGTGTCCAACGGCAAGCTGCTCATGGTGAGGCGGTGGACTCGCAAGCCTCTGCTGAGCTCTAGCTCCCCGTACTCGATATTTCAATTCCGTGATCCCGATGGATACGAAGCTAAGCGGAATCGCCGGTTCGAGGTCTTTGAGATGGACCGCAGCTACCGCCCGTGGCAGCGCAATGGCCGATGGAGCAAGCTGCAGGACCTTGACGGCCAGGCTCTCTTCGTGTCCCCGCCATGCTCCAAGAGTGCGCCTCCAGCACGCCATGGAGCGAGGGAAGACTGCATCTACTTCGTGCATCAGATGGGCCCGTGGAAACCAGAAGATCCACTCGGCGACTCCGGCGTCTACAACATGAGAGACGGGACGATCACGCGACCGTTGCTGCCGGAGCCTGCGGCGCTGTCGGCTTCACTGCCGTGGAGCTACCGGTTTCCTGCGTGGGTTTTCCCGGTTGATTGAAGGTTTATAATTCAAGTTTGATCTACATGGCTTCTCATCTCATCTGCAGCTCTACGGCGATTTTTTTAGTTAACTCTTTGCTAATACATAGTAGTACTAGTCTTGGTCAGTTAAACTTTGTAAAGTTTTTACTAGATTCATTATGAATATACTTTCATATTATATGTATTTGATATTGTACACGTTGATTTGAGAGCCGTACAAGATCTATATTTTTAATCACTCGGTGGTCAGATCATATACATACTAACACAATGGTACAAATCTTTTCTTCGGCTGTAATGTGGTGAATGTGAGCAAATAAACCAAATTGCGGCTGCAGCATCACAACATATTTTCGATAAAGAGCAGCAGAACAACATGGACAAGATCGTAACACATTGTTCAGGTGTTCAACTTGTAAAACAAAAAGGAAAGGTTAATCTGCTACAAACTAAACTCCACTTCCAGTGACTTTTCTTCGGCTGTAATGTGGTGAACGTGAGCAAATAAGCCAAATAGTGACTGCAGAATCACAACATATTTTCGATAAAGAGCAGAAGCACCACATGGACAAGGTCATAACACATTGTTCAGTTGTTCAACTTGTAAAACAAAAAAGGATAGGTTAATCTGCTCCAAACTAAACTCCACTCCTTGCATACCAACTTGACAGGCCAGACATAAAGGGCAGAAGAACATGCCTAAATTGATATTGATGCAAAGATGCATAGACAAATGGGCTTGCAAAGATACACCCACATGTGGTTTTCACTGAATTTGCAAGACAGAAACATGCCAACACGAGTGGACAGTTAATTAACAAAGCACCATAGAAAGAAAATTTTGATTTGAATAAAACCTACAAAAGAATTATAACTTCGGTAACAGCAATTTAATGGTTTTACAGCATCAAGTGCATCGACAAAAACTTGTGCGGTTGTAAATCAGCCGCGAAGTGATGAATATTTTCCAACCTCTTCAACTATATGTACAGTTTTTCCTATTCTTTTTTTGCTTAGCCTAGGATTTGGCACATGTATACGTATTTGAAAGGGGCACCTCCCTGGCCACTCTACAACTGCGAGCCATCATCGTCTACTATGTCCAGGGAAGCCTCAGGATTTGCAAGACCACGGAGCATGGTGACAACATCACTCGTGCCCTCAAGCTTGTACTTTGCTCGAGAGCATTCCCTGCCAACAGTACACGAGAAGTAGTTCTCAGCCTTGAGGCCGTCGAACATGATGCTGGTGCAATCTTCTTGCCCCGCCTTTGCCTCCGATTCACGTTGAATAAAGTAGGGTAGGGTATAGACGTCTTCATCCTGAAAAATGTTGTAATACCATTCAACATGGTGCTTGAGCATTCACAATGACTTCATAGGCTAATGTGCTAGACCATACAATCTAAGCTTCATATAAAATGCATAAAATCCTAAACTGCTGATCATATATTTCTCGACTTAGGAACATGCCAAACATGTGAAAGAAAATGCATATATATGACGACATCATTGGAAGTTGATTTCACCTCTAACAATTACATTTTCTAACTACGAATATCCACAATAGTGGTCTCTATGAATATTGAATGCATCACTGGAGCTTTGGGTATATCATTGTGACGTGACAATTTTGATTTTATGTTTTTCTGGAAGGATCTGAACTTCTATATATATAACAGAAAGGGAGAAACAGTTTTTTCATCAAGTTGAACCTTTGTGCTCTCTGTTTCAAAAATATTGTGTCTGTTTTCTCATTATATACTGGGTGATCTCTTCTTTGATGCAGTACATAGAAGAAAAATACGGTGAAAATGATATAATAGGTTTCATGCCTTATAATTTTTTTAAGGACTCCCTTGACCCCAAACATCATTATTCATATTAACTGTTTGTCCTGTCTCGGTTTGTTCAACTAAAGTAACATAAATAACAACACAGTGGAGAAAATTCAGTAATTACCTTTGCAAGGAAGTGACCTATGCACAAGACAAAGTCGATTGGAGTGGTTATGTTTTTTGACTTTCTTCTGCGACCTAACTCTTTAATGATTTCATTAACAGCATTACCCTGGACAAAAAGATGAATCAGTTTATAGAACGCAGGCACGCAGCCAACAACCAATATGTTCCATCTTCTATTTAAGTAAAGGATGGATCAGTTCAAAAAATATAGCTAACGACCATTATGTTCCACCTTTCTATCTTATTTTGCTTGCATAACCACTGAAACATTTCTGTATCGATTACAGAACTATAAAAGAGCTGACCTTGGTGACTCCCACAGGGCGCACCTCAATTGAGCGTCTGCCTTGAACAATATCAGCACTTCGATTTGATGATGAATACGACCCCAAGTGTTGTAACATATCCTTTGCCTGGTTTCTTCCAAAATCATCATCTGCGGAACATTTGCATGAAACATAGAAACATAAACCTTTTGGTTTGTGTCGATACTGGTACCATGAATGTAAGTTGAATATTTACCTGAGTATTTATAGTTCCATACAAATGATTTTCCACGCTGTTCTAGGTAAGAATTTGGGGTTCTTCTAGTGAAGTATTCAATAACTTTCTGGAAAATATTAGCATAAGTCAGAAGAGTAAACACGAAATTGCAACAACAGAACACACTTCACCGTGTACACGCACCTTTACACTGTCAGAGCAACCAATTTCAAGATGTTCAGTTGCTGTGGTCATCCATTCTCCAGTGGTTCGCCGTAAAAACATCCCGTTCTCTGCCGCCAACCACATTTCGAACTCTCCGAAGTTCTACATGCAGGAAATGGTTATGTGATTTTCAGCGAGAGATTTGACTATATATAAATAATGCAAGCAGAAAATGAGAATCATTAAGAGATTACTTTCTCGAGAATAATTCTGCCATAACCACTGACAACAATTACAGTCGTATCCTTATCGTCACAAAGGGTTTTCAGAGGTCCCTTAAACTCAGGGTTCAACTTCAGTTTCATGCTTGCGGTTTGGTCAGAAGCCCCTATCTCAAAGGATTGGACCTGTTCAGTCAACGTTTCATGAAAACCCTGTATAGAAACACAGTTGTTAGCTGCTCTGTGGAGTAAATGTTCCACCAAAGTGCACCAAAAGTTATTAGATGACAGAACACACATAAATCATAATGTGAGGAAAATCATCACAAAAGTGAGAAGGCATCTAAGATCAGTTACATCTTCCTCCTTTATTCACAAGGAAGATATCACTACACGATTTGTAAGATTTTATTTCCTGAAGGAAATTGTATTGTGATTATGTGAATCTAGCTTCACATATTATAACATTTCTTATTGAAATGAAAGAAAATGAGGATGTCCAGCCAAAACAATCTATAAAACTCGGAAGACTTTATTTGCAGTGAGTTGCCCGCTATTATCTTGAATAATGTCTAAAAGTGGGGCTTCAGCTTAAGTTTGAACCCAAAAATTAAGTAGGTTGGCTCGCCATGTCTTGATTTTATTCAATAATAACCCCAAGTTGCAAAACGACAAGTTCAAGAGTGAGCGTCAAATACACCAGATGCAAACACAGCTATACTCTACCTAAATAAGGCATAATGTAATCATCCAATTATTAGTATTAATTAAAGATGATGGTTTTGTCAGTATCAGAAAATTTTCTGAAAAAACAATGGCGACCAAGTAAGCAGCAAGAAATTCTGCAATCTTACCAATATGAGCAAACGACTTCTGGATTGTGCGTATCGTGAAGTTATTTCTTCAATTGGGAGCACAACAATAGGTTGTTTTGTATGTACTGGAGCTTTAGTAGCTGTTTTATGTAGCTCGCTGCAGGAAAAGAAATATTATGACTGTTAGATCCCAATATTAGTAAGAAAAAATTGTGTATGTCAAGAAGAAATCCAGTCAGCTGATAAATACTAGTCTTCCAAACTCCACGCTAAATTGGCATGAGCCCCTCACCTGACATAGTCTTCAGCCCAGTTTTGTGCACTGTATGCTGAAACAAGTTTATAATTATGCCTATGCCGTTCCTCTCTATCATGAGCTGGCATAGCCAAAGCAGCTTTTATGGAGTTTGCAACCTCTGCAGTATCCCACGGGTTTACAATAATAGCACCAGCCCCAAGAGACTGTGCTGCTCCAGCAAACTGAAAATAGGATAACAGCAAGGCATGTACCATTGAATACATTTAACAAGAAATGGGGAAATACATAACATGCAAATGTAAACTAACCACATCAGTACCAGGAGGTACCTACAAATATTAGGCAGATTGAAATCTACTTACCTCGCTCAATATCAGAACACCTTTATTTGATTCTTGACAGGCAACGTATTCATAGCTTACAAGGTTCATACCATCTCTCAGTGACGTTACCAGAGCCACATCTGAGCAACACCAAGTAAAAAAATAAAACATGCTCAGTTACTCACTAGTAGTAGAACATAATAATAAGTGAAAGCACATGTGACAGATTTGAGGAAATAATGACAACAAGCTGTTGAAGGCTATGCATTTATTTATGAAAAGGGTTGGGAGAATCACCAGTGACTGCATAAAGAGCGCACAGATCAGGAAAATCAACAGTTTGGTCCTGTAAGATAAAAACATCCACAAAAAAATTACTTGTATTTCTCTCTCAAACCGCAATACACAAAATGCTCAAAATTAACATATTTATTGTAGTAGTGATGATTCAGATGTATTTTGACACAAACATGCATAGTACTAGTCTAGAGTCTCTAGACTGGTCCCAAATAAAGCAAATATTAAATTTGTGCATGTAGGGGGAGGGGGACAAACCAGATGGTGAATAGGAGTGGTTCTTATCGTTCCAAATCGACCATTTACACGTGCAACCAATTCGTGCACTTGACTTGCTAGCCTTCGATCTATTCATGGATTAAATAAAACATTAACAAACGTGAAACAATCATTAAGGTTAAGCATGCCTGGTTGTGTGGCCCAGAAAAAAAAGTATTATCGCTAGAATTTTTTTCAAACATTAGCATATGTATTACTTTCACTAAATACATAATCCCATTTAGGATGAACTACTGAATGCCACGAGTGTTTCCGTAGAAACGATACCTTGTAATAATCTCCTGAAGGTTAATTGTTACACCTAAGAACTACTCCCTCTGATTGTGTTTAATCGACGCAGACATAGTAAATACATAAGCTGTTCTCTATTCACACTTTGCGTCAATTTTATCTGACCGGAGGGAGTACCTATAGAGACCATCATATCCCTCCAGTGCCTTATATTTTTTGAAATACCAAGGTGGTGTAATTTCACTAAACAATAGTTAATGACCACAATCTCCAGTTGTGGATGCAAAATTCCAGAATATCCGACTATCCAAGCGGTATTAGACTATTCGTCTAAAAATAAGAGAACAGAAATATTTCCATAAGTAAGAAATGAAGTTATAATGCATATAAGCCTACTATCTTGAGAATTGAGATTCTTAATCGAAGCAATATTATTTTTATATAATTACCTGTTACTGAATAATAAATATCTCCAATGATTTCTATAAACAATTCTTCCTAAGATTCTAAGAAACCCAATCTTGCAGAAGTTTCTGTTTCGGACATGACACTTCAAGAATTACCAGATCTTGTATTTCATCCGCAAGAAGTGTCAGCAACAAATGTTTGGAGTTACATTACTTCAGTTACTACAAGCTAGATTATTTCTGGAAGCATAACAACACACTGTACCGAGAACAATCGTAAACTCAATCATTCTGCATGCCAATCATATGAGTTATTTGTGCAAGAGACTAAAAAATTGTAAACACCAATGAAATGGATCTTACATTCAGGTACGTCACTTCTGGTAGGCACTGCAATCTGCAGTAGAACCACCTTTTCATTCATACCAGTGTTTTCCTCAAGATATTTCTCAAAGGCCAGCACCTTTTGCAGTAATCCTTTAATCATGTCAAAACGGTCAACGCCAAGCATGACCTATCACATTAGCAAGCAACAACCAATCAAAATAAAGGAAATTGTTGATTATCAAGAAGTGTACATGATTCACCAAACAAACTCAAAGAGATAAGGGAAATGTGCTAAATGAACTGAGGTGATACACACACGTTTTGTTGCATTGCAGTGGACTTTTTTACAGATTCTGTTACACAGAGCCTCAAAAACAATAACTTGGAAGTATATGACTTATCTTTGTACCTGTCGACCAGCAAAAATGCTTTTGAAATCAGCTATTTTTGCTTTGACGTCTGGACGCTCCAAAGTGTCTTTGAATTTACTAAAGTCAATCCCGATTGGAAACTGGGTATTTAAGCAAAGTGAGTAACAAATAATCATTTTCTTGCATGCGCAAACAGATAATTTCAAATGTTCTGAATGTTGATGAGGTTTAGATATCATGATGAAAAAGGTAGTAAGCTTTGAGTGTGAGAGTAGAAAATCAAAATCATTTAATATTGATATTGGAAATCATTTTGAAAGTTTCAGATAAGATACAAATATAAATTAGAAGTTCTCATACATACAGCTTCGACCTTCACAACCCTCCCTTCGACCTCAACACCTTCTAGGTAACTCTCAAGTCCAAGAAGGCTGGTGCAAGCACTCACAAAGTGCCTTGCATAATCATACGTATGAAAACTGAAAAAAAAAAGGAATCATCTACGTTATGACCAGCTCAATATTCAAACTGGAAAAGAAGATAAGAGACAATATCAACTAGAGGAAAAAATAATTTAATGCGGACCAATGCACACCTATTGATTCCAAACCACTGCTACATTAAAAAACATGCATTTTTGTAATGGGGGGGCTTATGTTCAACCAGGTGGAGAGACACGGAGAAATTTCCCAAAAGATTATATTGTATCGGCACTATGGTTTAAATCCTAGCCCACCCTTAGCCATCACCGTTTATATTCATGGTAGCTGTGTTGCATTCATGCCCCTCCCTTGGCTCCCTGCATCATCCTAGAAGCGAAAAATAACAACCTCATTCTTGGGAGGGCATCAACTGCCGGCTTGATGGCAGGAGTAGGAAACTCCACTGCCATGTGGCTGGATTTATGTGGAAGCTGGGCTACTAGGAAGGAGCTGATGGTTCCCCAGAACCCAGACAGCACAGGCTGTGTTTCCTCTGCTGCCTTGGGTCGTTGTGTATTTGGGCTAATCCAGTGCTGTTCGTGTGGGTGCTGAACTGCTGATGTGCATGCAATCCTTTATGTGAAGACTATGCTAGTGGAGGGAGTGTTGGATGTTGCCAGATTTGAGTTGTAAAGACTTGTCGCAGTTGTAGCAGATACACATGCTTTATGATATGTGCAGAAACGCTCTATTAGAACAGATGAGTACAAAGAAGATGGAGGAAATAAAGAAAGCAAGCAGAAAAACTGCCACTGAGGCAAGCAGCACAGAAGAAGCAGAGTGCTGAGACTCCTCATTGGTCACTTAGGGGCATGGAAGTATCAGAACTGGAACTGTAGCCAATGCCAAATGAGGTGAAGCTAGAGGGGGGGAAATTGCCTGAGTTGCTCCAGGATGGCCAGACTAATCCTAGGGACAAAAGGAGAGGAGCACTACTTGCGGATACATGTACTGAACCTGCAAAGAAGAATGGCATAGAATGGAGGACGTGGAACCCCACTAATTCAGGGATAGCGGCATGGTTGATGACCTCTGTTTCTCCAGCTACTGCCAGGATAGTGAATGCAGCAGTGATATGGAAAACATTGAGAATATGTACTTTCGGGAAGGCAATATGATGATAATGGAAAATGTTCAGAGCAAGGTAGATGCACTAAAAGAGGGATGAAAACTGTCCAGGAGTATGCCAGCCAGCTGCACTTACTATGACCCATTGATCTGGTGGAGTTGAAATAAGATAGGCATGTCAGCAACACAGGATGGTTACATATTTTGTAAAAGGCCTGAGTTCAAAACTTGAGAACAAGAGAGCTGCTAATGTGCCACCACAGAACCTGCCTATAGTGGAGGATGAAATTTAAGACTCAAGTGGAGATCTGGGTGCGAGCGATAGACAGAAACAACCTTGCAAGATCAGCAAATGTTTCTGACAACAGGGATTGCTACAACTGGGCAGAGAACACGTCTGAAATTGGCGCATTGGTATGGGAGGAACTCTGCCTAGTCACCATTGCGGAAACAGTGGGGAAAGTAGCAGAAAAGAAATCCAACATAAAGCATCACAATTCAGAACATCTCGTTGGCTTTAACATAAGCCAAAACTCAAGCTAGGGCTCTTGCATCTACTTATGTAAACAAACCCTCGTATATAATAGATAGTTAATTCAGGAGCCTCCAAACATGTGACATGAAAAGACAAGTTTTAGAGGAGGAAGAACTCACCCGACCAAGTCAGACTTCAGCACTGCCTTCAACAGGTCCATGCGGTTCGGTAGTGCTCGATAAATTTCAGATGAGGGGAACGGCGTGTGAAGGAACCATCCCACCTTCATGTTGATGTCATGCTTCTTCAATAGCGAGGGGAGGAGCATCAAGTGATAGTCATGGCACCATACGATGTCTCCTTTCTCATAGATTTGGCACACAACATCCGCGAACATCTGGTTGGCTTTCTCATAAGCTTTGAGCTGTGACTTGTAGTCTTTTGTCTTGTTGAACCTGTAATCCTGTGGCAGCCCCATGTAATGAAATAGTGGCCACAGAATATTATTACAGTACCCGCTGTAGTATTGGTCCACCAGCTCTTGATCCATGAAGATAGGAAAGCACCTCTGTCAAAGTCAGATGAGAACCACGTGACAATTTACACATAAAAAGATGTTAATGACAATAATGTGCCAGATTTAACCAACCAAGGTCATGAGTTTATTCATGACGATTGTTTGCTCCTCCTTGTCGGGGATGGATACACCAGGCCAGCCGACCCATGTCATTTTCACCCCGGTCACACCTGTGGCATCATAATTCAGAACATCACCTCCAGAACAAAATTGGCTCAGAGAGGAATATAACTGAACACAAATTTGCCAGGTATGCATTAGAATTGACTGAAGATGGTGGCCTCTGATTTTTTTTTTAAATGCAAACAGGCAAAACACCTATGGAGAATGGCAGACTAGACGAAACTAGATTGGTTTTACTACAGTGCCCAAGGCCTACGGATATTATCACTCATCTGTATCTGTACCAGCTTGAAATAGATGAAGTGCATAAAGGCATGTACGTTGCTCTGGCTGTGGTCTCACGAACGAAGCACAAGCAAATGCCATCGACCTGCAAATCTATTGCCCAAGTAGCCTACATAGTGCAAGTTCACACTTCACAGCCACGCAAGAATTTCAGGAACACTTCCTGACTTCGTATCTGAAACTGTTGCCAGTAATTTACCTGTGCAGTCTAGCTAGTTAATGGAAAGTACGCGTTCCGTTGTCATACATCGCATCATGTTGCCAGCCAAAGATTTGGGGAGTCCTCGATCAGGGACAGGGATCATACCTCGTAGAGCGCTGACGAGACCACCCGAACTGTCAGAGTAGTCCCAGCCGTCTACGAGGCGCTTTACCGTCACGGGAAGACGATTTGCGACGATGAGGATCCGACCCTCCGGTCCTAGAAGTGCGGGTAGACAGCTGGCTGGGGCAGACGCCGCGGATTCGAGGGGGCGTTGGAGCGCGGTTTCCGGCGCTGCGCCTGCGCCGCTGGCGTCGGTGGTGCCGTCGCCGCGAACCCGGGCGCTCGGGACGAGGCCCGAGGCGGGCTCCCCGGGGTCCTCGTCCTCGCGCTCCGCCGGGTCGGCGTCCACTGCTGCCGTGGAGGAGGACGCGGAGGAGGCGGAGGAGGGCAGGTAGGGCGCGATGCTGCTCCCCCGCAGTACCCGCTCCAGCAGGAACTTGGTCGTCGCTGCGTCGTCGCCGTAGCGCGGGAAGGGGTCGGCGGGAGTGGCGCCATGCCCTCCGAGGTCTCGGAGGAGGCAACGGTGGTCCTCGGGGTCCTCGTCCTCGCGCTCCGCCGGGTCGGCGTCCGCTGCTGCCGTAGAGGAGGAAGCGGAGGAGGCGGAGGAGGGCAGGTAGGGCGCGATGCTGCTCCCCCGCAATACCCGCTCGAGCAGGAACTTAGTCGTGGCCGCGTCGTCGCCGTAGAGCGGGAGGGGGTCGGCGGGAACGGCGCCATGCCCTCCGCGGTCGCGGAGGAGGCAGCGGGTGTGCGCGGCGCCCGCTCCGCCCACCTCCAGCGGCGGCGCGGCGTGCAGCATTGCGCCGAACACCTAGCGGGCGACGGCGAGAGCGAGCGGCGGGATGGAGAGAGGGGAAGAATTGGTGCGTGGTTGTTGTGGGGCCCCTTGTGGCCGTTGCGGTTCGCTCTTTCTAGAAGATACGGAACGGGATTCGGCGGCGCGCTGTATCCGAAAACGCCGTTGTGGGCCCGAGTCGTCAGTGACAGCGGAAAGGTCGGTTCGTGAACTCGTGTGAAGCCAATTCGTTCGTGATCAAGGGTTTTGTGAGTTTTTATGTTCTTCAGCATCCGTTATGAAACTAGCAGAATACTGGCGCGGCGGGCACGCCGCGCCCTTGTGGTAGCCATGAGTTGAAGAATAAAATATGTTGCTGCTCTTTTGCTCTGTAAAGAGATTTATAATCTTCTCTTGTACAGAAATATCGCACATGCATTTTTTGAACTCCGCACTCTCAATTTGAATAGGTTGTAGAAATCTGCTCAACTGAGTTGTTTTGCTCTTTAAAAGCGATAATTACATGGCAGGGCATGTTTGCTAGTGTATTTTACAACTTTACATGGACAACTGAGATAATCTGATGATGCAAATACATTATTCAGGGCAATCTGGAGTTCTTTCAAAATATAAGATTGACTAAAGGGACCAGTCGTTATAATTCCCTAGTTGCATTATAAAGCAGAGTACTATTTGTGTCTGTGGCCTCACACAAAGATTGTACGTCTTTTTTGAGGTCGCTTCCATACCTCCCACGATTGAATGTATGTCTTGGACGTTGTCAGAAGAGAACCAAACATGAGTAAGTGAACCAGATGTGCACTGATGTTTTTTTACAAACCACACAAATGAAGTTCAAATGCTAGTGAGAACTGGATTTTTTTCTCGTAAGATGGCATACACCAAAGGAAGTGCTGAAAATCAGCAGTATATATCAGTTTAATCAAACAAAAAGGAGGACGGATACGATTCCCAAACACAACGGTTGCTCAGATTAAGATCTAGTTACATGAAGACAAACTATGCGAGAAAGAGCCCGTCAAGAGGTAAATCAATTCATATCTACATGGAGTGGCATGTATATTACACTAAGTATATACTCTATACAATGGAACACACAAATCTACTAATTCTGTGGGGAATAGATTTAGCTAGGCATTATTTGAACGATTATCAATCTACACAACTCAATTTTAAATATGAGTATTGCAAATATGGCATTCTGATGTCACAGTTGCAGATATATTGTTGTATTTCAATGGTAGCCAGTTTCATACTATTTATACTGACAAAACTGGCCCCAAGCCAAAATTATTTTGTTATCAAGAGGAAAAAAGTAGGTTGCATATTCATCTTTCTGAATATTGATTCTGTGGACCTTTTTTCTCAAGACGTGCCTTCATAGCTAGCACCTAAAAAGCTTGTAAATATTCAGTAGCCATGCCGCCATATTGCTAAGTATTTGTAATATTAGAGGACAACCTTGAAGATAACTATTCTATTAAATTTCAATGCAAAAAATATTTAGCAACTATTTGATATTATCAAAATATGCATGAAGCTTAGTTTGCATTTGCCTGACACAAATACACAATACATACCTCAAATAATGAAGAAAACTGGCCAACTAAATATTTGCTCACAAGTAGTGCATAGGTAAGATCCCTGCAAAAAATTGTGTGCCTCTTTAGGTATTTAGCAACAACGACCTATCGATGGCATGAATGATAAATGCTGAAACATATGGTAACCCAGGAGGTATTTACTAAAATAGTCAAATATTCAGCCAGAAGTATTAAACGTACAAAATAATCACATTTACAGTTGTTGGCCACATAGATTTTGAAGATACAACTCAGATTTTTTTGCTCGAGTATGTGCACTGTAATACTGCATAAATGCAGATGAAGAAATTAGGTATCCGTCAAGACTAAGACAACCAGAGCATGTAAAGCCAGAATTTCTTTCAATTATTTGCATTAAGATTCAGTTAGAACAGAGAATTTAGGACTTGGGGGAGTAAGAATAACTTGTAATATCTTGTGTTCAGGTTTCCAAGCATGCCACTCTTGGTGCTGGACTGGATATAAAAGAAACTAACCTGGGATCACCTTTGGCAAAATATGAACTCATCAATGGGAGTCCTGTGTGCTCTCCATACAAAATATTTGTAAAAACAGTAGAAACAGAGATCTCCATGCAAAGAGGAATAAAAATAACTCCGTGCCAAAGAAGAAGAAAATATTTTCATGTGACGGAGCTGTCAGTGAAAGGTGTGGTTTCAATTGGTTGCTCTGTTGCATCGGTCTCTTGGTTCGTTAGATCACTTGACTGAACCTGGAAGCAAGAATTGATCTGCATTTAGTAATAAGAGTAAGTTGGCAACCTGGAAGCAAGAATTGATCTGCATATAGTAATAAGAGTAAGTTGGCACTAATAATAAAAATAATAAGCTTGAATATAAGTTGCCAGCTCTCGGTTCCCTTAGTTCAAGAGAACATGATCACAGGTTTCAAATATAGCTCTCTTGTTTCTCTCAAAAGAAACTCACACAATTATAAGTTAGGTAGAACTTCAGTTTAACTGTTCGATAAATTTAAGATTTCAAAACAACAGAAACTCATGGTTCTTGTGATATTCAATATTTTCGAGATCTCCTTATATGTCTTGTGGGTTCAAACGAAGAAGTAAATATTTCTTTCAAAAAAACACTACCTCTCTTCAAAGTTATGCAAATATACATTATTATCAAAGTAAATTTACAGAACCTATTTTCATGGTAAACAAACAAATAAGCCCAAAATGGAGAACTCTAGAGCATCAATTTACACAAAAGTTGAGTTACACCTCAGGCTTATATTCAATAAAGATCTTGTATGCTTGATGGCAAGAGGCAGTTGAAGGATCAGAGTGCTTAACTAAGAAAGATGTCACCACAATGATCCGTCAGAACTTCTGAAGCCGCGAGCGTAAGTAGCATGCCGCAAATTCAATCGATCATGATTTTGATAATGTGGTTATCCAAGTATCTGTTATGACTGTAAACACTAATGGTAGAAAAATTGGTGGCTATGTACAATACCATAATGCTATTTCTATCAAGAAGCTCAAGTGCTCAACCAGGCTTTATAAAAGACCAATAGTATTAGAAAGTACAACAGAAAGGAAAACAAAGTTAAATGTTCCTTAAAATCATCTTCTTTGCATCCATGATGTACATAAAGCGTCAAATCAGGTATGATTTTTAACATAAGAGCTTCAAGATTTATCTCTCTAGGATATGTTAATTTGTTGAATTGAATAGCACCACAATTTTCCTCCATATCTTTAGATAGGTTTATTTACACAGGGTACTAAACATTATTCTTCAATTTCTATTAACTTAGAACCAATGTACATAGGTAACTCGGAAGCAGACCAATGTACATAGGTTAATCAAAATGGCTAACATATTCAGAAAGATGAGTATCTCAATCATCTCTATAGGAAACATCAACTAATTCTGATGGCTAACATGGGCTGATATGGAAAAAGAAAAGTAAAGTTTCCTATTAACATTAAAGGAAACTGGCTGAATGGCAAATACATGTGCACGGTGCCACTAAAGGAGATGCAGGCCACCTAGGCTGGATCTTATCTTGTACCTACAGAGCATAATCTTGTCCAGACTTGAGAACAATGCTAATTCACTATGCACTGTTGGACTTTCATCCTGGATAAACTATGTATGCATCATGTCATGTAGACTCTAGTTGGTTAACAGAAAACAGTTCATCTACCTTATTTGAGCCAAATAAAACAACATAGTGAAGTTTTACTTCGTTACCCCAGTATGCACCCACCTTGCATATTTCCTTCAGCTGCATACAAAAAAAAATCAGAAGACTGTATTAATGTACTGTAAATAATAAATGACTGTCTTAATGCAGGTACAGAAATAAAGCCACTGAAGTCACAATAATCCACAATTACATAACAACTATCCAAATAAGCATGGTCTTAGACTATTATGAGTTCTACCTTACAATATATCGTCTATTAATGAGTTCCACCTTACAATATATCATCTACTAATGCACTACTTGTGGAATATCTAGTGGTTTTGACATTCAGACAGTGGCAAAGCTCAGGACAAATGGGAGAACACAATGCTCTCTAATTATACAATGGTGCCAAGCTATGGGTGTTTACAATACTAAGCGAGGGAGGAAACAACGTAATGGAAACTAAAACTTACTGTCTGGTCAAGTTTGGGCTTTAAAACATTCCCTGCAAAGTTAAGAACATTTGTTGTTACACATGTATGCACAACACCAAACGGAAACCGATATTTCGTACCGAATTTGAGAAACATTGTTATACATCAGATAGTGCTAGCTGATGATGTGATGCTCGACAACCAACAGAATTTTTCCTAGAGTTAAATGAAATAAGGGTGGTTCTGAACCTAAGCTACTTTGTGTGTCATGTGAACCTAGATTCTGGTAGATCCATCAGTTGGTCGCTTGACATACGAAGTGTCATATAAATTAATCCAAATTCTTTGGTGAATAATACTGCATAGATGCTGTCCTGGACAAATTGACCCAAAAACTACACTATTTTGACCATAAAACGGCCGGATAAAACAAAATACTTGTGGAGTGCAGAAATCGTCGTGTAGTATATGAGAAGTCCTAGGCATATCAATAGTCTACTCAAGAGGACTAACATTCCATAACCCCCTCACCAGCTCAAATGCAGCCTACGCCTCATTAGTTACATAGTACCGTAGTGAACAATTTGGAGATTAAAAACAGTAAGAAATTCACCAGTAGTAGTGAACAGTTTAAAGAGTAAAAAACAGTAAGAAATTCACCAGTTGACTGATTCATTATTATCCAAGCTAAGAGAAATTATAGCTCCAAGGAGACATCCTTTGTCACCGTGAAATGTAACCAGAATATGTAAAAAGTACAGAATCATATTAAGCAACTACAATGATCATGCTGGAAACTAAGATAGTGACGGACTGACGGTATTACAGATTTTTCCAGATACCATACTGGAATTTACTTTTCCATTGTAACATCGATGCTGACGACCTGAACAATAGGCTGACGACGATTGGGTTGCGCCATTCTGAATAATGCATCACCTGATATAGCAGGCATGTATTGATCATCAATGTGTTTATGTAGCATCAATACAGAACATAAATCTATTTCTAATCTCTATACTTATGTAGCATCAATGCAGAAACTAAAAGAAATGTGCATGTATGCTAAATACAAAGAATCTCCAGTTTTTTATTCCAAGACGTCTACGCCTAAATGCAAATGGAGAACTGGCTCACTTGATTGGGATCTTTATGGTGATCTGAGGGTCTGCAGTCCTGCATTGAATCAGACAAACTTTGTACCTACACAACAACAAAGCAGTATTTTCAAAGAGAGTAACTACATGGCGTGGGACAATTGGAAACAGTCAACTCAATAGATAAAAAGAAGGAGGTGTTGTAACGAATAAATGATTACCTCTGAGATATCCTAATTGTGACCGATCGCACGAAGCCTGGCGCTCCTCTTTCTGATGGTGATGGCAGGCTTGTCACGTTGGAGCAGCACTGGGCGCACCTCCTAGTGATGGCCACCGAGCGCTCATACCACCGAAGCAGCGGCACTCTTCCCAGCGATGCAGCGGCAAGAGTGGCAGCATCACATCACTTCATATGGAAGACCTCCCCCAGTCAGCACCAACTCGAGGTAGTCCACGCCGGCGGGCACCGTCGGGTCGTCCACCGACTTCAGCGGCCGCTCGGGGCCACGGCGCGGCCGACACTGCCGGCCATCGCGTTTTTCGACGCCCTGCCCAACCTCTTCCGCGCACAGGTCCTGGACATCACCGGCCACCTTCCGCAAACACCGCAGTACGGAGGAGAGATCAGGGCGGTAAGCAAACCGGGGCAGGAGGCTCGGACAGGGGCATGTGGCAAACCTCTGGAGGCGGACGGGCAGACATGCCATGGATGACGATCTCACACGCTTGGGCACCGCGCCGCCTAGGGTTTCCCCCGCCTCCGCCGCCTCCCCTCTCTCCGCAGCCAGCCGCTCACCCGAGGATGTTGAGACGCAGTTCTGGTCGGCGGCGAGGATCTCCGGTGGGACGGCGGCTTTCCGTGCGCGCCGTCGAGCGCGTCGGCCAGCGAGGACAATCCTCATCCTTATGCGGCGCTCGTTTTGTGTTCTGGATATGCCACTGAATCCATGAGCAGGCAAGAGACAATCTGGCGAACTAAAATCGGACACCAGCCGCGGCAGACCATCCCGCTACCGGCCACCGACGCCTCATCTCTTTCCGGCAGCAGCCGCTCCCCATATCGCCATTCACCGGCTACTTTCTGGCTGCCGGCTGCCATAAAATTTCTGGCAGCGATGGTGTGAATGGAGAGTGCTCCGTTTTTTTTGAGAGTGCTCCGTTTTTGCTACAGGGATTGTGGTCGGGGAAGAATTGGAGGGACCGAGAGAAGGAGAGAGGCACGGGTCCAGAGACCCCGACGGTCAAAGCGGTGTGGGTAGCGTCAAATCCCACGAAACCGACCGACAATCCAATGCATTGGCTACGCCCACACCAGGAAAACACCCACAACTGAAACCTAGTCTATCAGCAGTTTTTCCAAAATGCTACCTAGCCCCAAATTGTACACAAGAGAGCCGTACGAAAATCAAGGCAGTAAAAAAAAAAATACGTGTCACCAGCATAGTAATTTGGAGGAAGACCCAAAATTCTGTGAAAAAAGATGTCTGTTCATCTTTAATATAGTAGTTATGCATGCTTTTGTGTGACTTCGTGTTTTTGTGCAACAAATTTCTGCTGTGGCATGCGCGAAAAAATATTATAATCCCTTTGCCATAGAATCGCATGTATCACATTTTAGAACCTCGCCGACAAGTATTATGGGTCGGAGAGAGTATCTCCGTTTCAGTTAATAAGGCACACGCGTATCTCACAATGAAATTTGATCGGAAAAAAAATGAAACAGTAAAATCTTAGTTACATTATACGTAATTAGTATCGTTGAGTTTCTATAGAACAAACATTCTAATGATGCTAATTTTATATGTATTTAGAGTATTTATTGGTCAAAGAAAAACAAGAAAAAGGAGACGCCTTATTCATTGAAATGGTGGCAGTATGAAATAATGTACTCCTATACTTCCCCCGTTCTGAAATATTCTACATTTCAGCTTTAAAATTTGTTCTGAATAATCTGCATTCTAACTTTTAGTCAACAACAACACTAAAAATAAAGTGGTTTTCCTCTCTTTATTGGAAGTTGTTTGTGCGCATATCTAAGTAGTACTAATAAATGCAACACTAGTTTATCTCGGTATTTCTAGAATGTAGACTAAATCATAACAGGGTGAGTTTGTCCGTGTGAGGTCAATCTTTCAATAAACCACTACTCAATTTTTCCATCATAAAGAAGGCAAATGAGCCATGAATAAAAACTTCAGTCGTCGACAGTCAATAGGCAGAAAGTATGATGACTAGGGGTGGCAATGGGTGTGCTCCTAGTCGGGAAGTGCCTTCTCATCCCATCCATATTTAACAATTTGTGAGATTTTTTTGTCATCCTATTCCCTATCAGATTTGGGACCGGGAGGGTCTAAAGGATTTATGTCATGGAGTCAATACTATATCACTTACTATTCTTTTTTGTTTTGCATAGAAAAAAGAAGGGAAATATTGATATATATTAGAGGGTATTGATATATATTATGATCTGATGTGCTTTCTTGGTATCCTAAATATAAGATTAATACTTCAAGTTGCTGAGTTGAGAAAGAGATGGTTGAATCAAAAGAATTCCTTTTTTGAAGTTCAATTTTTATCACAGGACAGACAATATGAATATTATACCTTGTTCCATTAAAACACTCAAGGGGTTATACGATATATCGGGTGTATAAGTAGGCCAACACTTCTATTGGCAAATAGGAAGTTTCCAAATTCATGCCCAAGTACTCATCACTTCTTGGGTTGTAATTACTATCTTGCTAGGTTCAGTTGTCATAGCTGTTCGGAATCCACAAACCGTACCGATGGACGGTCAGAATTTCTTTGAATATGTCCTTGAGTTTATTCGAGACTTGAGCAAAACTCAGATTGGAGAAGAATATGGTCCCTGGGTTCCATTTATTGGAACTATGTTCCTTTTTATTTTTGTTTCGAATTGGTCGGGTGCTCTTTTACCTTGGAAAATTATAGAGCTACCCCATGGGGAATTAGCAGCACCCACGAATGATATAAATACTACTGTTGCTTTAGCTTTACTCACCTCAACAGCATATTTTTATGCGGGTCTTAGCAAAAAAGGATTGAGCTATTTCGAGAAATATATTAAACCAACTCCAATCCTTTTACCAATTAACATACTAGAGGATTTCACAAAACCATTATCGCTTAGCTTTCGACTTTTTGGGAATATATTGGCGGATGAATTAGTTGTTGTTGTTCTTGTTTCTTTAGTCCCCTTAGTAGTCCCTATACCTGTCATGTTTCTTGGATTATTTACAAGCGGTATTCAAGCTCTTATTTTTGCAACATTAGCCGCAACCTATATAGGTGAATCCATGGAGGGTCATCATTGAATTGACTAGTTTTAAAATAGTCTTTTTTTAGCTTAGCTCAATTCATGCACGGTTACGGACTTGGTTGCAAAAAAGTAGTTAGAAATGCATATGAATATACAACCTAGAGTTGTAGGAGAGAGAATAGACTCTATTATGGAGTTGGCAAAATATGCAGTAAGGAGGGTGGAATCAGGCTAGATCTATACTATAATTATATATCCTTAATGTCTATAAGTGGAGTCATCTTTTGTGCGGGTTTCCGCTTTAAGGAATGATTTTAGAATCCGATTCATTCAATAGAAATAGAAAATGAAAAAAATATGAAAACAAAATAGAAGAAACATGCAAAATTTATGTTTGTTGCTGAAGGAAAAACCGTTCCAGCTGTTCCTGAATAGCTTCCTTCAAAAGGATTTCCGCTTGCTCGGTGAATGTCTTGCTAGAAGATAGAATTTCTTGGAATTGAGGTTTAGTATCTTTTAGGTGTTTACGTAAGTCATCCAGAAATTTATTTACCTGTTCAATCTCTAATGAATCCAGATATCCTCTCGTTCCGGTATAAATAGTAGCTATCTGTTGTTCTTCTACTGGGAGAGGGTTTGCCTGAGATTGTTTAAGCAATTCCCTTAATCGTCGACCCCTTGCCAATTGATTCTGACTTGTTTTATCCAGAGCAGAGGCGAATTGTGCAAAGGCTTGTAACTCTGCGAATTGAGCTAATTCCAATTTTGATTTGCCAGCTACTTGTTTCATGGCTTTAATTTGAGCCGCGGATCCTACTCTGGAAACAGAAATACCCACATTAATAGCAGGTCGAATTCCGGCATTGAATAGATCTGAAGATAAGAATATTTGTCCATCTGTAATAGAGATTACATTAGTAGGAATATAGGCAGAAACGTCTCCAGATTGAGTCTCAACTATTGGTAAAGCGGTCATACTTCCTTCGCCTAAAAGAGAATTTAATTTCGCGGCTCTTTCTAAAAGGCGTGAATGCAAATAAAAAACATCCCCATGTTCAAAAGTCACTGATATGTTATGAGACATCCTTTTTAGTTAGTAGCAAAATATGTTTAAGTGTTTGATTATGTAAAAGTCCTTTGATCATGAGAATATTATGGTGAATTATATCGGAAGGTATGCTTTGAACTTATCCACCCTCACCGGTTAACCTTGATCGAGTGTTGCGAAGGTTAAGACTCGGGTATATTTGAAGGTGTCGGAAACCTAATGATTCAAGAATAGGATCCATTCCTCTTGACAAAGGAGATATATGAATTGGGCCATCTCGGTATTGTGATTTTAAGTAACATGCACAAACACATTGTGATAGTGATCACATGACAACATCAATATACCCAAACGAGAAAAGGAGCATCGATACCAGATCGAGGATGGTAGGGGTATTGTGATCAAGTTGATTACATGAATACCAAAGTTTTACCTTGGGTTATCAACATGTCGTGTAACAAAGGGAATAACATATAACAACACGGAAGGTTCATTAAGGTCCAAACCTCGAGTATACAAAGGAGCCAATGTGGATGTCTAGATGCCAACATTGGTTATTGATCTGAAGGTGTTCGAACTCATGACTGCGCTATATCGAACCTGTCGGGTCACACGCTTAATGTAATATAATTTGTTGTGGGAGTTATATTTATGGTATGTGGTTGAAAGAAGTTGTTTGGAACAATTCCGGCAGCGTCTGGTATTGTTCCGGAGATTTTATGACTAAGAGAGTGACTTGCGAAGTCACTATGAGCATGTCATAAGTGATTCGAGGTAATGTTGCAAGTTTTCCGGGGTTTCCATATATATATATATATATATATATATATATATTGAATTACTCTTTGGAATCATTCCGGTGATATTTCGTATTGGGGAAACCTTGTTTCGGTGGAATCTAATGCCTGGTGGACACGGGAAGAAGAGAGAGGGAAAAGTTTTGGTGGAAATAAAGGTGAAGATGGCCGACCAGGACACCATGGCCACAGGGAGCCAGCCAGGGCATCCCAACTAGGCCAGCTGGCCAGGCCCCAAGGGCCCATGGCGTCAGCCCCCTTCCCTTGGCCACCCTTCCGAAAGGTGGGCCTTATGATTGGGGTGACCTGCCCATCCCTTGGCCGCACCGACCTAGGGTGGGCGGCTTCCCCCTCCCCAAGTTTGTGACCCCAATCCACCTACAATTAGAGGCCCCCCACCTCAATTGGTGTGCAAATTCCTCTCGAAGTCTCTCATGGCCCTTTGGTTGGCCGTAGCTCTCTCTCTCCCTCTCCGCACACGTCATAAGTTTGAAACACTCTCACCGCGATAGCCTAGACCTGGACGGCGAAACCCTTGCAGATACCGCCTAACGCGTGGACTATGCTAAAGGAATAGCCTATTCGATTCGTGGAGCAATGACGAGATATCCTCGTGGCTTGGAGGTATCGTCTAGCTGTGTGGATTTCCTGAATCACCATCTTCATCTCTTCCGTTTTACTCGGTGAGTCGATACCAACCAAATCCCTTTGTTGCAGCTACATAGTATAGATTTTGGGTGTTCGTGGACTACATAGTATATATTTTGGAAATACATACACAATCCACTTCAGTGGAATCGGAGCAGATCTATGTTTAGTTGCTTTATTTCGATCTAGCAAGTATATGTGTGGTGGTAGTATCATCTTTTGTTGATTCTCACTAGTATGCATCTTGCCAAACTCCCACTGTATGAACGCAATTTTTTACAATCTTCTGGTGGTCAGCAGCCCTTCTATGTTGCTCCTTAGTATGTTGGTTGTTAGGACAACGACACACTATACAGTTGATTGGTCGCTTCATTCTGCCAAAACGGGATGCATAGGAAAGAGAAATTAACCCTTGATGATAGTGATGTAGATGTTGTGTAATACAATTTATCAACTTGGGTAAAACTTGCAATAGAGCGTCTAGAGCCATCTAACTCTCTTTTTGCAGCAAGTACAATAGTTTCAAGATTTCAATATGTTTGTATGAGATGCTATATGATGTAATATATGATGTGTATCATATAACAACATGATGGCTGGAGCCATGTGATTGTCATTTAAATATCAAAATATGAATTGCATGTCAGACTGTTCATCTTCTTCCACAACGGTTGTCAGTATGGAGGCCACATGCCATAGGCACCTAGTACATGGAGGTGTTGCCGCATGGCGGAGGAGGTGTTCCACCCCATTGTAAATTAAATGAACACGAACAGTTCAGCTGGGAGTGACACTATGAAATATAGCATCGATCATCAATGAAAACAGACTTCATCCAAGAGGTGATTAAAATAATTCTGAGAAAAAATATGCAGGTATTCAGGTCTAGTACGAATATGTTTTCACAAAAAATATCATTTCAAACATGTGGAGGAAAATCAAGATCTTTTTACCTTTTGGAACTGCAATTTTCTGTTTTTCGTTGCATCCCAAAATGCAACATACTATTATTTAGTAAACTTTGAAGGTATGAAGAGAGCACTTGTAGGTATCCAGAACAAAATTTAGAACTTCTAAATACCATTTTATTTTTTTATCCAGAGGCCTCAGGAGCCAAACACTGCACTCGTCTCTTATGATCAATAACTAGTTGGTAGAAACTAGGGTTCTACCGGGGCGAGGGCGTAGATTGTAGGGGTGGAAGTGCTGAGAGCGAGAGGGAGGAAGGCGGCGCCGGCGGCAGGGCGCCGTCGCGAGCACGCGGAAGGCGGCGGCTAGGGTTTGGGCGGCGCGGACGGGAGAAGGCCGACTCCCAGAGGAGTCGGCAATAATGATATCTGATTATTGCTTGATTGATTTAGTCTATTACAACTTGTATATATAAGAGAACTTGCGAAACCCTAATCTGCTAACTGGGCTAAGCCCCTAACTAAGCTTGGCCGGTTGGGCCAATGGGCCCCCTCCGGCGGTAGACCAGGCCGGTCATAACATCTCTCCCCGCCTGCGCAAACAGCTCGTCCTCGAGCTGGTAGTCTGGGTAATGCTGCTGGAACTCCTCGCGGGGCTCCCAAGTCGCCTCCTCCTCGGAAAGGCCCTCCCAATGCACCAACAAGTGCCAAACAACACGACGTAGTTGAGCGCGGAGCACCTTGGCCGGACTGGGCAGCAGACGACCCTCGGCCGTCGGCGGAAGTGGTGGAGTGGCCACCGGCGGGGCACCACGATAGGGCTTCAGCAGGCCCACATAGGGTTGAAAACGAAACGGAAACGGACGGAAACATGCTTTATCGTTTTTGTTTCCCTCTATCTTGTCGAAATCGAAAATGGAATCGAAACCCCCGGAAACGAATATGAAAACGGAAATCATCGGATATGAATACGGAACGGATACGTAGCGGATACGTTACGAAAATGAATATTTGCCACAACACAATGCGGCATGATACCTTGGTCTGTAGACCAAAAAACACACATAAAGAAAAAGACAATAAAATAAGATATAACACTTATCTTCGACAAGCGGCAATTCACATAAAGTAACTCACATTGCATGCACACGCAATTATACAGAGTGATTAGGGTTAGAGTACTTAGTGGACTTGATACGTGGCCAAGCCTGGTTTCATGTGTAAATGTAGGTCTGCTAAATGCACGGGCCTTTCTAGGTTATATTTCCGGAAACTTTCCGTATTTATTTTTCCGGAATTTCCTCTGCCGTTTCCGTTTCCGTCGGAAAGGGCTTCCTTGTTTTCTTTTCCGTTTCTGTTTATGCTTTTGCCGTTTCCGTTTCGTTTCCTCAGAATGCCGCTTCCTTTTTCGTATTTGGTCCTCCATTTCCTTTTTCTTCGGAAACGGACGGAAAGTTTCCCTTTCGTTTTCAACCCTAGGCCCACATGGAATACGTCGTGAATGCGGGCCCCCTCCGGCAACTGCAGCCTGTACGCCATGGTCCCAATCCGCTCGACGATGATGAAGGGCCCCGCATAGCGCGGACCAAGTTTACGCTTGGCACGCGGGTCGAGGGACTGATGAGAGCGGTGCAACAGGCGAAGCCACACCCAGTCACCCACCGCGTACTCAACCTCACGATGTCGCCCGTCATAGTAGTGCTTGGCGACCTGTTGAGCTTGGACAAGACGCTGCCGCACCTCGGCCAGCATCTCGTCGCGGGCGCGGATGAGCTCGCCAGCTGCCTCCGTCCGCGCTGTCGCAGGATCCACCGGTAGGATAGGTGGTGGTGGCCGACCGTAGACCACCTCGAATGGCGTAGCACGCAGGGCGGAGTGGTAGGAGGTGTTGTAGCAGTACTCCGCCCATGCAAGCCAATCCACCCAAGCGCGAGGATGATCACCTGTAACACAGCGCAAATACATGGCGATCACCTTATTGACCACCTCGGACTGGCCGTCCGTCTCAGGATGGAACGCCGTGCTGAACCGAAGTTGGACCCCAGCCATGCGGAAGAGGTCCCGCCACACGTGCCCCGTGAACACCGGATCTCGATCACAGACAATGGACGAGGGAAACCCGTGTAGGCGGACGATACCATCGAAGAAGGCGCGGGCCACAGACGCCGTCGTGTAGGGATGGCCAAGCGCGATGAAGTGGGCGTACTTGGAGAAGCGGTCAACCACCGTGAGGATGACAGACTTGCCGCCCACCCTCGGAAGGCCCTCGATGAAGTCCATGGAGATGTCGGCCCACACCTGCGAAGGAACGTCAAGCGGCTGCAAGACACCAGCTGGGCGCAAAGTCTCTGTCTTGTTGCGCTGGCACGTCTCACACGAACACACCCAATCCTGGACCATGGCCCGATCGCCAGGGATATAGAAGTCCGCGCGAAGACGGTGGAGGGTCTTCTGGACACCCTCATGACCGGCGGAGTGCGCCAAGAGCAGCACCTGATGGCGGAGGTCATCATGGTCGGGGACGAACACGCGGCGCCCGTGGAGGAGAAGGCCGTCGGTGACGCGCCAAGGGTCGTCCAGCTCACCCGCGTCGAGCTGCTGCCGCAGAAGCTGGGCATCCGGCGCGGACACCGTCGCCTGGCGGATGCGGTCGAAGAGGACGAAGGAGGGCCCCGAGCGGATGTAGAGCAGGCGTCCGTCCGAGTCTCCCTCAGTGGTGTCGGGATCGGCGTCGCGGCGGGACAAGGCGTCGGCCACCGTGTTGAGGCGCCCCGGACGATACTCCACCGTGAAGTCGAAGCCAAACAGCTTGCTGATCCACTGGTGCTGGGGCACCGTCGACAGCCGCTGGTCCAAGAGGAACTTAAGGCTGTAGTGGTCCGTACGTACGTGGAACGAGCGCCCCCATAGGTAGGGGCGCCAGTGGCGGACGGCCTGGACCAAGCCAATGAGTTCCTGCTCGTACGCCGCAAGCTTGAGGTGGCGTGCAGCAAACGGCCGGCTGAAGTAGGCGAGCGGCCCGTCACCCTGGTGAAGGACGGCACCGAACCCCGCCCCGGAGGCGTCGCAGTCGACGATGAACGGCTTGTCAAAGTCCGGCATCTGGAGAATGGGGCCCGTCGTCAGGGCCCCCTTGAGGGCCTCGAAGGCAGCGGTAGCCTCGTCGTCCCAAGCGAAGGCCTCGTGCCGCAGCAGGCGCGTGAGCGGTGAGGCGATGAGGCCAAAATCCCGGATGAACTTCCGGTAGTAGCCGGCGAGGCCCAGGAACCCGCGGAGGGCGCGTGGTGAACGCGGCGTCGGCCAGGCGGCGACCGCCGCCACCTTGTCCGCATCCATCGCCACCCCGTCGGCGGAGATGACGTGACCGAGATAGGCCACCGAGGTCGTCGCAAACGAGCACTTCGAGCGCTTGAGGTGAAGTCGATGCGCTCGAAGCTCGTTGAAGACGATGGCGACATGCTGCAGGTGTTCCGCCCATGATGCGCTGTAGATCAAGATATCATCGAAAAAAACCAGCACAAAACGACGTAAGTATGGGCGAAGGACATCATTCATCAGGGCCTGAAAGGTCGCGGGCGCGTTGGTGAGGCCGAAAGGCATCACCACGAACTCGAAGTGGCCATGGTGTGTCCGGAACGCCGTCTTGGCGATGTCCTCTGGGTGCATGCGCACCTGATGATAGCCTGAGCGGAGGTCGAGCTTGGTGAAGAACCTCGCGCCGTGGAGCTCGTCAAACAGCTCGTCAACCACCGGGATCGGGAACTTGTCCTTGAGCGTGAGGGCGTTGAGGGCGCGGTAGTCGATGCAGAAGCGCCACGTGCCATCCGACTTGCGCACCAAGAGCACCGGCGCGGAGAACGGGGACGTGGAGATCCTGATGATGCCCGCCGCCAACATGAGCGCGCGCTGGCGCTCCAGCTCGTCCTTCTGCAGCTGGGGGTAGCGGTATGGGCGCACCGCTACTGGCACCGACCCCGGGAGCAAGTGTATGCGATGGTCACATGCTCGTGGAGGCGGCAGGCCCTGCGGCTCCTCGAAGATGTCGCCGTGCTGCTGCAGGAGGTGCGTCAGGAGGGGGTGGTCGGCGTCGTCGGCCCCAGAGACTAGCTGGAGCTGTGGCGCGGGAGATGTGCCCCCGAGACCCTCCCAGCGAATGTGGCGTCCCTGGCGCCAGAAGGTCATCGTCAGGGCGTCGAAGTCCCAGAGGATGGGTCCGAGCGTCCGCAGAAAGTCGACGCCAAGGATGAAGTCGAAGCAGCCCAAGTCGATGCCGGTGCACGTGATGACGAAGTGCTCGTCGCCGATGGTAAGGGGGACGTGCTGGACCACCCCATGGCAGTGGAGGCGGTCACCGTTGGCAACGGTCACGCGGAGGGTATCCCCACCTGTCGGCTGTAGCGCGAGGCGGCGCATAGTGGCGGCTGGGAGGAAATTATGCGTAGACCCCGTGTCCAGTAGCGCCACCAAAGGCTCGCCCTGGATAGTGACCGGAAGCAGCATCGTCCGCTCGTGGCGGATGCCGGCGAGCGCGTGGAGGGACACGACGAAGGCCGTGGCAGCTGCGTCGGTCGGCCCGGCCATCTCGGATGCCGCGGCAACCGGCCCGGTCATCGGGTCGCCCTCCTCTACGTCGACGGTCTCCAGGTAGAAGAGGCGAGGGCACACGTGACCGGGCGTGTATGGGTCGTCGCAGTTGAAGCAGAGTCCCAGGCGGCGGCGTTCGAGCTGCTCCGCTGGGGTGAGGCGGCGGAACGTGCGTGTCGCTGCGGGGGCAGGGCCAGTCGGTCCAGGTGGGGCGGGGCGGGTGGCGGCCGCAGCCGGAGGAGGTGGTCGGGCGGCGCGGGTGCCGCGGGCCAGGGCCGTCTGCTGAACCGCCTGGGCGCGATGCTCATAAGCGTGCGCGTAGTGCATCGTCGTCTGGAGGTCCTGCGGGGCCTGTAGCTCGACATCCACTCGGATATGGTCCGGGAGGCCGCCAATGAAGAGCTCGGCGCGCTGTTGGCCCGTCACGCCGGGCGCATGGCATGCGAGGGCCTGGAAGCGGTCGGCGAAGTCCTGCACCGTGGTGGTGAACGCCAAACGCCCAAGTTCCGCCAAGCGGCTGCCGCGGATCGGGGGGCCGAAGCGGAGAAGGCAGAGCTCACGGAACCGGTCCCATGGAGGCATGCCACCCTCGTCCTGCTCCAGGGAGTAGTACCACGTCTGGGCGGCGCCGCGGAGGT
This sequence comes from Lolium perenne, assembly GCF_019359855.2. Classification (NCBI taxonomy): domain Eukaryota; kingdom Viridiplantae; phylum Streptophyta; class Magnoliopsida; order Poales; family Poaceae; genus Lolium; species Lolium perenne. Next base: position 26,138,216 of record NC_067244.2, read on the forward strand.
GGTACGAGGTGAGCCACGTCCGGTTCGAAGCCAGGGTACGCTGTCCCCGGAAGAACTGCTCGCACTGGTTGAGCCAGTTGAGGGGGTCCTCGACGCCGTCGTATGTGGCGAATTCCAGCTTGGCGTAGCGTGGGGGAGCGAAGCCGGTGGCGCCCTGGGCGGGGTACTCCGCGCGACCAGCGGACGGCTCGGCGAAGCGGGCGGGCGGCGGGTCCGGGAAGGACGGGCGCGGGGGGTCCCGGCGGTGGTGTTGACGGGGGATGGCGCCGGTGCGGCCGAGTGGGTCGGCGGGGCTCCGTCGCGGTCACCCACGCCGGGAGTCGGGAGGGCGATGGCGGAAACTGGACCCGCTGGATGGGCACCCCTTGGGGCAGCGAGGCGGGGCCCGGGCTGGGGTCGGCGGCAGGACGCCCATGGTGGCGGCGGCGGTGAGGCCGGGGCGGAGCGGGCGCTCCCTGGCCGGGAAGCGCTGTCGGCGCGGCCGGGTATGCGGCGAGGGTGGCGACAGGACCGGCGTAGTCATCCCTGCGTACCGATGAGGCATGTGCGGATGCCCCGGACGGCGGTGGCGAGGTCGCGGATGGCCGTCGACAGCTCTTGCTGCGAGAGGAGGGGGCGGCGCCGGCGACATCTGCCAGGGGCGCCGCGGCGCCCGTGGAGGGCGGCGGCAGTTGCGCGGCGGCGGAGGAGGCCGGCGGCGTCTCGGAGGCGGCGGCGGTGGTGGCGGTGGGCTGGCTCGAAGACATGATCGTAGAGGTCTCTGATACCAAATTGGTAGAAACTAGGGTTCTACCGGGGCGAGGGCGTAGATTGTAGGGGTGGAAGTGCTGAGAGCGAGAGGGAGGAAGGCGGCGCCGGCGGCAGGGCGCCGTCGCGAGCACGCGGCGGCTAGGGTTTGGGCGGCGCGGACGGGAGAAGGCCGACTCCTCTGGGAGTCAGCAATAATGATATCTGATTATTGCTTGATTGATTTAGTCTATTACAATTTGTATATATAAGAGAACTTGCGAAATCCTAATCTGCTAACTGGGCTAAGCCCCTAACTAAGCTTGGCCGGTTGGGCCAATGGGCCCCCTCCGGCGGTAGACCAGGCCGATCATAACACTAGTGTGTTTCAATCCCTGGCTCTCAGCAAATTTACACGCTCTTCACCCCGTTGTAAATTAACAGAACTGGCGCTGATAGTTCTGCTATGCCTAAAGAGTGGTAGCATCCATCAAATAACACAATCTTCTTACCTTTTCACCCAACATTTCTTTTGAAAAAAGGGATTGTGCATCCATGCAAATAAATTAAAGATGCAAAGTCAGGCCACAGTTTCCATTGCTGACAACAGATAAATACTAGTAACGTCTTGACATACCCAACCAGATTCTTTTCGTTGAGTTACACCGACAGCCAGCACATGGCGACATAATAAAAGAGTTGGACAAACAAAATAACGGAAGGCTTGGAACAATATCACACAACCACCGAACACGCGCCTTAGTCCTCACCCGACCAGTTGGGATCAAAGAATGAAGGTGACACAGCCCGGATACAGTCTGCACAAACATGAAGAGCACCACGTCAGTTTTACTACGTACAATATACCGAGGAATTTATGGTTGCTAGAATAAGGATTTTGAAGCAGAGAACTAGTAACAACTAACAAAGCACGTATGCAATTTGACATAATTTACTATTAACCAGAAGTTAAGACAAACTTTGGAATAATTATCGGAGTAGATATACTGATGGGGTAACACACATGACCACTTGACCAGTGTCTCATCCTTTGGTCAAAATGTTTGATCAGTGTCATTAGGGGTGATCGGAGCTAGCAGCACTGTCAAGTGTCAACCCGCAATAGGCAAACTGGTCACAGGCTCAAATGAAAAATTGAAGTGGTTCTTACTAGGGTAGAAGTCAGGAAATTAAAACAGTAGAAGTAAACTGTATTTGTAAGATGGAAACAACTACTGTTTCTGTTAGCAGTTAATCAGATTTATAGGCACCAATGCACCATAGAAATGTATTTCAACTATTAGTGCCACCCTGATACTGGTGAGACATGTACCCATTCTGAACTCCATCAGCTCATACTAAAGGAATATAGATCTTGAATATGGATGCCATTGTAAAAGGTTATTATATACTCTACTCGCTGAGCAGATAAAGTTAGAATATAATTGCTAGAAGATGGTGCTATGTTTTTTTTCAGAATTAGAGACATATAAGGCATGAAGACCATCAATATGAACTTACATGCTTTTGGCCTTGGGATCTTCTTGAAACTGATATGCTCAGAAAGTACGCCACTTCTATTCAAGATCTTCACAATTTGATTGACCTTATCCTTGACCCTTAGTCGCTCTTCACATTCAATGCTGACTTCCTTAAGATGCACACATGCAAATGATTCCTCTATTTTAACATGTTTTCTTTCGCCTCGGGCTGCACATAGGAACCTCTAAAGGACACAAGGCATTTTAGTAAGATCAACAGAATAAACATGCTTCATTCATCAGTAGTACAGTGGTCTCATAAATCCAGAAAATCTACCTCATCACTACGAAGCTGAAGAGTGAGCTTTTCAAGAGCTGGCGAGTGCTGAAGAATGCGAACTAGTGCATGTAGGTCAATAGCCCTACACCACATGTCGAGCAAAAGAGTCTTTAATCTGCCAAATGTGGGGTAAGACTCCAGATCCCTTTTGTAGATATACTGGACAAATTGCAGAAGTATAAGAAACTCAAGTTTTCCAGCTTATGAAATGAGATAATTGAGGTTAGTAGAAACTTTGAGTACATATTTTGAATTCACCGATAAATGGGGAAAACACAGAACTATGCCTTAAGCCTGTAGATTATTCATTTTTTTATTTTTTCTAATCATGCTCCTGTATAGTTAAATTTAATGATCCAAGGGTTCATTTCAACAAAAATAAATAGTTGAAGGCTCACAGCAAAAAATCAACAGTATAGGTGCTTGATTGGACAAAGTATAATAGTTAGTGTCTTAAAAGAGTAGTTTAAACAAAATAACCCATTATGCCTTTCTAAGTTTTTCTGCATCTAAAATGTTGATATATTGACGATAGAGGCTAGAGATTTTGAGAAGAATCGCTCAGTCTAACATTTCGAACTTGTATGGTATAAGATATTGCAAGAGTATAATCCACATATTAAGCCAACTAAAATGTACATAACCAATCAGTGACACTATAAGGGAATGATTGAAAATTTAGTTAAGCAAAGGTAAAGAGAAGTACACATAACCCTTTATGTTTCTAAGTTTTGCTGCATCTAGAGCGTTGATAGGTCAGCCATAGAGGCTGATGCTATCAAGTTCGTCATAAATTGACAAGAATCAATCAGTCTAAAATTTCTAACTTGTATGGTGTAAGAAATTGCAACAGCATAATCCACATAGTACGGACAATTTATTACAATCATCAGACACCAACTAAACTGTATATCAACAAAATGTGATAGTAAAAGAAAAGGAAAAAAAGCAAGTTGTTTAAGGATGTCTCGACACATGTCTAACTAAATAGCAGATGGCAATTACTAAACAGCAAGAGAAGGTACAGCGCAAGTGGAAGCATACCACTTTAGGTTGATCTCTCAATTCCAAATTGACAGCATTGGACAAACTATTGAGAAGCACACTCTGATAAGCACCAACAGGATAACCACGGCAGCCTTCACAGGTCTGGTCAGCACAACCTCCACACTTATCCTCGCACCCTGTGGAGAGATCGATGGACGCTGTTTCTAGCAGTGGCATGCCTTCAAGCAAAGGAGTCTTGCCTTGACAATCAAGCAGTTGCAGTGAAACAAGACGAGGTGCAGATATACAGACGCGGTAATCCGCGGGGAAGTTGCATTCAGATATGCACAGACGCTTGAGCGACGGAAATGACATCTTGCGCACCCAGAAGCCAGCTTCCTGCATCTTCAGATCCTCCAACACAGGACAGCTTGAGAAATCCAGAACATCAGGGTCCACGAAGAAATGCTGAACATCCAGTTTCACCAGGTGCTGGGAGGTGAAAGTCAGAGCGAGCTGTGTTTCGCCGCCCACATGGTCGCCGACGACCTTGAGCACCTGAACCTTGCACGACAGGGCGTACTGGATCCAGGAATCGAAGTACGGGTTCGGATCGGGCTCATCGGGCTCACCAGCGTAATCATCCTTGGTCAGATGTGACTCGATCTCGCAGCTGACGAGAGGCGCATCGCCACGGAGGGCGATGACATGGTTGACGAACTTGTCGTAATCCACGGCGCTCGCGAACCGCCTGGGGTGGACGAGGCGCAGGACGGGCATGCGCTTCCAGAGGTGCCGCCACCGGCGGGCCAGCGCGGAGGTCTGCACGACCTCGTCCACCGGCAGCGAGGCGAGCACGTGGTGGAGGAGCTCGTCGGGGAGTTGGCTGATGCGGTCCACGGCGATGCTCGCCGCGGCTTTCTTCTTGGGCATTCCGTCGATCTTGTTGCGGGAGCCACGGCAAGTCCTGCGGGAGGGGTGGAAATGAGTAAAGATCAAGAGAGAAGAGGAGATCGATCGGTGGAATCTAGGATCAATTCGCTCACCTCGATTCGATGGCCGGTTGCTCCTCCTTAACCCCGGCCGGCGGCAGCAGCGAGACTGCTTGACGACTCGGCTCGCCCGTAAAACATCCAATCGCAAGGCGAAGCTCGACGTTAAGATCAATCTGAGACCCGACTTCTCCGGCGCCGGCCACCGCTACGTCGAATTTCACGTCGTTGGCGTCTTCGCCTGAATCATCTGGCAGGGCGTTGAGGTCTAGATGGACTCTCATGGCTGCCAAGGAGATGGCGCGCTGTTAATTTGGCGATGATTATGGGAGCTACTAATTATGCACGGTGGCTGTTCAGTTCTCCTGAAATTTGAAGTTCGCGCGCGGCCTCAGTTTTCGTTTTCCCGCTTTTCTAAGTGGCGCCAGACTGCTTAGACTATTTTTGGCGCTAATAAGTGTATTTTTTTTCTCCCCTTTCTGGAAAGGACTAATGGAGGTCAAACAGGAGTTTTTTTCTAGGGGTTGGTTTTTTCAAAGTGGGTAATGGTAGCAGTACTCGTTTTTGGGAAGATACCTGGTTAGGCAAGACTTCTTTGGCCCAACAGTATCCATCGCTTTATAATATTGCCCACCATAAGAATGTCACAGTCGCACAGGTTCTTGGTCAGTCGCCATTGAATATTACGTTTCGATGATTGCTAAATGGTAACAAATGGTCTTCATGGTTACAACTATGTAGGAAACTAATGATGGTACATTTGAATGAAGAGGATGATCGTTTTGTTTGGAATTTGACATCTAATGGTTTGTTTACAGTGAAGTAGATGTATGAGGATCTTATGTGCGATCCTACCCCCTTTCTGCGAAAATATCTATGGAAGGTTAAAGTTCTGTTAAAAATTAAGATTTTCATGTGGTTCTTGAGTAATAAGGTGTTGCTAACAAAATATAATCTAGCTAAACGTCATTGGAATTGGTGTACAAAGTGTGTCTTCTGTGGGGAACAGGAGACCATTCAACACCTTTTTATTGAATGCCCTTTAGCTAAACTCTTATGGCGTACTGTGAACTTTACTTTTGTTCTTCCACCTCCCACCAATATTACTAATATGTTTGGTAACTGGTTGAATGGAGTAGATAGACAATCTAAGGCATATGTCCGGGTTGGGGTTTCTGCTTTATGTTGGTCTATTTGGAGGAGCAGGACTGACATAATTTTTAATAAAAAAAAACCTTCCTTTCATTTTTTGCAGGTTATCCATATAGTTTTCCATTGGGTCCAACTCTGGGCCCTACTCTCTCCGGAGGGGCAGCGGGATGCCATGGCTTCTGGATGCACTCGGCTCCTGATGGTCGCTCAGGATATCTTGTGCCAGGCTGGTTGGCGACATACTAGAAGGCTATGTTGATTTGTAGTCTTGATATGTGTTTCTTTCGATGGTTGATTTTTGTATCAATCCTTGATGATGAGTGATTTGTAAACAGTACTACTTTGAACACTTTTAAATAAAGGGTTGTGTGCATCACCATGATGCAGAAGCCGGGTAGACCCCATTTCGAGAAAAAAATGTATTTTTTTTAAATCTGCGTTTGGTTATGTTCATTTTCTAGCGGTTTGGTCCCCTCGTGCCCGTGCACGTCAATTTATTTTTAACAAGTTCGATCATTTCGAGTACCTAAGAAAACGGAGCAGGTTAACGCTTAAGGCTTAGTTTGGAAACAAAGTATTACTAAAACTGAAGTATTACAAAACTGAAGTATTTCAGTGCATCGACAAGGAATATTTCAGTTTCTTGATATCATAGTATTTCTCAGTTTTAGGCAATACTTCAAGGTGTTTGGGAGGTGGCTATTTTACGGTACCTTTAACTGGTTGTTCCGTTGCATGCAAGATCCTTTTGACTGACAATGCGCGTGCATATGTGGTAATACTTCATGCACATGGAGTGTGAACGTGAGCGATTTGCACAAAAATAACCCAAAAGTGAAAGAAAAGCACAGACTGACCCTCCGGCGAAACTATTTCACCCATCTAATCCTTTTGTGTGGCGTCCCTCTCATGGACGCCACACATGCCCATGTGGCGCCCGTGCTGCCGACGCCACAAATCCATCCGACGTGGCCCGTCGACGCTGAGCTGGTTAGCCGATCCGACGTGGCAGGCCGTGTGGCGCCGCTCTCGCCGGCGCCACACTTTGAAAGTGTGGCGCTCGTGGCAAGGGCGCCACACATCCACTTATGTGTGGCCGCGCCAGCCCGCCCAGCCCGACCCATCTTCTTTCTTCTCCCTCTGTTCTTCTTCACTCACAGGAGGCGGCCGGTTCTCTCTCTCCCCCTCTCCCCCACCAAATCCACCACCAAATCAAACAAACATTGCATGTGTGGCGCCCGTGGCATCGGCGCCACACAAACAGGATCGCAAAACGGCTAAGTCCCAGACGATTTGTCTTACAATATGTTTTGGGCAATTACAAATGCATGTGTGGCGCCGATGGGAGGGGCGCCACACAGTGCAGTGTGGCGCCAGTGGGAAGGGCGCCACACATTGACTTGTGTTAAACCATGAAAATTCCTACCATATTCCAAGAAAACTGCCCTTGGCATCGGCGCCACACAAACAGGATCGCAAAACGGCTAAGTCCCAGACGATTTGTCTTACAGTATGTTTTGGGCAATTACAAATGCATATGTGGCGCCGATGGGAGGGGCGCCACACAGTGAAGTGTGGCGCCAGTGGGAAGTGCGCCACACATTGACTTGTGTTAAACCATGAAAATTCCTACCATATTCCAAGAAAACTGCCTTCGCGAGTGACTTCTCATATCAACAGCAATTTCATACACACATCATACACATAACATCATCATAGCTAACATCGTAGCACATAGTTTCATACAATTTAAGATAGAATTCAAACAACACGTAGCAATGAAGATAGAGTTCACAACACTCTAAGTTCTAACTATCGGTGTCCGAGCCGGATTCGCCGGTGTGGTCGTGCACGCGGCAGGCTGTGTCGTCGAACACCTTGATGATCATCTCGCCGTCCCCCTCGTAGAGGAAGGTGAGCTGGCAGCCGGGCTCGAGCGCGAGGTCACGGGCGAACTTTTCCCACCCCGTGTGCAGGTACATCTTGCCCTGCCCGTCGAACAGGACCTCCACGGGCCAGCGGCAGAAGTTGCAGCTGGCCTCCCGTAGCTGCAACTGCGCCGGCTCGACGCCATCGACGAACTCGGCGAACTTGTCTGGTAGCCGCTTGATGCCGAGTGGGTCGTCGTCGATGCGGAGGAGGAACTCAAAGCAGCGTTCGTCATGCGAAGACGAGGAGGGTGCAGGTGACGGTGAGCGTGGGGCCGTTGCTGCTCCACCACGGCGGCCCCTTCCCCGGCCCCGGGGGCGCCCAGGGCCACGGCCTCGACCGCCTCGCCGGCCACCAGGACCGGCCATCCTACATGTTTACATCAAACACCATATTATGACCCATTCCACTAACAAATATGAGTTATTCCATCACAAATACTAGGCATATGTAACACATTTGAATGCATTTTCTACGCAAATATTACACATTTCAACACACACATACATAGGGTTTCAACACATACATGTGAAATTTCATATCTACATTTCAACAAATCTATGGTTCAAGCACATGCATACATGAGGCTACGAATTTCAACACATACACTACAAAATAGAGTCCACACAAAAAAATCCATGTCTAGGGTTCATGTCCAAATCTAGCAAGATCTATGAAATTAGTGGATGAATGGAAAAGATTCGAAGGGATTACCTTGAGAAATGGATGGGGAAGAGATTGGTCGGACAGATCTGATGATTTGGTGGTGGATTTGGTGGGGGAGAGGGGGGAGAGAGAGAACCGGCCGCCTCCTGTGAGTGAAGAAGAACAGAGGGAGAAGAAAGAAGATGGGTCGGGCTGGGCGGGCTGGCGCGGCCACACATAAGTGGATGTGTGGCGCCCTTGCCATGGGCGCCACACTTTCAAAGTGTGGCCGGCGAGAGCGGCGCCACACGGCCTGCCACGTCGGATCGGCTAACCAGCTCAGCGTCGGCGAGCCACGTCGGATGGGTTTGTGGCGCCGGCAGCACGGGCGCCACATGGGCATGTGTGCCGCCCATGAGAGGGGCGCCACACAAAAGGGTTAGATGGGTGAAATAGTTTTGCCGGAGGGTCAGTCTGTGCTTTTCTTTCACTTTTGAGTTATTTTTGTGCAAATCGCCTGTGAACGTGTAACTTCTACACCACAGCAGCAGGTGATAAGTTGCAGCTAGCATGTGATCAGCCGCAGCAGTTGTCAGGATATCATGTCAGGCGCTTGCCTCCATGTTTGTGTTCACTCTACTATATGGTATCGGTTTGAGCAAGAGGAGAATCGAACACGCATCTATCAGAAGTTGGAAGCCAACATGTCGATGAACGGATCGGAATAAATCTACACTAATTCATGTCTTCGATCTGCACGGCCACCCAGCCGTGCCGCTCGCCCACTCCCTCCGCGCAGGCGCCTGCGGCAAGGTAGCGCAGCAAGACCAATCGGCCTGCTTTTCCTTCAATGGCATGCCCAGCGTCATAGCCCGCCTCTGTTCCCCCATCTCCACGCCGGCGCACCGATGGTGCAATCAAGTTGGGAAAAAAATCATGCCATAGATTCCCACAAGAATAGACAAGAACCAACCTTCTTTTTTTTGTGCTTAGCTTGCTATCTTCATGGATGAGGAAGACATCGCCGCAATCAGCCGTAGACGAAGAAGGTGCAAGGAGGCAGATGTGTTTTTCGCGTTTCTCCGTTTAGGAAAAAACAGGTCGGGGTGAAGTTTATAATACGTCAAAAAACTGAAGTATTGGAGATACTTCCGTTTCTAAAACCAACGTATTTGTTAGATCCAAACGCTTTGAAGTATTCAATACTTTATTATTTTTAGATACTGAAGTATTTCCAAAATACTTCAAAAAAACTTTGCTCCCAAACAGAGCCTAAACCTCCAAGGCAATGACTTCTCAATGCATAAGAGATTAAGAGGATGTTAGGCAGGTTGTTGTGAACTATATTGTCCTTCCTATTAACTGTACCAAATGCCAATTTCAAATTCGTCTTTTGGCTTTTGAAACTACTATTAGCCACCATTATACTGTTGTTGCCAAAGAGATGTGTGTAAATTAGAGATGCCAATTTTTTGCTAACCAATAAACAAAGGACGTGATTACACTTCGGTCAACCTAGGTTTAGCTTAACACAAGGTCGGTCCCACCAAGTTGAACTTGTCGTTTTCAGCCAGAAAAACTTTCCAAGAATGCGCAACTTGAGGAGTCCGCGGGACTGGACTTTGCGCACGCGCGGCGCGGGCTGGCTCACCTTTATTTGTACATGCTCTCAACAACGACTGCTACATCAGTAGCGGGCCCAACCGTCCAATCAGTGGTGCAACTTATTTTGATGAAAATTTAACCAGGCTTACAATACGTTCGTGCTTGATGAAAATCTAGGGTCCGCCACTAGTTACATCCCTTGGATTTCCCTCTTTTCCACGAAACCAAAGGCAGGGAGAAGAATTACACAGGACTGGCTGCTACATCCGTAATAAAATAAAGAAAAAAAGATCACATGAACACTTAGGAAAACAAAATGAACCTCCTTAAGAGCATCTCCTATCGCGACACTCAAAACGTCCTCCAAAGAAACTTGGGACGTGTCAGACACTTAACCTTCTTTAGTTGCGCGTTCAAAAGGCCGCTTTGGTCTAGGCGTGTACCAAATATTGTTCGGCGTCCCCAACTCATCCCATCTGTATAGACCCTCTATTAGGAACGCCGAACACAACTTTTACACTTGCTTTTTGGTTGGAGGTCACATTTAGGGACGCAGCTGGGACAGGCATGCCCCCAAACGCGGCACCACACACCGAGGGGGCCCCCCCCCCCCCCCCCCCCCAAACGACCAATCTGATGCTTTTACCGGATGTCGTTTGGAGGATGCGACTAGAGATGCTGTAACACCAAGAAAGTAAATCAGATAAGAAAGAGAGAGGGATAAATTAGATTAAATTTAGAAGTAAAACCAAAAGTATAAAATACTACATTAAATAAAAGATTGTACTTATATTTAGTGTAAGAGTGTGTATATATAAAAAAGAGTCTCATAGTACATCAATACATTGTATGAATTATTATTATTATTTCGTGTGTGTAGACTGGTGTGTTGTGTCCAATTAGGTAGTTGAAACACATATGCATACTATTTCATTTTTTCCGATACGGGTCTCCCAGCCTCCATCAATCGATGCGTACAGCTTTTTATTAACATTATTGAATATTTGAGTTACAAACTTATTACAAATCACGGATCACTCAACGTTTCAATGAAAACCAACCATCTAAAATAACAGCAAGGACAAGCCGCCACAAAATCTTCATGTGAACCACTTATCAGTACACCAGCCGCACTGGTTATAGAAATCCCGTGCTACCATCGCCAAGCGGTTGCACCCAATATGCATGTCCTGGCGCGCATCCTCCTGCTGAATAAAGGACCATATATGGATCCAATGGGTAACCAAAGGAACAACCTGCAAAAAGAATGGAAAACTCTTTTTATTAAAAATAAAATCATTGCGAACTTTTCAGATAGCCCAAAATAAAGCGCACACACCCACTCTAATGTGGCATTTATGTTTCTTTGCTACCCACTTAGCCAATTGCCAAAGAGATTGGTCACATTTGAAGGCGCAAAAATATTGAAAGTCATATAAATAATATGCTAGAGTATTTTAGCAAAAGGGCGGATAAAGAATAAATGTTGAATTGTCTCATCTTGATCACAGAAGCACAATTTGGATATGCATACTATTTCCTAGTATGTTTAATAAAAATAATGATTTGTTTCAGGTTATGCCTTACCGTGGTCACAATTTACACATGGCATGTGTCGGCATCTAGAAAGAGCAACACTTCATATGTCCAGTCTAGCTTCGATGTGTGATGGCCTCGAAAGCAAGCATGTTGTTCTACCAAAAAATGAAGGTTAGATTTGTCCCACAACTGTCGGTGTAAAGACGAAGCAGGGCATGAGAACCGGATTTAGATTCGGGGTAGTTGTTATACAAACTGAAGTTAAAATTGTTCATATGGGAGAGTCTTCCTATTCTTAGCATGTTGTGGGTGTAAAACTAGTCAACATCTTTTAAATTAATACATTTGGGGAATGGAGTTTTGGCTCCCGGGTGTAGCTGCTCCTGGTATCTGGACCGTCAGTAAGTCTTTGGAGATTGCTGCAATTGGGACAATACTCTGACACACACGCAACAGAAAAAACAGGGATACGGTAGCGGAGCATTGTACTTTCCTACCGGTGGCCTGCTATACAAACGACGGGCGACGGACTGGACGTGCGGAACAAGACGGGCAGGATTACCTAGACCATGGTGCAGAAATTACATGAGTTAGGGATCTGAATAGTGCAACATTAATACATTAATTTTGGCCCTGGTCGCAAGAGGAGGTCATACTACTCTAGAAGCACATGATCTGTTCACCGTGTTCCTGATCCCGGCGGCTCGCCTGGCGGCAAAGCAAGGAAGGTGGCGCGGGTGCAGAGCAGGCGACCGATTCAACACAACGGCACACCACCGGCGGCGGCCATGGATTTCCCCCGGTGTCAGTTAGTAGGTAAGTGCATGCGATTTCCCCCGATTGGAAATTGTGGGTGCGAAATTTGTCCCTGATTATGACCCGGGGGGTGTGGATTCTGACTACGAGTGCGCAGCTGGGTGATCCAGTGGTGGAAAACGCTGCCTGCAGCCATGCCGGATCGGTTGATTCAGCAACGTGCACTCTGAATATGAATCAGATATCGACTGACTGGACCAAAACGTAAAAAGTTCTGCCCAGATCCCCAGAACAGGGATACATATTCGCAATTTCTGAAAAGTGGAAAATGTCTGCTGGACTGCGTACATAACTATGAGTGGATCACATATAAAAGCAGCCCAGAGTTTGGTAGACTGATATAAGCAACATATGGAAATCATCTTAGCAAAAGAAAAGTCATGTCAACTTGAGAAACCTAGGATCGTGCATTTTCAGTTAAGAAGAATTTTTACCGTGAATGGAGTGTTGTGAAGTTAGTGAACATGAGAGGGGGTAGTGCTTCATAGTTAAAATTTATGTTGCTGAAAATGGCAGGAATCTTAGCCATGTTATAACCGGCGAATTATGCATCCTGGATAGAAAGATATAACTGTTCAGATATATATTGTGTAAATTGTCAGTGTGAATTAGGACTAATCCACACAAAATAGAATAGCATGAATTAGCAGTCCTTGCTAGCAGGTTGCCCCCAGTATCATTTTGTTTGCAGTGGGTGTAAAAGGCGAAATGATGATGAAATAATTGGTATCTTTGAGTGTTTTGTAGCCATAACTAAACCTTGGTAGCTGTTGCGAACCAGTGTAGGGTAAGGGTGGGTCAAGCACCACCGGACAGGACGCCATGTCCTTCGAGACCAAGTGCTCTTGAGAATTCAATACGTGGCTACGCAGAAAAGCTGGGCGATGAAATCATAGATCCCTGCCTTGGAACAACTTTCGATTGGCTAAGTGAGGCTTGTGAGTTCTATAACCTCTACTCCTGGGAACATTTGTTTTAGGATAACATATGTTTGTCGGGGTGAGCAACCATATCCAGAACATCATATGGTGGAGTTATGGTGCGGGATGAACAGGTGCAAAGCTTCAAATGAGTCAAGGCAAGGCACACAAATGAGCATTTAGCGTGAGAAGTGGAGCAGATTCGAATTTGAGTTTAAAGTAATAGGAGACATAGAAGAATTTGACTGTGAGTACTAAACCACATTTCCGATACATTTGGTACTAAACTATTATACTTCTTTATCCTTATTTTACCCTACCCTACCATAGTCTTAATAAGTACAATATTCCAATACTCGCATGAATGGTTAAACACATAACGATGTTTATGAAAAATTACTTATAGCGGTCATTGCCTTTGATTTATAATGTATACCGAACAAAAGCTTGCTTCTGCTAAATTTAAATCGCATATTTTGATAAAAGTTCTCTCATATTTATTTTTTCATGATTTCATAAATTATATAGTACATAGGTATGTGTTTGTTTATGTATTTTAATATCCTTAAATATGATGATAGAGATCTAAAAAGTATACACTCGAACAAAGCTTCTAGAGTATAATTAGAAGCATCCACGGGTGTGTCTAACAAGTTGAGTTAAGTAATGAGTTAACAACATGTGCACGTTGATGTCTGCAAGAGCACGAGTTCGCTAAAGCATATGGTTCTTTAGATAGTGTTTTTGTATGGTGTTTTGGTTGTAATCATGGTGTCACCGGCGTCGAGTGAAGACGGCCCAGACAACATGGGAGGTCGTTGCCTACTTAGGGTCTCTTCCTAGTTGGGCCAGCTCATGCCAAGTTGATTCGAGGGAGTCAACGACTAAGAAACCAAGGAGACTTTGTCATAAAAGAAAATTAGCATAGGTTAACTCGTATTAGGACTTCAAGGCTTGTACTGACTCAGGTTACCATGTAAGCCCCCTGCCAATTCCTTTATAAGGTGGCACAGGACATCCCTTAGCGGAGAGAGAATAAGAAATGCGAACCAACAGATAGCACAACTAACATTAGCTTATATGATTAGCTTATGCCAGCGAGTGATCTTGCAATCAATATACAATCAATGATAGTAGAAGCAGGAGTCCAGAGCGAGGGGTCGAACCTAGGTACATCATGTACTGATCATGTCCCTGGTAGCTAATGCATACATGTTATTTGTAGTTTATTGTGTCATATTTCATGTCTTGGACCCACAATGTTTGTGTTGTATCACTTTAAGGGATGTAATACTACTAGTGAAACGGTGTTTTATTGGTGTTATGTTAACGACTTGCATTCTACAATATGTACTGGTATACTGAGTCACCGCAGTTGGTATCAGAGCAAATGTTTTAATCTCATGATTAAAACCCTTTAAAGGAGATCTATAATTTGGCAGTGTATATAGGAACTTGTTTAGCTAAATCAAATATTCATATGACTTGAGATGGGTATTCACTTGAGAAAAATCCTGCCACACTTGAGTCAATCTTTCTTACCTATTTTTGACAAGTAAAGTTAGTTACTTTGCTTCATTCCCAAATTACTAGAACACCATTGAAGCTTCAAGATAGTAGGTGATAATAGACCGCAGTTGGTATACGATACATGGTAGTCCAAAAAGAGGATACAACCATAACGAAGATATCCTATTGAAAGATGTATACCAAAACAAGTAGAGGTTAAGAGTCATACAAAGTTGTCATATGAGTGATGTTAAATAATAAAGATAAGTATATGGGGTACTATAGTCCTAAAATGAGTCGGTCATATGAGGTAAGGATGGACCTAAGAACATGCACTACGCCAAAAATGCTTACCAGTGATGGGCGTGTTTTCCGCACTACTGACAGTAGAGCCGAACACTATTAGTATATTGTCACTGGTAACCCCTTCACATGACGTTCATGTAGGGATTCGTAGCATAGAAAACAAAAAATTTCCTACCGCGAGAACGCAATCCAAGCCAAGATGCAATCTAGAAGATGGGAGCAACGAGGGGATGAACGAGACTAACCCTTGAAGAATTCCAAAGACTACAAGAGGAGGCTCTCGTTGCTGCGGTAGACGATCACTTGCCGCTTTCAAAAGCGCGTAGAAGATCTTGACGGTGCCACAATCGGGCAGCACCTCCGTACTCGTTCACACGTTCGGTGTTGATGAAGACGTCCTTCTCCCCGTTCCAGCGGGCAGCGGAAGTAGTAGATCCTCCTTGGAATCCCGACAGCACGACGGTGTGGTGGCAGTGTCGACGGAGATCTCCGGTGGAGTTTCGCTAAGCATATGCGAGAGAGGTGGTGGAGGAGAGGTAGCTAGGGTTTGGGGAGAGGGGGCTTGGGCGCCGGCCCTCAAAGGGGTGCGGCCAAGGCTAAGCCAAGAGTGGCCGGCCATCCCCTCCCCTCCTCTCTTTATATAGGTGGAAGCCCCAAGGATTAGGTCTAAAGTCTCCGAATAAGACCCCAACATAAACCTTCCATATGACCAAACCTAGGGGGAGTGGGACTCCCCCCTTTCCTTGGTGGGGTGGCCGGCCACCATGGGGAGGAGTCCACTTGGGACTCCTCCTCCCTTAGGCTGGCCGGCCAAGGTGGGTGGAGTCCCTCTGGGACTCCACCTTCCATGCTGATTTCTTCCGGACTCTTCTAGAACCTTCTAGAACCTTCCAGGAAAAATACCGGATCATTTTCAAACCTAGAAAATGACTTCCTATATATGAATCTTATTCTCCGGACCATTCCGGACCTCCTCGTGATGTCCTGGATCCCATCCGAGACTCCGAACAAAACTTCGAACTCCATTCCATATATCCATATCTACTTAAACGACATCAAACCTTAAGTGTGTCACCCTACGGTTCGCGAACTATGTAGACATGGTTCAGACTTCTCTCCGACCAATAACCAACAGCGGGATCTGGAGATCCATATTGGCTCCCACATATTCAACGATGACTTTAGTGATCGACTAAACCATTTACATACGATACCGATTCCCTTTGTCACGCGATATTTTAGTTGTCCGAGGTTTGATCATCGGTATCTCTATACCTCGTTCAACCTCGTCTCATGACAAGTACTATTTACTCGTACCGTGGTATGTGGTCTCTTATGAACCATTCATATGCTTGCAAGCTATTAGACGACATTCCACCGAGAGGGCCCAGAGTATATCTATCCGTCATCGGGATGGACAAATCCCACTGTTGATCCATATGCCTCAACTCATACTTTCCGGATACTTAATCCCATCTTTATAACCACCCATTTACGCAGTGGCGTTTGATGTAATCAAAGTACCTTTCCGGTATAAGTGATTTACATGATCTCATGGTCGAAAGGACTAGGTAACTATGTATCGAAAGCTTATAGCAAATAACTTAATGACGTGATCTTATGCTACGCTTAATTGGGTGTGTCCATTACATCATTCATATAATGACATAACCTTGTTATTAATAACATCCAATGTTCATGATCACGAAACCATGATCATCTATTAATCAACAAGCTAGTTATACAAGAGGCTTACTAGGGACTCCTTGTTGTTCACATAACACACATGTATCAATGTTTCGGTTAATACAATTATAGCATGTATGCAAACATTTACCATAAACACAAAGATATATTATAATAACCATTTTATTATTGCCTCTTGGGCATATCTCCAACAGTCTCCCACTTAGAGTCAATAATCTAGTTTACATTTGTAAAGATATAACACCTTGGCCTTCGGGTGCTTTATCATGTTTTGCTTACGGGAGAGGTTTTAGTCAACGGATCTGACACGCTCAGAAACGTATGTATTTTGTAATTCATTTGTGTCTCAACGCATCACTCATTTCCAAATGAGTCGGCATTAAATATGTTTGGTCTTCTGGTGGAACCTTAATTCCGCGGTCTGAAATATGTCACTAATATTGTCACACACAATATAGCTTCAAAGTTCTGACACTATCAGAACTACACCAAGTTCTCAAAGAACCTCTTGACTTAACATCCTCAGTCATTGTCAAAACAATGACATACTCTGCCTTCATTTGTAGAATCCATCACAATATTTAGAACACATCTAAATCTAGCATAGACTTATTCTAGCTCATTGTGCTACCTTTTAAACAACACTTAGCCTAATTGAGATTGAAATTTATTTTTATATGCGACAAAACTAATATCGGTGCAACACATTACATCGATTTGTTTGTCATTACACCGTACAAAATTAAATATATATATATCCTTGGTTCTTCTAAAGTACTCAAGGATATCCCTACTGTTTGTCCAATAATCATCACATGAATCATTCTGGTATATGCTCCTAACTCTTTAGAGCATAGGACATCTGATTTTGTACATATTCTTCATGATCTAAAATCACTCATGTGTTTTTACTCATTGAGTGTCAATTACACTCAAGTCTTGTTAAACTTTCGCATGAAAAGAACACCTTCTTAATATTTCTATATTGAACTACTTCAATATCCATTCTATGTACTCTGACTTAAACTTATTATGTGTTTTAATCTATCTTCATAGATCTTAACACTAAATATGTTTTAGTCCTTATCCTTTCATTAAGTTAATTCTCAATGAAACATTTTTAATCAAGTATATAATTACATCATTTATAACCAACTATATGTCATCTACATAAAGTATTATAAAAATGTCTCAGCGCTCCCACTTAATTTTTTGCAAATGCAAGCCTCTTCATCATTTCGGATGAAATCCAAAAACTCTTTGACTATTTCATCTCGTGAAGATTCCAACTCCGCAATACTTACTTCATCCAATTGAAGTTTGTATACCTATCTATTATTCCACGGACCAGCAAAACTCTTGGTTTCTATCTTGTATACACCTTTAATACACACTTCTGTTAAGTAATGTATTTTGCCATCCTACTAGTATATCTCATAAAAGAAATATGTAGTGATTACTAGAATAATCCATATAGACCATAAGCATTGCTACGGAAGATCTAATCTTATCGCAGTCAACTCTTTGAACTTTGTCGTAAACAACTTTTCGACAAGTCGAGCTTATTCAAGGATATTACATCCAAGTCCATCAATTTCATAGATCCATTTACTTTCAAAAAGTATTCATCTATCATGGATTTCATGGCGTGTAGCCATTTTAACTTGAGTCGGGGTCCATCATAACTTCTTTGTTTGTAGTTGGTTTATCATTGTTCAAAATCAATCCTTTGTCCACAAATCATTTATTTGACCACAAAGTAAACCATACCTACAAGGTTCAATATGTACTTCGATCTCCATGGCTAAAACACTTTGTAGTCATGGGAGCCATGATCGTCGTGACCGCTTTCGGAACCAATTCCGATGCTGCGCTTGTTGGAGATATGCCCAAGAGGCAATAATAAAAGTGGTTATTATATATCTCTATGTTTATGATAAATGTTTATATACCATGCTATAATTGTATTAACCGAAACATTGATACATGTGTGATATGTAAACAACAAAGAGTCCCTAGTATGCCTCTTAACTAGCTTGTTAATTAATGGATGATTAGTTTCATAATCATGAACATTGGATGTTATTAATAACAAAGTTATATCATTGTATGAATGATGTAATGGACACACCCAATTAAGCGTAGCATAAGATCACGTCATTAAGTTATTTGCTATAAGCTTTCGATACATAGTTACCTAGTCCTTATGACCATGAGATCATGTAAATCACTTATACCGGAAAGGTACTTTGATTACATCAAATGCCACTGCGTAAATGGGTGGTTATAAAGGTGGGATTAAGTATCCGGAAAGTATGAGTTGAGGCATATGGATCAACAGTGGGATTTGTCCATCCCGATGACGGATAGATATACTCTGGGGCCTCTCGGTGGAATGTCGTCTAATGTCTTGCAAGCATATGAATAAGTTCATAAGAGACCACATACCACGGTACGAGTAAAGAGTACTTGTCAGGAGACGAGGTTGAACAAGGTATAGAGTGATACCGATGATCAAACCTCGGATAAGTAAAATATCGTGTGACAAAGGGAATTGGTATTATATGTGAATGGTTCATTCGATCACTAAAGTCATCGTTGAATATGTGGGAGCCATTATGGATCTCCAGATCCCGCTATTGGTTATTGGTCAGAGTGAGTACTCAACCATGTCCGCATAGTTCGCGAACCGTAGGGTGACACACTTAAAGTTGGATGTTGAAATGGTAGAACTTGAATATGGAATGGAGTTCGAATATTTGTTCGGAGTCCCGGATGAGATCCCGGACATGACAAGGAGTTCCGGAATGGTCCGGAGAATAAGATTCATATATAGGAAGTCATTTTATAAGATTTAAAATGATCCGGAAGGTTCTATGGAAGGTTCTAGAAAAGTCCGGAAGAAACCACTTTGGAAGGCGGAGTCCCAAAGGGACTCCACCACCATGGCCGGCCAACCCTAAGAGGGGAGGAGTCCCAAGTGGACTCCCCTAAGGGGGCCGGCCACCCCCCTCCCAAGGAAGGATGGGAATCCCACCTCTAGTGGGAGTCCTAACTTGGGTAGGTTTCATGTGATATGGAAGGTTTTGGTTTGGGGTCTTATTCGAAGACTTGTAGACCAACTCTTGGGTGTTCCACCTATATAATGAGGGCCAAGGGGAGGGGGCCAGCCACCCCAACACCACAAGGTGGTCGCACCCCTCAAGTGGCCGGCGCCCCCCTCTCCCCAAACCCTAGCCGCCCCACTCCTCCTTCTTCCCCGCACGCTTAGCGAAGCTCCGCCGGGATTCTCCACCACCACCGACACCACGCCGTCGTGCTGCCGGATTCAAGAGGAGATACTACTTCCGCTGCCCGCTGGAACGGGGAGGTGGACGTCGTCTTCATCAACAACCGAGTACGGAGGTGCTGCCCGTTCGTGGCGCCGTGATCAAGATCTTCTACGCGCTTTTGCAGGCGGCAAGTGAACGTCTACCGCAGCAACAAGAGCCTCATCTTGTAGGCTTTGGAATCTCTTCAAGGGTGAGACTCGATAATCCCCTCGTTGCTATCGTCTTCTAGATTGCATCTTGGCTTGGATTGCGTGTTCGCGGTAGGAAAATTTTTGTTTTCTATGCAACGAATCCATACAGTGGTATCAGAGCCGTGTCTATGCATAGATGGTTGCACGAGTAGAACACAATGGTTTTGTGGGCGTTGATGCTCTTGTTGTCTTTAGTTTGAGTACTTTGCATCTTTGTGGCATAGTAGGATGAAGCGGCTCGGACTAACTTTACATGACCGCGTTCATGAGACTTGTTCCTCGTTCGACATGCAACTTGTATTGCATAAGAGGCTTTGCGGGTGTCTGTCTCTCCTACTATAGTGAAGATTCAATTTACTCTTCTATTGACAACACAAGTATCACCGTTGTGGTTCATGTTCGTAGGTAGATTAGATCTTACTCGAAAACCCTAAACCACGTAAAATATGCAAACCAAATTAGAGACGTCTAACTTGTTTTTGCAGGGTTTGGTGATGTGATATGGCCATAATGTGATGATGAATATGTATGAGATGATCATTATTGTATTGTGGCAACCGGCAGGAGCCTTATGGTTGTCTTTCAATTTCATGTTGAGTAGTATTTCAAAGTAGTTGTAATAGTTGCTACATGGAGGACAATCATGAAGACGGCGCCATTGACCTTGACGCTACGCCGACGATGATGGAGATCATGCCCATTGATGATGGAGATCATGTCCGTGCTTTAGAGATGAAGATCAAAGGCGCAAAGACAAAAGGGCCATATCATATCACATATGAATTGCATGTGATGTTAATCCTTTTATGCATCTTATTTTGCTTAGACCGCGACGGTAGCATTATAAGATGATCCCTCTCACTAAAATATCAAGATAATAGAGTGTTCTCCCCTCGTATGCACCGTTGCATTGTTTGTCGTTTTGAAGC
Organism: Lolium perenne; assembly: GCF_019359855.2. NCBI lineage: Eukaryota > Viridiplantae > Streptophyta > Magnoliopsida > Poales > Poaceae > Lolium > Lolium perenne. Next base: position 26,159,322 of record NC_067244.2, read on the forward strand.
ATCTCCTGATGATCGGGTGTAATAAACTCAACATACAACGGGTGTAAGCCATGTTGCACACGCGGAATACTTGGGTTTGCTTGACGAGCCTAGCATGTACAGACATGGCCTCGGGACAACGGAAACCAAAAGGTTGAACATGAGTCATATGGATGATATGATCAACATGTTGATGTTCACCATTGAAGCTACATCATCTCACGTGATGATCGGTTTTGGTGTAGTGGATTTGGATCGTGTACCACTTAACAACTATGAGGGATGTTATATTAAGTGGGAGTTCATTAGTAATTAGATTAAAACATGAACTAATTATCATAAACATAGTCTGAGTAGTATTTTGAATTAATTTTGTAATATTGGCATCCGTTTTCTACCATGCGCTAGTCTTGTTATTGAGATAGAAATACTGTTAAAATCTGACAAGAAACTTTACGGATTGGTACCGTATTGTTAAAGAATCAAGAATTGATTAAGTCCTATTGCAAACTTTTAGTAAACCTCACATTGTTGATTCAAAGAGCTATGGTTTCAATTAGTACCTAAAGTTATCTTGTCTCCATAAAACTTGAAGTTCAAATCTGTTTGAAAAGTAAGGAGCTGAAAATTTAGTTTTCAGAAATAATCAAGGTATGAGATATATGTGATATCTAAGACCTTATTGCAAGATGATAGAATATAATTTGGTGAGACTACATAAACTCATAAGTTTTATGGGAATGTATGAAGGTTGAAGACGCAAGGCATCCCAATCCTCCAATTATTGGGGCACTAACGATATTCGCATATCCATGAAGTGATTGTCCTTAGTATGCACTGTTGCTAAGACTCGTTGTTTCGAAGCATCACGTGATGATCGGGTGTTATAGATTCTACGTGTGCTTACAACGGGTGCAAGCCAGATTTGCACATGCGAATACTGAGGTTAAACTTTACGAGCCTAGCATGTACAGACATGGTCTCGAACAGTCATCATGATATGATGGATAAAATTATGAGTGAAATTATTCATCATATTACAAAGTTACTAATAGTGAAATCTGAAACACTTGTCATATGATGATCAACTTCAAAGTAAGAACCTCAAGGTTATTGGTATTTGACCAACAAACCTAGAAGTTATTGAAGGAGAAATGTTTTCTGAATAATGAGGAAAGCTAAAAGAGAAATTACAAAAGATATTTTGGCAAAAAGAAAAGACTAGAAAGTGTAGCTCAGGTGTATATAAATGATATACATGTTATGGTTGTATTCCTAGTTAAGTCACACTATGAAATTCTTGGGTATTAGTACTATATTGGTTGGTATGAAGTATCATACAAAACAACGCAATACAAGAATACAATGGCCTAAGTGACTGACAAGAAATATGATAGGAATGCACGTCTGGAACAAAATAAAGTGTTATTATGTTCGTCGTTAGCATTCTATCTAGCCCTTAGAATTTATAATAAAGAACTTAATAATTGTTATTTTGCTCTGGTCAAATGAAAACAATGAGTTGTTTAAATTATGACATTACTCCATGTACGATGGATAAGTTATTATAAATCTTAATGGTGAAACACACATACATAACACTGACGCTAAAAAGCCATAAGACAAATGATTTGAATTCCACTTATTTGTGGAACCGCCATTTAAGTCATGTTAGAAAGGAACGCATGAAGGAACTCCATGCAAATGGATTTTTTGGAGTCATTTGATTTTTGAATCATTTGGCGCTTGCAAATCTTTTCTAAAGAGAATGATTAAAATACCGTTCATAGGCCAAGAGTTGAACGGGCAACAAACTTAGTGGAAAAATACATGATGATGTATGTGGTTCACTGGGCATAGTTGTGTGCGGGAGATTCTTCTACTTCATGAAAACTTTCAACAATGAATTGAGTATATATGTGGATATATTCAATAAGGAAGAAGTTTGAAACATTTGAATGGATTCAAATAAATTTCAGCATGAAGTGGAAATCATCATAATAGAAAAGTCAAATATCTATGATTGGATCATGGTGAAAATATTTGAATTACGAGTTTTAGCGAACATCTAAGAGAGTCATGAAATTGTTCTACAACTCACATTTCTTGGAGTATCATAATGATGATATAGTATCCGAGAGTGAAGGAGATATGCCCTAGAGGCAATAATAAAGTGGTTATTATTTATATCTTTATGTTTATGATAAATGTTTATATATCATGCTAGAATTGTATTAACCGTAACATTAGTACATGTGTGATATGTAGACAAACAAGAAGTCCCTAGTATGCCTCTTAAACTAGCTTGTTGATTAATGGATGATTAGTTTCATAATCATAAACATTGGATGTTATTAATAACAAGGTTATGTCATTATATGAATGATGTAATGGACACACCCAATTAAGCGTAGCATAAGATCTCGTCATTAAGTTATTTGCTATAAGCTTTCGATACATAGTTACCTAGTCCTTATGACCATGAGATCATGTAAATCACTTATACCGGAAAGGTACTTTGATTACACCAAACACCACTGCGTAAATGGGTGGCTATAAAGGTGGGATTAAGTATCCGGAAAGTATGAGTTGAGGCATATGGATCAACAGTGGGATTTGTCCATCCCGATGACGGATAGATATACTCTGGGCCCTCTCGGTGGAATGTCGTCTAATGTCTTGCAAGCATATGAATGAGTTCATAAGAGACCACATACCACGGTACGAGTAAAGAGTACTTGTCAGGAGACGAGGTTGAACAAGGTATAGAGTGATACCGAAGATCAAACCTCGGACAAGTAAAATATCGCGAGACAAAGGGAATTGGTATTATATGTAAATGGTTCATTCGATCACTAAAGTCATCGTTGAATATGTGGGAGCCATTATGGATCTCCAGATCCCGCTATTGGTTATTGGTCGGAGTGAGTACTCAACCATGTCCGCATAGTTCACGAACCGTAGGGTGACACACTTAAAGTTGGATGTTGAAATGGTAGTACTTGAATATGGAATGGAGTTCGAATATTTGTTCGGAGTCCCGGATGAGATCCCGGACATCACGAGGAGTTCCGGAATGGTCCGGAGAATAAGATTCATATATAGGATGTCATTTTATGTGAATTAAAATGTCGCGGAAGGTTCTATGGAAGGTTCTAGAAGGTTCTAGAAAAGTCCGGAAGAAACCACCAAGGAAGGTGGAGTCCACATGGGACTCCACCTCCATGGCCGGCCAAGCCTAGTGGGGGAGGAGTCCCAAGTGGACTCCCCCTTAGGGGGCCGGCCAACCCCCCACATGGGAGGTGGAACTCCCACCTTTGGTAGGAGTCCTAGTTGGGCTAGGTTTCCCCCTCTTATGGAAGGTTTTTGGTTCGGGTCTTATTCGAAGACTTGGACACCAACTCTTGGGGATCCACCTATATAATGAGGGGCCAAGGGAGGGGGCCGACCACCCCAAGACCACAAGCTGGCCGCCCCCCTTGAAGTGGCCGGCCACCCCCTCCCAAACCCTAGCCGCCCCCCTCTCCTCTATATCTCCCGCGTAGCTTAGCGAAGCTCCGCCGGACTTCTCCACCGCCACCGACACCACGCCGTCGTGCTGTCGGATTCAAGAGGAGCTACTACTTCCGCTGCCCGCTGGAACGGGAGGTGGACGTCGTCTTCATCAACAACCGAACGTGTGACCGAGTACGGAGGTGCTGCCCGTTCGTGGCCCCGGAACCGATCGTGATCAAGATCTTCTACGCGCTTTTGCAAGCGGCAAGTGATCGTCTACCACAGCAACAAGAGCCTCATCTTGTAGGCTTTGGAATCTCTTCAAGGGTGAGACTCGATACCCCCTCGTTGCTACCGTCTTCTAGATTGCATCTTGGCTTGGATTGCGTGTTCGCCGTAGGAAAATTTTTGTTTTCTATGCAACGTTATCCTACAGTGGTATCAGAGCCGTGTCTATGCATAGATGGTTGCACGAGTAGAACACAATGGTTTGTGGGCGTTGATGCTCTTGTTATCTTTAGTTTGAGTACTTTGCATCTTTGTGGCATAGTGGGATGAAGCGGCTCGGACTAACTTTACATGACCGCGTTCATGAGACTTGTTCCTCGTTCGACATGCAACTTGTATTGCATAAGAGGCTTTGCGGGTGTCTGTCTCTCCTACTATAGTGAAGATTCAATTTACTCTTCTATTGAAAACATTAGTATCAATGTTGTGGTTCATGTTCGTAGGTAGATTAGATCTCTCTCGAAAACCCTAAACCACGTAAAATATGCAAACCAAATTAGAGACGTCTAACTTGTTTTTGCAGGGTTTGGTGATGTGATATGGCCATAATGTGATGATGAATATGTATGAGATGATCATTATTGTATTGTGGCAACCGGCAGGAGCCTTATGGTTGTCTTTAAATTTCATGTTGAGTAGTATTTCAAAGTAGTTGTAATAGTTGCTACATGGAGGACGATCATGAAGACGGCGCCATTGACCTTGACGCTACGCCGACGATGATGGAGATCATGCCCGAAGATGATGGAGATCATGTCCGTGCTTTGGAGATGAAGATCAAAGGCGCAAAGACAAAAGGGCCATATCATATCACATATGAACTGCATGTGATGTTAATCCTTTTATGCATCTTATTTTGCTTAGATCGCGACGGTAGCATTATAAGATGATCCCTCACTAAAATCTCAAGATAATAAAGTGTTCATCCTTAGTAGCACCGTTGCCAAGACTTGTCGTTTCGAAGCATCTCGTGATGATCGGGTGTGATAGAATCAACAAGTGCATACAACGGGTGCAAGACAGTTTTGCACATGCGGATACTAAGGTGGCCTTGACGAGCCTAGCATGTACAGACATGGTCTCGGAACACGTGATACCGAAAGGTAGAGCATGAATCATATGGTTGATATGATGAACACTTTGAGTGTTCGCCATTGAAGTCACACTTTTTCTCGTGATGATCGGGTTTAGGTGCGGTGGATTTGGTTCGTGTGATCACTAAGACAATGCGAGGGATATTGTTTTGAGTGGGAGTTCACCTAGATTTTTAATTATGTTGAATTAAAATTTGAACTCAATTTGTCATAAACTTAGTCTAAACTATTGCAAATATATGTTGTAGAGATAGCGTCCCCAATCAATTTTAATCAGTTCCTAGAGAAAGAGAAACTTAAGAGCAACGGTAGCAACTTCACCGACTGGTTCCGTCATGTGAGGATCTTCCTCTCTGGCGGAAATCTGCAATTTGTGCTTGATGCACCGCTAGGTGACCCTCCTGCAGAAGATGAAACCGATGAAGTAAAAGCTGTTTACGCAACTCGGAAAACTCGGTACTCTCAAGTTCAGTGTGCCATCCTGTGCAGCCTGGAATCCGATCTTCAAAAACGTTTTGAGCACCATGATCCTCATGAGTTGATGAATGAGCTGAAAGCTATATTCGAGACTCATGCGGCAGTGGAATGCTATGAAGCATCGAAACATTTCTTCAGCTGTATGATGGAAGAAGGCAGCTCCGTTAGTGAGCACATGCTCGCCATGACCGGGCATGCGAAGAAACTCAGTGACTTGGGAATAGTGATTCCTAATAGACTGGGGATTAATCGTGTCCTTCAATCACTGCCACCAAGTTACAAGAACTTTGTGATGAACTACAATATGCAGAACATGAACAAGGAGTTACCTGAACTCTTTGGCATGCTAAAAGCTGCTGAGATTGAGATCAAGAAAGAGCACCAAGTGTTGATGGTCAACAAGACCACCAGTTTCAAGAAACAGGGCAAGTCTAAGGGAAAATTCAAGAAGGGTGGCAAGAAAGCTGCCACGCCTCCTATGAAACCTAAGAACGGCCCTAAGCCTGATGCTGAGTGCTATTACTGCAAGGAGAAGGGACACTGGAAGCGTAATTGCTCCAAGTATCTGGCTGATCTGAAGAACGGCCTTGTCAAGAAAAAGAAAGAAGGTATATCTGATATACATGTTATAGATGTTTATCTCACTGGTTCTCGTTCTAGTACCTGGGTATTTGATACTGGTTCGGTTGCTCATATCTGTAACTCGAAACAGGAACTAAAGAATAAACGAAGACTACTGAAAGTTGAAGTGATGATGCGCATTGGAAATGGATCCAAAGTCGATGTGATCACTGTCGGCACACTTCCTCTACATCTACCTTCGGGATTAGTTTTAAGCCTAAATAATTGTTATTTCGTACCCGCGTTGAGCATGAACATTATATCTGGATCTTGTTTAATGCAAGACGGTTATTCATTCAAGTCTGAGAATAATGGTTGTTCTATTTTTATGAATAATATCTTTTATGGTCAAGCACCACAAAAGAATGGCTTATTTCTATTAGATCTCGATAGTAGTGATACGCATATACATAACATTGATGCTAAGTGAATTAAATTGAATGATAATTCTACTTATATGTGGCAATCGCTGCCTTGGTCATATTGGAGTGAAACGCATGAAGAAACTCCATACTGATGGATTACTTGAATCACTTGACTTTGAGTCACTTGATAGATGCGAAGCATGTCTAATGGGAAAAATGACAAAGACTCCATTTTCTGGTATGATGGAGCGAGCTACTGACTTATTGGAAATTATACATACCGATGTATGTGGACCAATGAGCGTAGCATCGCGCGGTGGTTATCGTTATGTTCTAACCTTCACAGATGATATGAGTAGATATGGGTATATCTATTTCATGAAACATAAATCCGAAACTTTTGAGAAGTTCAAGGAATTTCAAAGTGAAGTAGAAAATCAACGTAATAAGAAGATCAAATTTCTACGATCTGATCGTGGAGGTGAATATCTGAGTTATGAGTTTGGCATGCATTTAAAGAAATGCGGAATACTTTCACAATTGACACCGCCAGGAACACCTCAACGAAACGGTGTGTCCGAACGTCGTAATCGAACTCTCTTAGATATGGTTCGTAGTATGATGTCTCTTACTGATTTGCCGTTATCATTTTGGAGTTATGCATTAGAGACAGCCGCATTCACTTTAAATAGAGCACCATCAAAATCCGTAGAAACGACACCGTATGAATTATGGTTTAATAAGAAACCTAAGCTGTCGTTCCTGAAAGTTTGGGGTTGCGAAGCCTATGTAAAGAAGTTACAACCGGACAAGCTAGAACCCAAAGCGGAGAAATGCGTCTTCATAGGATACCCTAAGGAAACTATAGGGTACACTTTCTATCACAGATCCGAAGGCAAAATCTTTGTTGCTAAGAACGGAACCTTTCTTGAGAAAGAATTTCTCACTAAAGAAGTGACTGGAAGAAAAGTAGAACTCGATGAGATTGATGAATCTATACTCGTTGATCAGAGTAGCGCAAAGATCGGAAGTTGTACTGTACCGCCTACACCGGCAACAGAGGAAGCTAATGATAATGATCATGAAACTTCGAACGAGGAAACTACTGAACCTCGCAGATCGACAAGGGAACGTGCCACTCCTGATTGGTATGATCCTTGTCTAAATGTCATGATTGTGGATAACAATGATGAGGACCCTGCGACGTATGAAGAAGCGATGATGAGCCCAGATTCCAACAAATGGCAAGAAGCCATGAAATCCGAAATGGGATCCATGTATGATAACAAAGTATGGACTTTGGTAGACTTACCTGATAGCCGAAAGGCTGTTGAAAATAAATGGATCTTCAAGAGAAAAACAGATGCTGATGGTAATATTACTGTCTATAAAGCTCGACTTGTCGCAAAGGGTTTTCGACAAATTCAAGGAGTTGACTACGATGAGACTTTCTCACCTGTAGCGAAGCTAAAATCTGTGAGGATTTTGTTAGCAATAGCTGCATTTTTCGATTATGAGATTTGGCAGATGGATGTCAAAACGGCGTTCCTTAATGGAGACATTGAGGAAGAGTTGTATATGGTACAACCCAAAGGTTTTGTCGATCCTAAAAATGCTGACAAAGTATGCAAACTTCAGCGTTCAATCTATGGACTGAAGCAAGCATCAAGAAGTTGGAACCGACGCTTTGATAAGGTGATCAAAGACTTCGGGTTTATACAGTGTCATGGAGAGGCCTGTATTTACAAGAAAGTGAGTGGGAGCTCTGTAGCATTCCTGATATTATATGTAGATGACATATTATTGATCGGGAATGATATAGAACTATTAAGCAATGTTAAAGGTTATTTGAATAATAGTTTTTCAATGAAAGACCTTGGTGAAGCATCGTATATATTAGGCATCAAGATTTATAGAGATAGATCAAGACGCCTAATAGGGCTATCACAGAGTACATATCTGGACAAGATTCTAAAGAAGTTTAGAATGGACGAAAGTAAGAAAGGGTTCTTACCTATGTTACTAGGCAAGGTATTGAGTAAGACTCAAGGACCGGCTACGGCAGAAGAAAGAGAAAGGATGAGTAATATCCCCTATGCCTCGGCAGTAGGATCTATCATGTATGCCATGCTATGTACTAGACCGGATATAGCACATGCTGTTAGTTTGACTAGCAGATATCAAAGTGATCCAGGAATGGAACACTGGACAGCGGTCAAGAATATCCTGAAGTACTTGAAAAGAACTAAGGATATGTTTCTTTGTTATGGAGGTGACCAAGAGCTCGTTGTAAACGGTTACACCGATGCAAGTTGGAACACTGATCCTGATGACTCTAAGTCACAATCTGGGTACGTGTTTATATTGAATGGTGCTGCGATGTCTGGGCAAGCTCGAAGCAGTGCACGGTGGCAAAGTCTTCAACAGAATCAGAGTACATAGCGGCTTCAGAGGCTTCATCAGAAGCGGTATGGATGAAGAGGTTCATTGTAGAGCTCGGTGTGGTTCCTAGTGCATTGGACCCATTAATCATTTACTGTGATAACATGGGTGCCATCGCCAATGCACAAGAGCCAAGGTCACACAAGAGGCTGAAGCATATCAAGCTGCGTTACCACTCGATTCGCGAGTACATCGAAGATGGAGAAGTAAAGATTTGCAAAGTACACACTGATCTGAATGTAGCAGATCCGTTGACTAAAGCTCTCCCTAGGGCAAAGCATGACCAACACCAGAATGCCATGGGTGTTAGGTATATTACGATGTAATCTAGATTATTGACTCTAGTGCAAGTGGGAGACTGAAGGAGATATGCCCTAGAGGCAATAATAAAGTGGTTATTATTTATATCTGTTGGGGGGATAACCCCCGGTATGCCAAAGGCATGCCAAACCGGATGGTTTGAGCCATCAAGATACCGGTTTAATGTTCTTACCGGAAGCCTAGTAGGAATCCGGGAGAGCAAGGCTAAGCCGGTATCCCCAAAAGGGGTATGCCGGAACCCGGTATAGAAGATACCGGAAAGGAGAGCCTGTCGGCAGGTCTGGTCAAAGATTCTCTTCAGAGCAAGAAGACAAGGATGAGCCAAGCAAAGTAACTTTATTCAGAGCCCTGGCGCCAAAGAGAGAGGTGACGTCCAAAGAAGCCGGAGGACATCAGCAGCCCTGATAAAAGAAGGCCCCGGTGTCATCTATGATTAAAGTAGCTTTGTACAGTAGCTCTGTAAAGTAGTTTGTCCAGTCAAAGATGCCGTTAGGGTTTCTTGCAGTGTAAGCCACCCTCTCCCCTATATAAGGAGAGGGGGCAGCCCTTCTTCACGGGCAAGCAAGTATGTACGCGCGTGTGTAGGAAGGCAGAGCCTGTAACTTGTGAATCAATGAAAATGGTGATCTAGAGGGAGTTCTTCCTTGTGTCTTTCTTCTTCAACCTCTGGCCTTGGCCAGGTTCTTGAGGAAACCATCCGGAATCTCTTCCCACCTGATCGCAAACCCTCCCCCGAATCCTCTTGCGTCCATTCGGCCCCAATCTAAGCCATCCTATGGCATCTGCTCGTTCACCACGATGACAGTTGGCGCCCACCGTGGGGCATGAAGTGGCGCTTGATGGAGTTCACATTCGGCGGGCGTCCTCGAGGTCTCCGGCGAGCGTACGGTGTCCGCGTTGGTGCAGAGCATCTACGCCATGGACTTCATCAACGACAACGCGGGCTGCTTCGCCAACGGCGGCGTCTTCCCCAAGAACGGCCGCATCATCGAGTTCGGCAGCCACCGCGTCTACCTCGGCACCGTCCCCGTGCGCCAGCGCCTCTCGCCGGTGATGGTGGCACCGGACCCGCCAAGATGGCTTTGTGCTGGCCGCGCCGCCGGCAGCGTTGAGGTAATGATGACCGGTGTGGCTGGTGCAGAAAGGAGGTTGCGGCTGAAGGTGCCGGTCGCGCGGTTTCGACCCGTGCGGCTAAGCCACCGCTGGAGCGTGGCGCAGCGCAGCGGGAGCATCATCCGCGCCACCGGAGACACCGCTCCAGGCGGCGATGAACGTCCTCGCCACCCCCATCGCGCAGAACATCGACCCGGCAGCGGCTCAAGCGGAGCTGGAGGCGCAGCGCCAGAAGATGCTGGAGAGCGGCAAGGACATCGTCGGGCGCAGCGAGCTGAACCTAACCGTACGTGAGTACAACGCTGCCCATGGCTTTGCTTCGTTAGCGCGCATGCTGCTAGGGTGCCGGAACACCGGCAAAAAGCTCGCAACCTAGATCAAGATTTGCGCAAGGAGATTTTTGCCGGCAAGAGCGCCTCTGCATCCGTTAGCATCGTGGAAAAGCCAAAGTATAGCAGCCGGATAAAACTATAAAAGCTGCTAAGGCTGCAGAGAGCTATGTGAGTCGCTTTCCGGAGAGGCTTTGGTAAAGCAGCAAGAGCGCGTCAGAGAGCTGCTGGAAACCATAGAGCAGCAAAATGCTGAGCAGCTGGCTAAGCTGAACAAGGCAGCGGCCTCAAAATCCGCGCGTTCAACAAAGAATGCCGGTAGCAAATCCCATGGGCAGGCTTCGTCCCCCCATCCGGATAGAAGGAGAGAAAAAGAAGTGAACGCGCAGCAGATGACCGTGTACGATCCGGTTCTTGCCGGAAAGCAACAAGCCGGGCAACACGATGCCGGTAGAAAAAGCCAAGGGGCAGAGCGAGGCTACGCCAGAGGCTATGCCGGAAACAATCATGCCGGTAGATATGAGACCGGGCAAAACTATCGAGCTGCAAGGGCAGCGTACGACGAGGAGGAAATGGATCCCCCGAGGTACCGGCAGGCAAGGGCCGCGGTACCGGAATGTTACGATGAAGCCGATTCCACCAGACCGGCAGCATACCGGAACCCGTTGGGAGAACGCTTGGGAGAGAGATACTTACCGGAACGGGATGCGAGGCACCGTCTGGATAGAGTGTACTTGTCGAAATGATCGAGGAGGAAGGTCCTCCAGGTCCAAAGTGTTTTGGCCCAAGGATCATGAAAGAAAAACCACCAGTTCGCAACTTTATGTTGCCCCGTGACACAAAAACGTATGACGGCACCACAAAGCCGGAAGATTGGCTCGCGGATTACGTGACCGCGGTATACGTTGCAGGCGGTGGAGGAACCGTAGCAGGAGGAGGAAACCGGCGTTGGGCCGTGAGGATCATACCATCGTTTTTGGTTGGACCGGCAAGAATCTGGTTAAACAACTTGCCGGCAGGAAGCATAAATGGCTGGCTGGATTTTGAGGAGGCCTTTGTGAGCAATTTCAGCAGCACCTATCAGAGGCCAAACAGGCCGCAGCAACTTGCTCTGTGTGTGCAGCGTCCGAACGAAACAGACCGGGATTATCTGGCCCGGTGGAACACCACAAGGAACTCCTGTGAAGGGGTAATCGAGGCACAAGCCATTGCTTGGTTTAGCAGTGGATGCAGAAGAGGTTCACCGTTGTGGCAAAAGTTGCAGCGCAACATGCCGACAACGTTGGCAGAAATGATACGTGTGGCGGATAGCTATGCATTGGGAGACCCAACGCAGCCGGCAGTGCAACCGGAGCCGGAACAGCTGCGCCACGAACAGCACCGGGACAACCGGAATAACAAAAGAAGAGAAGAGTTTCCGGATCGAAGGTACGGTCCGCAGCAAGTTGCTGCTGTGCAGGAAAACTTTGAGGCCAGCGACAGGAGAGGCAAAAACCGGATCGCAGCCATGGGCGGGTCCTAAGAAACAATGGGTGGAAAAGAAACCTTGGGTCCAAGAAGAAGCGGCAAGAACCCGCAAAATACACCATGGAAGCTGCCATGGATCAACCTTGCCGGTGGCACACGCCGAATCCGGCACATCCGTCAAACCATCTGACAAAGGATTGTACCTGGACCAAGTACTTGATGCAAAAAGGAACAGTGAAAGATGCGCGGCCACCGCAAGACATGCCGCAGCAGCAACAACAGCTACCGCCACCACCACCACTTACCGGGCAAACGCCTTACCGGTGCAGCCAAACCGGCAGCGATATCGGCAAGTTAACCGGGTGGAGCAAAATGATAACCAGCCACCTCCACCGGCACCTTTAGGCCGGAATGTTTACGAAGATCCGCAGATCTGTGCTGTGTTGTCTTTGTCACCGAGCCAACAGACCGGCAAAGTGTACACCGGCGCTCCATGGAGGTCAATCTGTGATGCCGGCAGTTCCCAAGTACATGATGTGGTCCAATCAGGAAATTACCTGGTCATCCAAGGATCACCCAAAGATCATGCCTAATCCGGGTGGATATGCTCTTGTTGTGGACCCGATCATGAAAGGGCCGCAAACTCGAGTGAAGTTCAGCAAGGTGCTGATAGACAATGGCAGTAGCATCAACATCATGTACAAGCACACCATGCAAACGCTGGGCATAACAGAAAACATGCTTCAGCTAACGCGCACAACGTTCCACGGGATTGTTCCTGGCTTGTCCTGTGCCCCGATAGGAAAAGTTCGGGTGGACGTGGCATTTGGAGGACGTGACAATTGCCGGGTGGAAAATCTGGAGTTTGAGGTGGTGGATCTAGACAGCCCCTACCATGCATTCTTTGGGGAGACCGGCATTGGCAGCCTTCATGGCCACCACTCATACGGCTTACCTCAAGATGAAGATGCCGGCACCTCGTGGGCCATTGATCGTGGTGGGAAACTATAAGATCTCACTGGAAACGACATCTGCCGGATCAAACTTAGCGAGAATCGCTGGTGATCGCGGAGGAAAAGAAAAGAATGCAGACAGCTGTTGCGCTGGCTCAATCCTCGCAAATGAGCTTAGCAGCAATGAGTGAAAACATGGGCACACCGGCATTCAAGCCAACCAATGAAACAAAGAACATTGTGCTGGATCCGGCTTACCCTGAGCGCACCGTTCGTATCGGTGCCGGCCTTGACCAAGCATAGGAAAGCGCGCTCGTCAGCTTCCTCCGTGAGAATCGGAATATCTTTGCCTGGTCAACTGATGATTTGGTAGGTGTTCCGAGGGAGCTGGCTGAGCACTCTCTAAACGTCCGGAAAGATGCCAAGCCGGTGCGGCAACCACTGCGCCGGTTCGCTGAAGACAGAAGAAAGATCATAGGAGAAGAGGTAACCAAGCTGCTAGTTGCCGGGTTCATTGTGGAGGTCACGCACACAGAGTGGCTGGCCAATCCGGTAATGGTTGAAAAGAAGAAAGATGAGAACCTGGAGGCAAAAGCTCCGAAGGTGTGGCGCATGTGCATCGACTACACCAACCTGAACAAGGCTTGCCCAAGAGATCCTTTTCCTTTGCCACGAATCGATCAAGTGATTGATTCAACTGCTGGGTGTGAGTTGTTGTCCTTCCTGGATGCCTATTCCGGTTTCCACCAAATTCCTTTGAAAAAGGAAGATCAAATAAAAACTGCGTTCATTACCCCGCACGGGGCTTATTGCTATGTCACTATGCCTTTTGGGTTGCGCAACGCTGGTGCAACGTACCAGCGCTGTATGCAGAAATGCTTGTTTGATCAAATTGGAAAAAATGTACAAGTCTATGTGGATGACATCGTGATAAAAACTAAGGTAAAGAACACTTTAATCGATGACATCCGGCAAACATTCGATAACCTAAGACGGTTCCGGATGAAACTCAATCCGGCAAAATGCACCTTTGGTGTCCCCGCCGGCAAGCTGCTCGGTTTCTTAGTATCAAGCCGGGGCATAGAGGTTAATCCGGTAAAGATCCGAGCAATAGAAAGAATGGCTATCCCTCGAGAGTTAAAAGATGTGCAAAAGTTTACCGGAAGCTTGGCATCGCTAAGCCGGTTTGTAAGCAGGTTGGGAGAAAAAGCTCTGCCACTCTATGCTCTCATGAAAAAATCCGACACGTTCGTCTGGACCCCTCAGGCAGACGCAGCGTTTAAAGAGCTGAAAACAATGCTAGCCACAGCACCCATACTGGCTTCACCTCTAGAAAGAGAGCCTATGCTGTTATACATAGCAGCAACAAACCGGGTTGTGAGTGTAGTGGTTGTAGTTGAAAGAGAAGAGGAAGAAAAAACCGTCCAGAGGCCGGTATACTACTTGAGCGAGGTGCTCTCCCTCTCAAAACAAAACTACCCTCACTTCCAGAAAATGACTTATGGCGTGTACATGGCCGCCACCAAGCTCAAGCACTACTTTGAGGAGCACCCCATGAAAGTGGTGAGCGAAGCACCAATTTCCGACATCATGTGCAACAAAGATGCCAGCGGCCGGATTGCGAAATGGGCAATCCAGATATCACCGTACGTACCGGTGTATGAAAGAAGAGATGCCATAAAATCACAGGCTTTGGCTGATTTCCTTGTCGATTGGGCGGAGATGCAGTACAAGCCGCCAGATGCATACACTCCTTTCTTCATGGTCTATGGAGCAGAAGCGGTGATACCAACCGATATCATTCATGATTCACCAAGGGTACAGCTCTATACCGAGCAGGAGGTCAAAGAGGCCAGAGAAAACGATGTGGACTTGCTAGAAGAAGCAAGAGAGCTGGCTTTGGCAAGAACAGCCATTTACCAGCAAAACCTAAGACGCTATCATAACCGGAAGGTTAACCCGAGAGTTTTCCGGGAAGGAGATCTTGTACTTCGCCTGGTGCAGCGCACTGAAGGCCGGCATAAGCTCTTGCCACCATGGGAAGGTCCCTTCATTGTAAGCAAGGTGCTTCACAATGATGCATACTACTTGATCGATGCACAGGAGTGGAAGAAAGGAAAGGCGGACAGGTCCGGAGAGGAGAGCAAGCGTCCATGGAACGTAGCTCTGTTGCGCCCTTTCTACTCTTGAAGTGGTGGTGTAAGAAGTTCCTTTTTGTACCTTATATGCTATGAATAAAAGATGCCGGAACCTTGAATGAATCTCGGGGACTACCCCAACTTAAGTTGCATGTAACTTGTTTATTTTTTTCAGTTTACCGGTTGCTTATTGAATGTTTTTTCTTTCCGGTTTAGTAGTGTGCTAAATCCTACCGGAGTCTTCGACTCTGCTGCTGTCCGCAAACCGGCTTCATGGCAAGCAAGATAAACCGGTAGGAGATAAGCACATGAACTGCGAAAAGGGAGAGCAGGAAAGAACAATCCGGAAAGTTTAACTGACCCCGGTTAAACCGGTTTTTTGCAAAATTTCAAAGTTATTTCTAAGTTCAAGAAGATGCTTGTTTGGTGAAAGAACCTTGTGCTCATACGCCAAAGAACGCCCAGAGAAGGCAGGCAGAGCCAAGGCAAAAGAACCAAGTATGCATCAAATTGGATGCGGAAGCAATTGAGAAATCTTTGCAGTGCAGGATAAAATCAAAACCAAAAGCAAATTATGCTAAGGCAAACTCATAAATACTTAGCTACCGGTATAACCTACCGGCAGGAAATGTTGTAGCACAACCACAGGCAAACTTAAGTCTTACATCATAAGCCCCGGCATTCCGGGGCAGAATTTAACAGATATTGTCTTAGAGCAACAGGACCAGCAGATATAATGAGCAAACACTTCAAAGGAAATCATCATGCGGCAGGGGTTTCCGGAGGAGCAGCACCGGCATCAGCGTCATCCAGAAGCTCTTCTTCGGCTTCATCCTCCTCCTCGTCGAGATAGTCCGTGACGCCAGGAGGGGGAGGGATGAAGGTGCGCATGTCGGCATACTCCGCGATGCGGTACGCGCGATCCTGCCGCTTGGCGGAGAGGATCGGGTCCAGATCCGTTTCTGCACCTTCGCGCACACCGGTAAGGGCGTCCAGATTGAGCTCCGGGTACCAGGAGCAGGCGACGCGGAGGGCGGAGTCCGCGCCAGCGCGGGCAGCAGAGCACTGCCACTCGCGGATCCTCTTGCCGGCACCTTTCAGACGGTCGCTGATGAGGGAGAAGGTGTCCGGCACCACCTCGCCAGGCCACAAAGTCCTGTATAGCTGGGTAGCTACATCAGGGATGTCCGAAAGATTGCGGTCTATGCAGCGCATATGGGACACCCGCGCGTTAAGCGCGACCAGATGGTCCTTGGGCGTCCATGGCACGGTAAGATCCGCTTGGCCCTTGTCCTTGCGCTGCGCGTCGACCTTCTTGACGGCATACCTCTGCGAGTCTGGAAAGAGGCCTGTGCAAAGAAAGAACAAGCTTAAGAAAAAGAGTCCGGAAGAAAAAGAGTCCGGAAGAAACAGAGACCGGAGAGAAAAGAATCCGGAAGAAGAAAGACCGGACGGAAAGATAGCGGAAAGAAAATGGGGTCGAAGGAAGAAAGGCTTGTGTGCAGTAGTCAAAGTGTAAAAGAAAACAACTTACGGAGGGCAAGAGTGTCGGTCTGCAGGATCAGCTGATCGCACTCCTTGTGCCCCTCCTCCAGCCGCGCGGCCTTTTCCTCGGCACCCTTCCGGGCCTTGGCCATCTCCTCCAGCTCTGCCCGCAACACCACAGTGGCGTTGCAAGCATCCTCCAGAGCCTCGTCCAACTTGGCCGCTGCGGTCACTTCAGCGGCTTTGAGGACCTTGGCGTGGTCAAGCCCCAGCTGAATCAGCTGAGACTTGAGCTCCTGGTAGCTGGTCTTGAGGGCGTTCAGCTCCTCCTGGTGCTGCCGGCTGAGCTCATCCTTCTCCCCTGTAACCGGAAAAATGAATGTTAGCAAGGTTACACTGGTAAGAATGAAAAGAAACCAAGTTCAAAGGAAGGAAAAAATAATACGTTGGGCCTCGGCGAGCTGCTCTTTCAGAGCATCGATGGAAGCTTCCGGGATCACTGTTGAACAGAAATTATGAATATCACAAGGAAAAAAGGCTTCCGGTAGCAAAGATGCCGGTGGAACAAAAACTTACCTTGGCACTTGTCATGTGCCTCAGCGAGCTCCCGGTGCTCCCACAAAAGCTCCTCGAAAAGGGCCTTCAGAGTGTCAGCGGTGACCTGTTCAACAAAAAGAAGAAATGAGTTAAGTTTTGCGCTAAGAACAAAGTTCTTAACCAGAAACTCGGTGCGTGGCAGTGCCAGTTTTGCGCGTTTCTAAGGTAAATTATGTGTTAAGAAGAAGAGGTTTAACCCGAAACTCGGGGACTGGCAGTGCCGGTTTCACGCTAAAATCTTAAGTTAAGTTTTGCGCTAAGAGCTGCGCTCTCACCACAAAACTCGGGGACTGGGAAGATAGACAAGAGAGAAACCGGCACGAACTAAGGAAAAGATAAGGCAGAACCGGAAACAAAGAAACCGGCAAAGGTTGAAAGTTAGTAGAACGTACCGTTAGATTGTTCGTGGAGTCATACCACGCGCTGTCAAGCTCTTTTACGGCAGCCCGGAGCCGCATGAAGTGCTCCTCAGAGCTCCGATCCCCGACAGGATCGGGTGCCGGCAGCCGATCCTTGCCCATGCCGCGGGTCGCCGGAGTGATGTCCGCGGCGTTCCACTTTTGGGCATACGGCAGGAGGTGCCCCAGGTCCCGGCCTTGGCGCTGGAACTCCGTAATGCGGCCAAGGAGGCCGGTGGCCTTCATGCTGGCGCTTTTGGCAGCCTTGGAGACGTGCAGCACCAAGGGCTGCTGGCCGCCCGAAGGGGCGCTGGAGGCCGTCGCCTTCCCCTTGATGAGCTTGGAGGGCTTGGGCGGCGGCGCGGTAGAAGAGGCCCCGGAAGTCTTGGCCGGCGGCGCGCCAGGAGCGGCCTTGGAGGGCTGGGCGCGAGGAGCCTCAGGCGGAGGCATGAGGATGGTGCGTGGAGAAGGGGGAGCGCTAGGAGCGTCACCCGTCTTGGAGCCTTCCGGCGCGGAAGATTCCGGCGCGGAAGTTGTCTTTTCGAGGACGGGAGGAGCAAAAGGCTCCGCCCGCCCGGCAGCTTCTTCTTCTCCGGCGCCGGTGTTGCTGGCGCCGGTGTCTTGGTGTTCCGGGAGGAAGGAAAGATCCTCCTCCGTGCGGTGATCTGACAGTGAAGGGGCCGCACGCCCCGAATTTGTTGTGCCCCCCGAAAGGGAGGCAGAGGTGTTGCCGGCACCAGATGGTACCGGGCTTGAACGAGGAGGAGGGGTTGAGGTCCTTGCGGATCCCTCAGAGCCCGATGGCCTCGGGCCAAGTTTGAGAGCGGGGCTGAGAAAAAGAGAAAAGACAAGTGGTTGAGAAAAAGCAACCGGAAAAGGAACTTAGCAAAAAGGAGGCAAGCCGGAAAATGAAATTACCCGGAAGCGGTTGGCATCGCTTTGCGCCCGTAGCGGCGCACGCCCACTTCTTTCTCCCCCACGGGCTCCGTCCGGAAGCGCTTGGAGGGAGGAGCATGGCTGGAGCCGGCGCAGATGCCGGCTGCTTGTTCTTCTGGCCCTGGGCCATGAGTTTGTCCACAAACTCAATGCCGGCCTCGGCGCGTAGGGGCGGCACGCGCTCGTGGATCTGTGGGTTGAATATGGCTAAGAAGCGATTCGCAAGAAAGCGATAATGGCAAAGTATAAGAAGCCGGAAAAGAAAATACCTCGAGCACAACCAGCTCCTCGGGGTTTCCGGTGGGCTCCGGCGGATCCCGGCCAAGGCGTGCAGCCGGGGTCTTCCCCATCTTCAGGTCCTTCCAAAAGATGTAGGGATCCGGGTCGAAGGAGTCAAAGGCACGCTTCCGGAGAGGTCCTCGCGGCTCTGCCTGGATAGAGGGGAAGCGGTCCCCGGCCTGAAACAAGGTAAAAAAGAAGGTTAGCAAAAGCAGAAACTTACCGGCAAGGACAACCCCAAGTTGCGCAATCTCTTACTTCTTGGGTCGGACGGTTAGAGGAACTGAGGGGAAGGAGGCCCCATTCCCAAGTAAAAGGCATAGCAGTTTGACAAATCTGCTTAGCCTTGAGAACAACATCTTTCTTGCTGAGAGCACGGCCGGTGATCTTGGTAGGATCGCCTGGGCCATACATCTCGCTCATCCTATGTGCGCGGCGCTTAAGAGGAAGCACCCGGCGCGATATGAAAGTCCGGATGACATCGTCGGAACAGATGTTGGTCTCCTTCTTCAAAGAGGCCAAGAAGCGCACTACCCGATTGGTTTCGGCATGTTCTGTCCTCGGGTTGTAGCTCCAGTTGGCTCTGCTGGGGGGCCCCTCTTGGTATGGAGGAAGGTTGATGCGATCGGCGCGGCCGGTGTTCTTCACGTAGAAGAAAGTTCCTTGCCAGGTGCGGCAAGACTCGAGGCCGGTAAACTTAAGAAAAGTGCTCCCTTGGCGGGAGCCGACGATGCAGGAGCCGCACTGCACGGGCGGCTTGGGCTTAGGAATCTCCTTGCCCTGGACGGAGTTGATCCGCAAGTTGAAGAAGCGGGCAAACGTCTCACAAGTGGGACGAATGCCGATGTAAGCCTCCATGAAGGTGGCATAACAAGAGAGATAGAAAATGGCGTTGCCAGGAAGGTGGTGAGGTTGGCGGTCGTAGAAATCTAGGAACTCCCGGAAAAAAGTAGAGGCAGGAAGGCCGAAGCCACGCTCAAAGTGAGCAAGAAAAACAACAAACTCGTCGTCTTCCGGATCCGGTTCGATCTCGTCATCCGGAATCCGACAGGAAACTCCTTCCGGAATCCTTCGAGACCGGTACAGCCAATCAATCTCGAACTCAGTAACGTTGGAGCCCATCCAGGCTCCGCGAGTGGGTGGGGAAGGCTCCTCGCCGGAAGATTGGCTGGAGCTGCTAGAGGCCTGGCCAGAGCTGCTGGCCTCTTGGCTACCGGAAGCTTGGCTAAAGCTACCGGATTCTAGGTTGCCGCCGGACTCTTGGGGGTTACCGGATTCCTGCTGGCTGCCGGAATCGGTTTCCATTGGATCTGAGGCCGTAGATTCACCGGGAGAAGGTCTACGGCGCTTAAGAGAAAGGGAAGAAGAGGATGCGGAGGAGGATTCCTCGTCGGACATCGCGAGGGTAGGTGGAGAAACAGAAATCCCAGACTCGAACCCCGCGTGAAGATCTACGAGTAAGAGGAAAACCAAAGAAAAAGGAGCAAATAAGAACACCAAAGGCTCAAGATCTGGAAAGCAAGCGAACGGCGAGTAAAGAGAAATTAATACCAACCTTGAGTGGCGCGGTCGCTGGGGAGAGAGTTTGCTGGCGGAGAAGCGGGTCTACAGCCGCCGGCGAGCACCGTCGACGGCGAGGCGGAGAAGCTCGCGAAGAAGCACAAATGCGGCAGACGCGAAGAAGTTGCTGCCGAAGATCTCCGCACAGCGAAGTCCGGCGGCGGCACGGCGTGAGTTCGCCGGACACCGAAGCTCGAACGGGCGACGGCGGACGGAGAGCGGCGGAGGCGCAAAGGCGTGGAGCTCTGTGCGCGAAGGAGAGGAATGCGAAGAAGATGAAGAGGAACGGGCAGTTGCGTTTATATAAGAGAGAGAAAGTGGGCGTGGAACCGCTGGGCCGCGGCGGTTCGCCTCACGGCCCACGACGGTTCGCGCTTTGGGCCACCACGTGGCGGAGGAATACACGCGCGAAAACGGAGGCCACACGGAGGCGCACGCGGGATCCCGAAAAGGTAGTGGGATCCGCTGCGGTGCATTAAATGCGTGCGCGGGAGTCGAAACGATGTGACAGCGGACACTGGCGCGTCAGTTACAGTGCGCATGTCACTGACAGGCGCGGGACCCGATATATTCTCGACTTCGCCGAGGAAGGAGTAAAGACACAAGGTGCCGGAGAAAAGAGGTGCCGGAACAAGCCTTGCGAAGAGAAGAAAAGGAACAAGGGTAAAGGTGCCGGAACCAAGCTCAAAAGATGAGTGGCTAAACCGGTATCTTAAAAAGATGAAAACCTGGCATGGTCCGTAGGATAGAATCCTCCAGACTATACCAGCTTCGGGGACTAATGTTGGGGGGATAACCCCCGGTATGCCAAAGGCATGCCAAACCGGATGGTTTGAGCCATCAAGATACCGGTTTAATGTTCTTACCGGAAGCCTAGTAGGAATCCGGGAGAGCAAGGCTAAGCCGGTATCCCCAAAAGGGGTATGCCGGAACCCGGTATAGAAGATACCGGAAAGGAGAGCCTGTCGGCAGGTCTGGTCAAAGATTCTCTTCAGAGCAAGAAGACAAGGATGAGCCAAGCAAAGTAACTTTATTCAGAGCCCTGGCGCCAAAGAGAGAGGTGACGTCCAAAGAAGCCGGAGGACATCAGCAGCCCTGATAAAAGAAGGCCCCGGTGTCATCTATGATTAAAGTAGCTTTGTACAGTAGCTCTGTAAAGTAGTTTGTCCAGTCAAAGATGCCGTTAGGGTTTCTTGCAGTGTAAGCCACCCTCTCCCCTATATAAGGAGAGGGGGCAGCCCTTCTTCACGGGCAAGCAAGTATGTACGCGCGTGTGTAGGAAGGCAGAGCCTGTAACTTGTGAATCAATGAAAATGGTGATCTAGAGGGAGTTCTTCCTTGTGTCTTTCTTCTTCAACCTCTGGCCTTGGCCAGGTTCTTGAGGAAACCATCCGGAATCTCTTCCCACCTGATCGCAAACCCTCCCCCGAATCCTCTTGCGTCCATTCGGCCCCAATCTAAGCCATCCTATGGCATCTGCTCGTTCACCACGACGACAATATCTTTATGTTTATGATAAATGTTTATATATCATGCTAGAATTGTATTAACCGTAACATTAGTACATGTGTGATATGTAGACAAACAAGAAGTCCCTAGTATGCCTCTTAAACTAGCTTGTTGATTAATGGATGATTAGTTTCATAATCATAAACATTGGATGTTATTAATAACAAGGTTATGTCATTATATGAATGATGTAATGGACACACCCAATTAAGCGTAGCATAAGATCTCGTCATTAAGTTATTTGCTATAAGCTTTCGATACATAGTTACCTAGTCCTTATGACCATGAGATCATGTAAATCACTTATACCGGAAAGGTACTTTGATTACACCAAACACCACTGCGTAAATGGGTGGCTATAAAGGTGGGATTAAGTATCCGGAAAGTATGAGTTGAGGCATATGGATCAACAGTGGGATTTGTCCATCCCGATGACGGATAGATATACTCTGGGCCCTCTCGGTGGAATGTCGTCTAATGTCTTGCAAGCATATGAATGAGTTCATAAGAGACCACATACCACGGTACGAGTAAAGAGTACTTGTCAGGAGACGAGGTTGAACAAGGTATAGAGTGATACCGAAGATCAAACCTCGGACAAGTAAAATATCGCGAGACAAAGGGAATTGGTATTATATGTAAATGGTTCATTCGATCACTAAAGTCATCGTTGAATATGTGGGAGCCATTATGGATCTCCAGATCCCGCTATTGGTTATTGGTCGGAGTGAGTACTCAACCATGTCCGCATAGTTCACGAACCGTAGGGTGACACACTTAAAGTTGGATGTTGAAATGGTAGTACTTGAATATGGAATGGAGTTCGAATATTTGTTCGGAGTCCCGGATGAGATCCCGGACATCACGAGGAGTTCCGGAATGGTCCGGAGAATAAGATTCATATATAGGATGTCATTTTATGTGAATTAAAATGTCGAGGAAGGTTCTATGGAAGGTTCTAGAAGGTTCTAGAAAAGTCCGGAAGAAACCACCAAGGAAGGTGGAGTCCACATGGGACTCCACCTCCATGGCCGGCCAAGCCTAGTGGGGGAGGAGTCCCAAGTGGACTCCCCCTTAGGGGGCCGGCCAACCCCCCCACATGGGAGGTGGAACTCCCACCTTTGGTAGGAGTCCTAGTTGGGCTAGGTTTCCCCCTCTTATGGAAGGTTTTTGGTTCGGGTCTTATTCGAAGACTTGGACACCAACTCTTGGGGATCCACCTATATAATGAGGGGCCAAGGGAGGGGGCCGACCACCCCAAGACCACAAGCTGGCCGCCCCCCTTGAAGTGGCCGGCCACCCCCTCCCAAACCCTAGCCGCCCCCCTCTCCTCCATATCTCCCGCGTAGCTTAGCGAAGCTCCGCCGGAATTCTCCACCGCCACCGACACCACGCCGTCGTGCTGTCGGATTCAAGAGGAGCTACTACTTCCGCTGCCCGCTGGAACGGGAGGTGGACATCGTCTTCATCAACAACCGAACGTGTGACCGAGTACGGAGGTGCTGCCCGTTCGTGGCGCCGGAACCGATCGTGATCAAGATCTTCTACGCGCTTTTGCAAGCGGCAAGTGATCGTCTACCGCAGCAACAAGAGCCTCATCTTGTAGGCTTTGGAATCTCTTCAAGGGTGAGACTCGATACCCCCTCGTTGCTACCGTCTTCTAGATTGCATCTTGGCTTGGATTGTGTGTTCGCCGTAGGAAATTTTTTGTTTTCTATGCAACGTTATCCTACAGAGAGATGTATCCAAACCTTGTTGGATTAATGATGAGATAAAATATTATGACGCTATTATATTTTTGTGGATTATGCTTTAGTGACTACCGCTTTTACACTGAATAGAGCATCAGCATGATCCGTTGAAATGACACCATACAAGTTATGGTATGGGTATTAACCCTAATAGTCTTTTCTTTAAATTTTGGTCTAAGAGTTTACAACCAAAATCGGATAAATGTCTTTGTTGGTTATCCCAGAAATTTGATTGGGAATTCTTCCCACGAGAAAAAGACAAAAGTGTTTGTAAATGTTTCTTATTTCCGAGAAATTGTTTCTAGCGAAGTATTTGAGTGGGAGGACAATAGAACTTGATAAGGTTTATGAACCTGAGCGTAATGATCAGAGTAGCGCAGCATCGGAAATAGTTCCGGAAGCGACCACGATGATCATGGCTCCCATGACTACAAAGTGTTTTAGCCATGGAGATCGAAGTACATATTGAACCTTGTAGGTATGGTTTACTTTGTGATCAAATAAATGATTTGTGGACAAAGGATTGATTTTGAACAATGATAAACCAACTACAAACAAAGAAGTTATGATGGGCCCTGACTCCGTTAAAATGGCTATACGCCATAAAATCCAAGATAGATGAATACCTTTTGAAAGTAAATGGATCTATAAAATTGTTGGACTTGGATGAAATATCCTTGAAGAAGCTCGACTTGTCAAAAAGTTGTTTACGACAAAGTTCAAAGAGTTGACTACGATAAGATTAGATCTTCCATAGCAATGCTTATAGTCTATGTGGATTATTCTAGTAATTACTACATATTTCTTTTATGAGATATGTTAGTAGGATGGCAAAATACATTACTTATCAGAAGTGTGTATTAAAGGTGTATACAAGATACAATCAAGAGTTTTGCTGGTCCATGGAATACTAGATAGGTATACAAACTTCAATTGGATGAAGTGAGTATCACGGAGTTGGAATCTTCACCAGATGAAATAATCAAATAGTTTTTGATTTCATCAGAGACGATGAAGAGGCTTGCTTTTGCAAGAAATTAAGTGGGAGCGCTGAGACATATTTATAATACTTTATGTAGATGACATATAGTTGGTTATAAATGATGTAATTATATACTTGATTAAAAGGTTTCATTGAGAAATTAACTTCAATGAAAGAATATGGACTGAAACATATTTAGTGTCAAGATATATGAAGATAGATTGGAATACATAATAAGTTTAAGTCAAAGTACATAGAATGGATATTGAAGTAGTTCAATATAGAAATATTAAGAAGGTGTTCTTTTCATGTAAAGTTTTGACAAAACTTGAGTGTATTTGACACTCAATGAGTAAAAACACATGAGTGATTTTAGATCATGAAGAATATGTACAAAATCAGATGTCCTGTGCTCTAAAGAGTTAGGAGCATATACCAGCATAATTCATGTGATGATTATTGGACAAACAATAGGAATATCCTTGAGTACTTTAGAAGAATCAAGGATATATATATATAATTTTATATGGTGTAATGACAAACAAATCGATGTAATGTGTTGCATCGATATTAGTTTGGTTGCATATAAAAATAAATTTGAATCTCAATTAGGCTAAGTGCTGTTTTAAATAGTAGCACAATGAGATAGAAGTTGTCTATGCTAGATTTAGAAGAGTTCTAAATATTGTGACGGATTCTACAAAAGAAGGCAGAGTATGTTATTGTTTTGATAATGACAAAGGATGTTAAAGTCAAGAGGTTCTTTGAGAATTTGGTGTAGTTCCGACAGAGTCAGAACTTTGAAGCTATATTGTGTGTGACAATATTAGTGACATATTTCAGACCGCGGAATTAAGGTTCCACCAGAAGACCAAACATATTTAATGTCGACTCATTTGGAAATGAGTGATGCATTGAGATGCAAATGAATTACAAAATACATACGGTTCTGAGCATGTCAGATCCGTTGACTAAAACCTCTCCCATGAGCAAAACATGATAAAGCACCGGAAGGCCAAGGTGTTATATCTTTACAAATGTAAACTAGATTATTGACTCTAGTGCAAGTGGGAGACTGTTGGAGATATGCCCAAGAGGTAATAATAAAAGTGGTTATTATATATCTCTATGTTTATGATAAATGTTTATATACCATGCTATAATTGTATTAACCGAAACATTGATACATGTGTGATATGTAAACAACAAAGAGTCCCTAGTATGCCTCTTAACTAGCTTGTTGATTAATGGATGATTAGTTTCATAATCATGAACATTGGATGTTATTAATAACAAGGTTATATCATTGTATGAATGATGTAATGGACACACCCAATTAAGCGTAGCATAAGATCACGTCATTAAGTTATTTGCTATAAGCTTTCGATACATAGTTACCTAGTCCTTATGACCATGAGATCATGTAAATCACCTATACCGGAAAGGTACTTTGATTACATCAAACGCCACTGCGTAAATGGGTGGTTATAAAGGTGGGATTAAGTATCCGGAAAGTATGAGTTGAGGCATATGGATCAACAGTGGGATTTGTCCATCCCGATGACGGATAGATATACTCTGGGCCCTCTCGGTGGAATGTCGTCTAATGTCTTGCAAGCATATGAATAAGTTCATAAGAGACCACATACCACGGTATGAGTAAAGAGTACTTGTCAGGAGACGAGGTTGAACAAGGTATAGAGTGATACCGATGATCAAACCTCAGACAAGTAAAATATCGTGTGACAAAGGGAATTGGTATTATATGTGAATGGTTCATTCGATCACTAAAGTCATCGTTGAATATGTGGGAGCCATTATGGATCTCCAGATCCCGCTATTGGTTATTGGTCGGAGTGAGTACTCAACCATGTCCGCATAGTTCGCGAACCGTAGGGTGACACACTTAAAGTTGGATGTTGAAATGGTAGAACTTGAATATGGAATGGAGTTCGAATATTTGTTCGGAGTCCCGGATGAGATCCCGGACATCACAAGGAGTTCCGGAATGGTCCGGAGAATAAGATTCATATATAGGAAGTCATTTTATAAGATTTAAAATGATCCGGAAGGTTCTATGGAAGGTTCTAGAAAAGTCCGGAAGAAACCACTTTGGAAGGCGGACTCCACCACCATGGTCGGCCAACCCTAAGAGGGGAGGAGTCCCAAGTGGACTCCCCTAAGGGGGCCGGCCACCCCCCTCCCAAGGAAGGGTGCGAATCCCACCTCTAGTGGGAGTCCTAGCTTGGGTAGGTTTCATGTGATATGGAAGGTTTTGGTTTGGGGTCTTATTCGAAGACTTGTAGACCAACTCTTGGGTGTTCCACCTATATAATGAGGGCCAAGGGGAGGGGGCCGGCCACCCCAACACCACAAGGTGGCCGCACCCCTCAAGTGGCCGGCGCCCCCCTCTCCCCAAACCCTAGCCGCCCCACTCCTCCTTCTTCCCCGCACGCTTAGCGAAGCTCCGCCGGGATTCTCCACCACCACCGACACCACGCCGTCGTGCTGCCGGATTCAAGAGGAGCTACTACTTCCGCTGCCCGCTGGAACGGGGAGGTGGACATCGTCTTCATCAACAACCGAGTACGGAGGTGCTGCCCGTTCGTGGCGCCGTGATCAAGATCTTCTACGCGCTTTTGCACGCGGCAAGTGAACGTCTACCGCAGCAACAAGAGCCTCATCTTGTAGTCTTTGGAATCTCTTCAAGGGTGAGACTCGATAATCCCCTCGTTGCTACCGTCTTCTAGATTGCATCTTGGCTTGGATTGCGTGTTCGCGGTAGGAAAATTTTTGTTTTCTATGCAACGAATCCCTACAACGCTACTATGATCATTATGCTCAGGTTCATAAACCTTATCAAATTCTATTATCCTCCCACTCAAATACTTTGCTAGAAACAATTTCTTGGAAATAAATAAGAAACATCGACAAACACTTTTGTCTTTGTATCCATAGTGGAAAGAATTCCCAATCAATACTTTGGGATAACCAACAAAGACATTCATCCGTTTTTGGTTGTAAACTCTTAGACCAAAAATTAAAGAAAGGACTATTAGGGTTTATACCCATGCCATAACTCATATGGTGTCATTTCAACGGATCATGATGATGCTCTATTCAGTGTAAAAAGCGGTAGTCACTAAAGCATAATCCACAAAAATATAATGGCATCATAATATTTTATCTCATCATTAATCCAACAAGGTTTGGATACATCTCTCGGATACTATATCATCATTATGATACTCCAAGAAATGTGAGTTGTAGAACAATTTCATGACTCTCTTAGATGTTCGCTAAAACTCGTAATTCAAATATTTCCACTATGATCCAATCATAAATATTTGACTTTTCTATTACGATGATTTCCACTTCATGTTGAAATTTATTTGAATCTATTCAAATGTTTCAAACTTCTTCCTTATCGAATATATCCACATATATATACTCAATTCATTGTTGGAAGTTTTCATGAAGTAGAAGAATCTCCCGCACACAACTATGCCTAGTGAACCACATACATCATCATATATGTTTCCACTAAGTTAGTTGCCCATTCAACTATTGGCCTTTGAACGGTATTTTAGTCATTCTATTTAGAAAAGATTTGCAAGCGCCAGACGATTCAAAAATCAAATGACTCTAAAAAATCCATTTGCATGGAGTTCCTTCATGCTTTCCTTTCTTACATGACCTAAATTGCGGTTCCACAAATAAGTGGAATTCAAATCATTTGCCTTATGGCATTTTAGCGTCAGTGTTATATATGTGTGTTTCACCATTAAGATTTATAATAACTTATCCATCATACATGGAGTAATGTCATAATTTGAACAACTTATTGTTTTCATTTGACTAGAGCAAAATAACAATTATTAAGTTCTTTATTATAAATTCTAAGGGCTAGATAGAATGCCAACGATGAACATAATAACACTTTATTTTTGTTCCAGACGTGCATTCCTATGATATTCCTTGTTAGTCACTTAGGCCATTGTATTCTTGTATTGCGTTGTTTTGTATGACACTTCATACCAACCAATATGGTACAAATACCCAAGAATTTCATTGTGTAACCAAACGAGGAATGCATCCATAACATGTATATCATTTATATACACCTGAGCTAGACTTTCTAGTCTTTTCTTTCTTTCTGCCAAAATATCTTTTGTAGTTTCTCTTTTAGCTTTCCTCATTATTCAGAAAACACTTCATCTTTAATAACTTCTAGGTTTGTTGGTCAAATACCAATAACCTTGAGGTTCTTACTTTGAAGTTGATCATCATATGACAAGTGTTTCAGATTTCACTATTAGTAACTTTGTAATATGATGAACAATTTCACTCATAATTTTATCCATCATATCATGACGACTTTTTGAGACCATGTCTGTACATGCTAGGCTCGTAAAGTTTAACCTCCGTATTCGCATGTGCAAATCTGGCTTGCACCCGTTGTAAGCACACGTAGAATCTATAACACCCGATCATCACGTGATGCTTAGAAACGACGAGTCTTAGCAACGGTGCATACTAAGGACAATCACTTCATGGATATGCGAATATCGTTAGTGCCCCAATAGTTGGAGGATTGGGACGCCTTGCGTCTTCAACCTTCGTACATTCCCATAAAACTTATGAGTTTATGTAGTCTCACCAAATTATATTCTATCATCTTGCAATAAGGTCTTAGATATCACACACATATATATATATATATATATCCCATACCTTGATTATTTCTGAAAACTAAATTTTCAGCTCCTTACTTTTCAAACAGATTTTAACTTCAAGTTTCACGGAGACAAGATAACTTTAGGTACTAATTGAAACCATAGCTCTTTGAATCAACAATGTGAGGTTTACTAAAAGTTTGCAATAGGACTTAATCATTTCTTGATTCATTAACAATACGGTACCAGTCCGTAAAGTTTATTGTCAGATTTTAACAGTATTTCTATCTCAATAACAGACTAGCGTTTGGTAGAAAAACGGATGCCAATACTACAAATTAATTCAAAATACTACTCAGACTATGTTTATGATAATTAGTTCATGTTTTAATCTAATTACTAATGAACTCCCACTTAATACAACATCCCTCATAGTTGTTAAGTGGTACACGATCCAAATCCACTACACCAAAATCGATCATCATGTGAGATGATGTAGCTTCAATGGTGAACATCAACATGTTGATCATATCATCCATATGACTCGTGTTCAACCTTTCGGTTTCCGTTGTCCTGAGGCCATGTCTGTACATGCTAGGCTCGTCAAGCAAACCCAAGTATTCCGCGTGTGCAACATGGCTTACACCCGTTGTATGTGAACGTTGAGTCTATCACATCCGATTATCACGAGATGCTTCGAAACGACGAACTGTGCAACGGTGCATACGAGGGGAGAACACTTTATTATCTTGATATTAATGTGAGGGATCATCTTATAATGCTACCGCCGCGTTCTAAGCAAAATAAGATGCATAAAGGATTAACATCACATGCAATTCATATGTGATATGATATGGCCCTTTAGTCTTTGCGCCTTCGATCTTCATCTCCAAAGCACGGACATGATCTCCATCATCAATGGGCATGATCTCCATCATCGTCGGCTTAGCGTCAAGGTTCATGGTGCCGTCTTCATGGTTGTTCACCTCATGTAGCAACTATTACAACTACTTTGAAATACTACTCAACATGAAAATTAAAGACAACCATAAGGCTCCTGCCGGTTGCCACAATACAATAATGATCATCTCATACATATTCATCATCACATCATGGCCATATCACATCACCAAACCCTGCAAAAACAAGTTAGAGGTCTCTAATTTGGTTTGCATATTTTACGTGGTTTAGGGTTTTCGAGTAAGATCTAATCTACCTACGAACATGAACCACAACGGTGATACTAGTGTTGTCAATAGAAAGAGTAAATTGAATCTTCACTATGGTGGGAGAGACAGACACCCGCAAAGCCACTTATGCAATACAAGTTGCATGTTGAACGTGGAGCAAGTCTCATGAACGCGGTCATGTAAAGTTAGCCCGAGCCGCTTCATCCCACCATGCCACAAAGATGCAAAGTACTCGAACTAAAGACAACAAAGCATCAACGCCCACAAAACAATTGTGTTCTACTCGTGCAACCATCTATGCATAGACACGGCTCTGATACCACTGTAGGGATTCGTAGCATAGAAAACAAAAAATTTCCTACCGCGAGAACGCAATCCAAGCCAAGATGCAATCTAGAAGATGGGAGCAACGAGGGGGTGAACGAGACTAACCCTTGAAGAATTCCAAAGCCTACAAGAGGAGGCTCTCGTTGCTGCGGTAGACGATCACTTGCCGCTTTCAAAAGCGCGTAGAAGATCTTGACGGTGCCACAATCGGGCAGCACCTCCGTACTCGGTCACACGTTTGGTGTTGATGAAGACGTCCTTCTCCCCGTTCCAGCGGGCAACGGAAGTAGTAGATCCTCCTTGGAATCCTGACAGCATGGCGGCGTGGTGGCGGTGTCGATGGAGATCTCCGGCGGAGCTTCGCTAAGCATATGCGGGAGAGGTGGTGGAGGAGAGGTAGCTAGGGTTTGGGGAGAGGGGGCTTGGGCGCCGGCCCTCAAAGGGGTGCGGCCAAGGCTAAGCCAAGAGTGGCCGGCCAGCCCCTCCCCTCCTCTCTTTATATAGGTGGAAGCCCCAAGGATTAGGTCAAAAGTCTCCGAATAAGACCCCAACATAAACCTTCCATATGACCAAACCTAGGGGGAGTGGGACTCCCCCCTTTCCTTGGTGGGGTGGCCGGCCACCATGGGGAGGAGTCCACTTGGGACTCCTCCTCCCTTAGGCTGGCCGGCCAAGGTGGGTGGAGTCCCTCTGGGACTCCACCTTCCATGCTGATTTCTTCCGGACTCTTCTAGAACCTGCAGGAAAAATACCGGATCATTTTCAAACCTAGAAAATGACTTCCTATATATGAATCTTATTCTCCGGACCATTCCGGACCTCCTCGTGATGTCCTGGATCCCATCCGAGACTCCGAACAAAACTTCGAACTCCATTCCATATATCCATATCTACTTAAACGACATCAAACCTTAAGTGTGTCACCCTACGGTTCGCGAACTATGTAGACATGGTTCAGACTTCTCTCCGACCAATAACCAACAGCGGGATCTGGAGATCCATATTGGCTCCCACATATTCAACGATGACTTTAGTGATCGACTAAACCATTTACATACGATACCGATTCCCTTTGTCACGCGATATTTTAGTTGTCCGATGTTTGATCATCGGTATCTCTATACCTCGTTCAACCTCATCTCATGACAAGTACTATTTACTCGTACCGTGGTATGCGGTCTCTTATGAACCATTCATATGCTTGCAAGCTATTAGACGACATTCCACCGAGAGGGCCCAGAGTATATCTATCCGTCATCGGGATGGACAAATCCCACTGTTGATCCATATGCCTCAACTCATACTTTCCGGATACTTAATCCCATCTTTATAACCACCCATTTACGCAGTGGCGTTTGATGTAATCAAAGTACCTTTCCGGTATAAGTGATTTACATGATCTCATGGTCGAAAGGACTAGGTAACTATGTATCGAAAGCTTATAGCAAATAACTTAATGACGTGATCTTATGCTACGCTTAATTGGGTGTGTCCATTACATCATTCATATAATGACATAACCTTGTTATTAATAACATCCAATGTTCATGATCACGAAACCATGATCATCTATTAATCAACAAGCTAGTTATACAAGAGGCTTACTAGGGACTCCTTGTTGTTCACATAACACAGATGTATCAATGTTTCGGTTAATACAATTATAGCATGTATGCAAACATTTACCATAAACACAAAGATATATTATAATAACCATTTTATTATTGCCTCTTGGGCATATCTCCAACAGTCTCCCACTTAGAGTCAATAATCTAGTTTACATTTGTAAAGATATAACACCTTGGCCTTCGGGTGCTTTATCATGTTTTGCTTACGGGAGAGGTTTTAGTCAACGGATCTGACACGCTCAGAAACGTATGTATTTTGTAATTCATTTGTGTCTCAACGCATCACTCATTTCCAAATGAGTCGGCATTAAATATGTTTGGTCTTCTGGTGGAACCTTAATTCCGCGGTCTGAAATATGTCACTAATATTGTCACACACAATATAGCTTCAAAGTTCTGACACTATCAGAACTACACCAAGTTCTCAAAGAACCTCTTGACTTAACATCCTCAGTCATTGTCAAAACAATGACATACTCTGCCTTCATTTGTAGAATCCGTCACAATATTTAGAACACATCTAAATCTAGCATAGACTTATTCTAGCTCATTGTGCTACCTTTTAAACAACACTTAGCCTAATTGAGATTGAAATTTATTTTTATATGCGACAAAACTAATATCGGTGCAACACATTACATCGATTTGTTTGTCATTACACCGTACAAAATTAAATATATATATATCCTTGGTTCTTCTAAAGTACTCAAGGATATCCCTACTGTTTGTCCAATAATCATCACATGAATCATTCTGGTATATGCTCCTAACTCTTTAGAGCATAGGACATCTGATTTTGTACATATTCTTCATGATCTAAAATCACTCATGTGTTTTTACTCATTGAGTGTCAATTACACTCAAGTCTTGTTAAACTTTCGCATGAAAAGAACACCTTCTTAATATTTCTATATTGAACTACTTCAATATCCATTCTATGTACTCTGACTTAAACTTATTATGTGTTTTAATCTATCTTCATAGACCTTAACACTAAATATGTTTTAGTCCTTATCCTTTCATTAAGTTAATTCTCAATGAAACCTTTTTAATCAAGTATATAATTACATCATTTATAACCAACTATATGTCATCTACATAAAGTATTATAAAAATGTCTCAGCGCTCCCACTTAATTTTTTGCAAATGCAAGCCTCTTCATCATTTCGGATGAAATCCAAAAACTCTTTGACTATTTCATCTCGTGAAGATTCCAACTCCGCAATACTTACTTCATCCAATTGAAGTTTGTATACCTATCTATTATTCCACGGACCAGCAAAACTCTTGGTTTGTATCTTGTATACACCTTTAATACACACTTCTGTTAAGTAATGTATTTTGCCATCCTACTAGTATATCTCATAAAAGAAATATGTAGTGATTACTAGAATAATCCATATAGACCATAAGCATTGCTACGGAAGATCTAATCTTATCGCAGTCAACTCTTTGAACTTTGTCGTAAACAACTTTTCGACAAGTCGAGCTTATTCAAGGATATTACATCCAAGTCCATCAATTTCATAGATCCATTTACTTTCAAAAAGTATTCATCTATCATGGATTTCATGGCGTGTAGCCATTTTAACGGAGTCAGGGTCCATCATAACTTCTTTGTTTGTAGTTGGTTTATCATTGTTCAAAATCAATCCTTTGTCCACAAATCATTTATTTGACCACAAAGTAAACCATACCTACAAGGTTCAATATGTACTTCGATCTCCATGGCTAAAACACTTTGTAGTCATGGGAGCCATGATCGTCGTGACCGCTTTCGGAACCAATTCCGATGCTGCGCTTGTTGGAGATATGCCCAAGAGGCAATAATAAAAGTGGTTATTATATATCTCTATGTTTATGATAAATGTTTATATACCATGCTATAATTGTATTAACCGAAACATTGATACATGTGTGATATGTAAACAACAAAGAGTCCCTAGTATGCCTCTTAACTAGCTTGTTAATTAATGGATGATTAGTTTCATAATCATGAACATTGGATGTTATTAATAACAAAGTTATATCATTGTATGAATGATGTAATGGACACACCCAATTAAGCGTAGCATAAGATCACGTCATTAAGTTATTTGCTATAAGCTTTCGATACATAGTTACCTAGTCCTTATGACCATGAGATCATGTAAATCACTTATACCGGAAAGGTACTTTGATTACATCAAACGCCACTGCGTAAATGGGTGGTTATAAAGGTGGGATTAAGTATCCGGAAAGTATGAGTTGAGGCATATGGATCAACAGTGGGATTTGTCCATCCCGATGACGGATAGATATACTCTGGGGCCTCTCGGTGGAATGTCGTCTAATGTCTTGCAAGCATATGAATAAGTTCATAAGAGACCACATACCACGGTACGAGTAAAGAGTACTTGTCAGGAGATGAGGTTGAACAAGGTATAGAGTGATACCGATGATCAAACCTCGGATAAGTAAAATATCGTGTGACAAAGGGAATTGGTATTATATGTGAATGGTTCATTCGATCACTAAAGTCATCGTTGAATATGTGGGAGCCATTATGGATCTCCAGATCCCGCTATTGGTTATTGGTCAGAGTGAGTACTCAACCATGTCCGCATAGTTCGCGAACCGTAGGGTGACACACTTAAAGTTGGATGTTGAAATGGTAGAACTTGAATATGGAATGGAGTTCGAATATTTGTTCGGAGTCCCGGATGAGATCCCGGACATCACAAGGAGTTCCGGAATGGTCCGGAGAATAAGATTCATATATAGGAAGTCATTTTATAAGATTTAAAATGATCCGGAAGGTTCTATGGAAGGTTCTAGAAAAGTCCGGAAGAAACCACTTTGGAAGGCGGAGTCCCAAAGGGACTCCACCACCATGGCCGGCCAACCCTAAGAGGGGAGGAGTCCCAAGTGGACTCCCCTAAGGGGGCCGGCCACCCCCCTCCCAAGGAAGGGTGGGAATCCCACCTCTAGTGGGAGTCCTAGCTTGGGTAGGTTTCATGTGATATGGAAGGTTTTGGTTTGGGGTCTTATTCGAAGACTTGTAGACCAACTCTTGGGTGTTCCACCTATATAATGAGGGCCAAGGGGAGGGGGCCAGCCACCCCAACACCACAAGGTGGTCGCACCCCTCAAGTGGCCGGCGCCCCCCTCTCCCCAAACCCTAGCCGCCCCACTCCTCCTTCTTCCCCGCACGCTTAGCGAAGCTCCGCCGGGATTCTCCACCACCACCGACACCACGCCGTCGTGCTGCCGGATTCAAGAGGAGATACTACTTCCGCTGCCCGCTGGAACGGGGAGGTGGACGTCGTCTTCATCAACAACCGAGTACGGAGGTGCTGCCCGTTCGTGGCGCCGTGATCAAGATCTTCTACGCGCTTTTGCAGGCAGCAAGTGAACGTCTACCGCAGCAACAAGAGCCTCATCTTGTAGGCTTTGGAATCTCTTCAAGGGTGAGACTCGATAATCCCCTCGTTGCTATCGTCTTCTAGATTGCATCTTGGCTTGGATTGCGTGTTCGCGGTAGGAAAATTTTTGTTTTCTATGCAACGAATCCATACAGTGGTATCAGAGCCGTGTCTATGCATAGATGGTTGCACGAGTAGAACACAATGGTTTTGTGGGCGTTGATGCTCTTGTTGTCTTTAGTTTGAGTACTTTGCATCTTTGTGGCATAGTAGGATGAAGCGGCTCGGACTAACTTTACATGACCGCGTTCATGAGACTTGTTCCTCGTTCGACATGCAACTTGTATTGCATAAGAGGCTTTGCGGGTGTCTGTCTCTCCTACTATAGTGAAGATTCGATTTACTCTTCTATTGACAACACTAGTATCACCGTTGTGGTTCATGTTCGTAGGTAGATTAGATCTTACTCGAAAACCCTAAACCACGTAAAATATGCAAACCAAATTAGAGACGTCTAACTTGTTTTTGCAGGGTTTGGTGATGTGATATGGCCATAATGTGATGATGAATATGTATGAGATGATCATTATTGTATTGTGGCAACCGGCAGGAGCCTTATGGTTGTCTTTAAATTTCATGTTGAGTAGTATTTCAAAGTAGTTGTAATAGTTGCTACATGGAGGACAATCATGAAGACGGCGCCATTGACCTTGACGCTACGCCGACGATGATGGAGATCATGCCCATTGATGATGGAGATCATGTCCGTGCTGTAGAGATGAAGATCAAAGGCGCAAAGACAAAAGGGCCATATCATATCACATATGAATTGCATGTGATGTTAATCCTTTTATGCATCTTATTTTGCTTCGACCGCGACGGTAGCATTATAAGATGATCCCTCTCACTAAAATATCAAGATAATAGAGTGTTCTCCCCTCGTATGCACCGTTGCATTGTTTGTCGTTTTGAAGCATCTCCTGATGATCGGGTGTAATAAACTCAACATACAACGGGTGTAAGCCATGTTGCACACGCGGAATACTTGGGTTTGCTTGACGAGCCTAGCATGTACAGACATGGCCTCGGGACAACGGAAACCAAAAGGTTGAACATGAGTCATATGGATGATATGATCAACATGTTGATGTTCACCATTGAAGCTACATCATCTCACGTGATGATCGGTTTTGGTGTAGTGGATTTGGATCGTGTACCACTTAACAACTATGAGGGATGTTGTATTAAGTGGGAGTTCATTAGTAATTAGATTAAAACATGAACTAATTATCATAAACATAGTCTGAGTAGTATTTTGAATTAATTTTGTAATATTGGCATCCGTTTTCTACCATGCGCTAGTCTTGTTATTGAGATAGAAATACTGTTAAAATCTGACAAGAAACTTTACGGATTGGTACCGTATTGTTAAAGAATCAAGAATTGATTAAGTCCTATTGCAAACTTTTAGTAAACCTCACATTGTTGATTCAAAGAGCTATGGTTTCAATTAGTACCTAAAGTTATCTTGTCTCCATAAAACTTGAAGTTCAAATCTGTTTGAAAAGTAAGGAGCTGAAAATTTAGTTTTCAGAAATAATCAAGGTATGAGATATATGTGATATCTAAGACCTTATTGCAAGATGATAGAATATAATTTGGTGAGACTACATAAACTCATAAGTTTTATGGGAATGTATGAAGGTTAAAGACGCAAGGCGTCCCAATCCTCCAATTATTGGGGCACTAACGATATTCGCATATCCATGAAGTGATTGTCCTTAGTATGCACCGTTGCTAAGACTCGTTGTTTCGAAGCATCACGTGATGATCGGGTGTTATAGATTCTACGTG
Organism: Lolium perenne; assembly: GCF_019359855.2. Taxonomy (NCBI): domain Eukaryota; kingdom Viridiplantae; phylum Streptophyta; class Magnoliopsida; order Poales; family Poaceae; genus Lolium; species Lolium perenne. The sequence goes on from NC_067244.2 coordinate 26,196,980, forward strand.
TGCTTACAACGGGTGCAAGCCAGATTTGCACATGCAAATACTGAGGTTAAACTTTACGAGCCTAGCATGTACAGACATGGTCTCGAAAAGTCATCATGATATGATGGATAAAATTATGAGTGAAATTGTTCATCATATTACAAAGTTACTAATAGTGAAATCTGAAACACTTGTCATATGATGATCAACTTCAAAGTAAGAACCTCAAGGTTATTGGTATTTGACCAACAAACCTAGAAGTTATTGAAGGAGAAATGTTTTCTGAATAATGAGGAAAGCTAAAAGAGAAATTACAAAAGATATTTTGGCAAAAAGAAAAGAAAAGACTAGAAAGTGTAGCTCAGGTGTATATAAATGATATACATGTTATGGTTGTATTCCTAGTTAAGTCACACTATGAAATTCTTGGGTATTAGTACTATATTGGTTGGTATGAAGTATCATACAAAACAACGCAATACAAGAATACAATGGCCTAAGTGACTGACAAGAAATATGATAGGAATGCACATCTGGAACAAAATAAAGTGTTATTATGTTCGTCGTTAGCATTCTATCTAGCCCTTAGAATTTATAATAAAGAACTTAATAATTGTTATTTTGCTCTGGTCAAATGAAAACAATGAGTTGTTTAAATTATGACATTACTCCATGTACGATGGATAAGTTATTATAAATCTTAATGGTGAAACACACATACATAACACTGACGCTAAAAAGCCATAAGACAAATGATTTGAATTCCACTTATTTGTGGAACCTCCATTTAAGTCATGTTAGAAAGGAACGCATGAAGGAACTCCATGCAAATGGATTTTTTGGAGTCATTTGATTTTTGAATCATTTGGCGCTTGCAAATCTTTTCTAAAGAGAATGATTAAAATACCGTTCATAGGCCAAGAGTTGAACGGGCAACAAACTTAGTGGAAAAATACATGATGATGTATGTGGTTCACTGGGCATAGTTGTGTGCGGGAGATTCTTCTACTTCATGAAAACTTTCAACAATGAATTGAGTATATATGTGGATATATTCAATAAGGAAGAAGTTTGAAACATTTGAATGGATTCAAATAAATTTCAGCATGAAGTGGAAATCATCATAATAGAAAAGTCAAATATCTATGATTAGATCATGGTGAAAATATTTGAATTACGAGTTTTAGCGAACATCTAAGAGAGTCATGAAATTGTTCTACAACTCACATTTCTTGGAGTATCATAATGATGATATAGTATCCGAGAGATGTATCCAAACCTTGTTGGATTAATGATGAGATAAAATATTATGACGCTATTATATTTTTGTGGATTATGCTTTAGTGACTACCGCTTTTACACTGAATAGAGCATCAGCATGATCCGTTGAAATGACACCATACAAGTTATGGTATGGGTATTAACCCTAATAGTCTTTTCTTTAAATTTTGGTCTAAGAGTTTACAACCAAAATCGGATAAATGTCTTTGTTGGTTATTCCAGAAATTTGATTGGGAATTCTTCCCACGAGAAAAAGACAAAAGTGTTTGTAAATGTTTCTTATTTCCGAGAAATTGTTTCTAGCGAAGTATTTGAGTGGGAGGACAATAGAACTTGATAAGGTTTATGAACCTGAGCGTAATGATCAGAGTAGCGCAGCATCGGAAATAGTTCCGGAAGCGACCACGATGATCATGGCTCCCATGACTACAAAGTGTTTTAGCCATGGAGATCGAAGTACATATTGAACCTTGTAGGTATGGTTTACTTTGTGATCAAATAAATGATTTGTGGACAAAGGATTGATTTTGAACAATGATAAACCAACTACAAACAAAGAAGTTATGATGGGCCCTGACTCCGTTAAAATGGCTATACGCCATAAAATCCAAGATAGATGAATACCTTTTGAAAGTAAATGGATCTATAAAATTGTTGGACTTGGATGAAATATCCTTGAAGAAGCTCGACTTGTCAAAAAGTTGTTTACGACAAAGTTCAAAGAGTTGACTACGATAAGATTAGATCTTCCGTAGCAATGCTTATAGTCTATGTGGATTATTCTAGTAATTACTACATATTTCTTTTATGAGATATGTTAGTAGGATGGCAAAATACATTACTTATCAGAAGTGTGTATTAAAGGTGTATACAGGATACAATCAAGAGTTTTGCTGGTCCATGGAATACTAGATAGGTATACAAACTTCAATTGGATGAAGTGAGTATCACGGAGTTGGAATCTTCACCAGATGAAATAATCAAATAGTTTTTGATTTCATCAGAGACGATGAAGAGGCTTGCTTTTGCAAGAAATTAAGTGGGAGCGCTGAGACATATTTATAATACTTTATGTAGATGACATATAGTTGGTTATAAATGATGTAATTATATACTTGATTAAAAGGTTTCATTGAGAAATTAACTTCAATGAAAGAATATGGACTGAAACATATTTAGTGTCAAGATATATGAAGATAGATTGGAATACATAATAAGTTTAAGTCAAAGTACATAGAATGGATATTGAAGTAGTTCAATATAGAAATATTAAGAAGGTGTTCTTTTCATGTAAAGTTTTGACAAAACTTGAGTGTATTTGACACTCAATGAGTAAAAACACATGAGTGATTTTAGATCATGAAGAATATGTACAAAATCAGATGTCCTGTGCTCTAAAGAGTTAGGAGTATATACTAGAATAATTCATGTGATGATTATTGGACAAACAATAGGAATATCCTTGAGTACTTTAGAAGAATCAAGGATATATATATATAATTTTATATGGTGTAATGACAAACAAATCGATGTAATGTGTTGCATCGATATTAGTTTGGTTGCATATAAAAATAAATTTGAATCTCAATTAGGCTAAGTGCTGTTTTAAATAGTAGCACAATGAGATAGAAGTTGTCTATGCTAGATTTAGAAGAGTTCTAAATATTGTGACGGATTCTACAAAAGAAGGCAGAGTATGTTATTGTTTTGATAATGACAAAGGATGTTAAAGTCAAGAGGTTCTTTGAGAATTTGGTGTAGTTCCGACAGAGTCAGAACTTTGAAGCTATATTGTGTGTGACAATATTAGTGACATATTTCAGACCGCGGAATTAAGGTTCCACCAGAAGACCAAACATATTTAATGTCGACTCATTTGGAAATGAGTGATGCATTGAGATGCAAATGAATTACAAAATACATACGGTTCTAAGCATGTCAGATCCGTTGACTAAAACCTCTCCCATGAGCAAAACATGATAAAGCACCGGAAGGCCAAGGTGTTATATCTTTACAAATGTAAACTAGATTATTGACTCTAGTGCAAGTGGGAGACTGTTGGAGATATGCCCAAGAGGTAATAATAAAAGTGGTTATTATATATCTCTATGTTTATGATAAATGTTTATATACCATGCTATAATTGTATTAACCGAAACATTGATACATGTGTGATATGTAAACAACAAAGAGTCCCTAGTATGCCTCTTAACTAGCTTGTTGATTAATGGATGATTAGTTTCATAATCATGAACATTGGATGTTATTAATAACAAGGTTATATCATTGTATGAATGATGTAATGAACACACCCAATTAAGCGTAGCATAAGATCACGTCATTAAGTTATTTGCTATAAGCTTTCGATACATAGTTACCTAGTCCTTATGACCATGAGATCATGTAAATCACCTATACCGGAAAGGTACTTTGATTACATCAAACGCCACTGCGTAAATGGGTGGTTATAAAGGTGGGATTAAGTATCCGGAAAGTATGAGTTGAGGCATATGGATCAACAGTGGGATTTGTCCATCCCGATGACGGATAGATATACTCTGGGCCCTCTCGGTGGAATGTCGTCTAATGTCTTGCAAGCATATGAATAAGTTCATAAGAGACCACATACCACGGTATGAGTAAAGAGTACTTGTCAGGAGACGAGGTTGAACAAGGTATAGAGTGATATCGATGATCAAACCTCGGACAAGTAAAATATCGTGTGACAAAGGGAATTGGTATTATATGTGAATGGTTCATTCGATCACTAAAGTCATCGTTGAATATGTGGGAGCCATTATGGATCTCCAGATCCCGCTATTGGTTATTGGTCGGAGTGAGTACTCAACCATGTCCGCATAGTTCGCGAACCGTAGGGTGACACACTTAAAGTTGGATGTTGAAATGGTAGAACTTGAATATGGAATGGAGTTCGAATATTTGTTCGGAGTCCCGGATGAGATCCCGGACATCACAAGGAGTTCCGGAATGGTCCGGAGAATAAGATTCATATATAGGAAGTCATTTTATAAGATTTAAAATGATCCGGAAGGTTCTATGGAAGGTTCTAGAAAAGTCCGGAAGAAACCACTTTGGAAGGCGGAGTCCCAAAGGGACTCCACCACCATGGCCGGCCAACCCTAAGAGGGGAGGAGTCCCAAGTGGACTCCCCTAAGGGGGCCGGCCACCCCCCTCCCAAGGAAGGGTGAGAATCCCACCTCTAGTGGGAGTCCTAGCTTGGGTAGGTTTCATGTGATATGGAAGGTTTTGGTTTGGGGTCTTATTCGAAGACTTGTAGACCAACTCTTGGGTGTTCCACCTATATAATGAGGGCCAAGGGGAGGGGGCCGGCCATCCCAACACCACAAGGTGGCCGCACCCCTCAAGTGGCCGGCGCCCCCTCTCCCCAAACCCTAGCCGCCCCACTCCTCCTTCTTCCCCGCACGCTTAGCGAAGCTCCACCGGGATTCTCCACCACCACCGACACCACGCCGTCGTGCTGCCGGATTCAAGAGGAGCTACTACTTCCGCTGCCCGCTGGAACGGGGAGGTGGACGTCGTCTTCATCAACAACCGAGTACGGAGGTGCTGCCCGTTCGTGGCGCCGTGATCAAGATCTTCTACGCGCTTTTGCACGCGGCAAGTGAACGTCTACCGCAGCAACAAGAGCCTCATCTTGTAGTCTTTGGAATCTCTTCAAGGGTGAGACTCGATAATCCCCTCATTGCTACCGTCTTCTAGATTGCATCTTGGCTTGGATTGCGTGTTCGCGGTAGGAAAATTTTTGTTTTCTATGCAACGAATCCCTACAGCGCTACTATGATCATTATGCTCAGGTTCATAAACCTTATCAAATTCTATTATCCTCCCACTCAAATACTTTGCTAGAAACAATTTCTTGGAAATAAATAAGAAACATCGACAAACACTTTTGTCTTTGTATCCATAGTGGAAAGAATTCCCAATCAATACTTTGGGATAACCAACAAAGACATTCATCCGTTTTTGGTTGTAAACTCTTAGACCAAAAATTAAAGAAAGGACTATTAGGGTTTATACCCATGCCATAACTCATATGGTGTCATTTCAACGGATCATGATGATGCTCTATTCAGTGTAAAAAGCGGTAGTCACTAAAGCATAATCCACAAAAATATAATGGCATCATAATATTTTATCTCATCATTAATCCAACAAGGTTTGGATACATCTCTCGGATACTATATCATCATTATGATACTCCAAGAAATGTGAGTTGTAGAACAATTTCATGACTCTCTTAGATGTTCGCTAAAACTCGTAATTCAAATATTTCCACTATGATCCAATCATAAATATTTGACTTTTCTATTACGATGATTTCCACTTCATGTTGAAATTTATTTGAATCTATTCAAATGTTTCAAACTTCTTCCTTATCGAATATATCCACATATATATACTCAATTCATTGTTGGAAGTTTTCATGAAGTAGAAGAATCTCCCGCACACAACTATGCCTAGTGAACCACATACATCATCATATATGTTTCCACTAAGTTAGTTGCCCATTCAACTCTTGGCCTTTGAATGGTATTTTAGTCATTCTATTTAGAAAAGATTTGCAAGCGCCAGACGATTCAAAAATCAAATGACTCTAAAAAATCCATTTGCATGGAGTTCCTTCATGCTTTCCTTTCTTACATGACCTAAATTGCGGTTCCACAAATAAGTGGAATTCAAATCATTTGCCTTATGGCATTTTAGCGTCAGTGTTATATATGTGTGTTTCACCATTAAGATTTATAATAACTTATCCATCGTACATGGAGTAATGTCATAATTTGAACAACTTATTGTTTTCATTTGACTAGAGCAAAATAACAATTATTAAGTTCTTTATTATAAATTCTAAGGGCTAGATAGAATGCCAACGATGAACATAATAACACTTTATTTTTGTTCCAGACGTGCATTCCTATGATATTCCTTGTTAGTCACTTAGGCCATTGTATTCTTGTATTGCGTTGTTTTGTATGACACTTCATACCAACCAATATGGTACAAATACCCAAGAATTTCATTGTGTAACCAAACGAGGAATGCATCCATAACATGTATATCATTTATATACACCTGAGCTAGACTTTCTAGTCTTTTCTTTCTTTCTGCCAAAATATCTTTTGTAGTTTCTCTTTTAGCTTTCCTCATTATTCAGAAAACACTTCATCTTTAATAACTTCTAGGTTTGTTGGTCAAATACCAATAACCTTGAGGTTCTTACTTTGAAGTTGATCATCATATGACAAGTGTTTCAGATTTCACTATTAGTAACTTTGTAATATGATGAACAATTTCACTCATAATTTTATCCATCATATCATGACGACTTTTCGAGACCATGTCTGTACATGCTAGGCTCGTAAAGTTTAACCTCCGTATTCGCATGTGCAAATCTGGCTTGCACCCGTTGTAAGCACACGTAGAATCTATAACACCCGATCATCACGTGATGCTTAGAAACGACGAGTCTTAGCAACGGTGCATACTAAGGACAATCACTTCATGGATATGCGAATATCGTTAGTGCCCCAATAGTTGGAGGATTGGGACGCCTTGCGTCTTCAACCTTCGTACATTCCCATAAAACTTATGAGTTTATGTAGTCTCACCAAATTATATTCTATCATCTTGCAATAAGGTCTAAGATATCACACACACACACATATATATATATATATATATATATATCATACCTTGATTATTTCTGAAAACTAAATTTTCAGCTCCTTACTTTTCAAACAGATTTTAACTTCAAGTTTCACGGAGACAAGATAACTTTAGGTACTAATTGAAACCATAGCTCTTTGAATCAACAATGTGAGGTTTACTAAAAGTTTGCAATAGGACTTAATCATTTCTTGATTCATTAACAATACGGTACCAGTCCGTAAAGTTTATTGTCAGATTTTAACAGTATTTCTATCTCAATAACAGACTAGCGTTTGGTAGAAAAACGGATGCCAATACTACAAATTAATTCAAAATACTACTCAGACTATGTTTATGATAATTAGTTCATGTTTTAATCTAATTACTAATGAACTCCCACTTAATACAACATCCCTCATAGTTGTTAAGTGGTACACGATCCAAATCCACTACACCAAAATCGATCATCACGTGAGATGATGTAGCTTCAATGGTGAACATCAACATGTTGATCATATCATCCATATGACTCGTGTTCAACCTTTCGGTTTCCGTTGTCCCGAGGCCATGTCTGTACATGCTAGGCTCGTCAAGCAAACCCAAGTATTCCGCGTGTGCAACATGGCTTACACCCGTTGTATGTGAACGTTGAGTCTATCACATCCGATTATCACGAGATGCTTCGAAACGACGAACTGTGCAACGGTGCATACGAGGGGAGAACACTTTATTATCTTGATATTAATGTGAGGGATCATCTTATAATGCTACCGCCGCGTTCTAAGCAAAATAAGATGCATAAAGGATTAACATCACATGCAATTCATATGTGATATGATATGGCCCTTTAGTCTTTGCGCCTTCGATCTTCATCTCCAAAGCACGGACATGATCTCCATCATCAACGGGCATGATCTCCATCATCGTCGGCTTAGCGTCAAGGTCCATGGTGCCATCTTCATGGTTGTTCACCTCATGTAGCAACTATTACAACTACTTTGAAATACTACTCAACATGAAAATTAAAGACAACCATAAGGCTCCTGCCGGTTGCCACAATAAAATAATGATCATCTCATACATATTCATCATCACATCATGGCCATATCACATCACCAAACCCTGCAAAAACAAGTTAGAGGTCTCTAATTTGGTTTGCATATTTTACGTGGTTTAGGGTTTTCGAGTAAGATCTAATCTACCTACGAACATGAACCACAACGGTGATACTAGTGTTGTCAATAGAAAGAGTAAATTGAATCTTCACTATGGTGGGAGAGACAGACACCCGCAAAGCCACTTATGCAATACAAGTTGCATGTTGAACGTGGAGCAAGTCTCATGAACGCGGTCATGTAAAGTTAGCCCGAGCCGCTTCATCCCACCATGCCACAAAGATGCAAAGTACTCGAACTAAAGACAACAAAGCATCAACGCCCACAAAACAATTGTGTTCTACTCGTGCAACCATCTATGCATAGACACGGCTCTGATACCACTGTAGGGATTCATAGCATAGAAAACAAAAAATTTCCTACCGCGAGAATGCAATCCAAGCCAAGATGCAATCTAGAAGATGGGAGCAACGAGGGGATGAACGAGACTAACCCTTGAAGAATTCCAAAGCCTACAAGAGGAGGCTCTCGTTGCTGCGGTAGACGATCACTTGCCGCTTTCAAAAGCGCGTAGAAGATCTTGACGGTGCCACAATCGGGCAGCACCTCCGTACTCGGTCACACGTTTGGTGTTGATGAAGACGTCCTTCTCCCCGTTCCAGCGGGCAACAGAAGTAGTAGATCCTCCTTGGAATCCTGACAGCATGACGGCGTGGTGGCGGTGTCGATGGAGATCTCCGGCGGAGCTTCGCTAAGCATATGCGGGAGAGGTGGTGGAGGAGAGGTAGCTAGGGTTTGGGGAGAGGGGGCTTAGGCGCCGGCCCTCAAAGGGGTGCGGCCAAGGCTAAGCCAAGAGTGGCCGGCCAGCCCCTCCCCTCCTCTCTTTATATAGGTGGAAGCCCCAAGGATTAGGTCAAAAGTCTCCGAATAAGACCCCAACATAAACCTTCCATATGACCAAACCTAGGGGGAGTGGGACTCCCCCCTTTCCTTGGTGGGGTGGCCAGCCACCATGGGGAGGAGTCCACTTGGGACTCCTCCTCCCTTAGGCTGGCCGGCCAAGGTGGGTGGAGTCCCACCTTCCATGCTGATTTCTTCCGGACTCTTCTAGAACCTTCCAGGAAAAATACCGGATCATTTTCAAACCTAGAAAATGACTTCCTATATATGAATCTTATTCTCCGGACCATTTCGGACCTCCTCGTGATGTCCTGGATCCCATCCGAGACTCCGAACAAAACTTCGAACTCCATTCCATATATCCATATCTACTTAAACGACATCAAACCTTAAGTGTGTCACCCTACGGTTCGCGAACTATGTAGACATGGTTGAGACTTCTCTCCGACCAATAACCAACAGCAGGATCTGGAGATCCATATTGACTCCCACATATTCAACGATGACTTTAGTGATCGACTGAACCATTTACATACGATACCGATTCCCTTTGTCACGCGATATTTTACTTGTCCGAGGTTTGATCATCGGTATTCTATACCTCGTTCAACCTCGTCTCATGACAAGTACTCTTTACTCGTACCGTGGTATGTGGTCTCTTATGAACCATTCATATGCTTGCAAGCTATTAGACGACATTCCACCGAGAGGGCCCAGATTATATCTATCCGTCATCGGGATGGAAAAATCCCACTGTTGATCCATATGCCTCAACTCATACTTTCCGGATACTTAATCCCATCTTTATAACCACCCATTTATGCAGTGGCGTTTGATGTAATCAAAGTACCTTTCCGGTATAAGTGATTTACATGATCTCATGGTCGAAAGGACTAGGTAACTATGTATCGAAAGCTTATAGCAAATAACTTAATGACGTGATCTTATGCTACGCTTAATTGGGTGTGTCCATTACATCATTCATATAATGACATAACCTTGTTATTAATAACATCCAATGTTCATGATCACGAAACCATGATCATCTATTAATCAACAAGCTAGTTATACAAGAGACTTACTAGGGACTCCTTGTTGTTCACATAACACACATGTATCAATGTTTCGGTTAATTCAATTATAGCATGTATGCAAACATTTACCATAAACACAAAGATATATTATAATAACCATTTTATTATTGCCTCTTGGGCATATCTCCAACAGTTCATTTGCATGTCACTGGTACGTCGTATACGTGACGATGATCGATCACCACATGAAGACATCACGGGTATGCATAAATCTAGCGAGCCGATGCTCTCTCGTCAAGTAACCAGTGACGTCAATATTAAAAAAAACCGTTAACAAAAGAATCAATAAAATATGACCGTCATCTGTTTGTAATCCATGTCGTGCGTTTCTCGGTTTCCCTCTGTATGTGTACATTTTTCAGTGACATATATGTTGATTCTTCAAATATCTGTCATTAGTAAAATTTCAGTGGCATCTCCTCTCATGTACGGATCGTCATTGGTAAGCATCAAATGACGTTCCAAATTTTTGTCTCCCATCACAGTAAAGTGCTCAATAGTGATTGTTCGTCAAGGTTCATTTAGCAGGGGAAAATAATAATAATAATAATAATAATGTATTTGTCGTTTTAATACAATTTAGCTGGTATACGATACGGATATAATAGTTCATGCTTACAATTGCATGTCAACTAGTCCACAAATTAGTAAGATAGTTACTACATCAAGCACGATGTATTTTGTCGTGTACAAGACACATGAAGCTCAACAAAACTACTCAGTTGATCAAGTTCAATGGAATGTGCATACAATATATAGTATCATCGTAAAAGGATCCTCATCTTCACGTGGCTGATATCCTCACATGTGCACCTTCCTGTGTCATCATTGTTGCATGGGAAACATGACTAGATCATGCAAACGGTAATTAAGCCTCTGCTTCGAAAATGTACAATGTGGAGAGAGAGTAGTTAACTGAATAGGGTACGGATGCATAGATACAGATATGTACATGTGTCTTGTAATACATAACATTCAGCACGATAGAACTGAATAATGAAGAACATGCTTCCTAGGAACTAGAAAATTGTTCAGAATATGAAATGGACAGAAGATAAAAAATACATACCTACGAAATAGATCATTAGTGTTGTAATCCATAAAATAAATGAATTAAATTAGATTATTGTGCACACATGTATTGGCAATGCAGAAACCACACAAATAGTTAATCTTCAAAAGGCAAATATATGAAACAAAATTATTGTATGATATCAGATTATTGGTGCATAGGTGCATTAGTTTTTCTAAGCAACATCAGTTTGTACTGGATTTATGAAATATTCCATCATGACTCATGTATATGTTTTCTTTCAAAAAAGCAATCACTGACAAGAGTAAAATTAACTGATTGGGGTAAGATGCATAGCAACTGATACACATGTTTTGTAATAGATAATATTCAACGTGATATAACTGGATCCAGAAGAACATGCTTCCTAGAAACTAAAAGATTGATCAGAATAGAAACTTGAGAGCTGATAAAAGAGAACATACCTACGAAGTAGATCATGAGTTCTTTAGTCCGTGAAAAAATATATGAAATTAGACCATTGTACACATATATATTGGCAATAAAAAAAACTATGTGCAAATAGTTAAGCTTGAAATAAGAAATATATGAAACAAAAATATTGTTTGACATCATATTATTGGTGCATAGATGCATATATAGCAATAATGTAAGCACTACTTTTTTCTAATCATCACCATTGTATACTTGTCCTATGAAATATTACATCAATACTGATGTCTACATTCCTATTCAAAAAAGTTATCATTGACAGAGTATAATAGTTTGGTCCAACTCAATTATAATGCCAAATAATTACTATTCCAACAATGTGATGGGGTTGAGCCGATAACACTTACACTGATATCACTTGGACTAGGAGATCCATGGGTGAACCACTTAAGAGAGTCACTGCTACTCGGTATAACGAACTGGGAGGTGGGTGGCTCATTTGTTCCATGCACTACCGCCTCAAAATGAGGATTACAAGAACCATCATTTCTCCTAGGGAGCCGCCTGCACGACGACTCTCAGACCGTCAGGAGTCACCTTCCTGCCAAAAGCTAGGCGGAGAGGATCTTCCAACCTCTTTCTATCGATGGAATTGTGGTCGCTTTCACATGGAAAGGACTCATAGTACTATTTCTATAGGTAACATGATTTAGGTTAAAAACTTTAAATAGGTAGTAACATGCATGTAGAACATATATACGTTGTTGTGGGAGTGGTGTTTTAGAACATGGGTGCATATGCTCCATATATTTTGAAATGCATTTTACACATATTTTAAATTTCAAAACAACTAAAAACAAAAAATTCGCATGTCCATCTTCACGTGCTACGCGCGCACAAAATCGTTTCATAAAAAATTGGCTTATCATGTGACGTGTGTAAAAAAGACAAAATTCAGTGCTAAAAATAATGCTTTTCACAAGATAAACTTTCTCCTTTTTTACATAGACCACAAAAATATTGGTTTTTCGTGAAACTTGACAAACATACATATATTATGGAGATGTACATATAGAATTTCTTGTCCAAAATTTTCAATATTTCAAATATATTTTTTTGGTAGAGAGAGCATACGCACCCGGGAACCGAATTGAATTTTAGATAGTAACGTAGATGTAATACGGGAGAAAAGGTAAGGTAAATGCATACACATTTATACCGGCTGTGCACAGGTATTCGGTGATTAATTCAGTCGGGATTCCGATTTCCAAATCCAGCTTGCGCATAGCTTCGAGGGTATTAGGTTAGTCATAGTAGGAAATAATATAGGCTAGTAACATGCATATGTTACTACTATATGTTATTATTTTCATAGTGGATAATAATTTATATGTGGTTTTATGCATCATGTTATGTAGTATTATGTTGTAGACTCATCTTATTTTGAAGTGTATGATGTTATGATAATATAGCTATCCTCATTCTAATTTTTCGATTATTCTCATACCATATCAGCAAAATAGTTAATACTATGTTTTTTTTTTGACCGGGTCTACGGCGGGCTTGCGCCAGCCTGAACATTGATCAAGAACAACAAGAGTACATGGGATCCTTACAATATTTTAGAGGGAAGCGAAAGGGGTGGGGGGAAGAGCTTCAAGGGGGTTCGAACCCATTACACCAATTATTAAGAGTGAGAGAGGGGGAGGAGGTAGTACAGCGATGTGCCCACAACCTAATATCCTCAATGCACCTATGGGAGACAAGACTTAGATCTTCATCCACGCCATTGAAAGTCTTGGCGTTTCTTCTCTTCCAGATGTTCCAGGTGATGGCAGCGACGATCGTTGTCTCTTCAAAATTCCTACACCGCATGGTCCGGAGGTCAGCGAGATTGGAAGGCCTCCCCGCGCTGAAGTCTGGAAAGAAGAAGGACCAAACTTCCCAGGCGCGGGGGCAGAGCAGCAGCATGTGGTCGGTGTCTTCATCTTGGGAGCAGGAGAGGCAGGTAGCAGAGGTACTGAGACAATGGCGGAACCGGCGTTCATTGGTCGGGAGACGCTTCTTCAGGGCAAGCCATCCAAAAACTTTGCACTTCAGAGGGGCAGCACTCCTCCAAACTTGTTCAGCAGCCTCATCTGTCCGCAGATGCCTGAAAGAATTGACATAGACACTTTTGTTCGAGAGCTTCTTGTTAGTGAGGCGGTCATATCGATCATCCGGGGAGTCGCGATGCAGGACCACAGAGGTAAGCTCATTTGCAAGGGTACGAAGGTCGGCCTCCGCGGCAAGCGAGAGGCGCGGTCCAAGGGTGCCGCGGAAGTCGGACGTCAGAGCCGTGGCAACATTAATGTTTATGCGAGTGGAGTGGGAGTAGAGGTCAGGAAAGCGGTCCCGAAGGGTGGTGTCGCCAGTCCAAAGATCGGCCCAGAAGGCTGTCGAGGCTCCACAGCCTACCGAGACCTTGGTGACGGAACGAAAAGCTTTGAGACCAGCGACAATGTCCTTCCAGACGGGGGTGTCGAGATGGTGAGTATCTCCAAGGTCCCTGGAGCCATTCCAGCCGTACCGGTGGCGGAACCAAACAGCCCAGGGAGCAGAGGTGTCAGAATGGATTTTGGTGAGGAATTTGGTTAAGAGGGCGGAATTTTGCGATTTAATGGAGAGAACGCCGAGCCCCCCAAGGCTTTTTGGGACGCAAACGTCCGTCCAGGCAACTTTGCAATTCCCACCATGGCAAGTTTCCTCTCCGGTCCACAAGAAGGCCCTACGACGTTTGTCAATAGCCTCAACGACCCCAGCCGGAAGAAGTCCGGCGGCCATAGCATGGGCGAGCATGGCCGTGAGGACAGAGTTAACGAGTATAAGACGCCCCCCAATTGGGAGGCACCGGCCCCGCCACCCAGATAGGCGCATGTCACTTTTGTGGATAATGGGGGCAAGGTCGGTAGGGCGGAGCTTGTAGACAGAGAGGGGAAGCCCCAGGTATGTTTGGGGGAAAGAGGAGACATCACATCCGAAGGCATTTGCCATGGAGAGGGCCATGGACTGGTCAGTGGCAATGGGGACAAAGGTGCTTTTGTGGAAGTTGATGACGAGGCCAGTGGCCGTCGAGAAATCGTCAAGCACCTTTTTAAGGTTGGAAACATGTTCCGGGATGGCACAGATGATGATGAGGGTGTCATCAGCATACTGGAGGACCGGACAGGGGAGGTTATTAACCAGGGGGTGCAGGAGGAGCCCCTCGCGGGAGGCATGGGGGATCATTTGCTGCAGGACGTCAACAATAACGTTGAAAAGGAATGGGGAAAGGGGGTCGCCTTGCCGCAGGCCGCGGCGGCATTGGATCCATCTTCCGGGCACTCCGTTAAGGAGGACCGCAGTCTGGCTCGTGAGGTTTAACATTTTAATCCATGATCGCCAGAGCTCCAGAAATCCCTTGGCAAGGAGGATGCGATCGAGGGCATCCCAGCTGATGGAATCGAAGGCCTTACGGAAGTCCAACTTAAAGACAGCAGCGGGTGCTGCGCGTTTGTGACAGCTCTGCACAATGTCGGCAGCATAGACGAAGTTTTCGGCGATACAGCGCCCAGAGATAAACCCAGTCTGATCGGGGTGGACCAGGTAGGGGATGAGGTCCCGGAGCCTGAGAGTGAGGCATTTGGTGTGGATTTTAAGGCAACAGTTTTGGAGAGAAATGGGTCGGAAGTTGTCCGGCTTGTTGGCCCCTTCTTTTTTGGGAAGGAGGACAATGTAGGATTTGTTGATGGGCCTAAGGTCCGAAGTGAGAGTGTGGAAACTGGAGAGGTTATCTAAGAGAGCAGAGCCGACCAAGTTCCAATTTCTCTTGAAGAAAGCAGGTCCAAAGCCATCAGGCCCTGGGCTAGAGTTGTCGTTCATGGTGAAAAGGGCGGTCCGGATCTCTTCCAGGGAGAAAGGGCGGGCCAGGGTAGAAGCTTGAGAAGGTGTGAGGGAGGTGGAGGTGACTAGCGAAACCAGGTCAAGCTGATCCAGAGTGGTCACGGGGGTGCCCAGGAGATTTTTGTAAAAATCATGGAGAATAACGGCTTTAGCTTGATGAGAGGAGACGATATTGCCATTTTGATCCTCAAGGTTTTTAATTTGGTTCTTCCGGAGGCGGCCAGAGGCGCAAAGGTGAAAGTAGTGGGTGTTCTCATCGCCCAAGATGCAGTTTTTGATTTTTGCACGTTGCCGCCAGTAAGTTGCTTTATTGGAGATTTTTTGGCTGAGGGTAGTTTTGGCGAGGTAACGGAGCCTATGTTCCAGGGGGGAAAGATTCCGATGTTCCTCAAGGCGGTCGAAGAGAGAGATGACAGCGCGGCAGTTGAGGAGGTAGATGGGTGGGAGCTTCCTGTCCTTAGCCCAGGCTCTAGCTGCCGAGCGGACCCTTTTTAGCTTCATACACAGAGCGCTGACAGCTGTGAGGTGGGAGTGCCTGGGGCCAACACTGTTCCAGTTTGCCTCAACCATGGAAGCGCTGACAGTTAATACTATGTTACTTTCACTACAAATAATCTTACATGTTCACGTTCACGTTGCAGGTTCACCATATACCCGATTTCGATTTCGATTTCAGGCAGGGTCGAACTTGGCCTAGCGCCCTGGGGGAACGGGAGCGTCACTCTAAAAGGACAATAGCCCACTAAGGCCTTGTTCGGTGTCAACGTTTTTATGGGCTTTTGACCGGTTTCGGGGTATAAAATCCGGGCCCGATTAAAATACTCCAAAACACTTGAAAACACCTATGTGCCGTTCGGTGGACCGGTTTCGGCCGAGTAAGAGCCCAGAAAACACCCAAAAACCCGTCGGGCCGGAGTGGAATCGAGACGCCTCACCTCCCTCGCGTTTTCGTCGCTGCGACGAAAGGCGAGCTACTCCCGTTCGCCACCGCTGCCGACGCCCGAATCCGCCGCCGCGACTCCCGTTCGTCGCCGCTACCGACGCCTAAATCCGCCGCCGCTGCTGCCGACGCCGTCCCGCAGCAAGCCAGCGACGGTTTTCTCCGGCCCTGCCAGCGACCCACACGGAGCTCGTTCCGCCGACGACCCGGAGATCCTTGGGCCGCACGAGCTCCTTCCACCGCCTACAGGGAGCTCCTCTCGCCGCCCCTCTTCTCCGGCCAAGCTGAATTCCTTTGTGAGTATGCACTACCCACCTCACCGCCCCCTCTCTCCTTGTATTGCTAGATGCGCATGATGTGAGATCTATGGTTCTTGATGTGAGATTTAGGGTTCTTGGTTCATTTCAATAAAGTTTCTTGATTGCCCAATCTTGTTAGTTAGTAATTTTGTGGCTGCAATGCTCTAGCAATACTTGCAATTCTGTGTGTGTGTGTGTGTGGTCTTCCCTGACATGTGGATGGTGGAGACTTGGACTCACTCGAGTAGTCCAGAACGGGTGAACTATTACTTGTTAGTTTTACACATGTATGCATCAGTTCAGTGTGCATGCACTTTTACCTAATGTATTGCGTATCTGAACCAAGAGTAAGTATCAACTAAAGATGGAACAATACTGCTAATTTGAAACATCAAATACAGTAGCATGGTTCGCATATGCATTCTAGATATGATTTATTGCAAAACCAAGTTTAATAGCATTTGTTACAGAAGATTGTTTTGATCATTCAAAATTCTCTGAAGTTAATCTCAATTACAAGGAGAACAATATGTCCCATCGATACACTGGCACGTACTGTATTGTGCCAAGCATGTTAATTCGAAAATTCAGGTTTGTCCTGTTTGACATCCCGTAATACTCTTTTACTCTATCAAAAAATTAAACGTCTAAAAAATTCAGTTAAAACTTCAATTAACTCTCTTTTACTCTGTTTTTAGGTTTTAGTTAACTCTTGTTTTTAAGAGACTTTCATTTGTATAGACTTACTGGCACATTGTCTTCAACAGTAACCAGGCTACTGTTTACTATTTGCTGTACTGCATTTCCTTTGTTTTCAAGTAGCTGGAGTTCTCATTGTATGTCAGGATGTTCCTTATTAGCATTCCTTGTCATTGTTTGTAAACTTCCTAAGCTTATATATGAGGAAAGATGAGACTTGCGTGTGTCATAGTGAGGTTCAGTTTTGGTATAGTTGTTGTATGTTCTTAGTTGGCTGTTAGTAGGTGGCAACTTGAGAAGCAGGTTTAGTGATCGTTGTAGTTGGTCGGGTTTTCAGAATTCTCTTTGTTTTCTAATCTATACTTTGGCCTTCACTTCTTCATCCATTTCTTGTTCATAGTATAACTCAGTCCTCGTCCGTGCTCATGAGGAGGAACTCGTGAAGATCCTCGCGTACGAGTCGAGCGGACAAGTGCGGAGGAGGCGACGGGGGGCTGCACCTCACCATCCCGGGGAGCCCAAGCGGCATAGGTGCCCCGCCCTCCGCGAGGGAGCTGCGGACGGCGGACGGCTGACGGCGGACGGCGAGGGACAACCGGGGAGAACGTATGCATAGGAGATAAACCGAGATCTTTTATTTCAGATTGTAAGGATCCCAATGGATAAGATTTGAAGTGAAGAGGGTTTTTTTTGTAAATATGCAGTTGTTCAAACCCTCCGACGCCTTTTTTACGGATGGAGGGAGTACAAGTTTAGTTTAAACTGTCAAAAAAGATTGTATTTTTATCCATTTGTGTTGAATATATTTGAATACATTAGTTTGTAAAACCAGTCTTCCAAATAAGTGTTTTGACAAGTGTTTTGGGTGAAAGGGGTTTTGTAGTGTTTTGAGTAGTGTTTTGGGTGATTGGTGTTTTCACCCAAAACACTTCTCAAAACACACAAAAACACTGGCACCGAATGAGGCCTAAGGAAAAGGAAAAAAAAACCCACTCCAGGAGTGTAGGCACGGCGTGCAGGACGGAGGCGGAGTATCACAGTATCACCGTTCTAGCCGCGGGAAAGGCACAGCGGCGCCTGCGCGAGTTCCGGCTCAAGTGTCGATAGGTAGGCACCCGTGCACTTGTTTTTCGGCTTTACCAACAACGGCCGTCGGGGATGGCAACACTGACCGCGCGCCGCCG
Source organism: Lolium perenne (assembly GCF_019359855.2). NCBI lineage: Eukaryota > Viridiplantae > Streptophyta > Magnoliopsida > Poales > Poaceae > Lolium > Lolium perenne. The sequence continues at coordinate 26,215,548 of NC_067244.2, forward strand.
GCGCCCGCCTAGGGTTCCGCCGGTTGGACGGAAACGCAGCGTAGGAGCCCATGGTCTTAATCAGAGAGGAAAAACTATCTACCACCCAAATTAAGCTCAGAATTGCCAAATTGGTTCGTCATTGTGATTTCCTCTTGTTTCAGTTTCAGTCAATGCCAATGGAAACGGTCCATAGAACCGACCAGGCAGGGATATCTGTTCATCGCGAAGATGATGCTAAAGACAAAGATGCATCGACAGCCGTGGAAGATGTTCAGGATGATGCTGAAGCCACAGATGGATCAACAACAGCTGAAGGGGAATCTACTTGCCGCGAAGATAACAGGAAAGACTCCAAGGATGGCTCGCCCACAGACATGTATGATCCATGGGACCCTCCCAACCCACCTCCTCATCCCTCAATAGAAGCCTTAACGTCCACTGGTGAGTTTATTACCCAGGTAAAGTAACTTGGCCCTCTCATATGATATGTATCATATTCCCTCCCTCTTCATATTGCACCTTTTGGTAGTGGTTCGTCACTGACAATTTCTCTCTTTTAGTATGAAAGACAAATTCGGAAATTCCTTGCTGAACTCAGAGGCACCAGTATAATTGTTCCGGACCGCACTCCTAAGGTTCTTTCTCTTGTTTGTTTCATGATTGACATATCATCTGGCAGCTAACTGCATTCTTCGTGTCTTGCCGCGGTATTTATTTGTAGTTATCCTGCATGGTGTAAAAAATTAATTTGAAGGAACGCCCTTTTGTCATCCTTTCAGTTATTATATGAGTGTAGTTTTCGTCCTGAATTCTTAAAACCACCCAAACTGGGTCCATCAATTATCAATGTTGTGCGGTTGTCAGTCTTTATCAGCTGTTTTGGATGACATGGTGCCTACCGGCCACATCACTCACGTGTCTTCCACACCAACGATTCTCTCAAAATGAATCGGTAAATGTACTAGAAAATTCAGCATTTTATATAAGGACAAGGAATAGGAACCGTTCTAGAAAATGGGCGGAAACCACACACATATATATTGTATGAAAAAGAGCTTCCACAAATGAAAAAGGAGCATTTCAAAGAGCTCCGTATTAAAATAGAAAAGAAATACTGAGGAAACAAATATATGTTTATTTTTTCTTTAAATTTACATTTTGCTAAAGTTGTATTTTTCATAGATTCAGGTTTTCTAATAAATTGATGGATTATTATTATTTTCTTACATCCCAGAGAGATGGTGATAATGGTACATGCAAGCGTCACATCACTTAGAACTGCTTTTGAATGGATGAAACCATAAAGAGAGCTCACAACTGCACGGTATTGATAGTTAATGGATCAGCTTTTTATGACTTAAACGTTTAGGATGAAAGTTCCACTCAGACAATAGTTAAGGGATGCAAATTGCACGTTTTGTTTATTTCAGTAACATAAGATGTCTATAGAGAATACTTCTGTTGTTATGCTTTATTAAGTGGACAGCTGAACTGATTGCACTTCACCTTGTTAATAAATGGTGGATCTATGCAGGAGACACAGGCAAAATTTTGTAAGATATATGGCCCTTTGGGGAAGGCCCTCCAAAAAGATAGTGTTCCGTGCTTCCTTCAGCTCTTTCAAAAGTATAGAGAGCTCATGGTTTCTGGTTATATCTTCACGCCACAAGCCTTCGACGTGATAGTTACACACAGTGCCCTGCGTTGTGCGGAGTTAGTTTTGGAGGGCAAGGAGCCGAAGCTCTGTGGTCAGCGCGCCAACCCCAACTACATTACCTGCTTTGGATACTTCCCTCTCCACCAAGCTGCTGAGACATTCTCCACTGACATGGTTGAGTTACTGTTACGCTATGGTGCTTTGGCAAATCTACGAACCACAGGCGATAGAGTTATCGAGGGCCTCCTCCCACTCCATGTTGCCATTGAGAACACTTGCCAGCATAAGTATCTGGAGGACAATCTTATAGATGACCAGAGCTATGAGAAGGGAAATACCAAGTACATCTACAAGCTCATACATCTGCTTTGCCTGCCTGAGATGGTTTGTGTTGAATCCCTCCTTCCACCAGTTACTACTTTGGTTACATAAGAGTAATGAATCAGTTCAGGTTGTCAGATATTTAAATGCACTGTTCTAACAGGTCTTAAGAACTGCCAATTTGTTAGGAGTAATTTGTATAGTTCAACTCGTGAGAGTGAATAGTTTGCCTGTCAAAATTTCTTCTGTAATTTTGTCTATATGGGGCACCATTTCTTTTTAGTTAAGGGGAAATGAGTCAATTTTCTCTACAATCAAGTCTTTGTTGATTTAAAAATCTCCTTTATTGGTGACTTATGCAGAAGATCTTTTTGGACACGACTAGATTGCTCGCAACTCACACAAATGATGTAGTAGATGTGCTCTGGGATTACATCAAGCATGGGAAGCTTGTCCCTGCAGCTATTTTGCTCCTAGCTGCTCAGAGGCATTTCCGTGACCTAAATGGATTTGATACAATCAAGAAACAGATCATCAGTTCTTTGATTGCCCTACAAAGGGAATGGTGTGGATTAGGAAGTGGTAAAAATACCAAAGCAAAAAAGCAGTGGAAGGAGAAGAAAGTACGTTTTGATAATGCATTGATGCTTTTGAAGATAATTTTTAAAGCTGGTGAAGATCTTGATGCATATATTCAAGCTCATTCAGAGGTACCTGTTAGATCACAGCTTTATTGTCTTACACATCTATTTTTTCTATTGAATATTAATAATTTGGCTTTCATGAACTTGTGATATTGATTGTAGTGAGAGAATATTGGTTCTCTTGCTAACAAATATGAATATAACAAAACATACCTAGTGGACCCTCAGTCAAATTGTTTGGATTCCTACTTTTATGAAATATTTTTGAATCAACGTATCATCTATACATGTAGCAATAAACTGATCATGCTAGGGAAGTCAGAGATATTGAAACCATTTTCATGGTAGTAGGTACTGTCAGTTCTGACCTAAAAAATCGTTGCTGTTACCATTTCAGTTCAATTTAATGCATTTTGAGCTGTTTGATTGCTTTCTTATACTAATCTAAACAATTATTGCTGCATCCCAAAGTCCAAAACTCAAGCATGGCAAATAATCTGGTAAACCAAGAGTATTTCGTTTGGATCGAGTTACATTGCCAAACTTTGGGTATTTGTTCTTTGGTTTGAGGACCCAGAAAGCAAAGTTCTCATGGCTCTGCAGCTAGAACACTGAGACGACTGTTATCGTGATACTACACGTTGTACAAAAATAAAAATAAAAAATATCATATGTAGGACATATTGTACTGTAATTCATCTGGTAGCCATTTAAAATATTTAGCAACATAAATATAAAGTAAAATTGACATAGGTTCACCACAACAATTAGCAGCTAGCAAGTCCATTGCATTAATTGATACAACGATAAACTGATATAATAATAGCATGTACCATGGCATGGCAATTGACAAAGAAATACCCCAAGTCACACAAGCCATTCCCAATGATCCACTCCACTCCCACTCTTACTTGTCTTCAAACTCCAACAACTCATGGAGTGGTCTTCACCTCCTCCCAAGAAAAAGATGCATTGATGCTGGGCATCAACTTAGTTCCATGAAATATTATCCTCACCTGCATACAATATCCCAAACTTACTGGTATCTCCGCGAAGCTACTCACTGTCCCACTAGAAATCTACTTGGAAGAGAGGGTTAGCTCTGTTATACTGTACATATGATACTTGTGTCTATTGTATGACATGTAAATGAAGTCATTCGATTTCTTCTGCTCACGCATGTTCCTCTTCGTCCGATGAATCTGAATCACACCCTTAATGTTGCGGTGTTGCCTCATTGTTGTCTCTGATAATTTGAGCAACATTCTGCACATTGATATCATTACCTCCCTCATGTGCCTATACTTTCTATCTGACCACGCATCCACGTTCCTTCCTCTACTCGCTTACATCCTTCTAGACGTTGGCATGTCATGGACCCCTCACTTCATGATAGGTGGCTAGCTTCAACCCATGCCCATATTACCCAAAATGTGCAATGGGTAATATAGCTTGGTCCATCTCCCAAATGTCTGGTCTTGTTTCTTGAAAGTGACTGTTAGTGTTAGATTGATATATGTGTTAAAGTGATGGTTCCTTCTGTAATGTTGTTAGATTTAGTCCATGATGCTGGACTTAGTAAATGTTGTCTTGATTGCTGTCTTCGAATTACAAAACATAATGATTTAATAATGATAAGGATATGAGTTTACTCCTATATACATGACCTGTTGGGTTTATGGAACAAGTCTGTAGAGAGCACATGAGTTGTGTCGGCTTGAATATGTATCAAGTATAAAAATGTAAGGCAAAACCTTTGTTACTGGATTTACAAAAGAAACATATTATGCAGGCATCTCATCAGGAGGTCCTTGGAAAAGTGTCAGCAGTTCTCCAAAATTATGATGTTGGTCCTTGTGGAAAAGGAACTTGCATTGACGACTTCGACTGGTTTGATTTTTCTTGCCTTCTGCATCTATGGTCGCTACCTTTTTGTACATATAGACGATTTATGTAACAATCTTCTAATTAATTCTTCCGCATACTCTTGAAGCTGCCCATATGATTATGGAGTTCCAGACAGCATCTCACATAAACATGGTGCGTCTGTGTTTCATAGCCCTATATTTTTACTGTGCTTAACATATTTTATTTTGCAAAATAAGCTGTAATAATTCTATAATGGTAAACAGGGGATGCAGGTTTGTCCATGGCAGCCATAGGATCTCTGGAAGTTGAGGCAAACAATGTAAGGATATTTGACGGAGTGCCTCTTGACTTGTCTATTTTTTTTCTGCATGCTGATTACCGTTTTTAATGAATTTAAAACGTTGACCAACGGGGGAATGATCCCTCCCTTGGCTATACATTGTTAGGTAGGATGAGACTCTCCTAGCGGATGGGCGCTAGGATGATAACCCGGTTTTAAAGTTCGCCCCTCCCTGCGAAATTACCGCGAGATGGGGATTCAAACCCGGGTGGGTTAGCTGCGCACTCGCTTGCCTTGCCACTGAGCTTTCTCCTGTTTTTAATGAATTTAGTCTATTTTATTTTCAGTTCTTTCTGCTGTTTATATGTTGAGATTGAGGAGAAAAAACTGTTCAACTTCATTTGAATGGTAGTTTCTGTTAGAGGAGACTGAAGTTCACCACTGTAGTGGCATTCAAATATTCTACTTCAGCGTATCATCCCATAATTTAGTGGCACATGTTTATTACACTCTTGTTTTATCTTTCTCTTAGAATAACTGTGGTCAAATTTTATGGGCAAGACACAAACATGCTCTAGACTTATTTTAAAGATAGGAAACGAATGCCAACTTCCACTTCTTCCTGCTGCGTGGTACGAATGCGGTCACTACCCTCGCTTCTTGCTTCTATTTAGTAACATTCCTTCCCTTTTATACTAGAAAGCCGTTCTCGCTTGAGGCTATTATATGACGTACGTGAACTACCATTTTCATTAGGAGCCACCCTTTAACGAGATAATTCCCATTAATCCATTTTTGGGATGCTGGGAAGATCCCTTGTATCAAAAAGATCAAGTAAGATATATAGGATTAGCTATAATGATAGCAACCTTCATAACCACTAATGTACTTATACCATGAATAACTAAACAAGTAGTGATTCCTCTGCGCGTGATAAAATGAAATGCTAAATAACATAGTACTCTTAAAAGAGAATCAAAGGAGAGATACGAAAAGACTAGAAACTTCGTGATTTCAGAATCTCATATATAGTCTATTCCCTTTTTGTAGTATGATTGAATAAGAACAGCTAAGGACAAATCTGGTCTGGGGTGTTCAGGAAGTTTTGTTTGTAGTCGTCTGTGCCTGCTGTTAAGCATGTGATTGCACACCAAATGGAAGTTCCCTGTCTAGTTCAAAGAACTTAACCTAGTCACCCTTTTTTATGTGATTGTTCTTGACATAGTAATCCAGATGCAGGCTTTTACAGCAGAGGAGGGGTTGAATGACAATTGTTTTGCTAGTCCACAACAACGCAATGAGAATAACTTGGTTTAAACCTTATAAGAACCTTGTGCATGTTGTTGAAATATATACTAATATACATCTTGTATTTTATTGACGTCTCTATTGTGGCTATTTATGGGTTAACCAGGTTGTGATAAATGAGCCACGCAGAGGACAGAACCTCCCATATGCAAGAGATCAGTTCTTACCTATATGGAGATCGGTATTAAAAGCTCGGTTTATTACGAGGGTCTATCCATCTTATATACCAAAGAAAGAGTTACCGTATATTCTTGATGATCGCAACCGCGAGCAACCGAACAATCGGAGATCTTCTCAAATTCGTGTTGGCGTGTTGGGCTTGTTGGAGAGAAGCTTTCCAAAAGTAGCAAGTAATCGCAAATTAGCAAGTACTCACCAATCCAGAAGGCTATTTAGTGCTGCATCGACTGCACTGAAGATGCTGAAGCACGCCTGATGACTAAGCAAAAAAGGTAATATCTTTACTAGTCGGAGTTTTTTTTGGCCTTAATAGTCAATTTTGCATGTCGAAAGGTTTCAGCCAACTATTTTCATTTTGAAGATAGTTGCACCATATAGGGTGGTATTGAGTTGAAGTAATGTCTTTTTGGTGTTACATTGTGTCCAAATTTTTTATTGTGCAGGCGTCTCAACAAGCAACCACTCTTCCTACACCATGAGGGTTCTGTGGTTTATCTGGTTTTCTGGTTGCGCACCACACTGGATGAGCGCTATTGTGTATGCCATCACACTTGTGTATTTAGAACAGCCATATTTGTATCTGGCTACCAATGCACGCTCAGAAGAATAAATTGTCAGCGTTAGAACCCGGAGCTATGATGGGAGTCCAGGCCAGGAGTGGTCGAGGGGTAGGGAAAAAGCTGGAAAAGTTTCTGGCGTGAAGGGAAGAAAGAAAAACTTGAACTTACGCACCTGGTAATTTTAGACCCTCCTGGGCCGTCCCTCCAGGTCGTTTCCTCGATCCAGAAGTGATGAGAGTACATCTCTCGTACAGTTATAGCGTAGGGTATCTCCAACGTGGCGACCTAAACGGATGCGCTGGATCGTCTATTTTGGGCCGTTTAGGTGGTCGCGTGGACACGCGGACAGCCCCACGTCCGGTTGTCCGTTTTGGTCGCACGCTGCGCCCAACGCAACGGCCACCTATTTACCCATTTAGCCACACATACTTATAAATAATATCTAAAAAATATAAAATAATATCTAACAAATATAGAATAATATCGAATATCATAAAATAATATCAAATAAAATGTAGCATGATGAAGAAACGAAATGTGCCATATTTTGAAAAAATATAAAAATTACAAATTGAGATTGTCAACTAAATTTGGGTCTAGGATCTCCTTCTGCCTCTTCTCGAACCAAGGTCTCTTCGCCTCGCTCATGGTGGTTAAGTCGGCGTTTATGATTAGGTTGTCCTCGGCTTGCCGTTTCAGCTCAATATCCTTCGCCTTCAACTCCACCTCTTTTGCCCTTGCCATTGCTCTGAGCTCAATTTCTCTCTTTTTAAGCTCAATTTCTCTAGCCTTCGTCTTGGCCTTCACCTCTTCAATCTCAAGCTTTCTCTTTTAGACATCGAAGTAGTTCTTCCTGTCCTCTTCTTTCTCCCGGCGCCTCCTCTCATCCCTCTTGTCCGTGGACACCTCTCTGTCAGCATGCATCTCCTTCAAAGTGCCAACCAGTTGCATGGCCGAAGCATCACGCTTCATGTCGGCTTTAGTTGACTTGTGACCTCGTGGACGACTTGCACGACAAGCGGAGCTACCGCAAGGCTGACCACCATCAAGGTCAACGACCGTGGCATCTTTGGCGGTCTTGTCAAGGTCGCCATGTACCCCTCGTACCCCTCCTGGAACTTGGGGGTGCCATGGTGTAACATCCCAAATTTCAATAAAAAGAAAGTTAGAAGATTCCAGAGAGCAAAATTTCAAACCAACAAAAACTTTTTAAATTGCATATAGTGCCATGCATAGGACTTGTGCATTTGAGTGATATGCCATGATGATTGTTATTATGTGTATGTGCTATACTCTAAAACCCTAATGTGATCATGAGAAGATCACCAACCAAATAAATCAAAAAGAGAAAGAAATCAAATAAAAGAAAAAACCTAAAACCCTCACATATGGCTTATGCCATTTTTATAAATTTTGAACCTAGACCATTTTGGTATTCACCATTAGTTGAATAATGTTACTAAACACTTATTACAACTTTTGGAATCAAAGAAACACAAATCAAATGAATTTCAAATGCAAATTTGGCTCACATATGATAATGGTCAAATCTGCCAATTATAGTCTGATCACTACTTTGAGCCCTTGCAATTCAAATTTTCCAAACTAAACTTTGTCAACTCTTTGCACCTCATCCAAGAGCACATCAAGGTGAACACTTTTTGTAAAGATCACCATGCCAAATTCTTTTTAGATCAAATACTATGCTCATCCAAAGTTGCAACATTTTATTAAGTGGAACATTCTCACACTTATCAATTTTTGCAAATCTTTGAATTAAACAATTCCACCACCACCTCTCACTCTCTCTGGTCAAATACAACTTAACTAAATATACCCAATTCAAATCTTGCCACCATTTGAACTCACTCAAAAATTGGACAATTTTGCAAATTCAAAATATGGAACTATTTGACACTATTCTAAATAGTGATCTATACCACTCTAATCTACCCCAAACTACCCTATCTGGTTCCCCTGCCCCCTCTCACCCTTAATGACACATAATAACCCTAAGGAGAGAGGAGGGCCAGCTAGGGCATGGCCATACCGGCCATGTCGCCACCCCGACGCACCTCCCCTCTCTCCCTTCTTCTTCTGCCCTGGCCCTGCTGCCAAACATCGCCACCACACTCCTCTACACCATCCTAGCCAAGCCACGGTCCAGCTCGACGCCGACCATCGCCGGAGATCGCGCGCCAAGATCGGCCAGCATACCGCTCGCGTCGCGCGTGGACGCTCCGCAGACCACACTGGCCACGCGCCACCCCACCGTCTCGCACTCGCTCTGGCCCCGCTAGCAACGCGTTGAGCCTCGCTGCGCCACCTCAGACCCGCCAGACACGCGCTCGACCCGACCCTGGACCGCCGCCGCAGGAGACGAAGAAGAAAATCCCGTAGACGCCGCCGCTCGACACGGAAGCAATGCGTCGCCACCAGACGTCGCCCGATCGTGCCGTCACCACCTATAGCTTCGCCTGGACGAGGAGAACGCTGCCGCACCGTTGCCTAGCCCAACCGCTCGCCGGAATCGCCGCGCGCTTGTCGACTTCAACCCTGCCCCGCAGCACCCCTCCGCCTCTATAAATAGAGCGTTCCCTGGACGAAGCTGAGCACACCACCTCGTTCCCCATCCTCCACTGCCTCTCCTCAACCCATTAGCTACCTCGATCATCGCCGGAACAAGGCCAATCGGAAGATCGGAGCCGCGGAAGCCCTCGAGGAATCGCCATCGATCCAGGCCACCTCGAGCTCCGCCACTGCTACAGGCTGCTTCGCCGTCGTCCACAACTTCCTCGCGCACACTGCCAACCCTTTCTGGAGCCTCGGTGAGCCCTCCGACCCCCTAGGTTCGCGGGAGAAGCCACGACATCTCGTCGGAGACGACGATGCACGTGAGCCGTCCGATGCTCATCTAATCCTACGCCCCACGTTAAATCATACCGTTTCGGGTTTTATGACTCGCTGATGAGTGGACCCCATGCTATCAGCAAGCCCACGCGTCTGTGGACCGTGGTGGGCTGGGCGTTGGCCGTTTTAATCCAATTCGGCCCAGCTTCGTTTCCTGCCGGCCCTTTAATTCAAATCGTGTCTAATTAAATTCAAATCAAATTCAATACTGGATCCAAATTTGAAATTCAATAGAATCTGTTTGGCTTGGCCAAATTTAACAAATTTTATATTGTTGGAAAGCTACTAAAAAGATCTACAACATGCCACTGGTCCCACTTCAAGATCTGTTGTAGAATTAATCTGATAAAAAGAAGAAGGCAGGGACTTTTCCCTATTCAAATAATTATTAAAAATCAACCAAAATAGATATTAAGTTAATTCCAACTCCAATAGCTCACATTTGACTTACACTAATTGTTTATGCAAGAAAATGGTGTGGTCACTTTGCAGGATCATGCCCTAGTTTAATTAATGGACAATATGGCTAGTTTATCTAAGTGATATTATCCAAAACTATTATGCAAATCATATGAAGTATTTTACTTCATTTAAATCTTGTCCCAAATGAATTCATGTGATGTTTGGACCCCTGGCCAAACTCTCTTATATGAATTACTTGGAGATTTAAATCATTTGTAGCATTATTAAATGGTATGAGGTGGTCTACCTCATTTATCATTTTCTCAAATGATGATAATGAATGTTTGACTTAGGTCAATATAAGTTCATGTATGATTGTTTGAGAAATTAAATCTTAAGAAGATTTCAATGAGAGGAAATTATTTCTCAAGAACCCTATGTAAACTATCATTTACATATTAAATAAAAGGAAATTATTTCTCCTCAAGCAACACAACCCATGCACCATAATTAGATTAATTGTGTGCTTAGAATAGTTTGTGTGAATATATGTGATGTATGGAATAGCCATTGAATTAGTTGAGTGATTATACTCGTATTTAAATTTAGACACTAGCACCGGAGAATACCCGGAGGAAGAAGGTTGCTACCAAGAGGAGGAGGAGGAGAACTTTGAGAACTACCAAGGCAAGCTAATATTCTTGCAAAGTGCAAAGCCCCTTGGGGCAAGGCACCATTAGTCTTACCTTTCTTACCATAATCCTATCCCAAGTTTCTACCTTACAAGTTTTTACTTGTTTATTCAAAGAGTTACTTTTATAGTTAACTTTGGTCAAAGTTAAAGAAGGTTACTATAGTAGCAAAGTTAGTCTCAAGCTAGCCAAGCAAGATTAGCACCCCTCATGATTAGTGCTAGTGCTAAATATTAAAACTTGACTACTCTAGATGGGAACATATGACTTGAAATGAATTTGAAACCTTGGAATGATGAAGCATTCCATTGAATGATTTTTGAAGGTGATTATGACAAAGAGAAGATGGTGATTTTTGATAAAACTGATATTGGTTTGAATGCGATACCTTTCCAATATTGAGTACCCCCACAATACCTGATTATGGGTAGGGCTTAACTGGAAGTTTATGCATCTTAGTGTGGGTTCCCTCTGAACACACATCATAGGGGTTACGCTTGAGGCTGCCTCCGTTGTTGAGAAATGATGTGAATTGAGGTGAATTTGTACGGCCAAGCCCTGTGCAGTTCCCAGGTTGACAGTTGGTCTTCACTGGGAGGCCAAGCTCATGGGGAGAGGTGCTCATACTAGGATTTGTAAGTGAAAGGTTATGGTTGATGATCCGCGTACTATGTTACGATGATTCGGGGTAATCCCGACGGATGAAATCAAATGTTGTGGCACAAGTGTGCAACCTCTGCAGAGTGTCAATCTATTCGAATAGCCGCGTCCACGGTTACGGACGGTTGGAAAGGCCATACAGTTTCCGATGTCAGATTCTTGAAAATAATGGTGAAATGAATGGTGAATTGGTGACTTGACTTTGAATCACAACAAATGTTGTGGGAATGACACTGATGTTCCCACTTGAGTTAGTTAGCACATGAATAAGTCTTTTCTCAAATACTTGTGAACTAAAATTGGCTTTATGCAAATAAACTAGAGCTTAGCACCCTTACTAGAATTGTCTAGCACTTACACTAGTATTAGTTTGCGAGTACTTGAAGTACTCACGGCTTTGTCCCTGGCTATTCAAATGGCCAGAGTATGAAAATGAACAGAACTACCAAGGAGATGACCAACAGGATGCCTACGACAACTAGGAGTCTTCCAACGTCAAGCGTTGGCCTGTGGACTAGAGAGTCCAGTTATCTTTACGCTTCCGCTATGAACTTGTGTTTGTTCGTTGATCAATAGATCAACTATTCGTGTAATATGGATCATGTGATTCCAATTGTAAGACAATATGGTTTGTAATGAATGATGACTATGATACTTAACTATTATGCCTCGCAACAACAATATTCCTGGGATTGCGATGAATGACATAATAGGCATCCGGACTTAAAAATTCGGGTGTTGACAAGTTGGTATCAGAGCCATTGTTTGACCTTAGAAGACCTTAGTTAGAATGGGCGTTCTGAAAAACTTAACTTTCAAATCAAATGAAGAAAATATTTGTGAAAATTTACTTACACTCTTGCCTTTGAGACTTTTCCAAAATTTGATGAATCATGCTCTATCTTATTTGAATCTACTTAAAATTTTGTCACACTTTGCACTCTCTAACTTACTCATCCAATTCTCTTTCAGATGGAGCCGAATGAACCCATCAACACCAAGTTTTACCAGCTTGGGAACGGAGGGAGCTTGATCTTCGAGCACGACCTCAACGCCCTTTCGGACTTCCTCGAGCGCCCGCACCTTGAGTTCCACGGGATTCAGGTGGACGACACTCCTAGAGGAGAGTTGCAGTGGATCACCACCGCCGTCTTGAGGGGCAAGATGGAGCCTCCCACCTCAGAGAGGATCCTCTTCTCCTTCCGTGTGAGCAGCTGGCTCGACGCACTCGCACGTGGCCTTCAGGAGGCACTTGCGCGCCTCTGTGGACAGAACGTGGTGCGCATCCTCGCTTCGCGCTTCGCGCATCTCGTGAGGCGTGATGCCATGGGAGTGCCCATGGAGCTGCAGCCGCACCCGCAGTTGAGGCACCATGCTGAGCACCTGGACTTCATGCTCTACCAGACTCAGAAGGACCTCGACGCCACTCGCGCTTACGCGAACCAGACCCATGCTCACATCGTCGAGCAGGGTGAGGCGATCAAGCTACTCAACAACGACCGCAAGAGCCTTCGCCAACAGCGTGCCAAGAAGGACTCTACGATTTCGCGCCTTCGCGCCAAGATCGCGTCTCTTGAGGCCACTGTCAAGGCCCAGGAGGATCAGATTAGAGAGCTGGAGGACGACGACGGAGGCATCAACCTTCAGGGAGGAGGAGCCTTCCTGAGCGACGACGACGACTTTGAGGAGGACGAGTTCACCGAGGAGGAGGACTACGAGTTCCTGGAGGCAGGACCTGACGACTACATCCCGATCGACATCGAGGATGAGGAGTAGTTGCACTAGTTTCACTTATGTAGGTGTGAGTTGTATCCCGTCCTTTGTATCGTAGCATGAGAATGGTTCTTAAAACCATGGTAGTATGAGTGTGTTAGTTTGTACTATGTGATGAATGAATGAATGAATGTTATGTTTGTCATGAAAAGATTACAAGTTTCAAATGTTTTCAAACTTACTCAAAATAAACCATAGACATTTCCCTCTTATCTCATGATCTTCTCTATCTTCAGATGGCCCCTCCCAATCGCACCAACGATGCGATGATGCAACTGCTGCAAACCCTGCTTGCCGACAGGGAGACAGAAAGAGCTGAACGCCAAGCCAACATCGCAGCCTTGCAGAATATTGCAAATCAAGGCCCTGGAAATCATGACCACCCCGGATCCAAGCTCAAGAACTTTCAGAATACCAATCCTCCGGTGTTTAGCAAGACTGAAGAACCCCTCGACGCCGACGACTGGCTCCAGACTATGGAGAATAACTTGGAAGTAGCCGGAGTGGAAGCCAATGAGAAGGTCTTGTTTGCAACCCATTATCTCGCTGGACCAGCCCGCGCTTGGTGGACAAGCACCCGTGCCATGAACGGGGGTCAGTTCATGACTTGGGAGGATTTCAAGCTCAAGTTCAGCAAGTACCATGTACCCCCGGGTCTTATCAAAAAGATGAGGGATGAGTTCCGTGAACTGAAGCAAGGTCGCTTGACGGTGGTAGAATACCGCGACAGGTTCCTTACCCTGTCAAGGTACGCCCCCGATGAGACCGACACCATCGAGAAGAGGCAGGAGAGATTCCTGAACGGACTGCATGATGAGATGCAGACTGTCCTCGTCAACATCCCCTTCGTCGACCTTGAAGCCCTTGTAGACTCCGCCATCCAGATGGAGGGCAAGCTGAACCAAGCAAATGAGAACCGCAAACGCCGCATGATGCACCAGAGTGGGCCTAGCAATGCCCCGAAGTATCGCCCCAGCTCAAGCGGAGGTTTCACTCCGAGAAACAACAACAAGTCCCAGATGCAGAACTCGCGCCCCGGTTATCAGAACCGGAGTGGAGGAAACTCCAGGCCAGGAGGCCACAACAACAACAGCAACTACAACAACAACAACAACTTCAACCGCGCTCCACCCCGAGCCCCCAATAACAACATCAACACCGCCCCCAGGACCGGGAGCAACGCCATCCCCGTTGCGACCAAGGACAAGGCCACCATCACTTGTTATGAGTGTGGTGTAGTGGGACACTACTCCAACAAGTGTCCCAAGAGGCTCGCCAAGCTCGCAGGCAACACCGCTGCACCTGCTCAGCAACAACGCCGTGTCTCCACCGGCAAGAAGTTCGCCCCCAACAACCCCAATAACCGCAACGGCCGTCTCTACCACATGAACGCCGAAGAAGCCCAGGAAGCACCAGATGTTGTACTGGGTATGTTTTCTGTCAACCACATCCCTGCCAGAGTGTTGTTTGATTCTGGAGCATCTCATTCTTTTGTCACTGAAGACTTTGCATCAACAAGTAAAATTCAACCCATCAGTTTGAAGCATGTTATGATAGTTCAAATCCCCGGATCAACCACCAAAGCCAGAAAATTTTGCAAAAATGTACCCATCAAAATCCATGAAGTAGATTTCTATGCCAATCTGATAATTCTGGGAACCAAAGGTTTGGAAGTCGTACTAGGAATGGACTGGATGTCAAAACACCATGGATTGATTGACTGTGCCAAGAAAGCCATCACCATGACTAGCAGCACCGGTATCCTAGTAGAACATGTCTCTGAAAGACTACCCAGAAAATTCACCTGCAACCAAAGTGTAGCCAAGCCAACTGTGGATCAAATCAGGGTCATTTGTCGATGCCCTGATGTGTTTCCGGATGATCTACCCGGTATGCCCCCGGATCGGGATATCGAGTTTATCATCGAGTTAATCCCCGGAACTGGACCTATAGCGCAGAGAGCCTATAGCATGAACCCAACAGAGCTTGTGGAGCTGAAGAAGCAGATAGATGACATGTTAGCCAATGGTTTGATTAGACCTAGTGCATCCCCCTGGAGATCACCTGTTTTGTTTGTGGACAAGAAGGATGGTGCCACTCGTTTATGTACGGACTACCGTAAGCTTAACGATGTCACCATCAAGAACAAATACCCTCTACCCAAGATAGAAGACCTGTTTGATCAGTTGACCAGAGCCAAAGTTTTCTCAAAGATAGACCTTAGGACTGGTTATCATCAGCTGAAGATTCGCGCCACCGACATTCTAAAGACTGCCTTTACCACCAGATATGGGTTGTATGAGTACAACGTCATGTCGTTTGGATTAACCAATGCCCCCGCTTATTTCATGAATCTCATGAATAAGATCTTCATGAACTTTTTGGACAAGTTTGTCGTTGTCTTCATCGACGACATTCTCATCTACTCCAAGTCCGAAGAGGAACATGAACAGCATTTGGAGACTGCCCTAGAAACCCTTAGACACCGCAAGTTGTATGCGAAGTTCAGCAAGTGTGAGTTTTGGTTGGAAGAAGTAGGATTCCTGGGACATATCTTGTCTGCAGGAGGAATTGCCGTAGATCCCGCCAAGATCAAAACTGTTATGGAATGGCAAGCCCCAACCACCCAAACCGAGGTCCGCGCTTTTCTTGGATTAGCCGGATATTACCGCAGATTTGTAGAAGGCTTTTCGAGCATCGCTCGACCAATGACCCAACTGCTAAAGAAGGACAAGAAGTTTGAGTGGACTGACAAATGTGAAGAGAGCTTTCAACAG
The DNA here is from genome assembly GCF_019359855.2 of Lolium perenne. Classification (NCBI taxonomy): domain Eukaryota; kingdom Viridiplantae; phylum Streptophyta; class Magnoliopsida; order Poales; family Poaceae; genus Lolium; species Lolium perenne. The sequence continues at coordinate 26,231,563 of NC_067244.2, forward strand.
CTCAAGAGTAGACTGACAACAGCCCCAATCCTGATCATGCCAGACATCACCAAGCCCTTTGACGTATATTGCGACGCCTCCAAGGTTGGTCTTGGATGTGTGCTTATGCAAGAAGGCAAAGTTGTATCCTACCTTTCAAGACAACTGAAGCAGCATGAAAAGAACTACCCAACCCATGACCTCGAGCTTGCAGCCGTGGTCCTAGCCTTGAAAGTTTGGCGTCATTACCTCATGGTATGCGAGATCTACTCCGACCACAAGAGCCTGAAATATATCTTCACCCAGAAGGAGCTGAATATGAGGCAACGCCGATGGATCGAGTTGATCAAGGATTACGACATGGAGATTCACTACCACCCCGGCAAGGCCAATGTGGTAGCGGATGCTTCGAGTCAACTGCCGTGTCAGTTGAACTCCATGATCGTAACCGAGCAGCCCAGCCTGTATCAAGAGTTTGAACAGTTCAGACTTGAACTTGTTAGTGAAGGATTCCTAGCCAGCATAGAACTGCTACCCACCTTGGTTAGCCAGATCAAGGAAGCCCAGAAGGACAACGCTAGCATCGATGGAATCAAGAAACAGATAGCCGCAGGAAAAGCTCCTGGATTCACCGTAGATGAAGCCGGAGTTCTTTGGTACAAAGAACGTCTCTGCGTACCATCGGACTCAGACTTGAAGCAAGTCATCCTGCAAGAAGCCCATGACACCCTTTATTCAATCCACCCCGGAGGTACCAAGATGTATCAAGACCTGAAGGAGCAATTCTGGTGACATGGAATGAAGAGAGAAATCGGCAGCTACATCGCCAAGTGTGACATCTGTCAGAGAGTCAAGGCAGAACATCAATGACCCGCCAGACTTCTACAACCACTGCAGATTCCAGAATGGAAGTGGGACTCCGTAGGAATGGACTTTATCACCGGACTGCCCAAATCTAGCAAAGGCAATGATTCAATATGGGTAGTTGTCGATAGACTGACCAAGGTAGCCCATTTCATCGCCGTCAAGACCACATACCAAGGACCAAAGTTAGCTGAACTGTACATCTCCAGAATAGTCGCCCTGCACGGAACCCCGAAGTCGATAGTGTCAGATAGAGGATCACAGTTCACCTCAAGATTCTGGCAGAAAGTGCATGAAGGACTAGGAACCCGTCTGAATTTCAGCACCGCCTATCACCCTCAGACCGACGGACAGACTGAGAGGGTCAACCAGATATTGGAGGACATGCTGAGAGCATGTGTACTGGAGTATGGATCCAAGTGGGAAGACTGCTTACCTTACGCAGAATTCTCTTACAACAACAGCTATCAAGCTAGCCTGCAGATGGCCCCCTTTGAAGCCTTGTACGGAAGAAAATGCCGTACCCCCCTGAACTGGTCGGAAGTCGGAGAAAGCCAAGTCTTTGGCCCAGATGTTCTTCGTGAAGCCGAAGAGAAAGTGCACAAGATTCGCGAGTACCTCAAGACGGCGCAATCACGACAGAAGAGCTACGCCGACAAGAGACGTCGGGAGATGACCTTTGAGATTGGAGACTTCGTCTATCTCAAGGTATCCCCCTTGAAAGGAATGCAGAGGTTTCAACTGAAAGGAAAGCTCGCACCCCGATATGTCAGACCCTTCAAAGTCCTCAGCCGCCGAGGTGAAGTATCCTATCAACTGGAGTTGCCCGAAGAAATGTCGGCTGTACACGACGTGTTTCATATCTCACTCCTCCGGAAGTGCCTTGAAGTCCCTGAGAAGACCGAAGTGTTCAAGAACATCGATCACCGATCGGTGGATATCAACAAGGATCTGACATACCGCGAAGTACCGATTCACATCCTGGAGGAAGCTTACCGAACCACCCGCACCCGAAGCATCAAGTTTCTGAAGATACAATGGAGCAATCATACTGAAGATGAAGCCACCTGGGAACGCGAAGACTTCATGAAGAAGGAGTACCCAGATCTCTTTAGTACCTAACTTTCTTTTCGATCTCGGGACGAGATCTTTTGTAAGGGGGAAGGGTTTGTAACATCCCAAATTTCAATAAAAAGAAAGTTAGAAGATTCCAGAGAGCAAAATTTCAAACCAACAAAAACTTTTTAAATTGCATATAGTGCCATGCATAGGACTTGTGCATTTGAGTGATATGCCATGATGATTGTTATTATGTGTATGTGCTATACTCTAAAACCCTAATGTGATCATGAGAAGATCACCAACCAAATAAATCAAAAAGAGAAAGAAATCAAATAAAAGAAAAAACCTAAAACCCTCACATATGGCTTATGCCATTTTTATAAATTTTGACCCAAGACCATTTTGGTCTTCACCATTAGTTGAATAATGTTACTAAACACTTATTACAACTTTTGGAATCAAAGAAACACAAATCAAATGAATTTCAAATGCAAATTTGGCTCACATATGATAATGGTCAAATCTGCCAATTATAGTCTGATCACTACTTTGAGCCCTCGCAATTCAAATTTTCCAAACTAAACTTTGTAAACTCTTTGCACCTCATCCAAGAGCACATCAAGGTGAACACTTTTTGTAAATATCACCATGCCAAATTCTTTTTAGATCAAATACTATGCTCATCCAAAGTTGCAACATTTTATTAAGTGGAAAATTCTCACACTTATCAATTTTTGCAAATCTTTGAATTAAACAATTCCACCACCACCTCCCACTCTCTCTGGTCAAATACAACTTAACTAAACACACCCAATTCAAATCTTGCCACCATTTGAACTCACTCAAAAATTGGACAATTTTGCAAATTCAAAATATGGAACTATTTGACACTATTCTAAATAGTGATCTACACCACTCTAATCTACCCCAAACTACCCTATCTGGTTCCCCTGCCCCCTCTCACCCTTAATGACACATAGTAACCCTAAGGAGAGAGGAGGGCCAGCTAGGGCATGGCCATACCGGCCATGTCGCCACCCCGACGCACCTCCCCTCTCTCCCTTCTTCTTCTGCCCTGGCCCTGCTGCCAAACATCGCCACCACACTCCTCTACACCATCCTAGCCAAGCCACGGTCCAGCTCGACGCCGACCATCGCCGGAGATCGCGCGCCAAGATCGGCCAGCATGCCGCTCGCGTCGCGCGTGGACGCTCCGCAGACCACACTGGCCACGCGCCACCCCACCGTCTCGCACTCGCTCTGGCCCCGCTAGCAACGCGTTGAGCCTCGCTACGCCACCTCAGACCCGCCAGACACGCGCTCGACCCGACCCTAGACCTCCGCCGCAGGAGGCGAAGAAGAAAATCCCGTAGACGCCGCCGCTCGACACGGAAGCAATGCATCGCCACCAGATGTCGCCCGACCGTGCCGTTGATACGTCTCCGACGTATCGATAATTTCTTATGTTCCATGCCACATTATTGATGATATCTACATGTTTTATGCATACTTTATGTCATTATTATGCGTTTTCCGGAACTAACCTATTGACGAGATGCCGAAGGGCCAGTTCCTGTTTTCTGCTGTTTTTGGTTTCAGAAATCCTAGTAAGGAAATATTCTCGGAATTGGACGAAATCAACGCCCAGCATCTTAGAATTGCACGAAGCTTCCAAAACACCCGAGAGCCACCAGAGGAGGGCCCTGTGGGCCCCACACATGTGCCCGGCGCGGCCAGGGTGTGGGCCGCGCCCCCCTATTGTGTGGCGGCTCCGTACCCCCTCCGACTCCACCTCTTCGCCTATATAAAGGTCCTTGACCTAAATCTTCGAGACGAAAAAGCCACGGTACGAGAAACCTTCCAGAGCCGCCGCCATCGCGAAGCCAAGATCTGGGGGACAGGAGTCTCTGTTCCGGCATGCCGCCAGGACGGGGAAGTGCCCCCGGAAGGCTCCTCCATCATCACCACCGCCATCTTCATCAACGCTGCTGTCTCCCATGAGGAGGGAGTAGTTCTCCATCGAGGCTCGAGGCTGTACCGGTAGCTATGTGGTTCATCTCTCTCCTATGTACTTCAATACAATAATCTCATGAGCTGCCTTACATGATTGAGATTCATATGATGATGCTTGTAATCTAGATGTCATTGTGCTAGTCAAGTGGATTTTACTTATGTGATCTCCGAAGACTCCTTGTCCCACGTGTGTAAAGGTGACAGTGTGTGCACCGTGTGGGTCTCTTAGGCTATATTTCACAGAATACTTATTCACTGTTATGAATGGCATAGTGAAGTTCTTATTTATATCTCTTTATGATTGCAATGTGTTTTGTATCACTATTTATCTATGTGCTACTCTAGTGATGTTATTAAAGTAGTTTATTCCTCCTGCACGGTGTAATGGTGATAGTGTGTGCATCGTGTAGTACTTGGCGTAGGCTATGATTGTGATCTCTTGTAGATTATGAAGTTAACTATTGCTATGATAGTATTGATGTGATCTATTCCTCCTTTCGTAGCGTGAAGGTGACAGTGTGCATGCTATGTTAGTACTTGGTTTGGTTATGTTGATCTGTCGTGCACTCTAAGGTTATTTAAATATGAACATCGAATATTGTGGAGCTTGTTAACTCCGGCATTGAGGGTTCGTGTAATCCTACACAGTTAGTGGTGTTCATCATCCAACAAGAGAGTGTAGAGTCTAGCATCTATCTATTTATTCTGTTATGTGATCAATGTTGAGAGTGTCCACTAGTGAAAGTATAATCCCTAGGCCTTGTTCCTAAATACTGCTATCGCTGCTTGTTTACTGTTCTACTGCATCTGTATTGTCTGCAATATTACCACCATCAACCACACGCCAGTCCTGGACAGCAAAGCACTTTTCTGGTGCCGTTGCTACTGCTCATATTTATTCATACCACCTGTATTTCACTATCTCTTCGCCGAACTAGTGCACCTATTAGGTGTGTTGGGGACACAAGAGACTTCTTGCTTTGTGGTTGCAGGGTTGCATGAGAGGGATATCTTTGACCTCTTCCTCCCTGAGTTCGATAAACCTTGGGTGATTGATGTCTACGCCCCCCCTCCTTTTCCTGTAGACAGTGTTGGGCCTCCAAGAGCAGAGGTTTGTAGGACAGCAGCAAGTTTTCCCTTAAGTGGATCACCCAAGGTTTATCGAACTCAGGGAGGAAGAGGTCAAAGATATCCCTCTCATGCAACCCTGCAACCACAAAGCAAGAAGTCTCTTGTGTCCCCAACACACCAAATAGGTGCACTAGTTCGGCGAAGAGATAGTGAAATACAGGTGGTATAAATAAGTAGTAGCAACGGCACCAGAAAAGTGCTTTGCCCAGGACAAGAACAAGCAGTAGTAACGCAGCAGTAGTAACGCAGTAAAACAGTAAACAAGCAGCGATAGCAGTATTTAGGAACAAGGCCTAGGGATCATACTTTCACTAGTGGACACTCTCAACATTGATCACATAACAGAATAGATAAATGCATACTCTACACTCTTGTTGGATGATGAACACATTGCGTAGGATTACACGAACCCTCAATGCCGGAGTTAACAAGCTCCACAATTCAATGTTCATATTTAAATAACCTTAGAGTGTAAGATAGATCAACACAACTAAACCAAGTACTAACGTAGCATGCACACTGTCACCTTCATGCTAAGAAAGGAGGCATAGATCACATCAATACTATCATAGCAATAGTTAACTTCATAATCTACAAGAGATCATAATCATAGCCTACGCCAAGTACTAACACGGATGCACACACTGTCACCATTACACCGCAGTGAGGAATAAAACTACTTTAATAACATCACTAGAGTAGCACATAGATAAATTGTGATACAAAACACATTGCAATCATAAAGAGATATAAATAAGCACTTCACTATGCCATTCATAACAGTGAATAAGTATTCTATGAAATATAGCCTAAGAGACCCACACGGTGCACACACTGTCACCTTTACACACGTGGGACAAGGACTCTCCGGAGATCACATAAGTAAAATTCACTTGACTAGCATAACGACATCTAGATTACAAGCATCATCATATGAATCTCAATCATGTAAGGCAGCTCATGAGATTATTATATTGAAGTACATAGGAGAGAGATGAACCACATAGCTACCGGTACAGCCCCGAGCCTCGATGGAGAAGTACTCCCTCCTCATGGGAGACAGCAGCGTTGATGAAGATGGCGGTGGTGTCGATGGAGGAGCCTTCCGGGGGCACTTCCCCGTCCCGGCGGCGTGCCGGAACAGAGACTCCTGTCCCCCAGATCTTGGCTTCGCGATGGCGGCGGCTCTGGAAGGTTTCTCGTACCGTAGCTTTTTCGTATCGAGGTTTTAGGTCCAGGGGCTTTATATAGGCGAAGAGGCGGCGTCAGGAGGTCAACAGGGCCCCCACACTATAGGGTGGCGCGGGCCCCCCTGGCCGCGCCGGCCTAGGGTTTGGTGGGCCTGTGCCCCCTCTCTGGCGGTTCTCGTGTGTTCTGGATGCTTCCGGGCAAAATAGGAACCTGGGCGTTGATTTCGTCCGATTCCGAGAATATTTCGTTACTAGGATTTCTGAAACCAAAAACAGCAGAAAACAGCAACTGGCCCTTCGGCATCTCGTCAATAGGTTAGTTCCGGAAAATGCACGAATATGACATAAAGTGTGCATAAAACATGTAGATATCATCAATAATGTGGCATGGAACACAAGAAATTATCGATACGTCGGAGACGTATCAGCATCCCCAAGCTTAGTTCTGCTCGTCCCGAGCAGGTAAAACGATAACAAAGATAATTTCTGGAGTGACATGCCATCATAAACTTGATCATACTATTTGTAAAGCATATGTAATGAATGCAGCGATCAAAACAATGTAAATGACATGAGTAAACAAATGAATCATATAGCAAAGACTTTTCATGAATAGTACTTTCAAGACAAGCATCAATAAGTCTTGCATAAGAGTTAACTCATAAAGCAATAATTCAAAGTAAAGGCATTGAAGCAACACAATGGAAGATTAAGTTTCAACTTGTAACATGTATATCTCATGGATATTGTCAACATAGAGTAATATAATAAGTGCAATATGCAAGTATGTAGGAATCAATGCACAGTTCACACAAGTGTTTGCTTCTTGAGGTGGAGAGAAATAGGTGAACTGACTCAACATAAAAGTAAAAGAAAGGTCCTCCAAAGAGGAAAAGCATCGATTGCTATATTTGTGCTAGAGCTTTGATTTTGAAAACAAGAAACAATTTTGTCAACGGTAGTAATAAAGCATATGTATCATGTAAATTATATCTTACAAGTTGTAAGCCTCATGCATAGTATACTAATAGTGCCCGCACCTTGTCCTAATTAGATTGGACTACCGGATCATCGCAATACACATGTTTTAACCAAGTGTCACAATGGGGTACCTCCATGCCGCCTGTACAAAGGTCTAAGGAGAAAGCTCGCATTTTGGATTTCTCGCTTTTGATTATTCTCAACTTAGACATCCATACCGGGACAACATGGACAACAGATAATGGACTCCTCTTTAATGCATAAGCATGTGGCAACAATTATTATTCTCATATGAGATTGAGGATATATGTCCAAAACTGAAACTTCCACCATGAATCATGGCTTTAGTTAGCGGCCCAATGTTCTTCTCTAACAATATGCATGTTCTAACCATAAGGTGGTAGATCTCCCTTACTTCAGACAAGACGAACATGCATAGCAACTCACATGATATTCAACAAAGAGTAGTTGATGGCGTCCCCAGTGAACGTGGTTATCGCACAACGAGCAACTTAATAAGAGATAAAGTGCATAAGTACATATTCAATGCCACAATAGTTTTTAAGCTATTTGTCCCATGAGCTATATATTGCAAAGGTAGAGGATAGAAATTTAAAGGTAGCACTCAAGCAATTTACTTTGGAATGGCGGAGAAATACCATGTAGTAGGTAGGTATGGTGGACACAAATGGCATAGTGGTTGGCTCAAGTATTTTGGATGCATGAGAAGTATTCTCTCTCGATACAAGGCTTAGGCTAGCAAGGTTGTTTGAAACAAACACAAGGATGAACGGTGCAGCAAAACTCACATAAAAGACATATTGAAAACATTATAAGACTCTACACCGTCTTCCTTGTTGTTCAAACTCAATACTAGAAATTATCTAGACCTTAGAGAGACCAAATATGCAAACCAAATTTTAACAAGCTCTATGTATTTCTTCATTAATAGGTGCAAAGTATATGATGCAAGAGCTTAAACATGAGCACAACAATTGCCAAGTATCACATTATCCAAGACATTTTAGCAATTACTACATGTATCATTTTCCAATTCCAACCATATAACAATTTAACGAAGCAGTTTCAACCTTCGCCATGAAAATTAAAAGCTAAGAACACATGTGTTCATATGAACCAGCAGAGCGTGTCTCTCTCCCATACAAGCATTTATTCAAACAAAAACAAAAACAAGAAACATACAGACGCTCCAAGTAAAGTACATAAGATGTGACCGAATAAAAATATAGTTTCAGGGGAGGAACCTGATAATTTGTCGATGAAGAAGGGGATGCCTTGGGCATCCCCAAGCTTAGACGCTTGAGTCTTCTTGAAATATGCAGGGGTGAACCACCGGGGCATCCCCAAGCTTAGACTTTTCACTCTTCTTGATCATAGTATATCATCCTCCTCTCTTGACCCTTGAAAACTTCATCCACACCAAACTTAGAACAACTCATTAGAGGGTTAGTGCACAATCAAAAACTCACATGTTCAGAGGTGACACAATCATTCTTAACACTTCTGGACATTGCCCAAAGCTACTGGAATTCAATGGAACAAAGAAATCCATCCCACATAGCAAAAGAAGCAATGCGAAATAAAAGGCAGAATCTGTCAAAACAGAACAGTCCGTAAAGACGAATTTTATTGGGGCACCAGACTTGCTCAAATGAAAATTCTCAAATTGAATGAAAGTTGCATACATATCTGAGGATCACTCACGTAAATTGGCATAATTTTCTGAGTTATCTACAGAGAATTTTGCCCAGATTCGTGACAGCAAAGAAATCTGTTTCTGCGCAGTAATCCAAATCTAGTATGAACCTTACTATCAACGACTTTACTTGGCACAACAAAACACAAAACTAAGATAAGGAGAGGTTGCTACAGTAGTAAACAACTTCCAAGACACAAAATAAAAACAAAGTACTGTAGCAAAATAACACATGGGTTATCTCCCAAGAAGTTCTTTCTTTATAGCCATTAAGATGGGCTCAGCAGTTTTGATGATGCACTCGCAAGAAATAGTAGTTGAAGCAAAAGAGAGCATCAAGATGCAAATTCAAAACACATTTAAGTCTAACATGCTTCCTATGCATAGGAATCTTGTAAATAAACAAGTTCAAGAAGCATAATGCAACAAGCATAGAAAGATAAAACAAGTGCAGCTTCAAGATTTTCAGCAAAAAGAGAGGTGTTTTAGTAACATGAAAAATTTTACAACCATATTTTCCTCTCTCATAATAATGTCCAGTAGCATCATGAGCAAACTCAACAATATAACTATCACATAAAGCATTCTTATCATGAGTCTCATGCATAAAATTATTACTCTCCACATAAGCATAATCAATTTTATTAGTAATAGTGGGAGCAAATTCAACAAAGTAGCTATCATCAAATGTAGGAGGCATATTGTAATCATAATCAAATTTATCCTCCATAACAGGCGGCAACAAAAGACTACTATCATTATAATCATCATAAATAGGAGGCAAAGTATCATCAAAGTAAATTTCCTCCTCAATTCTTGGGGGACTAAAAAGATCATGCTCATCAAAGCCAGCTTCCCCAAGCTTAGAATTTTCCATATCATTAGCAACAATGGTGTTCAAAGTGTTCATATTAATATGTTCCATGGGTTTTTTAATTTTCGGATCGAACCATCCATGTCTTAAATCAGGAAATAGAGTAAAAAGCTCATTGTTGTCCATTATGCCTTACTAGTGTAAACAAGAAACAAAAAGATGCAATTGCAGGATCTAAAGGAAATAGCTTTGAGTACTTACGGCGCCGGAAAATAGCTTAGTAGCCGAGATCCAGAGTGTGAGTACCTTTTACCTTTCCTCCCCGGCAACGGCGCCAGAAAATAGCTTGATGTCTACGCCCCCCTCCTTTTCCTGTAGACAGTGTTGGGCCTCCAAGAGCAGAGGTTTGTAGGACAGCAGCAAGTTTTCCCTTAAGTGGATCACCCAAGGTTTATCGAACTCAGGGAGGAAGAGGTCAAAGATATCCCTCTCATGCAACCCTGCAACCACAAAGCAAGAAGTCTCTTGTGTCCCCAACACACCAAATAGGTGCACTAGTTCGGCGAAGAGATAGTGAAATACAGGTGGTATAAATAAGTAGTAGCAACGGCACCAGAAAAGTGCTTTACCCAGGACAGTAAACAAGCAGTAGTAACGCAGCAAAGAGTAACGCAAAGAAAACAAGAAACAAGCAGCGATAGCAGTATTTAGGAACAAGGCCTAGGGATCATACTTTCACTAGTGGACACTCTCAACATTGATCACATAACAGAATAGATAAATGCATACTCTACACTCTTGTTGGATGATGAACACATTGCGTAGGATTACACGAACCCTCAATGCCGGAGTTAACAAGCTCCACAATTCAATGTTCATATTTAAATAACCTTAGAGTGTAAGATAGATCAACACAACTAAACCAAGTACTAACGTAGCATGCACACTGTCACCTTCATGCTAAGAAAGGAGGCATAGATCACATCAATACTATCATATCAATAGTTAACTTCATAATCTACAAGAGATCATAATCATAGCCTACGCCAAGTACTAACACGGATGCACACACTGTCACCATTACACCGTGCAGGAGGAATAAAACTACTTTAATAACATCACTAGAGTAGCACATAGATAAATTGTGATACAAAACACATTGCAATCATAAAGAGATATAAATAAGCACTTCACTATGCCATTCATAATAGTGAATAAGTATTCTGTGAAATATAGCCTAAGAGACCCACACGGTGCACACACTGTCACCTTTACACACGTGGGACAAGGAGTCTCCGGAGATCACATAAGTAAAATTCACTTGACTAGCATAACGACATCTAGATTACAAGCATCATCATATGAATCTCAATCATGTAAGGCAGCTCATGAGATTATTGTATTGAAGTACATAGGAGAGAGATGAACCACATAGCTACCGGTACAGCCCCGAGCCTCGATGGAGAACTACTCCCTCCTCATGGGAGACAGCAGTGTTGATGAAGATGGCGGTGGTGTCGATGGAGGAGCCTTCCGGGGGCACTTCCCCGTCCCGGCGGCGTGCCGGAACAGAGACTCCTGTCCCCCAGATCTTGGCTTCGCGATGGCGGCGGCTCTGGAAGGTTTCTCGTACCGTGGCTTTTTCGTATCGAGGTTTTAGGTCCAGGGGCTTTATATAGGCGAAGAGGCGGCGTCAGGAGGTCAACAGGGCGCCCACACTATAGGGTGGCGCGGGCCCCCCCTGGCCGCGCCGGCCTAGGGTTTGGTGGGCCTGTGCCCCCTCTCTGGCGGTTCTCGTGTGTTCTGGATGCTTCCGGGCAAAATAGGAACCTGGGCGTTGATTTCGTCCGATTCCGAGAATATTTCGTTACTAGGATTTCTGAAACCAAAAACAGCAGAAAACAGCAACTGGCCCTTCGGCATCTCGTCAATAGGTTAGTTCCGGAAAATGCACGAATATGACATAAAGTGTGCATAAAACATGTAGATATCATCAATAATGTGGCATGGAACACAAGAAATTATCGATACGTCGGAGACGTATCAGTGATCCACTTAAGGGAAACTTGCTGCTGTTCTACAAACCTCTGCTCTTGGAGGCCCAACACTGTCTACAAGAATAGAAGCACCCGTAGACATCAGCCGTCACCACCTATAGCTTCGCCTGGACGAGGAGAACGCTGCCGCACCGTTGCCTAGCCCAACCGCTCGCCGGAATCGCCGCGCGCTTGTCGACTTCAACCCTGCCCCGCAGTACCCCTCCGCCTCTATAAATAGAGCGTTCCCTGGACGAAGCTGAGCACACCACCTCGTTCCCCATCCTCCACTGCCTCTCCTCAACCCATTAGCTACCTCGATCATCGCCGGAGCAAGGCCAATCGGAAGATCGGAGCCGCGGAAGCCCTGGAGGAATCGCCATCGATCCAGGCCACCTCGAGCTCCGTCACTGCTACAGGCTGCTTCGCCGTCGTCCACAACTTCCTCGCGCACACTGCCAACCCTTGCTGGAGCCTCGGTGAGCCCTCCGACCCCCTAGGTTCGCGGGAGAAGCTACGGCATCTCGTCGGAGACGACGATGCACGTGAGCCGTCCGATGCTCATCTAATCCTACGCCCCACGTTAAATCATACCATTTCGGGTTTTATGACTCGCTGACGAGTGGACCACATGCTGTCAGCAAGCCCACGCGTCTGTGGACCGTGGTGGGCGGGGCGTTGGCCGTTTTAATCCAATTCGGCCCAGCTTCGTTTCTTGCCGGCCCTTTAATTCAAATCCTGTCTAATTAAATTCAAATCAAATTCAATACTGGATCCAACTTTGAAATTCAATAGAATCTGTTTGGCTTGGCCAAATTTAACAAATTTTATATTGTTGGAAAGCTACTAAAAAGATCTACAACATGCCACTGGTCCCACTTCAAGATCTGTTGTAGAATTAATCTGATAAAAAGAAGAAGGCAGGGACTTTTCCCTATTCAAATAATTATTAAAAAATCAACCAAAATAGATATTAAATTAATTCCAACTCCAATAGCTCACATTTGACTTACACTAATTGTTTATGCAAGAAAATGGTGTGGTCACTTTGCAGGATTATGCCCTAGTTTAATTAATGGACAATATGGCTAGTTTATCTAAGTGATATTGTCCAAAACTATTATGCAAATTATATGAAGTATTTTACTTCATTTAAATCTTGTCCCAAATGAATTCATGTGATGTTTGGACCCCAGGCCAAACTCTCTTATATGAATTACTTGGAGATTTAAATCATTTGTAGCATTATTAAATGGTATGAGGTGGTCTACCTCATTTAAATCATTTTCTCAAATGATGATAATGAATGTTTGACTTAGGTCAATATAAGTTCATGTATGATTATTTGAGAAATTAAATCTTAAGAAGATTTCAATGAGAGGAAATTATTTCTCAAGAACCCTATGGAAACTATCATTTACATATTAAATAAAAGGAAATTATTTCTCCTCAAGCAACACAACCCATGCACCATAATTAGATTAATTGTGTGCTTAGAATAGTTTATGTGGATATATGTGATGTATGGAATAGCCATTGAATTAGTTGAGTGATTATACTCGTATTTAAATTTAGACGCTAGCACCGGAGAATACCCGGAGGAAGAAGGTTGCTACCAAGAGGAGGAGGAGGAGAACTTTGAGAACTACCAAGGCAAGCTAATATTCTTGCAAAGTGCAAAGCCCCTTGGGGCAAGGCACCATTAGTCTTACCTTTCTTACCATAAGCCTATCCCAAGTTTCTACCTTACAAGTTTTTACTTGTTTATTCAAAGAGTTACTTTTATAGTTAACTTTGGTCAAAGTTAAAGAAGGTTACTAGAGTAGCAAAGTTAGTCTCAAGCTAGCCAAGCAAGATTAGCACCCCTCATGATTAGTGCTAGTGCTAAATATTAAAACTTGACTACTCTAGATGGGAACATATGACTTGAAATGAATTTGAAACCTTGGAATGATGAAGCATTCCATTGAATGATTTTTGAAGGTGATTATGACAAAGAGAAGATGGTGATTTTTGATAAAACTGATATTGGTTTGAATGCGATACCTTTCCAATATTGAGTACCCCCACAATACATGATTATGGGTAGGGATTAACTGGAAGTTTATGCATCTTAGTGTGGGTTCCCTCTGAACACACATCATAGGGGTTACGCTTGAGGCTGCCTCCGTTGTTGAGAAATGATGTGAATTGAGGTGAATTTGTACGGCCAAGCCCTGTGTAGTTCCTAGGTTGATAGTTGGTCTTCACTGGGAGGCCAAGCTCATGGGGAGAGGTGCTCATACTAGGATTTGTAAGTGAAAGGTTATGGTTGATGATCCGCGTACTGTGTTACGATGATTCGGGGTAATCCCGACGGACGAAATCAAATGTTGTGGCACAAGTGTGCAACCTCTGCAGAGTGTCAATCTATTCGAATAGCCGCGTCCACGGTTACGGACGATTGGAAAGACCATACAGTTTCCGATGTCAGATTCTTGAAAATAATGGTGAAATGAATGGTGAATTGGTGACTTGACTTCGAATCACAACAAATGTTGTGGGAATGACACTGATGTTCCCACTTGAGTTAGTTAGCACATGAATAAGTCTTTTCTCAAATACTTGTGAACTAAAATTGGCTTTATGCAAATAAACTAGAGCTTAGCACCCTTACTAGAATTGTCTAGCACTTACACTAGTATTAGTTTGCGAGTACTTGAAGTACTCACGGCTTTGTCCCTGGCTATTCAAATAGCCAGAGTATGAAGATGAACAGAACTACCAAGGAGATGACCAACAGGACGCCTACGACAACTAGGAGCCTTCCAACGTCAAGCGTTGGCCTGTGGACTAGAGAGTCCAGTTATCTTTACGCTTCCGCTATGAACTTGTGTTTGTTCGTTGATCAATAGATCAACTATTCGTGTAATATGGATCATGTGATTCCAATTGTAAGACAATATGGTTTGTAATGAATGATGACTATGATACTTAACTATTATGCCTCGCAACAACAATATTCCTGGGATTGCGATGAATGACATAATAGGCATCCAGACTTAAAAATTCGGGTGTTGACACATGGAGTTCCTTCCAACAATGAGGGAAGGCAAAGGTCTTTCCTTGATTGTTACTTTTGTAGAAATCCAAAGCTTGCCACTCCTAGAGAAAAGTGAGACAACAATGACAAATATATGTGCAAACATCGAATGAACAAGTTGAGGTTAAGAATCATACCAAGTCCGTCATGCCCATACCGCTAACGGACATCCGCTTCACGTGATCATACGCCGCCTGAAACTTGTTGCATTCCGTTTGAATTGCTCCCCACCTCTTTTGGAGGGATATCTCGCTGTGGTCGCTCTCAAATGCCTCCTCTCCGTATTTGCGATGTTCATGTAACTATTCATAGATCCGGCGCCAGAATGCGGTCCCCTTCTGCTCGGCACCTGTCAATGCATCTTGCCCAACGGTCAACCAACCATCGACGGGTTCTTTTGCTAACCCGGCGACCTCGAGTTTGTGCAGCTGCGGCTTGTGTGAGCTCCTCAGCGAACAACGGCTCCTGGTCGATGTTCATGCTGCCGGGATGGCCAGTGGTGTCCTCCTCTGTGTCAATGGGAGGTGACTGGGGAGCCTGCTCGGTCGAAGGATATGGCACGATGGTCGGCATTGTCGGCGGGTAAGACGGAGGGGTCTGCACGGTGGACGGTGCCTGCATCGATGGCGGCGCGCGCTCGGCCGACAAATCGTCGAGCACGTTGCGTGCACCGGTCATCGCTGCTGCTCCCAGGTGCTTGGGGGCTTTGGAGTTGGCCGACGCACGGTTGAGGTCAATGGACGAAGGTGACGGCCCCGTCATGGACTCGCCCACCTTCGGTGACCCATCCCGTGATGGGTACGCGTACCGCCCCGACTGCGCCCCCATTTCCTGCGCGCCGGAAGTGTACCCAAACGGGGCAGTCGGCGGGGCTGTTGACCTTGGAGGAAGGGGCCGGGTCACAGACGAGGCCGAGCTCCCCCCGAGGCCGTGCCGGCGCCTGGGATGATCATGTGCTGAGCGACCGCTGCGTGGCCGTAAAAGAGCATGGCATGCTCTTGCATGGCATTCGCCTTCGCCTGCGTTTGGAGTTGGAGGAGCTGCTCCGCCGCCCGCTGCCGCTCCTCCGCGGCAGCGGCATCGTTCTTCCGTTGCTCGTGCGCCCTGCGCCGGTCGCCCCGTTTCTTGCTCTCGATCGCCCTTTGCTCTGCGGTGAGCTCGGGCTTCGCCTTCTTCATCGCCGGCCCGGGCTCCACGACCACCGGAGCGTCCAGTTCAGGAGCCGCCTCCACGGGAGGAGCGGCAACGGCCGCGAGCTAGGCCTCGTCTCCGATGGTGGCGGTGGCGGCGGAAGGAGCTTCATCGGCCATCTCTAGGTTTTAGGAGTGGAGTGGAGTGGGTGTGTTTTGGGAGACAGACAGGCGGGCCAGGGGCGGACAAGGGGAGGACGCGAGAGGGCAGCGATCGGCGTCCGCGGCCACGCAAACTCAGCCCAGATTTGGGCCGACTTTGGGTCATCCCGAACACCGCGGCCATCCGTTTTTAGGATGGGTCCACGCGCTGGGCCACGGATTTTTCCTGTTGGACCCAACCGAACGCGCGGGCGCGGGATGGGTCGCCGCGTTGGAGATGCCCTTACACCCACTTCTGATCCACAACTTTTGAGCTGAACCTGTTAAAGTATTAGTAATACGAATTAAATGACCGTGCGTGGGTTGTGAACTTTCCTAACTATCAAAAAAAGTTTCTTTCATATCTCTCATTGTGCTTTGTAGTTAAGTAACTCTGACAACACCCTCCGTTGCATGTCGTAGTCATCCTACTCTAACAATACTAGATTAGGGGTGCGCCAACTCTAAGAGCATCTCCAGCCGCGTCCCCTAAACCGCGCCAGATTGAGTGTTTGGGGGACGTGTTTTGTTCGTGCCGCGTTTGGGAGACATCGATCCCCAGCCGCGTCCCCCAAACGCCGCCCCCAATCAGAAATTCAAATTGTTGCATTCAAAAGAGATCGTTCCCGCCGAATAGTCGCGATCAGAGTAGTGGCGATCAAAGTACTAGCCGCACGATCATATTACAGACCATAGTGCATGCTAAATTAGAAGAAGGGGTTGGCCAACGGTGACGTATCCTGAGTCGACGCATGCCCGTAGATCACGATGACCTCGTCGCGATCTGCCTGGTGCTGTACATGCTCCGTCTGCTCCGCTGCCGTTGCATAGGCCGACGTAGGTGTAGCAGTCGAAGACGTGTCAGCCGGCTCTTGCTCTGCGGTTGCTGCCGCTACCGCTTCCTGGGCCGCCGCGTCGGCCGCCGCCATTTTAGCTTCGATGTCGTCGAGGATCTGGCCTTTGATGAAGTTGTGCGCCGCCCGCGTCCGGGGAGACATTCCCTCTGTCGACGCTCTCAGCAGGGACATGTCGTCCCTGCGTTTCTTGAACTCCAACTTCTCATCTTTCCTCTTGAGCAGCTCCGCCCACCTTTCGTTGACCTTTTTATCGCGGGAGAGAAAGGTCGAGGAGACATCCGCGAGGCATTTCGTGATCGATCCCTGCGTCTTCTCACACGACGCGGCGTCGGCCAAGGCAGCCTTGGCAGCCTTGTTGCCAGTAGGACGCCCTGCCGACGTTGCCAGCGGCGCGTCCAGATCAATGGCGTCCTTCCCCTTGGACAGTGACAGGCGCGTCAGCCGCCATTTCTCGTTCACTTTGAGCTTGCTATAGCAATGCATCAGCGCAAACGACTTATGCCCATCCGAGTTCCTCCGGTAAACCTCCATGGCCCTATCAAACTAGCCAAAGGAAGCGGAATCATTTGATCGAACACAATGTAGGCACTACAGATTATGGAAAAATGAGTCGTACCATTTGGGAGACGTCGGCGCCGATGTCGGTCTCATCACTAAGTCGTGATGGTATCCACGGGCCATCGATGTAGAAGGCGGATGACGATGGAGAGAACACCCCCGGAACGTACACCGGCACGTTCGTACTATATGGGCTCGCGTTGGTGGCGGCGAGACACCCGGCCATTATGTGCTGGTGCTGGCGCGCTGTCAGAGCCTTCTTCTCCTGCTCCTCCACCCTCCGTCATTTCCGCTCTGCCGTCGCCATCTTCCGGCGCGGACAGTCTTGATACCACTTTTCATCGGTCCATCCTTCCGGCTTCTTCTTCGGAGCCGGCGCCTTCCGCGGCTTCGCGAACGGCGCTTTCGCCCCTTTCCTCGCATTGCTCGGCGGCTTCTTGGCCGCTTGCTTGGCCATCTTTTTGGGGGGTTGTCAGCGACGCCATGGAATGGGGAGAGGGTAGCGGCGGCGGGTGGACGGCGGGAGGGAGAAACAAATCGGCGGGATAGGAGAAATGAATCGGCGACGGGATATGTGTTGGGAGGCCAGAAATGTGTGGCGGGATAGGCGCGATATGGCGGGAGGGGCGGGATTTGGCGGGAGTGGGAGACGATTTTTCACTGAGCCACTGACGCGCCGGGTCCGTCTCGGTTCGCCTCGCTTTTCGTTGTGTCCGGCGTGCCCGGAGCGTCCCCTGTGGGACGGGGACGGGCTCGGAGCGTCGGACACCGTATCGGGACGCGCCGGACAAAAATAGGCTTTGGGGGACGCGGCTGGAACGGTTTTTTTTTTTTGTCCGAGCCCCAAATTGCTTTGGATGATGCTTTAGGGGACGCGGCTCGAGATGCTCTAACAATACTAGATTATGGGTGAGTCTTTGGCGCACGATATCGTGAAGCTCATGCAGATGTTCATTTTTTTTTTAGATAAAAGGCATCTAGTGCCCGACTTTAAATTAATAAAGCCCGCGAGGTTTGAAACATAGTATGGTTACAATGCTGCGGCATACAGCTTAGCCGAAGGAACAAGCTAACAACATAGCAAGAAAACGAAATAGGGGCGATCCAGCCAAAGTCATGGCGCCACGTCAAGAGGAGTCGCGAGCGCCTGCGCCATCGGAGATCCTTGCTGGTCACTTGCCACCACGTCCGCGTGCAAAAGTCTTAATTGCCTTGCCATCTCCAACAGGTTTGCTCTGTCTTGGGGCTTTGCGAGAGGCGTCCACAGCTGCAAGAACACGACAGTTTTATAAAGAAGGTTAGCAGGTTTAGAAATCACCCTAGATTCAAAAACGTGCTTGTTGCGAACTTGCCAAAGCGCCCAGCTTTGCGCCGCAAAAAGGGTCCAAATAAGACGGCGCGGACGGCCCGAAAAACTGGAGACGATGGCAAAAAACTGGGCAAAAGAGGTAGGGGACCAGCGACATTCGAGGAGCTGCCTTGCCACACTCCACATAAATCTAGCGAGCGAACAGGTGAAGAAAATATGATTTGCGTCTTCTGGCGCATCACAGAGGGCACATCTCCCAGTTGCCGGGCCAAACCTGGAGGCCACCAACTGGCTAGATGGGAGGCGATCAAGAATCAACTGCCAGGTGAAGATGCGGATCTTAAGAGGGAGTTTGGCTGCCCACACATCCCTAGCATGCGCCACAGAAGCTCCCTCGGACAGTTTCTTGTACATGGATGACACGGAGTAGCAGCCCGAGGGATCAAGGATCCAGGTGATGGTGTCAGAACCCGGAGCAAGCCTGGTTTCCTGAAGTTTGGGGAGCAAACTGGCCCATTCCTCTCTGGCCTGAGGACCAAAGGCTCGACGGAAGCGAAGTCCCGAAGAGGCAGTGCAAGCAGAGGCAACAGAGATTTGCTGGTTGTCACAGATACTAAAGAGAATGGGGTAGAGGTCCTTAAGCGGTCGCTGCCCGAACCAACGATCCAGCCAAAACATGGTTCGGGTCCCATCCCTTACCAAGTGCTTGGTTCCCAATCTGAAAAAATGCTTGATTTTATGGAGGCTTTTCCAGAATGGCGAGCCCCCTGCTCCCGAACCGGAGAAGATATCCGAAGCAGTCGCGTACTTGGCTCTAACAATCTGAGCCCATAAAGCGTTGTCTCCTTGGAACAATTTCCACACCCATTTGAGCAGAAGGGCAATATTCATCTTTCTGGTGTTAAGCAGGCCTAAACCACCTGCTTCCTTAGGTCTACAAATCGCCGGCCAATTAACCAGATGGTATTTGCGTTTCGGCCCCGCGCCTTCCCAAAAGAAACGGGAGCGATGCGAGTCAAATTTTGCATGCACTCCATCCTGAAGCAAGAAAAGTCCCATAGCGAACATAGGAAGGCTGCTAAGACAAGAATTGGAGAGAATCAGCCGTCCTCCCGAGGAGAGGAATCTCCCCAACCAAGATTCAATCCGAGACCCAAGTCTTTGCACCAGGAACATCCATTGATCCATGGTAAGCTTGCGGTCTGAAATGGGGAGGCCAAGGTACACAAAAGGGAAGTTCCCAAGCTTGCAATTGAGCATATCAGCTACCCTGTGCTGATCTTCAAGGGGTTGTCCCATGACAATGACTTCACTTTTGTGATAATTGATTTTGAGGCCGGACATTTCTTCGAAGCACATGAGGATAAACTTCAGGTTAATGACTTGTCTCTCTTCGAACTGACAGAGGATAAGAGTGTCGTCAGCGTATTGCAAATGAGACACCCCTCCGGGTATAAGATGTGGCACCACCCCAGCGATGTGACCAGCTTCACAAGCTTTGGAGAGCATAACGGACAGAGCCTCCGCCATGAAGTTAAAAAGCAGAGGGGAGAGGGGGTCCCCTTGACGCAAGCCCCTCTTATTGCGGAAAAAGGGGCCAGCCTCTCCGTTGATGGAAATAGCAGTCTGGCCACCAGAAACCAGCTGCATAATGCGATGGACCGCACCGCTATCAAAGCCCTTAGCACGCAAAACCTCAGTCAAGAAGTCCCAATTAACTCGATCGTAAGCCTTTTCAAAGTCCAGCTTCAGCAAAATGCCCCCTAGCTTTTTGCTCTTCATCTCATGAATGATTTCCTGAAGAGCCAGCGCTCCATCGAGGATAAATCTGCCCTTGATAAAGGCGGTCTGATTCTGGCTGATTATGCGGTGAGCAATAGGATCTAACTTTGTAGCAAAAGCCTTGGAGACAATCTTAAAGATGACGTTAATGAGAGCGATTGGTCTGAATTGAGTGATTTTATCAGCCCCGGGTACTTTGGGAATTAACGATATGACCCCAAAGTTTAGACGAGCGACATCGATCCGTCCCAGGATGAAGTCGTTAAGGATATGGAGGACCCCGTGTTTAACCAAAGGCCAGCAACGCTGGAAGAAAGCAACTGGGAAGCCGTCTGGGCCTGGAGCCGTATCCGTTTTCATGTCTTTAACAACAGCTTCCAACTCCTCCTCGGAAAAAGTTAGAGCTAAGTGCAAATTTTCCGCAGCGTTAACTCGCGATGGAGCATCCCACGCATCCGGAGCAATACTGCAGAGGCGAGGCTGTTCTGATCCCAAGAGCTCTCTGTAAAACGCGTAGACGTGCTCTTGAATCAGTCTCTTGTCTGTGATAGGACCAGTCTCGGTTGTGAGAGAGGAGATGAGACATTTCCTTCTGCGTCCATTGGCTACGGCATGAAAGTATGCCGTATTTGCATCCCCTTGCAATGCCCAACGAACTCTCCCACGTTGTCTCCAATATTCTTCCTCCTGTTTGTAGATGTTGACTAGCTGGTCCTCTAAATGGTATCTGAGGGCCCAACCCTCTTCCTCAAGACCGGTCAGGTCAGCCTCCTCATCGAGTTGTTTGATCTGCCCCAGCAGCTGCAGCTTGAGGGTACGCTGTTCTTTCCCAATGTTTTTACTCCAGCCCCGGAGGTACTGGCGCAGGCTGCCACTCATGCCCTGCCACCAGTCCACTATGTCTCTACCTCCTGTATGTAAACCCAGGCGCTCCCAAGCCTGGGATAGGAGATGGTGGAAGCCTTCCATTTCTAACCAGCCGGTTTCAAAGAAGAAACGGTTACTTTTGATGGGAGTATCCTCACCAGTGTCCAAAATAAGGGGGGTATGGTCAGAGCCTAGGCTAGTTTCTGCGACAACCGAGCAGAGAGGGAATCTGGGTTCAAGCGAGGGCGAGATAAACACTCTGTCCAGGACACTTCTCACCGGATTCAGCTGCTTGTTAGTCCAGGTGAACCTCGACCCAGTGCGAGGAATCTCCCTAACCTCCCAGTCGCTGATAGCTTCATTAAACATGTTAAGTCTAGCCCAGTTAATTCTATCGTTGTTCTTGTCTTGTTGGCTACGAATGAGGTTAAAGTCTCCACCCATAATAAGAGGATCGTTCAGACCATTGATCTTATTGGTGACCTCCGTAAGAAACTCCCTAGAGTATGCGTGGTCCGCAGGCCCGTAGATTCCCATGATCTCGAGCTTAATCTTGCCCACACGCCACAGAACTGTGGCACTAAGGAAGAATTGCCCCATGTCAATTCTTCCAATCTCAAAGCAGCTGTCCCTAAAGCCCATAAGCATGCCGCCCGATCGGCCGGAAGCCGGAAGCCAGCACCAGAAGAATTTTTCCCCAACTTCAAGGGTGTGTAGCTCCTGGTCCGTGAAGTCCTGCTTAACTGTCTCTTGTAAGCAAACAACATCAATGTGGTGCGCGCGGAGGTAATCCTTCAAGAGGGTTCGGCGCCCCCGACAGCCGAACCCCCTGATGTTCCAGAACAGGCAACGCATTAAGACACCAGTCCGTTAGCCCGTGCTTGGCGGGTTCGTGGTCTCACTGTCTGGACAACCACCTTTTTGGCTCCTCTTTTGCTTTTCCTTGTCGGTGGCCTTTGAGCAGCGCCTGTACCAGACCCTACCGGTACAGGGGACGGCTCCTCTTGTGCGGACAGGTTATTGGACAACTTCGCAGCCTCCGCTGCCTCTTTTTCTTTAGCAAGTTTTGCCTCTGCAATGCTGCGAGCCTATGCCAGTTCGGCCTGAGCTAGCTCTTTTGCACGAATGAGAGAAAGCACCTCTAAGGAAGAACCAGCGGCCGAAGGAAAAACGACACAACTGTCTTTGGCAACAGAAAGCAAAAGATCGGAAGAAGTGTCTTGTAAAACAGCGAACGAAGAGAGCGGTTTGTTACCTGGATCCTTGGCCGCTGTCTTTGTATAAGGATGATAAAAAAATAAGAGTCAATATGATAATACATTTCTTATGCTTTACAAAATTATGTTGCGAGGATAAAATTCGGATAAATCACACTCAACTACAAACGGAGCAGCAAAATCTTCTATATACATAGGGAAATGTTCTATGAAGAGTAATAGAAGTAAGGTATGGACAAAGGAAACGTCTCGCACCACCAAAAGGAACCATCGACACGGAATAAGCATGAGCAATTTCGCTATCAAATGCGAAAAGGAGTGGGGCCTCACAACCACATTTGCATTAGCTGTTCTGACCTACCTCCATTCTAAAATTTAAGTCTTATATTATTTTTAAAAAGGTAAACTATGTCAAATTTAACTAAATTTTTACCAAAAAATATTAACTGCAAAATACAAAATCAATATCATTAGATAGATAATGAAATATATTTTTATATAATATCTATAAAATATTACATTTGTTGATATATTTTCTAAAAAATTAATCAAATTTTACTTGGTTTGACTTTAAAAAAAGGCTAAAACTTTGAAATAGACCTTCAATGTTGGCCAGCTACTATTGATATTGATTGCAGCCGAGTGGTCCAAGTTGTTGCAGCGAATTCCTTGGATAGATCATCATGTTGGTGCATCTATAGGGAGATACAAGAACTTTTGAGACTTCATCCCGACATTTTTATTCGTAAAGTAAACCGTGAGTGTAATAAAATAGCGCATAATTTGGCGCAACTAGGCAAGCATGAGAGTCATGTGGAGTGTTACGCGAGTCAGTGCCGACCTGTGTGTTGGCGCTGATCGCAGATGATTATAAAAGTATTATTGCCTAATTAATAAAGCTCACGGTTTCCCTCAAAAAATAAAAAAGAGATAGTAGTATTTTTTTCTGCCGCAACTTGCATGCAAGGTGCAAGGCTCTTCTCCAAAAGGAAAAGGCTTCGTTTCCACCGGAGGTTGCGCTAATCGCAACCTCCGGGTTGTGGCTTGTACGATCCAATCGATCGTTCCACCCATCGCTTAATGTGTATTCTGTATTTGGTGGGCCACATTCTTATCTTCTCCTTTTTTTCTCTTCGTCAACACACATGACGGGATCCTAACGAAAAGCACCGAGCGTGGCCACACGCACCGCCGTCGTTGTACCACACGTAGCTCCGGCGCCCGACCTCCTCTTCAACGTAGCCGGTAGCGCTGACCTCCGCTTCCACCTCGCCGGAAGCCCCTGCTCCACCTCTACCTCGCCGGCCTCCGCCAGACCTCCACTGCGCCGCCATGTGCCCCGGGGGCGCCGCCGCAGACCTCCACTGCAGCGACATGTGCCGCGTTCCGAGGTGTCGTCCTCCTCAATTCCCATGTCACCGGCGAGGAAGACGACGCAGAGGACATCGTTTACTGCTACTGCAAGCCAGTACCCGGCAACCTGCGGCGTCCTTCGCTCTCCAGTCTTGTGTCCATCGGCGCTCCTCCGCCAGTGAGGGTTTTTATGGTACCCTATACTGCAGGTAGCAGTATAGAATACCTAACCGTTAATTTGCTGAGGGTATGATAGATAATTCCATCTTTCCTAATTAGTTAGGAAAAAAACTTAAAACGAGTTGCTGATGGGCCAAGATCTCAGGTCGTGTCTCCTGACGCGGCTGCTTCTCAGCCCGTCTCTCCCCAAGCCATCTCTCATCTTGCCTTTCACGCTATCGCTGTGTCCATCTTGCCGCCGCCACCGCCAGCCAGGTGTTCAACCCAGGCCGCCGCCACAGCCAGGTCGCCCGCTCGTCGGCCTTGCCACAGCGCGCTGCCGCGTTTGACCAAATTCGTTCAAAACATGATTCGAACCCTAGCCTGCCGGGATTGCAACTGCCTATCCGGCCACCAGGCTACAACCTTAGTTCTCTGGTCAGGATGAACTGGAAGGTGCGTCCTGATCCGGGAACCTGATCAGCCTAAGTAAATACAAACTCAGAGATTAAGTTAGATTATATCAAACAAGCTTTGTAAGTTAAGATTAGAAAATTCGATATGTCTATTTCATCAAGAATTCCACCCGCAGCAATCCCCTATGTAGATTCAGTTGCTAGTTTCACATGTTGTAAACCTCTGTAATAGTAGTAGTTTTTATTTCTTTTCATGTAGCATAGATGTTGTTAGCAGATTTATAAACTGAATTAATGGTTGATTGGATTGCTGTGCAGATCCATCACGAGTTAGACAACAGGTGGCAAACCCTGTGAATAGTTTTTTTTTTCTTCTTTTTGCCCAGATGCTGGTTGAAGCACTTGAACTTAATGTATATGCCCATAGACAACAATTTCACTCCCGGAAAAGAAGCAGCCCATCTTGTCGCATCTAGTGCAGTTGAAGCACCTTTCTTCTCCTCTTTTTAGTAGCCAATGCACTGATCGAAATTGTTTCATCCAAGGTATAGTATGATCGACTCATGTTTAAGAAATTCATTATTTACATATCCGAATGATTCATGTTTGAGAAATCCATTATTTACATATCCTGAATTTCGTTACTTTCTTTTGCCTATTTCAGAGTCAAAAATTCAGATCCCCTCTGTAATGCAGCTCCTGAATGTTGTACACATCTGTTTGTCCACTGCAAATTTGGCCATCAACTTTGGAGCTTACTGCACTCTAGGAGAGCGCTACAAGACCGATGGTTGGCAGTTGCTTGTTAGGAGAGATGCTAGTTCCATTACTGCTTTTTAGTCCAGGTTTCAGATTGTCATGGCTCCTGGTGTAGTGTGTCATATGTCCTATGGTTCTAATTTGCCACAGATCGTAGCTCAGTATTCTCCGAGTTCTTGATGTTGTACTTGTAACATACTCTTTTCTTATTAATAAAGATCAGCATCTGGTCTTTGTTAAATGATTTTGGCATGGGTGCCTTGTAGTGTGATGAAACAAGGGACTTACTGTTGGTACAGAGGCATGCCGTAAATGCAGAGGTTAGGCATTGCATGCTCTAGTAGCCTATGTCTGAAGATGACAAAAAAAATTGGCTAATAAAGCATCATAATAAATGAACGAACAATTGGTGGGATGATAACAGGAACAAGTAAAAAGATGGAATTGGTAAATGAACATCCTCATTATCATGATCCAGTTCAATGGAACACATATTTATGTTCTGAACCAACTGAATACAAGAAGAAATAATAAAAGGTACTACTGCTATGCCTACTCCTTGCATCCTCTAGGATTCATGGAATCAAAATCCAATCTTCTCGAAGTGGGCTGCAGCTCTGAAGTTTTATCAGTTTGGAGTAGAAGTTCCGTATATCCTCCTTGGATGAATGTGCCAAGCATGTTCGAAGAATCCCCGTGAAAAGTATGGTTTGTGAAGTTTTTGTGCCTCGTACGAGTACACGCGACTAGCTCTGCTATCGCAAGTTAATTCCGACTTTCCCTCAGGAACTGCCGTCAGCAGTTATGTTCTTCTCGCGAGATCAACACACACATCCCGTCCCACATCTTTTTTTTCTGAGACAGATATAAAAGCTTTGACTCTCTATTAACTAATAAGAAGATAAGTTGTCTCTGTGGTCGCCGCTGCTTGGTGACACTATTGGGGGGGGGACGTTCGTTTTCAGCCGCGTCCCCAAACAAGATCTCAAAACAACTAAATAGTACGTAAATAAAAGTTTCTATTCAATTTTGATTATATTATACAATTTTGAATGAAAACTGGCATTTGATCCCATACCCTACTCACCTTCCTTCGGGGTGCTCGACCGCCCCGTCGTCGCATCCTCCCTCTTCTGCTTCTCCACCGTCGTGCACCGCCTCTCCCTCCTGAGCACCGCAAAAAGAGCTCGGCGTTCCATCGCATCCTCGAGGAGTTGCTTTCGCTATCCGTAAAGAAGCGGCGGTCGGCCTCCTCTCGTTGGATAGAGACGTCGACACCGTGGCGCCGCTGCTCCTTGTTGGCTTCCTCGCAGGAATGGGTGTCGTCCTCGGTCTTCTTGAGTGACTCGTTGACAAGGGATTAACTTGTCAATGCCTACGGATTGTAGACTAGGGTTTAGTTGGAAGTAGAGTGCAAGTAGATCTCGAGGGTTTTAGCTGGAAAGGTATTCGGCTACTAGAAAACTAGGGTTGTGTTGACAATGAATTGATCCCCTCTTCATCCCTCGACTCCCCCTTATATAGGAGGCGGAGCCGAGGGTTTCGTTTTACACAAGTTTACATATTCCGGGAGACTCTCTGAGTTCAACCCGTAAAGTTACAAATCTCTGTATTTTCTAATATAACTCTATCTTTTCTTAACAACTAATTGGGCTTCTGAACTTCATATTCTTCGACCTATGGACCTTCAGTAAACCCCGGGTACCATCTTCGGCAGGCCCACTGGGGATGCCTATGTTAGTAGCCCCCGAGATTTTGCTTGAATTGAAGAATCAGGGAAAATCTCCAACTTTACAATTATCATATAACTTCTTCGAGTTAACACATATTTTTAATAAAACAGTCATATATTGTGCAGGGATAACGGTAATTGGGGCTAGTTCATCTGACGGGTCAGGTACTAGTTAACTGCTCTAGTGGCAATCCACAAAAATCTACTTCAAGATCACGTCCCTGGACATGATCTCGGGATACTGGCGTAACTCGACATGTGCCGCTTAAGGTCTTACCAAATGCCGAGTTCCAGTCATATTTTATCGGGTACCTAACGCGTCCGTTAGGATTTTTCTTCGTATCTGTTGATACGGAAAAAAGTAGCAAACCGTCGTCAGAGACGGTGCCACGCCGCTCAGGACGGATCCGGGGACTTACCTTCGCAAAGTTTTGCGGCATTCAGATATTATTCGCGACTGAGGCGCTCTGAGAATATATTGTCGAGTGCCTTTTTCGGCTGATGGAATAGCACATTTATTCGAGTCAATCGGATGACTTGTATATTTTTATATTGTCTTCCCGATGGGAGTATATGAAGAGTTATTTGTATAACTCAAAATATACTCATCATGCTGTTTCTAAATTCATTGGGCACGCGAACAGCGTTCCCGATGGGAGTAGCCCCCGAGGCTATAGCCAAGTACTTGGACTTGGTTGTAGGCTCACCATTTTAACGCATTTTGTCGCTATATTGTCATCTTTTTCGAGTTCTTCTATCTTTCTCGGGTGCGCGACCAGCGCTTCCGATGGGAGTAGCCCCCGAGGCTATTAGCAAATGTTTGCATTTGATCATAGGCTCTCACCTTTTCTTTCTTGCCATACTCGAGATTTCCTTCTTTCTAAAGTAGCCCCCAAGCGTTTGATCAAAAACTTGAATTTGATCAAAAGCTAACGAAGTTATCATCATTCTAGCTCTGTCGCCAATCCTCAAAAATCATTGTTGAAATTTCTTCTTTCTAGGTGACATCAGTGCTGACGATAGCCACGACCATGATATCGGGAAAACACGAGTTCTGTCCTTTCACTGACGTGTGGACCCAAAATCTGCGACGTTTGACACGTTACGCAAGTGGGGGACACACGTCCTCCGCTTTTCCTGGCACGTGCACTGTAGCGCCTGTTCAGTTCCATCATAGCAAAAATACTTTTTTACCCCCTGAGCCACGTGTTCACCATCAAGTCCATTACCGCTGCATCCAATGGTGCGTCGATTCGCGGGTTTTTCTATAAAAAGGCCTTCTTCTTCCTCCGTTCTCCCCTTCGCTGCGTCGCTCCTCTGTTCTATCTCTCTCCAAAATCCCCATTGCCAAAAAACGCTCCTGCGCCAGTGCTTGCTTCCTTACTTCAGCCAATCCCACTGAATGCCGCCGCGGTCAAAGCTCATCAAGCAAACATCCCCTATGGCGACGGAAGATATGGAGCTGTCCGAGTGTGAGAGATCCAGGATCACCAATCAGGACGTGAACCTGCTCAAGAAGCTCGGGTTCATGAAGCAGGAGAAGACGCTGATCTTCCCTGGCGAGGAGAGCTACCCCACACCGGGCATTGGATACCGGGTAACCTTTGTCGACCATCTCATCCGCGGTTTAGCTACTCCGATCCACGAATTTCTTCGTGGATTACTCTTTGTTTACGGCCTGCAACTTCATCATCTCACCCCCAATTCCATCCTTCACATCTCTATCTTCATCACCCTCTGCGAATGCTTTGTCGGGACCCCTTGATACGTCTCCAACGTATCGATAATTTCTAATGTTCCATGCTTGTTTTATGACAATACCTACATGTTTTTTTCACACTTTATGATGATTTTATGCGTTTTTCGGAACTAACCTATTGACGATATGCCGAAGTGCCAGTTCCTGTTTTCTGATGTTTTTGGTTTCAGAAATCCTAGTAAGGAAATATTCTCGGAATTGGACGAAATCAACGCCCAGAGTCTTAGAATTGCACGAAGCTTCCAGAACACCCGAGAGTCACTGATACGTCTCCGACGTATCGATAATTTCTTATGTTCCATGCCACATTATTGATGATATCTACATGTTTTATGCATACTTTATGTCATATTTATGCATTTTCCGGCACTAACCTATTAACGAAATGCCGAAGAGCCAGTTGCTGTTTTCTGCTGTTTTTTGGTTTCAGAAATCCTAGTAAGGAAATATTCTCGGAATTGGACGAAATCAACGCCCAGGGGCCTATTTTCACACGAAGCTTCCAGAAGACCGAAGGAGTCACCAAGTGGGGCCACGAGGTGGCGACACAGCAGGGC
Source organism: Lolium perenne (assembly GCF_019359855.2). Classification (NCBI taxonomy): domain Eukaryota; kingdom Viridiplantae; phylum Streptophyta; class Magnoliopsida; order Poales; family Poaceae; genus Lolium; species Lolium perenne. The sequence goes on from NC_067244.2 coordinate 26,261,088, forward strand.
GGCGCGGCCTGGCCCTTGGCCGCGCCGGCCTGGCGTGTGGGGCCCCCGTGACGCCCCTGACCTATCTCCTCCGCCTACTTAAAGCCTTCGTCGCGAAACCCCCAGTACCGAGAGCCACGATACGGAAAACCTTCCAGAGACGCCGCCGCCAATCCCATCTCGGGGGATTCAGGAGATCGCCTCCGGCACCCTGCCGGAGAGGGGAATCATCTCCCGGAGGACTCTTCACCTCCATGGTCGCCTCCGGAGTGATGAGTGAGTAGTTCACCCCTGGACTATGGGTCCATAGCAGTAGCTAGATGGTCGTCTTCTCCTAATTGTGCTTCATTGTCATGTCTTGTGAGCTGCCTAACATGATCAAGATCATCTATCTGTAATGCTATATGTTGTGTTTGTTGGGATCCGATGGATAGAGAATACTATGTTATGTTGATTATCAATCTATTACCTATGTGTTGTTTATGATCTTGCATGCTCTCCGTTATACAATCTACTGCAATTGTTCTACTATTTTCTGCAAACAATCATCATCCACACTATACATCTAATCCTTTGTTACAGCAAGCCGGTGAGATTGACAACCTCATTGTTTCGTTGGGGCAAAGTACTTTGGTTGTGTTGTGCAGGTTCCACGTTGGCGCCGGAATCCCTGGTGTTGCGCCGCACTACATCTCGCCGCCATCAACCTTCAACGTGCTTCTTGGCTCCTACTGGTTCGATAAACCTTGGTTTCTTACTGAGGGAAAACTTGCCGCTGTACGCATCACACCTTCCTCTTGGGGTTCCCAACGGACGCGTGCTGTACGCGTATCAAGCTCTTTTTCTGGCGCCGTTGCCGGGGAGATCAAGACACGCTGCAAGGGGAGTCTCCACCTCCAATCTCTTTACTTTGTTTTTGTCTTGCTTTGTTTTATTTACTACATTGTTTGCCGCATTAAAACAAAACACAAAAAAATTAGTTACTTGTTTTACTTTACTTAATATCATGCATGTTTTTATTTCACTAGTTAAGCATAATGGAAAGTAACAGTGAGCTTTTGAAGCTATTTCCTGAGTTAAGATATGGATTGTTTGATGCGAAAATTAAAAAAACCTATTGAACCTTATTTGCATGCTAGTAGCAATGTTATTAGTATGAACACTATTATTTCTAAAGCTATGGAAGAATCTAAGATTGGGGAAGCTGGTTTTGATGAGCATGATATTTTTAGTCCCCCAAGCATTGAGGAGAAAATTTTCTTTGATGATACTTTGCCTCCTATTTATGATGATTATAATGATAGTGGTCTTTTGGTGCCACCTACTATGGAGAGTAAATTTTATTATGATTATACTATGCCTCCTACACTTGATGAGAATAATAATGATAGCTACTTTGTTGAATTTGCTCCCACTATAACTAATAAAATTGATTATGCTTATGTGGAGAGTAATAATTTTATGCATGAGACTCATGATAAGAATGTTTCATTTGATAGTTATATTGTTGATTTTGCTCATGATGCTACTGGATATTATTATGAGAGAGGAAAATATGGTTGTAGAAACTTTCATGTTACTAAAACACCTCTCTTTTTGCTGAAAATCTTGAAGTTCGCTTGTCTAGTCTTTCTATGCTTGTTGCGTTATGCTTCAATATTCATTTTCATAGGAAGTGGGTTAGATTTAAATGTGTTTTGAGTTTGCTTTTTGATGCTCTCTTTTGCTTCAACTCTTATTTCTTGGGAGTGCATCATTAAAATTACTGGGCCCATCTTAATGGCTATAAAGAAAGCACTTCTTGGGAGATAACCCATGTGTTTATTTTGCTACAGTACTTTTGTTTTATATTTGAGTCTTGGAAGTTGTTACTACTGTAGCAACCTCTCCTTATCTTAGTTTTGTTGCATTGTTGTGCTAAGTAAAGTCTTTGATAGTAAGGTTCATACTAGATTTGGATTACTGCGCAGAAACAGATTTCTTGCTGTCACGAATCTGGGCCTAATTCTCTGTAGGTAACTCAGAAAATTATGCCAATTTACGTGAGTGATCCACAGATATGTACGCAACTTTCATTTAATTTGAGCATTTTTATTTGAGCAAGTCTGGTGCCTCAATAAAATTCGTCTTTATGAACTGTTCTGTTTTGACAGATTCTGCCTTTTATTTCGCATTGCCTGTTTTGCTATGCTTGATGGATTTTTCTATTCCATTAACTTTCAGTAGCTTTGAGCAATGTCCAGAAGTGTTAAGAATGATTATGTCACCTCTGAACATGTAAATTTTAATTGTGCACTAACCCTCTAATGAGTTGTTTTGAGTTTGATGTGGAGAAAGTTTTCAAGGATCAAGAGAGGAGGATGATACAACATGATCAAGGAGAGTGAAAGCTCTAAGCTTGGGGATGCCCCGGTGGTTCACCCCTGCATATTTCAAGAAGACTCAAGCATCTAAGCTTGGGGATGCCCAAGGCATCCCCTTCTTCATCGACAACATTATCAGGTTCCTCTAGTGAAACTATATTTTTATTCCATCACATCTTATGCACTTTGCTTGGAGCATCGGTTTGTTTTTTGTTTTTGTTTTGTTTGAATAAAATGGATCCTAGCATTCTTTGTGTGGGAGAGATACACGCACCGCTGTTGCATATGGACAAATATGTCCTTAGGCTTTACTCATAATGTTCATGGCGAAGGTTGAATCTTCTTCGTTAAATTGTTATATGGTTGGAAACGGGAAATGCTACATGTAGTAATTGGTAGAATATCTTGAATAATTTGATACTTGGCAATTGTTGTGCTCATGTTTAAGCTCTTGCATCATATACTTTGCACCTCTTAATGAAGAAATACATAGAGCTTGCTAAAATTTGGTTTGCATAATTGGTCTCTCTAAAGGTCTAGATAATTTCTAGTAAAGTGTTTGAACAACAAGGAAGACGGTGTAGAGTCTTATAATGTTTACAATATGTCTTTTATGTGAGTTTTGCTGCACCGGTTCATCCTTGTGTTTGTTTCAAATAGCCTTGCTAGCCTAAGCCTTGTATCGAGAGGGAATACTTCTCATGCATCCAAAATTCTTGAGCCAACCACTATGCCATTTGTGTCCACCATACCTACCTACTACATGGTATTTCTCCGCCATTCCAAAGTAAATTGCTTGAGTGCTACCTTTAAACAATTCAAAATTTATTACCTCTGATTTGTGTCAATATTTTATAGCTCATGAGGAAGTATGTGGTGTTTATCTTTCAATCTTGTTGGGCAACTTTCACCAATGGACTAGTGGCTTCATCCGCTTATCCAATAATTTCGCAAAAAGAGCTGGCAACGGGATTCCCAGTCCCAAATTAATTAACCTAAATAGACACTCCTCCATGGTATGTGATTGTTGGACGGCACCCGAAGGATTCGGTTAGCCATGGCTTGAGAAAGCAAAGGTGGGGAGGAGTGTCATCTAAATAAAACTAAAATAAAAAGGCACTCCTTCATGGTATGAGATTGTTGGCAGGCATCCGAGGATTCGGTTAGCCATGGTTTGTGAAAGAAAGGTTGGAAGGAGTGCCACCCAAAAATAAAAATAAAATGGGAGCCGCTCTTTGAAGGTTTGTCTGGCAAGGGGGTTAGAGTGCCCACTACCATTCGTTGACAACAACAAACACCTCTCAAAATTTTACTTTTATGCTCTCTTTATGTTTTCAAAACCAAAGCTCTAGCACAAATATAGCAATCAATGCTTCCCTCTGCGAAGGGCCTTTCTTTTACTTTTATGTTGAGTCAGTTCACCTATTTCTCTCCATCTCAAGAAGCAAACACTTGTGTGAACTGTGCATTGATTCCTACATACTTGCATATTGCACTTGTTATATTACTTTACATTGACAATATCCATGAGATATACATGTTACAAGTTGAAAGCAACCGCTGAAACTTAATCTTCCTTTGTGTTGCTTCAATACCTTTACTTTGAATTATTGCTTTATGAGTTAACTCTTATGCAAGACTTATTGATGCTTGTCTTGAAAGTACTATTCATGAAAAGTCTTTGTTATATGATTCAATTGTTTACTCATCTCATTTACCATTGTTTTGATCACTTCATTCATTACATGTGCTTACAATAGTATGATCAAGGTTATGATGGCATGTCACTCCAGAAATTATCTTTGTTATCGTTTACCTACTCGGGACGAGCAGGAACTAAGCTTGGGGATGCTGATACGTCTCCGACGTATCGATAATTTCTTATGTTTCATGCCACATTATTGATGATATCTACATGTTTTATGCATACTTTATGTCATATTTATGCATTTTCCGGCACTAACCTATTAACGAGATGCCGAAGAGCCAGTTGCTGTTTTCTGCTGTTCTTGGTTTCAGAAATCCTAGTAAGGAAATATTCTCGGAATTTGACGAAATCAACGCCCAGGGGCCTATTTTCACACGAAGCTTCCAGAAGACCGAAGGAGTCACAAAGTGGGGCCACGAGGTGGCGACACAGCAGGGCGGCGCGGCCTGGCCCTTGGCCGCGCCGGCCTGGCCTGTGAGGCCCCCGTGACGCCCCCTGACCTATCTCCTCCGCCTACTTAAAGTCTTCATCGCGAAACCCCCAGTACCGAGAGCCACGATACGGAAAACCTTCCAGAGATGCCGCCGCCGCCAATCCCATCTCGGGGGATTCAGGAGATCGCCTCCGGCACCCTGCCGGAGAGGGGAATCATCTCCCGGAGGACTCTTCACCGCCATGGTCGCCTCCGGAGTGATGAGTGAGTAGTTCACCCCTGGACAGCTGGATGGTCGTCTTCTCCTAATTGTGCTTCATTGCCGGGTCTTGTGAGCTGCCTAACATGATCAAGATCATCTATCTGTAATGCTATATGTTGTGTTTGTTGGGATCCGATGGATAGAGAATACTATGTTATGTTGATTATCAATCTATTACCTATGTGTTTTTTATGATCTTGCATGCTCTCCGTTATTAGTAGAGGCTCTGGCCAAGTTTTTGCTAGTAACTCCAAGAGGGAGTATTTATGCTCGATAGTGGGTTCATGCCTCCATTAAATCTGGGACAGTGACAGAAAGTTCTAAGGTTGTGGATGTGTTGTTGCCACTAGGGATAAAACATCGATGCTATGTCCGAGGATGTAATTATTGATTACATTACGCACCATACTTAATGCAATTGTCTGTTGTTTGCAACTTAATACTGGAAGGGGTTCGGATGATAACCTGAAGGTGGACTTTTTAGGCATAGATGCATGCTGGATAGCGGTCTATGTACTTTGTCGTAATGCCCAATTAAATCTCACTATACTCATCATATCATGTATGTGCATGGTCATGCCCTCTTTATTTGTCAATTGCCCAACTGTAATTTGTTCACCCAACATGCTATTTATCTTATGGGAGAGACACCTCTAGTGAACTGTGGACCCCGGTCCATTCTTTTACATCGAATACAATCTACTGCAATACTTGTTCTACTGTTTTCTGCAAACAATCATCATCCACACTATACATCTAATCCTTTGTTACAGCAAGCTGGTGAGATTGACAACCTCACTATTTCGTTGGGGCAAAGTACTTTGGTTGTGTTGTGCAGGTTCCACGTTGGCGCCGGAATCCCTGGTGTTGCGCCGCACTACATCTCGCCGCCATCAACCTTCAACGTGCTTCTTGGCTCCTACTGGTTCGATAAACCTTGGTTTCTTACTGAGGGAAAACTTGCCGCTATACGCATCACACCTTCCTCTTGGGGTTCCCAACGGACACGTGCTGTACGCGTATCAGTCACCAGAGGGGAGCCCTGGGGGCCCCACACGCCACCCTGGCGCGGCCAGAGGGGGGGCGCGCCCCCCTGTTGTGTCATCGCCTCGTCAGCCCTCCGACTCCGCCTCTTCGCCTATTTAAAGGTCCCTGGCCTAAATCTTCGATACGGAAAAGCCACGGTACGAGAAACCTTCCAGAGCCGCCGCCATCGCGAAGCCAAGATCTGGGGGACTGGAGTCTCTGTTCCGGCACGCTGCCGGGACGGGGAAGTGCCCCCGGAAGGCTTCTCCATCGACACTGCTGCCATCTCCACCGCCATCTTCATCGACGCTGCTGTCTCCCATGAGGAGGGAGTAGTTCTCCATCGAGGCTAAGGGGCTGTACCGGTGATACGTCTCCGACGTATCGATAATTTCTTATGTTCCATGCCACATTATTGATGTTATCTACATGTTTTATGCACACTTTATGTCATATTCGTGCATTTTCTGGAACTAACCTATTAACAAGATGCCGAAGTGCCAGTTGCTGTTTTCTGCTGTTTTTGGTTTCAGAAATCCTAGTAAGGAAATATTCTCGGAATTGGACGAAATCAAAGCCCAGGGGCCTATTTTTCCACGGAGCTTCCAGAAGACCGAAGAACACACGAAGTGGGGCCACGAGGTGGCGACACCACGTGGCGGCGCGGCCCAGGGGGGGCCCGCGCCGCCCTATGGTGTGGCCCCCTCGTCTGGCTCCCGACTCTGCCCTTCCGCCTACAAATAGCCTCCGTGACGAAAACCCCAGTACCGAGAACCACGATACGGAAAACCTTCCAGAGACGCCGCCGCCGCCGATCCCATCTCGGGGATCCAGAGATCGCCTCCGGCACCCTGCCGAGAGGGGAATCATCTCCCGGAGGACTCTACGCCGCCATGGTCGCCTCCGGTGTGATGTGTGAGTAGTCTACCCCTGGACTATGGGTCCATAGCAGTAGCTAGATGGTTGTCTTCTCCCCATTGTGCTATCATTGTCGGATCTTGTGAGCTGCCTAACATGATCAAGATCATCTATCTGTAATTCTATATGTTGCGTTTGTTGGGATCCGATGAATAGAGAATACTTGTTATGTTGATTATCAAAGTTATGCTTATGTGTTGTTTATGATCTTGCATGCTCTCCGTTACTAGTAGATGCTCTGGCCAAGTAGATGCTTGTAACTCCAAGAGGGAGTACTTATGCTCGATAGTGGGTTCATGCCTGCATTGACAACTGGGACAGTGACAGAAAGTTCTAAGGTTGTGTTGTGCTGTTGCCACTAGGTATAAAACATTGATGCTATGTCTAAGGATGTAGTTGTTGATTACATTACGCTCCATACTTAATGAAATTGTCTCGTTGCTTGCAACTTAATACCGGAGGGGGTTCGGATGATAACCTCGAAGGTGGACTTTTTAGGCATAGATGCGGTTGGATGGCGGTCTATGTACTTTGTCGTAATGCCCAATTAAATCTCACTATACTCATCATGATATGTATGTGCATTGTCATGCTCTCTTTATTTGTCAATTGCCCAACTGTAATTTGTTCACCCAACATGCTGTTCGTCTTATGGGAGAGACACCTCTAGTGAACTGTGGACCCCGGTCCAATTCTCTTTACTGAAATACAATCTACTGCAATACTTGTTCTACTGTTTTCTGCAAACAATCATCTTCCACACAATACGGTTAACTCTTTGTTACAGCAAGCCGGTGAGATTGACAACCTCACTGTTTCGTTGGGGCAAAGTACTTTGGTTGTGTTGTGCAGGTTCCACGTTGGCGCCGGAATCCCTGGTGTTGCGCCGCACTACATCTCGCCGCCATCAACCTTCAACGTGCTTCTTGGCTCCTCCTGGTTCGATAAACCTTGGTTTCTTTCTGAGGGAAAACTTGCTGCTGTGCGCATCATACCTTCCTCTTGGGGTTGCCCAACGAACGTGTGAAATACACGCCATCAAGCTCTTTTTCTGGCGCCGTTGCCGGGGAGATCAAGACACGCTGCAAGGGGAGTCTCCACTTCTCAATCTCTTTACTTTGTTTTTGTCTTGCTTAGTTTTATTTACTACTTTGTTTGCTGCACTAAATCAAAATACAAAAAAATTAGTTGCTAGTTTTACTTTATTTGTTATCTTGTTTGCTATATCGAAAACACAAAAAAAAATAGTTTACTTGCATTTACTTTATTCATCATGTTTCCTTTTAATTTTACCACGAAAAACATACCGGTAGGACATGGGTCTATAGTTGGGAGAAATAATATAGAAGAATTTTTCAATCATGTTAGTACTATTGAAAATTTTGAAGATAGACACTTGGTAGACCTTGCGCCTACTTATGAAATTGCTGCTGCGCATTTAGTCCGCTTGTTGGAAACTAAATTTGTTAATCTTAATCCTATAATCCAACACATGTTCTTCACACTTGGTGATATGGAAGAAGGGGAAAAGAAAGATTTTGTGTTAGAAACCCTTCTTAGAGAATTTGGAGGTCTAGCAAGAGAAGCTAGAAAGGTGTTTGCTAAATTTAATATGCTTGGTTCTCCAACTAATTTTGTTAGTCTCCTTGAAAAGATGGATATGGATAGAATAAGATTCACTAACAATGTTGATAATGGAGGGAGATCAAAGCACCAATACCATGTAAGCTCCTAGCTATGAATGATGCGCTAGAAAATAACTATGCTTGGCTTGTTCCTGAAAATTTGTTTGATGAGAGTAGCACGCCTAAGACTAATGAAAAGGGAGATGCTGAAACTTATGTATCCAATATAATATGCCTGGTTGAGAAAAGCCCACACCCCGCTAACGATGCACCACCCTTTGATAATACTTGATGCACACTTTCTGCGCCTAGCTGAAAGGCGTTAAAGAAAAGCGCTTATGGGAGACAACCCATGTTTTTACCTACAGTACTTTGTTTTTATTTTGTGTCTTGGAAGTTGTTTACTACTGTAGCAACCTCTCCTTATCTTAGTTTTGTGTTTTGTTGTGCCAAGTTAAGCCATTGATAGAAAAGTAAGTACTAGATTTGGATTACTGCACAGTTCCAGATTTCTTTGCTGTCACGAATCTGGGTCCACCTCCCTGTAGGTAGCTCAGAAAATTAAGCCAATTTACGTGCATGATCCTCAGATATGTACGCAACTTTCATTCAATTTGAGCATTTTCATTTGAGCAAGTCTGGTGCCATTTTAAAATTCGTCAATACGAACTGTTCTGTTTTGACAGATTCTGCCTTTTATTTCGCATTGCCTCTTTCGCTATGTTGGATGAATTTCTTTGATCCACTAATGTCCAGTAGCATTATGCAATGTCCAGAAGTGTTAAGAATGATTGTGTCACCTCTGAATATGTCAATTTATAATGTGCACTAACCCTCTAATGAGTTGTTTCGAGTTTGGTGTGGAGAAAGTTTTCAAGGATCAAGAGAGGAGTATGATGCAACATGATCAAGGAGAGTGAAAGCTCTAAGCTTGGGGATGCACCCGGTGGTTCACCCCTGCATATATCAAGAAGACTCAAGCGTCTAAGCTTGGGGATGCCCAAGGCATCCCCTTCTTCATCGACAACATTATCAGGTTCCTCCCCTGAAACTATATTTTTATTCCATCACATCTTATGTGCTTTTTCTTGGAGCGTCGGTTTGTTTTTGTTTTTTGTTTTGTTTGAATAAAATGGATCCTAGCATTCACTTTATGGGAGAGAGACACGCTCCGCTGTAGCATATGGACAAGTATGTCCTTGGTTTCTACTCATAGTATTCATGGCGAAGTTTCTCCTTCGTTAAATTGTTATATGGTTGGAATTGGAAAATGATACATGTAGTAATTGCTATAAATGTCTTGGGTAATGTGATACTTGGCAATTGTTGTGCTCATGATTAAGCTCTTGCATCATATGCTTTGCACCCATTAATGAAGAAATACATAGAGCATGCTAAAATTTGGTTTGCATATTTGGTTTCTCTAAGGTCTAGATAATTTCTAGTATTGAGTTTGAACAACAAGGAAGACGGTGTAGAGTCTTATAATGTTTTCAATATGTCTTTTATGTGAGTTTTGCTGCACCGGTTCATCCTTGTGTTTGTTTCAAATAAGCCTTGCTAGCCTAAACCTTGTATCGAGAGGGAATACTTCTCATGCATCCAAAATACTTGAGCCAACCACTATGCCATTTGTGTCCACCATACCTACCTATGCTACATGGTATTTTCCGCCATTCCAAAGTAAATTGCTTGAGTGCTACCTTTAAAATTCCATCATTCACCTTTGCAATATATAGCTCATGGGACAAATAGCTTAAAAACTATTGTGGTATTGAATATGTAATTATGCACTTTATCTCTTATTAAGTTGCTTGTTGTGCGATAACCATGTTTACTGGGGAACGCCATCAACTCATTGTTGAATTTCATGTGAGTTGCTATGCATGTTCGTCTTGTCTGAAGTAAGGGCGATCTACTCTGAGTTGAATGGTTTGAGCATGCATATTGTGAGAGAAGAACATTGGGCCGCTAACCGAAGCCATGTTCCATGGTGGAAGTTTCAGTTTTGGACAAACATCCTCAAATCTCTAATGAGAAAAGAATTAATTGTTGTTGAATGCTTTAAGCATTAAAAGAGGAGTCCATTATCTGTTGTCTATGTTGTCCCGGTATGGATGTCTAAGTTGAGAATAATCAAAAGCGAGAAATCCAATGCGAGCTTTCTCCTTAGACCTTTGTACAGGCGGCATAGAGGTACCCCTTTGTGATACTTGGTTAAAGCATATGTATTGCGGTGATAATCCAGGTAGTCCAAGCTAATTAGGACAAGGTGCGGGCACTATTAGTACACTATGCATGAGGCTTGCAACTTATAAGATATAATTTACATGATGCATATGCTTTATTACTACCGTTGACAAAATTGTTTCATGTTTTCAAAATCAAAGCTCTAGCACAAATATAGCAATCGATGCTTTTCCTCTATGAGGACCATTCTTTTACTTTCAATGTTGAGTCAGTTCACCTATTTCTCTCCACCTCAAGAAGCAAACACTTGTGTGAACTATGCATTGATTCCTACATACTTGCTTATTGCACTTATTATATTACTCTATGTTGACAATATCCATGAGATATACATGTTACAAGTTGAAAGCAACCGCTGAAACTTAATCTTCTTTTGTGTTGCTTCAATACCTTTACTTTGAATTATTGCTTTATGAGTTAACTCTTATGCAAGACTTATTGATGCTTGTCTTGAAGTGCTATTCATGAAAAGTCTTTGCTATATGATTCACTTGTTTACTCATGTCATACACATTGTTTTGATCGCTGCATTCACTACATATGCTTTACAAATAGTATGATCAAGATTATGATGGCATGTCACTCCAGAAATTATCTCGTGTTATCGTTTTACACCTTCGGGACGAGCAGAACTAAGCTTGGGGATGCTGATACGTCTCCGACGTATCGATAATTTCTTATGTTCCATGCCACATTATTGATGTTATCTACATGTTTTATGCACACTTTATGTCATATTCGTGCATTTTCTGGAACTAACCTATTAACAAGATGCCGAAGTGCCGATTCTTTGTTCTGCTGTTTTTGGTTTCAGAAATCCTAGTAAGGAAATATTCTCGGAATTGGACGAAATCAAAGCCCAGGGGCCTATTTTTCCACGGAGCTTCCAGAAGACCGAAGAACACACGAAGTGGGGCCACGAGGTGGCGACACCACGTGGCGGCGCGGCCCCGGGGCCCGCGCCGCCCTATGGTTTGGCCCCCTCGTCCGGCTCCCGACTACGCCCTTCCGCCTACAAATAGCCTCCGTGACGAAAACCCCAGCATCGAGAACCACGATACGGAAAACCTTCCAGAGACGCCGCCGCCAATCCCATCTCGGGGGATCCAGGAGATCGCCTCCGGCACCCTATCGGAGAGGGGAATCATCTCCCGGAGGACTCTACGCCGCCATGGTCGCCTCCGGTGTGATGTGTGAGTAGTCTACCCCTGGACTATGGGTCCATAGCAGTAGCTAGATGGTTGTCTTCTCCCCATTGTGCTATCATTGTCGGATCTTGTGAGCTGCCTAACATGATCAAGATCATCTATCTGTAATTCTATATGTTGCGTTTGTTGGGATCCGATGAATAGAGAATACTTGTTATGTTGATTATCAAAGTTATGCTTATGTGTTGTTTATGATCTTGCATGCTCTCCGTTACTAGTAGATGCTCTGGCCAAGTAGATGCTTGTAACTCCAAGAGGGAGTACTTATGCTCGATAGTGGGTTCATGCTCGCATTGACACCGGGACAAGGATGAGAAAGTTCTAAGGTTGTGTTGTGCTGTTGCCACTAGGGATAAAACATTGATGCTATGTCTAAGGATGTAGTTGTTGATTACATTACGCACCATACTTAATGCAATTGTCTGTTGCTTGCAACTTAATACTGGAGGGGTTCGGATGATAACTTTGAAGGTGGACTTTTTAGGCATAGATGCAGTTGGATGGCGGTCTATGTACTTTGTCGTAATGCCCAATTAAATCTCACTATACTCATCATGATATGTATGTGCATTGTCATGCTCTCTTTATTTGTCAATTGCCCAACTGTAATTTGTTCACCCAACATGCTGTTCGTCTTATGGGAGAGACACCTCTAGTGAACTGTGGACCCCGGTCCAATTCTCTTTACTGAAATACAATCTACTGCAATACTTGTTCTACTCGTTTCGCAAACAATCATCTTCCACACAATACGGTTAACTCTTTGTTACAGCAAGCCGGTGAGATTGACAACCTCACTATTTCGTTGGGGCAAAGTACTTTGGTTGTGTTGTGCAGGTTCCACGTTGGCGCCGGAATCCCTGGTGTTGCGCCGCACTACATCTCGCCGCCATCAACCTTCAACGTGCTTCTTGGCTCCTCCTGGTTCGATAAACCTTGGTTTCTTTCTGAGGGAAAACTTGCTGCTGTGCGCATCATACCTTCCTCTTGGGGTTGCCCAACGAACGTGTGAAATACACGCCATCAACCGGTAGCTATGTGGTTAATCTCTCTCCTATGTACTTCAATACAATAATCTCATGAGCTGCCTTACATGATTGAGATTCATATGATGATGCTTGTAATCTAGATGTCATTATGCTAGTCAAGTGGATTTTACTTATGTGATCTCCGGAGACTCCTTGTCCCACGTGTGTAAAGGTGACAGTGTGTGCACCGTGTGGGTCTCTTAGGCTATATTTCACAGAATACTTATGCACTGTTATGAATAGCATAGTGAAGTGCTTATTTATATCCCTTTATGATTGCAATGTGTTTTGTATCACTATTCATCTATCATGCACTCTAAGGTTATTTGAATATGAATATCGAATATTGTGGAGCTTGTTAACTCCGGCATTGAGGGTTCGTGTAATCCTACATAATTAGTGGTATTCATCATCCAACAACAGAGTGTAGAGTGGTTTTATTATGTGATCAATGTTGAGAGTGTCCACTAGTGAAAGTATAATCCCTAGGCCTTGTTTCCAAATACTGCAATCACTTCTTGTTTATTGTTCTACTGCATCTGTACTGCCTGCAATATTACCACCATCATCCACACGCCAGTTGTAGCAGCAAGCTATTTTCTGGTGCCGTTACTACTGCTCATATATATTCATACCACCTGTATTTCACTATCTCTTCGCCGAACTAGTGCACCTATACATCTGACAAGTGTATTGGGTGTGTTGGGGACACAAGAGACTTCTTTCTTTGTGGTTGCAGGGTTGCTTGAGAGGGATATCTTTGACCTCTTCCTCCCTGAGTTCGATAAACCTTGGGTGATCCACTTAAGGGAAAACTTGCTGCTGTTCTACAAACCTCTGCTCTTGGAGGCCCAACACTGTCTACAGGAAAAGGAGTGTGCGTAGACATCACCCCTCCCAATTGGGGCATATGGAAACACATATTCCTTGTCCGTCGCAACAGCTCCCACACCACCGCCTATAATGTAGGTGGTGTAGTTATCTGCGTCCGCCCAGATATCGAATATTTCGATGTCAAATTCCCTGATTCTGTTCAAGGGTGGCGCAAAAGATGGATTTATATCCATGAAGAGCACAATGACTCGCAAGAGTACAATGTCGCTCCTTTTGATGGTGGCAAACAAATCTTTCGTCGTCAGTCGTGGGATGCCGAAGCTACTGACAAAGAGAAAACGGCGACAGAGGCGCTGATGAAACGCATCCACGAACTTCAGAACACCCGCGGCAAAGAGCTGTCGGGTATTCAGATTACTGCATACTTCCTAAAGATTAGGGTGCAGCCTCTACAGGCTTGCAAAAACCCTCTCTGGATGTATGCTGGCGACAAAGACGTGGATCGCTTCTCCAAGGACCTTGCAGTTAAGGATCTAGAAAAGCTCGTCCGAAAGATCTCTTCGCTGAGCAAAAAGGACACCATTCCAACATCATGTCGCGTGGAGCCGTATAGCGGCACCAACGCCCTTCCCAAGGTAAACTATCTTTGTCCTTCTGAAGTTTTAACATTTGTCGACTACTATATTGCTGATTTCCCTGGTATAACTTATTGTCGACACATTTTTCGCCTCACAGAAACATCAAGTTTTATCTTCTCTTCCTCCCCTTCCTGAAGGCGGGGAAGTCGAGGAAAGAACCATCGTTACCAACGATAACCAGGGCACTTCTCGCCCTGAGAGTGAAATTACGGGTTCTCGTAAATCCACGGCTTCCTCTGAAAGAGAAGCTGAATCTGAAGCCTCCAAGTCTACGCATTCTCTCCCCTCTGCTGCTTCTCCGACGAACAAGCGGAAAAGGGGTGAGGTCGCAGACTCCGGCACCTCCAAAGCTGATAAGTCCCCTCTCGAGGAAACTTCACCCGAAGAGGAGGAAAAACCCTTCAACCCTTACGATGATGCCCTCATCAGCTCGTAAGTTTATGTCGCCTTTTTCTTTTGCACCCGATATTTTTGCTTGTTTTGTTTCTTATACTTTTTTTGGTGTACAGTGGCGACGAGAAGGAAAATCCTCCTGTTGACGTGACTGCTCGAACGAGCACGTCTCGTACTTTAGTTATTTCCGAGACTCGCCCTGACGCGGATGACACCTCGCCTCCTCAACAGGAATAGGACATCCCACTCCTGTCGTGAGCCCCCGTGCTCCGTCGCCGAAAAGAGCAAGGACTGATCTGGGCAAAGAGTTGAGCCTCTTGACCGATAGCTCGGCGACTCCTCCTATGGATGATGTAAGTGCCTTTCTCATTCTCTTTTTGTTGTCGAACTTTTTCAAGTTGATTTTTCTCATTCCGTGTTACTTTTCAGCCTTTGATGAAGGAATTTGTTCGTCTTGGTACCCAATTTATCGGGTACCGTGACCATGCTAATAAGTTGAAAGGTATTCTTTTCTTGCTTCTTTTCATCGAGTAGATTCTCCTCTTCTATTTTTTCATAACATTTGTCATCCTTTATTTTGCTAGAGGCCCTTTCTGAGGCTAATAAGCGCGCTGATGATCTTGCCCTCAAGCTGGAGCAAAGCGAAAAAGCTCGCGAAAAGGCTGAATTAGACGCTGCCGCTATCGAGGGTCTTCGAAAAAGGCTCCATGACGAGGAAAATGCCTTGAGCGAGAACACAACTCGAAAATCTGCTCGCGAGGAAGACATCATCGCCCGCTTAGAGTCTCAAAATCGGCGCTTCGTTAGTAAGTGCCCTAACCACTTTGTTTCGTCGTAGACGTTTGTTTTTCCATGCACCTCTTGAATCCTCAAAGATTTTGTTTCAGCAGGGAGGATGCACCAAGATTTTGAACTCGAAACGCCCGAAGATGATCGCCTTCTTGACGCTCTTTCTCTCCTTGAAATTCATGGAGACGAAGTTCGCCAGAGCATCTCTGATGCTAGGTCGGGGTTTTCGCGGCTTTTCCCCTACTTCTTCGCGAAGAAAGAGGAGCCCGACACTTTTGCTGCCCTGACCAAGTACTTCATCCCAAAAGAAGATCTTGGGCTGGGCCTCCGACAAGAGGGCTTGAACATTGGTGTTGAAGGCACCATCGCTTTGGTTGCCGAAAGCCAACAAAGCGTCGACTGGGCGAAGGTTGGTGATACGAAGAAGATGGAGACGAAGAGGTGGCAATCCTTGATTAAGGCTACCAAGCCTAACTCTAAGAAGATCCTCTCCTTCCTCGGATGCAAACCAACTCCTTCCTCTAGTTCGTCGAAGCCGGAGGTCAAGTAGACCGTCTTGTCTATGATTTTGCTTTTGTTTTTCCTCTTTTGTTGTTGTCGCCGTAGTAGCTTTTGCGACAGCTTACCATTGGTTCACTAGGGACCCTCTTTTGTAATGCTCATGTAAATAATCGAATGAATCGCGGCAGCTTACCATTGGTTCACTCGTAGGACGTGAAGATGGTCCTCTGCTCCGCCACCTTCTCCGCCGGGTTAGGCCCGTCTTTGCTCCAGTCAAAGTCGTCGCGACTCATCTCCTCCTCCGCGGCCGCTTTATGCCTCCCACCGTCGTTGCTCCGTGTCAAATGTCGCGTCGGTCGTGTCCCGCTCCACGCTAGCCATCAACTGCGCGTTCTGCGTCGCGTGCTCCGGGCCCTCCTAGATGTCCTTGTCGTCCTCGTCGACGTAGTCGAGAACTCAAAGATGTCATCCGGGGGAGGTGGAGGTGCCTCGCCGCCGCTGTTACAGCTCAACATTTCGTAGGTGGTGACTAGGCGAGGAGGCATGATGTCGTGGAGTCGGAGGGCTGGCGAGCGAAGGCGGTCGGGAAGAGACGCATCGCCGACGAGATGAGCCTGCTCCGTCTTGGCAACCATCGTCACCACTAAGGCAAAAATGCAACGATCGGTTCATGCCACTGACAAGGCTACCCCGTCACTCGCAACTTTTCGTTGCGCCCAGAGCCCCCGCAACGTCCTCTCTATAGCGGAGATAGGCCCGGGGTGCTGCACAATGTATTGGGCCACGCCGGATGGAAGAAGGGCTTTGGGGTGTGGCTGAGAACGGTTAAACGTCCAACGCGTCCAAAATTCCTTTGAAAACATTTTAGGAGACGCGACTGAAGATGTTCTTAGACCAATAAACACATCCACCACAAAACGACTGCAAAGTGCAAATCCCTAACACCTGAAGCACAACTTCACCAAGAAACCCCATCGGCGGACTCCAGCTTAGAGAAGGACACGTTAAAAAGAAAAAGGCAATACAAGCCCGTAGTTGCAGCCAAGAAAGCTATATCATGACATCATTAACGCCTCCCTATTAACATCACCCTTCATGCCTTTGCACTTGCTAGATTTCTTCTTGCGGATTCCAGACTAAGGGTGAGCGTCATCCTTTTTGCATTTGTTCCTCGATCTCTTCTCTATCAAGAAACCATTCTCCTTCAAGAGACATCCTATTGTTTTTCTGGATTTGGCAGAATCCAAATTAATTAGGACTTCACAAAGCTTGACGGAGAATGTGACCCCGAAGTTAGACTTGGGTACGCCAGCAACAACATTATCATCACCCACATGAACATCATCACCCGCATGAACCGTCTTCAGATGCTCCGAGGATGGTTGCCAAACCCGCACCTCACACATCCTATGCAACTTAGGCATGAACTTCAACACACGAGTCACAACCATAGCAGTGGGATCACACGTAGAGGCAACCAGAGAAGTGGCCTTAGCACGAGAGGAGAAGGGGCCATAGAGATCGGCAACCCTCTGAACTGTGAAGTCACCATCGGGCTAGGAGGCGACACAATAGGGTTTGACGCCACAACAGACGCAAGAGATAGCCTCTCTACGGCAACCTATGCCCACTTTAGAAAGCTCTCAACCCGTGGCAGCCATCCGTGCATGGAAACGGCGATAAATGGAAAGTATGCACACGTTCTCAACAATAAGCTACTGTTCTCGACAATAGTAGTTCCTTCGGTCTTGTATACAAGGCCACAAACTCATATACTAGGTACCAAGAAAACAAAGCCAAGTGATAAATATCACCATTATTAATGTGAAAATGCTCTTGTGTTTTGGGATAATTAAATATATTACATGTGGTGATTCTTTCTCTATGGCTGCATGCGATGTTCGCATTAATGAGACCCATTCTACGAGGTAAAAACTAATTAACTTTTCTCGATTAGTGTTAGTGGTCTTGTATAGATGAAAAATATAATTTTGATAGTGGCTTTGTATTCAAGAACGGAGGGAGTATGTACTATTTCAATAATAAGTGCAAAGCATGCATATGTTCTCAAATTATTATTGAACCCAATTTGCCGGAAACTCAATTCTGCTCCAGACTGCATACGCTCTCTTTACCAAAAAAACATATTTTGAAGTGTTGAATTTTTTTGAAAAAAATTGTTACATGTACATCTTAACAATATATGTGTGTTCGTTAAGTTTCGCGAAAACCCGATAATTTTTATGATCCATGTAAAAAAGAGAGAGAATAAAATCATGTGAAAAGTCTTCTTTTTAGCACAATTTTTTACACGCTACATGATAAGCCCATTTTTCATGAAACGACTTTGTGAGCGTGTAGCACATGAAGATGTATGTGCAAATTTTTATTTCAAATTTTGTAACATTTAAAATATATCTAAGATGCATTTCAAAATAAAGGGAGCATATGTGCTCTCATGTGCCAAAACATCACTCTCCCAATTTGCAAAAAACATTTTGCCAACGACTGAATTTATACTACAAAAGTTTCTATAATCATACTTACCTAATTATGCACTAGAACAACTAATGAGATATTTGTTTTGCAATACACTATAGAGATATTTATCATGGTACTAAAGTACACACATTCACGATATAACTAATGCAGTTGTGGAAAAATAAATGAAGGGGGACTTTTATTACAACATAAGATTTAAGCTTATCAGAAGCAAACTATATAGTTACATACCCCCTCCATTCTACGAAAGTTGTCTTAGATTTGTCGAAATTCATATGTATCTAGACACCATCTAGTATGTAGATACATCCAAATTTAGTTAAATCTCGGACATTTTTTATTAGACGGATCGAGGGAGTATTGTACATTAAGGAAAACTATAATTAATGCTCCCGAACTTTTTAAGTGGTTACTATGCAATCTAAGTAATGGAAAAATTTATGGGTCAAGAATATAATATGATTAAAAAGTATAGGAGTCTAGTTCAAATATATTTAGTTTAATTTCCCAAGGTCCTACTATCCCATATAGACATGTGAGAATCATTTGGGTTTACTTATTATATAAGATGTCTCGAACCGAACATAATTAATATGAAGTTGTTGCTGGAAAAAGAAAGATAAGCTGATCATACAAGAGTAGAATCCAGAGTGTTTCTTCTTTTTTAATGCAGAAGATAGCAACCGTCTTGACATGGAAGACTTCGGAGCTGTTTGAATGCCGGCCACAAATAGACAAGCCAAATTTTGGCTCGCCACAACACATTGTTATGACATTATTATGATGATGTACTTGAAGTTTATATTTTTTTAATGAAATACATGAGTTTTTATCCCCTCGAACAAATCAAAATAATTACTTTATGATCATCTACTTTCATGAGAGGCAACAATGACCAAGAAAAAACTAAAGGTTGATGTTGTTGTAACCTCTCGCGAGAGGACTGTGACTTAGGCCGATGATCAGAAGAAATACGAGCTTGATTGGTACATCTACTACTTGAAAGATCATCATGTAGGATTTAAGTTCAAGAAGCAACATCATTTGTTGTGTCCTGATGCATTAAATAAGAAGTTCGCAATGGGGGTGACCGTGGATCAAGTGGACCGTCAGTACATGCACTCTAAGGAGAATTGGAAGATTATTGCAGCAGCATTGAGCAAAAGTGGAAATTCATTTGACCACACTAGATGCATTGTGACTATTTCAGAGTCTGAAAAGGCAACCCTATGTGCATGTTGTCTCAACCACATCCAAGTTAATTACCATTTCTTATGTTACTAGTTTCTGGCCATATACCCCTTTGTTTTTTGAACTTAATGCATGACAGAGCAAGATGTCTACTCACTAAACCCATCAAATTCTATGAAGAGATGCAGGAGCTGTTCACTGGATCTAGTGCTGATGGTTCATTAGCTATGGATCAGAATACATGCATGGATGTTAGTGATGATTCCGACAGTGATTCAAGGGAGATGCATGACCTCAATGGCAATACACCACCTGAAGATCCACTTGGTGACGATTCATACACAATACCAACTCCTATCACAAATGCAACCGGTGAGAACAAATATCCTTCCAACTATACTCGATTTTGTATAAAGTGTTCACGAGGAAATCCTATGTGTACTCTATCAACTAAGAAGGCATCAAAGTACAAGAGTCGACTTGTAGAGTCCAATGATGAAATCACTGAAGGAGATATGCCCAAGAGGCAATAATAAAAGTGGTTATTATATATCTTTATGTTTATGATAAATGTTTATATACCATGCTATAATTGTATTAACCGAAACATTGATACATGTGTGATATGTAAACAACAAAGAGTCCCTAGTATGCCTCTTAACTAGCTTGTTGATTAATGGATGATTAGTTTCATAATCATGAACATTGGATGTTATTAATAACAAGGTTATATCATTATATGAATGATGTAATGGACACACCCAATTAAGCGTAGCATAAGATCACGTCATTAAGTTATTTGCTATAAGCTTTCGATACATAGTTACCTAGTCCTTATGACCATGAGATCATGTAAATCACTTATACCAGAAAGGTACTTTGATTACATCAAACGCCACTGCGTAAATGGGTGGTTATAAAGGTGGGATTAAGTATCCGGAAAGTATGAGTTGAGGCATATGGATCAACAGTGGGATTTGTCCATCCCGATGACGGATAGATATACTCTGGGCCCTCTCGGTGGAATGTCATCTAATGTCTTGCAAGCATATGAATAAGTTCATAAGAGACCACATACCACGGTACAAGTAAAGAGTACTTGTCAGGAGACGAGGTTGAACAAGGTATAGAGTGATACCGATGATCAAACCTCGGACAAGTAAAATATCGCGTGACAAAGGGAATTGGTATCGTATGTGAATGGTTCATTCGATCACTAAAGTCATCGTTGAATATGTGGGAGCCATTATGGATCTCCAGATCCTGCTATTGGTTATTGGTCGGAGAGAGTACTCAACCATGTCCGCATAGTTCGCGAACCGTAGGGTGACACACTTAAGGTTTGATATTGAAATGGTAGAACTTGAATATGGAATGGAGTTCGAATATTTGTTCGGAGTCCCGGATGAGATCCCGGACATCACGAGGAGTTCCGGAATGGTCCGGAGAATAAGATTCATATATAGGAAGTCATTTTATAAGATTTAAAATGATCCGGAAGGTTCTATGGAAGGTTCTAGAAGGTTCTAGAAAAGTCCGGAAGAAACCACTTTGGAAGGCGGAGTCCCAAAGGGACTCCACCACCATGGCCGGCCAACCTTAAGGGGGAGGAGTCCCAAGTGGACTCCCCTAAGGGGGCCGGCCACCCCCTCCCAAGGAAGGGTGGGAATCCCACCTCTAGTGGAAGTCCTAGCTTGGGTAGGTTTCATGTGATATGGAAGGTTTTGGTTTGGGGTCTTATTCGAAGACTTGTAGACCAACTCTTGGGTGTTCCACCTATATAATTAGGGCCAAGGGGAGGGGGCCGGCCACCCCAACAACACAAGGTGGCCGCACCACCTAGATGGCTGGCGCCCCCCTCTCCCCAAACCCTAGCCACCCCACTACTCCTTCTTCCCCGCACGCTTAGCGAAGCTCCGCCGGGATTCTCCACCACCACCGACACCACGCCGTCGTGCTGTCGGATTCAAGAGGAGCTACTACTTCCGCTGCCCGCTGGAACGGGGAGGTGGACGTCGTCTTCATCAACAACCGAACGTGTGACCGAGTACGGAGGTGCTGCCCATTCGTGGCGCCGTGATCAAGATCTTCTACGCGCTTTTGCAAGCGGCAAGTGAACGTCTACCGCAGCAACAAGAGCCTCATCTTGTAGGCTTTGGAATCTCTTCAAGGGTGAGACTCGATAATCCCCTCGTTGCTACCGTCTTCTAGATTGCATCTTGGCTTGGATTGCGTGTTCGCGGTAGGAATTTTTTTGTTTTCTATGCAACGAATCCCTACAGTGGTATCAGAGCCGTGTCTATGCATAGATGGTTGCACGAGTAGAACACAATAGTTTTGTGGGCGTTGATGCTCTTGTTATCTTTAGTTTGAGTACTTTGCATCTTTGTGGCATAGTGGGATGAAGCGGCTCGGACTAACTTTACATTACCGCGTTCATGAGACTTGTTCCTTGTTCGACATGCAACTTGTATTGCATAAGAGGCTTTGCGGGTGTCTGTCTCTCCTACTATAGTGAAGATTCAATTTACTCTTCTATTGACAACATTAGTATCAACGTTGTGGTTCATGTTCGTAGGTAGATTAGATCTCTCTCGAAAACCCTAAACCACGTAAAATATGCAAACCAAATTAGAGACGTCTAACTTGTTTTTGCAGGGTTTGGTGATGTGATATGGCCATAATGTGATGATGAATATGTATGAGATGATCATTATTGTATTGTGGCAACCGGCAGGAGCCTTATGGTTGTCTTTAAATTTCATGTTGAGTAGTATTTTAAAGTAGTTGTAATAGTTGCTACATGGAGGACAATCGTGAAGACGGCGCCATTGACCTTGACGCTACGCCGACGATGATGGAGATCATGCCCGAAGATGATGGAGATCATGTACGTGCTTTGGAGATGAAGATCAAAGGCGCAAAGACAAAAGGTCCATATCATATCACATATGAACTGCATGTGATGTTAATCCTTTTATGCATCTTATTTTGCTTAGATCGCGACGGTAGCATTATAAGATGATCCCTCACTAAAATCTCAAGATAATAAAGTGTTCATCCTTAGTAGCACCGTTGCCAAGACTTGTCGTTTCGAAGCATCTCGTGATGATCGGGTGTGATAGAATCAACAGGTGCATACAACGGGTGCAAGCCAGTTTTGCACATGCGGATACTAAGGTGGCCTTGACGAGCCTAGCATGTAACATACATGGTCTCGGAACACGTGATACCGAAAGGTAGAGCATGAATCATATGGTTGATATGATGAACACTTTGAGTGTTCGCCATTGAAATTACACCTTGTCTCGTGATGATCGGACTTAGGTGTGGTGGATTTGGTTCGTGTGATCACTAAGACAATGCGAGGGATATTGTTTTGAGTGGGAGTTCACCTAGATTTTTAATTATGTTGAATTAAAATTTGAACTCAATTTGTCATAAACTTAGTCTAAACTTTTGCAAATATATGATGCGCGTGGTTGACGTGTTGTCTTTCCGTTCGACACGCGTCCGTTGGGAACCCCAAGAGAAAGGTGTGATGCGCACAGCGGCAAGTTTCCCTCAGTAAGAAACCAAGGTTTATCGAACCAGTAGGAGTCAAGAAGCACGTGAAGGTTGATGGCGGAGAGATGTAGTGCGGCGCAACACCAAGGATTCCGGCGCCAACGTGGAACCTGCACAACACAAACCAAGTACTTTGCCCCAACGAAACAGCGAGGTTGTCAATCTCACCGGCTTGCTGTAACAAAGGATTAGATGTATAGTGTGGAAGATGATTGTTTGCAGAAAACAGTAGAACAATTGCAGTAGATTGTATTTCAGTATAGAGAATTGGACCGGGGTCCACAGTTCACTAGAGGTGTCTCTCCCATAAGATAAATAGCATGTTGGGTGAACAAATTACAGTTGGGCAATTGACAAATAGAGAGGGCATGACCATGCACATACATATTATGATGAGTATTGTGAGATTTAATTGGGCATTACGACAAAGTACATAGACCGCTATCCAGCATGCATCTATGCCTAAAAAGTCCACCTTCAGGTTATCATCCGAACCCCTTCCAGTATTAAGTTGCTAACAACAGACAATTGCATTAAGTATTGCGCGTAATGTAATCAATAACTACATCCTCGGACATAGCATCAATGTTTTATCCCTAGTGGCAACAGCATATCCATAACCTTAGAGGTTTCTGTCACTCCCCCAGATTCACGGAGACATGAACCCACTATCGAGCATAAATACCCCCTCTTGGAGTTACTAGCAAAAACTTGGCCAAAGCCTCTACTAATAACGGAGAGCATGCAAGATCATAAACAACACATAGATATAAATTGATAATCAACATAACATAGTATTCTCTATTCATCGGATCCCAACAAACACAACATATAGCATTACAGATAGATGATCTTGATCATGTTAGGCAGCTCACAAGATCCGACAATGAAGCATAATGAGGAGAAGACAACCATCTAGCTACTGCTATGGACCCATAGTCCAGGGGTGAACTACTCACTCATCACTCCGGAGGCGACCATTGATACGTCCCCGACGTATCCATAATTTCTGTCGTTCCATGCTTGTTTTATGACAATACTTACATGTTTTGCTTGCACTTTATGATGATTTCATGCATTTTCCGGAACTAACCTATTAACGAGATGCCACAGTGCCAGTTCCTGTTTTCTGCTGTTTTTGGTTCCAGAAAGGCTGTTCGGGCAATATTCTCGGAATTGGACGAAATCAACGCCAAACCTCCTATTTTTCCCGGAAGGCTCCAGAACACCGAAGAAGAGTCGGAGAGGGGCCATAGGGCCACCACACCCTATGGCGGCGCGGCCAAGCCTGGGCCCGCGCCAGCCTAGGGTGAGGCGCCCCCAGGTGCCCCCCTGCGCCGCCTCTTCGCCTATAAAATTCCTTTCGACCTAAAAACACCGTACCAATTGACGAAACTCCAGAAAGACTCCAGGGGCGCCGCCACCATCGCGAAACTCCAATTCGGGGGACAGAACTCTGTTCCGGCACCCTGCCGGAACGGGGAAGTGCCCCCGGAAGCCATCTCCATCAACGCCATCGCCTCCATCATGCTCCGTGAGTAGTTCCCCCATGGACTACGGGTTCTAGCAGTAGCTATGTCGGTATACTCTCCCCCATGTACTTCAATACAATGGTCTCATGAGCTGCCTTACATGATTGAGATTCATCTGATGTAATCGGTGTTGTGTTTGTTGGGATCCGATGGATGATACATTATGATTAGTCTATCTATAAAGTTTGTGAAGTTATTGTTGCTGCAATCTTGTTATTCTTAATGCTTGTCACTAGGGCCCGAGTGGCATGATCTTAGATTTGAGCTCTATACTTATTGCTTAGATTGTATCTACAAGTTGTATGCACATGTCACTGTCCGGAACCAAAGGCCCCGAAGTGACAGAAATCGGGACAACCGGAGGGGATGGCGGTGATGTGAGGGACACATGTTTTCACGGAGTGTTAATGCTTTGCTCCGGTACTCTATTAAAAGGAGTACCTTAATATCCAGTAGTTTCCCTTGAGGCCCGGCTGCCACCGGCTGGTAGGACAAAAGATGTTGTGCAAGTTTCTCATTGCGAGCACGTACGACTATAATTGGAAAACATGCCTACATAATTAATAATCTGGATGTTCTGTCTTAATGCTTTGATTCCTATCAATTGCCCAACTGTAATTTGTTCACCCAACACTTGTCACTTATTGGAGAGTTACCACTAGTGTAGATCGCTGGGAACCCCGGTCCATCTTTCATCATTATATACTCGTTCTATATGTCATTGGAAGTAGTATCAACTATCTTCTGGTGCCATTGATCTCATATTGCTATTACTGCTGCTGTGTTACTGTTACTACTGCTCTCATATTACTGCTACTTTCACATCACCCCTGTTGCTAGTGCTTTTCCAGGTGCAGCTGAATTGACAACTCAGTTGTTAAGGCTTATAAGTATTCTTTACCTCCCCTTGTGTCGAATCAATAAATTGGGTTATACTACCCGCGAAGACTGCTGCGATCCCCTATACTTGTGGGTCATCAAGACTGTTTTCTGGCGCCGTTGCCGGGGAGGCATAGCTCTACTCATAAGTTCACCTGGGGAGTACACTCTACCTCTCTCTCTGTTTTATTTTATTTTGTTTTGCTTAGTTTACTTTTGTCTAGTTTATTTGTGCTTAGTTTATTTCTGCCTAGTACTATTTTGCTTAGTTTATTTTTGTCTAGCTTATTTTTGTCTTGTTTTATTTTTCTCATATACCCAAAAATCCATAAAAATTTGAAAAATCTAAAAATTAAAAACTGCTGTTATGGGAGAACCTACAACCTACTTGGAGCTCATAGAATGTTATAATAATTATAGGAAATCAAGAGCGGGTGAAGTAATGAGTGCTATGATAGAAAAAGTGAATACAATTGCTAAAATCTTGCTTAAACGCCATGATATAAACTGTTGCTCTCAACAGGATACTAAACATCTTAAATTTCAATGTGGCTTTAGTGAGGAATTTTTAATTAAGAACTATAATCGGAATTGCTATATTCATTATGGGTTCGAAGAGGTAGAACAATTTGTCGTATTTATGGGAGCTTCTGAGATCGAATCCTTCATGGTTGAGAATTATGAAACTTGTGTTGTTTGTAAGGACCTTAAAGATTATGTCTCTTCTATCCTTAATTGTTGCATAGAATGCTTCAGTGATAATCCTTATATCATTGACTATAAAGAGAGACTCATTAATGCACAAAAATGCACTCACAATTTGCAGGAACCTGTGGAAGAAGAAACTGATGAACCTGAAAGCTCATTGGATGAAAAAGAGGAGGAAATTGATGAACCTGAAAGCTCATTGGATGAAAAAGAAGAGGAGAGCGATGAACAAAAGGAGGAAGAATGGATTAGCTACCCATGCCAACCTTCTAATGAGAGTAACTCTTCATCTCTTACACTATTTGATTGTCCTCCATGCTTACCGAAAGAGGTTGAATGTTATGTTCCTGTGGATTCTCTTGAAATAGTACCTATGAGTAAAACTTGCGAGAATAATTATGCTACTGTTATTTATGATAATCCATGCTACTTTGATAAATCTTATGATAATGCTTTGTTTGTGCCTGATGTCGAAATGCATGGTACTAAAGAATTTTGCTTGGCAAATGTTTATGATAAAGCTCTAGATGATGGTCCTATGTTACTTGATAATATTAATTGTACTACTAATGAAAATGGGATTGGAGAGTTCTTGACTTATTCTATGAGTCCCATATCTCTTGAGATTGATCAACTACCTTGTTATATTATTAATAAAAGAAAGTTTGAAAGTTTTAATTCCACTATTCTGGAACTTGATAAAAATTATATGTTTGTGCATCATGAAAAGTATGCTGCATGTGATAGTTATATTGTTGAGTTTATTCATGAAGCTACTGAAAATTATTATGAGAGAGGAAAATATGGTTGTAAAAATTTGCATGGTACTAATACACCTCTCTATATGCTGAAATTGTTGAAGTTACACTTGTTCTATCTTCCTATGCTTGTTACTTTGCTTTTCATGAACTTGTTTATTTACAAGATCCCTATGCATAGGAAGCATGTTAGACTTAAATATGTTATGGATTTGCCTTTTGATGCTCTCTTTTGCTCCAACTACTATTTCTTGCGAGTGCATCATCAAAACTGTTGAGCCCATCTTAATGGCTATAAAGAAAGCAACTTCTTGGGAGATAACCCATGTGTTATTTTGCTACAGTACTTTGTTTTATATTTGTGTCTTTGAAGTTGTTTACTACTGTAGCAACCTCTCCTTATCTTAGTTTTGTGTTTTTTTGTGCCAAGTGAAGCCTCTAATCGAAGGTTGATACTAGATTTGGATTTCTGCGCAGAAACAGATTTCTATCTGTCACGAATCTGGGCTGTTTTCTCTGTAGAAAAATCAGAAAAATATGCCAATTTACGTGCGTGTTCCCCAGATATGTACGCAACTTTCATTAGTTTTGAGTTTTCTGATTTGAGCAACGGAAGTATTTTATTAAAATTCGTCTTTACTGGCTGTTCTGTTTTGGCAGATTCTGTCTCTGTTTTTTTGCATTGTCTCTTGTGGACTTTAAGCGAGCTTTTCTAGACATAGAGAGCTGTAGCTAATATTTTATTGAGTTCTTGCAATGTGCCACTACAGGACCAAGGTGGATTCAAAAATTTTGAGTACTAACCCCTCTAATGAAGTTTATGAGAAGTTTGGTGTGAAGGAAGTTTTCAAGGGTCAAGAGAGGAGGATGATATATGATCAAGAAGAGTGAAAAGTCTAAGCTTGGGGATGCCCCCGTGATTCATCCCTGCATATTTCAAGAAGACTCAAGCGTCTAAGCTTGGGGATGCCCAAGGCATCCCCTTCTTCATCAACTTATCAGGTTCCTCCCCTGAAACTATATTTTTATTCGGTCACACCATATGTGCTTTACTTGGAGCGTCTGTGTGTTTATTTTTGTTCTGTTTGTTTGAATAAATTCGGATCCTAGCAATCCTTGTTTGGGAGAGAGACACGCTCCGCTTTTTCGTATGAACACTTGTTCTTCGTTTTACTTTTAATGTTCAATGATAAAAGTTGGAAGCTACAATACTTATTGTTTGGTTGGAAACAGAAAATGCCTCATAATGTCTTGGATAATTTGACACTTGGCAATTGTTTTGAGCTCTCAAGTGGATCATGATTAAGTTTTTTTTCATGTAGTTTAAACCTATTAATGGAGAACTACTGTAGAGCTTGTTGAAATTGGTTTGCATGATTGGTCTCTCTTAAGGTCTAGATATTTTCTGGTGAAAGTGTTTGAGCAACAAGGAAGACAGTGTAGAGTATTATAATGCTTGCAATATGTTCTTATGTAAGTTTTGCTGTACCGGTTCATACTTGTGTTTGCTTCAAACAACCTTGCTAGCCTAAGCCTTGCATCGAGAGGGAATACTTCTCATGCATCCAAAATCCTTGAGCCAACCACTATGCCAATTGTGTCCACCATACCTACCTACTATGTGGTATTTCCTGCCATTCCAAAGTAAATTGCTTGAGTGCTACCTTTAAACAATTCAAAATGCTTCTCAATTTGTGTTAATGTTTTATAGCTCATGAGGAAGTATGTGGTGTTTATCTTTCAATCTTGTTGGGCAACTTTCACCAATGGACTAGTGGCTTCATCCGCTTATCCAATAATTTTGCAAAAAGAGCTGGCAATGGGATTCCCAGTCCCAAATTAATTAACCTAAATAGACACTCCTCCATGGTATGTGATTGTTGGACGGCACCCGAAGGATTCAGTTAGCCATGGCTTGTGTAAGCAAAGGTTGGGAGGAGTGTCATCATAATAAAACTAAAATAAAAAGGCACTCCTTCATGGTATGAGATTGTTGGCAGGCACCCGAGGATTCGGTTAGCCATGGTTTGTGAAAGAAAGGTTGGAAGGAGTGCCACCCAAAAATAAAATAAAATGGGAGCCGCTCTTTGAAGGTTTGTCTGGCAAGGGGGTTAGAGTTCCCACTACCAGTCGTTGACAACAACAAACACCTCTCAAAACTTTACTTTTATGCTCTCTCTAAGTTTTCAAAATAAAAGCTCTAGCACAAATATAGTAATCGATGCTTCCCTCGTAGAAGGGCCATTCTTTTACTTTATGTTGAGTCAGTTTACCTACTTCCTTCCACCTTAGAAGCAAACACTTGTGTTAACTCTGCATTGATTCTTACATACTTGCATATTTGCATTCATCATATTACTTTATGTTGACAATATCCATGAGATATGCATGTTGAAAGTTGAAAGCAACCGCTGAAACTTTAATCTTCCTTTGTGTTGCTTCGATGCCTTTACTATGAACTTATTGCTTTATGAGTTAACTCTTGTGCAAGACTTTTGATGCTTGTCTTGAAAGTACTCTCCATGAAAAGTTTTGCTATATGTTATCTACTTGTTAGCAACTATAGATCATTGCCTTGAGTCACTTCATTCATTTCATATGCTTTGTAATAGTATGATCAAGGTTATGTAAGTAGCATGTCACTACAGAAATTATTCTTTTTATCGTTTACCTGCTCGGGACGAGCAGGAACTAAGCTTGGGGATGCTGATACGTCCCCGACGTATCCATAATTTATGTCGTTCCATGCTTGTTTTATGACAATACTTACATGTTTTGCTTGCACTTTATGATGATTTCATGCATTTTCCGGAACTAACCTATTAACGAGATGCCACAGTGCCAGTTCCTGTTTTCTGCTGTTTTTGGTTCCAGAAAGGCTGTTCGGGCAATATTCTCGGAATTGGACGAAATCAACGCCAAACCTCCTATTTTTCCCGGAAGGCTCCAGAACACCGAAGAAGAGTCGGAGAGGGGCCAGAGGGCCACCACACCCTATGGCGGCGCGGCCAAGCCTGGGCCCGCGCCAGCCTAGGGTGAGGCGCCCCCAGGTGCCCCCCTGCGTCGCCTCTTCGCCTATAAAATCCCTTTCGACCTAAAAACACCGTACCAATTGACGAAACTCCAGAAAGACTCCAGGGGCGCCGCCACCGTCGCGAAACTCCAATTCGGGGGACAGAACTCTGTTCCGGCACCCTGCCGGAACGGGTAAGTGCCCCCGGAAGCCATCTCCATCAACGCCATCGCCTCCATCATGCTCCGTGAGTAGTTCCCCCATGGACTACGGGTTCTAGCAGTAGCTATGTCGGTATACTCTCCCCCATGTACTTCAATACAATGGTCTCATGAGCTGCCTTACATGATTGAGATTCATCTGATGTAATCGGTGTTGTGTTTGTTGGGATCCGATGGATGATACATTATGATTAGTCTATCTATAAAGTTTGTGAAGTTATTGTTGCTGCAATCTTGTTATTCTTAATGCTTGTCACTAGGGCCCGAGTGGCATGATCTTAGATTTGAGCTCTATACTTATTGCTTAGATTGTATCTACAAGTTGTATGCACATGTCACTGTCCGGAACCAAAGGCCCCGAAGTGACAGAAATCGGGACAACCGGAGGGGATGGCGGTGATGTGAGGGACACATGTTTTCACGGAGTGTTAATGCTTTGCTCCGGTACTCTATTAAAAGGAGTACCTTAATATCCAGTAGTTTCCCTTGAGGCCCGGCTGCCACTGGCTGGTAGGACAAAAGATGTTGTGCAAGTTTCTCATTGCGAGCACGTACGACTATAATTGGAAAACATGCCTACATAATTAATAATCTGGATGTTCTGTCTCAATGCTTTGATTCCTATCAATTGCCCAACTGTAATTTGTTCACCCAACACTTGTCACTTATTGGAGAGTTACCACTAGTGTAGATCGCTGGGAACCCCGGTCCATCTTTCATCATTATATACTCGTTCTATATGTCATTGGAAGTAGTATCAACTATCTTCTGGTGCCATTGCTCTCATATTGCTATTACTGCTGCTGTATTGTTACTATTTGCTCTCATATTACTGCTACTTTCACATCACCCCTGTTGCTAGTGCTTTTCCAGGTGCAGCTGAATTGACAACTCAGTTGTTAAGGCTTATAAGTATTCTTTACCTCCCCTTGTGTCGAATCAATAAATTTGGGTTATACTACCCTCGAAGACTGCCGCGATCCCCTATACTTGTGGGTCATCAACCATGGCGGTGTAGAGTCCTCCGGGAGATGATTCCCCTCTCCGGCAGGGTGCCGGAGGCGATCTCCTGAATCCCCCGAGATGGGATTGGCGGCGGCAGCGTCTCTGGAAGGTTTTCCGTATCGTGGCTCTCGGTACTGGGGGTTTCGCGACGAAGGCTATTTGTAGGCGGAAGGGCAGGTCAAGGGGCGTCACGAGGGGCCCAGGAGACAGGCCGGCGCGGCCAAGGCTTGGCCGCGCCACCCTACCTCCTGGCCACCTCGTGGCCCCACTTCGTTGACTCTTCGGTCTTCTGGAAGCTTCGTGTGAAAATAGGCCCCTGGGCGTTGATTTCGTCCAATTCCGAGAATATTTCCTTACTAGGATTTCTGAAACCAAAAATAGTAGAAAACAGCAACTGGCTCTTCGGCATCTTGTTAATAGGTTAGTTCCAGAAAATGCATAAATATGATGTAAAGTATGCATAAAACATGTAGATATCATCAATAATGTGGCATGGAACACAAGAAATTATCGATACGTCGGAGACGTATCAGCATCCCCAAGCTTAGTTTCTGCTCGTCCCGAGCAGGTAAACGATAAAAAAGATAATTTCTGGAGTGACATGCCATCATAACCTTGATCATACTATTGTAAAGCATATGTAATGAATGCAGTGATCCAAACAATGTAAATGACATGAGTAAACAACTGAATCATATAGCAAAGACTTTTCATGAATAGTACTTCAAGACAAGCATCAATAAGTCTTGCATAAGAGTTAACTCATAAAGCAATAATCTCAAAGTAAATGTATTGAAGCAACACAAAGGAAGATGAAGTTTCAGCGGTTGCTTTCAACTTATAACATGTATATCTCATGGATATTGTCAACATAGAGTAATATAACAAGTGCAATATGCAAGTATGTAGGAATCAATGCACAGTTCACACAAGTGTTTGCTTCTTGAGGTGGAGAGAGATAGGTGAACTGACTCAACATAAAAGTAAAAGAATGGTCCTTCAAAGAGGAAAGCATCGATTGCTATATTTGTGCTAGAGCTTTGATTTTGAAAACAAGAAACAATTTTGTCAACGGTAATAATAAAGCATATGTGTTATGTAAATTATATCTTACAAGTTGCAAGCCTCATGCATAGTATACTAATATGTTTTAACCAAGTGTCACAAAGGGGTACCTCTATGCCGCCTGTACAAAGGTCTAAGGAGAAAGCTCGCATCGGATTTCTCGCTATTGATTATTCTCAACTTAGATATCCATACCGGGACAACATAGACAACAGATAATGGACTCCTCTTTTATGCATAAGCATGTAACAACAATTAATTTTCTCATATGAGATTGAGGATTTTTGTCCAAAAATTAAACTTCCACCATGGATCATGGCTTTAGTTAGCGGCCCAATGTTCTTCTCTAACATTATGCAATGCTCTAACCATTTTAGTGGTAAATCTCCCTTACTTCAGACAAGACGAACATGCATAGCAACTCACATGATATTCAACAAAGAGTAGTTGATGGCGTCCCCAGGAACATGGTTATCGCACAACAAGCAACTTAATAAGAGATAAAGTGCATAAGTACATATTCAATACCACAATAGTTTTTTAAGCTATTTGTCCCATGAGCTATATATTGTAAAGGTAGAGGATAGAAATTTTAAAGGTAGCACTCAAGCAATTTACTTTGGAATGGCGGAGAAATACCATGTAGTAGGTAGGTATGGTGGACACAAATGGCATAGTGGTTGGCTCAAGTATTTTGGATGCATGAGAAGTATTCCCTCTCGATACAAGGCTTAGGCTAGCAAGGCTTATTTGAAACAAACACAAGGATGAACCGGTGCAGAAAAACTCACATAAAAGACATATTGTAATCATTATAAGACTCTAGACCGTCTTCCTTGTTGTTCAAACTCAATACTAGAAATTATCTAGACCTTAGAGAGACCAATTATGCAAACCAAATTTTAGCATGCTCTATGTATTTCTTCATTAATAAGTGCAAAGTATATGATGCAAGAGCTTAAACATGAGCACAACCATTGCCAAGTATCACATTATCCAAGACATTATAGCAATTACTACATGTATCATTTTCCAATTCCAACCATATAACAATTTAACGAAGAAGAAACTTTCGCCATGAATACTATGAGTAAAGCCTAAGGACATACTTGTCCATATGCAACAGCGGAGCGTGTCTCTCTCCCACACAAAGAATGCTAGGATCCATTTTATTCAAACAAAACAAAAAACAAAAACAAACCGACGCTCCAAGCAAAGCACATAAGATGTGACGGAATAAAAATATAGTTTCAGGGGAGGAACCTGATAATGTTGTCGATGAAGAAGGGGATGCCTTGGGCATCCCCAAGCTTAGACGCTTGAGTCTTCTTGATATATGCAGGGGTGAACCACTGGGGCATCCCCAATCTTA
Source organism: Lolium perenne (assembly GCF_019359855.2). Taxonomy (NCBI): domain Eukaryota; kingdom Viridiplantae; phylum Streptophyta; class Magnoliopsida; order Poales; family Poaceae; genus Lolium; species Lolium perenne. The sequence continues at coordinate 26,294,856 of NC_067244.2, forward strand.
GAGCTTTCACTCTCCTTGATCATGTTGTATCATCTCCCTCTCTTGATCCTTGAAAACTTCCTCCACACCAAACTCAAAACAACTCATTAGAGGGTTAGTGCACAATCAAAATATACATGTTCAGAGGTGACATAATCATTCTTAACACTTTTGGACATTGCACAAAGCTACTGAAAGTCAATGGAATCGAAATATCCATCGAGCATATCAAAACAGGCAATGTGAAATAAAAGGCAGAATCTGTCAAAACAGAACAGTTCGTAAAGACGAATTTTATTGAGGCACCAGACTTGCTAAAATGAAAATTCTCAAATTGAATGAAAGTTGCTTACATATCTGAGGATCACTCACGTAAATTGGCATAATTTTCTGAGTTACCTACAGAGAATTTTGCCCAGATTCGTGACAGCAAAGAAATCTGTTTCTGTGCAGTAATCCAAATCTAGTATGAACCTTACTATCAACGACTTTACTTGGCACAAAAATGCACAAAACTAAGATAAGGAGAGGTTGCTACAGTAGTAAACAACTTCCAAGACTCAAAATAAAAACAAAGGTACTGTAGTAAAAACATGGGTTGTCTCCCATAAGCGCTTTTCTTTAACGCCTTTCAGCTAGGCGCAGAAAGTGTGTATCAAGTATTATCAAGAGATGAAACATCAACATCATAATTTGTTCTAATAATAGAATCAAAAGGTAACTTCATTCTCTTTCTAGGGAAGTGTTCCATACCTTTCTTGAGAGGGAATTGATATTTAATATTACCTTCCTTCATATCAATGATAGCACCAACAGTTCGAAGAAAAGGTCTTCCCAATATAATGGGACAAGATGCATTGCATTCAATATCCAAGACAACAAAATCAACGGGGACAGGGTTATTGTTAACGGTAATGCGAACATTATCAACTTTCCCCAAAGGTTTCTTTGTAGAATGATCAGCAAGATTAACATCCAAATAACAATTTTTCAATGGTGGCAAGTCAAGCATATTATAAATTTTCTTAGGCATAACAGAAATACTTGCACCAAGATCACATAAAGCATTACAATCAAAGTCATTGACCTTCATCTTAATGATGGGCTCCCAACCATCCTCGAGCTTCCTAGGAATAGAAGCTTCGCGTTCTAGTTTCTCTTCTCTAGCTTTTATGAGAGCATTTGTAATATGTTTTGTGAAAGCCAAATTTATAGCACTAGCATTAGGACTTTTAGCAAGTTTTTGTAAGAACTTTATAACTTCAGAGATGTGGCAATCATCAAAATTCAAACCATTATAATCTAAAGCAATGGGATCATCATCCCCAATGTTGGAAAAAATTTCAGCAGTTTTATCACAGGCAGTTTCAGCAGTTTTAGCAGTTTCACGCAGTTTTTCGCGCTTTGCATTAGAAGTGGAAACATTGCCAACACCAATTATTTTACCATTAATAGTAGGAGGTGCAGCAAAATGTGTAGCATTAGCATTACTAGTGGTGGTAATAGTCCAAACTTTAGCTATATTATCTTCTTTTTCATTTTCTTCTCTTTCCCACCTAGCACGCAATTCGGCCATCAATCTTATATTCTCATTAATTCTAACTTGGATGGCATTTGCTGTAGTAACAATTTTATTATTATGATTCTCATGAGGCATAACTTTCGATTTCAAAAGATCAACATCAGCAGCAAGACTATCGACTTTAGAAGCAAGTATATCAATTTTCCCAAGCTTTTCTTCAACAGATTTGTTGAAAGCAGTTTGTGTACTAATAAATTCTTTAAGCATAGCTTCAAGTCCAGGGGGTGTGTTCCTATTATTGTTGTAAGAATTCCCATAAGAATTACCATAGCCGTTGCCATTATTATAAGGATATGGCCTATAGTTGCTACTAGAGTTGTTCCGGTAAGCATTGTTGTTGAAATTATTATTTTTAATGAAGTTTACATCAACATGTTCTTCTTGGGCAACAAATGAAGCTAACGGAACATTATTAGGATCAACATTAGTCCTATCATTCACAAGCATAGACATAATAGCATCAATCTTATCACTCAAGGAAGAGGTTTTTTCGACAGAATTTACCTTCTTAACTTGTGGAGCTCTTTCCGTGTGCCATTCAGAGTAATTAATCATCATATTATCAAGAAGCTTTGTTGCTTCACCAAGAGTGATGGACATAAAGGTACCTCCAGCAGCTAAATCCAATAGGTTCCGCGAAGAAAAATTCAGTCCTGCATAAAAGGTTTGGATGATCATCCAAGTAGTCAATCCATGGGTTGGGCAATTTTTAACCAAAGATTTCATCCTTTCCCATGCTTGTGCAACATGCTCAGTATCCAATTGTTTAAAATTCATTATGCTACTCCTCAAAGATATAATTTTAGCAGGGGGATAATATCTACCAATAAAAGCATCCTTGCATTTAGTCCATGAATCAATACTATTCTTAGGCAGAGATAGCAACCAATCTTTAGCTCTTCCTCTTAATGAGAAAGGGAACAATTTTAATTTTATAATGTCACCATCTACATCTTTATACTTTTGCATTTCACAAAGTTCAACAAAATTATTGAGATGGGCAGCAGCGTCATCAGAACTAACACCAGAAAATTGCTCTCGCATAACAAGATTTAGTAAAGCAGGTTTAATTTCAAAGAATTCTGCTGTAGTAGCAGGTGGAGCAATAGGTGTGCATAAGAAATCATTATTATTTGTGGTTGTGAAGTCACACAACTTAGTATTTTCAGGAGTACCCATTTTAGCAACAGTAAATAAAGCAAACTAGATAAAGTAAATGCAAGTAACTAATTTTTTTGTGTTTTTGATATAGCAAACAAGATAGCAAATAAAGTAAAACTAGCAACTAATTTTTTTGTATTTTGATTTAGTGCAGCAAACAAAGTAGTAAATAAAATAAAGCAAGACAAAAACAAAGTAAAGAGATTGCGATGTGGAGACTCCCCTTGCAGCGTGTCTTGATCTCCCCGACAACGGCGCCAGAAATTTGCTTGATGCGCGTGGTTGACGTGTTGTCTTTCCGTTCGACACGCGTCCGTTGGGAACCCCAAGAGGAAGGTGTGATGCGCACAGCGGCAAGTTTCCATCAGTAAGAAACCAAGGTTTATCGAACCAGTAGGAGTCAAGAAGCACGTGAAGGTTGATGGCGGCGAGATGTAGTGCGGCGCAACACCAGGGATTCCGGCGCCAACGTGGAACCTGCACAACACAAACCAAGTACTTTGCCCCAACGAAACACCGAGGTTGTCAATCTCACCGGCTTGCTGTAACAAAGGATTAGATGTATAGTGTGGAAGATGATTGTTTGCAGAAAACGGTAGAACAATTGCAGTAGATTGTATTTCAGTATAGAGAATTGGACCGGGGTCCACAGTTCACTAGAGGTGTCTCTCCCATAAGATAAATAGCATGTTGGGTGAACAAATTACAGTTGGGCAATTGACAAATAGAGAGGGCATGACCATGCACATACATATTATGATGAGTATTGTGAGATTTAATTGGGCATTACGACAAAGTACATAGACCGCTATCCAGCATGCATCTATGCCTAAAAAGTCCACCTTCAGGTTATCATCCGAACCCCTTCCAGTATTAAGTTGCTAACAACAGACAATTGCATTAAGTATTGCACGTAATGTAATCAATAACTACATCCTCGGACATAGCATCAATGTTTTATCCCTAGTGGCAACAGCACATCCATAACCTTAGAGGTTTCTGTCACTCCCCCAGATTCACGGAGACATGAACCCACTATCGAGCATAAATACCCCCTCTTGGAGTTACTAGCAAAAACTTGGCCAAAGCCTCTACTAATAACGGAGAGCATGCAAGATCATAAACAACACATAGATATAAATTGATAATCAACATAACATAGTATTCTCTATTCATCGGATCCCAACAAACACAACATATAGCATTACAGATAGATGATCTTGATCATGTTAGGCAGCTCACAAGATCCGACAATGAAGCATAATGAGGAGAAGACAACCATCTAGCTACTGCTATGGACCCATAGTCCAGGGGTGAACTACTCACTCATCACTCCGGAGGCGACCATGGCGGTGTAGAGTCCTCCGGGAGATGATTCCCCTCTCCGGCAGGGTGCCGGAGGCGATCTCCTGAATCCCCCGAGATGGGATTGGCGGCGGCGGCGTCTCTAGAAGGTTTTCCGTATCGTGGCTCTCAGTACTGGGGGTTTCGCGACGAAGGCTATTTGTAGGCGGAAGGGCAGGTCAAGGGGCGTCACGAGGGGCCCAGGAGACAGGCCGGCGCGGCCAAGGCTTGGGCCGCGCCGCCCTACCTCCTGGCCACCTCGTGGCCCCACTTCGTTGACTCTTCGGTCTTCTGGAAGCTTCGTGTGAAAATAGGCCCCTGGGCGTTGATTTCGTCCAATTCCGAGAATATTTCCTTACTAGGATTTCTGAAACCAAAAACAGTAGAAAACAGCAACTGGCTCTTCGGCATCTTGTTAATAGGTTAGTTCCAGAAAATGCATAAATATGATGTAAAGTATGCATAAAACATGTAGATATCATCAATAATGTGGCATGGAACACAAGAAATTATCGATACGTCAGAGACGTATCAATATATGTTGTAGAGATGGCGTCTGATGCACGTGATTGACGTATTGTCTTTTCGTTCGACACGCGTCCGTTGGGAACCCCAAGAGGAAGGTGTGATGCGCACAGCGGCAAGTTTCCCTCAGTAAGAACCAAGGTTTATCGAACCAGTAGGAGTCAAGAAGCACGTTTAAGGTTGATGGCGGCGAGATGTAGTGCGGCGCAACACCAGGGATTCCGGCGCCAACGTGGAACCTGCACAACACAAACCAAGTACTTTGCCCCAACGAAACAGCGAGGTTGTCAATCTCACCGGCTTGCTGTAACAAAGGATTAGATGTATAGTATGGAAGATGATTGTTTGCAGAAAACAGTAGAACAAGTATTGCAGTAGATTGTATTTCAGTATAGAGAATTGGACCGGGGTCCACAGTTCACTAGAGGTGTCTCTCCCATAAGATAAACAGCATGTTGGGTGAACAAATTACAGTTGGGCAATTGACAAATAAAGAGGGCATGACCATGCACATACATATTATGATGAGTATTGTAAGATTTAATTGGGCATTACGACAAAGTACATAGACCGCTATCCAGCATGCATCTATGCCTAAAAAGTCCACCTTCAGGTTATCATCCGAACCCCCTCCAGTATTAAGTTGCTAACAACAGACAATTGCATTAAGTATTGCGCGTAATGTAATCAATAACTACATCCTCGGACATAGCATCAATGTTTTATCCCTAGTGGCAACAGCACATCCATAACCTTAGAGGTTTCTGTCACTCCCCCAGATTCACGGAGACATGAACCCACTATCGAGCATAAATACTCCCTCTTGGAGTTACTAGCAAAAACTTGGCCAGAGCCTCTACTAATAACGGAGAGCATGCAACATCATAAACAACACATAGACATAAATTGATAATCAACATAACATAGTATTCTCTATTCATCGGATCCCAACAAACACAACATATATAATTACAGATAGATGATCTTGATCATGTTAGGCAGCTCACAAGACCCGACAATGAAGCATAATGAGGAGAAGACAACCATCTAGCTACTGCTATGGACCCATGGTCCAGGGGTAGACTACTCACTCATCACTCCGGAGGTGACCATGGCGGTGTAGAGTCCTCCGGGAGATGAATCCCCTCTCCGGCAGGGTGCCGGAGGCGATCTCCTGAATCCCCCGAGATGGGATTGGCGGCGGCGGCGTCTCTGGAAGGTTTTCCGTATCGTGGCTCTCGGTCCTGGGGTTTCGCGACGAAGGCTATTTGTAGGCAGAAGGGTAGGTCAGGGGGCGTCGCGAGGGGCCCAGGAGACAGGTCGGCGCGGCCAAGGGTGGGGCCGCGCCGCCCTACCCCCTGGCCACCTCGTGGCCCCACTTCGTTGACTCTCCGGTCTTCTGGAAGCTTCGTGGCAAAATAGGACCCTGGGCGTTGATTTCGTCCAATTCCGAGAATATTTCCTTACTAGGATTTCTGAAACCAAAAACAGCAGAAAACAAAGAATCGGCTCTTCGGCATCTTGTTAATAGGTTAGTTCCAGAAAATGCATAAATATGACATAAAGTATGCATAAAACATGTAGATATCATCAATAATGTGGTATGGAACATAAGAAATTATCGATACGTGGGAGACGTATCAGCGTCCCCAATCAATTTTAACCAGTTCCTAGAGAAAGAAAAGCTTAAGAGCAACGGTAGCAACTTCACCGACTGGTTCCGTCATGTGAGGATCTTCCTCTCTGGCGGAAATCTGCAATTTGTGCTTGATGCACCGCTAGGTGACCCTCCTGTAGAAACTGAAACCGATGAAGTAAAGAATGTTTACGCGACTCGGAAAACTCGGTACTCTCAAGTTCAGTGTGCCCTCCTGTGTAGTCTGGAAGCCGATCTTCAAAAACGTTTTGAGCACCACGATCCTCATGAGTTGGTCAATGAGCTGAAAGCTATATTTGAGACTCATGCGGCCGTGGAATGCTATGAAGCATCGAAACACTTCTTCAGCTGCATGATGGAAGAAGGCAGCTCCATTAGTGAGCACATGCTCGCCATGACCGGGCATGCGAAGAAACTCAGTGACTTGGGAATAGTGATTCCTAACAGACTGGGGATTAATCGTGTTCTTCAATCACTGCCACCAAGTTACAAGAACTTTGTGATGAACTACAATATGCAGAACATGAACAAGGAGTTACCTGAACTCTTTGGCATGCTAAAAGCTGCCGAGATTGAGATCAAGAAAGAGCACCAAGTGTTGATGGTCAACAAGACCACCAGTTTCAAGAAACAAGTCAAGTCTAAGGGAAAATTCAAGAAGGGTGGCAAGAAAGCTGCCACGCCTCCTGTGAAACCTAAGAACGGCCCTAAGCCTGATGCTGAGTGCTATTACTGCAAGGAGAAGGGACACTGGAAGCGTAATTGCTCCAAGTATCTGGCTGATCTAAAGAGCGGCCTTTTCAAGAAGAAGAAAGAAGGTATATCTGATATACATGTTATAGATGTTTATCTCACTGGTTCTCGTTCTAGTACCTGGGTATTTGATACTGGTTCGGTTGCTCATATTTGTTACTCGAAACAGAAACTAAAGAATAAACGAAGACTACTGAAAGATGAAGTGACGATGCGCGTTGGAAACGGATCCAAAGTCGATGTGATCGCTGTCGGCACACTTCCTCTACATCTACCTTCGGGATTAGTTTCAAGCCTAAATAATTGTTATTTTGTACCCGCGTTGAGCATGAACATTATATCTGGATCTTGTTTAATGCAAGACGGTTATTCATTCAAGTCTGAGAATAATGGTTGTTCTATTTTTATGAATAATATCTTTTATGGTCGAGCACCTGAAAAGAATGGCTTATTTCTATTAGATCTCGATAGTAGTGATACGCATATACATAACATTGATGCTAAGCGAATTAAATTGAATGATAATTCTACTTATATGTGGCACTGTCGTCTTGGTCATATTGGAGTGAAACGCATGAAGAAACTCCATACCGATGGATTACTTGAATCACTTGACTTTGAGTCACTTAATAGATGTGAAGCATGTCTAATGGGAAAAATGACTAAGACTCCATTTTCTGGTATGATGGAGCGAGCTACTGACTTATTGGAAATCATACATTCCGATGTGTGCGGACCAATGAGCGTAGCATCACGCGGTGGTTATCGTTATGTTCTAACCTTCACAGATGATCTGAGTAGATATGGGTATATCTATTTCATGAAACATAAATCCGAAACTTTCGAGAAGTTTAAGGAGTTCCAAAGTGAAGTAGAAAATCAACGTAACAAGAAGATTAAATTTCTACGATCTGATCGTGGAGGTGAATATCTGAGTTATGAGTTTGGCATGCATTTAAAGAAATGCGGAATACTTTCACAATTGACACCGCCGGGAACACCACAACGAAACGGTGTGTCCAAACGTCGTAATCGAACTCTCTTAGATATGGTTCGTTCTATGATGTCTCTTACTGATTTGCCGTTATCATTTTGGAGTTATGCATTAGAGACAGCCGCATTCACTTTAAATAGAGCACCATCAAAATCCGTAGAAACGACACCGTATGAATTATGGTTTAATAAGAAACCTAAGCTGTCGTTCCTTAAAGTTTGGGGTTGCGAAGCCTATGTAAAGAAGTTATAACCGGACAAGCTAGAACCCAAAGCGGAGAAATGCGTCTTCATAGGATACCCTAAGGAAACTATAGGGTACACTTTCTATCACAGATCTGAAGGCAAAATCTTTGTTGCTAAGAACGGAACCTTTCTTGAGAAAGAATTTCTCACTAAAGAAGTGACTGGAAGAAAAGTAGAACTCGATGAGATTGATGAATCTATACTCGTTGATCAGTAGCGCAAAGATCGTAAACTGTTCCTATACCGCCTACACCGGCAACAGAGGAAGCTAATGATAATGATCATGAAACTTCGAACGAGGAAACTACTGAACCTCGCAGATCGACAAGGGAACGTGCCACTCCTTATTGGTATGATCCTTGTCTAAATGTCATGATTATGGACAACAATGATGAGGACCCTGCGACGTATGAAGAAGCGATGATGAGTCCAGATTCCAACAAATGGCAAGAAGCCATGAAATCCGAAATGGGATCCATGTATGATAACAAAGTATGGACTTTGGTAGACTTACCTGATAGCCGCAAGGCTGTCGAGAATAAATGGATCTTCAAGAGAAAAACTGATGCTGATGGTAATATTACTGTCTATAAAGCTCGACTTGTCGCAAAGGGTTTCCGACAAATTCAAGGAGTTGACTACGATGAGACTTTCTCACCTGTAGCGAAGCTAAAATCTGTGAGGATTTTGTTAGCAATAGCTGCATTTTTCGATTATGAGATTTGGCAGATGGATGTCAAAACGGCGTTCCTTAATGGAGACATTGAGGAAGAGTTGTATATGGTACAACTCAAAGGTTTTGTCGATCCTAAAAATGCTGACAAAGTATGCAAACTTCAGCGTTCAATCTATGGACTGAAGCAAGCATCAAGAAGTTGGAACCGACGCTTTGATAAGGTGATCAAAGACTTCGGGTTTATACAGTGTCATGGAGAGGCCTGTATTTACAAGAAAGTGAGTGGGAGCTCTGTAGCATTCCTGATATTATATGTAGATGACATATTATTGATTGGGAATGATATAGAACTATTAAGCAGTATAAAAGGTTATTTGAATAATAGTTTTTCAATGAAAGACCTTGGTGAAGCATCGTATATATTAGGCATCAAGATTTATAGAGATAGATCAAGACGCCTAATAGGGCTATCACAGAGTACATACCTGGACAAGATTCTAAAGAAGTTTAGAATGGACGAAAGTAAGAAAGGGTTCTTACCTATGTTACCAGGCAAAGTCTTGAGTAAGACTCAAGGACCGACTACGGCAGAAGAAAAAGAAAGGATGAGTAATATCCCCTATGCCTCGGCAGTAGGATCTATCATGTATGCCATGCTATGTACTAGACCGGATATAGCACATGCTGTTAGTTTGACTAGCAGATATCAAAGTGATCCAGGAATGGAACACTGGACATCGGTCAAGAATATCCTGAAGTACTTGAAAAGAACTAAGGATATGTTTCTTTGTTATGGAGGTGGCCAAGAGCTCGTTGTAAGCGGTTACACCGATGCAAGTTGGAACACTAATCCTGATAACTCTAAGTCACAGTCTGGGTACGTGTTTATATTGAATGGTGCTGCAGTAAGCTGGGCAAGCTCAAAGCAGTGCACGGTGGCGAAGTCTTCAACAGAATCAGAGTACATAGCGGCTTCAGAGGCTTCATCAGAAGCGGTATGGATGAAGAGGTTCATTGTAGAGCTCGGTGTGGTTCCTAGTGCATTGGACCCACTAGTCATATACTGTGACAACATGGGTGCCATCGCCAATGCACAAGAACCAAGGTCACACAAGAGGCTGAAGCATATTAAGCTGCGTTACCACTCGATTCGCGAGTACATCGAAGATGGAGAAGTAAAAATTTGCAAAGTACACACTGATCTGAATGTAGCAGATCCGTTGACTAAAGCTCTCCCTAAGGCAAAGCATGACCAACACTAGAATGCCATGGGTGTTAGGTACCTTACAATGTAATCTAGATTATTGACTCTAGTGCAAGTGGGAGACTGAAGGAGATATGCCCAAGAGGCAATAATAAAAGTGGTTATTATATATCTTTATGTTTATGATAAATGTTTATATACCATGCTATAATTGTATTAACCGAAACATTGATACATGTGTGATATGTAAACAACAAAGAGTCCCTAGTATGCCTCTTAACTAGCTTGTTGATTAATGGATGATTAGTTTCATAATCATGAACATTGGATGTTATTAATAACAAGGTTATATCATTATATGAATGATGTAATGGACACACCCAATTAAGCGTAGCATAAGATCACGTCATTAAGTTATTTGCTATAAGCTTTCGATACATAGTTACCTAGTCCTTATGACCATGAGATCATGTAAATCACTTATACCGGAAAGGTACTTTGATTACATCAAACGCCACTGCGTAAATGGGTGGTTATAAAGGTAGGATTAAGTATCCGGAAAGTATGAGTTGAGGCATATGGATCAACAATGGGATTTGTCCATCCCGATGACGGATAGATATACTCTGGGCCCTCTCGGTGGAATGTCGTCTAATGTCTTGTAAGCATATGAATAAGTTCATAAGAGACCACATACCACGGTACGAGTAAAGAGTACTTGTCAGGAGACGAGGTTGAACAAGGTATAGAGTGATACCGATGATCAAACCTCGGACAAGTAAAATATCGCGTGACAAAGGGAATTGGTATCGTATGTGAATGGTTCATTCGATCACTAAAGTCATCGTTGAATATGTGGGAGCCATTATGGATCTCCAGATCCCGCTATTGGTTATTGGTCGGAGAGAGTACTCAACCATGTTCGCATAGTTCGCGAACCGTAGGGTGACACACTTAAGGTTTGATGTTGAAATGGTAGAACTTGAATATGGAATGGAGTTCGAATATTTGTTCGGAGTCCCGGATGAGATCCCGGACATCACGAGGAGTTCCGGAATGGTCCGGAGAATAAGATTCATATATAGGAAGTCATTTTATAAGATTTAAAATGATCCGGAAGGTTCTATGGAAGGTTCTAGAAGGTTCTAGAAAAGTCCGGAAGAAACCACTTTGGAAGGCGGAGTCCCAAAGGGACTCCACCACCATGGTCGGCCAACCCTAAGGGGGAGGAGTCCCAAGTGGACTCCCCTAAGGGGGCCGGCCACCCCCTCCCAAGGAAGGGTGGGAATCCCACCTCTAGTGGGAGTCCTAGCTTGGGTAGGTTTCATGTGATATGGAAGGTTTTGGTTTGGGGTCTTATTCGAAGACTTGTAGACCAACTCTTGGGTGTTCCACCTATATAATGAGGGCCAAGGGGAGGGGGCCGGCCACCCCAACAACACAAGGTGGCCGCACCACCTAGATGGTCGGCGCCCCCCTCTCCCCAAACCCTAGCCACCCCACTACTCCTTCTTCCCCGCACGCTTAGCGAAGCTCCGCCGGGATTCTCCACCACCACCGACACCACGCCGTCGTGCTGTCGGATTCAAGAGGAGCTACTACTTCCGCTGCCCGCTGGAACGGGCAGGTGGACGTCGTCTTCATCAACAACCGAACGTGTGACCGAGTACGGAGGTGCTGCCCGTTCGTGGCGCCGTGATCAAGATCTTCTACGCGCTTTTACAAGCGGCAAGTTAACGTCTACCGCAGCAACAAGAGCCTCATCTTGTAGGCTTTGGAATCTCTTCAAGGGTGAGACTCGATAATCCCCTCGTTGCTACCGTCTTCTAGATTGCATCTTGGCTTGGATTGCGTGTTCGCGGTAGGAATTTTTTTTGTTTTCTATGCAACGAATCCCTACAATCACTTCGGGACACACTTGTTGCCACTGCTCCTCCTCATATATTACAGCTTGTTGATCCGCATGCAACGTTGTGGCAGCGACTAGAGACTATCCCATTGACACCTGATCAAAGAATTATCGTTGGTGAGCATTTGCCTTCTAAGGAGAATGAAGTAAAACGGAGCTGGTTGTGCAATGCAAGTGATGGTACTTTGCATGCTTGGGTCTTCAAGTTCTTATGCGAGAAGGAAGGCTTAAATCCGTGAACTCTACAAGTTAGTTGCAAGCTCATTTTGTCTATATGTGCTACTCACATAACGACTAGAACATGTTTAGTGAGAATGCTACTTTTGTTGCTTACCAATGTTAGCTTGATAGAGCCCGATAAGCTGTTGTTAGTCATCTGGTTAAACATACATTTTGTCATGAATGTTACACACTACCTAAACTGAATGGTCTAAGTAATGTACTCCCTATTGAGTTTGAACTACTGGTAGCCCTGACTACTGGTAAGCTGTTTAACATACTTTTGGTTCAACTATTATCTGTAATGGTTGTGTTACCTCATTTAATTATCAAACTTTAGCGGCAATCCAAACAATTGCCACAAATTTTTACCAATATTTGTGGCAGCAAACCAAACAACGGCCACTGGTTTTTTTGTGTTTGCCAAACTTTGGTCACCAACCAAACGGAGTATTTTTGCCACAAAATATGGCTTTCCACAAGTGTGGATACTACCAAACTTTGGCTTGGAAAATTATGGCCGGGAACCAAACAAGACCTTCTATAATGGGGGCGAGAACATCATGAAGCTCGAGGACATCACCAAGTCCGAGAACTTCATGACGCCCAAACCGCCTACTCAGTGACTGGTCATTTGGTGGTTGTGCGTGACATGCATATGTTTCTTTGTCTCCACGCATCACTAATACACAAAATGTTGCGATGTTGCACCTTTTGGATATGAACCTAGATTTACATGTCTTGAATAATACCATGTAGTGATGTTGGAATAACGGGTACTCTGCGGTGTCTTCTTCGTAATGCACTTAGATTAGATTAACATGCAAACATATGATGTTTCACTAGTGGAAAACGGGCCTTTTGCACCGGTTGGTAAGGGCTATATGCACCGGATGCCCAACCGGTGCAAACAATCCGGTGCAAAAGGCCCCCCCCCCTTTTGCACCGGTTCAGTTACGAACCGGTGCTAAAGGGTGCACCACGTGGCGGCTCAAGGGCGTCCGAGCGGGAGGACCTTTAGCACCGGTTCGTAATACGAACCGGTGCTAAAGGGTCTGCCCCGGCAGAAAAACGTCCCAAAACGCTGCCGCGGCAGAAAAACACTTTTTTCGAATTATTTTCTACTCCCTTTTTTTTTCTTTTTTCAGAATTTCTAATATTTTAGTTATTTCACAAGTTTAGTCTCTAACTACCCTTATCTCTAGTCCAATTACTTACTCGTGCTCAAACTTCCCGCTCGGTCACCCATCCTCCCACTACTCTACCACTAGCACGCTTAACTTCCAAGTTCCTTTCCATCCCGCATCCAAGTGCTTCGCGCGCATGTATGTGATAGTAGTATCATATCAATCCTTTTAACATGTCGATCGATGTCATATTTCTTTATTGTTCGAATTTCAAATAATTATTTTAATAAACCAAAGTAATGTTGTAATAATAATCTTGAATAAATAAATAAACATTAACTTTATAATTTGTATTATTTTTAATTATTTTTAATTTTTTAATTTTTAATTTTTTTTGCCAAACCTAAAACCTAAAAATTTGAAAATCTTATAATTTGCTAAAAGTAATAGCAATCTTTATGCAGGATGCAATTATTAATTTTAATTTTAAAAAATAAAAAAAAATCCTAAATTTCTGGAAAAAACTAAAATCTTCCTGCTTTCATATTTTCATTTGGAATTTTCAAAATCTAAAAATTAGCTAACCGGGTAAACCCTGGTGAATTCGGATGTAATTTTTTCCCACGATGATTTTGATATATTATACGTTTTTTTTCGACGTCGGATGCAAAAGTTAATACGGTTTTACCATTTTTCAAACATTTTTTGCAATTAATGTGAAAATTCAAATTTGTTAATTTTCCCTAATAGTAGGTTGCATAACATACATGAATCTCAAAAGATTTTATTTTTTGAATAATCTATCATTTTCTTTTCTATTTTACAGTGTTAAAAAAGGCGATCCACGGGGGGGGGGGGGGGGTGGAGGTGCGTGGGGAGCAGAAAAACCTTTTGCATCGGTTCGTGTTACGAACCGGTGCAAAAGGGTAGACCTTTTGCACCGGTTCGTAACACGAACCGGTGCAAAAGAGTTCGTGGCTGACGCCAACCCTTTTGCACCGGTTCGTAATACGAACCGGTGCAAAAGGTCCCGCACGAACCGGTGCTAATGCCCCCTGGACGTGCAGACCGCACGAACCGGTGCTAATGACCCCTTTAGCACCGGTTCGTGCCAAATCCGGTGCAAAAGCACTTTCGAGGACAGGATAAAAGCCCTTGTTTCTACTAGTGTTTTATGGTATAATATTTTCCATGGTATTTGAACTCCCATTAATACACACTATCGAGGGAAATCAATTGTTCTAGATTTTGACTGTTTAATACTAAGTCCGAGCTTCTACAATTCAAATTAAATCAGCCAAGACATTTGTCTGTTTAGAGTAGTGCTCACACTTAAAGGGCTGCATGTTTTTTTTACAATTTAATTAATGCATGCATCTACTCACGTGTATTTCTCATTGTTGTTAATAGAACTAGAAGATACCCTGCGCGTTACGGCAGAAACTTTAACAAAGAATTTTGATAGAATAAAATACCAATTGCATAATAACATGTTATGTCAAATAATGTAAAGCTGAAACAACATGTATGCATTATCGGTACATCAACCGTTGTTTGGAACATTTAAACTGTTCAAGTCTTCTAAAGGAACTATGGTCAACAAAAAAAATGTATGTTACATTTGAGGATATTGTGTAGATGGCTAGTAGATTTTGGAGGTCACTAAACATTGTTCATGAATCAAGAACCATTTTTATAACTCCTGCAATTCAGTTTGAGGGTTAGCAAAAAAAACAGAGAAATACAATTTGACCTACTCATGATAACCTCAACCTGAACGTGCCTACAAAATCTCAAGTACAGCCAGCGTTGCAAACTTGAATGAAATGACAAATGTCGTGGAGCTCTCGAATGAGGGCAATAAACCGTCAAGTGTAGCTTTTTTTTTTTTTTGCCTCTCTCACATGTTGCATATTAGACGGAGAAACCTCAATAATATCTGGGAAAGGAGATAGAATCCTGAAACCAAAACTTCCTCCGACCACTACTTGCATGTACTTATACTGGTGTACTGTACTGTGTTCAGTTTGAGCTAGAATATGAAATGGGTTGGTTCCATTCATATATTCGGTTGGAGAGTGGAGTGTAACCGATTCTGATAATAGAAGATGTGAGTATACATGGGGTGCGTTTTAGCGGAATAATGTTATGAGAGAATAGATGAGTTGAGTGGGTGTGGGTGGTTTTAGCATAGAGGAATGGGGAGATTTCACCGATTTTGAGAAATGGGTGCGTTCCGGATCTGGAGGGAATATTCTCTTATGAGGAACCACCTCGTTTCGTTCCATTTTCCAACTGAACACCGGAAGAAGATCTAGGTGCAGAACCATCCCATTATATTTCACTTGGTGACACCAACCAAACACACCCTAGGCAAACCGTTTTGCCCCTGTTCCTCTCCGTCAGTTTTGCCAGATCTCATCTCTAACGGTCCGAGCTTTGGGCCCCTCCCCCTCCGTTTGCCGCTCCTGCGGTAAGAAGGAGAGGAGACCTCGTTCTCCATTATGTAGTTAGGGCTTTGTTTGTTGTGGTGCATCGTTGGGTGGTGGAAGCGGCGCCCGAGCAAATAAATCTACCTCAACTCCACTTCCACACTGGCGGCGACCTTCACGGCGACGTCTCGGAGTTGTTGGCAATGTGTACTTGTCGATTTTCAGGTCGGCGGTTTGGCCTTCTCGCCGTTTTTCAGGCGAGATTTGTTTCTCGATGTGTCGCTAGCGTTTGTTGTTGTCCACGATGGCGCCGGGGGCCGGGGCGAGGTGGATGCTTTGGAGCAAGGATACTGCTCCGGAGTTGGTTGATTTGTCGTTATCCCTCGACTTTTTTGATGGGATGCAAAGGACCTTGGTCCAAGATAGCACGGCCACGTCCCCCGATCAACGTGCCACATCGACATGTGCTTCGATGCTTGCAGCGGGCCTGTTCACCGACTCACAAAACCTCGTTGGCGATGGTGTTCTTTTGGATATGGCAAGAATTGAGACTCGGCATTTCTTCCAAAGCGCGACAAGACGGCGTTGGAGTTTGGTGGCAATTGTTGGCTTCGACGAGTCTAGGAAACTTTTTTTTTTGAGAAACACAGTACAAACGCAGGCGCTCACATACACGCCCATACACTCAACCCTATGAACGCACACACGCACACCCTACCCCTATGAGCACCTCCGGAAGACCGAGCCGGCGGATTGGATCTTGAAATTGACGAAGTCACCACAGACGCCTCGCTGTCGACGGGAACGTTGCCTCCCACTGAAAGAATATTCCGTCTTTATGAGACACACAGATGTCAAACCTGGGGTTTGAACTCTGGTGGGCTGGGGGTACAACCACCCTCCTAACCACCCAACCTCAGGTTGGTTCTCTGAGTCTAGGAAACTCTATGGATAATTTTGTATATTTTTATCCTCTAGGGTTTTTTCTACGAAGTTTTCAGAACAACCGTCTTTTTCTGGTTTGTGTGGTTGTTTCCATGTTTTTTACTCATGTAACTTGATTTTCCATTAATGAAATACGTGACTGCTGTAAGAAAAGTTCGCAATTTATTACGCATTTACATGTCAATGACGGTTAATGAATGTTGGCTTGCATCGTGCGGCTTCACGTTTTTGGTAATCCATAGGTCGCAACGGCCGCATTTGTGGCGAGAAAGCCATAGGTCGGGCGGGCGGACGGCTCTACTCCGAACCAAGGAACACGAACAACAGCCGACTCCTTTTTTTTTCATAGGACGCAAAGCGAGCAAGTCCGTGTAGGAGGTCCCGTCCAGCCCACCTACAAAGTAAAAACTGCAGAGAAAATGCAGAAAAGAGAGGGAGCTAATGGAGACACGATGGGCGACAACGGTTACGGGTAAGAACGATTGACGTGGAGGCACCCGGATTCATGAAAATCAATTAATGGGGAACTATTTAAAGATAAAATATTATAGGACCGTGGTATGGGGCGCCACATATTTTAGACTGCTCATAGTCGGAGTAACTTAGGTAGTAACATCACACATTTCAAGGTGTTTTGGTGATATGACATGCAATAAATGAAGAAAAATAGGGAGGTGGTAACTAGCTATGTTACCATAACATCACACACCCCAAGATAAAATGAGTCTACAAACTAATAAATGAGGCTTTGCATGATATCATCTCTAAGTTACTTTCCACTATGAAGGTAGTAACATGGACTAGTAACTTATGCATGACACCATCTTATGTTACTCCCCACTATAAGCAGCCTTACAGTTCGCGCCACGGCAGGTAACACATCTAGTTTTGTCTTGTTCCCCTAGGCCCAAACGATAATGCGCGTGCAGGCTGGTCATGTCCGACATGCAGCTGTTGCCCTATGCCGGTTGCCAATAGTTGGTTCGTGCGTGTTGCATGTAGACTCGAAATGCAACTAGCACATTAATTGCAAAAAGTTGCATACATCCCTATCTAATACAACTACCATTTGCAGTACTCTTTGTGTTTAGCCGTAGCTACTATATTCCCTCCGTTTCTAGATATAATTTGTAAAGTTTTTTGAGAAAAGTCTCCAAATTATAAGGTATATTGTGTTTGATAACCTATGTGAATATTTTTTTAGGGATTTTCTTGTGTTTTCTTATCTTTTGAAAACCCTTCTATTTTATCTTGTCAAATGTCTAGGATCTATCCAGCCAAAATCTTCTGTAGTTTTTTTTTCATGTGTGTTTCTTAATTTTCGTGCCAAAGACTATACACCTTATATCTAAAAACGGAGGGGTATTAGCTATTAAACCATTTAGTAGCAACTATTAGATCAATTAGCAAATAGCTACCAAATTGTTCCAAGTAACTATGAGGTTCTCTAATACAGTTGCCATATTACTTAGTAACAGCACCAATAGCCACCACAATATTTAGCATCATTTACCAAATTATTTTAGAGTAACGATCGGATTTTTGATAAATATTGGGTTGTCAAATACATACCAAATTATTTAGTAATAGCTCCTAGGCTAATTAGCAATAGCTACCGCTAACGCGGACTTTTGGCTTATGGGTGCCACACACCACCATATATCTACCGTTCATATCTGCTTTGAGATGGTCCAAAGGTAAATAAAGAAAATTCGGATTGGAGTAGGTCTATTATAAATACAAAGCTATGTTGTTTCTTCATGCGGAAGACTGTTTCACCTTCCGCTTGAGCAATTATCGCAGACGTAGTTATTGCGACTATACTGGCGAAAGTTGGATCGGGCCAAGAAAGCTCAAGGCAGAAAATCTAGGCCCGAGCCTGACCATCGGGCCTAAAATTGGGCCCGAGCCTGCCCGAAGTCCGAAAAAGCCTGGCCTGGCCCAACCCAACTATAGCTTAAATCATGTTTTCCTTCGGCCGAAGCCTGGCCCGACATGCACCGAATCAAGATTTTTCGGGCCGTGCCGGGAGCCCATGCCCAGGTATATTGTGGCTGTCCCGGTGCAACCTTTTGAGTTTCATAAAAATCTCAAATTTATTCCAGAAATACATGTATATGCTTGGGATGTATGTGCAATGTTTCGGGCACAAACTCATTTTATTTTAGGCTGCGAAGAAAACAAAAATCTGATATAGGCGTATAGTGTACGTATAGTCTGTCAGAAATTTGTCTTTTTCGTATCTTCCAAAATACAATGTATTTTGGGCTGAAATTTCTGGCGGATTGTCTCTATGTTTGTGCCTATTTAATATCAATTTTTTTGAGTTGTGGAAATACAAAAAGAATGGAGTAATTCCTGGAACAAATTTAAGATTTCCGGAATAAATTGCAGTAGGGGCAAAATGGTGCGTTGGTGCCAGCCACAGTGGGGGTCGTTTTTTTAATAACCAACTAATATATCACAACTTTTTAGTGCAATTTTGTCACATATTGCAGCAGGGGCAGAATGGTCATCTTAATGCTTAAATTGTACTAGAGGGCTAAATAAGGAACCAACCAAACTTTGTGGGTCATGAAAGGAAGAAAAAATTTACAGGGCTAAAAAAGGAAGGTAAACTTCAGACAGGGCCAAATAAGGAATTCTCTCTTTTATCTACCAAAAGTTTCTTCGCCTTCTCTCGCCGGAGCGTCGGCAATGAATAGTGTAGATCTTGGAAGAAAGTTATTCTGCGCTTCTCCAGCTGCTAGAAATCCTGCCCTTAGGTATGAAACATGACACAAGGATGAAGATTTTCTATTTTGTGTACGATGCCGGAAGCCGGAGCCTCCGATCCACCATGCATGCCCGATACAACCTGGTTCGATGCAGACGGGATCTTGGCGGCAAGTCAGCGATTTCGGAGGGGGTGAGAGAATTATCAAGCAGGGTCTCCAGGGCACGGCATGGGTCCACCGAGATGCGTACGGGTGCTCCATCTAGTATCGCCACACTCATATGAACCTGGCGCTATGGCTCCACCCAAGATCCCACCCTATGAGGACCGAAGGTCAACCTGGAACAACCCGGAGCTCGACTTGGACCGACTGATGCGCGCAACATCTCCATGGTGCCACGACTCCGCCCCAGGACATCCATCACGCCATGGGTCCGCCCAAAGGTCACGGCCGACGTGGGGCCCCTCTCCGTCGCGGACCTGTCCACATGTTGGGCTAGCCTCCTTCCATGGCACAGGTTGATTTAATCGACAAACTCGCCGAATGAGAAAAATGGTGAGGTAACTAACGGATTTCGTGCAAGAATTTGTACTCAGTGCACCTAAATTGTTTGGAATGAACATGTGATTTGATCGTCGAAGAACACAAAGTGTGGAGGAAGGAACAAATGGAACAATGAAGAAGATGGAGTAACAGTGACGCGAGGTGATACGTCTCCAACGTATCGATAATTTCTTATGTTCCATGCTTGTTTTATGACAATACCTACATGTTTTATACATACTTATATCATATTTATGCATTTTCCGGCACTAACCTATTGACGAGATGCCGAAGTGCCAGTTGCTGTTTTCTGCTATTTTTTGCTTTCAGAAATCCTACAAAGGAAATATTCTCGGAATCGGACGAAATCAATTCCCAACATCTTATTTTTCCCGGAACCTTCCAGAAAGTCAGAGAGGGACCAGAGGGGTGCCCTGGGGGGCCCCACACGTGTGGGCGGCGCGGCCCAGGGGGGCGCGCCCCCCTAGTGTGAGGTGGCCCCTCGGGACTCTTCCGACTCCGCCTCTTCGCCTATAAGATGCATCGTGACCTAAATCTTCGACACCGATTGACGAAACACCAGAAAACCTTCCAGAGCCGCCACCATCACGAAACTCCAATTCGGGGGACAGAAGTCTCTGTTCCGGCACCCTGCCGGGACGGGGAATTGCCCCCGGAGTCATCTCCACCGCCGTCTCCACTGCCATCTTCACCGCCATCGCTGTCTCCATGATGAGGAAGGAGTAATTCACCCCCGGGGCTGAGGGCTCCGCTGTAGCTATGTGGTTCATCTCTCTCTTTGTGATCTAGTTTAATATCATCTATGTGCTACTCTAGTGATGTTATTAAAGTAGTCTATTCCTCCTCCATGATGTAATGTTGACAGTGTGTGCATCATGAAGTACTTGGTATATGCTATGATTGTGATCTCTTGTAGATTATGAAGTTAACTATTACTATGATGGTATTGATGTGATTTATTCCCCCTTTCATAGTCTGTCGGTGATGGTGTGCATGCTATGTTAGTACTCGGTATAATTGCGTTGGTCTATCATGCACTCTAAGGTTATTTAAATACGAACATCGAATGTTGTGGAGCTTGTTAACTCCGGCATTGAGGTGCTCTTGTAGCCCTACACAATTAATGGTGTTTGGCATCCAACAAGAGAGTGTAGAGTGGTTTTATTATGTGATCAATGTTGAGAGTGTCCACTAGTGAAAGTAGGATCCCTAGGCCTTGTTTCCAAGCATCGAATCTCCGTTTATTTACTGTTTTGTTGCATGTTTACTCACTGCCATATTTTATTCAGATTGCTATTACCACTCATATTCATTCATACCACTTGTATTTCACTATCTCTTCGCCGAACTAGTGCACCTATACATCTGACAAGTGTATTAGGTGTGCTGGGGACACAAGAGACTTCTTGTATCGTGATTGCAGGGTTGCTTGAGAGGGATATCTTTGACCTCTTCCTCCCTGAGTTCGATAAACCTTGGGTGATCCACTTAAGGGAAAACTTGCTGCTGTTCTACAAACCTCTGCTCTTGGAGGCCCAACACTGTCTACAGGAAAAGAAGTGTGAGTAGACATCACGAGGTTGCGGGATAAGAGAGTCGAACGGCTAGATTGACTTTTACGCACCGTGTAAACATTACAAGAAAAGAGAATAGCCGGCCCAACGTGCCTCGTCAGGTAAGAACTTTCTTATTATGTAATGTGTACATATACAATATTATATAAGTATACAAATATGTATTCCAACACCCTCACTCAATCTCAACTAGTGAAATATTGAGGTTGCCCTTACAATGCTTATACAACGGTAAAGGGAGTGGGTTAGTGAAAATGTTAGCAACTTGATCCTTTGAAGAGATGAACCGAATCTGAAATTGCTTATGTGACACATGCTTACAAACAAAGTGAAAGTTAACTTTAATATACTTTGTCCGTTCATGGAAAACTAGGTTGGGTGACAAATATGTAGCACCAATATTATCACACCATAACACCGGAGGTTGGGCTTGAACAATTAAATGTTCCTTAAATAATGAATGTACCCAAACAAGCTCAGATGTTTCATTAGCAAGAGCATTGTACCCTGACTCGGTGCTAGACCTGGATACGTATTGTAGACTGTTTGCGAGTACTCCAGGCGATTAAATTCCCTCCATAAAAGATAGTGATGTGGGCATTACCCTTCGGATATCTCACATTAGTCTACCTCCTCCGGCCCAACTAGGGGCCCATGAAGATTGCCCAACAACTAAGGTGGACATGTACATCGGTTCCAGCAAAGGAGACCTACTAGAAGACGAATTCTTGAAGAACAAGGCAAGAAGATATCGCTAAAGGAAAGACTAGAATAGATCTCATTGTAACCTAGTCGAGTTTGGACAGGACACTCGAGGGGGCCTTTCGAACAACACAACATCAATACGTAGAACCACCGCAAGTTAGAGCTAAAAAACCTAGAATCCTTGCCTCTCGGCGAGTCGACCATAGCATCCTATCGGCTACTCCATTGTAACTCGATATATTCGATAATCAAGATCGAACAAGCATGAAGTAAGGGTTTTACCTCATCAACCTGGGTAAATCTCTCTCCCCATTTATTTGGTATCCGATGTCTCGTGCTGGTCTGCAGGATTCCGTCAACCCTAAGCCACTCATGGTGGGCATTGCCGAGGAGCACACTCATCAATTGGCGTTATCTGTGGGAAACTTGCTGGTACAAGGTACTTCATCGGCTGCTCCGATCATGTCGGCTATCTATTCTCCGGCATCACCAACATCATAGTCGGCTCCATCATCACCAAGCTCGGGGAACTCGATTCGTTTTGGGTCCTTTTCGAGTTTACTTCGCACAGCGACACGCCGTGTTCGACCTTCTCAGGCCTACGCGACGGGATGGACATGACGTTCGGGAGCGTTCACTTCTGTGTCGACTCTGAGGGCATCCTTCGGCTCCCTGGCCCGTTTGCTCCCAGTACATCAAGAACTGCGGCTTCATCAACTGTTGCATCAACCGCTTCATCCCCGATCACAGTCGATCTATCGGCTACATTATCGGTGTCGACTCCAGCATCTTCTCCATCGACATCTTCGCGTTGTTCCACATCATCTATGTCTGTTGGATTTGACTATTCTAGATCATCAGATCTAACATCATACTACTGCCTCAACTGCGACACTAGGCATGGGCTAAGCTCGAACGATACACCTTTCGTCTGCAACGCCAAGTACTCCTCCGACGAAGAAAGTATCGATAGCATCACCAGGGCGTCCACCTCGAAAGTGGCCCACCACCAAATTTATGCTATCATCAACCCTGTTATGAGAGTCAAACTCTCTGAAGGCGAGCGCACCCCACGTGTCAATCGTGGTGGACGTAGCAATGTCGAAGCCAGCGCCAACAATGGCGATAACGCTTACACCATCACTGAGGAAGAGTGGGAGATTGCTCGCAACGCCATAACCAATAACACTCAGATTCTTGCTAGAGCTTCGGTAGGAACTCTCAACGCATACAAAGATATTCTAGAGAAGAATTGAGTTCGGTTAGCAAATGAGCAAGCTGACCTCAATCGGTGCCGGCAGGCAGCCGATCAATCAAGCGAACGATGAAGGGGGCTACCTTCGCATGGGAGCGCGTCTCACAGCAATCAAGGTCAGGGGAGATTTCGGCCGCGAATCCCTCGCCTCTTAGAGGCCGATGCAAGGGAGATTACCTCGAATATCTCCAACTATTTCATGACTATGGACACTGCGGGCATGGTCAGGCCAAACACTGTCAAAGGGGCAACAGCCAACCTCACAACTTATTTGATCAATAACCAGCCAACGTCCAATGATTTGATGGCGCAAGCTCATAGGGGCGCCTTGGAAATTCTTGTGATCCTTGGAGATAAGCTTACTCCTAGAAAAGAGAAAACTACGCATCAAGGTAGCGGATCTAAGCATCGTTCAAAACATGCCCACGACGACATCACGTAGAGTTAAATTGACAAAGATTGCCGTCGACATGCTGCAAGAGAAGGCTATGACAGCGATGATTTCGAGGAAACTCAAGAGTATGATGGCGAAATCCGAGGTGCCGATTGTCTAAGAAAAAAGATTAAGGAGGCGATGCCACCGAAGAGATTCAAGCCTACTCCTACTGATGCCGCCAAATATGACAGTCAGCAGGAGCCTAGATCTTGGATAGATGATTATCTACAAATCGTGATCTTATAGAAGGGAACCCAAGTGGTGGAAATGCAATGTCTACAACTCTACCTGAAAGATTCGGCACGAGCATGGCTGAGAGGCCTGCCGAAGGGGTCCATTAGGTCCTGGGAAACCTAGTCGCTGATTTTGTCAAAAAATTCTAGGCCACATATAAAAGCCATTGGAATTGAAGAATTACGCCAATGCCATCACAAGCCGAAGGAATCGATGCGCGCGTACATTGGACGTTTCAATAAACTTCTGAACGCTGCCGAAGATGTCTCCGTTCACAGGGCGATTGACGCCTTCAGTGATGGCATCCGACGAGAATCTTACATCGAGGAACTCGGCCGGAAAAAGCTGAAAACTATCACCAAGCTTATGGAAATTGCCAATAGTTGGGCTGATGGATAAGATCACTGATACGTCTCAAACGTATCTATAATTTCTTATGTTCCATGCTACTTTTATGATGATACTCACATGTTTTATACACACATTACATCATTTATATGCATTTTCCGGCACTAACCTATTGACGAGATGCCGAAGAGCCAGTTGTTGTTTTCTGTTGTTTTTGGTTTCAGAAATCATACAAAGGAAATATTCTCGGAATTGGACGAAATCAACGCCCACGGTCTTATTTTTCCACGAAGCTTCCAGAAGACCGAAAGGGATACGAAGTGGGGCGACGAGGCGCTGCCACCATAGGGCCGCGCGGCCAAAGGGGGGCTCACGCCGCCCTATGGTGTGGGCCCCTCGTCAGCCCACAGACGCTGCCCTTCCGCCTACTTATAGCCTCCGTCGCGAAAACCCCTGTACCGAGAGCCACGATACGGAAAACCGTCTAGAGACGCAGCCGCCGCCAATCCCATCTCGGGGGATTCAGGAGATCGCCTCCGGCACCCTGCCGGAGAGGGGAATCATCTCCTGGAGGACTCTTCATCGCCATGATCGCCTCCGGATTGATGTGTGAGTAGTTCCTCATTGGACTATGGGTCCATAGCAGTAGCTAGATGGTTGCCTTCTCCTTATATGCTATCATGTTTAGATCTTGTGAGCTGCCTATCATGATCAAGATCATCTATTTGTAATGCTACATGTTGTGTTTGTTGGGATCCGATGAATATGGAATACTATGTCAAGTTGATTATTGATCTATCATATATGTGTTGTTTATGATCTTGCATGCTCTCCATTTCTAGTAGAGGCTCTGGCCAAGTTGATACTTGTGACTCCAAGAGGGAGTATTTATGCTCGATAGTGGGTTCATGCCTCCATTGAATCTGGGGACAAAGGATGAAAGTTCTAAGGTTGTGGATGTGCTGTTGCCACTAGGGATAAAACACCAATGCTTTGTCTAAGGATATTTGTGTTGATTACATTACGCACCATACTTAATGCAATTGTCTGTTGTTTGCAACTTAATACTGGAAGGGGTGCGGATGCTAACCCGAAGGTGGACTTTTTAGGCACAGATGCATGCTGGATAGCGGTCTATGTACTTTGTCGTAATGCCCTGATTAAATCTCATAGTAGTCATCATGATATGTATGTGCATTGTTATGCCCTCTCTATTTGTCAATTGCCCAACTGTAATTTGTTCACCCAACATGCTATTTCTTATTGGAGAGACACCACTAGTGAACTGTGGACCCCGGTCCATTCTTTTACATCTGAATACAATCTACTGCAAACATTGTTCTTTACTGTTCTTCGCAAACAAACATCATCTTCCACACTATACTTTTAATCCTTTGTTTACAGCAAGCCGGTGAGATTGGCAACCTGTTATCACCAGATTCTAACCAAGTCAGGAGGTGGGCCGTGATTGAGATGGGCTTGGAGAATATACACGGGAGATATTCATGAATCGGCCTCGTTCAAGAGTTTGGACTAGATTACCCGTGTATCTGTAAATTATAGTAGGTTACGTGTCAGTTAGAATTAAAAGATAGAGTTTAGCTCGTACACGGTTAGGATTATTCCCAAGTTAGAGAGTCTAGGAACTATAAATATGTATCTAGGGTTATTGAGAAGGAGGACGATCACGTTCGCAACAAACCACGCATCGCCACCCCTTGTTTCGAGGGTTTCTCCCGGGTAAGCGTCATGCTGCCTAGATCGCATCTTACGATCTAGGCAGTATCTTGTTTATTCGTTGTTTATGTGTTGCTCGTGCTGAAGCCTTGTTGATGGCGAGCAACACCGTTATCATAGATATGTTAGGGTTAGCATCGGTACTTTCTTGATGTATTCGTTTAGCTATGCTATCCCTAGATATCTAGCTGTCCTTACACCTATCTTAGGTGTAAGGGCAGCACCTTGCTTAGTCTTTATTTAGTAGATTCGATCTGTTACGGTTGTTCCTCATTCTTCAAGGATTAGTTTGATATCCATATGGTTAGGCCTTGCAAACGGGTTGAATGATCCAGTAGTGCGTAAGGTAAGGTTTGCTGGTCCTAGAAGGGATGTTCTGAGGATCAACTCCATGTTGGTTTTTAGGCCTTTTCTAGGGTTGGTTTTCTGTCATCTTCCGTATCTGCCAGGCTCAACTACGTGTAGGATGTTCCGGTTATGTGGTGAAAACCCTAAATCGTCGTAGATCGTTTTAGCTTAGTTTTGATCAAGCAGGACCACCATGTTATCGTAGATCCAACACGAATCATGGGTGGATCGGCTCCTTGAGCCGATTCACAGGACAACCTGAGAGCCGATCGATGCTCGTATTTAATGTTTACGTGTCTGCCATGCAGGAAACTAATCGAAGTAATCCATCACCTTCCTGACCAGGTATAGGTCAGGTGGCACGCCCTTGCACCAGCTCGGACGTGCGTGCCAGAGCATTGCGGGCCGTCGCCCGAGGGACCAGGGCCCACCAGCAGTCCTGGGAGCCTCCCGGCTCTCCGTGTTTCCCGTCGCTGCTCGCCGGTGGGTTTTGGCAGGCAACACATTCTGGCACGCCCGGTGGGACATTCTTCTACATCAACTGCATCAACATCTGCATCAGAGATGGCGGAAGACCCAGTCACGTACGAAGATCTGACTGAGGAGTATAAGAAGAAGTATGACGAGCTTAAAGCTCTCTTCGAAGCCGACCTCATCGGCTCTTTCCAGAGGACCCGCTCACACGGCATTAGGTGGAAAGGGTTCTCAGCTGAAGGCACTCTCTATGAAGTGGATCTGTCTACTTCTTCAGAAGAACGCACCAGAGCTCTACGTCAGGAAATTAATTACATGGTAGCTCATTCGCTACACCGTCATTCTGAGAGCCTGGTGAACGCTTTCGAGCGCGTTGCGCTTCGCGTGGTCCAGGAAATCATGAAGCATCAGTACTCTTCGTCAGGACCTACCCTAGGGACGCACCAAGGAGAAATACCGTTCCAGACCAGGCCGCAGCTGCCATTCTCGCTAGCAGCTCCAGAACCGCCGGGTTCACCGGCGTTCGTCGTCTACAAGATTGGAGGCGATCCTGCTGATTACCAGTTCATGCTGGAACCGCCTAAGGAAATCCCGCACGGATACACGTGCATGTATGTGCCAGACAGCAATAACTTAGCGCGCACGAACCAGATTACAGCAGGAGGAATTTCTGGAACAGCAGGAGGGGTTTCTGGAGTAGACGCCGATAAACAGGCGTGGCTGGCTAAATATGCCACCGCAACGAATCAGCAAAGTTCAGCCCCTGCAGCTCCTACAGTGGACCAAATCAGTGCAATCTTGAGAGATCAGTTCGGCATGGTGCCGAAAAGGAGAGCAATCGGGTATTCCAAGCCGTACCCCAACGAGTATGATTTGATTCCATTGCCGCCCAAGTATCGGCTCCCTGAGTTCTCAAAGTTTAGTGGCTCAGAAGGCTCTAGTTCAATTGAGCATGTGAGCCGATATTTGGCACAGTTGGGCATGATCTCAGCATCAGACCTGCTACGCGTAAGGTTTTTTGCGCAGTCTCTCACGGGATCGGCTTTAGGATGGTACACCTCGCTGCCACCAGATTCAATCCGGACGTGGAAGCAGATGGAAGAGCAGTTCCACATGCAGTATCACTCAGAAGCTTCCGAGGCTGGCATTGCCGATCTGGCACAAGTGCGACAGAGGCGCGGAGAAACAGTTTCAGAATAAATTCAGCGCTTCAGGAACGTGAGGAACCGATGTTATTCGGCTCGTTTGAATGAGAAGGAAGCAGTCGATCTGGCAGTGTTGGGTCTCGCGTCACCGATCAAGGACATGGCTTCCCAAGAGGAGTACACTTCACTGGCGCATATGGTTCAGAAACTTTCATTGTATGAACAGCGCCACCCAGAATTGTACCAGGACAAATTCAAACGCGCGGTAAGCCTGGTTGAGACAGAAGAGGATGAAGACTCTGCAGGAGACCAGGAAGTAGCCGTGGCTGAATGGGCTCGGGGGGCAAACCCCGTGTCCTGTAAGTGGGTTAAACCACAAGGTCCTGCAAAAGGGTTTGACTTCGACGTGAGCAAAGCTGAGCAGATTTTCGATCTTTTGCTTAAGGAGAAGCAGCTGAAGTTACCCGAAGGCCATAGAATCCCTACGGCGCAAGAGATGAACGGAAGGCCATATTGCAAGTGGCATCACTCGTTCACCCATACCACCAGCGACTGCAAAGTGTTGCATCAGCAGATCCAAATGGCGATAGAACAAGGCCGTTTGATTTTCAGCCAGTATGCCATGAAAGTGGACACGCAACCGTTTCCTGCCGTTAACATGGTGGAGTACAATCACCTCGTGAGACGATAGCCAGATTTCTCGTTCAGTATTAACATGGCAGGGCCTATATACCACCCTGGCAAGGACAAAGGAGAGAGCAGTCGTTCTCGTGGTGAGGAAAAGGAGGAGGCCGGTCCACGTGACCGGCCCCGATATGATGACAGATGGTACGTCATCGAGGAACAAGTGAGAAGCGTGCGGTACCAACGACCACTCTCCGAGCACCTTCTTAACAAATATGAGCGTCAGTATGACCAACGCCGGCGGTATGACACAGCCGATGACACAGATCGTCGGCCTAACGTAAGCTACATAAAGTATCGTCGGTATGATAGAGACGACGAAGGATATGAGCGCCGCGCTAAGGGAAGGTCAAGGGAACAAGAAGACATGGACCGACACTGGGATTGTCCTTTCTTTAAACATTGCTGGGACTCAGGAATGAGCCGATTGCCTACAATCGACAGCTGCCCAGAGTGTAGCCAGAGAAAGAAGGACGCCGGAGACGTGTCAGTGTTCAAACGTCTAGGGCCTCTCCCATCTCGAGCTGAGTCCTCTCGGGTGGAAGATCTCGAGGAATTAGAAGATGAAGAAGAAGAAGAAGAAGAAGAAGAAGAAGAAGAAGAAGAAGAAGAAGAAGAAGAAGAAGAAGATAGATACCACCGACCAAGGTGGTGCCCGGATGGACTCAGTCACTCTCAAAAGCGTAGGGTGCAGCGGCTACGTAGCTTGGAGGAAGCCGAAAGGTTATACCTGCACACGTTGAGGAAGGCGCGGCCTGATCAGGCCGCGAAAATTCAGCAAACTTTGGACGAGCTAGGAGGGTCGTCCACAGAAGAAAGAGTGGCACCCCAAACCAAAGAAAGCCGATGATCAGGCATCGGCTAGCACAAACATGGTGTTCATACTTCCGTCGGAGTTTTGTGCTCCAAGAACAGAAGAGGCACCTGTAGCACAACTTGACTGCGGCCCACGGCCAGTTATCTTTGAAAAGCCGCGAGAAAAGAGCTACAGACATCTGAAGGCCCTGTACTTAAAAGGTTATATCAACGGGCAGCCTGTCAACAAGATGCTGGTCGACACGGGAGCGGCAGTCAATATAATGCCATACTCCATGCTACGTCGTCTGGGACGCTCTAGCGCGGATCTGATCAAAACCAACGTCACATTGAGCGACTTCAACGGCCAAGCATCATAAGCGCAAGGCGTTCTAAGCATGGATCTAACGGTAGGCCGAAAAACCATCCCCACGCCATTCTTCATCGTCGACAGCAAGAGCACCTACGCTGTCCTACTAGGGAGGGATTGGATTCACGCCAACTACTGCATTCCATCCACAATGCACCAATGCTTGATACAGTGGGATGGTGATGAAGTGGAGGTCATCCATGCAGATGACTCAGCCGAAATATCAACGGCTGGCATGAACATTTGGGAAGCGGATGACCAAGAGCCACTCTCTGGAGTCAGTTTGGATGGCTGTGAGCGCATCGAAGTGACAAAAAACGGGGTGAGGCTGGTCTTATCCACCGGCCTGACAGTATAGCAAGAGCAAAGTCTATGGACGTACGTGGCAAGGCCGATCCCTGCGATCGGCCCCAAAAAATAAGAAGTAATGATCTCAACTCGAGCATGTCACGTAGATATAGTAGAGCACGAACAAGATGTAAACCTTCATTGAGCAATGCAATCAAAATGGGGGCCGATTCCAGCAATCGGCCCATATTATCCTCGCCATACGTTTTGCCTGTGGTGAGCATCGATCTAGCAGGAGACGGAAAGCTAGGGTATGGGTTTATATCGGCTAATGAGCTAGAAAAGGTTGACATTGGTCCTGGGGATAAGCCACGACCAACTTTTATCAGCAAAAAGTTAGATCCGCATTTGAGGAGCCTGATGATAGCTCTGTTGAAGGAATACCCAGACTGCTTTGCATGGGATTACACAGAGATGCCTGGGTTAGACAGGAGCATAATTGAGCATCGGCTCCCTCTCAAGAAAGGATTTCGGCCGTTTCAGCAACGAGCACGTCAGATGAAGGCCGAAATTCTTGAAGAAGTCAAGAAAGAGATCGAGAAGATGTTGGGCGCCGGGTTCATCAGGCCATGCAGGTACGCTGAATGGATTTCTAGTATCGTACCTGTAGAGAAAAAGGACGGCCGATGGCGTGTCGCAATAGATTTTCGAGATCTCAACAGAGCTACTCCAAAGGATGAGTATCCAATGCCTGTGGCAGAGACATTGATCAATGCAGCTGCTGGCCATAAGGTGTTAAGTTTCATGGATGGCAATGCCGGCTATAACCAAATTTTCATGGCTCCAGAAGATATACACAAGACTGCATTCAGAGTACCAGGATCAGTGGGCTTGTTTGAATACGTGGTCATGACTTTTGGACTGAAGAATGCCGGTGCAACATACCAAAGAGCCATGAATTACATCTTTCATGATCTGATCGGCAAGTTGGTGGAAATTTACATCGATGACGTGGTGGTCAAGTCTGTCTCCATAGAAGGACACTTGGATGATTTGCGACGCATCCTGGACCGGACTAGAAAATTCGGACTAAGAATGAATCCAAAAAAGTGTGCTTTTGGTGTAACGGCCGGTCAGTTCTTGGGTTTTTTGGTTCATGAACGTGGAATTGAGATCGGCCTGAAGAGTCAGGAGGCAGTACGAACCATGCAGCCACCTACCACAAAGAAAGACCTCCAATGTCTCATCGGCAAAATCAACTTCGTCCGACGGTTCATATCCAATCTGTCAGGACGAATCGAGCCGTTCATGGCATTGGTGAAAATTAAATCTGATGACGAGTTTCACTGGGGGGGCAGAGCAGCAGCGAGCGTTTGACGGGGTTAAACAGTATCTAACGACGCCGTCTGTGTTGGTTCCACCTCAGCAAGACAGACCATTCTATATTTACTTATCAGTGGCTGACACTTCCATCGCGTCAGTGGTGGTACAACTTTATGATGGTCTGGAGAGGGTGGCTGATACGTCTCCGACGTATCGATAATTTCTTATGTTCCATGCCACATTATTGATGTTATCTACATGTTTTATGCACACTTTATGTCATATTCGTGCATTTTCTGGAACTAACCTATTAACAAGATTCCGAAGTGCCAGTTGCTGTTTTCTGCTGTTTTTGGTTTCAGAAATCCTAGTAAGGAAATATTCTCGGAATTGGACGAAATCAACGCCCAGGGGCCTATTTTGCCACGAAGCTTCCAGAAGTCCGAAGACGAAACGAAGTGGGGCCACGGGGTGCCCAAACCCTAGGGCGGCGCGGCCCCCCCCCCTTGGCCGCGCCGCCCTGTCATCTGGGGCCCCCGTGCCCCCTCCTGACTTGCCCTTCCGCCTACTTAAAGCCTCCGTGACGAA
This sequence comes from Lolium perenne, assembly GCF_019359855.2. Taxonomy (NCBI): domain Eukaryota; kingdom Viridiplantae; phylum Streptophyta; class Magnoliopsida; order Poales; family Poaceae; genus Lolium; species Lolium perenne. Next base: position 26,327,193 of record NC_067244.2, read on the forward strand.
ACCCCCAGTACCGAGAGCCACGATACGGAAAACCTTCCAGAGATGCCGCCAACGCCGATCCCATCTCGGGGGATCCAGGAGATCGCCTCCGGCACCCTACCGGAGAGGGGAATCATCTCCCGGAGGACTCTACGCCGCCATGGTCGCCTCCGGTGTGATGTGTGAGTAGTCTACCCCTGGACTATGGGTCCATAGCAGTAGCTAGATGGTTGTCTTCTCCCCATTGTGCTATCATTGTCGGATCTTGTGAGCTGCCTAACATGATCAAGATCATCTATCTGTAATTCTATATGTTGCGTTTGTTGGGATCCGATGAATAGAGAATACTTGTTATGTTGATTATCAAAGTTATATCTATGTGTTGTTTATGATCTTGCATGCTTTCCGTTACTAGTAGATGCTCTGGCCAAGTAGATGCTTGTAACTCCAAGAGGGAGTACTTATGCTCGATAGTGGGTTCATGCCTACATTGACACAGGGATGTGACAGAAAGTTCTAAGGTTGTGTTGTGCTGTTGCCACTAGGGATAAAACATTGATGCTATGTCTAAGGATGTAGTTGTTGATTACATTACGCACCATACTTAATGCAATTGTCTGTTGCTTTGCAACTTAATACTGGAAGGGGTTCGGATGATAACCTGAAGGTGGACTTTTTAGGCATAGATGCAGTTGGATGGCGGTCTACGTACTTTGTCGTAATGCCCAATTAAATCTCACTATACTCATCATGATATGTATGTGCATGGTCATGCCCTCTTTATTTGTCAATTGCCCAACTGTAATTTGTTCACCCAACATGCTGTTTGTCTTATGGGAGAGACACCTCTAGTGAACTGTGGACCCCGGTCCAATTCTCTTTCGAAATTCAATCTCTTAACATCTTGTTCTACTGTTTTCTGCAAACAATCATCTTCCACACAATACGGTTAATCCTTTGTTACAGCAAGCCGGTGAGATTGACAACCTCACTGTTTCGTTGGGACAAAGTACTTTGGTTGTGTTGTGCAGGTTCCACGTTGGCGCCGGAATCCCTAGTGTTGCGCCGCACTACATCCCGCCGCCATCAACCTTCAACGTGCTTCTTGGCTCCTCCTGGTTCGATAAACCTTGGTTTCTTTCTGAGGGAAAACTTGCTGCTGTGCGCATCATACCTTCCTCTTGGGGTTCCCAACGAACGTGTGAGTTACACGCCATCAGTGGCGTTCTACCTCAGCAGAAGGATGTTGGACGCAGAGACAAGGTACCCTGAGATTGAGAAGTTGTGCCTCTGCCTATTTTTCACCTGCACCAAGCTTCGTCACATCTTTCTGTCAGCGGAAATTGTCGTCATATGCAAGTCAGATGTCATCAAACATATGTTGTCGGCCCTTGTGTTGAAGGGCCGACTCGGTAAATGGATGTTTGCATTGTCAGAATTTGATCTCCGGTATTAGCCTGCGAAGGCAGTCAAGGGACAAGCATTGGCCGATCTGATTGTTGAACGAATCAACACTGACATAGCAGCACTATCTGTACGTGCATGGGCCATGTTCTTCGATGGATCGGCTTGTGATGATGGTTGTGGCATCGGCATTCTACTCGTGTCGCCTCGGGGGGCAACATATTCTTTCTCCATCAGGTTATCTACCCCTTGCACCAATAATGTCGCTGAGTATGAGGCAATACGCAAGGAAATGGAGTTGCTTTTGGAAGCCGGGGCAGAAGTGGTGGAACTTTTTGGAGATTCAAAATTGGTGATTTCCCAGCTCACAGAGGAATACAAGTGCGAGAGTGAGTCACTCTCCCCATTATGGATGCAATGCCGTGAGCTGATGGCACAATTTAGGTACATAAACTTTAATTGGATCCCAAGGTCACAAAATACCGAGGCCAATGATCTCGCACAGGTGGCATCAGGCTACAAGGACGTAATAGATGGAGCCGATGTTCAGGTGCAGTTCCTGGAACAAGATGACTGGAGAGCCGAGATCTTCAATTACTTGAAAGATTCGGCTCGGGGGCACCTAAATGGATAAGGTACAAGGCCATGAAATATGTCCTTATAGGAGATGACATGTTCTACAAGACTTTGGAGGGGTTACTTCTCAAATGCCTGGGACCAGCCGAGTCGAATCGGCTCTTACACGAGGTACACGAAGGCGCTTGTGGAACTCACAAATCGGCTCATAAGATGAAATGGCTGATCAGGCGATCGGGGTTTTACTGGCCCACCATGCTTGAGGATTGCTTTAAGATTATAAAGGATGTCAAGCATGTCAGATGTTTGGGAAAATTCAGATGGTACCCGCATCAGCAATGAACCCCATCATCAAGCCTTGGCCATTTCGAGGTTGGGGCATGGATATGATCGGCAAAATTCATCCTGCATCGAGCAAAGGCCACGAGTGGATTTTGGCCATTACAGATTATTTCACTAAGTGGGTGGAAGCCGTCCCTATGAAGTCAGTAAAATCAGAAGATGTTATCAATTTTGTGAAAGAACATGTCATTCATAGATTCGGGATTCCCCAGACTATCACGACCGATGGAGGTTCGGTCTTCATTTCTAAAGAGTTCAGAAAGTTCTGCGACGACATGGGAATTAAGTTGATCCGATCGTCTCCATACTATGCTCAAGAAAATGGGCAAGCTGAAGCGTCCAACCAGAGCCTCATCAAGCTGATTAAGAGGAAAGTTGACGAGCACCCTAGACGTTGGCATGAGGTATTGTCAGAAGCTTTGTGGGCTTATCGTATGTCATGTCATGGGGCTATAAAAACCTCGCCATACCAGCTGGTTTATGGACAAGAAGCCGTATTGCCTTGGGAAATTACGGCTGGATCTTGACGTGTTACGTTTCAGAATGATCTGACAACTGAAGAATATGCAGCCCTGATGAGTGATAGTATTGAGGATCTAACGGAACTCAGACTTTGGTCGTTGGAGAAGATTAAAGAGAACAAAGCCAAGGTAGCTCGCGCATACAATAAGAAGGTGAGACCAAAGGAGTTTCAGGTTGGAGATCTAGTATGGGAAGCTGTGTTGCCATTAGGAACTAAGGATAAAGCATATGGTAAATGGTCTCCTAATTGGCACGGACCGTACAGAGTCGACCAGGTTTTGAAGGGTAATGCATACATGCTCGAGCAGCTGGACGGTGTTAAATTCCCAGTAGCTGTCAATGGTCAACATCTCAAGAAATATTTCCCAAGCATGTGGGATGACGGACAGTGAAATATGGGGGCCGATGCATAAAATCGGCCAGTAAAAAAAAATTACATACAAATCATAGCCGATGTATAGACATCGACTTTAGAAAAATATGCAAAACAACAAGATACAAGCACAGCCGATGCACAGACATCGACTTCAGGCTAAAAGCCGATGCACAGCCATCGACTCTAGAGGTACGAGCTCAATTGAGGAGTTATCGTATTGCATATAGAGGCTCCACTGAAGGGATGCCTCGAGGGTATGAAGGATGCAGCAGCAGAATGTCTGGTACAAAAAATTAATGACGGGATGAGACATTAATTCAGGTGTTTACTGTTAAATTCCGACACTATGCTCGATGGTGACCGTTGAGGATTGCCTTCAGGCCAAAGATCGTAGCATTGGCGTGAGATGATTCTGCCATTGGATTCGCTGTGGAGTTGAATCTGCGTGATTGAGATCTAAGATTCGCGTGGCCGTGAATTGGGTTTGTACGAGCGACAATTTAAGGATCTGAGTTTATTCTCTCGGACGAAGGTTGCAGTTTACCGTGTGAATAAGCAACTGATTTGGCCTTAATCGCGTGTTATGGTAAAGGCCGATGTGCTGCCATCAGCTCTTTGCGCGTTGACTTACTTTGACAATCGGCAAAATTGATGTGAAAGCAAAATCGACATAGGAACATTTTCTTCATTAATAGAAGGGATTTCTTACAGAGAAGAGCCGATTGCTCGAGGGAGGAAGAACAAAAGAGAGGTCTATTGACCAATCTACTACTACTACTAGTCCTATACTAGTAGATGCTACTCTATGGGCCATCGCTGCCCTCGTCGTCGCCGTCGAAGCTGCCGTCGGCACTGCTACCGGCGGGCTCCTCGTCGCTGCTCCCGTAGCCCTCGATGGGGGCCTCCTCCTCCTCCTCCTCGTCGTCGTCATCGTCATCCGACCCGGCGCGGAAGCGCTTCGCCGACGGGTAGTCGTCGGAGGAATCATCGTCCTCCTCTTCTTCCTCCTCGTCGGAAGAGGTGAAGTCATCCCAGGAGAAGAGGTCATCTTCACTCTCCTCCTCCAGCTCCCCATCGGCGAGGAACTGGAAGTCGTCGTCTCCGTCGGTCAAGGACTTGTCATCCTCGGACCAGACGGAGGAATCGTGGTCCTCGATGTCCCACTTCTCTGGGGCGCGGAGGTCGTACGCCGCCAGCGAGTCCCACTCCGGCGTGGGCTCACGGGAGGAAGAAGATGAGGAGGAGAGAACCGATGAGGCAGAGGAGGAGGAGGAAGACATGGCTACAGAGGAAGGTTTTTTTTTGCCGATGGCTAGTACTGAGCAAGAGGATGAAGAGGCGAACTGTTCGGCACGGTTAAATAATGGGGATATAGTGGAGATTTAATGCTACAGCGGTTTCCGAGGAAGTGATGCCAAAAAACTGTCAAATCGTGCAGAGAAGTTGAGAAGGCAAGGCATCATGATGAAAGGATACTGCGACGGTTCTGCTCTGCCACGACATACCCTACGAATAAAAAACAGAGTGGTTTTGGAATTATCATTGCCAAAACCAGGGGGGCATGTGTTATCACCAGATTCTAACCAAGTCAGGAGGTGGGCCGTGATTGAGATGGGCTTGGAGAATATACACGGGAGATATTCATGAATCGGCCTCGTGCAAGAGTTTGGGCTAGATTGCCCGTGTATCTGTAAATTATAGTAGGTTACGTGTCGGTTAGAATTAAAAGATAGAGTTTAGCTCGTACACGGTTGGGATTATTCCCAAGTTAGAGAGTCTACGGACTATAAATATGTATCTAGGGTTATTGAGAAGGAGGACGATCACGTTCGCAACAAACCAATCTAGGCGCATCGCCACCCCTTGTTTCGAGGGTTTCTCCCGGGTAAGTGTCATGCTGCCTAGATCGCATCTTGCGATCTAGACAGTATCTTGTTTATTCGTTGTTTATGTGTTGATCGTGCTGAAGCCTTGTTGATGGTGAGCAACACCGTTATCATAGATATGTTAGGGTTAGCATCGGTACTTTCTTGATGTATTCGTTTAGCTATGCTATCCCTAGATATCTAGCTGTCCTTACACCTATCTTAGGTGTAAGGGCAGCACCTTGCTTAGTCTTTATTTAGTAGATTCGATCTGTTACGGTTGTTCCTTATTCTTCAAGGATTAGTTTGATATCCATATGGTTAGGCCTTGCAAACGGGTTGAATGATCCAGTAGTGCGTAAGGTACGGTTTGCTGGTCCTAGAAGGGATGTTCTGAGGATCAACTCCATGTTGGTTTTTAGGCCTTTTCTAGGGTTGGTTTTCTGTCATCTTCCGTATCTGCCAGGCTCAACTACGTGTAGGATGTTCTGGTTATGTGGTGAAAACCCTAAATCGTCGTAGATCGTTTTAGCTTAGTTTTGATCAAGCAGGACCACCATGTTATCGTAGATCCAACACGAATCATGGGTGGATCGGCTCCTTGAGCCGATTCACAGGACAACCTGAGAGCCGATCGATGCTCGTATTTAATGTTTACGTGTCTGCCATGCAGGAAACTAATCGAAGCAATCCATCACCTTCCTGACCAGGTATAGGTCAGGTGGCACGCCCTTGCACCAGCTCGGACGTGCGTCCCGGAGCATTGCGGGCCATCGCCCGAGGGACCAGGGCCCACCAGCAGTCCTGGGAGCCTCCCGGCTCTCCGTGTTGCCCGTCGCTGCTCGCCGGTGGGTTTTGGCAGGCAACACAACCTCACTGTTACGTTGGGGCAAAGTATCTTGATTGTGTTGTGCAGGTTCCACGTTGGCGCCGGAATCCCTAGTGTTGCGCCGCACTACACTCCGTCACCAACAACCTTCACGTGATCCTTGACTCCTACTGGTTCGATAACCTTGGTTTCTTACTGAGAGAAAACTTGCTGCTGTACGCATCACACCTTCCTCTTGGGGTTCCCAACGAACGTGTGCTTTACGCGTATCAAGCTCTTTTTCTGGCGCCGTTGCCGGGGAGATCAAGACACGCTGCAAGGGGAGTCTCCCACATCCAATCTCTTTACTTTGTTTTTGTCTTGCTTTACTTTATTTTATTTTACTGCTTTGTTTGCTTTCTATATCAAAAATACAAAAAAATTAGTTACTTGCTTTACTTTATTTACCGTCTTGTTTGCGTTCTTTATATCAAAAACATAAAAAAATTAGTTACTTGCATTTACTCTACTTTATTTAGTTTACTTATTTACTACTGTTAAAATGAACACTCCTGAGAACACTAAGTTGTGTGATTTCACTAGTTAGGCATAATGGAAAACAACAAAAAAAATTAGAGATCTTTATAGTATTTATCTTGAGTTAGGACATGAGGTGTTTGAAGAGAAAATTAAAAAAACCTATGGAACTTTATATGCATGCTAATGGCAATGTTATTAATATGAATGCTTTAAACACCATTGTTGCTAATGCTATGGAAAATTCTAAGCTTAGGGGAACTGGGTTTGATGAGTATGATATTTTTAGTCCCCCAAGCATGGAGGAGGAAATTTACTTTGATGATACTTTGCCTCCCATTTATGATGATTACAATGATGGTTGTGATAGTTTTACTCCCACTATTACTAATAAAATTGATTATGCTTATGTGGAGAGTAATGACACTTTTATGCATGTGAATAAGAATGCTTTATGTGATAGTTATATTGTTGAGTTTGTTCATGATGCTATTGGAAATTATTATGAGAGAGGAAAATATGGTTGTAGAAATTTTCATGGTACTAAAACACCTCTCTACATGCTGAAAATTTTGAAGTTACTCGTGTTTTATCTTCCAATGCTTGTCACTTTGATCTTCATGAATTTATATGTGTACAAGATTCCTATTCATAGGAAGCGGGTTAGGCTTAAATTTGTTTTGAATTTGCTTCTTGATGCTCCTTTTGCTTCATTTTCTATTTTCATGAGAGCATCATTAAAATTACTGAGCCCATCTTAATGGCTATAAAGAAAGCACTTATTGGGAGATAACCCATGTTTTTATTTTGCTACTGTTTTGTTGTGTCTTAGAAGTTGTTACTACTGCAACAACCTCTACTTATCTTTATTTTATTGCATTGTTGTGCCAAGTAAAGTCTTTGATAGTAGGGTTGATACTAGATTTGGATTACTGCGCAGAAACAGATTTCATACTGTCACGAAATTGAGCAGCCCTGTCTGTAGGTAATTTAGAAAAATCTGCCAATTTGCGTGCGTGATCCTCAGATATGTACGCAACTTTCATTCAATTTGAGCTTTTTCATCTGAGCCAGTTAAGTGCCCCAGAAAAATTCGTCTTTACGGACTATTCTGTTTTGACAAATTCTGCCTTTTATTTCGCATTGCCTGTTTTGCTATGTTTGATGGATTTCTTTGTTCCATTAACTTTCAGTAGCTTTGTGCAATGTCCAGAAGTGTTAAGAATGATTATGTCACCTCTGAATATGTGAATTTTTGATTATGCACTAACCCTCTAATGAGTTTGTTTTGAGTTTGGTGTGGACGAAGTTTTCAAGGATCAAGAGAGGAGGATGATACAATAGGATCAAGAAGAGTGAAAACTCTAAGCTTGGGGATGCCCCCGTGGTTCATCCCTGCATATTTCAAGAAGACTCAAGCATCTAAGCTTGGGGATGCCCAAGGCATCCCTTCTTCATCGACAACTTATCAGGTCACCTCTAGTGAAACTATATTTTTATTCCGTCACATCTTATGTGCTTTACTTGGAGCGTCTGTATGTTTTTATTTTTGTTTTTGTTTGAATAAAATCGGATCCTAGCATTCTTTGTTTGGGAGAGAGACACGCTCCGCTGTTGCATATGAACACATGTGTTCTTAGCTTTACTCTTAATGTTCATGGCGAAGGTTGAAACTGCTTCGTTCATTGATATATGGTTGGAAACAGAAAATGCTTCATGTGGTAATTGGTATAATGTCTTGGATAATTTGATACTTGGCAATTGTTGTGCTCAAATAGATCATGTTTAAGCTCTTGCATCATGTACTTTGCACCTATTAATGAAGAAATACCATAGAGCTGGTTAAAATTTGGTTTGCATGATTGGTCTCTCTAGAGTCAAGATATTTTCTGGTGAGGTGTTTGAACAACAAGGAAGACAATGTAGAGTCTTATAATGCTTGCAATATGTTCTTATGTAAGTTTTGTTGTACCGATTCATACTTGTGTTTGCTTCGAACAACCTTGCTAGCCCAAACCTTGTATTGAGAGGGATTACTTCTCGTGCATCCAAAATCCTTGAGCCAAAAACTATGCCATTTGTGTCCACCATACCTACCTACTACATGGTATTTTTCTGCCATTCCAAAGTAAATTACTTGAGTGCTACCTTTAAAATTCCATTCTTTGTCTTTGCAATATATAGCTCATGGGAAAATAGCTTAAAAACTATTGTGGTATTGAATATGTACTTATGTATCTTATTTCTTATAAGTTGCTTGTTGAGCGGTAACCATGTTTCTGGGGACGCCATCAACTATTACACCTTGTTGAATATCATGTGAGTTGCTATGCATGTTCGTCTTGTCTGAAGTAAGGGTGATTTATCATGATCAAATGGTTTGACTATGCATATTGTTAGAGAAGAACATTGGGCCGCTAACTAAAGCCATGATCCATGGTGGAAGTTTCAGTTTGGACAACAATCCTCAATCTCTTATGAGAATATTATCTGTTGTTGAATGCTTATGCATTAAAGGAGTCCATTATATGTTGTCTATGTTGTCCCGGTATGGATGTCTAAGTTGAGAATAATCAAAAGCGAGAAATCCAATGCGAACTTTCTCCTTAGACCTTCGTACAGGCGGCATAGAGGTACCCCTTTGTGACACTCGGTTGAAACATATGTTATGCAATGATAATCCATGTAAATCCAAGCTAATTAGGACAAGGTGCGGGCACTATTGGTAATCTATGCATGAGGCTTGCAAATTATAAGATGTCTTATGCATAACACATATGAATTATTACTACCGTTGACAAAATTGTTTCTATGTTTTCAAAATAAAAGCTCTAGCACAAAAATAGTAATCCATGCTTCCCTCTGCGAAGGGCCTTTCTTCTACTTTTATGTTGAGTCAGTTTACCTACTTCTTTCTATCTTAGAAGCAAACACTTGTGTCAACTGTGTGCATTGATTCCTACATACTTGCTTATTTGCATTCATCATATTACTTTGTGTTGACAATTATCCATGAGATAAACATGTTGAAGTTCAAAGCAACCGCTGAAACTTATATCTTCTTTTGTGTTGCTTCAAAGCTTTCTACTAAGAATCTATTACTTTATGAGTTAACTTCTATGCAAGTCTTATTGATGCTTGTATTGAAACTACTATTCATGAAAAGTCTTTGCTATATGATTCAGTTGTTTAATCATTGTCTTTACCATTGCTTCGAATCACTGCATTCATCTCATATGCTTTACAATAGTATTGATCAAGATTATGATAGCATGTCACTTCAGAAATTATCTTTGTTATCGTTTACCTACTCGAGGGCGAGTAGGAACTAAGCTTGGGGATGCTTGATACATCTCAAACGTATCTATAATTTCTTATGTTCCATGCTACTTTTATGATGATACTCACATGTTTTATACACACTTTACATCATTTATATGCATTTTCCAGCACTAACCTATTGACGAGATGCCGAAGAGCCAGTTGCTATTTTCTGATGTTTTTGGTTTCAGAAATCCTACAAAGGAAATATTCACGGAATTGGACGAAATCAACGCCCAGGGTCTTATTTTTCCACGAAGCTTCCAGAAGATCGAAGGGGATACGAAGTGGGGCGACGAGGCGCCGCCACCATAGGGCCGCACGGCCAAAGGGGGGCCCGCGCCGCCCTATGGTGTGGGCCCCTCGTCAGCCCACCGACGCTGCCCTTCCGCCTACTTATAGCCTCCGTCGCGAAAACCCCTGTACCGAGAGCCACGATACGGAAAACCTTCCAGAGACGCAGCCGCCGCCAATCCCATCTCCGGGGATTCAGGAGATCACCTCCGGCACCCTGCCGGAGAGGGGAATCATCTCCCGGAGGACTCTTCATCGCCATGATCGTCTCCGGATTGATGTGTGAGTAGTTCCTCATTGGACTATGGGTCCATAGCAGTAGCTAGATGGTTATCTTCTCCTCATATGCTATCATGTTTAGATCTTGTGAGCTGCCTATCATGATCAAGATCATCTATTTGTATTTTGTAATGCTACATGTTGTGTTTATTGGGATCCGATGAATATGGAATACTATGTCAAGTTGATTATTGATCTATCATATATGTGTTGTTTATGATCTTGCATGCTCTCCGTTGCTAGTAGAGGCTCTGGCCAAGTTGATACTTGTGACTCCAAGAGGGAGTATTTATGCTCGATAGTGGGTTCATGCCTCCATTGAATCTGGGACAGTGACAGAAAGTTCTAAGGTTGTGGATGTGCTGTTGCCACTAGGGATAAAATATCAATGCTTTGTCTAAGGATATTTGTGTTGATTACATTACGCACCATACTTAATGCAATTGTCTGTTGTTTGCAACTTAATACTGGAAGGGGTGCGGATGCTAACCCGAAGGTGGACTTTTTAGGCATAGATGCATGCTGGATAGCGGTCTATGTACTTTGTCGTAATGCCCTGATTAAATCTTATAGTAGTCATTATGATATGTATGTGCATTGTTATGCCCTCTCTATTTGTCAATTGCCCAACTGTAATTTGTTCACCCAACATGCTATTTCTTATTGGAGAGACACCACTAGTGAATTGTGGACCCCAGTCCATTCTTTTACATCTGAATACAATCTACTGCAAACATTGTTCTTTACTGTTCTTCGCAAACAAACATCATCTTCCACACTATACATTTAATCCTTTGTTTACAGCAAGCCGGTGAGATTGAAAACCTCACTGTTACGTTGGGGCAAAGTATCTTGATTGTGTTGTGCAGGTTCCACGTTGGTGCCGGAATCTCTGGTGTTGCGCCGCGCTACACTCCGTCACCAACAACCTTCACGTGATCCTTGACTCCTATTGGTTCGATAACCTTGGTTTCTTACTGAGGGAAAACTTGCTGCTGTACGCATCACACCTTCCTCTTGGGGTTCCCAACGGACGTGTGCTTTACGCGTATCAATCACGTGCGGAATCCATGCCCGTGTGAATGTACAAGGATGTCGCCTAGAGGGGGGGTGAATAGGCGGGTTATAAAAAATCTACTTGAGTGCTAAACAAGGCGGAATAAAACTACTCAAGATTTACTTATTTTGCACAAAGCCGATCAACTAGGGATTTGCCTATGTGCACCAACAACCTATGCTAAGCATGATGAACAACAAGGTGATAACAAACTAGATATAGCATCAAGCATGAGGACTATCACAATGTAAACTGTAGGATAACGTTGCATAGAAAACAAAAAATTTCCTACCGCGAACACGCAATCCAAGCCAAGATGCAATCTAGAAGACGGTAGCAACGAGGGGATTATCGAGTCTCACCCTTGAAGAGATTCCAAAGCCTACAAGATGAGGCTCTTGTTGCTGCGGTAGACGTTCACTTGCCGCTTGCAAAAGCGCGTAGAAGATCTTGATCACGGCGCCACGAACGGGCAGCACCTCCGTACTCGGTCACACGTTCGGTTGTTGATGAAGACGACGTCCACCTCCCCGTTCCAGTGGGCAGCGGAAGTAGTAGCTCCTCTTGAATCCGACAGCACGACGGCGTGGTGTCGGTGGTGGTGGAGAAATCCGGCGGAGCTTCGCTAAGCGTGCGGGAAGTGGAGGAGCGGGACGGCTAGGGTTTGGGGAGAGGGGGGCGCCGGCCACTAAGGGGTGCGGCCACCTTGGTGGTTCTTGGGGTGGCCGGCCCCCTCCCCTTGTCCCTCATTATATAGGTGGAAGCCCCAAGTGTTGGACTACAAGTCTCCGAATAAGACCCGAACCCAAAACCTTCCATGTGATAGGGAAACCTACCCAAGGTGGGAATCCCACTTGGGGTGGGATTCCCCCCTTCCATGTGGGGGGGTGGCCGGCCCCCTTAGGGGGAGTCCACTTGGGACTCCTCCCCCTCTAGGGTTGGCCGGCCATGGAGGTGGAGTCCCTTTTGGACTCCGCCTTCCATAGTGGTTTCTTCCGGACTTTTCTAGAACCTTCTAGAACCTTCCATAGAACCTTCCGGATCATTTTAAATCTCATAAAATGACTTCCTATATATGAATCTTATTCTCCGGACCATTCCGGAACTCCTCGTGATGTCCAGGATCTCATCCGGGACTCCGAACAAATATTCGAACTCCATTCCATATTCAAGTTCTACCATTTCAACATCCAACTTTAAGTGTGTCACCCTACGGTTCGCGAACTATGCGGACATGGTTGAGTACTCACTCCGACCAATAACCAATAGCGGGATCTGGAGATCCATAATGGCTCCCACATATTCAACGATGACTTTAGTGATCGAATGAACCATTCACATACGATACCAAATCCCTTTGTCACGCGATATTTTACTTGTCCGAGGTTTGATCATCGGTATCACTCTATACCTTGTTCAACCTCGTCTCCTGACAAGTACTCTTTACTCGTACCGTGGTATGTGGTCTCTTATGAACTTATTCATATGCTTGCAAGACATTAGACGACATTCCACCGAGAGGGCCCAGAGTATATCTATCTGTCATCGGGATGGACAAATCCCACTGTTGATCCATATGCCTCAACTCATACTTTCCGGATACTTAATCCCACCTTTATAACCACCCATTTACGCAGTGGCGTTTGGTGTAATCAAAGTACCTTTCCGGTATAAGTGATTTACATGATCTCATGGTCATAAGGACTAGGTAACTATGTATCGAAAGCTTATAGCAAATAACTTAATGACGTGATCTTATGCTACGCTTAATTGGGTGTGTCCATTACATCATTCATATAATGACATAACCTTGTTATTAATAACATCCAATGTTCATGATTATGAAACTAATCATCCATTAATCAACAAGCTAGTTAAGAGGCATACTAGGGACTCTTTGTTGTTTACATATCACTCATGTATCAATGTTTCGGTTAATACAATTATAGCATGGTATATAAACATTTATCATAAACATAAAGATATATAATAACCACTTTATTATTGCCTCTAGGGCATATCTCCTTCAGTCTCCCACTTGCACTAGAGTCAATAATCTAGATTACATTGTAATATACCAAAGACCCATGGCATTCTGGTGTTGGTCATGCTTTGCCCTAGGGAGAGCTTTAGTCAACGGATCTGCTACATTCAGATCAGTGTGTACTTTGCAAATCTTTACTTCTCCATCTTCGATGTACTCGCGAATCGAGTGGTAACGCAGCTTGATATGCTTCAGCCTCTTGTGTGACCTTGGTTCTTGTGCATTGGCGATGGCACCCATGTTATCACAGTAAATGATTAATGGGTCGAATGCACTAGGAACCACACCGAGCTCTACAATGAACCTCTTCATCCATACCGCTTCTGATGAAGCCTCTGAAGCCGCTATGTACTCGACCTGTTGAAGACTTCGCCACCGTGCACCGCTTCGAGCTTGCCCGACTTCTTTGCAGTACCATTCAATATAAACACGTACCTGCACCGTGACTTAGAGTCATCAGGATCAGTGTTCCAACTTGCATCGGTGTAACCGCTTACAACGAGCTCTTGGTCACCTCCATAACAAAGAAACATATCCTTAGTTCTTTTCAAGTACTTCAGGATATTCTTGACCGCTGTCCAGTGTTCCATTCCTGGATCACTTTGATATCTGCTAGTCAAACTAACATCATGCGCTATATCCGATCTAGTACATAGCATGGCATACATGATAGATCCTAATGCCGAGGCATAGGGGATATTACTCATCCTTTCTCTTTCTTCTGCCGTAGCCGGTCCTTGAGTCTTACTCAAGACCTTGCCTGGTAACATAGGTAAGAACCCTTTCTTACTTTCGTCCATTCTAAACTTCTTTAGAATCTTGTCCAGATATGTACTCTGTGATAGCCCTATTAGGCGTCTTGATCTATCTCTATAAATCTTGATGCCTAATATATACGATGCTTCACCAAGCTCTTTCATTGAAAAACTACTATTCAAATAACCTTTTACACTGCTTAATAGTTCTATATCATTCCCAATCAATAATATGTCATCTACATATAATATCAGGAATGCTACAGAGCTCCCACTCACTTTCTTGTAAATACAGGCCTCTTCATGACACTGTATAAACCCGAAGTCTTTGATCACCTTATCAAAGCGTCGGTTCCAACTTCTTGATGCTTGCTTCAGTCCATAGATTGAACGCTGAAGTTTGCATACTTTGTCAGCATTTTTAGGATCGACAAAACCTTTGGGTTGTACCATATACAACTCTTCCTCAATGTCTCCATTAAGGAATGCCGTTTTGACATCCATCTGCCAAATCTCATAATCGAAAAATGTAGCTATTGCTAACAAAATCCTCACAGATTTTAGCTTCGCTACAGGTGAGAAAGTCTCATCGTAGTCAACTCCTTGAATTTGTCGGAAACCCTTTGCGACAAGTCGAGCTTTATAGACAGTAATATTACCATCAGCATCTGTTTTTCTTTTGAAGATCCATTTATTCTCGACAGCCTTTCGGCTATCAGGTAAGTCTACCAAAGTCCATACTTTGTTATCATACGTGGATCCCATTTCGGATTTCATGGCTTCTTGCCATTTGTTGGAATCTGGGCTCATCATCGCTTCTTCATACGTCGCAGGGTCCTCATCATTGTTATCCACAATCATGACATTTAGACAAGGATCATACCAATCGGGAGTGGCACGTTCCCTTGTCGATCTGCGAGGTTCAGTAGTTTCCTCGTTCGAAGTTTCATGATCATTATCATTAGCTTCCTCTGTTGCCGGTGCAGGTGGTACAGGTACAATTTTCGGTACTGCGCTACTCTGATCAACGAGTATAGATTCATCAATCTCATCGAGTTCTACTTTTCTTCCAGTCTCTTCTTTAGTGAGAAATTTTTTCTCAAGAAAGGTTCCGTTCTTAGCAACAAAGAATTTTCCTTCGGATTTGTGATAGAAAGTGTACCCTATAGTTTCCTTAGGGTATCCTATGAAGACGCATTTCTCCGCTTTGGGTTCTAGCTTGTCCGGCTGTAACTTCTTTACATAGGCTTCGCAACCCCAAACTTTAAGGAACGACAACTTAGGTTTCTTATTAAACCATAATTCATACGGTGTCGTTTCTTCGGATTTTGATGGTGCTCTATTTAAAGTGAATGCGGCTGTCTCCAATGCATAACTCCAAAATGATAACGGCAAATCAGTAAGAGACATCATAGAACGAACCATATCTAAGAGAGTTCGATTACGATGTTCGGACACACCGTTTCGTTGTGGTGTTCCCGGCGGTGTCAATTGTGAAAGTATTCCGCATTTCTTTAAATGCATGCCAAACTCATAACTCAGATATTCACCTCCACGATCAGATCGTAGAAATTTAATCTTCTTGTTACATTGATTTTCTACTTCACTTTGGAATTCCTTAAACTTCTCGAAAGTTTCGGATTTATGTTTCATGAAATAGATATACCCATATCTACTCAGATCATCTATGAAGGTTAGAACATAACGATAACCACCGCGCGATGCTACGCTCATTGGTCCGCACACATCGGTATGTATGATTTCCAATAAGTCAGTAGCTCGCTCCATCATACCAGAAAATGGAGTCTTAGTCATTTTTCCCATTAGACATGCTTCGCATCTATCAAGTGACTCAAAGTCAAGTGATTCAAGTAATCCATCAGTATGGAGTTTCTTCATGCGTTTCACTCCAATATGACCAAGACGACAGTGCCACATATAAGTAGAATTATCATTCAATTTAATTCGCTTAGCATCAATGTTATGTATATGCGTATCACTACTATCGAGATCTAACAGAAATAAGCCATTCTTTTCAGGTGCTCGACCATAAAAGATATTATTCATAAAAATAGAACAACCATTATTCTCAGACTTGAATGAATAACCGTCTTGCATTAAACAAGATCCAGATATAATGTTCATGCTCAACGCGGGTACAAAATAACAATTATTTAGGCTTAAAACTAATCCCGAAGGTAGATGTAGAGGAAGTGTGCCGAGCGATCACATCGACTTTGGATCCGTTTCCAACGCGCATCGTCACTTCATCTTTCAGTAGTCTTCGTTTATTCTTTAGTTCCTGTTTCGAGTTACAAATATGAGCAACCGAACCAGTATCAAATACCCAGGTACTAGAACGAGAACCAGTGAGATAAACATCTATAACATGTATATCAGATATACCTTCTTTCTTCTTCTTGACAAGGCCGCTCTTCAGATCAGCCGGATACTTGGAGCAATTACGCTTCCGGTGTCCCTTCTCCTTGCGATAATAGCACTCAGCATCAGGCTTAGGGCCATTCTTAGGTTTCACAGGAGGCGTGGCAGCTTTCTTGCCACCCTTCTTGAATTTTCCTTAGACTTGCCCTGTTTCTTGAAACTGGTGGTCTTGTTGACCATCAACACTTGGTGCTTTTTCTTGATCTCAATCTCAGCAGCTTTTAGCATGCCAAAGAGTTCAGGTAACTCCTTGTTCATGTTCTGCATATTGTAGTTCATCACAAAGTTCTTGTAACTTGGTGGTAGTGATTGAAGGACACGATTAATCCCCAGTCGATTAGGAATCACTATTCCCAAGTCACTGAGTTTCTTCGCATGCCCGGTCATGGCGAGCATGTGCTCACTAACGGAGCTGCCTTCTTCCATCATGCAGCGGAAGAAATGTTTCGATGCTTCATAGCATTCCATGGCCGCATGAGTCTCAAAAATAGCTTTTAGCTCTTTCATCAACTCATGAGGATCGTGGTGCTCAAAACGTTTTTGAAGATCGGATTCCAGACTGCACAGGATGGCACACTGAACTTGAGAGTACCGAGTTTTCCGAGTCTCGTAAACAGCTTTTACTTCATCGGTTTTAGTTTCTGCAGGAGGGTCACCTAGCGGTGCATCAAGCACATATTGCAGATTTCTGCCAGAGAGGAAAATCCTCACATGACGGAACCAGTCGGTGAAGTTGCTACTGTTGCTCTTAAGTTTTTCTTTCTCTAGGAACAGGTTAAAATTGATTGGGGACGCCATCTCTACAACATATATTTGCAAAAGTTTAGACTAAGTTTATGACAAATTGAGTTCAAATTTTAATTCAACATAATTAAAAATCTAGGTGAACTCCCACTCAAAACAATATCCCTCGCATTGTCTTAGTTATCACACGAACCAAATCCACCGCACCTAAGTCCGATCATCACGAGACAAGGTGTGATTTCAATGGCGAACACTCAAAGTGTTCATCATATCAACCATATGATTCATGCTCTACCTTTCGGTATCACGTGTTCCGAGACCATGCTGTACATGCTAGGCTCGTCAAGGCCACCTTAGTATCCGCATGTGCAAAACTGTCTTGCACCCATTGTATGCACTTGTTGATTCTATCACACCCGATCATCACGAGATGCTTCGAAACGACAAGTCTTGGCAACGGTGCTACTAAGGATGAACACTTTATTATCTTGAGATTTTAGTGAGAGATCATCTTATAATGCTACCGTCGCGATCTAAGCAAAATAAGATGCATAAAAGGATTAACATCACATGCAGTTCATATGTGATATGATATGGCCCTTTTGTCTTTGCGCCTTTGATCTTCATCTCCAAAGCACGAACATGATCTCCATCATCTTCGGGCATGATCTCCATCATCGTCGGCGTAGCGTCAAGGTCAATGGCGCCGTCTTCATGATTGTCCTCCATGTAGCAACTATTACAACTACTTTGAAATACTACTCAACATGAAATTCAAAGACAACCATAAGGCTCCTGCCGGTTGCCACAATACAATAATGATCATCTCATACATATTCATCATCACATTATGGCCATATCACATCACCAAACCCTGCAAAAACAAGTTAGACGTCTCTAATTTGGTTTGCATATTTTACGTGGTTTAGGGTTTTCGATAGAGATCTAATCTACCTACGAACATGAACCACAACGTTGATACTAATGTTGTCAATAGAAGAGTAAATTGAATCTTCACTATAGTAGGAGAGACAGACACCCGCAAAGCCTCTTATGCATGTCGAACGAGAAACAAGTCTCATGAACGCGGTCATGTAAAGTTAGTCCGAGCCGCTTCATCCCACTATGCCACAAAGATGCAAAGTACTCAACTAAAGATAAAAAGAGCATCAACGCCCACAAAACCATTGTGTTCTACTCGTGCAACCATCTATGCATAGACACGGCTCTGATACCACTGTAGGATAACATTGCATAGAAAACAAAAAATTTCCTACCGCGAACACGCAATCCAAGCCAAGATGCAATCTAGAAGACGGTAGCAACGAGGGGATTGTCGAGTCTCACCCTTGAAGAGATTCCAAAGCCTACAAGATGAGGCTCTTGTTGCTGCGGTAGACGTTGTGATGACCCAGCGTACCACTGCATGGTGTAGTACACAAGTCGTTGACATAACACAAGTGAAACACCGTTCCACTCATATTACATCTCTCAGAGTGGTACAACAGAAACATATGCGAGTCCAAGGTATGTCTATAGAAGTACACACGAACTGTTTACATAAGATCCACACAGCCTCCTACTTTACAGTGAGGTAAAACTTCAAATAAAGCTCCAGAAGAACAACTCGTAGTCTATCTTATTGCTAACTCAAGTTTAAGAGCTACTTGGCTTGCTATAGAATTCTAGCTACTTAGGTGCTAGGATTAGGGAAAGGTTCCCTTCTATTACTAGTCTAGGTTTCCATAATAGCTGATGCAGAAGTTGACTCCATTGACTTCATTGTTTGGATTCTTCATCTTGTTGCAGTTGACTCCTTTGACTTAGAGTTCCACGGTAGTTTCTCCTTCGGTACTTCCATCTAAGAAGGGGGTTCAAATGGGATAGAATGAGTACGAGCGTACTCAGCAAGTTCATATTAGGAAATATGTGTATCATGCACTAGCTACAGCCATAGACCAGAAAGTCATAGGCCAATGCAAGTTTTCATCAACATTTCTTCAAAAGGTTTATTTTATTCTGAAAAATATGCCCGTCAGTCTTCACAGGTTGAACAGAACTTCGTGGAGTTCCTTTCCTGCCGCGTTCGCAGTTCCCTTCCCGGAACAGGGAGTGACAGTCACGATTCAGTATCCTCTGCAGAGGTGCATTACTTTTCCCATAAGAGACCTTATCCTTGATACCTATCCGAGATGCATGCTCGTCCACACTTACTTGGTGTGGGGCCAGGTGTAAGATCCAAGCTAATCACTGCCTTCTCCGCGACCCTGCAAACCCACCCTTTTGTCCAACCGTACACCCCCAGTAGACTTCCCCCGATAATACGGCTTTACTCACGGTGTACTCCGGACAATCCATCATAGATGGTAGAGCTTAACATCACTAATGAATGGGGATTTAAAAGGATATCCCAACCTATTGCGGCAGTGCCTCCAACACCCCACCGGCTCTACCAATCCGTTGGCGTGCAGAAGGGAAAAGATACAGCTGACTTCCCCAGAGCCATTATAGATCTTATGGTCAACGCGATATGTACGGCGCTAGAATCACTGGACGGCATTGGTAATTAATCCTAGGGTGATATAACCCATGCAATGGAACCTCCACCATATCAACACATACCATGGTTCCATTGCCCACCACATAGTCATATTCATAATTGTAAAATAATACTTTGCTTTTCAATGCATGAGTGATAAGTATAGTACTTTGCATATAGTTTGATACAAATAATCAAATGACATGAGCAAGCGATGAACTTGCCTTTCTTGACTGCAAGATTATGCAGGCAAAAGCTTCGATACGTGATAACTCCAAATGCTGAAATACCATCATCGTCCGGTAAGGACAATGCTTAAAGAACGAGCAAAGATGATATAATGCATAGTATGAGATGCAATCGTTCCGAGCGTAACCTAACCTCGATGGTTTAAGATGTATGAGTTGTAAAGATTTCTTTAGGGTTGGTTGCATTTTTAGAATGGTTCTCAAACAAGGTTCTTATTAGGGTTTGGTTATATTAGCATCATAACCAAGTGATATAAGACATCATAACAATCATACACATAAAGAATAGTGATGGACTAATATGTAAAGAACAGTTGTCAATTTTTAAGTCCTATAACATGGTTGATGATTACTTCTACTATAATTCAAAATAATAACTTTTGAAGAACATGTTGTTTAAGAAATATTTAGTATTTCAAAGAAGGATTAGGGCTTCTAAGGTTTGATTGACATTTGTACTTCAAAAGAATAACTTTTTTAAGAACAGGTTAAATAAGAACATGAACTACTATACATAGGTGTTATGGCTTTCTAGGGTTTACTATTGGATTCATTTAGTTCACTAATAGGAACTAGTTGGGTTCTTAAGTTGAATGGGTTTCTATATAGCAAGTATTATCAGGTTTATTATGATGGTTGATTATGGTATCATATCAAAGGATGATGGTCAAGATGGTTCTATAAATTAGCTATTAGGGTTTACTATGGTTTCACACTTGCTTTACCAAATAATCTCTAATGGTTTCTAAGCTAAGTGGTTATTGATCCTTAAGTAGGGTTTGGTTGATTAGGAGCTTATGATGAGGATTACTACACAAGGTTGGTATTAGGGTTCATTACTATGGTTCTACTAAATTATGATGGTTAAGGTTGGTTCTAATGGTGTGATACTAAGTATGAGTATTAATGGTACTAACATATTAACAAGTTAGGGTTTATACTTAGATGGTACTAATTGGATCATATAGATGTTAAACAAAAATAAAGACATGAGATAATGGTCTCAGGTGAATTGATTTTACTTTAGTGGATCATGAGTATGCACTCATTGGTTGTTTATTAAGTTCCTACACCCAAAAGGTGGAATGGATATAATCATATGGGCTAAACCCCTAGGGTTTTAGGGTTGCACTAATTTAGGATGATCACATGAAATAATGGAATCAAGGTCTTACTCAATTGAAACTAGGGTTTCTAAATTATGGTACAACTCCTAAAATGATGATTGGTAATAGAGTTGTAGTTATTAATTACTTTGAATCAAAATTAGTAATGGTTTGACATTTTATTAATTTTAACAAGATTTAATAATTAGAGTAACTCCTATTTAGGTTTAATTAAGAATCAGGGTTTAATAATTGTGATTAGGTTTAAAGTATTTAATTTGTTAACTTAAGAATGTTTAAGTAAATAAATTTTGATTTACCAAAATAATATTGGCTTATAATATTTTCTTGAGTTATTGCTATTTAAAGAAAATAGAAAATAGTAATTTGCAAATTAGGGTTTATGAATTATCTCTAATAATTAGGTTAATGCAAATATGATAAATAAAATTAATATTAACATTTTACTTAGTTACTGAATAGTTAAAATTTAATTTTGAAACTTCACTAATTATTGAATTCAAATTGTATTTTAAATAATTGAAATAGTATAATTAATAAAGTTAAAGTAAGTGAATTTTTATTTTGACACACATTTTTGTTTTATATTTTATTTGAATAGAGTTTATTTTTGTGAGTATTTTGATATATTATTCATATTTTTCTGAGTTGAAATGAATTTTATAGAATTTTGCAAAGTTTCAGCAATTTACTGGTTTTTAAATTAAAACAGAAATACTAGATGTACCGGTTCATTTCTACTTCCTGACACTGACGAGTGGGGCCGTTGACTGGGTCCATTGCCACGCGGGCAACGACCAGTCAACAGAGCCAGGGAACCCCACCGCCACGCTGGCAACATCGACGGCAAAACGCCGGCGACCCGCAGACGACGGCGCCGCCGTTTTTGTGCTCCCCAGGATGACCTAGTGATATATTCCGATTCCCCCTGACATGCTAAGGCTGATGGTGGCGATGGATTTGTGAGAGGGTCACCGGAGCTACCTCCGGCGAGCGTCTCCGTGGCGGTGCTCTCCGGCCAAGATGCACACATAGGCTACAGAGGGTTCCAAGAAGCGAAAGTAAGTTCTATCGATGCGCAAGCTCACCGTGAACTTGCTGGTGTGGTCGGCGACGACGATTGCTGACGGAAACGAGCTCGATTTCGCCATTACCAGCGAGATACTGCAAAAGGGATCGGCGAAATTCGTCGGCTTGAGGAAGATCCAGGTCGATTCCTTCCTCCCAGATGATCTACGGCGCCAGGCGCTTCTCCTCGACCACGCGCCTGAGGCTGGGGTGGCCTGTACCACCGTGTTCTTCCTCGACTCCGGCGAACTGGCGCGGATGGAAACGAGAGATAGAGAGGGACAGAGAGGGAATGGGGTGGTGAGTTGAACAAGAGGAGCACGGTGATCCTCTTGGTGGTATTTATAGTGCCAGAGGAGGTCAATTTAGGAAGTTCACCGCCGGCGACGGCCGAGATGTGGCGGTGATAATGGTACTGTAAACGAGCACGAATCGAGATGCTTTTGGATAGGCTCGGACGCGAGAGGATTTGGGCGCGGTTCTGAGAGGTCTGACGACGTCCGGGGCGTCCCTATCCATCACGGTGAGGTGGCCGGGGTGCTCCTGTGTGCTGTCATCGTTGGAGAAGATGACGATGCTCCTTTTCTTCCTCGACGAATCGGTAAGGTGGGTTGGGTCGTTTTCTTTGGTGGGCTGGGCTGGTGCTGGGCCTGGTCGACGTGGTGGTGATGGGTTGCACGGCCAGGTAAGCCAGGTGAGCTTTCCCTCTCTTTCTTATTTCAAATTTCTATTTTCTGTTTTTATTTCCTGGTTCCTATTTGGTATTTGAATTCACATTTGAATTCTGTTTTATTTTACAGGTTCTAAAATACTTGAGTATCAAGATAATTTGATAATCATGCCTACTGCATGGTTTTGTTATTTTGAACAAATAATTTGGTTAGGATTTAATTAATATCTTGTGAGGCTTAAGTAAAATAGAAATGGTTAGTTACTTATTTTAAATTCCATTTTTAATTTAGAAACTAGATCTATTCAAGTGGTTTGAAAATTTATAACCTGTGCATAATGAACACATGATTGGGTTGAGCTAGTACTTAACAATATGGATTGTTCACATATAATTTCCATTATGGCTAGAGTTTAAATTAGTAGTGAAAATGAGGATGGAATTGGGTTCATCATTTTATGTGAGGAATTTATTTTTAAGAGTTTAAGAAAATGGTTGGACAAACTATATCTTTAATAATCTTGCTTAGCAATTCTGGCTTGGCTTACTTGAAATAGATCCTAAGCTCATCATGGTTAATTCACTTGTTAAGGTGATGCTACTGTATAAATACCATTCATTTGGTTCACTTAGGCAAAGTATTTGGATTGCAAAGTAGAATAGGATCTTGGTTTCATCCTACTCACCAAATGGTATTGAATACTAAGTATCTATAACTTGGTTTATACTTGTGATCCATGATACACAAGTTAGGATATAATATTTCATGTAGATTGGTTCCATATGACAAGGTTTATGGTTTTGGGAATACTTCACTATTTGAAGTAGGAAATAGGCATGAGGCATGGCAGGGTTCTACTTATAATCCAAAGTAATCCATGGGTTGGATTTCAGACTTAGTCTAGGGTTTTAGTAGTGATCCCCAATGTGATACACCACTAGGTTCAGGATGTGAGCAATAGTTGGGTTATGTTTAATTGACTAGGATTACTCCTCTACACAAGGCATGAGGATTGGTTTGGGATTAACTACTAGTGATATACTTATTATTTTATGTGATAGATGAGATCTATTAGTAACATGGGTTTAACTGATCATTTATATCTACAAGGTATAATCATGCATTAGACAATATCCACTTATTCCTCACTAATCACTCTTTATCATTCCTCTCATCACACTTACTTAGATTCTTAGGTTTCTAATTAATACCAAATTGTGATGATTATGGAATTGGTTTCCTAAGATCCTACTCAAGAGATGATGATATGATCCTCTAAATATATGGTTTGCCTAGGGATTCTACCTTGCAATATTCTGTAGCTTGTTCTTCAGGAAATCTGATAAACCTTCTTCTTGTGGTATGCCTCCACCTCCTAGCTTCTTCATCTTGATCCTAGCTAATTCATATGGAGTGGCTCTATGTGTTTGTTCCCATGTATCATGGTACTTGATGAGCAAATGGATGAAGGGTGTGGCTCTATTTATAGGCTTGGGCAAGCTCTAGTATCATGACACATAGGTGGTGACTCTTGTGTTGGTTTGATGAGTAAGGTGCTTGGGTGTCATGCCCTCATCCATAGCAATCCTTTGAGCATGAGGTGGCAAAGCTTGGGATGCAAGTCATGTAGATATTTTCATCCTATGTGGCAAGATCATTATCCTCTCATATGATTTATTTTTCGGTAGCCAAGTGGCATTTGTTACTAAATATCTTGTGGATGGTTTTATTATTGTGGATGAGTCACTATATCATATTGGATTGGATTTATATTATAATATTGATCAAAAGATCAAGGTTGAAGGTTATTCCCCAAATTTGGATAGTTGGTGTTTGATTTCACCAAGGCATGATCATAAGTGTTTCAAAATACTCATAGTCAGTTTGATTCAAATAGTTTGAACTATAAATCGTAATGTAAATAGATTTAGTTTTATGATATTTCATATACTTAATAAGTTATGATTTAAATAAGAATGTGTGGCTTTTATGCACTTTAGACCCTGTGGTTTACCTTGTTTGGTAATAAGTTTAGAAGTGAATTAATTTACACACAAAGGTAGTTGCTAACTTTTAAGTGTTAATAATTTAGGGTTTGATTCATAAAGAATGTGTTGTTGTAAATATAATTCCATTTGATCTAATCCATAGATCAAATCATCTCTACCCAAAACAAGGTTTTAACAAAGATCACAGTGAAGTTTATAGCGCTTGACTTGATGATCTACTTCAATTCCAGCAAGTCAAGTGAAACTTCGCCATCGTGGTAAGTTTTATTTGAAGCGCGAAAATTCCCTGGATTTTCTATGCATGAATGCAATGCACACTTTGGTGTTCTCTCATTTTATTGCCTCTAAACCTGGGATATTACAGCCTCTCCCCCTTAAACTGAACTTCGTCCCGAAGTTCGAACGCTCTCATGTTTTGGAATGTTGAAATGTCTTGAACAGATCACCATCCTTCAACTCCATGGTGATCACACTAGATATAGTGGAATATATCCCTTGTCCAGATCCTTCCTGGAAGTCTTCTGAGGTCTGACACTGATACTTTCTTCTATTCTATGATTTCTTCCAACACTCTAAGCTTATAGACTTACTATCGAAAGATTCTTGGATTAAGACATCTTATTGTGTTAATGGGCTTTACTAATGGCTGCGGTGACATCTTCCTATTTGGGTACTTAAAACTTGGTTCTACCAGCTGCGGTAATCCAGCTGCGGTGTAATATAGCACTACGATTACCAGCTGCGATACTCAAACCTTAATTCTAAAAGATTCATTTAAAGCAGGGTATTGTTTTCCCTTACTACCATAACGAAAGTAATGGTACTTAGTAAGGTATTTACAATAGGCATGGTCCTGGTTGTTTAGTCCTACGAATGGATTAGACTCATTTAGTCCATCCAATCATGGCTTCTAGTTTATACTAGTTATCTTCCTTTTGGTTTCTTTAGGTTTCATGAAAGGAATCTTTCTAATAGTCATTAGTTTTTGGTATAGTCAAACCCTTCGATCTTTTGTTTTCTTAGGCTTTGATTGTCCTCCGATATCTTCTTCCTCCAACTTCATTATCGAAGACTTACTTAAGTTCTCTTGGTTTCGAGTAATTACAATTACCCACTCAAGTTAAGGTCTAACCCTTACTTCCTCGAGATATGAACCTTGGCTTCTGGTCTGACATCCTCCTGAGAGTACTTTTATATGGGTACTTCCCAACAACCTTATGAAAATAAGATTGTACTTCCTCCCAGATCAGACCTTTTTCTTCGTCTATCATACTCCAAATCATATTTAAATACTTCTCCTTCAGCCTTCCTCTCCCCTTGGAGTTTACTAATAATCTTCAAACTTCCTTTCTTCTAATCATTAAACTCCAAGGGTAGGTAGTTGGTTTAAGTCTGGTTTATATTTTGTACCTTTCTAAAGTCTCATCAAGAATTCTTTGTGGTGTATCCACACAGTTGTGGGTATCCATTATGAATCCTCCGACTAAATATTTACCAACCACGAGATACCAGCTGTGAAATACTAGTTGCGGAATCCCCCCTTTTTTAGGGTAAAGAAATGTTCAGGCTATGGGCTATCTGGTACCAGCTGCAGACTACCTAGTACCAGATGTGGCTTATTGGATACCAGCTGTGGCTATTTTATGGTTCTAGTCAATATCTAGTTACCAGCTGTGGCTACTTTTATAGTCTTAGATAAGATATACCTCACTTCACATTCTTTCTCTTCATGGTTATCCTATATCAGCTGCGACTTCACTTGTCTATTTTCCTCCTTCTAGGGTTTGTTTTGCAAGAAAACCACTTGTTGACACTATGAAAATAGTATTATAAGTGACTTCACTTGCATTCCCTTCTTCCATAAGGAATATGGCTCCACTTCTACTGCTCCATATTCACTATTTTTCTCACTTCCATGATACTTCCATGTTAAAGTACTCCTTGTTTAAGGATAGAAGTGAGTTTTGATTAGTCCTTCCTTTAGAGTATTGTGGTTGCTTCCCACAATTTTACTTCCTTCTTCAAGTGAACCTTCATCTTATCTTCAAAATCTTCAGGATTCGTCACTTCCTTACACGAATACCTTTTCCCTCTAGACCTATAACATCAAGTAAGAGCTTGATATTGCAACATGCATTTGCATATCAAAGTCAAACTTCATGTATGGATCTAGTCAATCAATGAAGATTCAAGAAAATCCAAGAAAATCCCGCTTTGTGTTTATAATACACATCCTTATATGCCTGAATATAATAGTTGGGTAAGACATCCCTAAACATCAGGCGTAGATGTGCAATATATAACACCACATAAGATAGGTTTAGGTTGTGATACTTAGCACGAATACGTGAATTTCTACTATTTGTCTCAACATTTATCTTAATTGCACATTTGCAATGAGACAAACTTGAAACAAAATGGCCTGGGATAGTTGAAGTTAACCTAGTTTTCTTTGGAAGTACTAACAAAATAGTATACCCTATATATGTGCTATTGAAGACTACTTCCTATAATACAATTATTTCTAATATGTCTACTCTAAACACATGATTGTTTAGAATATACCACCTATAACTCTAGGATTTCTCTATGTGATATGCTCTAAATAAGCCTTCTTTAAATTAAGGACTATGATTCTAACATACTTGGTACAGTTTCCAGGATTTTAAGGCCTAAGCTTTCGAACTATTCCCTAAATCCTTACTCCTTATCATTCTTTTGTTATCGTACTTATGATGTTCTACTCCATCATACCATGATTCTCAAGTGAATCATATATGATTACCCACTTTACCATGAAATGTAGAGTTGTATAACTCTTATCACTCTTCCTTACCTCCTATGATTGACTCATCATAGACATATACTACCTTATATAACTTATCTCCCTTACTTAACATCAGTCATTTGACATTTTTTAATGACTCTTACTTAACTATAACTTGCATTGGTATACTTCTTCCAATAGGATATCTTCCTTATGGTTGTATCCTCTCTTTGGACTACCATGTATTGTATACCAACTGTGGTCTACTACCACCCATTATCTTAAGCTTCAATGGTGTTCTAATTATTTGGAATGAAGCAAGATAACTAATTAACCTTATTTAAGAAATATAGATAAGAAAGATTGACTCAAGTGTGTCAGGATTATTCTCAAGTGAATACCCATCTCAAGTCAAAAGAATGGTTGGTTTAGCATAGTTAACTTAGCTAAAACACTTCCTATAGACACTACCAAACCTATAAGTCTCCTTTAAAGGGTTTTAATCCTAGGGTCAAAGCATTTGCTCTGATACCAGCTGTGATGACCCAGCGTACCACTGCATGGTGTAGTACACAAGTCGTTGACATAACACAAGTGAAACACCGTTCCACTCATATTACATCTCTCAGAGTGGTACAACAGAAACATATGCGAGTCCAAGGTATGTCTATAGAAGTACACACGAACTGTTTACATAAGACCCACACAGCCTCCTACTTTACAGTGAGGTAAAACTTCAAATAAAGCTCCAGAAAACAACTCGTACTCTATCTTATTGCTAACTCAAGTTTAAGAGCTACTTGGCTTGCTATAGAATTCTAGCTACTTAGGTGCTAGGATTAGGGAAAGGTTCCCTTCTATTACTAGTCTAGGTTTCCATAATAGCTGATGCAGAAGTTGACTCCATTGACTTCATTGTTTGGATTCTTCATCTTGTTGCAGTTGACTCCTTTGACTTAGAGTTCCACGGTAGTTTCTCCTTCGGTACTTCCATCTAAGAAGGGGGTTCAAATGGGATAGAATGAGTACGAGCGTACTCAGCAAGTTCATATTAGGAAATATGTGTATCATGCACTAGCTACAGCCATAGACCAGAAAGTCATAGGCCAATGCAAGTTTTCATCAACATTTCTTCAAAAGGTTTATTTTATTCTGAAAACTATGCCCGTCAGTCTTCACAGGTTGAACAGAACTTCGTGGAGTTCCTTTCTGCCCGCGTTCGCGATTCCTTCCCGGAACAGGGAGTGACAGTCACAATTCAGTATCCTCTGCAGAGGTGCGTTACTTTTCCCATAAGAGACCTTATCCTTGATACCTATCCGAGATGCATGCTCGTCCACACTTACTTGGTGTGGGGCTAGGTGTAAGATCCAAGCCAATCACTGCCTTCTCTGCGACCCTGCAAACCCACCCTTTTGTCCAACCGTACACCCCCAGTAGACTTCCCCCGATAATACGGCTTTACTCACGGTGTACTCCGGACAATCCATCATAGATGGTAGAGCTTAACATCACTAATGGATGGGGATTTAAAAGGATATCCCAACCTATTGCGGCAGTGCCTCCAACACCCCACCGGCTCTACCAATCCGTTGGCGTGCAGAAGGGAAAAGATACAACTGACTTCCCCAGAGCCATTATAGATCTTATGGTCAACGCGATATGTACGGCGCTAGAATCACTGGACGGCATTGGTAATTAATCCTAGGGTGATATAACCCATGCAATGGAACCTCCACCATATCAACACATACCATGGTTCCATTGCCCACCACATAGTCATATTCATAATTGTAAAATAATACTTTGCTTTTCAATGCATGAGTGATAAGTATAGTACTTTGCATATAGTTTGATACAAATAATCAAATGACATGAGCAAGCGATGAACTTGCCTTTCTTGACTGCAAGATTATGCAGGCAAAAGCTTCGATACGTGATAACTCCAAATGCTGAAATACCATCATCGTCCGGTAAGGACAATGCTTAAAGAACGAGCAAAGATGATATAATGCATAGTATGAGATGCAATCGTCCCGAGCGTAACCTAACCTCGATGGTTTAAGATGTATGAGTTGTAAAGATTTCTTTAGGGTTGGTTGCATTTTTAGAATGGTTCTCAAACAAGGTTCTTATTAGGGTTTGGTTATATTATCATCATAACCAAGTGATATAAGACATCATAACAATCATACACATAAAGAATAGTGATGGACTAATATGTAAAGAACAGTTGTCAATTTTTAAGTCCTATAACATGGTTGATGATTACTTCTACTATACTTCAAAACAATAACTTTTGAAGAACATGTTGTTTAAGAAATATTTAGTATTTCAAAGAAGGATTAGGGCTTCTAAGGTTTGATTGACATTTGTACTTCAAAAGAATAACTTTTTTAAGAACAGGTTAAATAAGAACATGAACTACTATACATAGGTGTTATGGATTTCTAGGGTTTACTATTGGATTCATTTAGTTCACTAATAGGAACTAGTTGGGTTCTTAAGTTGAATGGGTTTCTATATAGCAAGTATTATCAGGTTTATTATGATGGTTGATTATGGTATCATATCAAAGGATGATGGTCAAGATGGTTCTATAAATTAGCTATTAGGGTTTACTATGGTTTCACACTTGCTTTACCAAATAATCTCTAATGGTTTCTAAGCTAAGTGGTTATTGATCCTTAAGTAGGGTTTGGTTGATTAGGAGCATATGATGAGGATTACTACACAAGGTTGGTATTAGGGTTCATTACTATGGTTCTACTAAATTATGATGGTTAAGGTTGGTTCTAATGGTGTGATACTAAGTATGAGTATTAATGGTACTAACATATTAACAAGTTAGGGTTTATACTTAGATGGTACTAATTGGATCATATAGATGTTAAACAAAAATAAAGACATGAGATAATGGTCTCAGGTGAATTGATTTTACTTTAGTGGATCATGAGTATGCACTCATTGGTTGTTTATTAAGTTCCTACACCTAAAGGTGGAATGGATATAATCATATGGGCTAAACCCCTAGGGTTTTAGGGTTGCACTAATTTAGGATGATCACATGAAATAATGGAATCAAGGTCTTACTCAATTGAAACTAGGGTTTCTAAATTATGGTACAACTCCTAAAATGATGATTGGTAATAGAGTTGTAGTTATTAATTACTTTGAATCAAAATTAGTAATGGTTTGACATTTTATTAATTTTAACAAGATTTAATAATTAGAGTAACTCCTATTTAGGTTTAATTAAGAATTAGGGTTTAATAATTGTGATTAGGTTTAAAGTATTTAATTTGTTAACTTAAGAATGTTTAAGTAAATAAATTTTGATTTACCAAAATAATATTGGCTTATAATATTTTCTTGAGTTATTGCTATTTAAAGAAAATAGAAAATAGTAATTTGCAAATTAGGGTTTATGAATTATCTCTAATAATTAGGTTAATGCAAATATGATAAATAAAATTAATATTAACATTTTACTTAGTTACTGAATAGTTAAAATTTAATTTTGAAACTTCACTAATTATTGAATTCAAATTGTATTTTAAATAATTGAAATAGTATAATTAATAAAGTTAAAGTAAGTGAATTTTTATTTTGACACACATTTTTGTTTTATGTTTTATTTGAATAGAGTTTATTTTTGTGAGCATTTTGATATATTATTCATATTTTTCTGAGTTGAAATGAATTTTATAGAATTTTGCAAAGTTTCAGCAATTTACTGGTTTTTAAATTAAAACAGAAATACTAGATGTACCGGTTCATTTCTACTTCCAGACACTGACGAGTGGGGCCGTTGACTGGGTCCATTGCCACGCGGGCAACGACCAGTCAACAGAGCCAGGGAACCCCACCGCCACGCTGGCAACATCGACGGCAAAACGCCGGCGACCCGCAGACGACGGCGCCGCCGTTTTTGTGCTCCCCAGGATGACCTAGTGATATATTCCGACTCCCCCTGACATGCTAAGGCTGATGGTGGCGATGGATTTGTGAGAGGGTCACCGGAGCTACCTCCGGCGAGCGTCTCCGCGGCGGTGCTCTCCGGCCAAGATGCACACATAGGCTACAGAGGGTTCCAAGAAGCGAAAGTAAGTTCTATCGATGCGCAAGCTCACCGTGAACTTGCTGGTGTGGTCGGCGACGACGATTGCTGACGGAAATGTGGTGACCCTGCATACCACTGCATGTTGTAGTATGCCAGTCGTTGATATAACATTCACGAAGTACCATTCCGCAAATGTTACATCCCTCAGAGTAGTACAACAGAACATAGCAGGTCCATAACTCATTCACATATTATTACAATTAACATACACATGTCGTCTCGGAGCTCCTCTTGGGTCCTAAGAGGAATACCCCTGGGTTCGAGGCGAACCCAACTTAACTTACAATACCAGAGTCTCATTAAACTAAACATTTATTTTATCGAGCAGCTAAATACTAAGAGTTCGTGCTGCTCGGCTACTACTACTCTCGGATATCTCTAGGCTTGATCTCCTCCGGAAGCCTCCCCGCATCCGTAGACGATGAGGTAGTCTACGCCTTCAACTCCTCCTGAGAGGTCTGGTTCCTCGTAGCCGATGGTCTCGGCTCCATCATTGTTGTCGTAGTCCTCCTCCAGACGATTCAGACAATCTAAGCATGGGATTTAAGAGTGGTATGAGTACGAGCGTACTCAACAAGTTCATTATAGATAAGAGGTGTTTAATGCACTAGCTACGATATTAGACCAGAAAGTCTAATACCAATGCAAGTTTTGTTAAACGTTTCTTCAAGAGATTGCTTTTATTTCAAAGAGCTATGTCCGTCAGCCTTCACCGGTTTACTAGAACTTCATGGAGCTCCTTTCCGGCCGCGTTCGCAGTTCCTCAATCCCGGAACAGGGAGTGACAGTCATGATTCTTTACACTCTGCAGAGGTGTGTTGCTTTACCCATAAGAGATCTTAACCTTGGTGCCAACCGGGCAGCTTTCCCGTCCACACTTCCTTAGGTGTGAGGCCCGGTATAAGGTCTAGCCAATCATGTTCCTCCGCTACCTCGAACACCCACCCTTTGTTGCATGCCCCGACCCTGGGTCCACGCTGGTCCCATTATTCCCGTAATTTCAGGGTGGACCCCGACCACGACGACAGTGCTGGGCTCTACCATACACTCCTATGCCGGTAGCTGCAACCCATCATAGACCGCATTACCGTGGGGAATTAGAATGGGATCCCCACCCTCCGGTTGTTCCGCAAGACACAACTGCTACGGCAAGCAATGCTTTACCGTGGGGAATTAGAATGGGATCCCCACCCTCCGGTTGTTGTTCCGCCTGCACACAAATCGCTACGGTAAGCGCATCCGTTGATGAACGAGAGGTGGAAACACTTTTGACTACTCCGTCCCACTCCGGATCTTATGGTTAACACGGGTATTACGGCACAAGAATCACTGGCGACATTTGTTGTTTAATCCTAGATGGATATAAACCCGTGCAATGGAACCTCCACCATATCAACACAATCCATGGTTCCATTGCCCACCACATAGTCATATTCATAGTTATGAAAGTAGTAGTTTTGATTTTTGTGCAATAGTGATAACCATAATACTTTGCAAGTAATTTGATAAAAATACTCAAATGACATGAGCAAGTGATGAACTTGCCTGAACACTGCAAAGTTTTGCAGTTGGAAGGTGTGGACTGACCCTTGCCCTCTGTCTCTGAAAAATAGCATCATTGTCCGATAAGGGCAATGGTTAAAGAAGCAGTTATGCATGATTCCAGTTTTTAGGGTTTGTTCCCCCCTTCCGATGTTGTCATTATTTCATGTAAGAGGTTAATACTAAGAATAATTTGAGGATACTTGATTTAAAGTAAAATACAACCTTGAAATGTTGTCAAGGTGTTTTTAAATCCAAATACATTAATGGACTTATTTTCATTATAGAAAATTAGGTATGTGATTTAAATGATTATTTAAATCATCAAAATAGGACTTACTCTTAATTGTCTTCAAAAATTCTCTTTGATATTTTATTTAAATAGAGAATTTTATGCTGATTCTTTTTCATATTTTTAAGTTATTTTTTAGAGTTTTTAATAATTTTCTATTGAATTTCAAAGTTTCATGTTTTTATTGATTTATGAAAAATCCTTTTTGCCCCTGGGCCCACCTGTCAGGGTGGCCCAGTGGGTTGGGCTAAACCAGCTCGGGTCCAACCGACCCGAGCGGTCGGCCGCTCACTCCCGCACCTCGCGACGCTCGTCCTAACCCTAATCCCCTCCGCTCTCACTGGCGACCTGCGTCGCCCGTACCGTCACCGGTCGATTCTGGCGGTCTCCGGCCGCCATGGCCTACGCCATGGGGCGCAATCGAACCGCCAGACGACGGCGATTCGTTCTCTCCGCGTCGATTTGGAGCTGACGCCGTCCCTCGCTCGCCATCGACCCTCGCCGCCATGCCTCGGGTTCGGGAGCCGCTTGCTCCCGTGGTTCCCAAGCTCCGGCGAGATGGTGCCGTGGCCGCCACGATGGGTGGTGTCGTGGCGCCGCCATGGCCTGGCTTGGCTCGGCGCCGCCGCGCCCAGGCGTGTGCCGCCGTGGCCGCCATGGTGGTTGGCCCGCTCGACCCCGGCACGTCCTCCACCTCTTCTTCTCCTCTCGTGTGCCCTGTTCTTCTTCCTCTCTCGCAGCTCTAGCCAATGCTTTCCTCCCAATGGAGGGCCCGCCGTCTTGTTGCCTCTCGCTCGTTGCGCCGGCTTGTGTGGCGTGTCGTCTTTGCTAGAACTATCGCTATGAATCCTAGCTACGGTGCTGCCCTATTCTCGCTTATTAGCTGGCTTAATTCTTGCTATCCCGATTGTGCACAGCTTCGTGCATGTTCCCGAAGCCACATGCTTGTTGAATCTTGCATATCTCGGCTTAGAACCTTCCCCGTGCCTCCGATCTATTTACTATTCCCGCTGTACATTTATGTGTATTCAATTTGGCTGCCCTGGCTTGATTACCATGTGTAATCCTTGCAATTTGCAAGTTCCAGGGCACTGATATGCTGACCCTTGTGCTCAATTTCATGTGTAAGCTTGGTTGAGCATTACTGCTGGTTAACTGCATGTTTCAGTGATGAGCACCAAGTGCTGTGCTTATTTATCTTGATCTAGAGTTCATCCTGCCTTGGATGTGCTTCTGGATACAATCATTTAATTATCTATTTGGTTGTCTGTGTAACACTTGTTGATTATCTGTGGCCAATTAAATACTTGGTCCATGCTCTGTTGCTTAGTGATGCTCTAGCATGCTATGGCAAGCTCTGATGATCATGTGATCATCAACAGCTGATAGTTGGTTTACTTACCTGTGCCTGTGCATTACTGTTACCTATTTATGTGTATGTGTGTGGCACAGATCAGTGCTGGTGCTTGCTCAAGCATTATATGATGCTTGCAGTTAGCCTTTGGTTCACTGACAAGGAATTGGTGCTTGGTTACTGGTCTGTTTCATTTATCTGTAATTCTTTCTTGGCTAAATAGATAAATGATGTGAGCTATTTATCAGTAATGATCATCTTAATATTAATAAGATTGAGCTAGAGGGATGCCAACATCTATTGGGAACCCTAGCTCCTTTTTGAACCCCTCTGGGTGATGATATTTGTGCATGCCTTCTCTGTGGGATTTGGTGATGTGGTTGAGGTGGCCCTGACAGCAAAGCTTTGCTGTTAGGGTAGCTCCCACCTTTGTTGACTGGCTGTGATTTGGTGAATATCTCACTGGAAGAAACCATGTTGGTTTTCCAGTACCTTTACTGTTGACAACAGAAATAGACAGGATTTGTCTAGTATCTGATGGCTTGCTTGGCTTTAGGTGCTAGATGATTTTGGAATGGCTAGTTAGGGATTAATCCAGGTTGGATTTCTCTGGGATGTCATCTTGTTGACATACCAATGTTCCCCTTGGAAATCTCCCACTGTCTGTTCTCTAGTTTGCTTGCACCAAAAGGCTTAGTAGCCAGATGATGATGCAAACAGGGTTTCATACCCACTTTGCTTCTGTGATGCAAGTGTATGCTTATTTATGAGAAAAACAGAGTTTTGCTCAGGTTGATCTTGTTTATACCTCACTCCAGCTCCTAGATGATTTGTTGATGTAGAGGTTTTGCTTCTGTGATGAACTTGTGGTTGGTTTACTTGCCCTGCTCCTCCTGATGATCTTGTTTTGGTTCAGTGGTGAGGTTGAACAGATTGAACAGCAGTGGCTGTTCTTGTGTTCTTGTGTTCTTGTGTTCTTGTGTTCTTACCAGTGAAGCCTGTCGATGGATGAAGCAAATGGCTAGGGTTTGGTTCTGAAAAGGTTATATATGGTGCTCACTTGCTCTCCTTGGTCGACAGCTCTTGCTTGTCACATTGGTGACTCACTGTGTGTGTGTGTGTTGCATGCACACAGCCCTGTGAGCAGGCTGTGTGTGTGTGTAAGCATGTGCTGTGCACTGGACTCGGAATCTGTCTATGGCATGGATCAGCTCGGCCACTTTGGTCCTATCTGCTCATTTCACATTTCCATTTGATTTCTAACCTGCCAAGTGGCTATGCCACTTGGCATAACTTCTCTTTGTTGTGATTTTTGTGCAGGGATCAAGAATTGATCAAAATGGACTTGGAGTTCATCAAATCCAAGATCAAGTGAAGATGATCTTGTAGTATTTAGACTAGGGTCATTACTTGTACTTTTCTTTTCATTTTCTTGTATTTTTCAATTTCACCAATTCTTGTAATGTGTTGTAATATTCATTTATTTCCATTATGAATATTGTAAAGACAATGTATCTTGTGTGTTAATTAATAAAGCTCAAAGTTTTCCCTAATGAGCTTTATTTTATTATGATTGTTCATATTGTTTATTATTGATTATTTACTTAATGAATTTCCTCACAATTGAATTATTTAGGGTAATTATTTAATGTTTGAATTTGAAATTCAAATTCATCATTGGTTTGAATTCAACCCTGTCACTTCATTTAGAATTCAATCATGAAAACTCTCCCCTCTCTTCTCAAAACCCTAAAGTAGTGAAGTGAGATGCAAGTTTGTCACACTCTCGAAACCCTAACCCTGTAAGGTGTCGAGAGAGAAACTTGTCCCCCTTCGATACAGTTTTTGTTTAAAAGCGCGAAATTTCCCCAGAATTTACTATGCAATGCACATCCCTTTCTAAAATCTACCGCTCGATCGTCTCTAAACTTGGGACATTACAGCCTTTCCCCCTTAAAGAAAACTTCGTCCCGAAGTTGTGGTTGTAATACCTGAACAGCTCGGGGTATGTTTTCCTCAGGTCTTCCTCTTTTTCCCAGGTGGCTTCCCTCTCGGGGTGATGCTTCCATTGTATTTTGCAATACTTGATCGCTTTATTTCTGAGTTGTTTCCAGCTCTCCTCGAGAATCTTGGCTGGCTTCTCGATGTATGTCAAGTCTGGTTGTAACTCGAGCTCGTCATGTGATATTGGTTCATCTGGGGTCTTCAAACATTTCCGAAGTTGTGACACATGGAAAACATTGTGAACTTGAGCTAACCTTCCCGGTAGATCCAATTCAAAAGCTAAACCTCGGTTCTGACTCAGTATCTTGAAAGGTCCTATGTATCTAGGACTGAGCTTTCCTTTTACTCCAAACCTCTGGAGTCCTTTCATCGGGCTTACCTTAAGATAAACCATGTCTCCAACTTGTGGTTCCCATGTCCTCCTCTTCTGATCGGCATAACTCTTTTGCCGACTTTGGGCTATCTTGAGCCTGTCTCTGATAATGTCAATGATTTGTTGTTTTTCCTTGACATAATCAGGGTTGAACTCTTTGCTTGCTCCGGCTTCATACCAACATATCGGTGATCTACACTTCCTTCCATACAGAGCTTCAAATGGTGCCATCTTGATGCTGCTTTGGTAGCTATTGTTATATGAAAACTCTGCTAGTGGTAAGTGCTCTTCCCATGATCCTCCGAAGTCTAGGGCACAAGCCCTAAGCATATCCTCTAAGATCTGGTTGGTTCTCTCGGTTTGTCCACCGGTCTGGGGATGATAAGCGGTACTATAGTCCAACTTGGATCCTAAAGCTTCGTGAAGTTGCTGCCAGAATGCTGATGTGAACACGGATCCTCGATCCGATACGATCTTCTTAGGCACTCCATGCTTACTCACGATCTCTTTGATGTAAAGATCGATGAGTTTCTCTCCTTTATCCTGCTGGTTTACCGCTAAGAAGTGAGCGCTCTTCCTCAGCCGGTCCACGATTACCCATATCATGTCCTTCTTTTTATTGGTCATGGGTAGTCCGGTGATGAAATCCATCCCTATCTCCTCCCATTTCCACTCTGGAATAGGTAAAGGTTGTAACTTCCCTGCCGGACTCTGGTGTTCAGCCTTCACTCTCTGGCAGGTATGGCATTCTGCCACATATTGTGCTATCTCCCTCTTCATGTTATTCCACCAGAATAGTTCCTTTAGGTCCATGTACATCTTTGTACTTCCCGGATGTATGGAATATGGTGTTTGATGAGCTTCCCGGAGTATTACTTCCTTAATTTCAGCAATATCCGGAACGCAAATTCTTTTCTGGAACCATAAAGATCCAGATTCTCCGCGATGAAATTCTGAGGGTCTTCCTTCATCTATTCTTCTCATCTCCTCAACAATGAATGGATCGTCCATTTGACCCATCATTATCTCATTCTTCAGGTTGACATTAAGCTCATCGGCTACTTGCAACGCCGATAATCCTTCATGGGCTTCCTTCTCCCAAAGTTGTATTTGGGCTTGACTTATTTCCTTCCTCAACTCCGGTGATATTTCTTGTTCCACTCCTCTGGTACTCTTCCTACTCAGGGCATCTGCTACAACATTAGCCTTCCCTGGTGTGTAATTGATTGTCAGATCATAATCCTTGATCAATTCTAGCCATCTTTTCTGCCTCATGTTGAGTTCCTTCTGA
Source organism: Lolium perenne (assembly GCF_019359855.2). NCBI lineage: Eukaryota > Viridiplantae > Streptophyta > Magnoliopsida > Poales > Poaceae > Lolium > Lolium perenne. The sequence goes on from NC_067244.2 coordinate 26,365,946, forward strand.
GTGAAGAAATATTTGAGGCTTTTATGGTCTGTATAGAGCTCACACTTAGCTCCATAGAGAAAATGTCTCCAAGTTTTGAGTGCAAATACGACAGCTGCTAATTCCAAGTCATGTGTTGGATAATTCACTTCATGAGGTCTGAGTTGCCTCGATCCATAAGATATCACTTTCCGATCTTGCATGAGTACACAACCCAGTCCATGTTTGGATGCGTCACAGTACACGGTGTAATCCTTGCCAACTTCCGGAACTGCTAACACCGGTGCCGTGGTGAGTTTCTCCTTCAGAGTTTGAAAACTCTTCTCACACTCCTCTGACCACACGAATGGTGTGTTCTTCCTTAACAACTTTGTCATTGGTCCTGCTATCTTGGAGAATCCTTCAATGAATCTCCGATAATAACCTGCCATTCCTAGGAATCCTCGGATTTCCTTGACAGTCTTGGGTGCTTCCCATTCTAGTACTGCTGCTACCTTGCTCGGGTTAACAGCTATTCCATCTTTACTAATAACATGACCAAGAAATTCCACTTGATCTAGCCAAAATTCACACTTACTAAGTTTGGCATAGAGTTGATGTTCCCTTAGTGTTTGCAACATTAACCTCAAATGTTCAGCATGTTCGGACTTGTTCTTGGAATATATCAAGATATCATCGATAAATACGATGACAAACTTGTCTAGATATGGCATGAATATCTTATTCATGAGATTCATGAATATTGCTGGGGCATTGGTTAATCCAAAAGGTACTACAAGGTATTCATGGTGTCCATACCTTGAGACAAAGGCAGTTTTCGGAACGTCTTCCTTCTTGATCTTTATCTGGTGATAACCGGATCTTAGATCAATCTTGGAAAAGACTCCCGCGGCTCTCACTTGATCAAATAGATCTTGTATTCTTGGAAGTGGGTACTTGTTCTTGATTGTGACGTTGTTCAGATTCCTGTAATCTCCGCACATCCTTCTTCCTCCATCTCTTTTATCCACGAAGATCACAGGTGATCCCCATGGTGAAACACTCTCTTGAATGAATCCCTTTTGTTCCAAGTCATCCAGTTGCTCCTTAAGTTCTTTCAACTCCTTGGGCCCCATCTTATATGGTGCTTTGGCAATCGGAGCTGTTCCTGGGATTAGGTCGATAGTGAATTCTATCTCCCTGTCTGGTGGCATACCAGGTAATTCCGCAGGAAACACATCCTGGAATTCATTTACTACAGGTATATCTTCTAACTTCACCTCCTTCATACTGTTAAGCTGTAGCTCAACTTCAATCTGTGTATGTTTGTCGCCTTGGTAGATCATTCTACTTCCATCGGGGCTTTTCAAAGACACTGTCTTATTTACACAGTCGATCAATGCTCCATTAGCTTCTAACCAGTTCATACCAAGAATGACATCAATGTCCTTCATCGGTAAAATGAACAGGTCCGCGTCAAACGCGCACTTATTGATCATAATGACTTGTTTTTGTTTGACATGGGTTACTACTATCGTTCCCCCCGCAGAAAGTATGGTTATGGGTGTATCTAACTTAGTGCAACTAATCCCATGTTTGGTGATGAATTGTTGAGAAATGAATGATGTAGTTGCACCAGTATCAAAAAGTACTTTGCCAGGATGAGTGAGTATCTGGAGCGTACCTATCACCGCCTGGTCAGAGTTGACCACCTCCTCCAGACTGGTACAGTTCAGCTTGCCGAAGGGCTTCTTATTCTTCCAGTTGCCTCCGGTGTTTCCTCCTCGATTTCCTCCTCCTCCTGACTGACCTCCTCCACTATTCTTCTTGGGGCAGTCCTTCAGCGTGTGCCCCTCCTGGCGACAACCAAAGCATATAATCCTTGGTTTCTTGCCCCGTGAATCCACAGCTTCTGCAAACTATTTGATTTGCAGACTGGAATGCCTGATTCTTCCTACTTCCGTAGTAGTTGTTGTTGTTGTTGTTGTTGTTGTTGCTGTATCGGGGCTTGAAACTTAAGCTCGTGTTGGGCTTGTTATTGGAAAAAATTTTAGGCTCAAACTTGGCCTTCTTCCTCTTTTCCTCCTGCAGTTGTTTGAAATCATCTTCCAGAGTGATGGCAGCATCCACCAACTCTTGAAACTCCGTCGCTCTCATCATACGGAGCTGAACCTTGAACTGGGGACTTAACCCCCTCAGAAATCTCTTTTTCTTCTTGTCCTCGGTGTTGACTTCTTCAACAGCGTACCGGGACAGTTTAGAGAACTCCCTGACATAAGTCAGGATTGCCTTGTCCTTTTGCTCGAGACTTTCAAATTCTCGATGCTTCAGCTCCACAATACTTTCAGGGACATTGGATTCCCTGAACTTCCTTGTAAATTCCTCCCAGGTAAATACCTTTCCAGCCGGGTAAACGGCTACAATATTGTCCCACCATGATGCGGCAGGTCCACATAACAGATGGGTACCATAACGAACCTTCTCTTGGTCGTTACATCCAACGGTGTTGAGCTTTCGCTCTGTATCCATCAGCCAATCTTCCGCGTCCATTGGCTCGGGCGCGTATGCGAAAGATATCGGCTTGGTGTTTTGGAAGTCCGCTAATGTGACTCCCGGGTTCTCAGGTCTCTCCACCCTGTTTTGCTGCAACAAATCCTGAAAGAATTTGTTCTGCTGCTCCAGTGTTACACGCTGTCGCTCCTCTACCAGCTGCATGTACTGGATAAAGTTTTGCTGCGTCATGGGTGGTGGTGGTGGTGGAAACTGATCTCTGGCTGCACCCTCAGCCTCTTCCTTTTGTTTTGCTTCGCACTCCATGCGCTGCGCTTCAGTCTCGTCTCCTAGCGTTCCCGACATAATCCCCCTAGTTCTGCAACACAAGATGATACTCATAATTACTCCATGCGCAAGTTTTCTGAGCTCAACTTTGTGCACAGAACTAGTCACGCAATGGAAATCAAGAAGCAAATCCGAATCATACAAAACATATACCCTATATATACATACTTAAGTGGTCTTATTACAATACTCAAGTCGATGTGAGTATGCAAACTCACTTATTAAAGTATATGTACAAATTTATACAAATATTACAAACTATAATACACGTGGTACTTGTGTATTATAGCCTCGCCTCCCTTGGTGGACTCTAGTCGATCTTCACTCCCGGTACATCCCAGGCTTCCATCCGGTCGAACGTGTCGTCCTCCTGATAGACCCTGGAACATAAGGTCTCCCCGTTGGCTTGTAATCCGAATCAGATGATGATCCTAAGGAGAAATCAGTGTTCACAACCGATCGTTGAGTGCATCATAGTCCACCCATCGGGTGTACTCTCGTAGCCCCACCATAAGGGTTACCAAAACTCATACCCGACTCAACTTGTGTCGGATATCCTCCATCCACTCCTTCATTACTAGGATAGCTCGGTTCCGGGTTGTTGCGTCATCATTCATCTCTCCATCATAATACACAAGTATACTATGAGTTCCAGTATCCGATCCCCAACGCCAACCCCTGGAATTCTCGATAGGAGTCTCGGAACGCTGGTTGTTTCCGGATTCCTCTCCGCCTTCGTATCCCCCATAGGAACTACCCAGGTAGTTCCCAGGTGTAGCAGGTGTGGGTTCATGTGCAAGTGGATCAATACTGATGTAGTCACCAGCTGAATAAACTGGTGTGTGCACCACATTCTCCATAGGTTCTTTTCCCCTACTCTCCTCCTTGGGTTCAGTGAATTCCTCAAGCATCGTATCAATTGCTCCTATCAGATGATGGTTCAACTGAAAAAGTAATGATATGAAGTTGCGGCTATTATCCATATATTTTGCCGCTGCTATGGGTTTGCGTTTAGCATATTTGTAGTGGTTGAGCATGGGATCTTCTTCCTCCTGGTTATGAGGAATATGGGAGAACTCGGAATCCATAAGCTCCTTCGTCTTATGTTCCCGTATGTCGGTTATGGCTCTCATAACAGCTATATGGTAAGCTATATTGGTTGTCCTAGCTTCCCCAGCTGGCATGACTACGCTCATTCCCAAAGATTCGGGAAGTCGCAGTCCTACCCTGCACTTGGCCAGTACAGGACCATCATAGAACATGTACTTCTTTACTGGAATCTGGGGATCGCACCCAAATTCTAGTAACATGGCTCGTAGGATATCAGCAAGTCCTCCTTGGTATTCGCTCAATGTGGAATCCATAACTTTCACGTTTCTTCCCGGTCGTGAACTTGCCATGTTGGCTGTAGAAATAAAAAGATTATAAGATTAGTAATAATGCATCATAATAGAGATAATAAAGAATTATCGCACTAAAAGATATGATTGTTGTATTCTCAATTGAATATACACCATATTTTTAGAGAATTCTTTATTAGTCCTATTTGACTCCTAACGTTTGGTCCCATTTACTAGGTTCCAACCTAAGGTCAAAGCTTTTGCTCTGATACCAACTGTGGTGACCCTGCATACCACTGCATGTTGTAGTATGCCAGTCGTTGATATAACATTCACGAAGTACCATTCCGCAAATGTTACATCCCTCAGAGTAGTACAACAGAACATAGCAGGTCCATAACTCATTCACATATTATTACAATTAACATACACATGTCGTCTCGGAGCTCCTCTTGGGTCCTAAGAGGAATACCCCTGGGTTCGAGGCGAACCCAACTTAACTTACAATACCAGAGTCTCATTAAACTAAACATTTATTTTATCGAGCAGCTAAATACTAAGAGTTCGTGCTGCTCGGCTACTACTACTCTCGGATATCTCTAGGCTTGATCTCCTCCGGAAGCCTCCCCGGATCCGTAGACGATGAGGTAGTCTACGCCTTCAACTCCTCCTGAGAGGTCTGGTTCCTCGTAACCGATGATCTCGGCTCCATCATTGTTGTCGTAGTCCTCCTCCAGACGATTCAGACAATCTAAGCATGGGATTTAAGAGTGGTATGAGTACGAGCGTACTCAACAAGTTCATTATAGATAAGAGGTGTTTAATGCACTAGCTACGATATTAGACCAGAAAGTCTAATACCAATGCAAGTTTTGTTAAACGTTTCTTCAAGAGATTGCTTTTATTTCAAAGAGCTATGTCCGTCAGCCTTCACCGGTTTACTAGAACTTCATGGAGCTCCTTTCCGGCCGCGTTCGCAGTTCCTCAATCCCGGAACAGGGAGTGACAGGTCACAGTTCTTTACACTCTGCAGAGGTGTGTTGCTTTACCCATAAGAGATCTTAACCTTGGTGCCAACCGGGCAGCTTTCCCGTCCACACTTCCTTAGGTGTGAGGCCCGGTATAAGGTCTAGCCAATCATGTTCCTCCGCTACCTCGAACACCCACCCTTTGTTGCATGCCCCGACCCTGGGTCCACGCCGGTCCCATTATTCCCGTAATTTCAGGGTGGACCCCGACCACGACGACAGTGCTGGGCTCTACCATACACTCCTACGCCGGTAGCTGCAACCCATCATAGACCGCATTACCGTGGGGAATTAGAATGGGATCCCCACCCTCCGGTTGTTCCGCAAGACACAACTGCTACGGCAAGCAATGCTTTACCGTGGGGAATTAGAATGGGATCCCCACCCTCCGGTTGTTCCGCCAGACACAACTGCTACGGTAAGCGCATCCGTTGATGAACGAGAGGTGGAAACACTTTTGACTACTCCGTCCCACTCCGGATCTTATGGTTAACACGGGTATTACGGCACAAGAATCACTGGCAACATTTGTTGTTTAATCCTAGATGGATATAAACCCGTGCAATGGAACCTCCACCATATCAACACAATCCATGGTTCCATTGCCCACCACATAGTCATATTCATAGTTATGAAAGTAGTAGTTTTGATTTTTGTGCAATAGTGATAACCATAATACTTTGCAAGTAATTTGATAAAAATACTCAAATGACATGAGCAAGTGATGAACTTGCCTGAACACTGCAAAGTTTTGCAGTTGGAAGGTGTGGACTGACCCTTGTCCTCTGTCTCTGATAAATAGCATCATTGTCCGATAAGGGCAATGGTTAAAGAAGCAGTTATGCATGATTCCAGTTTTTAGGGTTTGTTCCCCACTTCCGATGTTGTCATTATTTCATGTAAGAGGTTAATACTAAGAATAATTTGAGGATACTTGATTTAAAGTAAAATACAACCTTGAAATGTTGTCAAGGTGTTTTTAAATCCAAATACATTAATGGACTTATTTTCATTATAGAAAATTAGGTATGTGATTTAAATGATTATTTAAATCATCAAAATAGGACTTATTCTTAATTGTCTTCAAAAATTCTCTTTGATATTTTATTTAAATAGAGAATTTTATGCTGATTCTTTTTCATATTTTTAAGTTATTTTTCAGAGTTTTTAATAATTTTCTATTGAATTTCAAAGTTTCATGTTTTTATTGATTTATGAAAAATCCTTTTTGCCCCTGGGCCCACCTGTCAGGGTGGCCCAGTGGGTTGGGCTAAACCAGCTCGGGTCCAACCGACCCGAGCGGTCGGCCGCTCACTCCCGCACCTCGCGCCGCTCGTCCTAACCCTAATCCCCTCCGCTCTCACTGGCGACCGTGCCGTCGCCGGCCTGCACGTCACCGGTCGATTCCGGCGGTCTCCGGCCGCCATGGCCTACGCCATGGGGCGCAATCGAACCGCCAGACGACGGCGATTCGTTCTCTCCGCGTCGATTTGGAGCTGACGCCGTCCCTCGCTCGCCATCGACCCTCGCCGCCATGCCTAGGGTTCGGGATCCGCTTGATCCCGTGGTTCCCCAAGCTCCGGGCGAGATGGTGCTGTGGCCGCCACGATGGGTGGTGCCGTGGCGCCGCCATGGCCTGGCTTGGCCTGGCGCCGCCGTGGCCGCCATGGTGGTTGGCCTGCTCGACCCTGGTACGTCCTCCACCTCTTCTTCTCCTCTGTGTGCCTGTTCTTCTTCCTCTCTCAGTAGCTCTAGCCAATGCTTTCCTCCCAATGGAGGGCCTGCCGTGCTGTTGCTGCTGCTCTGTTGCGCCTGGCTTGCTGTGTGGCATGTGCTGCTGCTGCTAGAACTACTGCTATGAATCCTAGCTACGGTGCTGCCCTATTCTGCTTATTAGCTAGCTTAATTCTTGCTATCCTGATTGTGCACAGTTCTGTGCATGTTCCAGAGCCACATGCTTGTTGAATCTTGCATATCTGGCTTAGAACCTTCCCTGTGCCTCTGATCTATTTACTATTCCTGCCAGACATTTATGTGTATTCAATTTGGCTGCCCTGGCTTGATTACCATGTGTAATCCTTGCAATTTGCAAGTTCCAGGGCACTGATATGCTGACCCTTGTGCTCAATTTCATGTGTAAGCTTGGTTGAGCATTACTGCTGGTTAACTGCATGTTTCAGTGATGAGCACCAAGTGCTGTGCTTATTTATCTTGATCTAGAGTTCATCTTGCCTTGGATGTGCTTCTGGATACAATCATTTAATTATCTATTTGGTTGTCTGTGTAACACTTGTTGATTATCTGTGGCCAATTAAATACTTGGTCCATGCTCTGTTGCTTAGTGATGCTCTAGCATGCTATGGCAAGCTCTGATGATCATGTGATCATCAACAGCTGATAGTTGGTTTACTTACCTGTGCCTGTGCATTACTGTTACCTATTTATGTGTATGTGTGTGGCACAGATCAGTGCTGGTGCTTGCTCAAGCATTATATGATGCTTGCAGTTAGCCTTTGGTTCACTGACAAGGAATTGGTGCTTGGTTACTGGTCTGTTTCATTTATCTGTAATTCTTTCTTGGCTAAATAGATAAATGATGTGAGCTGTTTATCAGTAATGATCATCTTAATATTAATAAGATTGAGCTAGAGGGATGCCAACATCTATTGGGAACCCTAGCTCCTTTTTGAACCCCTCTGGGTGATGATATTTGTGCATGCCTTCTCTGTGGGATTTGGTGATGTGGTTGAGGTGGCCCTGACAGCAAAGCTTTGCTGTTAGGGTAGCTCCCACCTTTGTTGACTGGCTGTGATTTGGTGAATATCTCACTGGAAGAAACCATGTTGGTTTTCCAGTACCTTTACTGTTGACAACAGAAATAGACAGGATCTGTCTAGTATCTGATGGCTTGCTTGGCTTTAGGTGCTAGATGATTTTGGAATGGCTAGTTAGGGATTAATCCAGGTTGGATTTCTCTGGGATGTCATCTTGTTGACATACCAATGTTCCCCTTGGAAATCTCCCACTGTCTGTTCTCTAGTTTGCTTGCACCAAAAGGCTTAGTAGCCAGATGATGATGCAAACAGGGTTTCATACCCACTTTGCTTCTGTGATGCAAGTGTATGCTTATTTATGAGCAAAACAGAGTTTTGCTCAGGTTGATCTTGTTTATACCTCACTCCAGCTCCTAGATGATTTGTTGATGTAGAGGTTTTGCTTCTGTGATGAACTTGTGGTTGGTTTACTTGCCCTGCTCCTCCTGATGATCTTGTTTTGGTTCAGTGGTGAGGTTGAACAGATTGAACAGCAGTGGCTGTTCTTGTGTTCTTGTGTTCTTGTGTTCTTGTGTTCTTACCAGTGAAGCCTGTCGATGGATGAAGCAAATGGCTAGGGTTTGGTTCTGAAAAGGTTATATATGGTGCTCACTTGCTCTCCTTGGTCGACAGCTCTTGCTTGTCACATTGGTGACTCACTGTGTGTGTGTGTGTTGCATGCACACAGCCCTGTGAGCAGGCTGTGTGTGTGTGTAAGCATGTGCTGTGCACCTGGACCTGGAATCTGTCTATGGCATGGATCAGCTCGGCCACTTTGGTCCTATCTGCTCATTTCACATTTCCATTTGATTTCTAACCTGCCAAGTGGCTATGCCACTTGGCATAACTTCTCTTTGTTGTGATTTTTGTGCAGGGATCAAGAATTGATCAAAATGGACTTGGAGTTCATCAAATCCAAGATCAAGTGAAGATGATCTTGTAGTATTTAGACTAGGGTCATTACTTGTACTTTTCTTTTCATTTTCTTGTATTTTTCAATTTCACCAATTCTTGTAATGTGTTGTAATATTCATTTATTTCCATTATGAATATTGTAAAGACAATGTATCTTGTGTGTTAATTAATAAAGCTCAAAGTTTTCCCTAATGAGCTTTATTTTATTATGATTGTTCATATTGTTTATTATTGATTATTTACTTAATGAATTTCCTCACAATTGAATTATTTAGGGTAATTATTTAATGTTTGAATTTGAAATTCAAATTCATCATTGGTTTGAATTCAACCCTGTCACTTCATTTAGAATTCAATCATGCAAACTCTCCCCTCTCTTCTCAAAACCCTAAAGTAGTGAAGTGAGATGCAAGTTTGTCGCACTCTCGAAACCCTAACCCTGTAAGGTGTCGAGAGAGAAACTTGTCCCCCTTCGATGCAGTTTTTGTTTAAAAGCGCGAAATTTCCCCAGAATTTACTATGCAATGCACATCCCTTTCTAAAATCTACCCCTCGATCGTCTCTAAACCTGGGACATTACAGGAAACGAGCTCGATTTCGCCATTACCGGCGAGATACTGCAAAAGGGATCGGCGAAATTCGTCGGCTTGAGGAAGATCCAGGTCGATTCCTTCCTCCCAGATGATCTACGGCGCCAGGCGCTTCTCCTCGACCACGCGCCTGAGGCTGGGGTGGCCTGTACCACCGTGTTCTTCCTTGACTCCGGCGAACTGGCGCGGATGGAAACGAGAGATAGAGAGGGACAGAGAGGGAATGGGGTGGTGAGTTGAACAAGAGGAGCACGGTGATCCTCTTGGTGGTATTTATAGTGCCAGAGGAGGTCAATTTAGGAAGTTCACCGCCGGCGACGGCCGAGATGTGGCGGTGATAATGGTACTGTAAACGAGCACGAATCGAGATGCTTTTGGATAGGCTCGGACGCGAGAGGAGTTGGGCGCGGTTCTGAGAGGTCTGACGACGTCCGGGGCGTCCCTATCCATCACGGTGAGGTGGCCGGGGTGCTCCTGTGTGCAATCGTCGTTGGAGAAGACGACGATGCTCCTTTTCTTCCTCGACGAATCGGTAAGGTGGGTTGGGTCGTTTTCTTTGGTGGGCTGGGCTGGTGCTGGGCCTGGTCGACGTGGTGGTGATGGGCTGCACGGCCAGGTAAGCCAGGTGAGCTTTCCCTCTCTTTCTTATTTCAAATTTCTATTTTCTGTTTTTATTTCCTGGTTCCTATTTGGTATTTGAATTCACATTTGAATTCTGTTTTATTTTACAGGTTCTAAAATACTTGAGTATCAAGATAATTTGATAATCATGCCTACTGCATGGTTTTGTTATTTTGAACAAATAATTTGGTTAGGATTTAATTAATATCTTGTGAGGCTTAAGTAAAATAGAAATGGTTAGTTACTTATTTTAAATTCCATTTTTAATTTAGAAACTAGATCTATTCAAGTGGTTTGAAAATTTATAACCTGTGCATAATGAACACATGATTGGGTTGAGCTAGTACTTAACAATATGGATTGTTCACATATAATTTCCATTATGGCTAGAGTTTAAATTAGTAGTGAAAATGAGGATGGAATTGGGTTCATCATTTTATGTGAGGAATTTATTTTTAAGAGTTTAAGAAAATGGTTGGACAAACTATATCTTTAATAATCTTGCTTAGCAATTCTGGCTTGGCTTACTTGAAATAGATCCTAAGCTCATCATGGTTAATTCACTTGTTAAGGTGATGCTACTTTATAAATACCATTCATTTGGTTCACTTAGGCAAAGTATTTGGATTGCAAAGTAGAATAGGATCTTGGTTTCATCCTACTCACCAAATGGTATTGAATACTAAGTATCTATAACTTGGTTTATACTTGTGATCCATGATACACAAGTTAGGATATAATATTTCATGTAGATTGGTTCCATATGACAAGGTTTATGGTTTTGGGAATACTTCACTATTTGAAGTAGGAAATAGGCATGAGGCATGGCAGGGGTTCTACTTATAATCCAAAGTAATCCATGGGTTGGATTTCAGACTTAGTCTAGGGTTTTAGTAGTGATCCCCAATGTGATACACCACTAGGTTCAGGATGTGAGCAATAGTTGGGTTATGTTTAATTGACTAGGATTACTCCTCTACACAAGGCATGAGGATTGGTTTGGGATTAACTACTAGTGATATACTTATTATTTTATGTGATAGATGAGATCTATTAATAACATGGGTTTAACTGATCATTTATATCTACAAGGTATAATCATGCATTAGACAATATCCACTTATTCCTCACTAATCACTCTTTATCATTCCTCTCATCACACTTACTTAGATTCTTAGGTTTCTAATTAATACCAAATTGTGATGATTATGGAATTGGTTTCCTAAGATCCTACTCAAGAGATGATGATATGATCCTCTAAATATATGGTTTGCCTAGGGATTCTACCTTGCAATATTCTCAGCTTGTTCTTCAGGAAATCTGATAAACCTTCTTCTTGTGGTATGCCTCCACCTCCTAGCTTCTTCATCTTGATCCTAGCTAATTCATATGGAGTGGCTCTATGTGTTTGTTCCCATGTATCATGGTACTTGATGAGCAAATGGATGAAGGGTGTGGCTCTATTTATAGGCTTGGGCAAGCTCTAGTATCATGACACATAGGTGGTGACTCTTGTGTTGGTTTGATGAGTAAGGTGCTTGGGTGTCATGCCCTCATCCATAGCAATCCTTTGAGCATGAGGTGGCAAAGCTTGGGATGCAAGTCATGTAGATATTTTCATCCTATGTGGCAAGATCATTATCCTCTCATATGATTTATTTTTGGTTAGCCAAGTGGCATTTGTTACTAAATATCTTGTGGATGGTTTTATTATTGTGGATGAGTCACTATATCATATTGGATTGGATTTATATTATAATATTGATCAAAAGATCAAGGTTGAAGGTTATTCCCCAAATTTGGATAGCTGGTGTTTGATTTCACCAAGGCATGATCATAAGTGTTTCAAAATACTCATAGTCAGTTTGATTCAAATAGTTTGAACTATAAATCGTAATGTAAATGGATTTAGTTTTATGATATTTCATATACTTAATAAGTTATGATTTAAATAAGAATGTGTGGCTTTTATGCACTTTAGACCCTGTGGTTTACCTTGTTTGGTAATAAGTTTAGAAGTGAATTAATTTACACACAAAGGTAGTTGCTAACTTTTAAGTGTTAATAAGTTAGGGTTTGATTCATAAAGAATGTGTTGTTGTAAATATAATTCCATTTGATCTAATCCATAGATCAAATCATCTCTACCCAAAACAAGGTTTTAACAAAGATCACAGTGAAGTTTATAGCGCTTGACTTGATGATCTACTTCAATTCCAGCAAGTCAAGTGAAACTTCAGTTACTGTGGTAAGTTTTACTTGAAGCGCGAAAATTCCCCGGATTTTCTATGCATGAATGCAATGCACACTTTGGTGTTCTCTCATTTTATTGCCTCTAAACCTGGGATATTACAGACGTTCACTTGCCGCTTGCAAAAGCGCGTAGAAGATCTTGATCACGGCGCCACGAACGGGCAGCACCTCCGTACTCGGTCACACGTTCGGTTGTTGATGAAGACGACGTCCACCTCCCCGTTCCAGCGGGCAGCGGAAGTAGTAGCTCCTCTTGAATCCGACAGCACGACGGCGTGGTGTCGGTGGTGGTGGAGAAATCCGGTGGAGCTTCGCTAAGCGTGCGGGAAGTGGAGGAGCGGGGCGGCTAGGGTTTGGGGAGAGGGGGGCGCCGGCCACTAAGGGGTGCGGCCACCTTGGTGGTTCTTGGGGTGGCCGGCCCCCTCCCCTTGTCCCTCATTATATAGGTGGAAGCCCCAAGTGTTGGACTACAAGTCTCCGAATAAGACCCGAACCCAAAACCTTCCATGTGATAGGGAAACCTACCCAAGGTGGGAATCCCACTTGGGGTGGGATTCCCCCCTTCCATGTGGGGGGGGTGGCCGGCCCCCATAGGGGGAGTCCACTTGGGACTCCTCCCCCTCTAGGGTTGGCCGGCCATGGAGGTGGAGTCCCTTTTGGACTCCGCCTTCCATAGTGGTTTCTTTCGGACTTTTCTAGAACCTTCTAGAACCTTCCATAGAACCTTCCGGATCATTTTAAATCTCATAAAATGACTTCCTATATATGAATCTTATTCTCCGGACCATTCCGGAACTCCTCGTGATGTCCGGGATCTCATCCGGGACTCCGAACAAATATTCGAACTCCATTCCATATTCAAGTTCTACCATTTCAACATCCAACTTTAAGTGTGTCACCCTACGGTTCGCGAACTATGCGGACATGGTTGAGTACTCACTCCGACCAATAACCAATAGCGGGATCTGGAGATCCATAATGGCTCCCACATATTCAACGATGACTTTAGTGATCGAATGAACCATTCACATACGATACCAAATCCCTTTGTCACGCGATATTTTACTTGTCCGAGGTTTGATCATCGGTATCACTCTATACCTTGTTCAACCTCGTCTCCTGACAAGTACTCTTTACTCGTACCGTGGTATGTGGTCTCTTATGAACTTATTCATATGCTTGCAAGACATTAGACGGCATTCCACCGAGAGGGCCCAGAGTATATCTATCCGTCATCGGGATGGACAAATCCCACTGTTGATCCATATGCCTCAACTCATACTTTCCGGATACTTAATCCCACCTTTATAACCACCCATTTACGCAGTGGCGTTTGGTGTAATCAAAGTACCTTTCCGGTATAAGTGATTTACATGATCTCATGGTCATAAGGACTAGGTAACTATGTATCGAAAGCTTATAGCAAATAACTTAATGACGTGATCTTATGCTACGCTTAATTGGGTGTGTCCATTACATCATTCATATAATGACATAACCTTGTTATTAATAACATCCAATGTTCATGATTATGAAACTAATCATCCATTAATCAACAAGCTAGTTAAGAGGCATACTAGGGACTCTTTGTTGTTTACATATCACATATGTATCAATGTTTCGGTTAATACAATTATAGCATGGTATATAAACATTTATCATAAACATAAAGATATATAATAACCACTTTATTATTGCCTCTAGGGCATATCTCCTTCATAAACTGCATAGGTAAAGGAGCTCGGGTTGAGAAGTAACTGGTGCACGAGGAGACGATGATATATCCCGAAGTTCACACCCAAGGGTGCTACGTCTCCGTTGGAGCGATGTGGAGGCACGAGGCACTCCAATGAGCCGCTACGACCACCGTATTCTCCTCGAGCCTTTCCACCAAAGGGAAAGCCTCGATCCACTAAGGGACCCTTGAGGGTGGCCACCGAACCCGTACAAGCTTGAGGCAACTCCACAACGCCGGAGGCTCTCAAGTACAAGGCCACAAAGGCTACAACACGCCACACCGGCAACAAGGCCACAAAGACTCCAACGCGCCACAACCGGCTCCAAAACCACAAAGGCTACCACACTCCACAAAGGCAACAACGCTACAAAGGCTACTACGCCACAAAGACGACAAGGCCACAAAGGCTACAAGGCCACAAAGACTACAACACCACAAAGGCAACAAGGCCACGAAGGCAACAACACCACTAAGGTCAACAAGCGAACTCACACGAGACCGAAACCCCGGAGAGAACCCAAACCGATGCACCTAATGCAATGGATAAGAACACCACTAAGATGCCCAAGTTCTTCTCTCCCAAATTGCAACAAAGCTACAAAAGCTATTGGAGGAATAAGGGAGGAAGAACAAATATGAGGAGGAACACCAAATTACTCCAAGATCTAGATCTAGCAAGATCCCCTCACTTGGAGAGGGATTCAATTGGTGGAGCACTAGATCTAGATCCCATCTCTCCTTTTCCCCAAAAAGATATAAGAAATAGTGGGGGAACAAGAGTGTGCATAATGTAGTACTTGGCGTAGGCTATTAATCTATGTGCTACTCTAGTGATGTTATTAAAGTAGTCTATTCCTCCTCCATGATGTAAAGAGGATAGCGTGTGCATCATGTAGTACTTGGCGTAGGCTATGATTGTAATCTCTTGTGGATTATGAAGTTAACTATTACTATGATAGTATTGATGTGATCTATTCCCCTTTCATAGCTATTGTTGACAGTGTGTATGCTATGTTAGTACTCGGTCTAAATTGCAACGATATTATCTTGGATTATGATTTGATGAGGACGTGTCAAGTACTTGATGAACTTTGAGTGGAGCTTTTGTAGCCACTACGTGATGATTAATGATTCCAATAGGAGAGTAATTCAGAGTAGCACAAGTGAAGAGAAGTTATCTAATTGTCCAATTATGTGATCATTGTTGAGTGTGTCCACTAGTGAAAGTATGATCTCTAGGCCTTGTTTCTAAGCATTGAAACACCGTTTCCAACAAGTTCTGCTACATGTTCGCTTGCTGCCATTTTTATTTCAGATTGCAATTACTACTTACAATCATCCATAATACTTGTATTTCACTATCTCTTCGCCGAACTAGTGCACCTATACATCTGACAAGTGTATTAGGTGTGTTGGGGACACAAGAGACTTATTGTATCTTAATTGCAGGGTTGCTTGAGAGGGATATCTTTGACCTCTACCTCCCTGAGTTCGATAAACCTTGGGTGATTCACTTAAGGGAAACTTGCTGCTGTTCTACAAACCTCCGCTCTTGGAGGCCCAACACTGTCTACAGGAATAGAAGCGTGCGTAGACATCACTGGGTTATAACCAAAATAAAGGGTATCATTGGTAAATTCCCAAAAATCAATATAAAGTGGATTTTACACTCAATTTTCCTCGTTAAAACGAATAATTCTCATGGTTTTCTATGATTATCCTTTCTACTTGCCTACGTCACGATTTTCAAAAAGGGCTCAAGTCTAATTCACATCGAAATGCCCCAAAATCCTATTCTCCTCCACAACTACTTGATTCCTCGTCCGTCTCCAACCCCTCCATCATGTTTGATATCCATTGCAACCCTACTTCATTCTCTTCTAGCTCCTACCATTCTCCCCTGCATTGACAACTTGCCTTGTTTCTATGGTCTTGTTGTGTTTATTTTTGTTCGCTTAGTACATGAACAATGACAATCTTGGTTGTCAACTTAAACATGTATTACTCTAAAACCGAATGAAAGGCCGAACCGATTTGATCAATAAAACCAAATGCTCACCCCTAACTACGACACAACCTCGACCAGATGAGCTGATACACATTTGTTTTGCAAAATCTTTTAGTATTCGCCTCTCTTCTAATCATTGTGTGTGCCTTGCGTGGTTGGTCTAGTTTGTGTTTGCTTGTTCTGTTGAGGTCTTGTGGCGGTTTTGCCGAATTTTACTTATCAGTGATTTTTTTCTTCCATAAACAGAAATATAGAGCTCATGTTGACAAAGCATACTATAAGTTCTTGAACTTAATGTTATTACCTGTGCCATTATTTCTACATATTGTTGAGGTTGAAATATGACTGATCCATAGATTTCTATGGACAAGTAAAGTCAATCTCGTGGATTCAAAGCTATGTTATATTGCCCGAGTCCATATAAAACGAGCATAATTTAAAATATTCGTCAAAATCGAGTGTATCTTATATTAGGTATACAACCAATAATGGAGTAACTAGACCTCCATTACATTGATGGCTTACTGCATTGAAGTTAGAGTCATCGGCCCGTTGGTGATGATGTCACTTTGACTAGCGCGGCCACGTGAGGCTTGTCGTGGTGTATCGAGTTTGCGTTTGCTTGTCGCGGTGTGTCCAATTTGTGTTTGCTTGTCATGGAGTGTCGAGTTTGCGTGTGGTTTCCACTTTGCGTCCAATTTGGTGGATTAAAGCTATGTTATAATGCTTGAATTCATATGAAACCATGCATAATTCAAAATAATCATTAAAATTGAGTTTATCTTACAATAGATAAGAAAATACATGATACAACCAAAAAATGGAGTAACTAGACCTCCACTGTATTGATGTCTTACTGCATCGAAGGCAGAGTCATCTGTTCAAGGGGTGATGATGCTGTCCTTGTGGCTAGCGCTGCTGCGTGAGGTTTGTGGAATTTGCCTTTGCTTGTCGCGGAAAAGTCCAGTCTACAATCGAGTTTGCTTGCCGTGTCCTGGTCTTGGCCCCATTTTCGCCTAGTTTTACTTGTTAGGGTATTTTTTTTGATTAACATAGCTCCTGCTAAATATAATAAAGTAACACCTAAATCGTTAACCTTATGTTACTACTTTTGTATCAGCATAGCTCCTGCTAAACACTCCTTCACCTGAGAATGAGTGTCATCTAGCTCAAGTCAAGGCTGTTAAAATTTGACCAACTTTACATGAAAATGTAGCTGCATTTACGATACTATAGTAGTATCAACATTTGTTTTAAAATGTAGATTCATGATATAACCCCTCCGTTCACAATTACCCCGTGTTATGGGTTCATTGAAGATTAAACTTTGTAAAGTTTGATCAAAAAGTTAGAGGAAAATCTCAATATCTACACATAAGATCTATTGTATTAAATTTTTCATAAAGTATATTTTAAAATTATATGCATTCGATATTATGAATATTGATAATTTTTCTTTTCTTCTATTGTTGGTCATCTGTATAAAACTTTTTTTTGTTGAGGGAAAGCTTTATAAAACTTGATTAAACCCAGGACAAGATGTAATTGTGAGCGGATGATGTACAATTGCACGTAGTATAAAGTTGCTTAAATTTTAAAATGGGTGACTCAAGACAAGACATAGAAGGACGAAGGGAGCATAAAGCCATTCAGGCCTGGAAAAGGAAAATACTAGGATCGATCCAACTGTAGCAGTTCACAACCGAAGACTGACTTTGTGACAGACGGGGTGTGTAAACGCGCACCACGGCTGATCCCCAGCGAGAGCGAGGACTGTTTCCGTCTGGCAAGTCAAGCTGATGGTGCCGCCCGCCCGCGTGAGCGTAGCAATAATCGCGGTGGGGGGGCGAGGCCGACGACCAACCCCGCGGATTCGTACGGCGCGCGGGGTGAACCGGATTTGATAGCGGCCGATACGTCCGCCGCGGCGGCTGAATAGGAGAGAGAAAACCCCCACGCACGCACGCGGCGCAGGCAGCCCGATGTGCACAGCAGAGAAAAAGAAAAACCAGCGCCAGCCACCACGTCGATACAAAACGAGGCAGGAGAGAGAGGGTGGGCGACGAAGAAGAAGAGGGAGAAGAGACGAGGAAAGTGTGCTCTCCCCCGCCCGCCCCGCCGCGCCATTCCCCGCCCCACCGGATCTCGCCGCCGCCGCCTCCCCGTCCGCGCTCAGCTCTACCCGACCCCCGATCGGCGCCCCCCGTGTCCCCCCGCCCATGGTCCTCGCGGCGGCGTGCGGGCCTCGGAGCGCGTGAGCAGGAGAGCGGAGGGCGCCCGCCCACGGGGGCGTGCGTGTAGACCGACCCGGCGGCCATGGCGGACCTGGCTTCCTCCTGCAAGGTACGCGCCGCGCAACCGCCCCGTCCCGTCCCGCCAATTCCGCCCGATCTCCCCCGATTTCGCGACGAATTCCACGCGCCTTGGTGAATTTCGGCTCGTGTCGCCGTCCTCTATCGCTTTCGTTACCTCCTAGGACCACCGTTGCTGTAGCTGCGACTGCTCTCGATTGATGTGGAACTCTATCCTTGTTTTCGCGTCTACGAGGTTGGGGATTGGTTGGTCTGACTAGCTTCTACCGGTGGATGAACGTTCGGTATTGTCAACGACGTAGGTCGAAGCTGGAGATCAGTGCTGCTGCTCGCCACAGCAGAGCAACTGCTTCTCATGTTTCCTCTACTGTAATAACTCGGTTGTCTACATGTTCCCACATGCTCTTGATTGGGAATGTTGTTGTAGAGGCCCCCGGGAGTCCTAAGAGGAAAAGCATATAGTGGTGGATCATGCAGAGTGTGCAATATTCCTTAGCCGGCCCGTGTTTGTACATGTTCTGCTTTGCTCCACTCATGGTTTGGTCCGGTGTGGGGAACCATATTGGAGTTTCTTAGCGGCGTTTTGAAGGGTGTTAGTCTTCATGTTAGTTCCTACGCATTGTGGACTGATGAGAAAATGGCTTGCTAGTTCGGATCCAGGTATTAGGATTAACTGTACTCCGCTTAATTCCACACACAAGTATCTCTCTGTTAAATACTGAAATGTTCCCACACTTCCTAGTAGTTTAGTTTTGGTGCCTAGTGTGTATGGGATCGTAATTCTGAGTCGTAGTTATTGTCATTTAGGAGGTCACAGAGTAGTTATTCTGAGTCGTAATTCCGAGTCTAGTTACTTGTCATTTAGGAGGTTGCAGATTAATTGGTGTGCGAATGCATATGATAATTCTGAGTCTAGTTATTGTTGTTTAGGAGGTTATTACAGATTAATTGGTCTTCGTATGCATATGGTAATTCTGAGTCTACTTATTGTTGTTTAGGATGTTGTGTATTAATTGGTGCGAGTAGCATTATAGTGGTGCATGGCCATCCGGGCTATCCGGGTAGTATCGACGACGGGGGTTACAGTTGAAGATTGGTGCAGATGCTAGCCATGACATATTTACAGCTGTCTACATCCTCAATATTTCGATAGGCGGCTCTCCACATAGTCTTGCCCAGGTGTCTAGAATGAAGCTTCCAGTGGTTGATTCGGGACTATGGAATTCCCCTTCACTTTCGATTGTTTCTGTAAATGTTCTCATTTGCTTCAATCATGGTTTGGTCCACTGTGGGGAATCATATTGGAGCCTTAAGGAGTCATAAAGTTAGTTGCTCTACATTGTGGACTGATGAGAAAATTCATTCTAGACACAAATATCTACATTCCTTAGTCTGCATCCCTGTATTTAACTACAAAATTACTGAAGTAGGACTACTTGTACTGTGCTTAACTCCACACACAAGTATCCATCAATGAAGTTCTGGAAATGTCCCAGGATTGGTAGTTCGGTTTTAGTGCTCAGTCCATATGTACGTTGTGCCAAATGAACTGCTTCTGCCACTTCAGGGTTGATCTTTTCCATTCTTCTTCACAGGATAAACTGGCATACTTCCGAATAAAGGAACTCAAAGATATTTTACATCAGCTCAGCCTACCAAAGCAAGGAAAGAAGCAGGTTGGCAAATATCGCTGTTCTCCTTTTCTTACCTGCACTTCATTCCACCTTCTCTGTGTAGTACATTTTGAACAGTACGGTGGCCACATGGTATGTAACTTACGTTGGCAGTAACACCGGGTTCATAGCTTAATGTACATATTTTGGTGATTCCTAAGGGCACTCGCAAGGATGTCCTTGTGGGTAAACCAATAATATCACACATTCAAAAAATATATCAAGAACACACAGATGCATGTGCTGAAATGTTCTGTGCCCATACTTTTGTGTAAAATATATGTCCATTTGTGTTCATGAAGAAAATACTATTTTGATGCACATATAGTTGCTATATCACCCTTAATCTATTATATTTTGTGTATCATACAAACATGCATCAGATTCATAAGGGCCTTGGAATTCCAACTAAAAATGGTAGTTGATTCAAACTTTTTAAACCTATCACGAGCAGAGAACCCATACTCTGCAGAATGTCCTTTTAACAATGCCAGTCTTGCGTTTTCGTTAACTAATTCAGTTTGCTAATCTGGTCACAGGATCTTATCGATAGGGTATTGGCACTGTTATCAGATGAGCAAGGTATTGTTGGTTATGTTTAACTTGTCAATATCTTGATTGATTGCATTTTACACTTTCACGGGATAGCCTTAAATTTTATATTGTGCTTAAACCAAAGATTTTGTTTCATGCACTGCTTTCCCATCATAACCCTGGATTGATGCTTTTGTCGTTCCCAATTTGTTATTTGATTAAGCAATTATATTTTCTATCAGTAGATTGGCTACTTAGCAATTTGATTTCTTTCTTTTTTTTGCCTTGATGGTATATGTTTTTGTACTTCATCTTGCAATGATTTTGTACTTCCCTAAATTGCCTCTTATCTTTTTGTTCTATTATCCTGTTGCAGGTCAAAGGCATCAGGGATGGGGAAGGAAAACTTCTTTTACAAAGGAGGCAGTTGCAAAAATTGTCGATGATATATACAGGTTAAATTTCATTGTTTTATAAAATTATCTATGTAGGATAATAGGGCAGATACTTGGGATAATTTTCTAGTCCCTTCTTTTTGAGGTTTGTGTGCTTTCATTAGCAGGAAAATGCAAATCCAATCTGCTCCTGATCTAGCCACTAGGTGCCACAGTGGATCAGATTTCAACTCTTTCAGGCCTAAAGAGGAAATCAACGACTCCTTGCAGCCAGCGACTAAGGTCCGCTGCGTTTGTAGTAGTACATTGCTAAATGACAATATGATCAAGGTATTATAGTCGTTACGCCCCTCCCTCTTTTCACTCTCTTTTACATTGAAAGGACCACTGCAACGTGAAGCGAAGTTATATAAGTTTATGTACTCTGGTCAGTTTGTTATGCTGCCATTCCTTTTTGAGAATTTTATCCAGTGTGGTGTTTTTTCTGCAGTGCGAGGAGGACCGGTGTCATGTGTGGCAACATATGAGCTGTGTGCTCGTCCCAGATAAGCCCACTGATGGTGTTAGCCCTGAAGTTCCACCCAATTTCTACTGTGAATTGTGCCGACTGAGTCGGGCAGACCCGTATGTTTTGCTCCTGCTTGCTCTTTGTTGGTTTTGAGCTTAGTTTTTATCTGTATGCTTATTATTGTGCAGTGCATTTATTTTCATAATTGATATGTCTGTCACTAGAACTTAACAAGCAATCTAATTCTAGTTGTAATTTTGAAAGTGATTAGCATGCTCCAGAGTGTACCTTTCTATACAATTTTTAATAAATTCAATTGCTTGTTATGGTAAATCAACCTGATCAATTTCTTTTGTGTCTGGTCAACCAGTAATTATAGGTTAGTGTTGTGAGATTAATGCTGTTAGCTTGCCATTTCATTTTCGTGGAGAATTGAGTATTTTGTGAATGTAGTTGATCATGTGTCGAAACTTCTACATGTACTCATTTATTGTCAAAACCGCTATGCATATTCTGTAATTGATCAAGTTAGTGTTGTGTCGATTGACTGAGTTTCATTGTGCTTTACTAAACACCCAACTTATTGTTGCTGGACCTGAAGGTACTGTCAGGTTTATTTCATGTTGGCACACACAAACATGAAGTAATGCCAAACTAGGTATTGTCACAATTGGAGTTACTTTGTTTTCCCACTCTGTAGTTTTATGCGAGTACATATTTGTGATTTTACTAAAACTTTCAGAATCTCGAGTTAATTGTCCCTTAAGGAGTAGCGAACTTTGTAAATGTAATTAGGTCCTCTCAAATCTGAAACTCTAAAATAGCACTGTAGAGGTTTATCTGCTTATCATGCACTGGTTATGTAGAAAGCATCATTTAACCGGAAGTTCCTTAACAGATATATGTTGTTTGTTAGGTTGATTCACTCCCCTGCTTCCCTGTGCATACTGGGAACTTTAGTTTTGGTTTTCATCTGCTGAAGTTGCAGCCTTCTAAATTTGCAGGTTTTGGGTCACTACAGGGAATCCATTACCCCCTCTGAAATTCATGTCATCTGGTGTTGCAAATGATGGGTGAGTTAAGATGAAAACTTGGTACCGGTAATGTTTCAACTGATAATCATTATGTATTTCCTGCTCCTCTTTTTGGAATAACACATGGGAAGAGTACATTGGGTACTATACTTGATTCTACTTTTAGGAGGGAAATGCACAGTAGGTTGCATTGCTTTGTTTTTCTGCTCATGAATGTCTATGTTCTGCTCTTTAGTATAGACGAGAATTATTTCCTTCAATTGGTAGCTGTTGTTTCATCTAACACAATAATTTCGTCAAGTGGGTTACTCCAGTTGCTGACTATTTCTTAGTCATTCCTCTTGAAGTCTGTTATTAAACTCAAGCTTGCTCTCATTTGCAAGTTTGAAATGACAACTCATTTATTCAAAGTCTCATCAGTAAAGTTCCATGGCATGAGTTAATTCATTGTATATTGACAAGTGTAATATTATATAGGTGTACCTTTATTATAAAGTGATCTATTGCTGTATAGCGACGTGCTTAGCACATTTAATTGAAAGACGCTTTGCGTTGTCTGGTTTCATAATTTTTTGTTACTACTTATTTGTAAACTTGTTTGTATTGAATCCTCACATAGTCACTTATCTGTAGAACAAGTGTACTTCAAACCGTGGAGAAAAGCTTCCAACTTTCTCGAGCAGATAGGGAAACAGTTCAGAGATCAGACTATGATCTACAGGTATGCTCTCATGAAATCTAAATTTTCCATGTCTGGTTCTTAGTGAACTCGTCCTCAGCATTGTGAGTGTTAATTTACAACCAGGTAAACACTTGTACTCCCAAATGACGTGATGTTTGATGTCTCCAACCTAATGTGGGTACATATTGGGGAGGAATAGATCTAGAATAGCCAGTCATGAGAAATACCACAGCGGGACTTAAAACTTCTTTGTTTAATTCATGCTTCTCTTGATTAAAGAATGTAAACTGCTAGTTTCTGAATATAGGACTTGGATTGAGCCCTAATAAATACTACCTCTGTCCCTAATTATAAGACGTTTTGGTAGGCTATTTTAGCCTACCAAAATGGCTTATAATTAAGGATAGAGATGATAGTTTGTGCTAAGAAACATACTCACTGATGATAAGCATTCACACTGGATTCACCTTCTTCCTTTGCTATGTATAGATATATACGTAAGCATACATGGCCACTTGTGTTAAACTACCTCGTACAAAAATTCAGTCCAACACAAACCAACCAAATGAATCTAATTTCTAGCAAGCAAATATGCCCATGAACAGTACACTTGAAGCTACAGTACTGTGTCTGAATTTATCATGCCATGGTGCTGCTATGCCTTTACGCACCTGAATTCTGAATGAAGTCTTCCTGGTTTGAAGATAATGCTTTGTTTCAATCCCATGAGTACTATGGAATGAATATGAATTTATTTCTAAGATTTGAAGGCACCTGAAATGTATCAGTATAATTGAATTTACACTTAGTATATGCACTATCCCTTGTATTGGATGCTGAAAGAAAACGTATGTAAAAGGGGATATCCATATTTATTATGTCCACTCCAACTGTTCATTTTTGCATTTATTGAGATTTTCATTTTACCATATATATAAACATTTGTCTTGTACGTGTGGAGTAGTGCTTTCAGTTGTTAGTTTGCAGATGTACTCTGAGACTGAAGTATGCATGTTAAACTGTTGTGCTGCCTTATTAACCAGAGATGTGTTTTGGACAGGTTTGGTGCATTCTTATGAATGACAAAGTTCAGTTCAGGATGCAGTGGCCCCAGTATGCAGAACTGGAAGTGAATGGTACTGCTGGCAATTTTTGTTTATTACTAGGTTTAAGTTGAATATCTGAATTTCATACCAGCTTCGATATTTTCTTATACTCTGTACACCTCTAACATCTGTGCTACATCTGAGCTGCTGTAGCCTTGTAGGTTGTATTTACTGATAGTTTCGGAGTTAAGGGATTATCGGTGTGAAAGTTAGTGTCTTTTCTCTGTTCAGGTATTCCTGTACGAGTAGTGACCAGACCTGGTTCTCAGCTATTAGGAATAAATGGACGGGATGATGGGCCACTGGTGAGTCATTCTTATTCTGTCATTGGTATAGAACCTAGATGCTGTAAAAAAGAAATTGTTTTTTTGCTCCTTGTTATATAATTTTGGGAATGTTTTCTAAAGTTTGCTTAATGCCCAGCCCATCGATGGATGTGACATCCCTTGTATGGCTCCCCACTTATACTTTTATCCTTGTTTCGTGTAAAAGGTTTAACCTGATGGTGCTACGGTTGGACCAACATGGGACTAAACCCGCCATCACATCTCCATTTGTTCAAACACTAGTCAGGCTGCATGATTCATCTCTCCCCCCCCCCCCCCCCCCCCCACACACACACACACACCCTCTGGAGTAACCTCTGTGCCGTGGTTACACTTTAGTACTCAACTCTGAATAAGAAGGGGTAAACCTGGAGCCCTGCAGGTTCTATGTTCGGATCCTGCAATCATAAAATGTTAGCACAGTTGACTCCATTCCGCAATACAGCTTCACTTGTGCTGTTCTACCACATGGGCTGACACTAGTAGGGCCAGGTGCTGTTTTGCGAGAAGCTGGGTGGAGGGCCATATTATCCATGGACCAAGATTAGTTTTATGTTACGTTCCTTCATATTCACTATGAGTAGGCTTGCACACTTTCAACGTTCCTTGAACATCCATACTAGCTTTTTCAGGAAGTGAATAGTTGACCCAGCATCATAGGAAGTACTAAAATTGAATTTACATACTAGCAAAATGTCACTTGAAAATGAACAACTGTCAATACATAATGAGCTATACAAGAACTAATAATGTTATGTCCCACACAAGAATTTAAGTACATTCAGTCTGACAACACTGTTAAGGCATGAATTGCACAAAATACTTTATTAGCTTGGTTGCATTGGTGTCACACTGACCTATGTTGCAATAGTCACTGTCAGATTTCATGAATAAAAATGGAGTTGGATAGTCTAGGTACAAAACTGGCTGTAAAGCACGCCCCGTTTCATGTTGGGACCATTCAAATATACAATGTTGATGTGCCTAAACATTCTACATTCACTCTTTAGATATTATTACCGTTTCCACATTTTTTACTTCAATTCATTCTTTGAATGGTTTAAACTACCCATCCTAATAATTTTGCTCATTTGCAGATAACTACATGCAGTAGAGAAGGCACTAATAAAATCTGCTTAAGAAGGGTTGATACTCGAACATTTTGCTTTGGAGTGCGAGTTGCTAAGAGGAGGACCGTTCCTCAGGTTTGACTTGTCATTTTCAGTCAATATTGTTCAGTTCAAATGCTTGGTAGGAGGTGGTGTTTTCATGTTCACTTATCTCTCAGTTGCCTCTGTTGATTTGACTGGACAATAGTCTCCTTGTAAAGAGAAACTTATCCCAGTACTAAGTTTCAGAACAATTCATGCTCCTTTTTAATGTATATATTGTTATATCCTGAAGAGGGAGGTATGTGCATCGGCTGATGGTTGTGTACATTTCCTCCCTATATATATGTATGGTTGGACTGTCCATTGATGACTGAGAATGATACACGTAATTTGAAATATGTTCTGTAGTTCACCACAAGTCCGAATCACTCCCTCATTTTTGTTTTTATGCTTGTTGCTTGACTCCTTTTACTTTTCAAATTCTTCTGGATTATGCTTTGACCGAGAATGATACACGCAATTTGAAATATGTTCTGTAGTTCACCACAAGTCCGAATCACTCCCTCATTTTTTATTTTTATGCTCGACTCTTTTTACTTTTCAAATTCCTCTGGATTATGCTTTGACCATTACTTCTTGTAAACAACTGCAACCATTACTTTTTGGGTTTTAAAACAGATACACTACCTCCATTTCAAATTATAAGTTGTGTTTGCTATTTAGTTTCGTAATTTCGTTAAGACAAGGATTTAACCAACAGTTACTCTATTAATATACAGTGTGATATAAAACTGTGAATGTCTAGCAATAGAAAAAAAATCTCAGGTTGTAATTTTTTTCTTGGCTGTAACAGTGGCAAGGGAATATGGTCCCACATATGCAGCATATCTTTTGCAGACTGACTTTATTCAGTGAAAACAACTCCCCAACTACATGTTTTTCTAGTGTTTCTTGAACTTCTCTTTTGGCCTTGTTTTAGCATTTTGTACTGCTCAGTATGAGTTGTTGCATTAACTTCCCATTTGAGACCGGTTGATATGCATTGGAAATGTATCGACATATTACATCATTTCTTGGTTGCACGGGAAACATTTCAGTATATGTTGTAGGAAATGGAATAGCTAAATGCTTTCTGTATGTCGTTTGGGTTGTTTCATGCCTGTACAGCCAGCAGTTATAAGCCAGCATTGGTTTTGTTGTTTCTGTTAACACTATTGTTGGTTCCAGGTCTTGAATTTAGTCCCAAGGGAAGCTGATGGTGAGTCTTTTAATGATGCTCTTACTCGTGTTCGACGCTGTCTCGGAGGTGGAGATACTGCAGATAATGCTGATAGTGACAGTGATTTAGAAGTGGTTACTGAATCCGTTACAGTCAACCTTCGTTGCCCTGTGAGTGTTCTTGCTTGTAATTGTTATTATGATTTGTTTGCCGACTCAACATATACTGTCAGTATTGTATGCTTGGATCGTGGTTAGTAATTAAATTCTGTCTGTTTGCTAATATTCTGTGCTCAGTTAGCTGAATAGTGTCAGGAAATGTATGTTAGGTACTAATGGTGCGTCTTTCAGATGCAAATAATAATGGACCTTAATATGTTCTCTTTGTCAATATGTGTTGTGGCCACTGCAATAAGTAGAAGATTGATTTGTACTCAGATCACCCTACCAGCTGTTTAGCCACGTGCCAAAAGTCTGCCCTTGTTTGGATTATTACAATTTTCTTAGCATGACTTATGTGGCCATGACCCTTTGCCCACATTTAGTGGCTTTTCAACCATTTTTTTTCTTTTGTATGCAAGATTTGAAACGAATCTTATGTATTTTCAGAATAGTGGATCCAGAATGAAGACTGCTGGAAGGTTCAAACCTTGCATTCACATGGGTTGTTTTGATCTTGACACTTTCGTGGAATTGAATCAGCGGTCACGCAAGGTTAGATTTTGCGCTTATTGGTGTACATCAACACAATATGTATGTGCATCTAGGAATGTGAAGTGTTTATTTAAATTTTTTGTTGTTGTTGTTGTTATAAGTATGTAGAACACTATTCTTTCGTGTATAGTGATTTTCCGCAAGGTGGAATCCCATGTTTTGACATCAAAATGGTTTGGTATGTCTTGTAGTCTCTGATTCATCTGTTCTTATTACCATGCAGTGGCAGTGCCCAATATGTTTAAAGAACTACTCTCTTGAGAGCTTGATGGTTGATCCTTACTTTAATCGGATTACTTCCCTGGTAGGTCTTCGTTGTACCTTTACATCTGTTTTGTGTTGGATTTTATTGATTTCGTCTGATATTTTCTTTGTGACGCAGTTGCGTGAATGCAGTGAAGACATCAATGAGATTGATATTAAGCCTGATGGATCATGGCGTGTAAAGGGTGATGCATCAACTAGAGAGTTATCTCAGTGGCATATGCCTGATGGCACCCTTCTTGAGGATGTGAAACCTGGTGTTGAGAACTTCAATGAACTCAAATTAGAAGGTACTTCTGATGGACATAATAAGGGCTTAAAGATTGGAATCAAGAGAAAAAATGGAATTTGGGAAGTGAGCAACAAAGTAGATGACAAGAAGCCTTCTGTGGTTGGCAACCACACTCAGAATGTTATTACTTTCCGAACTCCCAACACTTTTCCTGTGAGCAATAGTCCAACTGGGAGTTACAGAGATGGGGATGATACAAGCGTGAACCAAGAGGGCAGTATGCATATTGATTTATCATTGAACAATGGTCATGAGTTTGACAGTTTTCCTCTCAATTTTGGCCATACCTATAATGCAGAGGATACATCACAGCAACAGCATAATGTTGGAGATGTCATTGTTCTTAGTGATTCTGATGAAGAGGACGATAACGTCGTTTGCCCACCAACTGTCTATGACAATACTCCTGCACATGATACTGGTTTCCCTTTTGCCACCAATGGTGCTGGATTTACTGGAAGATACCAGGAAGATGCTGGCGTTGGTACTAGTGGACTTGGTTTATTGAGCAACAATGCCGATGATTTTGAGATGAATAATTGGCCAATGCATTCTTATCCCCAACCGGAGCAAGGTTTTCAGTTTTTTGGGAATGACAGCGATACTGCCAATACTTCTGTTGGTTTGCACAGTTCCTTTAGCATTCCACCAAACGACTATTCCCTTGGTTGTAATGTTGGCTCAGAGGAGGCTTCTGTAGCTCATGATCTTCCAGTTTGCCACAATAGTAATGAAATGCATGGCAGCTTGGTTGATAACCCATTGGCTTTCGTTGGTGATGACCCTTCTTTGCAACTTTTTCTTCCAAGTCAACCTTCTTCTGTTCCCCTTCATGAAGAACCGAGTGAGCGTGTGAATGCGTCAAGTGGGCTTCAGTCTGATGATTGGATCTCTCTTACACTTGCGGCTGGTGGAGGTGGTAATGAAGAGTCTGCACCTGCTAATGGTTTAAATTTGCAGCAACAAATTCAGTCAAACGAGGAAGAAGTAGAACCATCAATTGATGCTGGTTTGTCTCCCTTCTACGCATTTTAAATTTCCTTCTGTCTGTGCACCATTTCAGAAGCTGCAAAGTGCAGAGCATAGAGCTCTTGAAAAGCTGCGAATAATAAAGGACTATGCTACATATTTGCGAGACAGTGCGGTGGCTGCTAACGCGTATCCTGCCCGAGCAAAGCATGTGCAAAAGCCACAAAACTCGTGGCTGCCCAGTAAAATAACGTTTCCACCGACCGGTTGCAAGCGCGTACGTCAAGCTAGGACATGCCCCTCTCGGCTGTGACAAGCACACAATCACGCATAGGGTTGTCCATTGCTGAATAAAAAATGTGAAGTGACTAGTACTCTATATCCAGGGCTTCACGTACTTTTGACTTTTGGCATGTTTATGACACCTTATTTTACGTGATATTTTACGCGTAATCATTTTCAAAGTGAAATACACTCGCTCGTCAAATTTTAACAAATGATCATTCGTTATTAGTGCCTAACTTTGCTAAATTTGGAGTGCATGATTACCAAGTTAATTGTATTTGGCTGCCAGCCAAACTAGTGCGTAATTGCCAGGTTAGTTTTAATTAGGAGCCAAATTTGCACTGCATGATTACCAAGTTAATTACTTTTGGCTGCTAGCCAAACTAGTGCGTAAATTTGCAGTGGACGACTACTAAGTTAATGCCAGCCTAAATTGCCAGGTTAATTTTACCTAGTTGTGTAATTTGCAGAGTATGATTACAAAGTTACATGATTACAAAAGTTAATTATGTTTGCTTGAACATCTAAAGTAGTGCTAAATTGCCAGGTTAATTATTCCTAGTTGCCAAAATTGCAGTACATGATTGATGTTAATTTTTGCACAGTTGCCAAATT
This sequence comes from Lolium perenne, assembly GCF_019359855.2. Taxonomy (NCBI): domain Eukaryota; kingdom Viridiplantae; phylum Streptophyta; class Magnoliopsida; order Poales; family Poaceae; genus Lolium; species Lolium perenne. The sequence continues at coordinate 26,396,087 of NC_067244.2, forward strand.
TGTCGGACTTGGATTTCTGTTTGTAGAATCCATTTCGGTCTCCAAAATTCCCATTGCCACTTGCCTTCAACAAATTGATGTTGACAGTTCTGTTGTAACAATGCGATGAATCCAATCACCGAATCACTCAGAGAATGGTTCACATGCAGAAAATCCAAAATCAAAGAGATAAAAATTCTGACAGATGGAGGTGTAGGGAGAGGAAAAAGTAGGAAAGCAAACCGCCGGACTCGTCATCGCTCGCACACCAGCTACCACCAGCTACCACCAGCTGCTCGTCAACGGCGGCCTGCTCCTCGCGCTTATCGACGACGGCATCTCCGTCTGGTGCTCGACGATGCACTCGTCGCAGCGTGCTCGGTGGCGGTCTCCCTGTGCAAGCCTACGATGACTGCCTCCTTGCGGTTGTTGACGACGGCATCTCTGCTAGGTGCTCGATGGCGTACTCGTCGCAGCGTGATGGTGGCGGCCTCCCTGTGCAAGCTGACGATGACCGCCTCCTCGGCGCGTGCTCGGTGACGGCAGCGTCCCCGCCGTTGGGATGGAACTTTGTTCCTCGCGGTCATTGTCCGGTGCCTACCGCAACATGCGCTCGTTGTCAGCGGCTGCCCCCGTTGTCTGCTGCCTCCCCAACATGCACACGTCGGTCGTGGCCTCCCCCGTCGCAAGCTTGGCCTTGTTGGTGTCCCCGCGGTAGCTGCGGGCGCATGCTCCTCGTGTACTCGGTTGCGTGGGCCTCCCCTGATGCCCACTTGACCTCGTCGGCGTCCCGCGCTAGCTGCGGGCGCATGCTCCTCGCGTACTCGGCAGTGGCCTCCTCCTCCCGTTTCTCTCCGGCACAACGCTCTTCGAACCTCCTGGCGGAGATTGAGTGGACGAGAGCAGCTCACGGAAAGATTTGGCACATGCGGGATCTAGTGGATAAGGCTATAGCGGTTGGTAGATAGGATTTTTTTTCCGAATTGCGAGTTGTGTGGCGCTTCCATATAGATTTTCCCAATAATAAAACGAAGTGGTTACTTTAAAGCTGATCTTACACGTAGCACACCTTAGGAACAACTTTGTCTTTTTGTCCAACTTTTCAGCTTGTCATTTGATTTCTATTTGGAGATAGGGCCAAAAGTTTTTTTTCCCATATATGTCACTTTAGCAAAATAAATTAATCCTACCTTCTTAAGAGACGGTTTACATTTCTGCTAGTCTAACTGTGCTTAACTGTTAGACTGAAAATAGCAATAGCAATATCTCCAAAATTTCTCTTAATTTTACAGTAACGACTAATATATTATTCCATAGAAAAAGATGGATTCTTTTACGGAAATCTGCGATTTATGTTCCTCTGATAGGAGTATCAGTTCGATGGTTATCAGAGTTGTAAAGAAATATTCAATATGTTATTACTCTGTTTAAACCTTTTTGCAGTATGAACTGAACCGGATTTTGAGACTTGTGATCTTCATCATGCATTCCTCGACATACCATAATCACAACTGTTTTAGTTGGTTCGTGGTATTGTCATAATTATTTCCTTCTAATTATGCAGCTTCTGCGCTCCGGAGCACAAACAATGACAGACATAATGGAGCTAGTTTAAATCCAAGAAGGATTGAGAAAATATTTTCTCATCCTCGCCAGCCTCGGTCTCGGTCTGTCAGGCCTAGACTTTGTTTATCAATAGATACTGACTCGGAGTAGCTTGGACATCTAAATGTGATAGTTGAGTTTGCATTGGCAAGCCTTCCAGAAATCCTGATTTTTACCGAGGGTCATCAGGTTATTCTGGTTGATGTAAAGAGAAACACACGCATAGATGCTTTGTTGCCTCACCTGGTCTACAAACTTCCAAGTGTTTCACAGGGGATCTGCATAGAGGACTCTGACGGTGAGCTTATCCAATCAATCATCTCTTTCTGTAGTGTTCAACTTCTTTGACAAGCAGTCCATGCAGTTTCTTTTATGTCATACAATAATTCAAAATAAAGCTCAATAAATAGAAGAAAAGTCTGTCGCCACTTCTATTAAATAGTGCAACATGAAGTGGATGAATATTATCTCCCAATGATATTTTATGCTTGGGTTTGCTTCTGAACTTTGATAAACTAGTCTCTGTTATGTTATTTTTCTTGATATCTGAAGTTTAGCTGGTAGCTTGGTTAGCGCACACGAAGAAGACACTGTCAATGTTTTCTAATCTTGGATTGGTTTGACAATGCTATTGTCTGATTGGTCGCCTAAAAGCTGCTCAATTGCCATATAAGCTGTTTGATTTTATTATGGAAGTAGTTCAGCTTTCATATATGCAGTAACTGTGATACTCTCTCCGTCTAAAAATAGGTCTCACTTTTGTCTAGATTTGGATGTATGTAAACGTATTTTAGTTATAGATACATCCGTATCTACACAAAGTTAATACACATATTTTTAGACGAAGGTAGTATTTGTCATCTGAGAGTTATGATTTGAACATTGCATGCAACAGTAACCTCCCTTGTTTGTTTTGCTACTGTATTGTCGAAGCCACAGGGCAAAATAGCACATAGATGCATGTAAATTTTCTATTAAATTATTTCAGTGAGTTTATCTATTTGTTAATTATTTGGATGAGTTTATCTATTTATTTTTAGTGGTGACTTGCGTATTTCTACATTTTATTAGTGTTGACTTACGTATTTCTATGTCTGCTAGGTTGGTATAGAATTTTTTCTAACTGGGAATCATGTTAATGTGGCTACTGGAGCAGCATGTACATTTTTGACTTTCTTTACTGGAGAGATGGAATAGGGAGGCCGTCCCTGGATGCAAGACTGTACATGTGGATGTTTGTGTGTACCATCATTGTATTTAGGGCTCGAGGCACTAATTTTTGTATTTAATGGAGAATAAATTATTTCTGGAGTGGCGGTCAATAATCCGAGCCCTTCAGTTTACTTGCAGCTGTGGATTCATCTGTGTTCTGCAAAGCATGGCAAGTGATGGGTGTTGTATTTTACCGAGTCCCCGACCAAGGGTTCTGGTAAGCAGACTTCAGTGGTTAAACATTCTCATGTCATGATGTTTCAGCCTCGCCTCTACTGGTAAGCATGACGTACTCTTCAGTTTTGTCATTCCAGTACTGGCGTCCTGATGGTTCTCTGAAGTAGGCATATACATTCTTTTTCAAGTTTGCGTTTATAAAAGATGTAGACCTGCTTTGTGATCAGCAAAAGAGTTTTGCTCCATGGTCTGTAGTAGATTGTGGTTCAATTGTATAATCGAGTGCATATGCTCCTGGCAGCCGACCATGGTCAACACATGTATTGCCAAGTTTTGGCTGTCATCCTTGTCATGTGATGTATGGAGACAGATACATATGTGCATTTTCTATCCAGTAATGTGGTGATGATCAAACGAGGGGTGAGGGTTAGTACTTACTACTTCAATAAGTACACTCCCTCTAATCCATAATTGGTGTAGCTGATTTAGTCATCCAAAAGTACTATACTTTGTACTAAATCAATGACACTTATTATGTATCGGAAGGAGCAAATTAATTCATCTACCACTACATCAGAAACACAAAATCACCATTTCCGTTTAGTGTGAAGACGGAATTACCGTCAAAAAATCATCAGTCCCTTTTTGAGAAAGTTGATATGTATCACTCCATTGTTCTATGTGGATTGGTGCTGCCGTGATGGTATGCAGTGATACTTCGTGAATCATCTCCCCCAAATCTGAAAAAAAATATGTCTATACATGTTTGAGCATGACCAACACTTGTAGATCTCGAGATGACAGCAATGACTTACCTCTTATGCTGATACACTAGGACGTACGATACTGATTACTCTACTAATCAACTGTCTAAAAAGGGATCAATCTTGTAAGCTATGCTGCCTCCTTGCACTCACTGGCCTGCAGGTCAACTTGTGCACCCTCCATCCACGTGTCCACGACGCATGGTCGGTCTGCTGAGTGTTAAGTAGATTCTTCCATCGTGCTTGCAAGTCAAACCTCCTATTTATCTCTGTGATTCTGTTCTTACATTGGTTAGTCCAGAGCATATATTTCTTGTGCAATGTACAAGAGTTTTTTTTTTTGGGAGATCATGTAATCTAGCTGGAGCAGAAGCGTCACGGTCACCATGTTTTACCTTATCTAGGAGCTGCAGCTATCACGAATACGAGATGGCTGGCTGCTGCAAACAGGGGCATGAAAGTGATTGCTGCTCGGAATCTCCTTGGCACAAACAACGTCTTTTTGCTGCTCAAACATTGACACGGTTACTACTAATTTCTCACGGCGGTACTGTTGCAGTACACGAGTTAATTTCAGCTGTGCTGGAGAGTGACACGCATGAGTGCAATGAAGCAGGCAGGGTGTGCAAGTTCGTTTTTTTGTTACCTAGGACAATCTCATTCATGGCACTTTCAAATCTTGCAAAGTACTTATGTAGTAGTACATGTACTGTACCAAATTACTGGTATAAACTGTACTGTACTGGTGCTACAGATGGTTGAATTAAGATAAAATAGTTCATACAGTACTAGTAATGGCGCCAGGAGAAGGATTTACAGCGTGATTGAAACCTTTTTCTACAAGCATCTTTGCCCGGAGGCAGGGCAAGGAGATTGCATCTACCCACAGGAAATTACATCTTACTACAGTTCTAAACCTCATTAATTAATCGACAGCGACAGCAACACAAAAGGAAAACCTTACTAGTATACGGGGAATAGCCTGGGTCCCCACCTACTCAGTGACCGGTCAAGGCCACCGGAGCGGCGGACACCGGCGACAGCGGCGGCGCGTGCCTCCGGCGGCCGCTGCCCCCGCCGTGGGCCCAGAAGCACCCAGAGGGCGCCGCTTCGGAGCCGATCCCGGCCGCCATCTTCGCCGCTGCGGTTGTCGCCGGCTCCGACTTGCATCTCGGCAGCACCAGCGGCCGCGCCGACGAGCACCTCAGCTCCTCGGCCTCTTCTTCCTCGTCGTAGTCGTCGCTTTCGTCCTCTTGTGCTGCGCGCGCCTCTTGTTGTTCTTGTTGCTCCTGCGCGGCGCTCGCGAGCATCTCTTGCCACTTATCGTCGTCGTCCCTTTCCACCGGCACCATCTCCGGCTTGCGCGGAGAGGGAGACGCCCGAGCTGACGCCGTTGGGGTGATCTCCACCGTTTCCTGGACCGGCGAAGGGGCGTTGGCGGCGGCGAAACGGGCGGTGAGCGGGGACGTGCGGTTCTGCGGCGCCGACCGGCAGCGCATGAGGAGGAGCGCGTTCTTGGGCGGCGTCGTGGTGGCCGACGACGCAAGCTCCGCCACCTCCCCTGCCTCTTCGACTTCCTCGGCCGTGTGGCTGTTGATCCCCGGCTCCTCCCCCTCGTCTGTCTCCACCGAGCAGAACACACCGACTCCCACACCCATCTCTTCATCGTCCTCCTCCTCGGCACGGTCGCTCCTCGGATCCGGCTGCTTGGGCGCGGCGGCGACGGCCACGTCCCTGCTGCTGAACACCCACGGCGACCGGCGGCTCCGCTCCGACACCGGCGACGGCGCCTTGTGCTTCCGCCCGCCACGGTCGAACCCGAACAGCCCGCCGCAGAGGAACGCCTTCTTGAGGCACCGGCAGTACCCCCTGGCCTTCTCCGGCGTGGACGCCCTGGCCGGCGCCGGCGCCGACGGCCCCTTCTTGCCGCCCTTCTTCCCCTTGCGCATCCGCACCTGCCCAATGCACGTCACCTTGGGCGACGACGGCTCCCCGTCCGCCCCCGCCGCCGCGCGGCTCCTCCGGGACACGAACATGGGCGACGTGGCCGGCGCGCGCCGGGACCGCCCCCCGCGCCGGCTCTTGCTGAGCAGCAGCCGCGCCAGCCCCGGCGGCGCCGGCAGCTGCTGCTGCTGCTTCTCCGCCCGCCCCGGGCTCGCCGCCGGCTGCTTCATCCCGCCGCGAGCTAGTGGAGAATGGCCAGCGAGAGTGTGTGTGTCCCTCTCGCGGTGCCGCCCACGAAGCGGTGGAGGTTATAGATGGATGCGTCTAGGCGAGCGGTGGCGCGGGTGATTTAGTCAAGATGCGGCCACTTGCGGTTGATTAGTGACTGATTAATCCTGCTTGCTCAGTGAGGCGTGTCTGGCTTAGGATTCTCTGATGTGATAGGACGTGTTTGCCTTGTGTGACAAGATTCAGTCATGCAATATATTCTACTATGCCATTTTTTTATACAAATTCCTCCATTTCAAATTAAGTGTAACAACTTTGGTTAGATTTTACTGCTTCCTCTGCCAATAAATAGATATATCTACACATTAATATTGGAAAAGATCTAGTTCTGCGAAACAACCCTAAAATTCAAATCCATGTCGTTTGTACCCTGCACTTACGAATCCCAGTCTAAGTTGAACCCTGGAGGTGTTTTCTAGACAAAAAAAAATTAAATCCTAAGTTGCTACACTCACTGAGTGTGTTGGCACATGTCATATCTATCTACTACCTATGCTCTTCAAAAAATGTCGCAATTCGCTCGGATTCGTGCGATGCTGCAGCCATGAGGAGGGGATAAGCCTGACCGGTCCGGCCTTATTTCTCTGGTTCTCTCTATCGTCCTCGTCGCGCTTCTCTCTATCATGATTCATTTCGTTGAACCTCTAAAGGTTGAAAATAGATTTTTTTCCATCTATATTTGACCAATTCTTTTGAATTGGAGGGAGTACTACTTCTTCCGCTTCAAACTAAGTGCATAGTTTCTAAAATGAGTAAACTTGCAACATAAAATATGTCTAAACATATCCGTATCTAGATCAAATATGATAAGGGGTGTGCGTGTGTGCGCTCATAGGGATGAGATCTGCGTGTGTATGTGGGCGCCTGCGTTTGTACTGTGTTTTTCAAAAAAATATGACAACGTGTTTGATTTTCACGTGGTGCCAAAATGGACCGAGCCAAGTCTAAATTTGCCATAATTAGAATTTATTTTGGTACTAAAACTAGTACTACTACAGTATTTACTTGAGATTTTTCACATGATTTCATCTTATTTTGAAACCACTACACGTCCTATATCTGAGATGTGGGCATTTATTACAGTTTCGTGGGCTTGTCCCCCTTGTGAGACCCACCTTCGATTTTTCAGCTCTGACCCCTCCTTCGTGGGGAGGGAGGAAGAGTGGTGTAGTGGTGAACGTGACAGGAGGTGGTGACAAGTGAGGGAAAGGGACGGTTGGATGTGATTTGAGCACTGATTCTTTTGCCCTCTCCTTTGCCTGCCTGCCGTCCTTTTCTTTTCTCGGTTTCATCCCAGCCTGACAACAAAGCTCCTTTCATTTCACATCCATCCATCGAGTTCATTCACCTCTGCTCTCTCGGGCTTGCTGCCACTGCGGCTGCTGGTGGCTCAGCTTGAAAATCAAATGTTATATGCACCGCTACACCTGACCTTCAGGCGAGATGTGAGTATTTGGAACCTAGACATCTTTGTGAGTGCATGTTTGATTCATCCACTGTCAAACCTTTGAAAAATTCCGATTTACAAACCCTATTTTTAAAATACGTTTCGTCAGTTCGAAGGCAGCATGAGTTACAACTTTGCATTTTCGTGTTTAGGTTATGAAAACGACATATCAATATCATTTTCTGAATGATGGTGTTATGCATAACATTTGGATCAGACTTCAATCCACATAAAATTCGGAGGAAATCCCTTGCACCGCTATTCGATTCCAGATATCTTCTGAGTCGTTCTAATTCAAATGAATTTCAAGATTTTATACAAATTTTTGATCTTTAGGATTTTTTTTGTACAGATTGCTCTAGTTATCGCATTAGAAATAGTTTCCATTAGCCACTTTGCATTCAACTCCATAGATATTTTCATGCACTATCAAAATTCCGATGGGCTAGGGAATTCACCATGTTATGTTGTGTTTTTACCAACCCTATTTTTTTAAAAATGCTTTCTTAGTTTGAAGGTAGCATGGCTTGCAACTATGCATTTTCTTGTCTAAGATTCTGAAAACCACATATCAATATATCATTTCTTTGAATGATGGAATCATGCATAACAATGTCAAGGTTGATGAATCCCTATGATTGTTTCGTGTTTATTGCAACGACCCTCGTGGGGGTGTATATATGGAGAGGTACATGATTTGGAGGGAAAGATGCCTAGACTTTGGATAGAAGAGGATCCTCGTCTACCTCCAATTATACAGGCACTATATGATGCATGAGGACGATATATACCATTTAAAGAAAGAACAAACGGAACTACTTCACATACAATCTTTGGTGTTTGATTTCTGTAAGACCTGGAATCGCAGCAATGTCTTAAAAATGACTGGTTGATCTGCAGTGTCATATATATATTGTACCAAAAAAATGCCGTGCGTATAGCAACATTCAAGAAAAATGGCTTTGTTGGGGAAAACTTTCATTGACAAGACCCCAACGAGAGATACATTATTTGTCTAAAATCTAAATGCATGACTACCATTTGATTGCTTCTCCTATACTTTTGGAGTAGTAAAGAAATACAGACGAAATGTTTTGCTTCATCTAAGATATATTTTTGGTGTTTTGCCAATCCTTTTTTTTCTTTCAAAATGTGTTGCCAACCCTATAGATTTGAAGGAAGTATATGGCTTGCAACTTTGCATCTTCTCGTTTATGGTATCCATGGTTTTTGAGTCGCCGACTAATCGGCGACTAATCGCCGACTATTCGCCGAGTCGTCGTGGCGTGGCTGGGTCGCGCAGGCGACTTGACTCACGGAGCAAGTCGCGCCACATCACTGGCTCAACGGCGACTTCCTACGACTATACAGCGGCTCAGGAGGAGAGGCTCGAGCCGCCACCGGATTTTAGAGAGAAAGGGGGAGAAAGTGCAGAGCTCAGGAGGTTGCAAGGCCGGCGGCGGTAGGAGGAAGGAGAGGGTCGCGCGGCGAGGCTGCCTGTGAAAGGACACGGATGTCGCCTAGAGGGGAGGGTGAATAGGCGATTTAAAACTTTTACGAGATGGGCTTAACAAATGCGGAATAAAACTAGCGTTTACTTTGTCAAGCCCAAAGCCTATATACTATTGTTCACCTATGTGCACCAACAACTTATTCTAAGCAATGCAAGCAAGTATGTGATAGCAAGATATATATAACTTCAAGCACGATGGCTATCACAAGGTAAAGTGCATAAGTAAAGAGCTCGGGTATAGAGATAACCGAGGCACGCGGGAGACGATGATTTATCCCGGAGTTCACACTCTTGCGAGTGCTAATCTCCGGTGGAGAGGTGCGGTTGCTTAGTGCTCCCGAACGCCACAAGAGGCTCACCTTGAGGTGTGGTTGCTCGATGCACACCAACGCCACAAAGGCCTCACCCCAAGATGCGGTACTCACACCACACACCGAACGCCACGAAGGCGCCTCACCTAAATCTCCGGTGACCCTCGCCACAAAGGCCTAGGTCACGGTTCCACTAAGGGATTTCCTTCGAGGCGGAAACCGGGCCTTACACAAAGATTGGGGCACACATCCACAACTTAATTGGAGGCTCCCAACAAATCGCCACAAAGGCCTAGAATCCGTCTAGGGTTCCAAGAACCCAAGAGTAACAACCTACTTGCTTTCACCACCACGAATCACCGTGGAGAACTCAAACCGATGCACCAAATGCAATGGCAAGAACACCACAAAGATGCTCAAGTCCTTCTCTCTCAAATTCCAACAAAGCTACAAAAGCTATTGGGGGAATAAGAGAGGAAGAACAAAGGAATTCACAAAGAACACCAAGATCAAGATCTAGAGAGTTCCACTCACAAAGAGATGGATTTGATTGGTAGAAATGTAGATCTAGATCTCCTCTTCCTTTTCCCTCAAATGGATTCAAGAATCATTGGAGGAGTAGAGGGATGTGGAAAGCTCTCAAGGTCAGCAATGGTGGAGAGCCAAAGGAGGAAGAAGAAGTGAGGAGGAAGAGGAGGAAGAAGGCCTTAAATAGGGGCCTCAGATTTCTGCCCGTTGGGGCAAAAATCGCGACAGGCAGCGATGCCGGCCTTGTGCCACCGGCAGTGCCGGGGTGGCCGGCAGTGCTGGCCATTTTCCACCGGCAGTGCCGGGGTGGCCGGCAGTGCAGGCCTTGCGCCACCGGCAGTGCCGGGGTGCTCCCGGCGGCAGTTCCGGCGGCAGTTCCGGCCCCCCAGTTTTTGCCCAAACACCCGATACGAAAACTTTAAGAACTTTTGCATCCGGACTCCGATTTTGATGATCTTGGGCTCGTTTCGAAGCTAGTAACAAGCTCTACAAGATCATGCAGGGAACCATCATAGTCCAGTAAGGTAGGATAGAAATAAAAGACGAAAGGTTTGACCTGTCTAAAAAAGACATACCGGTAAAACCTCCAACCTCGAAAATGCAACAAGTTGAGTTAGGAAACTCGGATTTAGGTGAAACCAATTTTGTTGTAAAGGGTATGACAAGAGCTACCCAACAAAGAGTGAAAAGCTTAAGAACAAGTGGGGTAGGTTTTTCTATGTATTTTAGAGTGAAACCTCTCAATACGAGAAACCGAGAAAAACTCCAATATCGAAAACGCAACAAGTGATTCATGCGGAATCCGTTTTCGATGAACTAGAGCTTGCTATGGAAGTAACCACAAGCTCTACATCACCATATGGATAAGATCCAAATAACAACCAAGAAAGATGATGATGAACCAAACTCGAAAACGCAACAAGTGATCTATGCGAAATCCGTTTTCGATGAACTAGAGCTTGTCATGAGAATAAGCACAAGCTCTAAAACATCACATGGATAAGATCCAAATAACAACCAAGAAAGATGATGCAAGGATGCAAAGGTTTGAGCTCTCTCCGAATGATACGATCGAGTTACTCACTCGAGAGCCCTCTTGATAGTACGGCAACTAAACTATAAACCGGTCTCCAACTACACTATGAGACCGGTGAGAAAGAAACCCTATCAAGAGCAAACCTTAAACTTGCGCATTCCACTTGAGCTCGATGATGATGATCTTGACCGCAACAAGATGGAACGCCTTTCTTGCTTGTGTTTGCTAGACGAAGTCTTGTAGATTGCTCCCCCATAAACCACCATGGGAGAGCTTCTTCTTCGGCGCAACTTCACATATCCATGATCACCATATGGATGACAAGAGTCAATCAAAGGATCTCTTCGAGATGGCTCATCTTGAACTAGCACTTCATTTCTCCATGGCAAGCTTCAAGCTTATGATCTCTTCGAGTTGGCTCATCTTGAACTTGCACTTCAATTCTTCATTCTTCATCATGTTGATGTCTTGAAGTAACTTGAGGGCACACTTCATCTTCATCTTCAAGACATACTTGACACTTGATATACTTCATCAATTTCTTCTTATTGCAACCTTGAAGCCAACATATGGTTCAAGAATTGCCTATGGACAACTCCTACAAATATAACTCAATGCAAACATTAGTCCATAGGGATTGTCATTAATTACCAAAACCACACATGGGGGCTCCATGCACTTTCAATCTCCCCCATTTTGGTAATTGATGACAATCTCTTTGAGAGGGTTTATATAAGGAATTTAAGTAACAAATAAGTTGAATATATAGAGCAAACTCCCCCATAATATATGCATGTGTGAATGATCTTGACTTTCATTGCATATATTGGCATTCAAAGCCTAGTGGAGTTTCCTCTAAATATTCAACTATGCAAAGCAACAAGATGCAATTCAATAAAGGCACATGCTTAAGCACAAATCAAAGACATAACCAAATTCCCTTAAACCCTCCAAACTTCTCCCCCATTGGCACCAATTGCCGAAATGGGTGAAAAATTTAGAAGGCCAATATAGTGAGAGTTCCTCCATAGCGTGTGCATTTCTCATAATTTGAGTGGAATCAAATGCACATATCCAATGACGAATATTCGGAAGGAATCACACTATAGATAGGATCAAAGATTGCAAAAAGATAACAAAGTCAAGAAGCTTCAACAAATGAAGCAAGCAACCAAATGAACCACAAAGAGGATACCAAAAGAAAGATAGATATTATGATAAGATCAAGAAGATTGCTCTAAATAATATGAGGAAGCTCCCCAAGGTTTGTGCACAAAACTAGACAATTTGCATTGGAGTATAAAGTGCACAAACATGGAATCATCACTCCCATAATATCATTCAAAAACAAAAGATACCAAGTGAATCAAACTCTAATGATCACCACAAGATAGTGCTCTAAATCAAATGAGGAAGCTCCCCAAGGTACATGCATAAATTAAAATGTTGTATTTGAATACAATATGCATAACATGGAATCCTCACTCCCTCATTTGAAACACAAACATTTGTAATAGATCATAGATAGAAAAATAAGCTTAACACTTGCAACAAACAAATAGTTGAGCAACAAGTAAGAGGCACGATAATAAAAAGGCTCAACCAAGAGGATATGTGAAAGGCATGATAAAGCATATTATAAGACTATTACAAGGATGAGCAAAAAGCAACATCATAGTCTTCAATGAATTATATTGCTTAGCATGACCAATCAACACGCAATAAATAAATAAAATATCAAAAGGAGATGTATCATCTCTTATGTGTATAAGTTTCACTAAGTGGGCAATATCACAAAGATATTTATCCACAAAGAAACATGCACCCACAAAATAGATACGCAAGAAATATAGCATGATATCCAAGACGAAGTCATGCAATATACCAATAAGAATTTTTGCTTAATAGCATGGCCAAAGGCTCAATTTTATCTTATTGTACATTCATGAACTTCAACCACAAACACATCAAAGATATCACAAATATCAACAAGGGAAAGAAGATAGTTGAGATACTTTGAGAGGAGCAACAAGTATCACAAGAAAGGATACCACAACAAATAACTCAATTTGCACTTTCATCGATATTGCACATGTGTGAGACTTGAGGAATTGATATGCAATAAAATTGCTAGATAGGCATAGTTGGGATGGATGAATCATGAGCATGATTTAGTATACTTCCCAACAAATGCACTCATCTCAAATTACTCACATTCACAATAAAGAGGATTCATTAAGACTTTTGCCAAAAAGCACAATATTTGCAAATCAAGAAATTCATGCCAAGATGCAACCATAAGGTTGGATACAAGAAAAGTATGCATGAGAAGATACTTGTTACCAAGATAGCATTGGTGTGGATGTAGTAGATATGTGTTCGTTGACCATCCTAGCTTGCCTCAAGTTACCATTGAGTCACCACTTATTCCCAAGAGTGAGACAAGCATCCAATGCATATCCATTGTACCTAACACAAAGGGAAAGTACAAAAAGGTCCCCAAACTAATTGGGTCCGAAGTAGTTAGACACACTACAACATATAGGACAAACTCCACAATTCTATGTGCATATAGATATGAAATTGAATTTCATGCACATCTTAGCCAAATTAGGATTTGATGGAGTTTACCCTATATATTGGATCAAAGAAAGTGACACATGACATAAGATATACATATATTAAATATGCATGCACAATACTTTCAAGAGCCAAAGGAAGATACAATTTGGACAAAACACCAAATAAACCAAGAGACAATGGTTGTCCAAATTATATCAAAGAATCAAATCAACACAAGATTGACCAAAGACTTATCTCATTATAAGAAGCTAATTAAACCTAATCACAAAGGAATGAGATAACCAACTCCCAAGAGAGCAAGGTTCCAACAAATAAACCAAACCCTCGACACTTTTTATGATGGCACAAAGTACCAAAAAGAAAATTTTATGTCTCCCAAAACCAAATTTTTGATAAAGATCAAGAGATGTTAAGCATTCTAATAATATAGAAGAGCTCCCCCAAGTTTGGTGCATTATCTAGGATTTTTTATATGAATACAAAATGCACAAAACTAGGATCATCACGCTACCTATATCTTCTAACAATGCTAAGAAAGTTTGAATAGACAACTTAGATCCATAAGATGCAAGGAAGACACATGGGAGTCAAAGCACAACAAATTCATGGCAATAAATAAGACAATATAAATACAAGAGCCAATGTAGATATGATCAATAAATATCTACCTCATAATTGATTACCAATTGTCCTAGGACAAGAGGTATTAGGAAATATTTCCCGGTGGTAGTTTGTAAGTATACATAAGATCATATTTACAACGAACAAAGCATATGGTAAAAGATAAGAGTTAACCATCATGCAAAGATAGTTTCTTGATAGCTTCATTTAGTCATACCAACATGCAAGGCAATTAATAGTATTCATACCAACATGCAAAGCAATTAATATTATACTTGAAGCACATGGTTTTCCAAAAATGTATTGAGGGACACGTTGGGAAAAACCAAGCCAAGAAAAACTTTCACAAATAAGATCCACAAAGATATTAGCAATGAAGCCATTTAAGCAAATTGGAGCTTGTTTGAGCAAACATGCCACATAGGAGAGAGATAATTTACGGTATCAATTCTATGTGACACAACCTCAAATGTTCACATTTTCTAGGCTTGTAATATGCACAAAGCTTATTACTCCCCCATAATGTGATAAGGAATTTATTTTCACAAGAGGCAAATAAGATCCAACTAGAGATATTAATGAACATTAGAATTTGAATTTCTCATGAAGATGACATACCACATAGAGACTAGATAATCTTGCAATATCAATTCTATGTGATATTCCTCATGTACACACATTGTTAGGATTGTGAAATTCCTAAAGGAATATCACTCCCCCAAAATGTTATAGTCCATTAATCTCTCATAAGAGCCATATAAGATACAACAAGATGCAAAGAGGCTCCAACACAAACACAAATACATGGTGTGCAACCCAACATGCATAGACTTGATTTCTCAAGAAAAAGCAAGTAGGAAGCACAACATATACAAACACATGTTAGGAACAAAACTAACACATGCAAAGGGGCGAGTAACTTTCAATATAAATGAGTTGAGCACATGTTACCGCAAGGAGGAACATTGAATATATGATAGAAGCAAGATAACCAAGACTTGGCTTGATATAATATAAATGATGAAGATCCCTTAATTCTTCATGATGTAGCCAAGTCTCCAATGCCCTCCAACAAGCACCTATTGATCAAGTTTTGGATCGTTGGTCCCCAACTAAGTTGGGTCCTAAGAGGTTAGTCACAATAGGCTTGGCAACCCAAATGGTTCTTTTCTTGACACCACTTTGAGCACCAACAAATTTGGCAAACACATTGCCACCCTCATCCTTACGAAGAGAATAAACATCATCAATGGTGATAGAGTTGGATGAGGTACCAATAGTGCAAAAGGAGGAGATGTGACCCTTCTCACGGCATATGTAGCAAGTTCTTTTCTTCTCCTTCTTCTCACTAGATTTCTCCACAATGGGAGCATTGGCTTGATTCTTCTTGGGAAGTGGCATTTCTTCAACTTGAGGTTGAATATGAGTTTGAGCTTGAGGCCGCTTCCCTTTTTGCTTCTTCTTCAAAGGGCAAGATCTAACATGATGCCCTTCAATTTTGCACTTGAAGCAAACAATCTTGGCCGGGTCTTTGACTTGTAATTGGCCCTTCTTAATATTGTTGTTCTTGGACTTGTTCTTGTTGTTGGAGTTGAATCCAAGTCCACTCTTGTCATTGGGGATTGTTGCACACTCAACATCTTGTCAAGTTTGCATTTCCCTTCATGACTCTTTACCAAGTCGTTCTTCAAAGAAGAGACTTGGGCCTTGAGCTCTTTGATTTCCTCTACATGGTTAGTAACAACACAAGTACTAGAGGAAGTAGAACCTACATTGTTAGAACAACAAGGCAAGGAAGATAATTCATCACAAGATTTAGCAATACTATGAGTGGATGAATTACTAGGACTAGCACATGGCAATATAGCATTTTGAGTAGTAGTGCTAGTATTCACATGAGGCTCACAAGGTGTTGCCTTTGATATGATAGCCTCATGAGCTAACTTTAGCCTATCATGAGAAGCTAGAAGATCCTCATAGGAGCTAGAAAGCTTTCCATGATTTTCTTCCAATTTCCCATAATTGCTAGTTAGCAATTCAAGTTGAGCCCTTAGCTCAACATTCTCCTTCAAGATAGATGCTTCACAAGAAGTAGAGTTAGTAGCACAAGCATCATTATTAATAGCAATGGGAGAAGGCAAGTTGGCATGCTCTTTTAAATAGGAAGCTTGAAGTTGCTCATGGGACTTGGTGAGGATAGAGTGTTCGCTCTCCAAGACCTTGTGGGCCTTGTCTAGATCATCTAGATCCTTAACAAGTTTATCATGACCAACACCAACTTTGGAATTTTCCTTTTTAAGCATTTTTACTTGAGCTTTAGCATGGTCTCTTTCCTTAGTGAGTTTAGAAACTATTTCATTTTGAGACACTTCAAGGGTTTCAAGTTGCTCTTCAAGAGAGGCTACGGTCTCTTGTTCTTCTTCAAGATCATTCTTTAGGGATGCTACATCATTGGCATACTCTCGTTCAAGAGCACCCTTTTTATCAATGGTGTTCTCATGCATCCAAATAAGTTTTTGGCTCTCAATAGCGGTAGTCAAGATTTCAAAGAAGTGAGTGCTAGCAATTTTATCTTTGCAAATAACCTTGAATACGCTCTTACCCTTATCGCGTAGAGAGACAACCCAATCCTCTTCTTCATATTCATCCTCATCCTTATCACCACGAGACATATTAGGTTCCATGGTAGGAGGTACCGTGGAACCCTTGGCCATAAGGCATATATGAGGACCGTGAGATAAAGATGAGGAGTTACTTGAGGCTCCTTTCAAGATCTTGTCTTGAACAATAGAATCTTTGGTTTCCTCTACATTGTTAGACACACAACAACTAGAGGAAATAGAATCATTTTTATCATGGCCACAAGACAAAGCAAGCATATCATCATTAGATTTATTCAAGCAACTTACACATGATATGCAAGGACTATCAACACAAGCATGTAAATCATTTCTAGTGCTAGATGTGTTTAAGTCCATAGATGAAGCATTGTAATGAGATAGAGATGAAGAATCATCAATAGAAAGCTCAATATCAACATTGCAATTTTCATCACCACTCACCATATCATTACCTTGTGTCTTGACACACTTTGGTGAAGTGGATGAAGATGAGAACTCATCACGGCCGGAAGTGGAAGTAATGCAATCATCCTTCATAATATTGGACACATCATATTTATCTTGAATTTTTGTCCATAACTCATGAGCGCTCCAAAAAGGCAAGTATGGAAAAAGACCTACATCTCGCAAAGCATTCATAAGAACATAAGAAGCTTGAGAATTGAGATATAAATTTTTCTCATCCTCTAAAGATAGATTTTGTGAATCCATAGGAGGAGAAAAACCTATATCTACAATTTTCTCCATATGAGGGTCAATGTCCCGAAAATGACTAAGCATGCAAATTTTCCAAACATCATAATTTGTGCCATCTAATATAAGAGTGTTATCGTGCACTAATCCTCTAGCCGACATCTTTACTCTCAAGGCGGTGAAGCCTAAGAATGAGAGACCTTGCTCTGATACCAATTGAAAGGACACGGATGTCGCCTAGAGGGGGGGGTGAATAGGCGATTTAAAACTTTTACGAGATGGGCTTAACAAATGCGGAATAAAACTAGCGTTTACTTTGTCAAGCCCAAAGCCTATATACTATTGTTCACCTATGTGCACCAACAACTTATTCTAAGCAATGCAAGCAAGTATGTGATAGCAAGATATATATAACTTCAAGCACGATGGCTATCACAAGGTAAAGTGCATAAGTAAAGAGCTCGGGTATAGAGATAACCGAGGCACGCGGGAGACGATGATTTATCCGGAGTTCACACTCTTGCGAGTGCTAATCTCCGGTGGAGAGGTGCGGTTGCTTAGTGCTCCCGAACGCCACAAGAGGCTCACCTTGAGGTGTGGTTGCTCGATGCACACCAACGCCACAAAGGCCTCACCCCAAGATGCGGTACTCACACCACACACTGAACGCCACGAAGGCGCCTCACCTAAATCTCCGGTGACCCTCGCCACAAAGGCCTAGGTCACGGTTCCACTAAGGGATTTCCTTCGAGGCGGAAACCGGGCCTTACACAAAGATTGGGGCACACATCCACAACTTAATTGGAGGCTCCCAACAAATCGCCACAAAGGCCTAGAATCCGTCTAGGGTTCCAAGAACCCAAGAGTAACAACCTACTTGCTTTCACCACCACGAATCACCGTGGAGAACTCAAACCGATGCACCAAATGCAATGACAAGAACACCACAAAGATGCTCAAGTCCTTCTCTCTCAAATTCCAACAAAGCTACAAAAGCTATTGGGGGAATAAGAGAGGAAGAACAAAGGAATTCACAAAGAACACCAAGATCAAGATCTAGAGAGTTCCACTCACAAAGAGATGGATTTGATTGGTAGAAATGTAGATCTAGATCTCCTCTTCCTTTTCCCTCAAATGGATTCAAGAATCATTGGAGGAGTAGAGGGATGTGGAAAGCTCTCAAGGTCAGCAATGGTGGAGAGCCAAAGGAGGAAGAAGAAGTGAGGAGGAAGAGGAGGAAGAAGGCCTTAAATAGGGGCCTCAGATTTCTGCCCGTTGGGGCAAAAATCGCGACAGGCCGGCAGTGCCGGCCTTGTGCCACCGGCAGTGCCGGGGTGGCCGGCAGTGCTGGCCATTTTCCACCGGCAGTGCCGGGGTGGCCGGCAGTGCAGGCCTTGCGCCACCGGCAGTGCCGGGGTGCTCCCGGCGGCAGTTCCGGCGGCAGTTCCGGCCCCCCAGTTTTTGCCCAAACACCCGATACGAAAACTTTAAGAACTTTTGCATCCGGACTCCGATTTTGATGATCTTGGGCTCGTTTCGAAGCTAGTAACAAGCTCTACAAGATCATGCAGGGAACCATCATAGTCCAGTAAGGTAGGATAGAAATAAAAGACGAAAGGTTTGACCTGTCTAAAAAAGACATACCGGTAAAACCTCCAAAACCTCGAAAATGCAACAAGTTGAGTTAGGAAACTCGGATTTAGGTGAAACCAATTTTGTTGTAAAGGGTATGACAAGAGCTACCCAACAAAGAGTGAAAAGCTTAAGAACAAGTGGGGTAGGTTTTTCTATGTATTTTAGAGTGAAACCTCTCAATACGAGAAACCGAGAAAAACTCCAATATCGAAAACGCAACAAGTGATTCATGCGGAATCCGTTTTCGATGAACTAGAGCTTGCTATGGAAGTAACCACAAGCTCTACATCACCATATGGATAAGATCCAAATAACAACCAAGAAAGATGATGATGAACCAAACTCGAAAACGCAACAAGTGATCTATGCGAAATCCGTTTTCGATGAACTAGAGCTTGTCATGAGAATAAGCACAAGCTCTAAAACATCACATGGATAAGATCCAAATAACAACCAAGAAAGATGATGCAAGGATGCAAAGGTTTGAGCTCTCTCCGAATGATACGATCGAGTTACTCACTCGAGAGCCCTCTTGATAGTACGGCAACTAAACTATAAACCGGTCTCCAACTACACTATGAGACCGGTGAGAAAGAAACCCTATCAAGAGCAAACCTTAAACTTGCGCATTCCACTTGAGCTCGATGATGACGATCTTGACCGCAATAAGATGGAACGCCTTTCTTGCTTGTGTTTGCTAGACGAAGTCTTGTAGATTGCTCCCCCATAAACCACCATGGGAGAGCTTCTTCTTCGGCGCAACTTCACATATCCATGATCACCATATGGATGACAAGAGTCAATCAAAGGATCTCTTCGAGATGGCTCATCTTGAACTAGCACTTCATTTCTCCATGGCAAGCTTCAAGCTTATGATCTCTTCGAGTTGGCTCATCTTGAACTTGCACTTCAATTCTTCATTCTTCATCATGTTGATGTCTTGAAGTAACTTGAGGGCACACTTCATCTTCATCTTCAAGACATACTTGACACTTGATATACTTCATCAATTTCTTCTTATTGCAACCTTGAAGCCAACATATGGTTCAAGAATTGCCTATGGACAACTCCTACAAATATAACTCAATGCAAACATTAGTCCATAGGGATTGTCATTAATTACCAAAACCACACATGGGGGCTCCATGCACTTTCAGCCTGCCTCCGTCCGCCGCCGGTCGCCGCCGCTACTCGCCGGCGGCGCAGAGGAAGGAGAGGGTACGAGGGGAGAGGCTCGAGCGAGGCTGCGTGGTGGCTGCGTGGTGGCTGCTGGCTAGCGGCGCTAGGAGGATTCATGACTTCACGTGGTGGCTGCTAGGTTTAGCAAGCGAGAGTGAGGGTCTGAGTGGTTAGTTGGGCCTGGCTGGCCTGGCTGGGATAGATAACAGGCCAAGTTTGCTCATATGCTATCAGTGGGCTGTGCAAATGAGAGAAATACGTGGTGTAGTGCCATTTCTACTGCCATGGCGACTTAGGGCGACTATACAAGCCCTAGTCGCTGAGTCAAGTCACCAAGTCACGAGTCTCAACCTCGGCGACTTGACTTGACTCGGCGACTCAAAAATCATGATGGTATCAAAATTTGTTTTTGAAGGATGGAGTTTTATGCATAACGTTTGGAATATAGACAATCTAACATATCCGGAGGAATTTGTGTTTCGGAACACCCAACTCATGGTTCTTCTTGGGGGTTCACATAGCGAATAGACTTTCATCGATTTGACGCAGGCATGGAGATGGAGGTGTAGAATAAAGGGAGGCATTGCACGAGTGGTGAAGCAGCCATGGCAGCTTTAACATCCATCCACCTCTCTCCCACGTATCGTTGTTAATTGCAGCAGGTCTCTGCTAACCTTTTGGTTATGCAGAACCGAACGTGTCTGAGCGTGCGTGTCTGCCGAGATCAGAGACGATGCCACTGATGATTGTTTAATGATGCGCTGTCAGCCTGCGCCGTGCGTGAGCTCTGAGCTGTTGCCATGTGGAGTCCCTCCTCCTCCACCTCTGGGGAATGGGGATATGACCATGCGCACGCACATGCGGATCCCGATCTCAGACTTTCTCTTGCGTTGAATATTGCTAGTGCACAAGCTGCCCAGTCCATACCTTCCTAGGCAAGTCATACCATAGAGAATTTGGGGAATCTGGGGTTTGAATTTGGGGATTTGGAATGTTGCACAAGATGGAGGATGTGCTAGGATACTTATGATAAGAGTGCCATTAGTTTTTTGGAAGATATGATGGCATTTTGTTAGAGTAAATTACCCATATCAATCAATGTATTTGCTAAAAATGTCAGGTTAGACACTCTGCAAGTTGGTGCTATACTTTGTATTTTGTTTGATTTGATCTGTCGTGTAGGAAGTAGGAACACATGGTGCTTGCTGAAATCTAATCCACATATGGCCGCTTTTCATTTTAATGCTTCATATATCAGTAATGTAGTACATGATGCATACACACATGTAAGCATACATGATGCTATTTGGGGTCCGTTTTTTTTAAAAAAAAGATGCTACCCACCGTGTTTCAAATTCTTGTCATAGATTTATCAAGATACATATATACCAAGAAAACCACTTCTAAACTTATTGTCGCAGTTTAATGCATATATACATGTAGGAACACATGATGCTACTCCGTATATGATGCCCGTTTTAAAATAACGTACACAATACTCACTCTATCTCAAACTAATTGTCACAAATTTATTTAGATGCTTGTATATGAAAACACGTTTTAGTGCATAGATACATGTGAATGTAAAACACCTGATTTAGGACGGATGGATCATATCGCGTGAGCAAAAGGTAGTGCCAATTTCAGAAGACCACCATATGAGCCACTAATTGTAAATGGTCCAGGAACATTATCGTACTGGTCGGTAACCAGTGCTACAACCGAAATGTTATCGGACAATTGAATGCAAATGCATGCATGCACGCTTCGAAAATTTATGGATTCTGTACGTGCATGGGCCAAGGGCCAGTACGTGCTGTTGTGCTACTAGCAAGCAGGCAGTGTCACGAGCCGTCTCTGACATGTATACGGCACCCACCATACCTAGCTACCTTTATTTCTGCAACCTTTTCCGTGTGTTGCATCGGTTTGGATCTTTGGTACGTATATATGCTAGCTAGGGAGATCGGTCGTGATAATGTTTTGTCACCCATTTGGCCATCTCATCTTTCCTCCCATGAGAGGACCTCTCGCAGAGCATGTTCGCAAAAACCCTAGCTAGGAGTAGTGGGGCCACCTCACTTTGGTGTTCCTTTGCAATGTACAGGAATACACAGTTTCTTTTAGTGTTTGACATATGGGCTATACCTTTCCGCTTTAGGTTCGATTTGTGGCCAAACATTCAGACAAACTTTATTATTCAAATTTGAATTTTAGCAAGCTTTTTAAATCCATATTCATGATCAATTCTGACATTTATGACATCAATATTTTTTCACCATATCTTTACTCTTTTTTTTGCGGGGAACCAATCCCACCATATCTTTACTCGGCAAGGCAGCGACTGAATTCTCGCCGGGTCTCATAGATATTTATGTCATCATCAACTTTCGTGAAAGGCCTTGCCAAAAGAAAATGTGGAACTAACATGTAAAAAAAGGTAATTAAAAAAATTAAGAGCATCCCAGCTAGCCGCGTCCCTCAAACAACGCCCTACAGGGTTATTGTGCGCGGCGGACAGACATTTACGCCCAGCTGCACACACCAAACCATTTTTTTTATTTCCAGCAAACCTAATACCGTGTTCGCCCCGAACCAAACAGGGCATTGTGGGCGCGTCATACATGAGCTTCGGCAACCGGGTACCACATATCAGTGACCCAACCTACTCCTCCCGCCACATAGCCTCTCCTCTTACTCGAGGCCGCTCCTACCGTGCTAAATCAAATGGCCACCACCGCCGCCTATTTCGGCGTTTTCTGTGGACCAACCGTGCCTCTCCTATCGCCTCTCATCCGCTCTGCCGTTTGTCTACTCTATGGCAGAAGGTGCGACGACTTCGTGTGCCCTTGATCGATTTTGCCTCTCTCGCCGCCATTCAGTTGATTGATTTGCTCCGCTTTCTGATTTATATGAATATGGATGGAGGCACCAAGATGATGATGTATCAGTTCATGGAGAAGGAAGCCATTGCCGCCACCAATGAAGATGAGCACTTCACAATCCTCGCTTGTCTTCTACACTTACAAGCCTATGAGCTAAAGAACGCTGCTCCCAAATGTGGAGGCTCAACCGAAACGAAGGCAGAAGATGGAGGCTGCCATTAAAATAAAATGTGGAAGTGAGTTAACATGTAAAAAAAATGGTTAATAAAAAAACTAAGTTCTAGATTTCTTTTGCATAGGTAGCATGAAGTCGTGGCATCAGTAGCATAGCTGAATAATTGCTCAAACAGTCTACTACTAGATCAACAAGGCCGGTGAGATACATGTAAGTATATACAAAGTAAACCACGCACATGTACAAGCTGCAACAGTACAATCACTGATTTGTCGGACTGCAGAGGGTGGCGGGACAGGTCAAGATGAATGTGTGGGGCTTTGTTGTGTTGGACAAGACCATGCGAGCGATACGCCAACATGCATTATCCAAATAGAGCCTATCTGACAACACCACCGAATACTTCTGAAAGTTGAAAAATAACCTGAAAATTCATTTTACCAGAGTTTTACTGCTATGGCTAACATGAAATTCGTATATTGTGTTTATACTGACAACTTCAGTCAACTCACTAGGACCCGATGAAGTTCGCCGCCAAAGCCCCTGCGGCACTGTATTCGTATATATTAACTATTAAGCCGCATGTTCTCACAAATATTTCAATCTTCAAAGTCAATGCAATGCATGCACATGCGGCTTGAATGGCAAGATGCCAGGATGGTTGCTGTGAAGTCTGAAGTGTGAACCATTTCCGCTGGTCGATTTAGACTTTAGCGGATTGCAGAACCTAATTTTTCGAGTGCTCTGGCCGTGTAAATGATCAACCTCTTACGTTGCTCTGGTCCTCGAGATCTCATATCGCGGGGGAGAATTGTATAGGATCACTCCATTAGGTGAGATCGTAGGATCAACTCATAAAATTCATGCATAGAAATTGCAAAAAAATCTGAAACTTATATACAACATACCTACCGGTTGCATCTACAACTCAAAAAAAAAAAATCAGCTCAAAAGTTCCTCTACAAGCAGAAAAAAACCCACTGTGAATAGTGTTAGCTTTTCACACCTAAGATTTATCTTTTTTGGTTCTCTAAGTGTAGGTTGAATTTGAAGCTGAGATTTTTAGAGGTTGCATATATAGGACAGATGTTTGTTGTCAATTTTTTCTAGAATATTTGAACATGTTTGATTTATTCAAACAGATTGATCTCATATATCCTATGTAAAGTGCGATCCCATCCGACTTGCTCCAGCCATCAGAATAGAGCATGTCAGGCGCGTCCCTCGAATAGTGGTTTGGAGCGTGTCAGACAAAAAGAGATGTCAAAATCAATTTTCGAAACCAAGCCGCTCCTATGCCTCGGGTAGAGCGGAGTCCTAGTGGGCTCTCCGTGCCGCCGCCTCCGCGGCCAGGAGCGCAGTCGCCTCATCCTCCGCCATGTGAGCCACCTCTGCCTCGATGACCGCCGCCAGGTCGGCGTGATGGCGGGCCCTATCCCTCGCCGCTGCCTCCAGTACCTTGTCCCTCGCAGCGACCGCCTCCTCCAGCTCACGGTTCCCCGCTCGATCTGGGGTGGTCCCGTCCCCTCCAGGCAACGACCGCCAGGTTGAAGTGCACGTAAGCCCGCTTCATGGCGACCGCATCGGTGCGAGCTTGCGCCTCCGCCGCCAGAGCCTGATGGCGAATGTCATCCTCGTGGACGGTCTCAAATGACGCGACCAGAATCCGCTGCTCGGCCGACATCCCCTCGACCTCCTCGCCGCGGTAGGGAGGAAGTCGATGTTGTCATCCTCCTCCTCGTCGACGTCATGGATGACGACACCCACCAGCGAGGCCTTCGGTAGCGGTGGCCCTCTTGCAGGTTAGCCCTGGCGCGAGCCATCTCTACCCTGGCCACCGCGAGCTCCGCACTGGACAATGCGAGCTCCGCCCTGGACACTGCGAGCTCCGCCTGGACGTCAACCATGGTTGCCGCTAGCTGCTAGCGCTATAGCGTCTGGATGAACGCGCATCCCTGCGCTTCCCCCATCTCCGCCCTGTCCGCCGAAAACTCCACCTCGCTCAGCCTGGCGGGCGTATGTGGTCGTCTCCTCCACGTCGTACGCCTCTGACGTGGGCATTACCCTTCGGGTAACCGACATTGCCCTATCCTATGCGGCCCAACTCTAGGCCCATGAAGATAATCGATGGCGAGGCGAGCCACTAGGATGGTGCAGGAGAAGATTCCTTGAAGAACAAGGCAAGAGAGGAGACGAACAAGCAAAGTTTAGAGCTAGGTCTTTTGTAAACCTAGTCGTACCCGGATAGATCTCTTGAGACCTGGCCTCCTATATAAAGGCCAGGAGAGGGGCTGCCGAGGGACACAGAATCAATTGTAGCAACTTTAGCCACCAGAAGTCTAGAGCTAGGTCGCCGTAGCACTTAGCCTCCCGACGAGATTACAGCCGAAACCTTCGGCACCCCATTGTAACCCAATATTCTCATAATCAAGATCAGACAGGCAGGACGTAAGGGTTTTACCTCATCGAGGGCCCCGCACCTGGGTAAATCGCTCTCCCCGCTTGTCTGTTTACCGATGTCTCGTATCAGCCTACATGATTCCATCAACCCTAAGCCCCAATCGGAGGGCATTGCCGAGGAGTACCCTCGACAATTGGCGCCGTCCGTGGGAAACCCGTCGGCACAAGATCCGACATCGGCACATCCAGTCATGTCGTCGGCAGCTTCGTCGACACCATCATCGTCATCATCGCCAAGCCTAGGAAGCCCGATTCGATTTGGCTCCTACGAATTCACCCCGCACAGCGACTCCTCGCGCTCGACTTTCTCAGATCTACAAGGAAACATGGAGATGACGTTCGGCAGCGTCCACTACAACGTCAACGCGGAAGGAGTCCTTCGACTGCTAGAACCATACACCCCCAGGTCAGCAAGGAAATCACCACCACCGGCCGCAGGGCCAAGCCTGTCATCATTAGTCGACCTTTCGGCTGGCCAGACCAACTCGACGAACTCATCCTCGCCATCAACCCCTCGGTCGACGTCTTCAATGTCAGTTGGATCCGATAATCTCGTGTCTTCAGAGATGACCTCGTACTACTGTTTGAACTGCGATACCAGGCACGTATTGGGATCGAGCGACACACCGTTCATCTGCAGTGCCCAGTATTCATCGGGAGAGGACAGTGTCGACAGCATCATTAAGGGGGTCACCTGGAAAGCGGCGCACCACCAAGTTTATGCCGCCAATAACACGGGAAACGCAAGGAATAGGGGAGACGGAGATCACACCCCTCGCTCTAGCAGGCGGCTAAATTTTGAAAATAGCGCTAGTAACAACAACATCGATTACACTATCGCGGAGGAAGAGTGGGCGGCAGCCAGAGCAGCCGTACTTAATAACACAACACTTCCTGCTGGAACGTCGGTTGGAACCCTCAATTCCTATCGCTCTATATTGGAGAAAAACCGGGAGCGTCTATCAAAAGAGCAGGCCACCCTCGAGAAACGTCTATTCGCCGCAGAACAATCTAGCGAACGACGAAGGGGTTCACGAGGAAGCGCTTCCCGAAGCAGTCAAGGCGTAGGGAAGCACCACTCGAGGTTATCCCGGCTTTCGGAAGACGATCCTAGATAAATCACATCAAACCTGTCCAAGTCCTTCATGACTACCGACACCGCGGGTATGCTACGGCCGAAGACCGTCGAGGGAGCAACTACAAATCTCGCGGCGTACCTCATCAATCAACGACCCGAAGGTTCTATGGCTCAAGCTCACCGGGGCGCATTAGAAATCCACACAATATTAGGAGACAACTTGGTCCCACGGAAGGAAAAGACCACGTTACAAGCCAGTGGTTCAAAACATCGCTCGAGGGACGCTCGGGATGAAATCACCCAGAGTAGAATCGATAAAGCCAGGCGACGGCGCGCTGCTAGGGAGGAGTACGACAGTGACGCCTCAGATGAAAGCCAAAAGTACGACGACGAGCTAAGAGGGGGCCGAATGCTTAAGCTACAAGATTCGTGAGACGATGCCGCCCAAAAAGTTTAAACCTACCCCCACTGACACTGCTAAGTACGATGGGCAGCAGGAGCCGAGGTCATGGATAGACGATTACCTACAGACTGTGATCCTACACAAGGGAAATCAGATAGCAGCAATGCAGTGCTTGTAGCTTTACCCGAAGGATTCGGCACGAGCTTGGTTGTGAGGCCTGCCGAAAGGTTCCATCAAATCATGGGATGACTTAGTCGACGCTTTCGTCGCGAATTTCCAAGCGACATACAAGAGGCATGTTGGAATCGAGGAGTTACGACATTGCCAACAGAAGCAGAAGGAGTCGATGCGCGCATACATCGGAAGATTCACCAAACTCCTGAACATTGCCGAAGACGTTTCCGTCGATAGAGCAATCGATGCCTTCAGTGATGGCATCCGACGTGAAACTTACATAGAGGAACTTGGGCGCAAGAAGCCAAAAACTATAACCAAGTTAATGGAAATCGCCAACAGCTGGGCTGATGGCAAAGACAACGTACGAAGACCACGACAATGCAGTGACGACGAAGACGACGATTAGCCGAAGCACGACTCGGGTGGATGAAGGGATCGCCGTAAGAAAAGAAAAGACCGCAGTTACGACGACAGTAACCTTGTAGCTACGGGGTATTCTGATCGGCAAGACGATCGGTACGACGACAGGCGAGGCGATCGGCAGGACGGCAACCGGAGCAACTCTGGAAATCGTGGCAACTACAAACCACGACCACAGAGGACCCCTGAGCTACCCTTTGCTGAACAGATAAACGCTCCTTGCTACCTGCACTCGTACATCGACTCTAAAGACGACAAGAAGAAGTCAAGCCACTTACTCAGAGATTGTCGACAGTTCATCGAAATGCAGAAGCTCATCCAGCAGCAGCAACAGCCACCACCACCGCCACCTCCACCTCAGCACCAGGTCCAGCAAGCTCAGCCTCATAACCCCAACGAGTCATTCCCACCACCACGTGGGCAGATGAGCATGATCCACATGACAGGTGTTTCGAGAAGGGAAATGAAGAAACTCACCCGAGAAATCAATCTGGTAGAAAGCATTATGGCCAACATTCCCGAATATATCGAGTGGTCATCTCAGAGCATTATGTTCAGCAGAGCGGATCACCCGATGACAATCCCAAAACCAGGGCACGCTGCCTTAGTAGTTGAGGCACAGTCGGAGGGTTCAAGATGAGCAAAGTCTTCATGGATGGCGGAAGCGGGTTAAACCTGATATTCGTCGACACGATCAAAAGTATGGGGATTACCATGAGGATGCTAGAATAGACAGACACCTGTTTCCATGGGATCCTCCCCACTTCACTGGCGTACTCTCTTGGCAAAGTTCACCTGAATGTCGTCTTTGGCAAACCCGGCAACTTCAGGAAGGAAAAGGTCGAGTTCGAAGTCGTAAACTGGGAATCGCAGTACCACGCTATACTCAGAAGACCAGCTTATGCCAAGTTCATGGTTGTGCCGCATTACGCATACCTCAAGCTGAAAATGCCTGGGAGCAATGGGACAAACATCACAGTCTATGGAAGTTTCTCATGCTCGGACAATTGCGATCACGACTTTCAGAGGATTGCTACGAAATTTGGGGTAAAGCAGGAAGTTGTCGATCTTCCTTCAAAGTCGTCGGCACACGATAGTAAGGAATACGAACGCGTTAGGCAGACGAAGAAGAAGCCAGCCGATCTTGCCCCAGAAGCTTTGACACTAAAAGTTTCGGCAGCTGATGGTACATCGGTCATAGAAGAAAACAAGACACTGGCAATCACCTCCGGGACCACTGGCGAAATCAACGACGCTTCCAAAATCGCTGACGCGACAGACAAGCTAGAAGATAAGAAGAACCCTCCTCTTGTTTAAGAGGATGGATAGTATTTAGTTTTCTCTTTTCAACAAGGCTCCTTTTCGCCCCTTAGTTTCTTGCCTACTTTATTAACGATAACTTAAGTTTTGTCTCTTTAAAAGCATTGCAGTAATTCAGAACCACATCATCATAAACCTTGTTTGCGTCTCTCGGCGAACGTTGGTGCGATGAAGAACACGTTGATACGTCTCCAATGTATCGATAATTTCTAATGTTCCATGCCACTTTATTGATGATACCTACATGTTTTATGCATACTTTATGTCATATTTATGCATTTTCCGGCACTAACCTATTAACAAGATGCCGAAGAGCCAGTTGCTGTTTTCTGCTGTTTTTGGTTTCAGAAATCTTAGTAAGGAAATATTCTCGGAATTGGACGAAATCAACGCCCAGGATCTTATTTTTCCATGAAGCTTCCAGAACACCGGGGGAGAAACGAAGTGGGGCGACGAGGCGGCCAGACGCTAGGGCGGCGCGGCCCAGGCCCTGGCCGCGACGGCCTAGTGTGTGGGCCCCTCGCGTCGCCCCTTGACCTACCTCTCCGACTATAAGAAGCCTTCGTCGATAATAACTCCAGTACCGAGAGCCACGATATGGAAAACCTTCCAGAGATGCCGCCGCCACCAATCTCATCTCGGGGGATTTAGGAGATCGCCTCCGGCACCTGCCGGAGAGGGGAATCATCTCTCGGAGGAATCTTCACCGCCATGGTCGCCTCCGGAGTGATGAGTGAGTAGTTCACCCCTGGACTATGGGTCCATAGCAGTAGCTAGATGGTTGTCTTCTCCTAATTGTGCTTCATTGTTGGATCTTGTGAGCTTCCTAACATGATCAAGATCATCTATCTGTAATGCTACATGTTGTGTTTGTTGGGATCCGATGAATAGAGAATACTATGTTATGTTGATTATCAATATCATCTATGTGTTGTTTATGATCTTGCATGCTCTCCGTTGCTAGTAGAGGCTCAGGCCAAGTTGATACTTGTAACTCCAAGAGGGAGTATTTATGCTCGATAGTGGGTTCATGTCTCCATTAAATCTGGGGGAGTGACAGAAACCTCTAAGGTTGTGGATGTGCTGTTGCCACTAGGGATAAAACATCAATGCTATGTCTAAGGATGTAGTTGTGTTATCACCAGAATTCGACCGAGTCAGAGGTGGGCCACGATCAAGATGGGCTTGAAGAATATACATGGAAGAATATACGTGAATCGGCCTTATATGCGAAGTTTGGGCTAGTTAGCCCGTGTATCTGTAATATAGTAGGATACGTAGCGATTAGATAGAGTTTGGCTCGTGCACGGTTGGGATTATTCCCACGTTAGAAAGTCTACGGACTATAAATATGTATCTAGGGTTTATGAAATAAACAACAATCACGTTCACCACAAACCAATCTAGGCGCATCGCCAACTCCCTTGTCTCGAGGGTTTCTTCCGGGTAAGCATCATGCTGCCTAGATCGCATCTTGCGATCTAGGCAGCACAAGTTTATTCATTGTTCATGCGTTGCTCGGACTGAAGCCTTTTTGATGGCGAGCAACGTAGTTATCTTAGATGTGTTAGGGTTAGCATTGTTCTTCGTATCATATGCTATCGTCGTGCAACCCTTAGACATCTAGCCGCCCTTACGCCTATCTTAGGCGTAGGGGCGGCACCCCGCTTGATCATTATTTAGTAGATCCGATCCGTTATGGTTGCTCCTTGTTCTTCAAGGATTAGTTTAATATCTGCATAGTTAGGCCTTACAAAGGGTTGAAGGATCCAGCGGCGCGTAGGGTGTAGTTTGCTAGCCCTAGACAGGATGTTCCGGGGATCAACTTCGTGTTGGTTTTTAGGCCTTGTCTAGGATCGGCTTATGATCACCGTGCGCGGCCGCGAGGCTCAATCACGAGTAGGACGTTCCGATTATGCGGTGAAAACCCTAAATCGTCGTAGATCGTTTTAGCTTTATCTTGATCAAGCAGGACCACCATATATTCATACACCTCGTGCAAATCATGGGTGGATCGGCTCTTTGAGCCGATTCACAGGACAACCTGAGAGCCGATCGAGGCTCGTATTTAATGTTTACGTGTATGCCATGCAGGAAACTAAGCGAGGCATCTCCATCACCTTCCTGACCAGGTATAGGTCAGGTGGCACGCCCTTGCACCAGCATCGGACGTGCGTGCCGGAGTCTTTGTGGGCTGTCGCTCGGAGGGACCAGGGCCAGCCGCAGCCCTAAGTTGCTCCCGGCTCTCCTGTGTTGCCCGTCGCTACTCGCCGGTGGGTTTCTGACCGCAACACATTCTGGCACGCCCGGTGGGACGATCTCCGACATCAACCGCATCGCCATCTACATCTGAGATGGAGGACGACACCCCAGTCACGTACGAGGATCTGACCGAGGAGCTCAAGAAGAAGTATGACGAGGTCAAAGCGATCCTCGAAGCCGACCTCATCGGCTCCTTTCACAGAACCTGCTCACATGGCATCAGGTGGAAAGGGTTCTCACCTGAAGGCGCGCCCGATGGAGTGGACCTGTCCGCCCCGTCCGAAGAACGCACCAGGTCCCTGCGTCAGGAGATTAGCTTCATGGTGGCTCATTCGCTACACCGCCATTCTGAGAGCCTGGTGAACACTTTGGAGCGTGTCGCTCTTCGGATGATCCAGGAAATCATGAGGCATCAGTACTCTCCGTCAGGACCAGCTCTCGGGACTTACCAAGGAGAGATGCCACTCCAATCTTGTCCACTGCTGCCATTCACGTGGACAACACCAAAAGTGCCGAATTCGCCGGCATACACCATCGACATGGTGGAATGCACATACCCCGGGAGGTACCAGCCAAGATTCTCGTTCAACATCAACATGGTGGAGCTTGGGCGCCACCCTGATAAGGAAGGAGACGAGGGCAGCTGCTCTTATAGCGAGGATAAGAATGAAGCCGTTCCACCCGATCGGCTCCGGCAATTCCAAAAAATCCCGGTTACAATCGAGATGAAGGCCGATTCCAGCAATCGGCCCATATTATCCTTACCACACGTTCTTCCCGAATTTAGTGTCGATCTAACGGGTGACGGAAAGCTAGGGTATGGGTTCACATCGGCTGATGAGCTGGAAGAAGTCGACATCGGACCTGGAGATAAGCCGCGACCAACTTTTATCAGCAAGAAGCTAGATCCACATCTTAGGGGTCAGATGATAGCTCTGTTAAAAGAATACCCAGATTGCTTTGCATGGGATTACACAGAAATGCCTGGGCTAGACAGGAGCATCATTGAGCATCGGCTCCCCCTTAAGAAGGGATTTCGGCCGTTCCAACAACGAGCACGTCAGATGAAGGCCGAAATTCTGGAAGAGGTTAAGAAAGAGATTGAGAAGATGTTGGCCGCCGGGTTCATCAGGCCATGCAGGTATGCTGAATGGATCTCCAGTATCGTTCCTGTAGAAAAGAAGGATGGCCGATGGCGCGTGGCCATCGATTTCCGAGATCTCAACAGAGCCACTCCAAAGGATGAATACCCGATGCCTGTGGCAGAAATGTTGATTAATGCAGCTGCTGGCCACAAGGTGTTGAGCTTCATGGACGGCAACGCCGACTATAACCAAATCTTCATGGCTCCAGAAGATATACACAAGACCGCATTCAGAGTACCAGGGGCAGTAGGCTTGTTTGAATATGTAGTCATGACCTTTGGGTTGAAGAATGCTGGTGCGACATACCAAAGAGCCATGAATTATATATTTCACGATCTGATCGGCAAGTTGGTGGAAATCTACATCGACGACGTGGTAGTCAAATCTGTCTCCATGGAGGGACACTTGGATGATTTGCGACGCGTCCTAGACCGAACTCGGAAGTTCGGACTGAGAATGAATCCAAAGAAGTGTGCTTTTGGTGTGACGGCTGGTCAGTTCCTAGGTTTTCTAGTTCATGAACGGGGAATTGAGATCGGCCTGAAAAGTCAAGAGGCAGTGCGTACCATGCAGCCGCCCACCACGAAGAAGGAGCTCCAACGTCTCATCGGCAAGATCAATTTTGTCCGACGGTTCATCTCTAACCTGTCAGGACGAATCGAGCCGTTCATAGCACTGGTGAAGATTAAATCTGACGACGAGTTTCACTGGGGGCAGAACAGCAGCAGGCGTTTGATGAGATTAAGCGGTATCTGACGACGCCGCCCGTGTTAGTTCCGCCCCAACAAGACAGGCCGTTCTATATCTACTTATCAGTAGCTGACACGTCCATTGCTTCGGTGGTGGTGCAACTCTATGAGGGTGTTGAAAAGGTCGTTTTCTACCTCAGCAGAAGGATGTTGGACGCGGAGACAAGGTATCCTGAGATCGAGAAGCTGTTATCACCAGAATTTGACCGAGCCAGAGGTGGGCCGCGATCAAGATGGACTTGAAGAATATACATGTAAGGATTACGTGAATCGGCCTGTTATGCTGAGTTTGGGGCTAGTTTGCCTTTGTATCTGTAACATATTAGGATACGTGTCGGTTAGTTAGAATTTCACCCGTGCACGGTTAGGTGCACGCCTAAATTAGAAAGTCCCCTGGACTATAAATATGTATCTAGGGTTTATGGAATAAACAACAACCAACGTTCAACCAACCAAATCAATCTCGGCGCATCGCCAACTCCTTCGTCTCGAGGGTTTCTACCGGTAAGCAACATGCTGCCTAGATCGCATCTTGCGATCTAGGCAGCACAAGCTCCACGTTGTTCATGCGTTGCTCGTACTGAAGCCTTTTTGATGGCGAGCAACGTAGTTATCATAGATGTGTTAGGGTTAGCATAGTTCTTCGTGTAACATGCTATCGTAGTGCAACCCTTGCATGTCTAGCCGCCCTTACACCTATCTTAGGTGTAGGGGCGGCACCCCGCTTGATCATTATTTAGTAGATCCGATCCGTTACGGTTGCTCCTTGTTCATCAAGGATTAGTTTAATATCTGCAATAGTTAGGCCTTACAAAGGGCGGGAGGATCCAGCGGCACGTAGGGTGTCGTTTGCTAGTCCTAGACAGGATGTTCCGGGGATCAACCTCGTGTTGGTTTTTAGGCCTTGTCTAGGATCGGCTTACGATCACCGTGCGTGGCCGCGAGGCCCAATCCTGAGTAGGATGATCCGATTATGCGGTGAAAACCCTAAATCGTCGTAGATCTCATTAGCTTTATCTTGATCAAGCAGGACCACCATATATTCGTGCACCCCGTACGAATCATGGGTGGATCGGCTCCTTGAGCCGATTCACAGGATAACCTGAGAGCCGATCGAGGCTCGTATTTAATGTTTACGTGTATGCCATGCAAGAAATTAAGCGAGGCATCTCCATCACCTTCCTGGCCAGGTATAGGTCAGGTGGCACGCCCTTGCAATCAGCATCGGCCGTGTGACCAGAAGGCTTTGCGGGCCGTCGCTCGGAGGGACCTCGGCCAGCCGCAGCCCTAGGTTGTTCCCGGCTCTACGGTGTTGCCCGTCGCTGCCCGCCGGTGGGTTTCGGACGTCAACACATTCTGGCACGCCCGGTGGGACAAGCTTCTACATCAACCACCTCGCCATCTACATCTGAGATGGCGGACGGCACGCCAGTCACGTACGAGGATCTGACCGACGAGCTCAAGAAGAAATATGACGAGATCAAAGTCATCCTCGAAGCCGACCTCATCGGCTCTTTCCACAGAACCCGTTCACATGGCATCAGGTGGAAGGGGTTCTCGCCTAATGGTGCACTAGCTGGGATAGACCTCTCTGCCCCGTCGGAAGAACGCACCAGGTCCCTGCGGCAGGAGATCAACTACTTGGTGGCTCACTCGCTACACCGCCACTCTGAGAACCTGGTCAACACGTTGGAGCGTGTCGCTCTTCGCGTAATCCAGGAGATCATGAGGCACCAGTACTCGCCGTCAGGACCAGCTCTCGGGACACATCAAGGAGAGTTGCCACTCCAGTCCCGTCCACCGCTGCCATATGCGTTGGCAGCACCAGAAGTGCCGGCTTCACCGGCATTCGTCGTCTACAAGATCGGTGGTGACCCTAGTGACTACCAGTTCTTGCCTGAGGCACCTAAGGAGATCCCTCACGGGTACACGTGCACGTATGTGCCAGATTGTGGTAACTGGGCACTCACCAACCAGGCCACAGCATTAGGGACTTCTGGGAAAACAGGAGGGACGTCAACAACAGAGCTTGAGAAGCAGACGTGGCTGACTAAATATGCCACCCCGACGAACCTCCAGAGCTCAGCTCCTGCAGTTGGCTCAGAGCTGGAAAAGCAAACATGGCTGGCTAAGTACGCCACCCCGGCGAATCTTCAGAGTTCAACTCCTGCAGCCAGCACAGCGGATCAAATCAGTACCATACTGAGAGACCAGTTCGGCATGGTGCCGAAAAGGAGGGCAATCGGCTATTCCAAGCCGTACCCCGACGACTACGAGATGATCCCGCTGCCACCTAAGTATCGGCTCCCTGATTTCTCCAAATTCAGTGGATCAGATGGGTCCAGCTCCATCGAGCACGTAGGCCGATATTTGGCACAACTAGGACCGGCTTCAGTGTCGGATCAACTACGCGTGAGGCTCTTCTCACAGTCCCTCACGGGATCGGCTTTCGGATGGTACACCTCGCTACCACCAGACTCCATCCAGACTTGGAAGCAGTTGGAAGAGCAGTTCCATATGCAGTACCATTCAGAGGCTTCCGAGTCTGGCATTGCCGATCTAGCACAATTACGTCAGAAGCGTGGAGAAACAGTGACAGAATACATCCAGCGCTTCAGGAATCTTAGGAACCGATGTTATTCGGTTCGTATAACAGAAAAGGAAGCAGTCGAGTTGGCAGTAGCGGGCCTTGTAACACCGCTCAAGGACATGGCCTCCCAAGCAGACTACCCCTCACTGGCGCACATGGTTCAGAAACTGTCGGCATATGAACAGCGCCACCCGGACCTGTACCAGGATAAATTCAAGCGTGCAGTAGTCCTGGTCGATGCAGAGGAAGACGAAGTTTCTGCGGGAGATCAAGAGGTAGCAGTGGCTGAATGGACTCGGGGAGGAACCCCCGTGTCCTGTAAATGGGTAAAGCCACCAGGCCCGCCCCGGGGGTTTGATTTTGACGTGACCAAAACTGAGCAAATCTTCGACCTCCTGCTCAAGGAGAAGCAGTTGACGATTCCTGAAGGTCTCAAATTCCCCACGGTGCAAGAGCTGAACGGAAAGCCATACTGCAAATGGCATAACTCGCTCTCCCATGCCACCAACGACTGCAGGGTATGGCGTCAGCACATCCAAGCGGCGATAGAAAAAGGGCGTCTGATTTTCAACCAGTACGCCATGAAGGTCGACACCCAGCCCTTCCCCGCCGTTAACATGGTAGAATGCACTTACCCTGAAGGTTGCCAGCCAGGATCCTCGTTCAGCATCAACATGGTAGGACCTGGGCACCACTCTGGCAAAGATGGAGACGAGGGCAGCTGCTCTCGTAGCAAGGACACAGAGGAGGCCGCTCCACGCGATCGGCTCCATCATGATGGCAAGCGCTACGTCACAGAGGGAGAAGTGAAGAACATAAGATATCAGTGACCCCTCTCTGATCACCTCCTCAACAAGTATGTAAGTCAGTATGACCAACGCCGACGGTCCAGCTATGATGATGAAGGAGATCGTCTGGCTAGAGAAGCCAGAAGATATCATCGGTATGATCACGATGAGGAGGAGCACGAGCGCCGTGCCAAAGGAGAATCAAGGGAGCAAGATGACAACGACAGGCACTGGGACTGCCCCTTCTTCAGACACTGCTGGGATTCAGGAATGAGCCGATTGCCCACAATCGGCAATTGCCCAGAATGCAACCAGAAGAAGAAGGAGGTAGCCAACGTATCTGTGTTCAGGCGCTTAGGGCCTCTCCCACCACAAAGCAAACGCGCTGAGTCCCCTCGGTGGGCGGATCTCGAGGATTCAGAAGACGAGGGACAAGAAGAAGAAGACAGGTACCACCGTCCAAGGTGGTGCCCTGATGGACTTAAGCGTTCACAAAAGCGCAGGGTTCAGCGATTGCGCGGCCTGGAGGAAGCCGAAAGGTTATACTTGCATACGCTAAGGAAGGCACGACCTGATCTGGCTGTGAAAGTTCAGCGAACCCTGGATGAAGAGGGTCATCCACGGAAAATGGAGTGGCGTCCCAAGCAAAGGAAAGCCGACGATGAAACATCGGCTGGTACAAACATGGTGCTCGTCCTTCCGACGGAGCTTAGTGCTCCACGATTCTACGATGCACTCAAGGTGGACGACAGCAGGCGCATCAAGTCAGAGGTTGGGCTGGTTTTATCCACCAGCCTGACCGAGTAGCAAGAACAAACCGATGAGCAAACGGGGCGAGGCTGATCCTTGTGATCGGCCCCCAAAAAATTATGATGGAGCATTGCAGAACCTTCAGTCAGCACTTCAATGGATATGGAGGCCGATTCCAGCAATCGGCCAAAATTATCTTCACCACATGTTCTGCTTGTGTTCAGCATCGATCTACTGGGCAGCGGCCACGTCGGCAGATGAAAGTCAGCACGAATCCTTGCGGAGCCGACGTGCAAGTGCAGTGCCCTGGCTAACCATAAGAGCCGATATCTGCAGTCACCTGGCAGATTCGGCTCGGGGGGCATATAGTCAGATGAACATGTGCAGTAAACATGTGTACAATGAAACATTAGGGGCCGATTAGAGAAAAATCGGCCAGTAAATTTTTTTTTTATAACAGACAGCCGATGCAAGGGCATCGACTTTAGAATTACCGGATCGCCACCAAGTCCAGTTCAGCTGTCGAGGATTTCCAACCTTTGATACTAGTTCAGCCGTGTTGACAGAAGGGATATATCGGCTTTCTAAAGGAGAAAGGTGATCGGCTTTGGCGCATCCTCTCTGACGTTCTCGCCTCGAGTAAGGCTCGGGGGGCAGCAGGCCTGGTAGACGCTCTGTTCATGAGCCGATTGGGGTACCATCGGCTGATCTTTCGTCGCAACCTTCTTCACAGATGATGAGTGTTAAAGAAGACCATTAGGTTTGGTTGGAAGAATTCAAAGGCTTCCCTGAAGATTCTACATTATCCACCAGATTTCAAGATCATCAGTTGAAGAATGGAAGGGTGAATTTTTAAAGGACTGATGCATTGCTATCGGCTCATTACGCATTGGCAAAGGGGACAAATCGGCAAGGTCAGTAGAAGAGGAAATCGGCTAAATTAAGCTCAGAGGAAATCGGCAAAGTCAAATTGGGAAAAGTTCTTCATTGATAGGCGAGATTTCTTACATAAAGAGCTGATTGCTCTCAAAGGGAAGTACTAGGGGATACATTGCCCCATCTACTGCTACTGACCCTATACTAGAGGTCCTATCTACGGGCCGTCGCTGCCCTCGTCGTCGCCATCGTCGCCGCTGTCGGCGCTGCTCCCGGCGGGCTCGTCGTCGCTCCAATGGCCGCCGACTGGGCCCTCATTGTCCTCGTCCTCTTCGTCAGCGTCGTCGTCGTCGCTGTCGAAGTCGCTGAGGTTGCCCGGCCAGGGACAGAACCGCTTGGCCGGCGGCTCGTCGGAGGAGGTGTCGTCCTCCTCCTCCTCCTCCTCTTCCTCCTCCTCCTCGAGGGAGGAGAAGTCACAGGAGAAGCGATCGTCGTCGCTCTCCTCCTCTGTCTCCCCGTTGGCGAGGAAGCAGATGTCGCTCTCCCCGTCGGTCAGGGACTGGTCGTCCTCCGACCAGATGGAGAAGTCATGGCTAGACTCCTCCCCGGCCTCGATGGCGCGGCGGGTGTTGGCTGCGTGGACCTCCGCCGGGTTCGGCTCCGGCGTCGGCTCGCGAGAGGAAGAGGACTGGGTGGAAAGATCCGATGAAGCAGAGGAGGAAGAAGACATGGTGGCGCAGGAGGGCTTTTGGAGTGCTAATGCGAAGAAGATGCAGAAATAAACTGTGCGGAGCGGTTAAATAAAAGGGGATATAGTGGAAATTCAATGCCACAGTAGTTTCCGAGGAAGTGGTGCCTAAAAGAAAAAAAAAACTGCCAGGTCACGCGGAGAAGTTGAGAAGGCAAGGCATCATGATGACGGATACTGCAACGGTTCTGCCACGACATGACCCGACGAAGGAAAAGCAGAGTGATTTTGGAATTACCAATTCCAAAACCAGGGGGGCATGTGTTATCACCAGAATTTGACCGAGCCAGAGGTGGGCCGCGATCAAGATGGACTTGAAGAATATACATGTAAGGATTACGTGAATCGGCCTGTTATGCTGAGTTTGGGGCTAGTTTGCCTTTGTATCTGTAACATATTAGGATACGTGTCGGTTAGTTAGAATTTCACCCGTGCACGGTTAGGTGCACGCCTAAATTAGAAAGTCCCCTGGACTATAAATATGTATCTAGGGTTTATGGAATAAACAACAACCAACGTTCAACCAACCAAATCAATCTCGGCGCATCGCCAACTCCTTCATCTCGAGGGTTTCTACCGGTAAGCAACATGCTGCCTAGATCGCATCTCGCGATCTAGGCAGCACAAGCTCCACGTTGTTCATGCGTTGCTCGTACTGAAGCCTTTTTGATGGCGAGCAACGTAGTTATCATAGATGTGTTAGGGTTAGCATAGTTCTTCGTGTAACATGCTATCGTAGTGCAACCCTTGCATGTCTAGCCGCCCTTACACCTATCTTAGGTGTAGGGGCGGCACCCCGCTTGATCATTATTTAGTAGATCCGATCCGTTACGGTTGCTCCTTGTTCATCAAGGATTAGTTTAATATCTGCAATAGTTAGGCCTTACAAAGGGCGGGAGGATCCAGCGGCACGTAGGGTGTCGTTTGCTAGTCCTAGACAGGATGTTCCGGGGATCAACCTCGTGTTGGTTTTTAGGCCTTGTCTAGGATCGGCTTACGATCACCGTGCGTGGCCGCGAGGCCCAATCCTGAGTAGGATGATCCGATTATGCGGTGAAAACCCTAAATCGTCGTAGATCTCATTAGCTTTATCTTGATCAAGCAGGACCACCATATATTCGTGCACCCCGTACGAATCATGGGTGGATCGGCTCCTTGAGCCGATTCACAGGATAACCTGAGAGCCGATCGAGGCTCGTATTTAATGTTTACGTGTATGCCATGCAGGAAATTAAGCGAGGCATCTTCATCACCTTCCTGGCCAGGTATAGGTCAGGTGGCACGCCCTTGCAATCAGCATCGGACGTGTGACCAGAAGGCTTTGCGGGCCGTCGCTCGGAGGGACCTCGGCCAGCCGCAGCCCTAGGTTGTTCCCGGCTCTACGGTGTTGCCCGTCGCTGCCCGCCGGTGGGTTTCGGACGTCAACAGAAGCTTTGCCTTTGCCTGTTCTTCACCTGCACCAAGCTTCATCACATCCTTTTGACGGCAGAAATCATTGTCATATGCAAGTCAGACGTTGTCAAGCACATGCTGTCGGCCCCTGTTTTGAAAGGCCGACTATGCAAGTGGATGTTTGCGCTATCAGAGTTCGATCTTCGGTATCAGCCTGCGAAAGCAGTCAAGGGACAAGCATTGGCTGATCTTATAGCTGAACGGATTAATACCAACATAGCAACATTATCTATACGTGCATGGGCTATGTTCTTCGATGGATCGGCTTGTGACGATGGTTGTGGCATCGGCATTCTGCTCGTGTCGCCTCAGGGGGCAATGTACTCCTTCTCCATCAGACTATCTACCCCTTGCACCAACAATGTCGCTGAATATGAGGCAGTGCGTAAGGGAATGGAGTTGCTACTGGAAGCCGGGGCAGAAGCAGTAGAGCTTTTTGGAGACTCAAAGTTGGTGATTAACCAGCTCACGGATGAATATAAGTGCGAGAGTGAATCGCTTTTCCCATATTGGATGGAATGCCGTGAGTTGATGACACAGTTTCGGTACATCAACTTTAATTGGGTCCCAAGATCCCAAAACACCGAGGCCAACGATCTCGCACAAATGGCGTCAGGCTATAAGGACATATCAGACGGGTCAGAAGTTCAGGTGCAGTTCCTGGAACAGGATGATTGGAGAGC
The DNA here is from genome assembly GCF_019359855.2 of Lolium perenne. NCBI lineage: Eukaryota > Viridiplantae > Streptophyta > Magnoliopsida > Poales > Poaceae > Lolium > Lolium perenne. The sequence continues at coordinate 26,437,184 of NC_067244.2, forward strand.
CGAAATCTTCAATTACTTAAAAGATTCGGCTCGGGGGGCACCTAAACGGATAAGATACAAGGCCATGAAGTATGTCCTCATAGGAGACGACATGTTCTACAGGACGTTGGAAGGGTTACTACTCAAGTGCAGGACCAACCGAGTCTAATCGGCTCTTACATGAGGTGCATGAAGGCGCCCGTGGAACTCATCGATCGGCTCATAAGATGAAATGGCTAATTAGGCGATCAGGGTTTTACTGGCCCACCATGCTTGAAGATTGCTTCAAGTACTACAAGGGGTGCCAAGCGTGCCAGATGTTCGGGAAGATTCAGATGGTACCCGCATCAGCAATGAACCCTATCATCAAGCCTTGGCCGTTTCGAGGGTGGGGCATGGATATGATCGGCAAAATCCATCCGGCGTCGAGTAAAAAACATGAATGGATTTTGGTTATTACAGATTACTTCACCAAGTGGGTGGAGGCTGTCCCTATGAAGAAGGTGAAATCAGAAGATGTGATCAAGTTTGTGAAAGAACACGTCATTCATAGGTTCGGGATTCCCCAAACTATCACGACCGATGGAGGTTCGGTCTTTATTTCTAAAGAATTCAGAAAGTTCTGCGATGACATGGGGGTTAAGCTGATCCGATCATCTCCATACTATGCTCAAGCCAATGGGCAAGCTGAAGCGTCCAATCAGAGCCTGATCAAGCTGATCAAGAGAAAAATCGACGAGAACCCTAGGGATTGGCATGAAACATTGTCAGAAGCTTTGTGGGCCTACCGTATGTCATGCCACGGAGCTATAAAAACTTCGCCGTACCAGCTCGTCTATGGACAGGAAGCCGTATTACCTTGGGAAATTGCGGCTGGATCAAGACGTGTCACATTTCAGAATGATCTAACAGCTGAAGAATATGCAGCTTTGATGAGTGACACTAATGAGGACGCAACAGAACTTAGACTTTGGTCGTTGGAGAAGATTAAAGAGAACAAAGCCAGGGTAGCTCGTGCATACAATAAGAAGGTTAGACCAAAGAGTTTCAAGTTGGTGATCTAGTATGGGAAGCTGTGTTGCCATTAGGAACTAAGGACAAAGCATATGGCAAATGGTCTCCTAATTGGCACGGTCCATACAAAGTCGTCCAGGCCTTGAAGGGTAATGCATACATGCTGGAGCAGTTGGACGGCGTTAAATTCCCAGTAGCCATCAATGGTCAACACCTCAAGAAGTATTTCCCAAGCATGTGGGACGACAATCAGTAAGGTATGGAGGCCGATTTTAATCGGCCAGTTAAAAAAAAATCATAGCCGATGCGCAGACATCGACTTGAGAAAACATGCGGAGACAACAGTATGCGAGTACAGCCGATGCACGGGCATCGACTTCAGAATAATAAAAGCCGATACATTGCTATCGACTCTAGAGAAATAAGCTCGATTAAGCGAGTTAACAGATCGGTTTCAGACCGGAAGTCATGATATTTGGGATGAATCTCCTAGTGAGTTGCTGAGGAGTTCAATCTGCGCGTTTAAGGTTGGAGGATGGTTTGGACGTGAGTTAGACCTGTTGGACCGCGTGATTAGGCAACGGCTTGGCCTCAAATCGCGTTTATAATGCAAGCCGATGCCCTGCCATCGGCTCTCTGTACGGCGACTTCGTGCAACGATCGGCAAAGTTGATAAGGAAGCAAAATTAATTGAGGAGTATTTTCTTCATTAATAGAGGGATTTCTTACAAAGAAAGAGCCGATTGCTCAGAGAAGAGAGAACAAAAGCCGACTACTACTACTAGTCCCTAATCTAAGGGCCGTTGCTGCCCTCGTCGTCGTCGTCGCTGCCGCCGGCGCAGCTGCTGATAGGCTCCTCATCGGAGCTCCCGTAGCTTTCTACGGGAACCTCATCTTCCTCGTCGTCGTCATCGCTGTCGTCGTCCCACCAGGTGCGGAGGCGCTTCGCCGGCGGGTAACCTTCGAGGGAGTCGTCGTCGTCCTCCTCCGCCTCTTCCTCGGAGGAGGTAAAATCGTCCCAGGAGAAGCGGTCATCCTCGCTCTCCGCCTCCTCTTCCCCTTCGACGAGGAATCGAAGGTCGCCCTCTCCGTCGGTCAAGGATTTGTCATCCTCGGACCAGATGGAGGAATCGTGTTCCTCCTTGTCCCACGTCGTTGGGGCGAGAATGTCGTGCACCGCCAACGAGCCCCACTCCGGCGTCGGCTCGCGAGATGAGGAAGAGTCGGAGAAGACTGATGAGGCGGAGGAGGATGAAGAAGAGGACATGGCTACGGGAGATTGGGGATTTTTGGGTGCCGATGGCCAGAACAGAGCGAGGGGATGAAGTGGCAAACTGCTCAGAGCGGTTAAATAAAGGGGATATAGTAGAGATTCAATGCCACAGCAGTTTCCGAGGAGGCGGTGCCCAAAAAAACAACGGTCAAATCACGCGGAAAGGTTGAGAAGGCAGGGCATCATGATAAAGGATGCTGCGACGGTTCTGCTCTGCCACGACATGACCCGACGAAGAGAAGCAGAGTGATTTTGGAATTATCAATTCCAAAACCAGGGGGGCATGTGTTATCACCAGAATTCGACCGAGTCAGAGGTGGGCCACGATCAAGATGGGCTTGAAGAATATACATGGAAGAATATACGTGAATCGGCCTTATATGCGAAGTTTGGGCTAGTTAGCCCGTGTATCTGTAATATAGTAGGATACGTATCGATTAGATAGAGTTTGGCTCGTGCACGGTTGGGATTATTCCCACGTTAGAAAGTCTACGGACTATAAATATGTATCTAGGGTTTATGAAATAAACAACAATCACGTTCACCACAAACCAATCTAGGCGCATCGCCAACTCCCTTGTCTCGAGGGTTTCTTCCGGGTAAGCATCATGCTGCCTAGATCGCATCTTGCGATCTAGGCAGCACAAGTTTATTCACTGTTCATGCGTTGCTCGTACTGAAGCCTTTTTGATGGCGAGCAACGTAGTTATCTTAGATGTGTTAGGGTTAGCATTGTTCTTCGTATCATATGCTATCGTCGTGCACCCTTAGACATCTAGCCGCCCTTACGCCTATCTTAGGCGTAGGGGCGGCACCCCGCTTGATCATTATTTAGTAGATCCGATCCGTTATGGTTGCTCCTTGTTCTTCAAGGATTAGTTTAATATCTGCATAGTTAGGCCTTACAAAGGGTTGAAGGATCCAGCGGCGCGTAGGGTGTAGTTTGCTAGCCCTAGACAGGATGTTCCGGGGATCAACTTCGTGTTGGTTTTTAGGCCTTGTCTAGGATCGGCTTACGATCACCGTGCGCGGCCGCGAGGCTCAATCACGAGTAGGACGTTCCGATTATGCGGTGAAAACCCTAAATCGTCGTAGATCGTTTTAGCTTTATCTTGATCAAGCAGGACCACCATATATTCGTACACCTCGTGCGAATCATGGGTGGATCGGCTCTTTGAGCCGATTCACAGGACAACCTGAGAGCCGATCGAGGCTCGTATTTAATGTTTACGTGTATGCCATGCAGGAAACTAAGCGAGGCATCTCCATCACCTTCCTGACCAGGTATAGGTCAAGTGGCACGCCCTTGCACCAGCATCGGACGTGCGTGCCGGAGTCTTTGCGGGCCGTCGCTCGGAGGGACCAGGGCCAGCCGCAGCCCTAAGTTGCTCCCGGCTCTCCTGTGTTGCCCGTCGCTACTCACCGGTGGGTTTCTGACCGCAACAAGTTGTTGATTACATTACGCACCATACTTAATGCAATTGTCTGTTGTTTGCAACTTAATACCGGAAGGGGTTCGGATGATAACCTGAAGGTGGACTTTTTAGGCATAGATGCATGCTGGATAGCGGTCTATGTACTTTGTCGTAATGCCCAATTAAATCTCACAATACTCATCATATCATGTATGTGCATTGTCATGCCCTCTTTATTTGTCAATTGCCCAACTGTAATTTGTTCACCCAACATGCTTATTCTTATGGGAGAGACACCACTAGTGAACTGTGGACCCCGGTCCATTCTTTTAATCGAATACAATCTACTGCAATACTTGTTCTACTGTTTTCTGCAAACAATCATCATCCACACTATACATCTAATCCTTTGTTACAGCAAGCCGATGAGATTGACAACCTCACTGTCACGTTGGGGCAAAGTAATTTGGTTGCGTTGTGCATGTTCCACGTTGGCGCCAGAATCCCTGGTGTTGCGCCGCACTACACTCCGCCGCCATCAACCTTCAACGTGCTTCTTGGCTCCTACTGGTTCGATAAACCTTGGTTTCTTACTGAGGGAAAACTTGCCGCTGTACGCATCACACCTTCCTCTTGGAGTTCCCAACGGACCCGTGCTGTACGCGTATCAAGCTCTTTTTCTGGCGCCGTTGCCGGGTAGATCAAGACACGCTGCAAGGGGAGTCTCCACCTCCAATCTCTTTACTTTGTTTTTGTCTTGCTTTACTTTTATTTACTACTTTGTTTGCTGCACTAAATCAAAACACAAAAAAATTAGTTGCTAGTTTTACTTTATTTGCTATCTTGTTTGCCATATCAAAAACACAAAAAAATCAGTTACTTGCATTTACTTTACTTATTTAATCATGTTTCCTCCTAATTTTACTTTAAAAGATATACATGTGGGACACGGGTCTATAATTGGAAGAGATAATATAGAAGAATTTTTCACCCATGTTAGTATGCACGAAGATCTCAAAGATATACCCCTGGCAAAAGCTGTCCCTACTTATGAAGATGAATCTGTTTGTTTGGTACGCATGATGGAAGCTAGATTTATTAGTCTCAGCCCCATGATACAACACATGTTTCTTACATTTTCTGATATGGAGAGGGGAGAAAAGAGAGATTTTGTTTTAAAAGTCCTAGTGCGAGAATTTGAGGATATAGCCAAAGAAGCTAGAAAAGTTTTTATTAAGCATAAGAGGCTTGGTATGCTCACCGATTTTAAAAGAACACTTGAAAAGATGGACATGGATAGAATTAAGTACACTAATAATGTTAATGATGGTGGGGAGATTAAAGCACCAATACCTTGTAAGCTCCTAGCAATGCATGAAGCTCTAGATGATAACTAAGCTTGGCTTGTTCCTGAAAATTTGTTTGATGAGAGTAGCAAGCCCAAGACTAATGAAAAGGGAGCCTCTGAAACTTATGTGTCCAAAATACAATGCATGGTTGAGAAAACTCCAAACCCCGCCGTAGATGCTTCGTCTCTTGATAATACTTGATACACACTTTCTGCGCCTAGCTGAAAGGCGTTAAAGAAAAGCGCTTATGGGAGACAACCCATGATTTTACTACTGCACTTTTATTTTATATTTGAGTCTTGGAAGTTGTTACTACTGTAGCAACTTCTCCTTATCTTAGTTTTGTTGCATTGTTGTGCCAAGTAAAGTCTTTGATAGTAAGGTTCATACTAGATTTGGATTACTGCGTAGAAACAGATTTCTTGCTATCACGAATCTGGGCCTAATTCTCTGTAGGTAACTCAGAAAATTTTGCCAATTTACGTGAGTGATCCTCAGATATGTACGCAACTTTCATTCAATTTGAGAATTTTCATTTGAGCAAGTCTGGTGTACTGTTCTGTTTTGACAGATTCTGCCTTTTATTTCGCATTGCATGTTTTGCTATGCTTGATGGATTTTTCAATTCCATTAACTTTCAGTAGCTTTGTGCAATGTCCAGAAGTGTTAAGAATGATTATGTCACCTCTGAACATGTGAATTTTGATTATGCACTAACCCTCTAATGAGTTGTTTTGAGTTTGGTGTGGAGGAAGTTTTCAAGGATCAAGAGAGAGAGATGATACAATATGATCAAGGAGAGTGAAAGCTCTAAGCTTGGGGATGCCCCGGTGGTTCACCCCAGCATATTTCAAGAAGACTCAAGTGTCTAAGCTTGGGGATGCCCAAGGCATCACCTTCTTCATCGACAACATTATCAGGTTCCTCTAGTGAAACTATATTTTTATTCCATCACATCTTATGTACTTTGCTTGGAGCGTCTGTTTGTTTTTGTTTTTGTTTTGTTTGAATAAAATGGATCCTAGCATTCATTGTGTGGGAGAGAGACACGCTCCGCTGTTGCATATGGACAAATATGTCCTTAGGCTTTACTCATAATGTTCATGGCGAAGGTTGAAACTGCTTCGTTAAGTTGTTATATGGTTGGAAACGGGAAATGCTACATGTAGTAATTGGTAGAATGTCTTGAATAATTTGATACTTGGCAATTGTTGTGCTCATGTTTAAGCTCTTGCATCATATACTTTGCACCTATTAGTGAAGAAATACATAGAGCTTGCTAAAATTTGGTTTGCATAATTGGTCTCTCTAAGGTCTAGATAATTTCTAGTAAGGGTCGAACAACAAGGAAGACGGTGTAGAGTCTTATAATGTTTACAATATGTCTTTTATGTGAGTTTTGCTGCACCACTTCATACTTGTGTTTGTTTCAAATAACCTTGCTAGCCTAAGCCTTGTATCGAGAGGGAATACTTCTCATGCATCCAAAATCCTTGAGCCAACCACTATGCCATTTGTGTCCACCATACCTACCTACTACATGGTATTTCTCCGCCATTCCAAAGTAAATTGCTTGAGTGCAACCTTTAAACAATTCAAAATTTATCACCTCATATTTGTGTCAATGTTTTATAGCTCATGAGGAAGTATGTGGTGTTTATCTTTCAATCTTGTTGGGCAACTTTCACCAATGGACTAGTGGCTTCATCCGCTTATCCAATAATTTTGCAAAAAGAGCTGGCAATGGGATTCCCAGTCCCAAATTAATTAACCTTCATAATGTTACAAAAATAGACACTCCTCCATGGTATGTGATTGTTGGACGGCACCCGAGGATTCGGTTAGCCATGGCTTGAGAAAGCAAAGGTGGGGAGGAGTGTCATCTAAATAAAACTAAAATTAAAAGGCACTCCTTCATGGTATGAGATTGTTGGCAGGCACCCGAGGATTCGGTTAGCCATGGTTTGTGAAAGCAAGGTTGGAAGGAGTGCCACCCAAAAATAAAAAATAAAATGGGAGCCGCTCTTTGAAGGTTTGTCTGGCAAGGGGGTTAGAGTACCCGCTACCATTCGTTGACAACAACAAACACCTCTCAGAACTTTACTTTTATACTCTCTTTATGTTTTCAAAATCAAAGCTCTAGCACAAATATAGCAATCGATGCTTCCCTCTGCGAAGGGCCTTTCTTCTACTTTTATGTTGAGTCAGTTCACCTATTTCTCTCCATCTCAAGAAGCAAACACTTGTGTGAACTGTGCATTGATTCCTACATACTTGCATATTGCACTTGTTATATTACTTTATGTTGACAATATCCATGAGATATACATGTTACAAGTTGAAAGCAACCGCTGAAACTTAATCTTCCTTTGTGTTGCTTCAATACCTCTACTATGAATTTATTGCTTTATGAGTTAACTCTTATGCAAGACTTATTGATGCTTGTCTTGAAAGTACTATTCATGAAAAGTCTTTGCTATATGATTCATTTGTTTACTCATGTCATTTACCATTGTCTTGGATCGCTGCATTCATTACATGTGCTTACAATAGTATGATCAAGATTATGATGGCATGTCACTCCAGAAATTATCTTTGTTATCGTTTACCTACTCGGGACGAGCAGGAACTAAGCTTGGGGATGCTGATATGTCTCCAACGTATCGAAAATTTCTTATGTTCCATGCCACTTTATTGATGATACCTACATGTTTTATGCATACTTTATGTCATATTTATGCATTTTCCGGCACTAACCTATTAACAAGATGCCGAAGAGCCGATTCTTGTTTCTGCTGTTTTTGGTTTCAGAAATCCTAGTAAGGAAATATTCTCGGAATTGGACGAAATCAACGCCCAGGATCTTATTTTTCCACGAAGCTTCCAGAACACCGGGGGAGAAACGAAGTGGGGCGACGAGGCGGCCAGACGCTAGGGCGGCGCGGCCCAGGCCCTGGCCGCGCCGGCCTAGTGTGTGGGCCCCTCGCGTCGCCCCTTGACCTACCTCTCCGACTATAAGAAGCCTTCGTCGATAATAACTCCAGTACCGAGAGCCACGATACGGAAAACCTTCCAGAGACGCCGCCGCCGCCAATCCCATCTCGGGGGATTCAGGAGATCGCCTCCGGCACCCTGCCGGAGAGGGGAATCATCTCCCGGAGGACTCTTCACCGCCATGGTCGCCTCCGGAGTGATGAGTGAGTAGTTCACCCCTGGACTATGGGTCCATAGCAGTAGCTAGATGGTTGTCTTCTCCTAATTGTGCTTCATTGTTCGATCTTGTGAGCTGCCTAACATGATCAAGATCATCTATCTGTAATGCTACATGTTGTGTTTGTTGGGATTCGATGAATAGAGAATACTATGTTATGTTGATTATCAATATCATCTATGTGTTGTTATGATCTTGCATGCTCTCCGTTGCTAGTAGAGGCTCTGGCCAAGTTGATACTTGTAACTCCAAGAGGGAGTATTTATGCTCGATAGTGGGTTCATGTCTCCATTAAATCTGGGGGAGTGACAGAAACCTCTAAGGTTGTGGATGTGCTGTTGCCACTAGGGATAAAACATCAATGCTATGTCTAAGGATGTAGTTGTTGATTACATTACGCACCATACTTAATGCAATTGTCTGTTGTTTGCAACTTAATACCGGAAGGGGTTCGGATGATAACCTGAAGGTGGACTTTTTAGGCATAGATGCATGCTGGATAGCGGTCTATGTACTTTATCGTAATGCCCAATTAAATCTCACAATACTCATCATATCATGTATGTGCATTGTCATGCCCTCTTTATTTGTCAATTGCCCAACTGTAATCTGTTCACCCAACATGCTTATTCTTATGGGAGAGACACCACTAGTGAACTGTGGACCCCGGTCCATTCTTTTAATCGAATACAATCTACTGCAATACTTGTTCTACTGTTTTCTGCAAACAATCATCATCCACACTATACATCTAATCCTTTGTTACAGCAAGCCGGTGAGATTGAAAACCTCACTGTCACGTTGGGGCAAAGTAATTTGGTTGTGTTGTGCAGGTTCCACGTTGGCGCCGGAATCCCTGGTGTTGTGCCGCACTACACTCCGCTGCCATCAACCTTCAACGTGCTTCTTGGCTCCTACTGGTTCGATAAACCTTGGTTTCTTACTGAAGGAAAACTTGCCGCTGTACGCATCACACCTTCCTCTTGGGGTTCCCAACGGACGCGTGCTGTACGCGTATCACACGTCCAAAGATTGCATTCCGAAAAATCCTCTGAAACTACAAGTGCTAAAGGATGCAAAGTCAACGAGGACACCGCCCTTAGCCTCTGCTATAGATGCCTCTAAGAGCGCCGTAAATAGCAAGAGTCAGGAAATATGCATATTAACGACCCACGTTCGATACTTTACTTATGGAAGCATCAAGGAACGACGGAGTCATCGGCAAAGCTAGTGCTACCGATATATTCGGGAGCTGTTGTCAGGACATACATCGGTTGAAGGCAAAGTTGCACATACAACGGGTTTAGCAAGACCCGCAATACGACTTGATCACTCAAATAATTTGCTGACCAACGAACACACATGCGCTTAAACGAGTAAACAAGATTTTCTCCACCAAAATGTGCCAACGGCATTAACATGGTAAAACTGCATATATATGCATCTACCGATAGTTTTACAACTTAACAACCCAAACACTCGGGTATAGTAAGTAATCAAGTATTCTATTTACAATAAGAACTCAATCATGAATCATCTTTGTGGAGGCTCTTTTTCTTCAGATGCCTTCGAAGCCTCTTCAAGCCTGTCAACAATTATATTGGAAGGCAGTCCCACCTTCGGGTACAGCGGCTCCAAATCACCCGCCGCGTTGGCAATTGCTAGCAGGTCTGCCAAAGGATAACGCGCGAGCACAAGGGCAAGTGTGAGTCTAGCTCCTGCAAAAACCTGAGCTCGAACCAAATCTCGGATTTTCTCGGTGTTACCAAATTCTGACATCAAAGTCAACAGCGTGGGAGGAATCGCGTTTAGAGGAAACATCGTCTTCCACATTACTCTCAACCCTTTGTAGCATTTGTCGAAGAAGCGATGGACCGACTGAACTCGATCTTGGAACTTTGCGACAGCCGAAACCTTCGAGTGCTCTCTCCAGAAAACCTCGTCCGATGATGATAGCTGAGTCAACGCGTCCACACGTTCATGGATACGCTTGTAGGGATTCGTTGCATAGAAAACAAAAATTTTCCTACCGCGAACACGCAATCCAAGCCAAGATGCAATCTAGAAGATGGTAGCAACGAGGGGATTATCAAGTCTCACCCTTGAAGAGATTCCAAAGCCTACAAGATGAGGCTCTTGTTGCTGCGGTAGACGTTCGCTTGCCGCTTGCAAAAGCGCGTAGAAGATCTTGATCACGGCGCCACGAACGGGCAGCACCTCCGTACTCGGTCACACGTTCGGTTGTTGATGAAGACGACGTCCACCTCCCCGTTCCAGCGGGCAGCGGAAGTAGTAGCTCCTCTTGAATCCGGCAGCACGACGGCGTGGTGTCGGTGGTGGTGGAGAAATCCGGCGGAGCTTCGCTAAGTGTGCGGGATGTGGAGGAGCGGGGCGGCTAGGGTTTGGGGAGAGGGGGGCGCCAGCCACTTGAGGTGGTGCGGCCACCTTGTGCTTGTTGGGGTGGCCGCCCCCTCCCCTTGGTCCTCATTATATAGGTGGAATCCCCAAGTGTTGGACTACAAGTCTCCGAATAAGACCCGAACCCAAAACCTTCCATGTGATAGGGAAACCTACCCAAGGTGGGAATCCCACTTGGGGTGGGATTCCCCCCTTCCATGTGTGTGTGTGGGGGGGGGGGTGGCCGGCCCCCTTTGGGGAAGTCCACTTGGGACTCCTCCCCCTCTAGGGTTGGCCGGCCATGGAGGTTTCTTCCAAAGTGGTTTCTTCCGGACTTTTCTAGAACCTTCTAGAACCTTTCATAGAACCTTCCGGATCATTTTAAATCTCATAAAATGACTTCCTATATATGAATCTTATTCTCCGGACCATTCCGGAACTCCTCGTGATGTCCGGGATCTCATCCGGGACTCCGAACAAATATTCGAACTCCATTCCATATTCAAGTTCTACCATTTCAACATCCAACTTTAAGTGTGTCACCCTACGGTTCGCGAACTATGCGGACATGGTTGAGTACTCACTCCGACCAATAACCAATAGCGGGATCTGGAGATCCATAATGGCTCCCACATATTCAACGATTACTTTAGTGATCGAATGAACCATTCACATACGATACCAATTCCCTTTGTCACGCGATATTTTACTTGTCCGAGGTTTGATCATCGGTATCACTCCATACCTTGTTCAACCTCGTCTCCTGACAAGTACTCTTTACTCGTACCGTGGTATGTGGTATCTTATGAACTCATTCATATGCTTGCAAGACATTAGACGACATTCCACCGAGAGGGCCCAGAGTATATCTATCCGTCATCGGGATGGACAAATCCCACTGTTGATCCATATGCCTCAACTCATACTTTCCGGATACTTAATCCCACCTTTATAACCACCCATTTACGCAGTGGCGTTTGATGTAATCAAAGTACCTTTCCGGTATAAGTGATTTACATGATCTCATGGTCATAAGGACTAGGTAACTATGTATCAAAAGCTTATAGCAAATAACTTAATGACGTGATCTTATGCTACGCTTAATTGGGTGTGTCCATTACATCATTCATACAATGATATAACCTTGTTATTAATAACATCCAATGTTCATGATTATGAAACTAATCATCCATTAATCAACAAGCTAGTTAAGAGGCATACTAGGGACTCTTTGTTGTTTACATATCACACATGTATCAATGTTTCGGTTAATACAATTATAGCATGATATATAAACATTTATCATAAACATAAAGATATATAATAACCACTTTATTATTGCCTCTAGGGCATATCTCCTTCAGTCTCCCACTTGCACTAGAGTCAATAATCTAGATTACATTGTAAGGTTCCTAACACCCATGGCATTCTGGTGTTGGTCATGCTTTGCCCTAGGGAGAGCTTTAGTCAACGGATCTGCTACATTCAGATTAGTGTGTACTTTGCAAATCTTTACTTCTCCATCTTCGATGTACTCGCGAATCGAGTGGTAACGCAGCTTGATATGCTTCAGCCTCTTGTGTGACCTTGGTTCTTGTGCATTGGCGATGGCACCCATGTTGTCACAGTAAATGACTAGTGGGTCCAATGCACTAGGAACCACACCGAGCTCTACAATGAACCTCTTCATCCATACCGCTTCTGATGAAGCCTCTGAAGCCGCTATGTACTCTGATTCTGTTGAAGACTTCGCCACCGTGCACTGCTTCGAGCTTGCCCAGCTTGCTTTGCAGCACCATTCAATATAAACACGTACCCGCACCGTGACTTAGAGTCATCGGGATCAGTGTTCCAACTTGCATCGGTGTAACCGCTTACAACGAGCTCTTGGTCACCTCCATAACAAAGAAACATATCCTTAGTTCTTTTCAAGTACTTCAGGATATTCTTGATCATTGTTGATGTTCCATTCCTGGATCACTTTGATATCTACTAGTCAAACTAACAGCATGTGCTATATCCGGTCTAGTACATAGCATGGCATACATGATAGATCCTACTGCCGAGGCATAGGGGATATTACTCATCCTTTCTCTTTCTTCTGCCGTAGCCGGTCCTTGAGTCTTAGTCAAGACCTTGCCTGGTAACATAGGTAAGAACCCTTTCTTGCTTTCGTCCATTCTAAACTTCTTTAGAATCTTGTCCAGGTATGTACTCTGTGATAGCCCTGTTAGGCGTCTTGATCTATCTCTGTAAATCTTGATGCCTAATATATACGATGCTTCACCAAGGTCTTTCATTGAAAAACTATTATTGAAATAACCTTTTACACTGCTTAATAGTTCTATATCATTCCCAATCAATAATATGTCATCTACATATAATATCAGGAATGCTACAGAGCTCCCACTCACTTTCTTGTAAATACAGGCCTCTCCATGACACTGTATAAACCAAAAGTCTTTGATCACCTTATCAAAGCGTCGGTTCCAACTTCTTGATGCTTGCTTCAGTCCATAGATTGAACGCTGAAGTTTGCATACTTTGTCAGCATTTTTAGGATCGACAAAACCTTTGGGTTGTACCATATACAACTCTTCCTCAATGCCTCCATTAAGGAACGCCGTTTTGACATCCATCTGCCAAATCTCATAATCGAAAAATGCAGCCATTGCTAACAAAATCCTCACAGATTTTAGCTTCGCTACAGGTGAGAAAGTCTCATCGTAGTAAACTCCTTGAATTTGTCGGAAACCCTTTGCGACAAGTCGAGCTTTATAGACAGTAATATTACCATCAGCATCTGCTTTTCTCTTGAAGATCCATTTATTCTCGACAGCCTTACGGCTATCAGGTAAGTCTACCAAAGTCCACACTTTGTTATCATACATGGATCCCATTTCGGATTTCATGGCTTCTTGCCATTTGTTGGAATCTGGGCTCATCATCGCTTCTTCATACGTCGCAGGGTCCTCATCATTATTATCCACAATCATGACATTTAGACAAGGATCATACCAATCAGGAGTGGCACGTTCCCTTGTCGATCTGCGAGGTTCAGTAGTTTCCTCCTTTGAAGTTTCATGATCATTATCATTAGCTTCCTCTGTTGCCGGTGTAGGCGGTACAGGTACAACTTCCCGATCGCGCTACTACGATCAACGAGTATAGATTCATCAATCTCATCGAGTTCTACTTTTCTTCCAGTCACTTCTTTAGTGAGAAATTCTTTCTCAAGAAAGGTTCCGTTCTTAGCAACAAAGATTTTGCCTTCGGATCTGTGATAGAAAGTGTACCCTATAGTTTCCTTAGGGTATCCTATGAAGACGCATTTCTCCGCTTTGGGTTCTAGCTTGTCCGGTTGTAACTTCTTTACATAGGCTTCGCAACCCCAAACTTTAAGGAATGACAGCTTAGGTTTCTTATTAAACCATAATTCATACGGTGTCGTTTCTACGGATTTTGATGGTGCTCTATTTAAAGTGAATGCGGCTGTCTCTAATGCATAACTCCAAAAAGGTAACGGCAAATCAGTAAGAGACATCATAGAACGAACCATATCTAAGAGAGTTCGATTACGACGTTCGGATACACCGTTTCGTTGTGGTGTTCCCGGCGGTGTCAATTGTGAAAGTATTCCGCATTTCTTTAAATGCATGCCAAACTCATAACTCAGATATTCACCTCCACGATCAGATCGTAGAAATTTAATCTTCTTGTTACGTTGATTTTCTACTTCACTTTGGAATTCCTTAAACTTCTCGAAAGTTTCGGATTTATGTTTCATGAAATAGATATACCCATATCTACTCAGATCATCTGTGAAGGTTAGAACATAACGATAACCACCGCGTGATGCTACACTCATTGGTCCGCACACATCGGTATGTATGATTTCCAATAAGTCAGTAGCTCGATCCATCATACCAGAAAATGGAGTCATAGTCATTTTTCCCATTAGACATGCTTCGCATCTATCAAGTGACTCAAAGTCAAGTGATTCAAGTAATCCATCAGTATGGAGTTTCTTCATGCGTTTCACTCCAATATGACCAAGACGACAGTGCCACATATGAGTAGAATTATCATTCAATTTAATTCGCTTAGCATCAATGTTATGTATATGCGTATCACTACTATCGAGATCTAACAGAAATAAGCCATTCTTTTCTGGTGCTCGACCATAAAAGATATTATTCATAAAAATAGAACAACCATTATTCTCAGACTTGAATGAATAACCGTCTTGCATTAAACAAGATCCAGATATAATGTTCATGCTCAACGCGGGTACAAAATAACAATTATTTAGGCTTAAAACTAATCCCGAAGGTAGATGTAGAGGAAGTGTGCCGACAGCGATCACATCGACTTTGGATCCGTTTCCAACGCGCATGGTCACTTCATCTTTCAGTAGTCTTCGTTTATTCTTTAGTTCCTGTTTCGAGTTACAAATATGAGCAACCGAACCAGTATCAAATACCCAGGTACTAGAACGAGAACCAGTGAGATAAACATCTATAACATGTATATCAGATATACCTTCTTTCTTTTTCTTGACAAGGCCGCTCTTCAGATCAGCCAGATACTTGGAGCAATTACGCTTCCAGTGTCCCTTCTCCTTGCAGTAATAGCACTCAGCATCAGGCTTAGGGCCGTTCTTAGGTTTCATAGGAGGCGTGGCAGCTTTCTTGCCACCCTTCTTGAATTTTCCCTTAGACTTGCCCTGTTTCTTGAAACTGGTGGTCTTGTTGACCATCAACACTTGGTGCTCTTTCTTGATCTCAATCTCAGCAGCTTTTAGCATGCCAAAGAGTTCAGGTAACTCCTTGGTCATGTTCTGCATATTGTAGTTCATCACAAAGTTCTTGTAACTTGGTGGCAGTGATTGAAGGACACGATTAATCCCCAGTCTGTTAGGAATCACTATTCCCAAGTCACTGAGTTTCTTCGCATGCCCGGTCATGGCGAGCATGTGCTCACTAACGGAGTTGCCTTCTTCCATCATACAGCTGAAGAAATGTTTCGATGCTTCATAGCATTCCACGGCCGCATGAGTTTCAAATATAGCTTTCAGCTCATTGACCAACTCATGAGGATCGTGGTGCTCAAAACGTTTTTGAAGATCGGCTTCTAGACTGCACAGGAGGGCACACTGAACTTGAGAGTACCGAGTTTTCCGAGTCTCGTAAACAGCTTTTACTTCATCGGTTTCAGTTTCTGCAGGAGGGTCACCTAGCGGTGCATCAAGCACAAATTGCAGATTTCCGCCAGAGAGGAAGATCCTCACATGACGGAACCAGTCAGTGAAGTTGCTACCGTTGCTCTTAAGTTTTTCTTTCTCTAGGAACTGGTTAAAATTGATTGGGGATGCCATCTCTACAACATATATTTGCAAAAGTTTAGACTAAGTTTATGACAACTTGAGTTCAAATTTTAATTCAACATAATTAAAAATCTAGGTGAACTCCCACTCAAAACAATATCCCTCGCATTGTCTTAGTGATCACACGAACCAAATCCACCGCACCTAAGTCCGATCATCACGAGACAAGGTGTGATTTCAATGGCGAACACTCAAAGTGTTCATCATATCAACCATATGATTCATGCTCTACCTTTCGGTATCACGTGTTCCGAGACCATGTCTGTACATGCTAGGCTCGTCAAGGCCACCGTAGTATCCGCATGTGCAAAACTGTCTTGCATCCGTTGTATGCACTTGTTGATTCTATCACACCCGATCATCACGAGATGCTTCGAAACGACAAGTCTTGGCAACGGTGCTACTAGGGATGAACACTTTATTATCTTGAGATTTTAGTGAGGGATCATCTTATAATGCTACCGTTGCGATCTAAGCAAAATAAGATGCATAAAAGGATTAACATCACATGCAGTTCATATGTGATATGATATGGCCCTTTTGTCTTTGCGCCTTTGATCTTCATCTCCAAAGCACGTACATGATCTTCATCATCTTCGGGCATCATCTCCATCATCGTCGGCGTAGCGTCAAGGTCAATAGTGTCGTCTTCATGATTGTCCTCCATGTAGCAACTATTACAACTACTTTGAAATACTACTCAACATGAAATTTAAAGACAACCATAAGGCTCCTGCCGGTTGCCACAATACAATAATGATGATCTCATACATATCCATCATCACATTATGGCCATATCACATCACCAAACCCTGCAAAAACAAGTTAGACGTCTCTAATTTGGTTTGCATATTTTACGTGGTTTAGGGTTTTCGATAGAGATCTAATCTACCTACGAACATCAACCACAACGGTGATACTAATGTTGTCAATAGAAGAGTAAATTGAATCTTCACTATAGTAGGAGAGACAGACACCCGCAAAGCCTCTTATGCAATACAAGTTGCATGTCGAACGAGGAACAAGTCTCATGAACGCGGTCATGTAAAGTTAGTCCGAGCCGCTTCATCCCACTATGCCACAAAGATGCAAAGTACTCAAACTAAAGATAACAAGAGCATCAACGCCCACAAAACCATTGTGTTCTACTCGTGCAACCATCTATGCATAGACACGGCTCTGATACCACTGTAGGGATTCGTTGCATAGAAAACAAAAATTTTCCTACCGCGAACACGCAATCCAAGCCAAGATGCAATCTAGAAGACGGTAGCAACGAGGGGATTATCGAGTCTCACCCTTGAAGAGATTCGAAAGCCTACAAGATGAGGCTCTTGTTGCTGCGGTAGACGTTCACTTGCCGCATGCAAAAGCGCGTAGAAGATCTTGATCACGGCGCCATGAACGGGCAGCACCTCCGTACTCGGTCACACGTTCGGTTGTTGATGAAGACGACGTCCACCTCCCCGTTCCAGCGGGCAGCGGAAGTAGTAGCTCCTCTTGAATCCGGCAGCACGACGGCGTGGTGTCGGTGGTGGTGGAGAAATTCGGCGGAGCTTCGCTAAGCGTGCGGGATGTGGAGGAGCGGGGCGGCTAGGGTTTGGGGAGAGGGGGGCGCCGGCCACTTGAGGTGGTGCGGCCACCTTGTGCTTGTTGGGGTGGCCGGCCCCCTCCCCTTGGTCTTCATTATATAGGTGGAAGCCCCAAGTGTTGGACTACAAGTCTCCGAATAAGACCCGAACCCAAAACCTTCCATGTGATAGGGAAACCTACCCAAGGTGGGAATCCCACTTGGGGTGGGATTCCCCCCTTCCATGTGGGGGGGTGGCCGGCCCCCTTTGGGGAAGTCCACTTGGGACTCCTCCCCCTCTAGGGTTGGCCGGCCATGGAGGTGGAGTCCCTTTGGGACTCCGCCTTCCAAAGTGGTTTCTTCCGGACTTTTCTAGAACCTTCTAGAACCTTCCATAGAACCTTCCGGATCATTTTAAATCTCATAAAATGACTTCCTATATATGAATATTATTCTTCGGACCATTCCGGAACTCCTCGTGATGTCCGGGATCTCATCCGGGACTCCGAACAAATATTCGAACTCCATCCCATATTCAAGTTCTACCATTTCAACATCCAACTTTAAGTGTGTCACCCTACGGTTCGCGAACTATGCGGACATGGTTGAGTACTCACTCCGACCAATAACCAATAGCGGGATCTGGAGATCCATAATGGCTCCCACATATTCAACGATGACTTTAGTGATCGAATGAACCATTCACATACGATACCAATTCCCTTTGTCACGCGATATTTTACTTGTCCGAGGTTTGATCATCGGTATCACTCCATACCTTGTTCAACCTCGTCTCCTGACAAGTACTCTTTACTCGTACCGTGGTATGTGGTCTCTTATGAACTCATTCATATGCTTGCAAGACATTAGATGACATTCCACCGAGAGGGCCCAGAGTATATCTATCCGTCATCGGGATGGACAAATCCCACTGTTGATCCATATGCCTCAACTCATACTTTCCGGATACTTAATCCCACCTTTATAACCACCCATTTACGCAGTGGCGTTTGATGTAATCAAAGTACCTTTCCGGTATAAGTGATTTACATGATCTCGTGGTCATAAGGACTAGGTAACTATGTATCAAAAGCTTATAGCAAATAACTTAATGACGTGATCTTATGCTACGCTTAATTGGGTGTGTCCATTACATCATTCATACAATGATATAACCTTGTTATTAATAACATCCAATGTTCATGATTATGAAACTAATCATCCATTAATCAACAAGCTAGTTAAGAGGCATACTAGGGACTCTTTGTTGTTTACATATCACACATGTATCAATGTTTCGGTTAATACAATTATAGCATGATATATAAACATTTATCATAAACATAAAGATATATAATAACCACTTTATTATTGCCTCTAGGGCATATCTCCTTCAACGCTTGCTCTCTTCGGCAGGGTTCAGCGCTATGACTAGCAAAGGAAATAGGATAAGTTAGGTAAAAGAGAAAGGGGCTTACAGTTCAAACTCTCTGTGGCCTTCTGCAATTCAGTGAGAGCGTAGCGTTCTACGTCAGCTGCAAGCTCGCTCTTCTTTTTGATGATAGCAGCCAAGGCATAAGTGCTGCGCATGTCCTTTTCCATCTGTGTGATCCGATTCTTCATACGCTGAAGTCGATCACTCTGAAAAACAGCACCCGAAGAATCATCAACGAACGAAGGCACATGGAAAACCTGCAAGACATTGTCAAAAGGGCATGATGGATTGTTTCGATTCAGCATTGAAAGTTACTCCCATCGGGAGAGTGCAAGTAAAAATGTCGTAATAAGAGTGCACTGGCAACATTGCCAGCATGGAATTTATTACAATCACGAAAAGTTTCATG
Source organism: Lolium perenne (assembly GCF_019359855.2). Taxonomy (NCBI): domain Eukaryota; kingdom Viridiplantae; phylum Streptophyta; class Magnoliopsida; order Poales; family Poaceae; genus Lolium; species Lolium perenne. Next base: position 26,456,622 of record NC_067244.2, read on the forward strand.
GCAGGACACTGTTTAAATGAACTAAGTTACATAAATATGGGGCCTGGGTTTGGTTTGACAAGCTTGGACCAGCCGACGACTTTTTTGCGGAAACTAGCTCAAGAAGCTGGCGAGCGCACTTGAGAGCCGAAGTTTTAAACACACCCAGGTCGACAAGTTGCCCATCTTGCTCTTTCGGAAGCTCTTTGGTCATCTCCTCGATATCGGCTTTGAAGCCATAACCCATCATGAGCTGAAAGGCTAGGAGGGCGCCATAGGTACGCGAAGTACGTTTAAATACCTCGATAACCTCCTTGGTGTTGACGGCGAAAGCATCGATCAGCTGCCCCAAAGTCTTGTCTTGAATAATCTTGGGAAAGATCATCGAGTGCATCCGTGTCATGGCTTCCTTGCCCTTCTCGAGGAGGTCCTGCGTAAGCTGATGTGAAGCAAGAGTCATCGACACACCGTTTGCCGGAGAATTGTTTGGAAGCTTATCCAAAGCTTCGGCAGGGATATCGGCGGCCTCTGCGAAGAACGAAATGGGAAGGAGTTTACTAACAAAGGATTGGATTCGCAAAGTAATAATCAACAGGGAAGCAGAAAGGGAATTACTAAGCAAAGCCAAGGAAGATTGGCGAAGAAGATCATCCTTTTCAGCCGCCCAAGCTTCAGCGGCCAATCTGGACGCCTCTTCGTCCTTCAGTTTCTTCTTCAGCCCCTCGAGTTCCCCCTTCAGGGAGTCGACTTCTTGGCGGGCTTCGGCAGCTATTTTTGTTGCACCTTCTAATTTCGAGGAAGAAGACTTTACCTCCTTTTGCAGTCGAGCCTTGTCCACTTCCAGGGAAGTAAATTGGGAGGCGAAGGTCTCCAAAGAAGATATGACAGCTCGCAGATCCTTAAGAAAAGGGAAAAATAGATATTTGTTGAAGGATCATTAATCAAGGAACATTTAGGAAAGTTTGCGTTGCGACCGAAAAAGACTTACAGGTTTCCTGAAGGAGGAGTAGTGGCGGCAGCAGTCGAAGGAATATCTTTTCCCTTGGAAAGGGAGGAAGCAGTCGATACCTGGGCCGCGGGGACTGCAGTAGGGGCCGAAGCCTCGGAAGCTGCAACATTCGACAGAGCGGCGCCAGATTTGGCCTTCTTAGACGGAGGCTCGATGAAACCTTCGTCACTGCAAAAAAGAAAAATTGGCAAAAATTAAGAAAGGAATGCGAATGGTAAGAACAAAATACGACTTCTGGGAAAAGAAGCAAGCACTTACAGGTCGAAGAGATCATCTTCGTCGGCAAAGCCGCCGAATGGTCTCTTCACAGGCGAAGCTCTGGCCTCCTCCACAGCTGCATTAACAAAGGCAACATGATCAGCGTCGTCATCACGCACTGATCCTGCTGTGTCGCTAGTATCGTCGGCTGGGGGAGGAGGATTGGTAAAGACAGCTTCAGAATTCATCGGATCATCGCGTTCATCCTTTGGGCTTGTGTTTTCGTCGGTATGAAATCCAACAGGGGCTGAGGAATCTCTTTCTTCAGAAGTATCATCCGGCAGGTCACGCAAGTCTCCAGGAGCTATGAGGGTCTGCCGAAGAAAAACAAGTAAGAACAATGACAGTCATGTTGATCAAGGAGAACAGAGTAATAAGAGTATGATGAGGAAAATTTACCTCCATTGGCGGATGATCAGCATCAAAAGGTGGATGAGAAGATATCAGCGGGATTGAATCTTCCTGGCTGAAGAGAGTAAGGCGTCGAACTTCATCAAGCAGTTCCTTTTCCGATAGTTCGGCAATATTTATCCTGGTCTCATCCTTCGGACCCGAATATAACCACATCGGATGAGCCCTGGCCATGATTGGCTGAACCCAACGCTTCAGGAACACAACAACTACCTCTGTGCCTATCATGGTCTGGCCATCGGCTTCTTTGATCCGAAGAAATTTGTCAAATAACTCGTCGACTGCTGGTCTTTCATTGGTAGAAAGGATGTTCTTCCAAGAGTGCTTAGGTTTGGCTTCGAGAACATCGGAAAAGCGAGGAAGCTGGGATTCGGTTGTTGAAGAATCCCTAATGTAGAACCACTTCAGTCTCCACCCTTGCACTGATTCTCTCATCGGAAAGTTGAAATAATTGACTTCTGAGCGGGCGCCGAACCCGACTCCCCCAATGACAAAGGGTCCGCTACTACTGCTGTATCTCTTTATGAAGAAGATTTTCTTCCACAACCCAAAGTGAGGCTCAGTGCCCAAAAACGCTTCGCAAAGGGTGATGAACACAGCAAGGTGAAGGATTGAGTTGGGGGTAAGTTGCCACAGTTGGATCTCGTAAAACCGCAGAAGGTGATGAAGGAACTTGTGGGCAGGGAGCGAGAGACCTCGATACAAGAACGACAAGAAGATCATGGTAAAACCAGCGGGAGGATTAGGCCGAGAAATCGCACCTGGGAGAATTACATTCCCCTCATCGGAAGATATTAGACCAAGGCTTCGAGCCCTCTTTTCATCACGCTTTGTGACGGAGGACGCTAGCCAATCTTCGGGGTTGGTCCCAGCCATGGAGCTTGACGGCGCTGGCGGCGCCGGAGCTGGAGGAGGAGCGTCTGGAGCGCTTCTCTTCGGAGGATTTGAAGAAGCCTTGGCGGCAGCACCGCTGCTCACAGAACTGGCGGCGGTGATGGGGTTATTCTTCTTCACCATCATTGGATCTGGAGAAGATCTAGAAGCGGCGGCGGCGCAGCGGTTATGAGAGAGGAAGATGGAAGAAGGAAAGGAGGATGCGACGATGATGTGTGAAAATGGGAAGGACTTTGCTCTGAGAGATTTTAAGCGTGGGGAAACCTGAGGATTGCGTAGGCACGTGTCATTGTTTCCAATTCATTAAGAGGACCCTTTCTTCATCGTTGATCGCGGAAATCGAGGAGGCGTCTTGGTAACTGTACGAGAAAGGCGGATATTTCTTAAAAACAGAGCCACGCAGAAGTAGGATGGGCCCAATGGGTCGTGTCTTGTCAGTCAGAATTGTAGTATTGGTAACGTCATCAGTGACGTCGTGAAGACCGCCGGAAGCATTCGAAGAAAAATGAAAGAGTATCGGATGGTCGACTTGAGTCTACGCACGAATCGCAAGCATCCGCACCTAGACTCGAAGGCTACTCCCATCGGGAGCGCTGGACGCGCACCCGATAAAACGTGAACTCGAAGATACCCCTGTGAAGAAATATTTGAAGAAAAAGATGGAATGCTCAGCTCGAGTCTGCACCCGTCCGCAAGCACCCGTGCCCAGACTCAGGGGCTACAGTCCCATCGGGAGCGCTGGGCGCGCACCCGATAAAACTTTTTTGCACTCCGGGATCATGCCCGGGGACTTGATTCTGTGTAGGGTAACGTTGTTTTGCCATCGGCAGTTAACCAACAAAGCTGGGCCCATTACTCAATATCCTTTATGCGTTCAAACTTCACTGAAGAATACGAGCCCCGGTACAAATGTATCGGATGATCCATGAAGACTTGCAGAAAAACTTCGGCAGAAGAAGATGTTCGAGTAACACAACTTGAGTCTACGCACGGATTGCAAGCATCCATACCTAGACTCGGGGGCTACTCCCATCGGGAGCGCTGGACGCGCACCCGATAGAAGAAGATGGTACTGTTAAAAGATGGACAAGAACAATCAAGGAGAAGATCATTTAGTGGAGGCATGCTTTAGTCTCTACCCGAAATATCTTCGGCTAGACACTCGGGGACTACTGACGTGGGCATTACCCTTCGGGTAACCGACTGGAGGCCCATGAAGATACTCGATGGCGAGGCGAGCCACTAGGACGGTGCAGGAGAAGATTCCTTGAAGAACAAGGCAAGAGAGGAGCCAAACAAGGAAAGTTTAGAGCTAGGTCTTTTGTAAACCTAGTCGTACCCGGATAGATCTCTTGAGACCTGGCCTCCTATATAAAGGCCAGGAGAGGGGCTGCCGAGGGACACAGAATCAATTGTAGCAACTTTAGCCACCAGAAGTCTAGAGCTAGGTCGCCGTAGCACTTAGCCTCTCGATGAGATTACAGCCGAAACCTTCGGCACCCCATTGTAACCCAATATTATCATAATCAAGATCAGACAGGCAGGACATCGAGGGCCCCGAACCTGGGTAAATCGCTCTCCCCGCTTGTCTGTTTACCGATGTCTCGTATCAGCCTACAGGATTCCATCAACCCTAAGCCCCAATCGGAGGGCATTGCCGAGGAGTACCCTCGACAGCCTCCCTCGCGTGGAGGGTGGCAAGGTCCAGTACATCTGGATAGACGGCGCAGACCATCTGGACAATGTGAGCCCAAATGCAGTCGTGGTCGGCCATGGATGGGTGTTTGCTAGGGTTTGCTTGAGGTGTGTTGTGGTCACTGACCGGCGTCGTGCATATATAGGCACATCGGGCGGGAAACACCGGCCGTGCGCTAGCTATTTCCCGGGCGCAAAACACCGGCGAAGCGCGCCAATCTATTGGCCGTGCGCGGGAACCACCGCCCTTGCGCGGGTAACGGTAATCCTTGGCAGCAGTCCTCGATGGGACATTAACCCGCCATTACTCGACCTTGACACTGTTAGGGGGCAAAAAATGCATCGGCCCGCTGGGGATACACCAGACGCAAATGGCCACCGTGGGCCTTTTCTCTAGATCTTTTGACCACGAGTCGATGCAAACGGTCGCGTGCGGTCACATTTCGTGTCTGTTTTGTGTCGGGCTGTTGGAAATGCCCTTAATGTTCTATCCGGCGTCACTAGGCCATCCTAGACTAACATAGAACATGCTCGGGTGCCGAACATGAGCCGCGGCCTAAGCCATGTAGGACACATACAACCGGGTTTCACACACCAGTGACTCAGGTCCATATCAACCGTCGCATCGCCTCCCCTCCTTCTCGAGGCTGCTCCCACCCAGCGAAATCGTCACCGCCGATGCCGCCTATTTTGATGCTGGCTGTCGGCGAGACGCCTTGCCTACGCCCACCTCTCCTTTGTCACCTCTTCCCTCTCGCTTCGCTGCCCGCCGTCTATGCAGAAGGTATGGCGATCTCGCACGACGGCCTTTCTTGTATGGTGTTCGGCTGTATGTCTCTAATGACTTTTGTAACTCGCCGTTGTTCAGTTCATTGATTCCTTTTTTTTGATCTGTAGAATATGGATACCAGTGATGAGATGATGATGCATTTGTTCATAAAGGAGGAAGCCAATACCTACGCCGATGAAGTGGAGCGCTTCATGATTCTTGCCGCTCTTCTAAAATTACAAGAGCACGAGAACGCCGCTCCAAACTTGGAGGTAAGTGTAGGAGAAATAAATGGAAGCCAAAGCAGAGAATGGAGGATCATGCGATGCTCTACATTGGCAATTTCGCCAAAGAATCAACATATACCACAATTTTTTTTGCTAGTAATTTAGGATGAACCACCTGTTCATGATGATACTAAATCATGTGAGAGTTTGATAACAACTAATCCTTGGCTTCCCATCAACTTAGAAATGCATTGTCACAATGAGGATGCTTGCATATGGAGTTCCTGGAGATCTAAAAGATGAATATGTACACATGTATGAGTCCAAAACTCAGGAATCCATGTGAGTGGTCGGGAAGTTTGGGCCACTATTTGAGGGACAACTCTTATCTTGGCATGAAAGCGAGAGGATTTTGTGGGATGTTTGGAAGTATCGATTGCATGCACTGGTTTTGCAAGAATTGTCCATTTGCCTGAGAAGGTTTGTACAAATGGCATCATAAACATTGCAGTGTGGTATTTCAAGCCGTGGCAAACCAGGACCTCGAGATTTGGCACATTTTTTGGCATGGTGGATTCCCACAATGTCATCGATGTGCTGCAATACTCTCTGGTTTTCTCTAGAATTGTTAAACTCACCTTGCAACTATTGGGTCAATGTCCACCAATATACCAAAGGTTACTACCTAGCCGATGGTATCTATCCAAAATGGTTTCTATTGTGAAGACACTCATCGATCCTCTAGGCCAGAAGAAGACTTACTTTGCTTTGCGGCACGAGAGTTACATGAAGGTTGTGGAGTGGCCATTTGATGTTCTGTTAGCTCGATTTGCAATTGTCAAATATACTGGTGTTACTTGGTCTCAAGAAGAAATGTAGGAGGTGATGAATGGTTGCGCGATCTTGCACAACTTGATCATCGAATTCAGCCATGGATGATCATCCATATGATGGCCATGTCCTCTTGTTGAGCTTTTAATTATCAGGTGCCTACGGATTTTGATGCATTTCTCGCCATGCATGCAGAAATTCGCGCATGTGTAATTGCAAAATGATCTTGTCGATCATCTGTGGAGGCTCAAAGGAGACGCTAGTTGATTTGAATAGTATGAATAATTTGTGTGCTAAAGTATTTATTTGTGTGTTCCAAACTATTTATGTATTATGAAACTATTTATATGTGAGCTAAAATATTTATTTGTGTGTTCTAAACTATATTATATTATTATAAACATGCGCAAAATTATAAGAAAAAGATGAAAACTCTAACCAAATCGACCATTTGAGGTCCCCCAAAAGTGGTAACCCTTGCCTGCGCCACCCAAGCGGTATGTTCGGCGCGCGTGGCAAGCGTCGTTTGAGAGATACGGCTGAGATGCTGTTATATGTGCACTTTCTACATTAAATTTGCTGTTACCACACGCTATACCATATTTTTCTAAAAGGATTTAGAATATCATATGATAGCTGCCTACACATTCGAATATTGATATATGAGACCACGAATTCAGTACGAAAACTATATGCAACATGACAAAATGAATAAATACAACAAACCTACATAAATAATATAGATTCATGTGGATGCAAATAGTGTAAACACAAGGGATAAGATAACACATGCACATGCTTTAGTAGCCAAGTATGCTAAGAAGTCTGGACTCTATATTCAATAAAGTGACCATGTAACTTAGCTATTTTTAAGGGATGAGTCACTAACTACTAAATATATTCTATTAGCTTTGACGTTTCGGGTAAAAATCAGATTATTCGAATAAAAGTCATCAGATAATCCTAAATAATTTTGAAATACGGTATCATATAGTGTATCCTTGTCAAGTTCGGCATTGGATATCTTTATTCGTCAGATTCCTTCAATCCAGATATAGATTCTCAAAAAAGGTTCAAAAACTAATTCGATGTGGAAATTATCTTAGCTATTCGCACCCCTACTCACACGCGTGATTATTACTTCTTATTAGCAGGCTAGTTATGAAATATGATCAACAAGTCTAGCCGGTCTTCTGCACTGGCAAATTAATGCTGAGAGCAAATAAATATTCATTATGAGAGTACAAAAAGTTGCAATTGAGCACGTGTGCAGTTACACACCCGCAGAGTAGGTGAAAAATCCACTCCCCTCGATTGAACGTAAATTGTTTGTGGGTAGCTACTTTTATTAAACGGTGGGCAATGTCGATAGTGTTAAACCTTGTGTCATGTGGGTGACAACGTTGCTCTCAGTGCTGTGTCTGCCGTCACTTTAGAGCATGTCCACTCGTTAGCGCTCCTCACGTCCAAATCCGGTGAAATTTTCTTCCGGATTGGAGGAAAATTTGGCCCGGGGAGCGCCGACAGCCGTCCCCCCGGCAGGACACCCCCAACTCGCATAAGCTCGATGAAAATCTGCTCCTCCTCTTCGTCCGAGTCCATGGCCGGCGAGGCAAATGGACGAACACCTGACGGGCGTGGTCGAGGCTAGCCGAGACGCGAACGACAAGGAGTAGGCCGTCGTCGAAAAATAGGCAGGCAGATAGGCCGTCGTCGAAAAACGGCGGAATATAGGCAGGTGGGAAGGAGGGACGGCGGAATCTGGGCAACAAGCCGGCGGGGTGGTGCCGGCGGCGAGAGAGATACGAGGGGTGTGGGGGGGGGGGGATTTTGAGCAAGGTGGTGGTGGGGTTCGTGTGTCCAGTCGCCGACAGATCGGGCCCTTCCCCACTTTTCACTCGTCCGGACTCCCCGATAGCTCCCCGGGGGACCGGGGATGGCGTGGGCTCACCGGGTGGATGAAGGGCCAAATCCGGACGAAAACGAGAAACCGGGGGTGCGACTGAATTTTACCGTCTGGATGAGAAAAACGTCGATCGGGTGCTTCGTCGGGGAGATGAGTGGAGATGCTCTTAGGCATGTGGTCTTGTGAAACACGGGCCTCTCTTCACCTCTGCGAGAGTGTCTTGTATTTGCTCCTTCCACAACCGACGGGATGTTTCTATCCGGCAGTGTAGCAGGACTTGCTAGCTTGGTAAAGCGGGTCATCGTTTGCCTCCTCATCCATTTCGACGCTGTCTCGGATTTTTTGTATAAGCCGTCTGGGAGAGCTGGATCGAAGAGCATGATGTTACTTTGAAGTGCATCGGCGTGCACAGTGGCATAGACCCAAAGGCTGGCGGGTGAACCGCCGTGGTGTGAGCGCTGCAGATGGCGCTCATTCACGATACCTCCCATTCCCAAACCAAGTTCCATATACACTAGCGAGATTGATGCAAAAACTACTAGTACTAGAGGGCAAGGTAAGCTAGATACTACAGTACTAGGCACAAGAGCTAGCAAACATCCATTTGTTACTTTATAGACCGACGCAAAATGAAGGGTAAATATATAAGGATGGATCGATAGACATGGACATACTTCAACTTAATGCATCTGAATTGACAACATGTTTTCCATCTGAATCTCCAACTAATGCATATGAACCCAACTAGTAGCAATGGTTTTTCATTTCACGCACCATGAATGCAAGGGCTGCATCCCTAGTTGTTGCAAACAACCTGAATAATTAACCTTTTCCACACACACACAAACTGCAGGGAATTACGCACCAATACATCTATCTATTATATACTAAAACCAATAATTAAGCATGTCTTCTACTCCTAATTAATGGTACCTGCGAGGCACGTACACACTGGAAGATAGGATAGGCCATAGGCGAGCTCGTACCTGCGAGGCACCCCTCTTTGTTTCGTCGAACACATGGACGCTGCGGGGTTCAGTAGAAGGCGCGCCATTTGCAGCGAAATGGAGTGGGCCTCTTCGCGCCAGATTCCCGTCTGACCCGGAGTAGGGGCGGTTGACGTCGATGGATCGTGGTCGATCGAACATGGCGTTCGGATTGAATCCGCTGTGTTCGACGCTGTCGGCGTTTCGGCATAGAAGCCCAGGGATGGAGAGCCGAGCCTCACCCGATTGCCCGACGCGTTGCTGCTTTGGCTTCAGCCAGCAACCTCCGCGCCATTTTATATGGTATGGCTGGCCGCGCTCACCAACGTATTGGCCGCCCTCTGGCGGCGCCCGTTCCTTTCTTGTGTGGCGAACTTGCAGCGGGTGAGAATGGTCTGCCACTCATCGTCAGTTTTTTTTAAAGAGAAGGCTGCCCAGCTTTAAATTAATAAAGCCCCTAACGGCTAAGATTGTTACAAGGTGCAGCCCGCTTACAACACAACGAACACCAACTACACAAGATGAACAAGAAAAACAACTAGTCCATGTCGAAGCCTCGTCGCGAAGACACCAGGGAAGACGCATCCCAAGTCCGAGGGAGCCACATGCAGCCTTGAGGGAAATCATCGTCTGCAACACCGGTTGAGAAGGCAGCACCAGCCGCCATTTCCAATGCCGAAGAGGGATCCCTTCCCTCTCGTCCTGGCTCGGAGGACGCCGTACCGTCGGACATCGGATGCGCTCCCCTGAGCAATGGAGGAAGCAGACCACCATCCCAACCTAGGCAGAAACCAGAAACGCCTCGCTGACGCTGACGAGACCACCGAGACTGAAACTGCCACCGACCAAGGTAACCACCGCGAATAACGCAAACAGGGGCACGGATCGCTGATGATGAAGGAGAAGGTCACCGAGCACGCTCCGGAGACACCACTACCAGCCACCTCGCACCTCGACAGCCCTCAACCGGCAATCGATCCCCAAACGACGCCTCCAAGGAGAAAACGACGCTCATGGCGCCGACGACGCCCAATCCAGCGGATTGTGGGTTTTCACCTCGGAACATGGCCGGGGTGTGGAGAACCAGGACCTCAACAACGCCTCGAGAGGAATCACGGCGCCTGGGGGCGTCGCCACTGCCGTGGTAGTCCAGCTGACCAAGGGATTCCCCCAGTCCCGATCTCGCACGCACCACCACCTCCGAACGAGCCCCAGAACCAGCAGGAACCGGCGGCCCAGAACAGAGGGGAAAAGGGCCAACTTCAGGGGAGAAAAGCTGACCTTCAGATCTTGCCAAGGGCACCGGAGCAGCCCCCCAGCCACGACCACCACCCACCGCCGCCTTGCCACCCGCGCGGCCAAGGACGACAGCGCGCACCCGCGGACGCCGCTAGCCGTCATAGCCGACGCCGCCTCTCCACCCGAGGCCGCCGCCCCGGCGCCCAAGGATCCCTGCAAGAAGTAGCATCACCGCCGCTGTCCACGCCCACAGGGGGAAGCCAACGCCGTCGAGCTCCGCCGCCTCCACCACGAGGAGACGTCCCGCCGCGGTGCGCCGGCCCGCCGCGCGAGGAGCCGCCGGCTCGTCGCTGTCGATCCCCGCCGCCGGGATGGGAAGGCCCCGCGCCGCCACCCCACGAGAGGAATCGAGAGAGATCCGCCGCCGCCGGCACCACCCAGACTTTGCCCGGTGGCTAACGCCGGCGGCGGCGGCGGAGGGGCCGGGGAGAGGTTGGCTGGGTTAGGGTTTGGGGATCGCCCTCCCGTTGCCCGCGGGGAGCGACAGGGGACGAAACGTTTTCTGCATTAATTTTTGACACTCATCGTCAGTCATGCCCGACGACTGCATCTTGTGTGGCAGCTGCGGCTGCGGCCGAACGAAGGCCCCGTTGGCAGCTTTCCTCGGTTGCTTCCCTTTTGGTGGCATGGTGGAGGCGAGATCTATTGGCCTTTCCTCGGTTGCTTCCCTTTTGGTGGCATGGTGGAGGCGAGATCTATTGGCGGTCTGGCAGCGAAAGCGACGAAAATGGTGGGAGGATTGGAGAAATGGGCGTTGAAGCCGGGAAGGGAATGAAATGGGTGGGGAAGACGAGCAAGGCGGGAGGGGAAAAATTGTAGCCGCTAATTTGACTCGGCTGACCATATGACATGTGTGGCCTGCTACGAAATGCCATTTTGATCGTGTCCGGCGTGTCAGGTGCGTGGCTTGTGGGTCGGGGAGGCACGCCGAACAGGTTTTTGGGCCGCGCCAGGTGCTCGAGGAGTTTGGGGAACACATCTTGGTGGCAAAATTTGTCCAGCGCTCGCCAAACTAATTTGGCGGCCTTTTTGGAAAACCCGGCTGGGATGCTCTAATAGTTTGATGCACTAGCCAAGTTAGTCCAAACTATTGAAAATAGCTACTTTATACGTATATTTTAACAGAGTGTGGTATATACACGCACCGCAGTACAACCTTCAGATTACGAGACACTGAAGAATGTGGCTCGTACATTCTCGTGGGGCGCGATGATCGTGCGCACCGAGCATTCCGGTGGCGTGAGAGACGCGGACACCGTGAGCGTGGCAAAGTACGAGCTGAGCCAAAGCAGCTCGCTCTGGTAGGCAAGGAATGGCAAGCCAAGGGGCAATCGCTGCAAATCTCCGGCTCTCTTATTATGCAAGCCCGGAGGATCCCGCAAGACAGAATGCAAATTTCAGAAGCCGCCTGGGAGAGCTTGATCCGGTGGCGTTGAAGTGCGTTGGTGTGGGCAGTGGCATAGATTGAATAGCTGGCGGGTGAACCGGCGTGCTGTGATTGTTGCAGACGGCATTACGCGGCAACATCGGAACATGCGTATTGCGCCCATTCACGATACCTCCCATTCCCAAACCAAGTTCCATATTATTCACTAGCTAGATTGTCGCAAACAATTACTAGTACTAGAGGGCAATGTAAGCTAGCTACTACAGTATTGGGTACAAGAGCTACTAGCAAACATCCATTTGTTACTTTATAGACCGATGCAAAAGGTAGATATGGGATAGACCGATACACAAGGACATACCTCAACTTAATGCATCTGAATCGACAACATGTTTTCCGTCTGAATCCCAACCTTAATGCTTATGAACCCAACTAGCAATGGTTTTTCATTTCATGTACTCCTTCTGTCCCACAAAAATTGTTTTAGATTTGTCTAAATTTGTACCAGTGGAGTACCATGAATGCATAGGCTGCACCCGTAGTTGCTGCAAACGCCCTGAATAATTAACCTTTTCCGTACACACACAAAATGCAGGGAACTACGGGTCAGTGCATTTAGATAAGGAAAGATGAGTAAATGGCCCCGAGCTGCACAAAAAATCCAAGGAAGAACCAACAAAAAAGGAGCAAAATGAAAATGTACAATTGCTTATAAGTGCATAATTCATAAGGATAACTGGGGGTACATAACAATTTTAGTTCAAAAAGGGTACTCCAATTCAAAATTCCTAGCACCTCAGAAATAGGCAGTAGTGTTTTAGAAACTCGGTACAGTTTGGAAAATAAAATATAAGCTTAAATTACTTCAATCTAGTGTTAATCTGGTGGATGCTGACTAGAGTTAACTCATAACCAACAGGTAGATCCGCTGATGATCCGTCAAAGAACCAACAGACTGTCAATCTGGTGTATCTGCTTTGCAAAACGATCCCGTCTCGGCCTCTTGTCTGATTGTACCAATCTAACACAACCAATTTTTTTTAATTAAAAGTCCTCTTAAAACAAAGATTATGACAGCTGCTTGTTCGCAGCTATAGATACTATCACTTCCGGTATTTTGCTATTTCTTATGCAGCCTTCCCACATCATATATAATGAATTACATGATGTTCCGGCCAGGAAATTCCTTGTCAAGCTTGGAGAGATGCTTTATTGAGAGGAAATGCAATGGTTGCAACGTTCGCGCATAGCCTGGTTGCGAGAGGGAGACCGCAACACAAAATTTCTTTCATCGGAAGGCATCATGGAGACATAAAAAGAATAGGATCAGGAGACTCAAAAGAAATGATGGTACTGTAACAGCTGGGGAGATGGAGGACATGGCACGATTTTTTTTCAAAAATCTGTATACCCGGGAAGAGAACACAAACCCTAGTATTGTCATGGATCCTGTTCAGAATTGTGTCAACGACGAAATTAATGAGAGATTGTGTGCACCATTTACTGAAAAGGAAATTAGTGATGCAGTTTTTCAAATTGGGCCTTTAAAAGCACCATGACCGGATGGGTTCCCGGCTCGCTTTCTGCAACGTAATTGGGATATTCTTCGCCATGATGTTTTCATGGCTGTGCAGCGCTTTTTTGCTGATGGTGTCCTGCCGGAGGAGGTAAAGGACACTGCTATTGTTCTTATCCCAAAGAAGAATGACCCAGAAGAGCTGAAAGAATTTTGACCAATAAGCCTATGTAATGTCATTTATAAAGTGGTTTTAAAATGCTTGGTAAATAGGCTGTGGCCTTTTCTCCAGGATATAATATCCCCTACACGGAGTGCGTTCATCCCGGGCAGGCTAATCACGGATAATGCTCTAATAGCCTTTGAGTGTTTATATGCTATTCAAACCGGATCTGCAGAAAGATCTGAATTTTGTGCGTATAATTTGGATATGGCTAAGGCATATGACCGCGTGGACTGGAGGTTTTTGGAAGGAGTTTTAGCGAAGCCGGGCTTTCAAAGTCGATGGATACGGTGGGTGATGGCGTGTGTCACCACTGCACGGTACTCAATTCGCTTCAACGGATATTTGTTGGACTCTTTCGCTCCTACTCGTGGACTTCACCAAGGTGATCCTTTATCGCCGTATTTATTTCTGTTCGTAGCTGACGGTTTCTCATTTTTGATTAGAGAAGTGATACATGATGGTTCGCTTCGAGAGTTACACATATGTAGAAGGGCGCCTGTAATCTCTCATTTATTGTTTGATGATGATAGCCTTCTATTTTTCGAGGGATCTGTAGAGCAAACCCTTGTGGTGAAATCTGTTTTGGATCGATATGAATAAGTACAGGCCAAATGGTTAGTTTGGGAAAATGCTCCATAATGTATGGTGACCACTGTCCGGCTGCGGTTCAAGATGAAATTAAAGGAATATTAAAATATGAGACTACATGTTTTGGAAATATCTTGGGCTACCGGTTCTACAAGGTAGAATGAAAAAAGGGAAATTCCAACCTATTAAAGGAAGATTTGTGAAGCGAGCTACTGACTAGGCTGAGAAATACATGTCTAGCGCGGCAAAAGAAACACTCGTTAAAGCTGTGCTTCAATCGTTGCCTACTTATGCAATGGGGGTCTTCAAGTTTCCCGAGGGTCTTATTGAGGACCTGTCTAAAGTTGTACATGATTTCTGGTGGGGAGACGAGGAGAATAGACGACGTATGCATTGGATGGCATGGGATCGACTAGCCCGACCAAAATCTCAAGTTGGTGTCGGCTTTCGTGATTTGAAAATCTTCAATCAAGCGCTACTCGCGAGGCATGCATGGAGATTGATTCACTTCCCATGCGCTCAGCTACTGAAATCTAAATACTACCCGGCTGCACACCTTCTGGACACGGCATTTATCCAAAACCCCTCGCCAACATGGCAGGGTATTGCTTTCGGTCTTAAAATACTAAAGAAGGGGGCGATTTGGAGGATTGGGTCAGGAACGAGTGTCAGAATGTTCCGCGATAAGTGGCTACCAAGACCAAATGTTTTAAAACTTGTGGGAATAAGAGGAAACTCAAGCCGGAGATGGGTATCAGAATTGATTGATCCGGGCACTCGTTCATGGAAGGAGGACGTGGTGAGAGATTGTTGTTTACTTGAGGATGCAGAGCCTATACTAGCGAACAAGCTACTAAGCCGGCAGTGCGATGACTTTGTCGCGTGGCAACCGGAGGCGAATGGTATATTTACGGCCAGGTCGGCATATCGTCTGGTCCTGCAACCCTCGTTGAATGTGCTGAGTCATGGGAACCGGCTCTTCTCCAGCAGGAGACATAGGCATATGGAACATTGTTTGGAAAGCGCAAGTCCCTCCGAAGCTTTGGATTTTCGCTTGGAAAACGACGACATTGACGCTTGCAGTTCGGACTGGATTACATCGTCGTATACGGTCTGTGGATATTACGTGCGCGATATGTGGATGCATGCAGGAGGATGTGCATCATGCACTTGTCACCTGCACCATGGCGCGAGCTCTGCGGCAAGACATGAGGAAACACTGGGCTCTACCACCGGAGAGTGCCTTTTTGGATACGGGCAGGGAATGGTTCGTGAACTTACTCGATAATGTTGACACTACTAGGCAAAAAGGGTGAATTTGGTCTCCTCAGAGGTTCTACTCCTGTTTCTTTAGTGGGTTTAGTTTTGGAATAGTGTAATTTTGTTGGGTCGATATAAGTAGTCTTGTTGGGTTGATCAGTCAATGTAACCAACTCTGAAGTAGCAAGTTTCTTATGTACTCTTTTCCTTACTAAATACCCAAGCGGATTGGAAGATTTTTAATGAGATGGTTTAATTGCGTAATATATTATGTTTCATCTTTAAAAATAAACTTCTAACGAAACATCTGATGCAGTTCATTTCAGAGCGAACTAGGCCTACATGTACAGATTGGCGAGTTCAATTTCAAGTTTAGAGCGAGCCAGAACCCCATGTTTGTTCGATTTTGCGTTATCGTGATTAATTAATTGACCATCGGACTGACCATCGGACGTAGAGTTTAGAAAGTTTACTGGGTCGAGTTTTTTTTTGGGAGCAACCAAATATTTCATTAATCGAACACCAAGTTACATGAAGCAACATATGTGGAAACTAAAAGACAAACCGGGATAAAATGATTATCCTGAATTTGCAGATAAAATCCTAAAAAATCGAGAAATACAAAACGATCCCTAAGATTTCCTGCAACCACCGTAGCCAGCGGCCGCCGTCCAATTCCAACGCCGCCGAGACGAACGCAAGAAGAGACGACGAGCCTCTATCGTTGCAAGATCCAAAAAAGCACCATCGCCAACGAGGCTTTGTGAGTCGATGAACAGGCCTGCTGCAAGCAGCGAGGCACATGTCGCCGTGGCACGTCGACCGGGGGACGTTCCCGTGTTGTCTTGGACCAAGATACGCCGCCTCCCATCGACGAAGTCAGAGAAGAACGACATAACCACCACCTCCGGACCAACATCTTCGCTCCAGAAGAACCACCTCGCCCCGGTCCCCAGCGCCGTCGTGGACAACGACAAACGCCAGTGACACATCGAGAAACAGATCTCGCCAGATCTGAAGAATGGCGAGAAGACCAAGCTGCTGACCTGAAAGATCGACAAGCACACGTTGCCAACAATTCCGAGATGCCATCGTGAAGGTCGCCACCGTGTGGGAGTGAAGTTGTCACAGATTTATTTGCCCGGGCGCCGCTCCCACCACCCCAACGACGCACCATAGGAGACAAAAACTAACCCTAACTACTAGGCTAGAACGGAGGAACGAGGTTCCCCTCCCTCATGCCGCTGCCAGAGCGGCAAACGGAGGGAGAGGAAACCAGGCCCAACACCGTGGCCGGAGATTGGGAAGATTGGATCGCGTCGCCGCCTCTGAGGAGCCGACGAGGGGAAATTTGACGCTTCTTAATATGTTTACCGGGTCGGGTTGGGACGATGGAAGTCTGCCTAGTTAGAGTGTGCGGTGGTACTTCCTGGACCGTGGCTGGCCTGATGGGCCTTTTGCGAAAGGTCTCAAGGCTAATTGATGGCACCACGTATAGTGAAAAATCCTTTTCCGAGTTTTTAATATCTGCTACAGTGGGCTTTTTCCCGTACTGTTAAATAGCAGTTTTTTTAATAGAACCTGTTCTTCCGTATCTGCCAGGAATGCTCTAATATGCTACATTTGCTATCAAATGCCTTGCTATCAAATGAAGAGTTCACAGTATGGTGGTAAGTTGTTAGAAGCCCAGTTGAAGGTCTGGTTTGGTGTAATTCACTCTAAAATGAATGATAAACAGTACATTAAGGAAAATTGTGCTACAATTAAGAAGCTAGAAGGAAAAGGTGTGAAAAGGACACAATAGTGACTGCCATGGCCCATGGCTCCAATTTTCACCTCCGCTCCCTCGACCCCCTGGCTCCCAGGACGCACACACAAACAAACTAATACTAACACCATTGCAGCCATCTTTGCTCATCGAGAGTCAGCGGTTTCACTGCAAAGCGTTTCGCACCTTACGCGCGTCCCAAGAAGGCTGGGGATGCTTGGTCCGTCCATACTTCTCTAGTGTGCAACATGGACGCTTGGTCCGTCCATACTTCTCTAAGGTGTAAAGCCTTTTAAGTGGTAACCATCAAAGATAGCAGGCCACGTCTTTGATACTTTGAAACTTAGATTCTTAGAGGCTATGTTACATGTAGAAGCCACGATCAGTCGTTGCACGGGTCGAAAATGTATCCCACGGAGATCTCCGCCTCACAGATCTCCTTCCGCACTCGTTCCTCCTCCTTCATCTTCTTCTTACGTTTCGTGATATCGCCCACTCCTCAAGCCAACGTTGTTGCTCGCCGGGATGTTTTTTTAGCTCTCTCTCCCGCGCTGGTTTCGTTGTGCATGAGCCTCTGCTAGCTCCTCCACTAAGAATTTGACCCAAGCACGACGATGTCTTTCCTCACTGTCACGCGATGCCCACTCCGGCTGCTCTGTGTCAATCCAACGGTACCACCTGCAGAGGGGCGGAGAATACTACAACACAAATAAGAACATTAGTACAGAAAAAGAGTGACAAAAATATGTCTATTCATCTTCCTAAGAACATACCACAGGTTTTTGGTAAGACGAACTTGCCGGTGCATCATGATCATAGTTGGCACACATAAAAATTTCATGCCGAATTTATCTGAAAAATCCTCCACCTTCGCAAGATCGTCGCACCAGTAGCGATCCTCTCTCACCCCTAGGGGCAAGCTTGCATCCTTCATCTTAATCAGCCAAAAGTCCTGGTCCAAGTAAGGGACGGTCATGTCAGCAAAGGGTTTGCGGGAGAAGAAGAGGCAGAGAAACACTAGTACATCAAAACAATCCGATGGTTCAGTTTATAAAGAGAGACAACGAGAAAATAGGTAGGAACGAAAAATGGTGGAGGAAAAGGGTTGGCGGAAGAAAGTGGGCGGGGAAATAGGCGGGAACGACAAGTGGTGACGGGAGAAAGGAGCGGAAAAAATAGTCAGGGAAAAAATGATACTAGTCAGGATTGGCCAGCCCGACTGGGCTAATTTGCGATGGCTAACCCAACAAGGGCCCGGTTAGGTTGGGCTAGCCCGATCTGGCTTAGTCGGGGTCAACAAGCCTGACTACTTCTGTTAGGCGGAGCCCACGGAATCTATTCTAGTCGGTTTACTCTAGCCCGACGGGCCCTAATCGTGTTAGGCGAGCCCGACATCATATTCTTTCTAAAAATATCCAAAATCGTGTAATATTGATGGAATTAACATTATTTAAAAAAACACGCTCAAAAGTCTGCATCTAGAAGCTAGGATTGGCAAGCCAAGGGACAGCACGCCCATGGCCCTGAGGCGCCACCATGACTCCGCCCACCTCCATTGTGGGCTTGTCGACGGGAGGCGTCGCAGCGCAACTGATAGGGTCGATGATGGCACTCGCCCATCAGCATCCTCGACGTTCTCGTCAACGTGAGCAACGTCCTGAGACAAGGTGAGAGAGTAGAATAGTGGAAGAGTGAGGAAAGAGCGTTGCTCTGATACCAACAAGAATGTTGTGAATCGCCGTGTATTCTACGTATTGATTTACAGAGTTTGGTATATACACAGTAGTACAGTACAACGTAGGAATTACAAAACCACCGGGGAATGTGGCTCCTAGAGATGCGCGTGGAGCGCGGTGATGGTGCGCACTAGGCATTCCCGTCGCGTGAGACGCGGACACGGTAAGCTCCAGCGCGTCTCAAAGAGCGATCTGAGTCTGGGCGACTCGCTCTGGCAGGCGAGGAATGGGAAGCCTAGGGGCAAGGGCAATCGTTCCAAATCGCCGCCTCCCTCTTGCAGTGTTTAAATGTCTCGAAAGAAAGAATACAAACTGCAGAGGCCGCATGGTAGAACCGGATCAAGAGCATGATGTGGCGTTGAAGTGCGCCGGCGTGGACAGTGGAATAGACCCAAAGGCAGGCGGGTGCTCTGCGTGGTGTGACTATGGTAGACATCCACGTCTTTCGGTGACAGCATCGAAACCTCCGCATTAAGGTCATTCACGATACCTCCCATTCCGAGACCAAGTTCCATATATTTGGTAAAAAAAAAAAAAGAACAAGTTCCATAGTATACACTAGCGAGATTGTCGCAAACAACTATACTAATACTAGTACTAAAGAGCAAGCTAAGCTATATAGTAGTACACTCAAAAAAAGAGCAAACTATACAGTAGTATTGGGCACAAGAGCTAGCAAACATTCATTTGCTATTTTATAGACCGGTGCAAAGTATAGATAAGGATGGAACCATAGACAAGGACATACTTCAACTTAATGCATCTGAATGGACAACATGTTTTCGGTGTGTGAATCTCCAACTTAATTCATATGAACCAACTAGTAATGGTTTTTCATTTCACGTACTCCATCCGTCTCGGTTTAACAGGTGAGTACGTAGTCCAAAAAATAGTTTTAACCATTATTTTGATCAATAAATTATGAAATATATGTTTAAAATTTATATCATCCGAAAGCATTTTTCAAATACGAATATAATGGTATAAATTTTGTAGACATATAATTTTTATTTTATTGACTAAATTAATGGTTAAACTTTATCTTAAACAACATGCGCACCTATTAAACTGAGATTGAGGGAGTACATGAATGCAGGGGCTGCATTGGTAGACATCTAGGCCTGATGCCGACAACTCCAATAAATGACCGTCGGTGTAGCTTTTGGTTGTCGGTGTTTGGCCGTTTTTTTTTAGTGCCTGAATAATTAACCATTTCCCCACACACAGAAAATGCAGGAAAGTAGGCAGTGCATTTAGATAAAATGAAGATGAGTAAATAGGCCAGAGGCCAGAGCTGCACAAAAATAAGGAAGAACAAACTAAAAAGGAGCAAAATGGAGATGTACACTTGATTATACGTGCAGAATTCATAAGGATAACTATAGGTACATAACGGTTTTAGTTCAAAAAGAATACTCCAATTCAACATTTCGTGGACCTAAGAAATAGGCAACAGTGTTTTCGATGCACCGTGCACTGGAAAATAAAAATATAAACTTAAATTACTTTGAAAAAACAATGTATCTAGTTGTCAATCTGGTGGATCCTAAGACTAGCCACAATGTGAGTATCATAGGTAGTACCATGCATACCATGTAGGCAAAAAATCTGATGTGGCACATCAATTAATAAGGAGAGAGGTGAGAGTAGTATCATAGGTAGATACCGTATCATAGCACGTAAAATTAGAAATTTTAGTGGCAAATAAATCATGTACACATATTTGCATTGAGATTCTACAAAACATTAAATATTTATGATACTATGCATTGTAGGTGTTGTATCATAAACTAGTATCATATGTATGATACTAGTCTATGATACTTTCCATTGTGACTAGTTTAACTAGAGTTAAAACCAACAGATAGATCCATTGATAATCCATGAAAGTATCAACAGATGGATCCTAACTAGAGTTAAAACCAACATCGCTTTAATTAAAGTTGACCAGCCGGTGGATAGGTCATTTAAATATTTGACCAGCCATTGTGCTTAGACTACTCACAATGCATTGAAGTAGTTGTCTTTTAAGTTTTAATTGCTACTATGAAAACGTGTTAAGAACCTTTCCATTGTGAAAGGCCTTAGACTAATCCGACGGTTAATAACTGAGATAGCTTCAGCCGTAGCTCATTCGCCCGACACCCTGTTGGCTGAGGGTGGTCTAGGGATACCGCACATGCTATTGGACTGCACAAGACACAAAATCTGTTTAGAACGTACTGTTAGGCACAATTTTCTGTCCGGCCCGCTCAATAGCCTTTTGGGATGACTCGTTTGTGGCTCGCCGCTGAGATATTCTAAGAGCATGTCTAACAGATCCCTTATTTTTCTACCCCTTAAAACACGAGTAGAGGGTCCTGTATTCACTTTTCGCTGGCCAAAAATTCGTCCGAGCTAGCAGACCCCGTATCCCCACCCCCGTAAAACAGAATCCAACGGAATATTCTGTTTTCAGTGGCGGCGCGCGGGTGGCTATGGCAGCGGCGCGGGGAAAACGGTTGGGAATTCTAAAATGTCCGCGCGCCCTAGTGAAATGGGATGAGGGGTTGGCCCTGTATTCAGCCTCCCGCCCCGTACAAGTAAGGGCGAAGAGCCGCCCCGTAACCAAAACTGTAAAAAATCGACGCGGGGACCTATTTTACGGGGTCTGCTAGACGGCCGGGTAGCGCCCAACCCCTTATTTTAACGGTTATTATACGGGTTTGACCCTTTTAAGGGATCTGTTAGACATGCTCTAAAGTGGCTTAGACCCGAAGCATGGCAGGTGCTCCTGGATGGCCCGAGTCGCATGACTGTGGCTGATGGCGCTCCGTGAGTCAGATACTATTTTGACTTTGGTATTGCCCTCATTCCCGACACCACCCATTTCCAAAGAAAATTCCATATATCCGGTCAAGACTGATGCAAACAACTGCCCCATTTCCAAAGCAAATTCCATATGTCCGGTCAAGATTGATGCAAACAACTGCAAGTACTAGAGGCAAACTAAGCTAGCAAACATCCATCCGTTACTTTATAGACCGACGCAAGAGTCAGTAGCTGGCCAATTAGTAGTACTCCCATGCATCACAATAAAAATGATTTGGCTTTAAGAGGAAGAAACCCAAAGCGTTGTTTTTTTACTAGAAGTGATTGTGTGCACGATACCAAATTAGGAGATTCAAACTTGGACGGGTAGGGATGCATCAGCCCGTCCCAACCTTCCCCCAACCACCGGGCTATGCCTCGTTTCACACATGCATCGCAGTAGTATCTGTGGAATTACTAACTCATTCAAGTATGGTACTACTAGTCTTCCGTGGACAGTACTCCCGCACATGATTTTTGCATGCTTCTTGCTAGCGGACTAGTGATGATGACAGATGATCAACAAGCCTGGCAAGTCGTTTGTGCTTGCAAATTAATCATGAAAGTAAGATTACATATTCATCCGGAGACTAAAGGAGAAGCTGCGGTTCATGCGGTATCACCCCTCCGGTTTGAGGCTCGTTGGCTGTGCGAGAATTCGGTTGAATCTATCATCCAAACGGCATGGGACAGAGCCAAACTGATCCATGCAGAGGCCTCCCTTAGTGATCACACGGCAGAGGTGCATGAGGCGCTCCATAGTTGGGACAAACATGTATTAAAAGGACCAAGGAAAAGGCTGCGAGAGCTTCAAGCGGATTTAAACCAAGTTATGTCTGGTCCTCTATCGGATGAGGCAATTTCTAAACAGAGAGATATACAACTCAAGATGGAAAATCTATTGGAACAAGAAGAACTGTATTGGGTCCAGCGTGGAAGGGTTAATTGGCTCAAGCATGGAGACCAAAATACGGCATTTTTTCACCGTTTTGCAACAGGGCGTCGTAAACGGAACTTTATTAAATATTTGAAGAATGAAGATGGAGACATTATTGAAGATCATGATCAAGTTATGGGTATAGCTAGAGATTATTTCCAGACTTTGTTCACTGCAGAGGTACAGGATCCTGATCCTAATGTTTTAAACAAAGTCCTTCCCTCTGTTACTCCTGAGATGAATGAAAAACTGCTCGCACCTTATTCGAGAGATGAGGTCAAAAAGGCTCTGTTTAATATTGGTGATCTAAAGGCCCCAGGTCCTGACGGGCTTCATGCTGTTTTCTATAAACGTTTTTGGCATATTATTGGAGAGGACCTTACTGACGAGGTTCTACAAGCAGTGAATTCCAGGGTTATACCAGAAGGCTGGAATAATACCACGGTGGTGCTCATTCCGAAGGTGGAAAACCCGGATCTGATAACACAATTCAGGCCTATTAGCCTATGTAATGTGGTGTACAAGGTGATTGCTAAACTGCTTGCTCATAGACTCAAATATATTTTACCAGAGATTATTTCTACCACGCAGAGTGCCTTTGTCCCGGGCAGACTCATAACTGACAATGTACTGGTGGCGTATGAGAGCTACCATACTATCAAAAATAAGAAGCTGGGTAAGTTTGGTATTTGTGCTGTGAAGTTGGACATGCACAAAGCATATGATAAAGTAGAGTGGTCTTTTCTGAGGAGAATTCTGATGCGTCTAGGGTTTGATCCTACTTGGGTTGAGCTCATTATGGCGTGCGTTGCATCAGTAAGGTACCAGGTTCGTTGATACGTCTCCGACGTATCGATAATTTCTTATGTTCCATGCCACATTATTGATAATATCTACATGTTTTATGCACACTTTATGTCATATTCGTGCATTTTCTGGAACTAACCTATTAACAAGATGCCAAAGTGCCAGTTGCTGTTTTCTGCTGTTTTTGGTTTCAGAAATCCTAGTAAAGAAATATTCTCGGAATTGGACGAAATCAACGCCCAGGGTCCTATTTTGCCACGAAGTTTACAGAAGACCGAAGAGGAGACGAAGTGGGGCCACGAGGTGGCCAGACTATAGGGCGGCGCGGCCCAAGCCCTGGTCGCGCCGACCTATAGTGTGGGCCCCTCGTGACGCCCCTTGACCTGCCCTTCCGCCTACAAATAGCCTTCGTTGCGAAACCCCCAGTACCGAGAGCCACGATACGGAAAACCTTACTGAGACGCCGCTGCCGCCAATCCCATCTCGGGGGATTCTGGAGATCTCCTCCGGCACCCTGCCGGAGAGGGGATTCATCTCCCGGAGGACTCTTCACCGCCATGGTCGCCTCCGGAGTGATGAGTGAGTAGTTCACCCCTGGACTATGGGTCCATAGCAGTAGCTAGATGGTTGTCTTCTCCTCATTGTGCTTCATTGTTAGATCTTGTGAGCTGCCTAACATGATCAAGATCATCTATCTGTAATACTATATGTTGTGTTTGTCGGGATCCGATGGATAGAGAATACTATGTTATGTTAATTATCAAGTTATTACCTATGTGTTGTTTATGATCTTGCATGCTCTCCGTTATTAGTAGAGGCTCTGGCCAAGTTTTTGCTCTTAACTCCAAGAGGGAGTATTTATGCTCGATAGTGGGTTCATGCCTCCATTGAATCTGGGACAGTGACAGAAAGTTCTAAGGTTGTGGATGTGCTGTTGCCACTAGGGATAAAACATTGATGCTATGTCTAAGGATGTAGTTATTGATTACATTACGCACCATACTTAATGCAATTGTCTGTTGTTTTGCAACTTAATACTGGAAGGGGTTCGGATGATAACCTGAAGGTGGACTTTTTAGGCATAGATGCATGCTGGATAGCGATCTATGTACTTTGTCGTAATGCCCAATTAAATCTCACTATATTTATCATAATATGTATGTGCATGGTCATGCCCTCTCTATTTGTCAATTGCCCAACTGTAATTTGTTCACCCAACATGCTGTTTATCTTATGGGAGAGACACCTCTAGTGAACTGTGGACCCCGGTCCTATTCTTTACATCGCATACAATCTACTGCAATACTTGTTTTACTGTTTTCTGCAAACAGTCATCTTCCACACAATACGGTTAATCCTTTGTTACAGCAAGCCGGTGAGATTGACAACCTCACTGTTTCGTTGGGGCAAAGTACTTGGTTTGTGTTGTGTAGGTTCCACGTTGGCGCCGGAATCTCTGGTGTTGCGCCGCACTACATCCCGCCGCCATCAATCTTCAACGTGCTTCTTGGCTCCTCCTGGTTCGATAAACCTTGGTTTCTTTCTGAGGGAAAACTTGCTGCTGTGCGCATCATACCTTCCTCTTGGGGTTCCCAACGAACGTGTGAGTTACACGCCATCAAGCTCGTTTTCTGGCGCCGTTGCCGGGGAGATCAAGACACGCTGCAAGGGGAGTCTCCACTTCCCAATCTCTTTACTTTGTTTTTGTCTTGCTTTATTTTATTTACTACTTTGTTTGCTGCACTAAATCAAAACACAAAAAAATTAGTTGCTAGCTTTACTTTATTTGCTGTCTTGTTTGCCATATTAAAAACACAAAAAAATTAGTTACTTGTTTTACTTTACTTAATATCATGCATGTTTTTATTTCACTAGTTAAGCATAATGGAAAACAACAAAAATATGAGAGATCTTTATGAACTTTATCTTGAATTAGGACATGATGTGTTTGAAGAGAGAATTAAAAAACCCATGGAACTTTATATGCATGCTAATGGGAATGTTATTACTATGAATGCTTTGAACACCATTGTTGCTAATGCTATGGAAAATTCTAAGCTTGGGGAAGCTGGCTCTGATGAGCATGATCTTTTTAGTCCCCCAAGCATTGAAGAGAAAATTTTCTTTTATGATTACAATACGCCTCCCATATATGATGATAGCCACTTTGTTGAATTTGCTCCCACTACAACTAATAAAATTGATTATGCTTATGTGGAGAGTAATAATTTTATGCATGAGACTCATGATAAGAATGCTTTATGTGATAGTTATATTGTTGAGTTTGCTCATGATACTACTGAAAGTTATTATGAGAGAGGAAAATATGGTTGTAGAAATTTTCATGTTACTAAAATGCCTCTCTATATGCTGAAATTTTTGAAGCTACACTTGTTTTATCTTCCTATGCTTGTCACTTTGCTCTTCATGAACTTGTTTATTTACAAGATTCCTATGCATAGGAAGCATGTTAGACTTAAATGTGTTTTGAATTTGCCTCTTGATGCTCTCTTTTGCTTCAAATACTATTTCTTGCGAGTGCATCATTAAAATTACTGAGCCCATCTTAATGGCTATAAAGAAAGCACTTCTTGGGAGATAACCCATGTGTTTATTTTACTACAGTACTTTTGTTTTATATTTGTGTCTTGGAAGTTATTTACTACTGTAGCAACCTCTCCTTATCTTAGTTTTGTGTTTTGTTGTGCCAAGTAAAGTCTTTGATAGTAAAGTTCATACTAGATTTGGATTACTGCGCAGTTTCAGATTTCTTTGCTGTCACGAATTTCGACCTGCCTCCCTGTAGGTAGCTCAGAAAATTAAGCCAATTTACGTGCGTGATCCTCAGATATGTACGCAACTTTCATTAAATTTGGGCATTTTCATTTGAGCAAGTCTGGTGCCATTTTAAAATTCGTCTTTACGAACTGTTCTGTTTTGACAGATTCTGCCTTTTATTTCGCATTGCCTCTTTTGCTATGTTGGATGAATTTCTTTGATCCATTAATGTCCAGTAGCTTTATGCAATGTCCAGAAGTGTTAAGAATGATTGTGTCACCTCTGAACATGTTAATTTTTATTGTGCACTAACCCTCTTATGAGTTGTTTCGAGTTTGGTGTGGAGGAAGTTTTCAAGGATCAAGAGAGGAGTATGATGCAATATGATCAAGGAGAGTGAAAGCTCTAAGCTTGGGGATGCCCCGGTGGTTCACCCCTGCATATTCTAAGAAGACTCAAGCGTCTAAGGGCATCCCCTTCTTCATCGACAACATTATCAGGTTCCTCCCCTGAAACTATATTTTTATTCCGTCACATCTTATGTGCTTTGCTTGGAGCGTCGGTTTGTTTTTGTTTTTATTTTTGCTTGAATAAAATGGATCCTAGCATTCACTGTATGGGAGAGAGACACGCTCCGCTGTTGCATATGGACAAGTATGTCCTTAGGCTTTACTCATATTATTCATGGCGAAGTTTCTTCTTCGTTAAATTGTTATATGGTTGGAATTGGAAAATTATACATGTAGTAATTGCTAAAATGTCTTGGATAATGTGATACTTGGCAATTGTTGTGCTCATGTTTAAGCTCTTGCATCATATACTTTGCACCCATTAATGAAGAAACACCTAGAGCTTGCTTAATTTGGTTTGCATATTTGGTCTCTCTAAAGTCTAGATAATTTCTAGTATTGAGTTTTGAACAACAAGGAAGACGGTGTAGAGTCTTATAATGTTTTCAATATGTCTTTTATGTGAGTTTTGCTGCACCGCTTCATCCTTGTGTTTGTTTCAAATAACCTTGCTAGCCTAAACCTTTATCGAGAGGGAATACTTCTCATACATCCAAAATCCTTGAGCCAACCACTATGCCATTTGTGTCCACCATACCTACCTACTACATGGTATTTCTCCGCCACTCCAAAGTAAATTGCTTGAGTGCTACCTTTAAATTTCCACTCTTCACCTTTGCAATATATAGCTCATGGGACAAATAGCTTAAAAACTATTGCGGTATTGAATATGTACTTATGCACTTTATCTCTTATTAAGTTGCTTGTTGTGCGATAACCATGTTTCTGGGGACGCCATCAACTATTCTTTGTTGAATATCATGTGAGTTGCTATGCATGTCCGTCTTGTCTGAAGTAAGAGAGATCTACCACCTTAATGGTTGGAGCATACATATTGTTAGAGAAGAACATTGGGCCGCTAACTAAAGCCATGATTCATGGTGGAAGTTTCAGTTTTGGACATATATCCTCAATCTCATATGAGAATAATAATTGTTGCCACATGCTTATGCATTAAAGAGGAGTCCATTATCTGTTATCCATGTTGTCCCGGTATGGATGTCTAAGTTGAGAATAATCAAAAGCGAGAAATCCAAAATGCGAGCTTTCTCCTTAGACCTTTGTACAGGCGGCATGGAGGTAACCCATTGTGACACTTGGTTAAAACATGTGTATTGCGATGATCCGGTAGTCCAAGCTAATTAGGACAAGGTGCGGGCACTATTAGTATACTATGCATGAGGCTTGCAACTTGTAAGATATAATTTACATAACTCATATGCTTTATTACTACCGTTGACAAAATTGTTTCATGTTTTCAAAATAAAAGCTCTAGCACAAATATAGCAATCGATGCTTCCTTTTTGAAGGACCATTCTTTTTACTTTTATGTTGAGTCAGTTCACCTATTTCTCTCCACCTCAAGAAGCAAACACTTGTGTGAACTGTGCATTAATTCCTACATACTTGCATATTGCACTTATTATATTACTCTATGTTGACAATTATCCATGAGATATACATGTTATAAGTTGAAAGCAACCGCTGAAACTTAATCTTCCTTTGTGTTGCTTCAATACCTTTACTTTGATTTATTGCTTTATGAGTTAACTCTTATACAAGACTTATTGATGCTTGTCTTGAAGTGCTATTCATGAAAAGTCTTTGCTTTATGATTCACTTGTTTACTCATGTCATTACCATTGTTTTGATCGCTGCATTCATTACATATGTTTACAAATAGTATGATCAAGATTATGATGGCATGTCACTCCAGAAATTATCTTTGTTATCGTTTTACCTGCTCGGGACGAGCAGAACTAAGCTTGGGGATGCTGATACGTCTCCGACGTATCGATAATTTCTTATGTTCCATGCCACATTATTGATAATATCTACATGTTTTATGCACACTTTATGTCATATTCGTGCATTTTCTGGAACTAACCTATTAACAAGATGCCAAAGTGCCAGTTGCTGTTTTCTGCTGTTTTTGGTTTTAGAAATCCTAGTAAAGAAATATTCTCGGAATTGGACGAAATCAACGCCCAGGGTCCTATTTTGCCACGAAGCTTCCAGAAGACCGAAGAGGAGACGAAGTGGGGCCACGAGGTGGCCAGACTATAGGGCGGCGCGGCCCAAGCCCTGGCCGCGCCGACCTATAGTGTGGGCCCCTCGTGACGCCCCTTGACCTACCCTTCCGCCTACAAATAGCCTTCGTTGCGAAACCCCCAGTACCGAGAGCCACGATACGGAAAACCTTACTGAGACGCCGCCGCCGCCAATCCCATCTCGGGGGATTCTGGAGATCTCCTCCGGCACCCTGCCGGAGAGGGGATTCATCTCCCGGAGGACTCTTCACCGCCATGGTCGCCTCCGGAGTGATGAGTGAGTAGTTCACCCCTGGACTATGGGTCCATAGCAGTAGCTAGATGGTTGTCTTCTCCTCATTGTGCTTCATTGTTGGATCTTGTGAGCTGCCTAACATGATCAAGATCATCTATCTGTAATACTATATGTTGTGTTTTTCGGGATCCGATGGATAGAGAATACTATGTTATGTTAATTATCAAGTTATTACCTATGTGTTGTTTATGATCTTGCATGCTCTCCGTTATTAGTAGAGGCTCTGGCCAAGTTTTTGCTCTTAACTCCAAGAGGGAGTATTTATGCTCGATAGTGGGTTCATGCCTCCATTGAATCTGGGACGGATGTAAAGTTCTAAGGTTGTGGATGTGCTGTTGCCACTAGGGATAAAACATTGATGCTATGTCTAAGGATGTAGTTATTGATTACATTACGCACCATACTTAATGCAATTGTCTGTTGTTTTGCAACTTAATACTGGAAGGGGTTCGGATGATAACCTGAAGGTGGACTTTTTAGGCATAGATGCATGCTGGATAGCGGTCTATGTACTTTGTCGTAATGCCCAATTAAATCTCACTATATTTATCATAATATGTATGTGCATGGTCATGCCCTCTCTATTTGTCAATTGCCCAACTGTAATTTGTTCACCCAACATGCTGTTTATCTTATGGGAGAGACACCTCTAGTGAACTGTGGACCCCGGTCCTATTCTTTACATCGCATACAATCTACTGCAATACTTGTTTTGCTGTTTTCTGCAAACAATCATCTTCCACACAATACGGTTAATCCTTTGTTACAGCAAGCCGGTGAGATTGACAACCTCACTGTTTCGTTGGGGCAAAGTACTTGGTTTGTGTTGTGCAGGTTCCACGTTGGCGCCGGAATCTCTGGTGTTGCGCCGCACTACATCCCGCCGCCATCAACCTTCAACGTGCTTCTTTGCTCCTCCTGGTTCGATAAACCTTGGTTTCTTTCTGAGGGAAAACTTGCTGCTGTGCGCATCATACCTTCCTCTTGGGGTTCCCAACGAACGTGTGAGTTACACGCCATCATTCGTCTGAACAATGATTTGTCTGATTACATCTATCCGTCAAGGGGACTCCGCCAAGGGGATCCTCTTTCACCTTACCTGTTTCTTCTCTGTGCGGAAGGACTATCTAGCCTGCTCAAATTTGAGGAGAATGAGGGGAATTTAATCGGAGTCAAGGTTTGTAGAAACGCACCTGCAGTGTCGCATCTCCTCTTTGCGGATGATTCACTTATACTCATGAGGGCTGATCATGCCAATGCTACTTGTCTCCGTAATGTTTTGAATGATTACTGTGCGGCTTCGGGTCAATTGGTGAGCGAGGCGAAATCAAGTATTTTCTTTAGCCCTTGTACTGAGACTGAGATGAAAGCTGAAGTTTGCAGTATACTGAATATATTAACAGAAGCGATTACTGATAAGTATTTAGGCCTTCCTCCGTTGGTAGGGGTGGATAGGTCGGATTGTTTCCAGCACCTGATTGATAGGTCTGCAAAATCCTTAGTGGATGGAAGGAGACGAATATGTCTTTTGGCGGGAAAGAGGCGCTCATTAAAGCCGTTATTCAGGCCATACCTGCATATGCGATGTCTGTTTTTAAACTACCCAAACAGATTATTAAAGGGATAATAACTGTAATATCCCAATTCTGGTGGGGAGATGATGATCAGCAAAAACATATGCACTGGTTTGCTTGGTGGAAAATGTGTGTGCCGAAGAAACAGGGAGGTATGGGTTTCCGTGATCTTCACTGTTTTAACCTGTCTATGTTGGCAAAGCAGGTTTGGAGATTGATCTCTGTACCAGAGTCTCTTTGTGCTACAGTTCTGAGAGCGAAATATTATCCATCCGGGGACATTCTGAATTGCCAGTTGAAAAAAGGGAGTTCTTATACATGGCAAAGCATTTGGGCTAGTATTAACACTTTCAAAAGAGGACATATGTGGCGTGTTGGGGATGGTTCTAAAATAAATATTTGGACGGATCCGTGGGTTCCTGGAAGTCCAAATCGTATGATCACCACCAGAAGAGGCAATATTGTTCTGTCTAGAGTTTCTGATTTGATAGATCCTGAAACTGAGAAGTGGGATGAAGAAATTTTAAACGACATTTTTTGGCCTGTTGATGTACAGCGGATTCTGAACATTCCTCTAGCGAGTGGGCTTATGCAGGACTTTGTTTCTTGGCACTTTACAAAGACGGGTATATTCTCGGTTCGTTCATGCTATCATGCAGAGTGGGATCATCAACACGGCGTCAAATTAAGACGAACATCAGGCTATGGTACATCTTCAAACCTGCCTGTTTGGAAAACAATATGGGCTCTGAATGTTCCAGCCAAGGTGAAAATTCATTTATGGAGATCGCTCCTGGGGGCTATTCCCTGTAATGGGGTGTTAGCCAATAGGCATATGATCACGAGCTCGCAATGCTCACTCTGCCAAACTGACTGTGAGAGTATCCGCCATGCTTTTTTTCTGCTGCCCGCGGGTGTTGGAAATTTGGAGCCTTCTCGGTATGAGAGACTTGATATTGCATGTGACCTCTGCTGAACCAAATGGCGGAGCAGTTTTGGAAGCTTTGCTCCGGGATAAGCTGGCTGCGGCTCCGATGACTCCGGAAGTGGATCGGAATGACTTGATAGCAGTAGCGGTTTGGTATATTTGGTGGGAGAGGAGAAAAGCCACCCACGGTGAAGTTGTTCAATCTCCGGCTCGTACTGCACAGTCAATATCTACACTCACCCTGAATTTCTCTAGAGCAAAGAAGAGGAAGACAGGAATTGACAGACATGGGTGGGAAAAGCCAAGGGAAAACTTTGTGAAACTAAACGTTGATGCAGGGTTTAATGCTGAAATTGGAACCGGAAGTACTGGAGCAATCCTCCGCGACGATAATGGGGGCTTTCTGGCGGCGAGCTGTTGTGGCATACCCTTTATATCTGATCCATCCTCTGCCGAAGCTAGAGCTCTTCGGGATGGCTTAATTCTTGCTGGTCAGATAGGGTGCAACAGGATTGAGGTGAATTCTGACTGCATGGATGTGATCGAGGTTATGAATCAAGGCGGGAATTCTTTTGGCCCAGCTGCAGCAATTTATGAGGAGTGTTCGATGCTTTGTTATAGCTTTGTAGAGGTGGTGTTTTCTCATTGTCCTAGAGAAGCCAACATGGCAGCACATACGTTAGCTAGATCAGCAGAGGGATCAGAGTCTATTGTTTGGCTCGATGACCCCCCTGATTTTATTTTTAGTGTGCTGGCAAATGATGTAACGATCATGTAACTCAGACAGCAAGTTTCTTACGCACTCTTTTCCTTACCAGGGTACCGAAGGGGACTGGAAGGTTTTTAATGAGGCGGCTTGCTTGTCTTATTTATATAATGCTTTTGATTCAAAAAAAAAAGGAGAAGCTGCGGTTGATCACGTACGGACGCACGTACGCACCTGCAGAGTAGATGTTCAAAAAAGTCCATTATCCTCAACTGGATATAAATTGCTTGAGGCAAGCCAGTTTTCTCAAACCAAGGCCAGAGCTCTCCTCGTCATATTAATACAGAAGCAGTTTTATTAGGTAATTGAAGGTTCCATCAAATAAATTACAGAGATTACTCTTGACACATTTTTGAGCTCAAGTTCTTGGCGTGGCAATGCACCAATTTTCTGCCTTAGACCTAATCTACCCGATCGTAGCTGTCAACATGGAGGAGGCGTTGCAGAAAACTCTAGCACGAAAAGATGCCATGGGTTCAGTGGTGGTACCTCCAGAAATCGTGATGTGCGATGGCCAACCCTTGAAGGAAGTACGACTGCCAGGTGAGGAATGGCAAGCTAAGGAGCAAATGCGTACCAAATCTCCATCTCTCTTTCGGAAAGTCGCAAAATCCCTCTAGATTATTGAATGTAAATTGCAGAAGCCGCCGGCAGAGGTGGATCGAAGAGCATGATGTTGCGTTGAAGTGCGTCGGCGTGGATAGTGGCATGGACCCGAAATCCGACAGGTGCTCCGGCGTGCTGTGACAGCTGCTGATGGTGTTCAGGGATAGCGTTGGCACCTCAGTATTGCGTTCATTCACGACACCACCCATTCCCAAAGCAAGTTCCATATACACTAGCGAGATTGACGCAAACAACTACTAATACTAGAGGGCCAGCTAAGCTTGCTACTACTGTATTGAGCAGAAGAGCTAGCAAATACTCATTTGTTACTTTATAGACGGATGCAAGGGTATACAGGGACAGACTTCAACTCAATGCATATAAACTCAACTAGACGGACCATCAATGGTTTTTCATTTTACATACTACCATGAATGGAAATTCTTAGTTGCATCAAACTCGAGGCTGAGCTAGCACTAGTATAATATTGAGTATTTTAAACAGAAGGCCACTTGGCCCGGCTTTATATACTATAAAACCCTCCTGGCAAAAGGTACATCAAAATCATACAAACCACACACACACGACTTGCGCATAGGCGCTAGCAAGTTTGACCCAACCCAGGTCCCGGAGAAACACTAATAGAGAGATACAAAGCTGATCCGAACAACACATAGGCACACTCAACCCAGGTAGATAGAGAACTAAGTAAGTCCATGGTCGAGCCGCCGCCGGGGTCCTCCGTTACTCAGCTCGCAGTCTCGCGTAGAGTCTCCTGACGTCGTCCACCACCACGTCCAGCATCGCCAGGTCCCTCTGCCTGACCAGAACCCTCCAGCACTGCATATGGATCAACATTTGATTCGCATGTAAATCTCCACATCCTACGTGCTATCAAGTTGTTTTAGCATAAATCAACTTTTTGCGCAGCCTGTGTAAAACGACAAATTTTGTGCTAGAATAAGGCATTTATCGAGACAATTTTTTCTTTTTACAGAGGGAACAAAAATATCGATTTTCATTGAAACTTTGTGGGCGCACATAGAATGTGCACATATACGTGCCAAAAAATCTTTACATCTTTGAACAATTCAAAATTTATTTTTGATAAAGGGAGCTTATGCACCTGAGATCAGAAATTCATTTCCAATTCATATGTTAGAAAACAAAATGTTCACGGGTATTGGTGTGGATTCCAGAAAATGTTAACGGGTTAAAAAAGAATATCCAGTAGGTTATGTCGCTTTAGTTCGGAAAAATGTTCATTACTTTCTTAAAAAGCACATGGCTAAAAAAATGCTTCTGCCGGATTCATAAAAATATTCACCGGTTCAAAAACATTCAAGATGTGTCTAAAAATGTTCATGAGTTTGACGAAATGTTCATGGGTTCGAGAAAATGATCAAGCGGTAAAAAAATTAAATTCCCAACATTCAAAAGAATATTCACCGGTTCGGAAATTCTTCAGGAGTTCTGAAAAAGTTCCCAGCGTTCAAATGTATTTCCTTGCTGGTTCAGAAAAAATCATGGGTATGGAAAAAAATAGTTTTGTGTATTTAGAAAATGTTCAAAGGTTCAAAAAAATTATGTTTTTAAATAAAAATAAAACAAAGGCATGAATTTAAAATAAAAACTGATTTTTTGTTTTAAAAACAATAAAATATCTACATACTAGCATGGATGGCTATAG